>NW_023416314.1:69997037-74797037 GCF_014108235.1 Myotis myotis
CTTTTGTCTCCTCTCTCCTTCTCCCCTTTCACACCTAAGCACAGGTGCAAGTTACTAGCACCTGTGTTTCTGCATAGGGAAGCAATTCAGCCATTCTCTAGGCTTAGTAATCATGCCAAGAACCATGGGTGTGTCTGATACATTCCTTTTCAGTTGATTTCAACTCTTTGCTCCCCTCTCTTACAACAGGAGTGGGAGTCATCGGTGTCCACAGACACCTGCTGGGTGCAGACATTAGCTTCAGATGCTGCTAAACTGTGTAGTTCACCCAGGCAGAAATACCCCTCATTAAGTCAAAATTCTGCCAGCAGAGATGCTTACCTGGCACCTCTGTAGTCTTTTCCTACTGTGTGGTACCTGAATATAGACTGTGATTCTTCCGCTGGGTCCACCCACTCCTAACACTGTACCATCCTGGGAGCAATTGTTTAACAGGGTCTTTATGAAAACAACAAAATAATTAGTTTAAGGTGCCAACATTCTATCAACATAGGAATGTAAATATAATACAAATAGATGACATTTATTGAACTTATACAGGTACTGTGCTAAGGTGTTTTATGTTAAATTCATCCATTTAATTTTCATCACTCCATAAAGTAGAAGTTATTATCTTTCATTTTATGCAGAAGAAAGTGCAATCTTTGGGTATGCCTAAGGTCAACAGAATGAAAAACGAACAGAGTTAACTATTCTTGTCCCAGCACCCATGCTCTTAACCACGAGCTTTTACTGCCTCAGAGTATGTGCAAAACCTATAGATGATATTCAGTACACTTCTGATTTTAAACTATTAGTTGCTTTTCACTTCCAGGGGGAAAAAAAGCCCATACTCCTGTCTTTACGTGGTCTGCATCAAAATTACTGGTATATATATTTGGATACTTTTTATAGTTTTCAGAACATTTTAGTTATTGCACACACATTTGCTTCCTTATCATGTAATCTTTATCACCTAATTTATCATGGAGTGTATTAGTGTCCTATTGCTGCTGTAACAAATTACTACAAACTTAGTGATTTAAAACAACACATGTCTACTAGTATTCTCTTGCAGCTCTAGATGTCAGAAGTCTGAAATGGGTCTCACTGGGCTAGCACCAGGGTGTTTGCCGGGCTGGTTTCCTTCTGGAAGCTTTAGAGAATTCATGTTCTTGCCTTCTCCAGGGGCAAGCATGTCAAACCCACAGCCAGTTGCCCACCGGCCACAAGTTTGACATGCTTGGGTAGAGGCTCATATTCTTTGGCTCATGGCCTCTTCCATCAGCAATGATTGGTCAAGTCTTTCTCCTGCTGCATCACTCTGACACTAACTCTTCTGCTTCCCTCTTCCACTTTAAAGGACTCCTATAATTCCACTGGGCTCACCTCAATAATCCAGGATAATCTATTTATTTTAAAGTGAAATGAGTAGCAACCTTAATTCCATATGCAACCTTCAATCTCCCTTGCCCTGTACTGTAACATTTTCATAGGTTCTGGGGATTAGGACATAGATAACTTGGCGGGGGGTGGGGGCTCATTATTTTGTCTACTACATGGAGAGAGTTTTACCTTCTGTTAACTGGAGCTTCTACCTGCCTATCTCTGCACCCTGATTCAAAGCGTTCTCCCTCTTCTCATTCGCTGCTGTCCTCTGCTAATATGTTAGGTTGTATATGTCATTTATTATGGAGAAATGTTTTTGAATTGGGAGCTAAAATTAAAGTCCATGTTGGGGAAAACTAAGAACACATAACTTTTCCTTTGTGCATTCTCTTTCCTAATACATTTTCCCCTTTGCTGGAGCAACTAAGGGTCATTTTTGCTTTACTGTTACCCATCCAGGGTGGCATGAGTTAAGTTATTCAGGGTTTTGGGAGTGTTGAAGTAGATAGAAGTGAGGATCTGGGGCTTTGGGATCATCTAGGTCAGTGGTCGGCAAACTCATTAGTCAACAGAGCCAAATATCAACAGCACAACGATTGAAATTTCTTTTGAGAGCCAAATTTTTTAAACTTAAACTATATAGGTAGGTACATTGTTATGAACTTAATTAGGGTACTCCTAAGGCTTAGGAAGAGCCACACTCAAGGGGCCAAAGAGCCGCATGTAGCTCAGGAGCCACAGTTTGCTGACCACGGATCTAGGTAGTTAAAACTCCAATTTTCAATGAATAGAGGGCCATTCTTGCAAAAGCATTATTTGTAATCATTGACATTCTGAGTTTATGAAGCTTTAGGTAATCTAATCTACTCATTTTACTGATAAGAAACCCAAATTCCAGAAAGATGAAATGACTTTTCCAGGGTTCTACTGCCAATAAGTCACAGGGTTGGAACTGGAATTCAAAACATGATTTTCCTAGTTCATCACATTTCCTTCCATTATGTAGGGACCCCATTACACAAGTTCCATTCCGTTCAGTGACTTGCCAACTGCCGAAGACTGTTTCCTGTCCTCTCGTTCACAAAGATGAGTCCTTGGATGTGGTGTTCTTGGAGACGTGTTCCAACTCTGGGTGAGGTGTTTCATGTATCCTGGGGGAAAAATGAGCTCTGTGTAACTCTAAAGGCAAGGGGCAAGGTTGGTGACAGGGCTCTGGCAAAGTAACATTTCCATCTGCCAGGCAAGGCACTTCACTGAACATGTAATTGACCCTCACAATAAGCCCTTTGCCTCCTGTGGGTAAATGTTATCTAGGTTTGTAAATATCATATTATCTCTTCCACCCTCTCAACCCCCACCCCAGGCAGAGGGAAGACTGTATGGTGGAAGAGGTTGTAAGGTCACAGCTGGTTCACATGAGTTGAAGTGCCACACAACTTCCAGGCTGAGGCTGTGTGCAATCCTTCAGGCTCCCCCTACTCTTCTCCCCTGTGGCAATGATGAGGCCCTGGCTTCCTGGCTGCTGGAATGAGGAATGATTGTGAATTGGAGAGCCCCTTGCTGACTGACTGGTGTGGAACATACAGCTTGAGTAGCAAACACACTTTTAGGAGGTGCAGTCCCTGTGCCTGTGGGATTATTGAGGAACCTAGCCCATGCCAATGTACTAGTAAGTGGGAATTATTATCTCCAGTTTTAGCTGATGAAGTTTAGGGGTCAACTAGATGAGGTAAGTGATTGCTGGTAACTGACAGACCAGGGATGCAGCACATCCATGACCACCTGACTTCAGAGCCTGGGCTGCAAATCCACGTCACCATACTTCTTCCTAGTAGAAGCCAGGGAGAGAGGGAAGGTTTCTGCCCAAGGGATAAGCTGCTTTGAAAGAAGGGTCTGCACATTTATAAGCCAAGTCTGCTGTCTTTGGGGTCCTTTTCACTGGTCTTCAGAATGTCCTGTTTTCCTTTATGCCAGCGGTTCTCAACCTGTGGGTCGCGACCCCTTTGGCAGTTGAACAACCCTTTCACAGGGGTCGCTTAAGACCATCCTGCATATCAGATATTTACATAACAGTAGCAACATTACAGTTATGAAGTAGCAACGAAAATAATTTTATGGTTGGGTCACAACATGAGGAACTGTATTTAAAGGGCCAGAAGGTTGAGAACCACTGCTTTACGCCTTTGTTCCCTTCTTTATTCTGAGCCTGTGCCCTCAAAACACTTCAAACCCTTCAAAAAATTATGCACAGTTCTGGTTTTCCCGCCACACTTCAGGGCATTTTGCACATGCCCTTGAATGATTTTCAACTTGAAATAAATCCTTCGTCTCCCTCTCAGTAGTCCCTGAGAAGTGTGTCTGCTTCCATCCCTTTCATGGAAGAAAATGCTTTGTTCTAAACAAACAGCACACAGAAAGAGAGAGATGTGAGGAGGCAGGGAACACAGACAGCTGCTTGGCTGTGCCAGGGAGCCAGGTAGACCTGGAGAAAAAAGGCAGGAGCAACACGGTACCTGGCGACTTGATCACTTCAGACTTGCTTTCCCCAAGGGCATCCACATGCCCTGTGTTGCCACACATCAGACTGGGGAAGTTGTGGGGAGGAAGTCACTCTGCCTGTATTCCAGAGAATGACTGCATGACTGCGGTTGAGAAAAGTTAATTATTGGAAAACAGGTTTGGCCCCGTCCCTGCGCAGCTGGGCCTTCCTAGTGTAAAACCAGATGCAGCTGTTTTGCATAAGCCTCATGGCTGTGGGCATTAAGACAGCAAGAAGCCGCTTCAGTCAATGATTTTTTTCCACCTCCATTCTCTCCTGAAAGGAAGAGTCTTGGCAAGGTTATGGATGCTCAAAAGGCTATGATACCACATTGGGAGCCAACCTTTTGTATGGCCCAGGAAGGCAGAATTAAGTCCTATGGGGAGAATTTTAGGGGTAGGTTTGTAGGAAAAAATATGAATCTGTTCCTAATAGGTCTATAATAAAGGGAAGGTGCAGGGGCTGACCAGCAGACCCTGAGTGACAGATGAATGATTACTCTTACACACATTTCTGTGAAAGAGAGGGCTAAGGGACTGCCTTACTAGAGAAACCACACAGCCCCTTAGGCTTTTATTGTAACAGCAGCTTGAACTGTTAGATACTATCAGTAGGGTAAGCATCCTTGAGAAGACACATGTGTCTGCAGTATCCTTTAAGCAAGGACATCTAAGACTAAGCATAAAGATTTCAGTAAACACCTGGGGGCTCTCATGTACACAGACTTGTTTGGAAAGATCAAGGCAGGGGCAGTTGCCTTCAGCCAACTCCCCCTAGAAGTTCTGACCTTTAGGAGTTTCCTCCTTACAGACTTTTCATCCAAGTCCTGTGCTTCCCCACAGGAAGGTATTACAATGGTATTAAGATTCTAATTGGAATGAGTTTAAATAAAAGTGAGGAAATGTCATAAGAGGAACTCAAGCAACTGACAGGCAGAATTTTTTAAAAGTTGCCCTATGGTTGGCCTTCAGAATCAACTCTAGAGCTTGTTAAAAATGCATATTTTGGGACTTACACCCAGATTCAGCATTTGAGGATGCTTTCAGTTGGGGGCTAAAATCTGAGTTAACCTCAGAAAATCTTTTCTACTCTGAGAACCACTCTTAGATTGTTATGCTAGGATGACTTTCTGAGATACTTTCCAATCTGAAAATTTGTGACCTAGGTTCCAGAACTTCTTTTGCTGTTGACAAGGTAGGCAACTTTCAATAAATCATTTAATCCCTTAATTTCTTCATCTATCCGGATGATCTCAGGTGCATTTGGGGACTTAAAAATTAATAGGTACTCCTGGCTCCTGCCCTTGAAAATTCTGATTCAGTAAGTCTAGGGTAATTTGTTTGGTCAGCCAGGATTGAGAACCAATGAACTAAATTATCTCAGGGATTTTCTGGCATCAAAATTTCATAAGTCTACATTATTAAAATTATCAAAAATGTGTTATTCCCCATCTTATTCCTATCTTCCCCAGCCAGGATGCTTTAAGAACTGCCTTTCTTTTCTGGCCCCACAAAGTTTTGATCATTTGTCTATTTATTTTTCTAAATCACAGAGAGGTCTACATTATTCAGGAATATGCTCCTTTCCCCCCACCTCTTAGCAAATGTAGAATCAAACTGCTGGAGCACCAAGAGAGGTCCAGGCATTATTTCCACTCTTTGTACCCACTGTGGACTATACCGAGGGATTTATATGGAGTTAGTAGGTCTTCTGATCCTCCTCATTTTCTCTTCCAGAGCAGAAGTGATAGGCCACAATGCATTTTAACGACACTACTCTCTACCTTACAATACCATGGGACAAAAATGTCCCCAGTCTTTTACAGAAACACACATGTTAAGCAAGCATGACTTCTTCACAAAGGGAAAGTTGAAGGGAGGAGACTGTTGGATCACACATTTTTTTTCTAAGTATTATAGGTATTTCACTTATATTTTAGAAAGGGTTCAAAGAATATAGTGTATGTTATATAAAAAATAACTGTAGTTATTTAACACATCTATTCTTTGGAGAAGGAAAATCATTACTTGGTTCTTCTAAATGTCTCAGACAATAAAGGAAAGTTTCATAAGGATTTCCAGTAACACAGAGTGTGAGGGTTTATGACAGGGTAGTCTTGCCAACATTCAAATGAATTACTAAATATAAACCCCTATGTTAGTGGCTTTGCCCTAACCCATGTCCTGAGCTTATAATTGAAACTGAGATTTCTTTATTATCCTGAAAATAATTTCGAAGAGATTCCCAGACCTGATGTGAGGATACTAAATGTCTTCTGACTTCAGCAGCTCTAGAGTACAATGTTTCTTTGTTTTTATTCAAAAATAATCTTTCTTGTTTAAGAATGTTCCAGTTCTAGGACAAGCAAGTGCTTATTAACAATTAACTTTATCTCTGCAACCACAATGAGCCCTTTGAAATTAGAGCAATGCTTTGCTTCTCTCTGTCCCTCAAGCCAAAGAAATTCACAGTGATCCTTTTACTCTTAGAGAGCACAGGAGAGAGAGAAAGAGAGGGAAGGAAAGAGAGAGGAGACAAGAGAGAGAACATGAATGAATTTCTGACAGCCACTGCTTGAGATCTGAGTTGGTGAATGGAGGTCTGGGAGGCAACTAAGGCATCATCAGCATTTTAATAGCAATCCTATGCACAGTTCATTTTGGGGGAAGTAGTCTTCATTCTCTCTTGGCAATGAACATGGCTTGTGATTATAATGGAAAACTTTTACCTCCGGAATTACCTCCAGACATGTGTCTGCACACTGACTGTCTTGCTTTGAAAAAACAACAGAAATAATGGTACTAGTATAGTCTATACATTTTTTTTAAAAGATGTTACAAAGAAAGAAAAATCACTTAACTTTTAGATAAAAATGTGAACCTAGAGGAGGGAATGGAGAAGGTTGCTTGAGTTTTGAACAGATTCAAAGAACAAACTTCTAATATAGGTATCACTTTGGAGACTTAAGAAGTATGAGAGGGTTATTTTTAACCCTTTGTGGTCCAATTTTATTTTTGGAATTCAAACAGTCTGGTCCAAATTAATTGATGGGATTGAATGTTGAACGGTTTGCGGTGTCGACCTCAGCGTTGACGTTGGATCTGCTCCTAGCACCTGATCTGTTGAGTCAGCCTCCACGTTGGACCGAAAAGGGTTAATAAGGACAAGGAAGGGAAAAACAGAATCAAGCATATAGATGATAAGTTAGATTTGATAAACTGCTATTTATATAATTACTTTACGTAAGTAATAATTATATGGTATTTGTCCTTTCATTTGATGTTTTATCCCTCCATTTATTTAGTATTCATTGAGAATCTACTACATATGAAGTTCTGTGCAAAGCATTGTCAGGAATTTTAAGCATAACACATGGTACTTTATTTTATTTATTTTTTTAAAATATATTTTATTGATGTTTTACAGAGAAGAAGGGAGAGAGATAGAGAGTTAGAAACATCGATGAGAGAGAAACATCCATCAGCTGCCTCCTGCAAGCCCCCAACTGGGGATGTGCCCACAACCAAGATACATGCCCTTGACTGGAATCGAACCCGGGACCCTTGAGTCCGCAGGCCGACGCTCTATCCACTGAGCCAAACCGGTTCTGGCAACACATGGTACTTTATTTAGTTGCTTAAAATGTAGTAGGAACCCGGCTGGTATCACTCAGTGGTTGATCATCGACTGATGAACCAGGAGGTCATGATTCAATTCCTGGTCAAGAGAATGCCCCAGTTGTGGGCTTGATCCTCAGTTGGAGGTACACAATAGGTAGCAGATCAATGATTCTCTCTCAACATTGATGTTTCTCTCTCTCTCTCTCTCTCTCTCTCTCTCTCTCCCTCTCCCTCCCTCTCTGAAATCAATAAAAATATATATTAAACACGCCTGGATGTTTAAATAAATACTCTTAAAAATGTAGTAAGAGATTCCAGGCAACTTCACATAAAAGGCTGAATGACACAAGACATGAACAGTATCACTAGGCAGCATATGATTAAATGCCAAGTAAGTAGGACAGATGTGTGTCAGGAAATACCTGTCTCTTGTCCATCTGATGCCTCCAACCTACCAGGTGGAACCTGTTCTTCTGTTTGCCATTTGGTACTAGGTCCAACCATAAAAACAAACAAACAAACAAACAAACAAACAAAAACATCTTCAGAGAACATCTGATTAGTAGAAGCCAGCTTCAAAATCAAGGTTCCTTTTTCTGGCCCCTCAAACCCATTTATATGCCCACTTTGTTTAAACGTCTGATGCTTGTTCATCAATCCATATTGGCAGCATCTTGGTGTTTTTTCCCATGGACTTACCTTGAATATTTGTCAGGGATAGTTTTGTTGCTACACACAGAACCTGATCTGACTTAGGTATGGATGAAACCAAAGTTTATATTATGTCATTTATTCTCACCCATTTCTCAGCTCTGCTTTCTCTTCATTAGCCTGAAACATGAGCTGGCTCCTGTCACATGGTAGTAAAGAAGGCTCATGGCAACATCAAGCTTACCTGGCTTCAGTGCCATTATTTCTAAAGGAGAGCGCTTGTTTTTCTCACATTTCCAGCAAATAGGGTGGGGAGGAACCCAAACTCAACCAACCGTTATGATCTAGGTGACTGGTTTTGTTTTCACTCCTGAAACTGGTGGGTGATCGAAACTAAAAGACCTGTTGGGAAGGTAAATATCATTACATGATCCTTATACCTTGCCCTTCAGATTATGACAAATGAAGTATAATTTCATAATATACTGAGCTTTTATTACTGTATGCCTCCAGTCTACTTAAAAGTAAAAATGTATTTTAATAAATAGATATCTGGTTATATACAACACTCCTCAAATAAAACTCAATGGTGCTCTAAAGTATAGTGAGAAAGATATAAGAATGATAGCTCATTTTCTCAAATTAGCAGAATAGCATTTTATTTGAATAGCCTAAATTCCTGTGATTATTAGGGAGAATGTCTGCCTTCCTTATTTCTTTACATTAGTACAACCACATTAACTCTCTTGTATAATGTAAAAACTGGCATGTGTTGTATTTTTATTATTTACAGCTGACAATAATTACTTAATGCATGGCAAGTAACATGTTATCAAGAAAATCCTGAAGTAATTAGTTTCAAAGGTATATGTGCACATGAATGGAGAAGGAAGTAATTATAAGTAAATTTGCAGGTTGTCATTCAATAAATTTGCTTTAGGGTAAACACATTTATTTTTAAAATTTCATTGGAAAGATATCAAAGCAATGTTTTCTCTTGTAATTGACTTACCAACAAGTGTCCCTGGGGATATTCAGAGGATCTGCTCACAATACAGTGACTTCAGGATATTGTATTATTTGAAATAGCTCAAAACTCAACATTGAGGTGGTCAATTTAGAAAAAGAGAAGAAAACTTAAGGAGTTTGAAAGAGAATCAAAATGATCTGGTAGGTCAAGAATTACTGAAGCCCTAGCTGGTTTGGCTCAGTGGCTAGAGCGTCAACCCACAGACTGAAGGGTCCCTGGTACAATTCTGATCAAGGGCCCATACCTCATTTGAACCTCAATCCCTGGCCCTGATCAGAACACATGTAAGAGGCAACCAATCGATGTGTCAATGTTTCTCTCTGTGTCTCTCCCCCTCCCTTCCACTCTTTCTAAAAATCAATGGGAAAATATCCTTAAGTGGGGATTAACAACAACAACAAAAAGAAATACTGAAAATACCCTCCATTTATTTTATTGGCTCCTAATGGGATGTCCTTCAGATATCTTCTGTGACTGATCACCTGAAATATCAGAAAGAACAGCGGTTTTAGATTTAGGCAGACATGGATTCTGATCTTGCTTCTACCACCAACTGGCCAAGTGGCAGTCTATTTTCTTATTCCTATAATGGAATTCAAATAGATACTTCAATATCAATGACAGCATTACTTGCGATAATGTTCTTAAACTGTTTGATGAAATGCCTACAAAACATAAATACTGACAATATTCATTCCTCCCACTTAACTTGGAAACACCAAGATTTGCACCAAAGAGGAGGATTTGAGGCATGGCCAGAGACTTAGATTTCTGTACTTTATTTTTTAATTTAAAATTTTTGTACTTTTATTGTTGAGAACATTACAGATGTCCCTCCCCTTGTCCCCCCATCGCCCTTCTCTGCCCAGATCTCACCCCACCCCAGGCCTGTCTGTGTCCATGGATAATGCATATATGCATATATGACTTATATTTCCTTAGTCTTCATATAACTTATTTGAAATGCTTCCTTTTTTAGATGAAGTGCTTACTGGTCATCAGGGAACAATTGAGGAAAGGGGCAGGATTTCAAAATGATTTTGGCTTTACTCTTTCTTGTTTGTTCTTTTTTTCCTATTACAGTTTACAGTCAGTATTATTCTGTAGCATTTCAGATGTACCGCATAGTGGTTAGACAATCATGTACTTTATAGAGTGGTCCCTCTGATATTTCAAGTGCCCACTGGATGCCATACCACTATGGAAAACGGTGTGGAGGTTACACACACACACACACAAAAATGAAATTTCTTGTTTGCTCATGTAGGTGGTAAACATAGAAACTCCCAATCACCCCTGTTCTGGAAGCAACTGTGCCTATATATAAGACCCTAAAACAAATTTATTTTTTTATGAAAGCACAAAAAGGAACTCAGTGGAGACAGTGACATATTTTTAACAAATCTGCTGAAATCACTGGGTAGCCATGCAGAGAAGCAAAACAAACTATTAAATTCAATCCTTTCCTCATACCATGCATAAACATTATTTGAGATAAATAATATACCTAAAGGAAAACATGAAATAATATGTTTTCTACATAGGGGTAGACAAAGATTTCTTAGAACTCAATAAAGCACTAAATAATAATTTAAAATATAATAACACTGGATCTGTAAAAATACAATAACTCCTGATTATCAAAAGACAGCATTAAAAATATGGCAAGCCACTGCCTGGAGAAAATACTTGCAATGCATATTTCTGACAAATGGTTAATCCAGAACATTAAAAAATAATCCCTAAAAGAAAGGACAGCCCAATAACAGTAGGCAAAAAAACAACAACAATAGAAAACTTGAACAGACATCTCACCAAACACAATATGTACAAATGGCCAAAAAGCAAACACATGCAGTAGCATAAGATTCCACTTTTCACCCAGGATCATGCTCACATTAAGAGCACTGACAAGGCCACATGTCTGTGAAGATATGAAGACACTGGAATACTTTTACATCCCTGGTGGGAATATCAGATAGTTTAACCTCTTTGGAAAACAGTTTGGCAACTTTTAAAAAGTTCAACATTAACCTACCCTATGGCACAACAATCCCATTTCCAAATATTTACTGAAAAGAAATGAAGACATGCAAAAGGTCACGTACAAAATTTTTCATAGCAGTGTTGTTTTATACTAGGTCAAACTTGAAACTCTTCAAATATCCATCAACCAATGGACAAATTATGATATTCATGCCATGTTATACTAATCAGCAATACAAAGAATAAACTTAATATATAAAAACATAGACGATCATCAAAAATATTATGCAGGCCCTAACAGGTTTGACTCAGTGGATAGAGAGTCGGCCTGTGGACTGAAGGGTCCCAGGTTCGATTCCGGTCAAGGGCATGTACCTTGGTTGCAGGCACATCCCCAGTAAGGAGTGTGCAGGAGGCAGCTGATCAATGTTTCTCTCTCATCTGTTTCTAACTATCACTCTCCCCTCCTCTCTGTAAAAAAATCAATAAAATATATTAAAAAATATTATGCAGAACAAAAGATTCTAGAGAGAATACATTTCCATGAGACTGAGGTGTCAGTAAAATTATATGAGGATAGTATTTCATCAGCAGAATAAGAATGCCCAAATCCTACTGATGATAGATGTTAACTGTGGTGGTATCTAGGGGAGCATTGGGTTGTGTTAAAGGAACTCAAGGGGGTTCTCTGGCGTGATGGAAATGCTCTGTATTTTATTAGTTATGTTTACGCAGGTATATACACATGTTAAAACTCAACAAAGCAATGCCTTACTTGGTTGCATTGTTATTGTTTGTAAAGTGTACTTTAAAAGGTAGAAAAGGGACCGCAGAGGAATACGTGTAAATATACAATTATCAAGGCAATTCTTTCTTAAAAAATAAGATTCCATTTCTTTAGAATGTTTGGGCTAGTTGTTAAAGTAGTGAAAAATGCATGGAGTTTTTATCAGCTGTGCTTCTGTATGCTTGACAAAGAGAAACAGAAGGTAGCATTCGTAGCCAGGACCAAATGGGGTTCTGCTCCTGCTCTAGGTGTCAAAGTGACTTCTACCACCTCCTCCTTGTCTCTGCTCTCCCACCCCCTTTCTCTTCTGCCTTCTCCTGGCCTTCATTCCCTCCACCTTTAATATTCACTTTAACAATTTTGGAAAGCACAAATACACACATGAAATGCATCAGGGAAAAACTCATTTATACCTCACCATTTATACATCCAAATATTTCTATTATTTCCGTTCATTTCTCACCTTCTTGAGTTAACTTTTCTCCTATTTGAGACAATTGTACAGTTTTGAAGCCTGCTGATCCCTTTTAACTTTTCATAAGCATGTGTCTACCAAAAGCATTTGAAAGATGATTTTATTAGTAGTACATCCCATAATATTGCATGTAGTAATTTAGCTATTCATTTTGTGAATAGGAATACTCAGTGTTATTTTTTTATTTTATAAACAACTCTGTGATGAGCATCTTTATGTATAAACCTGTTCCATTTATTTTGAACTTTTAATCAAAGCTATTCACACATGTATTTTAAACAATTCAGTACTTGTACAAGACATATTAAAAAACAAACACTGGCCCGGGCCGGTGTTGCTAAGTGGCATTGGCCTGCACACCAAAGGCTCTCAGGTTCGATTCCTGGTCAAGGGAACCTACCTCAGTTTCATGTTCACTCCCTGCCCCTGGTCAGAGTGTGTGGTGGAGGCAACCAGTTGATGTGCCTCTCTCACATTGATGTTCCTCTCTCTTTCTCCCTTCTACGCTCTCTGAAAAGCAATGGAAAAAATATCTTCAGGTGAGAATTAACATCAATAAAACAAACCCACAAACAACAACAACAAACAAACACTATACGATACCCTTCTTCATCATCACCACAAGTTTTCTCTCCCTAGAGCAGTGATGGCGAACCTATGACACGCGTGTCAGAGGTGACACGTGAACTCATTTTTTTGGTTGATTTTTCTTTGTTAAATGGCATTTAAATATAGAAAATAAATATCAAAAGTATAAATTTTTGTTTTACTATGGTTGAAAATATCAAAAAATTTCTATATGTGACAAGGGTTTTTCAAAATGCTGACACGCCGAGCTCAAAAGGTTCGCTATCACTGCCCTAGAGGCATCTACTTTCTATTATTGTAGATAATCTGTTCGATACTTCTGTATTTCTAATTCATGTGCTTATGTTAGCACTTGTAATTTTTAATTTTTTTTTTACCATGGTCTGTTGAATTTACACTATGAAAATGAGATTGGATTATCTTTTACACCACTCCTCACCATGCACCACACATCTGTACATCATCTCAATAGAGTTGTGAAGGTCCATAATCCATTAAGTTTCACTTTGTCTTGCTATGAAAAGGTTATTATGGCTAAGAATAGGACTTGAACATTCTTGTTCCTCTGATGAAATACTATCCTCACATAATTTTACTGACACCTCAGTCTCATGGCTTTTGATGTGTATGGTGTACATGTTTAAAGCTATTACATATTGATGGATAAATCAGCTTTTTATGGTATTGTATGACCTCAGCCTTTCTAAGTGGTTTTCTGGAAAAAATACATGGTAGACTTGTCTAAGTTTCAGTGTTGATAATATGTATCAGTCAGGCTTCAATCAGAGAAGCAGAGTCTTGAGCAGAAATACATACACACACATATGTGTTGATCTCCTGGGGCTCCAGCTCACCGACTGCAGATGTGGAGACTTCTTGGTCTCCATAATCATGAGCCTATTCATTAGAATAAATGCACTGATTAAAAAGAATAATTCTATGTTTATTGTAAAGAGTACAATCATGTATTTTTTCTCTTAGAGCACACTCTTCTTTATGAGACACTTTGGCTCTGTCATTTGTTCTCTAAGACCACATGCTGGCGTGGCAGCCACACACGCGCTCAGTGTCAGTGCACAGAGAATTATTTTCTGTTTTTCAGAATGATGTGTAGGTGACTTCACTGTTCAGAACGTCTACTTCTAAGCTTTACACTCGCAAACCCAAATGATTTATGAAACCCCATAAGAGTAAGGCTTGCTGCCTCTGAAATGGCAAGGTTAATAAAATACTTTTGGAAATACTCTTGAAACTCAAACAGATAATAACATGCCATTGTACGTTGTCAATGATCACACTTTTTTAGAGATACTCATTGTAAGCTAACCTTTGTTGAGAACTCATTATATGTCAGCTACTATGCAAGGCAGTTTTATAAATAACATCATTCAGTTTTTAAAACACATGAGAGATAGGTGATATTAATCCCATTTTAAAATCGATAAATTGAGGCCTGCTATGCCTACTAGGCATTCCTGATGCCTTTATCTAACAAGTATTAAAAGTCTACCAGATTATGATTCATGGGATATAAGTACATGTTTTGTCCATGTTCATGAACTGATAAATCTTTTAATGAAAGGAGAATTTAATTTTTATGTAATTTTTAAAAATTTCATTTTAAAATCATTCATTTAGCTCATTCCAACAGGCAAGGGCTTTTAAAATATTACATGTAGCCTGACTGACATGCTTCAGTGGTTAATTGTTGATCTACAAACCAGGAGGTCGCGATTCAATTCCTGGTCAGGGCACATACCTGGATTGCGGGCGTGATCCTCAGTGTGGGGCATACAGGAAGCAGCCGATCAATGAGTCTCTCTCTCATCATTGATGTTTCTACCTCTCTCTTTTCCTCTCCCTTCCTCTCTGAAATCAATAAAATTTTTAAAAATAATAATGTATTTAAAAAATAACATAGTTATTTTTTTGTTTATGAACCAAAAGAGAATGTACATTTGCATCAATAATTTTAGTGAATCCAAAATTTCCTCCTGTCTTGGGTAGTAATGGGAGCTAAAATAGAGGCTGCTATTGAAAGTTTCATAACATTTAATTTTTCTATACTTAGACCCAGATGCATGATTTTAAATGAACAATTTCAGTCATTTTAGTTCTTGTCATTTATGAATAGGGGGATTGTCATTATAACCCAAAGGATTTCAAACATTGTTCACTTGGGTGCTTCATTAATGTCTATTCTTCTTCATGGTGACCATCATCAGGACCACGATAGGAGACTTGATCTATGGATGTGGCCTGTTACAACTCGGGGGAAGCACTTTAGGGTAGAGGCTAAGACCTTGGATCCTGGAGTCAGGCAGATATCAGCTAATAACCAAACTCTGGTAGGTAGTCATTAGTGGTATGAACTCATTCTATTGCTTAATCTTGCTAAATTTTGTGTTTATCTGTAAAGAGGCTTAATAATAGTAGCTACCAGATAGATTTGTTTTTGGAATTAAATGAAATAATGCATGACATATTCTTAGTACAATGACTAATGAATAGTAACCACTTAATCAATGTTAGCTGGCATCATCGTCATCGTTATTATTGACACAAAATAGCAGGAAAGCTGTCTTGAAGGAAATGGGAGGTCCCTGTAGCTCTGATGGGACTGCAGATTATGGAACAGCCCTGCAGAGGGTCCAGGAGAGTAGACCCTTTCATGTTGAGCACCCAGGGTGAGAAACAAGGAATGCGAGTCTGTCTCAGACCTTCGTCTTCTTAACTGTAGAGGGAGAGGCAATGGATGGGGTGGTTTTGAAGATGACAGAGTACTATATTTGTTTGATCCTTAGTCACTAAGTACTATAAATACTTCATGTTATTAAATATGAAGTGGATATGTGTGGAAGGAATTCATTCATTTATTCAAAATATATTTGGTGCCTATTCCAGATCTGACATACATGGTTTTAGGGGTTAGACAACAGACTTGATTTTAAAAGGTAAAAATTCCTGACTTTATGGAATTTGCATACATGGGAGGAGAAATTCAATATATCAAAAAGGATAAAATATATGGCCTGTCAGACAGTGATAGATGTTAGAAATAAAAATGAAAAACAAAGCATAGGAGAGTGATAGGTAATTCTGAGAGGGCGTTAAAATTTAAAATAGAATAGTCAGGGAAGGTCTCACAGAGAAGGTGACATTTTAATTAAAAAAAAACTGAGGGAAATGAGAGAGGTAGGAAGAAACATTCTGGGAGAGGAAAGAGCAAGAATGAGGCCCAACTATTGTGTTCAAAGAAGAGGAAGAAGGAAACTTTGTGCTACAGTGGAATGAATCAGTGAGAGATTCACAGGGGATGAGATTGGAGAGATGAGTTGGATGGAGGGCATATTATTAAAGTTTCCTAAGCCATTGTAAGGGCTTTGGTTTTTACTCTGAGTGAGATATTACCAGGTTTGGAATAGAAGAGTACCATAATTTGACTTGCCTTTAAAAGGTATCATTTTAGTTGTACTGAGAATAGAATATAGGAGAACAAAGCCCAAAATAAATAGATGTGTTAGGCCAATTCAGGTAAGCATGTTAGTTGCTTAGATCTTGTGGTGGATGTGGTGAAAAGGTTTCTGGATAGACTTTAAAGGGCAATCCATCAAGATTTGTTGCTGGGTTGGATCTGGAATGAGGGAAAGTGATGGAACTAGGGTGACATCAAGGTATTTTCTGTGAGCTACTGAGTGATGACAGATTGCCATTTACTCTACAGAGATATGAGGAGGAACATATTAAGAGTGGGAGATCACATGTGTGTAGATATAGATAGAAATGTATATATATTACATTTCAGATACCATGCTAATGAACATGTTGAGAAGGCAGAGTAGGCTAACTGACTCTTCAGGAAATAGTAGATCAGAACTGGGAAATACATGTGTGAATGTATTGTTTTTAAATATGGTTTTTATTGATTTCAGAGAGAAGGGAAAGAGAAAGAAACATCAATGATGAGACATTGATCAGCTGCCGCCTGCACACCCCCTACTGGGGATTGAGCCTGCAAACCCAGGCATGTGCCCTGACCAGAAATCAATCTGTTCATGGGTTGATGCTCAACCACTGAGCCACACCGGCTGAGCCATGTGTAAATGTTTTTAAATGACAGTTAAAACAACAAGATTAGATGAGGTCACCCAGGGAGCAAATGCAGATAGAAAACATAAGAAGTTCAACGGATGAGGCCTAACATATTCCCAAATTTAGAGGGCAGGTTGATAAGAAAGAATCCGTAAGGAATCCAGAGAGCCATAGAGGTAGGAGGAAAACCAAGGGAGTTTCAGATCCTCAGTAGCAAGTGAAAAATGTGACTTAAGGACCAGAAATTGTCCACTGGATTTAAAATCATGAAGGCCATTGGTAATCTGACACCAAGTGAACAGAAAACTGATAAAACTTGGAAATTAAGCCAAGCTTGCCCCTGTTCAGTAATAGAGCTCCAGGTGGACACATTGAACTAAATGGGTGGACACAGAGAGAAATAGGACATGGCATCCGAAGCATAACCCAGCCATATTGGGCAAAATAATGAGAAATTTACCCAGGGGAGCTAACTGATGAATGGGAGCTAAGAGAACCTCAGTGCTCATATCGCATTCCATATCACATCCTGGGGAGGCAACGACAGCTAAAAATAAGCTCAATTCTCACTTGGCAGATACTGAGGGGTTTTAAAAATATTAACTATTCATATTCTTTTATTTAAAGGTATGGCCTATATGTGTAATTCCATGTAGGATGCTTCTGAATCTCATTTAAAGTCTTTAGATATTATCTCCTTTATGTCTTCCCAAAACAGTTCCTTTAAGGTCTCAGCATCCAATCGCTATCTTGGTAATTATGTTTATTAAATGAATTAGTGAGTGGAGAAAACTGTAGTCATTTATTTTTTTCTCTGCAGCAATCTCAACCTTCAGTGTATTCTGCATATTCAACTTCATTAGTCCTTAGAACTTGGGATTTTTTTTTTTTTGACAAAGCTGATTTGATCTTATAATGCTTCCTGTGATACTATCTGAATTGCCGGGAGGTGCCTGTAGAAAAGAAGGGTCAACTCTCTAACTTTCTGGATTTTACCTGAGACATAACTTCTTCTACTTCCTATTATGGTAAATGTCTGTGCTTAGTAATTACCTAAGGCCATTAAATGTCTGCTCTTAGCCTGCCCCAGGGTCCCTGGCAATTTGCAGCTATGATGTATGGCTTTCATTATTAGTGAAGCTAGACATATAATTTTACCTTAGGTGTTCCTTGGAATTGGGTTATCTGTGGGGGTGTTGCTGGGATCATACATCAAGGCAGAAGGGGGCGATCATATTATGACAAAGGGGTGGGGATTCTCAGGTGTTAGTGGAGCTACAAAAAACTTCTGTTTATAACATTCAGTCTGATCAGTTTTCTGAACAGCTGTGGCCTTTTCTCTTTCTCAATCAATACAATTATATCTCAATAATTTCTTTTTATTTAAAACTACACATTTTGTACCTACAGTGAACAGTATTATCTTGCTATCTACAAATGCATCACTATTCACTTTTTCCTAACGGTGCCTCTACTGCTCATTCACTCTTCAGAAGCAATGTATCAATCAAGTAAGATTAACATCACAATATGTGTCACAAACCCAGTCTTACAAGTTTGAAGATGAAAGTGTGAGATTTTTCTCTGCCACCTTGGGCAATGTGACTCTGACTTAGACATTTTTTTCTTTCAGGGACTCAGCTTAGTCATGAAATGGACACAACATTTATCTCCCATGATGTGAACTAACAGTGCTTTGCACTCAGTAGACATTTTAAGTAAATGATAGGATTGCCCCCTAAAATATTTCACTTATTCTTAATACTACCTCAAGCACCAGACTCAACTATAAATCATAATCAATATTTACTACAAAATAAAATCCTCTTTCAAAGGATTTGTTTTTACAAGCAATCCTGTTAACAAATATGTGCCATGACCACCTGACCTGCATAACACTCTCATTTATGTAACCACTTAGTGGACAAGGTAGTTGACTGTAGTCTTTTCAAACATGGGGTTGAAGCTTTCCCCTTTGACCCCACTTTGCCACATAGAATACTCATTGGTCTTACAGTTGTCCTTGGAGCACTGCAGGCAGGCATCCCCAAGGGCATCTGGATAGTGGCAGGTTGTCTCCTATAAAGCTCTCGCCCATGGTGAGGGCTTGGTGTGGACAGAGGGAAGTGCCTGTGATGTCTGGACACAAGTGCAGTCCCATTGGGTTGGTGGTCAATGACACCAAATAGTGCTGCGGTGCTCACAATAAACCGTGTCTTGGCCCCCCACCAACATATACCTATCAGATTTTTCCCCTCTTGGATCACTTTTCCAGCTCTGGTCTCCAGGAATTTTTCTCTGCTTCCTGCCTCCTTCAAACTCTCGATACTTCCTTTACCCCTCCACACCAAGAGCTCTCCCTCCCTGCTCTCAATCTCTTAATCTCTTTTTCTCTCTCGCAGTAGCTCTTAATGACCAACAAAGAAGTGTCTAAGCCAGCGGTTCTCAACCTGTGGGTCGCCAACTTGTGGGTCTCGACCCCTTTGGGGGTCGAAAGACCCTTTCACAGGGGTCGCCTAAGACCATCAAAAAACACATATATAATTACATATTGTTTTTGTGATTAATCACTATGCTTTAATTATGTTCAATTTGTAACAATGAAAATACATCCTGCATATCAGATATTTACATTACGATTCATAACAGTAGAAAAATTACAGTGATGAAGTAGCAACAAAAATAATTTTATGGTTGCGGGTCACCACAACATGAGGAACTGTATTAAAGGGTCGCAGCATTAGGAAGGTTGAGAACCACTGGTCTAAGCTCAAATCATTACTGAGCTCAAGCTACCAACCACAGAATAAATGGTTTCTCTTTACTTCAGGGTCAGTTTTGAATTAAACACACTGACTGTCTGACTACCTTCCTATTTTTTTGAGAGGAGGGAGTATTTTTATCCTGTCCCAGAGAAGATGGCCTTCTTCACAAGAATGTACCTCGCAATTTCCTGTAATGTATCATAGACAAGCATAACCTTGGAGTTTTCATGTCCGAATATAGGTGGTACTTTCTTATCCTGCTGCATTTACTGTGATTTACTGGTCACAAAGGAAAAAAAAAACACCAAACTTCTGCAGAATAAAATAGCTTTTGTGTTTTATTGCTGCCTCCTCAGTCTTCTACAGTAAAGTGTCTGATTCAGCATAGTCTTTAGCCTCCATTTTGTCTAAAGAATAAGACAATTCAGGATATTGTTTCCATATTAGGGGAATAATTTCTGGAAGGAATATATTTGCCTACAGGGAAAGAGCACTTGTGTCCTCAGATGTCTGAAACAAAAGTGGTAAAATAATGTAGGAGAGAAAATGGTGCATTGTCTTGTCCTGGAGGTTTGTAAGTCAAAGACTCATGCCTGACTTCTTTTCTTTCCCAACTTTATTCAAAGAGAAGTCACATACTGTACAGTTTAAGGGTTTTTAGTGTATTCACAGATTTGTGTAACTATCATTATAATTAATTTTAGAATATTTTCATTACCCAAAAGAAACCTCTTTTAGTATCACTTCTTGTTTCCTCTCTGTCCCAAACCCTAATCTACTTTCTGCCTTTATAGATTTGCCTATTGTGGACATTTTATATAAATGGAACCATGTTATTTGATCTTTTATGACTGTCTTTTTTTTTTCCACTTTAAATATAGTTTTAAAGGTTTACCTATGTTGTAGTATGCACTAATGCTTCATTCTTTTTTTATTACTGAATAATATATTATTGGATGGACATACCATGTTTTATTTGCCAATTCATCAGTTTATGAACATTGGGTTGATATATACCTAGGAGTTGAATTGATGATAACTGTGTATATTTTTTTGAGGAACTGCAAGACTGTTTTCCAATGTTTCTGCACCATTTTATAATACCCGAACCAGTGAATAAGCATTCAAATTTCTCCACAGCCTCATCAACGCTTGTTACTATTTGTCTTTTTGGCTATAGCCATCTGAGTAGGTATGTCATTGTGGTTTTTATTTTACATTAGCCTGATAGCTAATGATACTGAGCATCTTTTCATGTGTTATTGGCAATTGATGTATTTTCTTTGGAGAAATGCCCATTCAGATACTTCACCCATTTTTAAATTAGGTTATTTTTTCTTTTATTGTTGAGTTGTAAGAGTGCCTTATGCATCCTAGATTGAAAACAATTCCCCGAGGTCTTAGTGAATTGACAGCAGCTCCTTGGCTGGCAAAGGTGGCCTCTGTCTGTACAACAGGTGATCTCACTGAAGTCAGGTGCCAACTGGGCTTGTAGAAATCTAGTGACATTTTAATAGTTCTTTGGAAGAAGTTTAAAGTTTACCATCTTTCTAACACATTTTAACCACAATGATTCAACCGGCATGTATTGACCCAGATACTATTCTTACACATATAAAATGCCAATAATAATAATAATCACTTATGACTAAGAGCCAAGCACTAGATTTTACACTATTCTTGCATTACTGTTTATATCATAACTCTTAGGAATATATTTTGTTATTATTTCTATTTTACATATTAGGGAAATTAAAGGTTTGAAAATTAGGCATTTTATTCAATGTCATGACTTACGATGTGGCCCAAACCTGAGGCTCTCTACCCTCAGGTTTGAGGGGGGGGGGCACCTCTCTTTTTGAATACCTCTAACCTGTCTCCTGAAATAGCTTTGCTAAGCTAGTATACCATCTTTTCATGCTATACCATCAGTGCCTGATGCAGGGAACACAGATTGACAAAATAAATGGGTGAAAACAATGATTGAACTGTGCTAACTTTATTTACATAATTTTTTTCTTTCTTTAATCATCCTTTAACATGAAGAAACTTTATTATTGTAATTATTTTTAAAATATATTTCTATTAATTTCAGAGAGGACAGGAGAGAGAGAGAGAAAAAAATATCAATGATGAGAGAGAATCATTGATCATTTGTCTCCTGCATGCCCTCTACTGGGGATCGAGCCCACAACCTGGGCCTATGCCCTGACTGGGAATGGTAACTTCCTGGAGCCACTCTGGCCAGGCATAGTAATATAATTATTTAACATGAAACAGTAGCTCAGAATAGTTCAGTAAAGAGCTACCATTTAAAACCTCTTCCCCATTTTATGATAATGGGGTATTTATTTTTATGTCAGAAAGTCAATACTTCTGAAAGTTCCAGGAAGGTGGGTGATATTGATCTTACACCCCTGGATGCCCAGAGCCAGGCCTCCCTCCCATCCTATCAGGGGAACAACACATCTGATGCTAGGAGAGTGTTCTGGAAACTTCTCTTGTGAAACTTGGCAATTTGTACCTAGATGAGTTTCAATGTCCCTGCTTACTTTTTTAACTACCAAAACGTGTCCCTTTGTTTTTGAAAATTAAAAAAAAAAAGGAAAAGGAAAATAACTGGTAAGGTTTTTCCTTCTCCAAGCCAGCATTTTTCTGAAGCAGTGAGAGGCGGACAAAACCAGCAGGCCCCCAACCACCGCCTCCTTAATTGACTGTGTTGTGTGCTGGGCTCTCACTGGCTTTTTCACTAAGGCAGAAGAACAAGCCCCAGATGGTTCCTCTAAAACTAACATTTGTGCTCCAGGCCTTGGCCAGTCCATCTGGCCTTTCATGCCTATTAATAGACTTTTCACCTGAGCCCTGGAAGTCAAGAATAGAAATGTGCTTGTTTCATTGGTTCCTGTGTTGCCAAGAGATAAATCATTGAAGACCATTGGAAAGATTTAAAATGAGCAGCATCATTCCCCAAAGATAGCAATTCCTGGCTTCTTAGGATTGTGCGAACTCCCTTGCCTTGCATTGCTAAGCAGGACTGTGAAAGAGACTCATTAGACCACATTTTAAATTCCTTCATTCTCATTTTTTGTTCAAGCTTCTTTTATTTTCCTCTACTACTTCCTCCTTTTCCAACCTTATTTTTACCATGGAACTGTTAAATCTTTTGAATCACATGCTCTTCAGGGGAAAGTTGTTACAGAAAATAACTATCATGTTATAATATTCATGATAATAGTTTCCATTTATTAAGTACCATTAATCCTGTAAATACACATGTAAAGCATCTTCATTTCATAGGTCATAATATTGTGTCTAAGAGAGAGTGAATGACTTCCCACTTAATCACAGGTGTATATATGACAGATCCAGAATATGAACCCTGTCCCATTATCAAACCCACGCTTTTAAAATATATCAAATTCCATTATTAAAATTCATAGTTGTTGCTCTAGCCATGGACATGACTCTTAGTATTTTATTAATTTTTGAACCTGACTTGGCTTGCAGCAAGGAGAATCACAGATATAATGGAAAGAGCAGGGTAGGGGGCATTGCAGATCTGCGCATTTTAGCTTTCCCAGATCCCCATTAAAATGCCAGTGGAATAAAAACCATAAGAAAGAAAGAAAAAACTTGTATCAACATGGGAGTCACAGAAGGATTACATTCAAAACAAGAACAAACAAATAAAAGCCAGCCAACCAAACACAGAACACATGTTCCAGCCAAGTAAAATGATTTGGAAATTTGCCATTTTTTTCATGCTTTAAAACATAGAAGAATTATCTATTTATTGATGATATGGGTTTTTTTCTTATAGTTAAGTAAAGGTTTTTGTACTATTAACTCAGCTATCTCTAAACTTTTTGATCACACATTTGTAGTAATGAATTTGGGAGCATTTATGCCCATATATGAATACACAGTATATAAATTTTAGATTGAGTCCTCACGTCCACTGATCTGCTAGTGATAGGAGCATTCCCATTGAGCATATATTAAATACTAGTAGAGCATACCATCTTCCCTATTATTATACATACCAATAAATACTTTAAGATGTTCTTTTCACACCCTATTGATTACCTTCGGCACCCATATATTGTTTGTGTCCTAATACTACCCTTCAGCTTATGTAATCTGATTTTTTTCTTCTGTTTATTATCATATCTCTACCTGACCCTCTTATAGTTGGAGCAAAACCCATGCCAGACCAAGGCAGTTGAATAGTTATCCTCAGAGCGTCCTGGTGCATACAGAGGGTGTGATGTAGGGAAGTGGCTTATGTAGAATGACAGTAAGCTCTTCCGAACACCTTGAGCTCCCCCAGGGCCTTCCAAGAACCATTTTTAAAAGCCTGTCCTTTCTCCCTGAGTTTCTTAAGGCTAAACAGAAACCACTGATTTGAAAACTAATCATCTGGTCTCCTACTTTGTCTCAGAGATTTGTTATAAACAATGCAATGAATAAACACACTAAAGAAAAGCATGATTTTTTTGTCGGTTCATATAGCAGACCATAAAAAATATATACATACTTGGCTTGCAGTAAAATCTATCAAAGTTTCTCAATAGCCCCATATTTTTTACATTCCTTCGCTGCCACCAGCAGCTGCCTCTACATATGTTCCTTGATTTTATGAGTGCATTACAACAGCATCAAAGCTGTTGTAACATTGCAGGCACGTTTTTATGGGGAGCGATTTCAGCACCATGCCATCCGGCTGGCCCACCCCAGCCTTCTGTTGCTGGAATGGAATGGCAAAGGCATTTAATAAAGGGGATAAGGAATAAGATAGAGAGTGGGTGGCCCATGATGTATATTGCCTTTCTTTGTCTTGGGGGAAGGGGCTCCGAAGTTGCCTCCTTTAGCAACTCATTGGGGCACTGGCTTCTCTGGAGGTGGCCAGGAAGGCAAGCATTGGAATATTCTCATTTCTCTGAGAAAAGAGCCCACAAAGAAGGAATTTATAACCTCCATGATGACAGCATAAATGTATGTGGCAAAATGAGGGTGCTTGCGTTCAGTTGGGTGGTCAGAATAATCCTATATTAATAAAAGCCTAATATGCAAATCAACCAAAAGACGGAACGACCAGTGGAACTAAATGGTCACTATGACGCACACTGACCACCAAGGGGCAGATGCTCAATGCGGGAACTGATCCCAGCACACAGGCCCCAGGCCAGCCAAGGCAGGTACCAGTGGGCCCCTCCACCCCTGATTGCCCCGCTGGTCGCCCCGCAGAGGGAAGTGACCAGTGGCAGCGGTGGGGGGTGGGGGGCGGGGCCAGTGAGTGGGTCGAGCCAGGCCAGCCAAGGTGGGTGCCAGTGAGGGCCCCCTGATTGCCAGCCAGGCCTAGGGACCCTATCTGTGCATGAATTTCATGCACCAGGCCTCTAGTTACATCATAATTAGCATGGCATGTAATGATTACATAATTATGTCACTGATATTGAACATTTAGGCTGTATCTATAGGAGGGATGTACCTCTAAGAATACTGGGGATACCATTTTTCTTTTTCCTTAGATCAAGATAGCAAATGAGCAGATGGTGTGTGGGTGGTCTTATATTCATGTCCTTCGTGGCTCTGGACCCCATCTCTTCACCCACACTCATGTCTGTTTCCTCCACAAGACACAGACTTGAATGTGTTCGACCTGTACCTCCTGATAAAGAAGTTCCAGGCCTGGACACTAGAGAGGAAAGATGCAGGGATGTGTGTGGGAAGGGGAGCTGGAGACTTGTCTCTTGGCTTGAAAGACAATAGCTCTCATTACCACCTTTAAGACGCTGAACAAGGACTCCTTGTAAAAGAATTGAGGGAGACTCTTATGTTCTTGGGAAAGTTGTACTTCAATGAAAAGTTCCTGGGCCTGGGTTTCAGTCTATACCGGTTCCAATGTAGTGAAAGCCAATGACCTCAAAGGGATCTTATGTTTCCATTAAGTCTTAACCACTTTGAGCATTAAGTAGACACTCGCTGATTGATGTTAATTTCAAAGTGGTTCACTTCCAGGCACATCTTCTTATTCAACCTCTCATGATCTGGGCTCTATGCTAGGAGCTGCCTGGCAATTTGCTAACTTCTTGATACTAATCCATCTTGAATACCATACCTTTGACAGAAAAGAAACCCAGCATGTGTTGGTGCAAAAGGGACCTCGGAAATTACCCAGTGCTCCCTCACTCCATCTTCCATCCCATGCTGAGGCAAAAAGAGGGGGAGAAGTGGTTTGTTCAGGGAACAAAGCAGAGTGGGGAGCAGGTCAGAAGTGAATTCTTTTGATGCTTTTTCCACTGTCTGTTTTCAGAGTTGCTTTTAACTTCAGGCTTGGAAGTCATAGTGTCCTTATCCTGCAGGTTGTCACTTCTGATTTGCCTTTCATGCACTCAGTCAATCCTTTTGCAAAGGATGTGTGTTTTGGACATATTTTCCCAGGGGCAGTGATGGACTGGCACCGAGATCACTGAATCTTTTCAGTACATCTGTTGATCAGAACCCTGCCTCTCAAAAGGTGTGCCCCTAGGTAGAGAGTCCATGTGCTTTTTCTCTCTTCTTTGCACCTTCAGAATACTTGACATTCTTCTCAAGTGGTCCAAACACTTACTATCTGGCTTCATTCCTGTAAATTTCTCTCTGACATTTTAAACTAAAAAATCACTGATGTCCTAGTAGCCTGCTTTAGCTAAGTTATGACTCCCTTGGTCTCCTTTTGAATATTAGTATGTAAAAAAAAAAATCAGGATGTATATTGTACTGACATTATTTAGTTATTTTTTGTAAATTTTTTATTTCATAAGGGAATCTTTGGATTTTTATTTATATTTCATAAATTCTGGTAAGGTATCTTCTTGTCATAACACCCATTTTTCTCAGTACCAACTTGTTATAAAGATCAAGAATTTAGCAGATCACACTGATTTGCATTTTCTAATGAGATGCCATGGAAGTGAAATGAAAAAGAAACATTTTTTTAGCCTGTAAAAATAAAGATAACTCAAGAAGCAGGCTCTGTGCTAGGCACTTTACCAACAATATTTCTAATCTTCATAATAAAATTTCAAATTCAATGTTATTATGCATTTGACAGATGAGGAAAATGAGGCCCAGGATACTTGAGTTACTTGTACAATTTTTCATTGATAAGCAGTAGCACAGCCAGGATTCCAACCCTTCCTTCTAACTTCAAAACTCATGTTCTTTGGCCCGGCTGCACGCTAAGCACATTCACAGGATTTCTTTCATTTAATCTTCACATGAACCCTTTAGGACAAGTGTGTTAAATTTATTTGACAGATAAGGAAACTGAGGCTGAGAGAGGTTAAGTAATCTGTCCAAGGTCATTCAGCAAGTAAGTGGAAGAGCCAAGGATCAAATTCAAGTTGGTCTGACTCCAAAGTCCATGTTCTTCTTACATACCCATCTGCCTTTTAAGTGATATGTATTTATAGACTCTGTTTGGTCATGCTGCCAACTCTCAATTATTTGTTTAGGAATTAAATAGAACTATTTTTTTTATTTCAAAGACAGTTAGCTATTTAGATGCTTTCAAGTTATTTCTCTGATCTCCCTGAGTGGTGGTAAATAAAGAACTGAGAAAGGGTAGGGAGTTGTCTAGCAGAAGAACTGGCAATCAAGAGATGACATGACTGAGGTTTCCAAATGTTTTCAAGGGTTGCCATATGGAGAAAGGATTAACTTTTGTTCTAAATGACTTAAGAGATTAGAATTATGACAAATGATGACTGTAAGTTACGGGGGACATATTTTAGATGAGGATAAAGACAAGCTTTCTAAAAGTCAGAGCTGTCTAAATATGAAATCGGCTGTCTCAGAATGTGGCAAGGTTTAGGAGAAGCAGGGTCACCAATTGGCAAGGTTGCTGGAGTCGGGATCTGATGGCCTTGGAGGTCCTTGAGATTGGATGATTTTCTGACATGGCTTTGCATTCCTGTGTGCTTATCATTGGATGCTTGCCTGCTACTTCTGCAGAATCTGGGATGTGTCCCAGTTAGCAGTTGGCACAAGTAGCTTAGAAATATGGAGAGCCAGGAAGGGTAGGTCTCTGTCTCAGGCTTCCTCAACCCCAGGGGTGTCAGCCCACAACCCAGAGGAATGAAGCACTTCAGTGCCAAGAACCATCAGTGGGCCTCCATCAGAGTCCTAGACAGAGGGAGAAAGGGGGTGCCATTAGCTTTCCTTTTCATTTGTGTTTCCCTGTGTCTTCCTGTCATAATAGTGAGAAAAGAGAAAACAATACTCCCAGGGTAGGGTTTTTAAAGGCGCAGAGTAGTTAAAATCTCAAGTTTTGAGTAAGGTTACCATTTTCAGCATTGATAGTTTTATCTGTAGTTTGTATGACAATCACACAATTATTATATATACCTAATAATAATAATAAGATTATAATGATCATTTCTTGGAAGGTTGCTGTATTTTTCATGTCATTATTCCTGGTGCTTTCTGATATCTTGCAGCTGAGCAAAATAAGGTGTATAAAGCTTATTTAACAAGGTCACATAGCTACAAAATGGCAGAAGTAGGGTTCTAATCCAGGACCATTGGATATCACAGCATGTGTTATTATTTTATTTTCATTGCTGATAATTTTCATAACCTATGATGTTTTTTACCCTTTACATAAGGGAGTGATATTAATGTTTCTCTATAACTAGGTTGCATCTTTTTGGATGAGATGCTAAGAAGAAACCCCAGGTGTGTTTTACAACCATGTGACCTGCCCATCTATAAAAAGCGGAGCTGAACGAACACTGTCCTTGGCCTAGTTGCATTGTTTTCTTCTCACCTGCAACCCCGGTACATGCCTTTGACTCCTGAAATCAAACCCATGACCCATTGATGCATGGTTGGATGCTATCACCATGAGCTACGCTAGCCAGGGCAATCCATACAGTTTTTGACCTGGAATTATATGCAACCATTTAATCTAACCCCATTTTTCAGTGGTGGAAGCTAAGGTCCAAAAAGAGAAATGATTTGTTCAAGTCCCATAATGAATTAGTGGACAAACTGAGCCTCAAGTTCACATCCCCTGAACTCTGGCTACTATACCTCTTGGCCCACTTCCTGGCTGATGCTAATTAATGCCTAATTAATAACTGCTTCCTTTTTGTAACCTAAAAATCCTTAAGACTGCTATCATCAGTGGCTTAGTTGAGCCTTTTCAGAAGTTATCCCAACAGGGGTGCCTTTTCCACATTGGCTAATTCCTCTCGAGACTCCAGCGTAAGAGGAATCAGGATGATAATTAGGGAGAGAACATCTCTCCTATTGCTCATCTCAGCCGCTTCTGATCCTCTCACACTGCCTGCCAGTTTCATTTGCATAATTCTATTGTGTGTAGAGAAGGCCGAGAGAATGAGGAGGAGGGATTGTCAGAATGTGAAATCCAGTCAGGATAGAGTTCCCTCTTCTGAACTCAGGAGCATAGTAATTAAAGCAGTATTTACAATGCAATAAAGGCAGAGCTGATTACTGGCAAGTGAGACTGAGACAATGCTCTTTCCCAGTGAAATTAGAGTAGGATCAGCCTTCATTATAAATCCTCCAACTGTCTTCCTTGTTAATTATGGTCTTCATAGCTCCCTTCTTGGCCATATTTGCCTAATTTATTGCTACACAGTAGCAAAGAGCGAATGGGAACTGAGGTGGGAGTGATTGAGCTCTGGACAACTGTTTGGGCCCCTGGACCATGAACACAGAAATAACAACCTGGAGGAGAAGAAGGCTATTGGTAACCTTAAGACAAAACGAGGGCATTCTTCTGAATAAGCAGTGAGACTTACCTCTGGCTAAGATGCATGGGCTTTCTATGTGACACCTATTTCCAGACCACATATAGGTGTGGCACTCATCTTCACTATTAAAATATTTCCTAGGTTGGAGGCCTTTGGGTGTTATGCTGTGACTGACTGATGCTTTCTAAGGAGGGTCATATTCCTGACCTCAAAATGCTTGAACTACAAATTAACAATATAAATGTCAGCAAACTTTTTCTGTAAATATTTTAGGCTTTGTGAGGCTGCATATGAGCTCTGCCACATACCCTCCTCCTCCCTGCCCTCTACCTCCTCTTCCTTTCCCTGTTTCTTTTTATTTTTTTTAACAACAATTTAAAAATGTAAAAAACATTCTTTGCTCCCAGGTCATGTGAAAATGGCATGGCTGAATGTGGCCTACAGGCAAGAGTGTGCTGACCACTGCAATACATTATTACTCATATTCTCAGCCAACACATAACCCTATTGCTACAGAACCACATGATGATCAGTGAGATCTTGGCCATCTAATCCTGTCAAGGATTAAATTTGGACTTGAAGCAAGATGCAGAATTAGGGAGTATGCAGGAAAGAAAACTCGATGAGCAATATTTTTGTATCAGGATTCCTTCTTTTCTAAAGTTGTGTTTAAAAAAAATCAAGAAATGTGCTGTTTGCAACTTGGATTAAGAATTTTTGTTTCCTTTTCCCCATTTACTCCTTTTCTCTCATTATTTATTGTGGCTAACTTATTTATTTATTTATCATGGCTAAAATTTTAGAAAATATCTGACTAATAGTAATTTTGACATCCAAGGCAATGCTGGCTTTCAGGAATACCTCTTGTGTGGCAGGAGTCTCATGGCCTGAGGGATGGAGGGGCGAGGAGGTACTTTGACATCAGACATCAACCACAAGCTTGGGACCAAATGCCTGTTCTATGGCAGTCTTCCAGCAAAGAGATTGGTATCTTGATATTTTGTGACAGTTCCTTGTACCACCTTTAGATTTTTGGTTCCCTCCCACTAAAGGATAGACCAACTCTTCTGTGACAATAGCACACTTCTCTCACCCCACACACATTTCCAGATCCCATCATCAAACACCACTACCTGGGGGAGGGGGAGGGGAAGGTAGACCATATCTTACATGACTGAGAACCACTGAACGAACTATCCAGTGCGTAGAGGCTGGGAATGCAATATGAAGGGTATCTCACAGCTCATTGAGAATATGGCTTCAGGGAGAAGGTTTGGAAATGGTGGATGCAGTGCTCTGTGCTCATAACTTACTCCCCTTCTTCAATCCCATTCTATCTTACAGTTATAAGAGAATATTCTTGGTACAGTCTTCCTCAGGAGAAGCATAGGGTCAGTGTTCTTATGTCTGTGTGCCCAATCATCTATGCTGTCATAACTAGGTGAGCTGTCATAACTAGGGTTTGAAAAATCACATCGCTGGTGATCTGTGCTTTGTAGCTCAGTCAGTGTGGCCCAGTGGTGTACAGGTGGGAGAACCACCTGAAATCAACAGATGGCTTTCTCAATGTGTGCGAAGTGTGAATGAATTGCATGTTGACTTCAATATTTTTTGGTTTCATTTTTCTAATAGGGGGCCACATCCTCAGAGCTAGATGAGTCGCAGGTGGGTGGCTGTTCCAGGGCATTCCGAATTCCATATGTGCTTTTGTGTCTTTTGTTCCTTGGGAGGGAACCAGTGTGGCAGTGCAATGAGCCTTCTTTTATCTTTCAATAACTGCTCAAGAGTAAGTGCTGTGAATAGGAGATGGCACTTATGATTCAGCACCAACAATAGCTTCATATATGAACGCGTTGCAGCAGGATGTGTTGAAAGAGCATGTGTTTTAGAGTTAGATAATTGTATATTTAAATCCCTTATCTACCACTTGCTAGCAGAGGAGCCCTAAGCAACTTCTCTGAATCTCAGGGGGTTATAATACCTGTCTTCCAGGGTACAGGAAAAGATGATTCCCTATAAGTGAAGTGTCCAGCACAAGGCTTAGGCTATAGTAGTTGCTCAATTTTCCATTGGTCTTGATAACAACAATAAGTCAATGACCCTATGCACAAAACATGGCCTATTCACCATTCACTATTCACTGCTGCTAATCAGTGAAAGCTAAGCTGGGTGTTCTGCATGCACCTGAGAGTGCTGGCCTCTTTCTCTGGCCAGCATCCTTTTGCATGTGACTTTAAGCTCAGAGCTGTGTCAGGCAGTGTGGCACACTATGCAGGAGACACCTCGCTCTGCCCTAGGTCTGCTTGTTCCTCATTCTATGTCACTGGAGGAAGTTTTTCAGTCTTAACTATACCTTTCCTCCCTCTTTGAAAAATAAAGGTATCTAAACAGATCTCTCTGGGTAATTGTGAGGCTAACATGTGACAACACATCATTGGCTGCAGCATCTAATACAGCTGTGGGCAAACTACTGCCCACGGGCTGGATCCAGCCCGTTTGAAATGAATAAAACTTAAAAAAAAGAAAAAAAGACTGTACCCTTTTATGTAATGATGTTTACTTTGAATTTATATTAGTTCACACAAATACTCCATCCATGCTTTTGTTCCGGCCCTCCTGTCCAGTTTAAGAACCCATTGTGTCCCTCGAGTCAAAAAGTTTGCCCACCCCTTTCTAATACATACTAGTTGCTCAGAATAAGTAGATTTTCTGTATCTTCCTGTTCGGTGTTTGTTCTTGGCAAGATTTGCAATAGGCAGCATTTGTCTTTGACTTGATTTCCTTGCTTCTCTGTGCTCTTCCTTTTCACCATATTGAATTTTCTGGTCTCCGAGGCACCCAACAATAGTCCATTCACATTAAGGGGAAGGTAGTTTCTTACTTTGCTGTCTCTTTCCATTTGGCATATAGAGGCTGAACCCTGCCTCCATTACTAGGAAAGAGGTGTTACACCGTTTATGATCACTAAAACAGTGGCAGTATATCAGAGTCATGTATGAGATGTACCTTTGACCAGTTGGAGCCAATATTGGGCCCCTGGGTAGGTGATCCCCAAGGGGGGAGGGACTGGAGTTGATCACATATATGGGGCACCCATAATCCAGGGCCATAGTAAGACAGCAGAGCAACCTTCACTGAGCTTAGCATAAGACAGACTGAGCAATAAGCCAGAAGGAGGTAAAGAAGTAAAAGTTGATAGCATTTGTGAATTTCATCAGGGTTATTGTTCTGTTTTACAAGTCTACAATATTTTATCTAAAACCCTTGGGGGCAAATGTGTTTTGGAATTCGGAATTTTTCAGATTTTAGAAAGGTGCTGCAGTACAAATAGTGCATATTATACAACACCCCCAGTAAGGTCTGGGGCAGCACCCCATTATCAAACACAATATGTATTACATTCTCAGCAGAGTGGATACATATTCATGCTACTTAGAGTAAATAAAGATTAAAAATAGGCAGTGTCAGTTAAGGTCAGGTTTTTCCACGAATGAGGTCAAGTCAGGTTACATTTTGACACTAAATGAGTTAGGAAAGTGCTTTTGGTTTTCATGCATTTTTGTGTTTTGGCATTGCTGATAACAAACTGTGAACCTGAATCAGAAAGCAGACAGATAGAAAAATTACGGTTAAATATAAGCCGAGATAACAAAATTCACATTCTCTCCTCTTTGTACCAGAGTTCATGTATCTGTCCAATAAGTATTTATTGAGTGACAGCAACAACATGCCAGGTAGTGGATAGACAATGGGCAAGATAGAAAAACCCCTGCTTATGTGCCTTGTCTACTGGAGGCTCAAGCTCCTGTACACTCCCTTCCCCTCTTTCCTTTCTTTTTTTAAAATATATTTTATTGATTTTTTACAGAGAGGAAGGGAGAGGGATAGAGAGTTAGAAACATCGATGAGAGAGAAACATTGATCAGCTGCCTCCTGCACACCCCCTACTGGGGATGTGCCCGCAACCAAGGTACATGCCCTTGACCGGAATCAAACCCGGGACCCTTGAGTCTATCCACTGAGCCAAACCGGTTAGGGCTCCTTTCTTTTTTAGGTGAAGGAACTGTTATCTCTTACCTACTTTCACCTTCTTTTCTGTGAGATTCCTTGGCTTTATCCAGGAAGAAAAAGTAGTTCCCTCCTCTGTGAGCCTAGGGTACTCGATACATATCTGTAGTGTAGCACGTGGAGTGTGATTTATTCTTTTTCCATTTGACTCCCCAGTTAAACCTGAGCACTTGAGAAGAGAAAGTGTTAGAGCCCCAGTGCCTAATCCAGAGCCCGGCACATAGTGGGTGCCCATCAGATGTTTAGTGAATAAACGCGTGTTCCTCTGGATGATTGAAATACCTTTGAATCTAAATTTGATTGAATTATATAAGAAGAAAGAGAGAGTTTAGCCACTCCCCCTTTTCAGGCTCTCTGATTGATTGGCTACTTTTTCTTCTCAATTGGTAAGTTTGAACCAAATAATAAAGCACATCTTTAGCATTACCTAGCCTACCAACAGTGAATCACTAATAGTGATGATAATTTTACCCTTTCCTCCTGTCTTAGCTCTACCACATTATTACCCTTTGGCACTATTGGATAGAAAAATCATATTAATAATCAGAACGTGATTAAACTGCCTAAAACTTAAATAATATAGGATCACATTTAAAGGTTAGCGGCACCTGTTAGGTGTAATTCACCAAGAACAAACTTAGCTCCTTCTCTGGAGATACAACAGACTGTATTGTCTTCTAGGAGATTAATTATCATTATGATATCTTGGAAAATGCAATAAAACCAAAGCCATTTGGCTGACTAGGCTTTTTAAGTTACAAATTAAAAAGTTAAGATGATGAAATCATTCACTAAAGATAGGGTATAGGGCTGCTTACTTAGAAGGAAATGTCTTCTTGCTTTCCACACTTCCCTATTGTTTTCTTTGGTATGGTTAGAAATAAGGGTGGGGGAAGGAACGCAGAGGCTATCTTCTATGGGACGTGGCTTTTCTATTTGTAGTAGAAGAGAAATATCTTCCCCCTCTTTTCTCTTCCAAAAATACTGAGAAGTTGAATGTGGTGTTTCTGATCATTTCTTTTCAACTTTAGAAGGGATAAGTATGTCCATTCAGATATAAAGTGAAGAGAATTTGGCATCTTTTCTGATACTCATCAGCTGTGCTATCTCAGGGAAGAGTCTAAACTTCTCTTTGCCCAGTTTACCTAACATTAATAAAGAAATAACTATTTTTTTTACCCTCTCTACCTGGAGGGATTGTTATAAAGCACGATTGTTTGCAAAAGCACTTTGTAAAATATCAGTTACTAATTAGACTCATGGAACCCAGATCAGAGTCTGTGTTCACTGGTAGAAGTTGATTCTTTCACATATGAGGTGATTTTCTGGGTGACCTTGAGACCTGAAGACCACCTGGCCCCTATGAGAATTCACATGGGCTTTAAGGGTCTGAGGTATGCGTGTGTCCTCAAGAATATTAATCACTTATGGACCTGAATAAAGACCTAGTTAGCACACTCTCTGGGACTGCTTCCATAAGTATGAATTATAATAGAAGACACTAGGAATTAATGATCTAATCTGGCTCTTTGTGAGCACAGAACAGATTTTCCCATTAGGAGTCAAGGGCAGGATTGGCTCGTGTGTCTCAGAAAAAAACTAAGCCAAAGTTCTGAGAATTTAAAACTAGACTAACAGATTGATTTAATGAAAAAAGAAATAATTAAATGCTTTTTGTATCAATTGAAGCAAACAGAAATTGATAAAAGAGAAGAAAAATTGAGGATGGGCAAGGATTAAGAGAAATAGTCCTTTCAGAGATTTAATATTATGAATGCATAATCTTGAGTATCTCTCTAAAACCCCAAATTACAGAATTTGATCATTTATTATGCAGTATGTCGGAGGGGAGCCTCTTTGTCAGTCAAGAACAGGTGCATTGGACTCTGTCTCCTGTGGTCTGTAGAAGCCCAGTGCTCTTCAAGATGGTGGTGAATCTGGGGGAGAACTGCTGTTTGTCAGATTTTCTCTGTCTCTCCCATGCACGCTATCCTGTGCTATCTCATTTCACCGAAAGAAACTATTTGTGAACCTAGATTTTATGGAAGATGTGGAGTTTCTTCTGCAGATCTTTCAGGCTCTACTGGAATGTGTAGTGTCAGTTTGGCCAAAACTGGGAATTCCAACTCTAGCTATGATTGAAATGAAGCAATAAAATAAAATTAAAATACTCCACCTTTTGGGGGATCTGTATCCCTCTAATTTCTGCTTAGGTAAAGCAGACACAAGTAATAAAATGCTCACTTATAAAAATCACAAAGCAAAAACCTACAGTAAACACACAAAAGATAAGGAGAAAGGAGTACAAGAATACTGTTAAAGAAAGTTACTAAACCACAAAGGATGAGCGCAAGAAAAAAAATGAGGAATAGAGGGAAACTATAAAAACAGCCAGGAAACAATGAACAAAATGGCAATAAGTCCATACATACCTACCAATAATTACTTTACATGTAAATGCACTAAATTCTCTAATCAAAACTCAAAGAGTAGCTGAATGAATAAAGAAACATGACCCATTTATATGCTGCCTCCAAAAAAACTCATTTTAGATGGAAGGACACACAGCCTGAAAGTGAAAGTATGGAAAAAACATTCCATGCAAATGGAAACCCAAAGAAAGCTGAGGTAGCTATACTTATATCAGACAAAATAGTCTTTAAAATAAAGACTGTAATAAGAGACAAAGAAGAAAATTACACAGTGATAAAGGGGTCAATTCAACAAGAAGAAATTTGTAAATATTTATGCACCCAACCTGGCAGCATATCAATATGTAAAACAAATATTAATATACCTAAAGGGAGAAATAGACAGCATACAATAATAGTAGGGGACTTCAATACCTCATTTCAATGGATAGATCATCCAGACAGAAAATCAATAAAGAAACATCAACTTTAAATGACACTTAGACCAGATACATTTAATAGATATTTTATAAGATACCATCTAAAAGCAATAAAATACACATTCTTCTCCAGCACACATGGATTTAAGCTAGATCATATGTTAGGTCACAAAACAAGTTTCAATAAATTTAAGAGGATTAAATTATATCAAGTATCTTTTCTGCCCACAGTTATATGAAACTAAAAGTTAATTATCTGAAGAAAACTGGAAAATTCAGAAATATGAGGAGATCAAATAACATGCTACTGAACAACTAATGGATCAAAGAAGAAATCAAGAGAGGAATAAAAAACACCTTGAGACAAGTGAAAATGGGAATATAACATGCCAAAATTTGTGGGATGCAGCAAGAACAGTTCTAAGAGAGAAATTCTTAGTGATAAATACCTATCTCAGGAAACAAGAAAAGTTTCAAATAAACAATCTGACTCTACACCTCAAGGACATAGAAAATGAAGAACAAAGCCCAAAGTTAGTAGAAGAAAGGAAATAACAAAAGATTAGAGCAAAGGTAAGTGAAATAGGAGACTAAAAAGAAAATAGAAAATATCAATGAAACTAAGAGATTTTCTTCGTAAAGATAACATTGACAAACGTTTAGCTATACTCACCAAGTAAAAAAGAGAGAACTAAAATAAATAAGACCAGAGATAAAAGAGGAGATGTTACAAGTGATACCACAGGAATAAAAATGAAAAATATGAAATACCTGCAAATAGAAATATCTACAAATAGAAATGTCTACAAATAAAGATAGTACGTAAAATTATATGCCAAAAAATTGGACAACATATAAGAAATTGATGCATTCCTAGAAATATATAACCTACCAAAACTGAATTATAAAGAAACAAAAAATATGAATAGATAAATTACTAGTAAAGAGATTAAATCAGTAATCACAAACCTCCCGACAAAGTCTAAGACCAGTTTCACTTGTGAATTATAGCAAACATTCAATGAAGAATTAATACCATTTTTAAAAAATATATATTTTATTGATTTTTTACAGAGAGGAAGGGAGAGGGATAGAGAGTCAGAAACATTGATGAGAGAGAAACATCGATGAGCTGCCTCCTGCACACCCCCCACTGGGTATATGCCCACAACCAAGGTACATGCCCTTGACTGGAATCGAACCTGGAACCCCTGAATCCGCAGGCCGATGCTCTATCCACTGAGCCAAACTGGCCAGGGCAATACCATTTTTTTTCTCAAACTCTTTCAAAGAAATAGAAATGGAGGCACTTCCAAACTAATTTTAAAAGTCATCATTACCCTGATGCCAAAACCAAACGAGGATGTCACAGGTAAAGAAAATTATAGGTCAATATACCTGTTGTACATAGATGCAAAAATCCTCAACAAAATACTAGCAAGCCAAAGTCAACAATACATCAAAGGGATTATATACCATGATCAAGTGGGATTGATTCCAGGGATGCAACGATGGTTCAACAACTGTGTATCAGTCAGTGTGACACACCACATTAACAAAATGAAGAATGAAAATCATATGACCATCTCAATAAGTGCAGAAAAAGCACTTGAGGAAATTCAACATTCATTTATGATTAAAACTCTCAACAAAGTGAGCGAATAGAGGGAGTAGACCTTGACATAATAAAGGCCATTTCTCTAACATCAGGAACAAGACAAGGATGTCCACTGCTACCACTTTTATTCAACACTAGGGGCCTGATGCACAAAATTCATGCAAAAGTAGGCCTTCCATCTCCTGGCTGCTGGCACTGGCTTCCCTTCCAGCTGCTGGCAGGCACCTGGGACCCAGGCTTCCCTTGCAGCCCTAGCTTCATCTGGAAGGTTGTCCGGAAGGACATCTGGTCTAATTAGCATATTACACTTTTATTGTTATAGATAGTATTGGAACTTCTAGCCAGAAGGAGAAAACAACCCCATTTAAAATTGCATAAAAAAAGAAATAAAATACCTAAGAATATATTTAAGCATAGAGGTGAAATACCTGTATGTTGAAAATGAGAAGACATTAATGAAAGAAATTGAAGACACAAATAAATGGAAAGATACTCTGTGCTCATGGATAAGTACCCTATGCATTACTTGACTTATACATTATATTTATGTCCTCTAGTCCTTTTGGGCCAGTGCTAGATTTTTGCAGATGCATTGTTTCCTTTCTTGCATTCATCTTTGACTCTGGCCTCTTTTTGAATGATTCTTATATATCCAACTAGAGGGCCGGTGCACAAAATTCGTGCATGGGGGGGGTACCTCAGCCCGACCTGCACCCTCTCCAATCCGGGAGCCCTCAGGGGATGTCCTACTGACGGCTTGGGCCTGCTCCCTGTGGTTCCCTGCTCTCTGCAGGGCCTGCATGCTCCACACCACGGCGATGGGCAAGCAAGCCCTGCTGGGTGCTGCCTGCGGGCGGCACTTGCCTGCTCACCACGGCGATGGGCAGGCAGGCCCTTCTGGGTGGTGCCTGTGGGTGGCGCGTGCCTGCTCGTGGGTCGCTGTGGTGATGCCTGCTGGGCTCATGTTGCTGGGGTGACGCGGCCAGTGTCCTGCCCCGCTGTTATGGGCGCTGCCATCTTTGTCATGGAGTGATGGTTAATTTGCATATTACTCTTTTATTAGATAGGATATCCAACTCCCAACTATACTGTGACAGTCAGAAGAGAAACAAAAGCTAAAAGCACAAAATTGCTTAGCAAAGGAGAGTCAATATGCTTTATTTTATATGCCAGCTGCAGTAAAATGGAAGTGGCCTTTTGTAGTACTGGGTTGAGTATTCCTGTACCCAGTGGACTACCAATGTGTTCTTTGTATACATGGACACAGAGAGAAATATGCCATTCATGCAGAAATATGCCATTCTTATCCTAGAAAGCTAATATGAAAACAGAACCTGGGGAGGCTCATTTGTGAATAGGGGTGATTGTTAACTTCTATGTTCACTTGGTGAGGCTATGGTATCCAGCTGTTGGAACCTTGTCTACTAGTAGATATTGCTGTGAAGATATTTTGTAAATGTCATGGACATCTATAATCAGTTGACTTTAAGTAATGGAAATTACCTTTTATAATGTAGGTAGGTCTCATCTAATCAGTTGAATGCTTCAAGAGCAAAACCTGGGGCTTCTAAGGGAAAAACAAAATTGTGTCAAAACTTAGCATAGGAATCTTGGCTGAATTTCCAGTCTGTGGGCCTTACGTACTCAAGACTTATCAATTGAGTTTTCAGCCTGCCAGCAGGTTTCAAACTTGCCAGTCCCCACAATTGCATGAGCCAGTTGTTTAATGATAAAATTGGGGGTCGATCCTTAAAGAGTAAATCAGGCTAATATATGGTAAGTCTAATTCTTGTTATCCCTTTATTAAAATAAATGATTATAACTGCTATTTTGAACAACACAAGAAGTTCAGCATTTAATATCCCAGAGGTAGCTATATTCAGGGATCAAATTTCTCCTTCATATTCCCTGAAGCTAAGGTGATACCATGTTTTGGGAAAACAGAAGTTACTGAGCCAGAGTGGTTTTGCAAGTACTTTTTGCTCTTGCCCGTGCCTCCTGGACCAGTACCATTAGTGATAAAGTTCAGAGGTGTTGTTCAGATGAAACATGACAGATGGCAGACTTCCTTTCCCTCCACATAATGAATTTCCAAAGATTGAAATGCCACTTGGTTTTTCCAGCAAAGTTCACCATTTTCTGTTACTCAGTCATATTCTTTCCATGTGACCTGCAACAGCTGTTCTTTCACCAATTACACCATTTCTCCCTGATAAATTAAAAACAGTTCTAATTAAACAGTATAATGAAGCCATCCGTCTGGTTACTGAGGCAGAACTGTAATATAATTAGTCATTGATACCACAGAGCAGGGCTTTGTGAGGATGAGGGCAGGACGGGTGACTCTAGCTTTCTCACAAGGCACATGGTCATTGTTGGAGATTCAGAAGGGATTCATCTAGTTGTTTTCCCCAGGGACATTTGTTACCGAAATGTGGCCCCTGGGAGCATTATAATCAAATTGCTTTTAAATATGACACAGCAGTAATCAAGAGGACCCTTGAGGCCTACAAGGACAGAATAAGTTATTTTCCATGAATAGTCAGTAATAAATGATTTCCTGGGAAAGAACAATAGATTTGAGGAATGAATGAAAATTATGGAAGTATAATGAGACCTTTTCTATTTTGGATACAATTCTTATTCCAAGGAAAGTATGATAATGAGACCTACTTGATAAGTTGGATTGTCTCCTATTATTAATTTGGTGCATTTCATCTTTGCTACTTACTGTACATAGGAAGTAACCAGTAATTTCTCACAGAATGAATGCCTTAGTGTTTAGAGTAATTGTATTGGGCGGCCCAGTTTCATCTTCCATAGATGAATCACCAGCAATTAAAACTATACCTGTAAATACTCCTTCCTTCTAACAAGTCAAAAATTTGTGCACCAAAAGCATAAATATGAAAAAGAAGTGAAGAAATCTATTAACAAGCTCATCATGTCTCCCAGACTAAATAATATATGCCAAGTGTTTTAAAAGTTTAGATTCTCCCCTCCTCCCTTATAATGTCAGTAACAGTATAAACATGTCAACATGAATAATAATATATAAGCATAGTACTGGATAATTACTTATTTGTTCAGAAACTATAAAAGTGGTTTGCATTGCAAACAACATTTACTTTAACCAGAAAAGGAATTTATAAGACATTACAGCAGGTGCTCAAATAATGTCTTTTCATTCAATGTCATTTCATTATCTATAATAATAAAAGCGTAATATGCTAATTAGACCAAACAGCCAAACGACCTTCTGGACGTCCTTCTGGATGACCTTCCAGATGAAGCTGTGGCTGCGAGGGAAGCTGGGGTCCTGGGTGCCAGAGGGAAGTTGGTGCCAGCCGGCGAGGAAAGGAAGGCCTATTCTTGCACAAATTTCATGCATTGGGCCTCTAGTATTGATAAGATGCCTGGACCCCAGCACCTGGGAACTTAACTCTGTTTATATTAATTAGGTTGTAGTAAAATTGGTTTCCTTATATGTTGGGCATTTTACTGTAGTTCCAAGAACCTATCAACAACATTAAGTGAGGACTTACTCCTGAGTTCTCCAGGAGGGCGTGAGAACTACATTATGGAGCCATGAATTCAGGGACAATTCTTAGTCCTACTAAAGGGCCTTCCGCAGGAAAATGCTTCTCCATCAGTGCTTGGCCTATGGTACTATCTAATATGTGGGTCTAGATGCCAGAAGCTTTGCCACCGCCATGCTCAAGGAACCAGGTGCCTCTCTCACCACAATGCCAGAATGTCAATTCCAAAATGCACAGATGTGTGTGTGTTTGTCTCCTCCTTTAAGACCTAAATGTGCTCAGGTACATGTGAGTGGCAGAGTCCAATTCCCATTTCTGTACCTAGTGTTATTGGAGAAATGCATGGATTGCCTTTCTCCACTGCTAGTAGAAGAGGGGTCCTTACAATATCTCTAGAAAAATAATTTTTCCAAGACTCACACAGGAGAACCAGTGATTTTTATTTGCATGGGATTACATCCTTGCTTTCTGAAGTCCCTGTTCCCTTAATCCAGTCCTGGAAAATGTGTATCTGGGGATTTAGCAGAGCTAGACACAAAGCCAGAGTCCAGAGTTTCCGTTCCAAGGTTGAGCTAGGTCCGGCTTAGCATTAGGCTAGTTGCAGTCCATCAGTCTATTCGAGTCTATTGAGTGTGGGATCTGAGCCATGGGGGCAAATGCAGGAGTGTGAGAGCATGCCCCTGACAACAATAGTCCCAATAGACCAAGAGCCAACCAAGAGGCAAGAGGGCAAACTCCTTTGTTTAGGAGCTTAAGTATTTAAAATCTTCCCACACTTGCAATGGCCATGCCTACTCTGGCCAATGATCTGTTCCCAGGTATGACTGACAGACAAGCCCCTTCCCTGTGTCACCTAGACTTTCACTGCTTGGCATTCCTATAATATTTGGCTTTCCTTTTGCTCTTTTTCAGTTAATTGGTAACTGGGTTAAATGCAACAGTATCACTAGTAGCAGGGATATCTGGTGATGCAAGTTCTCCCGCTCTACCTTGGAATGGTAAGATTCTTAAAAGTAGAAAATGAAGGAGGATGTTCAGGCATATTGTTGAGCCACAAATGGTGCATGTTCACTAGACAGAGGCAGATGGACAATTTTTACACAGTATTAGAGGCGTATGAGCTTTAGAAATGTTTAAACTACTTTCTTTCAAAAAAATGGGAGCATTCATTAATCTATAAATTACAGCTTTGTCAAGCTATTTATAGTCCTCCCAGACTAGTGCAAGTTTGGGTTTTTATCGTAATGAATGTAGAACAAAATGACCTAGTCATTAAGAAATTTCTGGTATTGCACGAGGCCAGAGACACCCATAGACATTGCCTGATTTTTTTAGTGACACTTTCTTTGTGAAGGAATTAATCAACTCTAAAGGAAAATAACTGAATAGATTACATTGGTTGGAAAGGATTAATTTATTAAGAAGTTTGGAAAGAACTTTATCTGCATGAGTTTGAAACACATTCAAGGGCAAGGCCAGGATGACCAGTTATTGGTATTGGATAAAATTCCATAGAGGGAAAGAGTTCAACTTCTAATAGTGAGGTCTACTGAAAACAAAGCTTTATCCCCAGAGACGTTTCAGAGTGTACTGCAAAGTGTATAGAAGAATATGTAATAGAAAAGAGGACGTTTGTTCCAAGTTTTTCTATTTGAAAGAGATTCAAAGTTCATTTCTATGGGATTGCTTGGAGGCAAAGATATCTGCAAAATCGGAGTACTTTATTCTAATGTATGCTAATTTTTCATCTAACCTCAACATTATGCTAATTTTCTTCTATATAACCTCATAGACATTTTTTCCTGTTTCCTGGGAAAATTTTGAAATATTAAACAATGTGTTTTTTTCTCCCCTTCTGATAATTCCATTCTTCTGAACTTTCTCCTTATTCAAACGGTGAGGGCATCCTGGGCCATTGCCTCAGGAGAGGGATGTGGCACGCCAGAAGGAAGAAAAAAAAAATAGCCTGACAATCTTTTTCTGGCTTTGGTTTACAGCCTACAGCACTTATGAGAATTGAGAGGGCTCCAAGCCCAGACAAAACGTTTGGAGAAACATAATGAGACAGAGGAAAAGTGTTCTAACCCCCAACTCCCCACTCCCACCCCCGCTGACTCTGCACATTCCACGGTCCCATCCCTTTTGATTACCATGACCTTCTTTTCTAGAATAGATTCACCTAAGCTGAACTTCAGGAAGCAGCAGTATCCAACCCCAGGGGTCTCTCCAAAGCCTGAGAGATTATCCCACAGTGACTAAGAAGCTGATGGGCTCCTCCAACATCAAGCATTTCACAAAAGCAGCAAAGACTTTGTATCTGTAGGGTTCATGTGAATGGGAATTAGGCATAACTCTGTAGCTGCCCATGTGAACCTATGACCAAAGACAAAACAGGATGATGGATCTACCAATTGATGCCTCCAAGGAGAGATCACCTCAGGGAAGGGAAGCCCCCCCCCCCCCCCCCCCCCCCCCCCGACTCCTCTGCCTGTATAAACCCATTCTGGAACTTGGAAGCTTCATCAAATTGGGTGAGATTTCAGGACATTATTCCAATCTTGAAAGATAAATTACGCTTTGGTAGAAAAAATATAGAGTTCCCTCTGTATGCCTAAACTGAATTTTGCTGTATTTTAAATGCAGTTATTTCATTAAACACCAATGTATTTACTTGCCATTTAGAGAATTAGGATTCTATTTAGGTAATAATAAATATTTTTCTTTATTCTTTATACTTTACTGGGGCGGGGGGGAATATGTGATTTTTAAATATTTATTTATATGAATGGGAGCCAACTCAAAGGAAAATGTTGTTCTCATTTTTTCTTTTTACAAGGTAATTATAATAGGAAGACTTGTAAAAGTTTCACATAGAGTTTTGTGGGGTTTTTTTTCCAGCATAATTGACAGGGAATTTTTCCTTATGACTAACATTTTAGTGTCTGTTGTTTGCCTATCATCATTAGTGGCCTCTTATTTTATACTTTATTTTAACAATTCTATTATATGTGAATCTAATTTATTTTTTAATGTAAAAGAAGGTAAAATAATAAATAATACTTCTACATTTTTTAGTATAGAGGTATAGATTTTGAAGATCTCAATATACTAAACTATTTGTGTATTTTAGGGCTAGGTTTGAATAAAACCAATAAATAAGGAACAACTTGCTACTCATATCTCACTGATTTGGACTGTTTTTAATCTAGGCTTTCTTGTATTTAGGATAACCTACCGGGCTTAATAGGAATACTTCATCAGTCAACATGGTGTCATTTCATCATAGCTCAGAAACGTTCCAGGCTCTTGTTCTTTGGAAATTTATAGAGGTTTTATATAATCTCTCCTTCCACCCCGTCCCTTCTCTCACTTTTTCTTCTCTACATTTCAATTTCCCTACCACAAAAACAAACAAACAAGAGAATATTTAATTTTCTTTTAATAACTTGCTATGAGAAAAGACATTTTAAAAAATTCTCTACTCTTGCCATCTTACCTTTCTCTTCTCTCTTTAAACACAAATAGTGATAAAATGCAGGACATAGGATTCAGCAACAAAAGGGCTATTTTCTATGTGAGGTATTCACTAAGCTTGATGAAGACAGCTGGGGAAATAACATTTTGATATTTTGAACCACAAATCTCTTTTCCACCTTGTGAGGGAACTTTTATAACCTGGTTTAAGACTTTTTTTTCCTAGTTAATGATAAAATGCATTTCATAATGTCGCTGACTGTATTAAATACCAAGACTTGGAAAAAATGGAGCAACTTTTCATCTCTTCATAGAACTACCTTGCCCTAATTTTCCATCTATTCTTAATTTTATCAATAGCTTTTAAGGAGATTGATTCAGTTAATGAATGAGCTTATGTAGGAATGAATGATTGAATTTCTATGGAGAACCAATTCCTCACTGAAGTTTGAGCTACAACTGTTTATCAACTTTTGCAACTTTCTCGTCTTCTTTAATAAGCAAAAATGCCTTCTGTTTCTATTCACATTAATCCTTCTTTCAAAAAGCACACTGAAGCATTTTTCTAATATTTATGGAAGGCCCATATCTACAAGCTACTGTGTTCTGTCAAGTCTGAGATACAGGATAAACAAGGTCCCTCCCCTCAAGGAGTCCACATTCTCATAGAAAAGATAAGACATACACGTATAATGATAATAAAAGTAGCAGATGATAAATTCCACAAGAGAGGTGCAGATAAATTGCTACAGGCGTGAGAAGCTAGGAAGATTACAGAACATAACAAGTTTTAAAGTAGATATAAAGTGTTCCCTTCAAAATGTAAATACTGTAAAACAGTGTGTATCTTTGTTCAGCATGCCTCTTGAATATTACTGACTGCATTATTATTCTCTGCTCTAGTTTGCAAAGATGGTCTTCTGATGCCTTCCTTTGATACAAAGTTTGTGTTTTTATTTGGGAAAGGCTCTGCCATATTGCCCAATGGCAAGGATGGCTGGAGATGTTACTGCACTCTGCCAGGGGTGGTGGGTTCATTTCTCTGACTTGGGGGAGTCTGATGGCTACCAGGACATAGGATTCAGTAACAAAAGGGGTTATTTTCTGTGTAAGGTATTCATTAAGCTTGATGAAGACAAATGGGGAAATAACTTTTTGTTATTTTTCACCACAAATCTTTCTACCTTGTGATGAGGAGAAAACTGGTCTTGCAAGGCATGTCAGGTCATAAAAACTGTGAACAATCCACTGCCCTGCAGGGGGTGGGGGAGAGGGCAGGCCATTATCGCTGGCCCCAGGACAGATCATCGGATATGGCCTGGGGACCCCCAACACCTGGGGGCCTTCCTGTAAGCCCACGAAAGGGGGCGGAACCATATCTGCAAGACAAAGACCCCAGAAGGTTATAAAAAGTGAAGCCCTCTGCATGCTACTTCACTGTGATTTGGAAATTTTTCCCGGAGTCCACTAGTGTTAATAAACGGGGTCCCTCCCTTTCTCTAGGAAGCGTGCTTGGTATTTCTTTGGTCTTCTGCACCAATGAGGGAACTTGAATAATCTAGTTTAAGATTTTTTTTCTGGTTGATGTTAATAAAAATTCTATAGTTTTATTTGCTTGTTGAGCTTGCAGAATTAGAACATTAGTTTATACTGAAAATGCATTTCTTTTCAAGCAAAAGGGAGAGAGAGGCATCATTGAGACTAAAACTCAAGTTTGGCTTTTATGATTTGTGCATGTAATGGTTAAGGTAATTTCTATTGCATATAAGCAAAACTTTGCTCAAATCAGCTAAATTAAGAACTGGAATTTATTGACTCATGTAATTGAGAAAGCCAGAGTTCAAACTTAATCAGACATTAATCTAGGGGCTCAAAAATTACCATTAATTCTTGGGATTTTTGTTGTCTGTCATCAAGACTGGTTCTTGTGATAGTCAGGCTCCACATTATGGCCTCGGGTCTAACAGAAAAGTGGGAACATTTATACTAGCCTTGAAAGGCATTCTGATTGGTCCACTGATCCTAAATCACTTACAGTGGCAAGGGAATTCCTTTTGGGGAGTGGCTGGTACTGGGTGATGTGCTCCCTGTCTGGATATAAGACTGATGCCCCAGTTGAAGTTCACAAACTAAAAATGAGGAAAGGTTAGTGGGTGGTCAGAAAAGTCAGTGTCTACTGCCGTGTTCAGTGGGCCTTGCTACTTTCTATTCTGGATCAGATGCTTGCAATAGCAAGGAGGTCTGAAGACCTATTTACACACAGAAACAGAGTTATTAAGAATCACAAAAATATGCCACCCTAAAAATAGAGCATGTGGATATATTTGTGTGTGCATGTACAGTGGGGCCTTGACTTAAGAGTGTCCCAACTTACGAGTTTTTCGAGATACGAGCTGTCTTGGCCGATTTTTTGCTTTGAGTTGCGAGCTAAAATTCAGGTTACGAGCCAGCTTCAGATACCCCACCGCTAGTTGGCGCAGCGAACATCACAGTGAATGCCACATCAGCCCAGCATTCAATTCATTGTAATGGTGAAAATTGATTTGACATATGAGTAATTTGAGTTACGAGCTCCGTCACGGAACGAGTTAAACTCCTAAGTCAAGGCCCCACTGTATATGTGTACAAAGGGGGAAGAGAAACATATGCATATACAGAGTGTCCCAAGTCATGTACACACACTTGAACAGCTGAGATAGCTCAATTGATGTTTCTTTCTTTACAGCCAGACTAAGCTTTGAACAAAGAAAACTCATCCTAAAATGCTACTGGAAGTTTGAAAACACAATTGAAGTACAAACAGTGCCTTTATAGTTATACAGGGTGTCCCCGAAAAAATGTACATACTTTAACAGCTGATAACTCACTTCGTTTTCACTTCTTTTCAGGTTTCACTCCTTAACCAATGGACACAGACACTAGGAGGGTGAGGGCACATGCTGGGGAATGGGGGTGGCCGGGAAGAGGTCAATGGTGAAAAAAGGAGACATATGTAATACTATATGTAATACTTTAAACAATAAAGAATTTTAAAAAGCAAAACAAAAAAAGAAAATGAACTGTAGGTTAATAAATACTGACTTTATAATCATTCAAACTATGTATACATTTTTGGGGGACACCCTATATATTTGATAGGAAAATTCTGAAAGAATATGTATATATATCCCCTAAAATGATTTAAATAATAGTTAATAATACTAAATAGTAACCAAATACTATTTTAGTAATATTAAATACTAAATAGTAAATTAAGTTGATCTTAATTTTCTACAATCATCTATTATAATTAAAATGATAACTACGTATTTTGGAATTATGTAATTGAAATAAGACAAATAACAGTGCTAAACTAGTAAGTAACTCAGTGGTTGGCAAGCTGCGGCTCGCGAGCCAAATGCGGCTCTTTGGCCCCTTGAGTGTGGCCACGAAGTTTCAATCGCACTGTATGCGTACGCCCGCACGTGGTATTTTGTGGAAGAGCCACACTCAAGGCGCCGCAGTTTGCTGATCACTGAAGTAAGTCATCATTTTTCCTTAATTGCTTTTCATATGTAAAACCAATCTAAATCTGATCATCTAGATCACACCTCTGCGATGCTGACTTCATCCCTCTGAAGCCTCTACTGGCCATTCTATTAGAAGGGAGGAAAATATCTCTCCCTTTTTCTTCTATGAATTCTTTCTAGTAACCAGACATATATTTTGGGTTTACTATGTACCTATGTGCTGTACCTTTAATGCACAGCAATAAAAACAAAGGTGAAAAAAACAAGAATAATAACACAACGGCTGCCATTTATGGAGCAGTCACAGTGCTCCAGGTACAGAACTAAGTGCTTTGTAGGCATTATCTAATTTGACTCATTCAATAACAGTAGCATTAATTTAGTTACTTAATCTCAGAGATATTTATTGAGCATAGACTATCTTCTAAAAAGTGACCTGAAAAGTAGATATTTTATTACAAAGCTGAATTTTTCAAAAAGAGAAGTCACTAAGAAATGGAGAGTGGTCCATTTTGAGATTGAGACAGATTCCTTGGAAGTATAGCAAGGTATCAGGTGCTAAGGATGGTGGAGACCTACACCCAACTCCAGGTAGCTCCTCCCCGGTGGGTAGCAGGAATTATAATGAAGAAGGGGCAGGTGCATACTTGGGACTGAAAACTTAGTACCATGCTGGACCTTGTCCACATGGGAAATAAAGAGGAATTGGCATTTGCCTTTAAGATCGAGGCCATACTGCCCCGGCTGGATGGTTCAGCTGGTTGGAGCATCATCCTGTAAAAGGTTGCAGGTTCAATTTCCAGTCAGGACAGTACAGGAGGCAATTGATTGATGTTTCCCCTCTCACATCCATCTCTCTCTCTCTCTCTCTCTCTCTCTCTCTCTCTCTCTCTCTCTCTCTCTCTTTCTCTTTCTATCTACCTCAAATAAAAACAAAACAAAACATATGCTTGGGTGAGGGTTAAAAAAAAAAAGAAAGAGCAAACCAAGCTTTCCTTTAGCTAAAGCCTTGATCTCACTTCTGTGCCTCTTTCTGTCATTAATTTAGAGAGAGATGATGGAGAAAATCATCTTTTCTCTTGTACCTTTGGCTTCTCTTCCTCTACCTTGTAGATTATGGTACTTGCTTAATATTTAAGAGTGAGAATACTTGTGTTTGAGAGACCCAAGTTTTAAACACAAATCTGCCACTCATTATCCAAGTCATCTTGGTGAAACAACTTAACCATCTCCCCTCAGTTTCCTTATTTGTAAAATTGGCTTAATGTTAATAGTGCTTGGGAAATGACTATAGTGGAATGCTGTGCAGAAGTGATATAATTCAATGGAAATTTCACAGAATGAAGTTAGATTGCTGGGTTCAAACCCTGGGCCTACCTCTGACTAGCTGTATGACCTTGGGCATCTACTTACAGTTTTATTGCTTTGGTTTTCTCATCTGTAAAATGAGGATATTATGAATAATTTGTATCTCATAGTATTGGTGTGAGGACTCACGAGTTAATTTATGTAAAGTGTTAGAACAGGCAGGACTCATGGTAAGCACTGTATCTACATTTATTCTTAATATATTTGTCCTTTCTTATACGCTAGTTGAGAGGACTGAAAGAGTGACTGTTGATTTAAAAGCACTTAGCATAATAATGCTTCTGCACACTAAGTGTTCTGTTAACTTATATTAAGGTTAAGGAACCATAATATTGAACAGATTGACACAGACATTGCAGGCAACAAGCCCCCTCCAGAATTTACCCTCATTTCTGTTCTCAAATTAGGGACTTGATAGTTCTCTTCAAGCAGAATTGTTTTGATGATGAGCTATCTGCATGAACAGTTCCTTTTGTAACTTCTTTAAGTTTGGAAGTTTATTTCAGGGTGTCCCTGGTCATCCTATGAAGTGTTTGTTTCAGCCACTTGCTGTTCTTTCTCAGTATTCATGGATGGTTCTTTCTCATGACCTTTCTTTTTTGTTTTTTTGTTTTTGTTTTTCTTAATCCTCACCCAAGGATATTTTCCATTGATTTTTAGACAGTGGAAAGGAGAGCGAGAGACAGAGAGAAACATTCATGTGAAGGAGACACATTGATTGGTTGCCTCCCAGATGAAGACACAAACCGTACATGCCCTTGACCAGAATCAAACCAGGGACCCTTCAGTCCATGTGCTGAGCCAAACCAGCTAGGGGTTGCTACCTTTCTTTACTTGCTCTATATTTTGGGCTCCAACTCTAAATGTGGGGGAGTCCTGCTATCCTATCTTGGGTCCCTTTATTTTGTCTTTCAGTTGAGTCTCCATAGATGCATTAGCCAGAACTGTGGCTTAAATACCATCCTATCTAATAATAGACAAACATGGTAATTAACCATACCTCTGCTATGCTTCCCATTGGCTAATCAGGGTGATATGCAAATTAACTGCCAACCAAGATAGCAGCTGGCAGCCACGCAGCTGAAGCGAACATGAGGCTTGGTTGCCCCAGAGATGGAGGAAGCCAAGGATCCCTGCCTGCGGGGGGCCCAGCTCTGAGCTCCAGATGCAACAACGTTGCAATTATAGAAGCTAAACAAACTCCAGATACCTTCTTTCAGCCAGCCGGCCTCAGAGCTGGAGCCGCAACAAAGTTTCAATTACAGAAGGTAAATAAATCCCAGAATAAAAAAAAAGAAAAAAAGGAGAGACTGGGAGCTTCAGTTGCAGGCTTGGCCTGCCTGAAAACAGCCCTCAGCCCCTCATCCAGGCTGGCCAGGGACCCCAGTGGGGACCCCGGGACACCCTTCAGGGCAAACCAGCCGGCCCCCACCCGTGCATCAGGCCTCTATCCTATATAGTAAAAGGGTAATATGCAAACTGACCCTAACAGCAGAAAGACTGGGAATGACTGGTCACTATGACACACACTGACCACCAGGGGGCAGATGCTCAATGCAGGAGCTGCCCTCTGGTGGTCAGTGAGCTCCCACATGGAGGAGCTCTGCTCAGCCACAAGCCAGGCTGATGGCTGCCAGTACAGCGGTGGTGGTGGGAGCCTTTCCTGCCTCCTCTGCAGCACTAAAGATGTCCGACTGCAGCTTAGGTCTGCTCCCCGCTCGCAAGTGGACATCCCCTGAGGGCTGCTGGGCTGCCAGAGGAATGTCTGATTGCCAGCTTAGGCTCAATCCCCTGGGGAGCAGGCCTCAGCCAGCAGATGGTCATCCCCCGAGGGGGTCCCAGACTGTGAGAGGGCACAGGCCGGGCTGAGGCACCCCCCCCCCCCCCCGTGCACAAATTTTTGTGCACTGGTCCTCTAGTTTAATAATAACCAAGCAAATTCTCCTAAACTTTTTCTCTGTTTTTTGACACCTCCCTGGAACTTCAACTGCATACATGATATCTTCACATGAATGTCTGACAGGCATCTCAGATTGAACATAGTCTGAACAGAACTCAGCTCTGAACCCCTCTGTCCACTCTATCCTCAGGCTTTTATCTAAATGTTCATTCACTTGTTCTAGACCAGAAATTAAAGAGAGAGGGCAGATAATCTTTTATATTTCTCTCTCTTCCACATCACATTCAATCTATCAGCAAGTTCTGTCACACATGCCATTCATCTATTCACTAAAGCAATTCATTTCTCTCTATCCCCACTGATAGCATTTTTATCCAAACCACCATTATTTTTCTATTTAAATACTCCCAACTAGCTAGTTTTCTTGCTTTTACTCTTAGGTCTTTCTATAATTCACCCTGCCACCTTCATGTAAACCTCCACTTTATAGTTTGTTTCCCAGAGAAGGGACCTAGGAAGTCTCCTTCACAAAGCCCTCCCTCCCCCATTCCTGGTGGACTGGGCTTTCCTTCCTAAATCCTCTGCTCTGCCTGGCTGGTGTGGCTCAGTTGTTGAACATCGACTTATGAATCAGGAGGTCACAGTTCAATTCCCGGTCAGAGCACATGCCCGGGTTGAGGGCTTGGTCCCCCATGCGGGGCGTGCAGGAGGCAGCTGATCAATGATTCTCTCTTATCATTGATGTTTCTGTCTCTTTCTCCCTCTCCCTTTCTTCCTGAAATTAATAAAAGATATATTTTAAAATGATAAATAAACAAATAAATAAATAAATAAATAAATAAATAAATAAATAAATAAATACATTCTCTACCCTTTCAGACATCCTTCGCATGATCTTGGTACATTTCTGCTTGAAATTTCTATTCATGTTTTATCTTCCTTATTAGCCCAGCAGCTTTCCAGGGATAGGATCTATGTCGGAACCCTTTCTGTATATTCTCCAGTTCTCAGCCTTTTGCCTTGCATATATAACAAATATTTGCTGAAATAAATTAAGTCCAGGTGGCAATAGGAGCTGTCATCCCAGGGTTATTTCAGTAACTGAATTTTAAAGCGTGATTATGAAGCACCTGGAGAAAAAAGGCAACCTATTTAAGGATGATAGTATGTCTGCACAGATTAAAACTAGGGTTTCAAATTTCATTGCCTCCCGGGTGAACAGCAAAAGTAAACAGGGAAAGTGTAGCAAACGTAAGAAAGTGGGTTATTGGTGAACTGTGCATCCTGTGCCGATTAAGAAGAGAGACCCACTACTACTCAGCTGTGGCCAATTGCCGCCAAGAGGGATGTAGGCTCAGTGTTGTCAGAATACTCAGTTTTTTTCAAGAGAACGTGGAAACCCAGACCGTGTGTGAATTTTTCCAATCTTTCAAACACATGCAGGCCAAGCAGACAGCATCGAAGAATTGGACTCAGTCCAGGGGAGGCAAACCTAAAACTCCTGGGAAGGGACTGAGGTTCTATACACCTTTGGTTTTCTGAATTGTATGTATCTGTCCAAAAGAATAGCATTTCATGAGAAAATGATGAACTGCGGTTACTGAGGGTCATTTTTCACCACTGTGATATACCCATATTTCTCACCGAGAGGACCAGAGGTGGGTGGTTATGTGCTGAGCACAGGATTTGAACCATCATTTCCAGGATGTTTGCAGAACCTGGGAAGAAAGGTGCAGCACAGCTATAAGATAATTGTTTGTTGTTGTGTTTTTAATGCATCTTTTTTCCATTTGTAAGATAAGCTTGTGGAATGGGCTAACTGTCTTGCTGTTTATTGAAAAAGGCAGCCAGGTCCTTTGGTGCCAGCATGACTGCATGTGTATTTCAAAGATACGTAAATAGAAAATCCAGACCCAAATTCAGATACTTTCTTCCGCCGTACAGAGAGCTATATCTCCTTTTTCTTCCGGCAGATCACTCCTGACATCTGTGCAGTTAACAATGGATTAGATAAGGGCGTATGCACTAAATTTCTTTTGTTGCTTCTAACTCATAAAAATGAGAGTATTAGTGTGGGGAAGAAAAGAGGCTTGGCTGTGGACACAACAGCTATTTAAGGGTGATATTGTAAATGAAGCCGGCATGTGTGTGTGTGTGTGTGTGTGTGTGTGTGTGTGTGTGTGTGTGAGAGAGAGAGAGAGAGAGAGAGAGAGAGAGAGAGAGAGAGAGAGAGAATCGTTCAAGCTCAAAATATGGGTTGTCCCAAGGGTACAGCACTCTTTAGTGCAAATGATGAACAATTCAATGACCCATCGTGCAAAATGCTAGGAAAGCCTAGTATCTTGCTGGTGGCGAATTCAGCTCTAAGAGTTCTGTTTTGTTTGTTAAGGAGAGAATTATTAAGTTAGAATCTGATTTACTTAACTGGGGACATTAGAGTGGGGCTAAGAAAAGAAACAAAATAAATATCACAATTTATGATACTCTGTTAAAATTGTCTGTGGAAAGTACACTGAAAAATCCCAATTTAAGGCATGCTCTTATTTTGTATAAAGGAAGAAAAATCCCACAGCATATGAGCTGTTACTATTTCTATGGAATTGGATTCTGGATTGTGAACATCAGTTTTAGGGGGATGTTAGAGATCAGAGGTAAAGAACAATATGCCTTTTTAAAATCAATTGTAATCATGTGTGAAATTCAATAAGCAAAGTGAATTTAACCTATTAGTATCCAAAGGTGTCCTGAAACTTTACATCTTGCTTTTACAACATGGGGATTTGGTCTCAGTCCATATTCTTTAAAAATCATTCTTTATAAATAGTTGAAAGGTACTAATTTAATGAGCAGATTTTTAACTTGTATGATAAAGCTATTGGCTTGACTGTAACTAGTGACCATGCTAAATGTCCTCACTTGTTTCATACACAATTTCATTGATTTTGAAGGAGAGATAGATAAATATCTACAAAATAAATCTATAAATGTTATTTTGAAGTTGTCTTTTGAAAAGCACTAAGTATTTTATCACAGTAGGGTTTTGATGAGTCCTGTGCTTTCTTCATTTTGGAAAGCAGGGCCTAGGCACAGAGGAATAATGAAGGCAAGTATTTCAGAATTGATGGTGACCAGGACCCCTCAGGTCTGGGTGGCCCTCCGCGTACGCTGGCCACCGTCCCTTTTTCCTATATGGTGTTTTCAAGCAGCATTGCTGACTGAATAGTCTTCTCATGGAAGAAAAGCCCGCCTTGCCCATGAGTACTTTTCTGTGAACAGGAGCTGAAGATTGGCTGAAATGTCAGATGATCTCTGACCAAGGTCCTTATCTCGTCCACAGCGTTTTACAGCCATTACAAAGGGGAAGTTGAGGCATTTGGTTTCCGTTCTCCATGCCCCTGTATTATTGCAGATGAGCCCATAGTCTTAAAGATGTGGCTCTGTCTGAAGACACTGACCATAAGGTACACTGGCTAGAGACTAATGAAAGCCTTTCAACTCCTGAAGGTTTGTCCACTTATGTCCAGGCTTTCTGTGTTAGAAGTCAACGGTAGCAATTACCTCCTTGGATCATGTTAGAGGTCCCTGAATTCAAGGATCTTTGTAATATTTACTTTAGTCCCATTCTCATGGCTTCCCTACCCAATCTGGGCACTTGCTCAGACCTTCCCACGAGGAACTACAGCTCTTAGCCCTCAAGTACTTGTCTGACTCAGTCACCCTCATCTCTCCTGGTCACAATGCTGAAACATCTTTCCCCAGGATCAGTGTCTCTCGCATAATACCTGATCAAATTTTTCTCACCAAAGTACTTTTACATAAAGAGGAGAAATAGGAGGGGGGAAGAAAAGCAGAGGGAATTGGATGAGCTACATAAAAGGGGACGCTAACGGTATCTGAAGATATTTTCCAAACCCTGATTTTTGGATAATTGTTGCAATTTATTTTATAAATTCCCACCACAAATTAACATTCTGTTCTGCAATACATAATGCCAAACTGTATAGTAGAGTATGTCATTTTCATATTTGACACTATTTAATAATATATTAATATAGAATACATTAACATCTTAAATTATATGATTCTTAATTAGATATAAAATATTTCCCCTAGCCCTGACGCTCAGTGGATAGAGCGTCGGCCTGCAGACTCAAGGGTTCCAGGTTCGATTCCGGTCAAGGGCACGTACCTTGGTTGAGGGCACGTCCCCAGTGGGGAGTGTGCAGGAGGCAGCTGATCTATGTTTCTCTCTCATCAATGTTTCTAACTCTCTATCCCTCTCCCTTCCTCTCTAAAAAATCAATAAAAAATATATATTCCCCCTAAATATTTGAGCAAAAATAATTGTCCAGGATATTTTATTAATTTCATTCAGTGGTTTCTTCTACTTTTTCTGCAGATTCTTCCCCATCTTCAAATCCTCCACTGCCCAGAGGTATAAGGAATGTGTAATGGGAAACATCGTTTTATCAGGTATGCTGGCTAATTAGCTCAATATTGCCTTAAATGTTTATCCAGAAGCCCGAGGTTGTACATTTTTATGCTGTTTTTACTTTTAATGTAGCACATCCATTTCATCCCTTCCCTCTTTAAAAATTGTCTATTAAAAGCAACAAAGTAACTCACCATCAGGAGTGTTGTCAAATGTAATTACCCCTGAGTTGGCAGGCAGGAAAAGGCATAAAAGAAGGACCTTGGTCAGGGTGTTTAGAAGTGAGCTCCTTTATATTTTTATAAATTGTATGGAGGTTAGAATCTCATGCAAAATAAGAAAATAAATCTAAAAAATAATAGGATATAGTTAAATCAATATTGATTATTTAGAGTGAAAATGCTTTATGGGAAGCAGTAAAATCTTTTAGGATCCTGGGGGGAAAATATGGGTATGAAAGAGGAATAAATTACTCCAGTTTAATCACTTGGTAAGTAACTAAAACACAGTTCTGGATTTATAGTGTCAGAGAGCAACCTCCCATTAAATATCAAACCTGCTGGTGATTCAGTTGTGATGGATTTTAGAAAAATCGTGCAGAAGCCGTTGCTGTCTTTACAGCTTACCTTTGGTATTTCTCTTCATTATTCTTCCCTGGGTGTGAGTCCATTTTAAAATGTCCTGAGTTTGTAAAACCATACATTTTCATTTAAAGGGAGCCTTTCAGATTCTGACATTCATTTAAAAACCTCACTTACCTGTGCTACTCACAGCTTATCATTTTCATTGAAATCGCTTATGACTCTAGTTTACTTCTTTCATTACGGCCAGGGTCAACTTTTGGCTTCAACCCTAGAGCTGTATTTGACTCCAAAATGCTTTCAGGTGATGGATATAGTTATAATTTTGTGCGAGGTGACAAAAATAATGGATCTTCAGATATTTAACATTGTCTGGTTATCACGAGCATTATGATGATAAAGCACTGATATGAAGAAGTAGAGACACTGGGCTGGGAATAGGGCATCTCGTCAAAACCATGCATTTGGTAAAGGTACACATCCCCTCCATCAGCAAGCAAGGTGGCACATTTGCATAATCCATCTCATCAAAATGCTTGAACAAGGTCTCCATTTCCTGAGTAATTCTGAAAGTTGAAAATTTTTTCTTAACCTTCTTATCAAAATTTGTCACATTTGTCCCACTTTTTATTAATTGACTAGAAAATAGTGACATAGAGTAAGCCTCACTGAATAATCCTATATAATAAAAGGGTAATATGCAAATAGACTGAACGACAGAACAACCAAGCAACCAATCAAAACTCAATATGCTAATGATATGCTAAGTCTGCTCAACAGCTCACTATGACGTGCACTGACCACCGGGGGCAGACAGTCAACCAGTTGACCAGTTGCTATGATGTGCACTGACCACCAAGGGGCAGATGCTCCGGCCGGTAGGTTAGTTTGCTGCTGGGGTCCATCCAATCAGGACTGAGCCGGATGGGCCAGACATGCCCTGTAGCCCTCCCGGGTCCCTCCCTGGCCCAATTGTGCACTGGTGGGGTCCTTCAGCATGGCCTGCACCCTCTCACAAGCCAGAACCCCTCAGGAGATGTTGGAGAGCCAGTTTCAGCCCAATCCTGCAGGCCACTCCCCTTGGGAGAGCACCAGACGCAGGGCTCATAGCTGGTGAGTGCTGCTGTGGCAGCGCGAGCCTCTCCTGATCAGGACTGTTTTGGGGTGAGCCTGCAGCAGGCACAGTGTGGCTGGGATGAGCGGGAGGGGCAGGTAGGAGCTGCAGGGTGGGGAGATAGTTTAGCCAAGTTAGAAGAAGCAACTAAATGTGGTTTGGCCTAACATAATACTTAAACACAGCTTCCCAAGTTCTTCCCATATCTATAGGACTTATTTTAAGACTTCAGAAAATCTCTATGAAATTACCTTGAACTCATCACTGGGAAGACTTTTGATGCCTCCTTAGATTTTCTCTCAAGCCTCATGAATAATGTTAGAATGTTACTATTATTTTGCATGAAATGCCCTCTCTTGTTTGAAGGCCTGTTTTTAGTTATTCTTGTCTTCCAGCACAAGTTTCATTAATTGGGCTCTCACTGTTTTTTATTTCACTCACAATAAGGTAATAAAATAGTCTTTGCTAAATGCCTTCCAGATAGTCCAGTGCATTTTTACTATAGAATTGCTTTGCCCCTTAGCCTAGAAGTACAACAATAAACAAAGCAATAGTTGCAATTATTTTCTAATCTTTAACCAACCAGATCTCATACTCTCCACACAGAAGGACTCAGGATTTTCTTTTTTCTTTTTTAGTAAACAATAGGCTGACTTGGCCGTACTCATAAAAAGAAATTACAAACCAAATCCTTGACCCAAGTTCCAAGAGTCAGTCTTCCCACAGCAGGGGCAGGAACCTGCTACTTCTTAAAGGAGGATGAGTGGTAGGGTGCTGTACATTGCTCTTTGCACTGTCCTCAGAAACGTTGAAGGCCTAGCTGTGCTTTTTCTGGATTAAACAAGCAGAGGGACCGGTTTAGTTAAGCAGAACTTGGCGAAAATGTCAGTATGGCCAATGAAAAACAGCAGTTTTAAACTTTGAAATCTTCAAATGGGTGTTATAAAAATGTCAACCCTGTAAGCAATTGACTGCCTGGATAGAGCTTTACCCTAAACACTTGAGTCAGGACGATTCCAGCATCCCTGATGTTATGAAATTTGCAGAGAGTAAATCTGCATTATTTATGGCCAGTGTCACACCTGTATTAATTTTTTTCCTTTGCCATGCTCCAGGATATATCAAGTCCCTTTGTATTCTGACTCTATAGAAGCCTCATTGGCTTTCAATCATTGATTCCCCCTCCAGCAGCTGGGGGGAAAGAAAGTAGAGTTTGTGTCTAGAAAAACAAAGATAAGTCCCTTTTTCCTTTGCTTTCTTTCCTATGGAGTTTAGGGCACTTAAAAACCACCAGGTCCTGATGGAACCAGTGTGGACCTAGCTGACGATCCTGAGCTGTGACGCTGAGGTGAAAGGGGAGGGGTATGGGACCCTCTGCATTTGCAGATCAAAATAGCTGCTTGGGAACCAGGGACTCCTCAAGGGGGCAGTAGACAGATATAATGCTTGACCATCCTTGGTCTCAAGATGATGTAGGCACTGTCTCCATGATAGTCTGTAACAAATTTTAGTTTTCCTAAGATGTGGCCGATTTTTCCCCAGAAAGGAACAGAGACAGCAGACTACAGGGAAATGATTTTTCTTTAAGGGGTGAACCAAGAACCATGGATCAATGGGTTCCAATAATAGTAATAATGTTGAGGAATATGTGCTCTCAAATATATTGATTTTTTTAAAAAAAAAATCTAGTATGTGCCAGCCCCCTATGAGAAGGGCGCTACTGCTCATGAAAGTTAAGAAATTTGTCCGAAGTTATGAGCTATTATTAGGTGATGCATTGAAGATTTGAACTCCGGTCTGACTCTGGCCCTGTTCTCTACACTATTTTATGAAGCAAAGTGAAAGTGACTTCTCCAAACTACCCCACCAGCTTGAAAGCTCTCTTTACTCCTCTGTGAGAATTAGTTGAGTCTCCTCAGTGACCTCATTCTGTCTTGTGTATTCTGCCATCTGTGCTGCCTCCTGCCTTGTTGACATGGCCACATCCCAAAGGCTCTCCAAGGGTCAGTTAAGCACCAGCTCTTAGACACCTCTTTGCCCACAGGTTAGGTCAGGCTCCCACTGTGGGCACCGTCAGTATCCCAGGCTTTTCTCTAGTGTAAGACCGATTTCTTACTGGTGTTCTCCATGAGACTCTGAGCCTCTCAAAGGCACAGGACCTCAGGTTTTGTGTTAAATTTCCAGGACTTGGCGGAGTTCCTTGCACCTAGTAGGTACTCAGGAATGTTTGTTAAATGACATGAATTACCATAATCATGACCAAATCCTTCATCTGATATGGGTTTTCTTTTCTACCTTGGGAATTTTGTATATTCATATATAATAGATATAATACTTTATGTATTATATACCTACATCTACATATAGGTATATCTCCTCAGTGTTTTATTCTGTTTGTTTTGGTCTTTTAAGGACTTTTGCGAAGTGCTTAAAAGGGAGTTACAGGAACATAAACATTAGTTTTTTAATGATGCTGAACCACAGAGCAAAGAATATTCCAAAGAATTCACTTTTCCATTGCAATTTCGAGGAAAGGCTTTTGCGCTCTCACCTTGGCTGTTACGAGTCCTTCTTACCCCTGACCTTTCTCCTTTCTTGAGGCTGCCATTGGTAATCCAATGTGCAGATACAACCCTGATAAATTTGTGTGTCCAATCAGTTGTCGTTGCACTGTATAAACTTGGTTATCATTTATTAATCAGTCCATCACTCCAATCTAAGGTGCCGATGCTGCCACTCTTGCTGCCACTCTTGGCAAGCCAGCAAGGTCCTGGCCAAGGTGCTTGGGAACCTTGGAACATTTGTTAATGAAGGTCTTTTTCAGAAACTCAGTGGATTAGCTGCACCAGGAGACATCAGATAGCAGTAGCTATTAAATCTCCCTCCCCCCCACCCCTTAACAAAATGCCTTGTTTCACATTTTTATTTCATCGACCTGATTGGGAATTGTTCTTGGAGTATACGATGTTCTTCACAACATTTCATGGTAACTATGAGAAAAAATATCTAGTTTTATAAATATACAAATAGATGAATATATATGAAATAAGTTAACTTGAAACCTTCCTAGATTTAATGATATTTATGAACTGCATGTAAGATATTTTTCCCTAGTGATTGACAAGACACTTTCATGCATTCTGGTGTGGTTTTTTGTTTGTTTGTTTTTGTGCCATTCAAGGAACGTTTAGGTTTTAAATGTGCAGTCACAACACTAAAAAGCAAGAAGTGAGGAAAGGGACAACAGTGAACAGAAATAGAGGCTCATTCATTTCTGAGCTGGAAGGTAGTCAGGGAAAGTACAACATTCACACCTGGGTGTGCAAATCGACATCTGTTACATCCCATTCAGAATTCTGGCACTCCCTATTGCAGGGCTGGTGTGAATGTGTAAGATAACAGCTCTACTATATAGATGGGCTATTGGTGTTATCCTGACAGCTGTTTGATGGAGCACCTAGTGTCTGGAGCAGGTAAAACTTGGGTTCAATGAGGCACTTTTAACAGGACTTTACTATTTTGAGTTAACAAATAAAATACAACTTTATGTCACCCAAGCATTATTTCTGCTGCTGACAGAATAACTCGTGTCTTGGGAAACATGGTGCTAGAAACAACTGCTGGCCTTGGGTTTAGAAATCAATGATTGAATTGAGCTTGTAATACAGGCGACTATAATGTATAGGTAACTAGATAAAGGTATAAGTAGTGATATTCACCTGGGACATGGATTGCTAAAGGTTGGGGCAGTTTGATCTTCTGTTAGTAGACAGAACTGCCAAGGTGCTTGTCTGGCTTTATTAAACAGTAGTTGTCAAACCCTGAAAGATGTCTTACCTCCCTTTTGTCAAAATGATGCTGGATTCTTTCATGATGAATGCACTACCTGGCTCTCCAGAGTTGACTGTTGTTTAATTGTGTATTAGCTAAACATTATCTTGACAACATAAATAATGTATAGGGAGTTGGGCTGGGGTATTTGTAATGTCTGGAAAGGTAATGTAAATCAGTGCTTCCTAGAGGTGACTGGTCCAGAGCTGGAGAACAAAGCACCAGTTTTATTACTTGACTAGAGGCCTGGTGCACAGATTCATGCACCGGTGTGGTCCCTCGGCCTGGCCTGCACCTTCTTGCAATCTGGGACTGAGGCAGGAGGTCCCGCGGGGGTGAGGCCGACGGAGTCCTAACGAAGCATGCCCGACTCCGGAGATCAGGTTCAAGACACAGATCTGAGTTTATTGCGTAAGTGCAGCAACATATGTAACTTTTTGGACCAATCAGAAGTTTACAACATCCTTAGGGCAACCAATGGTAGGAAAGATCAGGGTACTATGTAGGGGCTCTAGGGGGCTTGCTCAGGCGGGCGCTGCCACTTCCCAGTGTGCCAAGGAAGCTTGTATAGGCGGAGTGCGCTCACGCCATTGCATCCGCCACTGCACTGAGATAAATCTCCCGAGCTCTTCCCATATGGGACCCCTCAGGATGTTGGACTGTTGGTTTCAGCTCGATCCCTGCAGGCCAGGCCAAGGGACCCCACCGGTGCATGAATCCGTGCGCTGGGCCTCTAGTATGCATATAAGAACCTTGGTTAATCTCTTCCCCCCCCACCCCCTCCCCCCTTCCCTCTGAGATTCATCAGTCTGTTCCATGTTTCCATGCCTGTGTGTTGAGCCTCTGCCCCCTGGTGGTCAGTGCATATCATAGCTATCGGTTGAATGGTTGCTTAGGCTTTTATATATATAGATGAATTCCAGAATAGGAATTGCCTTCCTTCTCCCTGCTTTCTTGGCAGACTCTTCTCTCTCTCTCTCTCTCTCTCTCTCTCTCTCTCTCTCTCTCCCTCTCTCTCTCTTCCCCCTCTCTCTTCTTCCTCTTTCATTGTAAAAACATGTGCTTATGAAGAAACTTATAAAATATGTGAAGTCACATGAAGATATTAAAATCACCTGTAAACTTACTATCCAAATATGAACATTTTATACTTATAACTTAATGTTCATTTACTAAGTCATCTAGTACACAGGGCAGTCTTCCAGGTGCGGAACACATTAGTGGCCAAAACAGACAACAATCCCCATCCTTTTAGAAATTTCTTTTATGGGGAGAAGGGGGCCCTAATATATGGTGACAGGAGAAGATTTGACTTTGGGTGGTGGGCACATGGTGCAAAATACAGATCTTGTAACATAGAAACCCATACCTGAAACGTGCATGTTCACATTGAGCAATGTCTTCCTAATAAATTTAATAATTAAAATGAAGAAATTCCACATTTTAGTGGGATGAATCAATATACAAATAAATAAGAAAACCAAACCCAGTTATTGAATAGTCTCCACTTGGATATTCCCACACTGTTCTGTGGGAGAATGAACTTTAAGGACCACGTCAACCCGGCGCCTTTGTCTCTAGATTCTGGTTGGCTTCAGAAAGTGGGAGCCGCTGGCAGGAGATCAGAAAGTGGGAGGCAAGAGAGGGCAGCTTCTGTATTGCTGCTGGGCCATAGGCTGCAGTGACTTCCTTCCTTCGCACAGGCCAGGGCTCCTGTCCAGCAGCCTCTTCTGAAGTTCTGCCCACGTTCTCTCCAGGCTCTGGTTACTGCTCTCTCCTCCTGCCCTGCACTCCCAGGGGTGGCACTGGCTCCTCACTGTTGCTCCTCCTTCCTACAGATGCTTTGCGGGGTCCTGCTGATTTTCTTTAAATCTGCTTACACCTGGGGAAATCCTCCCTGCATTGGACTCTTTTTAATTACTAGACTTTGAGGGCCATCTGCTTCTTTTCAGGACTTTGATAGATACATTTTGTACACTACAGAGTCATAAATGTTAAAGAGGAACAATAAACAAGGGTAGGGATTAAAGTATTTGAAAAGAGCTTGGGCTTTTAAATGGAGTGTGCAGGAAAGACTTCCATGAGAAAGTAGGTTTTGTGTGAAATCTGAAAGATGAGAGTGAGTACATTCTACATACAGAGAGACAGAGAGAGAGACAAAGAGACATAAAGAGACAGAGAGAGAGAAAGAGAGAGAGAGAGAGAGAGAGAGAGAGAGAGAGAGAGAGAGAGAGAGAGAGATGAGAGAGAAAGAGAGAGATTCTAGGCATATACACATGAATCTATTGCAAGAATAGAATCACATTGTTACAAATTGCATCTGTAACTCAACTCTGCAGGAGCAGTTCCTGGCGCCTTCAAATGCTTTTATTTTTCTATTGTAATGACTGTACGGAAATTCATTTTAAGGTTATAGCACACTTTACTTAATTGATCCCCTGCGTTGAGACAATTAGGTTGATTTTACAACTCCATTATTATGAACGAGCCTGTTGACAGCCCGTACTTGCTGGAAGAATTTTAACTGATTTCCAGAGCCTGTTGGGTCATTGCTCAGGAATGACTGTTTTGCTCTTTTAAAAAATGGCAGAACGGCCTCAGTTCTGGAGGTTGTTAGTGTCAGTCTTCGGGACAGATTCATCACTGTTGCGCAGAGCAATTTTGCAAATGTGTGTGGGATGTCTAATTACCATATTGAACAACAAGGAGCAACATCTGGAATAAGGTGAAAAATAACAAAGGAGTGATTGTTCATTTTCCCCTTAAACTGGAAGCTTACGTATTGAAATGTAAGTATAGTATTTATAACTGCAGTCCTCAGAAACCCGGAGAGACTTTCCTCACCCACAAGATCCCTCTTCCTCAAGCTGATCAAGGAACAAAGAACCTGCCCAGCCAGTGTGGCTCAGTGGTTGAGCATCCACCTATGAACCAGGAGGTCACGGTTTAATTCCTGGTCGGGGTACATGCCCAGGTTGTGGGCTCGATCCCCAGAGTGGGGCATGCAGGAGGCAGCAGATCAATGATTCTCTCTCATCATTGACGTTTCTATCTCTCCCTCTCCCTTCCTCTCTGAAATCAAGAAAAACATTAAAGAAAAAAGAAAATAAGCAAAGAACCCTTAGAAGTAGTAAACAGGTTGTTTTGTTGGCTTCTCTCTTTGGATGAGTTCAAGGTACCAAAGATTGTGTCTTCCCCTGTGCATGCTCATTTGGTTGATTTCGAAGACAGAAGGGTTTCACCGCTGGGGATTTGGAGTCTTTGGTGAAAGATGAGAATGGGGCCTTGACTTGCTTCACCACACTAGCCTTGGTGTGCTATCCTCCTGTTCTCAGCCCATCTCAGGGACGTCCTCATCCTCAGAATCAGGTTCTCACAGCAGCACAGCTTTGTCAAGACCCTGAATGTCCTGTCTCTTGTTTTGGGACATATTTTATTCTGCACTGATCTCAAGCAAAAAAAAAAAAAAAAATTTAGGAGAACTATTAAAGGAGACCATCTGAACCAGAAAATTTGGGGGCAGATTAATTTTTTTTCAAGCACTGTCTAATGTTAATTTATGCGTGGGTTGTGGGTTTATTTGTTCAGTAGCATTAGTGCAGGAAGGTGATCGAGATTTCCTTTTGTGTCTCTGGGAAGCAGTACATCTCGTTGTGTACCCAGTGTAGAGTTAATTCAGGCCTTAATTGTATTATGCAAAGGGTGGAGAATTTAAAATAAAAGGGTTTCAATGATTCTGGGAACATGCATTTATTACTGTGATGAAAGAGCCATTTCTCCCAGTCCCCATTTGCTGCCTTGTTTCAGTGCTTCTCATCTCCAATGAATCACACAGGCTGGGACCTGGTCCCTTGACTGAAATGGATGCTGTAGGTTGCCTAATACAGCTTCCAGCTTAGGGCTTTCCTTTTTGACCATCATCTGGAATGTATGTCTTCCTGGAAGGGCATTCTTTTACTGCCCTTGGCCTGACTTCTACCTTGGACTCAAGAAGAATACATGAGTTTTTCCCAATATTCCTGGAAATGAGTCACACAAAAGAATTATGCCATTCCCATCCTAATAGAAGATAATAATAATAATAATAATAATAACAATAATTAATAATGCCATTGCAGCAGACACTGCCTGATCCACTCAGATCTTTTAGGATCTTCTATTTATTCACACAGTCATCCTTCCAATTCCCCCACTCCCCACAACCCCCCTTGTCCTGTTACTCTGCCCTTAGGGTACTCCAGGTGCTTTGCCTGCAGATGGTCCTATGATTTTGCATCCCATCCTTCATCCACTCCCACCATGACTTTTATTCAGTGACTGAGTGGTGCAGGAGTATGAAAGCTTATCGCCCTTTTTTTGCAAAGGAACGTGGAGAAATGCAAACTTTGAGATCCATGTTATACTGTGGTCTTCTCCTGAAGGACTAGGCTGAAACTGGGACTTTCCCTGAAAACACACCTTCTCTTGGCTCCTTCTCCTCCATGCCCTGCCTCTCCATTTCCTTCCAATGCTCTCTTATCTTTGTTTTGTGTCGGCTTCTGAAGAACCCCACCTAAGGCAACCACAACCTTTTAATTGAGCATTTAGTGCAGTTCAGTCACATTAAGTTATTTGATTCTCATAAGAACCCTTTGCAGTAAATCATGAACCATGGGCAACAGAAGAACACATTAGCCGATTTTTCCAAATAGCTAATAAATGTTGCAGCTGAGATTTGAACACAGACTCAAGCAACTCTAAGACCCATTCTCTGAATGTGTAACATATTTCTCTCAACAGAAAAAGTCTGTTACTAAGAGTCTATAGTTTTGTCATAAAACAGTAGCCAAGTTACTGGTTGACCGGCAGAACACCTGGAGTCGCATCACCCTAGTGCTTTGGTGTGTGCATTTAGGCCAGTGGCTTCATTTTTCTAAACATTAGTTTCTTTCTTTATAAAGAAGTGGGTGTGGCTATGTGCCAATATAGCTTTCTTTTCAAAAACAGATGGTAGGACCCATTTGGTCCATGGGTTGAACAGTGTCACCCTTTGCCCTACAGTGATTATGAGGTACAACCAGTGTATGAAATGACCTTTGTCTACCTTCAGAGCCTATATACTTTGCATTAATCTCTACTCTCTCCCTAACAGGTTTTGAGCTTAGAAAAAAAACCAATAATACCCTGCTAGATGGTGGTTTTCAGTTTCCAAGCTTTAAGGAGAATTCATAGCTTATCACCTTGCACAACAGCTTACTCAGGGGCAGATTCTTGAATTAGAGGCTTTGTGTCTGGAAAAACACAAAGACAGGCCTTGCATGCTTGGCCCTTGTGAATGAGGACAAGCATGACATCGGTATGCCAGATGTCCTCCGATTGCTCCTTGATACTCACTAGCCTGGACCATGAACCATGTCAATACTTTGGATTTACGCTGAGGGTTCCAGAAGAGCTTCTCTCTAAATCACTCTCTATTTACCTCCAAGCAGGCAAGAAGCCTGGCACTACCCAAAGGTGAAGAAATCACTTAAAGCAGGACCCAGAGCGAGGAAAGAAGAATCTGGATGTGGCCAATGCCCGTCAGTAAAGCCACACTCCATTAGCATTGAAAGATAGCCCAATTATCCTCCATTTCAGTGTGCAGAAAAATGATGCCACAACGTGACCTCATACCATAAATCCCACACCCGTAAACACTCCCTATGCAATCAGTTGCTGCTCCAAATTGGTCTCATCTAAGGGAAACCGATAGTCAGTTCTATCTGTCACCTAGGGAGATAGAAGCACTTACAGAATGAGACCGTTCTCTGCTGCCTCAGCCATTTGTGGAGAGGAAGATTGGGTTCTAGTTTAGTGAATGTGCTGGCTCTCAACCTGTAATAAGGCACAACTTAGTGATGGAAAGACACCCAGCCTTTAGCCCATGAGCATGATTTTGCCAGCTCAAAAGGGTGAATAAAAGTCCTGGAGTTCAAAATCAGGACGCCTGCTTTCTGTTTTTGTGTAGGACTTGGGCAATGGTACAGGGAGGCGTTCTGGACCCAGAGTCAGATGACTTGCTTCAAAGTTCTAGTTCTCACAGTGATCGGCAGGGTGGTCCTGTCCAAAGTCCCTTCCTGTGGCAGAGAAGGCTCTGTGTGTTCCCAAAGCCATTCTCTGCTCTTCCTGAGTACACCATTGGGCTATATGTCCCAGCTCCTGGCAATTGGTCAGGCCATGTGGCTGAGTTCTGGTTAAGGGAATGTGGGTGGGAGGAAAGAAGGTCACTTCTAGGCCTGGATTCAAAAGAACCTCCCCTCATTCCTTCTGCCTTATTTAGAAGCATATGGGATCTTTCCAGGGACCTGAAAGACCTAAAGTAGCGGTTCTCAACCTGTGGGTCGCGACCCCTTTGGCGGTCGAACAACCCTTTCACAGGGGTCGCCTAAGACCATCCTGCATATCAGGTATTTACATTACGATTCATAACAGTAGCAACATTATAGTTATGAAGTAGCAACGAAAATAATTTTATGGTTGGGTCACAACATGAGGAACTGTATTGAAAAGGGCCAGAAGGTTGAGAACCACTGACCCAAAGGCTGATGAAGGAGCCAGGTTTCCTGAGTGTAGCAAAGCCTGTTTCGATCTCCCTGTTCCTTCCACCACCCTCAGTTTGCCAACCGGACCTGATATAAGTGGTTTAAAGCATTGAGATTGAAGGAGTGATCTACGTAGTTAGACTATATAGTTAGTGTTAACATCTTAATAACAACAATGGTGATAGCAACAGCCTTACATTAAGATAGCATTGGACCCTCATGAACTATCTCTTATGGTCTGCAAACGGTAACATTATAAGTTCCATTAGTGTTCCCATTTCAGAGTCGAAGCTGAGACAGAGTGGGACACCTTTTCTAATGTCACACAGTGAATGTGGCGGAACTGTGACTGGCTTGGAACCCCAGTTTCCTCTGCGTAGTAAAGATGGTAATGATCCGCCCCATCTACCCAAAATGTTACTGTATGTGTCACAAGAGTTAGGATGTAGAGAGACTGGAGGACTAAAAGCATCATATAAATGATAGATGTTGTTATTATTGATCTTTCTGAGCCTTGGTTTTTATAGCTATAACATTTGTTCCAGTTAATCACCATTTTTAACACAGTAGCATGAAACATTTATGTGTTCCACAGAGGCAAGTGATGGTGACAATCTAACATTCCTTGCTATGTGAGTGGTATTTAGTGGCAATACGTGGAAGAGAGAGTGGAGAGCGTGAAAGATGCAGCAACAAGAAGGCGCTTAAGGATTTTTCTCTTATCTCATTCTCTTCTCCTCTCCTCCCTCCAAAAAAACATCTCCTCTGGTCTGTAATTAGGCATGCTAGCACTAATTGCTAGGTGGCATCCTACGTGACCCTGTCATTTCTCAAGTGGCTGATATAATGCTCAGGGTAGGCCAGGTCTCAGGACCTAAGAAAATGAGAAAAATCAGCTTTTATGGGTTTTTCTTTAAAGGAAAGATATAAAAGTATTCTAGAACATGTTAATTGATACTGTTGTTCGAGTCTGATATGATTCTCAGTTCACGCTATATCTTAAGACATAAAGAGATTGAAAAAAATCAGGTTTGATGACTTTACCTTTGGAAAAAGAAAACATAAGTTATTATACCATATATCAGTTGGTTCTGAAGTTTAACTCAAACTCAAAGGGAAACATTTATGACAGATTTTTGGATTACATTTTTTAGCATGTCTGCCATCTAGTTTTAACTTGAATATCACAAGCTATGGAGTTCTGATGTGTTTCTGACTTGCAAAAATAATGTTTTATTTGGCCGGGTGGCCGACGTGGAAGTTTCTGGCTGACTAGGCTTCCAAGGAAACCGCCTCCGAGCCACCCGAGGCCAAGTCAAGGGGAGGTGGAGGCACCGGGGATCCAGAAGAGTCGCTGCCGAGGCCGGGGCCTGTCTCTGATGATTGACAAGGGCGGACAGGCGCTTCATCATGGGTGGCTTTTTCTCAAGTATATTTTCGAGTCTATTCGGAACCCTGGAAATGAGGATTTTAATTTTGGGATTAGATGGAGCAGGAAAAACTACAATTTTGTACAGATTACAGGTTAGAGAGGTTGTTACTACTATTCCTACCATTGGATTTAATCTTGAGACGGAAACATACAAGAACCTTAAATTTCAAGTCTGGGATTTAGGAGGACAGACCAGTATCAGGCCACACTGGAGATGTTATTATTCGAACACAGATGCCATCATTTATGTAGAAGACAGTTGTGACCGAGACCGAATTGGCATTTCCAAATCAGAGTTAGTTGCCATGTTGGAGGAAGCAGAGCTGAGAAAAGCCATTTTGGTGGTATTTGCAAATAAGCAGGACATGAAACAGGCTATGACTCTCTCAGAGATGGCAAATTCACTTGGGTTACCTGCCTTAAAGGACCGAAAATGGCAAATATTCAAAACTTCAGCAACCAAAGGCACTGGCCTTGATGAGGCAGTGGAATGGTTAGGTGAAGCATTAAAGAGCAGACAGTAATCCAATCACTTTTGCTCTTCTGAAATGAAGACCACATCCCATGTCCCTTTGGAAATAGTTAAGAGTGCTTCACACTGCTAAATGTTAGAGCTGTGTGTGATTGTTGGCATATACTGAACTGACTACACATTTGTAATAAATATAAAAAATAAGTATTTGGTTGGAAGGATAACTCATCATGATTGAACCAACTGACTGGTCTGTATGATGTAAAACATTCCTTCCTTGCTTTCTTGTATTATTAAGGTGTATATTCTATTTGTGTGGAATTCTTATTCAAATACAGTCCTATTAAAGAATGCACTCTTATTGAGGGGGGAAAAACACTGTATTTTTGAGTGAGTGGTTGCAGATTATTTGTATAAACACTAATAAATACCTTAGCTCAGATTTTTTCCCCTCTAAAATGAATTAAATTTTTCCAAAAATTAGACTCAGTAGGGTAGTCTAGGAACATAGTGTGAGTAATATAGTTTTCATTTGCTCAGTAACCACTTTATTTAAACTGTTTCATTTAAAAGCTTTTGGTTATAGGCATGAAGTTAAAATAATTATTTTGATAGTTAACTTCACTGATGTATCTCTAATTGTTATTTTATAGTACTTTATAGTTGAAAAAATTCAATGTATATTGATACCTAGTCATTTTTTACAAGAACCCTGTGATGTAGATAGGACAGCTTGTAATGTAATGTTTTCATTTTATGGATATGTTGAATCTTGGGTTGATAGTTTGGCTTGCCCAACTGCTAGTAAGCAGGGAGCTGGGCTCAGAGTGAGACTTCAGGGTCAGAAGCTTGTCCCATGAACTACACCATATGTAAGTTCAAATGATATAACTCCCTACATAAAATTATGCTAACTGAAGTAGACTGTACATTTAAAATAATGCCTGTAGTAAAAACAGTCCTAAATGATTATATTTGATGAATTCACAACATATTTTTAAAATATCACATTGAAGGAAATGAAGATATATTTTAAGAAACATTGTAAAAAAAAGTTTTATTTACCTCAGAGAGTGACATCCCATAGAGTGTGGCATTGGCATCAGGGAATTTCTTTCTTTCTTTTTAAGCATATTTTATTGATTTTTTTTTTTTCAGAGAGGAAGGGAGAGGGGTAGAGAGTTAGAAACATCGATGAGAGAGAAACATTGATCAGCTGCCTCCTGCACACCCCCCACTAGGGATGTGCCCGCAACCGAGGTACATGCCCTAGACCAGAATCGAACTTGGGAAGCTTCAGTCCACAGGCTGATGCTCTATCCACTGAGCCAAACCAGCCAGGGCAAGGGGATTTCTTATACATACACAATGTGGTTCTGCTTGGCATTAAGAAAGATCTAGAAACTTTGAGGTTGTGTTCCTGCATGACAATTGCTTAGAATTACAGAATGTTGCACCCCAGATAGGCCCTGTACTCCCCACTTTGCCACAGTCTCTATCACTCTGTATTGCCTCTCAGCATGGTAGCCAAGTGTCAGTTCCCATTTAACCCCTTCCATCTTGACTATTTGCCTCCTTTACACCAATATTCTGCTCCCTGTACTGAATCCACTACCTCTGTTTTTTAATGTAGCTTTTGTTGGGAAGCAATATTTGCTACTATGAATAAAATTAGACCTTTCTCCTTCCTGTTGTTCTGAAGCATAGAGAGTGAACCACTCATTCTGCCATTAAGTCAACCTTTCCAATGTCTGTTCAGATACTACTTGTTTAGCATTAAAATCCTCCCTTACCACTCCTTCTCTTTTTGAATATCCTTTTATTTAAACTCATCTTTAAACTCTTCCAGGAAGTCTTCCATAGTCTCAACCACCTCAACAGACAGGGCTGTTTTTTCTTTAACTCTTTGCATACAGCACTCTCTGTTCATTTCTGTCAAAGAAGTTATCTTTGCAATTATTGATTTACTTGTTTATTCCACTGAAATATAAACTTGGAAAAATTATCACCCCTCTGTATATGTCATACTCTATCCAGTTGTCATGCCTTTGCATATGCTGTTTCCTCTTCCTAGAATACCCTTTCTTATTTACAGCACTCTTCTTGGCACAACTAAATGCTATGCATCTCTTAGAGCTTCTCAAGCGTTGCTTTTTTAGTGAAACTTTCTATGGAACCTTCATACAGGCTTGATTCCCCTAACCTACACTCCCATAATGCAATTCTAGACATAGTACCTATCACAATATGCTCTACCTCTCACACAAGAATGTCAGGAGGCTCTTGATGTAAAGAGAATTAAGTAGTATGCCTGGTATATAATTGAATATATATATATATATATATATATATATATATATATATATATATATATACACACACACACACACATACACACATACTAAAGGCCTGGTGCACAGATTCATGCACTGGTGGGGTACCTCAGCCTGGCCTGTGGGGATCAGGCTGAAACTGGCTCTCTGACATCCCCTGAGGGGTCCTGGATTGCGAGAGGACAGTTCTCGGGTGATGCACCTTGTAATCGGACTCCATCCTCTCTGGTTTCAGGTGTGTCACCGGAGAACTGCAGCTGCCAAGTCACCGCAGCTCAGCAGCTCCTGCATTGAGCATCTGCCCCCTGGTGCTCAGTGCATGTCATAGCTACCAGTCAGACGGTCAAACGGTCAGATGGTCCCTTAGGGTTTTATACACACACACACACACACACACACACACACACACACATTCACACATGAAAGGAAAAAAGAAGGAAGGAAGAAATTCCTTTGTGACAGAGTAGACTGATATCCAAGTTCTAGTGTTACCCTGTACTTTCTTCCTTTCCATTCTAAGTCCAGCTGGGCTACTGCTCATTGCTCATGGAATACCATTGATATGACCTGCCTGCTTTCCTACCTCGATTGTCAAGTAATTTCTTATGAAACTATTATGTAGTATTTTATTTGGTCAGGCAACTTCTCAGTGGCTTTTCTTATTGCTTGAGTCTCCCTATCTTGCATTTGGAAAGGCCCTAGGTACAAGTCTATAGTTCTGTTGTGTAATTTAGTGTTATGCATCCCTTCTTGTTCTCCATCATATCACCCATCTTTTATCAGAATGGTATCTGTAATCATTAAGGCTCTTTTGGAAGCCAGTAACAAAAAATCCATTTTGGATAAGCTTAAACCAAAAAATAAAAATTAAAAAAAATTAGATGTCCACCCAGATGTCATATAGGACAACTATGTCATAGAAAGGACAGGTTTTCAACTGAACCTAAGGGACAATCGCACTAAAAAGCTTTGAAGTCATCATGGCGTGCTCTTTACCTTAATATCTTCATCTAACAGCTCAAACTAATCAACTTAATGCCCTATGTCCCAAGCCTAACATTCCCAGGAGAGAGCCCTGAGCAGTTTGATGATGGTTTCTTTTCCTTAGAACCGTCAACTCCAGTTGAGAGGAGTCACACTTTTTACAAAGCACTGCTTCTGCGGTTGACATGTGGGAAGTGGAGGAAGGGCCAGGAAAGCAGTGTGGCCAGTCTATTCCTTGGCTAGACATTTGGGAATTGGAATCTATTTAATTGACAGTTGCTTATTAATATCTACCATATCTAGATACTAAAAAATGCAGTAATTAATAAACTAGATTAGATCACTCCTATGGTGAAATCAACATTTTTTCCATTCATCAAAAATAATTAGTGGACACCTACTATGTACAAAGACTGTGCTGGGAACTATGATGAGGTGAAAGCAAAAGATAGGGTGTTTGAACAAGTAAGTGTTACATAGAATTGGCCAGTCTAGTCATTTTTTTCAGACATTCACTGAGTATATTGCACATGCCATTGTGTTAGGCTGGATTCTGAAGGTATAGAGATGAATGAGAAACTGTTGTGGTTATTAAGATGTTCACAGACTGGAACGGGAGCCTGACATCTAAACAGTTCATTTCAACCCAGGATAATTCAATATTTTCTGACAAAACTCTAGAAAAGTGGAGAAACCTACATGAAGCAAACTGTTTTAGAAGAATCCAGGAAAGAGAGAGAGTATAGTTGGCAAAAAAAAAGTCTAAATATAAAGAAGAAATCTAGTCCCAGTGGATGTAGCTGGAACAAAGATGAAAGCAGAGGGTACAGGATAGATTTAGAACATGGGGACAGCCAGTCAGGAATTTTGATATAGATGTAGAAGATAAACACATAAATGTAGGTAGGACTAGATAATGGCATGTTAATAAGTTAAGATATTTTTGTTTAACAACAAGAAGTAACTGAATGTTTCTGAGCAGGCAATACCTTTTTAAGTGGTTACCTTATAGGTGGGCTACTTCTTGGTGTTCCTGCTAGTGGAGTGGGTTGGTATTATTTGGGGGATGGAAAGAGGCAAGGATATGCTTAAAAACTCCTGTAATGGAGATTATCTTCCCCTTTAATTTCTGTTATATTTTCATAGCTTTTGAGGGACTGAACTTATATTGCAGCTCTGCATGTTATCATGTTTCCAATGAAACTACAAGGTCTTTGAAAATAGGAGTGTTGTTCTTTTTTGCATTCCCTAAAGCCTAACACAAAGTCCTGTTTAAAATGGGTTCTAAATGAATATTGAACAGATGCAAAATTTGATAGAGGAATGAATGAGTGAAAGAATGAATGGTTCCAAGAGAGGAATTTAGATTTCCCATAGATGAGTGTCCTTGCATTTGTTCACATCTTGAGCATCCTAGAGAGACCATGCATCACCGTACAAACCTTGGCTGTTACTTTCTAAATGTTTGAACTGTACACGTTACTCTATTTCCTGAGCCTCTACTTATTTTTTTTTTCCTGCCGAAATGGGGCTAGTAATTCTCACTATCTCACAGTGGTAGTGTGAAGAGGAAAAGAAACACCGTGTATAAAGCACTTAGCTTGTTTGTTACTAGGACAAAGAGAGAACCATTAAGTGGTAAGGTTAGTATGTTTTCAATAGCCTACTAGTGATAGACAGGGCTGAAAATGGACTCTTGCCTTTTCCCGTCCTTTTATTTAGTCAGTCATGCAGTTCATGTTTGGTTAGCAATATTTGTAAATGCCCATTATTGGGCACGGAAGGCACAGAGTGAAAAAGATCCACTACATCACGCTGTAAGAACTCCCTATATAATGCAGAAAACTGTGACCATGCATTTACATCACAATGGGATTTGTGCTACGAAAGGGAAATGCATTTGGAAGATGCACTGTTTGAGCACACCTGCAGGAGGAGAGCAGGTAGGGCGAGTTCAAGGAACTGTGAGTAATTCATTTGGCTAGAGCTTCAAGGGCAAGGAAGTCCTTATGAGGCTGCAGAAGTGAGCTAAGTCAAGTCATGATAGACTTGTCAGTCTGTCCCGACTTTGAGAAGGGATTCCTAAACTCCCTACTGTTCATCCACTCCAACCCCAAATATCTCTGCTTAAGGCTAGCTCTTTAGTTTCCTTTCTGACTCTGCCAAGTCGCCCATGTCTTAGGAAGTCCTGGGATTCTCAGAAAGCGAAGGCGGCACAGCAGGCTGCCCTTTGCTGGAATCCAGGCTGCCTCTCTAGGCTTATCTGCAGGATAAGGAGCAAGGATCCAGCCAGGGTTGACTTGAGTCAGCTTGCCAAATTCATTCTGCACACGTGTTCCCTGAGAGCTGACTAAGAAGGCCTTCGCTGGTGGTGTTAAAAATCAATATTTTTCAATCTGTTTGGATACGGGAGGTCTGGTGCTGGCTGTGCAAGGAGAATCTGAATGGAACAAAAGAATCAGAGGCACCGACAGGTTTCACAGAGCACTGAGAGTCTTTGAAAATTAAAGTTCTGTTTTTGTTTTTCTCCCCAGAGTTTTGTTTTAGTTCCCTGAACAATACCATCATTGTCTGTCATTAAGGACAGGAAAGACAGGGCTGCATTGCTGTGTTTCATGGTCCATCTTACCTTTCCACGATGTCACAGTGTAACCGGTTTGGCACAGGGCTCTTCCATTCATGCTTTCGTTCTTTGGAGTGCTAGCTGGGAAAACATTTTTTTTCCTCTAGAGCAGTGGTTCTCAACCTGTGGGTCGCGAACCCTTTGGGGGTCGAACGACCCTTTCACAGGAGTCGCCTAAGACCATCGGAAAACATATATAATTACATATTGTTTTTGTGATGAATCACTATGCTTTACTTATGTTCAATTTGTAACAATGAAATTGGGGATCACCACAACATGAGGGACTGTATTAAAGGGTCACGGCATTAGGAAGGTTGAGAACCACTGCTCTAGAGTTTGTAAAGTATGCCAAACATGACTGGGCCAGAGGGAGCGGGGGGAGGAAAAGAAATTACTTCATCAGCCTCACTCTCTGAACCTGCTGGGAAGAGATGAAAAACAAAGTCCAGATTAGGAGACATCCAGTCTGATGCTTTCCCTGAGAAGTGGGCATCGTCCTCTGGTGGGTCACACTGATTCTGCTCTGGCCACAATAGTTGCCTTTGACATAAATGCCAACTGACATTTATTTCCGGAATGAGTCTTGCTATTTGTCTGGCCACCCAGTTTCAGGATTTTAAAATATGCCTGAAATAAGGTTGGGTACACCAATGTTCGGCTTTCTCCTTCTGGATTACCTAGAGCCATGAGGACAACCTCTGCTGGGAGCCCATGATCTGGCTGAGACATGCCAAAAAGTAAAATGTGTCTTCCCAGGTGGTAACTAGTCAATCTGACAAGGGCCATGGATATATTTGTTTGGAACTTGACCTCTGCCAGGAGCTTTACCTAGACAAGGTTACTTAATTCTCACTACCATCCAATAAAGCATGTGCTATTATTCCTCTTTTATGGGATGATAAACATGGCTTAGAGAGGCCAGTGATCTGAAAATAATCACAAGCCAGTGCATGGGGAGATGGATTTAAATCTAGATTTATTGGTTCCTCTTTTTCCGGAACACGCCAGCACCTTTCCTCCCTCTTTCATCCTCAAAGTACATTCTCTCTCCTCTCTCTCTCTCTCTCTCTCTCTCTCTCTCTCTCTCTCTCTCTCTCTTTCTCCCCCCCCCCCCCCCCACCTCTAAGGGCCCTTTTTTGTTTGGTTTTTTTTGCCTCTGTAACTTGTTTTCTGGGGCCATTTCTTCTACAGCTCACTTCCTCTACTTCTGTGACTTTCTAAATAAATGTTTCCTTATAGTTTGAGTCTTGACTCTGAATACTTTCTTAGCCAGAACCCAAGTACTGAGGTTGCTGAACTGAGGTCTGACATCTGGTTTTGGGCAAAAAGATAGATAATTTGGTTTGTATTCTCACCAGTGCCTTTCTGGGACTGATGGCCTTCTCCATGTATCTGTAGGAGGGAAAATTCAGAATCTGCAAGAGAAATGTCAACACACTGGTGGGCCGCTGAGGGGAACGCTACCATGGATATAAACCAAGGCTCGTCTCTATTTACATTTTTCTAGTTCTCACAAACATTTCTGGAATGAGTCCAGTTTTAATAAATAAGCCAGTGACTTCTCTTCAGTGCTCAAATACACTGGATGAAGATTTTGAATCTGTTAACAACTTGAGAGTGTTGAAATTTAGATTTTGATTACCAGAATGGGCTTTGGGGCACAAACAGATTTAGGCTCCATCTCTATATCAGCATTTTCTTGCTGTGTTTTCCTGGGCAAGTTTCTGCATATCTCCCAGTCTCCAGTTCCTCAGAATGCTGATAAGATTACTTTTCACACAGTTATTTTGATGATTTAATGTGATAATTGATGTAGGTGCTTGTAATAGTAACTACTATTATTAGCTTGAAATCAGAACATTTGATCTCTGATTCTGGTTCCTTTATTTGCTTAGTTACTAATTTTTATAGTCCGATTTCTAGTGCAAAACCAATGTAAAAAAATACCTGAAAAGACAGGACAAAACAATAAATAAAAACAATGTCATAAAATAAGGGAGTTTGAGTTAGTTCCTAAATATCTTCACTACCAAAGTATTCCTTCTTTTAGTCTTCATCTACTACTTGAACTACATTTATTAATGTTTAATTTGTTTTTCTATTTTAAATTATCTGAGCATGCAGCACAAACAATAGGTATTAAGCCCACAATAGGAAGACTAAACAGAAACAAAGCAGTAGTAAATCTTATTTTATTTTATTTTTTTAAATATATTTTTATTGATTTCAGAGAGGAAGAGAGGAGAGAGAGATAGAAACATCAATGATGAGAGAGAATCATTGATTGGCTGCCTCCTGCAGGCCCCCCACTGGGGATCAAGCCCACAACCGGGGTATGTGCCCTTGACTGGAATTGAATCCAGGACCTTCCAGCCCGCAGTCCAATGCTTTATCCACTGAGCCAAACCAGCTAGGGCAGTAGTAAATCTTATTAATGACTCCATGTTCTCATTAACACATTAGGCTTTGTCTTGTATAAATATTCAATTTCCAATGGCTTTTAAAAAAATATATCTACAATACCTTAAGAATCCCCATGGATTCATTCTTGGATCCCAGGAGATTTGAGAGCTTCAGGTTTGGCATTAATGGCCTTGTCTAAAGTCCCTGCAGCCATATTAGATCTTCAAAACCCTGGTCTGTCCTTAAATATTAAGGTTGTTTTCCTTTGTTTTTTTTTTTTTTTTTTTTTTTAACTTTCTTTCTTTCTAATTTCTGCTTAACTGATTCACCATCGTGTACCATGATTTTTCCCTCCTTCTTAATGACATTCACTTTTAGGGCAAGGATGTCACTCTGGAGCCTTGTTCCTCAAGGTGGGGTCTGGGGACCAGCAGCATCAGCACCGCCTGGCAGCTGGTGACACGCTGCATGCTAGACCCCACTCCAGACTAAACCTGAATCTGTAACTTAACAAGATCCCCACGTGGTCTGCATAGGCATTCAGTTTGAGCAACTCTCCATTAGAACCTACTTCAGAACTGAGCATGGAACAGGTCCCTTGTAAACTCAAATTCCTGACCTGTTGCCTTGCACAAGCCATTGAATTTCTGTGGGCCCCAGTAAAATAAGGATAAAAGTGCTCGCTTGTCTTACCTGGAAGTTTTGTTGTTCGTTTCTAGGAAACAATCAATCATAAAGTATTTCATAAGCTTGTTAACTGATCTATATATTGTTTCATAATTATTGCGTAACACTAAGAATCAGAATGAAAAGCAGACCTTAAACATTCTTTTTACAATGCAGAAAGCACTTAAAAATCACGTCACCAGTCCCCTGCCTTTCCCTTGGGGATTGTAAATCCCTCCTTCTCAGTTGTATACAGATTGAATTAGAGTGATCGGTTTACCCACCTGTCTCCTCTTGTGATCTATTAATTCCTTGACAACAGTGATGTGGACACCATATTTGGCTCACCTCTGCTTTCTTGCCTTCCTTCTCTGCTCCTTCACCTCCTCCCAGTGCCTAGAACAGAGCCGGCCCTCCATACGTGCTCATCGACGGAGCAAACATATGTAATACTACTCGACAGCATCCCTCTGAAAAGCAAAACGCAGCCAGTGCAGTGGGTACCTGCAGCACCTGTTTAATAGGGTTGTTAAGAGAACCAAATGAGACTGGGCATGCGGTGGCCCTATGTGAGCTGTAAAACACTGGATAAAAATGAGAGAGTATTATTAGGCATATGGAGTCTGGCAGGGTCTTACAGATGGCAGTCACCTGTTGTTAGGAAAACTGTCTTTAGCCAGAGCCCAAACGGTAGTGACTTCAGAGGCTCTTGAGGTGGTGAATTATTAGCGGTTGCCTCTGCTCCATCCTGCGCCAGACTGTTCATTTGCCACCTGGGCTGGGTCTCCGGTTGTGCTGGGGGAGCTCGGCCACCTTGTTATGCTGGTGTGCACACCCTGCTTTCAGGAGCTGTGGGTGGCCCTCTGGGCACGCTGCATTTAGTTGGCAAGGACGCTGGTCTGTGCCATGTGCTTGCTGCGTTTACATGTTGTGTTGCTTCATTAGGGAGACTGGCTCAGACTGTTTTGCTAAAAAGCAATAAGGGCCGCACTGGGACAACATACTTGAATAGACATTTATTTTCTTACAGGGCAAATCAATGAGTAATTTTCTGGTTTGAATGCTATATTTAACACTGTCGGGGGAAATGCTCTCAGGCATGTTCTATTCCAAGGTGGCCTTATAAAAGAGATGGTAAAAGTATATATTATTTAAGATTTCTAGAATGTACTTTTTTTTTTCTCAAACATGTCCAGGGTGCAGTTGCTCCCCACACCCTGACCTTGATGGGCAGCCCTCTCAGAAGTGGGCCATGTGCTCATGCAGGTCAGCTTTCTTTGAATGCTGTGAAAGAAGAAGGCAGACAGGCTTTTTCCTAAATCAAATCCCAAAGCCAGGCTCTATCCTCTACAGCAGTGTTCTCAACCTTCCTAATGCCGCGACCCTTTAATACAGTTCCTCATGTTGTAGGGCCCCCAACCATAAAATTATTTTCATTGCTATTTAATAACTGTTATGTTGCTACTGTTATGAGTCATAATGTAAATATCTGATATGCAGGATGTATTTAGGTGACCCCTGTGAAAGGGTCGTTTGACCCCCAAAGCGGTCACGACCCACAAGTTGAGAACCACTGCTCTACAGTGTATCAAAGGCAAGGATGGAAAGACACTCCACCTGCCCCTAATTGTCCCGCTGCTCAAAGCAAAGGAGAGACGTGGATCAGGGGGTCTGTGTGTGACCAATGCCTTGTGTTGTCAGGAACAGTGGAATAGCCCAGTTGGCTTGATTCCCTTCCAGCAACCGAGTCACTTCAATTTGTGAGCTAAGAGGTCTTAAGCTTCAATGTCTTATTTACTTATTATTGACACTATTACAGATGTTCCCTCCCCCCCTCTTTCCCACTTCCACCCACCCCCCTCCCACACCATGTCTTTTTTAATTTTCAACTTTTGTTCCAACATTCCCAAGACTGGAACCTTTCACTCAACTTCATCAAAGTACAGAGGAGGAAAAAATGAAGGCTCAGAGAGGTTGGGTGACCCATTAAAAGTCACACAGACAGTGTTATCAAAGCTGGGGTGACATCCTCTCCTGGTGAATGAGCCCCATTGTCCTCGTAGAGAAATAGCAGAATTCATGGAGGCTGAGAGGGCACTGTTATTTTCATTGACAGAACCAAAGTCTGAGGCCAGTTTGTAGCTGTGGAACGTCGGGAGAGCCTAGATATTTTTGAAGACCTTTAATATGAGTTATTCTCATCTATAAAATGAAGACACCAGTTATTATCTATTACAGGTTTTTGTGTGCATTTAAGATCATATTTGTGAAGTCTTGGTAAACTGCAGGAATGTTGTGGAGATATAGAGACTTAAAAACAGATCCTTCCCATTCTGACATGTTCAAATTGTGAGATGTACACGTTCATTACATTTAGGAAGCATCCAGATGTTACATTCACCATGAAAACTTGGAGAATATGGCCATCTCACGTTAAGACTGAGCTTTTCTTACACTGAGTTTAGCAACATCGTGTTTAACACCGACTTTAGAAACTCTTTAAGACTGTTTTCACAGAAAGGTCCAACAGCCGCCCCCTCTGACTGGGTGAACTGTGAATATCTGAATAGGGAATGGTGGTTTTTCCCTAGAGACAATGGGTCATTCATCAGATTTCATGGGAATCTGTTCTTTGTAGCATAGTCACACTGGCACTAGCTTCACCTTGTGCAAGATGACATGCTACAGGTCCAACCACCTGGGCTACGAAAACCAGTGTTGTTCTGCCTCCCTGGGCAGTGCACTGACTTGCTCAGGCTACTGGATTTATATAAGTGATCTGATTTCCCGGCACTTCCTGGAGCTTAGCGACTCTCTCTGTGCAGTTCTCACAGTCAGCTGTAGGTGGCGATGTTGCACCGAGAACCTCCTCCGCAGAGGCAGTGGCAGGCGGAGGAGCATCTGCTGAGGCTCAACTCTGTGAATCCTGTTTTAAGTACCTCTGGTTGGTCATAACCCAGCAGTTCTGCTCCTGGGCCCCCTGCCTACCCATCATTCGCCACCTCTACAAGCCGGGAAGGAGGCTGTCTCCTTCCCTCCTCCCTCCTCCCTCCTCCCTCCTCCCTCCTCCCTCCTCCCTCCTCCCTCCTCCCTCCTCCCTCCTCCCTCCTCCCTCCTCCCTCCCCCCTCCTCCCTCCTCCCCTTTTCTTTACAGTAGTCTGTGATTAATGGCAGCACCAGTGAACAAGTGAGAGGGAGAAGGTACTTGTGTAATGGAACAGCAGCCAGATTAAATGCAAGCGGGTGCCGGACCTCTTTAGCAAGAGAGCATCCTTGCACATTTGTTTTCCCTTTTCTTCCCTAGCAGCCCCCTCCTCAGAGCGCAGGCAGGCTCAGCGACTTCATTAATCAAGGCGCTTTGCAGGGGCTGATGAATTTTAACAGCAAATTGTCTCTTACAATCCTTTGCTGTCATGTATCCCTGCGCACTGGTTATTTCATCCTCGCCAATTAGTCAAGGCAGCCGCAAAAGCCACCCTGGAGTTTATTAGCAGGAAACAGGTTTTCTTGCTCCCCCGGGGGACGAGCTTTCTCTGTTATTTCAAATGTGAAGAGTCCCTTTGCTTTAGTGTCTTGGTTTTGGGACACACCTAAGTCGCTTCTTATCGTCCTCTCTTTCTAAGATCATTTATCAGACTTTTCTCAAATCTTATTGCCTTTCCTTACTGTAAGGACTGGAGTACCTTGAATGGAAGGTGGATGGAAACAAACCTGGGTTAAGACACCCCTTTACCTGCAATGGTTCCGAAACTTGTCTGCATATGGAAAGTATTTAGAGAGGATTTTATTTTTTATTTTTATGGTTGACAGTATTACAGGTGTCCCCCTTCCCCCTCCTTTTGCCCCTCTCTACCCAGCACCCCAGCTTCTCCCCCAGGCCTTCACTGCCCTATTATCTGTGTCCATGGGCTATGCATATATGCATATATGTTCTTTGATTATTCTCGTCCCATCCCTCCCACTCTCCTCCCTGCCCCTCTGAGATCTGTTAGTCTGTTCCCAGTATTCTGCCTCTGGACCTATTTTGTTCCTCAGTTTATTTTAAAAAGCACCCCTGCTCTCAAGCCATATCAAAGGCAAGTTATGGCAATTTCTGGAGCTGTAGTGTGGGCATGGATATTTTAAATTTCCCTCATGTCATTTTGTAGCCTGGATTGACATCTGCTTCAAAAGTTCTTTGATCACCTGGAGTTCATTTATAAAATGAGAGACTTCTGTCACTGATTTTTATGGTAATAGCATAATCCTCTTTAAGTTCCAAAAGAAGGATTTTGAGGAGCTGCACTGACTGAAGCAAGAACATGTCTGTGGGGCTTCTGAGCTGCTGTAGTGATGCTGTGGACTCTTTCCCCAACAGCTTTGGTGGCCAGATATTTGCATAATTCACTTCCTTTGGTCTTCTTTGCATTCATTCTATCATTTCAACAAACATCTATGGAACATTTTCCTCTGAGCCAGATTAAATCTCTGCCATCATGAATCTTAGCATTCAACAAATACACAGATTATATTCTATTATGCCAGAAGCCAGTCCATCCTTGCTGCTTGACAGGGTTGCTGCAGGGAAGAAACATCTGCACAGCATATGTTTCAAGGGACCTGGAGTATATGGCATACTGTTCTTAATATGTTTGTTCCCCTTCTTGGCACTATGTGTTTTAACCAAGGTCACCTCTCTGAGAAAGTTTGTTTCCCCAGGTAGGGATTTTTCCCTAAAGTTAGGGAGGGAATAAAACCCCTTAACTAAGTGCCAGGCAGGTAGTTAATCACTTTAACTACGAACAATCACTCTTAAACTACATAATCTTTACTCCCTGGAATGGAGATAAGAAACGCCCTAACCTTTGGAATAGAAATTGACTGGATTAAAATCAACTGGTATAAATACAGATGTAACAAGACAATAAAACACAGAACCTGGCTGGAGAACCTAGACAGAACTTGGCTGGAGATCCTAACCAGAACTTGGCTGGACATACTGGCTAGGGATCCTGGCTAGGCTGCTGATCAACTGAACGCTGTCTCCGTGTCATTCCTTCTTCACCGACTCTGTCCACACCTTTGGGGACCCCTGGACCTGCTGGGGTTGGACCCCAACACTATTACGATAAGCAATATCAAGAAAAATTCAGGGTGCCCTAAGAGCATTTCATGGAGAGACCGAATCTAGCCTGCTAGTCACAGATGGCTCCCCCAGGAAGTGACATATACAAGGAGACCTGAGAGTTGATAGGAATTAGCCTGGAGGTGTAACCAGACAGGCCCAGGCTGCCTGTCACTACTTGAGCCAATTCAGCAGAGATGGGGTTGAATCATATATGAACATTTATTCCAATAATGCTGGCAGTATGGGGGAGCAGCATGTCATCCACAACATCTGATCTGCTCCCCCACCGTAAACCAGCTGCTTGTAGTAGGTAGAAGGATGAAGATTACATGGGGAAATAGGCAAAAGGGATAAGAATGGGTATGCAAAGTAAGCAGTTTACAGGTATTGCAGACTGGTTGCAAAGGCCTACAGCAGCGGTTCTCAACCTGTGGGTCGTGACCCTTTCACAGGGGTCACCTAAGACCATCAGAAAACACATGTATAATTACATATTGATTTTGTGATTAATCACTATGCTTTAATTATGTTCAATTTGTAACAATGAAAATACATCCTGCATATCAGATATTTACATGACGATTCATAACAGTAGCAAAATTACAGTTATAAAGTAGCAATGAAAATAATTTTATGGTTGGGGGTCACCACAACATGAGGAACTGTATTAAAGGGTCACGGCATTAGGAAGGTTGAGAACCACTGGCCTACAGGTATGCAAAGGGCTGGGGTTTTCAAAGGGCTGGCTCTTCCGGTTTCTGCAACAAAGTTGTTAATCTTTCCATGATAACCGGCAGCTCCCCTGATGTGGAGGATGGGCGCATTTCCAGGTGAGCTCCCAGGTCCCAGCCAGGTTAGCATGTGCTTTCTTTAATCGGAACAAAACAATCAGTTAACAGAGCATGATTAATATTTCTTATAATTATAGCTGGTCCCCAATATTCCATTTCTTCCCCTAACAGTGGGAGGTGGGATGGGGAGAGGGAATGGGTTAAGGAGGAAGGAATAATCTGTGCAAAAGGCCAGCACAAAGGGGGTTCATTATAGGTATTGAAAGTGGGGTCTGAGGCTAAAAGGGAGAGAGACCAGATTATTTTTGGGACTTCATTTGAAAGTTAACAGGCGCTATCACATAATTTTAAGAAGAGTTAAATGCTTAAACTAGAGATTTTATAACTGTTACTTTATGAAAATTACCAAAGTGGCAAAGAAATAACCTCAAAAACATAAAAGCAACAGTGGTAAGAATGGATAAAATCAACTTTTTCAGAATTTAACCAAAGGCTTACAAAATTGTGAGACTGTTTATTTAAGAAAAATGATTGGCGCAAAGTTAGAACAATGAGTTTGCAGTACTTGAATGTGCCCTATTCCAGTCACCCACTCCCCAGCTCACCAATGGTTGTGAAAACTAGCAGCCTTGAGAGCCTGTAGCTGAGGAATCCAGATGCCTGGCAGCCACTGCAGGGGCACACAGGGTTTGGAGCCTCTCAAAAAGCCCTCCTCTCCAAGGCATTGTCACTATTTGACCTACCTGGCAGCTTCCTGCAAAAACTGCATCTGACCCAGAGATTGCTCTGTGGGCATTGGATGACAATCATTGGCAACTGTTTAACATCACCAAGGTCTAAGGCAGTGCTGCCAGTTGAGGCAAACAAGAGACAGGACAAATAAAGGAGAATCTTGGGATTGAGATATCTACAAGGGCCTTCAGAAAGCTCTGATGTATTCCTGAGGATTTATAAGGCCATGCCCATGTACAGGGCTGTTTATGTATTCAAAAAAGACCTAAGAAGGCCCTAATTTTTCACCTCTGTCTGACTTTGAGGGTCAGTTCAAGCAGGAAGTAAAGGCTGAGGCACGTGTAGACTTTTAGAGTGCTGAAGATGTGCCCTAGAACACACACAGAGCCCTATAACAGAGGTAGGGGACTTTTATTTCAAGGAATTTAAGAAAATCTTTGTCTAATCATTAGCTGACCATTGAGATAACCAAGCAGATACTTTAGTCAGTGGTTAGACATAACAAGGAATATGGAATTTGCAGAATTAGATCAAGGAATTTATTAAACAAATGGCGGCAGCAGCAACAACAACATAATGCAACAGCATAAAACCTGCAGGGGGTGGGGTTCCCACAGTTGCCACAGTATACAAGTTATAATGTCGACTTTTAAGCCAAACATTTAGAAGACATGCAAGGAAACAGGAAAGTGTGGCCTATACATGGGAAAAGAAGCAGTCAGTAGAAACTGTCCCTGAGGAAGTCCAGAAGTCAGACTTACTCAAAGACTTTACATAACTATTATGAATATATGTACAAAGAACCAAAGGAAGCCATGTTTAAAGAATTAAGGGACATGTAAGAACAATGTATCTCCAAGTAGAGACTGTCATTGAAATGAGGGAAAATATTTAAAAGAACTAAATAGATATTCTGGAGGTGACAGTATAATAATTGAAGTGAAAAAAACAACAACAGCACCACTAAATGATCTTAATAGCAGATTTTGCTATCAGAGAAATTAGGGTATCCTCTTTCCCAGTGGGTGCTGGTGGTGAGGTCCTTATGACATCTCAAGAAAAAGAAATTTCTCAGATATGCCTGGGAGGATGAGTGATTTTTATTTGCATAGAATTATATCCCTGCGTTTCCCAAGTCCCATTTCAGTCGTAGAAGCGTAGTGGGGCTTTCAGGAAGGCTAAAAGCAAAGCCAGTGTCCGGAGTTTCTGTTCCATGTTGCAGCTGGGTACAGTCCAGCATGCGGCTAGGTACATGCCATTAGTCCGTTGTGTGGAAGGGTCTTCGTGGGCCACGTGGATGAATGCCAGGAAGCAGGAGCGAGAGAGCCCTGCAAGCCAGGAGTCAAGCTCAGCATGCCAAGAGAGAGAACTCCTTTGTTCAGGGAATTAAGTATCCCAAATTTCTGCATGCTTGCAGTGGCTACTCCCCACTCAGGCCAATAACCCGTTCCCTGGTGTGACTGACAGCAAGCATCTTTCCTATGTCCCCCCCAACTTTATTGGGCACGCATCTATTCTCCTCCCTCTCCTGTACCTTCCCCAGTGATCTGCGGGGAACAGACCCATGGCTTCCTGGGTAGTGTAAAGCCTTAGCTTCCCGGGAAAGTTGCCCAAATGACATGCCTATAATATTTGGCCTTCGCCCTTCCCTCCTTTTCTATTAAATAACTAAGTCAATTACAACAGTATCAATTTGACCCGGTAGAAGAAAAATTCAGTCAACTGAGATTATATATTCTGAAGATCAAATAGAAAAAAATAATGAAAAAAAAATCCCAGAACCTTGAAGACTATGGAACACACCATCAAGCATACAAACATGTGCATAACAGTAATCCAAGAAGGGGAGAAGACATAGGGGTGGGCAGAAAGGAGATTTGAATAATTCACAGAAATGTCCTAAATTTGATGGGAAAAATCAATTTATGCATTCAAAAAGTTCATGATCTCCAAGTAGGCTGTACTCAAAGAGCTCCACACCTAGACATCATATTCAAATTGCTAAAAGCCAAAGACAAGACAAGCACCTGAAGCAATAAGAGCAAAACTCATCACATGCAAAGGTTCTTGAATAAGACGAAAGTTGGCTTCTCATCAGAAACCATGAAGACCAAAGCAAAAACCATGTGGATTTTTGGTTGGAATTTTTATCTTTCAGCGCCTTTAATACATCATCCTACTGCTTTGGCCAACTGAATGGGACCTTGCATTTTCCCATAAAAGCAGGTGCTGTTTAGATGAATTAATATAGCCTCTTCCTGAAACCTATAATTACAGTGTTTGTATTTGCAGAGAAAGACCAAAAGATAATTGAGAGAAGTATGAATTTAGAGGAATGTTTATGATCAATCATACTGCATAGAAGGGTTGCTACACACACACACACACAAATGGAGCAATTATAGGCTAATGGCATCAATTTGAAAGAGTTTTGAGAAGTTACTATTAAACCAGTATCATGTAAAGTTGGATTTTAGAAAGAGGAGTGGACAGAGGATTATTTACTCCAGTGATTCCCATCCTAGGGTGTCTGTGCCCTTCAGAATCCCAGAAATGCAGAGAGGATTTATTGTGACCTATTTTCGTTCTTTCTTTCACATAATTTATTCTACTCAATTTCTCTTTCACAATACAAAATAACAGCAACATCAACAACAAACCTGTATTTACTAAGACTACTGATATAGCACAAAACTGTAAATAATGGCAATGCATATGCCATTTTCATTGCCTCCCATGATCATAAAAGAATATGTAAATATTCAGAGATACATGGGAGTTAGTTCTTTTCACAAAACAATGTCATATTTTACATATTAGCAAATATTTGGGGTAAAGTCATTCCAGGCAAGGAGAATAACAAGTGTAAAGTCCTTATGTTAGGAAAAAAAGAACTTGTGTTTTAGAAATAGAATAAAGGTTATTCGTGCTGAGTATTGTGTGAGAAGGGGAGAGAAAAGCAAGAAGGAAGGACTGGAGGGGTAGGCAAGGGCTAGATCACAGAATCTGGTAGGCCATGACAAGGAAGATGAATTTTATTCTAAGCTCAGTGGAAAGCCAGTGAAGGGGTCAGCATGATCTGATTTGCTTCTTTATTTAAGTATATTTTTTTTATTGATTTCAGAGAGGAAGGGAAGAGGGAGAGAGAGAGATAGAAACATCAATGATGAGAGAGAATCACTGATCGGCTGCCTCCTGCATGCTTCCCTCTGGGGATCGAGCCCGCAACCTGGCATATGCCCTTGACTGGAATCAAACCTGATACCCTTCAGTCCACAGGCCGACACTCAATCCACTGAGCCAAACCAATTAGGGCTCTGATTTGCTTCTTAACAAATAACCTTGGCTGCCAAGAGGAATGAATTGCACTGAGCAGGAGTGGAAACAGGGAAAAATCAGTGTGCTATGGAAAATAATTCAGCTAAGAGATGATGGAGACTTGGACCACAGTGGTAGCACTGGGGAAGATCTTGAAGTGGCTGGATTTGGGTATACTTAGGTAGTAGAATAAAGAGGGTTTACTGTTTATTTTTATTTTTTTTGGTGTGGCAAGCACCCACTCTTAAGGCATATAGAACATTATAAAGTTCATGAACACTATGATTTACCCTTGATGTTGCCCTATAAATGTCACACTCCTCTGCTGAGAACCTTATCTTGCCTGGCCCTATCATGTTGGGCTCATGCAGAATTCTGTGAATACTTTTATCATAGCTCTTATCAGAACATATTGTAAAATGTTGTTTCTTTCCTTAAGCAGGAAGTTAACCCAGTCATAAACACAGAGCTTGACAGTGTCAGCATTTAATAAATCTCTGTCGAATGAATACGTGAGAGCGTGCCTTATGAGACACTACAATGAAGGGGTATAAATAATGTCTCTGAGCCTAGCAACAGTCCTAGCATTTGAAGGATACTGCCAAGGGTCAGGGGCCCATCCAGAGGATTTTTTTTTTTCATTCCTTCAGGAACTCTCAAGAAGAATGATCAGAACATCTTAGGTGGTAATGGTCTGGAAAATGGAAAGGGGCTCACAAACTGGAAAATGAAAATAGTAATCTCAGATGTTACAAAATTAGCTTAAAAGGCGAGCTAACTGGAGGGAGGAAAGCAAGTCATCCTAAGAGACAATATTAAATTCACCTGAGTATAGGTCAAGTCCCATTATCTAATACATTAATCTTGCAGGCTTTTTTTTTTTTTTCATTTCCAAAAATTACTTTTTAAGCCCTGATTGATGTCCTATTATTTCAAGATGTGGTTCATACTCTAAGAGCCCCACAGGAAAAATGGTCCAGTAGTGGGAAATTTTCATAAAAATGGGATTTCTGATTCAGATCTTCTCTTTACCTTGCTCTATTTTTTAAGTGAATCTCTGGGACTTAATCTTCTCATACATTAAAGAAAAATAACATTATAATAGTGTACTCTGCACTCTCCCCAGCTCTAATATCCATAAGTTCTATAGCATTTATTGTTTTAGGGTTTGTCTTATTGGTTTGGTGATAATGTGATAAGGAACAGAGAGTCATGATTCTACTTAAAAGTATATAAAATATTGGTATGGGTAAATTGTAAACTCAGGATTTTTCATAAAGCCATTTGGGGCATTCATTTGACATGAAATCCCATCTATTTATCTTTGCTTGTTTATAGAGCAGCAATATCTAAGCCTAATTTAAGATACATAAAAGTCATGGCTATTACATAAGAATCCATAATATTTTATATTTAGAGGATTTATCATTCCTCTCAGGAAAAATCTGTAGATAAGTATGATTATGAAATGCGATGGTGTTTCCCAGTCCAATGTTTTCTATATCCTACTGTTTCACTGCTGATGGCTTATCCTATTCTTGTGAATAGCCCATGAACTGAATTTCTTAATTATGTAGGTGTCGGTATGTCCCATTTTTTCCCTTTTGCTAAGTATCAAGATACCATTTAGAAATTAATTGCATCTTCTCCTCCAGACATGTAGCTTCTAAATTCTATACAGTTTAACCTTGATATATCCAAGCCTAACTACTTTTTATCAGCACTAGCACTTTTGTTTGAAGGTTTATGATTCCAAAATGTCTGAACCAATATTCTTTTCCTGTTGAGAATATGCCTTTAAAGAAAATAGCTTAGAAACAGCTTTTGTGTGTTAGTAACCCTTCGTTTTTGGGGATGGCAAGGGACTCCTTTACCTTTTTGTTTTGATTCCTTCTTTAGCCCTACCAGGCATGTGGTCTCTTTTTGTTGTTTTCCTAGACCTTTTGCCTTCCCTTTAGTTCTGAATGGATTCAGGTTTTGGAGTCATTTTCCTTGTGTACTTGCTTAACTCTTGTCATATCTCTGAATATTCTAGAACAACAACAACAAAAGCATTGCATAAAGGGTAAAATAATTCTCTATTTTCATGTCTGGGTTAGATTATTACATTTATTTATATCTGAAGAGATAATTTCTGTGGTATGACAGCAGTAGAGTATCTTATTTTAGTGAAAAACACAACACACACACATACACACACACACACACACACACACACACACAACATCATAGAGACTTCCTATGGAATTTAAGTGTCTTCCAATAGCTTGAAAGTTAAGTGTCTTCCAACAGCTTGGATTAAAAAGTCCAGTTTATGATTGGTACAAAGGACTTGTGTAGGAAGCAGTGCTGCTGAGGCCTTGGCAAGTCACTTAACTTCTATTTCTCTTTGAAAAGGAAATAATAATACATGTCATATTGATGTTGTAAAATTAAAATAAGAAAACAGGATGAATGTTCTGTATAGGCCTAACAGAATCTGACCTAATGCTCACTCTATTGGTATGAAAATGAAGATCTAAGAGTTGAGAGGAGTAATAGTTTGCCTTATACAGTTTAAGGAGACTCATTGAACATGGCAAACCTAAAAATAAGGAGCTTACCTAAAATAATGGAAAGAAGTAGTTGCTTTTTGACCTGGTACATAAGAAATATGTGTAGAGGAGTAAAAGTATCCTATACAATAAAAGGGTAATATGCAAATAGACTGAACGGCAAAACAACTGAACAACCAATCAAAGCATAATATGCTAATGATATGCTAAGGTGCTCAACCACTTGCTATGATGTGCACTGACCACCAGGGGGCAAATGCTCCGACCAGTAGGTTAGCTTGCTGCTGGGGTCCGGCCCATCAGGACTGAGTGAGATGGGCCAGACACACCCTGAAGCCTTCCCTCGGTCCCTCCCTGACCCAATCGTGTATTGGTGGGGTCCCTCAGCCTGGCCTGCTCCCCCTCTCAATCTAGGATCCCTTGGGGGATGTTGGAGAGCCAATTTCAGCTCGATCCCACTCCCCTTGGGCGGGTGCCAGATGCAGGGCTCATGGCTGGCAATTGCTGCTGCAGCAGTGTGAGCCTCTTTGGATTGGGACTGATTGGGCGTGAACCCAAGGCAGGCACAGTGGGACCGGGATGAGTGGGAACGGCAGGTAGGACCTGCAGGTGGCGTTGGACTGCGGGTTTCGGCCCGATCCTGCAGGCCACCCAGAGGGACCCCACCTGTGCACGAATTCATGCACCAGGCGTCTAGTAATTATATATTTCCCCAAACAACAGATACAACTAAAAGAAAAGGTAGCTTTTGGATTTTGATGACACCAATTAATTCCATATGGTTAGCTTGTTTAATTTTAATATTTCTTCTTCTGCCTCAATAAAGGAAGTACATATCCTCTTTCCAATGCCTTAGCCTATCCCTCCAAGCCTTTGTTTCTACTGGGAATTCCTCACTGGATGTATTTTTGCATACTGATTATTGCGAAGTTCTGTTCTCTTTCATCAGTAAATCTGTTTACCAGTGAAATACTACATTTGTGCCAAATTAGAACGAAACAACAGCATAAGGATTCCCACCTGGTTTTCTTCCCTGGAATTAGGAATGACACTAATGAGATATTTTTTAATATCTGACCAAAAAAAATCTGCTCTGAGTCTCTCTAGGCACAGTGTAGGTACCCTTCCTGAGAAGAATGACATTCAGTTCTGTGGGGATGGTGGAGTCTGAAATGATAACTGTTGAAAAGTTTGGGGATATTAAAAGCTTCCAAGAAGATTCCACTTTGCAATCCCCAAATGTAAGCTAGATGGGAGATGTTGAATGAAATCTTTCAAGGTGGCAGAGTTGTGCCATAGACCATGGTGACATTAGCCATGTACACCTGTTTAGGAAAAGTCACTTTCATCTTCCCCATCAGATACAAGCACAAAAGTAAATTTATATTCCAGTGGTAGTCAGTAATGGCATTCATGAATACAACCTACTCCTGTGGATGTTACCTGCAGGGGCATGAGAGTACACACATACACACAAATTATGTATGGGAATGTATGCTTTTGTGTGTGCATGTGAGAAGATTCATAGCTTCTATTAGATTCTCAAAGAGCTGCCACCCATATAAAGTCAAGAGTGATTACTCTTCCTTTTTCTTCTCCCACTTAATACTATATCTGAATATTCAAGTAAAGGGTAGTTGACATAATGAATGGGATAAACTTGAATAAATTCTAAATCTTTTATTGCTATGATGCTTGAACTATTTCTAATAAAAGACCTCAAAATTGATTGTTAGCTACCACATGCAACCACCAAATTTGAGAATTGCTGATCTAGTAAGCTACCCAGATCCAGAGAAGCACAGACTTTCAGAGTTGTTTCTCAGAGTTCATTTAGAAGCAATGATTTCCAAATGCGTTTTCTGAAAAAAAAATTTACAATGCAACCTGTTTGTCAAATAAAGTATTATGGAGAAATCCTAATACATAACATGCATATACACACAAAATAAATTGCTTTGATCAAAGTTGTCTGTGACCTTGATTGTTGTTATCAGCCTCCTCAGCGCTTTCCTCATGGCACAGATAGAGACACCCAAAGTTGTATTTCCTTTACAATCTGTTATTTTTGTATTTCCTATTGTGATTATTTTAATGTTCTGTTAGTGACTTTTCGAAGGATGAACTATGTCATGTAGTTTTTTTATGAAAGAGTAAGAAAATAAAGTCTTGGTTGACTCCATATTAAGTTTGCTCACATTGATCTGAATGCTTTCGGTATTGATTCAGATTTTGGATGGCATCATAGCTCTACCATTTATTAGCTGTGCAATCTTAGGCAATTTTCAGAACTGCTTAATGCTTCTGTTTCCTTATCTGGGAATGAATGGATAAAAATCAAAGTAATTACATGGATAATGATAATTCCAATAATAATAACAATGTAAATACAAACCTGCAGCATTGCTTTGAGATTTAAATGAAAGAGTGCTCAGTTAGGTCATTTCCTGAATGACCAAAATTCATTCCTGATAACCTTGCCTCTGACTGAAAAGACATTAAATATAAATATAGTTCTTTAATTTTAATGAAAAATTATGATAGTTTTGATCCCAATCTAAGGCAGACAGTTTTCAAAGATTGAAAAACCTATATGAATTGCATAGTGAAAGAAGTTTACATAAGAAACAAGTATTTGAAATTAAAATAATATGATTTATATGTAATATTTAGTGTAACATAGGATTACTTACTTGAAGGAATAAGGAAAAGGTGAATAAATGGATGGTTGTAAACAAAGATGCAAATAGGTGTTTTGTTAAGTGCATTATCTTTATTTCATTTAGTTATAGTTCAGGTTTATTGAGGTAAAATTAACATATAATATTGTAAGATATTAAAGTGTCCATTGTGATGATTTGATATATACATATACATTGTGAAAGGATTCCCCTATGTAGTTAACGCATCCATCACCTCACATAACATTTTTTTTGGGGGGGGGTGGGTAAAAACATTTAAGGTCTACTACTTTAGCAAATTTCAATTATACAACTCAGAATTAACTATAGTCACTGTGTCTTACATTATATCCTCTAACCTTATTTATCTTAGATGAACGTTTGTGTACTCTTTTACCAACCTCTTCCTCTACTCCCCAAACCCCTGGCAACCACTTTTCTACTCTCTGTTTCTATGAGTTTGACTATTATTAAACATTTATATTCCACATGTAAGTGATTCATGCCATATTTGCTTTTCTCTGTCTGGCTTATTTCATTTAGTATAATGCCATTCATTTCCATCTACAGCGTCAGAAATGGCAAGATTTCTTTCTTTTTTATGGCAGAGTAATATTCCATTGTACATATTTGCCACATCTTCTTTATCCATCCATCCATTGATAGACACTTGTTGTTTCCATATTTTGGCTATTGTGAGTAATGCTGCAGTGAACATGGGGGTATAAATATCTCTTTGTATTCAAAGGACATAGAAACAGGATATCAAAGAGATATTTATACCCCCATGTTTAATTTTAATGAAAAATTATGATAGTTTTGATCCCAATCTAAGGCAGACAGTTTTCAAAGATTGAAAAACCTATATGAATTGCATAGTGAAAGAAGTTTACATAAGAAACAAGTATTTGAAATTAAAATAATATGATTTATTGCCGGGGTCCAACCCCAGCAGGTCCAGGGGTCCCCAAAGGTGTAGACGGAGTCGGCGAAGAAGGAAGGACACGGAGACAGTGTTCAGTTGATCAGCAGCCTAGCCAGGATCTCCAGCCAGGATCTCCAGCCAAGTTCTGGTCTGGATCTCCAGCGAAGTTCTGCCGTTTATTGTCTTGTTACATCCGTATTTATCCCAGTTGATTTTAATCCTGTCAATTTCTATTACAAAGGTTAGGGCGTTTCTTATCTCCATTCCAGGGAGTAAAGATTATGTAGCTTAAGCATGATTGTTTGTAGGGATTAACTACCCGCCTGGCACTTAGTTAAGGAGTTTCATCCCCTCCCTGACTTCAGGGAAAAATTCCTACCTGGGGAAACAACCTTTCTAGGAGAGGCATCCCCTCCCTGACTTCAGGGAAAAATTCCTACCTGGGGAAACAACCTTTCTTGGAGAGGTGACCTTGGTTAAAACACACAGCGCTAAGGGGAGCAAACATATTAAGAACAGTATGCTATATACGCCAGGTCCCTTGAAACATATGCTGTGCAGATGTTTCTATCCTGCAGCGACTGTGTCAAGCAGCAAGGATGGACCGGCTTCCGGCAAATTCCCCCTTTTTTATTTTTTAAATGATAGCACATGCAAATCAGTGGCCACCTCTCAGATTGGGCCGTTTAAAACTCGGAAGAAGACTGGCAAGCAATGACAGTGAGCATAACTATAAACATAGTGGATGGAGTGCACAAGGAGCCCCATTCCTGTAGAAGGTTGCCGGCCTCTTCAGTCAAGGGATTACAGCTGTCCTCAAGTTGTTGGTTTGATTGTCTTTGTTGGTCTGGCTAGCGGGCGGCGTCACTGGCGACAGGCTTCCCAAAGCGTCAGCAAGTTGAAGGGCTGCATCAAAGGGTCCATCAGGGCCGTGGTTGATGGTGGTGTCGATGTCTGAGGAGGAGTAAGCTGTGCCCTCTGGATCCAGCTGATATGGAAAATGGAGGGTAGTAGAAAAAGAAGAGAAAGCAAAAGAACTACAAGGCATGGAAGTGTTTAGAAAAAAGAGGGAGAAGAAAGGGAAGAATGCAGCATCCTGACACAGCCCTTTCCTTCAGCTGCCCCTTTCCCTGTGGTCCAAGGTAGAAATGGGAAACAAGTCCTGTTGCAGTGAGAGGGCAGCTGCTGTCAGCCAGTCTCTGTCTTTACCTGGGTCCCGGATCTGAGCTGGGCATGGGAAGCAGGAAGCAGCCATGGGGACAGGAGACCTTCCTCAGAAGGGCCGAGTGTTCAAGCCCCTGCACCATTGGGGAGGGGGGTCTGTGCCCCACCTTTGTTGCACCCCAAGTTTTCTCCTACTGGCCCCCGACTGTGCCTGTCTTAGGTTGCCCCACCCTGTGGAGTCTTACCCGTCGTTGACTACCAGCCATCTCTGGGCCAAGTAGGGTGATGTGAGGTTCAGTTTTGTCTCCTTGATAGCCTATGTCCCTCTGGCCTCCATGCCCAGCAACTGCCTTGGGATCCCCTTGCCTGCTGGTGGGGCTCTGGCATTGATCATAGGGAACTCAGGTTTCTTCTCTAGAGAGGGCCCAGCTTACGCCATTGGGCCAGAGACAGATCCATGGTACCAGCCACCATGCGGCTTCAACCTCAGCATGAACAGAGAGCTCAGGCAACAGCTATGGGCAACTGGATTGTAAGAAGAGGGTCCCTCTTGACACAAGGGTAAGAGGGGCCAATACAGGACAAAGGAGAGTCCTGGAACAGGGCTTTCTCAGCCCAGGATGTCAGGCTCTTGGCCCAAGACAACTCCATGTATGGGGCATATACCAAACACCCCTAGTCACGGCATAAAAGGGAGATGCCCTTCCTGGAACAGTAGGGTAGGGAGATTCTAGAAAAGGCTGTGTTCAGGAAAGAAGGAGAAAGGCCAAAGAACCAGCAAACAAGTAGTTAGATTTTAAAAAAAGGAAAAAGGAAAGGAGATGTGGGGCAAAGCTGGGACATGTGGAAAGACAAAACGGAGGCACATGTGATCCTCCCAATGGACAGATTGTTCCAGCTCAGGTCTGCACATCTGCTGCAGACGGGCACTGGTCAGGTGTGCTATGATGAGGCAGAGATGGCGGGCAGTGAGACATAAGGTCGGACTAGACGGTCTGGAATCCACACAGGTGAGTCTGCGTCCTGTGGAAATATACAAGCATATCCTCTCCCCTGGGTTAAAAGTACATCAGGTCCCTTCCAGGCTCCTGTAAGCAAGTCTCTCCATTTGACGAGGGCTTTAGGTTTAGTTAGATCAGGGTTCCAATGCCTGTACATCGGGGAATTTCCCTCAGAATCTACATTTAGTATATTAATTACAAATTGAGCATGTTGTAGAACATGATGAGGAGAGGAATATTTAAACTCATTTTCTTGTAATATTTTGTAACAGGAGTAAATCAAACACCGCTAGGGCTATATAATAGAACTCCCATTTGAGATAAGATATCTCTTCCCCATAATGTAAAGGGGATAGTCGTAATCACATAGGGGCAGAATGTTCCTGAATGTTGATCTTCATCAGCCCAAGTTAGAATCTGAGAACTCTTTTTTACATTAGATGCCTTCCCTAGTCCTACTAGGGAAGTGGAGGTGGTGTGCGTGGGCCATGAAGAGGGCCAATCCTTCCCTGCTATGCAGGAAACATCTGCTCCTGTATCCAACAGACCTTCAATTGGTTTTCCCTGAATTTGTAAAATTTTTGTAGGTCTAGTAGCATGGATTTCTTGTATCCAAAATGCTGCATCACTAGATCCAAAGCCTCCGGCCCCTCTAGCTTTCTGGGTAACAGCTGTCCCTATTTTATGTATTGGTAACAGGAGTAATTGGGCAATTCTCTGGTTGGGCTGAATCTGTATAGTTGTGGTGGGTGGGGAAAGTAAAATCTGTATTTCTCCTGTGTAGTCTGCATCAACAACTCCTGGGATGACTAAGATCCCCTGTAAGGAGGTGGAGCTCCGCCCTAATATTAAACCTACAGTTCCCTCAGGCAGTGGCCCAGACACTCCTGTAGGAATGGCTGCTACTGGCGAGTCTGGGGTTAGTACTGCATGGGTGGTTGAGTGGAGGTCCAATCCTGCACTGCCTGGGGTTGCCCTGAAGAGGTCACTGACTGATCGAAATTTGCAAAGGGGTTGAAGGTTGATGCCCCTATTATTGCAGGGGCCTGGGGCTGGCCCCTTCTCAAGTTTCCCGATTGAGGTGATGGGATATAACCTCCTTGGGAGCTATTTGTAGAGTTTAAAGGCCGACCATTTTTATGGTATTTTGATCTACATTCCTTTGCCCAATGGAATCCTTTCTGACATCGGGGACAAACGGTTTTTGGAGGATTAATATTATTCCCTAATGTATTTCCAGGCTGTCGAGGAGCTTGCCATCTGGCCTGAGTATTATTATTTTTATTTGGGCATTCTCTGCTAAAGTGCCCAGATAAGCCACAAGAGTAGCAGTTCATATTTCTTTTATTACCTGTAGTATTGCTGGCTTGTCCTATAGCCTGTACATATTGAGGGTATGTCTCCCCTTTGAGAGCTGCAGCTATAGCTACACCCTGTATAAATGCTGGACTTACATCAGCACACTATTTTATAAAATCATTTATAGTTCCTGTTCTGCGAATCGGCCTTAATAAAGCCTGACAGGTATTATTAGCATTTTCAAAAGCCAGTTGTTTGATTAGGATATCGGCTGCCTCTTTGTTATTGATTACTCTCTTGACTGCCTGCATGAGGCGAGAAAGGAAATCCTGATATGGTTCCTCAACCTTCTGTTTAACCTCTGTAAGGGTGGTTGTTTTTCCTGCTGTATAAGGTAGGGATTTCCAGGCATTTACTGCACAACTGGTTACTTTGGTAAGTGCCTCTGTGGGCATATTCATTTGCTCCTCAGCCGTGTTAAAATCACCTTCTCCTAATATCATGTCTAGGGTTATTCCTTTTCTGGTTCTTTTGCTAGTGGCTACAGCTTTCTTAGCAAGGTCATCATATTCAGTTTTCCATAATAAGTAATCGCCTCCTGAGAGACAGGCTTTACAAACCTGTGACCAATCATAAGGAGTCATCCATTTACTGGCTAGGGTTTCTACCAAGGTTTGTGTGTAAGGAGCTAGAGGTCCATATTCAGAGCAGGCCAATTTTAATTCCTTAAGTACTTTGTAAGGTATAGGCTCCCAGGTGGGGTTTCCGTCCCCACCAGACTCATTCTCATATGCAACTGGGAAGCAGAGTGAGAATTCAAGATCTCCATTAGCTTCAGCTTCTCTTATCGCCCTTTGAAATTTAGACATGGAGCTCATAGGAGCCACAGGCTTCCTTTCTAATTTGGGGAGCCTGTTTTGAATGGGAGGGCCTCTCTCCTCTCTACTGACTGGAAAGGACCAATGGTCATGTTTATGATATTTATTCTCCTCCCGATCAGTAGGCATAGCTAAATTGCTTTTAGATTGAGCTGAAGACAATAATGATGTATCCTCTCTGGGTGGAGCCGAGGGACTATTTAAATTTTGAGAAAGTTCAACCGTTTTTGCCTCTGGTGCCAAGGTTTCACAAATTGAATTCCAGAGAGAAAAGGTAACTGCCGGGACCTTCTCAGATCCATGGTAGCTGTAATAGTTCTTTAATTGCTCTCCTACTTTAGTCCAAGTTTCTAAATTAACAGTTCCATCCTCAGGAAGCCATTCACATACGTCTTCTATAAAACTTTCTGTCTGACTGGGAGTAACCTTAACTCCTCTGCTAGCAAGCATATGCGTTAAAAGATTAATACAGAGTCTTTTTTCTTTAGACTCAGTATGACCCATCCTGTCAATCTAAGTTCTGTACTAACTACCCGCTTACCCTACTTATCCTCTATGGGGGGGTCTGAAGCACCCTACGGTGCAGTCCTATCCATCCCAAGTACGGGGGGACTTACCTAAGGGAACCCTGTTCGGGTGCCAGATGCCGGGGTCCAACCCCAGCAGGTCCAGGGGTCCCCAAAGGTGTAGACGGAGTCGGCGAAGAAGGAAGGACACGGAGACAGTGTTCAGTTGATCAGCAGCCTAGCCAGGATCTCCAGCCAGGATCTCCAGCCAAGTTCTGGTCTGGATCTCCAGCGAAGTTCTGCCGTTTATTGTCTTGTTACATCCGTATTTATCCCAGTTGATTTTAATCCTGTCAATTTCTATTACAAAGGTTAGGGCGTTTCTTATCTCCATTCCAGGGAGTAAAGATTATGTAGCTTAAGCATGATTGTTTGTAGGGATTAACTACCCGCCTGGCACTTAGTTAAGGAGTTTCATCCCCTCCCTGACTTCAGGGAAAAATTCCTACCTGGGGAAACAACCTTTCTAGGAGAGGCATCCCCTCCCTGACTTCAGGGAAAAATTCCTACCTGGGGAAACAACCTTTCTTGGAGAGGTGACCTTGGTTAAAACACACAGCGCTAAGGGGAGCAAACATATTAAGAACAGTATGCTATATACGCCAGGTCCCTTGAAACATATGCTGTGCAGATGTTTCTATCCTGCAGCGACTGTGTCAAGCAGCAAGGATGGACCGGCTTCCGGCAATTTATATGTAATATTTAGTGTAACATAGGATTACTTACTTGAAGGAATAAGGAAAAGGTGAATAAATGGATGGTTGTAAACAAAGATGCAAATAGGTGTTTTGTTAAGTGCATTATCTTTATTTCATTTAGTTATAGTATATATGTATATATATGTGTATATACAGGTATAGGTATAGGTACAGGTATATACACACAGAGTGGGACAAAAGTAGGTTTACAATTATGAATATATGAAACACAGAGTTTATTCTTGTATTATTATTTATAAATTATTGTATTATTTTTCATACGAGCAACTGCAAACCAACTTTTACCCCACCCTGGATATCCAAGTTCATTATTTTAAAACTATTTTCTTCAAAAACTTTCAGCTGCTTTTGGCTTATGATTATCTTGTTCTTAAACTACATTTAATAAATGTATAGCAAAGAAAAGAACTCTTCCATACATAAACAAAAGCTACAACAATGGTACTTTGAGACATTTGGGAAGGAGCACATGCAAAGCAAACTGAAGAATCTTGGACAGTGCTGCCTTATCATCAGACTTGCTTGGCATCTACTACTATATGCAAAGCAAAGCCATTTAAGTTCATTCTAAAATGTAACCCGTTCAGATTTATTTTGTTCTTTCTTTTTTATTAAACTATGTTTTTATTGATTTCAGAGAAGAAGGGAGAGAGAGGTAGAAACATCAATGATGAGAGAGAATCATTGATCGGCTGCCTCCTGCATGCCCCACACTGGGAATGGAGCCCACAACCTGGACATGTGCCCTGAGAATAGGACCATGACATCCTGATTCATAGGTCGATGCTCAACTACTGAGCCATGCCAACTGGGCCAGATTTATTCTTTTGGATATTCTCTTACTGGAAAATTTGGTGTCATGTAAATATGTCTTTTCCTGAAGTCATGATGTTTAAATATTACCTTCTGTATTGTATTTATTTAATGTGTTTGGGAAGAAAAAATTATCATAATGTAAATAAGCAGTTAGTGTCCAAAAGCACTATCACTTTTCAAGATGGTGCTTATTGTTTAGCTGAGAAGTCATGTGTGATTAAGTCTGTACTTTGCATAGTTCTAGGCAGCAGAGTAGGAAATGAACAAATCTAATTCTCTTTTTTCAGCTCTCATTCCCTTCCTTTTTTCTTCGTCTATTCCTTCCATCTCTAAATACTACATTAAAAGCTTCAACTTCATAGTATAACTCAAAAAGTGCCTACAATTTCTATGAATTGCAAAACAACAACTCAACAACCATGCAAAATGGTTTCTCTCCTTATCTCTGCAAAAGCTCAAACTGACTTCAAGTCCACATCCAGGCTGATTCTTTTGCTTAAGAATATTGAAGTATTTTATTGGCATGTCATGTTTTTTTCCAATATACCTGTACGTTAGAGAGCTGACTATGTACTCTTTTTTAGATGAAGAAAATTATCAAGGCAAAATGAGCTATCGAGGTTTACAAAAGCTGGGTTCCAACAATGTCACTACTCACCGGTGTTAGCTGGTTTCCTCATTTATGCTATTCTTAGAGTGAACACATTGAAGAGAGACAACAAAGATTCAAATGTCTTTCCCATGGGTATGCCCAGCCTCAGAAGATAAGTTAAAATTACTAGAAGCATCTGTTTGATATTTCCCCCACTAGAAATTTACAATTTATTGCTCATTCTGCAGTCCAGTCACAGTGTATTCACAGACTCATGTAAGCAAGTATCCACGCCTAGGGACCCTTCACTTTTTACTGACTGTACATTTGAGGGTACAACTATCTCTAGTACTGGCTCATTTCTGCTATTGAATCAGAGGCAGTGGATGAAGGAGTCCTAAAGAGCCGGGGAATTATAATTGGAAACACATTGTAGTGGCAATGAGCATGTATTGTAGACTTCAACTTCAGGAAGCATAGTTGACTCCTAACGACACCAGCTGTGCCCTCCGAAATCCATTTGTGTTTGAACATGGTTCCTGTGGGCTGCTTCCAGCCAATGACCGAGCACTGCAGGGTCCTGAAGCAGGCTTCCTGGGACACATGGCTCCTCTGATGGTAAAGTTTCCTTGGACTGTAGACAAAACTAGAATGCTTCCACCATTCTTCCTTTTCTCTCTTCTTCACTTTGAGGCAGATTTCTTCCCAGTCTTGTGTCAAAGAAGAAATAAATCCAGAGTTAGGCCAGAGAGAGGCTTATTCAGAAAGACTATTATAATAAGGGGAAGGGACCATTGAAAGAAAGAGATCTCTCTAACTATGAGAGTTTCAAACTCAGGCAGAAAATGGTTTTTATTTTATAGGGAGGATTAAATAAGGTTAGAAAGAACCAGTTGTGGGCAAGTGGGATGAGTGAGTGGTGTGATTAGACAATTAATCAGGCAATATTTTCCCCTGAGGTCTGTTGATTCTTGGAGGGGCTTTCTAAAAATGGTTATTCTATGTTCCAGTTCTCAAGGGTAGGGGCCAGCGTTCAAGGACCTGGAGGAAAGAGTGAGGCGTGACTTAAGTTTGGTTAAGTTGAGTTCATGGACATACTATTCAGTTGGACAGTGGTGACAAAGAGTTCTGCCAATAATTTATGAGACATAAAATGGGAATTTCTAGTCTGCGCCTGGCATTCTCATAAACAGACAATTGTTTTATCTGCCAGTCTTACCTAAGTCAAGGGGGAAAGGTGGTTCTTTGCAGTAAGCCATTTTTTTTTAGGACACAAAATGGGGTGGGGGGAAGTTCTTAGCCATCACTGTTTTTTTACCAGCATGGACTTTGGGTAAAGCCCAACATTGTCATTTGGCTTCTTCCCTATTTTGTCTCACAGGCTTTTCCCCCAAAATAAAAATTTTTGCACACTTCATTCTTTCTTGCTGTCTACTTCTTGGAGAACTTGAACTATCCACGTTTCGTATATGCCTTTCCTTGCCTTTTCCATTAGTATAATGCTCTTTATGCCAGAGGTTCTCATATTTTATTATGCATATAAGTGATATATAGAGCTTGCTACTATGCAGACTCCTAAGGACCAGTACAAAAATATTTCATAGATCTGGGGGACAGAGGAGAGGGGGAAGGTGGGACGCCAGGAATTAAGCATTCAGGTGAGCTAATTATGAGAGGTCTTTAAACTACACATTGACTAAAATTGCTTAAGTCAGTCTATGCAATGTAGGAAAGATTTATGCTCTTATATGAATATATATGTTAAAGCTTTACGGTAATTTTTTATGTCTCATAGGAATGTCTGTTTGATACATTTCCTTGACTGTGGCTATTTGGGCCTTGCTGCTACTAGTAATATAGTATAATATTTTGGAGCTCAGGCTCTGGACTTTGCATTCCTGAATTTTCTTTTTAACCCATGCTTTCTAGCTTTGTAACTATGGGCAAATTGCTTAGATTCTCTGAAAAATACCTACCTCAAGGAATTTTTATGAGCATGTTATTGAATTAAAGGGGGTTGGTTCATTTGCTTGCACACATCAAAGCCCATAAAACCTGAACAGGAGTTTGGAGCAAAAAAAGTAAAGGTTTATTTAAGGAAATGGCAAAAGTAAACCCAGAGTCACAGGTGAGCTATTGGTCTGAGACCTGGTTCCCCGGGTGGCTTCTAGAAAATGGGTTACGTAGGAGGAAAATCATGAATTATGGTGTCTCAGGGAGTTAGGGTCATGGTCAGGGTCCTGGTTTGTACTGATTGGTCAGCGCTAGGGTAGAGGGTCATTAGTCATTGCATGTGGTCAGCCAGGCAATTACTTCATCTGGTTTTGCTGCTTTTCTGGATCTAGAGCTGAAACATAACTGAAGCCTAGATGTTATCTCTAATTTTATGGAAACTTGTCTCTGTGGTCAATTGACCCCAGGCTTTGTTCCTAAGATTATTTGAAGCTGATCAGAATCTCATTGTCCTGAAAGCTCAATAATTAAGGGAGTGATGGTGTGAGGGAGAGGGAGATGGGTGAGTCAGGGTGCCAGAGGAAGCCAGTTTGAATCAAAAAGAAAAGGAGAAAAGGTCATATTAAAGAAATTAAGTTTATACAGGGTCACAGTTGTAGACATTTTATCTTAGACATCGTAGAGCTGAGAACTTAAGAATAATTTGTTACCCCTTTTTAAAAGAAATTTATAATGTTTCAGCAATATGCCTCAGCTTGCATCTGAAGGGACAGAAAACATTTCTTCTACCTTTCTAGGCACTTTGGCTGGTGTCATAGTCAAATTGACATAAGACAGATTAACAGGAAAAAACCCCCACAAATTTAAGTTTGTCCATATGGTGGCCCCATAAAAACGTGAGACCCAAAAGATAGCTAGGCTATTGAGGCTTATATAACATCCTGAGCTTAAGAAAGGCTTAGGGGCCTGGGGATACGAGGGGGAGGAAGGCCATTCATAGGAAGGTAGAGGAGATGCTTGGTAAACAAGGGTTACCCTGTTATGCAGATAAGTTCCTTAGATTAAAAGTTATCTCTAGTAATAGCTGTCTTGCTGGTACAGGACCCCTTTCTATGTAAACTTAGGCAATTGAGAGGGAGTCAAAGAGCTTTTCCTGAATCTAGTAGGTCTTGATTGCCTTTAGCTCAAAATGATCTTTGTGTCAAAGGCATTATTTTAGGGTGACACATTCCATTCCCCTTCACATTAACAGATAAGACTGAAAAAAATAGCACAATAATTTTTTTTCTTTGCTCTAAGAATGTTATTGAAAATATGGGATGATTCAACATATACATCTGAGACTCCAAGGGATGAAATCCCAGGAGAGCTACAAAGAAGAAACAAGTAAGTGGGGCATTACTTTTTCTCCAGGGATGTGTTTGTAACATGGATTTTGTAACTAGCCATGTTTAATTCTTTCTTTCTTTCTATGAGACTTAAAACCGAATTTATACCCCTTTTCTTCTTACAAATGCATTTTATTTCCTTTGTTCTTCAGCACTTTCTTCATCAGGAGGCTCTCACTTTTAACAGGTGTCCTTATGGGTTTCCCATATGAAAATTCCTTTAGCTGCAGCTCTGTTTGTAGCTGTGGCTATAATATAACGTTATACAGTGGTTTTGAGTTTGCTGTGTTCTAATTCGGGGGTGGGGGGGGGGTGGGGAGAGGGTATTTATCTGTGAAAAGTTTCTTAAACCTATGTTAATCAAAATGTTGTTATTGGTGGAAGTGGGGTTCTTGGGGTGCCATTGGAATAAGAATTTCCAGAGGCCTCCACAGGAGGATGAGATATTGTAGACAGCTTTATTTCCTTGGAAGTACACCCCTGAGTTTCCAAGGTCCCATTTCCCTTTGTTCTGTCAAGGAGGAAGCCCCATTTATGCCTTCAGCAGGGTTAAGATCAAAGCCAGTGTCCAGAGTTTTTGCTCCCTACCAGGGCATAGTCCAGTCCAGCACCAGGCTAACTTAGTTTGTGTTTCCTGCTGCAGATCATTTGTCCATTGCATCTGGGGTCCACACGGCCATGGGCCATGCGGCTATCTGGAGGGAATGTGGGCAGGGGCAAAACCCAAGGAACCAGAGAGCCAAGAGTGATATTTCTTTTTTTAAAAAAATATATTTTATTGATTTTTTACAGAGAGGAAGGGAGAGGGATAGAGAGTTAGAAACATTGATGAGAGAGAAACATCGATTCAGCTGCCTCCTGCACACTCCCTCCTGGGTATGTGCCTGCAACCAAGGTACATGCCCTTGACTGGAATCGAACCTGGGACCCCTCAGTCCGAAGGCTGAGGCTCTATCCACTGAGCCAAACCAGTCAGGGCGAGTGATATTTCTTTAGGGGATTATGTATTCCAACATTTTCATGGGTTTGCAGTGGCCCTGCCCCACCAGCCAATGATCTTTGTTCCCAGATTTGGCTGACAAGGAAGAACCTTCCCTATGTCACCATGACTCACTGCACATGTGCCCATCTTCCCCTGTGTCCAGTCCTTTTCCCCAGTGAGCTGCAGAAAATGGGCTGCTGATTCCCTAGGGAGTATGAAATTGCAGCTTCCTAACGAAGCTACCCAAATGACAAGCCTATAATGTCTGGTTTCCCTTTGTTCCTTTTCTATTATTAATAACTACTAATTACAATGGTATCAGTCTGAATTGTACAGATAATTCTTTGTACCTCTGAGAATATTTGGTACCATAAATGAAGAATCACTCATTCTATACTCTAAATATTTGTAGGAAGATTAGTTTAGTTCATGATGGTGTGGAATTTAATAGTTGTATGCAAAATTTAATGAGTGTATTGAGTAAAAGTATTCCACCATGTGGGTTAGGTAAATTCTTTAGATGCTAATTCAAGAAATCCAAGTATTCAGATTAAGATATAAGTTGCAGCAGCAAGATGAAACAAGGCACACAGTTACCGTAAGATTGGGAAGGCATTAGACTAAGGGCAAAAAACATTAAATCTAGAAGAGGCAGCTATTCAAAACAAGAAACTAAACAACAACAACCGGAAACAAATAAGGAAAGCAATAATCATAATTTGTGAGTAAATAAGTTACGCTGTTTAGAACTTAGCATCAATCATGGAAGGAAGTAAATAGTGACTATTTTGTGGTTCTCAATCCTTTTGCTCTTTCCAGGATGTGGCTGGCCAAGGACACTTAAGGAATAAGTACAATGCTAATATCAAACAAAATTAAATACAAATAACTAAACAAGCATGCATATACATATATATGTAAACATATTAACCTGGATCTTCTTTACAGCTATGGAAAAATTAACCAATTTGATTTATTTCTCATTGAATCTCCAATCAAAATTCATCTTTGATAGAAATGTAAATATTAAATAATTTTATTTTAATTAAACATTAAATATGTAAATATTAAATATATGAATATTAAATAGTACCCAGATGCCTGTTGACATGCACAAATCTATCCACTTGAAACATAAAGGATAATGATCTTTGAAGAAGCCATTGATTGCCTAGTTACATTCAATTTTGGTTACATTCCACTGAGACCCTCTTCTAACATAGGATTATCAGCATTATCCCAACATCACTGCATTTCCCAAATTAAAGCTCCATGGTAGGAATATTGCTTTAAGCCATTCTCTTTTGGAATGTTGATCTCTCAGAAAAATGCATGCAAATCTTTAGGTCTCTAAAATGCTAGGCAATTGTTATCTAATAATCTTATGTTAACTACAGTTTTAATTTTGTAAAATGGATAATGGGTAATTTCTACTCCTAGGAAGCCTTCCTTTATTAGAACCATCTTTCTTGAAATATAAGTTCAGGACAGAGGTTACCATACAACCCAGAGTGACTGCATTGGTTTACCTTTGCCTGTACTGATATTCTTAAACATTCAGGGAGTGCCCCTGTAACAACTGTACCTCCTCCTATTTAGATTTCATTAGATAAATGGCTAATATTTTACTCTGGGGATGGCTTCCTGATTACGTTTATCTCCTGTGAGATCCATGCTCATTATAGGAGTGGCCATCAGCACAGTAACTTCTAAAGGTCATTCTATTTTAATCTCATTGAGAGATGAGTTGTGAGAAGATGTAATTATATTTTTTTCACCTGATTTACTAATTTGTAAAGTCTTGAAAGAGGTTTGTCAAATAGAATGGTCACAGCTAAATGCTTCATTAGCATTCTACAGGACAAAGGATGAACTTTGAGGTATGAAAGTCAAATTGAAGGGGGGAAGTGAAAACAGCCCGTAGCTCTTCTCTCTTTTTAATCTTGGCATGATTTTTATCTTAGGGACATTATTTCTCCCCCAGCATTAAGATTTGGACAAGATCTGTTCCCCCAGCTCCCCACTGTCCCCTCTCACAGGTTTCAACAATTTGAATTTAAAGGAGATATGCTGATGTTCCTTCATTTGCGCGCATGCCCTGGACTCCACCTGTAAACTTGACTGTGCCTTCCTCTGTGTGCTTCTGGTGCCGAATCTTCAACATTTCCTCTCTTGCCTCTGCCAAAGAAGATTTCTATTTTATGAGACATTCCCTTACTTTGGATTTATATTATAATCTTTTTCAAAAGAGTATCAGGAATTTGGTGGGACATTATATTTGTAGTCTCCATAGTGCCTGAGGAAGGAACCTGAAATCAAAGCCAACTGTATTTAGGAGTTTTCAACCTTTCCATTTTTATCAGTTCATGTTATATAAAAGGGAATAAATGACACTTTAATTATGCTCTCAGATGATACTAAATTGGGAATGTTGCAAACTACAGTAAAGAGAGAGAAATGACACTACAGGGACTAAAGAAGTTTAGCTATGTTGGTGGATAGAACCAGGAGAACAAAATCACCCCAGATAAAGTCCCAAGTAATTTAAAACTACCCTGTGCTTATGTGCATGTGTATGTATATGAGCTTCCCTGTGTACCTGTTCTATTACACTTTTTAAATTTAAACACATAGAATTTTGTGGGGGAAAAGCAAAGCAGTACTGGCCAAAATAAGCTAGGGGATCTATTCCATTCCTCCCTCCAGTGGTCTGGCCTTGGGATTGGCCTGTATCCAATAAGAATTTCTGCTTTCTTATTTATAAAATGAGGGGATTACATATAATTTATGAGTCCTCTAACTTTTAAAAGTACATTAATAAACATTTGAGTCGTGGTTTTTATGGCAAGGAAGGGTTGGAACACATAGTCATTTGAGAATAACTCAAAAATTAATTGAATTTTCTCTGCTGATACTCTTACTCTTCAAATGAGTGTCCCTTATGACTTCTCTATATCATCCCACTTTTCATCAGAAATTTGCCGGGAGCCGGTCCATGCTTGCTGTTGCAAGGGACCTGGCATATATGGCATACTGTTCTTAATATGTTTGCTCACCTTCTTGGCACTATGTGTTTTAACCAAGGTCTCTGAGAAAGGTTGTTTCCCCAGGTAGGGATTTTCCCCTGAAGTTAGGGAGGGAATAAAACCTCTTAACTAAGTGCCAGGCGGGTAATTAATCACTTTAACTATGAACAATCATGCTTAAGCTACATAATCTTTACTCCCTGGAATGGAGATAAGAAACGCCCTAACCTTTGGAATAGAGATTGATAGGATTGGAATCAACTGGTATAAATACAGATGTAACAACACAGAACTTAGAAGACAGAACTTAGAAGACAGAACCTACACAGAACCTAGAGACAGAAGAACTTCGCTGGAGAGAACATGGCAAAAGATCCTGGACAGAAACTGGCAACAGAACCTAGAGACAGAACCTAGCGAGAGAACCTGGCTGAAGAACCTAGAGACAGAACCCGGCTAGAGTACCTAGCGGGAGAACATGGACACAGAACCTGGCTGGAGATCCTGGCTGGAGCTTCGCTGGAGATCCAGACCAGAACTTGGCTAGAGATCCTGGCTAGAAATCCTGGCTAGGCTGCTGATCAACTGAACGCTGTCTCCGTGTCATTCCTTCTTAGCCGACTCTGTCCACACCTTTGGGGATCCCTAGACCTGCTGGGGTTGGACCCCGGCAGAAATTAGCTTTGTTCAGGCTCAATCCACATGCATGACTTCAGCCTAAAGCTCACATGTATTTTGGCTTCAGGATTCCTATGGGATGGAGGGCATTCTTGGACATTATTTGGGAAAAATAATGAGCATCAAAGTCAATATCCACAAATTGGCCGTAGGGTGATCTACCCCAATTGTAGAAAATTTAGCTAAAACCTGGAGAAATTCTATCATTCATTATAAATGTAAGAATAGGAAGTACCAAGAGGCTAATAATATGAAAGTGATGAGAGCCAAGTTTTTAGAAGTCAGTAGAGTTTCTAAGATTATTGATAGACTAATTCGCCTGTACCATGGTGTCACCCACAATATACTCAATATTTATATCTCCCTTTGAGTCACAGCCTAATGAGGTTGGGACAGAGTAGACTAGAAATCAAGAGACTTGAGTTTCAGTCCCAAACTTGTAGTTACAAACAGTAACATCATGGGCACTCGTTCCTTCCCATCACTCTCCTTCCCCCAACTTTCAGTTTCCACATCTATAAAAAGAAATGTTAGTCTAGAGTAGTAGTGAGCTCTAGTCTCCTGGGAACCATTTAGTTATAGGAAGAGACCCTTGAATCCTTACATAAATGAAGACACTTGAGGTTTTACCATTGGGTAAGTAGAAGAATGACAGTGCCTTCAATATATATGAAGCAGTTAAGAGGAGGAATGAGTTTCAGGGTTAATAGTGGTAGAGAAAAGAGTACTACTTGGTTGAGAAAGAGTACTTGAGTTTTCATACTTATTCAGCCATTTATCACTTATTAGCATTGTGATTAATGTATTTGAACCACTATTTTCTCAACATGAAAATTTTACTATGAGTTTTGTTATAGAGATGGGATTGAAATAAGACATTCAGGGGTTACATCCCAGGCAGTTGGAAAATAGGCTAGTAATGTCTGATAGTCCAGAAGTAGCAGAAGAAGGTGCAAAGGGAAAGACCATTAGTGTGGGAGCTGAGAAAGGTCACTGGTGACTTGTAAGTATTCATTTGTGTTGGTTGTTTTATGCCTTAGAATCTTAGTTAACTTGAATTCAAGGTTAGGCATGAAGGCATTACCTTTTCTTTAAACTAATAGACTGTATTTTTTGAGCCAATAGTTTCAATATACCCCTTCAACTCTACTCCCAATATTTCTTATTACTAATATCTTGCATTATACTGTTTTAAATAGGTAATATAATTCAGATATCAAGAAAGTGAGCAGTGAGAGGGGGTAGTAAGAGCTATAACAGAGTAGACTGTTTTTAAGGTCATTGGTAGTAATTAGGAGAACAAAGAGGAAATGTAGCCAAATATAATAAAAGGCCAAAAAAGATTTTCTGTTATCAGTAGTGGTTTTTTTTTCTTTTGCCCTTTTTTAAAATTCTGGTTATAGGTTAGGGCATTTGTAAATCTGTTTGAAATCTGAAGAGAAATAGTACAGAATAGGCCTGGAGAAAGAAGGAAAACAAGAAAATGAGGGGGGAAAATGTTGGAAAAATGAGAGGAGTTGATACTGGATTTATGGGAAAAGAATTTCCCTTGAAACTAAACAGAAATGTTTAGAGCACTTTCTCTGATATTAGAGGGAAAGAGTAGACTTGGGATAAAAATGAAAAGATGGCCCTAGGTGGTTTGGCTCAGTAGATAGAGTGTCGGCCTGTGAACTGAAGGGTCCTGGGTTTGATTCCGGCCAAGGGCACATGCCTGGGTTGTGGGCTCTATCTCCAGTGTGAGGCATGCAGGAGGCAGCCAATCAATGATTCTCTCTTATCATTGATGTTTCTATCTCCCTCTCCCTCTCCTTCTCCCTTCCTCTCTGAAATTAATAAAGAAATATATTTTTTAAAAAAGAAAAGATGTAGAAGAGTTGAAAGTATTTAATACGGTTGGCCTTGTTACTTAAGTATACTGTGCCTGAGGAGGTGAGGCCGAGGAGGGGTGGGTGTGGTTAGACAGAAGTGCTTGGCTTATTTGAAGAAGCACTTGCCAGGGATATGCTTGCTGGCTTATTGTATTCAAAGGCCAAGGGGTGAGTGGTTCTGATGTACCAGAAAATAAAACTTTCTAACTGGGCTGTGTGTGCAGATGGAGACTCAATTGCCAATAGGTGCATGGGTCTTTTATTTTGTTGTTGCTCATCTTCACCAAAGGATATTTTCCCATTGATTTTTAGAGAGAAGGGAAGCAAGGGGGGAGAGACAGAGAAAGAAACATCCATGTGAGGGAGACACATGGATTGGCTGCCTTCCACATGTGCCCTTGATGGAGATTGAACATGGGACCCTTCAGTCTGCTTGGGCTGACACTCTATCTACTGAGTCAAACCATCTAGGGTGGTACATGGGTCTTTTAGAGAGAAATAATTTGGGTTTTGCCTTTTTCTTACTAAGTGGCCTCTAGGAAAGCCTACTAGAAAGACCTACCAATTTCCTCTAGTGCAGGGGCTGACAACTGCTGATTACTGCTGCCTCCTAGGGGTTGAGGGAACCTGGACATCTGTCAGTCAGGGCTGGCAGGCATCTTCAGGATTTGGGACTTGGCAGGTTTCCAAGCCGATTGCTCTCATTAGGCACCATTTTGTATCTTTCACGGACAGAGGATTCTAGAAAGGAAGCCGGCATGAGCAGGTTTCTCTTTTTATGCTTGTTGCCTTTTTCCTACAAGTAGACTCTTGGTGTTAAGTGTCAGTGGGTTGAGCCCATCATCTTAAGAATTATTGCTTCTTTCAATAATCCTGACCTACAAAGGATTTTGGGAAAATCAAACCTCTTTGTTCCCATTTTCTTTCCATACTTCTGAATATTGCTATAGAATCCTCATCTGTCTGTGACCAATAGAGAGAGGAGTGGAGAAATCCTTCCTTGTTGGCTAATTACTCTGTGACAGTTTTCAAAGCAGGTATAAAAAAGAAGGCTATGGCCCTAGCTGATTTAGCTCAATGGATAGAGCCTCAACCTGTGGACTGAAGGGTCCTGGGTTCGATTCCAGCCAAGGGCACATGCCTGGGTTGCGGGCTCGATCTCCTGTAGGGGGCGTGCAGGAGGCAGTCAATCAATGATTCTCTCTCATCATTGATGTTTTTATCTCTCCCTCTCCCTTCCTCTCTAAAATCAATAAAATATATTTTAAAAAAAGAAGTCTATGGTAATGGTGGTAATGATCATCATGATGATGACAGATAATTCTTTTTGGCTACATATTATGTGTGAGGCACATCCTCATTTAATACCCACAACAGCAACACACTTAAATGCTATGCGGTGCTACTATTCTTTTTTCCATTTTAAAGATTAGGAAACTAATTTGATTCAAAGAAGTTAGCCACATTTTCCAAGATCACACTTTCTTATTTTGAAGGGATGATGCCCATCTCAAATTGGCTTAAGCAAATAAGGAACTTGGTGGCTCACATTACTGAAATGTCTGTTCTTGTCTGGAGCCCGAGATGGATCCAGAGGTTTAAATAATATAATCAGAAATTACTTTCACTCCATATTTTGGTCTAATGTCGTTTGTGTTGGCTTCATTTTAATGCAGAATTTCCCAATATGTTGTCAGCAATGGCCAGTTTGACTCTACGCTTATATTGCACTTTCAGCATGCAATCATGGGAAAAGACAGCACCTTCAGCTCTGTAGCCTCAGAAAAAGTCCTGGGAAGACTCTTGTCATGTGCCCATCCATGATCCAATCACTGAGACTCAAGTAGTGTATTTTTTTAAAAATATATTTTATTGATTTTTTACAGAGAGGAAGGGAGAGGGATAGAGAGTTAGAAGCATCGATGAGAGAGAAACATCGATTCAGCTGCGTCCTGCACACTCCCCACTGGGGATGTGCCCGCAACCAAGGTACATGCCCTTGAACAGAATCGAACCTGGGACCCTTCAGTCCACAGTCCAATGCTCTATCCACTGAGCCAAACCAGTTAGGGCTCAAGTAGTGCGTTTTGATTCAGCAGATCATAGTTACTTACCCACTCTATAAGACAAATCCAGGGAGGAATCACCTTCATGTAAATTACATGGAGCATGTTTCCCATGAAATCAAGAACTGTTCACAGAGGAAGGAAGAGAGGGAGGGAAAGCATGGGGCAGTTCAAATTGATACATTTTAAAGTCTTCTACTCCCAGTCAGATGGTGTGAGATGCAGGGTTTGGATACTGATAATCTGTTCCTGGATCCAGCACTATTTGAGTAGGCTTTGTGCTAGGGATTTACAGAATTTATCTCATTTAATACCCACCGTAACTGTTGGATGCAAATATTATGAGCCCCATGTTATAGGTAAAGAGCCAAAGTGAAGCAAGGTAAAGCGGTTTGCCTGACTCTTTCCAACTGACCAAGTCCGGCACTAAACCTAAGACTATTGGGCTTTGCTTTAAGATTGGTTTTATCCACTCACAGACATCATGACAAGCGTCATCTGAATGTGATCATCATCATTTTGAGTGTTAGCAAGAGACTGGGGGATATGGCCCATATTAATCCATTTTGCTATTTAACAACCAACCACTATAGGTCCGAGGTTTACAACATAAATATTTTCAGCCCTCATGGTCTGTTGGTCAGCTGGGCATCTCTGCTTCGGGTTGAGGATGTAGTTAAGTTGGCTCCATCTGTTGCATTCTTGAGCCCAGGCTAGAATAGTGTAAGTTATCCAGGGGAGCTCTTTTCATAGCAGATCACTGACATGTCGGAAGGCAAGCACACGCATGCAAGCACATTTCAAGTCTCTGCTTGCATCCTGTCTGCTCATATCCCATTGGTTGAAGTGAGATATGTGGTCCAGATCTGCATCAATGGACTGGAGAAGTACATGTGACCCTCAGTGGGAGGAAGGGAGTGAATGGTCTCTGAATCATGGAAACTATCATGAGGTACTTTGAAGAAACTACAGTAAGGGTCCTAAATTCAGACTTGTACCATTTATTGTTTTTGTTGTTGTTGTTTTCCAAAATTCAACTTCTTAGAAAAGCATCGTCAGTCAGTAAAACATAGGGGTCACAAGTCAAATTTAGGAGGTTTTGTTAGTGCAATGGGCACCCTATAATGGTAAACCCATGAAATCGTATTACTCCTACCACCGTTTGAAACCTGGTTGAAATGTCTTTACATAATACTGTCTGGCATGGATGTTATCATCACAATACTCTGTGTATCTGGGGGAACAATTTAGGAAGCCTCGGTGAAACATCTTAATCGAACATTGAAAGAGACATGCAACTCTGGAGTGAAATATGGCTGTGACCACTGACAGCTTGGGGAGCTACATGCAGCGATTTGACGAGGTGTGAAATAATAGCTATCAAAGTCTTTTTATTGTAGCATCAGTTCAAGGCTTTGGAGCTTCATAGACACATTATGTCCCACTGGTTTTATTCATGACTATTAGTTAAAACTCATTCCATTCAAAAGTTATCGTACTCATGAAGAGCTGCAACCTGACTTTCCTACCAGCAACACTTTCCCACGCTCTCCTGAGCTCGCGGAAAGCCAGTGGGGGTGATTCTGACATTATTTTTGCAACACTGTTCACATAATTGAAACTGCAGATGCAATTATTAAGACATAAAGCTTCGGAATGTCAGGTGGAATGGAAAGTGAAGAGTTGGTTTTATTATTATGGATGAAAGATGTTGAAAACATTTATTTGTCTGTTCAATAACAGTAAACATTGCGGCGTACCTCGTATGGTTATAGGGACTGTGGAGGGAAAACGTAGAAGAACCTCAAGGTCTGATTTCTCAACACAATGGAGAGATTATGCATAAAAGGGAAGAGACTTGTGCTTGGAATAAAAAATCCTGGATTTTACTATTAATTAGTTTTTGGACTTTGAAGGAATAATACAACCTTTCTAGGTTGTTATTTCTTTACTTTGAAAATAAGACAGTTTACCTCGATTGACTTCAGTGACAACTGTGACTCAAACATTGCAGAATGTTGAGGAGTTTCCTACCTAAAGACACAAATTCAGTAATTATACGGTGACTGTCTACTACCTTGTGGTAAGTTTTGCTCTCAGGGGTGGGAATGGAATCAGGAGGAGAAGAAGCCCTTGGCCATGGACAGCTTCCATCTTGTGGGAGAGAGTCAATAACAAGTAAACAATTATATAATTTAATTTCAAGTATTAATACATGCTGTGAAAAAAAATTAAAACAGGCTAAAGGGAGAGTGATTGGAGAATTTATTTGAAGTAATTAGGATAATTCTATTTGAGGAGAAAGCACTGGGGACTTGAATTAGTTATGGGTTTAGCCAGGCCAGTGTAGCTCAGTGGTTGAGTGTCATTCCATGAACCAGGAGGTCACAGGATCAATTCTGGCCAGGACAGGGTTGCTGGCTCAATCCCCAGTAGGGGGTGTCCAGGAGGCCACCAATGTTTCTCTCATCAGTGTTTCCATCTCTCCATTCCTCTCCCTTCCTCTCGCTCTAAAATCAATGAAAACACATATTTATAAAAATATTATGGGTTTAGTTTTGCAATTATTTTGGGAAAAATCATCTCTAGCAAATGTGATGAGCCTGAGGTTGGAAGGTGTTTGGTAAGTTTATGGAACAGCAAAAATAATAGCTTTAGTAAACAGAAAAATCTCAATAGAACAAAATAAAATAATATATACTGCATTCTGTGACATGATGTAAAGGTACGTTGAATTAATCAGAAGAGGAGGTAAGCTGAATAATTCCTATGATCGGGTCTTGCTTTCTTTCTTTTGTCTCATTGGTCACACGTTCTGGATATTTTACCTTAACTTGTATTTACCCCTCATTTTCATTCACATATCCAGTCTTGAACTTAGGTGGACAATTGCAAAGACTGTTTTGAGCCTTTCTCTTATCAACAAGTAAAGCTGATCACATAATTCCACTTTAAATACATATGTATATTTTAGATGTTCTCCTACGAGCTTAAGAAAAAAGTAAATTCAATCTACTTAGCATAGAGGATTTTGTGACTTGTCCCTGACTTCTTTAGCCTCTTCTAGTTTCAAACTTTCCTCCTTCCCTTAATTCTACAACCACATCAAAATACTTGCTAGTTACAGAATGCCATGTTCTCCCATATCTTCATCTATGTCTCCTACCTTCTGTCTAACTTCCTTCCTGTGTTTTAGGAACCAGTTAGGGCACATCTCTGCCCATAATTTTCTCTTAACCTCACAGTCTGTTTCTATAGCACTTAGCATGCTGTGCTGGAATTGTCTCCTTCATGACCTCTTTGCCCCACCAGGCTGTGAGTTCCCTGAGGGTCTGGGCAGTGTTATTAGTCTCTGCATTTCTGACATCCAGTTTAATGCCTGGCAGCAGGTTCAATAGATGCTTCTAAAAATAATGAATGTGGTTCATAATTTATGGATTATTTAATTTTAGTCTCTTTAAACCAGTTAATTACTTTGCCCCACTTGTTTTCCTTTCCTTCCTTCTGCCTTCCATATCTAACTTCATGTTTATACATCAATCCAAGGGATCATTGCAAAAACTGTCTGGCCAGCTACAGATGGAAGAAGTAGAATTGAATCCAAGATGGATAGACACAAAAGCAATTCTCTTTATACTCCACCATGTCCCCTCATTAAAGAATGATCTAAGCAAAGGTTGTATATCTCCAGGTAAAAAGAGAGAATGACAAAGAGTGGCCTTTGCTAAGGACATATTGAAAAAGAATTATTTTTAATTTAAAGGGTACTGATGGATATCCCATGGTGGTCATTATGATTTCATTAAAAGTTCTTTTAGTCATTCCCACCCCATTTTCTTTTAAGAACAATGGACTTTTTGTTTTAGCATTTTCATATGTAGTCCAGTCTTATGAAATGTGGCAGGATTATTTTTCCCACTGAGGTAAACAGCCTTAGATGAAGTTAGATTAAGAAAAACCTCATCATTTACTGGTAATCTTTTTAGATTTGTTTCCCCTCTCCTTTGAACATTGAGCATTTTATCCTTTTCCAAGACGTGAGAAAGGAGCAACAGAGACAGACTCTAGGTCTTTTCTACTGCTTTTCAAACTAGTGGGGCAAGTGGCATTATCTCCATTTTTTTCCTGACAAAAGTAAGATTTGTAAAAGTTAAGTGATTTGTCTGGCCAGCTAGCAGATGGAAGAAGTAGAATTGAATCCAGGATGGATAGATAAAAAAGCAATTCTCTTTTACTCCACCATGTCCCCTCATTAAAGAATGATCTAAGCAAAGGTTGTATATGTTCTGATACACAGTACCACACAAAAATGAATACATGCATTTATACACAAAAATGAACTACAATTCCTAAGTGGCGGAAATAGCTTATTGGGGAAGTCTGGAAAACAGATCTCTGGTATTAGAGTATAGACAAAGGCTCTGAGAACTCCTCAGACAATCTTAATTCCTTAAGTTTATCTCCAAGTAGGAACTCATATTTATAACAGAAAGCAGACTGAGAAGTATGTGGTAAACTGGAAGAATGAAATTAATGACTTATTTTGAAATAACCTTTTGATTTATTATTTATAACTAGAGGCCTGGTGCATGAGATTTGTGCACTGGGGGTGGGGTGGGGGGATGGGGTCCCTCAGCCCGGCCTCCACACTCTCACAGTTTGACTGATGGCTAAGGCCCACTTGGGGGATGTCTGATTGACAGCTAAGGCCAGCTCCCTGTGGGGAGAGGGCTTAAGCCATTAGTCGGACATCATTAGCACTGCTGTGGAGGCAGGAGAGGCTCCTGGCACCACCTCTGCACTTGCCAGCCATGAGCTGGCTTTTGGCTGAGTGGCGCTCCCCCTGTGGGAGTGCACTGACCACTAGGGGGCAGCTCCTGCATTGAGCGTCTGCCCCCTGGTGGTCAGTGCACATCATAGTGACCGGTTGTTCTGCTGTTCGGTTGATTTGCATATTAGCCTTTTATTATATAGGATAAGAAAACACATGGCTATTTTTACGTCTGCTGATGCTCAGTGGCATCATCTTTATCAAGATTTCATTTTTGAATATGAGGTTGCTAATGAATATTCTGATATTTAATATTGATTGGTAACATTGAGTGTTCCAGGTAGTGCATTTGTCTTTATTTATAGTTATTATCAGCACTAGAGGCTCAATGCATGAAATTCATGCAAGAGTAGGCCTTCCTTCCTCTGGCTGCTGGTACCAGCTTCCCTCCGGCACCCAGGACCTGGGTTTCCCTCTGGCTGCCAGCAGGCACCTGGGACCCGGGCTTCCCTTGCAGCCCCGGCCTCTTCCAGAAGGTTGTCTGGATGGTTGTTCTGCTGTTTGGTCTAATTAGCATATTAGCTCTTCATTATACAGGATATTCCTTAATATAGGTTGCCATTTACTAACAAAATAACTGAGAGTTATGTTAACCAGTTCAATAACTAGTTCAAGGGTGTGCCTGCTGGAAAATGGCAAAAAAAGATTTAAATCCAGTTATCTGATGATGAAGGCTGTGCTTTCACATGTCCATGTTTTGTTTGAGTTCTTGAAAATGCCTTTGGCCTGGAGTCAGGAAACTAGCTTTAGTCTGGGGTACTGACAAGCTGTGTGAGTTCAGGCATGTCAGTTTCCTTCTCTGAACCTGTTTTCTCATTTGTTAAGGGGAATGGATGAAGAGAACAGGATTTCTGATGTTTCTTGCAACCGAGAAATTAAGTGATTGAAATGCCAGAAATGGAAGTTCATTAACTCACAGCAGGACACAGTAATTTCCCAAGATCATCCTGGCATAAATATCAGTACTTGCTGCACCACAACACTTTTTCAATTAAATTTTAATTTTGCTTAATATTTAGACTCTGCCCCTTATTATTATTTCCTGTAGAATTCCATCAGCATGCTGAAACTCCGAATTCCATAGAGTGCAGACATATATTGATTTTTTAAAATGTCAAAACCTCTAGATACAGTTCCAGTTTCTTGATCATTATTTTTGTTCAACTCTGCATAGGTATATTCATATTGTACTGCATTTATCATCTATGTAATTATTCTATTGTTCCAACTTGAACCAAAACTAATGACAAACTAAAAAAGAGTTTCTGAGGATGTGGGTACAGATAATATTGTTTGTTATGGGGTTTTTTTTTTGTAACAGAGTTCATCTGAGATGAACTGAAATATCCTCACAATTCTCCTTCTCCTTCTCTTTATCTTCCTCCACATCAGCTTAATAGCAATGTGAAAGGGATTGTTTGCATAAACCATTAATTTTACAAGTCTTTCTTGAGCCCCTCTAGAGATAGTATTTCATTAATTCTTCATCATAACATTGATAGGTAAATATGATTTTTCCCATTTTATAGATTAACAAACTGACTTTGAGAAAGATAAATGAATTTACCTAAGAATACATGCAAAAGCCAACTGAGATCCTTTTGATTTACAAATTTATCTGGGAACTAAAACCTCTTGACATCAGCATAATAATCTTGCTCTCTTAGGAATATCTTTCTTCACAGGCATCCTCCCAGTTGTATGTCTATAACATATTTTGTACATTTTTTTATTGAAATAATTATCTTCTACTGTAATGTTCACTAACACATTACTTCTACAGCTCAGTAAAATTTTATAAAGTCAACCATACATGTAACTAACATTCACATCAATATGTAGAAACTGGCTCAAGACGCTGGGTATACAAAGACATTCTAATAAGGTAGAATATTCCAAAGACAGATCTCCCAGGAGCCAGATCTTTCTTTGTGATGTGCAGAGTTTGAACTCACCCAAGCCCGCTGAATTAACTGTTTACTACACAATGAGCACCCAAGCTTGCTCAGGTAACCCTTTACTTCAGAGTAGTTCTCCTAACAATGAATTTCTTTAGTTTTTGTTTACCTAAATAAGTCCTACTTTATCCTTATATTTGAAAGATATTGTCTCTGGGTATAGAATTCTGAGCCAACAGTGTTTTCCTTTCTACACTTTAAACATATCATTCCTTTGTCTTGTATAGTTTCTAATGAGAAGTCTATTGTAATTCTTATTACTTTACTTCTATAGTTAATGTGTGTGTTTTTTCTGGGTGCCTTTAAGATTTAAAAATATCTTGTAGTGTGACAATGATGTATCTAGGTGTGTGTGTGTGTGTGTGTGTGTGTGTGTGTGTGTGTGCGCGTGTGCACGCTATTTAAAATGCTTGGAATTTTCTGAAATTGTTGAAGCTTTATTCCCATATTCAACCTCCCCACTGCCTTAATTGCTTGTAAGATTTTTCTCTTTGTTTTTTAGTAATTTTACTCTGATATGTCTAGATTTCTTTGTTGTGTATATCTACTGTTTTTGGTTCACAATGTATCTTGAGTCTGTTGTTTTATCACCATTTTATAGCAATTTCATCATGCTGTGGGTTTATATTTTTAGATTTTGTTCATATTAGGATTTACTGAGTTTCTTGAAATGGTATCTTTATAAATTTTATTAAAAATTGAAAATTTGATACATTAGTATAAAATATTATTTGCCCTTTCCTGTCCTTTCTCTCCTTTAGTTCTTGGGCTCTCATATTTCAGACCACTTTGCATTGTCCCAGGAGTCACTGAGATTGTTAAATTTTTTCAGCATTTTATCTCTTGTCCTTCATTTCAAATATACTGTATGTCGCCTTGTGTTCAAGGTTACTGCTCTTTTTTCTGCAGAGCCTAATCTGTCATTAAGCCCATCTGATGAAGTTTCAATCTTATATACCGCATCTTTTAGCTTTGCATGTTCCTTTTGGTTCTTTCTCAGAGTTTGTATTTTTGCTGTCTGTTAGGTTTCATGTTTTTACTTTTTACAGCCTTGAACATATTTATAATAGCTGCTTTGTAGTCCTGGTCTGCTACTTCCATCATTTCTATCATTTTGGAGCTTGTTTCTAATGACTGATTTCTCTTTATTTATTGGTCACATTTTCCAGGTTCTTTTCATATTATTTCTTATTGACTACTTGACATTGTGCATATACTGCACAGCTACTTGACATTGACAGTTGGGATGTTGTTGGCTCCCCTTATACATTGTGGAAGTTTGTTTTGACAAGCAGCTTAATTTAATTGCAGTTCAGCTTCATACTTACAAAATGCTCTTTTTTGAGCTCTCTGAATTTATATAAAGTAGGTCTATCATGTTCTTTAAGAACATTCATGATGTGGTTTATGACTGTGTCTTTTTCTTCATATCCCATATACATATTATTTTGCTCCATCTGTTGCATTTTTCTTTTTGCTGTTCTTAAAACATGCAAGTTTGCTTCAGATTTGGGTCTTTATTTTTGCTTCCACTCCGCCTGGAATGTCCTTGTTTAACGTGTAATGCTGAATCCTCACTTCAAGATTTGTTGGTTGTCACCTCTTTAAAGAGTACTTTCCTGACTTCCATTTTAAAAACAGGTAGCTTTTCATTTCCCCACCTGGTTACAGTTTTCTTACCCCATTTAGGCATTTCTCATAGTTAATGTTACTCTCTGATATAATAAATTCATTTACCTAAAGCACCGTGACTACAATACACACTTCTAAATTTTGTCTTTTGCATAAACATTCCAAGTGACTAACAGAATGCCTGGCACATTCAAAATGTATCTGTTTAATGAGTTATTAAATGATTCCTAGCTCCATCGGCATCAGCTATTTATGATAATACCTGCCCTGGAAATCTCATGTTTATTTTTCCTGAGTTAAATGATGTGTTATCTATGTTGTACACATTTGTCATTTTAAAAAATGCTCTTACTATATTTGGGAAAATCTTTGCTTTACATTTCTCAGGGGTGTATAAGCATCTACCTACTGTTCTTGAAAGCAAAATAATTAGCTATTCATTTCCCCAGCTCCCATAGATGGGGAAATCACTGTTCTGGTTTGATTGGGGCTAAAGGGTTTCTGTTGTGGGACGTTTAATGCATGTTTACAATATTTGGCCAATTCTGTGCTATTACCTTAGACTTCGATGATGTGGTGAGTTACCTAATGAGGTCAGAGGAGAATTTATTCCATCCACAGCAGGGACCGAGGGTCCATGTGCTGTGGTGGCAGCCGCAGTGTGGTGGGGTTCAACTAGCGGTGTTCAGACCAATTTTGTGCTATAGCACATTCATCTATATTATTTATGCTGTCTAGCACCCTAATATTCCTCCCTAAACCTTCACTTTTGGTTTTGTAAAAAGAAGTTTTGGTTGTTTGTATGAGAGAACCCTGGCTGATACACTCTTGAAATAATTTAGATGATAAATTATTAAGAGTATAAAACATCATTATCATTTTTTATTAGTGCAGAACAGAGCTCCCCTGAATACCTAGTTAACTAGTGGGAAACATCTGCAAATACAAAAGTTTTTGATGAAATGGGTATTGTATGTGTTTTAAGGAGTCTGATTATAGCAAATCTCAGGCTGCGTAGAAAAATCACTTTATTTTCTAATTGTTATACCTGTTGTGTTCTATACAAATATATTTTCATGGTATGATAAGTAGAGGCACTGTTTAGTTCCCTTAAAACATATAGTAGTACCTGATAATACATGAGCCAGTTGAAGAGAAAATCAGATATTTTTTAAATAGCAAGGGAATATAATAGGGAAGCTGTATCTATAGGGGGAAAACAGCTCATCATAGAATTTCCTGTAAACTGGGAGGTTTTCATGTTATGCAATTTTATTTTTTCTGCTTTGTCACAAAAAAGAGCTTGAAGGAAATTTTAGAGGGATTTAAAGGGATGTTTTTATCAGTTATCATTTTCTAAAGAAAATATCTTTTTATTGGTTTTAGAGAGGAAGGGAGAGGGAGAGATAGAAACATCAATGATGAGAGTCATTGATTAGCTACCTTCCGCACACACCACACTGGGTATTGAAGCCACAACCAGGGTATGTGCCCTGACAGGGAATCAAACCGTGACTTCCCAGTTCATAGGTCAATGTTCAACCACTGAACCACGCTGGCTGGGCTATCAATTAGCTTTTGATATACAATGGGTAATCTCATGAGCTCAGTGATTTATATCATAACGTATTTATTGCACATGTATATGTGTCCAGCCTGGATTGAATAGATGGCTTTGCTGATCTTGGCTGGTCTCTGCTGGAATGACTAGGGTGATTCAGTTCTGTTCCATGTGCCTATCATCCTCCCACATGCCAGCCCTGGGATATTCTCATGGTGATGGCAGAATGTAGGAAAGCAAACAGAAGCAGGCATGCCTTCTTGAAGCCCCACTCTGGAACTGGCACAGGGTCAATCCCACCTCATTCTCTAGGCTTAAGCAATTCACATAGTCAATATCCAAATCTGTGTAGATTAGAAACTATCATGATTCTACTTACAGATGAGGGATTGGAAATTCAGAGGGTTAACCAGCTATTCAAGATCACATAGCTCTTGGGTGGGGGAGATGGTGTCCAAATGCAGACAGAGAAACTCTGCCAGAGCCAGTATTCTAAGAACAATGCTAACTACCCTCTTTGTGTCCACGAAAAAGAAAACCACGCAACCTCACATGGTTGACGCTCATTATATGAGTCCCTTAAGATCAGAATTAACCAATCAACCTTTCTGAGGAAAGAGAAGTATATTGGGTAATGAAGATGACGCTTGAAAAAGTATAGGCACAAATTGACACCAAAGGCATGGCAACAACAACAAAAAATAGACAAATTGGACTTTATGAAAATTAAAAACTTATACATCAGAGGACATTATAAATAGTGAAAAGGTGATTCACAGAATAGGAGAAATATTTATAAATATGATAAGAGATTGATATACAGAATATATAGAAAACTTCCCAAACTCACTAACTAATCTGATTTAAAAATATGTGCAAATAATTTGTGAAAGACTTGAATAGACATTTCTCCAAAGATACACAAATAGCTAATAAGCAAATGAAAAGATATGCAGCATAATTAGTCATCAAGCAAATTAAAATAAAAACCACATTGATGTACCACCTCACAAAGTTGATATGGTCACGCACAAAATATTTCTTTTTTCAAATTCAGAAAGCAAACAAACAAACCTAAAAAATAACAAGTGTTGACAAGGATGTGGATAAAATAAATGGAATCCCTGTGCATTGCTGGTGGGAATATAAAAATAGTGTGGAAAGCAGTATCATGTGCCACAATCTTTATATGAATTACCTTGTTTAGTACAAAAAATCTTGTGAGGTTGGTGCAATTATTACTTGAGACAATATGAAGTGTAGATGCAAAATGATCAAGCCACTTAACCAAATTCATATAGCCTTCAGAAGTGAGGATCTACACCCTGGCAGCTGGACTCCTCTTATTCCTGCACAGTTCTATGGTTCGGCCCATGAGGAGGGGTGGAGAAGATACCATTATTGTCATTCAGACTGTTCAAAGGGAGACATCCAAGCAGAGGTCCAGGTGCTACTTACAGTCAGGCAGACCTCGGGCTCTCATTGTGAATCTATTACTATCTAACTTTGTTGCATTTGCCATTTCATTTCTCTGGCCTCAACTGTATAATCTCTAAAATGGGCACAATAATCCCTACCTAGCAGTATATCTGGCAGTGTTTAATAAGACCTTGAATAAGATCATATAAGTGAAAATGGTTTGTGCAAAATAAAGAAAAATGCATATTTTGTTTTTGTTATTATTGCTTTGGTTGGATTCTGTAACATAGCCAGATACACAGACTATATAGGTTTCTATGCTGCCACAGCCCAAAATAGCATCTTGGTTTTGTTGGTTTGTTTTTAGTTCTCATCTGCCCATGGGACTCACTAAATATATGGCTGACAATCTAGTTTGGTTTCTCTGGCATTTCAACATCCACCTAGAGTTTATACTATTCTCTATCCTTTGTAGAATCTCTGCCTCCTGGTTAATGTAATCTCTCACTATCTTTTTTATCATCTGGAGGCAAAAGATGGGCACCTAGAAGGGCCTAGAGATGAGAAAATAAAGGATACTTTTTACTCCTGGCAGTTTGAGTCAGTCATATGGGAAGGAGGGCTTGGTTAGAGGTCAAAGGGTAGCCTTGAAGAAATGCCAGGTGGGAAGCACAGGAAGGCAGGGAGCTAAGAAGCAGGAGGATGGGCAGCAGGATGGAAAGCAGTCCTAACAAGACCCTGGGTTCTAGGCAGTGAAGGGTGAAGGCCACAGTGATGGTGGCTTCAGTCTCCTTTGCAGTGCATGGTGTGTGGTGCAAGGAGGGAAGTGATGTTTAGTGTGGCTTAAAATGAACTTCGCTGGGCTTGACTAGCTCCAGCTTAAAAAGGGACCATTTGAATTGTAAGAGAAAACAGGCCTCAAGGTAAAGCAATGAAATGTGAGGATTTCCCTTCAGCAATAGGAAGCACCTGTCACGAGATGCCTGTCTGTCCACCAGTCCTGAAATCCCACCAGTGGGAGGCCCTACCTGTGGGTGCCAGCTCTCAAAATGCAGGGGCTCTCGGAGGTTCCAAGGAAACACCGACTGCACCTGGACGTTCAAGCAGAAAATTGAAATACCTTTGGGTCCAGTTAGAACCCTTCCTGCTTTTCAGCTGCCTGACTTTTGCAGAAACAAACTCAGGATCTTAGAGTTTGCCCATCTGCTCAGCTATATTCAGGCTAAAGACCTTTTGAATCTGATTCCTAAAGAGCTTAACTCATTCTCCCAAATAAGCTAGAATGTGAGAGCTGAGAGCATCCTGGGAAGCGGATGCCTTCTTCACTTTTATTATATTCATTAGAAGCTTCTATAAGTCACTGGGGCATCCAAATTAGCTTTTAATGATGAACTCCAATAACAAAACTGAAAAGAGTGGGTGGAAGGGGAATGGAATGAAACCCTGGGATATCTTTCTGACATCTCCACAGAGTCAATTATTTACTGACTAGAGGCCCAGTGCACGGATTCATGCACATTGAAAGGAAATTAATTAGAAGGTGGACGGTGGGGTGGGACTGGGCGAGAAGGCCAGGCACACCCTGGAGCCAATCTCCCATGGTCCCTCCCCGGCCTCTCCCCAGCTGGCAGCACCTGGGGCGGTGCCAGGGCTCGAAGGGCATCTGTGGAGTGAGCTGGGTCCCTCTGACAGGTGGGGTTCCTCGGCCTGGCCTGCAAGGATCAGGCCAAAACCAGCAGTCCGACATTCCCCAAGGGGTTCCGGAGTGCGAGAGGGCACTCTGCAAAGTTGCTGTTGCTTGGCAGCTCCTGTGTTGAGAGTCTGCCCCTTGGTGGTCACTGTGTGTCATAGCTACCGGCTTTTATTATTTACTGATGCTTGAAGCAGGATATGACCCTGGGTGCCGGAAGCCAATTCCAGCATGTCATAATTGCAAGAGTTTCATCGAAAGGTTGATAGAGCTTGGGGACTCAACAAGGGCTGAGTCACATATGTTGTCGCCTGTTGGGAATGGCTAAAGGCATTTCCCCAAACCTGCAAAGGATGAGTGCTTGCTGCCAGACAGCTCAGGGCATCTTAATCTACATGTTATTGCCTCCTACTGGCCAAACACCTGAACAGCTGTAGGCAAATTCCCCCATTCTGACAATGCTTGTGTATATGGAAACCTTACCCTTTGAAGTGTGTATCTCCACCTCGCCTTAGGACAGATTGTGTTACTAAAAAGCAAGGGGTCCTGAGACGAAGAGATCTTAGTTTCTTTAGCTAGGCTCTTCTGACCCCCAAATGCCTTTCAAAATGATGCTTTGTCTCTGGACTCTTAATTAAGTTACACACAGCCCTTCTCCATATTGCTGAACCCTTCTAGATGCTGGAACAAGAACCCCAGCACCTGGGAAAGTACTTAACTTTCTTTGACTCTGTTCTTTTGGTTATAAAATGGGAATTATAACATAATAGCACTTTTGAAACTATTAATTGTGCTAAGTGTATCTAAAGTATTTAGCACATTTTCTGGCACTTAGTACATATCACTGATGATTGTTGTCCCTGACTTCTGGTTTCTTTTTTCTTTTTCTTTCAGTTTATACAAATTAATCAACTGGATTCCTCCTCTATTCTCCTTACCTCTCATCCCCTATCATCATAACATATCAAATCATGTCCAATGGAAACTTCTCCATCATGAGATGCATTTCAGTCCTGGGGGACAAATCAGTGTCTTTTAGGATCCTATATAAATCTTACCTTATTCTCAATTTGATTAAGACTCAAATTTGGGGGCTATTGCCTCTGAAATATGGATCAGGGCTTTCAGCAGTGGGAGGAATAAGGAATTTATATAAACCAAGCCAGGTAACACACTCCTCATCACCAAATTGCATGAGGACACACCTCCTTCTTCTCTCTACACATTCTCTTCTCTGGGGAATTAAGGCCACAGCATTCTGATTTAAAACTATTTTTCAGTAATAAACCCTTGCTGCTGAGGATGGTGCCAAGAATACATGAGGTTATATAGTTAATGCAAAATATATAATTTTCTTCTTTTCAATAACAAGTATATTTTCTGGTTGTCCTTTTAGTTCTGCCTGTTATGACATGAGATAAAACTCTCAGATGGGAGTCATTTTTACATTTTTCAAGATGGCTCAGAAAGGGCCTGGGAGATCACAGCCATTGGGGGGTGTCTGCCTCTCCATCCTTCTCTTTGGTGAGTCGCTGTGGGACTCTGAGGGAGAGAACTGACCTTAGAAGTCACGGAGAACTAGGCTCCAGTCTTACCTCTCAGAGGTCACATGGCTTTGAGCAAATTATGTAACCTTTGGTTTAGTGCTCTCACCTGTAAATGCTAAACCATAGCCCTATGCTGAGAGCTGAGCTGAGGAGAGCCTGGCACAGGTTAATCCAATGATTGTCACTATCATGAGCCCTGATATTTGTATTTTTTAAAACGCTACAGGTGGTTCTGCTGCGAACCTGGGTATTAGATGTGAATAACATTAATCCCCTTTACTTCCATTTAGGCTGAAAAAGATCTAATATTCTATTTCACACTAACAGATCATTTCTTTAAATTGAATCATATAATTTCAGAATTTGAGTACGCCTTAAAGGTCATTGTTCAAAATCCTCCTTGATTTAGGATTTGTTTTTACAATTTTCCTGACTAGTGGTCTTTCAGTGATTAAACATCTACTGTTCTGTGAGAATTACTTGTATTGTTTCCCATTTTGTAATTTGGTCAGAGCTCCCTTTTCAGCTACTCAGAAAAAGTTGAATTTAATTTCTACACACACACACACACACACACACACACACACACACACACACACACACAGTGGGGCCTTGACTTACGAGTTTAATTCGTTCGGAGACTGAGCTCGTTAAGGAGCTCGTTAACTCAAATTACTCTATCAACTCAATGCAAAAAATCGGCTGAGAGACAGCTCGTATCTCAAAAACTCATTAGTCGGGACACTTGTAAGTCAAGGCCCCACTGTATATGGAGATGGCTATAGGGTCCCTTTGAGTAATTTCTTGTTCATAGTAATCAAAAAGCGATTTGCAAATTGGCTGATCATCAGACCTCTAAGGAACTTAAAAGGTATATAGCTTTCTGTGGCTGTTGCATCAGAATCACCCCAGTAGATCCCTGGAGTAGATTATTTTGAAACAAGTTCTTCAGGCGATTCTGTGAGTATAGGAATCTTCCCTTACCAGGGATTTCACCTAGGGGCAATAGTGCACCCGTAGGTGACAATATCTGGAGATCTTTTTTGGAAACAGTGTTCCATTCTACTATGACATAGCTTTGAGTCTCCTCACTATCATCCTCTAACCCACTATGTACATATCATAAATGCAATAGATCGAAAGGGCTAAACAGTCAGTTTCTGTTTTTAAAGAGCAGGTGAGGAAGTGACACATTCCATTTCAGGATGATTCACTCATAGAATTTCAGTTGTTTTATGTATGTATGTATGCATGCATGTATGTATGTATGTATGTATTTACTGCAAAAAGCTTTATTGTTTCATTTGGTCCAATGCATGGGAGAGGGCTACAGGGTGGTTAAAAGAATGGCTAGTAGGTTTGGGGAGAGGCTCAGGAAAAAGCCAGACACCAGGGGATGCAGAGGGGCCCTCAAAGGCCTCTGGGCTCCACAGGCTCCTAGTCATGCTTGAGGGTGAGCCTTTTGTCAAGATACTCGCCCAGCCAGGCCTGGGGGCCGGCAGCCTGCAGAGGTTAGTCAGGTGTTGCCCATCTTCTTGATGAGTTTCGCCTCCTCACCCAGGAAGTGGTTCTCCCGGAAGTCACTGAATTGAGGGTCTGAATGGGTAGAACCCAGGGCTTGCAGCTCCAAAAGGGCCTGGTTCAGGTTCCTCGCCAAGGCCAGGGCAGCTTCCGTGGCATTCTGAGTTTTGCCCACTCACTTGGGGAGGCCTCAGCACGTCCTGGAAGAGAATGCGGCCGCCATGCTGGTTTAAGAGATGTTCAGCGCCTCCGTGCTTCTTCTCCACCAACATGAGGAAGAAGTGGCCCACACCCTCGAGAGCCACATCATCCTGGTCAAAATAGAATCCCCGAGAGAGGTAGGTGTCGGGGGTCCGCAGGTGCAGGCTGGCTGGGCGGTTGACGGCAGCCTCCACCTGGGTGGAATAATTCTGACGAGTTTGGGAGGTCGTGGTTGTTTGGCAATATGGAGTTAAGGTTCAAAAAAACCAGTGTGTTGGCTGGTCTCAGAGGTGGTTCGGAAGGTGGTGACTGGGTAAGAGGCAGCAGAGTGGATGGAGGCTGGAGGAAGGGGCATCCCTGGGTCTCTTCTGTCCAAATACTGTTGAAGCAAGAAGCAGATCCAGGAGCACCGAGGGCACTTCCCAGGTGTTCCTAAGTTCAGCAAAAATTCTCATGACCCTATAACAGTGGTCAGCAAACTCATTAGTCAACAGAGCCAAATATCAACAGTACAATGATTGAAATTTCTTTTGAGAGCCAAATTTTTTAAACTTAAACTATATAGGTAGGTACATTGTTATTAACTTAGTTAGGGTACTCCTAAGGCTTAGGAAGAGCCACACTCAAGGGGCCAAAGAACCGCATGAGGCTCGCGAGCCGCAGTTTGCCAACCACGGCCCTAGAAGAACTCAGTAAATAATATTGGCACAAACCTTTTAAAAAAAATCCTCACCAAGGATATTTTTTCCATTGATCTTTAGAGTGAGTGGGAGAGCAGAGGAGGAGAGGAAGAGAGAGAGGGAGAGAGAGAGAGAGAGAGAGAGAGAGGGGGGTGTACATCAACTGATTGTCTCCCGCACCCCAACTGGGGCCTGGGATGTAACCAGCAACCAAGGTACAGGCCCTTGACCTGGAATCGAAGCCATGACCCTTCCATCCACAGGCTGATGCTCCAACCACTGAGAGAAAATGGCCAGGGTGGCACAAAACTTTTAAAAAAAATACATATTAGCTCTCCCAAGAGAAACCTGCAAAATGACTTTTCATACTGGGCGCAAGGATTTCCTTTCTAAGTACTTTGATGTGAAGAGGCCTTTGGGGATTTGGAGATCTCTTTTCTCCTTCCGCAAACACTGACTCTCAAGATTATTGTCTCTCTATGGACTTACAAAAAGTTAATTAACACTTGAGCAATAGTTTTATTGTTTATATATATATAAATATATACCCTCCCACTGAAACATTAAAACATTGTGAGGTTTGGTGGAGCAGTTCCAGGTATGATTTGCGTAAGAGAAAGGAAAACTATAGGAGTGAGAGACTCAATGTACAGACAGATAATGGCCAGACCATATATAAAAATGGAACTCTGACCCATGGTCTGCAGCAACTAGCTCAGGAAATGGACCCATTAATTATCGACAGCAACCAGCCTGGGAAGCCAGCTCCTATAAATCAGACTTCTTGGAAGTGAGGCTGCTATCTCTAGCAACAAGCCCAGGCAACTAAATAAAAACCCCTGTGACAATCGGCCTAAAATGGCCAGGACTTGGTTGATAACACAGCTTCCCTAACTTTGTCCCTGCTTCCAATTTAGGGGCAACTAGAAATAACCAAATATGTTTTCCTAACTAGTCATGTAGGATGCCCCGCCAGCTAGTTTGCCTGCTGCCAGCCTTCAACAAGGGCACTCCTGAATCCCATGCTTTTTTCACTAAAAAGTTTTTCCATCTCTTCCCTGGCTTTGAATCTCTGCCAACCCAAATGGTGGCACCTGACTCCCTTGAAAGAGCAAGCTCTGAATCATCAACTTTTGCTCATTTTCATCTGATTGGTCTTCACGTATTTCCATAGGAATTTAATATTTTAAATAGTATTCTTCCCCCAAAAAACCCATTATTTTATTTAATCCTCATGATGATGTCAGAGGAAGGTTATATTAAACCCAGTTAGGTGATGAAGAAAAGGAGGCTTAGAGTTTTTAGGAAAATTATCCAAAGTCTTACAGTTAGATAATGGTTGTGCTGGGATTTGAATCTAGAATATATGAGTTCCTCCCTTCCTCCAATAGTCTCACACTTGATTCCCAGGCTTCTAACTTCTGTGTTTGAATTATGATTGTGGCTCAATTCTTACCTCTACAATTTAAAGCATGGCCTTGCTTTCCCTCTAATAATTTTGGATTCTTTGCCCCAACCCAGTTCTCACCATGCCAAAGTTATGTTATAGCTGGCTTCCTGCAACCCCAGATAACATAGCATGTCCCCAAGGAATGGGGGCAGGTGTCTTTACAAGTTTGCCTTCACCCGATGAGAGAGATGGGATCCCTTAGATATAAACAACCATGGTTCAGAGTATCATGGACCCCCCGCCCACACACACACACACACACACACACACACACACACACGCGCGCGCGCGCGCACATGCGCACACCGTGTGTGTATCCCTTGGTTACTTGAGGCCATCTGGGAAGAGGTGGCTCATTCAGTGAAAGTATTACCTGTTGCCTGAAGTTATAGGATAAACTCTGCAGAGCACATATTTCATAATTTCACTTCCATCACTCTCCACCCACAACAGTTTTGCTCAGCAATTTTTCCTGCCACAGTAAAGTTCCTAAATGAAATGTGCGATTGGGATGCTTGATCTGGGCCAGACAAGAAATGAACAGAATTGAGTTTCAGAAAGAAAGGATGAGAGGTGGTGGCAGTCAGCAGTAAGACTGAATCAAAGTGGAAGTCAGCATTGAGATGTGAGATGTGTCCTGGAATGTCAAAGGGGCAGGCATGGGGTTCAACAGGATGGAAGAGACTAACAAAGTGACTCCAAGCTGTGACTGTTGAGAGGGAATTTCCTGTTCATGCTCTATAATGATATGGAAATAGATCTGCTTTAGTGTGGCTGATGCTGGGGAAGAGGAAAGAAATGGGGAACTTTCTGAAAGATCACAAGTCCTTCAGCTTACAGTCAGCCCCAAGGGGCTCCTCAAACTCATTACAATGCAGCCATCTTGCCCTTTAAGATATGTTTCAGCACTGATGGCTAAACTTGACCTTTTGTATAAGTGTATGGGAAGTTGCCAGGACCATGCCGCTGTTGACTAAAGGAATGACAGAGATGAGATAGATGAAAACCATAGATGTGCCTTTAATCATTTTGCATTTTACAAGCTCACACAATAAAAAGTGTGCTCAGTCTTCGGAGAAATCACGCCCAGGAAAGAGGGATTGCATTAAGGAGTAAATATCACTGGTTTTATCGGGCTTTGATTCTTGTCGCACTGTGGTTCTAGAACCAGCCACAAAGGCAAGACTTTGCAAAGTCCCCGCCTATCGGGTCTGCAAAAGAAACTCAGAGGTTTGTGAAGGGTTTCAGCTGCTGGGTTGCTGTCTGGAGGAGTTTTCTTTTCTTTCATATCAGATCAGCAGTTGGGGCGGGGAAGGCAGCCTTTATGACGTTTAAAAGATAAGTTCAAAGACACAAACCCTGCTGTTGCAGGTTTGCCTTCTCTGTTTTGATCCCAGATCTGTGTCTCTTACCATTTAATGAATAGATATATCCCGGGTTTCTGCCACATCAAAAGGTTATAAAGTTGCAATCTCATCCAGATGAGTATTTTGAGACCACTGAGTGTTTTGAATAAGACACATGATTATTTTAAAACACAAGATAAAGGAAAAACCAGCTGAGCAATAACAAAGCTTCACGTGCTGTTCAGAAATAGTAATAACTGATTTTATTGAGCACTCCCTGAAGGCCAGGAGCGAGGCCAAGCACCTTTTATACATTATTTGGATTGCTGTCTCTGTGAGTTGCTCTCCTACATCATCATTTAGGAGCACATGCCTACTGCTTTGAAATTTCAGGTCAGGAACAGGGATTAGTGAGCTGGCTGGTGTAGCCTAGAAAATAAGCTGCATAAGCAGAAGTAGAGGGAAAAGAATACAATTTGAAACCTGGAGCCTTGAGTTCTAAACAGTTCTAACTCAACCACAAATCACAGTTTCCTTGCTCACCTGGTCCACTTTAGAGAGGTAAGGAGACGATCATATGAATGAGCGTATGGAAAATGCTTTGAACGCTTGAAAGACTAAAGAAATACAAGGGTAGATATTTAAATTATTAGATATTAATTTTATCGGCATGCCAACTTATTATTTTCTCAGTGTATTATTTCTGAGTTCTCTATCTCTACCTATGACTGTGGACTAGTTATTTTCTTCTTGAACTTCTACAAGTGTTTACTTGATATAGGCATACATCCCTCAGAGATATTGCATGTTCTGTTCCAGACCAGCACAATGAAGTGAGTTGTAATCTTATTGCTGGTGGAAAATCTCGCCTTCAATTTGTAAAAAACAGTATCTGTGACATGCAATAAAGTAGGCTGCATAAGACAACGTATGCCTGTATAGTTTGAAGTTATATTATTAATGTCTAATGATTCCTGATTATATCATTGACTTTTTATTTTAATGGTTATGAGTAGCCCCACTCATTGTCCCAATTTCTACATATACTTGAGTTTCTGGTTTTGTTTAAAAAAAGAAAAGAACACTGGGCTATTTTAAGCAGCAATAACAACAGAAACAACAAAAATAGAAAGTAGCTGACAATCAAAGGAGAAGCTCTGACGGACCATGTTTGGAGAAGCTTAGGATAAAGGGGCCTGAGAAGATTTGTGTGAGAAGTAGCAGGGTGCCAACATCAGGAGGTATGAAATCAAATTATTTTCATCCTGTGTCACCCATCTCGTGATTTAAATTCTAGGGGGGAAAGCATTTTATTGGCCTAGACTGAGTAAAATTTTCACTTCTTAGCCAATTGCAAAGCGATCTTTGTTGACAGTCCCAGAATGCTGCATCCAAAGTGAGAAAGGTGAATTTTTTTTTTTTAATTTCTTTTATGTTGTTATTGATTTCAGAGAGGAAGGGAGAGGGAGAGAGAGATAGAAACATCAATGATGAGAGAGAATCATCAATTGGCTGCCTCTTGCATGCCACATACAAGGGGTCGAGCCCACAACCCAGGCATGTACCCTGACTGGGAATCGAATTGTGACCCCCCCTGGTTCATAGGTCAACACTCAACCATTGAGCCACAGTGGCCAGGCGAGAAAGGTAAACTCTTAAAGAAAAATCAATTTACTGTTAACAGAAGCAGAAATGGACACAGAAGAGGCTAAAATCAACACAACTGCAAGTGCTAAACATAATTTAGCTGCCAAAAATATATAATTTTATCATCCACATTATATAAAAGCCCAAACATGATTATGTATTAGTCAGTGTGGAGTGCTATAACAGACTGGATGGCTTAAAAGTATAGAAACTTATTTTCTCACAGTTGTGGAGTCCAAGATTAAGGTGGTGTCTGATTTGGTCCTTGATAAGGTCTCCTTCCTGGCTTATAGAGGGCTGCCTTGTCCTCACATAGACTTTCCTCTGAGCAGGGCCCTCTTATAAGGCCACTGGTCCTATGGGATTAGGACCCCAACCTTATTTCCTCTAACTTTATCTCCTAAAGACCTATTGCCAAATACAGTCCCATTAAGGGTCAGAGCTTTATCATATGGTTTTTTGGGGAGGGTTCACAATTCAGTCCACAGCACACACATTTTAGCTTTTGGAGGGTAAAACTGCAGGCAATAGTAATAAGCAGGGATGTTATTAATATTTTCCATGAATATCTTTACATTTAAAAATCATTCATGTTATTGTTGGCTTGCATATAAACTCTACGCACTGCAGTAGATTATAGATGCATGCAAATTCTTAGCTACTCCTCCCTTTACAAGAGAGTATCACTCCCCTTTCCTTGAATCTGGCTGACCTTAGTAATTTGTTTAAACAATAGATTTGGGAGAAGGGACATCCTGGAACTTCTGAAATGCAGCTTCTGTCAGTCTTTGGAACACCTGCTCCTGCAGTTGCTGTGAAAGAAGTCCGTCTACATGAAACCCAGCATGCTCTGAGAAGCCCAAATCACACAAATGGTCTCTGAAGGATGAGTCACATTGTAGAGCAAGACAAGCTGAGTCAAACTAAGTTGCCACACATGTGCATGATAAGGCCCTTTTGAAAGGGGAGCCTACATTCCTGGCTACTTTCACCCTGCCAAGCCCTCCCCCAAATTTTTACACACAGAATCACGAGGGAAAACAATGTTTTAGCCCTGGCTGGTGTGGCTCAGTTAGTTGGAGCATTATCCCATCCACCAAGAGATGGTGGGTTTGTTCCCAGTCAGGGCGCATTCCTAAATTGCAGGTTTAATCCCAGTTGGGATACATACAGGAGGCAACAAATCAATGTCTCTGTCTCTCCCTCTCTCCCTTTCTCCTTTCCTTTCTCTAAAAATCATAACATTTATAAAAAAAGATTTAAAAACACAGAACAATTCTATATTCTCTTGGTTAAAGGCTGTTTCCTCCATTCTCTAAAGATAAATTTCTTCAAAAAGGTGGAACACAAATGATGCCTCTTAGATGTCATGGATGAAAGCTGTATCTAGCATTCAGATGGAAAAGACTCTTCTTTGGAACTGTAGCTATGCAGGAGTTTACATATGTCATGATAACACAGTTAAAAGTTTCATTTTATTAAAAAGCAAGTAGGAATTACGGCTTTTCTCCAAATAGAATAACAACGAACAAATGCATTTGCCTCAAACTACAGAAAATATGGGGGATGTAACTGTTCACTTTATTATGCCTTTCACATGGAATATTTTGAAGAAGACAAACAGCAATTGTAAGATTGGAAAGAGAGATTAGCATTTACTTGAAATAAATGGCAATTAACAATGATGACAATGTGATTTATACTAATTGAGATTAAGTCAGACAGCATGGCGACATTAGTAATCATTTGGAGTGCTGTATTACTCATTATGCTGTGCTTTGTAAACATCTCTCTTGAAATTAAAAAATAATTAGTAGTATTTTAGTCATTTAATTCAGTCTAATTAGGATTTTAGAAAATCTACAGACCTGCTGTTGAAAGCCTATCCCATTTTGAATTTGAGAAAACACATTCCTTTAAAAAATATTTTCTAGTGCAAACTCTTTCTTTCTTGATCTCTAGTCTCCATAAAAAAGAAAAGAGGTAAATGGCATAATTAGAAGCAATAGTTAGGAATTTACTCAAATTGAGCTAAATTGAAAAATTCAATCTATCATAATTTGTGGAAGATGCATTTTAATCCATTTTTCCCCTTGGTGTGAGAAGAAAGCATATTTTTTCAATTGCCTAAAGGAAGAATATACTAATTTTTTTTTTTGGTCTAGTCCAGTAGCACTGAAGAGTGTATGTCAAAAGAAAAGGAAAGATAAAAGCTTTAGCCAGAGTGGTTGGATGGGATTTGGAATATAGAAAATTAAGTATATCACCAGGACTTCATGACTGGTGGTAATATTTGCTCTTTGTACTTGATGAAAGGAGGGAGCGAAAGCTCACCCTTCTGGGCCTTGTAAGTTGAAGGCAAGGCCAAGGAAGATGGCCTTTCTCTCTCTTAAATGCTGGGGCAGAACTGCGCACTTTCAGCCTGGGTTTTCCTTTGTACTTTGATGTTAGGGCTGATGATGGGGATGTTTGTCAGAAATGATGGAGGATGTATTCATCTGTTATTGCTGCTCTAACACATTACTACCAAAGTGGTGGCATAAAGCAACACAGATTTGTTATCTTGCATGTCTGAAAGTCAGAAGTCCAGAATGGGGCTCACTGGGCTAAAATCAAAATATGAACAGGGCTGTGTTCCTTCCGGAGATGGAGAATCTGTGTTCTTGTCTTTTCTGGTTTGTATAATCCACTTGCAGTCTGAGCTCATAGCCTCATTCTCTCTTCAAAGCCAGAAATTGTATCACTCTGACCTCTACTTTCATGGTTATATCTCTTCCTCTGACTCTAACCCTTCTCTTTTTCCTCTTTCACTGAAGGCCTCTTGTAATAATACTGAGCCCATCTGAATAACCCAGGACCATTACTTGCATTTCAAGTTAATGAGGAAACTTAATTCCATCTGTAACCTTAATTTCCTTTTCCATCACAACATATTCCTACATTTCAGGGATTAGGATGTGGACATTGTTGGGAATTGTTATTGTCTAGCACAGTAAGGTAAGAGAACTGTTGGGTAGGACTAAGGCCAGGGAAAGCAGGTATTCCTAGTTAAAAATCTATGCCTGTCAATCTCAAAGTTTTCCAAGGCTTCTGTATACATCCTTTTTAAAAAGTGGCAAATGGGCCCTGACCGGTTTGGCTCGGCCGGTAGAGAGCGTCGGCCTGCGGACTGAAGGGTCCCGGGTTTGATTCCGGTCAAGGGCATGCACCTTGGTTGTGGGCGCATCCCCAGTGGGGAGAGTGCAGGAAGCAGCTGAATCAATGTTTCTCTCTCATCAATGTTTCTAACTCTCTATTCCTCTCCTTCTCCCTTCCTCTCTATAAAAACTCAATAGAATATATTAAAAAAAATAAAAGTGGCAAATGGAAAACAAAGAACCATTGTGATAGATATGGCTCCCACCAAACAGTGCTGCAGTAAAGCGGGCGGAGTTATAGGGAAACATTCCCCTTTCCTTAGGTAATGCAGGGAAGGGAAACGCAAATTATTTCTGCCCTCCTAAATTCTTCTGCCTAGACTAAGAATCAAACTAACATGAGGCAGAATCTGGGCAGTCTCATAACCCACTGCAGCCAGCAGCATGTCTCTGAAACCATGTGATGTGACTTTCAAGAATAGGTCATAAAAGGTAATGAAGCTACCACTTTGATCTGAGCCAATCCATGAGAAGTCCCTCTGTTTTGAGGCTGCCCTACTCTGAAGGAATAACTGGCCACACGGAGGACAAATGTGGGTGTTCCAGCCAACAGCCTGCATCGACCCCAGACAAGTGAGTGAAGCTGCCACCAAATTCCATTCTCCAAGAGTTGCTCCTGGCCTTTGAGCCTTCCCAGTTGAAGTTGCAAACTGTGGAGCCCAGACAAGACTTCACTGCTATGCCTGTCCAAACCCTGACCCAGAAAATCGGTGAACATAATAAAAGGACTGTATTATGCCACTGTGTTTTGGGGTGATTAATGCAGAAGTAGTCACTGGCATCTCAGTTCTCTTACACCTAAAGTAAGGATAATTTGGCTCACTTCCTTGAAAGCATTAAAGCTTAAATGAGTATGTTAAATTACTTTATACTATAAAAGCTTAAAAAAAAAAGAAAACGTAAGGATTACTGAGTGTTCATAATGAACATATTAGAAAATGCTTTGAAGAGTTTTACATGTATTAACTCTTAATCCTCACTACGAACCCACAAATCAGATGAACAAACTGAGACTCAAAGAAAATAAGTAACTTGCCTGAGGTCTGATACCTAATAAGTAGGTGTGATGTGATTTGAACTCGGCTATGTTACTCCAGAGTCTGCACCCTCAATATATAGCATATATAATTTCTGAAGTAGAAAGAGGAGGGTGGGAATGATTTTTAAAAGCGATAAGTTGAGTTCTAGTTTTACTCATGCCCTTAGTATGTGACCAGGAGTCACTATACTGTCTCAGCATCCACATTCCTTGACTTGGGAATGTGATTGCCCGAACCTCACTGGATGTTGGTAAGGATCACATGGGACAATGCATGTGGCAGCTCTCTGAAGTCTGTGTAACTATAAGGGGTTACCATCCTCACTCCTGGTGGAGAACCTGGTGTGTGATGTACTTGGAAACCAAACTGGGACTCCTGAAACGAAGCTCTGAATCTGAAGCCGTGCTATCCTTCCTGCTCTTCTGATGAGTACTCTGTGTATTGTTGAAAATCCAGGATCTCACCGTTTCATTTACTTTTTTTTTTTTTTGCATCAGAGATGGCTTTAACAATATGCCCTCCTAGATGACCGGAGAGGAGGTGGGCCTTTTTTGACTCTCTCCTGCACGTGGGGGGGTCTCTGTTTCTCAGCTCTGACTTTATGCTTTTTACCCAAACGAAGACATCCAGTCAGCACTTAGATTTTGAGAAAGGGGCTGAGCAGCGCAGAGCTGGCCCCAGCAGAAGTTCCGATTCTTTTCACCAGATCTCAAAGCTTGTCTGACACACTCGGTTCTTGCACTTCTCTGCCCCTTATTCTCCAAGGCCACCTCTTTTACAGGGGTTCCTCCTTCAGCTTTAAATATCATCAATAGGCAGCTTCTTTGGTTTAATTCTAAGCACTTTTCTCTTTGCACATTTTAGGATTGCCACTCAGTCTTAACCGCTCAGTGAAGTTCCAGGTTTCTTACCTATTCTTGGAACCTACCTGCCAGCCAGCCGGTGTGGCTGGCGCTACTCATCAGTTCAGATCAGGATCCTCATGTGGGGGCAATAGTCGGCAGTCTGGGTAACTAGTCCTTCTTGTAAGAGAGCGAATTGGATGGTAATGCAATCTTCACCACTCTCTTTGTTGTTTTAGTTTTAATAAGACTATGCTTGTTAGTTGTAATTAGATGTCAATTTTATTAACTTCACTGTTTTAACAGGATAGCAAAAATGAATATATTCCATTAAATGCTAACTTTTGTGTGTGCTATTTAGATCTCCCAGATAAATTAAGGCTTGTCTATTGACTTTAGTTAGTGAGTAGTAGAAATGAGAGAACAGAGTCCGAAAATTAGAGGGACTCACAGTTACAGAGGAGTGGAGGAGTGTAAAGGCAATTTAACTAAGTTAAATTGAATTTTAAAGACCATAAAGAGACCAGCTGGGGCCTTGGGGAGGGGAGGGATATAGTCATTGCAATGGTGAGGAACATGAACAGTCTAGTACAGCAGGGAAGGGCTTGGAGGTGCTGTGGCAGAGGAGTGCTGTAATTTGACTGTGAGCACAAAGCATGCCAATGAAGAGTCTTGTAGCAGTTGAGGAGAGATTGGAAAGATTTCCAAGGAAATCTTGGGTTGTGCCTGTATGTCTGTGTGCGCGTCAGAAAGTTCTCTTTAGGTCCCCCTGAACTGTCATGGACCCTGAGTTCCTGGGTTTCAGAAACAAGCGAATACAGCAGGGTTCTTCAGTCTTGGCGCTGGTGACATTTTAGGCCAGATGGTTCTTTGTTGGGGGGCAGGCATCCAGCGCTCTGTGGATGGTTAGCCGCAGCCCTGGCCTCTACCCACCAGATGCCAGCAGTAAGTACGCCCCATCTGTGACAACCAAGAACGTCTCCAGACATCACCTAGTGTCCTCTGAGGTAAAGAAATTAACTTTACCGATGCTACTCTGGTATTTTGGTAGGCTTACTTTGTGTCAGGCACTCCCTTATCTTTCTCAATTCATCTATATTTGTGTAGATACAGCTTTAGAATTGATTACTGGACTTCAAGATGCTGTGTGAAAGGACATGCCTATGTGAATTTGATGTTGGAAAATTACCTTGAAAAAATAATTATACCATTTTGTGCTCCCACCAACTTTATATGAATGCTTTCTTCTCACTAATACTTTTTAGAATGGTACCTCATTGTTGTTTTAACTTACATAGAACTTGTTTATTGATACATTGAGGACCTTGTATTTGTGTTATGTTTTATCTTCTGCAAATTTGTTCTATTTCTCTTTGGTCCATTTTCTTCTTAGGATTTCAAAATTTTTCTTGCTATAGGCATATTTTACTGCTAACAATGCTAATCTTCTGGTTTTCACTGATATTACAATTTTTTTTCTCTTTTTAAAAAATTTTACCCTCTCATTTTGATGGCCCCTCATTTTGTTATTTTCTGTAATAATGTTAAAAAAATTTTTCCTATGTAGTCCCACTATTGTCACACTACAATTAACTATACCCACCTTGAGATGATAAAATAATTATCCAATATTTTATTCTAGGGTTTTTAAGACTTATAAAAAAAATCTAATCTCAATGGACTTATTTTGGTATAGGTTATAAGGTTAATATCTATTTTTTCCCTCAAATATTGTCAAGTCCAAACATAATCTATACTAAGCTCATTTATTATTTTTTATTCCATTGTTTTACTTGAAAAATTTTAAAATTACTAATAGATTGTTTTTAAAACTGATAGAGATAATACTAATTCATTATGTTTACTTATTTTTAACATTTTGAGTGTATTTCTGAAACACATTTGTAATATAGGTATGAGAAGGTAAGTTTAAAAAGGCAGATAGAATTAGGTGCCTAAAGTTAAAAGTTTACTTTTTTAAAAATGACCTTTGATTGTACAGGATAAGATACATTTGACTGCAAACATTTGACTTACTCCCACTTGATACTTATGGGGTGATTTGAGTCCTATGATATGGGGGTTATTCCTGTATAATGATTCATAGGAGTAGTACTCTTCACTGCAAGTTACATGGCAAAAGGACCAGTAAATCTGCAATTCAACATTTTGTGTGAACTTACAATTGTTACTGTTACTGTTGACTTACAGTGGCTGAATATCAATGAGCATCCCCAAAGAGTCAAGTAACAAAGTGTCATGTGACAATGGGTCAAATTCCAGAGTCCTGCCATCAGGCAGGAATAAAGATGGGAAGTATGGCCAAGGTTTGACTACGATGGCTTAGGTTGGATTTTAAAAAAAATATATTTTATTGGTTTTAAGAGACAGAGGAAAAGAGAGAGAAATATTGATTTGTTGTTCCTCTGATGTATGCATTCATTGGTTGATATTTGTATGGGCCCTGACCAGGGATTGAATCCACAACCTTGGCGTATTGGGACGATGTTCTAATCAACTGAGTTACCCTGCCAGTTGGGATGCTTTGCATTAGATAAGGCAGAATTAGTGGCCACAGTTAAGAGTTCGAGGGAACTAAGTGAACAGTCTGGATGGGAAAGCTTGGGTTCAAGGCTAGTGTCTTAACATTGACTTCTGAAATGATGCTGTGCTGGGGTAGTCCTTCGCTTTGAAGGACTTCACTTTGAATGACTAGGGCCATGTTTGCAGATTTGCAGGCTTTTAAAAAGTTGTGTTTGTTTTTTTAAATTTGGACTGTCTTCAAGGAACAACTTGTTTTACAGAGGGCAGACTTTCAACGTCTGATGCCAAGAATATGCACCAGGAAGCCACAAGGGAATTCCATATTGAGCCAGGCCTCATCCTTGTTCAGTTTGGGAAATGACCTGCTGGTTTTCCTCATCGATCTGTGATTTTCCACATAATTTTGAGTGTCTAAACCAGTTTCTGCCTCCCATTATGTTGAATAGACTGACCTCTAAGTATTTTATATCTCAAAGCACCCTGTGAATCAATTTCAGTGTTTTTTATGCCCCTGATGACCCTAATGAGTTTGGATGGCTGGGGGCTCTGAAGAATCAATGGCTGTATATGATGTGATTGCTTCATCTCAGCGGTTGTTGAATGATTCCTGCTTGTGCTTTAAGTTTTGCAAACCATTTCAGGATCCCTCTGGGCTGAGAAGGGCTAGAGTAATATAAGATAGCACGGGCCATGGTAATAACCTTTTATTTATCAAACACCTTGCTTCCAGGGGGCTTAGAGAACCTTCTGGGTGTTAGCTCATGAATCTTCCTGACATTCCTCTGGGGCCAGGAGCAAATACTCTGCTATTGTGGGTTGGCAGGGGAGAAAACAGTGAGAAGAGGTAGTACACAAAGCAACCTTCAGTGAGAGATGAGGATAACTCTTAATCAAATAGTGAAATGGTATTTTTTTGATAGGCAATGTGAAAACTCTCTTTCCAGCAATATAATTTCTGTTGATGATGATGATGATGATAATGGTAGAAAATGATACTGTATGCCAAACACTTCTTTAAGCACGTTGTATTAACAAATTGAATCCTTCCAACATTCTAATGAGAGTAATAGCATTATTATGCCCATTTTACAGATGAGGAAAGTGATGTTAAGTAACTTGCTCAGAACTAAGACGTTCGAACCAATAGTCATACAAAGGTAATTTAGCTCTAAATCTCAAACTCTTTACTGTGCATTCTGCTGTGGAAATTATGCTATGTTAGCATCTGAGGTAAATATAGCTAGTGATACATTCCTGTGTGTTATGTACACTCTACCTGGAAGTCTCCTTTCAAATTATAGGTGGTCTCAAGATAATGGGATTTTTAGTAAACACACTGGCATTACTTAGTGAAACATCTTTCTTTTTAATAAATAACTATAACAATGTAGTTATGATGTAGCTATGGTTTTGCAGTTTTTCAAGGTAGGCATATATAAGAGGAGGGGACTGAACACATCACAGGCTTGATATGTTCACAGCACAGTGCTGGGCACTGCATGAAGATGTTCTCATTTAATATTCCCAATTTTGGAGGTAGGTAGTAGTATCCTGATTTCGCTAAGGAAGAAATGGAGTAGCAAAAGTCAAATCATGGCCTGGGACTCGCTGGCTCTAAAACCTCTGCCCTTACCAACTGTACCCGTCTCACAAGGGAAAGGAGGAGACAGAAGAAAACCCAGGTTGGAACCAGGGGTGAAGTCAGCACTGAGTGCAGGAGAAGGGGAGAGAAGGGGAGCTGATGAAAGAGCAGCTAGTGAGGTGGAAGGCACAGCATCATAAGCCTTGGAGGGCGAGGAAAGAATGTCAGCATGGGAGTAGCCAGTGATGGTAACCGATAAGTCAGGAAGGCAAAGGGCTACAGAGTGTCTTTTTGGCAGGTAATTGGTCACGATGACCAAGTGGTGGAATGGTGGAGAAGAGTCATGTTGCAATGGGTATTATCTAAACTTGGAATAGAAAGAAATAGGTTAAGCAATTCAAGATAAAATCTAAAAATGGATTGATGCTGGGTAATACACGCACTTTGATTTTTGCAGTGCTCCTTTGAGACACAGTTACCACTATATTTCTGATGAGGAAACAGTGGGTCAAAAATAATTAGGTGAGATAATGTAGTTATTATGTATCAAAGCTAGGATCCAGATCCAGGTCTCAAAAGCCCATGACCTTTTTTGACTTCTCCCTCTGAAATTGCAGACTGCTCATAACTTGCCTGTTCCATTCTCTTTGTTGCTCACTGATATTTACTATCCCTCCTTGTAAGAGGATTGCACTTCCCTGCCCCAGTGATATTAGGCCTGCCCATGTTTTGGCAAGTTAATGTGAGTTAGAGTAACACGTGCTACTTTTGAGCAGCACCTTTATGAGCTTAGTCTTAGATCATGTGTTCTTTCTCCCTCTACCAAAAGATCAGCAATATTACAGATGAAATCTGCTTGGCCAACTTAGAGTCCAAAGTGAAGATAATGAGAAGCAGTGCAGTCAGCCTGTGATGGACCTGTGAGTGAGAAGTAAACTGCTGATGTAAGCCACTTACATGTTGAGGTTATTTGTTACTGCAGCATAACTTTATCTATTCTGACTGATATACTGTCTGTGATTCAGAAGAGGGGACAAGTGGAAGCTAGAGGAGAAGGCAGTCACAACGTCAAGGATGTACACCTGTCACCTCATCTCTATCAAATCAACTAAACAGAATATCAGGGGATCAAAACTGACATATCAAAAAAAAAATAATCGCCAGCTTGATAAAACACCCAACTGCAGAAAAATATAGCTGAGAATACCCCCAAGATCATTTCAGTCTTTTAAAAAAAATTATTACTCTGATGAGTAGGACCGATACTCTCATTCATATTAAATATGCAGTTGGAAATGATTTATTCTGAAAAGAAATAGTCCCTAAGTAATCTCAGAAACTCAACAGCAAATGCATATTTAATGTGACCATTTTTAAAACAGAACAGTTGGCAGAGAAGGCATCTGCAGAGGTTGGGGATAAGGAGGAAGCATTTTATCCTGCTTATAAAACAAACAAAGCAAAAAAGCAAAGTGAAAAAGAATCTCACCTGCACAGGTGTGTGTGTGTGTGTGTGTTTAAGAGAGAGAGAGAGAGAGAGAGAGAGAGAGAGAGAGAGAGAGAGAGAGAGAGAGGAGAGAGAGAGAGAAGATATGTGCTATGTTAAATTTAGCCTCTATCTTTCCCAGTATTGTTTATTGTTATTGTTTTTAAATGACTACTGTTAACTAGAAAGGTCACTAATGACTTACATGAAATTCAATTCTCAAGAGACATTAACAAGCCAAGATGTTATCTGAACAGAGACCAAGGCACCTCTTTAGAGGAATAATCCAATTCCAATAATTTATCTATTTGCTGTCTTTTGGGGATTATTGGTGAAGAGTTAATTGTGAACCTAATAACTTCGCTGTATTGAGCACTCCTCATGTGCTAGCTCCCTCCATGAAGTACTTTCATATGCTTTTTCTCAGTTGACCCCCTATGATGTCCTTAGCAGTCAGGTCACAGAGTTCTGCATAATTATGCCCTTGACTATCTCTCCAAACTTATTTTCTTAAATTTCTTTATTGATCAAGGTACCACATATGTGTCCTTATCCCCCATTCCCGCCCCCCCCCCCCACACCCCTGCTCATGCCCTCATCCCCCTGTTGTCTGTGTCCATTGGTTAGGCTTATATGTATGCATACAAGTCCTTTGGTTGATCTCTCCCCTTTACCCCCACCTTCCTCTACCGTCCTTCTGAGGTTTGATGGTCAGATCGATGCTTGCCACATTCATATACACAACATTGCAGTCTTCTTTCATTTCCCTCAAATATTTTTCTGCATTCAAGGCATTTGTCCATATTGTTTCTTCTGCTTAGAATTCTTTCTCCCCCAAAATCCTCAACTTTTAGGTCTGAGTTTCAAGTTTAATTCACTAGAGATGTCTTTTCTCAGCACACGGTCTGATGTAGGTAACCCTTGGCTAGACTCCATCTCAGCCCCTTTTGTACATGTCTCATAGTAGAATTGTATTTGTCTATTTACTTGTATCCTATCTGTCTCCCCAATGAGAAAATAAGTTCAATAAGGATCAGAGTTGTTTCTAATATTTAACCAACGAATCCCCATCTCCAAACACAGTAGTGGGAATATTGAAATATTCAATTATTATTTGTTGTGTAAATAGATTGATTATCGTTATCCCTTCTTTATGGATGAAGAACTGTAGGGTCAGATGAAAAGTGAATTGTCCAAGGAGGCTTAGCTAATAGTGGCAGAGAAAGAACCCAAACTTTAGTTTGTCCAACTCCAAAGCCCATGCCTTTGAGGCCGTATAATACATCTATTCATTCACCACTTACCAAATATTTGTTCATTGCCAGACATTGTAATGTTCATAGCAGCACAATTTACCATAGCTAAGATTTGGAAACAGCCTAAGTGCCCATCAGCAGATGAGTGGATTAAAAAACTGTGGTAAATGTACACAATGGAGTACTACACTACTGTAAAAAAGAAAGAATTCTTGCCATTTGCAACAGCATGGATGGACATGGAGAGCATTATGCATGCTAAGCAAAATAAGCCAGTCAGAGAAAGATAAATATCACATGATCTCACTCATTTGTGCAATATAATGAACAATATAAACTGATGAACAAAAATAGATCCAGAGACAGAGAAGCATTGAACAGACGGTCAAACCTCAGAGGGAAGGCAGGGGAGGGTGGGGGTTGGAGGTAAGAGATCAACCAAAGGACTTATTGTATGTTTATAAGCATAACCAATGGACACAGACACTAGCAGAGTGCAGGCATGTGCTGGAGGGTGGGAGTGGCTGGGGATAGGTCAATGGGGGGGTGGGGGTGGGGAGGAGATGTATGTAATACTTTAAACCATAAAGAATTTTAAGAATTTTAAGAAAAGAATATAATGGTCAGCAAATATAAATAAACAAACAGAAATAAAGTTCCTACCTCCCAGAGCGTATATTCTATTGCTCAGACAGACATTGATCAATGAATCTAGTGTAAAAAAAAAATACAACTGTGATAAATACTATAAAAGGGAAAGAATACTGTAGTGCAGTTGAAAAATTTGACTTGGTTGGAGGGAAGGGGCATGAAATCGTCCCCTGAGAAATGACAAGTAAGCGAAGATTCGAAGAAGTAGATATTTAAGATATGAAGGGAAAGAACATTTGTGGTAGAAGGAATAGAGTTTGCTAAAAACCTGTGATGAGAAGCAGCCTAGATCCAAAGAAGTAAAAGATAGCAATGTTGTTGAGACTAATGAAGTAGGGTGAAGCTAGAGAGTTAAGTAGGGGCCAGCTGTGTCCACCCCTTAATTATTAAGAATTAACTTCATCTACTGAAAGGTTTTAAGAAGAGATTTTAATAATCAGATTGTCTAAAAGAAAAAAAAACCCCACATTCTGGTAGCTATGTGAGAAAAGGGATTGTGAGGAGGTAAGGGTGTCTGCAGGTGGAGCAGCAGGGTGCTAGCATAATAGATGTTGGTGGTTTGCATAAGGAATGGGCCTCTCTTTTTCTATCAAGGCTGGCAAGTTGTTTGCTGCTGCCTTTTGTTCTTTATTAGTATTAATAATCGGTGTGATATTTCTGCTATCATCATCTTGACTCTCAATAAACAGAAACTTCTGGTAACAGCAACCTCTTGTAGAATGTGACCCCTATGCTTGCAAATGGAAATAGTCCTAATCTTTTTAGGCTTAACATCTAAAGTGTTAATTCTCAAAGTATGGTCAAGAATCCCTGGAGTACCCATGAGCTTTTTTTTTTTTTTTTTTTTTTTGCCAGAGGTGAAGGGGGGTAGGGGGTGGAAAGAACCACAAGATCACAAATATTTTCATAATAATATTGAGGCATTATTTGCCTTTTTACTCTCATCTCACAAGTATACAGAAAAGTTTTCCAGGGACAACGTGATCTGTGTTGTTACAACAGATTGAACATATTTACAGATAAGAGAATATAATTGCCTTCTATTTTCTAGACACTGAAGGGATATGTGCAACAAACAATAAAAGCTCCATTTTTCTTACTAATTATTTTTGTTTGGCTAATAGTTATTTTTAGTATCTGTATTACTTATATAGTACTGTCTATATTAATATAGTATCATTAGTTTATTCTTATCCTAAGTACATTTATAAATATTTTTATATTTCCCAGCTTTACATTTAAATATTTTATTTATATATTATATATATATATATATATATATATATACACACACATACATACACACACACACATACTAGAGGCCTGGTGCACAAAAATTTGTGCACTTGGGAGGGTCCCTCAGCCCGGCCTGTGCTCTCTCCCAGTCTGGGACCCCTCGGGGGATGACCTCCTGCTGGCTTAGGTCCGCTCCCGGGGGTTTGGGGCTAAGCTGGCAGTCAGACATCCCTCTGGCAGCCCGGAAGCCTTCAGGGGATGTCCACTTGCCAGCGGGGAGCAGGCCTAGCTGCATTCGGACATCCTTAGTGCTGATGAGGAGGCGGGAGAGGCTCCCACCACCACCACTGTACTCGCAGGCATCAGCCTGGCTTGTGGCTGAGCAGAGCTCCCTCTGTGGGAGCACACTGACCACCAAGGGGCAGCTCCTGCATTGAGAGTCTGCCCCCTGGTGGTCAGTGTGTGTCATAGTGACCAGTCATTCCCAGTCACTCTGCTGTTAGGGTTAATTTGCATATTACCCTTTTATTATATAGGATAGAGGCCTGGTGCATGGGTGGGGGCCGGCTGGTTTGCCCCGAAGGGTGTACCAGATCAGGGTGGGGGTCCCGCTGGGGTGCCTGGACAGCCTGGGTGAAGGGCTGAGGGCCATTTTCAGATTGGCCACACCCCCTTCAGGGTGGAGGTCCCCGCTGGGGTGCCTGGCCAGCCTGGGTGAGGGGCTGATGGCTGTTTGCAGGCTGGCCAAGCCCCCCAGCAGGGACCCTTACCCCATGAGGGTGTGGCCATCCTGGGTGAGGGGCTGATGGCTATTTGCAGGCTGTCCACAGCCCCCAGTCACCCAAGCTCCCAGTGGAGGCTGGCTGGAAGCAGGTATCTGGGATTTATTTAGCTTCTATCATTGAAACTTTGTTGCCTTTTGCAGAGGCCGCAGCCAGCCAGGAAGCTTGGCTTCCTCTATCGCTGGGGCAACCAAGCCTCCTACTTGCTCCAGCTTTGTGGCTGCCGGCTGCCATCTTGGTTGGTTTAATTTGCATATAGTCACTCTGATTGGCTGGTGGGCATGGCTTGGGCGTAGCAAAGGTATGGTCAATTAGCATCTTTGTCTTTCATTAGTGTAGATATATATATATATATATATACACACACACACACATATTTCACACAAATAAAAAGTTTTTTGGATATTCAATAATTTTAAAAAATATAAATGTGTCCTGAAGCCAAAGATTTGAGGACCCTGGACATAAAAAATGGCTACACTGACATAAGAGACTGTATATAATATCTAACTTGACAGAAAAACCTCACAATTTTAAAAGAGTGGTTAATATTTAATGGTCTGTCACTAAGAGCTAGTAAGAGTGTTTGATTAATCCAGGGCATGTCTTTAGCCAAAGTGGATTCTTGCAGAAGCAATGAATATGTTTATTTGCACCTTGTGCTCTTACCCAGAAGGTGAGTTGGAGATACAGAATGCATTTTTGGTGCATGAAATTGTACCGTGGCAGTGCCTAAATTCATAACGTCTACATAAAATGTTCCCAAGACATATTTCTTGAGTGAATAATAAAACTTCATGAATACTATAAAAGATATGGTTTGGAAAGCTATGATATTGGGTTAGTCTGAGACAGGATATGAAGCATGATGATTGGAGGCTTTATAAATTGTCAGAATGGTAGCAAATCCTCCTAGTTCTACATAATGTCTGCACATAAGAATTAATTTAGACAATGCTCAGTCTTTAAAAACAAAATGAACATAATTTATAACCAAGGTTTATCTTGACTTTATTTTCCTGATAGTTTTTTGTTTTAGAAAAATAAAATAATATTCATACTTATGCACAAATTTACACAAACTTACTCTCTTCAAGGATATTTATTTTTCTTCCCCAGACTTCTTGGGATACTGTGAGACTGGGTTTTTACAAGCAGTTTAGGAGTTAAGCAGGATTTTGTAGATGGAGTTTGCGTACTCTTTATATCAGAGTAAAATAAAGAAAAAGAAAAATTCATGGGAGAGATATGGGAAGAACTGATATTTAAGGACCAAAGTCCTCAGAAGTTAAGAAAAAGTGCTGGCATGTCCTTGAAAAGAATCGCTTGTCTTTAATTCATCACGTGTCGTTGTAGCTCCTCCATAAATGTCTGACGATTTCATGTGTGATCCCCGTGCCTCTCCTCACATACCTCCCTTTTACCATTATGGTCCATCATTCACTTCCATCCCCATTCTACTCAGATTTCAAGGTCTGGTCCATAGATCTGATCTACGCTGGGAAGGATTTTTTACGTTTCATTCTCCAATTTCTGGCAGGTGGAACTGATCATCGGTCCCCTCAGATTTCTGCTGTTCCTTGTAGAACACTTGTTAACACTGGGATTCTTTCATCCTATTACTCACATGGTACGTTACAACATACGGTCTTCAGAAAGTCTCAACATGGTGATTTTAATGCCACCCTTTCTTCTTCTTATCAAGAAATTGAGACAGCATAGCAACTTGGCCTGGGAATGGGGGATACGATGTACCAGGAAGCCACATTAAGACCAAGTGATCAGAGGAACTCTGGATAAACCGACCTCAAAAGTGTCACTACTCGTCCACTCCTGACTCAAAAATTCTGAGGTAGCTGATTTTCTCTCCCTCCTAACTGCCTCTTTCAACTACTGCCCTGCAGGCCCAGTTGACCAGGGTTTGACATTTGTAGGGTGGCAGTAATAAGCAGCCCGCCATCTGGCCTCCACAGTTCAGGTGCAACATGGTTACCAGGCAACACAGCTGGAAAAGAAGTCGCTGACCCTGGAATGGAAAAGTCCAGCAAGCCCACCTTTTTCAAAACCCACTTTTTTCAAAAAGCCCACCTTTTTGTGCAAGCCAACTTTGTCCCCAGCTCATAAAAGCAGCCAAGCAGAGCCAGCTCTGAGCCAGTGCAAAAGACCTTCCTCTCCTCTGTACTGCCTGCCTCCCTTGTGCTTGAGCACAAGCCTAATAAAATCTGTCTGAAAATTTCTCTAGGGTCTCCTCTCGATTTGTATTTTGGGGAACCCACGAACGCCAATGCTGTTAACAAAATTACATGAGAATATAAATTGAAAAAAGTGATGTAATTTTTAGATGTAGACTTGTATGTCTAGTACCCAAGCAGTAGCAAGAACTGAATAGGTGGTGAGTTGTGGTTTATTAAATAAATGAACACATGAGTACCTTCGGATGTTCACTTGAACCCTGGCTGTGTTACGTAGTTGCTTTGTTGCCTGAGTAAGTAAAGTGCACCTTGCTGTACATGAGTTTCCATACCCATAAAATGGATACAAATATCCTTCTTTCTGTCGACCTCTTAGGACTGTTTTCAACTTTATATACATGAAGATTCTTTTTGTATACCAAAGTTCAATATGATTGTAAGACATTTTTTAAAATTCCCCTTCTCCTTATTTTCGTATAAACAGTGAATACCCAGGTTGCTTACTTCCCTTTTAATTATTGCTTGAACACTTACACTTTAGGAACTCTGTTGAAAGAACTGATTTTCTGAGCCACCTGCAGGTATATGGGAATAGCTGTGTTTTCTGCAAAGGTTTCTGATAAGGGGGCTTTGTCTGTAATGTGTGTATCTCTCCTTTCCCCCAAGTAGCACATGTTACAGATTCAGTGTTCTCTGTTGCTGAGTCAGTGACCAAGAGAGACTTTTGGTGACTTGATTTCCATAAGTTGCCTCGAAGTAGGTTTTAGGACACAGATTGCGAAGGGACATGTGGGGTTTCTTGCTTCTTTCCTTAAATGTAACAGTGATTAAAACAGCAGGAATAGACAGACGCTGGACACCACCCCTGTAGACAATGATTACTTAAACCTGATAATAACTTGAAATGTACATGGTTCCATCCAGTAAGAGAAACACCAAGGGCAAATGGGGAAAAATTGCATCTAGTATTTTATGGGAGCAGGCTTCCCTCTAATTCCTCCCTTTGCTCTCATTTCCATGGAATTGCCAGGCTTTGTAGGATGAACAAGTTCAGAACCAACTTTCATTGTTACATATACACACATAGGCAAGGCAATTTGAGCTCACTTGTTCCTTCTTGCTTAAATTAATAATTTCTTATTCTATGTGGCAGTGTTGCCAGATATTGTGTGTGTGTGTGTGTGTGTGTGTGTGTTTTCTGTAGCTTTTGCATTTTGTGGTTGATCCTACTCTTTTTATGAGACATTTCTTGAAAATATAGGCTCTCATACTTTTCCTGTGCAACCTTATCAGAGACTGGGATGGGAGTGCTTTCCCTAGAGACAGATATTGAGTGTGTAACTTCAAGGAATGATACAGTCAGTTCTTGATAGAGCATGTTAATGCATGCAGGGTGGATGAGGTGGCTACTAATATCCTGAAGCCGTGATGCATCTGTTAGAAATCGTTTGTTGTAAGAGAAGGAAACACAGTTGAAACTGACATTAGCTTTGAAAGGAGATTGATTGGTTCGCATATCTAGAAAGTCCATTGAAACATAAGCTTCAGCCAGGATTCTTCCCCCAGGGACTTAAGTGTTATTATCAGGATGCTGCTCTCTTTCCCTCCATCTCTCCTAAAAGTGTTCTTACAAATAATATGCAATGTGGCTCCAGATGCCTCTGACTCATCCTATCAGGTGAGTGGAAAAAGGCGAGCTTTCTCAGTCAATACTGCCGAGAACTCCTACACAGGACTTGCTTGCATAGGCTATCTGTGGTCGGCAAACAGCGGCTCGCGAGCCACATGCAGCTCTTTGGCCCCTTGAGTGTGGCTCTTCCACAAAATACCACATGTGGGCGCGCACGTACAGTGAGATTGAAACTTCGTGGCCCATGTGCAGAAGTTGGTATCTTGTGGAAGAGCCACACTCAAGGGGCCAAAGAGCTGCATGTGGCTCGCGAGCCGCGGTTTGCCCACCCGCAGTTTGCTGACCACTGGTCATACATCTACTCCGAGCCAATTAGGGGCATGACATATTGTGATTGGCCAAGCCTGGGTTTTGTGCTTACTCCTGTGATGTTTTTCTCTACTCCAAGATTAGAGGACAAATTCCCTGCTGGAAGTAGAGGTAACAGGAACGAGGGTAAATGCTAAATTGATAACAATAACAGGTGTTGTTAACATATGATCAAAGCAAAATATGTTGCAAACACATGTAATTATAACCAATATTTAAAAACACATTTACAGGTCTTTAGTCAGACATCTTCCATAATAATATTTTTAAGAAAACAAAATACCAGGTAAATGTATTACAGAGAGTTTAGCAAAAGAGAGTATCTTTACACTGAGTGAGGTGAGGTTTCACGTCCACATTTTAGAATGGGTCCAAATGAGGCAGAAATTTAGTCCCTGCTGTACTCACATTCTCCCTTTCAATTCCCTTTCCCAATGCCTCCACACCCGAAGCCTCTACTCCCTGGTATTATTATCTATAGCTACATAATTTTTCCCACTGTTGTCCCTCTGAAAGTCCATCAGCCAGGGATGGATTGGCTGAGTTAATGTTCCTGCACTCCACATTTTTGTCATTTTCCAGCAAGCTAGCTTAGGTAGAGGTGTAAGAGAGACAGTAGACTGTGCCATGCAACTTGAGGCCTACTCTTAGGACTGCCACATCTTCACTTTGTCATGTCTTACTGGCTAAAGCAAGCTGAAAGCCCAACCCAGATACAAGAGACAAGGAAACACAATCTATATATATAAAAGCCTAACTGACCATTACGACTGAACCACAAGAACAACAGGAATGACTGGAACAACTGGTTGAATGTTGCTATCATGTGCACTGACCACCAGGGGGCAGACGCTCAACACAGGAGTTGCTCCCTGGTGGTCAGTGCGCTCCCACAGCCAACCTCTCGTGGTCCCTCCTACCCCCTGCGAGCTGGCCCCCCAATAGGCCTCTATCACCAGTCAGGGTGAGGGACCCCACCTGTGCATAAATTCATGCCCTGGAGCTCTAGTCAAACTATATAGTGGGAGAAAATTCAAGGTCTTGTTGAAAGGGTGAGGCTACGTAGAATGGTAGAGAATGACCACAAGTTTACCAAAATAGATGCCTTTATCATGCAGTTTCTTCAGGATGGCTTCTGCCAATAAGCCAGTTTTTATTATTTATTAAAAGTGAATTATTGAAGGGACTTTGGGTCTAAGGTTCCACATGTAAGGAGCTTGGGAGTCACCACTTTGCCTTAATAAGAGCTAAAAAGCTGAACAGACTTAAAAATTAATATCTCATTTTGGATCCATAAGAGGGGGAAGGGCCAGGGCAATGCACTGCTCCCAAGACTGGGGAGACAGGGAATTGCAGTTGACCAGAGCATAGACCCACAAGCAGAAATCACCATGGGATCCTGTGCCAGGGTAGGAGAACCAGAATGATGATAGATGAATTGCTGGAAGCTCTGTGTGGACAACTTTGAGAGTTAAAAACTCCAGGGGGACACAGTTGTAAGAGAGCCCCCACAATACTGTGTGATACTCCAGGAGCTCAACCACAGTCTCACATTAAAGAGCTGAGAAATATTCCTTTATGCTTTTGACAGGTGAAGAGGGGAAAGAACCATTTAACAAGGCATGCTTTTAGGGAAACTAAGTCAATTGGCGCTTAATCATTAGCATGTCACTGACCTGGGGAAGTGAAATACCCAACTTTAGCCCACTCTCAACATCTTTTCCCAGATAAGGGGGAGAAAAAACAAAACTGGGAAACACTTGTGTTTATGGTCCAGGGGTTAGGTCCACTAAAGACGGAGACCTGCCTGGCTGGTGTGGCTCAGTGGTTGAGACTTGACCTAAGAACTAGGAGGTCATTGTTCGATTTCTGGTCAGATCATATGCCTATGTTGAGGGCTCAACTCCAGTGTGGGGTGTGCAGGAGGCAGCTAATCAATGATTCTCTCATCATTTATGTTTCTATATCTCCCTCCCTCCCCCTTCCTCTCTGAGATAAATAAAAATATATTTAAAAAAAGAAAAAAAGAAAGACAGAGACCTGATAGTAAGATATAAACACTTTCCCTCTCCCCATAGCTTATTATCACATTACTGAAGATATGTTTATAGCAGTTTCCTTTATGAGAAAAGTTGACGTGCATACAAAAAAGCAAAACAAACTAATAAAGACAATTTGAAGAGACACAGCAAGCATTAGACCCAGACATGGCAGCGATACTGGAATTATCAGACAAGGAATTTAAAACAACTGTGATTACTATGCTAAGGTCTCTAATAGATAAAGTAGACAACACTGAAGAATAGATAATTAAAGCAAAGAGATGGAAATCCTAAGAAGAAAATGAAAATAAATGCTAGAAATTAAAAAAATAAAGTAACAGATATGAAGAATGCCGTAGATCTCTTATTAGTAAGCTGGACATGGCTGAGTAAAGAAACTGAACTACAGGTTATAGTAATAGAATTCTCAACAACAGAAAAGCAAAGAGAAAAAGACTGAGAGAAGCAAGGACAGAATATCTAATGGACAGCTACAAAAGGTGTAACATAGGTATAATGGGAACATCAGAAGGAAGAGAAAAAGAAACAGAAGAAATATTTGAAACAATAATGACTGAGAATTTATCCCAGTAAGTGTCAGACACCAAACCACAGATTCAGGAAACTCAGAGAATGCCAAGCAGGATAAATGAAAAACAAAACAAAACAAATCAACCATGCCTAGGTATATAATTTTCAAACTATAGAAAATCAAAGATTAAAAAAAAAATTCTGAAAGAAGCCAGAGTGGGGGTGGGGTAGACACCTCACCTATAGAGGAACAAAACCAATAATTACATTTAACATCTCAGAAACAATGGAAGCAAAATGACTGTAGAGTGAAATAATTAAATGCTAGGAGGAAATGCTACCAAATTAGAATTCTGTATCCTGCAAAATTATCTTTCAAAAGTGTGGGAGAAATAAAAACTTTCTCGGACAAACAAAAATTTAGTGAATTTGTTGCCAGTGGGCTTGCCTTTCAAGAAATGTTAAAAAAAGTTCTTTAGAGAGAAATAAAATATTATACATCGGAATCTCGGTCCACATAAAGAAAACATTAACCAAAGATTGAGTGAAGGTTAAAAAAAATACCTTCTATTGTTTTATTATTATTTATTTATTTATTTATTATTAGAGGCCTGTTGCACGAAAAGATTCGTGCAATAGGCCTTCCCTTCCCCTGGCTGCCGGCACCCGGGACCCAGGCCTTCACTCTGGTCGGAGCCACCTTCAAGCCTTTGCTGCTTTAGCCAGAGCTACCTTCAGTCTTCGCTCCGCCTCTTCTCGCACCTATGTATGCAAATTAACCGCCATCTTTGTTGGCGGTTAATTTGCTTTTCTCGCTGATTAGCCAATGGGAGGTGTAGCGAAGGTACGGTCAATTACTATGTTTGTCTATTCTTAGATAGGATTTTAAATATTTTAAAATTGATTTCAGAGAGAGGAAGGGAGTGGGAGAGAATGATAGAAACATCAGTGATGAGAGAGAAACATCGATCGGCTGCCTCCTGCATGTCCCCTATTAGGGACCTAGCCCACAATACAGGCATGTACCCTGACCAGGAATTGAACTATGACCTTTGGGTTCATGGGTTGATGCTCAACCACTGATCCACATGGGCTGGCTATTATTTTATTTTTAACCTCTCTGACAGGAAAAAAGCTTTAAAAAAGTATTCTATTATCTATACTAGGTTATATATCATATATTTATTTATATATGCTTATATAAATCAAGTGAATAACAGCAACAATATAAAAGAGGAAGAAAGTAGGACTATTTTATTATAAGGTTTTCACACTACCCATGAACTGGTATAGTGTTATTTGATTGTGAACTTGTATTCATTGTGAATGTATATTGCAAACTTTAAGCCATCCACTTTAAAAAGTTTAAAAAATTAAGTATAACTCATATGCCAAGAAAAGAGAAAAAATGGATCATGTCCATTAAAATTACAGAAGGCAAAAAAGTAGTGGAAAACAAAATTAGAAACAAACAAGTGTAGCAAGAAGAAAATAGTGATGAATATGGTAGATATTAATCCAAGCGTATAAATAATCTCTTTAAAAGCCAATGATCTAAATGCATTCTTTAAGAGATTGTCAGAGTGGATTAAAAGACACCACCCAACTATATGCTGTGTAAAAATAACCCACTTCAAACATAAAGACAGATGTAGATTAAAAGTAAATGGGTATAGAAAAACATGCCATACTAACACTAATCAGAAGAAAGCATGGAGGAATCTTACATGCACATTACCAATCTGCGAAGGCTACGTACTGGTGATTCCAATCACATGAGGTTCTGGAAAAGGCAAAACTGTGGAGACAGTACAAAGATCAGAGTTGGGAGTGTGGGGAAATAAATAGGCAGAGCACAGGGGATTTTTAAGGCAGTGGCAAAACTCTATGATACTTTAACAATGGATATATGTCTTTATACATTTTACAAACACATAGAATATACTGCACTCAGATCGAAACCTAAGGCAAATTATGAACTTTGGATGATTGTGATGTTTCAGTATAGGTTTATGCTTAGTAAAAAATGTATAATTCTGGTGAGTGATGTTGATAATGGGGGAAGCTATCTATGTATGGGGGCAGGGAGTATATGGAGAACCTCTGTCGTCCTCTCGAGTTTGTTGTAAATCTAAAACTGCTCTGAAAAAACGTCTTTTTTTTTAAAGTACATTATTGAATCTGTGGTTTTATTACAGTGACAGTAAAAATAAGGGTTGGAAAAAACTAGATCCGGGGTCCTCAAACTACGGCCCGCAGGCCACATGCATCCCGCCGAAAACATTTATCTGGCCCGCCGGGTGTTTTTGCCGTCGCTGCCTGTCCTGGTTAGCAGCCGACTCGTCCCGGGCCCGCAGTGCGCATGTGTGGAATGTCTGAGGGACAGTGAACTGGCCCCCTGTTTAAAAAGTTTGAGGACCTCTGAACTAGATATTCAAGATTGAACTCTTTTAATTTTTCCATAATATAATGCCTTAAGGGAAGGAATCAATTATTCAAAATTATTCAGTTATAAGCCATTGATTTTCAATGGCTTATTTTATTGAATCACTTCAAGTATTTATAAAATTGTTATTGTTGTTAAAGTTTAATCCTTTCTTCAATTTGATTTCTTTATGAAAACCTACTTGTAATCTATCCCAAGTCAATATTTCTACCCAATGTTCTTTCACTGCACTGCCATGGGGAAACAATAACTAATTCAATGCAGCTATTTACCATTCCAGTGCCCATCCTTTTCTGGCTGACCAAACATTGCTGGGAAAAACACCAAAATCATGTGGATAGGTACCCCCATGGCCTCCAACCTCTGCACCATCAGTGTTGGGAGGTGATCCTTCTAGGTTTACTTAATCACCCATTCAGCCGTGTTTCCCGAGTGCCTACTCTGTGACAAGCTCTCGGCTAGAATGCTATTAGAAATACAGAAGTTCACAACAATATTATAGTCTTTCATTTCATAGAGATTGTCATCTAGGGTATTAGAGGAGAAAGATGGAAAACAAACAATGGCACAGATATATGTAATGTCACAAAGGTGACACATATTGTATAGGAATGGTGGAAGATGACATAATAACTTGTAAATAGAGGATTTATTGTATGCATGAAAATCAGGGAAGATTGTTTCCATTTTCCATATTGGTTCTCTCAAACTTCTTCCTACAATTCTCATGATCTCCCTGAGATTTTACACTTTACAGAGAAAATATAAAACACAAGAAGGAAACTATTAACTATCTACTATAAAACTCAGAAACTTGTGTTGCTTATATTCTCTTGTCTTCCTTTAATACTGAAGAAAAAAATATGTCCTTTTTAGTTCTAAAAATAATCTTGTCCAATTTTTCCCACCCATCTCACAATTTTTCTTAGGATCTTTATTGTCTTCCACTTTTAAAAATTAAGTTTAATTAACACACGATAAATTGAACATTTAAAGAGTACAGTCTACTGTTTGACCTGTGAGGTCTTCCCCACAATCAAGATGGAAAACATATCTATCACCATCCTTGAACTCCTTTGTAAACTCTCATTTCCTTCTCTCCTGGGATTACACTTCCTCTACATTGATGTCCCCATGTACCTTTTATCCAGTTTTTGACAATGATAATATTGTGCAATCTATGGCACAATATCACAACCAAGACCTTGACATTGAATACAAGATGCAGAATACATTCATTCACCACAAAGATCCCGAATGTTGTCCTTTTATAGCTGCACCCACATTTTCGCATCCCCAATTACTCCTCAACTCCTGGAAAACACTAGCTGTTTGCATTTCTAGAAGGTTCACATTCCAAGAATTTTATATAAATGGAATTATATAGTATGCATCTTTGGGATTGGCTTTTTTCACTTAACATAATTCTCTGGAGATTCACCCAGGTTGTTGCAGGTATCAATCAATTCTTTACTTTATTGCTGAATGGTATTTCATAGTTTGGATGTATTGCAGTTTGTTTATCCATCCACCCTTTCTTCAATGTTCACACCCATTGGGCTATTACAAACAGATCTGTTACTAACACTCATGTACAGGACTTCTTGTGAACATAATTTTCATCTCTGTGGGATAAATGCCCAGGAGTGAAATTAATGGTTGTACTGTAGTTGGTTTTTCAGTTTATAAAGAATTAAGATATTTTAATATTTTTAAAACAGAAGAGAAGGGAAGAGGTTTTTGAGAGTTAGAGGATGCTGACCATAATAATGCTGGTGAAAAAATACTTCCTCAAATTTTTGTGCTATTTGCAATATATGGTTTATAAATGAGACACAATTTAAGTTTAATATTTATTAATGACATTTAGCATCATTTTCTTATGTCTAGCCAATCAATGAAATAATAAATTAAGTCTTGATTTGTAACATTTGCCATCCCCAAGGTGTAAATACTCCTGTTGTCACCTATGTCAGCAGCAGACCATTATCTAGTATTTCCATTATACAGATACAGTAAAACGTAACATCAAGAGCATAGGCAATAGTAAAATACAATAAGATAATTAGGAAGTGATTGAATATTTGTTGCCTTTATTTAGCTGGAAGTTTATATAATGTAAGTTTTAATACTGGCTAAAATAATCAGGCCATGATTTAAAAATATTATAATGTTTGTTTTTTATTACAATACATATTCATTGTCGAAAAATTTGGAAATACAAAAAGGAATATAAAAATAACCAATAATTTTAATACCTCTATAACAATAATTTCTAAAGTACATTGGAATTTTATTCTATGCCTAGTTTTAGCTCCAGAGAACTAAACAATAACTGGATCTTTGATCATTTCTTCCTTAGCCTAAAGTCTATTCCCCATGCATTTCCTTCCAATAGAACATCGGTTCTCAACCTGTGGGTCGCGACCCATTTGGCGGTTGAATGCCCCTTTCACAGGGATTGCCTAAGACCATACTGCATATCAAATATTTACATTACGATTCATAACAGTAGCAACATTACAGTTATGAAGTAGCAACAAAAATAATTTTATTGTTGCTGAAACCGGTTTGGCTCAGTGGATAGAGCATTGGCCTGCGGACTGAAAGGTCCCAGATTCGATTCCGGTCAAGGGCATGTACCTGGGTTGCGGGCACATCTCCAGTGGGAGATGTGCAGGAGGCAGCTGATCGATGTTTCTCTCTCATCGATGTTTCTAGCTCTCTGTCTCTCTCCTTTCCTCTCTGTAAAAAATCAATAAAATATATAAAAAAATAAATAAATAAAAAAATAAAATAATTTTATTGTTGGGTCACAACATGAGGAACTGTATTTAAAGGGCCAGAAGGTTGAGAACCACTGCAATAGAACATAGATTAAATTTGCAGCAGCAACTTGCCTGTCTCTAGATACTGGAGTATTTGGTGTCAATGAGTTATGACGATTCTGTCTCCACCTTCCCAGTCTCCGTCTGTGACGAGCTGGCCGAATGACCCATATCAGGCTAATGAATCAAATGGGGAGGGAGGGAGATGCTATTTTTAGGAAGGCTTTTACTTTCCTGCTGAAAGTGGATAGATGTACAAAATAAATTCAGTTTCTCCATTTTCCTTCCTTAACTATTCTAGGTGTCTGGAATTGGCGCAGACACCTAGAATAGGTGGGGTGACTAATAGAAAGGCAAAGGCAAAGGAGTTTCAGAAATGCCAACCTTGGACAGCTCTGAGCTACGGAATTAAAGCCAGAAGCATCCCACCTCCAGAATTCTTAGGAGAGAAGAAACAAATCTGATGTTGAAACCACTATTAATAAGATATTCCTACCTCCCTTTCCTTTATAGTCTGAATTCCAGTCACACTGAGCTCTGCCCTTTTATGCCTCCCTGCTTTTGCCTTCATGGGTTCTTTGACGAGGCTGTCCTTTTTTTCCTTGATTATCTGGCTTTCAGAATAGGGAAAAGTATAATTTTTCTGTGTAACTATTTTAACTCTTCATTCAGTGCTCTGCCCCTGTAGGATTAAAAGTGCTCTCTCTTTGATCCTCATTGTACCTTGCATATTTCTCTATTACAGTTCCTATTGAACCCACGTGTTTGTGTGTCTGCATCTCTCTGAACTTCCTTTAGTGCAGTGTTTGTCAAATTATTATTATTATTATTATTATTATTATTATTATTATCATCCTAAGAAGACTTTTTGGACATTTTTTCTCCTAATTGCCCCTCGTCCCCATGATATTTTCATATACTCTATATCTGTTTATTTAATGTATGTATATCTATGCTTTATACATAAAAAAAGAGTAAGATTTTTCACCCCAACAAGAACCAATTTTTGTCCCACTGGGGTCAATGTTACTCCTCTTGAGAATATATCTTACAGCACAATACTAGATCTTATTAGGTATTTTGTAGACATTTGTTGAATTAATTAACTCAACTTGACTTTTAGGAACTTAAATGCTCTCTCTGCATGGGACAAAACTGATGAAAACATAAGAAACTTTTCTAATTCATTTTTGTAGCCTGTTCCTGAGTTCCACTCCTCCCTCTCATCTGTTGGAGATGCTCTTTCCATTGGGATTCTCTGTGTTGAGAATTGTGGGTAGCCAGACACCAAATGCCTAAAGCAAAAAATATATTAATGTGATAAGAAAGATTGGGAACAGTTTCACTACAGACAGAGCTTGATCCAGCACCCTATTCTCTCATTCTTTCAGGTTCTATCTATTCTTTAACTTTATTTGCCTTACTAGAGGCCTGGTGCACAAATATGGGAGGTTGGCCAACTGCTGGAGGTTGGCTGTGGGAGCACACTGACCACCAGCAGGCAGCGCCTGCATTGAGTGTCTGCCCCCTGGTGGCCAGTGTGTGTCATAGTGACTGGTCAACTGTCATTTGGTCGACTGGTCATAACGGTCCCTTAGGCTTTTATATATATAGACTAGAGGCCTGGTGCACAAAAATTTGTGCACTCGGGGGGGGGGGGGCAGTCCCTCAGCCCGGCCTGTGCCCTCTTGCAGTCTGGGGACCCCTTGGGAGATAACGACCTGCTGGCTTAGGCCTGCTCCCGGGTGGCAGAGGGCAGTCCCAATCCCTAGGTGCAGCCCCTGGTTGGGCTCGGAGCAGGGCCGATTGGGGAGTTGGGGCGCCGCCCCGTGTCATGCACAGAGCAGGGCGGATTGGGAGGTTGTGATGCCACCCTCAGTCACGCTCAGGGTAGGGCCGATTGGGGGGTTGGGGCACCGTCCCCTGTCACACTCAAGGCAGAGTCGATGGGGAGGTTGTGGCACCACCCCCTGTCACGCACAGAGCAGGGCCAATCAGGGAGTTGGGGTGCTTCCCCCTGTCACCCACAGAGCAGGGCCCATCAGGGGGTTGGGGCACCGCCCTCTATTACCCACAGAACAGGGCCGATCAGGGGGTTGGGGCGCCGCCACTGTCACACTCAGGGCAGGGCCGATGGGGAGGTTATGGCTCTACCCCATCACACACAGAGCAGGGCCCCTGGGGTGGGGGGGGGGGGGTTGGGGCGCCGCACCCTGTCACACACAGAGCCGCAGGGTGATCAGGGGTTTGGGGAGCTCCCCCCTATCAGGCACAGAGCAGGGCCAATCAGGGGGTTGGGGCGCCTTCACCTGTCATGAACAGAGCAGGGCCAATAGGGAGGTTGTGGCCCCGCCCCCTGTCACACATATTGCCGCAGGGTGATCGGGGTTTGGGCGCTGCCCCCTGTCACACTGATCCTGGTACCGGGAGGCCTCTCAGCTCCACTGATCCCAGTGCTGGGAGGCATATTCCCCTTTTACTATATAGAATAGAGGCCTGGTGCATGGGTGGGGGCTGGCTGGTTTGCCCTGAAGGGTGTCCTGGATCAGGGTGGGGGTCCCCACTGGGGTGCCTGGCCAGCCTGGATGAGGGGATGATGGCTGTTTGCAGCTGGTCACACACCCTTCAGGGTGGGGGTCCCCACTGGGGTGCCTGGCCAGTCTGGGTGAGGGGCTGAGGGCTGTTTTCAGGCTGGGACTGAAGCTCCCAACTGCTCCTTTTTTTCTTTTTTTTTCTTTAATTCTGGGCCAGCTTTAGCTCTGAGGCTCCAGCTCTTAGGCTTCCGCTCCTGAAAGCAGGTGTCTGGTTTGTTTCGGTTCTATAATCGAAACTCTGTATCAACTCCAGCTCTGAGATCCCAGCTGGCTGAAAGTTGGTTTCTGGGGTTTTGTTTAGCGTCTATATTTGTTACAATGTTTGCAACTGCAGGCTCAGAGGCCTGCAGCAGCAGGTGGGGAACATTGGAGTCCTCTGTCACTGAAGCAAGCAAGCCTCATGTTAGTTTCAAGCTGCCTGGCTGCTGGCCGCCATCTTGGCTCACAGTTAATTTGCATATCCCACTGATTAGCCAATGGGAAGGGTAGTGGTCGTACGCGAATTACCATGTTTCACTTTTATTAGATAGGATTCTCAGACTTGCCCATCATGTAAAATGGCTATAAAATAGCTTCTATTGGGCCCACTAGGCTATATCATTCTATATTTCTCTTCAAGAGGCAAGAGTAGGGGGCTCCATTCTACCAAGGAAAATTATATTGCATTTCATTTTATTTCTTGGAGCATGTGCTGATCCCTGGACAAATCCCCATATCCTGGGAGTACAAGACAGCCCTGGGTATCTTCATCACTATATTCTATATAGGATTAGGATTGCAAAGAACTGTTGAGTGGTAAGAACAGACTATTAAGTAAAAAAAAGAAAAAGAAAAAAAACTTCAGAGGCACTGAGATGAAACAATATCCAAAGGGGATTATTTAAATTGGGCTGGGTTATGGGCTGAATTTTATCCCCCACAAATTCAGATGTTAGAGTCCTAACCCCACTACCTCAGAATATGACTGCACTTGAAGGTAGAACCTTTAAACTGATCACTAAGGTAAAACGAAGTCATATGGATGGACCCTAATCCTCTATGACTGGTGTCCTTATGAGAAGAGGAGATGAGGCCACAAACACAGGCAGAGAAAAAACCATGTGAGGACACAGGGAGAACAGATCATCTACAAATCAAGGGGAAAAGACTCAGAAGAAACCAGACCTGCTAACACCTTGGCCTCAGACTTCTAACTGTGAGGAAATAAAATTCCGTCTGGTAAGCCCCTCAGTCTGGAACTTTGTTATCACTCTGGCAGCCCCAGCACACTCATACAGCTGAGCACCTTCAGAGAGGCGGATGGCATGCTCACTGGCGGCAGAACTAATTTTGCTTTGTAGTATCTGTGAAATGAAGAGACATTAACAGGGGTTCAGAGAAGCTCTTGGCTAAGGGGGATTCTTGTACTGGCGCATGTTCTCCATTTTTGCTCCGAGGTACTCTCACTGCAAAGATCAATTGACATTTAAGGCCTTTTCTGAAGTGAATTGTTATGATGAATGTTGACACCTCAATCCATTTAAATTAGGTCCCTTAAATGCTGCCAGAATAGAGGTTATTTTTGGTCAGCTTTTTCTTTTAGGATCCCCCAAGGGTTGTACCTCATGCTCTGAAGGGTAGGTACAACTGTGAAGGTTAAGGGCAAGGCCAATAGTCCAATGGCTGAGGAGGGATGACAGGATTCTGCCTTCCTTAAAACTCTGAGTGGAGGCAGAATGTAGAGCCTCTTCAACATGCTGGAAATGGTCCTTTATGCAGGCTTTCTTGTGTGTCTTTAACTGAAATGTATTTGTATTTTTTGAATGTGGCAGTGTGACTGGTGGTCAAAGGCTCTGCCTTTGGCATAAAGTAGACCTTGGTTTATGACCTCATTTGACACTAGTCAGTAATGTCGCTGGTTAAGAAAGTAGCTTGAACTCTATATTCCTCTTTATTTGTTTCTAAAATTGAGATCCTAACAGGACTCACTTCAGGAGCTTTTCTTAGAATTAAATGTATCCAGCATAATACTGGGTATAGATGAAGGGTGCTATGGTGCTGTGTCCTGGATTAGTATGAATAGTAATTAATAAAAGTAGCACAGAATATCATCGACCGTTTTAACCATAGTGGTGAAATAAAATGACATTTTTAAATGTAGCAAGCACCATTTAAGAAGGAGCATAGAGAAGGATGCTCATCAAGCCTGTGTTTACAGCCTGGAGAACCCCAAGCTCTCCTAAGTGTAACACAGTCAGCTATTGTTATTTCAAGGACAGATCAATGATGCCAAAAAGACCTATGATTGACATATCTTTGGTTGGTTTGCATTTGTTTGCTCTCTATATTAGGAACTGTTCATGTTTTTCCTGAATACCAGTTTCTTAATTAATTTCTCTGAAATTCTGGGAGGATTTTCTGTGGTTTCTCTGACCTATCCTACCATCCCTTTTAATCCCTTTTGTTCTGGAGTCTTGTGGTATAGGTTTTAGCTTTCTTCCCACCAATTTTCAGGGTTGGAGCAACATGCTGCTGCAATTTCCAGCTTTTTTTTTTTTTTTTTTTTTTTTTTTGGTTTTTCAAAGCTCACAGGGAAATCCAATTTAATTTCATTGTCTTTTGGTCTTGAATAATAAATAAAAGCAAGATAAGAAATTGACTCTAGTAACTGTAGTCTAAATAGGCAAAACTTTGGGGGATATATAAAAGATCATTTACTTGGATGAAATTTGTCTAATGTTTCTCAGTGTCATGAATATTTTATGTCAGCAATTTCAAAATAAGGCTTTTTACATATTAATTTTGCATAGCAATTTTAAATAACTGTGGCATGATAAGGATATGTAAAGAGATGTATTTCTATTTCTTAAATATTCTATATCTCTATGTGTTCATATATACATATATATCTCCTGACTTGGAAAAATGAGCATGATGTGTTTTACATGAGTCTTTGAGAATTTAATGTGAAAATGTAAGGTGGGAGGTTATCAAGTTTTGATCCAATACATGTCATTGCTGATAAATAGTTTCTTACATATAAAAATGAATATCTGGAGGGAACCTGAAGTAGGAGGTAGAACAAATTCACTCCCAGTTAGCTACCCTCTATAGATGAGTTTGTGACCAATCTTTTGCTTTTCTAGTCCTCAGTCTTCTAATCTATATAACACAAGCCTGGGGGACTAAATGGTGTTTAGGTCATATGCAAGGCTATTTCTCCTCTACTGTTCCAAGATTCTGTCTTCAGATTGCAGTGAACGTGTTGATGTGCAATGACAGGCCATGTGGCTGGTAGGTAGTGGGAGGATGAAGGCATGGAGGCATTAGAATTAGATGCATAAGTTAGTATGGCCACGCAGAAAGTACATCAGTGTTTGAGTTCAGAGTATCTAAGTTGTTTTTCTAGTATGCAGTTTAGGAGGGAATCACTTGATTAAATAAGCTTTTCTTATTTATGACTACACAATTTCTAGTGACACAATTCCACGCTATCCCAACCTCAGTAGTCAAGGCATCTCTCAGTAGTTGAAGCAACCAGATCATGTGATGAAGACAGAGACCAGACTGGCTCAAGGTGCACTTGGAGACATTTCTTGTCTAACCCTTGGTCCCCTTTTCTATACCCCATAGTTTTATTGCCTTGGGGGATACAGCATGGCGGTTCAGAGTGAGGGCTCTGGAGCCAATCTGCCTGAATTTGAGGTTTAGCTCCATAACTTATGAGCATATTATAGGACTGGACATTATAGTTAAGCAATCTTTGCCTCATCTCCCTCACCTTTAAAGTGACCGTGGTTATAGTATCACCTCCCAGGATTGTCATGAGGAGTAAATGTGTTAAAATACGAAGAGCTTGGAATGGTGCCTGAACATTGTAAGTGCTTAATAAATAAATGTCAACTATTACTGTCCATTTCCATATCCATTCTATGTCCATTTCTAAGTTGAGAGCCTACTTGTTAACCCAACATGGTTCAATATTTCCTTTTAAAATCTGAGAATGAACACCGTGCAATGTTGCCTTTCTCCCTCTCTCTATCTCCTTCCTTTTTTTCTTCCCATAAATTATCTCTCTCCTCTTTCTTTTTTGCCTTGAGCCTGCTGTGTCTTTTTCTCTCATGGTGAAGAGGTGATGGGGACTTCTTAAGTGTCTTTGTTAGGAAGAAACTCCCCCTGTGTAGGATCTGAAAACAGTAGCCTGCTAATTTGGTCAGTACTGAGATGTTGCCTTGGACTCTCAAAACATTTCTGCTCAGTGTGTAGGTTACAGAATACTTTCATGTTCCTGTTACCTAAAGAGAGACTAAAATATTTGGAAAAGGCACATGCACCATTGTCTTTAGTATTAAACCAGGACACAGTTGTTTCATACCCTTCAGGGTCTCTCCTCCTTTAATCTCTCCCAAGAATTCTGATCCAGGTGAGGAACGAGAAGGGATAAGCACAATGAGATAGAGATTGAAAGGGAGACATGGCTAAAGGGTTATCCAGTCTTAGAAATGGATAGCTTCTAAGACCGCCTGGAGGAAAACAAAAAATAATATTAACTACACTGACCAAATAGCTAATTTCATGTTAATGTGGCAATTCCATTATGCTCCTAGCAATCACTAGTTTTTCCTGAGGAAGGTAAAGGGGTTTGGTCTTGGTTTTCCCATCATCCCTTCCTTGATGGTACAATACTTTACTCCATCATCTTTTGTAGTATGGCATGTAGGACAGATATCCTATCTAATAATAGCCAAACATGGTAATTAACCATACCTTCGCTACGCCTCTCATTGACTAATCAGCAAGATGTGCAAATTAGCCACCAACAAAGATGGTGGCTAATTTGTATACTGCAGGCAGGCGCCACCAGCATGAGCCGCCATCCAGGCCCCCGTGTGTGATGCCAGAAGCCACTTGCCTGCTGCCCGGGACCCAATCTGCTCTCGGGCCGCAGGCAAGTCCGGCCCCACAAGCCCCAGGAGCCGCCAGATATGGCAGTAACTCTATCAGTAAGCACTCTGAAAGTCAGTGGCATAAATGCACTAATTAAAAGGCAGATTATGAGGGTGAATCAAAAACAAAACCCACTTTAAATATAAAGACACATATAGATTAAAAGTAAATGAATTAAGCTGCAGCTTGTTTTGCTCAGTGGATAGAGCATTAGCCCTTGGACTGAAGGGTCCCAGGTTTGATTCCAGTCAAGGGCATGTACCTCAGTTGCTGCCTTGATCCCCAGTCCCTATCAGAGCATGTGCAGGAGGCAACCAATCAATGTGTCTCTCCCTTTCCCTTCACTCTCTCTAAAATTCAATGGAAAAATATCCTTGGGTGAAGATTAACAAAAACAAAGTAAATGGATTAAGTAACATTAAAGAGATTATAAGAAAAATATATTCCAAATTTTGTTAGTTGTATAATGGTTATGTTTAAATTATTAACACCTAAGAAATAGGGTGAAGGGTACATATAATATGCTATAGTATTTTATAGTTTTTTTACATGTATGAGATTATTTCAAATTCAAATATTAAAAAATTAAAAATTAATAAAATATTAATTAAAACATATCTGCATTACGTGAAAAATCTCCTAATTGCTTCTAGCATAATTTACTAAATTGTACTAAAATTTACAAGGATTCAATTAAAAAATATCTTAATTCTAAATGATATAATAGAAAATATATAATAGTGCAGTTATAAGCACTTATCTGAAAATAAAAATTTAAAGAAGTGAATTTAAAGAAGGGATTAGTCAAAGAAAATATATGCACAACCCATGGACACAGACAACAGTATGATGATGGCCAGAGAGAAGTGGGGGGCAAGAGCTGGGTAGAGGGGGTAAAAGGGGGGAAATAGGGACATCCTATATAATAATAATAAAAGGCTAATATGCAAATTGACTGAACGGCAGAATGGCCCATTGCTATGATGCACACTGGCCACCAGGGGGCAGACGCTCAATGCAGGAGCTGCCCCCTGGTGGTCAGTGCACTTTCATATGGGGAGTGCCACTCAGCCAGAAGCTGGCTCATGGCTGGCCAGCGCAGAGGTGCTGGCAGGAGCCTCTCCCACCTCCGTGGCAGTACTAAGAATGTCCAACTAACGGTTTAGGCCCAATCCCTTGGGGGCCTAAGTCTTTAGTCAGACATCCCCCGAGGGCTCCCTGGCTGCCAGAAGGATGTCTGACTGCAAGCTTAGGCCTGATCCCCCGGGGAGTGGGCCTAAGTCAACAGGTGGACATCCCCCAAGGGGTCCTGGACTGTGAATGGGCACAGGCTGGGCTGAGGGACACCACCCCCCCTCCCACCCCAGTGTACAAATTTTTTTGCATTGGGCCTCTAGTTATGTAATATTATCTACTCTTATCTTACAGAAGCTCAAATGTATGTCCTATACATTTTATATGCTTACATATCCCTAGTATACTAACATATTTCCAAAGATGCAAAATGCAGGTTTATTGACAAATCTACTTGATTAAAATTATGTAAAAAGCTCATATATTTTTAAACTAGATTAAGTACTGATCACTTTCCATTTTTATTTCCTTTTTGTCACACATTCAGAAATCTATGTTTTAAGTGAAAAAAAAAATTTTTTTTGCATTTGCACAACAGATATAATAGCCCCCCTGCTTCTGTTTTCTACATAGACATTTTCAAAGCATTCTAATAATAAATCCTGTGACAGGCTTTGACCATAATGGCTTTTCAAAGCTTCCACACAATGAAACTCAGTTAAGACCAGGCCATCAATAAGACCTCAGTGCTGAAGCAGGGAAAGGTGCTGCATATCTAAACCCATTAAATGAATCATTTATTTTGCTACTCATCTGTCATGTTTTGAAGGTCACATAACAATGCTTATTTCTTACGGCCCAGCGGCAAGCTGTAGAATCACAGGCTGAACCAAGTCCTTGAGTCAAAAACTTGAGAGGGGTAATTGTATTTCCAGGACTAATCCCTGCGGTTATGTTCACTGGGTAAAATCGAATCTCATGCCCTGGGAGGGCACAGCACGCCTGCAAGGGCAGGAAAAGGATTTCTCCACATTGCTTTTAGCCTCTGCATAGTTGTGTCGTATTGAAATATATTTAGAGTGTGGTCAGCTTTTTTGTCTCCCCAAATGCAGGGCTAGGGGGTTTTTACAAGTTGAGGTGGCATAATGGTATGGAGGGGATGTGTCTGAGAAGCAGATGCTCCTGCGTTTGAATTTCCATGTGGCCACTGACATACTGTTCATCATTAGGCAAGTTGCTTGACCTCTCTGATCCTCCTTTTCTTTATGTATAAACTGAGGCTAATGCTGCCTGTCTTGCAGGATTGCTGTGAAGATTTGCTGATTTATTGCATGTAAAGTGATTTCTGGGGTGCCTGACACACAGTAGATACTCAGTATTTGTTAACAGTCACCACCCCCCTATTCTTTCTCACTATTGGAGTCACTTAACATGAGAATCCTTCCCAGAGCCATGCAGGAGAGCCTGCGGTGATTGCTCTGAACATCCTATATGTTCTATTTATTTGTTCACGGTTTTGTTAAACTTCATTTATTAACATAACTTACGTACAGTAAAGTGCACAAGTCTTATGCGTATAGCTCAATGGAATAACATATACCCATGCAACTTCCACCTGGATCAAGGTGTAGACTATTTCCACACTCAGGAGATTCCCTTGTACCATTTTCTAGTTGATTACACCAAGGATCTGCTGCATAATTTGCAGCTCACAGTCCAAAGTGAAAACATGGGCCCCTTGTTCTAAAAGTATTAAGAATTTCAAGGCGGTGAGAATAGCATTAAGCTCAGCACAGGGCCTTTGTGAGTGTGAAGCCTTATGAGACAAGCCTTATGAGAATGTAATCCTGCCCTGATTACATTCCCACCACCTGGGCTGACTACTATTCCACCTTCTGTTGCGGTGCATTATGGTCAGGAACTTGTAGCAATAGAATTACACGGTACGTACTGATCTGCGACTAGCTTTTGTTTTTTTAATTTCTCAACATAATGTTTGTGGGGCTCATCCATGATGTTGAATGTTTTAGTGGTTTTTATTTTTCACGCTGTGTATATTTCATTATAGAAATATGTGCCCCAATTTATCTATTATCCTGTTGATGGATATTTTGGTTGTTTCCAGTTTGGGGCTGTTATAAATAAAACTGCTTACTATATGTCTTTCAGTAGACATACATACTCATTTCTCTTAGCATATACTTAAGAATGAAATTGATGTTATGGGTAAGACACTCCATAGGAACTTGGTGTGAAATAACTACACCTGAGGGAAGTGCACATTAAAATAACAATGAGATCCCACTGATCACTCACCAGAATGGCGACAATTAAAATCTGAAAAGTCCATGTCTTGGGGAGGATTGGAATTCACATACATTCTGGAGGGAGTATAAATTGGTTCAATTGCTTCGAAAGCTTTTGCCTAAGCTAAACATATACATGACTTATGACCCAGCAGTTCCATTCCTGGATGTATTTATTTTCTACCTTCTGAAGGCACTTTGAGGAAAAAAATATCTAAGATAAATTTCAACCCGATCCCGGCTTATTCGTGTGCTTGGGGGCCATTTGCTGTGGAAGTCAGTCATACCTAAGTCATGCCCATGATCACTGGGCGTTCTGTATACCTGCTTAAAAGCTCCTCTGCATGACTTCTGGTCCTGACTTGTAGGCAAGAGATGGACCAGGCAAAGGAGGCCTGGTGGGATAGCAAAAGGTTGTCATTAAGAACCATCTTTCATTGCCCATTTTCTTATAGCTTGTTAGTGGAGGAAACTTGGAATAAGACACATAGGCACTTGGTGATTTGCCCAGTGAATGTCCAAGTGGACCTCAGAGACTGCCCTGTGAGACAGGAGTGTATGCTGACCCATGGAATGTATTGAGACAGGTCCCCATCACAAAGCTGACATTTCAATGCAACAGGGTCACCCACTTCCTTCGCTCCTTGGTTTCTAAACAGTAGCCCACAGAATGTGTCCTGAGGAAATTTTAGAAAAATCACATTCCCTGGCACTATGCCTTGGAGATTCTGATCCAGCACATCTGGGTTAGGATCTAGAATCCACATTTTTCTGGACTGAGCAACCAACCCTGGCCAAGACAGAGCATATAATAACAACCACCTCTGCCTCTTCAGCTGGAGCGCAGATACTCAGCTGAGCTTTCACCAACTCCCTCCCCAGATGGCTCTATGATTTTCCTAATATCTATGAAAGTCAAAAAGTAAAGTCCTAAGAGTAGACCGATACCACCACTCACCTAACAAGTGTATAACCCATCTCTCTTGGTAGGACTTGCTCTTTGGGTGGGCCTTTCTTGAATAACAAATGCCTCAACTCTTTTTAAAAAATATTTTTATTGATTTCAGAGAGGAAGGGAGAGGGAGAGAGAGATAGAAACATCAATGATGAGAGAGAATCATTGATTGGCTGCCTCCTGCACACCCCACACTGAGAATCGTGCCCACAACCTGGGCATGTGCCCTAACTGGGAATCAAACCATGACCTACTGGTTCATAGGTCAGTGCTCAACCATTGAGCCACACTGGGCTGCCTCAACTCTTAAGATGATCACCTTGTCCTTGACCCTCTCAGGTGTCTTTGACAAAGCCAGCCATTCTAGTTGAGCCAGATAACAGGTATGACCATCTATTGAGCATTTGCTATTGAACATTTGCTATGGCCTTGTTTCTTTGCACATATGTTATCTCATTTAATCCTTATAACAATTCCCATGAGTTTGATGTTATGATTATGCTTATGTTATAAGTGAGAAAACAAAGACTTAGAATAGTGAGATAATTTTCCTAATTAATATTCTAAATAGTGGGAGAACCATTGTACTACAAAACTCTCTCAACCTGGGGGTGGGTGTGTTTGGGGTTACTAAGGAGAAATCAGGATTTGACCACACATATTTTTGGTTTTCTAGATGATGTTTAGTGTCCAGTGCCAGCTTCCTTCGTCTCTTTGCCCTAACACATTGTCTAGGTAGCAACATGTATTACATTAGAACGAGGCTTTTTATTTTCCATATTTTACATGTTTTACTTGGAGTGGAAAGGGATCTTCACTCTCTGTTGTAGAGCTGGTCTGTTTTCTACCAAGCAAATAGAGGGACAGGGATCAGGGGTTGTCTCATAATGAAGCCCTGTTGCAGGCTGTTCATAAATTGGACTGCTCTTCTTAGCTATCTTTTCCTGATGCCCACAGGAGTTTGACCTAAACGAATAGATAATTACTCAGGATGTTACAAACATCCCGATCCATTTGGCAATCCCTTTATTAAGTGAAACGGGGCCCTTTTTTTCTTATTCAGATACTGCCTGTTAATAGAATAATCTCGAAGCTATTAGCATTTAAAGAGGAATTTAGACAAAGATGTCCTGAATTGTCCCTTCTCCTGGCTCTTGGTGCTCATGGGATCCTTGCTTTAGCTAATTAGGCCGAAATGAATATTAAGTGCATTGATCTCTATCAAGCACATCCGGGAAGGAGAGTTTTTGTGAAAATCATTTCAGTTGCAGACTTTGTTTGCCCCTACAAAGTATCTGATCCCAAACAATAGGCACTGGGGACATTCCAAAATTCAAACAAAACAAAGCAAAACCCCACAAAAGATAAGGAGAAGGGTTCTTACAGTTTCTGAAATGCCCTTGCTTAATCTTCAACCACCCGTGGCTTAGCTTTATTTCCATGGGAACCAAGAGGAAAAAAGTATAGCATCACTTCTCCAGACCCCCAGAAAGCTTGTAAGAGTTGTGCCTCATGGCATTGCATAGGGAGTAAGCACTCTGCTCTGGAAACAGAAAGAGCTGGGTTCAGATCCTGACTCAGACCTACATAATCCATGGGACCTTGGGCAAACAATCTCCTTAAGCCTAAATTTACACACCTTTAATAGGAATTAAATTCTTTCATACATTCCTTATGCCTTAGGGATATGAAATGGACATAGTAAAATCATTGAACAAATATTGGTGATTATTAATGATGAAGATTGGGATAAGTGTCTTCAGATATGACATCAAAAACAGCAAGATTCTAAGTCTTCCCAGTTACGTTTCAAAATTACCAGAGGTGAGAAGAGAGCAGTTTGTTCTTTCTGAGGGGCAGTGTGAAGTGTAGTAGGAATAAAACTTAAAGTGTGATGATGATAAAGACTTGACTATGGACACATATTCTGTCTCTGATTTAGGGCACCTTGCTTCAGCTCTTTGAAGTCCATTATCTTTACCTGTAAAATGGAGAGAGTTGCACTTTCTTCCAAGTGCTATACTGTCTGACTTCATGAGGAAATATTCATCAAACACCTGTTACCAGACTGTAAGGGTCTGTCTGCACACATAAAAGCCCAATTGGACACGAAAGGGAGTTTGCAGCAAAGAAAGTGAAAGGTTACTAGTGGAGGAAGTGGCCATGCCTGGAGGCAGGTGAGCTAATGCTCTAAGGGAGTCAGGGTTGTGGTCTCTACTGATTGGTTGATGCTAGGGTAGGGGGTGATTCACCAGCGCAGCTGGTCTTGCTGTCAGCCATGGTGTCACTTGGTCTAGGTTTCTTGCACCCGTAGAAATGGGGCCTTTTCACGGAGTCCCAAGGAAAGCATTCCAGGGACCATGTATGGGAACTTGTGGCCTGGTAAGGTTTATTGACATTGAAGTAAACACAAAGGGCTGTCCTGGGTTCAGCTCTATCTCGCTGTGGGAAAAGTTCAGCCTTGTCTTCATCAGCCCCAGAAATAGGGCCAGTGTCCAGGCTGTGTGCCATTTGTTCAGTCTGTGTTTCTATCTCCATCCAATTAGCTTAGCTTCTGTTCCCAGGTGCACTCCTGCTGGCCCTGTGGCTAAGCTCACTAAGGCCCACGTGGTCTGGCAGGAGCTTCAGAGAGAGTGCCCAGTGAGCACTCTTACAGAGAGAGAGAGAGAGAGAGAGAGAGAGAGAGAGAGCGAGAGAGAGAGAGAGAGAGAGAGAGAGAAAACTTCGTTAATGTTGGATTAAATTATCTTCAGGCTTGGGAAGGAGTAGGCACTTTTCAAACTAAACAATCAACCTCCCAATCTTTCACTGGCTTCATTGGCTGTTGGGTCCTCCCCCTACCAGTGGTCGGCAAACTCATTAGTCAACAGAGCCAAATATCAACAGTACAACGATTGAAATTTCTTTTGAGAGCCAAATTTTTTAAACTTAAACTACATAGGTAGGTACATTGTTATTAACTTAATTAGGGTACTCCTAAGGCTTAGGAAGAGCCACACTCAAGGGGCCAAAGAGCCTCATGTGGCTCGCAAGCCGCAGTTTGCTGACCACGGCCCTAGCCAATCCATTCCCTAGATCTTCTGGGGTTCTCTCTCCCTTATGAAATCCAATCCTTTTCCCAGGCTAGACTGACAGGCCTTTATGGTCCTCCTCTTGGCTTCTACTGGGCATGTGCCCAGCAGAGGAATTTTCCTTTCTCTTTCCCCTGACAGGGCCAGCAGTTCTCCAGGGGGACTGGAAAGCTGGTCCTTTCTCTCTACACAGGAAAGGGAGGGGTGTTAACCCCCTTTGCAGGGAAATCCTGGGGAGTGTGTGAATCTGTAACTTCCTGGAAGATTAGTCTTTTTAATATTTAATTCCCTGTGCTCCCTTCCTCTATTAATAGTTAGCTACCTACCCTAACAGTTTCATTGCTTCTCTGAGACTGGAACTGAAACACTATTGAGACCTAGTTGTTATCTCTAATTTGACTAAAACTCTGTCTCTGTGGTCAGCAGACATGAGGCTTTGGTCCTAAGATTATTTGATGCTGATCAGACCTTCATTATCTTGAGGGTTTAATGATTAAGGGAGTGGGCATACAAGGGAGAGGAAAGTAGGTGAGTCAGTGTGCTAGATGAGGCCAGTTTGAATTAAAAGGCAAGAAAGGAGGAAAGGTCAGATTAAAGAAATGAAGTTTCTGCAGACTAGCACAGTAATCGTGCTCAGTCCTATGGTATGTTATGACTCAGTTTTCCTTTTCCTTTTCTGGGGCCAGGTATTACTGTTTCTCCTCTCTGTAGGGTTGGTGAGCGGAGATGGATAATGGGATGGTGAGGGGCAGCCAGTGGACCTGGGTGTGGAAGAGGGCTGCAGGGAGGCAATCAGTAGGGGACAAAAGTAAGGTGACTTTGTACTTTATAACTGGTTTCTTTTACTCCTGCAAACCACCATGAAATGCAATTGAAATAACTTCCCCATACTTGAGCAACAACCAACTGTTTTTCAAGGAAAAACACACATCTCTCTCTCTCTCTCTCTCTCTCTCTCTCTCTCTCTCTCTCTCTCTCTCTCTCTCTCTCTAACATGCTCACTCTTTGGAGTCATTTTCCTATTTCTTGCCACTTCACTTTGAATCATAGAGCAAGACTGAGTTCTGTTCTGCCCTCTAGCCAGTTCCTGCGCTTTCCTTTCCAATGGAAGAGTTGGTGGGACAGTAATGGAGAGAGAGCACAACAAATGTGCTTCTCCTGAGGTTGGAAAAGCATCTTTGCTCAGCAATAGTGACAAGTCTGGGGGCTGCACCTCAACCTAGCTAGGATTCCTGCACTTCCTCAGCCTCCCTCACCCTCCGACCACAGCTGAGAGCAGCACGGGATTCAGAGCCCGCCTGCTGGAGCCGCAGGGCCGGCTGCAGCTCCTCTTTAATTTCCCTCATCATTTGAGTCACACGCGTCTCAGACACAATAAGGCACCTGCACAAGCAGTGCCCTTGTCACCATGACAACCCACACACGATGGGGATGAGGCAGGTGGCACAGAAGGAGGTCCATGTTCCTGATCTCCTGTTGGTGGCGCTGCTGACATAGAATCCTTCCACAGTTGCTGGGACACTGTCACCCCCACTTCTGGGCTGAGGTGGAGGGTTGGGGGTGGGGTGGAAAGCTGAATTCAGAAGCAACTCAGGTGTTGGAAGGAGAAGTTTCCAGGCTACTGGGAAGCAGAGGACCACTCCTCCCCCCCCCCCTCCCCCCCAACACCACCCACACACAATTGTTAGTGCTCTCTGAGCTGCTGTCTTTTAACAGATGAGGCATTTTCCTCACAAGCAGGAAAAAGAAAAAGAGGAAAGAAAGAAATTCAATCAATTCTTTATAGAGGCTTTCTGATGCTTGTCTTAGGGGCCGCCACCTCCCACCACTGCCATCAAATGAACTGGTCTCAGCAGTGAAGCAGAAGGACAAATTGAAACTCTTTAGAATAACAGGGACAAGTTTGAATCCCAGCTCAGCACCTTGCTAGCTATGTGTGCTCTGTCAACTCCTGACCTCTGAGACTCACATCAGGCACCAACTGCTGATCCACAAATCTATCCAGGATTCCTTGTGAGGGTTAAAGGACGGTGATATATGTAATGTGCCCAGCACATCTGTGGCCCAGATAGACAAGTAATTGTGGGCTTTTAGTGTAATACCATTCACATGAATGTATCGATAAGTTCAGATGAACATTTTGAACTTCTTTTATTAGGTATTAGCTATAGAAGATAAATGGCGCCTTCTCCCCCATTACCTAAGCCTGGCGGGTTTGACTGAACTTTCCTTTGCAGGAGGAAAGTTGGGACCCTGTGCCACAGCAAAGGGCCTCTGTAAAGCGGTTTTCCCCAATAGGAAGGAATTCTGAAAGCGGAGGAGTCCAAACAAGACAAGATACTACTCGTTCTTTACTTCCAGCTCCTGCAACACTGGATGTTCAGTAACTGTGGTTGAATGAACCCCAGGGATGTGTTAGAATCACACCAGCAAGGTAGCTCCTTTGAGATGGTAATATCAGGCTAAGCTTTTAGAAGATAGAGCTCCTGACACTATTTCATTCCTGCACCCAGATGATCCTTTTAACATGCAATTCAGATTGCATTGCTCTTCGGCTCCAAACCCTTCATTGGTTCCCCACTTTCTTGGAATGAAAACCAAAATCCTAACAGTGACTTCATGGCTCTTCTGACCCTTCTGACCTTGTGTCTTGCTAGTCTCCTCCCCACTCACGCTGCTTCGGTCATGCTAGCTGTGCTGCTGTGCTCAGATCGGTCATGCTTTTGTCTTAAGGCCATTGCACTGGTAGTCCACTCTGTTCCGGTATTCTTCTGCCCAAATATCTGCATGTCTAACATGCTATATTATGTATGTGTTTTTCTGTTTGTTTATTTTCTGTCTCTTTCTTTGGGAATGGTTGCTTCTCAAAGGCAGGGGTTATTTTTACCTGTTTTGTTTCAAAATTTTTTTGATTGACTAAAATAGTACTTGGCATAGGGTAAATACTAAGAAAATATAGGCTGAATGAATGACAGGTGGGTAGGATAACCACTCTTTTATGCATATTCTGAAATGAAAGGAGCAATCAGTTCATACAGGACAGTGTTTATTTTTTAAAAATATATTTTATTGAATTTTTACAGAGAGGAAGGGAGAGAGGGATAGAGAGTTAGAAACATCGATGAGAAACATCGATCAGCTGCCTCCTGCACACCCCCCACTGGGGATGTGCCTGCAACCAAGGTACATGCCCTTGACCAGAATCGAACCCGGGACCCTTCAGTCCGCAGGCTGAGGCTCTATCCACTGAGCCAAACCGGTTAGGGCAGGACTGTGTTTATTTAAAAAAAATTAATTATTCACTCATAGATAACTCAAAGATTGGGTATTTTGACCTATTCTCCCTAAAGAATACATGAAATTCTGTTCATGAAAAAAAAAAAGTTTTTCTATTTACCAGCCATCGTATTTGACTAGAGGAAATTCCGTTTGTGAGTTCCCTTTTAATTCTCGAAGTTGTTGCAAACTCTCACTGAGATTCAGGGAAAGATTTACCTAGAAAAGCCATCTCATAAAGACATTTCACCAGGAGATGCTCACTGGAGACCAAAATCTCCAAGATCTCGGTAAATTGTTATGTGTGCAACATGCTTCTTAACTGCCTGGGTCACCTTGCCTCCAAGGTCCATGAGGAAGGGCAGGTGCTAAACCTTGCTGACTTTTCTTTTGTCACCCCAAGTCTCATGTTAGACTGTCCCCCACCCACCCCGGATCCAGATAGGCTGAGCCACAACGATGAAAGGCTCCAAAGAAACCACGGAGGCTCTTCTCACGTGGAGCCTTTTTGAGGTGTGAACACCTTGGGTCCTTGGGATACTTTTGTTGCTAAAGGAACTGAATTCCTTTCAAGTGAGGGCCTATTGAAAACAGGCACAATGCCGAGGAGCCATTGTCATGTCCACCTCGAGCCAAATGTGCACAGCTTTCAAGTTAAAATTGGATATTTGAAAATCTAAAAGCTGTCTCTATGGACTTTTGTATTAGAAGCTCTCTGTAATGCGTGGATCAGTGGGATACTTTGGAACCTGCATCCATTGTGCCCACATGAAATAGGCCAGACCCCACTGGGAATAAAAAAAAAAAAAGAGTAAACTGCTCATTCATTTGGTGAACTGGGTGGAAGCCGGGAGGGGAAGATTAACTCTTTGGGGAGACGACGCACAGATGCAGGCACAGATATATGAGCTATAAGGTGGGGAAGAGGAGAGGAGTTGTTTATAATTAATTTGTCAGCTTTGGGATATTTTATTTGTATAAAAATCAATATACTTGATGTAATTTTCAGTATCCCTCTTCAAATGTAGATATGGACTTAAGTTTAATTTTATAAAAGCATTTCTCTTGCAATAACCTGGTATCCAAAATTCAAAGTACCTGGAAAAAAAAACAAACTGAAAAAGTGCATTCAAAAAATATTTTGTCTTATATGGCATAGTTTTATCAGATATATTCTTAACAGGCTTTTGTTTGTTTTTACTGTATTAAGACATTCTGGCATTAAGAAGACTTACAGGATAGTATTTTTGTGACCTAAAATTGGTTACTGTAAAGATATGAAACAACGAAACTATGGTTTCTTGAACACTTACTATAAGCCCCAAACTCTGCTAAGTGATAATTCACTAGAACTTCCCCGAACCTCCCTGGCTATGAGAAATAATTATCTTTATTTTACATAAGAGAAAACTGATCAGAGAGTATAAATTATTTTTTTAAGGTCTCACATCTACCGAGGGAAGAAGCAGCTACAAATTAACTTCTAATTAATAGAAGACAGAAAAAATGTCTTTGTTTCTACATGCACACCCTCTACAACAGGGGTGGGGAACCTTTTTTTTTTTTTTTTGGCCAAGGGCCATTTGGATATTTATAACATCATTCATGGGCCATACAAAATTATCAACTTAAAAATCAGCCTGCTATATTTGGTCAAACATTTAATTAACTCACCCCTAATGCCTTCGCCGGGACAGACCAAATACTTTCTCAGGCCTTATATGGCCTGAGGGCCGGGTGTCCCCAATCCCTGCTCTACAATGAGAAAATAATTTATTTCAGGCCAATGAATCTGGCTCAGTCTATTTTATTCTCACTTTAATTTGGAAAATTACATATTAATGTTGAAAACTAAAAAGCACTCCTAAGGCCAACAATTTAAAATAATTAAAGGAAGTTATGTTTATGCAAAAATTTAAGCAAACATATTTTGCATGGTTGTAATCTGTATGAACAGAGAATTTTATACCTTGGTCTTGCAATTTTATGTCTTATGTATATTTTACATGATGTTGCCAACTTTTAAAAATGTTTTTAAAACTTGATAACATTTCAATGAGTAGGCATTTCATAATATTGGTTATCTTAATTATTTCTTATTTTTAAGTATTATAGGTTACATTACAATCAACATCTTAATTAAAAAACAACAACACTTAAATGACTAGTTTCTCCAGAATAATTTTTGAGACTGGGATTACTGAGATATTTTTATTTCTATTGCTATGCATTGATATATTGCTTCTCAAAATGATAGACCCACATTGCAAGTGCACCCCAAGTTGTTTGAGCTAGTGAATTGTAATGAATCTTCAATATCATTGGCAGTTGTGATTTATTTTGAAAGTTCGTCTGTGCAGTAGCAATGAATTGTAACTTCACTGTTTTAATTTGCATTAATTTGATTATTTGCAGGAATATATTCATTTAAAATGTTCATTTTCTCTTTTTATCATGCAAATCAGTGGCATCACTCAAGAACATTATTTTATCATGTCTAGTGGTCACAAATGTATCTAAATTTTCCAATTATACAAATTTCTATAGATGTATAAATATGTATGCCTATTTCACTTTCACATTAGATAGAAATCATTGCAGGATACATAAACTATAAAATGGTTCTTTTCTCTGAGAGAACATCAAAAAGTCTATCATCTTTATCAGGTATTACTGAGAACTTAAATTATTTACTTTAATGAGATATTCCATGTTACCTTTCCTGGATTCATAAGTTTCTAATAACTCAATGAAATAGTCACACCAGTGTAATTAAGGAGTTGTCATTAGAATCCTGTCTTTTTCAGGCTGGTGACCCCTCTGTAAATGAAGGGTATAGGTGAGGAATGAAGCAAGACCTTGAGCACCAGCAGAGCCTGCGCCTGTGTAGCCCTTTGGCCGCTAAGAGGGGGATGTGAAGAGTAAGTCCCAATGCTCAATATCAATAAGTTCTGGATGTCATTCACAGCAGTTGCCATATAGAGACCCACTATTTAGTTGTGGGCATTTTTTGGTCTCATAAATTTCCATGAAACTGTGGCCAGAGATTTAAACTATTAAACTTATCCTTGAGTAAAAACAATAAAATCTGTCAACTTGTTTGAACAGTTTCAGCCATAGAAACAAGTTTGGATGAGTCCAGTGGGGGTAGAGAATTTGTACCAAGACAGATAAAACTCGTTCATTCTCTCACATTGTTTGGGCAGCACAACTGTGTATTGGGCAGTGTTTCAGAGGCCCTTTGATCTGCAAATGGACAATAAAGGGCCATGGTGTTTGGTGGAAAGTAATGAGAGCATGTGGCTCTCATTCTTCCTTTTCCTTTCATGGTTCAAACCCTCTTAAATGGTGATCAGGAATAGATTACCTACACAGCACTGAGCACCCCAAAAGGTTAGATGGTCTGAGAATTAACATCATTCATGACAAAAGCAAGTACGTTCAGTTATCTTAGCATTCACTCACTAATAAGGGAAGGGGCATGCCACGTGCTCCAACAGGAGATTTAAACTCTAGGGTTTAAGTCCTCAATTCTCTCCACTTATTTAATGGTGTCCCTAGGCTAGACAGGTAACATATCTGAGTTTCTTATTTATGAATAAGAAACCTGAACATATGTCCAGGTTTCCCTCCTGCTGCCACATTTTGCTATGCTTTAGTAACATATGCATCAAGCTCCTACTTCTGGCACAATGCCCTTCAGGCTTATGAAGAAAGTAGGAAAGAAATGTACTAGTAAGGTATATTCTGTGCTAGGCCAGGATTTTCAGTCTTGTGACCACCCACAGACATAACGGCAAGTAAAAATGTATGCACCCAAAGGAGAGGTGCCTGCAATAGTAATGCTCTGAGGGCAGTCTTGACTATGGATGAGCTCATATGGTATTTGGAGGTTAGAGAGAATATGATAGACTTGAAGCTGAGCAATGCTGTGTTCCACATTTCACTACAGCACCTGCTTTCCGGTGCAGCTTGGTTTAAGTGATTAGATGTCTAGGATTTAGTTTGCTTACCCATCAAATGGGAAAGTAGCCCAGACGGTGTGGCTCAGTGGTTGAGCATCAACCTATGAACCAGGAAGTCATGGTTTGATTCCCAGTCAGGGCACATGCCCAGGTTGTGGGCTTGATCCCCAGTGTGGGGCATGCAGGATGCAGCTGATCGATGATTCTCTCTCATCATTGATGTTTCTATCTCTCTCTCCCTTTCTCTTCTGATCTGAAATCAAGAAAAATATTTTAAAGATGGGAAAGTAATAATTCCTTTAAATGATTTATTGTAAGGCTTAGAGATGGAGTGTGTAGGGCAACTCTACTTCCCTGATATGTTGTAGTCACTGCAAAACAAAATGTTAGAAGAAGATGTAGGAAGAGGAGATGTGTGGGCAGCATAACCAAGGGCTTCCTGGTGGATATTAGAAAGAGTTTTTTGCACTTTCAGTTGAGTAAAGGAATTTCTAAAATGTGGCAGGCGTATATATCATTTACATCATGGAGCTTAATGTTCTAGTGGGCCAAAAAAAAGGGGGGGGGGGATGAAAATATGTCATTGCTCTGAGGAATGCTTTTATGCCCAGTATACATTCGAGAACTTAACAGCAAGATGACCTGATTTAATCTGAGGTGTTAGAAGATAATTCTTTAAGGAAGGGACCTCTGTGCTGAAATCCGAGAGACGCTAAATAGGAACTGATTAATTGATGGGAAAGGCGCATAGAAAGCCCTGAGCTGGGGAGGAGGATGACACATCTGAGCAGCTGAAGGTTAATAGAACTGAAGCAAGGACTGAAGCAAGAATGATCCCTGAGGGTCCAGTGGGTGGAAAATTAGTAAGCGGAAACATTAGGGGTGAGGGGGGGTCCCTGCTGCAGATCGTTCAGAGTGATTAGCTATGAGCTGGGGGATGCTGAAGGATGAGGGCTTTGATCAGATATTGGGGTTCGGTTGGGATGGGGGGATTCTTACTAAACTGACGTAGCAAGATTCCTGATACAGTGGACCTCAAGATCTAGGCTTAGAGGGCTTAGTGAAGCCCAACTAGAGTCTGGAAAAGGAGAGAGTCTTCTCCAGATGCAATTACAATTTAATATATCTGACTAGGTGAATAATTAATTAAGTTCTTTCTAAAGGTATATATTACGTTTGCATGTCCAGTCATAACATGTTCTAAAAAGGGTTTTTTTCTCTTATTCACATACGAGGCTAAGCTGAAAATGATCAACATCTATAGGGAAGTTTGCTTAAAGTGTTGGTATTTTTTTAAGCGTGCTAAACATTTAAGGATAATGGTGCCACCACCTTTACAGGGCTCAGTCTTGAGATAGGTGTTTGTCAGATGTGTTCTTTCCTTTGAGAGCTGTTGGGTTATGTGCCATTCTTTCATCAAATACATACAAGAAACCAGTGTTACGCATTGTGAAGCCATGGCTAGAATGGTGAACAAAAGAAATGTCTTTTATACTCTAATGGAGCTCTTCCTTTTCTTCTTCAAATCACTACCAAAAGCCTTTAGTCCTGGTTAGAAAGCCCTGGATGTATTGGAACAAACTCTAATATAAATATTGCCCTTCATACTTTTATTCTTGCATTTATATGTGATCTTAATGATCATTCTGGGGTTCAAATCCTGGCTCTGCTCTTTATTAGCTTTTTTTTTGCTAAGTGCTTTACATGTGTCAGTTTAAACCAGCCGTGGGCAAACTACGGCCCGCAGGCCGGATCTGGCCCGTTTGAAATGAATGAAACTAAAAAAAAAAAAAAAAAGACCGTCCCCTTTTATGTAATGATGTTTACTTTGAATTTATATGAGTTCACACAAACACTCCATCCATGCTTTTGTTCTGGCCCTCCGGTCCAGTTTAAGAACCCATTGTGGCCCTCGAGTCAAAAAATTTGCCCACCCCTGGTTTAAACTCAAAAAGACTTCTATGTGAGAAGCATTGTTACTTTCATCTGCAGAGAAGAAAAGTGAAGCTCGGAGAGGTGAAGAGGTTTTGCCCGGGTCACACACTTAGCTTACTTAAGGTTAGCGGCTTTCTCTTCTATAAGAATTAAAAATATTACCTATTTTCCTGATTCTGAAATTCCACAGTCCTCTTGAGATGGACTAATAGCTAGGCCTCAAGACACTTTGCCTTATTAAAAACCAACAAATTTCCCCCATTGAAAGAGTTGCCTGGCCAGGGAAAACATTTTTTTTCTTGTTTCTTAATGGAAAATCAAGCCTGCTGATTAATACAGAGTAATAGTTCCAAAAGCTCCCTCTTGACAGAGCATTGGCTTTCTCATTTTCTAATGAATTGCTCCCCAAAGAAACTCATTATATTTCGAGACACAAAGCTCCCTGGAGACTTCCGCGTCTCCACCATTTACTTACTAAAATGTTCATCATTTAGAAACCCTTAAGCCTTGCCAAATTCACCGTGTCCTTTGAATCCTTAGCTTATCAATAACTGTTTGTTCTACATTATGATCAAAACAAGCTTGGCCCTTAGATAAAGTTTTGTCTTCACATTTCCTAATGTTTGTTTGAAGATTTATAATTCATTCTTGTGTGTAGCATTATAGTTTTTTCAGTGTCAGGTTGCTTTTTTTTTTTTTTCTGGGAGAAAGGGAGACATGTCACCAGCTGAAATGATTTGCTTCATCTTTTCTGTTATTTTGTATGAATGTGGTCAGGTTGGTTGTTGGGTTTTTTTTTTCTATTTCTATTTGTTTTGTAAACATTGTTTCTAGTGAAAGAATTCTCTCTATTCTGTGCACTTGTCTGTGCAGTTTCTTTGATGAATGGTGTTGGTGCTGGTGGAAAGGAGGGATTAATGTGCCTTATTTCTATTTTATTTGTATGATTGTTAATTTCCATCCACTTGGTCCTTATTTCTCTTATTGTCTCATTGCTAAGGAGAACCTCCACCCCCTATTCCTAAGGGCAACACTGTCATGTGATCACCATTACCCTCCATGTTACTTTTTGGTGGTCAGTGCTGTGAACCATCAAGTTCTGACCTGCATTCACTATAAAGGCAAAAACAATTAGCAGAAAGTCAAAGAAAGAAGTTATTTTCTGAGGGAAAGCAACATTTGAAGCATTCATCCCTCTATATGGGGGTATGTGGCGAAATAAAGGGGAGAGGTGTAAGATTTGACCTGTGCCCCCAGATCTGGAGGAGATTCATACCTTGTCCCAAAGCATCTGAGCCACCAAATTCATAGACTTTCCTGGTATTGCCTGTGAGTGGCAGTTAGCACAGTGGGAGATAAGCCTGGGGCTGCCTACTTTCCCACGACTTGGTAAGGACACAGGAGTCTTCCATGAGTAGAAAGGACGCTGAGAAGGACAGAGACCTTAGTCACCTTGCAAAACCCCTAAATAAGCAACCATGCCAGAGCAAAGGAAATTAGGTAGAAAATGGAGCAGAACACCTGTGGCATGGAGAGAAACAAGATTCTTTTCTTTGCAGGGTGACCAGTGTTGGGGCTCTACTCAAAGAGAAGCTTCCATGAACCCCTTAGTAACTCAAGTATGCGTCCCTCAAGATTCCAGCAATTTTTTTTTTTTTTACCAGTGGCTTAGAGGAGTTAGGGGGCAGATAATGCTATATGATATATGAGGAACTGGTGTGTGTGTGTGTGGGGGAGGGGAGATAGAGGAGCAGATATAACAAGCTTGTCAACTAGTCTGGGTGGTCAACTACCAGACATTGTCTTCCACAGAGAATGGAAAGTGTTCAAGACCATGCCTTCCATTTGCCAAATCCATAACACACACACACACACACACACACACACACACACACACACACACACACACACACACACACACCCCTTTCTGCTGGCAAGTCTTCCTAGATGCCCTGGTAGTGGAGAATTGGAGTGTAAAGATAATGAGGATACCTAGAGCAAACCAAATAACTACCCCAAATGAGACCCCTTTAAGTGAAGAAGACAAGAGTTTGAGATCGCTATTTATCAGATGAGACTGATATCTGACCAATTGCTTTCTTTCCCACTTTTTTCCTAGGTAGTTCACAGAGAGTGGAAACAAAAGAGTACCTGTTATTAATAAATAAATAACTGAAACCTCTCCTGTACACTGCATCCCATAATAGACTCTCCTTCTCCTTGTCACTAAGCCTAAAATTCTGTGACCAAAGATTCATTTCCTTTAGAATGTAAAAAAGACTAACACTTCTCCTGTCTATCATCTCAAGTTTGTTGGGAGAATGAACACAATGGATGTGATTGCCACTGGAAGTTGTAAAAAAATTGCATCACTATCAATTAATAATGGTGATGATAATAGAAATAAATTGTAACTTGTAACTATCAATTAAACCCTGACATCTGAGTTAAAAGATGTCTTATATAAGACCCTTTCCTTTGTGTTTTACCTACTCTGTTTCTAACCCCTTTGACTAGCATAAACTCAAAGAGCCAGAGGAAGGGAAGAAAAAAATCAAGTTGATTAGGAGTGAATTATAGGTAGAAGAATATGTCAAAGAATATATGGTAGATGAAAAATGAATAATTCTACAGCTGTTTAGGAAACAAAGCAATAAACAGATCTCTTTCCATTTCAATCTAGCAAGAAACAACTCCTACATTACTTATCTTAGAGCTCTGGTTCCTGCTAAAGCCACTCTGCCCACCTGTATTGGGCATCTGTGAGGGGCCCTCCAACTCCTCCTTGGTATTCCATGTTTGTTTTTTGAGTGCTTAATATGTGCTAGGCACTATGTAGAACTTTACATGTGTTATATTATTTTAATACCTACAATGAGAAGGTACAATTCTTTTTCCAACTTTAGGGAGGAGAAATTGGGGCACGGGGGGATTAAGTAACTGCCTTGTCACACAGCTATAAGTGGTAGTGCTGAGATTCAAACTCAAGAAGTTTAGCTCCAGGCAATGCTCTTATTACTACCTTAAACTGGAAATTGTTGTGGTTCATACTCCTGGTTCCAGGCAGAGGGGTTTGTAAACCATCCTAATTAGGTAATAATCTTATGGCTTCTAAAATGAGATTTGTTTCTGTTCTTGCTTACCTGTTTACACACACACACTCACACTACTACCTCCTTTTAATTTGGTGGAAAATGACTTGTTTTTTTGATATTTAATCCTTCTGTGCTCCATGAGTTGTCTTTTACCTATGGATTTATTTTATCTTTAAAAATGGCACAGACTAAAGATTCTGATAGCTGTCCATTTAAGAGCACTGAGGAATGGTTCCAGCCAAGGCCAGCTTTTATTATTAACTCTGTGTGTTCTTGGTCTCATGTAAGTTTCCAATTTTCAATTATCTTTTCCTTAAGGAAGGTAATTCTGTCCACCTCACAGGTGGTTATGAAGATTATATAAGTTATGGTGTATAAACTCTGAAGACCTTTATAAATGAATGGGGCTACTAATAAACTAATTTGTTTTCTATTTTCTGTATTCTTCCTCATCTTTCTTTGAAAAATGTGATTTCCCTTGATTTTCTATCCCCAGCAAATACTCTAGAGTTTAAGTGGATAACCTAAGTTTCTCACATAGTAACTTCATCAGAGAAGTAAGAAATATGTATTTGAAAGTGGAGAAAAATGAGGCCAAAGTGTCACAAGGGGGAATTGGAACCAGAAGTAGTTCTAACACATAGTCTAAATTCATTTTCTTTAGATTATAGTGTTCACTTTTCCATGCCTGTGGCTTTCTTTCCATTTCATTCATATAGCATTTTCACCTCTAGTCAGAGCTCAAGAAGGAAAAAATGTAAATAAAAATTAATTCAAATCTCAATTCAGTGCAGTTTTTTTCATTAATTTTCAGGTTCCTAGTTATATTGTTTATATATAAATTATAAATTGGTAAGAATTTAAATTTCTTTAGGATTTCATTATTTCACAAGGCTCATAGTTCAGTATGATTCTTCTCAATAATTTGTTTTAAGATATATCAAGGAGATGGAATCATTCTTATTTTACAGATAATGATCCAGAGGCCCAAGGAAGCTGGATGGGCAAAACTACTGGTGAAGGGTTCACAGCTGGTTAAAGAGACAGAGTGAAAAGGGGAAATATTCCCAGAGATAAATGAGAATGCTACTCCCTTTTCACCTAGAGTGTTACTGTTTAATTAAGAGTTTCTAAATTTTCACCAGAGCCTTTATGATGTGAAACCCAACTGTGTGTTGCACTGAAGTACCTAGCACTCCAGAAGCCAATCATTTCTAACCCCAACTTGGATTTTAAAGCCCAATTTGAGATGGTATTCTATTTGTAAGTGGTAGGTGTGGGCCCCCAGGCATTGGCTGGAGATACCCTGGGGAGAAGAGAATTCTGTAGAGAAGAATCAAATTTTCAGGATGCCATGGATTATCATCACACTCACATACATTTGAGCACTTGCATACATTATTTGGTAATTAGCATATCTAATTGCTTTCTGACATTAGGAATTAGCTTCCCTGTGTGTTTTGCTTCTCTGCTTCATGCCATTGCTAAATAAGTCACTGGAGTCCACTGATCCCTGCAGAGATATGTGATGGTTTAACTCCCAAAGGTCTCATCATATAAAAGAGATGATTTCATGAGTTTAGAATCATCTTTGACCCGTGAAATCCTGGAAGCGAGCACATACTCCATTTGGGTATTTTTTGTAGAGCTTATAAATCATGATAATAATCGGAAAATAATTAGAGTTTACAGTTAATGAATATGCATGCATGTTGGTCTTACATAATCCTAAACATCATCATCATTTTATATGGCAGCAAGTCACCATCAGGTACTGTTTGGCTTGTACATACAAACCGTTCTCTAGCACAAGATGCTGGGCTAGAATCAGTCACAAAGAACATCATGGGGGTGATGAGTTTCATGTAATTCTGAGAGAAAGAATAGGTAGAGATGGAGATGTTGAAGTATCTCCAAGGAAAGTTGCCTCATTGGCCTTCAAGAAATCTAATAGGCAAGTACTACCCTAGAAGCAGAAGTTCTACAAAGTAGACGACTCTCCAAGTTTGATGACTAATTTATATGTCAACTTGATAAGGCCATGGGATGCCCAGATACCTGGTTAAACATTATTTCTGGGTGTGTATGGGAGGGTATTTTCAGAAGAAATTAGTATTTCAATTGGTAGGCTGAGTAAAGCAGTTTTCCCTCCCTAATGTGGTAGGTGTCAGTCATCCAATCCATAGGGGTTCTGAATAGGACAGAAGGGCAGAAAAGGTAGACTTTGCTCTCTTCCTGACTATTTGAGCTGGAACATCCATCTCCTCCTGTCCCCAGGGCACCTGGATCCCAGGCCTTTAGATCCAGAACGGAATCTACAATGTTGGCGCTCAGGCCTTTGACTGGCACCATTGGCTTTTCTGGATGTCCAGCTGGCAGACTGTGGGACTTCTCAGCCTCCATAATCATGTGAGTCAATACCTTATAATAAATATTTTTCAAGCTATATATATGGAGAGATAGATATATGGATATATAGCTATACGTACATAGAATATGAATGTAAGTTGGCTCTGTTTCTCTGGAAAGCCTGACTAATCAGGTTTTAGATACTTGAATTTCTCAGTTCAGATGAGTTGCATTGGTTCGGGAGACTCACATGCTGAAAAGTCTAACAAAAGACTAAAGTATGTATATCAAAATGAAGGTGACTGGTTACATTTTTTGATAAAATAAGACATGGTCTCATCTCTTTCTTAGAAAATAATTATCAAAGGCTAGCTTGATAAATATCAGTGCTAATAAAAAGTAGCTATAAAACTGGAAAATTGTTTTCTGTGATAAACTTTCCCCCACATCCAGGATATTGGTTAAGTAATTTAAAACCCTTCCTTTTGATCAGATTTGGGTTATTATTTGTAAAATATGTCTAAGAAATTTCTTCTAAACATAATACTGTATTTGTTCAACTCTTTTCGTTTGATTAGCACCAAATTTTGATTTGGTCTGGGATTTTTCTTTCCATTTAAGGTGATTGCATATTACTGTTATAATGTATCTTGGGTTGATTTTATAGTTTCCCTCTGAGAAGTTATGCTCTTTTCTCTTAAAAAATATTTTAGAAGCATCTCATTGTCTCACTGCAATGCCCATAAATCATTAAGAACATTTGGAAAAGTTGAGAATTTTCCTATTGTCATGTAAGCCTAATATTAAGCCTAATGGCATGAAAGGAGGACTTACATGTGGGTGAAGAATTTGAGAATGGCTAGGTTTTGAACCATTACAAATATTGTCAAGAGTTAGGAGACCAATCGGATGGATGCTGGGGAAAGGTGGATTGGAGGTAGGTAGTTGCAGATTCTAGAATAAATACTAAGATCAAATTCAATCTGGAAAGTAAAACCATTTTAAGGCCCTGCCTAGGGAGGATTGAGGTGCTATCAGGGTAATCATGGAACATCACTGAAGGCCGCTCTGACTTTAGCCCTCTTCTGGGTCCTGTGGAACACAGAACTGAGTGTCAAGGGGAGCTTACTACCTTGCAATCTAGAGGGGAAGACAGACGTTGAACAATTATTCAAAAATCCATTCAATAATCCATTAAGTGGCAAAGTGCTATGAAAGAGAAGTTTAGAATTCCTTGGGAGGATATCACAGTGGGATTAAATGGAGTGTGCATGTGGGTTGGATTCTACAGCAGCTTCCTCAAATAATAGAATAATAGACTCATTTGCTTTTAATTATGAACCTGCAGTTACCAGCAGGGGATTAGCATACCTAAAAAGCGAAATAAGATACTGGTTGCTTAATGTAGGCTCAGAGGGTCTAAGGACCTACTTTTTGTAAGTATTTTTTTAAAAATATTTGCAACATAAGCTGGTGTCCTTGGGCAAATGTTTCTGAGAGTCATTGAGTGTTCTGAGGTATCTGGGTGATAACTAGACTCACTGGGATTCCAAGCTATATCTAACTTGAGTGCTTTTACTCAATGACCCTGTGCATATCCAAATGCCTATTTTGAGATGTATCTGCTTTCACAAGCAGAGATGTGTGTCCTAGACAGGAATGCGGAAGATTGAACATTAACAGACTGTACCTGGGTAAAATTGAAAGGGGGGGGGCAATACACAGTAGGTGATGCCTGTGTTCTTGGTCTTCATTTATTCATTTTACAAATTGTCATCTGTACCAAATTGTGCAGGCAAGGTTTCAGTGGGATTCTAGAGAGGGTAAGGTTAACAAATCATTTTCTCTTTGGTCTCCTGGGGTTTGAATGTCACCAGAGCCCTAAGACGCAATGGAGGATTTTAAGGTACATTCAAGTATGTGATTCTTCCTATTATCATTCTGATTATTATTATCATTATTCACATCCTATTAGCATTTCACCTTGAACTAATGTGACATTTCAGTGCTATGGAAATCAATGAGGCAAAAATTTCTCATGCTCCCACAAACAATTACTGTTGATTTAAGTACAAAGACTAAATACCCCATGGATAATATTGATAAAGAGATTAAAATGCAGCGCATACATACCATCCGTTATTGAGAATCTTTTAAGTGTTTTTCAAAATTAGTGCTTTCTGCTGGGAAGAAAGCTACCCTTATTGAATGACCATAACCTGAACTGAAACTTGCTTTCAGCATAATTAGCCATGTCCTCACTTCTGATAATGATACCAAACTTTGGGTTTAATTAGACTTTAATTGCTGTTTTAAATTGTCTTCTGCCTCAGACTTTGCTTTGTTTGCCATCTCATTCTGTTGCTGTTGGTTTTTTATTCCCATTTTTCTATTTTTGTTCCTGAATTGAGACCATGATAACTAACAGGTTAGTCACAGAGCTTAGCAAACAGGGTGGTCCTCGCAAGAATACACAGTGCTTTCCAAGAAGTGTCTCTAACAATGATTTTGTCTGACAAAGACTGGCTGTTTGACAAGCATATTTTAATTTCTCCTGGGAAACAACTAGCTCGTGTTTCCTTACCATTGGGTATGGCCATATGACCAAGTCCTGGCCAATGGAATATGTACAGAAGTGATCTTTGTTCCTAAAACTGTTCACAGGATGCTCTATTCTTTCTTCCCCCATCTCCTTGATCAATGTTGATGCCCAGGTGACCTTGGTGGTCACGTAGTTCTAGCCTCTGCTATGCTGGATCTCTTTCTCCCACCTCTACCTTGGATTTTCATTATGTGAGTGAGAAACAATCTCCTAATGTGTTAAGCTGCAGAGATGCACTATCCATCTGTTCTATCCGCTAGTGTTACCTTATCTAAAACATTGGACAATGTCTTCCATGGGCCATTGGCTAATGTTTTACGATAGACAAGGGCTTCCAGAGAAATAGACCTGTAGGATTTCTATCTCTGTATTTCTATTTCTATCTCTATCATCACTGTCTCTCTCTCTATTCTATCTTTACCTCTATCTCTATCTATCTCTATCTCTATCTCTATCTCTATCTCTATCTCTATCTCTATCTCTATCTCTATCTCTATCTCTATCATCTCTATCTCTATATCTCTATCTCTGTCTCTCTATTCTATATCTCTATCTCCATCTCCATCTCCATCTCCATCTCCATCTCCATCTCCATCTCCATCTCTCTCTCTATCTATATCTCTCTTTCTCTCTCTCTAATCTTTATCTATATCTCTATCTCTCTTTGCCTCTCTCCATCTCTATGATGTTAAATCATGGATACAAATAACCAACACTGATAGACTAGAAAGTCACAGTCTGAGGCCAGACAGCCCAGACTTCATGTGCCTGCCTCCTCCCTTACCGGCTTTGCAACCTTGACTAAATCACTAAACATTTTGAGCTTCAGTTTTCTTACCTGTCACCTAAGGAGACTGGATCCCCAGAGCATCTTTAGCTTTAACATTTGTCAATTCTATGTGTCTCCTCTCAGGACAGGTGTGTAGCAAAATATCTAAAAGTCATTTAGAGCTTAACCACCCTTTAAAAATATGTGTCAGGAATAGTCACAGCATCTACTAATATTTCCCGAGTGCACTTTTGTTCCTGGAACTTTATATGCAATATCTAATCATCACAATACCTCAAAAAGGTAAAGAAGAGTTAAGCTAAGATGCAAGAGGTTCCATTAATTGTTGAGGTGGCACAGCTCAAAGTGGCAGTGCAGGATTGGCGCTCAGGCTTCACCATGCCAGGGCTCCTAACCACTGTGCTGTGCCCTGTCAGGTAGCTCTACCTGCCTTTACTCTTATTCCCACCAGCCAATGTGAAGTCTCTAGTTTGCAAAATCAGCAAATGGGGCATCACATGGGTGGAAGCCAGAGCACAGACTGGCTTCTGTTCTCCCCTTTCCCTAAAACATATTTGCAATTGGTTACATGATGTAGAGAGAAAGAAAAAAGTTGAAATGAAACACAGTAAACTAGAAAAAAGGACAGATTGATTCTGAAAGCCCATCAAATTCCCTGGGTCAGTGTCTCCTATGAAAAGGCTAACGGCATCTTTTTTGATGACAAACAGCCCTCTTCTGCTCACCCAGGGTTGCCTCTCCTCTGTCCATTCCTCATTTGTTGTCAGTTGCCCTGGCTGCTAGGAATCCGATAGCTCTGCTGCTACTGTGATGCTGTGATGCCTCATCATTTCCTTCTATCAAATGCTTCCACAAATTGACTCTGCAGGCTGGTTCCTTATTGCTAAGATCTCTACTCCAGGTAAACTCTTTTCTGAGAGACCCTCTGTGAATTCCAGCTGGGAAGGGTTGCTCACAAACCCAATGTATCTAGATGTCATAAGTTTGTATGGTAATTCTTCCTTGTTTCTTCTCCAAATCACCATAGTCTAAACTTGTACCGCAGTTGATGATGAGGCTTTAAGATATCTTTACAAAGCTCTCTTCTTCAGGTGTATCTGAAAACTCTGGAGGGTGTCTGCATATTGCAAACATCCGTCCTGATTGTCATTCTTCACTTCAGCCACCCCAGGCCTTAGGCATTGCTGTATCTACAGGCTGGAAGTAGGTGCCTCTTGTCTTGCATGTGTGTTAATTTTCTGTCATTGTCAATTTCTGTCAATTACCCCAAACTTCAGGGCTGACAACTGCACACATTTATTATCTTACTAGTGTCCTGGTGCACAGATTCATGCACCTTAAAAGGAAATGAATTAGAAGAAATATCTTAATATTGCTATTTGCATCTTGCTAATGAAAAGAAAATAGGATTCTACCGAGTCTCCTATCTACCTACTCCAGGACTTCTGTGAGGATCAAATAGGATGAGGCATGGGAAAATGTTTCACAAACATTTGGTTAAACTGTAAAATGTTTACACTTGGCTATAAAGCAAGTCAGGTTCCTGGGCTGAAGAAACTCCAAGGAGGCTAGTTGCTAGGGAGAGGAAGCCAGGCATTGCTATGTGACAACATTACCTGGCACCCACAGCCACCGTTTCTGGGCTGGGCTGTGGACCGCATTTTGTGCCATGGAGTCTTGGCAGCGTTGGCTGCAATTTGGTGGGTGTCGCTCCAGGGTTGTGGCAGGGCCTGTGTCCCACTTGGGGGAAGCCAAGTGTTGGTTTGTTGGCGCCAGGTCTGTGATGCCATTTATTTTTAAATGGCCAGGGCGCATCATGGCAGCTCCTGTGTTGAGCGTCTGCCCCTGGTGGTCAGTGTGCATCATAGCTACTGGTCGGATGGATGGACACTTAACTTTTTATATATATATATAGATCCTTCTGTGGGTCAGAAGTCAAATATAAATGTCACAGAACTCAGCGCAGAGTGTCAGCAGGGCTGCGTTCCTTTCTGCAGGCTTTAGGGGGGAATCCATTTCCTGCTCCCTAGGTTGTTGGCAGAATTCAGTTTCCTGTGGCTGTACAGCCAAGGTCCCTGTTTTCTTCCTAGAGTCAGCTGAGAGTTGTTCCCAAGCATCTAGAACAAGCATGTCAAACTTGTGGCCTGCAGGCCACATGTGGTCCACACAAATATTTTTGCAGCCCACCCAATATAATGATAAGAATTGTTTTAATAAAACATTTGTAACTTAATTTTTACAATATCCTTTTATACATGCCTGAAAACTGGAGAGTTTCTAGACAAAAATTTTTTGAATAAGAAGAAGTAGAGTTTAATATCTGAGAGCGGCTATTCCAGATCAATTTCATGTTTAATGGAATGAGCTGATTGAGTACAAGTGGAGACTGAATACCCCTATCCCAGAAGTTATTATGGACAGATTGGAGGAGAGACCTTGGTAAATTAGATATCCAGCTACAAGCAAACTTGAAATGAATTCCAATCCCACACTCATGTTTGGTCAGGCACTGATGCAATGAAAACAAAAATTTCTTTTCATAAGAGGTGACTTCCAAGTGAGGAAAAAAAAATTCATAAAAATAAAATGGACATGATGTGACAATAATTGACATATACACGGAAATGTATGGTATTCCATGTCTTGCATGACTCAGCTTAAAGTTGATAAATAGAGCATGGCTTTAGAGAGCAGTTGGTGTTTGTGTTGGGACTTTAAGTACAAGAAAGAGTTGCCCAGGTACACCTAAACGTCAAGACAGATGGAATGGAAAGATGAAGAGCTTGAGAGTCCGACACACATTTGGTTAAAGGAAGGAGGTATGTGAGACCAGTGTGTCCATTCAGTGAGGGCAAGGGTTATCTGGGTTACCTTTCTTGGATCTACACCTCATATCTGTTCCATACAACTATACTGAGTCAGTGAATTTGGTGGGGGGTAGCCAGAGAACAAAATTAGCAGACACCATTGTGAGCTAGGAGATTGGGAAGCACAGTGAGCTTGGGTGGTAGAGACCATTAATAATATCATCCAACTAGCACTCCATTTGGAAGGGAACCCAGTTACTTCCTGTTTTGCTTGCTCTTCCACATGCAAAATAATGATTAGGTGTCATTCTAAAAAGTTTGTAACTACAAATAAGATGTCTAGGGGAGTAACAGGCTCTTTGGACAAGCTTGCCACTATATAAAAGCCTCATTAGAAGAATGGACACAGGGAGCATGGGGTCCCTGCTGATGACTTCCAAGATCTATGCAGCAGGTATTTTATTATTTGAGTTCAGATACCAGGTTCCTGGAATGGGAGAGCTGATCTCCAACACCTCTCCCCTAAATATTTTGCAAGAATAATGGCCTAAAATCTGTCTGCATGGCACAGAGGTCATTCCTGGCTCATTAGCAATTTAATTAGTCCCAGAGTGGCACAGGTGGGTGGGAGATGCTTGTCAGGAAGAGGTAACCATCTTATTTCACACATATTTTTAATGGTATTTGCACTCCTGGTGCCCTTAGGAGGCTGTTTCTTATGGTTGGAGATTATTTTCCTTGATAATCTGATCCTATTTTGAGTTTTATGAAAGATGAAAGGGTAGTTCCTGCAAAGTTGCAGAGAGAGGCAAAGGAGGAGATAAAATTCTGACACTATTTACTTCCTCTTTGATTGTTGATTTTATTTTATGAAACGACAGAGCTGATCAGAGTAAGTTGAAGCCAAGAAGAGAATTTAGTCATGCAAGCACACAGAGAATTTCTGAACTTCTGTGGGGAGTAGAGCATAGTAAAAAGAGCTCTGAGGTTGAAATTCTGGTCCTAGCCTCCTAGCTGAGAGGTGACACTGTGATTCAATTATTTAAACTCTCAGTGATTCTATTTTCTTACCTATCAAAATATTAAAATTATGCCAGAACATATACTTCAGAGGGCAAGTAAGGTACTATAACAACCACACAATATTTTTATCTATTGCACACTGAAGTATACAGAACCCTTTTGTGTTAGTAAGGCATTCTTCTTCACAAATGCAAATATTTTGCGCCCCCTGGAAAAATCAAACAAATATACATGTGGCTTTATTTCTTTGAAAAAATTCAGGTACCCTGGATGGCCGCCCTGCTGAACTCTGTCTTTGAAAGCTGTGCTTTGTGGGAAAAGGCCATGAGTTGTCCACAAAGAGCCTTAATCTTGTGTGGCATTCTTTTGTATTTGTTGTCCTGGGAAGCAAAGGGCTTAGCCATGGGTAGCCCTTAGTGATCCCCTCCAGAGCAAAGGCTGTTTGCTTCATGAAATTCCCCTGCTTGAATAACCAGAGGGGCAACTGAAAGCTGGCTTGGATTACAAGATTTGTGAAATACAAATTTCACCAGTAGCCTCTGTTTCTTCCTTCCTTTACAGTGGTAGGTTAAGAGCTCAGGTAGAGAAAATAGAAAGAGAAGAGAGGGCCTGAATCCACGGGGATATTGTACACAGCTCAATGTCTGCAGGAGAAGAGAAGCCATATGGGAGGAGGGAGATGTGTTAAAGGAGGGCCAGCCAGTGCCGTGGGGACTACACAACAGCGATGCCCAGAGAGAAGACAGTGGTTTTGTTGTCCACTCTTTCTTCGTGATTCTAATACAATTCAGGTAAATGAATAGAGGTAGAACTCTCATGATAGAGATTCAAAGGAGAAAGATTGTTTTTCTTGTAGAGGTTGATGTCAGATATAATGGGGAAATCTTTTAAATGTTGCTTTTATTCTGATGAGCTGTCTAAACTTAGTATACAATCTGCAGACAACCCAATAAAATAAGGTGTAGAACTTAACGTTCCAGGCGTACACACAATACTTTTTTTTCTCCCCATATCTTGTCCCGTCCCAGCGCTAAATATTTGGCTCCACCAGTCGTGGGTAAACTACGGCCCGCGGGCTGGATCCGGCCCGTTTGAAATGAATAAAACTAAAATAAAAAAGACCGTACCCTTTTATGTAATGATGTTTACTTTGAATTTATATTAGTTCACACAAGCACTCCATCCATGCTTTTGTTCCGGCCCTCCGGTCCAGTTTAAGAACCCATTGTGGCCCTCGAGTCAAAAAGTTTGCCCACCCCTGATATAGACATATACATGGAAATTTTTATATATAATTTGTGTGTATGTGGGTGTGTATGGGTGTGTATGTGGTGCTGGCATGTGGTTTACTGGTGTTTGGAGGCTTGTGTCATCATAGCGACATGAAGTTATCTCGTCCTCCCACCTTTGGATTCCTGTACAGCCTCAGAGTAGATTCCCCACGTTCACTTTGGCTCTGTAGGTGCCTATCTCTGATCAAAGCTAATTCAATTGCCTGGCACAGTGCTGACTCCATTTCAGGAGGAATAAGACACATTCACCTTCTGAAACTATGATGACTTGTTTCTCTATGGATGTTTTCTATTTTTGAAATCTTATTTGGAAAAACAGTTTGGAGCACATAAGCATCGCTTTCATGAGAAAAAAAAAGGTATAGCTGTGATATACTTGCTTTGGATAGTGCTATAATATGATTCCAACAAATTGACCTTCTGGTTATTTTGCTTAAGGCTATGTCATAGACCTCAGCCTTAAGAAGATGCTAGTTGATTCTTCAGTGAATAGATTACAGAAAAAAATGACAACAAACAATATATATGCAAAACCAGGATAGTTCCGTGGATCAACTGGGCCCACTGTGACGTAGACCTGGGCCAGGATTTGATTTGTCGCCTGGAATCTATACACCTTCACTCTAACAAGGACTCACCCTAGCATGTCAGATCCCCTGATTATCAGAGCAACCACTGTGTCTGGCAACCCTAAAATGTTAAAAATATTTCTTTTACCCCAGTGTACATTTCCATTGAAGAATGGCCATAGGGCCCTCCTGCTGATCTGTTATCTGGATACTAGCACAGATGTGCTTGGTCATTGCACCTCAGGGTGTAATGGATAATTAGCATATTCCTCTCTTATTATATAGGATTAAAATTTTAAGAAAAATCGGTGCAGAATGGTTATGAGGGACAGTGTTCAAAAATAGAGCAGCAGGTGTAGGGTCCTGGGATGAGAGAGTGCTTGTTTGTTTGAAGATGAAAAAGAAGGTCAGTGTAGCTGGAGCTTTGAAAGTGGAGGGGTCATGGTGTGGGATGAGATGAAGAGGTATTTAGGGTCTAGAGCTGAGCTATATTAATTATTTAATTGTACCCCAAGAGCAAAGAACAAAAATAATTCAAGCCATTGAAGAATTTTACTCAGACATATGATGTATCACCAGATTTGCAGAGAAGAGAGTTGATTAATGGGGTTAAATGGGAATTGAAAAAACATGAAAGAGGAAGGGGAGTCTTGCTATTCCAGAAAGATGTGAGGTTATTTGAGCCAGGGTGGTGGTGGTAAGGGAAACAGAAGTGAGTGAATTCATATATTTAGATGTGGCATTCAGGATTTGTTAATGGAGGTAGAAAAGCAAGGGCCTTGTCAAAGATGTTTCCCATGCCCTGCCTGCTTTGACTCAGTAGATAGAGCATCAGCCTTTGGACTGAAGGATTGCAGGTTCAATTCCTGGTCAAGGGCACATATCTCCATTGAAGGCTCAATCTCTGGCCTGGCCCTGGTAAGGTCACATGTGGGAGGCAACCAATTGATGTGTCTCTCTCACATCATTGCGCGTGCGTTCTCTCTCTCTCTCTCTCTCTCTCTCTCTCTCTCTCTCTCTCTCTCTCTCTCTCTCTTTTTCTCCCTCCTTTTCTCCTCTTCCCTCCCTCCTACTCTCTCTAAAAATATCAATGGAAAAATATTTTCAGGTGAGGATTCACAACAAAAAATATGTTTCCCAGGCAATTGACATGCAGAAAAGTTTTAACAGTACTGTCATTCATTGAGAAAGGGAGAAATAGAAAACAATTTCAGAGGCTAGAATAGCCAGTGATTCCAGTTTGGGATCTGTTCAGTTCAAACTCTTTGTAGTTTGTCAATGGGGGTAACTGGAAAAATTTCTCTTGAAGTTCAGAGGAGAATTGTCATCAACATGAAGACAGAGATTGAAGTTATGGATATAAATATGGATGTTTTAATTTATTTACTGTATTTTCAGTTAAGATAGACTTAAAAGGAATTAAATGCTATTGAGGAAAGTGCAGTATTAAGGGCTAGACTACCAATATAGGGAGAAGAATAGATTAATTCCTTTGAGGTCTGCTGAGAATGGAGACTGAAGCACAAGTGAAGCATATACTGGAGAAAGAAGTATACCTCTTCTACTCTAATATGAGAGAGGTAAAGGGGCTCAGGGAAAGAACAAAGTAGGCTAGTGAGCCTTGTAGTGAGATGATAAAGGATCTCTGTTTTATGTTACATTTCTTTTCTGTATTAGACAATGAAAGTTAAGTCCAAGAGATGAAGAGTCAGAGTTTTGGGGGAGCACAGAAGTTTCATTGTGGAAAGTGGACAAGACTTGTTGACCATAAAAGTGTCTGATTTCAAGATAGTGTTGGGGCCTTTTTCAACTTGAAGATCATGAAGAAATTGTAGCATCAATTTGCTTTTTTTCTGTGATTTTTCTCAAGTAGAATTCAGTTGCTCAAATGAATGCAGACGGTAGGGAAATATTTGGCTTGATTCAAGGTTGGTATTTTTCAAAATGGACTTAATGAAAAATGGAAAGGAAAAGAAGTGATTGGAAAGAGTGTTTTTGAATTAGTGTACCAAAGAAACTAAACTGGATAATGAGAGGCTTTATGAAAGGGGAAGGTTATTGGATTCAAAACAAAACAAAATATGGAGATTTATTAGTCTAGGACTAGGTAGTATAAAGCGGTCAATTGAGTAAGCAATCTGGATTAATAGAAGACTGTGAACATAAAGGCTGGATTAAAAGAGTGAAGATGGATTGCAAATGATGAATTAGGAGGTAGTTTTGTAATAAGAAAGATAAAGATGGTGTGATTTGGACCACAGTTTTGGGTGGGGTTTGGGAGATAGGGAGAAGTGGGATTATTATTTTGGGAATGGAGCTGTTTCAGGTAGTAATATGTTCTAGTATGAGGCTCTGAGAGTGGGTGTCTGGGATATCATGTTGGAGGATATTATTATGGTTTAAAGGAACTCAAGAAAGTTGAGGCCAGTGTTCATGTGAATGACAATAAAAGTAAGAGAGCTTTTCAAAATGTGAAGAAAATGAGAGAAAAGAGCAGGACTACTGAGGATGACAGTTTTAGGAGAAAGGAAAATATTACAATCAAATTGCTATGGCTCTCAAGGAGCCGACTTTTTATAAGAAAGTGGGGAAGAGTTTCAGAGACTGACTACCTATCCCATTCATTCTTCTTGATCACCTAGGAAGACAGCGGTTCTCTTCCTTCCTGGCAGTTTGATTGGACCCTATGACTGAGTTCTGGCAGTTTGATTGGGCCCTATGACTGAGTTCTGGCCATTGGTATACAAAAAGAAGTGATGTTGTCGGTCTTTCAGTAAGATGAATAAAATAGCCAGTATATCTTCCCTTTGATTTCTTCCCTCCATTTGCCTCAGGTTAATGTTGTCAGAATTAACTTGACACTGCAAGATGTAAGGACCAAAAAAATGGAAACACACTAATTTTTGAGTCACTTCTCAGATGAGAAATATTCTAACTGTATTTATTAGATAAGGCAGTGATGTGATTAAGAATAAAAAGCCTCCCAAAGGGAAGTGGTCAAGGCCTGTGGAGACTGGTGGGCAAGATGTGTCTTTCAGAGAGTCAGAACATTAACCCTGGGAGGAAGACTTGCACTGTGTCTGGAAGATTGAGACAGGTGTTAATTTTTATGTACTTTTCCCACGGTAAGAGAAGACTAAATTTTCCAACCTTCTTTGCAATTGGTAAGAGTCATCATGTGATTAGTTATGGTTAAGTAAATGTGGGCAGAAATGATGTAGGCTGTTTCCATGCCTGGATTCTCAAACTTGTTGAAAACTCCTTGGCCCATTTATTATCTCTCTCCCCAGTTTTTTTTTTTTTTTTTTTTTTGGATGAAAAAAAAAAAAAGGATTCTGAGATAACTGAGGCATGTGATAGAAGAAGAGAGGATCTGTGAGTCACCACTTAGTTGAAAGCTGCCAGGAAATCTTAACTTTCATAGCTTGAATATTGCATGAGTGAGAACTAAGCTTCTATGAAGTCACTGGGGGTGTAGAATAATGATTCAACAGTTGGTAGCTTTGATCTTGAGCAGAAGTAAATTAATATCAAAAAATAAAAATTTCCACAAATATATGGCACTGCCTTAATAGTAGGCAAGTAATCAGGGAGCACATATATGATATTGGCAACTTGGACAAAGGCAACTCACATTATGGTAAAACATTTGGAAAATTGTCACTTTTGGTAACACTTAAGAGGCAGATGATTTGCCTAACTTATCTGGTAAGTCTAATGTAAGATATTTGGGAAAAAATCATATGATTAATGTGAGTTGTCTGTTATTACACTTGACAAAGTGTTATAAGGAAGGGATGGCATAATGAAAAATTGACTGTTTTTCTAGCAGAAATGAAAGGGAATAAGTGGAATCCAAAAATGTTGGGCCTTGTAGGGTCAGAAAAGCCTCTTTCTAGACTTCAAATAGTAATAAATGGAATTTAAAATTTTTTTGAGTGTCAAAATTCAGTTTTGTTTTTCATTTTACCAAAATGGCTCAGGGTGAAGATGAAAAAGAGTAGATGGTCTGTATTCATATTTAATTCAAGAGACCATCAGGTAATAATTATAAACAGAAAAAGTCACAGCTCAAGAATTATACTTACAAAGAACTTTGGATGTAGTTATTGGGCCGTGAATTTACTAGGAAATGACAAAGTCTGAGCCTAATAAGTTTTGAAAAAAAAAGTATTACCAGGGAAACCTGAGGACCAGACTAAAAATCTTTAATACTGTTGTAGGTATTAAGACAACTTCCAGTTCCTTCATTTTCCATAATCAAGAGGCTGCCTTCAAGGTTGCATTGCCTCAAGGATGTCACACTTATCCTTATTTATGACTAGAGGCCCAGTGCATGAATTCGTGCATGGGTGGGGTCTGGCCAGCTTGGCCCCAATCAACAGATTGGGGCTGGGCCTGTTGGGAGGAGGAGACAGCAGGAGGCCGGCTGGGGGGAGGGGCTGCAGATTATCAGCCAGCAGGCCCTGCCCCTGATTGGGGTGGGGCCGGCTGTGGGGAGGAGCGGTGCGCCAGCTGGCCCTGCCCCAGAATGGGGCCAGGGGAGGGGTCGTGGGAGATTGGCCACCGAGCTCCACCCCTGATTGGTGTGGGTAGGCTGATCAGGGACAGAGCTGGCTTGGGAGAGGGGCCACCGACTGATTGGGGTGGTAGGGCCAGCTGTGGAGAAGGTCTGTGGTCAGTGGGCTGGCCGGCATGCCCCTGAATGGGGTGGGGGCAGCCGATTGGGGGCAGTGGACTGGGGAAGGTGCCATGGGTGGTTGGCAGGATGGCCCTGCCCCTGATCAGAGTGGGGGGGCCAATTGGGGGTGGAGCTGGCTGATGGGAGGGGCTGGGGGCCAATCAGGGTGGTAGGGGCCCATCTGGGGTGGGGGGAGGGGCTGCAGGATGTTGAGGAGTGATCAAAGGTGGGGCCAGCCAGGGGGAAGGGCTATAGGGGGAGAGGGGGGTTGGCCGCTGGCCCTATCCCCATATCAGGGTGGGAGAGGCGGATCAAGGGCAGGGCAGCTGGGGGGAGGGGCATCGGGAGATTGGCTGGCTGGCCCCACCCACTGATTAGGGGTTTGCTGGCCTCATGGTGACTGGTGGTTACGGTTGCTGGCTTTTTATATATATTGATGTGTTCATGTAGGCTAATGGGAAGGAAAGCAATTCCCAAAGAAAAGGACATGTGGTCATGGAGAGCTATGACCAAAATCGATCCTTTCAAGGACTAGAACCAGTTCATGGAATCTCCACTACCTCTCAGACAAGGATAATTCAGTGTCTACTTTCCTGAATTTCAAAAATGTTATGACTGCTATATGTCTCCCATTCTCTCTCTACCCTGGTTTTTGTTGCTGTTGTTTGTTTCAAGACGTGGATTTTTTTTTCATTCTCAGCATTGTATATTGAAGTGAAGCATATGTTTTATCTATATGAAAAAAGCCACACATAGAGGACTGCAAATCACCTGGAGAACCTGATTTTGAGCTAGAAGTAGTGACCAGGAAGTGATATGGCTTGCACTTCTTAAGAGAAAGAGTATTCTATGTGTTGAAGGATAAAATGATTATTTGTTGAGCAGAACATTCAGTTGTGGCAGATACTCACCAGTCTTATTTCTTCTTCCTGGGATTTCTAGAAGTCTATATTTTGAAGCCTCTATTTCAGTTAGGTTAGTGCCACATGACTGAGTTATGGCTGATGGGATGTAAGCAGAAGTAACATGTCACTTTCTAGCTGAGGTGAGTAAGTATATGGTGTGTATTGTCTCAGTATTTTTTTCTCTCCTTGCTGGCTGAGTGATGCCAAGATGACTGTAATGTCAAAAGATGTGGGACAACCCCACAAACAGCTGCTTTGAGGAAAGTCACTTGACTTCATCAGACTGTATTTGAATGAGAACTACATTTTTGTGTCACACCCTGAAATTTCAGAATTTCTTTGTTACTGTGGCTAATTCTAGCTTATCCTAACTGATACAGGAGCTTAATGAAAAGGAAAAAAAAAGTCTTTCCTCAAACTTACAAAATATAAACTTTGAGAGAAGACATTATCATCATTGGGAACAATATTTTAAGGAGGTAGCAGTATTTCATTAAAATAAGGAAGTAAAGGAAACGCTAAGGATGGAGATTAAAGATAAAAGTGAGTTTGCTTATTATAGAGTAGTATTTTGGGATAGAAGAGTGAAAAGTTTAGACAAGTAAACATAGGGTATAATTAGTTAGAATCAAGGAAATATAGAGCATCTTAATGATAGCCACTCTAAAGACCAGAGGGCCAGGGTGATGGGGCGGACTTACACAACAGGGAGGAAGGGCCCGATCAGCTCAGTTTTAATTTAATCTATTTATTTATTAATATATATCTTTTATTTTTTAAAAAAATATATTTTATTGATTTTTTACAGAGAGGAAGGGAGAAGGATAGAGTTAGAAACATCGATGAGTGAGAAACATCAATCAACTGCCTCCTGCACACCCCCTACTGGGGATGTGCCCATAGTGTACATCCCTTGACCGGAATCGAACCTGGGACCCTTTGGTCCGCAGGCCAACGCTCTATCCACTGAGCCAAACTGGTCAGGGCTATTTTATTTTTTAATCTTCAAATATCATCAAGGATATTTTCCCATTGACTTTTAGAAAGAGTGAAAGAGAGAGGGAAAGAGAGAAAAACATCTATGTGAGAGAAACACATCGATTGATTGACCCCTGCTTGTGCCCTGACCAGGGCCTGGGTTGGAGGAGCCTGCAACCAAGGTACATGCCCTTGACCAGAATCAAACCTGGGATCCTTCCTTCCACAGGCCGATGCTCTATCCACTGAGCCAAACTGGCTAGAGTCCCAGTTTTTATTGTTGGTCTAATTAAACAGCCTGTAACTCTCATTGCTAGAGGAATTGTTCCTCCATCTGCAGTGTATGGCTGCCAGCTCTTTCTCTGGGTAGCCCAGGTGGTGGCAATCCCTATAGCAGTCATGCTTGGCCAGCATGATGACAGCAACAGTGATTTTAATCCCTGTACTTTGTTCCCTCAGTTCTTTGATTGCCCCTAACCCTTCTTTGGAGGCTATTCATAGGTCAATGTGTCATTGAGATGGTCACTGGTTTCCTGAAGTATCTTCAGGCCAATTATCAACTTCTTTGCAATTCCAATGAGAATTCCTAGTTGTGACAACTCTTTCCTAAAGGTACAGTTTTTTATACTCTGAAGCTGGAGAATAGTTTTCAAGGGGGCATGATTCCTTTCAGGCTTGTTTTGCTCCGAAGGCCTTACACTTTATTTCCCTCTAGCTTTATATATCTATTTCTCTAGAAAGTTTGAGAATGCTATTGTTTACCACATTGCACAGTGTTCTCTCTCTCTCTCTCTCTCTCTCTCTCTCTCTCTCTCTCAAATTGATTTTAGAGAGAGGAGAGGAGAAACAAAGAGAAACGTGGATTGGTTGCCTCCCACATGCACCCGGACTGGGGATCGAACCCTGCAAGCTGGATACGTGCCCGGATAGGGAATCATACCTGCCACCTTTTGGTGTAGGGGACCACATTCCAACAACTGAGCCACGCTGAGCAGGGCCCACAGTGCTCTCTCTCTGAGGGCCTCCTGTAGAAAGGCTCTATGATCTTGGAATCAGTAAAAAGTGCTTTTCCTGCGAAACTGGATTGTTTCATTTATCCATAGATCCACAGATAATGTAAATATCATTATCTTCACCTGTGGTGTTGGCGGCTAGAGAACTTTCATGTGAATCTGTGGCTTATCTCTTCCTGAAAAATATTTTGAGTACTAACGCCACCTTGAGTTTATCCTTTTTTTTTTTTTTTTACTTTTTTTTTCTTCTATTGTCTGGGTTTTTTTTAAAAAGTTTTCATTAATTTTTAAAAATACTCTATGGATACTTCAAGGTGAATTTGAAGCCTCTGATAAAGAGACAGTAAGAACTAGAGTAAGAAGGAAGGAATACTTACTGCCAGGATTCTGTCCATGTTCCCTCAAACCCTACTGTTTCCATGGGGCCTGGCTGACACCGTCTCTGTGCTGAGGCCACTTCCTGGAACTGCAGAAGGCTGTAATGCGTATGTGCAGGGAAGGTTAGAAGCGCCAGGAAATTAGCTCCCCTGGGAACCGATCTTTATCAGTGACTGTCAGGTTAGTAGACGAATACCCCACTTTCCTCACCCCTTGGTTGGGATGATTATGAGTTGGTTTGCATCCCTGTTTACCCACTGCATTGAGCTCAGGCCACTCACTGTGTTATGGAGCTGTGTTTTCTTCCATGTGTCATTCTCAGTCTATTACTGTTCCCTTCACTTCTCAAAGATGTCCTTGTGTGCAAATTTGGATCAGGTCTACTTCTAGGGAGACCTGACTAACAGAGAGAGAAAGAAAAAGGGGGGAAATGGGAGAGGGGAGAGGAGGAGGGAGAGAAGAATGGAGAGAGAGAAAAAGATAGAAAGAGACAGAGATAGGGACAGAGAGAGGGAAGGAAGGAAGAAGGAAGGCAGAGGGAGAAAGACATACTGGTACGTGGATAGTATATGAATACTAAGTTCATTTTTGCTACTTAAAGGATTCTTGCTCTTCTTAGATGAGGTGTTTTTATAACTGACAGTATGCAGGTTTCTCTATTGGTGAATGAATAAACTAAAACAACGTAAATCACTTCTTTGGAGGTTTGAGAGAGTGAATACATACATATAAAACTTTCTCTAGCTTTTTAATTAATATACAACTTTAACACCTTATCTGAGTTGAATGCTGGTTTTATTGTCTTTTTTTCACACTCTTTGTTAGAACCTTAATAAGAACTGACTTCATACCCACTCCATCTCTTGTGCTCTCTGATGAAGGGACAGTCCAGGTTCTGCCACTCACTGAAAATCTCATCCATCCTTAGTACAGGTAACCTGTGACATTCACCTTCAAATGATCAGGAAAAATAATATATAATCCAGTTTTTTTCACACACTTATTCTGAACAAAACATTGGTGCCCAAGAAGGCAAGAATGCATAGTACATAGGCAACTTAAAATCAATTAAGAAATAAAAAAGTACACTGCATATATTTATTCATTTACTCATTTTGCAAATAACAGAGTATTGAAATTAATGTTGTGAAGAATGCCATGTTCTATAAACACATTCCCTGTGTGGTCTGGACAATGGAAGGTTTGGAAGAGTATCAGGGGAGAAGTTGGTGCTTGTTGATGGAAGGATTTCAACAATGGACTGAGGAACTGGAGTACATTTTGTTGAGGTTGAGCATAGTTGCTGTGATCAGAACTATACCTAGAAAGAATGTGAAGACACTGAGAAATATTCAAGATTGGTGTGAGGGAATCCTAGATATCGGAGGCCTGAAACAACATATGGAATGAATACAACTGATTAGACTTGGCAGCTGGTTTAGGTGACAACAGGGACCCCAGTGAAACCTATAATTGTATGGTTGAATGACTGGGGTTTCAAAAGAAAGCATGTGATTTCATTGGGGGCAGATTGAGATTGAACAGTCAGCATGTTATTTAGAGGCTGATCAAGTACTTTGTAAGAACACAACTGGAGCTCATGAAAAAGGCTGGGATTTGAATTTGAGAACCATCTATGTAACTGTGATTGAGGTAGGTGATCAAGGGCCAAAGTGAAGGAGAAGAAAACAAGCACTATGATGCATCTTTGTAACTTCACTGTGCCATAACCAATTAAAGGCAATTAGTGGAAATACAACTAATAGCTGTAATGGAACATACAACAATTGCAACAATGACTGTGTAAGTTTCTGTGTAAGTTTCTTGAGCATGGGGAATGTGTCTTGTTAACCATCATATCTCCAGTCTCTGCACAGCTCCTGGCACACAGTAGGCATTTGGTAAATGTATTCTTTAAGTTGATAAATTACATTGGCATAGCGCTTTACCATTTTATGTTCCATGATTAGTCTCCTAACATCTCACATCCTAACTTTGTCACTTATACCATAAAAATCCTATGCAACAACAATGAAAATTTTATAGTTATAAAGAATGCATTTTCCCTATACATTGAAAAGGAGTCATATTTTCATCACACACGTTCCTGCAGTTGATGAGCCACCTTCTCCCGTTTATCCCAGCTCTAGTATGTCAGATGCATTTCACAATGGTCATCAAAGGGGGACTCAGAGAGGAAGAGAAGCAGAGCTGGGCTCACTTCAAAGAATGTGTCTTCTGTCACATCGCAGACCAAGATGTGTTAAAAAATTATTGCTGTAATGTAGTTTGCACTTCCATAGTTGTACGAGAGAGGTTCCCACATGGTGCAACAGGAAAATAGCTGTAATTATATGACCTTCACTGGCATATTGAGGGGTTAATGAGGTAAATCTCATGCACAAAGTGCAAACTCTTGAGCACCCAAGAAGGGTGACACAAATTCACCTCGGTAACAGCATCTTTCCCTCCTCATCACCAGAAACAGGTTCTATGAGGACATGGATTCCTGTCTTTTCCTTGTTATTGCTGTAGAATTAGCATCACCTAGAGCAGTGGTTGGCAAACTGCAGCTCGCGAGCCACATGCGGCTCTTTGGCCCCTTGCGTGTGGCTCTTCCACAAAATACCACATGTGGGCACGCACGTACAGTGCGATTGAAACTTCATGTCCCATGCGCAGAAGGCGGTATTTTGTGGAAGAGCCACACTCAAGGGGCCAAAGAGCCGCATGTGGCTTGCGAGCCACAGTTTGCCGACCACTGACCTAGAGGCACAGCTATCAAAAAGAAGGTGCTCCACAGATGTTTGATAAATCAGTACACCATTGCATTGTCTGCATTTGACTTTTAAATACTTCCTTCTACCTGGTGAGAGGCTAATTGAAGTCATGGAAGTGGTTTGGTTTGTTATGTTAAAATAGATTCTTGGCATATCTCAACACTCTGGGTTAAATGAGGAAGAAATATTGACAAAATAGGCAGAGATGGTATCAAAGCAATGGAGGAGAACTCAGATGATGTAACATCATGGCATCGGAGGGAAGCCAACATTTCAAAGAGAGCCCCTCAGTAATGAATATTTCAGGGAATAATGAAGAACAATCTGCTAGATTTGTTGATGTGGGAGATAATGATGAATTTTGAGAGAGCACTAGAATGATCTTAAGATGTTAGGAAGTAATAGTGATTGAAAATTATTCATGGTTGTCTGTATGTGGGTTAGACCCCATATGTTTAGTTCTAGTATTTCTTGGCACACAATAAATGGTGTTGCTGTTCTTTAAATATTATTGTAATTACTATTTTAAAATGTCTTTCTTCTAGTTTAAGTATAAAAGTGAGAAAATATATATTATACATTGTTCAAATATTCTTTGTGATATTTCATAGCTTTAAGCATAAAGCTGAATGCACAATATACTTTTAATAAATAGTATTGGACTCATCACATTAATGATTCTATGTTCTGATTCCCCTCGGCTTGACATTTGTGATAATCCTACCTCTGTCATAAAATAATGGATAAATTATACTTAAAATATATAGAAATAACAAGTTTATACCTATAGTGAGTAACAAAAATATGTTGTAATAGTTTAGGAATAATATAGAATAAAATAAAATTTATTTGTGAATCCTTACATGATTTGTGGAGCACCTTAACTTTTCACAGCAGCCCCATGAGGAAGCAGGGTATGATGTTATTATTTTCAGAAAAGGTGATAAAGCTTATGATTAAGCTTGAGTTCAGATAACTTCCATTGCCATTTATTATTTGTATAACTTTAGTCAATTAACTTCCTCCAGCTTAAGTTTCTTCACCTGTAAAATTGTTGCAAGAAGACCCAAGAAAAACCAAGTGATGCTTTAAAGAAATGGAGGGACACTGTTTAATTACGCCAGAGGACTCAGGGAATAGCTTTCCAAATCTGAGTACTGAAACATGCAGGGGCCTTCTTTTTATATCTCCCTGCAGTCTTTGTCCCACAAATATGCTTCTGGTCCTTTTCAAGGGCCTTGCAAGAAGGCCCCCAGGTGTTGGGGGTCTCCAGGCCATATCTGATGGTTTGGCCTGGCGCCAGCATTAATAACCCTTCCTCCAGGGGCAGTGAACTGTTCACAGTTTTATGGCCCCTGTAACAGGTTCTACACGATCAGTTTCTGGGAAGGAGGTAATGACTTAATTATAGGTTATCAAGAATGTACACTGAGCTTGCTGGCATGGATCCCAATTGCTAGCCCCCAAAATATCAGGGTTACTTTAGAATTAGCCCTTTTTAGCCTTCTGAAAATAATTACAGCCTCACAGACTTATTAAGATAATTCAATGAGATAATCAAGTCCTCAAAAATATTACCATTCCGTATTTATTTCTATTGCCATGCCGTCCAAAGGTGATATAGGCATAAACCAAGCAGGAATTGGTTTAAATAAAATATGGAAAGAAACAGAATAGGTACTTGGCAGATATAATAGCTGCAAGTAAACTCCATCCTTTGGAGGCTTAAAAGTTTTTTCTTGTGCCTTCAATCATACGGATATTTGAGAGTGTTAACATTTGGTATATTCTTTATTTATTCCATATAGCATTTGGTTTTTAGGTCCCTAAACTTATTAAAAATATTTAAATAACTATTCTGTTAAAAATCTAATACAAAGTTTAAATCTCTCTGATGGTAGATTCCCATTCTCTTAATAATAGCATGCTTTAATTACTCAGAAGTTTCTTTTTATGACACAATATCTCAGAAATTGAGAGCAGATAATGAGAATGTATTCACGGTCTTAATGTAATAATTCCCAGTGAAGATAGTCACATTTTTAATTATTTAATGATGTCACTTCAATATTATCTGTCCTCTATGAATATTTCATGTTAATCAAAAATTTTCTCCAAAAATAAAAAGAACCTGTACATTTGTTAAAGAAGACACTATCAGTAATAGCATTTAAATGGTATTTCACTGGATTAGGCATGGGGAATTGTTTTTCATCCAGTAGTTCCAAGCAATCATCTAAAATTTCTGTAAGAGTATACAGACTGAGGACATGTTAACAAAGGGGGGCATGGAAATAGAGCTTGAATAATGAAATGGAACTGAAAATAAGCTCTGTCTTAAGATGAGATGTTTTTCAAAAACCTGTGGGAGAATAACTAGAAGTCAAAGCTGAGCCATCTCCATTGATATGATCTGTTTGAACAACATGTGTTATGGACTGAATTGTGTTCACCTAAAATACATATGTTGAAGCCCTCACCCAAAATGGTATGGTATTTGTTGATTGGGCCTTTAGAAAGGCAATGCAGTTTAAATGAAGTCCTTGTCCTATACGACTAGCATCCTTATAAGAAAAGGAAGAGACACCGGGGATATGAACACACAGAGAAGTGTCCATGTGAGGACACAGCAATCACATGGCCATCTGCAAACCAGGGTGGGAAGTTTCAGAAGAAACCAACCATGTTAGCACCCTAATCTTGGACCTCTAGCCTCTAAAGTTGTGAGAAAATAAATTTCTGCTGTTTAAGCCACCCAGTCAGTGGTATTTCGTTATGACCCAAGAAAACTAATATATGTTTTCATGAGGAGGCACCACGACCTGTGGAATATCAAGAGCAGAGGTGTAAAGTTAGACAATTATGGGAAGTATCTATATATACTGTATAAAAGCCAAAGCTACTGAATGTCTGAACAACCAGTTGACCAGTTGCTATGATGCACACTGACCACCAGGGAATAGATGCTCAACACACAGGATTGGGCTCCCTACTGTCTGGATCATGTCTGTGGGGATCGGGCTCCATCCTGTCTGGATCAGGCCTGTGGGGATTGGGCTGAAACTGGCTCTCTGACATCCCCTGAGGGGTACCAGATTATGAGAGGACGCAGGTCAGGCTGAGGGACCCCACTGGTGCATGAATCCATGCACCAGGCCTCTAGTAGTTAAATAATTTGGGTTACCTTATATGGAATATTTAGTATGTGCTGAGTGATTGAGACAGATGCCTTTTATTTCCAAATAAAACATATAATGTTGATTCTGCTAGTCTCAATATGCAGGTGAGAAAACTAAGGATTGGTGGAATTAAGAAACTTCTTTTAATCAAAGAGATGAAAAGTAATTATTAGAAGATTGTAACCCAGATTATTGTTTATTTTATTTTATTTTATTTTTTAATAAATATTCTCCTGTCACCATATATTAGGACTCCCCTTGTCCCATCCCTCCCCTCTGGCAACCACCACACTGCAGTTTGTGTTCAAGAGTTTCAGTTTCATATCCAACATAGAACTGAAATAATATGGTTTTTAGCTTTTTCTGACTGACTTATTTCACTTAGCATAATGTTCTCAAGGTCCATCCATCTTGTTGCAAATGGCTTTATTTCATCCTTTCTATGGCTGAGTAGCATTCCATTGTGTATATGTACCACATCTTCTTTACCCAGTCCTCTATTACAGGACACTTTGGTTGTTTCCATATCTTGGCCACCATGACTAATGCTGCAATGAACATAGGGGTGCATATCAGATTATCTTTTAAATTAAAATGATGACCTTGCCTCTATGCCATAATGTCTCTGCATCTTTCTGTGACCTGTGATTCTCTAACTTTCTCTCTTTCTCCTCTTTTTTTCTCATTCTCTCTCTTGCATCTCCTACTCTGCTATAGTTATTGGTCATACATTGTCTTTACTTAGGAAATATAGTGTCTTACACTAAATATCTCCTTCCACTTTAAAGAGTATGAGAGACCAAGAGGTAGAGAGTAGTCAGGAAGAACATTTTTTGTGCCTCTTTTGATTATTTACTGAAGACAAGTTGGCATTAGCTCAACCTATAACCTATTTTGCCTGCTTCTAACCATTTTGCTTTCAATTATTATTTTACCTTGGCAACAAAGTCAGAAACTTTAACTGTATTAGTCTCATTGTTAACTTAATTAAAATCCAGCTTCTAATTACATCAGAAAATAACCAACTGCTTCTCCTCTGGCTGAGAAACTAAGACAAAAGTTGGAAAACTTTGAGAGAGGACCGTTGGGGAGCTTTTGAAGGTTATCAGCGTAATTCAGGGATTAGGATTCTCTGTTTTATGAATGGAAAATAAAACAATAGTGGGTATGCTGGCCTTCTCTTTTTCTACTCTATTCTCTTTTCCATTAACCATTATCTTCTTCCTTCTGCCCTACTCTCCCCTCTCCTTCTCTTCCTTTCCTACAAGGGTATTCTTTCTTTGGAAAACTGTTTAGTTGTTTCTAAAGAGGCTTTCAAGAATGCATGACATTGATTAATTACAGGTGTGCAACCTTAGGAATTTTTCCAAAATTGTATGTTGTTTTTGTACTAGAGAAATTTTGATGTGAATGGGTCACGATTTTTCCACTGACTGATAGAGTGTTTAAATGTATTACCTCTTTTACTATTTGTAACAACCCAAAAGAATGATTGCATGGATGACTCCCATTTATCAGATGTGGAAATTGTGTTCTGAAGAGGTTAACTTACTTCTCAGAGACCACACAGCTTATAAAGGAGAAACTTAATACTCTAAATCTATAGGTTGTACTTGTCACCACTTCTCTATACTACAAATTGAGTGTGTATCTTTTTAAAAATATATATATTTGATTGATTTTTTACATAGAGGAAGGGAGAGGGATAGAGAGTTAGGAACATCGATGAGAGAGAAACATCGATCAGCTGCCTCTTGCACACCCTCTACTGGGGATGTGCCCGCAACCAAGGTACATACCCTTGACTGGAATTGAACATGGGACCCTTCAGTCCGCAGGCTGATGCTCTATCCACTGAGCCAAACCGGTTAGGGCTTGAGTGTGTATCTTAATGTAATTTATAATGTCTATTTTAGAAAATGAAAAAGTAAAATCCTCTCCTAAAATATGTAATAAACAATATATATTTTACATGTTAGACTATTCAAAATGGAATGTATCTGTTTGCTTCAGAAGTCTGGTAATCCTAACTTCTTAGATATGGGTGAAATCTGGATATGTGAGAAGCAATAGGGATGCTAGATTATCACATCTAAAAAAAGAGAAAATGGTAAGTTCATTTCTCTTATTAGTGTTGGACCCATATTTTATAGTCAAGTGTGTATGCGCATGTGTATGTCTTCTTTTGATGGCTGAGGTAGGGAGAGATTATAGTTAATGGTTCAGAACATAGGCTTTGGAGTAAAAATGTTTGAGTTAAGCCAGTAGTAACCTTTTCCTTGCACAGGCTACTTATTCATTTCGAAACTTGAAAATGAGGGGAATAATAATACTTGCCATATTGAGTTCTCATGACATTAAATGGTAAGATACATGTAAAATAGTTAATACTTGTCACACTGTAGTTACTCATTAATAGCTGGCTATTTTTCTTCCCATATCCCTTTAGTGCTATATTATTTATTTTGTGAGAAGGATGGATAACAAGGTAAGTTTTCATGACAATAAAGGATTCTTGTACGTAAGGTATATGTATGTTTCAGATGCACTGAAAGTAATAATTTTAGCAGTGTCTTCTGATGGTCAGCAATTGGTTGTCAGAAGTTAGCAGTTCTTTGCAAAGATCATTTCAAACTGTAGATGTCAAAAGTTAGAAAATAATCAGAGTTCTGATAGTTTGTTCTTGAGTTAGAAATAAACCTACAAAGCAGCATATTACAGCACTTCAAGGTGGTGTCCACTAAAGGAAGGTGATATTCCAATTGAGGATTCATAATATACAGTCTAGCCAAGTCTTTCTCCCAGAGGTCTCCTGAGCTGCTACCCCTGTACACACACACACACACACACACACACACACACACACACACACTCAGAGAAAAATGCAAAGAAAAAATTATGTATAAACTCACCTTTCCCGATCTTCCATTGTGGAAATAAAGACCACCCACCAGAAAACAAACACAGTCTTTATTCAGAATTTGCTATAGCTACGGAGAGAGTCATTATCACCTGTGTTTAGTAGAGATTCAAAGGCAGGTAGAGGGATGAGAAAGCTTAATAGTGAAATATGGGGAAGGTTTCCGGTATGCCGTGACTAAGGCTGTAGCTGGGGAATCCTATGAGATTGGTTAAAGGTGTATATTTTGCTTTTTCTGGTTGTTCCTAAGTTGGAGGTGGGAAAAACAATTAGGAAAACTGTCAGTTAGAAATCAAGTTTGAGCCATTTTAGGCTGATTGTTACAGGGATTATTGTCTGGCTTCCTGGATTTTTACTAGAGATGGTCCGACCTTACAAGTCTGACTTGTAGATAGTTGTCTATCTCCCTGGGAGGGTTGCTGCCAATTGTGCACCAGAGTTCTATTTTTATATGTGATCTGGCTATTGTCCACTTGCATATTCAGTCTCTCACCATTTTTAGTATAATGTGTTGTGTTCCAGATCTCCCCATCCCACTACCAAGACATATATTTTATTGTAGAGTGAACTAATTTAATTTTTACTATTAGAAAAATGTATATTAGCTACTAAATATCCAATTTCCCAACAACTAATGTTAATGGTTCCAGTTATTGCATATAAAGAATTCCTATTACGTGGCAGGTTCTGGTGGTTCCTTTAAGTTAATGATGACATGCATAGCGGTGAACCTAGAATTAGACATGATATGGGTCTAGATGTCCTGTTTGCTTAACCATGTCCCAGGAATGATGTCAAGTATTTATGACTGAAGTAATCATATATTATTTCATGGTCTTTGACCCATAAAATTATAGAGAGGCATTACACAAATGGAGAAAAATTCGTTTAAAATGTATAATGCTCAAAGTTAAACAAGTGTTTAAAAAATGTAATTAATTCTGTATTTCAAACTGAAGTAATTAACTGTCTGTAAAGATTGTAGTTATTTGAATTTGAAATTAATATTGCAGATATTAAATTACTGCTTATTGCAAATGAATTTTAGTGGCTAAATCAAATGCAATTGAATTCAGTTGTATATTCTCAATGCACTATATTGTTTTTATTACTGAAAATTAATTTAAATTTGTATTGCATAATTTGCCTGTGTATACAAAGTTAAATTTATAATTGCTATTAACTACCAACTCAAGAAACTCATGAATGCAAAATTTAAAATGATTTGTATTTACACAGTCCCCAAGTAAAACTCTCACATATGTTAATTATGTACAATTTTTTCTTGTATTTATTATCTTTATATGAGGAAGTCATTCGTATTTATTTTGAGTGATTAATGACATTAGTTTCCTGAGAATTGATTATTCTAGCTTAAAAGTATTTAGACTGAGAAGTTAGTCTTGAAATTACTTCTTATTTTGTAAGTTCTGTAGTGTGAGTTTTTTCTCCCGTAAGATATTATGTTGAAACTAAATTGTGAGCATATTTGTGTGTGTGAAAACTTAAACAAATGGTTATATATATGTAGTTTATATTTTATGCTGACATAATCTTTTATCACATACATAAGGTAAAGCATAGTTTAGGGATATATTAATAGAAGCTATTTCTTAATTTTGGATCCAAGTTATTCTGGATAGAATAGACTGATAGAATTAATTAAATTTTTTAAACACTTGTTTAACTTTGAGCATTATACATTTTAAACGAATTTTTCTCCATTTGTGTAATGCCTCTCTATAATTTTATGGGTCAAAGACCATGAAATAATATATGATTACTTCAGTCATAAGTACTTGACATCCAAGACTGACTATAAATTGTGCTGGATTTTCTATTCTTAACAAACTTAAGGGATATTTTTTGTCATGACACTCTTGAAAGATTAAAATATATATATATATATATTCTGTTGAGAAGACTCTAAATCTATAGAATAAAAATTCTTGGACAGACAGTGCGGGGAAGGCCTGAGGATGGGGCAGGAACGGAGTGGAGAGGATTAATGGAGAAAAAGCAGGGCATAGCTAATACTTTAAACAATAAAGATAAATTTTAAAAAATTCACTTAGTTATAAATATATTATTGCCCCCCTAAACAAATATTAATATAGAACCACCGTGTATTTTTCCTGCTATTTCCAAAACCTTTTCATTAGGGCAATGAATGAACCTCTCCTAGCCTGGAATAGCATATGACTATGAGTTTGTCCAAGTCCTGATTTATCATTCTTTTCTGAACTCTGTCTTGGTTGGCAGTTATCCTTTCATTTCTCTTTGCACACCTTCCCAGTCCCAAATGGAATAGCCACTAATTTCAATGATAATATGTTAATTTCACATTATTCTTTGTCTCCCCCTATAATCTTTCAAAGTTGAGACATTCTGGTACAGAACTCATTAACTACATTTTTATTAGTTTACTGCTTTTATCCTCACTTGTTATTACATTGACTCATGGCATTAAAATTCCCTCCAGTTAGCATTTGCTTTCCATAGCTTTTGCTACTGCTTAGGGATTCCTTGTCTCTTGGAGCTGCTGCAATAAACAGCCATCACATTGCAGCTACTCATTTTCTAAAAATGAACAATTTCTGATCTAAGTGCTAGTGAAAAGTTTTTATAACTTAGACGTCATATTAGGTATGGGTTTCTCTCTCTCTCTCTCTCTCTCTCTCTCTCTCTCTCTCTCTCTCTCTCTCTCTTTCTCTCTTTCTCTCTCTCTCGATCAGCCCCATGGTTGACATCTGGAGTGTGCCTGTCCTCCAGTTACCTATTGAGCATCGTGGTGTAACTATTTCATATATTATATATGCATATTCACAAACTCATACATGTTACATGGCATTTTCTATGGAAATAGAACAACCAATGGAATGGTCTGATTTTATTAAGGGTTAACTTACAAAAAAGTCAAGAGGGACTAATATTTGTTGATCATTTATGGTTCACCAGATGCTACATTAACTTTCCCATTTCTATATTTTCTTAGGATAACCCTATAAAGGTACTGTCATCAAGGATATAAAAATTGATCAAGATCACCCAGCTATTACATGATAAAGCCTAAATTAATATCCTAGACTGTCCCAAAGCTTATGATTTTTCAAAGTATTAAATTATGTATAAGGGCAATATTGTCCAGTCTTCTTAGGACATGAATACCTTGAAAGGAAGGGATATGGAAGTTTAGGAAGACAGATCCCAGAGGTATCAAGTCATAGGCTCAGAAGGGATTTTTAGAGATCAATCCTTTCACTTTACGCAGGACCACAGTAAATCACCTGAAATAGCTGAGATTGAATCCTATTTATAAATATCTCTTTGAAAGGGGATTTGATAGCATCCACCTTTCAACATATTCCATTGTTGAAAAATCACCACTTTATCAATTTGCAATTAATATGTCAATAGGATTCTTCAGTTAAATCTCCATAATATGCAGCACTTCTAAGATACAGTCTTCTTTCAGAGACAATTTAATGTAGTCGGATGAGAAGACAAATAAATGAAGTTGAGAACTGGTGAGTCAGTGCACAGGCTAAGTCCCAACTGAGCAATAAAGGATTGCAGAGGATGAAGAGGTGCCTCCATAAAGAGATGGAATAGATGAATTCCAGAAGATTTCAGAAATAAGGATTTAAAATAAAATTCAAAAAGGAAGATGAATCCCTTTCTCTAAATTCAAAGGTAATTCTTTGGATATAAGACATAGCCAGCCATACCACTACCTTAGTTGCCTGGGTGGTAATCATTGGCTACTGGAATATATTTTCTTGAGTGTGGGCTCTGGTACCTTGCCTGGGTTCAACTCCTGGCATATAAGTCCTCTGTACTTCAATTGCCTTGTGTGTAAAATGGGGGCTTTATAATACCTTTCTCATATGGCTGTTGTGAAGATTGAGTGATTACTAGTACATTCAAGTTGTTTACAAGAGGAGGAGGAGGAAGAAGAAGAGGAAGAGGAAGGCAGTGAAGGGGGAGGGGAAGGAGAAAATGATGGTGGTTGTCCAAGTACCCATTAGAATGATTCCATCTGGGCACTGCCACCTCCCTCATGTGCAGAAGGATTTATAAAATACTTGAAGACTCCAGCTCACTAACACCTCTTACTTGGAAGGAAGCAGAGAGAAACTCACTATTCCAACCCCTAACAGTGTGAGAACTGCACTGCACTCTCTTGGCTAACCTCATTGTGTGCCAAATTACTCGCTACCCATGGAGCTCTGCTGCCTTATTTCTTCTGTGCAACAACCTGGAAGCTAGTTCTGAATCTGAGCCCCTTCCCTGGTCCATGCCAGCTTTGTTTCTAGGGACTTAGATCCTGATTGTAGCCACCCTCACACTAATTATAGTCAACAGGAAATTTTTATTCTTATTCAATGCCAAGAATTGCTGCTTAAAACCCCAGGGTGGCATTCTACAGAGCTTCCAGATTCCACTTACGTTTCACTCCTTTGAACAGTTCCCCAGATTGAATGTGGTTTTATGCCATGTTCTGCAGATAGTAGTATTTGACTTGGATTTTATTATATTCTTGCACCAGATGGATGGGGACAACCCCTGGTCCAGTTAATCTTTCTGTGCCCTTACCAATAATCACTACTTAGCCCCTTGATCACAAGATCAGCAGTGTCTGGCTTGTAATAGAAATGACACTTATTCTTTACCCTGATAAGATTTTTCTATATTCTAATATATAATGCATGATATATAACATTTAACATATAGTATATGGTATATATAATACCTAATAATATATAATATATATATATAATTTGTACAATTATAGTGCACACTTCTATATAATTAACATAACTGAACACTTGAACTGTTAGCTTGTGCCTAAGATGACAATTAACATGAGGTTACTATCCTCACATTTTTTATGTGCTTTATGGGTTTCTTTTCTTTGCATTGTTGCAATACCCTTGGAATATTTGCATATATCTAAGAAATGAATAATAGCTTGCAAAGTTAAAACAGTACCCTGCCTTATGATTGTCTATTAATAGGACTAGTGACCCAGTGCATGGATTCATGCACATTGAAAGGAAATTAATTAGAAGGTGGCTGGCTGGGCAGGACTGGGTGGGATGGGCCAGACATGACCTGGAGCCAACCTCCCGTGGCCCCTCCCTGGCCCACCACACCTGCAGCGGCGCTGCAGCTCAAAGGGCATCCGTGGAGTAAGCAGGGCCCCTCTGGCAGGTGGGATCCCTCAGCCTGGCCTGCAGGGATCTGGCCAAAACCAGCTCTCTGTCATTTCCCTGAGAGATCCCAAAGTGCGAGAGGTCACTGCAAAGTTGCTGTCCTACAGGGTGTGGAACACAAACGCAAGTGTGCAGTAAACCAAATTTGGGGCCAACAATGCCCCAGCAACAACATAACCCACGGATGAAGGTGGAATCGCGTGACCCTGCGAGGAGTCAGGCTCCCTCTTCTGTGGTTCTGGGGTGCATGCGTCACCCGAGAACCACCACTGCCGTCACTATAGCTCCGCAGCTCCTGCGTTGAGTGTCTGCCCCCTGGTGGTCAGTGCGCATCATACCTACTGGCCGATTGGACAGTTGGATGGTTGCTTAGCCTGTTATATATATAGATGCTTACTTCTCTTCCTCAACAAAGCTGCTGATACCCTTTGCCCTGGGGTTAGTAGTGTAGAAGCAGATCATGAGATAAGGATTGTGTACAGTTAAGATATTAAAGATGTGCACCCAGGAAAAGTCTTTAAGATAGTGGGGAACTCTGGACAGGAAGAAAGAAGATCTCAAGTCCTGGCCTCAGATGCCTACTGAAGGGAAAACCTGAAATATAAATTATACTTAAGAATCTGTCCCAGCTGAGCTTTTATAGATTTATCCCATCAGCCATAGGCTGTGTTCACCCCAAGGGGACATAATCTCCCAGCCACTTCAGGCAAATGGCTCCAGTAGTGCAAGGGCAGAGCAGCAGAGGGGAAAGCCAGAAAGCTCAACACACGGAGAAGCCAGGAGAGGGAGGCAACTAGACAGCGTCAGGACCTCTTGAGGCTTACATGTATTTCTCTGCTTTCTCTACCTAGAACCCAGGAGCAGCCCACCATATCTGAGAGGGCACTAATGTAACCGTAAATGAACGTTTTCAGATAGCAAGGAGTCTGGTCTCTGGGTCCTTTCATTACTAGGTGTAGTGCCGTCTGTTGGCTTCAGAGACTGTCACTGATAATACAATTAGGAAAAATTAGACACCATTCATTGTCTCAGTAGTTGGCAAAAAGGTACTTTGGCTCAACAATCTTCTTGCAAAAATAACTTTTAAATTAGTTCCAGATTGTCATTCACCTTTTTTTCTGTAATCTTTACAGGCCTCATTCTTGGTAATAAATGAACAATCTCGGTTTGCTTGCCTAGGTGAACACTGACTGTTCTCAGGGCGATTGAATAAAAGAGGCAAAATGTGCATAGGAGAATGGTTCTCTCTTTTCTCCATCTATGGTTCTCATTATCTCTTCATTGAGTAAATACTGTTCTCTATTAGTGCCAGGACCAGTGCTTAGAGCAGAAGATACAATGATAAATAAGACTAGGTCTTATTGAAGGAGACAGACATTTTAATTGATAATTACAACAGAGTTCCCTCATTTGTGACAGGGGATGTAGTAGTTATCTATTTCTGCCTAACAAGTTACACTAAAACTCTTTCCCAGTTTCTGTGGGTTAGGAATTCAGACAGCACAGCAGGGATGCTTGTCTTTGCTCCCTGGTTTCTAATACCTCAGCTGGAAGACTCAAAGCCGGAGGCTGATATCATTTGAAGGCCCATTTGTACACATGCCTGGCAGTGTACCGTGGATGCTGGTTGCTTGCTGTAGGCTTAGCTTGAGTTGTTGGCCGGAATATTCACATGTGACCTTTGCATGTGGCCCGAGCTTCCTTCTAAACATGGTGGCTGGGTTCCAAAAGCAAGCACCCCAAGTGAAATAGAACCACTCACAGTGCTACCATGAGGATTAAGTTAATTAATTAATGTCTAATGCTAAGGTCATCATCTGCTTATTGAGAGTTTAATATTATTATTAATAATCTTATTAATAGTAAATATGCATATAAAGTATGCTAGCAATATTTTACATAGACTGCAGGGTAATTTAATCCAATGCATGGGAGTGGGGGAGAGCATTTATCACCTTTTTGGTTACTATTCAACAAATCAATTGTTTATTTGGAAGCTATACTTCTATTCTTTGTTAGGAACTCATGGAGTTCAGTGAGAGATTCTGGCTGACATTGTAAGAGCTGAGCTTTCTTTTTTCTACATTTATTTTTATTGTTCAAAGTATTACATATGTCCCTCCCCGCCCCCACCCCCCTTTAACCCCTCCAGGCTTACCAGATTAGCACTTTCAATGAGCACTATAATTTTTTAGTTATACTGAAAGAAAAGCTGCCAGGAAGTAGGATCAAGGGTACTATGATAATCATAGGAATAAAATTAATTTGGGAATTCTTGGAACTGTGTCTCCAAGTCTCAAGGTGGTGATTGGGTCATAGTCACATATAAATGCCTTCACTTGTCAGCAGTCTTGCTTCATTTGTGATGATCGTTTCATTCAGCTTTAAAATAAAATTTATTCCATATGTGCACAGAGATAGGGAAGGAAAATGAGGAAGAATACTGTTTGATACATAATATAGGGTTCTTTTCATCTAATAAGTCTCAGGTGCATATTAAGAATGAACTTGAATGACTGATCCATACAATGAACTCTTGTAGTGACTACCTATATCTCCATTATTAATTGTTAAGGAAGACAGTGTACCATTTAGTGATGCTGGTTGAGTAAATACTTTTCTTATTCTTCTGAAAAAATTCTGAAGCCATTAGGATTGTCTTCTTGATCTTTAGCCAATGTATTATGCTAGCCTTCATTTTAGTGATGGTCTTTTTTCAGCTTACAGAGTAGTTCAAACTCCTTTAAAGTGTCATGCACCTCATCCTCCACTATTGTCATCACCCCTACTGATACTAAAACTACATCTGACTTCTAACAGAGCATAGAGGACACATAATCTAACACTGACGTCTTTTACGTATGTTGTTCCTTTATACTGAAATCTTTTCCTCCTTATTTTCCATTTTTCAAAATGCATTCACTCTTTTATTTTGAAAATCTCTTCTTCTCCTTGGTTCTCTGCAAAAATATTCCCTCCATCCTTCATGCTCTCATTCCTTTGAAGGCACATTATTTTTGTGGGGCATGTGCAATTCATTATTGCTTGTTATAAGAAATGTCTTTCCATCTCCTCAGGTGGTGACTTCCCCTAGAGCAGGAGCTATTTTGTACTCATGCTTAGGTCTTCAGTGTCTATGACCTGGCTTGTAGATGTTAGATAAAATGCCTAGTGAATGTATTATAAACAACTGTACCCATCTACTGACATCTACTTCTTTTTCCGTAATCCAGTCATACTTCTAAACTGTGCTATGCATTATTTTTTCTGATTTACCTGCTACTGTGTAACAGAGCACCGCTAAACTCCATGGCTTAAATCAACAACAGTCATTTCCTTATTCCTCATGATTCTGGTATTTGTCTGTGTTCAGCCAGGTGGCTCTTAGTCAGTTTCAGGCAGTTTGAAAACTTCTGCACCCACATGCTTGGCAATGATGCTGGCTGTTGGCTGATACATCAGTTAGGGCTGTGGTTGGAACACCTACACAAAACTGTTTATACACATAATGTAGGAAGTTAGTAAAAACTAGATAAATGTACCTACTCATTTTTAAATCATGCTTTCATTTGCCTGTAAGGGTTAGATCATGTTACCCCCTCTATATCTAATACACATTTCCATTTTTCTAAATGCAAATTCATCAATTCTTTAATTTCAGCTTTCCTGGCCAAACCCTTGCTGTCTCTAACTGTTCATGACTCTTTTAATTTACCCCCTCCATTCTACTCAAACTCTTATTTATGAGAAAAAGCATTAGACAAAATTCTGCATATCTACACTAATAAAAGAGAAACATGGTAATTGGCGTACGACCGCTACCCTTCCCATTGGCTAATCAGCGAGATATGCAAATTAACTGTCAGCCAAGATGGCGGCCGGCAGCCAGGCAGCTTGAAACTAACATGAGGCTTACTTGCTTCAGTGACGGAGGACTCCAAAGTTCCCCGCCTGACTTGCCGGCCTCTCAGCTGCAACTCTAAGCAACTATGTTGCAAATGTAGAAGCTAAACAAAACCCCAGAAACCTGCTTTACTCAGCGGGGCTTCAGCCAGCCGGACCGCAACATTGTATCAAATACAGATGATAAACAAAGGCCAGAATCCTGTTTTCAGCAGCTGAGGCCTCAGAGCTAAAGCTGGCCCAGAATAAAAAAAAAATAAAAAAAGAAAAAAAGGAGCGGTTGGGAGCTTCAGTCACCCGTCAGCCTGAAAACGGCCCTTAGCCCCTCAGCCAGACTGGCCAGGCACCCCAGTGGGGACTCCCACCCTGATCTAGGACACCCTTCAGGGCAAACCAGCCAGCCCCCACCCGTGCACCAGGCCTCTATTCTATATAGTAAAAGGGTAATATGCCTCCCGGCACCGGGATCAGCATGACAGGGTGCAGTGCCCTAACCCCTGATCAGCCCTGCTCTGTGGGTGATAGTGGGCGGCGCCCCAACCCCCTCCCCCCCACGGGCCATGCTCTGTGTGTGATGGGGTAGAGCCATAACCTCCCCATCGGCCCTGCCCTGAGTGTGACAGTGGCGGCGCCCCAACCCCCTGATGGGCCCTGCTCTGTGTGTGACGGGGGACGGTGCCCCAACTCCCCTATTGGCCCTACTCTGTGCATGACAGGGGGGAGCTCCTCAACCCCCTGATCGACCCTGCTCTGTGTGTGACAGGGGGCAGTGCCCCAACCCCCTGATCTGCCCTGCTCTGTGCATGACAGGGGGCAGTGCCCCAACCCCCTGATCTGCCCTGCTCTGTGCGTGACGGGGGTGGCGCCGCAACTTCCCTATAGACCCTGCCTTGAGTGTGACGGGGCGGTGCCCCAACCCCCCAATCGGCTGTACCCTGAGCGTGACTGAGGGTGACATCGCAACCTCCCAATCTGCCCTGCTCTGTGCATGACAGGGGGCGGCATCCCAACTCTCCAATCGGCCCTGCTCTGAGCCCGACCAGGGGTTGCACCTAGGGATTGGGCCTTCCCTCTGCCACCGGGGAGCAGGCCTAAGCCAGCAGGTCATTATCTCCTGAGAGGGCACAGGCCGGGCTGAGGGACCCCTCTCCCCCGCCGAGTGCACAAATTTTTGTGCACTGGGCCTCTAGTTTTCATCATAAAAACACTCAACAAACTAGGGAACTTCCTTAGCTTGAGGAAAGTCATTTATGAAAAGCCCTCAGCTAACATCATACGCAGTTTTAGAAAAATGAAAGCTTTTCCTCTGAGATCAAGAATAACCAAAGAATACCTACTGTGCCACTTCTATTTTACATTGCTTAATTTCTCTGAACTGGAAATACAGAGAAATTAAGCAATGAATAGATAAATAAATAAATTCAAATTGGAAAGGAAGAATTAAAACTATCTGTGTTCTCAGATGACATGATCCTATATATAGAAAATCTATAATGAGATATCATTTCAGATGCACTAGGATGACTATAATGAAAAAAAAATAGCAAGTGTTAATGAGAATAGGGAGAAATTAAATTCTCATACATTGCTAATTAGAATGTAAAGTGATGCATCCATTATGGAACATAGTTTTGCAGTGTCTCAAAAATTTAAGCATAGAATTATTAGATGATCCAGCAATTCTTCTCATACATATATACCTTCTCAAACAAATATTTGTTCATGGATGTTCAAAGCAGTGCTCTTCACAGTAGGCACAAGGTGGAAATAACTCAAATGTCCATGAATGGATGAATGGCCAAACAAAATGTTTAATATACATAAATGTAATATTATCCACAGAGGATTTTTAGGATACCCTAAAAATGAAATAAAAACTTATGTAAGGAAAGAGATAAAAAGTGGGACTGAAAAGATCACATATTAGTGTTCTCAATTTATATGAAATATTCAGAACAGGTAAATTCATAGAGGCAGAAAATAGATTAGTGGTGCCAGGGGTGGTAGTACAGGAGAAAGGAGTGACTGCTTAATGGGTACGTGGTCTCCTTGAGGGGTGAAAGAAATGTCTTGAAACTAAATGTCTAAAAATCTGTGCTCTGCCTATTCACTCACTTTTGGGCTTAATGAATGATTATCATTACATGTTCAGCGTTACAATTGTCAACAATCTGCCAGAGAGTATAATATGATCTATGAAACCAATCTATGTTGAAAAAATATTGAGGAGAAACGAGTAAATTAATTAGTTCTGTATCATCTATATCCCAAGGCAGTCCACTGTAGTGAAAGACTGGCTTTTGGACTCAAAAGGACTTGAGTTCAGATGCTGATTCCAATGATCCACCTACAGACAAGTCACTTCGCCTTTCTGAAACTTTGGACCCACATTGATTAAATGGAGGCAGTAGACCTACCTAAAGAGGCTGTGAGGACTGTATGAAACTAATTATACCATAAACTCCAAGAGATTGAATGAATCATGTTGATCATGGACCCCTTATTTTCCCCCTTCCCCCAACACTAAGGCAGGCACATGAGGTTGGAACCTATTTTTTGTTAACATGATCATTATACTTAGGGACAGAATATTGCACTCAGCTGTCAAAACAGCCCCAATTTCATTCAGTAATTAAATGCTTTCCTATTTTCTGGTTTTAATACACCATGGGATTTTTTTTTCCAGATTCTGTATCTACTCTGTTTACTATTCACTCATTCATCCATGGAGCTATACACACAGACAAGTAAATGTTAAACCATGGACCCTGTAACACTAATGGGAATTGTGTCACTCGTTTTTCTCTGCTCAATGTGTGCACTGGTCACTAAAGAATCAAAAGGGAATTGGAATGAAAATCAAGACAAAGTCAATGCCTCGCTTCTTCTTTCTTACTTTCCCCACTCCCTATGAACTACCCCTCAATTAAAAATATATACATATAAATAAATAAATCTTTCATGCTGATACCAAGCTGTAGTAAGTGGATCAGGACAATAAAGGGAAAAAATAAAACAACAACAACACTGCTTTTCTTGTCTTTCCCCTACCTTGGATATGGACATGTTAGAATTATAATAACTTTGGGGAAATCCTAGAGTGTGAAGAGGGGACTGGTAGTTTATATCTGTGTGTATTTCCATGACTGGATCTATGTTTATATCTATGTCATCCATACCTGTATTTCAAGTTAGAGAGTAAAAGAGTCTTTAGTAACAATACCTCACATACATATTCAATACTAAGTAATATTAAGGATACTTATAAGCCTGGAAAAATCTATGTAACTCAGTAATTTTATGTGTGTGCAAGTGGGATAGTAATATTAAAAAGTACTTTTTTCCTAGATTCTTTAAGCTTTACTTAAGTTAGAGCTTTATGTGTGTTTACTTTTTACCTATCCTTCAACCATTGACACACAATGCTCTCAAGCTGAAATGTTTTAAATAGCGAGGAAAGGCAAAGTAATTGCTATGCTTTGTTTTTAATGGATCTCAAGAAAATTGTTCAACCTGGACCAATGAAGCCCAGAGGGTAGGAGAATTGGCATCAGTTTTAGAATAAGTTCTAAAATAGAAAGGCAGAAAAGATCCTTTATCCTCTTCCTTTGGGCCTGGTACAGTAAATCAATCAATCAATCTCTCTCTCTCTCTCTCTCTCTCTCTTCTCTCTCTCTCTCTCTCTCTCTCTCTCTTTCTCTCTCTTTCTCTCTCTCTCTCTCTTCCCTACTGGAAAATGGGGATAACACCTTATAGGTTTGCTGGTCACATTAAATGATCTATTGCAGATATTTTACTATTTTCCTGGAACATAGTAGCAGGTATGCAACAACAACAACAAAAGGCATGTCTAACTGTAAATTCTTTAGGCTTAATTAAACCACATCAGTTACTAACACACTACTCCACTTAGGCTTATTGAGAAACCTACAACCAGTGTGCTGGAGACCATTTTCCCTGAAACATAAAAGTGTCCTTCATCTCCAAAAGGCCAGGGAATTCCTTGTCCCCAAGTACAGCGGGGCCTTGACTTACGAGTTTAATTCCTTCCGAGACCGAGCTCCTTAAGGAGCTCGTTAACTCAAATTACTCTATCAACTCAATGCAAAAAATCGGCTAAGAGACAGCTGGTATCACAAAAAACTCGTTAGTCAAGGGCCCACTGTACCTGCCTGGTTGCCCATCTCTGCAATAAAGAGACTCTGGGGGTCAGAGCCGACCTCCTCTCCTCTGTTTTCGCCCTGATTCCGGGAGTGTGTGCTGACTTGACCTGGAGTGCTCTGCCCAACTCGCAGGCGTGCACGGAGGCATTCTAAATTTTAGGAAAACACAGCAGTGTTCCACTTTTGTCAGTCATTGTATGAATTACTAGCTCTGAGTAGTTCACATTTTCCACAGTCACTTTATGTTCCGTCCAGTGGGAAGCTGGCTTTGCACCCCTTGCTGTGATGAAAAGCAACCCCCATGCGAAAGTCAACGTGAACAGGAAGAGGGGTGGCCGCGTCTGATGTGATTGGCTTTGAAAAGCTGAGCAGTGCCCAACAAGTGTGCTTATCCTACATATCCTATCAAGCATCACTTATGGCAATTTAAGGAGGAAGAAAGTTAATTTTTCTTCAATTATATGCATTTGTTTTTCAAAGAACTACCAAGTTGTTAGGGCCTAAATACTTCTTAAGTTGTCCAGCTCTAACTACCTAATACAGGAAACTGTTAGATACTTCAAGTATGATTTATTCCCCGCCTGCACCAGCATGATCTGGGGGAACAAAATTAATACTCCTGGCACAGGATTTCTGGACTCTACATTTCTAACCACTTCTCTGGTTAATTCTTACATACACTGAAGTTTCAAAACCACCTACCCAAATTCACATGTTTGTTTGCTTTTTTGTCCAACATCTCAGATTATACTTTATTTTTCCTGCCAAGTCTCTTTCGCATGAAAGACCTGTTTGTATCTTCAGGCCTCTACAATCTACAGCTAAAGAGAAGCCATCCAGCCCTCTTTCACCTTTTTAAAGCAATGGGTGCCACCGAAAAATAACCAGGAGGCTTGGGGCTGGAATCCTCCTGTCTCCCGGTTAACATTGTGTATGGGGACAGCCAGATAGTATAGATTTGTCACCTGGTGATGTTAATTACCAGCCAAGCATTCAGATTGTTTCTTTCTTTCTCTTTTTCCCTCTCACCTCTCAGCTTGATCCCTGGAATTTCAGCATGGAGCCTGGAAGTGTTTAATGGAAAGTTAATCAGCCAAATCCTCCCAGTTCAGAAGTTCCTCCCTGGCTCAGGCCCATGCTTGGAACACCAGGGTATCCATGTAATGGAGGGGAAGCAATTATTTACGGAATGTTTCCCAGAGGGCTTGGAAGAGGTAATGACCCTCAACGGGGCCTCCTGGAGTCCCTGGGAGTCACTTACATGCCACAGAGAGAATGGTCTGACTCATTATATTTTAAAGATTTGTTTATTTTTGGCAAAGAAAGAAGCAAATAAGCAGGAGGTGCTGGCTTCAGAGATGCCAACTGGGAGGTTTCTTTTTGTCTGTTTGTATTTTTTGCTGTATTTTTTTAAGCAGCAGCATTCTATCTATGTCAGTGGAGGAAGTTATGTGTGCTAGAGACACAGGTCACCTAGATTGGATCTGCATGTAACTTCTCTGCTTGCAGCCTACCTGTGCTTAACCAAGTCTCTGGTTAAGCATTCCGAAACTGATTTTCAAAGAGAATTTGCATCTGATACTTTAAGGTGTTTTGAACAGCAGCTGGTGTTTGGGGGAGGATTCAGAGGTGGTGGGAATGCCATACAAAGAGGACGCAAGTTGCTATGGATATTGGTGGTCTCTGTTGGAGGCCACAGCTTCAGAGGTCTGGGACCTCAAGCTCGGGAGATGGTACCATGTGGTGGGAAGGGTAGAGCTGTGGAGCCCATCTGCGCTTAAGTTCCTATGGGCTTTTGGAGAAATCGCTTCCCTCTGTTAACCTTAGAATCTCCTATCTATAAATTAGACATACTGATGCCTACCACATGAGATGTTGATTCTCTTCTGAATATCTCAAAGCACAGTCAGACCCCCATTCACACTGTCACCCTCTTTGGTACAGGCTAGCTTCATTCTTTACTGAGTGATGCATTCTTGTTGGTCTTCTACCACTCCTTCTAGGTATGCTCCACCCTGATCCATTGTCTAGATCAGTGGTTCTCAACCTTCCTAATGCCGCGACCCTTTAATACAGTTCCTCATGTTGTGGTGACCCCCAATTTCATTGTTACAAATTGAACATAATTAAAGCATAGTGATTACTGACAAAAACAATATGTAATTATATATGTGTTTTTCGATGGTCTTAGGCGACCCCTGTGAAAGGGTCGTTTGACCCCCAAAGGGGTTGCGACCCACAGGTTGAGAACTGCTGGTCTACATGATAAGGGAATATAAACCCATGAGAATTGAAAAAAATAAAATATTTACACCTCCAAAGGCTTATAAGCATGTAATGTTTCCTCCAGTCCAGCCCCATAAAGCTAATCCCCAACTTGGTTTCTCACAACTCCTCATCTTCCAGCTACACCAGAATTCTGTGGCTTCCTCACATGTGCCAAGCACACATTTAAAACCAGCCTTCTTATTAGACATTTCCTCATCCTGGAAATTTATGCACTCGGGGAGGGGGTTGGGGGTTCCTCAGCCTGGATTGTGAGAGGGCACAGGCCAGGCCGAGCGACCCCACTGGTGCGAGATCGGAGCTGGGGAGGGATGCAGGAGGTTGGCCAGCTGGGGAGGGACCACAGGAGGGCTCCAGGGCATGTCCAGCTCGTCTTGCTCAGTCCCGATTGGCCAGACCCCAGCAGCAAGTTAACCTACCAGTTGGAGCATCTGGCCCCTGGTGGTGAGTGAACGTCATAGCAACTGGTCAACCAGTTGACTGCCCCCTGGTGGTCAGTGCACGTCATAGTTAGCGGTTGAGCGATATTATGCTTTGATTGGTTGAATGAATGACCGGACAACCAGACACTTAGCATATTAGGCTTTCATTATATAGGATATATATATGTCTATGTATGTATAATTTTTAGATATAGCCTATACTTTTAAACTCACCATGCAGTCCTGTAACTGCCTTTCTTACATTCTGTACCGAGCTCCACAATGTTGGAGCTCTGTTCTGTGTTTAATAGGAGCTAGATAGTATCATGATTATTATCTATAAAGATAGGGTAATTCTCCATAGATTTTTGCATGAACTTACTAAGGCATTAAAACATATCTGGAACAAACACTCAACAAACATGTTTCCCTATATACTTGAAATATGGGTCACCAGGTTATGTTTGCATCATTCATTCATTTATTCATTCATTCATTCATTCATTCACAGTAAGTATACAGTGTCATTATGTACTGGATTCTCTTTTAGGCACTAAAAACACAGAAATAATAAAACAGCTCTCTTTTAAGGATGGTTCTCATAATAAGGGAAAATGCACCAGGGTACAACCCTTCATGGCTGGTTTTGGCAAGCTCTGCAAAGTGCCTTTTGGCCTTCCTAGGGGACCATGACCCCTTGTCTGGACCCAGATATTGTTCCCCATTTGCTTTACATTGTGCTTCCGGGTGGGTAACGCTCACTGATTTTCTTCCCTTGAACCACCACACAGGGAATGGAACTATAATCCACCAGAATTTATAGAGTAACTTCTGGGTACAGTTACTGTGGCAGGGGCTGGAGGTAATTGGTGAATAAGACAGTAAATTTTTTTTTTCTTTATAAAGCTTTTGTTTCAGTGCAGGAGACTAATGTTTAAAAACATAACTAATATATATATATATGTATATATATATATATACACATATATATGTATATATGTATATATATGTGTGTATATATATATATATATATATTTCCAGAGCTGTAATAAGTACAGTTGCAGATAACAGCACAGTGCTAAGAAAAACAAACAAAACACACATGTGCCAAATTTCACCTGTTCTGTGGATAAAGAAAGAATAATGTGCTTATTTAAGGAATCTCATTTATTTATATTTTTTTCCTTTTTATTGAATTGATTGGAGTGGTACTGGTTAACTGAATTAGGTAGGTTTCAGCTGTACAGTTCTACGACACATCATCTGTACACTTTTTGTGTGTTCACCACCCCAAGTCAACTGGAGTCCATCATCATTTATCCCCTCTATACCCTCTTCCACTTCCCTTCTTCCCCCAGAAATCACCATACTGTTGAGAAATCTCATTTAAAAAGGGAAACCTAAATGTTGGAAAGCAATACTCCAGCAGAAGAGGACTTGGAGACTGAAAGAGCCTTCTAGGCAGCCTTACAAGCAAAGGCCTAGAGCAGTGATGGCGAACCTATGACATGTGTGTCAGAGGTGACACGTGAACTCATTTTTTTGGTTGATTTTTCTTTGTTAAATGGCATTTAAATATATAAAATAAATATCAAAAATATAAGTTTTTGTTTTACTACGGTTGCAAATATCAAAACATTTTCTATGTGTGACACGGCACCAGAGTTACGTTAGGGTTTTTCAAAATGCTGACATGCCGAGCTATAAAGGTTCCCCATCACTGGCCTAGCGACTAGATAATGCCAGGAGGGTTTGAGAAATTAAAATAAGGTCAAGGTGTCAGAAGGGCAGAGACAGACAAAGAAATTGGCCCAAAATGAGGTCATTGAGAAAAGCAGGAATCAGCCCATACTGGACTGGGTCATGTTAATCTTTTTGACACTGTGCTAAGTGCTATATAGATACTACCCAATTTACTTGTCATAACACCTGTGCACTTTAATATTGTGGGGTTATTTTTGACAGTTGAAGAAACCAAAATCCAGGCAGCTAATGTGACTTGTTCAAAGTCTTTTAGCTAGAAAGCAAGGGTCTGCCTGGGATTCAAATCAAAATCGATCTGAGAGCAACATATTTCAATGTGTATTACTTTTATTTTCTAAGTATACTACACTGCCTCGATGCACGTAAGATACTGATGGCTTTTACTTGTTCCCATTTTTAACTCCCAGGAACCAAGGAAGGAAATTCTTCCCCCATTCACCTGTCTCACAGGACATCCGATTTCTTTTTCTTTACTTTATGACACGTATCAAAGGGGATTGCTCTGGAAACACAGAGGGAGGCATGCGATCTTTGCGATCCAGGGCCAGGATGGACACCCTGCAAGGTCAGCAGCCCCTCTATCTGCAAAGACTTTGTCACCACCTTGGCCCATGAATTCATGTTATGTTTCCCTGAAGTTAGATGACTATGTTTTAACACCACATGTAGGACATTTCCTCCGCATTCCATTTATATGCTCAAATACACTATTCTTTTTTCAGAATCCAAGACTCCAGCAAGAGAAAATCACCTCATTAAAGAAAAATTATGCCTTGTCCCCACCACTCTGACACAACCATCTCCTCAGGCGCAGTTCCTTTTTCCTTTTCTTCTGTAAGTGAGGGTCCAACATTTACACACATTAAAAACGGAGTGCCGAGAATAATAATTTCTGTAGGTTCAGCAAGGCTACTCCTCACTGCATTTGTATTTGAAATTGCAGTCGAACTGAGTGAACTTCCGTCTGACACAGCAGTTGCAGATCGGAATTATGTTTAAATACCAAAGTGTTATTTAATGCAGCCAGGAAGGAATGGTGTGAATGATAGCCCATTAGAGATCAGTCTCCAAGTTCAAGGCTATTGTCTTAGCCATGCCAGAAAAATTACACAGGCCCTACTTGTTTTTACCACCCCCCTTCCCCAGGCAACTCTGGAGCAGCGATAAACGTGATGGGAATGAAGTCTTGCCATGTGTATCTAACAACACCGAAGACAGTGGCTAGCTCAGTGCTGACCCAGCACTCAGCTATGTTAAAGATTTAACGCATCACCTCGGTTTTTCCCATTGGGTATCTCATTCTGGGCAGGAGCAGACTGTCTGTGCCTGGTCACCATTCTCCAGATATGTCTTATTCTACAACTGAGCTTCTGCCATCACTCTAAGAGCAAAGCAAAGCTTTGTACCGAGCTCAGCCTACAGAGATGTGGGGCTGATTTCCATGGTCTCTGAGCAAATGGTGCACTGAATAGGCACTTCTATGCTCAAATCCACATTCCCATCTCCACTTCCTTACTGATGGTTTTTAGCCATGTATGATGGCCAGTCAGTTCTATGTGACCCTAGCATTCATAGTTGATTGGTCCATAAGTAGGTAATTGTCCCAGAGGAAGTCAGTTTGCAAATCCATGGGGTGAACTGCAATAAAAACTCTGCCGACCAGGTCCAATGGAGATACGTGTGCCTCTTGCCCTGTTTCTCTTTCTGGAGGAATTATAAAGATAATTGAGAAGATACGCAGTGAATGGCTTACTTAGAATAATGACAGAACACAGATGGGAATTAGTAGACTCTTTTGGTGGAGACTTGGCAGAGTCAATGAGGTTAGATGATATATCTATATGTATAAAAGTCTAATATGCCAAGTGTCCATCCGACCAGTATGTATGACCCACACTGACCACCAGGGCACAGACACTCAACGCAGGAGCTGCCCAGCTGCAGTGACTTGGCAGAAGCGGTTTTGGGTGACACACCCTGAAACCAGAGAGGAGGAAACCTGATTCCGGGAGCCTGATTCCTTGAGGGGCCGCACAATTCCACCTTCGGCCATGGGTTATGTTGTTGCTAGGGCACTATTGGCCCCGAATCTGGTTTATTGCACACTTGCGTTTGCGTTTCACATCCTGTATGAGAGCAACTTTGCAGAGTGCCCTCTCTCACTCCAGTACCCCTGGGCAGATGTGGGAGAGCCGGTTTTGGCCCTATCCCTGCAGGCCAGGCTGAAGGACCCCACCTGCCGGAGGGACCCTGCTCACTCCACAGACGCCCTTCGAGCCGCGGCACCGCCCTAGGTGCAGCTGGCGGGGGAGGGACCACAGGAGCTTGGCTCCAAGGAGTGTCCAGCCCCTCTCACCCAGTCATATCCCACCAGCCACCTTTTAATTAATTTCTTTTCAGTGTGCATGAATCCATGCACTGGGTCACTAGTATTGAATATAGACCAACCTTTTGGTTGCTAAACTAGGTTTTCATCTCTGTAAAGTGTGACTACATGGCTTTTCCACTTTTTAAAAATACTTCTGATTATGCATCTTTTCTTGTGATCTGTAAGCTTATAGCTATATGGTTTTCCTCAGTTTTTATGAGGCCTAGAAAAACAGCTAAGGTTCTACCTTAATTATTTCTGCTGGATGCCAACAGTAATGTTGATGTAAAGTATCTGTTACCATTCAATAAATATCCATTGCTTGAGGAACTTAAGTACCTCTCAGGTTTTTGCAATCTAAACCATCTAATTAACCCCAGAAAAAAAATATGTGACAAATATAGCTGAGCACACTCTCCTCCAGAGGGTGTTTAGTATGATGTACTGTCACCCAGGACCCATTTTTTTCCCCTTGAACATCACTCCAGTTTTGGGGAGAGGGATGGAGGGGAGTAATCTGTCTCTATCATGAGTTGGTAAATAACCCTATTGACAAATGGGATTTCTCTACTTTCATGTATTTCTGATGAATTGGCACACTGAACAAAGCCCGGTTCCCAGAAGAACAAATGCACGTGTATTAGGGTGCTCCAGAGAAACAGATCTGATAGGATGTAGATACATATAAGGATATTTATAATAGGAATTAAGTCAAGCAGTTATGGAGGCTGAGAAGGTCCACAATCTCTCATCTGCCAGTTGGAAAACCAGGACTTTTGAAACTTTTTGTTTCAACCTTCAAAGGGGCAGCACACAAGCTTTATTACTTTGATCCATGAAGCCCTCCTGACACCTCCATGTGCCTCCTGCCCTATTTCTCAACCGGGATATAACCTGGTACTCTAGATTGTGGGATATGCATCTTAGATCCACAGTCTCTTAGTATTAGAAGAAGCCTTAGAAGTCAGTGCAATTCTCTCTTTTTATAAGAAGGGTAAGTGGCTTGAAGAACAAGTTAGTTAACAGCAAACAAAACAAAACAAAAAAAACAGGGGCTTCATTCCTTTCCTCTTACGCTTGCCTCTTTAAGATCTTTCTTTTCTCCACATAATAACTTATGAATACTTGTCCATAAATGCTGTTGAAGATGACGGTGCCTTTTGTCCACTTGGTTACCAGATTTTTGAACTCGGGATTTTTTTACCTGACCACTCCATCTCCCCAATCTATTATCTTAGATGTCTACATCTGCCTTCTTATATACTCCTCTCCTCAGTAACTTTTGAAATCTCTAAGGTTAGACTCTTAATTAAGGAATGATTTTCCTCATTTATCTAGAGACTGAGTCCAAAGGGCCATATATGTTGTGGTGAGGGAGAAAAAGGACACCGTCTAGTCATTATGACCAGCATAATAAATTGTGACAGTCACTGACATGACCAGTGTCACAATCATATCTTTCATTCTGCTCATGGTGAAGAGAATGAAAATGTATGGATCTATGCTGCGAAATACCTCTCAATTTACAAAATGAATGGTGCTCCCTTGCCCTTTTAAAAGCGTGACCTATTATGATATATCAGCCTGAATTTCAGCTTCCTGAGCTGGAAACCCTTGAGAAAATTCAGTGGAGGTTCCATGAGCCCGGAGAGGAATAAATAGGTTGGTTATTAACTATCAGAAAGTCTACCTGAGCAGAGCTGAGGTAAATCATATCGATGCTTCTTGAGGCAAAAGACTGGGTTCAAAATAAAAGATAAAAGAAAATGCTAACGGTCCATGCCCCTTTGAACTTTTCACTTGGCCTGTATGCCTCATTTTCTTTCTCTGAAAAAAAAATTGGACCTAATCATAATTATCTTGGGAGCTGCTATGAGGATTAAATGAGGTGAATAAAAAGATTGCAGCAGGAAGTATCAGACATAATGAATGATTAAGAAAAGTTACTCCCCCTCCCTTCCCCTACTGTGTTTCCTTTGCAGCCCCTCTCTCCCTTCCGTTAGTTTATTCAAATTGTCTGGAAGACAGGAATGCATCTGCCTGAGGAGGACCCAGCAGGTCTGCTGGGGTGCAGAGAGAACCAGAATCAAGAAACCACCCAGGCATAGCAGAGGGAGGCAAGGTCATGATGCAGGCTTTGACTTCTGTTTAAGGTTGCAAATACATCTATTCCCCAGGGGACCCTGAAGCCAGGAAGTTAAGTAATGTTCCATAAGGTGAGATCCTCCCTGTTCCCACCCTAATTTACTGGCAGCTTCTTAATACCTAGAATATGCATTAGCAAGCAAAGCTTTTCCTTCATTTCAATAACAGAAATAAATAGACATCCAAAACTCCTGTAAGCGTGAGGAAGACCACCGAGGAAGGAAAGAAACACAACAATCAGAAGTAATGGTCAGTGAAACAGTTTACAGAGTAAACAATGAAAAACTTTACATTTAATCAAGTTATTGGTTCTTAGAGAAATTTCAGGGCATATAAAACAAGAAGAAACTTCTATCAATAAGAAATAGAATACTATAAATTAAAAATAAGATTGTCAAATCTAAGTAAGTACTGTTATGCAAAATAAACAAAGGACTCTTAAAACTCAACAGTTAGAAAACAACTTGATTAAAAAAAATGGGCCTCTCACAAAAGAAGATGAATAGATAAAAAGCATATGAAAAAATGCTCCCCCTCTTATATCATCAGGAACATGCAATTGAAAACAATGAGATACCGCTGCACACCTATTAGAATGGCCAAAATTTGGGACACTGACAACACCAAATGCTGGTGAGGATGTGGAGCCGCAGAAACTCTCATTCATTCTTGGTAGAGTGCAGATTGGCACAGCCACTTTGGAAGACGGTCTTGGCAGTTTCTTCATATGCTTCAGCCACACCACTCCTTGGTATTTACCCGGGGGAGTTGAAAATATCCACACACAAACCTGCACATGAATGTTTATAGCAGCTTCACTGATAATTGCCCAAACTTGGAAGTAGCCAAGATGTCCTTCAGAAGGTGAATGGATAAACAAACTATGGTAAATCCAGACAATGAAATATGGCTCAGCAATAAAAACTAAATGAGCTATCAAGCCATGAATAGACATGGAGGATACAAACATGCATACTACTGAGTAAAGAAGTCACTCTGAAAAGGCTACCAACTATATGACATTCCAGAAAAGGCCAAACTATAGAGACAGCCAATAATAACAGTCTCTTATGGTTTATTTTTATTACTTACCAGGTCATTTCTTACACCACTGGAGCAGAGGTTCTCAGCTGAGTGAGACTGTGCCTCCCAGGTGACCTCTGTCAATATCCGGAAAAATGGTTTCTTTTTGTAACTGGGACAAAGAGTTTCTACTGGAATCTAGTGGATAGAGACCAGAGATGCTGCTAAATATCTCACAATGTGCGTGACCAAGCCCCTCAACAAAGAAGCATCTGTCTGAAATGTCAATAGCGCTACAGTTGAGAAATCCTGTTCTGGAGTTCATACATTGGCAACCTTTGCTCTCCAGGTCCCTGTGGGGCATAGAAGCCTCTAGCCCTGCACCCAGGCTTGGGCCACAAAGAGGCTGTTTGTGTAGAAGAGTTCTTGACAGAAACTTTAATTGGTATAGAAAACTTTAATTGGGACTGATAAAATAAGGCCCATCAAGCAATTGGAGCATGTTTCAAATGAATGCGACTTCAAGTCTCCATTTGGGTTGACTGAATGCAGTTTGCAAAGCCATATCCAGAGTAACCGGTTCTTTTTAGTACCTAGTGTACTTGTTGAAATAGCATGGCATTGATATGACTGAGGGCTGTGGCCTCTGACGAGGTCCTCCTCCTTTCTTCCCAGTCTTTCCTGCTTGAAGATGTCAATTTTACTTAGGCAATGCAGTGCGGAAAACCTTCATTCTGCTCTAGGGTTTTAATTCCACCATAGTCATCTGTGCTTATTTTATGACTAGGCTGTGTTGTAAACTCTTTAAGAATATTAACGAATTGGCTATTACAAAATCCTAGAGATCCTACCATAATCTCTACTTTAACTATGAGAAAATTGAGACAGAGAGGTTAGTGACTTATCTAGGTTCAGAAAGCTAGTAGACTATCAAGGCAGTCTTACTCGCGATTTCATACTCCTCATTACTCTGCTCTCTTGGCCTTTCCTACAAAAAACGTAATTAAATTAAACCTAATTAAACTTAATGTGGGTGTTTTGGAGGAATAATTGTTATGATTTACTCATCTATGTATTTTTATCATATTCTAACACTCGCTTGCAGAAAGGTAGCAGGTATTTAGTATTTCGGGGAAATAAGCAAAATCATCAGGGATAAAAAGCTTAGAAATTTTTAAAATTTATCTATTCACTGAATTTTTCAATGTGAAGTATGATAGATACCGTCTTTCTCTTTTAGCCACAAAATAGCTCAGAGCCAAGACTGTAAGGACTACGAATGAAAGTAATACCTACTGGTTTTTAAAATTAATCTTTATTGTTCAAAGTATTACAGATATCCACCTTTCACCCCGTGCTACTGTTTTACTGTGTGTCAGCTGCTCTGCCAGCCACATTATATACATTTCTTTAAATTATATCCAATTCTAAATATATGAAACAGAGATCATTATTTCCTCACCTTTGGAGATGAGGAATCTAGGACTGTAAGTGTTAAACTGACTGGACTAAGATGGTCCAGTTCATACATGGTGGAGCAGGATTTAGTATAAAGGCTCCCTCTCTGCTACAAAGTCCCTTATGCTTTTCATGACAGCAGCCTTCATCAAAACTTTGCCTTCTGAATATGGCTTGTGGCAGCTAAAATTAACTTTGCTAAGGTAAAAAAGACATATTTTTTTCCCTGGAACCTTTAATTAACCAGAAGAGATACTTAGAATGAAGGCATTTCTAATGAAGGTACTCCCCAACCCAACAACAATGTAAAGGGACTTCAGTAGGTGGTGCCTTTTGTTCCAGGAAGGCCATGATCGGAAGGCATCCTCCCCTGGAGTAATTGCAAGGCCTTTGTTTATTTCTGTATCCATTCCTGGGATTCAGTGGAGCCTGAATAAAATCTTAATTTCATATAATTGCTGTCAGTGTTTATTAAGGATCCTGGCGGGAGAAAACCAAATTCATTGTCAAGTATCAACACATCTGTTTAAAAATGGCAAGCGAGGGCTAGCATCTAACTCTAATGTTTGGTGTCAGTTTTACAAGCCTTTACAAGCCTTGTTTTGATTTCAGACGTCCAAATTTCTGTTAATGATTGTAAGATAAAAAATTAAAAATAGCCCTGACAGGTTTGGCTCAGTGCATGGAGCATCAGCCTGTGGACTCAAGGGTCCCAGGTTCGATTCCTGTCAAGGGCAGGTACCTTGGTTGTGGGCACATCCCCAGTAGGAGGTGTGCAGGGGACAGCTGATCGATGTTTCTCTCTCATCAATGTTTCTAACTCTCTATCCCTCTCCCTTCCTCTCTGTAAAAGAATCAATAAAATATATTTTACAAAAATTAAAAATAGATAAGCATTCATAGATTTGAATGCTAAAGTTCTGGGACTTTGGGTCTTGCTATAAAATTGGGTGAGATTTGAAAAGCAAACTATCAAAATTTGTACAATTTAGCTAGTTTATTTCTGGACCCCAGCTGGTGAAGGATCAAGGAAATCCTAGAGGAGATGCCGTAGATGCAGATTGATCCCACAGGGAGGCTCTGAGAGTTGGAGATTGATAGGGCTAGAAAGACAGGTTTAAAGGAAATAAAGAAATGAAAGGAATGTCAAGGAAGAACAATGGTCTCAAAATATGAGGAACAGAGGTAGGATACACCAACACTCTTTCTTTGGACATTGGTGTAGGTGAAGGCTTGGCTGCGCAGCTGTAAATAACTGAGGCAGGAGCTTTTTCAAGAGGTTTAGCTTAAGAATAAGATGGTCAAACTCCACTTCCAATAAAGCACAACCACCTTTAAACCTCACCTCATCCACTACCACTGAGAGAGAGAGAGAGAGAGAGAGAGAGAGAGAGAGAGAGAGAGAGAAGAGGAATAACCTCTGTCAGGAATCATTGGGCTTAGAAGGAGCCTAGTCTTCCAAATGAAAGCAGCACAGTCGTTAAATGTAGACAGACTCTAAGCTGCTCACAATATTTGCTCACAGTAGACACATATAATCAAGATGTTGCTCTCTCATTGTTTATTGTGTACCCCATACTCTTGCAAGAAGCTTAGCTTTGGACTTTGTCTTAAATCTGATACCTTACATTCGTAAATGTAATTTTGCATTAAAGGAGATTTTTCATTGAATTAAATACTGCATTCTAGAGCTTAACTACTAATTAAAATCCAACATTTGGTTAATGTGGATGGGTTAATTATTATAGGGAAATTGTACATATCTTTTGCCCTTTGTGACTTACTTGCTGCTTAATTTTGTACTCCTAATATTGTAATTAGTATATGTTGCTGTATTTGACTTTCTGCTTTATTTTTGAAAGAAAGAAGCGCTCCGTTGCTGATATGTCACCTTTTTTTTTTTTTTTCCCCCCCGAAACTGGCTGCCTTGCAGCATTGGTGCCAGTCAAGGTTAAATTTATTTGAAGGGCTTACATTTATCAAGTGTCTTTTTGCCCCATGGGCTAAATCATGTAGGTATAAAAAATACAAAATACAAAATTATTGTATCCTCAAGGAGCTTGCTGTCTGCTGGGAGAAACAGAAGTAAAACCGGCCGTCAGAAAATCACGCAATGTGTTACAATAAAAGCGTGGGTCGTATATCTGAGGAGCAGAGGAGTGATGGATTTAGAAATTCTCTGAAAAGTTATATCACAACCACGTTTCCTCAGTTTGCATCCTGCCCCTTCCTGGGACTGATGGGCCTACTGCTTTAGATTCAGAACACAGTCTTCACTCCGTTGCTTATAGCTTTGCTTTGACATACCAGTCAGTTGTACTATGAAAGTACAATTACTTAACAAGTTGTGTGCCTGCCATTTTAACGAGTAAGAGAATGAAATACCCAGGCATGTGGTATATATATAATCTAACATACTTGAACTCAGCTGCCTTGTGCCTGATGTGGGGTTCACATAGTAAGTCTACGTTTAGATGAAGATCAAATAGTTGTAGCATGAGATGCTGCACCGGACACCTCCATGTTCTGTGATCATTTCATCCAGCAAGGAGGTTCCTCCACAAAGGAGAGTGGTTGATTGTATACGACATAAAAATACAGGAGTGAGTAAATATAACTTTGTCAAAGATTTTTTGGGGGAGGGTGAACTTCTGAAACATTAGTTGGAGGAGGGTAATGTTCACAATGTATTTTTTCCTTGGCAATTTAGCATACTTGTACAGGTATAAACTATGCCAACTAGAATAATACCTTATCTCTCAACTAGTCAAATAATTTTCTCTCTGGAAGTCAGCCAGGTACATGGAAAAAAGCTCTTTGTCTAAATGTCAACCTTATAGCAGCTTCTATCCAGAGCATGTAAATGGCCTCTGAACATTTTTATGTCATACAATGTATAACATGCGAATAATGTAAAAACAGTTGAATTTTCTACACACACACACACAATAAAATAAAATGAACATGATCCTTGGAGCAAAATTTAAGCCTTCAAACTGTTTTCCACACACAGAAAAAAAAAAAAAAAACAACTTTGAAAAATGCAGGAAAATGTTTTTGCATGTGCCATGTCAAGAATGTATCTGAGGGGAGAATACGTTCCTATATTACTGTGCCACATATTGGTTACAATGTTTGTGGTTGTGAATAGAAAATATTATTTGAAACGCTATTTATAATAAAATAATGGAGCCAAAACCGGTTTGGCTCAGTGGATGGAGTGTCGGCCTGCGGACTGAAAGGTCCCGGGTTCGATTCCGGTCAAGGGCATGTACCTGGGTTGTGGGCACTTCCCCAGTGGGGGATGTGCAGGAGGCAGCTGATTGATGTTTCTCTCTCATCGATGTTTCTAACTCTCTATCTCTCTCTCTTCCTCTCTGTAAAAAATCAATAAAATATATTTAAAAAAAATAATGGAAAAAATCCTTAAGGCATAAAGAGAGAATATAGGTGAGTTAAGCTAACCAATCACTCAATAGAATATTACATAGCAATTTAAGCTCATATTTTATAAGACAAATATACTATCACATGTTAATTTATTCTCATAATGGTAAGTATAAAAGGAACGATGTAATAGTATCTATATTATATATTTTCAACTACATAAATTAAGAAAAAGATAAAAGAAAAATCAATATTGTACAATATAGCATGGAAGAAAGTACACTAAACTATTAACTCATTTATAGTTAATTCTCCATTTTATTCATTCACTCATTCATGCGTATATTCATATTTGTAAAGGGACTTTATGCTATGACCAAGAATATAATAAAGGGAATAAGACAAACCTTGCAATTATGGAGCACACTCTTAGCTGATTCTGACTGTGGATTATAGGTGAGGTTTTAATACTCTTTCCTCTGAGTTTACTACCAGTGTCCTTTCTATAAGACATGTAAATTTATCGTATAATGGAAATCACTAAGGTAAAAACAAAAACAGAAACGCTAGCACTCCATCATGGGTCTTCCTAAACCTGGTTTTAAGCATGGCTAAATGATATTCTGTAGTTACAGCCGAGTCACATCAGCATTGGAAGGGGTAATCAATTTTGTTGTCAATTGAAATCCCTCAGGAAATCCCTTGGCAGCATCTGATAACCTAACCCAGAATTTGTCCAAGGTGATGGTAAATCTATAGCTTAGCTCTATGGAAAACACATTAGAAACTTAAAAAATCCAAAGTGATATTAGCTATTTAGCCACTCAGACCACTCTGACTGACTGGTATGTATTTTGTCTCAATGATAGCAAACCTCCAAAAAAAAGAGAGAGAGAGAGAGAGAGAGAGAAAAGTATCACAATACAGTTTCACAACATTGCTCTGTTGATCCCACATATTTTTCTACCATTTGATGAATAATATTCACCAGTTCTTTTATCATATTATAATCCTCTGTCTTGGTCCTATTTTATCTCCATTCAGGTCGTTTATAAAGAAGGTCCAGGCACCTGCTAACTACTTTGATACCTGCTCATCCACCTTTCCCCAAAACACCTCCAGGGAACACCTAATCCCTCCTAGAGAATACTCATTGCCTTTTCCCTATTTGCCAGAGAGGTTTGAAAATTGTCTGTCTCCATTTCACAGGTCAAAGGGACAGATATTATAGAGCATCACTAGGCTCCATAAATACCTCCCTGCCACCCCCCCCCTTCTTTCTTTATACCCAGGAATCTCCCATTTTCTTCCTCTTGTCCCATGTTTCCTAAATTTAAACCCCAGTTTTCTAGACATTATGATTCTCAAGTTACAGTCTTATGTCTCAAATCATAGCACCCATAACCTCAAAAACTATGGGAAAGGGGTGGGGTCCTATATTCATCTTCTAGGAGTTCTCTACGCATTCCTTCTCATTTTTTCTGTAACCTCTTGCCTGCTTGAATTTCCATCTTGGTAAGCTCTTCTGAAGTTTACCTTACAGGGGTGAAGCCAGCTGCCAACTGCTCAGTTTAAATCAAATAAATAAAAACAAAGCTTTGGCTTTCTGTTCCTTTCCACTAGGAATTGCCTTTTGCTCCACATTCTGCAGTATGACTGGGGGGTAGGATTCTTCTTCCCCCTGAGTGAGCTTTGAGTGGAGTCAAATCATGACAATGCCCTGTGAATGGGGCTCTCCCAGGAGGCTTTGAGTTTCATCAAATAGTAACCATGCTCCATCAAAGAGATGAAGCCTTTTGAGATGTAAATCCAGTCTCCCCCCTCCTCCTGTTTGCAAAACCCCTGGTTTTCAAGACCCTTTTGGAGCTGGGAAGGACGATGGCATTAGGCCAAGTTCAATGTTCAGAATGTCTACCTTCTTGCTGTTTTTCTCGGATAAATGCTCCTCGCATTTTAGGACTCTTTTATTTAATTTCTAGAATTCCAAAATAGTTTATTTGGATAATTTTGTCAGTATTTTTGTTACATCTATGGAGGGACAGGTAGATCTACAGAGTTTCTCACTGAGAACCTAAGCCTCCAGCACATTTACAAGTTACTAACCAGCTTCATGGATTTTAGACTTTTTTTAATTAATACTGGTCATTTTAAGGTCTCTTAAAACCTTTTATAGACATTTGATTTCGAGTAGCTACAGGTGAATAGTTTAAATTATTATTTTGCCATTGTTTGCTATGAACTACCAACACTCTGTTAACCTAAGAAACATTCAAATCTGTAAAGCATTTTGTGAGTTTATTTGAGACAAAATGCTGACAATTGCCCGGAAGCAGAATCTCAACGCTTTGAGACAATACTTCAGAGAATGGTGGTTTTTCATGTATTTTTATAAATTACCATCAAAGGAGAAGACATAAGTGGGTTACCTGAAATCTACTGGTGATAGATTAGGGAGGTGGGAGAAAGCAAAGCGGGGAAACATCTGGGATTGGATAAAAAGTACAATGATAGAACATGCTTCTTTTACATTTGTGGACATAGCATAGTTAACAGTCAAAAATTATCAGGATCATAATAATGAGGGAATTTATGGTCTGGTCCTGGTGCCCTGAGGGGTCCTGAAACAAGGAAGTTACAAGGTACCCTAACATTCTACAGGTCTGTTATCTTAAATGCAAAAGGACAACAGGCTCAGTGAAGATTGAAGTTGATCTTTGTCAGGGAAGATACTGGCCTAGGACATGAGTTCCTGCTATAAGTTGCTTTTTAAGTAAAAAGTTTAATTTCAGACCATCCTTTGTAGTTGCTTTAGGTCTCTGAGTTGCAGGCCTGTGGCCCCTTTTTGTCCACAACTCTATTTCCTGTTAGTGCCCGTGTTGTTAGCGCCCTTCAATCTAGCCCATTATAGAACCAATTATGAATTCCAGTCTCTAAAATTCTGTTCTTTTGGCTCCACTTGTAGGATCAATATGAGTATCTGTCAGAGAAGCAGAGTCAATATAAGGGTTGTGGGATTAAACTTTTTTTTGTTCTTTAGTTTGTTGTCTGTCTCACCAACAGAAATAGAAGTTCCTCAAAGGAAATTATTTTATTTATTGCTGTATCCTTAGTATTTTAAAACTTAATGAGGTCATTGGAAATATGTTATGTGGATTGCATAAAATCTAAATTTATCATGGCAAGAAAAATAAAACCTTTGTTTTAATACAATTTTCAAAACATTAGATATATGCAAAAGAATGACAGTTGACCATGTAGTTGATTTCATACAAGTTTCTTAATACATATTTGTGAAATAATGAATGAAATATGAATGAATGTTTCACTGCTTTGTGAACAAATAAGAAGTGAGGTTCTGAATGCATACTCGGTACAAAGTAGTTAAGTATGCTCTTGCAACAGAACGGCAGCAGCATACATTGGAGGGTGGGTGATGATCTGGAAATATTAGAAACAAAGCAAGGATGTCCAGGGAAAGTGTGGGGCAGGCAGTCTAGGAACTGATGATGATGGAAGGGCAGTGCTGTTACCTCAATCCAGAAGGTACATGACAGGGGGCAAAAACTCAAACCTAACTCCACCCATCCCCCTTTATCAGATTTTGTAGAATCTATATCACTGGAAGACGGGTCTTGACATTATGCCTACGAAGGCTATCAAACCAGGTGACGTTGGGTCATTGGCTTCCATTCAAATATGATCGATTTCCTGGAGGTTAGTTAGGGTTGATGTCCTATTGAGCTTTGTTATAGGCTGAGAATTTAGCATACAGTTGCTTTCTAATAGGTATTCTAATAGACATTTACTAAATAATGACTGCCCATTTATGGTGCTCTCCTCATTTCTCCCAAAGTCAAGGAAGATGTATCCACCTGCCTCACAGTGCCTCTCCACAGAACCTTGTGTTCTCGCTCCAACTATCATGAGACTTCCTGTGCCTCAGCCACGCATTGCGATGCTGGGGGTGAAAGCTGCTTCCCTCGGGTGTGTGTCAATTCCACTTGGTGCACCACTCCGGAGCTAAGCCATCCTGCTTGGGCTGTAATTAAATAACCTTCAAGGATGAAGTACCGCAGGGGGCAAGGTCGCAGGGATAGCTACAATCATTTCCTGCAGCTATTGATTTTACACTAATGATCTTAAATGATGCATGGCTCCGGATCCAGCCATCTTCCTCAGGGTGGCAGGTGGGGACTCAGGCTTTGGTTCCCACAAGGGACCAGACCAATTTGAACAGATTTAAACTTGTTGATGCTGTTTCTTAAGTGTGAAGGAGGATGGAAGTCTGGAATCTGGAGGTTATACAAATGTAAGAGGGAGTATACTATTAAGATGAGAGGCTTTGTAGTCAGAAAGAACAGAGTTCAAATGGTTATTTTCCCATAATTGCTTGTGGACCTTCAACAAGTAGTGCAAGCCCTCTGAACTCTGATTTCTCATCTGTAAGACAGGGATAAGGATGTCTATTTGATGTATTTCCTAAGCATAGGAGATGGCAATTTTAAATCCTTAAGCATTTTGGTTGCAATCATTGGCCCTTCCTTTTCTGCTTTTATTTAAGGCATTAGATACATATTTCCCTCTTAGGGATATTTATCTTTTAATTCTTGAGGCACCGAAAGCCTTTAAATACCAAATAAATATATCTTTAATGATGCAATGAGAGGTAACATATTAAGGCTCTTGAGGGAAAGTGTGTCACCCCTAAGTATGCCTTTTTGGGGTATTATTTTAAGCTGGTTATTTTGAAGAAATGCAAGACTAAGAAGAACCTTTTACCTCCCTCCTGACCAGCCCAATGGAATTCAGAGAGCAAAACCTGCTTAAAAGAAGGGAACTATCACCTTTGCATGTTATAAACTAAGCCTGGCAGACAAGGAGGCCCTAGCAAAGCCTGTTTGGTTAGCCTCCCTCTGTGCCCATCCTTTCTTGTTGCCCAGAAAGAATTTGTTTACCGTATTTGCTCCTTCTCATCCACCAGTGAATTGCCTGCCTTTCTTTTGAATTCCCAGACTCTGCCTCCCTCTCCTTGGCTCCAAGGTCCCCTATTCTTATGGATCACCATGTGTATGTACATTATAAATGTGGTTAATTTCTCCTGTTAACCTGCCTCATGTGGATTGGATTATTAGACCAGCCAGAAGAATTTAGAAGGGAAGAAGAAAAATTATTTTTCCTCCGCAACACTCTCATCCCAGCTGTGGTAGAAAGGAAAGTACAGGACTTGGACTTCAAAGGGCTGGGTTTGAAACCTGGTTCTACCCTGCGGTGTGACCTTAAGCAGGTTGGGGTCTTTCTGAGCCTCCTGTACAATTTAAAAAATCCAGACAGATAGATCTCATCCTGGTTGTTCTAATGATAAAGGGGATTGAAAATGTGAAGGCATTTGACTGACCTATAAGGGCTATAAAATACCATTAGACATTATCCCGCAGATAGGCCTCCGTGATCAGAAGACCCGAAGGACCAGCAATGGAGGCATTTTAACAGCTTTGCAGCATGTTGATTTAAAAATTGCTGTTGACATTTCAGGAACTGCTGTGCACATGAAGGAAGGCTTTTGTTTTTCTCCTTTTCTCTGACTTCTGAAGTCAATAGAGACTAACAATCAAGAGGTGGAAAAAAAAAATCAGAAACTAAGAAACACAGTTATGAAAATAGCCGTGCGTGCTCTCTCTCTTCCTACCCCCCTTTTCAGGGCTATGTGAAGATAGCTGTATTCCTTCACTTCACGACAGAGCATTTCATTTTGAAGAAAAGCACCTGTATAAAAGTGCTAGAGCAGGTCCCCAAATAACATCGTTTCCTTCTGTGTCTTTTGATGTAACGTCTAGGAGGGAAAAAAATCAATTCCTGGCCAGGGCCACTGTCTGTATGGCGTTTGCAGTTCTCCCCATGTCTGCGTGGGTTTCTCCAGGTTTCTCCGGTTTCCTCCCATATTCCAGGTGTGCACAAGAGCTGAGGCAGCATATCTAAACTGCCCCAGTCTGAGTGAGCGTGGGGGTGTGCGACGTGAACTGCCATGGAAGGTTGTGGTGTCCAGGGTGGGTTTTTGTCTTATGTCCTGAGCCCTCGGACAGCTCTGACCATCTGCGAGTCTGAGCTAGAATAAGTGGGTTGGAAAATAATGTTCTTACTTATTTTTATTAATCTTTCTTAAATGTATGTATAGCTCACATTTATTTCAATGTTTAAATATTTGAGGGTCTTTATGTAGAAGTTTGGTGATGTTTTTGTAACTAGAAATATGCCATTGAAACTTAACTCTTCTTTATTTCAATTAGCCTATGATAGCATTGATTTCAGTATATGTTGTTTTACTTAAAGTCTAAGTTTTCAAGAACATAGTGATGACATTTAGGATCTACTATATTTTCTCATACCAGTTCCTCTTGATATTTTTTCTTCTAATTTTTCAAGACTATTTTACCAAACATTTGGGATTAAATACTTATATTATGACTTTGAAATTCATTAATTCATTTATTATCTCCCCTTTAAAAATGCATTAAGTATGTACTATATGTACCTCATATGAGCTAGATATCAGAAGTCCTATGAAATGACTTCAAGTTACTTACAGTTGAAAGGGGAGTCGCGAAGGAAGGCTGATTCATATAACAATAGTAAGCACAAGTAAGGAACTAAACCCACACCCAAGATGTCCGAGAAGGCATCCAGAAAGAAGTGATATCTGAGTTGAGAACACAGGAATAAGTAGATCAGGGTAGCAGTTCTGGGAGTAGAGAGTATGCTTTTAAGGCAAGTTTGAGAATGTGCAAATAATTTCACAAAGATGGGTCAGAGTTGGGATAGGGAATGGAGAGTAGTACATACATTTATTGGATAGTGAACATGACTAATCATGAGTTACCTTGTGGTGGACACTGATGTCCACCCAGACCTCTTTCCAAGGATTTCTCTTTGTATCTGTTGGAGAGAAATTGCCTTCATTGTCAGGGAAGTGACACCTTGCCATTCAGGGATTGTGTCACCTGAAGAGATGTGTTTTTCTGGTAGGCATGCAAGTTACCTGTGTGTAGTAAAAAAGATAGCTCTAAAGCTTATGAATGTACTAGAGGCCCTGCACCCTCTTGCAATCCGGGATCCCTCAGGGGACATAGTAGTGCGTGAAGTGCAGGAGGCTGGGGAGAAGCCCGAGGTGGGAGAGGCTTGCGTCTCCGCAGCTGTGCCCAGGCGACTGGCGCCCATAGGTCAGCTGAGCGGTGCTCCCACTGTGGGAGTGCACTACCAGGGGGCAGCTCCTGCATTGAGCGTCTGCCCCCTGGTGGTCAATGTGCATCATAGCAATTGGTCAATTAGTCATTTGGTTGACTAGTCATTCAGTCCTTCTGTTGTTCTGTCAGTCGGTTACTTAGGCTTTTATATCTATAGATTGCCCTTTAGTAATCTTATTCCAACATTCTTTCAGTGTGTGAATTTACTCAATTTCTCTATTTCTCCTTTGAACTAGCTTTACCATTCTGCTTTTTCCCTCATTAATGAGTTAAATAAAACTTTAACATGTGCTCACTATATGTTTGTAAGAGAACTGTTTCCTTTTAAATTATACTTTGTTGGGCCTTAATGTGAGATGTGCAAAATAGAAGTCCCTCACTTAATTCTAGAGATAGGAAAGAAACTGAGGCTTAAGAAGTTGAATCAACTAGTGCAAGGTTTTTTGGTACATAGTAGTGGTAGGCTTTCAATACAAGTATCTTCAACTTCAGAACTTGAGCTGTGTGTATGAGAACCTTCCATAAGGCTGGGAATGTGCCAGATGGCAGGAAGCTAGTTCCCAGGAGAGGGGTATGAGAATGTTGAAAATACATGTTGCTGAGTGTGTGGTTTTTCTAATTTTTGGTCCTGATAAATCATTTAAGAAATATTTCAGGGCCACATTCTCTTCATTGTCTATACATTTTAAGTCTTAGGCCACTATGTTGGTGCTAAAACTTACCAAGTTTTCTACACCCATTCTAACAAGTAGTCCTGATATGTATGACCGTTATTAGGAAAGAAAAGATGGAAAGGGAGAGAATGAGAAAAAAAATCTTTCTATAATAGTATTGTATATCTATTGCTCTGTTTTCCCCGTGGGATAGTTTCATGAATACACACTAAACAAGGTAGTGAGGCTTGTGAGTGATGGTCTGAATGGATAGGCCCTAAACCAATTAAGCATATTTTGAAACACAAAAACATGCCTTTATGAAATTTAGCTCTGTCACTTGTGAAGAAAAACAAATCTTTGTGATTTATTTTTGTTATATCTTTGATCTGATTGACGAGATTTGCTTACTAAACTTATTCCCTGGGGATGAAGGTTAGAGTAGGAAAGAGGTCTCAGATGTTCATGTACTTAATATTGGATTAATGCTATGTGCCTTTAGAATTGTAGAGATAGTTTTTTTGGTTCAAGTAGCTCAACATCCAATATCATTTCGCCTCATTTCACATGCATTTAATTAGTATCCACGATGTAAAAGGTGCCACAGGGAGCATCGGCTCCGTGCCTTGTGCCTTAGGAGGGATTTTGAACATGGTGTTCCATTTAGTCTGTAGAGCCATTTTGTGAGGAAATGGGGGTAATTCCCTTTGAGCAATGATAGAACTGAGGCTCAGAGTCTTGAAGTACCATATGCATAATTATAAGAATAGGAAGCGGTTACACTGATATACATATGTGTACCTGCTACCAAGCTCAGGAAAGCTTGCATCTTTGCTGAGAACTCAGAATTGGGAGGGAAGCCCATGGGGAGGTGAAGAAAGGAGAAGACACCATTTTAACAAGTTGTACCAGCTAAAAGGACCTAAAGATTCAACATGGTAAAAGGGAGGGTCCTCACACCCTGATCTGTCCCAGCCCTAACTGGATTTCTTCCTGTGTGTTAATAAGCACCCATGCAATTTTCATTTACTAGTATTTCCTCCCTCATCATGTATGATTCAAATGCTCAGTATGTGTCAGGCAATGTGGAATAAATACAAATTTTGTAGAATAAATTCTATGAAGTAATACACATGTAATTTGGTAGAACACAGTGAAAACTGTATAATCCATATAGGTGGAAAGTAAAAGTTTTGAAAAAAATATGCCAGGGAAAGTCATAGCCAAAACAAATGTCATGATAATATTAATAACAGATAGAATAAAATGTAAGGGAAATTTATTATGCACAAGGGATGATATTTTGTACTGATAAAAAGAATGAATCATACACCTTCAAAATAATTATCCATATGTATATACTTAATAATGTAGGATCAAATTAATATAAAGAAACAAAAAATGGGCATAGGATAAATCAACAAATATGATGAAGGATTAAATACACACTTTTTGAGAATCTGGTTAGGCAGAAAACAATGTTATTAAACATTTATATGATTTAAAATATATAATTATCAATTTATTAGAAGACATGTAAAACCTCACAACAACAACAAAACATGCTGACATATGTGAATTAAATCAATATAGTATTGTAACTGAATAATCAATGGGTCCGTGCTGCCTGTCTCTGAGGAGCCTAAAAAGCTAATTCCAATGTAACCCTGATATTTGGAGGGGCTAGCAATTGGAATCCATGCCAGCCAGCCCAGTGTACATTCTTGATAACCTATAATTAAGTCACTACCTCCTTCCCAGAAACTGGTCTTGCCGAACCTGTTACAGAGGCCATAAAACTGTGAACAGTGCACTGCCCCAGAGGGAGGGTTATTAACACTGGTGCCAGCCCAGACCATCAGATATGGCCTAGAGACCCCCAACACCTGGGGGCCTTCTTGCAAAGCCCAGGAAAAGGACCAGAAGCATAATCCATATTTGTGGGACAAAGACCCCAGGAAGATATAAAAGAGAAGTCCCCTGCATGTTACTTTACTCAGATTTGGAAAATTATTCCCTGAGTCCGCTGGCGTAAATAAACAGTGTCACCTCTTTTCTCTAAAGCGTTGCTTGGTTTTTCTGTGGTCTTCTGCAACATCTGTACTTGAGCCAATTAAACTTAGACAGGGTTGAATTGTACATGAGCGTTTATTCCAATAATGCCAGCAGTATGGGAGAGCAGCAGGTCATCCACCAAACTCTGCTCTATGCCTCCCCAGAAGGCAGCTGCTTACATTGGGTAGGAGGACAAAGATTACATGGGGAAGTAGGCAAAAAGGGTATGCCAAATGGACAGTTTACAGGTCTTCAAAGGGCTAGTGATATGCAAAGGGCTGGGGTCTTTTGAAAGGCTGGCAATTTGCAAAGGGCTGGAGGTCCTCAAAGGACTAATGATATACAAAGGGCTGGGGGTCTACAAAGAGCTGGCAATTCTGGTTTCTGCAACAGGGTTGTTAATCTGCATTTTCCAGATAATCTGCATTTCCAGGTGAGCTCCCTGGTCCCAAGTATAACTCCCAGCTTATTTTAGAAAGAATGTGCTTTCTTTAATCAGAACAAAGCAATCATGGTTAACAGAGCATGATGAATACTTCTTATAATTACAGCTGGTCCCCAATATTCTATTTCTGCTCCTACCAGTATTGATAGAGTAATAAGATGACCCATAAACAGGGTATCTATAAAATTATCATCTAATCCAGGACACCTTTACAAGGGAAAGAAACACTATTAAAAATTATACTGGGCAACAGTTGATATTGGGACTGTGTCAGGTATAGCAGAAAGTGTAGCACCTTGCGTGTGTGGAGGTATTTGTCTTTTTCTGCACATGCCGAACTTGCTCTGCGTCTAGTGTTCTCTGTGCTGCGTCTCTCACCAAAGCTGAAGAAGTTATTTAAACAATAACAACAAAAGCCTGGCCTGACCCTGCCATTGTTCACTTCATTCCACTCTCATGTAACTGATTCTCTGTATTGCTCAGGGTTTGAGGTAAGTCTGGCCAGGTTTCTTTAGTTTCTCCTGACTTCCATTCCTTCACCTGGGTTGTTCTAATACACTGAGGCCTGTGCATCTACACAGAGGGTAGCTAATGATAGTGTTTCTTTTGCCTTGTCCCCTATCTGGGGGACATTGTAGGGACAGAGAGTATTTATTCTATATATGACATATAAAAAGTGCAAACAGCCCTAGCCAATTTAACTCAGTGGTTAGAGCGTTGGCCCGCAGACTGAAGGGTCGAGGGTTTGATTCTGGTCAAGAGCATGTACTCGGTTGCAGGTGCAGTCCCAGGCCCCATTGGAGCGGCCATGAGTGGGAAGCAACCAATCCATGTGTCTCACATAAATATTTCTCTCTCTTTCTCTCCCCACTCTCCCTTCCACTCTCTCAATATCAATGGAAAAATATCCTCCAGTGAGGATTAACTGAAAAAATAAAAATAAAAAGTGCAAACATCTTTTGTTCCATTGACCACAAATACCATCTTAATACCATTGAACATGTTCATTTCAAACAATCAAGATATGTGCTAAGATTTTTCACTAACTATTGGGACATTTCACTTAAGCCAAAGTATTATTCCATGTCTCTCTTTTCTTGTGTGTTTGCATTTTATTCTATAGTCTATATTCTATATTTTATACATTTATATATAAGTAAATATGTATGCTTGTGTATATACATACATGTATGTATGTATGCATCATCTGACTTAGTGTCTATTTATTGCAGTGTTTTTGTTTGTACTCCTAGCACTATTTAAAGGATTCATTATCCATCTATCCACCTATCCATTTATTTATTATATAAACAAAATTTATCTTTTTTTTTCTTCCATCTGGCAGTGATATTTATAACATCCTTCTTACCTTTTTTTTTAACCAAAATACAAATCCTACAGAGTTTCTTATTTAGGAAGCTATTACTTGTGCAATATTACTTAGGAAAATGGTATGACAAAAATAAGGATGTTTAGGCAGTTACTACTTAAGGTAACTGAATTTTTGAGGTCTCTGAATCTGACACATGATGCCTGGCTCCCTTTCTAAGATGGCAACAGGGATTTTGCTATTGTTTTTTCTTGTTTGTTTTAGATAGGGAGCGTGCATCTAACATCATCCTGTTCTGCTCTGATCAATAACATAATAAAAGCACCCTCCTGAGCACTTCCAGGCTGGTACTTCTTCCCAACAGATTCCCATCAGCTATTTATTCTTCCAGCCTTCATACTGAATGCTTTACCTATACCAGGCAGGGTTGGGGGCACTGTGGTAGGAATGAAAGAGATTCCACTTGTGCCCTGTGCCCTCTGTGCCCTCTGTAGCAGTCCAGTGGGGAGGTGGTGGTGGTGGGGAGATAGATTAATAGAAAATGTGGACTGTTGAAGAAATACTTAAACCAGGATGGGTTGGAGATGGGGGAGTCAGAAAAAGCTTTCTTGAGAACGTGCTGCCTTTTTTTTTTTTTGAAGGAAAGGACCTTGTAACTTTGTGGGCAAGAATACATGACATTCTATGAGCATGGTATTTGACAGCCTTTCTTCATCAAAGTATTAGAAAACCATCTCAGATAAGATGTCTTTTTCTCCTCAAAATTTCTTCTCTTTGGACTAAAATTACCCTTTTAAATTCAAGTTGGATTATAGGTCCCTGAATCATGCAAAGAGTAGCCCAAAGACATAGCTATAGCTCCCAATCTTCCTAAACTATTAATTGCCCCATCCAGCACCAGAACCCTCTATCAGGGATGAGAGATTAAATTATTCCATGATTATTAGTCCACTTTCCTGTGGTGGGGGCAGGTGCAAGAGGACTTTGATTTCTACTCAAAAATCTCTTCAGCTCTTAGGTCACTTTAGGGGCAATATGAAAACGGACTTCCTACTCAGGCCCTGGGCCTGGCCTCGCCCCAGACTCTTGTAGGATAAGATGAAGATCCATATGTCCCTGACAGGACTAAAACTTATTGGTACAAGCTCTAGAAAACAAAAGTAGTTGGAAAAAATATTTGTTTCAAGCAGTGAAGGGACTCAAAATACCCACTAGCTTTTTGCAAAGTTATTGTGATAAAATATTAACCACTCTTTTGTACCCTAATTGGTAATGTGCAGAGAACTTCCACTTGAGTGATCACATGCTAGTTGTAGCAAACCTGGGAGCCAGCATTTGCTACCCCATTTCCAAATGTGGAGACTAGAGTTTATAGAAAACGGCCACTTAGCTCAATGCCACATAGCAGCTTTGTGATTCACACCTTGAATCTTGAACCTGGGTCCCTCTAAGTCTGTATCCTCCACAGTCACTTATTCCTTTGGAGTAATCCACAAAAAATCTCAACAATACTGAGGATTTTATTAGACAATTTTTATTTAGCCTTGAAAGACACTCAAATACATTTCAGAAAATGTATGATTCTCTTTTTCTCAAGATTTCCATTGTGAAAACATGGCCACTGAGCTCATCTCCAGTATTTCCGAATAGCCCTCTGCAAAGCATAATCTGATTCCCTTGATTATTTAGCATATCTTGTCCCAGCACCAAAGCTCCCCACAGTTTGTGTATGTGCACATAGGCAGCGATGCTATTGTCTGTGCAGCAATAGGACTCTCAATGCGAGAGGAAATTAAAAAGCAACAGGTGATGAAAACAGAATGATTGCATCTTCCCTGGGCATAAACACCGACAACACTTGATAATCTTGCAAGACATTTAGTTCTGTCCAATAAATATTTGTGTCTGTTCAATGGAAGTATCTTTCATTACTTCTGAAGCAATCGTGACCAGATTGTGCATGTAAGTAAATTTAATGCTTGTTAAGAAAATGAATTCAGAAGCTCTGGAAGTGTTAAACAAAACTCTCCTGATTGACTTTGTTTAGGCTTCTCTTAAAGCTGTAGGACACTATTTTTGCAGCTGTCCTTCCCTTTGAGATCTGTCAATCTGTTCCATGCTTCCATGTCTCTGGACCTATTTAGTTGGTCAGTTTATTTTATTCATTGAACTCGCATTTTGAACTACATAAACCACTTCAACCTACTACTTCTCAACAACCTAGGCTCATGGTGTTTGTGAAGCATTGCAGACACCCCCAGTCAGAGGTAGGTGTGTTTGTGCCTCCATCCTTTAAGAGTACTGAGTTAAAGCTACCATCTTAGCACGTATCACATTCTATGCAACTGGGTGCTTACATAACCATCTCACAGTCAGATTGCAGATTCGTGAAGTAAGCCTGGGCAAACAGGTGGCTATGGTTAGCTTTATAGAGAAGCAGTTGGATTTTCACAGAGATGTCCTTGCCCTAAACCCATGGTCAGCAAACCACGGCTCACGAGCCACATGCGACTCTTTGGCCCCTTCAGTGTGGCTCTTCGGCCCCTTCAGTGTGGCTCTTCCACACAATACTGACTTCTGCGCATGGGCCACAAAGTTTCAATCACACTGTACGTACACACCCACATGTGGTATTTTGTGGAAGAGCCACACTCAAGGGGCCAAAGAGCCACATGTGGCTCGTGAGCCACGGTTTGCCAACCATGGCTAGACCATTAGCCTGGAGTAAATGGACCATTCCTAACTTTGACAGCAGGAAGGTTTCAGGCTGCTTATTCAGTACTCGCCTTTTTGAATAGGTTCAGGCTATGGGCTCAACTGGTCATAAGGGACCTAAAGACATGAGAAGAACACAGAGATGTTCATTTGTTCCACATACTTTTTATGTCCCTTCCATGTAGGCCCTGGGGATGCAACTATAAAGGAGATAGGTCTGTGACTTGATAGAGTTTCTATCATAGTGAGAAGATAGATAAGAAACCAAGAAGTAAATTAGGAAAGCAATCAAATGTTGTGGTAAGTTTGAAGTAGTTCTTTGAAAAGAAATTGGCTGGTGACCCTTTAATTTTCTCTTCCTTTGCTTTAGTGATCACTAAGTCCCTATTCTAGATAGAGCAAATACACAATAATGGTATCTCCATCAGCTCAGGTTTTGTGTAGAACTGAACTGTGCGAAATGAATACATTTGTAATGTGATAAGCCAGTAAAACTTGGGGATGTTTGTTACTGCAGCATTACTTTATTTATATTGACTAATACACTTGTGTAATAGTTATTGTTGATCTTCATAAGAATGATTTTAATAATTTCTTCCTTTAGAAGCCCTTTATGGTTAATAATTCCCTGGTGACTAGCATAAAAATAAGGCAATAATTTACTTCAAAGGCAATAAAAACATGTCTTGCTCTGTTAAGCCTAGAAGCATAAGAGAGACAATATAATTTTAAGATCTCATAAAGACTTCAGGTGTTTGGAACAGATTATTATAGACTAGAGGCACAGTGCATGAATTCGTGTACTGGTTGGGGGTCCAGCCGGCCCGCCCCAATGGGGGCTATCGGGGGTGAACTGGCTGGGGTGAGGGGCCATGGGCAGGGACAGCCGGGGCGAGGGGCCACAGGCATTCTGGTCATTCTGCCATTCAGTCAATTTGCATATTACCCTTTTATTGTATAGGATAAAATTAAGTTTGGATTGTCTCTTGTCTTGTTCAAAAAGCATGGGGCTTCAGATTTAGAAGAATTTATATTTTATTTGGTGCTTAATTATTAAGGCAGGGATTTAGTTGGCCTTTCTGAATGATCTCAAAAGAAAATCAACAATCTAGTAGAGAGCAGAATTGCAGTTACTTTTGTCTTTAACAGGCACTTAATTATATCCTGGTTGGGTGCAATGTGACTGTCTTCTGCTCTGCATTGACATACGTGCTTCTAACCTTGCTCTTGATGGGTGTCTTTAGATAAGTCATGTGCACTAAAAGACAGAATTTCCTTGTGTTTAAAAGCCTAGATATTAGAGTGAGACTGTCTAATTCAAATTCTATCTCTTGCTTATTAGCTGTGTGACCGTTAAATTTTTGCTTTTCAGTTTCCTTATTGGTAAATGGGGATAGTAATAATAAATATGCTCTAGACATGTGAAAATTAAATGAGTTAAAACATCTAACCGGTGCCTCCATTGCTTGGAGCATCATCCCATACATCAAAAGGTTGCCGGTATGATTCCCAGTCAGGGCACATACCCAAGCTATGGTTCAGTCTCCGGTCAGGGCACTTATGGGAGGCAACCAATTGGTGTTTCTCTTTCACATCATTTTTTTTCTCTCTCCCCCTACCTTTCTCCCTAGATATTAATAGAAGCATATTCTCAGGTAAGCATTTAAAAACAAATAAACATCTAAAGCACTTAGAAAAAAATCAAGTATATGCATAGTAATATTTTAGTAACTATTAGCTCTCTATATTATTTATGTCTCGCTGGGACTCAGTTTTATTATCTATAAAATAAAATAATTGGACTAAATGATCCATTAAAGTCCTGTGACTTTATCTTTTCTTCCTCCAAGAATGAAAGTTCCATGAGTTCAAGGCCTATGATTATATTTTGTCCCATTATATTCCAATAACCCAATGAATCCCTCCATAGAAGACACCCCATAAATTTTTAAATACATGTATCAATGACTATAATAGCAGCTATAAGTTTTGAATATTTATATATGCCACACACTGGTCTAGGGTCTACTATCTTAAATTCTCATAATGAACCAATTAAATAAGTACCATTATTACCTCTTAATACTGGTGAAGAAATTACATAAAAAAGATGTTAGATAACACTTTGAAGGTCATATAATTTAATGGTGCAGGACAGTAGACTAGCACTTGGATTTAGACCTGTTCGACATCTAAATTCTTAAATAAAACTCTTTCTCCTTGCCCAGCCAGTGCTGCTCAGTGGTTGAGCATCAATCTATGAATTATGAGGTCATGGTTCAATTCCAGGTCAGGGCACATGTCCAGATTGTGGGCACAATTGATCCCAGTGTAGAGCATGCAGGAGGCAACTGATTAATGATTCTCTCTCATCACTGATGTTTCTCTCTCTCCCTCTCCCTTCCTCTCTGAAATCAATAAAATATATTTAAAAAACTCTTTATCCTTAAGTATTTTTAAATATCTTTTATTGTTTTCAGAGAGGAAGGGAGAGGGAGAGAGAGAGTAGAAACATCAATGACAAGAGAGAATCATTTATCAGCTGCCTTCTGCATGTCCCCTACTGGAGATCAAGCCTGCAACCTAGGCATATGCCCTTGACTGGAATCGAGCCTACAATCCTTCAGTCCACATTCCAACACTCTATCCACTGAACCATGCCAGTTAGGGCTATCCTTAAGTAATTTTAATATGACATTAATAATTAATTGTGGAGTTGATAAAAGTCAACTCTTGAAATAGCACTTTCATTATCCATAGCTCTACAAAATAGCAATCATCTTTGTATCTGTCTGTGCCACCCATTAAGAAATTAAAATTTTTTTGAGAGCTAGGACCGTGTTTATCTTGTCTTACCACAATGCCTGACACATAACAGGTATTGAGTATATGTTGGTGGATGCAGAAATAAACAGTAATTAGAAACCTGGTAGTTGCTGAAGAAGGCTTTAATGAGCAATATTTCAAACACTGAATACCAAATTACCAATGTCATGATTAGATTTGACTCTATGCCAGTTGTCTTATATATTTTGCTTCCTCACTTGTTGTAAAAATATGTAAAGTGGGAACTATTATTTTTACAAATGAGGATGTTGGTATTAAGAGAACCACTCACCTAAGAGCTCAACCATGATACTAAGATTTTGAATCCTAATTCCTAGTATATCTACCACATCAAGTTAGTATTCAAATATATATATTTTAATATTCAGTGTAGTTTTGTGTTTTCCTCATTATTACATTCTCTCGAAGATTGTACATTTCTCAGGGAAGGGAGGGTACAAAGAGCTGTAGTCCTGAGTATAGGTAATGATCAGCACACATCTTCATATTATTTTCAGTTCTGCCATTCTGTTGTCAAAAAAGTTTTAGATTAATCATTTTTGAAAAATGTAACCTTTAATTGATAATGAGCACTCAGTTCAGTGCCTCAATGTACCAGCATCTTGGAGCCAATAGCTTTTGTAAGAGGCAAAGTGTTCCAGATCTTTCATAGACTAATTGGTTTGAGACTGTGTAAGGTGTGTGAAGGTTTTGGAGTGCTTCGCAGAAGCCATTCAAGGTTACCTATCGGGGGGTGAAGTGACACCCATGAACCATGTATCTGTGGTGCCTTTTACATTTTTGCCCCAGCAGTTTAGCTCAGCATGTTGACCACTGACAGTGAAGAGTTCAATATATCGTCACTATAGACAGGCTGTTCTAAATTGAATGGATTGATGCTTTGACTAAAGGCAGAAGATGCAAGACAGTCAGGTTTTGTCAAAATGTTTGGTCCTGTTGACATTCTGTAAACTGTTGGACCATTTGGTAATAGACCGGCATTTAGGATTAGAGAATAATAATTATGTCCGGTCAGTTGGTAATGGAATCTCTCAACCATCTTCCAGGGAACTCGTTGCGATATATTAAAGCAGCACAGTTGGAAGCTTCCACTTGAGGTTTCACAAAATCACTCTTGGAGTGTGAGCAATTTGCCTTAACATCAAACAGAAATGGCACATTAACGTGGAACCATTTTCCTGGTACTAAATGCACTTTGCTGGAAAAAAATGGCAAACTGGTTTTGAGAAAAGATTCACAGACCTATGGATGAGTGATGAGAGCAGTCTTGCCTTTTTTTCCCCTTTTCAAACAGAAAATTGAGTAATTAAGGAAGACTATAAATACCAAATTGCATTTTATAATAGGTTTGCTATACTGTTCTTTTTCTTACAGTCCATTGAAAGGAAGTAACATTCTATTCCTTGAGATGTGAAGTTTCTAAAATCATAAAGCCAGGACTGGATTTATGTATAAAGTTGACAAATGCCAACACCAAGTCCCATTGACTAGAAATCAATGTTACATATATTTCTGTAGGGATTTTTAGTTTATTTAATCTTGCCATCCTCCTTGTAAAAGCAGAAAATATTTTCCAAAAGTTGGATACCAGTTCTTTAACATGGTTTGAGAATATCTCTGACACAAGCATAAAGGGCCCCTCTTCTCTCCCTTTCTGGTTATTTAGGAGTAGAGAGACGTTACTCAGATTCTAGAAGTGTGCTTTTTTTATAACAACTTCCTTGCAAAAAGAATTTCAAGCAGAATGGAAAAACATGAAATAAATCAGAATGAAATAAGAAAAAAAAATCGGTGCGGAAATAGTAAAGGGGGTTGCAAGAAAGGTTGGGGGTTTTAGTTTTGTGTTATAAGCATTTGAAAGATCCTTAGAAATAGAACTCAGCTGAAATTTTGTTGTGAGGTGTCTGCAACCAAAGCAAAGTTAGGTGATCTTCAATGTGTGTATAAGATAAAAACAAACAGAGCTCAGCGGAAGGAAAGAAGGCTAAACTTACAAAGTCATCATTTTCCAACAGCCAATGTAATACTTTAGTTAGACAAGCATTATCAAAGAATCTAAACCTATTAGCTAACATACTGTTAGGGACAGGATATTCATGTGGTCTCAAAGTATCTCCCCATAGTCACCTAATATTTCCAAAGAATAAATGTTCCTTTGTATGGGATGATTCACTAGGCGCTGTAACCAGGTGGTCAGTCTGCATTATGAATACTGGGAAGACCTTAACATATATGTCTCCTTGCATGATGAAAAAAGAAATTAAAAAACAAACAAACCTCGGTGTAGTGCTCTTATCTTAACTGTTTAACTTGACTCTAGTGATGAAGAAACAAACAATTGAAAATGTGAAAAGATCTGATTTCCTTGTTGTAAGTAACCCTGTGTCAAAGAGAACACTTTCTTTCTTTTTTCACCCACCCACAATAAATGCTTGTGAATGCATCATCTTAGACCAAGTTTCACGTGTATCTATTACTTTAACCTTAGTTTTATTCTCAGACGCTTTTCCTTCTGTAGGCTGGCTGTATATGTCACTCTCTGTCTATTCAGTTGATGAAGCACACAAACTTCCATAAGGTGACAAATTGATTGCTTCATTTTTTTCTTTAATAATTACTTTAACTGGTTGTCCCAGTGGGACTTTTTGAATTGACATGGGAATCCCCGGTGCCCAGGTAGCATTACTTAAGGAAGAGACTGTAGATCTGTCCCAGAGGTTCATGGGAGTGTGTTCTTGGGTTATAACCCAATGGCATGTAAGCTATAGAAAATGATGTCTTGTGAGAATGGGTGATGTCAAGTCTGAATATTCCTTGAGCTAAATGGTGTTGCTTGGAGGTTATTTTAGTGACCTGACCTTATTTTCCCCAAATGGGCAATTACTTGCAGTCTGACATTTTGTAACTTTTTTGTGCTTCCATTACCATAAAAAAGGCAGCTAAATAGTCTTGTTGAGTTAATGGATCAAGGGGGAGGGAGATGGGGAATGAGAAAATGAATATGGCTAGGGGCATGCTCCACAGCGTCACTGTCACTGCCTGTTGAAAAGTTTTCACGACTTTAATCAGATTTTTTTTTCATTTGTTAGGGATCATTTAAGAGAGACACCAAATAAAATACATACCCATTAGATTTCCCCTGGGGAGACAATTTTGGAAGTTGTAATTTTCCACTCTAAGTATGAACAGCTTTACCATGAAAAGAAGACTTCCCGTGGCTAATGACAATAATGTGGTTTAATTTTTAAGGCATCCAGCCTGCAGGTCTCCTGAATGGGAACCAGATGCACTGTGCATCTTTACTTTCTCTCCAGCAGTCAGGCAATTATGGAGCGCGAGGGCATCCGGCGGGGCTGCAGGAGGACCCCGTCTATCCTGAGCCTCAATATCTAGCACAGGGAAGGTCATGGCAGTGATGTTTACTGAACACTTTAGGATGCACAAAGCATCTCCGCAGGCTGTTTTACTCAACCTTCCCATCAACGCCATGCATTTAATGCGATTGTTACCTTCACTCTACAGTTGAGCAAACTGGAATGTAGAGAGTTTAGGAGAATTGTTCGATGTTGCATTAAATACATCAGAGGGTCCCATCGAGCGACCATGCTCTTAAGAGAAGGAAATGACCAAACTGTATTAAAGTTTACTGAGTTTCTACAGTTTGATTTTCATGCATTAGCCTAAGCCTTTATGACAGCCCTCCTGGTGAGTATGATCAGCGCGGAGATGTGGGAACTGAGACTCAGAGAAGTGAAGTAACTTCCCCACAGTCATTCTTCTGGTGGTTTGCTAACGTTTGCACATTCACTTCCCTTTCAAAACAGTGTCTTTTAAAGACCATCATGCTGCCTCTATCCTTTGCTCACTGATTTTTTTTTTCTCTTTTGGTCTGGCTTTCTCTTATGTCTCTAATTTATGTGAACCATCATGAAATTGTACAACACATTTAGGCTTAAATTTCTATCAGAAGTAATCTTAGGATATTAGAAAATATAATCAAAGTAAGTGGAATTTATATCACACTTGGGAGAAAAATAATCCAGGTTCCAATGATAATTACAACAGATTGAGCTAATCTTAAACTTTTAAATCAGAGTATTACACAAATGACGAGGACTGTGTCTTATACTCTTCTCTGTCTAAAATTTTGCTGTAAGCCACTGTGGCAGAGATTAATTTTGCCTCGAATATACAATCTATCTTTCTTCCTCTTAGTAACAGAACTCCTCAACCAGCACACATGGCATTGTTCACATGATCACCCAGCCAGATACTAAATTTCCAAGCTCCTCTTGCAAATGGCATGACCATGTGAGTTAGTTAATTACATAGGATAAAATGAGAAATAAAGAACTTAATTCCACTGTCATGTCCTTAAAAAAAAAAACACACCAAACTGCTTATTCTTCATTTCTTCCCATCCCCCTTTTTCTGTGTCTAAGAGAGAAAGTTGTGCTATTAAAGTTAGATTCAATCATGCAGACATGAGGAAATCCCTTTACTAAAGAATAGAGTGACAAGATGGAGATGGAGGGCACAGAATCCTGGATAATCATGTGGAGCAGAATTGCTCACCTTCTGGGACTCCCCTCCTATCTATGAACTGAGAGAGAAATAGACATTTGTTTTGCTTAAGTTTATTTTGAGGTCTCTTTGTTACATGAGCTGAGCATATATCTTATTATATCAGTGTTTACTGAAATTAAAAAAATTAACATCCATAGTTTGTGTCAAGAAAGTTTTAAGAATTATAAATTACTAGAGGCCTTGTGCACAGATTCATACACCAGTGGGGTCCCTTGGCCTGGCCTGTGGGGATTGGGCTGAAACTGGTAGTCCAACATGCCCTGAGGAGTCCTGGATTGTGAGAGGGCACAGGCCAGGCTAAGGGACCCCACCAGTGCATGAATCTGTGCACTGGGCCTCTAGTATGCATATAAGATCTTTAGTTAATCTCTTCCCACCTTCCCCACTCCCCACTTCCCTCTGAGATTCATCAGTCTGTTCCATGTTTCTATTCCTGTGAGTTGAGTGTCTGCTCCCTGGTGATCAGTGTGCATCATAGCTACTGGTTGAATGGTCGAATGGTTGGACACTTAGCATGTTAGCCATATATATATATATATATATATATATATATATATATATATATATTTTGAGCAGCAACCCCTATATTTCTTAGTATATCCCAGGTGATATAGTTCATAGTGTTACGGGATGAATTTTGTGCTCCCCCCATTCATATGTTGAAGTCTCACATTAGAATATAACTATATTTAGAGATAGAATCATTAAAAATGTAATTAAGGTTAAATGGAGTTATTAGGATGGACCTTAATTCAATATGACTGTTGGTGTAATAAGAAGAGAAGATTAGGCCCAGAGTGTGTCTCAGTGGTTGAACATCAACCCATGAACCAAGAGGTCACCAGTTGAATTCCCAGTCAGGGTACATGCCTGGGTTTCAAGTTCAACCCCCAAATGGGGGGCATGCAGGATATATCCTATCTATGTTTCTCTCTCATTGATGTTTCTATCTCTCTTCCTTCTTCTCTCTCTAAAAGTAATATATATACATAATATATATATATATATATATATATATATATATATATATATATATATATATTTTAAAGAGGAGATTAGGACACAGACACACACAGAGGGAATACCATGTGAGGACACAGGGAGAAGATAGTCATCCAAAAGCAAGGAGAAAGACTTCAGAAGAAACCAGCCCTGTAGACACTTTGATCTTAAGGCTTCTATCCTTAGTAGAATTGTGAGAAAATAAATTTCTGTTGGTTAGGGGCGGGGGTGGGGGTGGGGGAGGCAAAAAAAAAAAATTTTCTGTTGGTTAAGCCACCTAGTCTATGGTATGTTGTTATGGAAGTCATACCAAACTAATACGCTTGGGATGAGAAGTTTGGAGTCTCCTAAGAACTTCAATATCTGAGCAATAAAACATTCTCATAAGAATTACATCAGATAAATCAACATATGAAGGATGAGAGATGAGCAATCAAATATATATTGATTTCAATATATATTGATTTCAATATATATAAATCAATATATATATTGATTTCAAAGAGAAAGTGAGAGGGAGAGAGAGGTAGAAACATCAGTGATGAGAGAGAATCATTGATGAGCTGCTTCCTGCACAGCCTCTACTGGGGATTGAGCCCACAACCTGGGCATATGCCCTGACTGGGGATTGAACCTTGACCTCCTGGTTCACAGGTTGATGCTTAACCACTGAGCAACATAGGCTTAGCTGCATACCACTTCTTGGCACCAATATCCATCTTAGTCTGCTTAAACTAAGACCTAGTCTGCTCAGTAACAAATACCACAGACTGGATGGATTAAATAACATTTGAATATCAAATCTATGAACCTACACCCCAAGATTATGGTCCAGCAGATTCAGTGTCTTGTGAGGGCCCACCTCCTGATTTATTGACAGCCACCTTCTTGATGTATCCTCACATGGAGGAGGATTTCTTTTCTGTCTTTTTCTTCAAATAGGACACTAATCCCATCATAGGGACTTTACTTTCACGACTATGTTGAACCTACTTATGTCTCAAGGGCCCTACCTCTAATAACATAACATTGGAGGTTAAGGCTTAAATGCATAAATTTGGGGGAGAGGGGCCCAAACACTCAGTCTGTAGTACCACTCTTTTCCTCATCTTTCAAATCTCAGCTAACTATTACTACATCTAGATAATTTTCTGCGTTCATGGGCAAAACTTAATTGCTGGCTTATCTAGGGTTTCTTAGCATATGATTATACCTTTAAAATAGCATCAATTATACCTTTAAAATAGCATCAATTATATGATGTTACAAATTTCTGCCCTGGAGTCTGTCTCTCCCAGAGAATAGAGAATATTAGTGACAATGTCTTATTTACACTTGTAAACTCTATGCCTATTCTAGGCTCTGACATCTAGTAAGTTTTCAGCATATGCTGATTGAGTAGATAAATGCGAGTACTGTTTGTATTTGGTATGTAGGTTATATAATAAATATGTTCAAAGATATATTCACAGCAATAGATAGGATTTAAAAAGGATTCAGATATGACCCTAAGTGAAGATACCCTCATGCAATTATGAGGGTAATCAGGAAAATAAAAGATTCCCTGCTCATTTCTGATTGCCTTTTGCAAAAGGAAATGTTTGTATCAAGACACTTTCTGAAACTGGGGCTTTATTCCTGCTTCTTTTAGAATAAAATCCCAGCCGCGCCCTTACCTGTAATGTTTCTCAGATGACCTTCTAGCCTTTTCTAGCTTCAAAGGCTGTGATCATGCAGCCAAATATTGTCTACAATGATCCCAGCTTCTCTGGCATCTCGTTAAGCAAAGCTTGGTGCAACACTTGAAGGAATAACTCATCAAAGTCAACAAATTGTGCTGAAGGGCAGATTGACTGCCTCTAATGTTAAGAAACCAGTCTTTTCGGAATCTGCCAAAGTCACATATGAGACTGAATTGTCTGACTCTGCAGCACAAATTCTTATAATAACACAGAATCCAACTCATTAACCATTATAATTCAACAAATATTTAATTTGTAAATTATGTGTGCCAGCCATTGTACTAGGCACTGCAGGTTTGATGATAAATGAGACATACTCCTTGCTTTCATGGTACCCATGACACATGAGGGTGAAACCAATAGTTAAACAGATATATTATTTTGGCAAAACTATGAGCGTTGTGTTTGATTTGTTTACTCTGTAAGAGCTTGGGATAGTTCTGGGACAGTACATTTCTACACATGTTGTCAAGCAAATTAAAATATATATATATATATATATATATATATATATATATATATATATATAGAATGGTATATATCAAAACCAGAATATATTCAAGGCACCAAATTCTGATAAACTCTGTTGTGAAATAGAGAGAAAGCCTGGGGAAAACGTCTCAGAGGCAGGAAGAGTCAGGATTTTGAACAGCGAATAGATGTCATGTGGGCTGGTGTGCAACGGGGAACAGGGTGAGGGGTTGGGATAAGTGAATTTTCAGGCACAGGGAATAATGCATGCAAATGCCTGGGGCTGTGAAACAGGATAGTAGGTGCTGAAAAGAAAAGTGACTTACAGACAATGAAGAAAAAAGATGTGGAAGCAATTTACATTAAAAGAGGGAAAGGGCACCATAGACAGAGTGAAGGAGAATGACTTTGGTTGCAAAGAACTAGTGAAAATGGCAGTTCCTTCAGCTTAAAAGGATCGGCTCTACCTAAGACAAGTTATGACCTTATGTCAGTGGTTCTCAACCTTCCTAATGCCGCCACCCTTTAATACAGTTCCTCATGTTGTGGTGACCCCCAACCATAAAATTATTTTCGTTGCTACTTCATAACAGTAATTTTGCTACTGTTATGAATCATACTGTAAATATATGATATGCAGGATGGTCTTAGGCGACCCCTATGAAAGGGTTGTTCGGCTGCCAAAGGGGTCGCGACCCACAGGTTGAGAACCGCTGCCTTATGTGAAGGACTTCCAGAACTGTGGCCACCACTCTTTGAATTGGGAATTCAGAGACCAGGCATATCCAAATGGCCGAGGGATCCTGTTTTTCCAATCTCAAGAACTGGCACATTTGCATTCAGAGGAGGGAAGTGGACCCAGGATCACTGCTTAGAAGTTTCCTTTGCTCTTGGCCTTTGCAGAATTTCTTTCTCTGCTGAGTAAATTTAGACTTAACAGGTTTGTAGCTCAGGGAACCTGTGTGAGTTATATTATTCCGCTGGTAGAAGTACTCCTTTCCTTGAGCCTCTAGTGAAGCCAAAGACAGGTAATAGATTCGTCTTCTTTACTCTGCTGGAGACTTTAAGTAAAAGCCACAAATCAGAAGTGACATGGTCTGATGGAAAGAGTAAGGCTACTGACATACGAAAACCCGAAGTCAAGATGCTATTGTCGAGCTTTTACCGAAATGAATCTTTCATTTCTCTGTGTCTTAGTTTCCTCCTATGTATAATAGACCTAATAAAAGTTATCCTTAATATATAAACTAAAAGTGAATCTTAATATATAATCACAGTAATAATAATGACCATTTATTGAGTGATTGCTAAGTTTCTTTTGTAGTCATTCTTTCATTGAGTCATTTTAATTATCCTAATAGATTGGAATTTCTTATTTTTCTAATATGAAAGTAATGAAACTAAGTTTCAAAGAGAGAAACTCAATAGTGTGGCTCAGTGGTTAAGCGTTGACTTATGAACCAGGAGGTCACGGTTCCATTCTCAGTCCGGGCACATGATCTGCAGGAGGCAGCAGATCAATGATTCTCTCTCATCATTGATGTTTCTATCTCTCTCTCCCTTTCCCTTAAAATAATAATAATAAAAAAAACTTAAGTTGATTATTGAAGCTTCAGTGTAGAGTGATGAGGACATCCTAGTAGGAGATGAGATCATTGAGGGTAGAGGGAAACAGATTCTCTGAGTCATGGTGAGTTCTTTGGACTTTATTTGGAGAGCAAGTCCATTTTAATAATAATTAAATACAAAAACACAAATTAAAAATGGATAGTACTTTTCTAATATTATATAAGAACTAGAGGCCTGGTCCATGACATTCATGCACTGAGGGGTGTGGGGGTCCCTCTGTCCGACCTGCACCCTCTCCAATCTGAAGCCCTCAGGGGAGCCCTCTTAAATCTGGGAGTTTATGTCTCTCTTTGAAATCATATGAGCGAATTGTGAGACCCCAACTCAGTTTGGTTTGTTGCTCACAGAATAATAGAGGCATTTTCTTTTTCTTTGCTTCATTGGTGGAGATTTCCTGGAAGTTTTAGGATATCTTCCCTTTAATTTTTCCTAGACACTCTGATTATACTTATGTCTCTCACCTTTGCTTTCCCTCCATCCCCCACCGCAACAGTAACTTGCTCCAGGCTCATTTTGCTCTAGTGTCTAGGACAGTGGCTCTCAACCTTGGCTGCACATTAGAATGATCTGGGAATCTTTAAAATCCTGATTTCTGGGCCAAATCCTCCGGAAATTCTGTTTCTTTGTTATGGGGTGGGGCCACAACATTAGTAACAAAGAAACAGAATTTCCGGAGGATGAGGCCCAGAAATCAGGATTTTAAAAAGATTCCCAGGTGATTCTAATGTGCAGCCAAGGTTGAGAACCACTGGTCTAGGAGTTCCATCTGCCACCAGAATTACGACTCCCAGAATTCCTTGTGTTCCCCGTGCTCTGGGCTTCTGCTTCCAGTCCTGGGGCTGCCACCAAAACTAGTATTCCCAGATTTCCTGGTGCTCCCCATGATCTTGGTTTTCCCTTCCTGCTCTGTCTCCATCCCATGGCCTCCCACTCTGCCAAGTCCTCCAAGCTGCCAGCTCTCTCAGCTCTCCATCTGGTGGATTGGGGAGCCAAGTTCCCCAAGTCGCTCCATTCTCTGCTGGTTCTCCTGCTCTGTTCTCCACCCAGGCACCTGTGTATGCAAATTAACCCGCCAGCTTTGTTGGGTTAATTTGCATACTCATTCCTGATTGGCTGGTGAGCATAGCAGAGGGACATTCAATTTACATGTTTCTCTTTTATTATGTACGATGGGGTTATAAAATGTTTCATAAATGGAAGCAGTAATCCTCTGTAATCTCTGTACAGAGGCCAGAGAGAGAGAATGAAAAACGAAGCCAGGTCTGGGGTCTGGGTAAAGAGGAGCAAGGTAAACTACAAGACAGGAAAGAGGTCTTTTGTTCCAGGCTTAGCTTTCATGGTCCCAACTAAGTGAATTCATTTTGTGTGAGCATTCATAATTTGTGGCCAGTATTTACTGTTCCTTCTTTTGCAAATAGTGCACAGAAATTTCTCTAGATAGCTAGCAGCTCTCTCTCACTCTCAGTCCAAGGACTTTGGCTGGTATAGACTCCACCCCATGTTCCTGGGGGTGTGGGGAGAATGGGATTTGTGATTTTTGCCTGACAAGTTATGACATTTCATTTCTCTGGTCACAAAGATTGGTTGGTTGAGGTTGGGCATTTGCCCCAACTGGGGTTAATGAGTGCTACTTCAGGTTTCTGTTCAAATTTCTGAGAAAGAAAGAAAATAAAAAGACTCCAAAATGAAAATTACTAGTAATCATCTTGCTACCACATGGAGACTAAAGTCAGCCAAGATGGAGGAGCATGAAATAGAGAAAGAGTAGGCTTAAAAAACATGGTTTGAACTCTAAGATCAAGATGCCCTTAGCTCTATAAGCCTGGTCTCAGGAGGAAGCAGAATTCACTCCAGATGGTTCATAGGAAAATATCTTCATAGAACAATTATTTTGTACAGAGGACTGACAAAATGTAAGGTGATAAGGTAGGATCAGGCACTGAAATGCCAGGAAAAATGAAAAATTGTTTCCATTTCTGGAGGTGAATGAACAAGGGAAGAAATAGTGCTATTCCAGCCAAAAGCTGGAATACCAGAGAGTGCCTTGTGAGGAATTTGTAGTAGAGAGATGGAAACTCAATGCTAAAGGATAGAGTGAATAGAACAAAAAATGCTCTGATATTTTTCTCACCCAGCCCTCCTGTCTCTGGATAGTAACTCCCTTGTCATCACCGAACTGGAAGCAAGCTAGCAAGAAAATCAGTGAGGCAACTAACAGAAACCAGCCTCCAGTGTCAGGGAGAAGGCTGAAGAAAGGTGGATGATACATGGAAAACTGGATGAAAAGAATAATTTGCACAAAGTCCAATTGAATATCATGGAACATTTAATATCTGTGAGCTAAAACATTGTGTATCCCCCTTTCTGTTTTGAGGCAATTAAATATTGGTTCTCTATCACTAGGAATTAAAATGATTCTAGCTAATAAGTTATTTGGGTCTTGAAAAATCACAGTAGCCTCTCCCACACAGAAATTTTTAATGCACTGTATCTTGCTCTGAAGAGGGTCAGAGTGATCTTGAAACATCGAGTTATGCAATTAGTACGTGAAATGTATGTACACATTGTTCCATTTCTTTCTGTGGAGCCCAGCTGGGACAGAGCATGAGCCAGTGATTCTTATATCCATTAGAGCAAGGTATTAATAGAATGAGTGGAGTAGTCGGAATATTTTCATGTCTAGTTCAATGTGGATGGGTAAATAGTCACATGATGGCAATTTCTTTTCACACAGAGCTCAGTGGGAACACTCCTTCAAATTAAATGAGTCCAGTGGGGCATTTAAAGTAGGAAAAAGAGGGATAGGAATGTTTCTGCAAGACAAAGATGAGTGATTGCATACGCCTTAGGTCTCTAGACCCCAGAAAATGTCTCCTCTGATTATTTAAAATGGAATTCTATTCTATAATGTAGAGGTAATGGAAAGATAGCAAATTAACCATAAGCTATATCATGTGGAAGGGAGGTCACAAAGTTTATCCTCTTCATTGTACAGATGAAGAAAATGTGAACCAGAGAAGTGAAGTGACTTGCTGAATGTCACCCAAGTTAGTGGCAAAGCTGGAACAAGAGCTTGAACTTCCTAAATCGTAGTCTCAGGCATTTTATTCTTCCATGTAATATTATATAGCTTAAGAGGCAAAAAATAAGAGATGGGTTGGAATTCTAGCTCCATAGTTTCGTTGCTGAATCTATAAGCAGGGTGTTTACCTTCTCCAAAGTGAAATATGTCTAGCATAGTGTGGGCTACCTCCTGGTTTCCAATCATCATTGCTTCTCTGGAGATCAAGCCATGATTCCATTGACAAATATGCACTTTCTTTTTCACAAACTGTGTATAAACTTGGCTGACCTTGTCAGGCCTTGTTATAACGACAGGATGGTGTTCATCAGGGCACATTGGTACATCAAAATATCAGAACTCAGAAGTCCCTCTACTCTTTAGATTATCACAATAATTAATATAGCACCTCTCTCTGCTGTCTGAAAAGCTCAGCATATGAAGAGTTAACAAGCATGACAGTGGCCACATTTGCTTATCACTGAACTGTTGTGGTTAAGATAACTAGACTCAGAGTTTTATGGAAATACTTAAAATGTCTTTGTTCAAAGTTAATAATCAGACATTGATTTTTCTCTTTGATAATTAGCTACAGCCTAGGGAACCCAATCAAAAAGCTGGCAGTATCTAGGGCTTTCACTTAAAATATATATATTTTTATTGATTTCAGAGAGAAGGGAAGAAGGAGAGAGAGAGAGAAATATCAATGATGAGAGAGAATCATTGATTGGCTGCCTCATGCATGCACCCCAGTGGAGATTGAGCCCACAACCTGGGTCTGTGCCCTGACCTGGAATCAAATCATGACCTCCTGATTCATACTTCGATGCTCAACCACTGAGCCACGCTGGTTGGGCTAGGACCTCCACTTTTAAAAAGAACTTGCAAAATGTTGGTTTGGCCTTTTCCCTGCCTCTGTTTTACCCCCAAAGAAACCATCTGGGCTTGACTGCATTTGCCATTTATAGTGGTTTAGTCTCCTGATGTGACAGCAACATTGGGCCAGTAGTTCAGGTCTGATTTACTCTGGAATGAGGCTGTAAGGGCAGTTTTCTCTACTAATCTCTTTCTTACTCCACTTGAGCAGCAGCAACTGTGGTTTATAAATGCTGCCATTCTCTACCTCCTTGGAAGACTTGCTGATCAGTGTGAAATGTCAATGTCACTGTTATTTCTTTGAACTTGAGTTATTTCAGACTTGTACCTCAAGCCTTAAATGAAGTTCCCAAACCATAAATAAATGTAGTAATTGGCCCAAACCACAGTGACACTGGCAAGTCTTTGATATATTGCAAAACAGTCATATGCTCCTCTGAGAATCAAAGCATTTCAGAGTTGGATGAGGCCTTAGAGGTCATTTGCTTCTACTTTCTATTCTACCCTCTAGTTGTATTGTGACTAAGGTATCAAGGGTCATGCAGGCCTTTGATATTTAAAGAAAATTGGTTTGAACTGCCTTACCCCTTGTTCTGTGAAAGTAAGGCACTCTTCAAAAGAGTTTTGCAAATTTTCCACAATATTCACTCACCGCCTTTCTTTTCTATGAGCGGCCCACCTTAATGTCATGTTTTTTTTTTTTCTTTTTTTTTCTTTTCTCTCAGTCATGCACTGCTACATGGTATTCTGTTCTTTTTCTTTAATTTTCTCCAAATATTACTTGGCAAGGACATTTGTGAACATATGAAACTTTACTGAGGACCCATGCAACTTGTGCAATGATACCGCAAAGAATTTAAAATTGAAAGTAAGGGTTGCCCCCAATTTAAAATTCCCTGCAACAGAGATGCCATCATAATAGTTTTAAACTTCTTTTTTTAAGTTTATTTATTTATTTTATTTACAGTTGAAATTTAATATGAATTCGTATTTGTTTCAGGTACTCAGTATAGCTGTTAGATAATCATACACTTTATAGTGTTTCCCATGATACTTTCAGTATCCACCCGGCACTATGCATAGCTATTACAATATTATTGACTATTTTCCCTATGCTGTATTTTACATCCCCATGATTATTTTGGAACTAACAATTTGTACTCCTCAATTCCTTCACCTTTTTCACTATTGATAAGAGTTTCCAGAGATATAGTCATCCTCATCCTATACAGAGCGGGAGACACCCTTACAAATGGAGATCGCCTTATATGCACATTTTCTCTTAAAAGGGGTAACTTCTACTGGGGTTTCAGAGCCTCTCCTGTCTATGTCATTTCTTAAAAATAACCAGCTCAAGGTAATCCTTATGCCAAAGGGACATATTTTGGAATTCAAATTTTGCTCTCCTTCACCTACAAAACTGTGAACACTAGGCAGTACACCAGCAAAACTTTGTATGTTTTTCCTTAGGTTCTAATCAGATGGGAATACTAATCTTTAGACATTTAAAGATAGTATGCAAAGACATACATATTATTTTATTGTTAAAAATCACAAAATGTTACTATGTTGGAACTCAATGTTTTGTTTTGTTTTTAATATATTTTATTGATTTTTTACAGAGAGGAAGAGAGAGGGATAGAGAGTTAGAAACATCGATGAGAGAGAAACATCGATCAGCTGCCTCCTGCACACTCCCCACTGGGGATGTGCCCGCAACCAAGGTACATGCCCTTGACCGGAATCGAACCTGGGACCCTTGAGTCCACAGGCCCATGCTCTATCCACTGAGCCAAACCGGTCAGGGCCAAACTCAATGTTTTTGTGTTTGTTTGTTTTAACAGAAGTTTTAGGTTCATAACAAAGTTAAGTGACAGATATAAAGACTTTCCATATATTCCCTGTCCCCACACACGCATAGCCTCCCCATTATCCATATCGACATAAGAAACATCTAAACCTGTACAATTTTTATGAGTTTTATTTGAGGCAAACTGATGACAATTGCCAAGAAGCAAAATCTCAATGGATTGGGAAAATGCTCTGGAAAATGACAGTTTTAGCATTTATTTTAGACATCAGAATCAAAGGGGAAGACATAGGGGGTTACATGAAATCCATTGGTGATAGCTTAGGGAGGAGGGTGAAAGCAAAGTGGGGGAAATCTCTTATTGGGTAAACTGAAGACACATACTGCTTTTACTTTGGTGGGAACAGGATAGTTAACATTGGTTAAAGAATGGCTTTTTAGTAATTTATTCACGTATTCATTCCATATGTAGTTACTGAGAGGCACGCATGCTGGTCAGAGGACAATATAGCAAAGAAAGAAATCATGGTGTTTCCTTCTGGAAGGTTTCAGGCTACTAGATGGATAAATAGTAATATGTTTAAAAAATCTAAGAAATAATTTTAAAATATTCAAATGCTATAAAAGAAGTGGAGCAAAACATTTTTTTTTAAAGTAGATTTTTACTTAAATATTGTGCTAAAGATTGAAAGCACTATCTCAAGCAATACCTGCATAAATATCTTTAGGCTTTCAAGGGATGAAATCCAAATATTTTTTCCATGTTTACTTTTTCAGTGGCTCACAAAGCAAAAGCTAATTATACTCCAGGTATCCTTACACTGAGTGATGATTCTTTAGTGTTGGTCACTGGATCAAGCCAGAGACTTGACCACCTCTCTGAGTTACAAAAGGTTTGATAGAATACTGTGTGATAAACTCTTTCATTTGTTTTGTTACCCATAAATTGGGAGTTTTAGGAAATCAGATTTTAACATTTTTTGTCCTGAAGAAATTACTTTCTTTAATTCTTTCTAAACTTTTTCTCCACATTCATATTTTCCCCACTTTCACTATAGAAATGATATTTTGACTAGAGCTTTTAAGTGTAATGATTCAATCAATCATTCAGGATGTCCATACAGCATGCACATCTCTATAATTCTTTCAGATTTTATTTTACTATCTGGCCCTAATCCTTTCTTGAATCTGATTTCTAGCTTTATTTTTTATTATATATTTTATTGATTTTTTACAGAGAGGAAGGGAGAGAGATAGAATTAGAAACACCGATGAAAGAGAAACATCGATCAGCTGCCTCCTGTACACCTTCCACTGGGGTTATGCCCACAACCAAGGTACATGCCCTTGACTGGAATCGAACCTGGGACCTTTCAGTCCACAGGCCAGCGCTCTATCCACTGAGCCAAACCAGTTAGGGCTGGCTTTATTTTTTTTATAGTTGAAAATAATTTTATTTTTAATACTAGAGGACATATTTTCTGCAACAGGCCATACATATGTACATATAACAATATGTATATTCTATGTATGTATATACATATTAAAAATATCCTAAATTTGCACATCATTTCATTTTCCAAAGAGTCACCATCAACAAATGAGCACTTACTAATTAAACCTTGCATTTCTCATCATATTAACTCTGTGAGGAAATCAAGGTTAACTTGACTGAAGTTATATGGCTAGTCAATAGCTGATCTGCTGTTTGAATTAAGATTGTTTAAATTAAATCGTGTCCATTACAATACCAAGAAACAGATTAGTGTAGATTTATTATTTCCATCCTCATTCTAGTGAGATTAGGGCATCATGGGAGCACGAGACACCCAGAGAAAGAGGAGTACAGAGGATTTTGAGAGAAAAGGAAAGAAAAGTAAGCAATTCCATTTTTTCACTTCACCTAAATTCCACTTATGCAGAAAGCCTGCCTGGATCTAGAAAATTTTCCAAACATGTTCCAGAATTTTGGAGTTGTAATTGAGATAGAAAATAAAAGTAACACTAATAAATATAAAGAGAGATAGATGGTCAACATATCATTTGACCAATACTAAAATAATCAAAGTAAAGCCTATTTCTTTGCTCTAAAACATTTCTGCGTCTTTATCATGATAGTGTAGAGGGAAGTTAACTTAATTGACCATAGAATACTTTTGATACTTTCCCATGAAACATGTCACATAGCATTTCACCCAAGAAAACAATGCATTAGCAAATTATTCATCTGCATTAAGGAAATCACCCAACCCAAGTATTTACACAGGAAAACTACATCTACAATTTTATCCCAAGCACAGAATTATGCCATATGCCCAGAATCATTTATTACTTAGTGTCCCAATTATAAAGACTACATGCTCATATTCCTAGACAAAAAATCCATTCTGTAACCTTATCCTCCATCAAAAGTGGGCACAGGCTTTTACCAAGGGGAACTATGTGCTGGACTGTCTTTGAAGTCTCAGCCTCTCGGTGATTAATGCTCAACCAGAAATTGTTATTGGACTACTTACAGCCATATTTAGGAAAGTACAATAAAATCTATTGAGAGAAAAAAAATCAAAGATTTATTTTTGAGTAGTCTTTCAAGGTGGTCTCCTTTACAAGGAAGAGTTCTAAAATCTGGCAACAGAGGTCATGATCCATGAAGACACTTGACATTGTAGTTTAACCCAGGTCAGGCCAAATGGGACAATGGTCAGATTCTTTTTGACCTGGGATGATTACATCGAAAATGCTGCTCAATAAAACATGGGACCCATGCCTTGACCTCTCTTTTGGTTCATCAGCTGTCATTTGAAGGTATCACACTGTTTGTATTTCTGTCTGCAATGCAATAATAATAATGTTTCTGGGTTGTTGTTTGTTTATTTGTTTTTGTTTGTTTGTTTCCACCATATAAGTTTCCCCTGATGGAAGGGAGAGACATCTTGTGTCTTAGGTAATTAATTTTTAGTATGCCAGATCTTTTAACAACCTTTCTACCCTGAAGGTTATTTCTGTTTCTGGATCATTCCCAGGAGGCATTAATGTCGAAGCAATGTGTAATTTAAGGGGAATTACACACATTAGCAGAGTGCTATTTGTTTTTCACCCAGTACCCCAGTATTCCCTTTACCAACTCTCTTGTGACATCCATCTCCCCGCTGCCTGGGGGTTTTGACTGATGACTCACACCCTCATTCTTTCCCAGAAAATTGTCCTTTAGAGACTAAAGCTGCCTTACCTAGAGGCTGGGCTTTATGGATCACTCTATTCCCTCACCTCAAGGCAAGACAACCTCTGACACAGTTCAGACTTCAGACATCCCTTAGGGATCATGTGGAACTTAAACTTCATGTGAACCCACATTCCTGCTCAGCCCCTTCAGCATTCCTCTCCTGTTCCTCTCACCCTACCTCGTTTCTCCTTAGAAATTTCTTGTAATAAGTTATATGCCCAGAAATGTTATGGATGAAAAAAGGGCCACGTGCTAACCTGACTAACTCAGGGAAGGCCTGCATGGTGCCCTTGCAATCTCAAAAGACCTAAAGTAACCACAAAGGATGGTCTGAAATTAAAACTTTAACTGAAAGCAGTTATGGTGCATAGTCACATTGTAGGCCAGTATCTTCCCTGACAAAGGTCAATTTTTGCCTTAACTGAGCCTGTCTATTGTCTTTTTGTATCTACAATAACATATCATTGGAATGTCAAAGTAATTTTCCTTTTTCCAAACTCCTCAAAGCACAGGCGCCACTCTGCGGAGACCACAAATCCCCTTTTTGTTATTGAGTTAATTGTTGACTGTTAAATCTCCTGCACCCACAGTAAAAGTATGTGTCTATCATTTTACTTTTTATCCAATCCCAGAGGTTTCCCCGCTTTGTTTTCTTCCACCGCCCTAGTCTATCATCAGTGGAGTTCATGTAACCCACTTACATCTCCTCTTTTGATTGTAATGTATAAAACAAGGTTAAAAAAATGCTATTCTCCAGAGCATTACCCCAATACATTGAGATTCTGTTTCCCAGCAATTGTCAACAGTTTGGCTCAAATAAACTCACAAAATTCTTTACAGGTTTGAATATTTTTTACATTAACATTGTCAACAGCAGGCTCTGATCCTGGAGAACCACCCCAAGAAGGATGTAAAATAGAAAACAGTGAAGAATAGAGGAAATGAAACCCCAAAGCTTTAAGAATTCAGGAACCAGTGAAAATCCAATGCTCTAGGTTTTTGCATATTGATTCTGACAAACCAACAGGCAAATGGGAGATTAGTCAGATGCTTGTAAATGCACCAGACTGGAGACTAGACTGAACTATTAACTAGCCTGTGAAGGCAGTTGAGAGTAGGAGTGGATAAACAGAGTTTTATTTCAAATTAGAATTTCGGAGAATACTAACACTAAAAAATATTTCATAAAAGTCACACCTATATGTAAGACTGTCAAAGAATGTAGAACTCAAGAAAGTCTAGCCCTGGCTGATTTGGCTCAATGAATAGAGTGTCAGCCTGCGGACTGGAAGGTCCTGGGTTCTATTCCAGTCAAGGGCACATGCCTGGGTTGCAGGCTTGATCCCCAATAGGGGGTGTGCAGGAGGCAGCCAATCGATGATTCTCTCTCATCATTGATGTTTTGATCTCTCTCTCCCTGTCCCTTCCTTTCTAAAATCATTAAAAATATGTTAAAAAATAAAGAAAGTCTAGAAGAACTCATTTCAGAAGAGAGGAGTCCTTCACAAGAGAGAAAAAAATTCTGGTTCTTTCCTGGAGGTGGAGAGGGAGACCAGATCTAGGTGTGGGCAAGAGAAAAGTGCCTTCTCAGGAATTGGCAGGGTTGAGGAAAGATAAATAACATGGTCAAGCGATTGGTCAAGGTGGGTAAGGTAAGGAGATTTGGAGTTGCAAGTCTGATAAAAGTCAAAGTAATAATTTTAGCTTGGTAAGTGACAGTTAGATCTAATTTGTCTAAGTAAATAACAGTGAAGGCAAGGCCACAAAGGAGTCTCTGCAGTCTTGAGCATTCTCACAGTGGCCCCTGCTGTTGATTCTGAAGGTGAAAGCAGAAACTGCCTCTTGGACCAAACTAATATACTAAAGGAGATTAGCACCTCCTGAGAGGGACCACAGTAATACAGTGGTTGAAGGTTGGGATGACCAAATATATTCAACCTTATTAAAGCTGAAGCTCAGTTGCAGATCAACTTGACATTTCGTCTTAGTTACCAGACATAGAAAAGAGCTCACCATTTCTAGGGAAAACAGAAGAAAACAGTAGAATACATAAAAGTTCACTGTTTCTCTACATGAAATATCTTATTTACAATAAAAAAATGTAAGATGTGCAAAAAAATATTGGAATTAGCACGCAAAAAGTAAATAATTACTTAAAAATGTTTAAAAGCTTAAAGTAAAGATTACATGAGTAGGTGAATGTATGTGGACTTCCAACAAAGAAAAATAAGGCAAAATTCTATAACTAAAAAATACAATATCTGAAATGAAAGAACCAAAAAAAGCAAAAAATGAAACCAGTGAGCACTTACTAGACTTAATTGAAGAGTGCATGTTGCAGAAGAAAGGATCAATGGACTTGAAACAGGTCAATAAACATTAACTACTAGTAAATAGAAGATCAGAGAGCAAAAATTTTAAAAACCTGGATAGATGATAAATAGCAGTGGAGCATTGTCAAAGCACCTAATATATGTCTAATTGAAGTCCAAAAAGGACTAAAAATGGTTTGTAATGAATTTGCTGACAGGTTCAGATAAATGAATCTCTAAGATTATCTAAGTAGGATCTGTTTTAAGAGGTCACCCATGAAGTGGGCAACCCAAAATAATTAAAACCTTGTTCCCATTTGAAGAAAGACGTTTTGAGCTTGTTTCAATACATATATTGTGCGGTACAAAAATGCCTTTCCCAATTTCATCTGAGTAGTCTAAAAAATATTTATTCTTATAGATAAGGAAAGAAATTTGAACATTCAGAGTTGGCATAAAGGAGAAATAGAAAATAAGATTAATTCAACTGATTTTTAAAAAGAAAATAAGAACAAATATCGATTCAGCACAGTGTAGCAGCAACTCAGTGATCTATGCATTGGAAGGTCTGGTTTCCAGTTCAGAGTTATTTCTTGACAAGTTGTGTGAGCTTGGGTTAGAGTGATTTTTGTTCCTCTTCTACAAGATGAAAGAAAGTATTTGGGGATGAATCTTGTGGTGGCACATATCTCTAAGAGTCTAAGAAATGAATGGCTTAATTCAAGTTCTATAAGCTATAGCTGAAGGCCAATTCTAGCCCAATCTCTATGTTTGTAGATAAAATGGATCAGAACACAGGTATGCTCATTCATAAACATATTGTCTCTGGCTGTTTTCAAGCTGCAATGGCAAAGTGAAGTAGTTGCAATAAAGCCCATATGGCCTGCAAAGCCTAAAATATTTACTATCTGCACCTTGACAGAGAAAGTTTGCCAGCTCATGGCTTATCTGCATGGAAAGTGAGCCTCTGAAAACTATCCCCAGTGTCCTCATTCTGTGTTCAGTTGCATGGCCTTCGGGAGTCTCAGCTCTGCTTCAATAATTTCCCTGCTGCTAAGAAGCACTGACTGCCCTTATCAAGCATTTGAACACCAAATTCTCCCAAGAGAGGGTAGTGACACTGAATTGTAGTTAGGAACAGTCAAAGCGGTTTTCAAGGAGAAAATAATGCTTAACCCAGGAAAATGAATTTCAAAATGGAGAAGATAGATATGGTATCATCTAGAGAAGTTATTTTATATAAAGAGATTCAATTACCATTAGTATTATTGAAAGATAATGTGGTTCTCCTATTTCAGACATATGGTAGACATCATGTTCTATGGCAAAGCCTCTGCAAGACTTGGTTATAATTTGGAGCAGCAACTGGCAATGGATCCACTTCCAAGCTCACTCACAGTTTTAGCAGAATTCAGTCCCTTGCAACTATATGACTGAGGGCTCTGGCTTTTTTTCTGGATGTTAGTCAGAGGCTGCTCTCAGTTTCTAGAGGCCACCTTCAGTCCCTAGAGCCTTGTCACATGGCCCTCTATGTAGATCTTCTCACAATATGGAAGCTTCCTTCTTCACAGTCATCAAGGGAGAAGGTAAGTCTCTGCTACTGCATTTACCGTCTAATCCTGGCAAACGGAGAAGGAGCCGCTCACTCAGGGCACCCATGAATCTCACTGTTCACCAAAATCCTCACATAAGATTAAGCAGTAAAGTCCTTGAATGCAGAACAACTCAAGAGCATCTTTATTTGCCTGAGTCAACTTCTTTTCTTTCAATTCTTAAAATATGGTCACTCTGGAGAGCATTGTAGTTACCAAGTTTCTTCACTTAACCAAGCTGTCCTTCACAAGTCAGCTGTATTCTGATCATTAGAAACGTGTCTAATAATCTTAGCCACAATATTTTTTAAAAAACACAGCTTTGAATGTCCCAAATAAACTTCAACACAATGGGGCAATGAATACCCAGGTTGCGGCTCTATCCCCAGAAGAGGGGGTGCAGGAGGCAGCCGATTGATGAGTTTCTCTCTCTTATCCTTCTCCCTTTCTCTCTCTCTACAAATCAGTAAAATCATATTTAAAACAAAAGAAAACAAAATCAATGGGGCAATGAAGTCTGTGAAGGACATCTTGACCCCTGAGGTCAGCAGCTGTCCAAGATTGGCAACAATAATGGCCAAAGACAATCATCACATGTTTAACAATTTCCAATTTCTTATTTTGACTTAAAATTAGCTTCCAGTAGATAGACAACTCAGGTTTGAAGTGGATTCAACAATCCTTTCTATTCAAGACCCCCACGTAACCCAAGAGAGTATTTTTGGGGACTTATTCAATTTCAAAAAAATAAAAGCAAGCTCACACAACCTGAAAGGTCTTTTTAGCTTCTAGCCTCTTTCACTGAAAGTTCACATTTTTGCTTTATTCTGTGGAGAAGAAAACAAGTGTTAATATGTCACTGTGAAGTGGATGGGGAAAAAAAGGTTGTAATAAAAACAACCCAGTTCTGATTAGCCACGTGTTTCTAAAGTGCCTTGAGATCTAGGTTTGGTGGTTTGGAAGTAGTTTATTAATTTTGCCTGTTCCATTTTGTTAAGATAATAAGCATATTCTCCCAGCTGCTGTTTTTAAATAGGAAACATCAGATTTTGTAATTATTTCAGATATTTATTTTGGATAATTTTATTGGTGGAAAATAAATATTAAAGCTTATATTACACATAACCTTTATTGCTAGTTATTTACCACTTAGTTTTCTGCCTGCAGAGATATTTTTAGTATTTTCTCTGTATGAGCTGACAGATTTTATAAGTACTTTCCTCTGCCATTTGAAGTCATTTGCATTCATACATGTAAAATAATCAGTTATTAAAATGTGCCTTAGAACTCATAATAGTAATACTATCTTTTCAGTAGTAATAAGATTCAGAGTCTTTTTTAAAAATATATTTTATTGACTTTTTACAGAGAGGAAGGGAGAGAGATAGAGAGCCAGAAACATCGATGAGAGAGAAACACTGATCAGCTGCCTCCTGCACATCTCCCACTGGGGATGTGCCCGCAACCCAGGCACACGCCCCTGACCGGAATCGAACCTGGGACCCTCCAGTCCGCAGGCCGATGCTCTATCCACCGAGCCAAACCGGCTTTGGCAAGATTCAGATTCTTTAAGGCTAATAATCAGCCTAGGCATGGCACACTTTTTAAAAATAAATCCATTTTATTTGTTTCTACTGTCTGAGAAGAAAAAAAGTAAATTTTTAGGAGAAAAATGTTTCCTTGATTATTTCCATTAAATATACCAGAAGTAGTATTCTTTCAAAGTTTGTAAAAATGTTGTACATATGCTATTGGAATTGACAATAATATCTATTAATAGAGGATTGTTCAAGTCAGCTATGGTATGGCTGTAATAAAATATTACATTGAACCATCTGAAGTCACCATCAGCAATTTCATGTGTTCACCTAATATGATCCAGTAGTTTAAAAGAAAAAGGACCCCTATGTTTATAAAAAAGACACCCCTAAATATATTTAATTCAATTAAAAAAGCAAATTATAAGAGACTGTATAAGATATGATGCCGCTTTTTTTTCATTTATAAATAATATGCTTGTGTGTATATGGAAAATTCTGGAATGATGTACAAACTCTTGAAAGTGAGACTAGAGAATGAGAAAAATGTGGATTCTGTTCTTTTCTATTTAGACACTCTTCTAATTTTTGATTCCTCAGTGTAAGCACAAATTAATGGCATAACATATTTTTAAAATTATAAAACAATCAGCCTCCTCAGTGCTAGCCAATGTGTGGTCCATAGATTACACCAGCATGCAAAATTTACCAGTTTGTAACAACAGAGGTAGAGAAATTGAGAAAAGCATTTAGAAATTTCAATAGCAATTTAGTGAGTAATTCTATTTCTATTGAATCTAATAATAAAAATCTGGGGCTTGTATTTTGTATGTCCTTTTTTATTTTATTTAGTAATTGATTTTTATTGCACTTTACAAAAGAACCTCTCAATGTCTGATTGGAAATTTAAAAAACAAGAAAACAAAATGGACTGTTTCTACAAATAACTTGAGAAATATGGGTTTATCTTTATTTTTCCCAATCTAGAACAGATTCTGGCACAAAAAGCCATTGACTAAATGCAAAATGAATAGATACATGAATTCAGTTGATCCATTGGAGTGGCTGCAAGGTAATAGAATGGACAATTTGGTACTGCATTTGATGAATGTTGGGGAAGGGGAGGGGTCATAGAAAATGCCCAGAGGTTTGCATTGAGCTCTCAGGAGTTTGCTGATGACATTTCTTAAAAGGAAACACCTTTAGAGGGAGCATGTTTTACAGATGATGAATTTGTTTTTGACCAGTCTGATGTTTAGGTTATTTATGAGATATCTAAGTGGGGATGTCCAGGAAGTAGATGTGTGGGTTAGAAGCTCAGGGAGCAAAGTCTGGACTGGAGGTGTAGATTTCAGAGTTGGAGTCATTAGGATGAATAGATACCTGGGATGTAGAACAGGGAAAGAAGAGGCTAAGGACAAACCCTTAGGTGCCTATCAGTGTCTGGCACATGGTTGATGATCAGTTACTCTTTGTCAAGTAAAGAGGCAGATAGGTATGAATACAAGTCTGTTTCCTTAATAAACCCCATTTGCTCTGAAACTGAACAGCATTCTAACAGGTACTGCTTGGGGCTGGGACTGGGGTGAAGGCAAAAAATCAGAAAGGTACAGAAAGACAGAAGGGGTCCAGCTGTTTTGAATGCTGCTAAAAGATCAGATAAGATGGCAAGAGAAAAATGTCTACTGGATTTATCAAATTAAGGTAATTGATGACTTTAGCAAATATTCTTTTTGGGGAGTGATAGGGCTAGGAGCTGTATAGGGTTTGCTGAAAAGTAAATGGATAGTACAAAAATGTACACAATATGTCCATCTTTTATTAAAAAGCTTAGCTATGAAGATAAACTAAGAAATCTTAGAATTATTAATGAGTTACTATTGGTGTAGGCAATAGAGACTGATTTTTGCTCAAAATAAAATATTTTATTATAATCTAATTTGCACTATTTGTTTAGTGTTTCATGAATAATACAAAAAATGCTAGTGAGAAATATATGATTTATTAAATGATCATTATGTGCTAGGTATCATATCTCAGTACATAGTTATTACATATTATTTTGTGTTGTCTTAATAACAAACTCATGAAATAAGTTTTATTTTCACTTTACAGATGATAACATTTGCATTAAGAAGATTAAATGACTTGTGCAGGGTTAATAAATATTAAATAGTGGAACCCAAATGTAAACCCAGGATGGCCTCATTTCAGAGCAAAACCCGTGTTCTTAATTGATGTTATCTACCTTGATTTCCTAAATGTTAAGAATAAGATCCACACATTATTACAAAAATGTATTCACCTTCAGTAGTTCACATATATTCCATTGATTAGGTCTTCAAAGGCAGGAAACAAACTTGAAAGTCATGGGTTCTAGGTCTAACATATTCCAGAAGTCATCAGTTCTGGGTCCCTGGTCTAACATTTTCAAAAACGGGCTGCATTTCCTGGGATAAGTCAATTTTCCACACTAGACCTGAGTTACACCATTATAAGTTTAGGGCTTTAGGCTAAATAGCCCTTGATACCTTTTTCACCTTTGGTGCTCTATCATTGTTCTTTATAACCTTTTATTTCCATCTCAACATCAATATATTGAAAGAATCTGACAAGTCCCACCAGAAGGAAGCCTGTTTACCTCAGTACAAATTGCCCACCATAAAATGTTTGCCATTTTCTCCATTGATTCTTCGGATTGGTTTTGCCTAACAACCTTTAATAATCATGTTAAAGTGATAGATCCAAATCAAGAAGGTATTGAAGACACTGGATTGTACATATTTTCAATGGGCTACTTCTGGTTCAATGCCATCCCACCTTTGATTTGTAATTATAGTGTCATGAGGAGTGACCTGTGACCAGTTGTCTATGGATAAAAAAATAATCGAGTTGTTTAGACAGATCTGCATAATAAATTGGAATCCATTGGAAGTTGACTGCTAATATATTCCAAGCCCTATATGGTACGAAAAAAATTAGTAGGGAAGGAAAATCCTCCCAGTGAGATAATTATTTGGATGGGATAGTCAATAACTTAGAAGGAGCTAAAGTTCATAGCAAAGATACCAGTGGAAGACATATGAATGGACCTCTTGACATGCGCCCGGTATTTAATAATCCTATTTGTTTCTCAAATTAATTTTTACTAAATGCCCTTCCTCTGCAGAAGGTGATTAGGAAGAGGTAGACCAGGTAACAGTGAACTTCCCCATCTCTCCAGAATTTTCACTCAGTAAGCTTATGCATTAAGTAGTCATGAAAACTGTGTATGGGTTTAATAATAAGGACTAACCTTTACAAGATTTCTTTCTTTCTTGCTGCTGTTTAATGTGCAAACAATGGCCACCAAACTTTGGCCCCCAAATAACATGACTTAATAGGAGAAGGAGACCACACATCAACAAGTTGATTGTGGTGAACCACCATTTATCAGACAGGAAATAGTGATTCATTTTAATTTGAGAAACATCTGAGTTGGTATTTTCTTCTTCTAGCCCATCATTCTTTTCTGCCTGAAATATCACCTGAAACGTTTTGAATATCTTACCACATATTAGCTCATATAAAGCGAACTCAGTTTTCAGGGAAAGAATGAATCAATGATATCTAAAGGAATCATTGGTCTTTTCATATCCTCACCCAAGGAGACACACTTGCAGAATGGTAGAATGTCAAGGGAAACTGATGTAAGCTCAGACGTGGGGGTCATGCCTTAGGATGCTGAGATGCTCTGGTATAGAAGATGTAGCACACAGTCTAGTATGTGTGCATGGATCCTGGAACCAAAGGGCAGAAATAGAATTCATTTCATTCATAAATACCTGTAATTACCTACTAGTGACATATTAGTTTTTAGACCATGGTTCTGTGTGTATAAGTACAGACATCTTAACACTCAAAATAGGAATGCTTCCACCTGAGAACCCAACACCAATCCAGAACACAGGCTTTATTAAGTTGGAAGCATGCCAAGCTTCTCTTCTCAGTGGGTAAATGGGGAATACTAGAAACTCTGAGGCAGGTTGACATATCTATCCTATTAAGGGAAAATGAGGCTGCTGATATGCAAAGGAACATGGAGTAGTCTGGAAAAAAATCTAGCTGACCCTTATTGGTGGTAACTTATATTACTCCTTTGGATATTAAAAGTTAATGTAAGGATGCAGCAAGCATATATAAGAAACACTAACATAGCCTTAGATTCCTCAAGAATGAAACCGTGGTCCTACAGCGAGTTAATAGAATCTAAATGACTGCGTTGTCTAAATATTAGCAAATGCATAAGGGTGACCTGCCTATTTCTACTCTACTGGGTGATGTGACGAAATGGCATATGTGGCTTTGCACATTAACAGGCCCACGGGCACTATTCATCTGCGGAATACACTTGTTCAAGGCAAATAGCTCCTTTAGAAAGCACTGGCCATTCTTAGTTCTTGGAAGCACTAATAGAGTCATTTCTCACCTGCCTACATGACATGGTGTGCTCCAGAGAGGGGGTGGGGGGGAGGATTTGACACCAGAGACATTCACTCACCCTTTCTTTTATATGACTTGTCAAAGGCTAAGTTGAAGTGAAAAATAGACCAGCCAGCAATGGGGTGAAAAATGAGCTTGGGGGTTATGAGTTTCAGTCAATGCTGATGATGTCTGAGAGACATTTTCATTATGTGATAGTTGAATGGGAAGAAGTGGGCACCTTTTCCTACTGAAAAAATAAATGGCTTGGGATTGTTTTTGTTTCGTTTTTCTATCCTTGGCTACAGATGTTGGGCATAATCTATGAAACCCTTGGGATTATTAGTACTCCAGGGAAATAGATGAGAGAGAACTTCGTTTCTTAGGGAGTTTCTGTCTGGTGATTATCTCCAGTAGAAGAGTCTCAGGTCTCCACTCATAGAATTCTGTGCGGGTAAAGCAAGTAACCAGTTATAGATCAATCTGTACTTTCTAGTGGATGCCAAGAAGAAATGAATTCCTTCCAAATAGCTCATACAAATATCCTCCCATTACTCCTTTTATCAGTCTATCCATCCATTCATCCAGATGTCTATCTAGTCAGCCATTTCTCCAGCCAGCCAGGAGCCACCAAAATGACATTCACTTATTTATTGAGGAATTAAAATTCATTCAGCATTATAAAAACATTTGTTGGAAATATGAGAAACAGAATTGTAAATAAAAAATCTGAACTGTAAAAGAAAATAGATTCATCTACTTCAGTATTATCTTTGTGAGTGAAAATTTTAAGTAATAGAAAGTCATATTTTCATTGTTCATATAATTTTGTGGCAGCCTTGACCAAGCCTCAAAGCAAGTTAGCATTAGATCCAGGGTATCTAACCCTTAGAGAAGGTGTCTGCTCTTTCTGAAATTATAATACAACTCACGGAAGAATCAACATAAGTGAGATAATTCAAAACAATAGTATTATGGCGTATATATAATCAATGTCATGCACTGTATCACTTGTTTTGAACTATCTCATAAAGATAAGTAAATTAAATGAGAAATGATGTTGGATAGTTTTGGAATAGTCCAGAAAGCACCTAAGGAGGTATGGGTATGGAAATAGATAGTTTGAGCCACAGTGGTAAGTCGAATTTAGATTCCTGGGAGACAGAGGGGAGGTTAAGTAGAGGGCCCTGGTTGTATAGGTGGAACTATGGAGGAGTGGGGTTTACATCACGTTGCATCAGAAGGTGAGAACTGGCAACAATTATAAAGCATCAATTCTGTGATGAAAAATGCCTTCATAACTCTAATTCTTTTTTTTTAACTATTTGGTGGGGGACTTGTTTATGTTTTGCTTTGTTTTGTTTGTGTTTCTAGGTTTTTTTTTTTGTTTGTTTGTTTTTTATTGTTGTGTTTTTTGTCTAGCTCTCTTCTTTTTGTTTGAATCTCCTTTCTTTTGGTCAGAAGCTTTATTTTATTTCCCTGAGTCACAGGAAATTAAGGTGTCCTTAGCACTAATTCTCCACATGGGATCTTCCACGAAGAAAGCGTGGTGGTGACTCAGGGCAGTGCAGGAAGAGTTCCCAGGCTCTCAATGGGAAGCAGACTCAGTCCTTCAGGTCTTAGGGTTCAGTTTCTTCCAGTGCAACGGCTTGTTCTTTCCCACTCATCTTTCTTCAATACATACTGGCAAATCTTAACAGCCTTTTCCCCTGGTTGGTCTGCATGGCAGACCTCTACTAATTCCTAAACTGCAAATTACATGCTTGAGGCTAAACAGAGATCAGATTAAAAACTTCACACTTCACAGAGACCAGCTCAGCAGGAGCAGTCAGTCTCTGAGCCATTTCAGGAGTGGAAACAGGCCACTGTTGTCTGGAAGCCCATTAAAGCAGGAGCTAGAGGAGCTGTAATGTGATATTAAAGCCAATTTCCTACAGGCTCAGAGGTGCCTTGGACACAATAAATAATAATAATAATATCATACTGTCTTGTCAAAACATGCTTTATGTACACATTAATATGACTTATTATTTAATAAGGAGAGTGTTGGCTATAATCTCATTGACATCAACCAGAGCTATATGAAATGGAATTAATATTACCATAGAATCATTTCCTAAGGGGCTTTAATGCATAAAGAAAGTGTTTGTGCCTGAGTGTAAATTGTCTTGAGATATAATTACTTATAATGCATTTCTGAGCTGTTCTTTTGATACAACTTGTTAGTAAAATCATCTCTCTTGGAAAATATAACATAAGTTAGAATTGGCAATTGGAGAGTGTAAAAATGAACTTTTTTGAAATTTATTGATCAATTAATAAATTAAAAAGAAAGCCCAAATGAATGTAGCTGTTTTAATTAACTGTATATGGAGTTGGGAATTCCTGTTTTCAATGCCTCACAGACTGACCTAGCAGTTATTGCAATGATAAGACAAGATGTGATGGTGGCTAGAATGTGATAATGTCAAGAAAGATAAAAGATAAGTGAATGGAGTTGAGTAGTATTTTAGTAGGTAAAATTTATATAATCAAAGGTTGACAATGAAAGACAAGCGAATCACGCAAAATGCTAATATAACTCCAGGAAGTAAAAAGAGGAAAATGAATTTTTTAAATATCCCTGAGTAGCTCCAATTTAAATTTTCAGCAGAGGAGGAGAAAACCATAGAGGCATCGATGAGTATCCAGAAAGGCCACAATAAATTGTGAAGTGGGTGTTGTCACAAAAATTAATGGCAAGAGATTATTTCAAGTTGATGAGAATTCTCAACACTAATACACGTTGAGAGGAGGTCAAGACAAGCAAGTTTTAAGACCCCTGAAAAGATTCAGTACTGAGGAGGCTCTTGTTGTCTTTGGTATGAACAGTTTCTTTGGGTTCTGGTCCTGAGAGTTACCAGAAACTTTGAGAGCCAAATCCCTTCTGAGCAGGTGTGCAAGGTGTTCACTAATGTTTCATGGTTAGTCATCCTAATAGGAGGTGCTGTTGAAAATACTGGATGCCAGCCTTGATGTTATGGTTTGCCCTAGGAGCATGGGGACTGCATATGAAGCAGGAAATACTGAAGGTTCTTGATAGTGAATAGATATAAGAATAGGCCACATATGAGAAGTCCAGGGGACATGGGCTGAAGAGAAAACATGGGCTTGGAATTTAATGGAAGTTCAGAAGAGAAGTTTTTCAGAATCAGAAACATTAATGGGGGTTGGGAGGTCAGACAGCTGTTTAAAACACCATTAGTTTTTCATTGTATTCCATATTCTTTCCTTGGATCATCTTTTCATCCTCTATTTTAGATACTGTTTATGGTTAAGACTCCCAGACTTGTTCTTCTCACCCATATGTTGTCTTTGAGCTTCAAACTGCCTAGAGGATATATCCTCTTAAATGTTCCACAACCTCCAAAAATTCAACCTGCAAAATTGAAGTCATCTCTCTCTTTTAAACCTACTCATTTTAATTTGTCTAGTTGGCCAGACAGGTGACCTAAGGCTATTTTTCTTCCTCTAGGATTAGCATCTTCTAATTATGTTCGAAGTCTTGTTGATTTTGTTTGATAAATACTTTCAACTCCATTCATTTGTTTTTAACTTCCTTGACTGTATCCCATTCTAGACCACCATTAACCCTGGTCTGATTATTTGCAACACCTGCTTACTTGTCTACCAGACCTGTGACAATTCATCCTGCCTAATGTAGGTGGGCTGTCTACCAGAACTTTGACAATTCATCCTGCCTAATGTAGGTGGAATGATTATTTTGGCATGCCTAATTAATTTTGTCATTCTTTTTATTAAAACTCTTCGAAGTCTTTCCAGCGTTCTTAAAATAAGGTCCACCTTTACTAATCCAATTGTCAGAGTTATAATCTGGATTTTGCTTATCTCTACAGCATTTTCCACACTGTTCTTCTCCTTGCTCGTAACTCTGGCTTCATCAGCCTACTTTCATTTCCTCAGACTTATCATATTCCTTCTTAGTAGGGTCCTTCGGCGAGCATTCTTAGCTGTGTTTAAACCATGCTTCTATCTTTGTTGTTGCTGTTAACTTCTACTATTCTTTCTTTTCTAGCTCAGAAGTTACTTCTTTTTATATGCTTTGTACTTTTTGTTGACACCCAGACATGGAATGCTGGGTAAAAGGAACTGCTACTAATAGCCCTTCAGTAATACGTGGAGAGGTGTGGGGGAGGGGATGCATTCTATAGTCCTCTGACCAGGTCTCCGTCTTTTAGTGAGCCTAGGCCTTTGGACTGTGAACTTCTCAAGCGTTTCCCCTTGTTTTTCTCCCTGCTTAGGTTGGACAGGATGACTAGAGCTGGCTGGAGTTGAGTATTCCCTTTTCCCTGTTAAATTAGGCTTGATAACACTTCAGCAAGTTTGCCTCTGGTTAGTAAGTTTTTCTTAGGACAGGCCTTGTTAAACATCAGAGTGCTGGTTTATGGCAAAAAGGTTCCTTTGCCCCTCCCTCCGGCAGCAGCATAAGGGGATTTTTCCTATGTATGTGTATCTACTAGTACTCTGAGAACCTGGATGAGCTCCTGGAAGTAAATCTCAAAATACTGTGAGGGCCTCCCTGTGACTGAGTCCCTGGGAATGGCTAACTCTCACAGCTGTCCACACTGAGCTTCCCCAAATTCGTCAATCACAGTTCCAGTTTCCCATCTGGGCACTGGTTCCTGTCACCATTTCTGTTTCTGAGTCTCTGCTCTGCTCCAGTAAGCCATGGCTTCCTGTATTCACCTGTAGGTCTCTCCAATTTTGGGGACATTGGTTTGCCCTGTGTCCTCTTCACTCTTACAGATTCAAGAAGAGTTGTTGGTTTTTCAGTCCATTCACCTTTTTCTTGTTGTTGTTGGGACAGAGTAGCAACTTCCAAGCTCCGTATATGCAGAGCAGGAAATCAGAAGTTAGTCATGCAGAAAAATATTCTTTGTTTCTCCATTGTTGATTTAGGTCCCTTATTATGTATGATCCTTCTGCACTCTAAACTTCCCCTAAGAAGTTCTCCTCATATTGTATGATAAATAGACTTATTTGGTTTTCTTCCATACGCTTTAAGAGAACATGAAGAATCCACATTTATTCATCAATGTAGTCTCAGTATATATCACAATAAGCAGAGACATTCTCAGTGAATCGTATGGAATAACTGAGTAACTGAAAGATAACAAACATTGTCTTGGATTTAGCAAAAATCTAAGAATAGCTTAATCAACATTGGACATTCCACCACAGGCATACCCATCCCTCAATGCCATATCTAAGACTGGCATCTCGAAATGAAGATACCATTCTTCCATTCTGAATCTGAGTAGATCCTATGCTGCCATTACCAATCACAAGGAGTTTTTATGTGCATGAAACTTTTTTTTTTTGCCGTGGAGTATACAAAAATAAATGGGTGAATTAATGTTCTAAAGCCTCTCCTATGTTCATGCCTTTTGTGATACATTAATATCTTTTATATATATATATAAAATTGATTTTTTTACAGAGAGGAAGGGAGAGGGATAGAGAGTTAGAAACATGGATGAGAGAGAAACATCGATCAGCTGCCTCCTACACACCCCCTGCTGGGGATGTGCCTGCAACCAAGGTTCATGTTCATTCCAACATGACTGGAATTGAACCTGGGCCCTTCAGTCTGCAGGCCGATGCTCTATCCAGAGCCAAACCAGTTAGGGCGACACATTAACATCTTCATCCAACTTTTTTTTGGAAGCCTAAAAATGCTGCTTACAAAAGTGTGTAATCCTAGATTCTAAAAAAAAAATAACAGAAAAGTTTAAAATGTCCAAAATTTTCCCAATGAGGCTGGATGACATTCATGGTATTCATGCTTGGTCTTAGTTGCTTAGAGCCCACTGACTAAACAAATAAATACATAAATATAGGTCACGCGGGTCATTAAGGGCATGCATTAATCAAAAAGATTTAATAGTTATTTACTGTGTTCAAAACTGTGCTGCAGTTTCTCTGGTGAATCAAGCATGGCCTGATTAGTGCTGGGAGTTCTGTGGGACCGAACAAGAAGAACAAATGACTAGTGACAGCGACAAGAAGAAAAGTGCGACTGGAGAGGTGATAGGGAGTCGCATCTCTAAGAATATCTTAGCTGTTTTCCACAGTTCTTCAAAGACTGGTTTCCTCTTCTTTTCCTTCTCACTTTCAAGTGATGACTTTAATTTTATTTTACCGAGAATATAAAAGTATCTAATAAAGAACTTCAGAAGTTCCCACTACTGTTGTGTCTGCCTACTGCTCCAACACCCCGTGATCCCCTTGACCTCTCTGGTCTCCTTCCCTACCAGCACCCCTGCCGTGCTCACTCCACTCTCATTCCATAGGCCTCCTGCAGCATCCCTCCAGCCAGCAAGGCATATATTTCTGCCTCAGGGCTTTTGCACTTGCTGTGTCCTCTGCCTGAAACCCTTTCCCCAGATGTCCTAGGGACTTGCTCTCTTTCATCGTAAGGTCACATCTAAACTGCCTTATTTCTAAAGGCTGTCCTAGCCACCCTATATACAACTGCATCCTCTCCCCCCAATGTTATATTCCCTCAACTCTGTTCTATGTTTGCCCATAGCTCTTAACCTTAATACAGTCTAGTTTCTCTAACCTGTTTGTTTTCTGTCTCCTCACTGACAACTAACCTCCATGAGAACAGAAACACTGACAGCCTTGCTTGCTGATATCTCTCTGGCTTAGAATAAAGCTTTCCATGTATTAGATGCTCAATAAGTATTTTGAATAAAAGAATTGGTTGAAAGAGTGGAAATGAGCATCTGTTATGTTAAAAAATTCACTAAAAAAAGTAATAGTAAGAAAATAAATAAATTAATGCTGGATAATTTAATATAGAGGAGAGAGTATATCCAAAGGTTATTATGTAACCTTTAAATGTAGCTCAGTACTCTTTGTAGATCTACTGTCTGCCATAGTGCCCGGTAAACAGTAGATAAGTGAAAGATAAATACTACCCATTAAGTCCATTAAGTCTATTCAAGTCTGTTAAATCATACTTGAATATATAATGGTATGGGGCAATATTTTATTAAATTTTTTGTTTGAAAGAGACATGTTATAGGACTTTCTGTATAGTATGATACTTACCAAAAAGGAATATATTTAAAATATATATAACAGTGTTTATCTCTAGGTTATGACACAAAGATGAGAAAGCTTATATTTTGTGCCTTTCACATTTTCTATAGAGTTCTTATTTTGAAATCAAAGTAAACAAAGTTATAAAATTATGTGAAGTTACAAAAATAGGAATGGAAAAAGTAGGAAAAAGGAGGCAACAATTAGTGATCTAGTGTCTAAAATTATCTTTTCCCAGTAGGTAGCTCCATGAACGAATAGTTGGTATTTATTTATGTGTGGTACACAAAGGCCGAGCTGCCATCAGCAGTTTTCAGAATGTCACCTGAACTCCTGTCAAGTAGCGAGATATTCATTCATCTTCATCAGCTCTAAATTTGGAATCCCAATTCAATTTAAAAATATTTATTGAGCTCTTAATATGTGCCAGGCACTCTGCCAGGCATTGGAGCCACAAAGGCAAACAAGACACGGTCCGTGACCTCAGGTCTTTCCATTTAGGCAGAAGAGAGACATGTTAAAAAAAAAAAACAAAGCAAAACAAACACAAGCAAACAAATCCCACCAAGTTCGTTGTGATTTTTATAATGAAATCTGTGCGAGGCCAGGGACCATTGTCTGTCTTACCCACTTTGCATCCTTCATGCTAAATATAGTACCCGAAATGCAGAAGACAATCAACGGCTATTTGTTCACTTTTAAGTTAATAAATGAAAAGGAAATTCTAGACCTATTTTCAAGGTATTTGTGAACCAGAATGTCTTCCTCAAGGAAGCATTGGTTTCTCGTCTTTGTCTCAGAGACAACTCCATGAATGTTAACAATTAGGTCTGCCTTAAATGGGCTGTTCTTCTATTTGAAAAATAAAATCTTACTGAACATTTGCATCATTCAGCAGCAATGTGAGAATTAACTACAGCTGGAAACTTCTTTGAAGACTTGCATATATAGCCAGACATGGCCTTCCTTTCCATCTTGTTTCATTACCCCTTACACTATTGTGCCAGTGTGATGGGCGGGTAAGTATACAGATGAAACGACAGGTAAAGAGCAAAGAGCATGGATTTTGAGTCCAACGAACCTGAATTTTAATCCCAGCTCTTTAACATCTACCTGGGTGACCCAGACTAAATAGCTTAATCTTTCTGAGCCCTTCTTTATTCATCTTTAAAAATGAAGGTGGTAGGTACAATCTCCTAGGATTATTGTGGAAATTAAATAAATTAATGTCTGAAAATGTTCATGAAAATTAGATATAATAAATATGGTGTATTAATTTTCTAGAGCTACCATAACAAAGTACTATAGGCTGAGCGTATTAAATACCAGAAATTTATTTTCTCACAATTATGGAAGCTAGAAGTCCAAGGTCAAGGTAGCGGCAGGGTTGATTTCTACTAAGTCCTCTCTGCTGGGTGTGTAGATGGCATCTTCTCTCTGTGTCTTCATGTGGTCTTTCCTCACTGTGTTTCTATGTTCTGATCTCCTCTTCTTATAAGGATACCAGTTACATTGGATTAGAGCCAAAACTAATGATCTTAACTTAATTACCCCTTTATTTTTATTATTTTTAAAATAAATTTTATTTCAGAGAGGAAGGAAGATGGAGAGACAGAAACATCAATGATGAGAGAGAAACATTGATCTGTCTCCTGCACACCCCCTACTGAGGATCGAGCCTGTAACCAGGGCATGTGCCCTGACCAGAAATCGAACCATGACCTCCTGGTTCATAGGTCAATGCTCACCAACTGAGCCACACCAGTCAGACTAATTACCCCTTTAATGACCCTATCTTCAATACACTTTCTGAGATACTGGGAGTTAGGATTTCAACATAGGAGATTTGGGAGGGACACAATTCAGCCCATAACACATGTGTTTCCTTTCTTATTTCCTCCTCACTGTTTTTTTGGTAGAATTTTCACATTCTTATTCATTGAAAGCTACCAGTAAATGAAAGATGGACCCAACCACCGTCACAAAAAAAATAAAGAATATGGGCATGGTTTAGCAGGATGAAGTTTTTTTCCTCTATGGGATTAATGTTTATTCTCAGATATAACCTGGGTTTAATGTAGATGCATTCTGACATTTTAGACCTGATAGGAAAAGGAAAGCTTTATCAGCTCCTGAAAAATGTTTTTGTTTATACACAAACTTTTAAGTGGAAAGAAGTTGAAATTCATGGTCTAGTTTCAGCTCATTTGACTACAGTTAAAACCTGATTCCCCCTAACATGCTATAAAAACCAGAAACAGATGTAATAAAACTAAGTATATAAATGTTCCATGTTGCAGGACTTAACTGATTTTTCCAGCTGAGCTCAGACAGGTGCAATATTACCAGCGTCATTTTCTGTGCATAGTAAAATTGATATAAAGAACAGCTCAATAGAAGAGATGCAGTCTGCAGTGAAGAGTTTATAACACTTGTCATAATGGATCTGTCAGAAGGAAAAAATGTTTACAGTTCATTGCGGAATATAAAATGTTTGCTAAATCAGCAGTAAAAGTTGAAACTCAGATAAATCTGCAGCAAGGGTAGCGACACAGCACAGCATTATAACATAAATACACCCAGCAGGAGAGTTGGAGGGGGGGAAAAAGCAGCAACAACTTTGTTCTGAGTAGGATTTGATTTATGTCATAAATAAATATAAGGGTATTAGGAAGATTAGTGCATTAGAATGTTAACACAAATCAAGATGTCCTGTGGCAAGCGAGATTGCTTGCACAACAATAAACTCTGCCAATGCCAGGTACGTTGCCGCAGCTTCTTATTGAGCTGATTTCCAGCTGGGGCGTTTCCGTATGTGGGGGAGCAATGGAATGATGGGTAGTGGCGTACGGGTGTCCAGCTGAACCTCAATAGTGTGAACTATTGGCTGACCATTAATTCAGCTCTTTTTAGGTAAGCAAGAGAATTGCTGGGTCTGAATTTTGAAAAAAAGAAAAAGGGCTATATAAAAAAAAATAGGTTAATGCTACTTTAGGGAGTCATTCTTCTTTGGTGGGAAAAAGTTAGGATATATATTTAAGAGTCCTGCCCCAGCCTAGAGGTAACAGAAGGTTCTGGCAGCCATGTAAGTCCTCTATGACTGCCTCCCTCTGACAGCTGTGTGGATCAGGAGCAACTAACAAACCCAAGTTGGACAAATAAGCCAGAATTTGGAATTGCTTGCATCTGGGATGGCCTCTGTGTCATTAAATCTATACCATGCATGGTTCCCCTAGGCCAGTGGTCGGCAAACTCATTAGTCAACAGAGCCAAATATCAACAGTACAACGATTGAAATTTCTTTTGAAAGCCAAATTTTTTAAACAAACTATATAGGTAGGTACATTGTTATTAACTTAATTAGGGTACTCCTAAGACTTACGAAGAGCCACACTCCAGGGGCCAAAGAGCCGCATGTGGCTTGAGCCGCATTTTGCCCACCACTGCCCTAGGACACTGCATATCCTATCCTGCAGCCCACTACCGGGTTGCAACAAGAGTATGTACTTTCCCTGCTTCTGATTACTTCTTCCAGATGATTCTTCCTCCTACTCCAATACAAATTCCCACTACCAGCCTTGTCCTCACCTTGGATCACTCCATAATTCCTTGAAACGTTTATCGTTTGGTTCACTGTTTCATTCCCCAACATTATCCCCTGTTAGTGATAGGGAATTGCTATAGTGACTTTAGTGCCCATCTAGATGAGAGTTCCATTATCTTGGACTTTCATTATTTTCCCCTTAACCCCACCCCTCTGTCAACCATCAATTTGTTCTCTGTATACTAGTATATGACTTTCTGTTTCTTTTGGTTTATTTGTTGTTGTGTTGTTATTTTTTTTTTTTAGATCCCACATATAAGTGAAGCAATATTGTGGTCACAAATAACAAGACTTTATTCTTTTTTATAGCTGAGTAATATTCCATCAGATATATGTGCCACATCTTATTTATCCATTTATCTATCAATGGACACCTAGGTTGCTTCTATCTTGGCTATTGTAAATAGTGCTGCAATGATCTTAGGGGTGCATATATCTTTTTGAGTTTTTGTTTTTGTTTACTTTGGGTAAATACCCAGAAGTGGAATTGGTGGGTTCTATTTTTTTTTTTTGAGGAATCTTCATACTGCTTTCTATAGTAGCCACATTAATTTACATTCCCATCAATAAGGATTCTTTCCTTTACATTCTCACCAACACCCGTCCTTTTGATAATAGCCATTCTGACAGGTGTGAGGTAGTATCTAATTGTGATTTTAATTTGCATTTCCCTGATGATTAATGGTGTTGAACATTTTCTCATGAGTCTGATAGCCATTTGTAGGTCTTCTTTAGATAAATGTCTAATCAGATCTTCTGTCCATTTTCAAACTGAATTTTTTTATGTTGAGTTATAAGAGTTCTTTATATATTTTGGATTTTAATCTCTTAGCAGATCTATCATTTACAAATATCTTCTCCCATTCAGAAGGTTGTCTTTTTGTCTTATTAATGGTTTCTTTGCTATAAAAAGCTTTTTCATTTGATGTAGTCCTATTTATGTATTTTTACTTTTGTTGCCTTTGTTCAAGGAGACATCTAAAATAATTATTTCTAAAAACGATCTCAAATGTTTACTTTCTGTTTTCTTCTAGGAGTTTTATGTTTTCAGGTCTTACATTTGCTTAATACATTTTGAATTTATTTTTGTATATGGTGTAAGAAAATGATCTAGTTTCTTTTTGTGTAAGTGTGAGACTGTCTTTTCCCTATTATACATATTTGCCACCTTTGTCATAGAATAATTGCTTATATAAGTGTTGATTTATTTCTGGGCTCTCTATTCAATTGATTTTTTGGAGTTTCTTTTTATGACAGCACCATACTCTTTTGATTATTAAAGCTTTGTAATATAGTTTGAAAGCAGAGTATATAAAACCTCCAACTTTGTTCTGCTCAAAATTTCTTTGGGTATTCAATTTCACTTGTGGCTCTTCATAAAGTTTAGGATTGTTTGTTCTTGTTTTGTGAATGTATGACAAACCCACAGACATCTTGGACTTCTAATTCTTAGCTTTCTTTGATTCAATAATTGTGTCCTCTACTACATTAACCACTTATTGCCAGATTCATATTGCAAGTCTCAGTATGACCTCTAAATGCAGTCCCTCTGTATTTTAAATTTTAGACATCCCACATTTAGACCATCACCTCTCCTCTAAATTGATCCTTGGAGCACCTGGCTAACAAACTTTCCACTTTGCCAGGACTTTCAATCTTTTGATTTTATCTCATTTTAATGGCCTTCATTTCCCCTACCTTCTGTGTCTTCACTTTGAGTCTTGGACAGTTTGGGTCTTGTGGCCCATCACTGTAATAACTCCTTTGCACATACTTTCAATTATCTTGCTCCAGTCTCACTTTACACACTAACCTGGCAAAATTCTAACTATGATGATCTCTAACTTTTTTCCCCACGGGTTGACTGAACCTCACAGCTGAACATGGCTGGAGAAAAACATACAAGCCTACTGCTTTGTCTAACTGGAAAACCTTGCCCACTCCACTCTGCTGGACTCTTCTGCCCAAGGATCCTAACCACATTTCTTTGTCCATTCATTCTGCCACATAACTAGTTCACACCTTCTTTTCTTTCCTTAAAGATCCAACACCTCCTGTTCTCTCCTCATTCCCAGATGTTTGTCTTCTATTTCACTTGAGAAAATTGAAACTAAAGAAAAAACTTCCCCAAATTTCTACCCACCTACCTGCCTCTTTGCCCATGTACTACTAGTATTCTTCCTTTCCTCCTGAAAAAAAAAAGGGAGGAACTGTTTGCACTCCTCTCTGGAATCAATAATTCAGTTGGTGCTTTATTCCCATCCTTTCTTACCCATGTAAGAACATCATTGCCATAGTTCTCTCTTTTTGATGATTAGTTTTTCTTATCTACCACATCATATCTATCTTAAACAACAACACAAAGCTCTCTTTTGGTGACTATCTCTTTTGATCATGCTGCAGTTCTCTGATCCTGCTCTACAGCAAAGTTTGTGTAGACCTGCTGTCTCTAGTTTTTTTTCTCCTCTCTCATTTTCTCTTGATCCATCTTGAATCAATCTTCCCACACCACTCCACAAAACTACTTTTGTAAACATCAGCATTGACCTTCTTGCAGCTAAATCCACAGTTCTCATTTTGGTCATCTGATTATCAGAATTTGATGCAGTGGATTGCTACATCCTTAGTTTTTAAATCCCTCTTCCATTGGCTTATAGAGCCTCAGAGATGTTTGATTCTCTCTTGTTTTACTGTAGGTTTGATCTCAGTATCCTCTGCTAGTTCTCCTTTACCTCCCCATCATTCTCATTTTTCTCTGTTAACCTGCAAATCTATGTCTCTATCTCCACCATCTCTCCTGAAATTCAGATTCCTATCAAATTTCCTATTAATTTTCTCCACCTAGATGCATAAAATATATCTCAACTTTAATATCTCCAAAATTTAGTCCCCAGTATCTTCTTCTTATGACCTCCAAAGTCATTGCTCCCATAGGAGGGTGACTCCATTCTTCCAGTTAGTGAGGCCAAAACATTTATGGGGAAAAAAAAAAGCGCCAATGACTAACTAGTGGCCTCTTCTTAATTCTCAGGGACAAGTGATTCAGACCTTGATAAAACCTTCCACCACTACACTAATTAATGACATTTGCAGTAGAATAACAGATCCGAGTTGAGTGGGATTCTGGCCAACATTATTATGTACAGGACCAAGCACCTGTACCTCATTGCTGAGATTGTTTATCAAGTAGTGACTAACCAATATTTATGGGATACAGCTGCACCAGAAAATGGACAAAGTGTCCAAGCTGAAGGGACAGCAGAGCCGGTGCTTTCCCTGAGCTGACATGAACATTTCTCACTCTGCTGCTTCTCTTATGAACGTGTGCGTGCCGAATGCAAAGTGATCTGGGGTTTCAGAAATTGTTCATGTGAGCCACAGGTCTCTGTTATGTAAACATGTTGCTATAGTAACCATTTGATCATCAATCTGAAACCAAGGCCAATGCTGCTGATCAATTGTTCTGAGCATTGCTGTTTATAGTCACATTTGACTCATTTTCTTTTCTCATCCCACGAATTTAATCAGTCACCAAGTTCTGTGGTTCATATCTTCAAAATATATGTAAAATCTGAAAAAAATCTCACTCATCTATTCTAATCCTGATCCTAGAATAGGCTATTCTCTCATAGATACTGTGGTAATCTTCTAACTGGTGCCTCTGTTCTTTCCCTAACCACCACCTCTTCTCAAAACTGCAGGTAAAGTGTTGCATTCAAGGTGTGAGTCGGAGCATGCCACTCCTCGGAGAATCCTCCCAATGCTTTTCTCTCTCACCCAAACTAATAGTCTAATAGTTACAGTGACCTGTAAGGTCCTACCTGGTCTTACTACTGCTCTCTCCGATCTCATCTCTTTTCCTCTACCCATTGGTCTCTTTCTATTCCAGTCATGCTGGCATCCTTATTTGTTTCTGGTAAATGACCAGCGTTCCTGTCTTAAAACCTATGTTTCATCCTTTTTGCATGAAAGTTCTTCCTCAGAATATCTGCATGACTTGTCCACTCGCCTCCTCTAGGTCCTTGCTCCCACATATACTCCATGACGTATTCCTGGATCATTCTGTCTAAAATTGCAGTCCCTGCCTTTTCTCAGTGTTATTTTCCTGTATTTGCCTTCTCAACCTCTGACAAATTAAATAAGGAATTTATTTGTTTATGACATGGCTTATTTTACTAGAATGTAAGCTTCAATAGAACATGATATTTATGTCTGTTTTATTCTCTTTTGTATATCAAGTACTGAGAATAAGCTCAGGACTTGGTAGGTGCTCAATAAATATTAATTGAATAAAGTAGATCATGGGCTATTAAAAATACTTGATGTAGTGATTACTCTGGTATCCTTCACAGGTCCCTTTTCTGGGCTTGAGCACTCATCCCCCAGCTTCTGTGAGTTTCCTTTAACTACACACAGATGATTCCTTTTCTGAAGAATTAATCTCTGCCTATCAGTTATACTTGCCCTAGCGAGGCAGCACAGTTAATATCTGGATACACAGCAGTATAAAAGGATGCCTGTTCCCTTATCTCCAGGAAGGACTATCTTTGTAGTGTAATTGTTCAGACCCTGAAATCAGACTGGAGGTAGTCTTCAGATGAAAACATAACCTGGCTTAATATTTTTCTTCTTCCCATTTTGGTTTCTTCACTCTCTCTGCACTTTCCTCTTTTAATAAATTGCTTGAACAAGAAGTTCTCATCTCAAGCTCTATCCCAAAATCCATAAAAAGAGGAGGGGAATTTATTAAAAAAACAAATTTATACACTTTCTTTTTTATCTTTTTTTTTTTTCAAGGAAAATAGAGAAGGCAGTGAAATGGAGAAGGATACTTCTATAGAACATTTCCATGATCATCTATTGAAAGTGACATGTTGTCACATTTTATGCAAGCCCATGGTCTCTTGGAATGTCTGAAGGATAAAATAAATCTCTCAAATTTCCAACTTAGTTCTTGCCTTTATTATTTGGTGATCAAGGAAAATTTAACTACTACCTTCAGATAAACTATAAGGTCTTGTACATTTCTGTTAGAATCTTTGAGCTACATATATAAAGTTGGAGTTAAAACAAAAATCCTTAATTTTAGGGGCTAAAGTAAAATTTGTTTAAGATTATGTAGGTGAAACTACATAAGATAGTTGTTGACATGTGACCTGCAAATCAGCATTGGAGGTGTAAGGGTGGAAGTAAGATTTGAAAGCAAATTCTTACAACTTCTGTTTTAATGTATTTATTTAAACTGATTCCAGTCCTGAATGGTTTTGCTCAGTGGATAGAGTGTTGGCCTGCGGACTCAAGGGTCCCAGGTTTGATTCTGGTCAAGAACATGTACCTTGGTTGCAGGCACATACCCAGTAGGTAGTGTGCAGGAGGCAGCTGATCGATGTTTCTCTCTCATCAATGTTTCTAACTCTCTATCCCTCTCCCTTCCTCTCTGTAAAATATCAATAAAATATATATAAAAATAAAAATAAATAAACTGATTCCAGGTTGAGTTCTTTGGGAAATAAACTGGAAGACAGCGGTTAGCTTGCAATATGTTTATTAATGAGTATCCTTGGGATCAACACTCATGGAAGGGAAGAAAGCAGGATGGGGCAGAGGGAAAAGTTATATTGATCTGTTGCTCCAATGGCAGCCTTCGCCAACCCAAAGGGAACTCTGGAGCTTGAATGACCCTCTCATAGTTTGTCCCTGTTTGGCCAAGTTGTATTCCCATATTGATCAGTCACTGACATGACCCACCATGGGAATGGGTGTGATGTTGAACTAAACAGCTCTTTGCAGCTGAGGCATACCCTGAAAGTGCTGAATGCCTGCAAACTGGCTATGGACAACATTCCCGGGAACTGGGGTAAAACGTTGCAGGGGAATCCTGACAGCACATAACATTGGTCCTCATAAATTCTAATATGTTAGAGGAAAAAATGAAGACCTCTATTCTGCCATTCAATCACTCAATAAATATCTATTGCATTCTTATGTGTATGACACTGTGCTAGGTACCAGAGATAAAATGAGGAATAAGACTTGGTCTTTGACTTTGAAAGAGTTAATGTAAACAAGCAGAAGACTTACATGTAACCGAGTACACACAAACTGGGGAGTGCTATTTCAGAAATAAGGAAAAAGTGCTGCTGGAGCACAAAGGACAGAACTAACAACTCAGCATGGGAATTTGGGGAGCACTTCACCTTGGTTTCAGCACTCATTCATATCTAAATAGCTGAGCTATTTCTGAAGGTAACTACAAAGGAGTTGCTTGCATAATATATCACTTTCAATAGGTGCCCACTGAAACATTTAGGCTGTTGCTTAGAGCAAGACTTTATCTCCAGACAAATGTGTGCCCTGAACTATCCAAAATTATGAAGATTTAGGTGTATGTTTCAAGGGATATGAATTCTTTGAGTTGGAGACTTTTTAAATGACTGAATATAAGTATCCTTGGGGCAGGGGGGATGATTTATTTAGTGGAGAAAAAGGAACCAGAACTACTTACTATCTGACTGACTCAATCTGGTGCTCGGTACTGAGCAAATGATGGTTGTTATGAAGTAATAAAAATTAATGAATTACTCAATATTCAAATGCATTTTGAGGGCCTACAATGATCAGGAATTACTGAAGTTTATATATTGTATGCTCATTAAAACATGGCAGACACCAATGATGTGAGTTGTGAGACTCTGATTTGATTACTTTCTGAATAATATATATTTTAATCACTAATGTCTGTGTATATTTCTGAACTTTTGGAGATGCCCTAAAAATAACTTAAAGAACATGCCCAGCTTAAAGTTCAAAGAAACAGAAAAACTAGAGCCTGATTTGGCATTTGGCCATGGAAAGCATGAGGTTTCATAACATGGGAGCTTTTGAATCATAGGAACCTCTGTGAGTCTTAATTTCTTCATCTCTTAGAAAATGGGGGTGGGGGGAGGGAGTATTGTTTAAATAAGATAATATGTGTTGTGTTTGGCTCAGAGTAAGTACAGTAGCTCCCCCATATCTGGGGGGATTTGTTTCAAGGCACCTCCTGCCATGGGTACCTAAAACTGTGGATAGTACCAAAACCTAAATATGATACAGTTTAATTTATAAATTAAGCACAGTGAGAAATTAGCAATTACTATTAATAAAGTAGAACAATTATAACAATATTCTGTGTAATAAAAGCGTAATATGCAAATCAACCAAATGGCCAAACAGCGGATCGACCATCCTGACGATTCAGAAAGGTTAAAATCAATACTTACTATAAATAACAATTGTGTTGGTAATGACCCATACTGTCATTTACATGAATGCATGAGAGTGAAAGAGTAATGTGTACATTGAAAACTGAGAGGCTTTGTAAAACATCAGAAAGACAACGGGCATTGTTGCGTGAAGACTTAAATTTTAATTCCACCATTTCTACAAACTAGCTGCATGACCTTGCTGCAGTGATTACTTAACTTTCTGAGGCTCATTCACATAAATTGGGGATAAAATATTTTAAATCCACAGGGTTTTTGTAAGGATTAAATAGTGTAAATAGGTCACCAGCATATGACCCCTGGATAAAGTTCAAAGGAAAAGTTCTTGCCCCAAACCAGCTAGAATCCATCCTATTTTACTCAAAAGTCCTTCCTGCCCTTGGCAGCAGCAGAATCAGCAGCTGTAGGCAGGACTGTCAGTAAAGGGGTTTGATTAAATATAAATATGTCTATGGAGTCATATTTAAAGTAAACTTTTTAGGTCACTGCAGTTGGGAATAGAAAATGATTTTGGATTTTGAGTATGAGATTAATTTCTAAATAAATGAGGCTGAAAAACAGAGTGCATGGCACCTATGGGCACTCTAGATGTAATGACTAAGAATAAAAGTTAAGAATAGTTTTAAAACCTTACAAAGTGAAATATGCTGTAATTTCTTTTGTTTATCTTCTTTCATTAAAAAAAATCCCAGCTAGGAAGATTATCAGTGAAACATGTATAATAACTTCCACTAGTGGCACCACTTGAAATAGAAATTAAATTTCTATTAACTTTTTTCATTCATCTAACTCTCTACCCATAGAGGAAAACTAATAATGTCAATAGAAGACATGTTAAACTCATTGGAACTTATGCTTGATGTTTTCTAGAAGCATTGGGGCTTTAAAGATAATTTGAGGGAATTTCTCATATTAACCAAAGCAAAGTCTCCCATTCCTCCCAGCCCTTTCAACTATAAAACTCTGGAAATACTACAACAAACAAGTGCCTATCGATGAGCTAATCTTCCACCCCAGCTCCCTGCAAGCAGGCAGCATTCAGTTTCTCTAGGCAGCCAAGGTAGTGTATGTGGGTCTGAGCCAGAAGTTGGTCTTCTAGCCCCCACCCAGTGGAAGTAGACAGTGGGTGAAGTATCCACAAGATCCAGTGGCTAGCTGAGTCTTCACCCTACCCAGCAACACTGAGACTCCATCAAATGGTGAAAATCAGAGAAAATCAGCTCCTCAATTTCCTTCATCTTTGTGTTAGTGGGACATGGTGGGAGCTGAATCTCCACCTGGCATCAACAAGAATGACCAAGGCAGTGTGAGGCAGGGCTGCTTAGTGCTCCACTCCTGGTCACACACAACTCCCCACCTCTGTCAGAAGGATACAGTGGGAAACTGAGCCTCTGCCCCTATTTGGCCTCAATGAAGTAAAATGAGGTGGTGCCCAATGATTAAGACTCTTGATATCATATTTTCTATTAACTGCCTTTCCTTCCCTGTTTTATTCCCTACTCCTTTGCAGATGTTGCCTTCAACTTCCAAATACTTGTTCTTAAAACTTTGCCTGAGGGTCAACTTCAAGATAAAGACATCATTCAACCAGTATTTACTGAGCGTTTTCTAAGTTCAGAGTGTTGTTGTAGGAGTTGCTGTATTCCTGAAAAACAGTATAAAGTAAATGGTCTCTACCATCATTTTGGTAGAGGAGACAGATTCATCATGTTAGAAGTAAATTAAAATTGTTTAAGTGTTATGAGAAGATACGCAGTGTCATGGGGACAGTGCGTTGCTTGTGAAACATATCAAGCTCTTTGGATTCATTACAATCTCATCTCATAATCCAGGTTGGAATCCAGCTTTATAATTAGTCCTTCTTCTTCACTCCAACTCTTCCTAGAAGGCTTGCCAAATAGTAGGTTAAAACAACATGCATTTATTCATTTTGAAATAAAACTTTATTAAGAATCTAATAAGGGTCAGGCACTGTATTACACAGTTGACATTAGACCGGTACTATGAAGTTTTGAATAAAATAGAACATAACATCAGACAAAGAATACAAGTTGACTTAACTAGAAGAGAGATACAGAAGAGAGAAAACTCCTTGGTAGAGGAATAAGAGGCTTAAGAATCACATCCCCTCTTCCTGCCCCCCTTTCCCAAATAAGAAGAGAAATATCAGGCTGCAAAGATAGATTATTCTCTCAGTTTTCAATAGTACATTTTAAGAACTGGCAGTTTCATAGAAAAAAAGTAGGAAAGCTATAAAAATGTACTTGGCAAGTACATTTCAATTTATTTCAGTTCATTTTTCTTTATCTATTTCATCTAAATAGTTCCTTTAAGTTAGTAGGATAGAATTGTGAACATTCAATGGGGTCTGCAGAAGCAGGGACTGTGCATTTTTCAGTGATGGAATCAAACCTTTATTCCATCATGTCTTTGCATATGCCCTGCTCTAACCTTTAAGCCTCAGCATCCTGGTATTTCTGCAAGTGCCAGGTTAATTTAAGAATCATTGTACTGAACAGCAAGGAGTTAAATCTTCCTTGAAGGTTGAATTAGAATAGATTATGATATCAGTTTTATTGAATCACTTAATTCTATTTAAAAGGAGAAAGAAATGTAAGTGTGAGAAATGTCTGAAAGTCAGTGGTATTATTCCAAAAAAGCGTTTCCTTCTTAGTTTTGTCATTTATGAAAGGTCATCCCTAGGTTACTCCAGCATCAAAATAAGGTTTTGTTTTGTTTTGTTTTATCTGAAGCTCTGTATTTTTAGTTTCTCCATCAGGTATTTCCAAATACAGTGGGGCCTTGACTTACGAGGGTCCCGACTAACGAGTTTTTTGAGATACCAGCTGTCTCTTGGCCGATTTTTTGTATTGAGTTGATAGAGTAATTTGAGTTAACGAACTCCTTAACGAGCTCGGTCTCAGAACGAATTAAACTCGTAAGTCAAGGCCCCACTGTACTTCAACATTTTTCTGTGTCTGTTTTTAATACATTGACCTCAATTACAATAAAATCATTAAAATTTAAGAAATTATTATTTAATACTAGAGGACCAGTGCACAAATCATGCATGGGTAGGGTCCCTAGCAGCTGCTGGCCAGGGGTGCCTTCTTTCCCCTGGCTGCCTGCCGCCACTGCCAGCCCTACTGATCAAACTCCTGGTTGAACTCTCAGTAGAGGGGACTATTTGCATATTAGGCTTTTATTATATTGGATTTGCCTTTAATTACTGCTCAGTTTTGTAAGAGCAAAGCCCCGCTTGTCTTGCTCATCACCGAGGGTTCAGGTCTCAGAAAAGTGCTCTGCACAAAGTAAATACTTATTGAATAAAAGTGGAATGCAGAGAAAGCTGTCTTTATACCAATGCATTTTAAATTCCAGCATATTTAGAAATTCTGATTTCTCTTCATTCCCCAAGTCAGACATTTTGATTCATTAAATTGGGATTGGGGTCATATTTTTATTTCTAACAGTGATGGTCAAACTGCTGGTTTGGGCATTGCATCTTGCATAGCATTAGTCCACATGATGTGGTTACTGTATGGCCCAATGATAAGGTTTCAGATCTGCACTTAAGTAGTCGTGGCTTCCACAGCCCATTTGAACTGAGTATAGTGAAGAGGGATTTCTGGTGTCCTCATATAAAGGTGAGACTATGTATGTAATCGCTATTTGTTACTGTTCTATTTGGGTCCAGAATATACTCAGGAAGGAAGGAAGGAAGGAAAAGATAGAAGATTCTTTAGCCTGTATTGTATTTGACAAACAGATAATTGAGGGAAAGTAGATTTGGGTTTTTTCCTCCAAGATTGTAGTTTGCGTTTTGGTATTATGCTACGTTCTTAGAAATTATAAATTTCTTAGCCCTTTGATGGAACTGAAGAAGTCTACATATTCAAGACTGTCATGAATCACAAGTTTACCTCATTGAGAATTTACCATCACCCTGAGTTCTGACTGTACCTCCTCACTCTTGTTTATACCTCATACTGGAAGTAATTGTCCCTTCTTATTATCTTCTCTAGTTCATTTTGTTCCAAATTTTCAGATTCCTGGCTATCATAAATCATGTTTGCTCTTTATACAGACTTTAAAACATGGGATTTCCCTACATCAATCTTCTCTTCACCTCCTACATTAACCTTCTTCCCTCTTTCTTTTTTGGACATTGATGGATTGTTTCCTGCATACCCCTCCCCGCATCCCAGTTCCATTAAATAAACATCTCCACCTTCTTCTGCTAACCACAATCAGGATATCATCACTAGCTCCCACCCACAGAATTTAGAACAAGTGACCCTGAATTCCTGGCAGTTTTGTATGAATAAACAGATTAAATTTATATTTTTCCATCTAATTAACTTTCTTTGAGAAAGGTTGTAGAAAGTAGTTATAAAGTGAGCAGTACACCATAATTGGTGTCTGTAAAGAGTCTTTGCTAACCAGCATCATCACCAATATGAAGCTTTTAAATTTCTTTTTCTGCATTTCAGTTGAGGTAAATAAGTGTTCTCATTAAGCAATAGATAGCCTTTGATGCAAATAAATAAAGGGCCTTGTTTTAAAACGCACTAAAATTCATATAGATGCTCAAAAAATATTTATTGGATTGGTTAGCACAGTGAGTGATATAAAGCCCTTAGAAATGTATATGGCGATACAACTCAATGTTTCTCTTCAAAAGTTTCTGTTTATCTATGTATGTAGCACAGTGGGTAGCCGGAGAGAGTAGGAGGCTCAGATATCTTCACTTGTTCACCATCTGTACAGAGCAAGAGCAGAGTGGACTTTTTTTGACACTTTTGACAATCCAATAAGGAGTCGCTACCAGACATGACAGTTATGGCAAGTGCTATGTCAAGACTGAAATAATGAGGTGTAATGTGAATGCCCTTAGGAGGGGCCCAGAATACCCTAAACCACAAGTCTGGACAGTTGGACAAGGGCTCCATCTGGACACCATATAGGTGGGACCTCTACCCTTATGGGCTATAAGAACTCAGAGCTCCAACCACCCAACACTCGAACTTGGCTATACCATGGGTCACCCTTGCACCCCTGCCAGACTTCCACTCCCCAGGATGCGTTCCGCCACTGTAGCCACCTGTCTTGAGACCATAGCCCACCGCTCCACCTGCAGGCACCTCTGGTGATTGGGAATTCACTGGAAAATTGCTCTGCTGGCTTCTATCATGTAAAGCTCACCCTCTCTGTGTGTAACCTGCCTGTGGCTCTATAGATTTTTGGGGAGGTCTCCCCTAATAACCCTGACACTGTGGAAAGACACGAACATGTTTGAGTGACTCTCTTCAGGGACACTGTCTTGCTCAGGACACCCTCACTCTGTGTAGATAAGGGTTTCTGTCCTCCTTTCTTTAATACAGTTGTATGATAGTTTAGGGAATCATACAAAGAAGATTACCCCTGGAGGCAAGGGAACAAATAGTATTGAACTCTATGGCCACAATGCCCAGCAGTGTGTATGGATTGTAGTAGGTACATTATGGGTACTCACTGGATGAGAGGGATACTGGAGGGGAAGTAAAGCATAGCCATGGAGGAACTCTCCAAGTCACACCCTCTCCATTCAAATATTCATGAACTGATGAGGTGGAGAAATTGTTCTGCTCCATTACCAAACCTGTCCCTGCTCCCACTCACATATGTAAGTACCAAGTACTTACTGTCAGACTCTGACCCTGGGGAAGCCATTCATTTCCACTTGAACCAGCTGTTTCAAATAACACGTTCATGTTGCATTTACAAGGAAAATTATACCTTTTTTCTCTTGGATTTACGGAGGGATTCTTATTTGGAAAACATTTAGTTGTCTCTTTCAGCTGCTATGATAGGTTTCACAGCGAGCTTCTCGCTGTGCAAGAGGAACCCCTGCAAACTCCTAACCCTCTTCAAGGTCTCCTGCAGTGCCAGGCGAAGGGGAACATGAAGGCAGGTGGAAGGGAGCAGTGTTCTGGAAGCAGAACTCAGGAGGGACCACTTCTGAGCACATCTATTGAGAAGCAGCCTGTAAGAGGGGAAACAGCACAGGCATGCAGCATTCAGGGCAGGGTTCCAAAGTTTAAGTTTTAGGGCCTTCTATTCCTCCTCCATGAGATTAAATGGCAATAAAACATGTCACTACAGGGTGAATATAATATAGTTCTTAATACATAAGAGGAGCTGAAAAACTGCTGCTTCTATTTTAATCACCCAGAAAAAAAAAATCCTGCCCTTTTTAATAGGAAACAATAAAATGTACCCATCACTAGGGACCTCATCAGGGAGCACTTTAGATTGCTTTTCCAATAGAGGTTACAGCATTGCACCAACTGATACAGCAAGACTCCACACTTCATGTTCTCTTGCTAGATCCAACTTGAAAAAATAATTTACATTCCTAGGGGATAACTTCTTTGTCTATGGTATCTAGAAAGAGTCCTAGCATGTGGTAGATGTTTAATAAGCATGTGTGCAATAATGAAGTGCTTAGGTCTAGGCATATAGACTAAAATGATGATAAGTTCTAGAGCAACATTTATTTAGTAAGAACTGACTAGACGCAGAGTTTTAGGTGCTATAGAATATAAAAACGAATGAAGAGACACTGCCTTTGTCCTCCAATATGATTTGGTAGTTAGGGCATATCTGACTTTCTGGGACATGTTCCCAGAAAGAACATGTCCCAGAAAGACTGAGTCCTCTTGTGACTGGAGAATCGGCCTTGGGGATATGTGAGGCTTAATGTTAAATATACTGTATGTGGAAATGTGGAAGGATATAAGACATGACTTTGAATTCTCAGAAACCATCGAGAATGTTTGGTACAAAGGAAGGGCTGATCAGATGCAGCAGTTGGAAGGATATTAAAACAGGCTGGTTTGCTAGTTTTCCAACGATAGCCTACAGGATACAAAGAAGTGAGTGACAGAACTCTGAGATCCATATCCTTACTTTGACCAGAGTCAGTCTACTTAAGAATGGGTTAAATATTGAAAAATAAGGCGTATTTCAAAGAGCAGGGAAGATGACAAGCCCCTATACCTATTTCATCTATGCTCACAGTAAATTTGTGTCTTTTTCATAAGCTGTAATGAATTACCCAAGATGTACATTTATTCCTTCTGTCTCACTCTTACATAGACAAACATCTACATGCACACACATACATACACGTATATTGACCATAGTCTATGGTTTTATTTCAGTTAGTATAACATCAAGCTTTATCACCTGCCAAAATGTGACTTAGCTAAACAAAGCCATCATCAATAGACTACTTTAAAAAATTTGTAACATAGAGCAATAATGAGAAATTCTTCACTTATCATTTTTAGAGAATGTTTTTATGTTTTCAGGTTTTGCTTACTAAAATGATGAGATGAAAATTCCAAGGTCATAGAATTTCACACAAGGCTGTCTATGAAGTTTTGCTAATGACTGTTGAAATTACTACTTAAATAGCTATTAGGACAGTAATTTAGCAATTTTATATCCCAAGTCGAATTTAAAGGGGGAAATGATATAAGGGATTCAAAGAGTGAGAAATGCTTCAAATTTTCCTTCCAACTTTGAAGATATCAGAAGTTTGATTGAATGATAGTGAATAGTATACTAATATGTACCTTTATAGAGAGATTTCAAATTTGCAAAGCAACCTCCTGAGCATTATCTCAGTTAATTCTCACAATACAATATGATGGTTCCAACGGATATTGGTTGCTTTCATTTGTAGTTGAGAACATTGAGCCACCAAGGATTAATCAGAGGCATTAGGGCTGAGTTACTTTTCTTGCACTTAGTTAGCTTTTATGTTCCCCTCGGTTACATGTAAAATGGACCTGGAAGGAAAACGGAAGAGATACGTTGCCAGCTTTTTAATGGCCAGGGAAGACCACCTTTGAGAAGAGGCCATGAGATGGTGTTACATGCAATGCCCTGAGACCTGCCATTGAAGGTGAATCTTGATAGTCCCTATTTTGCTTTTGAACTACATTTCTATCTTGGCAAAGACAAAGAGCACAGTGTTTATTTTCAGCCCGCTAAGGCAGCTTTCAGATCCATAATAGCCCAACCTAATTAAAAGCTGTTTACTTCCACCACTGCCATTACACTAGGTTGCTCTGCAAAACTAAAAGGAACTTGAGCAAGGCAAATCTGAAGATGAACAATCCTGCTTACTTACTGACATCGTTATTGTCTTTAGTGGATTGGCTTGGCATTCATTTCCTGGGGCTTTCGGGAGTGATTGTTTGCTAAGTGAATGGAAGAAAAATTGAAAACATCAGTGTTTACTTGACCTAAGACTTTCAGGGCAAAAGCTAAGACCAAAGAGCAGATTAATGGATATATTGGTCACAAACCATAGAGACAAATGTTTGGAATGTCTTGGAAGTTTAACACATTTTTTACTCCACTGGGCACATTTAAAAGCTTTGACCTTAGTCTATAACAATCGGGGATAAAAGGAAAGGAAATGAATTCTGAGCTGCACATCTAACAAACTGAACTTGTATCTGCTAATGCCAAAAGTTTAGTGAAGCCAGCACAGTAGAGTATGGTAATCCACGGACTAGAGATAGGGGAGGGGAGTTCTGGGTGTTATCAGTGTGCTCATTCTAAATCATTTAAGCTCTATGGGTTTGATACAAAAAAGAAGGCAAAAGGATTGTTCTGCTGTCAGACAAACCTAGGATAAGATTCTAAAATCCACGGGGAACCCCTCACCCTGCTGAATGTAGCTAAATCATCCAAGGCCCAAAATATTGATATTATGCCTCTGACCTAAAGCTTTAACCACATACTTTATTATTAGCCCTTTCTCCTGAGACTCCCCAGACCAAGCCAATTCGTAATTGAATGATAAGCTTAAATCTCACTTATTTTAGAGATTCTGGCAACATGTGAAGCCTGGGCTCTCAGGGAGGCCAAGAAAAGTGAAAATTCCAAGAGATAAAACCCCTCATTATGGCAGTTCTAGCCTCAGTACATTACCTTGTTCTTAGCCTTAACCCACCATCTGGAGACAAATGAAGAAGGAGTGGAGAAGAGTATGTATAATGAGAATTATTGAAAGTTTACAAAAATACCTAATAATGGGTCAGACATATAAAATATTAAATATATTTTAGTAGTTATAACTACTATTATAACAATTATTATTGTTATTGTTATTACCAACAGCAGCAACAGCCCCAGCACATCATCTCAAAGACTGGTGGGTACTTTTATAAAAGAGTCTCTCAGGGAATAACTTTGACTGTGGTCTCTATTCTTAAGGGACCCAAGGCAAAGTGAACTTTGAATCTTTAAGGGCATACATGGAAGGCACAATGTCATCAATCGGATCATCCATTGCATATGAGCCCATCAAATAAGATCCACACTTCCCCCATGCAAAATATCTATCAAAACATCCGGCTGCCTACCCACCCCTGTTTCTATAATTGACACTAAGTCTTCCTGTGGAGCCCAAATGAGTGCCAGCTGGGCGATGTGAACAAACAGAACAGGTTAAACTGACTGTTCTCAAGCACTCCCCTGGACAAGGAAGATGCGATTCAATTATTCAAACTGAACGAGGTACCTTACCACCAGTCAGTGGGGAGTCCACATTGAAGGCACCTTAAGCCTGTGCCCTTCACTCGTGTGGGTCACACTTGAAGGGAGAGCAACATGCTTAACCATACTTTCTTTTTAGGGGAACCATGCATGACCATGAGAATGCAATGTTTGTGTGGAAGTCAGACCTTAACTTGTCTTCCTTCTGAAAACATGGTGAGTACACTTCAGGGGCAATTACAGAGATCTTCAAGGACTTAAGGAAACAGTCAGGAGGTCAGGTAGCCCTCAATTGACTGCAGAGATCTCTTTAAAGTAAGTCTACCTTTAGTTACTGGGGGATCTTACGGCCAGATTTAGCCGTATAACCCCACCAAAGTTTAGGGGAATTGAAAAGTGTAAGCTTTCATGTGTTAAAGATAGTGCTTTGTAATTTTGGATCATTCATGGTGCCCAATGTTTGCACAGGGAAAATAAACAACCATGCGCCCCAAACACCTTTCCCTCAGCTAGAATGGTCACCTGGTTGTCTCTGAAGGGGATAAGCTGTGGGCACTGTGAACATTTACATTTTTCTGTCAAGAAAACTTACATTCTTCTATGAGATAATCTAATAAGCAATGCCAACTCTTAGCCTTCAGACATATTTCAGTGAATATTTCAGAGACACTTTTAGGTATATTTCAAATATAAGTTATCTCATTTAACCTTCACAAAACCCTACAGGTAAATTTCATTACTATTTCCATTTTCAAAATGAGGGGAGATAGTTAAGGAGAGGTCAAATAGCCGATCCATGGATTCAAAGCCAAGGGTTGGAGAAACCTAGCAGTTTAGCTCGTGAATCTGGTCTGTTCACTACCTTGATATACTGCCTTCTTGTAGTATTCATATATTAATAAGAAATGCATTTGACAAGAATTATCAAATGTTCAATACATCTTAGTATACTCAAGGTCAGTATCACTGTTAAAAAATGAACTAAAGTATGGTCTGGTTTCAAGTGTAGATGGATCAAAGTTTAGAAAAACCTAAAATCTGAGGGCAATTTTGAGAGTGAAGGGAATTGAAGTATTTGTGGTCAGTCTGGGCTACTTTTTCTCTCCATTGTTCTTCACATTTTTCATCATGAGGATTAATGAGAGATGTTGGGGTCTTGGTTTGCTGACTGATATTTGCCTTATTTCTAAAGTACAAAGGAACCCTATCTGTATTTTAAAACCATTATTTCAGAATATAATTGGGCAGGAATAATTATAGTTAGGATAGTAACCATAAATGGCAAATTATGCTGGTAACAATGTTTCAATTTTATTACTACTAAAAATACAGAGTAATGTATTGGCTTTATGTTAAATAGTAATGATTTTTTGTAGCACAATACATTTTCAAAGCAGTTTTATGTTTGTTATCTGACATAATATTTTGAATATCTGGTTAGGTAAAATATATATTGTTATCACCATAACATACAAATGAAAAAGTTGTGGCAGAAGTTAAATGGCTTTATTTATTTAATTTATTATTATTTTTTTGTTAATCCTTATCTGAGAATATGTTTTTAATTATTTTTTAGAAAGTTAGGAATGGAGAGAGAGGGAGAGAGAAACATCCATTGATTGCCTCCCATAGGCTCCCTGATCAATGATCACACCCACAACCTAGGTATGTGCCCTGACTAGGAATCGAACCCTAAACCTTTTGGTATATGGGCTGGTGCTTCAGACAACTAAGCCACCCAGCCAGGGCTGGCTTTATTTATTTTTAACACAAATAACTATATGCCCTGTAAGCCAGTTTGGGTTACAAGGAGCAAAATAAGATATTTCTAAGATAGCAAAGAATGTGCAGTATTCACAAGAATTGTGCCATTTTTCATCACTGCACATATTTACACAATGTGACACTCATAAGTATATTTTGAAATAAAGAAAAAAAGAAAGAGAAAAAAGAAAGAAAGGAAGAAAGAAAGAAAGAGAGAGAGAAAGAAAGAAAGAGAAAAGAAGGTAGAAAACATGGACTACAAAGAAAGCTAGAAAGAGGAAAGAAATTTTAGTATTAAAATTAGTTGAACCCAAATAATGGGAACCCAGAGTCTAGGTGCTTCATTACTCCCCTCACAGTCTCCCTAGCTCATAGTGTCATTTCAAAACTTACTAGTAAATAAGAAAGTTCCTAAAGTAGCAGCTCAATGGATATGAATTTCTTGCCCTTTCATTCTCTCAGATCTGTGACTGTTGGATGGACTGGAGATTCATGTACTAGAAAATAGAGATGCATTGCCTTGCCCAACTCTCAAGGGACTTTTATACTAGACAGCTCTTTTAATGATTTACAATGGATGAATATCTCTTTCCTTGGCAGGAAATCTATTTGGAAAAAAAAATTAAGATCAGTTCCTTGATGTATTTATGGGACCTGATCCAGAAAAAACCATATAGGAATTACTTTGTCAGAGTCAGTCTCTTTCAACAATCTAAGTGACTTTTTCAATGTTTCTGATTAGAGTAGATTATGTATATTGATGTTATTCTCATTATCATTACTATTAATGAGAATTACATAAGCACCTTCAAATATGCACAAGTGAGTGATGGTGTAAAATTCGGAACATTTTCAAAGTGTGAATTTAAATCCTGCATGACAGATGACTGATATTCATGACTTTTAGCTATTAAATATAAGCAACATGAGGTTATGGGGAAATTACCTTGTACATTGTGGTAAGGATGTCAAATGGTGAAGCAGCTGTGAAAACAGTTTGACAGTGCCTTAAAAAGTCAAAAACAGAATTACTGTATGACCCAGCAACTCTACTTCTATGTAAATCACATAAATTTTATGTGATATATATTTTTACTATAATAAAAAAAATAGGAAAAAATGATACTGTGCCTTTTTATTCTCTTCTTGTGCCAAATGAAGTAACTCTCATAAGGTAACACAGTATTTTTTATAAGAAAGAAAAGGACATTTTCTGAAAAATAAGAAGAATTGGAAGGAGTACTAAACTGTGGCAAAGGATATATATGACTAGCCATAGGAATGTGACAAAGGAGAAAGCTCGGTGAGAAATGTTTTATCACCACATTTAAAGATATGCAGGTTTCTCAGGAAATTGTTGTAGGGCTACTATGTGGCAGAAGTTTCCAGTATTGAGCTAATATATCTATAGTGGTATTTCCCAGCATGTTAAAGAGACCTCAAAATCGTTAATTTGGAAAACTTATGTTTGATTATACTGACCTCCTTGTTCCAGTACCACTCCTAGTATTTAATACTCATGTACATACCAAATTGCCAAAAATAGGTTTACAGATGCGAGTATGCAAACAGAGTTTATTCTTGTATTATATGTTTTTTCATAGGAATGACTATAATCTTATTTTTCCAACCTGGTATTTATGATCAGGAAAGTCAACTGTGGTAGATTGCATTATTACTTAAAAGTATCTTCTTTTTTTCCCCTGTAGAAGGAGAACATTTTCCTATTCTAATACCTGATTTGGCCATGGGGTCATTTGACCAATGTTGTGTGAGCAGAAGTAACAAGTATCCAATCTAGTGAGCCAGTGTATGGTGCTCCATGACACTTTCCTATTTATGATCTTGTAAATATTCCATATAAAGGCTATTTAGCCAGTTTGGCTCTGGGATTAAAGATGATAGAGAGTAGTGCCTCCATTAATTCAATGACAGGCTATGTTATGAGTGAGAAATAAGTCATCATTAATTTTAAGCCGCTGAAATTTTGGAGTTGTTTGTTACCTTGGCATAGCTCAACTTAGCCAGGATATGCTAATTAATTAGCCCATCTCACTAGATACTTGTGAATTGTCCAGGAATGGGCCCATAGGTCCAACCAGGCTAATTCACATCCTCTCCTTGCATTTTTTCTAATTGGAAGAGAGTTTCTTTCAGGGCAGTAAATATTTAATCCCATTCCTTTGGCATCAGTTGCTCTTAGAGAATTCAGCATAGAGAAATAGATGGAGAGCAATAGGAAAAGGGAGAGACAGAAATTCAATGTCATTAATGTCATATTATTAATAGATAATAGTTGTTTCTGAAGTCATTGCTCTTTCCAAATTTGATTCCTAAACCAATAAGTTATCCACCCTTCCATCCACCATGTGTTTTTTTTTTAATATTTGCATTATTTTTCCATTACTAAAAAGGAAATTGTGTTAGATGTTGTAGGTTAGAAAATGTTAAGTAGTTTCCTTATCTACAGGGCTTGTCAGAGCTCTTTATATGCTAACTAGAGGCCCAAATTCGTGCACCAGTGGGGTCCCTTGGCCTGGGCTGTTAGATCAGGCTGAAACCAGCTCTCCAATATCCCCTGAGGGGTCCTGGGTTGCAAGAGGGCACAGGCTAGGCCAAGGGACCCCACTGGTGCACAATTGGGGCCAGGGAGGGACGGGGGAAGTTGGCCAGCTGGAGGAGGGATTGTGGGAGGGCTCCAGGTCATGTCTGGCCTGTCTCGCTCAGTCCTGATCAGCCAGACCCTAGCAGCAAGCTAACTTACCAGTCAGAGCATCTTCCCCGTGGTGGTCAGTGCACATCATAGTGACTGGTCGACTGGTCAACTGTCTGCCCTCTGGTAGTCAGTGCACGTCATAGTGAGTGGTTGAGTAGCCTTAGCATACCATTAGCTTTGGTTGAATGGCCGACTGAACTACCAGACACTTAGCATATTAGGCTTTTATTATATAGGATAAGCTCTCTGTTTCTCCAGGAGGGGGATATATCATTCATAGTTACTATTTCCTGGATTATTTTATTATAGAATTCATCTCCAGAGATTGATGGTTTATAAAGACATGTATTTGGAAATGCTGCTCTAAGTTGTTTGTAGCTCCTGAATGTTTTTTGTCATGGTATTGGGGTTCCATGTAACCCCAATAAATATTTGACAAGAATTCTTTCTTGAATTTCCCTCTGGTTCTCTATTCTTTAAATTCATAGCGCTCTTTAAATTATTGGACATATTTTTAGAGATGTTTTGATATTCTGGTCTAGCAATTTCATCATCTGTATCATTCCTGGGTCTGTTCGTATTCACTAATCTTTCCTCTGAATTGGGTCACATTTTCTGATTTTCAGAATGCTTAGTAATTTTTTTATTGGATGCTGGAATCATCATATATTATATTGCTGAGTATCCAGTTTTATACTATTGTGCTAGAGAATGTTGAGCTTTGTTTTATCAGGTAGTTAAGTCAGTTGCCTCTTGGCTCAATCCTTTCCAGGCTTGTTTTAAGTTTTTAAAGACATTCTTTTGAAGTCTTCACGTTAGAGATACCTTAGCCATAGCATTAAGGCATGATACTTCTGGGCTTTCTCCTGAATGCTCCTGGTAGTCAATAAGGACTAACCATTTTGGCAGGTTGGAAGTCAGATATTTTCAAGCTCTATGCGAGCTCCCAAAATTGTTGGGTTTATTGTTCATTGAGTGTCCTTTTTGCACCTCCTGGGGCCTCATAGTCAAAGCTCAGGGAGACTCCTCTACGGGCTGTTTTCCGCACAGCTCCACCTTTTCTGGAAACTCTATCAATCCCAGTTACCTCATTTTCTTTCAACTCTTATCTCTGTCTCCTCAACTCAGTGAGACCACTATTACCTCCCTCATTATATCCCTGTCCAAAAATTGCTCCAGGCAAAAATTTGTGTTAAATTTAAGGATCATCTTGTTTTCTTCCTACACCCAGGTATCACAATCTTATGCTGTTATCCACTGTCGGAAAACAGTGTGTGTGTGTGTGTGTGTGTGTGTGTGTGTGTGTGTGTGTGTGTGTTTTAATATATAGTATTTTCTTTTTCTTAAAATTTTCTGTAGAAGAGGAATAAGTCTCTCATTACTGGGAATGGAATTCTCATTATTATTGCTTCTCTTATGAGTTACAAGAGTGGGATGCATTTTGTTCTGGTCGGTGTAACAGTTAGCCCCACCCAAATCACTTCTGGTATGGTCCCACTACTGCTACTGCTCTTGGAAGATGAAGTACTTTAGCAACTTCGTTATCTTTTCTGGGAAAAAAAATTGTGTTTATTAGTAAATTATCTTTGTCATAAATTAAATCAGAGATATATATGTGCCTTAGATAAACTTTCCTCCATAGGATGCAAATATTATTAGTCACTTTATTGGGTACCTACTATGTGTCACATTGTATATAAATGATCCCTAATTTACCTGATAGAACATATGTAAAGCATGTGTTATTCATTCACTGCAGAGATGGACATTTTATATTTAAAGCATGTAATTAATTTACATAGCTTACATAGCCAATAAGGTAAGGGCGATAATTTGAACTCAAGTAACTCAAGACTTTCTGCCTCTTTATTGAGTGCAGGAAAAAGAGAAGGAGCTAAATTGGGGACTAAAGATTCCAGTCATTTGTCTTCTAGTGATACTCAAAGTTGGCTTTGTAAAGAGCTTCCTGCTTGAGATTGTTAATTCTCCACAAAGAGATAAGTATCTTATTTTGAATGTAAGTAAGCCACTAAGCAGAGTGTTAGAATTCTAATGATAGTTTTCAGAGCAAAACATTCTCAATGAAGGAAGCAGTGAATTATTACTATTTTTTAAAACAATCTGTTGCAAGCTGCATAACATAGTAATAAACAGTCACGTGCTGGCACTTGGAGTGGCAATGTCTTAACCCTCCGGCTTCATAGCACTGAATGACTCCTATAATTTTTCTGGACTTCAGTTTCCTCAACTGAAAAGAAGAGCTCTGAACAAAAATAACTTGAACATCTTTTCCTGCTCTTATCATTTAATGCTGATAAATTATTTAAGAGTAGGCATACGTAAGAATGACAGGATGAAGTAAGCAAATTAAGGAATGTCTTTCATATTTTACATTAAGGCTCAGAGAAGTATCTTAAAAATTGTAAGTTTACTTCATGGGTGTTTGAAATATTTGGAGACTGAATCTCCAGATAGCATGGTACTCAAACACACAGGCTCTGTTTCCGATTGAACCATTCTCTTTGTTATTTACTCTCTGTTTGGTCTTGAGCAATTTCTTTGACCTCTGAGTTTTAGTTTAAATTATTTGAGAAGTTGAAGTGTTAGTGCCCACATTACAAAATTGTTGTATTAAATGAGTCCATGAATATAAAGGGGTTAGCTCGGTACCTATTAATAAATAACTGATTAACAAATGATATTAATTATTTAAAAATTTACCTGTCTGTGTATTCTTCTGGAATCTCCTAACCCTTTTACTTTACCTATCTTATATTGCTTTTATAGCCTCCACTCATATATTACTTATTGGGTTAGTTATCCCATAGAATTGCACTATTAAGTCCTTCAGAGCAGATAACATGGCTTAGAAGAAATATATAAATACCTATGTACAATAATGATGATTGAATAAACAGATTAATCAATTAATACCCCAAATTTATAACAGTATACTGTTTTGCTAAGCTATACAGAATGTCACTTTCAAAGGTAATTGCTTCTCACCTAAGCATAACACAGTGCCTAAGAGCAGTGGTTCTCAACCTGTGGGTCGCGACCCCTTTGGCAGTCGAATGACCCTTTCACAGGGGTCACCTAAGGCCATTCTGCATATCAGATATTTACATTGTGATTCATAACAGTAGCAACATTACAGTTATGAAGTAGCAACAAAAATAATTTTATGGTTGGGTCACAGCATGAGAAAATGTATTTAAAGGGCCAGAAGTTTGAGAACCACTGCCTAAGAGAATTATTTGAATTGTTGAAACAAAAACTATGTTTTCTTTCTTCCTTCCTTTCTATCTTTTATTTTATTCTAGAGGCCTGGTGCATGATATTTGTGCACTGAGGGTGGGATGGGGGCAGTCCCTCAGCCCAGCCTGCACCCTCTCACAGTCCGGGACCTCTCAGGGAGTGGGCCTAAGCTGGCAGGTGGATATCCCTCGAGGGGTCCTTAGCGTTGCCACAGAGATGGAAGTGGCTCCTGCCACTGCAGCTGTACTCCCCAGCTGTGAGCCTGACTTCTGGCTGAGCAATGCTCCCCTTGTGGGAGTGCACTGACCGCCAGGGGGCAACTTCTGCATTGAGCTTCTGCCCCCTGGTGGTCAGTGAACATCGTAGTGACTGGTTGTTCTGTTGCTCAGTCAATTTGCATACCAGGGTTTTATTATATAGGATTTGTTGCCTGTATCAGTTTGCCAGGGCTGCCATAACAAATACATTTTTTTTGCTGTTACCCATTTTTTAATGCCATCTAGATCCCACTAGGTATGTGAAAGTAGTTGCTTTTAGGGAGCACTTATAATATTTTATTGATAGGTGTTGATGAAATACGAGAGTGATTTTTAACTTTATCACTTTATGGGAGGTGTCCTGACATTGCCAACTTTGAGCACAGCTTGAACTACAAACTATTAGCCCTTTGCTCCAGTTAAATGTTCTTACACATTTATGTTTCAAGATTGTGTCTTCCATTAACTTCTTAAATTGTGGTAAAATGCAACTCTGGAAAAACGTGAGGAATTCTTCACTTTTAATTGAGTGAGAAGCTATTTGGAGAATTCTACAAAGCCATAAAGCTCCTCCCCCGGGAATTTCACATTGGTACTTATATGAACACTTTTGCACGAAAGTTCAGGTAATGGCTTGTCTGATACTCTTTCACTGATGTCAAGGTTTAGACAATCGCTTCATAATAAATGAATTTGTCTCTAGTAATTTTTTGGAGTCACTACTTAAGCTTGATTTATGTAACTCCAAAATATAATGTTTCTGTTTTTTATTTTTGTTGTTGTTGTTAAAAAGAATTATACTAACTCATAAAGTGGACAAACTAATCTATGTTTTAAATCTAGTACAAGATATCTTAGTTTAAAATCATTGATGTCAAAACCCCAGACTCAGATCATCAAGGTTAGTGTAATTAAGTATATTTCTTGCAAAAATAATTATGTGAAAACTAAATATTATCAATATGTATCTCAGAATAAAAGTAAATAGTTTCCCATTGACATTCTTATCTTTTGGTAATTTGTAAACCATAGATTGATATGTGTTATGGTATAATGGTAATCAGACTTTCATATAGTACCATATGTTAAATGTCTATTTTATGATGAGAACTGATCCAGTTACTGGGAAAACTAAATAGGTATTTGGCATGATCTATGGGTATGATATCAAGACAAAATAAACACATAAACCAATCAGACAGTAATTACACAAATGAAGTTGTGGGGTAGTTAGAACATTCTTTTTGAAAATGGAAGTCCTATGTAGAATATTTGATATAGATGAAATCTGGATAGGTAGAGATAAAAAGAAAGCATACTCTAGTCTGCATTATCCTAATATCTCACTGAGACAAATAAGGGTCCAAATTAAACGTGTAAATTCTTCAAAATCACCATGTCTATAGCCCTGTCTTCTACCATTTTTGTACCCTACATAGTATAGGTATAATACCTTAGATTCTAAGGGTTTTTTTTTTTCTAACATATGATCTGCTCACCTAAATATTTTTAGTCACAACAAAATGTTGATTAGAAATAATTATTTATTTGAATTATTCTGCTCTAGCTGCCATGACAAGGTACCACAGACTAGTTAGCTTAAAAACCAGAACTTGATTTTCTCACATCTGGAGACTGGAAGTCCAAGATCAAGGTGTCAGCAGGACTGGTTTTAGTAGCATCCTTCCACTTGGGTTGTAGTGCCGCTTTCTTTCTGGGTGTTTACCTCTTTGTACACATGTGGAAAGAGAGGTTTGGTGCCTCCCTTAAAAGGATACTAACCCTATTAAATCAGGATTCCACCCTAAGTTCTCATTTAATCTTAATTACTTCCTTGTAAAGGTCTCCTCTCAGATATGGTCACACTGGGGGTTAGGGCTTCAGCATATGACTTGGTGGTGGTGGGGATGCAAATATTCAGTCCATCACACTGTTTTTAAGTAAATAAAACCAAAAGAGGTAAGGGAGAAAGAAAGAAATATGTAGAAAATGTACAAAAACATTCAAGATATAAAGAAAAGTGTCAAACTTTTGTTTCTCCAAAAGTTAAGAAATAGAATGTGAGTTCAAGGGGGTATAATTTTAAAAAGTAATGCCTGAGAATATTCCTGAATTGAAGAAAAGTAAAACTCCATATTTGAACAGTTTCAAAAACTATCATATATTTAAAATACACCATCAAATGAGGACACAACTAGCTAAATTACAATGAAAATTAAAACCATTAAAAATGAGGAAAGATTTTTTTAAACCTCAAGGAAAAAGGAGATTACATACCCAGAAACAAGAATTAGATTAACATCAGCATTTATCATTAACTACACAGTTGCAAGAAGATAATGAAGTAAAAATTTCACACTATTAAAGGAAATGAACTAAGAAATTTGAACATAGAGTTATATTGTCACCTAAATTATCATTTAAGTAAAATAATTATCATGAAAGTAAAATGAAGATATTATAAAAGATGCAAGACCTAGTGCATGTTGGTGTTATTTTATTGATGGTAGAACCTATGTTTCCTTTAAAAAGGAAATACATAAGTACAATGGGATGAAAGCATGCCAGCAGGCACTATATAATAGCCATGAGCAATAAATTAGATGTGCCTTAACCAATATGGATATATTTTTAATACATGGTATATGTGACATATATTTTATACCAATCAAAATCTGCATTATATATATCTGCACTAATAAAAGAGAAAAATGCAAATTGGCCATGCCTTTGCAACACGCACCAACCAATCAGGAGTGAGTATGCAAATTAACACAAGGAAGATGGTGGGTTAATTTGCATATGCAGGTGCCAAGTGGCTGGGGGCGGGATGCTTGTGTTGTCGCCATGGCAATGACACAAGCGTTCCATACCACCCCAGCTGCTCTGGGCCTCTGGGCAGCGTGGAAAGGCAGAAAGGTGGCTCCGGGCCTGAGCAAAGGTGGTGCCTGCAGCCAGGGGAAGGAAGGCCTATTCTTGCACGAATCTTCATGCATCGGGCCTCTAGTATATATATAAAATAGTTTATAAAATACAGATATTAAGCACACTATAATAAATGCTTATGGGCTGAAAGGGGATGGCATATTTAGAAAAAAGATTAAATTGAACAGAACAAACCAAGGAAGGAAACTTTGCAAGGAGCAAAGATAATAGTTTGCCATTAACTAACCAATTTGATTAATTCAGCTCTCTGAACCTTGGGTCTAAGAATTAAATAAAATAAAAAGCTGAATTTTAATTTTGTTAAAGTTTTCTGAGGTAAATAAAAAATTGAAGATAAGCTAAAAGAACAATGAGCTGAACTATGGAGGTCAAAAAACACCTATCTGGGAAAAGTGCACATTAAATACTTAGTCATTTTGCCTTACAGCTACTTCTGAGGATAAATTTTGATAAACAGGGAAAAACTGGGTTTTTTAGAATAGAAAGATAATAAGCAAATGAAAAATCCATCCAACACTATAGTTTATTTGAACACAAAGAATATGTAATTAGGTAGATATATATAATTTTATGTCTTTCTCCTGCACCCCTATGACAGGGTCATAAAAAGCATATAGGTGAGGTAATTCAGAGACATATAAGGTTTATAAAATACTGAGAGAGTAAACATTTCTTGGTTCTATTGATAGGAAGCATGGGTGAGGAAAAAAATCCAGTACTGCAATGAATAGATTAAAAGTTGTAGAGTAATAGGAGGGAAAGAAGTGATTTACCAGTAAAGATTTGGTAATAATTCCAATGAAATTTTAAAATATATTTCTGAAAAGTTATTCAAAAACTATTCAATACTCTAAGGGTGATTTGTGATTATATTAGTTTCTCTAAATGACGCAGCCCTCACAAACAATTCCAAAATCTCATTGGCTTCCAAAAGCCATAGCCTATTTATCATTGTATTACATGTTGGTGGCTACAGGCCAACTGCTGCTTTTTCTACTCTATTAATTGTCTTTATTTCTAAGATTTAGACCTAAGACGCAGCCCCTATACGGGAATTTTTTGTGGCAGAGAGAAAGGACAAAATGTCTGGCTCTTAGATGTTCAGTGGCTCTTAAAGCTTGTGTCCAGTCCTGCCTGTGTTACATCCAATCGCAGCCCAAAGCCAAAGTCAGTCACGCAGATCAAGTCAAACATCAGCAGTTGGGGAATGTGTATGTTCCTCCCAGTGGAGGCCCGATAATTGGCACAAGGTGGGGGGGAGGGCTTCTACAAGCCCAGCATCATCTCTTACAAAGAAAGGATGGGAAGAAAAAGCAAGACTTTTGATTCAACTTTTATTACAAAGTAGGCTCTCTCCTTAGTGTCTGTGATGATGTGCACCTGTCTGTGACAAGCCATGGCTTCTTCATCTCCCGGAACCTATTAGAAATGAGGCATGACAGCTGTCTAAGTGGGTAGCAGCACATTGGTAAACTCACAAATTATTGATGAATAAGTAAAGCCAAACAGAGGAAGCAGAGATGGGAAGTAACGAAGATCGAATGGTTATTGCAAAAGTACAGAAGCAAAAGGAAGTGACATGCTCTTCCCTGACGGCTGAATCAGCCCCGTCAAGCAGCGCATTGAAAGCACAGAATCATGGGACTCTGACCGGCTCTGGCTGTTGATATGACCTGCCATTTTTTCTGCTGTATACTTGGCATAGAGATCATTATGTGCCACTAAGACTTTTTACTTTAACTGATTGCTTTGTTAATAATAATACCATTAATAGCAAGAAAGTAACTAGCACTGGGATAGCATCTCAGTATGCATGAACGGGGTCCTCTAGTCCAATTTTGTTTTCAAACCAGTTCTCATACCCATTTTCTCCCCCTCTCTTTGCTCTGCTTTGTGCCCTGAGTAGGGCAGGAGAGAGCCTGATCCACAAATACTGTTTTAGCTGGATCCATGGTCTCTGCCTTACAGTTGGGTATGGCCAAGGATGGCAGATGGAGAGGGAGCTCTCACAGTCGTGAAAAGAAATTTGAACTTTATCAAAAGTTTTTCTTCTGTTTGCTCGCTTTTTTTTTTTTAATTCTAAGGGCATCACAAGATGTGAGCAGAGCACTTTTCTATACATTAAAGGGGATCCATATAAAAGAGGAGTTATAATCCAACTCCCTCCTTCAGCGAAAACAGGGAAAACATATCAGGATAAATAGAAAAGACTTTTTCTATCGCTGCCCTTCAGGGATTATATGCATTGTCTACTGGGAAAGACAAACACCTAAGCGGATATTTTATAAGGGCTCCAAGGATAAAATCGCTAGTCCCCCTGTCTTTGGGAAAGATTTTTTCTCCTACATCCTGGCTATGCTGCCCCCATCACTATCATCATTAATGCCACTGATAGATGTACCATAAAGGGATGTTGTGAATTGTTCTAGTTTATTGCAACATGAACATGTGGGTATCTGAAGCCTTAACATATAGGTGATACTTACAGTGATTATCTATGACCCTTTGGATAAATAAGACATCAGCATGGGCACTAGAACCTTCTCAACATACTCCCAGCTGCCATGTAGGCATCTTAGATGCTTATGCCATGGTCCCAAGACATGGTTAGGTCAACCAAGGTCTACCCAGATCATTACTTGACTTGGTCTTAAGCTAATATTCTAATGGAATATTAGCTTAAGACCTTGCTGGAAAATTTGCAACAACAACTTATTTGAAAAGGGGGGAGAAATGTTACTTCTGACACCCTTCTCTGTTTTGCCAACCAAAGCACTACTATATAACTTAGTCCCTTCAAACTGCTTACTCCTCATAATTAACTCTGCTGTAGTAATAGCTGTTTTATAACTGCTGCAAATCAATGTACTATGTCACTGAAGTATTCACATGCCAGGAGACTGTGACATCTCATCCAGGGGTGATGTTTTAAAACATCCTCTTCTCCTTTTCTTTGTGAAAGCTTGTTTCACTGAATGGACATTGCCTTGAGTTGCATCAAGGGAAATGGGAGTTGAATCAGCAGCACTTATGCAATGTATAACTCCTGTTACTGTGCTCCCAGGATCACCAGATTTTGCATGGTTTAGCAAACTGGAAGCTTTAATGATAAAACGGAATGGGTTGACAGCACAGAAATGTCTAAGGATATACTAGGCTCATAGTCTCCATTTTTCAGAATTTACCACTTAAGAGGCACACAGTGCTTTTGAGGACAAGACTAATAGTCCGTAATTCCTTGGGTGTTCATTGTGAAATGCTATTATCCAGGCTAAGGGAATTTGCTATTAATATAGATGTAATACACAATGCTATGACCATTTCCACTGCAATGCAGCCTTCATAAATGTCTATTACCTTTTCAACAGTTCCTGATCCCATAGTTTGAATTAGCCTCTTTGAACATGAGTGAACATTATTCTGCACAGCACTGCACAACACAGCACAGCAGTGTATAGCTGTAAATGGAGTGGGAGCTGAGAAACCACTAGTTACATAGACCATGCCTTCTTCACATGGATGCACGCTACGTGCCCAGACAGCGTGAGTCACACAGTATGTCTCCTATTATCAGAAACTCAATAGCAGAGTAAAACGCATGGCCCTAAAACTGCTCATTATTTACCGTCATTGATTTAATGTGGTGAGTGTATCTGGTTAGCTATTCCTGGTTGGTATGCCTCGGATGAAAGTAGCATTATTTTGCCCCATTAATTACTATGATCAGGAGCTAGGAAAATTTCTGTGCTTGAGATACAAGATCAAGTTAATGACAAATTGATGTTAACAACTGTGAGGGATTCTAACATAGGGATTTGGAAGAGGAGAATTAGTCTTTGAAAACAAACAGTTCAAAATGCAGATCATTAAAATGTTACCTTTAATTTTGCAAATGATTTGAAGAAGCAGGGGGCCCATGAAAAACAAACAAACACAGTAAATCTGGGCAAATGGCTCTTTAAAAACTTTTACTATTTAAATCACATTCTTCACATTTGTCTGTTCAGTTGGCTGTTGTTCTTATACAATGGTCCATGTATCATCTCCCATATTGGACTATAAGCACAAGGCAAGGAAGTAAGTTTCATTTACCTCTATCCCCCTGTCAGTACCTAGCATGTTATTTTGCACAGAGTGTTTAAAATCTGTTTGTTGAATGAAAGTATGCTTTAAGTAGTGATGATTTGTATTGATTGGCTCAATGTCATCCATAGTCTTAAAACAAATAAGTGGACATATGCTGAATTTCTTAAACAGATCCCCTGTTCTATTTATATTAGCTTTCTCCTAACTTCTTTAAGGTATATTTTAACCAATATTAGGATTACTTCTCATATTAGGTGGTCCTGGATATTATTGACCTGATACTTATCATTCATAAAAGGTTGCATAAAAGTTCTTGTGCCAAGCCTGCAATAATTGATTAAAAAGTAAGTTGATGGTTTGCACACATAAGTACAATGCAGCAACATTTTCTAATTTTCAATATGCAAAATATATTCACATTTCATATTTTCTTTTGAAAAAAAAATTCTTGGTCTGAAAAGCAGTGCAAATAAATGTCCTAAGTTTGCAAAAATTTTCTTGGCACTGATGCTACATTTATTTAATGCTGTGACTTACACGTATTTTAATAGATTCCCAACATAAAAAGAAAAAATACAGTGAAAAAATTTGGCCTGTTCAAATAAAATGATGAATAAATAAATATAGCCACTAATAATAGAAAGAAATATGACATAAATAATGCTAAGCTGGAAAGTAATTGCAGAAGTTTATGGTTATTGGGCTGAATCTAATATGATATTAAATTTCTAGTGGCATTTGAAGACCTGTCCTAATTAATCAATTGGTAATTGCAGCTAGAATTACTGGCTGTGATGATGATTAATTGCCAATTGTGATGGATCCTTCAATAATTCTGCCATGTTCTTCAATATAGAATCTCTGCTGCATTAAGTGGGACTTGGCAGGCAGAGTGATTAAAAGCAAATAATCAAACCCTTCACTCTCATTATGCATCTTTCCTCAGGGGATAAGATTTGTGATGGTAGAACCATGGCTAGATTCATGATAGGGGAAAGCCAAGAGAGGACAACATTATGCCAGAGATTCTTTTAGTAAAATAGACTCACTGTGGAGATGGAGGGTACATTTTATAATGATTCATTTACTCAAGGTTTTCACTCATTACACCCTTTACTAGTTGTGCCTACTTTCATTGTAACAGTATGATCTTTTCAGCCTAATCACTGCCTTTCTCAGTCTGATGGGAAGTGAGACTAAATACCTCTGGACTTCTCTGTCATATAATAAGCTAGAGGCCTGGTGCACAAATTTGTGCACCACTGGGGTCCCTTGGCCTGGCCTGTGGGATCGGGCCGAAACCTGCTCTCCAACATCTCCTGAGGGGTCCCGGATTATGAGAGGGTGCAGACCAGGCTGAGGGACCCCACTGGTGCACAATTGGGGCTGGGGAGGGATGCGGGAGGTTGGCCAGCCCAGGAGGGACCGTGAGAAGGCACTAGAGTGTATCTGGCCCGTCTCTCTCAGTCCTGTTTGGCTGGACCCCAGCAGCAAGCTAACCTACCCCGGTCAAAATGTCTTCCCCCTGGTGGTTAGTGCATGTCAGAGCGAGTGGGTGAGAGGCCTTAGCATATCATTAGCATATTACTCTTTGATTGGTTGAATGGCCAACCAGTCGACCAGACACTCCGCATATTAGGCTTTTATTATATAGGATGGCTCATTACCTAGTTCTTTAGGCAAGTGCCATGAACCTCAGGTCACAAGCAGAGGAGATTTTTCTGGGATTACATCAGCAATGAGAAAGTCTTAAAAGTCAATTTCTCTCATATGTTATTAACCTGGTGCCAGGCGGAGGTGCACAGCCATATTAACAAGGATTGGTGGCTCTTCTATAGACAGAAAGGGTGGCTTGTTACCATGAGATCTCCCCCAAATGAATGGAATTTTTCTTAGAAGAACTTCACTCTTCAGGCTGTAACTGAGGCAGTAACTTCATTGGCAAGTTAGCTCATTGAGAAATACTGAAAATCCGATTCAATTTTTTTAAAAAAAATTTTTCCGATTCATTTTTAATGAAGGAAATAGAACCAAGTTTACTTCTATGGAAGGGAGAGCTATGCTACTCAGCATTCTGGGAGAGAAGATGTTTTATGTAATCTGTGCCTGATTAAAGTCCTTATTCAAGAGCGATTGTGGCTGCAGAGAAAACTTGAGACTGCTGTCCTCTTGAGGTAAGAGGAGTCACAGTGAGAGAAGGACCCTCCACTCACTGAGCAGCCTCTTCATCTGGAAGCTTCCCAGATATGCTGACAGTCTTCTCATTGAGTGAAAGGTCTGGACCCTGACCTCTGCTCTACAAGAGAGGTTATCCATGTTCTCAGGGCACTTGGTTAATGGTTAAAAGGAATGAGTGCTTCAAATAAGAAATAGAAGGACTCTAACATTTAGAAGGGCTCGTGCTGGGCACTTTATATACTAAATCTCAGTCAAGACACACAACACCCTAAGGGGTAGATGTTTGTATTAGGACTTTCTGTGACAGTGACAGAGTCATAATGCCAACCATATTCAATGTGCATGAGAATTGAGGGTCTCTTGGAGCTGAGAATGCCAGGATCATTGCAGGCCTTAAGGAATGAGTTTTAGACACTTTTCTTTGTGTCTCCCTCTACCTGTCCCCTCTTTTTCTTTTCATGTTGTAGCATTATTCCCGGCACTGTAGGATGGGATAGGCGATGTGACTTTCCAGGCTTAAATCATTTGAGTAACTCAGAGGATGCTGAGTAGCCTGGTCATGTGATCATCCTTGAATCAATCTTTGTGGTTAAAGACTTGGATACTAAGATTGATCAAATCTGTGTCACATGAGCAATTCTGTAACAAGGGGTTAGAAGAGGATTGAGGTGGACTGACCAGTGGAGATCATGTTAAAGTAGGGGAGGTGCGGTTTGCCAGAGAAACAGGCTTTCTGCTAATAGAAGAGAGAGGAGGGCTACTAAACTATCCAATGTGAAAACATGTTCCTTAGATGTAATCTTCCCCATGTAGAACTGAGTAAATTAAGTATAGCAAAAAGTTTGTATTGTGCTTTTAAAGCGTGAACAACTGATATATACATGATAGATGAGAATCGAGCCCCATTTTATCTGATTATAAAATTTGTGCTCTATCTGCTGTAGGTCTTGTGCCACTACAATATTCACAGACCCTTAAAAGATATAGCATTTCTTAAATATTAGAATTACTATATTCAATTTAATAGCCAATCAAGCCATATAAATGATTATTTGGAGGAAAATATAAAATGTCTCTGGAAATTGTTTAGCTAGAAGCATGACTTTCATTGTTTTCAAATGTTTGAAAGGTATATCACAAATCTTTTGGTGGCTTAAATGAGTTTTGTGCATGATCTGAAGATTTTTCTCACCTACACAGCTGAAGATAAAATTATTATCTTAACTATTCAAATGGGGTAAAACAATGCTTTTATTTTTATACAATGTTAATAAGAATTAAAATTGGTCCACCTTTTTGGTATGGAATAATTTGACCAGAGAAATCAAAATTATAAAAGACAAACAACCTCTGTACCTTTGAAATGTAAGGGATTTATCCTTCAGAAATAATCAGGCAAGTCCATAAGTTTGGTTTAACAGGATTCTTCAAAGTCTTAGAGATGTTAGAGGATATAGAAAAGAATCCAAACATGAATTAATAGATGATTGGCTAAATTAATTATGACATTGATAATACCTGACATTTGTTGAACCCAAAGAGTGTGCTAAATTGTGCATATGATTCAAGGCACTCATTTATGTAATTTCATTCTTATAATCAACAATCTACAAATTTGATGTTATTATTATCTCCATTAACTTCCTCTTCAGTTAAAAAAAATTAGAACAAACAAATTATGATTTGGAGAGAGTAAGGTGAATGCCATGAATACTTAAATTCTAGTTAGCGAAGTCTGAACTCAAAGCCAGGTTTATCTGACTCCAAAATTCATGCTATTAATCACAGTGCAATATTCTTATTTATCTATTCAATGAAACATATCCCCCAATTTAAAAACAAAACATTATTTAGATCTATATAAATACAAAAAGATATTTACAAATATAATTTGGTTAAAAAAAGCAGGTGACAATTGAGAATGCATATTGGGACCCTCATTTTTGTTTTGAATAAATGTTTATTTGTGTATATTTATATATGCTAACTTGTTAAGCATGACTCTTTTTGTGTAACAAATACAGCCCATTTTTTATATTCCTGACTTGCTTATTTTGTAGTAAGTTAATTATTTACAATAAGTAAAAAAACAAAACAAAAAAATGCTTTCTTAATTATAAGAGTAGATTAATGACTTCTCTTTTGGGAAAGAAATCAGCATCTTGCCCATCATTTTTTCATCTCGTTCTATCTACCTTGATAATTCATCTGGTCACATACTCTATTCATTGGGATTTAAATCATTTGCTCTTTGCAACCAAACCTTTCAACAGGAAAGATTTGATAGGTAGAAGAGTAGGTATCTGGTTAACAGGATAAACGGAATAGAATTCCAAAGGTGGAAGGCTCCAGCTTACAACTGAATCTTGATGCTCCTACTTAAAAAATATCAGCAAAGACTAAAACTAGTTTTTAGAAATGAACTAATGAAATAGTTTTTAACCTCCAGGAAGAATCAGGATTTATTCCACTCTGGCAAATGATTGCTCTCTGCTTAATCCCCTGCTGAATTCATATCTCACTAATCCTGTGCTTTTCCCTGAATGATTACAAAGCTCTGACTCACTAATGCTCCAATATAAGAAATAAGTTTTATTATTCCCTTGATCAAGAGTACTTTTGAAAAACTGCAAAATATTCCTCTGCATTTTAAAAATGGAGAAAAACTATAAAACTGAAATTATGAAAAAAGAAAAAATGGCTTTAATGAAATCATTAACTAAATTATCAGAGAATATTGAAAGATTTTCTCTCTTTTGTGACCGTGAAATTATAAAGACAAGATCTGAGTTTTTCTGGCCTCTTTTTTTTCCCCCCCCAGTAGCAGGAGGACAAGGAAGATCAAACAAGGGTCAGAATCACATCCAAATTCAACACTTTCCATTGACAGACAACTAATGGACAGGAAGCACATTTTTTTTTTTCATGATGTAGGAAAGCTTTCAAGGAGAATGTCGAAATGAAGTATGGGTGGCAGATTTTACAGCGACATTGCACAACACCCTGACCTTATGACTTCAGTTCACTTTTCTCCTTCCTGATATTGCAAGTCCATAGGGATTCTTGCCCCAAATTCTTGAGTAACAAAGTAGCTTTTAAAATGCTCTTTACATTTTTGGCCTAGTTGTTAAACCTACTGCCAGCCTTTGGTGACAAGTGAAGAAAGAGAACAAGGGCATTTGTTGCTCTCAAGGCTCAGATCATAATTATATTTAAAAAGGGCCAGGAAAATCCTGTGTGCTCTCTCTCTGGCACTGGTGCAATTCCCCAGTGCCAACATATATAAGACATTTCTTTTACAAAAAATGTAATTGCTCCCACCAGAAAACCAAGGAATGAATCCTATTCTGCTTTTGGATTCATGGTGAAATTGGGGGTATGTTGATGAATGAAAAGGAATGCACAAGGGACTGAGTTGACAACAACTGATAAAATGGAGGTAAGACTAGGGGTAAGAAGAGAGTCCATAGATTACAGCTCTCAAAACTGGAGGGTTTGCAGGCATGCTCTTTACTTTATGATGATGTTCTTTCCAGCAGTTTTCCTCATCTCTTGACTTTCCTGACCTCACAGTTGCAACGCTGTGAAAATAGTTTCCTTTGCCTTAGGGTATTTGTAATAGGGCTGGAGTCTAAGTGAATCACTAAATATCAAATCTGAAAGGAACTTGGTGATCACCCCCATTTTAACAATGCCAAAACCTATAAATACAACTACTTTCTCCGAATCATTGATGAATTCAGGGATAAAACCAGGATTTCTTCATCTTCCCACAAGGAAGATCCTCCTTACTAAGCTATTGCTAACAGTCAATGTAACGATGCTTGTTATATACCACTGGAACCCAATAAAGTCCTGTCTGCGTGTAGAGCAGCGGTTCTCAACCTTCTGGCCCTTTAAATACAGTTCCTCATGTTGTGACCCAACCATCAAATTATTTTCGTTGCTACTTCATAACTGTAATGTTGCTACTGTTATGAATCGTAATGTAAATATCTGATATGCAGGATGGTCTTAGGCGACCCCTGTGAAAGGGTCGTTTGATTGCTAATGGGGTCGCGACCCACAGGTTGAGAACCGCTGGTGTAGAGTCAATGTGAAGAAAGAACAATCCACAGAAAATTCTAGATGAAACAATTCTAACATTTACTTGGTCTCTGGGAAAATGGTGAAAGGTTGATGGCTGGGTGGGGTTGTGATAAAGAAGAAGGGGAGAAGATGTTTTTAAGCATTGGTCCTGAACCAGAAAAAATTGGCCATTCAGAGAATGCTTGGCAATGACTATAGACAGTTTTATTTGTTATAGTTGAAAGACTGCTCCTGGCTTCTAGTAGGAAGAACATCAGTGCAGCAAAGAATTTTCTAGTCCAAAATGTCAATAATGCTGAATTTGAGAAACCCTGTTTTTTAAGAATATTTTTAAATTTTTTCTCTCTTCATTTTTATCTATTTCAACTGTTGGGCTCCCATAGATTTTATCCTCTTCCCTTTTAAATGCCATCACTAATTCTCTTAATGCTAAAAAGGGCCCTATTCTTTTTATATCTCTTTCCTTCAGCTGTCTATGTATTTTGATTTGATTCTTTATCTTCATATTTTGTTCCTGTTATTTTCTTCTGTTTACCTTATAAAACCCCCTAAACCATGGTAGAAAAAGCAGAAATCCTCTTAGAAAGACAAAGAGAGAATTATCTGCAGTTGGCAAAAGGAAAGGAAGAAAAAGTTGTAGACATTTACATAACCATTATATTTATCACTTTATTATATCTATAAGTTTGCACATATCACACACATTAAATGACCACAGTAAAATGAATAATCTCTGTATTGTTATTGCCTAACTTCTGAGCAAGGCATTGAAATTGCACACTAATTCCAGAATAGAAGAAAGGAGTTTTCCTTGTGTATTGGTCAGAAAGTGAAAAGAGAGGAAGTGACAGGAGGTAGGGATTTGCATGGAGATTTTAGCTGAGGTGTAACGGTGAGACATTCAAGACAATGAACTGTGGGACATTTTATTGGTGCATATGGTGACCCTTCACTGAGCTGGTGCCACTCCCAGCCCCACTAGGATTAGGATCGAAAGTGATCTTTAGAAATAATAATCTTGCCTAAACCAGTTTAGCTCAGTGGATAGAGCGTCGGCCTGCGGACTGGAGGGTCCCAGGTTCGATTCCGGTCGGGGGCATGTGCCTGGGTTGTGGGCATGTCCCCGGTGGGAGATGTGCAGGAGGCGGCTGATCGATGTTTCTCTCTCATCGATGTTTCTGACTCTCTATCTCTCTCCCTTCCTCTCTGTAAAAAATCAATACAATATATTAAAAAAAAAAAAAGAAATAATAATCTTGATCCTATATTCTCACATAATATAAAAATAGATAAAGAAGGGACTTTTATGAATTGATGCAAGCGGACAATTGTGGGGAGAAGGAAAACTTTGTTTCTACACAATAAATGTGTTCTTTGCTGTCATCAGTAGCAATACAAAAACGGCTGAAACAAATAACTTAAAATGTTTATGAGCCATATATGGGCCTACCAATAGGTAAACACTTCACCTGGCCATTTTAATATTTTATGAAAAATATGCTATAGAAAGTGTGGTTTATCCAGCAAAATGATAGTCCAGGGAGAATGATATGAATGAGTCCACTATCTCTAACCCTGCTAACTTTGTTGATATATAAACCATACCACTGTGTACATTTATATTATACTGATATAGAGGCCCAGCGTACGATTAAGTCATGCGTGTGTAGGGTCCCCTAGGCCTAGCCTGCCATCAGGGCCATGTCCACTGCCCCTGACACCTCGCATGCTCCGCGGACGCTGCCACCCCTTGCCCCACCGGATGCCAGGTTCTCACCTTCCCTGGGCCTGGCGTTCACCCACTTGGAGGATGCCTGTAGGCAGCAGCCCCAATGTGGAGCTGCTCTCGGCGCCCTCCCCTTTGGCCGTGACCCGCGGGCCATGCCATCAGGTATCGGGATTCTGGGATGTCCTTCTGCTCCACAGGCCTCTGCTCCGTCTGGGCTCGGGTAGTAACCGCTGCCACCACCACAGTTGCCATGCAAGAGGAAAGCCGCCAGGCCGGTGGCACATGTGAGTGCACACTCCCTTACACTCCCCCTCGCACCTCTCAAAGGTTAGCCATGCCCTGTTGAATCCAGCCAATCTGGGAGCCCTGCTTCCCCACCTCCAGCCAATCCGCTCCCCCACCGCCCTCACCGCCCCCCCCCCCCCCCCCCCGCAACTGCCTTCCCAACCACCCTGGAGGCTCTCAGTTTTTTGAGCTGAACCTTGCAACCCGGTGAAGGCGGGGAGGGCCACCTGACACACCAGGAAACAAGTCCCAGGCTGAGTGTGAACCCGCTCTGTTCCCTCCCATGGAGCCTGTCCTATCCCTCTGTGCCAAGTGCTCAGGTCCCGCCCCTCCCTGACGTCAAGGGCCTATTCTGCCTCCCCACCACCGCCCACCTTCTGCCTCCAGTCTCCCACTGCCCGCTGCTGCCCGCCGCCCCCCACACCCCGGCCGCTGAACCGCCTCTACTTTGCTCCCTTCTGCAGTGCTTGGCTTCCTTCTACCTTGTCTTCAGTCTTCGCTCCCAGCTGGTATATGCAAATTAACCACCATCTTGTTTGGGTTTACTTGCATATAGTCGCTCTGATTGGCTGGTGGGTGTAGCAAAGGTATGGTCAATTAGAATATTTGTCTTTTATTAGTGTAGATAATTCTAGAAGTCAGAGCTTCTGCTTTTTCTTTTATTGTTCTTAATGGAAATTTTGGAACAAAGAGTCATAGAATACATTATGGATTATTGGAATGTGAGTATCTAAGTACATAAACATTTTTTAAAAGCCCTTTCTAAACAAATTAAATATTAATTAGAGTCTCATAGAATGATTAATAAGTGATTATGCACGTATTTAACTGATTATTTTGCAAACATTAAAAATAATACTTTAAGGAACTTGGAAAAAAAGCAGCATATATAAAACGGGTTCTAATTTTATTAAAAATACACGTAACTATCTATATATATATAAAGCCAGTGTCTGTGATGACCAGGACGACCAAACGACTGGTCACCATGAGGTGCATTGAGCACCTCTCGGTCCTTCTTCTGTGGCCCATAGGCTCTGATTGCAGCAAGGGTGGGCAGCGAGTGGGTGGGCGAGGTGGCGAACGAGGCAAGCAGTGGCAGGTGGGCTGGGTGGCAAATGCAACAGGGTGGCAAACGTGGTGAGAGGGCAGTGGTGATTTTGCATCCTGGGCCATATATATATATATATATATATATATATATATATATATATGTAAAACAGAACCTTATAAAAATTCTAAAATGATCATGTTTATAATGTTGTATGATCATGAATTTTGGTTGTTGTTGTTAATCTTCATCCAAGAATATTTTTTCCATTGATTTTTTAGAGAGAGTGAAGGGAAGGGAGGGGGAGAGCAAGAGAGACATTGTGAGAGAGAACACCCATTAATTGCCTTCCTCTGGAGCCCCAAGTGGGGCTGGGGTGGAACCTGCAATCCAGGTAGGTGCCCTTGACTGGGAATTGAACCCAAGACCCTGTAAGTGCACAGGCCGATGCTCTACCCATTGAGAACACTGGCCAGGGCATATGAATAATTTTTATTTTCTCTTTATTTCCATATTACTAAATTATTTTCTGCAAAAAAGAGCTTACTGTTAAATAAGGCCAAAATGACTGCTGCTTTAAAAGAGACCCTATAGAGAAGTTTGTTTAATGCATTACTAAAACCACTTGCACATCAGTTCCATCCACTCTACCTTTGAAAACAGGGAGGAACATGCATCTGTAGTAAATGAAGGCATCAAACAACAAAATATGACCAAATACGTAAATCCCTTTGCTTAGCAAAGCTTTTTTTTTTTGCTCTTGCAACAGTTGGAATCAACTACTGTAGACTTGCACATTGTAATGTCAGTAAAGCCTCAACCGGAGCTTAAGCTTGGGGAGACCTGGACAGTACTAAGCCAGCCAGAGAAAGACAAGTATCACATGATCTCACTCATATGTGGAATCTAAAGAGCAAAATAAACTGATGGACAAAATAGATCCAGAGACATAGAACCATGGAACAGACTCTGGAATCTCAGAGGGAAGGCAGGGGTGGGAGTGGGGAGAAGAGATTAGCTAAAGAATTTATGTGCATATATGCATAACCCAGGCACACACAATAGTGGGGTGAAGTCCTAGGGGTGGGGGGAGTAGATGCTGGTAGAAGGGGCCATGGGGGCAAAAAAAGGAGACACCTGTAATACTTTCAACAATAAAGATAAATTTTTAAAAAAAGAAGTTCCTTGGCACTGGGCAGTGGGGCTAAGAAACTAAAGACCAATTTGATCAGAAATGGCTTCATTTCACGAATCATTATGCTATTACCCTGTGTTTGAAGATAAGCAGTTTAGCCAGGGTCATGATTTAGCCAGTCTCTTGAGACCCTGCTGTCTAATTAGCATGGCTCTCAAAAAACTGAGCTCAGCTCCTTCTTCATCGGGCCTATAGGAAAGGAAGGCTTGTTGTTCTCATACTGTCAGCATTATGCTGCTTTTATTAGTCCTCTTGTATCCCAGCTACAAATAGGAATTTGTTTTTGGCTCAGAAAACTAAGTGGGTCGAAATTTGGCCAAGACAATAACATCTTCAAAAGTGTCAAGAACAGCACAACCTTCTCATGCTTAGAATCCACAGACAGAACATCTCCGTGTTTTACGTTTCCAAAGCTTTATTTGTGCTGCTTTTGCAAAGCATCATACACAGCTTGTCAGAGAGGTCTTATCAAAATCCTTTCATTTCAGAAGTCACCTGGTCATTTGAACCTTGAGCAATGTTGCTTCTAACAGTAATTGTCTTTTTTTTTTTTTAATTTTTTTTTATATGTATTTTTATTGAGTTTTTACAGAGAGGAAGGGAGAGAGATAGAGAGTTAGAAACATCGATGAGAGAGAAACATCGATCAGCTGCCTCCTGCACATCTCCTACTGGGGGTGTGCCCGCAACCCAGGTACATGCCCTTGACCGGAATCGAACCTGGGACCCCTCAGTCCGCAGGCTGACACTCTATCCACTGAGCCAAACCGGTTTCGGCTAACAGTAATTGTCTTATACCTAATGACCAACTAGAAATCTCCACTTGATTGTCTCATATATAACTCAAATTGTCATGCTATATCTTGATTTTTTTCTGTCTTTCTTTCTTATTTTTAAATGTTATTGTGGTAGGAACACTTGATGTGTGATTTTACCTCTTAACAAAATTTTAAGCACACGATACAATATTGTTCAGTACGGGAAGAATGTTGTAGAACAGCTCTCTAGACTTATTCATCTTGCATAATTGAAACTTCATGCCTGTTGGTTAGCAACTCCCCACTGAACCACTAATCTCCTCTTCTGATATTTTATCCATTCCAGTGACAGTTCTCTATTATCGCTCAGGCAAAAGATTTTGAAATTCTTGACAACTTCCCTTTTATAAGCACCAATGTCTCATTCATCAGCAAGAATTTTTTATTCTACCTTCAAAAAAGTACTATGTCTGTCCACTTTTTTCCATCCCCACTTCTATCCCCTTGGTTCATGCCACCATCATAGCCTGTCTAGCTATATAGCTGGCCATGCATTCTTCCCCCATTCTGATGATTCCCCACACAGAAGTCAAAGTGTTTCCTATAAATCATGGTACAGATTCAGCCACTCTTACGGCCACCACAACCTATCAATGTCTTTTCATTGCATGTGGACTAAAACCCAGACTCTTTAACATACGGCTTATCATGGCTTTATCTCTACCTCCTTTTAAAATGTCCCTCTTACCACTCTCCCCTTTACATACCACACTCCAGTCACCCTCAAACACAGCAATGTTTCCCTAGCATTAAGGCTCTTCTCCATGTAAGTTTATGCCACTTGATTTCCTGCGGCTCACCATCTGCCAGTTCTATAAATCACAGCCAAAACGTGACTCTCGAGACACAGCTCTAAGTGACTAAGTGACTACAACTTCAGGCTTCAGAGTGGAAGCCTAACTGCATGGAGCTGTCAGGGAGGTCCTCATAGATCTTCACAAACAAAATCAGGAGCTGAAACTTAGACTTGAAGCCTCTGTTGAGTTCCTGCCTTAGCTAACCCAGCTTCCACCACGATAACACCAGAGGTTTGGCTCTGATGAGTTTTTGGACTCATTACCCAACCAGGATAGCTTAACTGTAACTCCTCTTGGTGTTGGCAACAATACAAAAGTCTTACTACACCATAATTCAAATCTGCTGGCTCGAGGAAAGTTTAAACTCTTAGTACAAAGTCTGAGTTACTTTTATAGAGTCTTTATTTTTTCAAAGTGGGCCAGAGTGTTGTTTTAATGGCTCAGCTACTACATTTCAGCATGGGAATAAATATAAATTGTGTAAATTGTGCTTTAGTACCCGCAGAAAACCAGGCCTTGATGTTATCTAACATTTGATTTACCATCATAAGTCGCCCTCATCGAAGAAACTACTTTCAGTTATACAATCTGCAGAGACTTACACTGGCAGTGTCTACAGACACAAGCATATTTTTATAGCGTTTTCTTTCTGTATTATTTCAACTCCTACACAACTTAACATATTTATAGAAGCCTCTGGTGGTTCTTAATGATGTTGTTCAGTTTAGTTTCTTAATAATTTTCTTGATTTTATGATAACATTCCTGCTGTTGATTGTTCTCTTATTTTAATTATGTCGCATACCAAGCAGTACTTCTGGGAGTGGATTAAGGTTTTCACTGCAGTCCATTACGGGTGAGGATAATTTTTAAAATCCCATTAGAGCACAAGTCGTATGCTTGGCACTTTGGCACGGTAAGTAGGTGGGACCCATCAATATTAGAAATCTTACATTACTTGACTGTAATAGCTGATGACCAGCTGTAGTGAGTCAGCAAATAATAATTAGGGTAGCTGACACATATTGAATGCATATTAGTGGGTTAGGCGCTTTATGTCCACTCTTTCACGTCTCACCACAACACTACGAGGCATACGTTACTCATGTACCCATTTTGCATACATGAGAAAAGAAGCCTAGAGAATGTCAGTATTGTGTCCAAAGACACCCACAGCCAAGCAATGGTAAGAAAAGAGGCCTCACCCTAACTGGTTTGGCTCAGTGGATAGAGCGTCAGCCTGTGGACTGAAGGGTCCCAGGTTTGACTCAGGTCAAGGACATGTAACTTGGTTGCGGGCATATCCCCAGTGGGGAGTGTGCAGGAGGCAGCTGATCGATGTTTCTCTCTCATCGATGTTTCTAACTCTCTATCCCTCTCCCTTCCTCTCTGTAAAAGAAAAAAAATCAATAAAATATATTTTAAAAAAAAGAAAAGAAAAGAGGCCTCATCTGACTACACAGCCTATGCTTTTAATCCCTATGTTGTGCTTTTTTTTCTTCAATAAATCACAATCGATCATAAAAGGAGAAAGAGAAAAATATACCTATTATTCCAAACTTTTCCTTGCTCAGAAGCATCAAGGGTTTCAAAAAATTATTTTGTCATTTAGGAATTAATCATTTAAGGAGAGATAGTGATAATGTTCAAGGCTGAAGAGAAATGAAGTCGTTTCTACCCCAACTTGGATAAAATATATTATGTTCAAAATAATATAATCTTTAAATCACAAAGTACTGATTTTGAATGTTTTATTAGCATGTAATTTTTTTTAAATATATTTTATTGATTTTTCACAGAGAGGAAGGGAGAGAGATAGAGTTAGAAACATCGATGAGAGAGAAACATCGATCAGCTGCCTGCTGCACGTCCCCCACCAGGGATGTGCCCGCAACCCAGGTACATGCCCTTGACTGGAATCGAACCCGGGACCTCTCAGTCCGCAGGCTGACGCTCTATCCACTGAGCCAAACCAGTTTCGGCATATTAGCATGTAATCTTGATGACTTTGGGCAATTACTTAAACTCTCTGAATCTCATCCCTGAATCTCTTAATGAATGGAATAACGTGGAAGTGACAGTATATGACTACTAAGATTGGTCCCATAAGGCTTTAGGGCAAAAAAATCGCTCTTAATTGAATCTTTTAAAAACTTATTCCACTTTTCATGTATTTATGCTTTTTTTTTCTTCCTAGCTATAAAGGAATAGGTTTTGCCCATTTTTTTCTGCCTATGCCTTAGCATCTAGCACATGACCTGGCAGATAATAAGTACTCAACCATAGTATATTTAATTGGTCATCATTTCCATGTTTTTATAAAGCTCTTCTTGATTAGAAAAATAACTTCACATTTTTTTAAATATATATTTTATTGTTTTTTTACAGAGAGGAAGGGAGAGGGATAGAGAGTTAAAAACATCAATGAGAGAGAAACATCGATCAGCTGCCTCCTGCACACTCCCTACTGGGGATGTACCTGTAACTAAGGTACATGCCCTTGACCGGAATCGAACCTGGGACCCTTGAGTCCACAGGCCGACACTCTATCCATTGAGCCAAACCAGTTAGGGCAATAACTTTATATTTTAAAGTGATGACTTTTTTGGTCACTATGCTGAATTTCATTGGGTTAAAAATAGACTTTGGGAAAAATTTTTCGTCTCTAGACATGGCCATGTTTCTCCCAATGCCTCCTTCCCCCACCCCATCAGTTTAATGGAGATAGAACTGACATATATCATTGTATGAGGTTCAAATGTACAGCATAAACATTTGATTTACGTATATTCTGAAATAATTGCTATAATAAGTTTAGTTAACATCCATAATCTCATTTAGATATAATAAAAGAAATGAAAAAGAAAAAAAATGTTTTTTCTTGTCATGAAAACTCATGGGCTTTACTCTCATAACAACTTTCATATATACTATACAGCAGTGGTAACTATAGTCATCATATTTCACATTACATACCCATGTTTTACATTATATACCTAGTACTTATTTCTTACAACTGGAAGTTTTACTTTTTACCACCTTCCTACAACCATTGTCCCCTTTCCCCCACCAATGGTCACCATAAATCTGAACTCTTTTTCTATGGTTTTTTATCTTTTTATTTTTTTATTCCACATATTAATGAAATTATACAGCATTTGTCATGTCTGACTTATTTCACTTAGCATAAAAGCTCTCAAAGTTCACCCATTTGTCCCAAATGGCAGGGTTTCCTCAATTTTTATGGCTGAATATATTCCATTGTATGTATTTCTTCCTTATTCATTCATCTGTTGATGAACACTTAAGTCATTTCCATGTCTTGGCTATTGTAAATAATGCTGCAGTGAATAATGGGGATGCAGTTACATTTTTGAATTAGTGTTTTCATTTCCTTTGTATATATTCCCAGAAGTGGAAATACTAAATCATATAATTGTTTTGTATTTAATTTTTTCAGTTTCCTCTATACTGGTTTTCACAGTGGCTGCAACAATTTGCAATTTCAACAACAGTGCACAAGGGTTCCTTTCTTTCCACATCCTCATTAGCATTTGTTATCTCGCATTTTTGATGATGGACATTCTAATAGGCATGATATGATATCTCTTTGGGGTTTTGACTTGCATTTCTCTAATGACTGGTGATGTTGAGCACCTTTTTCTGTGCCTTTGATATCCATATATCTTCTTTGGAAAAATATGTATTCAGTAGACCTAGCCATTGTGATTGATTCCACAATGGAGTAATGATCCATCTGATCAGCGACGCATGATGGTCTGGAGCACAAGATCTGAATCTCAGTTGCTTCTCCTATTATGTATGGATGATAAAAATAGGGTTATCTTGAGGAAAAAGTAAGATAACCTCTTTGGATATAGTTATTCCATTCATTAATGGAGTGTTTAATAGATAGCAACAACTATGACTTTTATTTTTACTTTCCTCTTTCAGCTTCTATTTTCTCCATTGATCTAGATGTTGCTCTAGACATCTCTTACACTAGTATTTTCTAACTGCTAAAGACCTTTTGAGCACATGGAGAGGCCCATATATATGTTCCATGTAAGAAAGTAAATAATTGAGATCAAGATCTTCATGTCAGCTTAATGTCAAGTATGAAACAGTAGAAGCAAGCAAGTGACATTAATAGGTTTCCAAAGCTGAAACCAGTGTGTGGAACATGCCAAGATGAAGCAGAGATGATTAGACATGGAGACAAATTTGAGAAAAAAGACAGTTTTTGCCCAGAGGTTCATATTCGTGCAAAGTTTTAATCCTCTGGTCATCAATATCACAGAGGGATCCAAGTAAACATGCAGTGTACTATAGGGATATTTGCATTTTTACATGAACAGTTTTTTAATGATGTCATAGAGAAACATTAACTAATTTCATTTTTAATTAGTTTCATGGTGTAGAAGAATTAAAAGTGGTTATATTTAGAACATATTTAATTAAAATGGATAAACTATATTTCAAGTGCACAGTATAGATAATCTCACTAAGTCCTACTCCTGGCTATACCACTGACTTAATTAATAGGAAGAGTTGCAGCATATTAATGAGAAGAACAGAGATGCTCTTGCTTTCTACCCTTCTTGTGACTGTAAGCCATTCCAGGTTCTTGGTAAGTGGGTAGCTGCTATTGAAGGCAGGAAATGTTTATTATTCAATGCAGTCGGCTGCAGTGACATTTCTTATCATTTCAGCATAACTGTGCCAGAGGGTCTGTAAATAGTATTTGCCAGAGGCAATTTTACACATTCATGATAGTCTTTGATGTCTGGGCTGGGCCCAACTGACAGAGCCCCTGAGGCTATCTTTCGGCTTTCCCTGCAGGCTGATAAAACAGTGTGAAGTTTGCAGAGAAACAAAACAAACTCAAGGAATTTCATTTAGTACTTTCTGAATTATCGTGACCTTAAGGAAGCTAATGCCTAGCAGATACCGGCCATTTAATAAGTAGGCATTGAGTGAGGGAGAGGCCAACTTGCATCCCAGTTATGGAGACTAATCTCAAGGGGGAAATGTTACCTTTAGGGACCATCTGGGCAGGTGTGACTTTATGCTGATCCTGCATAGAAAAGAGGAGATGGGAATATTAGACCCTCATTTTCAGGAAAATGAATGGTATTTAATAATGAATTAACATTTATTGAGCTCTTCCACTGTATACTGGTTAAAGGAATTTTTATGCATTTACTCATTTAAAGATAGCAACAGACCTATAAATTAGATGAGTAAACGGAGTCACAGATAGGTTAAGATTACACAGTAAGTGGTAGAGCATTAAAAAAATAAAACACTTAACATACTTTTTTATTAATATACTATATGTTCAGGACCCAAATTACCTTATCTGCTTCTTCTGACCCAGTAACTATTAATAAAATTTCTCTGCATTTTTTCCCTAGACTACATAATATCTGAAATGGTTATATTTATATGTGTATGGTTTTTAAATTTATGTTTATTATTTGTCTTTGTCAAGGAGAATGTAAGTGTCATGACAATAGAGCCGTCTTATTTTCTGCTTTCTCTACAACACTAAGAATAGTTCCTGGCAGAGGAGAGGCAGTCATTAAATATTTATTGACTCCATTAATTAATGGCATAAAAATGTTTCAGAAAGTGTTCTTAGAGGAAAGATGAGGGCTCTATCTTTTTTTAATGATAAAAAAGTGACACAGATACAAAATTTAATTCCCCAAATAGTATTAAAACCTGAGAAGGATTCTGTGCTCCAGAACAGTGCCAATTTTTGTTTCCTTGCTTTCTGAGCGCTCTTGGGGAAGAAACCACCTTGCAGGCAGATTTGCTAACATCCGGGCAGTGTTGCTGGTGGGGAGAGAGGCAGTTTGGAGACAGATTCGGGTCTCATCCCCAGCTCCATTTCTCCCCTGTCCTGTGACTTTGGAAAAGTTACATCTCCTCACTTCTTTGAGTCCTAGTTTCTTTCTATGTGGCATGAAATTTCAGATAATCCACCGCTCCCATCTTGGTAACTTAGTCAAGAAGATGGTGATTGACAGTCACATGTTGTACAACTTATTCCCTAGCCCTCCACCAGGTTAATCTTCAAAGCCCCACCTTCGTTGTATGACATTCATACTGTGAACCAGAGAGGTGAGGGGCTTCCCTGCCCCTGGTTGCTGCTGGGGTTGGAGTTCTTGTGATATCCCGAGAAAAGGAATTTTCTGAGAATTGCACGGGAGGATGCCATATAGTAGAAAGCTTTCTGCTCATGGAATTACACTCCTGGGTTTCCAAAGTCCCACTTCCCTTAGTCCAGTCATAGAAGAAGTGTTGCTGCTATTTCAGTAGAGCTAAACTCAGAGCCTATGTCCAGAGTTTCCTTTCAATGGTGGAGCCGGGTCCAGTCCAGCATCAGCTAGCTTAGCTTGTTTCCCACTGCAGTCCACCAGTCCATTGCATGTGGGATCTGCGGAGCCACATGCCTATGAAGGAAACACGGGAAGAAGCAAAATAAGAGTTCCCCACCAGCCAAGAGCCAGCGCAATAAGAGTGTCAAGAGAGAACAAGTTCCTTTACATAGGGGAGTATGTATTCCCAAATATTCATGAGCTTGCAGTGGCCATGACCATTCTAGCCAACCATCTCTGTCCCCAGGTGTATTTGACAGGCAAGTATCTGCCCTATGTCACCCCAACTTTATTTTGAATAATGTCCAGTCTCTTCAACCAGGCATTCAACTCATGCTATCATCTTTACTCCAATTTGCCTCCCTCTGCTGCAATTTGCCTTACTATCTCCCACTACAGATTACTCTATCATCTGCTTGCTTTGTCCATGATGTACACAACCTTCTCTCTTCTATACCAATAGTCCTATGCTCATCTGCTGTTTAATCCTAACTCTGCTTTCAAAGATGCAACCCACCTCCTGGCCCTCATTCCTGTCGATTTCATTAATATTCATCACCCTCTTCATATGTCTGCAGTACCAAGCTTCTTTCCCTCTGCTATCACTTTGTAGCATCCTGCTTTGTGCTTTGATCATGCCCCCTGAGTACATTATGTCTTAAATGAAATGCCCTGTGCTGCTTGGACTTCCCTGCCACAGTATCTCTTATAGTGTTTGACATAGAGTATGTATGAGCAAATAGTAGGCTGATGGCTACCTATACTGCTTCATTGCCTTCTCATGAAAAGTGAGTATTCCTGGTAATATGAAGGGTGCTGCGCTGTGTTGTGCTGCCCAGACCTCCCTCCAGGAATGATGAACTTATTCTTGCAACGGCTGAGAATCCTGTGGACAGGGGACTGTGGCTCTTGGCCCAACTCAGAGATGGCTTCCACTAGGGAGAGCCATTTTGCCCAAGACTACCCCTGGGCTACCAGTATCCACCACTGGTTTACTTAGGATTATAAAAGCCTGATACCATTGTCCCACTGAGAACAACTCTTAAAGGTTTTCCCTGCCCTGACCGGTTTGGCTCAGTGGATAGAGCATCGGCCTGCAGACTCATGGGTCCCAGGTTCGACTTCGGTCAAGGGCATGTACCTTGGTTGCGGGCACATACCGAGTAGGGAGTGTGCAGGAGGCAGCTGATCGATGTTTCTCTCTCATCGATGTTTCTAACTCTCTATCCCTCTCCCTTCCTCTCTGTAAAAAATCAATAAAATATATTTTAAAAAATCAATAAAATATATTAAAAAAAAAAAGGTTTTCCATGCTTCAGAGCTCCATGTAGAGTTACCTGCAGCCTTTATTGAGATGGCTTCACAGCCCCAGTTTTCAATCTGTCCACTCCTGTGTCTTCCCTTCTATTCCACAGATAATCCCAATGTTTCTCCCTGAGAACCTCCTAACTCCAACTCCTCAGTCTGGTTCCACAGAGCCCAACCTGTGACACTCACTAATCTGATATTTCATAATCGCACTCTCTTTCTGATTATAAGGGAAAAGGGATGTGGATAAAATGTAGTAAGAAGAGAGTCAATCAAAAGCAATCTGGAGAATCAATGAACCATATTTTTTGCATATCATGGAAAGGTTTTATTTGCTGTGTTTGTTTTATTAGTTAGATCTTCTGGGAAGACAGTTTTACTCTGCTTTCTAAATTATTGTCCCTATAAACGTAGATGATGATCATTGTTATTGTTAAAATGATAGATGGGAATATATGAGAGAAGACCATTAAAATGAGAATTGTGGTTGAATTGCAGTTACATGAATAAAAGGGGGACACATCAGCAAACCTTTTCATATATATATGAAAGGAAGGGAGAGGGAGAGAGAGAGAGAGAGAAGCATCAATGATGAGAGAGAATCATTGATTGGCTGCCTCCTGCATACCCTGCAGTGAGGGTGGAAAACACACAACTGGGAATCAAACAGTGACCTCCTGGTTCATAGGTCAATGCTTAAGGCTGGCCAGGCAAGCCTTTTCTTATTATAGAAACCAACCTCCAACTTTACAGAGAGCAGATCCTATCATTTATTCTATCCAAAGAAAAAAAATAGAATATGCATCAAAGTTGCCTAAATAGGCTCTCTTATGTGCTTTTGTAACCCCCAACTTGAACACTCTAGATGTCCTGAAGTAGGAAAATGCCCCTCATCATCTTTATTTGAGACTTAGCTGTCTGTAGTTTCAAAAACTCCAGCAACATGCATCATTATACATTTGCCCCTCCGTGAAATCGACTGCGTGCAGTCACTCTAGCAGTGCGACTAATTGGCTGGGTTCCGCAATACTACCTTGCCAATGATGCCGCTCTTTAGTTTTATAAACATTCAAAAATATTCGCTCAAATTGGCCAGCTTCCCAGCAACCATCTTAGTAAAGATAAGCTCCTTCCGTGGTGAGAGCAAGCATTTCAACCCCTTGAAAATAACAGCAGAAGTGTTTTTCTTTTACTATCCCTCCCCAGTGAATATTAAGCCTCTTTTTCTTGAAAAGAAAGAGCAAACCAAGCCCAGAATTTTCATTTCTCAACTTCATGTGAGTGGCAATGGCAGGTCGGGAAGTGTCTTTGAGAGCAGCCTCGATGCTTGTTTTTCTTTCAGAGAAAAACTGCTTTAGACCTAAAGCAAAAATACCCCTGAGATTTAATTATTTTCCTGTTTTATTTTTCACTACAAAGGCACTTACTCTTTTATTGTGTTGCTCTGTTGCAAAAAAAAAAAAAAATCTTTAGGAGATGATTTTTTTTTTTTTGAATGGTAAAGGCAATATAACTTCAAAGGTGGTAGTGCTCTGCCTTTCTTGTCTTTGACAAAGTCGCTGAGTGCTTTGAAAAATTTCAAGGTGACAGGAAGGTTTGTGGTTCAGATGGGTATAGAAAAGGTCTGGGATAAAAAATTTGGGGTATTTCCCCTTCATACTTTGCCTTTGTCTTTAAGTTTGTTGTGATTGCTGGCAATACAAACTGTATGCATTTGGATTATTCTAAAGAGATATTTTCCATAAAAGTTTAAGTTTCTTTTACCTAAAGGGATAAAAATACACATGAAGCCAAGGACTAAGATGACAGAGAACTGAAGAAGTCATCTTCTTGATTTCTCATCTGTTTCCCTTTGCACATCTGTTGTCAATTTTAATTTTTCTCTCTCTGACTAGAATTCCCAATACACTGGTGGTACCTGATGCCATCAAACTTGGCTGAGTTTATGGCCCCTCAGCCAGACTGCGATTTTCATATTTTCTCAATTTTATATTTTCAGGGAAGACTTTTGATTGATCCAGTCTGGAATGTCTATTGTCTATTTTGTTGTCTATAAATTGTGTCCGACAGTCAGAGTCAGGCTACAAAATGTTGGTTGCTCCCTTTTAAATTATGTGGATGAGAAGAAGGGGAAAGTGGAGAAAAATAATCAGGTCAGTCATCTGAAAAGAAGAGATTGGGCAAGAATGGAGGTAGAGACAAAACAATAAGTGTCCATATTATGCTGTGTCATGAATGTCAACTATTAACTTGGAAAACATGAGAAGAAATATTTTAGGCATAAGTCTAACTAGTTCAATTTTTAAATTTTGAGTAATTAATGTATGGCTCTATCAATAGCCTATCAGGGAAAGCATCTAGATACTTAATGTATTGTTAACCAATTCATTCCACATTCCCTCATTCATTCATTTACTCATTACTTTCCTTCCTTCCTTCCTTCCTTCCTTCCTTCCTTCCTTCCTTCCTTCCTTCCTTCCTTCCTTCTTTCCCTCCCTCAGTTATGCTGACAGTCCTTTCATTTATGTATTGAAAGGATACAGAAGTAGAAGCAGATGGGAGCATTTAAGCAAGAACTCCATCCAGAACAAATCTCAAGAATAGTGCGTGTGTTGGGCAGGGTACATGAATTGCTAACACATGCGCACTCACAATGGTTCAACATAAGAACTCTTCATTTGTGGGAAGAGTTCTGCTTCATGTCTATATTTAGGAGCCCAGGCTCTTTCTAGCTAATGACTCTCCCATCCCCGAGACCCCACCATGGTCTCCTGAATCCTCTGTATCTGGACAGCTCATGAATGATTAGGGAGAATGGGAAAATTTCATGAGAAGTTTTAAAGACCAGACCTGGGAATGGCATTCTTAATATCTTCCCACGTTGCTCACATAGCTGCACCGGGAGCTGACACTCAAGAAGATAAAAGACTAGTACTGCTCTTAGACCCTGGGCAAGAGAGGCCCCTGTTCTGATCCTGGTCTTTTAGCCTTTGAGACAGGTACTCTCAGGATTTCCTCCAGCTTCACCTCTCGCTACAGAGCCAAGGTCCAAGGGTGCCTGGGATGCTGGGAATCTCTAAAAAAGAAAAAAAAAAAAAGAAGTCCTGACAATGATCCTCAGTGGTACCTTGTTGCTCTTCCTAGGTTTATCTTCCCAAACATTGATGGTGCCTCCTACCTACATATCCTTAGGTCTCAGGGGTAGCCAAGTGGCGAATTTGGACAAAACTTGCATGGACAGAGTGGGTATGCATGGTGCCCCTCATGGTGCAGGGTGGAGTTCAGGTGGGCCAAAAAGGGGGAGGCCATGGTAAAGGGAAGGGGGATTGGGCCCAGGGGTTCCCGTGCAGACATTGTATAGGGCAGAACTCTGAGGAGTCCAAGAATTTCAAATTCAAACCTGGTTTTCCATTTTGCCACGGATGTATTTGATAATGTAGGAAACTAGAATATATTTTACTCAGCAGGTTTATAATATTGAGATGTATTGTATGTCGGCCTCCAGCTGTACTTTTGCTCTGGGCCCCAAAGTGATTAGGGGTGCTCCTTGTGGTGAGCTCTGGCAGGCGCTGACACAATGCACGGCCAGTGTGGTTTTATATTCTACCTTGCATGCTCTGAAAGGAAGGGGGAACTTAAAATAGCTAGCTGCTATTGGATAAAAATCAAAATTTGATTGCTCTGTTTCACCAAGCTTTATTCAATGGACCATTTCTGCTTCTATTACACTAAGCACGAATAAACTCTAAAAAGCAACTAATAAACAATCTTGTTTCATTTAATAGCAGCTACCTTTTCTTTTTAACTCTTCGTATGCGCCAGATACGATGCTAACTAATTACATTCATTATCCCATCTAATTCTAATAACTATATTAAGTAAGTAGTATCCTTATTTGACAGATCAAGGAACAACATAGGCAGAGGAAGGAAGTAATAGATTTAGAATCCGAGTGCAGATTTAAGTGAAAAGTTTGCAGTCTTTCTAGCAATGGTACAACACTGTCTTATTTTAGAATGGGTCTTAGATATCAGAAAGTCCATTGCCCTTCCTGCCCATTTTGTTTCACAGCCCAGCTAAGTAGTTGATCTCTCTCTATACAGTTACTTCTATTCTTAAGTCCCTTTATGTATTAAAACACTAGGGACTTTAGTGTATAAAAGCAACAGTTTTTAACTTATGAATCATGGAGCATTTGTGTTATTGACAGTATGAAAAAAAAAGGGTTACAGAGCAGCCAAGGGACTAGGTCTTGTACACAAATCACAGCCCACCTTATTTATATTATATGCCAAGAATTTGAAATTCCAATGCACATGAATATCAATTTGAAAAAAAACACCATATTCAAAATGTAAAGATCCAAACTAGTTGAGTTGTCTTTGTGTGCTTGTTTCATTTTTCTTTTTATTATGCAGACAGATGGGGTAGGGAGACCCTTGCACAGTGATAGAATTTTTTTCCTCACAGGTGGCCTCAAAGGTGTGTGTGTGTGTGTGTGTGTGTGTGTGTGTGTGTGTGTGTGTGTGTATTACAAGGAGCATAATTCTCTAGTTTATCACCGAGTCTGAGCCACTCTCAGGAACGAAATGGGTGCTGTTAATAATGATGCATAAAGTGAAACAGTCCCAGGAAAATGGCATCCATGTCTATCCTGGTCATAAATCAAAGCAAACAGGCCAGGACACATCTTTATCTGACATACTCACCAAGGGAAAACGTAGGGACAGACACAGATTAGTAGTTGCCAGATGCTGAAGGTGGGGTGAAGGGTTGACAGCAAAGGGCAGAAGGGAATTTTCAGAGATGATGGATGGTTCTATACCTTGATTATAGTGGTGGCCGCATAACTGTATGCTCCCGTCAGAACTCATAAGCCTGTGCACCAGAAAGTGGATTTACTCTATGTAAATTATACCTCATTTTTTAAAAAAATAACAGGGTTAAGATATCCTAGAACAAGAATGCCATCAACCTGAAATTAACTTTTGATTATAAAGGAAAAATAAAAGGAACATACACCTGCTCAGAAAGAAACAAAGAAAAACAATTAGGTCTATTTCATGATAAAGTTCACGAATCAGCACCACTCTAGAATCATTCTAAAGGAGTAACATTTTAAGAATTCTCCCCTGTTGCCACCAGCCACATGGCAGCAAAGGGTCATTATGGACTATAGAACCATGATTGCACTGTTGTCCTGTTCGGTGAAAGTCAGTGGGGAAATATTCAACTATGACTGAGGTGTCTGACCCAGCTGGTGGACCCTGCAAGTGTCTATGATAAGCCTCAGGAATGAACAGTGGGGAGGGGAGCGCAATGAAGTACACTGACTACACGCATTTGTTCATGAGAACGTTGGAGATACCCCCTGAGTAATAGCATGAGGGTTGTTGTTACAGATGACAGTGAAAGAAGGAACAAGAGGTAGTTAAATATGGGCTCTTCATATTCATGTGACTGCATGCATTCATCTCCACAGATCACTGAGCTCAGCAAAGCCTGAGTTATCTAAGACTTAAAGTGTATTAGGTAGGAGCATCTGCATTACAGGACATCTTCATAATTTTCATATTAGCGATATCACCACTCTTCAGTTTAAATAGCAATAAGTTCCCCAGATCCTTAGAAAAATGCTCATCTATAATTAACATTATATTATTACAGTTCAATTTTGGTCCACAATTACTTTATCTTATATCTTGTCCTAATTTTCCATGTCCAAAGAACAATTCATTAATTTTCCCAGGGTACACTGAGATCTCTTAGACCCATTAAAGCTTCCAAATTCATGTATTCTACAATTAAATTCGCATTCTAAAGCCTATACCAACTTGATGCCATTATTACCATTAATTGAAGGCAATGCACACAGTATTAAGAGCTTCAAATCTCAGCCCTATCCATGGCTATGAAAAGTTAAGTGGCATTTCCAGCCATGTGAAAAAAAGAAATTCATTGTACTTTCTTGTAGGCATAGGGTTATTGTAGCAATAAAATGAGAAATCCATCTTAAGCACTTGCACCAGCATTTAGCACATGGAAAGCATTCGATTAGTGTTGATGGTGTAGTGTAAGACCTACAATAAAGATGCAATAGTGGAGCTGCCTTAGCATCTGAAACCAGCAGGGTTTCCAGTGGCCGTACCTCAAGCTCCCTTCCCTTTCTACTCCCACAGAAGGGCCCCCTCACCAAACAAGCCTCCTTATCACGGGGGACCAGGCATAATGCTAATCGCTTCTGGGCAGCAGGAGTCCATTTCTTGCCACTCTGCAGAATTATTCAAACAAATCCATTACATCTTCTTGCAGGGACCAGGGGTCACCACACCCCACTTGCTCACTCCCTTCCCAAGTGCAGCTCTCTGTGGGGGGCCCTGCATAGTGTGCGGTGTCCTCCTGCCCTGGGCTGTGAATTTATATAACGCAGACACTGCTGTTGACCTCATCTTTCCAGCTGCTTAAAGAGACTTGACCCTGCCAAGCATGTGAGACACAAGAAGCTAATGAACAGGGCAGTTCAGAAACTTCCCAATATCCTTATCTCAAGATGGAACAGGGCTTGCTGAGGCTTGGCAACTTTATGCCAATTATCTGGTGCCTGCATCCTAAGGAGAGGACATTGCATGGATGACTTGAGATCAAATTTGTCAAAGCACAGAGAACCAGGCCATTGCCCACTGCAGTGACTTCCTTAGATCTTCCAGGCTGAGGAGCCTACGACCCGTGAGCTCAGGCCATGGGAAGGGATAGGAGCTTTCACTGTCCTGAGAATTATTACTCACTGATGCCACCGATGCTTCTCCCGTCAGCGGCATGCAGCTGTGGCAGCCTCTCAGGCAAGACTCCTGACTGATTTTTCTATCAGTCTTTAATAGTTAATCCCCATCTTGTTAGTTAAAATATTTCAGTGACTCCCTTAGGCCAGATAAATCCAAGTAAGTTTAAATTAGGTGCCTCAGCAGCCTCAGTCATTGAAGAAGCTTCTAGATAGAGCAAACCACATCATCCCCCTCATTAGGGACAGAGGGTCTTGAATGAAACCCCTTAATGGGCCTTCTTCATGACTCTGGGGCAGAATGGGATACATTAGTATTATAGCTCAGCCAAATTTTTTTTTTTTACAGCCCTTCTGAAGGATTCATTTTACATTAACAGGAAGCCTTGGCATTTTTCAACACAGCTGGAAAATCCTGCTTTCAGCAGAATGATGTGAACAGTGCAGAAATCTGGTCATGTCACTCTACTAAAACACGTTCAAGGGCTCCCTCCACCTACTGAATTGTGCCCTTTCTCCCCCTGTGAGTCTGCTATAACTAGGCCATCCCTGCCAGGTCTCACCTGTGCCTCACACCAGAGCACTCTTACACCTCCAGCCTCCAGCCCAGCAGCTGCCTGCTCTACATCTCTGTCTATCTAATGTCCTTTCTGTCAAGAATGCCTCCTGTACTTCTAATTCTGTTTACCCACTTTTCAGAACCTTTCTCAAATACCACCTTCTCCATTCTGACTTTCCATTCTGTGGGTTAAAAAAAAGGGGTGGGGGTGCGTTCAGTGGAAAGTAACCTCACAGGGTGATCTGATCACAAGTTCCTAACTGGGCAGGTCATGGTGGCTAGTCATACCCCATGCATATAACTTCTTTATTAAAAGGCTTATCTTTGTCTTAAGCAAGTTCTGTCCCTTGTTTCTGTGCATCTAGGTTAACACACCTTTGCAATGCCCTCTGTCAGACCCCTCCTAAGACTTAACCACCCTCAAGAGAACACATTATCTGACTATCCTGTAATCTGATCCATGGTTTGCTTTCTCCCATCTTCATGTAATCTTCCTTACAGTCCCTCTTTAATCTCAAATGCGTACAAGAAACCAAAACCAAAAACAAAAACTGTTCTCCGCCAAAGCATTTTTCTCAGGCTGTTGAGAGCTTGCTTCCAGGTGTAGCCTCTCTTTGACTCAGATACCTTTTTATAAAAATTCTCCATTGGATCTTACATCAACAAAACCTGCATATGGATAGAGTACACATTTTGATAATATTCTATTCCATTTCCTACCCACAAATGTGCATGCTGCAATGCAATAAAGCCTCTGTCTTGGTCCTGGTCACATTCACCTTCGCTCTCGTCAGCTCTGCCTGGACCAGTGCCTTACACATAGCAGCTTCTCAATAATGCACATCCCATTCCACTGGACATGATTTACTTCTCTCTTTTTGTGCCTCTAAACCCCTTTTTGTCATTGGTGTTTCCTTCCTATGCTGACTATCAACTCCACTTATCCACTCTCGGTCCAAAGAGAAAGGTGATCTTCAACCAAATGCCAGGCTCTCCTATAAACTTCAGGGGAACAAAGCTTGCTTTTAGCATTTAGAGACTGTTTGAGAAGCAGTCTAGAAGGGAACTCTCCCTGCATGCATTAATGGCTGTTATTATTGGTGATATCCATTCATGCAGCCAGTCTTAGGGCAACAACTGACACCTAGTCTCATGGCACACTCAGCACCTTAGCTAGTGGGAACTGGCAATGGAACTCCAAATGGCAACGTCTCCGTGGCTCAGAATAGAACACTCATGATTTTTCACTGTAGAAATCTGGTCAAAATGGCAGTAGTCTGTTTTGAACAATCGAACAAACTTATATCTGGGCTCAGTTTTTGCTTACTTTCTATTAATTTTCATGTTAGTGGATTTTTTTTCTGAGTTTACCATCTTTTGATGTTTCCTGAACACTTTTTCCTTTCTAAGCTAATTTAAAACACACACACACACACACACACACACACACACACACACACACACACGCCAAATATGGTGATAAATGCATGATGCTAAGATCCTTCCTTTATCTTGAGATCTATTTTAAATTTGCCTCAGGAGGGCATTTTCTGAAATTGTGCAGTGAGTGTCGATTTACAAACTGCGGAGCCCCCTGTGTGTTTTCAAGGGGGTCAGTGCTGAGGTGGGATTGAAGGCTCTATTTATCTTCCACAGAGACAGCTAAACAGTAGGCATCAGAATGAAGGAAATGTGACCAAAGTAAACCATGAAAATGTGCTTTCATTCCTTTAATCTCCCCAACTCAAGAGATTTAGACAGTGGAAAGCATAGCAAAAATCTTTCTCAAAATATGAAAATTCCTATCAGCATCTGTTTTCGCAGAAACTGAAGAGCATATGCAATGAAAATACAATACTTTGGGGAACCACCAGAATCCAGACCATCAAAAAATTATAAATAAATTTATTTTATTATTTTTCTACGTATACACAGTTGAATGAATTGGCTGAATACAAAGCATTTCCAATTCAGATTAAACAGGGCCTGCCAACTAAATAGACAGATTTCAAAAAGAATTAGGACTTTTACTTTAACAGTGTCTCTAAAACACTAGGCAATTGTTTATAATTTTAAGCATAATTTCCCCTCCCTATTTTTAAATAATATCATTATTATGGTGTACATTGTACATGGAGTGAAAGAATTTTAGACCAGTGATAATTCAGTCAAATAGATTTTACATGGAAACGGTTCAATCTAAATTATATATCAACATGTTTAATTACATCATTTCATTAATTTATTAAGCAAATATACTGTAAGAAATGTGCTAATTGCTCAGATTGCCAAAAGGAAAAAATAAAGCCCTCAAGGGGCTCAGTCTAACTTTACCATAAACTTAATCTTCACCCTGCACATTATCCTATTGCACATCCTATCTAATAATAGACAAACATGGTAATTAACTGTACCTCCACTATGCTTCCCATGGGCTAATCAGGTTGATATGCAAATTAACTGCCAACAAAGATGGCGGCCAGCAGCCAGGCCGCTGAAGCGAACATGAGGCATGGTTGCCCCGGTGATGGAGGAAGCCAAGGTTCCCCGCCTCTGCAGCCGGGCTCTGAGCTCCAGTCTAAGCAACAAGTTGCAATTATAGAAGCTAAACAAACCTCAGATACCTGCTTTCAGCCAGCCAGCCTCAGAGCTGGAGCCGCAACAAAGTTTCAATTACAGAAGGTAAATAAATCCCAGAATAAAAAAAAGAGAGAGACTGGGAGCTTCAGTTGCAGGCTTGGCCTGCCTGAAAACAGCCCTTAGCCCCTCATCCAGGCTGGCCAGGCACCCCAGTGGGTCCCCCACCCTGAAGGGGGTGCGGGCAGCCTGAAAACAGCCCTCAGGCCCTCATCCAGGCTGGCCAGGCACCCAAGTGGGACCCCCACCCTGATCTGGGACACCATTCAGGGCAAACCAGCCGGCCCCCACCCATGCACCAGGCCTCTATCCTATATAGTAAAAGGGTATTATGCAAACTGACCCTAACAGCAGAAAGACTGGGAATGACTGGTCACTATGACACACACTGACCACCAGGGGGCAGACGCTCAATGCAGGAGCTGCCCTCTGGTGGTCAGTGTGCTCCCACATGGGGGAGCTCTGCCACAAGCCAAGCTGATGGCTGCCAGTACAGCGGTGGTGGTGGGAGCCTTTCCCGCCTCCTCAGCAGCGCTAAGGATGTACGACTGCAGCTTAGGTCTGCTCCCTGCTGGCAAGTGGACATCCCCCGAGGGCTGCCAGGCTGCCAGAGGGATGTCTGATTGCCATCTTAGGCCCAATCTCCTGAGGAGCAGGCCTCAGCCAGCAGGTAGTCATCTCCCGAGGGGTCCCAGACTGTGAGAGGGCACAAGCCGGGCTGAAGGGCCCCTCCCCCCGGAGTGCACAAATTTTTGTGCACTGAGCCTCTAGTAGGATAATAAAAGCCTAATATGCAAATTGTCCCCTCTGGTGGTCTTTCCACCTAGAGTTCAACCACTTGCTATGATGTGCCCTCACCACCAGGGGGCGGCTTGGAACATGGTGGACATCAGTGAAGCGATGCTGGCAGAGAGCGGCAGTGGAGGTGCTGTTGGCCCTAATGGGCCCTGATGATGGCGGGATAGTGGAGCAGGTGAGCGGGCGGTGCCAGGCCAAGGCGGGTGTGAGCAGGGGCCCAGTCTTCCTGCTGATCATCCCGCAGATGGCCACTAGCAGCAGCATCAAGGGACAGATCTCCCACCCAGCTCCCAGGTGCTGAGGGAGAAAAGGTAAATAGCAATATTAAAATATTTCTTCTAATTACTTCCCTTTTAATGTGCACAAATCCATGCACCGGGACATTAGTACATTATCCTATCACACATAAACTATGAACTGCAAGTCGCCATATTAAGGTACAGGATAGAATAAAGATCAGAACACAAATTGACACAAAAGAATGAATGACTCATGGAAAAGAGTTCGTATTTTATCCACAAGAACAATGGACTCCAAAGTACAGTAAGCTATCTTCATAAATGCTCAAAATAATCCATTGGAATATTGGAAGAAAATAGAGAATATCTATTTACATTTATTTTTATCTTATTTATTTTTCTTTTTGTGTATGTTTTCTAATGTGCACCATATATGTAATTCAGAGATGCACACTTTGTAAATGAAACATATTCTGAATTTTTTTTTTTAACTTATGGTGTACACAATATAGAACTTGCAGACTACTTATCTTGCAGTTGTGAAGCCACTGGATTATTTTAATATAGCAAAGCTAGAGACTGGTTTATATTTGAGGAAGATTACTTGGTGGCAATTGGAGGAGCATGAAAACTGACAAAGATGTATGTCGAAGATGATGCATTTTCTTAAATTTATTGGGGTGATATTGGTCAATATGAACATGTATATTTCAGGTGTGGGTTTCTATGTTACAAGATCTTTATATTGCACTCTGTGCCCATCACCCAAAGTCAAATCTTCTTCCATCATTATATATTGGTACCCTTTTCTAGATGATGAGTTTCAGAACTAAGGAAGTGAAGTGGAATGGAAGGTAGAAGACTAATTTGAAATACATTAGTGGGGATGAGTAAATAAGATTTACCCTAATGTGAGTTGTCAGTGAAAAGAGTGTATAGGGAGACTCTACCTCCCAAATTGTAGGTTTGGTGATAGAATAAATGGTACATCTTAATTGAGATACTTAATATAAGAAAAGCTTGGGGCTGATTTGGGTTAAGAGGAAGCCTGCATTCAGGTTAGCATTTGAGTTGGAGATGTGTGTGAGACATCTTTAGAATTAGAGATGTTCAGGTAATAGTTGAATAATTAGATCTTTTACTGAAGAGGGACCAGATGGTGACCAGATTTATGAGGCTTTTAAACATAGTTGGTAGTAGAGTTGGTTATCTCTTGACTGTCAAAGCCAATTTTAGATTTCTGGGAAGTACTTAAAATAATGTGCATGGCTGAAATAAATAGATAGTTCCATAGTATGATCTCTTAGTACTAGGAAATTCTTCCTGAAACAGATTATTCGTTGCACAGACCTACAGCTGTAGTCCCAAAGGTAGCAATCTTAGAGCACACACATTGCATAAAATGAAAATGCTGACCTAACCATTAGACCAGCTGCAGAGATCAAAACAGGGCTGACTTTCATTGTAGCAAAGGGCCTACAAAGACCACAGCAAAGGGCCAGGATAGGTCAGTATTGTGAAGGCCCTGAATTGAATGGGAGCCACAATAAAGACTTAGGGCCAAGAGAATTATAGGAGGTGTATCTAAACAATGAAAGAAAAGGGATGAGCCTTGAACTTACTCAAGTGTTTCTGCTTCTCTTTGTACTGTCAACATTTTGAAGACAGTATGGCATGAATTTTGATTACTCCTGATGTAATGAAAGCTGAAAGAATTTTACATGGGAGAAAATGATAACAATACAAAATGAGAAGCCAATTTGTTCTGATCATTATTAATTGATGGTTACTGGATTTTGAATTATGGGATCAGGTCTCTTGGATCTTTTTCTTGTAAATAAAGGCTATATTAAAAATACTGTAGCAGATTCCAATAGCTTTATTTTTTTTCAAACAATTGGGCTCCCAGGAATAATTACATTTAACATATTTGTGTAGTTCTTTGTGGAACTTTATGTGTGCGTGTGTGTGTGTGTAGTGGTAAACTTATATATAAATACTATGAGTAGGGATGTACAGATATCCTATATTTATAAATGGCAATTTATAAACTTGTACTAACATCTAAACTTCATTTCCCAATTTATTTCAATATGTATCTTATTTCTAAAGGCAATGTAATATTTCTCACTGTAGGGGTATTATAATTTACAAAAACAGTGGCCATTTATATGTCTCCAATTCTTTTCACTATGATAGGCAATAGTTCAATGACTCAAGGGGTAATTTTAAAATTATAATTCTCCCAAATGAAGTATATTGTATGAAAAATACTTATTTAAATTAATAATCATCATCTTAGACACACATATGAAAGGACTACACTTACTAAAACCATTTGAAGAAAGAGGAGATTGCCACCTGCCTTCTCACACTCATTCAGGAGCAGGATGACTTATCTGAGCAATTTAAATTTTACATACACATGCATTCTATGGATGCATGCATATATACATATGATAACATGTAAATTTGTGCTTAAGAGTGTGTCTGTGGTGTGTGTGTGTGTGTGTGTGTGTGTGTGTGTGTGTGTGTGTGTAGGTGCCAATAATTGGATTTCTGTAAGTCAAATGCCTGGATGCTTGTGTAATATCCTTACTGAACCTTATCTCCCCAGAATTCTGAGTTTAGTGTAAGATACAATAAAGTTGTCTGAATAATACCTAAACTCAAGAAACTTAAATTTGAGAAACATTTTATATTTTTCAGATACTTTCTTTGTTGCCATTGACAACTCAACGCAATTTCTGAAACTATAAACTGTAGTGGCCTTCAGTGATAGCAGGATTCTGATACTCAAATAATGTTATCAGGCTCTGACTTTCTCGATTTTCTTTTCAGAGAGACTTTCCCTTTGTGCTAGACAGAGCCCGGCACAGAATAAGTGCTTTACAATCATTCTTTAAAAGAGTGAATGATGGTGAAGAAGGTTACTTTTGCCAACAATCTCGCAAAAATCCCATAATTAAGCCCCATTGGTCCAGTGTGGGCCACTTCATTGTTGTACCAACTTTTGACCAGGGATATGAAATGCACAGATGGGCCAGGTATCAGTCCCTAAGATATAATACAGATGATGCAATTTGATAGAACCGGTCTGTACTATCAAGCTTAAGTTTTGTGCCTGATAGTCTGCTAGGTATTTTGTAAGATCTAAAGGTGTATATGATCTTTTCCATTTTTAAAGAATTCATCACCTGGTAAGGAAATGTACCACTCAGATATGCACTGGTAAATTTGATAATATCTGCCCCTTTATATCTGGGATTTCAAGAACCTGTTAGTATACATCATATCATCTGCAAATGAAACTCCTGTGTCAAATTATTATTTAAAATAAAGAAAATGTTTGGTACTTCATAGTATAAAGAGTTTTTTATGTATTTTTGTTTATGTATTTTGCTTTCTAGATTAATCATTCTCACATTTCTATAAACAAATTTCTCCAAAGGGAAGTTCTTTCAAAATTCTAATATTGTCTATTGTGTTCAGAAAAAATACAAATTTTAAAAAGCCTGCTCTTTGGAGGATGAAAAAATAACACTGCAATGAGATATTTGAGTCAGATCTGTGATCAAGCACAGAGCCATGTTCTAGTTTACTCTTCCTGGTATAGCCATATGTTCTGATTTTACCAAATGCATCCAGTTATTTGGAAAGCCAAATGGAACTTGTTGCTTATCCTGTCAACTTTTCCATCACCTCAGGTCTTGGCTTAGGATGTCTTAGTGATAATGCAAGGAAAGTATATCAAGAATGTAACATGGTTTGTCACCAGCTGGAAAGAATTGATAGAAATGATGTTGCAGCTAACATCAGAGCTTTTATCTAGTATACTAAAAGAATTAACACTTATACATGGACCTATAAGAAACTGCCATTGTTAAGGTCAAAACCATCAACTATCAACATGATTCCACCCACTATATAGGCAAATAATAGTTATCAAAGTACATAAACAGGGAGGACACAATAAAAATAGGTTTAACTTTTATCCCTGTGTTGTTTATGCTTACCTTCGTCCGCCCCTTCTTCATTGACAGTGCTGGGTAAACTTTAGCTCAATCACAGCTGAAGTATCACAAATATTTAATTAGCATGGCCCAAATTAATGAGGTTGAGGGTCTGCCTTGTTGAATTCACTCACAGTGACTTCTTATGGGAGGGAAGCCGCACATAAGGACTCCTCCACCTCCATCCAGTTACTTCAAATTCAGATAACACTGACTTTAGAATCTCATCAGGGGAAATTGACATAATTAAGCACTCTTCAAAGAAAAATAAACTCTGATGTTTCTAATACTATTAAATATTTACTGTGCATATCATTACAGCAAATTCGCTGGCAGAAAGTGATTCTCCCAACGTAGATCAAATGAGAACATCACATTGCCTTGTAGCAAGTGTATCCAGCTCTGTGAATTATTAAACAACATATATCTATATGCATAAAATATAAATGTTGTAGCTGCACAGTGTGAAGACTGAAGACTCTATGAAAGTATGACTGGAATATGTTCCCCAGTACTCCCAATTGTCAGCTCAGACTTGAAGCTTGCTATGCTTATCTCTGCAGATAGGGGCTCCCTCATCCTGAATGCCACACCCCAAGGTGCAATTAGAATGAATAAGAAGCCCTGGCTGGTGTGGCTCAGTTGGTTGAGTGTTGTACCATGCACTGGTGTGATTCTGGATCAGGGCACAAATCTGGATTGCAGGCTCCATCCCCAGTAGGGGGCGTGCAGGAGGCAGCTGATCAATGTTTCTCCCTCTCCCTTCCTCTCTCCCTAAAAATGAATGAATGAATAAATAAATAAATAAATAAATAACAACATATTTTTTTTAAAAGAATTCAGATGAAAAAAATAATTAAATTACCAAATTGAGTGCAATTTCTTGTGCAAACAAACAAACAAAATCAAGTGAGGATATTGAATTAGAGAAGCCAACCCAAAGGATGTCAGGCCCCAAATTGGCCTTTTCTGACATGACACTCTGCTTAAATGGGCAAATGAGAGAAAAATAACTGGCCAACATCTGTTTATGTATTATGTTCTCACTGTCCAGAAAGACGGGGGTTGTCAGGAAGGCTGAGCTAACCAGAATTGCTAAGCTGTTTTTTGTTGGAATAACATTAAATTTTAACTTTTGAGTGTCTCTGGGTTCCCGATAGCAGAGCAGAGGTGCTAGCCATTTTTTTTTCAAAAGACTTGATTTTAAAAAATAATAGTTTGAAACACCTAAAACATTGGCAAAGACTAAGAGAATTTGAACTCCTCCAAACTCTATATTCCAATTGTTCAGAGGGACAAATATTCCCCTAACAATTCTAAAAGAGAACCTGTCTAGTTATGAGGTGAACTAGTCATTGGCATGGTAATTCAAAAAGAATGTCTTCAGAGCACCAGAAAATGCAAAATGAATGAAGTCATTTTTCAGAATTATTTGTCCACACTTCCAATGATTGCCATAGCATTGCTTACCAGGAGGGAATTAGTTAAACTAAATAAGAGGTTAAATAAAAGTTCAGCGTTTTATTCTGAAAAATTTTAAGCATGTATATGAGTAACAAGATTAGCATAATAAACTCTCAACTAGCCCCTAACCCATATGCTACAGTTGTCACTATTTTCTCCCCTTATTTTGATCTATTCTTTTTCTCGCTCTTTTTTGTTATTTTTAAAATCAGTTTTACAGAAGCATTTTAGAGACAACCCAAATATTTTTCACCACTGAATTTTCCAGTATGCATTTATTAAAAAAACAAGAATAAGAACATTTTATATAATTACATCATTATTGAATCTAAAATTTAACACTTAAATTCAAAAAACATGGATTGCCTTGTGTCCAAAAAAAGAATCCAGTTTTCCAGTTGATTGGTCATTTGCAATCAGGATCCACCAACTTTCACCCACTGCATTTGGCTGTCCCCTGTTGTGCTTCTTAAATCTCGTACTTTATGAGTTTCCACTTTTCCATCTGACTTTCCTGTGCCATTAACTGGTTTAAGGAGCATGTCAGTTTCTCAGAATTTCCAACATTGTAGATTCATTTAACTGTTTATTCAAGGTGTCAATCAACTTGTCCTTATACACGTTGTTCATAAGCTGGATGTTGATTCTAAAATCTTGGCAAGATTACTTTCTATGTGTTTTGTCCTTCATATCACATCACATCACATCAGGGCTCACATTATGTCCTGCTTTTGAGAGGATTGATTTCCTAGGGTCAGCCCAACTTTTTTATGGTAAAGTGGCATGTCAGTCCTGAAGTAACACTTGGTTTTGTGTAATAAATTTCCTGTTTAATTTTCCTCTAGAGGTGTTAGCAACCATTGATTAAGATTGCTTAAATCAATTACTGCTTTAGGGAATGTAAAATGAGAATAAAAGCCTTTTTATCTATGTTATTTAATCACTTTCTTCAAAGATTTTCATAAAATTAAACAGTCATATTAATATATATCTTTATTAATATGCCTTGCCTTGCTGAAGTATTATTTTAGAAAAACTGTTTATCTGACAGATTGATTGATAGATCTCTCTCTCTCTCCATTTGTTGTATGGATTTTTAAAATTGGTTTCAGTATTTCTTTTCCTTCCCTGTCTTGTATTATCACATCATGTCACAAATTACTTAATTTAACCAAACATTTGAGGTAATTTTATTTTTATATTATATATCAAATATCTTTCTTGATTTGTGATTGTTTTTGCTTTTATTCTAACCATAGTTACCTGGATTGTTTATAAGAAACTGTGTATTCAGTACTGTTTCATTACTGTCATAGGATTTTTGTGTTATGATATATAATCTTAAAATGTTGCTGTTTTGCTATTTATTGCTCTCTTAATAATAGCCAATAGATTAATATGCACTTTGTACACACACTGTTTTAAAAATCATATATGAATGATCTAATTGAATAGTCATTCATCTTTATTATCAACCCATTTGGGATATGAGTACATCAAGGTAATACTGAGCTGATGGTAATCTACACATCAGAGCCAGTCTGTCTATCTCTATGCCCTATATATATATAGCAGAGATATGGAACTGTTTCTTAGCTATAAAGTATCTTCAAGTTGTTTTTCTCAGGGTTTATTTAAATTATCACTGACATAAAATATCAAATGATGACTTTTTGTTACCTTCACAAATAAATGAAATCTTATCTAGGTATCAGTTTCTTAAATAGCAACTTTTCTTCCTTCAAGACTCAGTCAAAATGTATTTTTAAATAATGTGCTTCTTGGTAAAACAAATATTAACATAAAATAATGTGTTTTATGCTCAAATACAGTAAGAAATTAAACAGATTGCTATTTTTTATTTGTTTGTTTTATTCAGAGATCAGCACACTTTTTCTATAAAGGGCTGATATTAAATATTTGCCGCTCTGCATGCTATGCAGTTTCTATGCGAAAAAACATTCACAGATAATACACGAAGGAATGAGTCTGGTTGTGTTTCAATAAAAGCTTTATAAAAACAGGCAGTGGCCATATTTGGATTATGGGTCCATGTGTTCAGATCTCTAGCCTTTCTTATTCTCTGGAGGCTGAGCTGGGGAAGATCTGCTTCAAAGCCCCCTCAGATTGGTGGTGGAGTCCTTTTCCTTTGTCATTAGTACTGAGCTGGAAGCTTCCCTTTGACAATTAGAGGGCACCTAGTTCCTAGAGGCAGATATATTTGATTTCAGAGAGGAAGGGAGAGGGAGAGAGAGATGTAAACATTAATGATGAGAAAGAATAATTGATTGGCTCCCTCCTGCACACCCCACACTGGGGATCAAGCCCACAACCCAGGCATGTGGTCTGATTGGAAATCTAACCATGACCCCTGGTTCATCGGTTGACTCCCAACCACTGAGCCACGCCAGCTGGGCCAAGGATTTTTTAAATTGTATCTTTCATTCATTGGTTGCATCTTTCCACCCAAGTGCAAGAATTACCATATTACCTCTTTTATCAATAATACTTGATTGCAAACTTGCTGGTTCTTTTCTGAGTTCATCTTTTTCTTAGTACCCTGTCATGTGCACCTAATAACAATGAATGGAAACTGGTGAAACTCAGTTTTGCTATTCTTTGCCTAAAACCATAAAATTTTTTTTTTTGGACTTCCGAATTATGTCAGGCAATGGTGTCATGAACTACTTTCCCACTGCATAACACTTAGTTGGAAATATGGAATGGAAGCCAACAGAAATCACTTTTGTAATCTCCATTAACAGTTCCCTCACTGCGCTACACCTAACCTCAAAGCCAATGGCACATACTTTGGTTATCTTTTTTTCTTTTCTTTACAGTTTCCCATATCTAGGTACAAACTCTTGCTTTATTGACAAATGAACTAAAAATCTCAGACTCTCAAAAGAAAAAAAAAGAGTATAATTCTTTTTTTTAATAAATAAATTTTATTGATTTTTTTACAGAGAGGGAGAGGGATAGAGAGTTAGAAACATCAATGAGAGAGAAACATTGATCAGCTGCCTCCTGCACACCTGCTACTGGGGATGTACCCACAACCAAGGTACGTGCCCTTGACCAGAATTGAACCTGGGCCCTTCAGTCCATAGGCCGACGCTCTATCCACCGAGCCAAACCAGTTAGGGCAAGAGTATAATTCTTATAATATGTCAACCAAGGGTCAATGGTGAATCTACTCCTATTCAACTCTTGGTCTTTTCCTGTGCCAAAGAATGTCATCTCCATATTGCTGCTGCTTCAACAGGTCTTAATATAAAGACACATGTTGTACACAACTGAATTGAAAAGACCTGTAGCTGAGCCATCACCAACTTGCAGTTGACATGTAACTGATGTGAGAAATAAATCTCTGTTATAAGCCACTGGGATTTTGGGGCCATTTGTTCCTATAGTAGAGCTTCCAAATACAGTTTCTTAATAGATTTTCAAAGTAAGAAAGGAGCCTGTGGGAAATGGGAAAGGAAGTCTCGGGTGAGTGGCAGGAAGGGCTACATATGACTGTTCAGAGGACTGCTCAAAATATATATATGTGGGTTTGTTTAAATACATGCAGGTATGTGTATGTGTAAATAAAAAGATAGATGGTAGATGATAGATGGATGGATAGATAGATGATAGATAGATAGATAGATAGATAGATAGATAGATAGATAGATAGATAGATGATAGATTTGTTTCAGGAAAGCCCCTCTGCCCCAGATGTAGGAGCAGAATTGGGGGAATTCGGTGAATCAAATTCTTTTTATCACTTCTTATGGCCACGTGGGCTATTCTAGCTTAGACAAAAGTACTAGTATTTTATGTGTAGTTTAAAAACACTCTTCTCAATCCATCTTCATTGATTGTGTTATTAGAGATTTCCCTCACATCTTGCTTTATGGTCTTATTTTTCCATTTATAGTCTGGCTGTTAGCTTTTGCCCTTTTTAATATCTCTGTGGGTATTTTTAAGGACATTTATTGGAAGGCATATTGAAAATTAATAGTGCTCTTCTGCGCTAAGCTAGATTTATTTTACCAACATTTGGGGGCTGCTGTTTTGTCTTTGTTAAAACAAATGTAGTATAAACAAGGCATTGCATATTTTTCCTAATGTGTTTTGCTTACTTAGAACTAAAATTAAACAAGGAGATATGAATTAGTTCAGTGAAATTGTTGGTGGCCCTAATCGTCTCTCTCAATTGTTGGAGTGCTTTGGAGCTTTAAAGGGAAAGACTCATTTGGGGAAGACAGATCAGAGAGTCTGGTACTGTGACATTCCCTTTCTCTCCCACACTTGTTCCATTCATCGTAGGAAGGTGCCTTGTTCCCTTAGCCTTCCCTCACCAGGCAACAGTGTCATACTGGATGTCAGAGAAGATTAATAGCCTGTTGGTTGAATTCACCTGTGTTTTTTTTCTCCAAGAGCTAATGTGAGCAATAAAGAACACAAGCTCATGAAAAGACATAACTCTTTTTGTCATCTGTGTCACTATGATTCAATACATTCACATACAAGAAGACAGTAGTGTCTGCTACAGTGGGGCGGCTTTACAAACGCTCATCCCTCCCTGCCCAGAGAAAAACAGGAAAAACAGTCACTTGGGCCTATTAAAATTTCACTTCAACAGAGGACACATTATCTGAGAAGCTACATCTCCCCCAAAAAATCTAACACTATCATTAGTTCATTTTTACTCTTAATTCAGTATAAAGATTTTTTTTCTGCAGGTTGGGGATAAAAGTAGAACTAGCCTTTTTCTAATTCACTCTTTCTTTTTAACTTATATTTATCACTCAGAAAAAATGGTGATGTCAATAGATGAAGATCAAAAACACAGAATATTATCTTTTTCACCAGCAGGTACCTAGAAAAATTACTTATTCTGTGGGAAGAGGTGTATTTATTGTCTTCTCCTCCTCCTCCTCCTCCTCCTCCTCCTCCTCCTCCTCCTCCTCCTCCTCCTCCTCCTCCTCCTCTGGCTTCTTTTTCTGGTAAACAGAACTCATTCTAATAAACAGAACTCTTCCTAAAACAGACTCTACTTCTATAATAGTTGTTTGGATAACTATACCCGTCCCCCCCCGCCCCCCGGACCCTCCCGCCATGGATAGTGCAAGAAACTTGTCAGTAAGCATCTGGCATATATAGAAAAAAGCTCTAATGTTACCTCAAAGTTGAAGGAATTTTTTCTTTACACAAATCATTAGGTTTCTGTGGAGAAAATGATATAGTAATCCTATCTAATAAAAGAGAAACATGGTAATTAGCGTACGACTGCTACCCTTCCCGTTGGCTAATCAGGGTGATATGCAAATTAACTGCCAGCCAAGATGGCGGCCAGCAGCCAGGCAGCTGGAAGCAAACATGAGGCTTGCTTGCTTCAGTGACGGAGGACTCCAATCTTCCCCGCCTGCCGCTGCCGGCCTCTGAGCTGCAGCTCTAAGCAACTATGTTACAAATATAGAAGCTAAACAAAACCCCAGAAACCTGCTTTAGTTGCTGGGCTTCAGCCAGCAGGATCACAACATTGTTTCAAATACAGAAGGTAAACAAAGGCCAGAAACCTGCTTTCAGCAGCGGAGGCCTAAGAGCTGGGGCCAAGCCTCAAAGCTAAAGCTGGCCCAGAATAAAAAAAGGAAAAAGAGAAAAAGGAGCGGTTGGGAGCTTTAGTTACTCGCCAGCCTGAAAACAGCCCTCAGACCCTCACCCAGACTGGCCAGGCAACCCTGTAGGGACCCCCACCCTGAAGGGTGTGTGACCAGCTGCAAACAGACATCATCCCCTCACCCAGGCTGGCCAGGCACCCCAATGGGGACCCCCACCCTGATCCAGGACACCCTTCAGGGCAAACCAGCCGGCCCCCACCCGTGCACCAGGCCTCTATCCTATATAGTAAAAGGGTAATATGCCTCCCAGCACTGGGATCAGCGGAGCCGCGAGGCCTCCAGGCACCAGGATTAGCATGACAGGGGGCAGCGCCCAAACCCCCTGATGGCCCTGCGGCTCTGTGTGTGACAGGGGGCGGGGCCACAACCTCCCTATGGGCCCTGCTCTGTTTGTGACAGGGGAAGGCAACCCCAACCCCCTGATGGGCCCTGCTCTGTGCATGACGGGGAGAGCTCCCCAACCCCCTGATCGACCCTGCTCTGTGCATGACAGGGTATGGAGCCCCGACCCCCCTGATGGGCCCTGCTCTGTGCAAGACAGGGGGTGGTGCCGCAACCTGCCCATTGACCCTGCTTTGAGTGTGACAGGGGGCGGTGCCCCAACCCCCCAATCGGCCCTACCCTGAGCATGACTGAGGGTGGTGACGCAACCTCCCCATCCACCCTGCTCTGTGCATGACAGGGGCGGCGCCCCAACTCCCCAATCAGCCCTGCTCTGAGCCCAACCAGGGACTGCACCTAGGGATTGGGCCTGCCCTCTGCCACCCGGGAGTGGGCCTCCCGAGGGGTCCCAGACTGCGAGAAGGCATAGGCCGGGCTGAGGGACCCTCCCTCCCCCCCGAGTGCACAAATTTTTGTGCACTGGGCCTCTAGTATGTTATAAAGGAGAATTTTAAAAAATGTATGATAAAAATAAATATATTTTGGAAAACATTTTCTTAATGTTTTCTAGTGTAAGGGTGGGGAATCTATTATACATAGCAAATTAGAAAATTGATAGAAATATTACATACCGATGGTAAGAGAAAGAAGAAAGAGAAGGTGAAGAAATTGTACAGAGAAGATGACCAAGGATTTCTGATATTTAAGTAAGTGAAATATATATATAAAGTTTAAATTCTGAGCAGGACTCATAGTAATTGATCTGTAAGTTTGTGCTAAGTAAATATATTAAAACTCTTTTCCTCTGTACCTCTGAGCTGAGCAGTTAATAAAATTATATCCAATAGCAAAATCTACTTGAGATTGGGAGTGTTCTTCTCCCCCTGAGTCTTGGACAGCACGTTAGCACATTGGAGGGAGTCTCTGATTTTTTTTCTTTCTTCTCTTCATCTTGTCAGAGTCTGTTGATGATGATGAATCATTTGTGCACCTGTATTCCTTTTGGACCTTCATTGCACGCTGACACGCGCACATTTTTTGCTGCCTCTTTTTATTTGGTGGCAATGAGTGATGCCCTTGGTGTCAGCACAATTGCTTCAGTTTTGAAATACCGAATAAGATAATGAGACCCCAGGAGTCACTGACGGGGAGGAGAAGAGATGGAATGGGGTGTCTCCAAAGGTTCTCAGGAGCTAAAAAGCTGCTTGAACGATCATTTGATGATGAATCTGATTTTCCTGGGTTTAAACTGTGAACCAAGAATAAGTTTGTTACTTTTATGAGGTTTATTAAAAGGCAGGGTATAAGTTTCCAGTGGGAGAAACTAACTTGATTGTTACAAGTAGAAATTAGTCAACAGTGGGCATTGGGAGGTGACAAAAAACAGAGAAGTATACACAGTTTTGCCAGAGCAAAATGAACAGTCAAGATATTGGCATGTAATGAAGTCTCTTATTTGCCACTAAATTCTGAGACCTTTTAAAACTCCAGACCATTGCATGAATGGGTTAATTCTGTAGGTAGTTGCCAGTCTGTCAAATTAGTCTTCACATAATTCCTTCCATGCTGAGAACAATCCTTATTCCAACACATTAGAGATGAAAAATATGTATTGCTAATGTCTGAAGATTCACCCAGGCCCTTATTCCACATGTTTGTTTTTGGATACTTAGATGATGTTTCCAGCACGCATTCACCTTCAGCCAGTGTACAGTTTCTAAATGGGATTAGTCCTGGATATAGATTTACAAAATTAAGGAGGTACGAATGTGGCAAAGGGTCTTAGCAAGAGATAATGAGGCCTTGGACTGTTGCTCAACCTCTCTCACTCTCAGTGATCTCACCTAAAAAGTGGGTAAAATAAAATATCATAGCCTTCCTGTGAGGATTATCTTCAGGATCAAATAAGATAATGAAAAATGTGAAAGCAATTGAAATGCCAACTGTGAAATAGTTTATATACAAATATTAGTCATTATGATGCATTAATTTAATCATCATTTATTGACCTTGCATAAAGCGTCAGGTTTTTGTAATCAAAACTAGAAATATAAAACTGAAACTCAGTGTCTTCCATCAAGGATAAACATGTAGTTATTAGTAAAATACTCCAAAATTCAAAGCTAGTCCTAGAAATTTCATTTCAAGGTGTCATAAGCAGTGAGAAGGATGACAGTCTTTTAAGTCATTCCTTTAAGATATTGATAGTTTTAATAGAATAAGTGCGTAAAAAGAGTAACTACTTCTTCCCATGGTATCAATCCCCTCCACACCATTTTCATGTTTATGAGAAGACCCTGCCAATAAAGACATCGTTCCCATCATTATTGCAAAGTGGAGAGACCAAAAAGACATTGGTCCCTGGCTTCTCCTAAAATATCAAACACGGCTGACTTCCAGAGCTGTGAGATCACATCTCTCCACTGCTCAAAACTTCCATCGCTGCCCATTGGACTTAGAACAAAAGCCACTGTATTTACTGTGACCACATCTCAGGTTTCATCTCTAACCTCCCTCCCCTGTCCACCTTGTGCCAGTCAGGCTGTCCCTCCCTGTTGTACCAGCCTGCTCCCTCTGTCAGGAATCCAATCCCCTAGGTATTCCCAAGGCTCTCTCCACTCTCCCTCATGTCTTCTGAAGGCCCAGGCCCAGACAGGTCTCCCCTGTCCTAATACTTTCTCCCCTTTTGTACTTAGATTCACTTTCCAATTTCTGATATTTTATTATAGTATTATTTTTGAAATTTTTCTCCTCCGTGCACTGCCCTCTACCTGTAACCTGCCATTGCTACTTTTGCTGCATTTGGGGTCTGATGCTCACAGACATCAATTACTTCCCTACTCTGAATAAGTAGTACTGGAAAGTCATATCTGAAAATAATCTAATCTCATTATATTGGCTATGATTTTTAAATTGATTTAAAACAGGAAGGTGGGTTTGAAAGGGCTTAATAGTTTTCTAGATTGTTAAAGCAGTAAGTATAAACTTTTGAGGTCATGGAGCTTAAACAGACTTTATTTCAATGTTATCTTCCCCCTTGTTGTCCATAGAAAGTATTTCCTCCCATTGCCAATAGCACTCTAACAACCAAATGCTTAATTTACATATCCATTTAAACTTTGCAGCAGTCCAAGGCTGTTGCTAAGATTATATCTGTTTTACGGTTGAGGAAAGTGAGATGCAGTAATGTCCAGTAACTTGTATAAGGCAAATGCTGGGTCAAAGTTTGGAATCCATCTTTGTATGTCTCAAAAAATGTTAGTCTTTAAATTATGCCATAACTTTTCTCCCTTTCTCATACTTCAGAATTATCACAGAGTCATGGCAAATGTCAAATAAATGATGCATATTACAGGGCCAGATGCTGGCATCGTAGTATCCCCTATCTGAACAATAGAACTGAGCAATTTCGGGCACTAATGGGAGCAAAGCCATCACACTTCAAATAACCCTGCTTGAAAGAAAACTAGTGAGAAGCAGGCGATCATGCTTTATTTTCCACGATAGGATTATGTTTAGATTTAATGTTGATGCATCAGTTAAGTGCTCAGTTTGAAAATCAATACAACACTGTGTGTGCTTGGCTGGCTCAATAGCCCTCAGTCAACGTTAATAGAAAACACCAACAAGGTAATTCTGTGTCTTTTTATTGCTTGTTGTCCCTAGATTTCCAGGACTTTTATAAAAAATTAATCATTCTTACTCCTTGTTCACAGTAAGCAGTATTTAGTTGATGTAATAAGTTGGTCAACTGAGGCAACGTGGCAAATGACAAGATTCATCTACGTACCTTCGTCCCCCCACTCTCCTGAGGAAAATCAATGCCTCTCAGTGAGTGCCCACTTTGCTCAGGTGGCAGGAACAGAAGTCAGTTCTAGCAGGAGGACTCTTTTCTCTTCTCCCCTCTAAGATCATGCTGTAGAGGCAGTAAACATGAAGAAAGACCATAGGTCAGTAAACGTGTACTTTAATGAACAGCTCTCTGCTATCCCAACAGAAAACAAACTTCAGCAGTTCAATAACAGAAGGCCGAACACAGAGCTCCCTGATGAACACAAACCAGAATTATGTTTCTATTTAAGACAAGTGGAGGTCAGTACAGGTGATTAGTATGATTACTAGAACTGCTGTCTTCAGTAAATCTGGGTTAGAGTATAAAGGCGGAGAGGATGTGCGATGGTAGGGTCCCTCACACTCGGTGTTCTGTGTGAGTGATTGACAACTCACTCCTGTTAGTTACCACACTTTCTAGTTTAGGAACCCACTGACTGTAAGCTGCATCACCAATTCAACAGGAACTTCGAGGAGAGAAAATAAAAAGGGTCAGAAGAACACTAACTCATTAAGTTAGAAGATTAACCATCCAGTGATTCTGAGTTTAGGAAATGCTTGTAAAAAAGATCTGTGTATGTTAAAATCAAGAAACTGTTGTATCAATACCTGATTAACACTTCTTGCAAAGGTCTTAGTAGAAACTTGGAGAATTGGCAGTTTTATCTTTAATTATTCCTGGGTTGCAAGACCTCTATGAAAAGTCATTGTATTTTTGATATACATATTAACCTGCAACCATTTATTGAGTATTTACTAAATGCCTGATACTGCACCAACGCCATTTAATTTAGACCCTATACAAACTCTACTTGTTAAGTTCTTTTATATCTATTTTGTTGGTGGGGAAATTGGGCCCTTGGTAGAGCAAAGATTATCATGTAGTCAGTTAGTGACAGAACGCATTGTAAATCAAGATATGGGGATTCTAAAGACCTCACCTGAGCTTTAAGTTTTTTGATTGCAGGAATGACTATCTTTTTTTTTTTTCTTTTTTTCTTTTTTTTAAAAAAAATATATTTTATTGATTTTTTACAGAGAGGAAGGGAGAGGGATAGAGACTCAGAAACATCGATGAGAGAGAAACATCGATCAGCTGCCTCCTGCACATCTCCTACTGGGGATGTGCCCGCAACCCAGGTACATGCCCTTGACCGGAATCGAACCTAGGACCTTTCAGTCCACAGGCCGACGCTCTATCCACTGAGCCAAACCAGTTTCGGCAGGAATGACTATCTTAATAAAATATCTGAGTTCTCCTTTAGTTTCTCCTTTAATTCATTTTTTTATCCATTAATTATTAATGATCTAGTAGGTGCTAAGCAATGCCCTTGGTTGTGAATACATTTGATCCCTACCCTTATAGCGTTTGTATTCTAAAGATATTAGATAAGAAAACCCCAAGTAAATATATAATTGTGCATTTAATTATTGGATTAAATATATTAGGTGACAGTTAAATTAATATCATCAGAACATATTCTTTTATCTTCATGTCCTTTGAAAATTGGAAATTATTTTTTCTCCTTGAACCATAAATTTCCATTTCTTTAATAGACTATTGACCTTAATTTTAACCTATGGAGCAGATTATTACACATGCATAATACATACATATATATACATATACATATACATGTATTCAGATAAAGAACTATAGATAGTAAAGGCAATTAGCAAGGTATATATATCTGCAGAGTCATATTTTATAAACACACATAATTTTAAAGTGAGCAAAATCTAACATCAAACTATTTCCCAAACTAAGATGCTGACATTTAATTCAGGTTCAGAGCATAAAATGTATTACCATCTTTCTTGAAGTGCTTTGTCAAATTTTGACTAGATGACCTGTTGAGGGCTCCTGAAATGCTAAAAATCATTCTAAAAATTGGAAAAACAGAATATTGAATCAGTTGACCTTTACGATCCCCACAACTTTCAGAATTTCATGTTTCTTTACCCTTATTTATGTAGTGGAGTGGCTTAGCAAACTAAATTCCCATGAGACAGCCCATACCAGAAAATTCCCTAATTTTATAGGCCAAGCCAATAGAACGGAAGAGCACTGTAAGTAAATTAACTAATCCATTCTATTCATTTAACCAGTATTTACTGAGTCCTGACTACTCTCATAGCTTCTCAGAACAGAGCATGAATGAACTCACAATTCCAGGAGAGGATAATTCTGAAAGAGTAAAAGCTATCCATTAGCTAATGTCTAAATGGAGGTATCAATAGAGATTTGTATTTCACTTAGATGTGAATACCCAGTTGGGAGGTGCTTTCTCTCTATTTGTCCAAGTGAATTTGATGAATGTTGATAATTGTTTTATGGCTCTTATCTGGTAGAGGTTGACCAATAAGTGTTCATAAATGCCTTAGGGATGACATTCTCCTTCTTTTCTTAAAAAGGACATTATAAAATGGAAAAAAATATGTTTTTGACTTCAGACTGATAGCTACTGAGGTAAGAACATAAACAAAGTACTGTAATTTATTATATTAAAAATAATTTGAATTGCTATTAAAGATAGAATTATGTCTTCAGAAAAATAAATAGTAAGAGAGCAGAGAAACTTTTCTTCTATATGAATGTGACCTTCAATCATAGTATCCAATATTTTTGCAGTTTCTTTAATACAATATTTAATACATAGTATCCAATATTTTTGCAGTTTCTTTAATACAAAGTAAGACAGGTTTTCTTTCCTAGAGTTTAGAGTGAAAACTTGTCCCCATGTGCATTACTAGTTTCTCTTTGAAAAAAATTATTTCATATCCCATTGCTAACTTCTTAGTCCTAATAATCACATATTATCTAGGGTAAGAGTAAACAAGCTGCCCATAAAATAAGAAGCTGTATTTATCACTGGTGACTGACTGATGCCATAAGGTAAGGTAGGTAGATGTTAATTATTAGTATCAGGACCTGGGATGGAATCCTCAGGGCCTGGATTCTCGCCAGTCTCTTCTTGTTAAATCTTACTTGGCTCTGATGTGAGTTTAAGATGTGGGGCAGATGTTATCAAGTATTCTTCTCTGAGAGGGGATCATAAAGCTCTTAAGTCATTTATCCTTCTAAATGTCAAGTAACTAAACTGATATTCCCATCTGCTTAAAACCTTACTGGGGAGAAAGGAAAATAAGGAATGAAAATTCTAATTTTCTTTCAAAATGACTTCAGTGTGTTATCATGCCAGGGACATCTATTTTTGATGTTTCAAGTTTAGAAAAGAGGGATGGATAACTTTAGCGGCTCTTTCAAATTTTATTTCTTTGAAATGCCAAATAATTATGTGCATTCTCTGCAGCCATGATTGAAAGCAACGGGGTTGTTCTTTAAAGGAAAAAGTGATAAAATGTTAGGCTAAAAATGGCAACCGGCCTGCCATTGTTGTGAGTTTTTACATACTTGCCTTTTTTTTCCCCACTATCACAGCTGAGGGCCCTCTTTTTTCTTGGCTCTGCCCTCCCCACCAGCATGACCTCAATTTTTACCCCTGGTTGTGAGTTCTAACCATTCTCTAAGTTTATGCAGCAAATAGTTTCAAAACATGGATATGTCCAGTATTTTATGGTTACCTAGTGCATCTTCTGAAAATAAGATGCAGTTCACATATGTAAGTGTTTACATATCTACATACTGCATTTAATTAGAAATTATATATTGCATATTTACAGCACTACAAGGGTAGACACCAAATCACTGAGACCATTATTGCTGGCCTCTAAGAAAATGCTTATAATGAGTACGTATTAAGTAATTATCCTGAGCCAAACACTACTCTCAATAATGAAGCTATTGACACTGCTTACCAATTCTTCTCCATCATGTATTATCTTTTAGCCCCCTCACACCGCAAGGTAGCTGGTATTATCATTCCCACTCCACAGATGAGGAAAGGGGGGCGTGGAGTGGTTAAGAAAGCTCTCCAAGATAACAGGACATCGGTGGCCAAGCAGGAATTGGAACTTGGGCTTCCTGGCTCTTAGCTTATGGCTCTTAAGTTTTCGGTTGCTACTATAACAAAACAATTTAGTGGATTAAACAATACAAATATTTTATTTTATATTTCTGGAAGTGAAAGATCTGAAACGGGTCTCAGTGGGCTGATTAAGGTGTTGTTAGGGCTGTGTTCTTTCTCAAGACTCTGAAAGATAACCCACTTCCTTTCCAACTTCTAGAAGTCACTTGCTCTCCATGGCTTATGGTCCCCTTCCTCCACGCTCACAGCCAGCAATCACAATGTCCAACTGAGTCCTTCTCATGTTGCCCTCTCTCTAGCTTTCTCGTCTTATTCCCTCTTCCACGTTTAAGGATCCTTTTAATTATATTGGGTCCACGCACATAATCTAGGATTACCTTCCTATTTTAAAGTCAGCTCATTAGAACTTTAATTCCATCTTCAACACTAATCCCTTTTGTTCTGTAACATAAAATATTCACAGACCCCAGAGATTAGACAGGGGTCCTCAAACTACAGCCCGTGGGCCACATGCAAATACAAATATTGTCTTTGTTCCCGTTTTGTTTTTTTACTTCAAAATAAGATATGTGCAGTGTGCATAGGGATTTGTTCATAGTTTTATTTTAAACTATAGTCCGGCCCTCCAATGGTCTGAGGGACAGTGAACTGGCCCCCTGTTTAAAAAGTTTGAGGACCCCTGGATTAGGATGTGGACACCTTTGGAGGTGTTACTATTTTGCTTACCGCAGTGCTTTGGAGTAAAGATTTGTGTCCCCTCACAATTCATACATTGCAACCTTATCCCCAATGTGAGGGTATTAGGAGGTGGGACTTTGGAGAGGTGATAAGGTCAGAAAGGCTCTGGATTGGAGCCCATATAAAAGAGACCCCTGAGTGCTCCCTTGCTCCTTCTGCCATAGGAGGACTGATGTACAGATGACTGTCTATGAAGCAGGAAGGAAGTCCTTGCCAGACACAGAAACTGCTGGCACCTTGACCTAGGACTCCCCAGCCCCCAGAATTGTAATAAATAAATGTTTATTGTTTGTAATTACCTAGTCTAGAGTATTCTGTTGTAGCAGCCAGAATGAACAAAGACATAAAGCTGCAATCATTATAACACATTGCCTCACTAGAAATTGCCTTAATAATATTAGCTACCTTTTATGGGCCAAGTTAGGTTTTATGACATACATTTATGCTTGGTCCTGACTGAAAGCAAAAAGACTTCTCTCCTATTAACAGATGAAAAAATAGACTCACAAAGTTGAATCCCTTATGTGTAGTAAATGTAAGAAGTGATGTGGAGTTTGAATCTAGATGTATCCACTCCAAAGCTCTTGTTTTCTACTGTACTGTGAAATTTCAACTAACTTGTTTGTTCTTATAGTAGATTTTTAGATGATAAAGTTGTGGATCAACCCAACTCCTCTCTTTAAAAAAATAAATTGTTTCTAGTCTTTCTATAATACAAGCACCTATTCTTTGCTTTAGTAGGTACAGTTGGCTGAAATTGCTATGAAATAGTCTAGTTTAATGCCCAAGATATTCAAATGCCTTAGATAAGATTCGCCTTTTCCCTTGATAATGCAGGAAACTGCACCATATCAGGACCACTGATAATGATTTTGATGCAGTAATATGGAAACAGCTCTGAAGGCTTGAATGCATTATGCCATACTCGTTCTGTGTCTCTTGCACATGTTTTGTATTTCCTCACCTGTAAAATGGGTATGATAACATCTACCTTGAAGGGTTGTAAGAATTATATATGATATATTTAAAGTAAACTGTCTAATGAACAGCCGACTCTTAATTAATGCTAGTGTAGTGTGATTTCAAAAAGCATGTATCTTATGTCTTGGCTTCTTGTGATTAGATAGTCTCCTAATAGTGTAATAATAAAAATCTATCCCTGGCTAGTGTTGCTCATTGGTTAGGCATCTTCCTGTGCACTGAAAGGTTGCTGGCTCCATTCCTGGTCAGGGCACCTGCTCAGGTTGTAGGCATGTTCCCCAGTGGGGGATGCATGGGTGGCAGCAGATTGATGTTTTGCTCTCACATTGATGTTTCTCTCTCTCCCTCTCCATTCCTCTCTCTCTAAAATTCAATACAATCAATACAAATATTTTTAAAAATCCAAATGTTTGGAAAGACTGAATTAATAATGTTTTGGTGAAGTTCTTTACAAATAATTATCATTCAGGCAAACCATGGCAGATACCGTCTTATTCAAGAGTTTGTGAGAATGACAGAGACCAGCATTCCAGGTGACTTTTGGCTCAGGTCCATGGAGACTTCAATTCAAAATTCAAACCCTCAGAATTATTGACACCCTAGAAAACATTCATTTTTCTACTGGAGTCTAACAACTCCTCTGCTCTATCGTTTCAAGAGCAGAAACACCATATTGTACAAACAAAAGCCTTTACCAAATCAGTTCTTCTCCATCATGTATTATCTCAGGAAAGAATCTTTCAGGAATGAATACCTTCTTCCATGAGAATATATACATTATACTTCTTTTTGAATGCTATACCTTATTAAGTTGTATAGATGTATTACGACTACTTTAATCAGCCTACATTGTTTTATATGTGTATGTTTTCCCCCTCACTGTGTGTAATATACAACTGTTGCATAAATAGCTGTTACATATATGCTATTTGTTTCCCTCTTTTCATTGTTTTTTTTTTTTTTTTTTATTGATTTTTTACAGAGAGGAAGGGAGAGAGAGAGAGAGTCAGAAACATCGATGAGAGAGAAACATCGATTAGCTGCCTCCTGCACATCTCCTACTGGGGATGTGCCTGCAACCCAGGTACATGCCCTTGACCGGAATCGAACCTGGGACCTTTCAGTCCGCAGGCCGACGCTCCATTTACTGAGCCAAACCGGTTTTGGCCTCTTTTCATTGTTTTCTTATGAAGAGCTCTTACACACAAATTCATAGTTGTGCATTGTATATTCCTGCCCTGATGGAGGACTAGATGTAATTAGCAGTGGTAAATGGATGTTTGACACGAGAGCCAGTTTATTTATTTTTTTACATCTTATGTATATTTATTTGTTTTTTACCTTGATAAAGCCCATTTCAAAAAATTGAGTAATAACATTTTAGATTTGGGAAACCCTGACATGTTCTCTAGTCTGCCTCCTATTTCATGCAGAACCCTTCCCTGTAGACCTTCATACCTTCCCATAAGCTTCATTCTCTGCTTGATGGCATTTGGCTCCTTCTTCTAAATCTCCATATGCTTTATTTTATTTTTTTAATTTATTTTTTAAATATATAAAATAAATCTATTACCAGATTGTAGATACAAAATAATTAGCCATTTACATGCAATAAACATTAATATTTCAAGAAAAAATGATTATAAATATGACACTATTACCAGAACTGTACTAACATAGTATAATATCACAAAAGTTATAGAAAATATTAAAAATCTGCAAATAACAGGATTACTTCTATTATATTATAAAATATTTTTTTTTCCTTCTGGCTCTATTTTTATTCATTAGTTTATGTTGTTCATTATATTCCACAAATGAGTGAGAATATGTGTTATTTATCTTTCTCTGACTGGCTTATTTTGCTCAGCATAATGCTTTCCAGGTCCATCCATGTTGTTGCAAATGGTAAGAGATACTTCCTGTTTATAGCAGCGTAGGATTCCATTGTGTAGATATACCATAGTTTTTTAATCCACTCATCTGCTGATGGGCACTTAGGCTGTTTACAAATCTTAGCTATTGTAAATAGTGCTGCTATGAACATAGGGGTGCATATCCTTTAAAACTCAGTTTGTGACACTGCCTCCAAGAACCCTTCTCTGATTGCCTCAAGGAATTAAGCTGTCCCTCTAGTGCAGTGGTTCTCAACCTGTGGGTCGCGACCCCTTTGGCGGTCGAACTACCCTTTCACAGGGGTCGTCTAAGACCATCCTGCATTTCAGATATTTACATTACGATTCATAACAGTAGCAACATTACAGTTATGAAGTGGCAACGAAAATAATATTATGGTTGGGTCACAACATGAAGAACTTTATTTAAAGGACCAGAAGGTTGAGAACCACTGCTCTAGTGCTTTGAGAGCATTGACCAGTGCATTTGCACTTGAGATTACACTTGTGGATGTAATTTTCTATTTCCTATGCTATATTATAAACATTTTCACTGGGAAGAAATCTGTCTTCTTCATTCACTTCAGGGTATCTAATGCATATCATGATGCCTATAGAAATACCAACACTTCTTCTATGTACAATGGCTGAATGAATGAACATGTACCCTTCCTGCTTTTTCCCCTCTTACTCTTTGATTAATGTTGTCTCTAATATTTTAATAGATGGATGTGGTGCGTCAGTTTGAAGAGCAGAATGCTGGTTTGAAGAATGGTAATGAAATTTAGATCAGTTTAACCAATAAGCACTGGCTGCATCATGAAAGAAGAGAGAGGTGGTTATTTTTGCAAGGATGGCTTGTTTGCCGCAGCTTATTGATGGAGAGAGGTAACCTAGGATTTATTCTGTTTGCTACCTTTATGTGAAACCAAGCAGCTCATATCCACAATATCTTTCTTTCATTAAAGAGTTGTCTTAAGGAAACAACTTGGCAGCTGTCAGGAGAGTGCCTAAATGAGTCATTGATTTGCAATCAGAATGGCCAATGCTAATGGATTCACTGATTTTTCCGGGCTTCTAAAATAAAGGTCACCTTCTTGTCACACAACATAGACCTTTGGTTGCCAGCTTAGAAGTGAGGAATCTCCCTTCACTGAGACACAAGCTGTCTGACCTTCTGTCACCAGGTTTTAGCTTTTAGAATAAGTCTGTGTCTTTCATTCAAATGAGTTCCACTAGAGCTGAGGGTTGAAAAGATTCACACTGGTGTTTTCTCTTGTGATGGTTAAGACATTGTCATGTAAGCAGCTGAAGTTCCACGTATGTGGAAAAATACAAACCCATTCTACCAAATTTAAGAGAGCTCAACACAACCCATGGTGATAACTATTTCTTGATTATGAAATAGTCAAAGAACCTGAAAATGCATATAATCCTACTTCAGTAGAAACTAAAGCCCAAAGGGCTATGAGTTGCTGTGATGTCAGCCAGGATCAAATTGAAGCAAGGTTCAAATCCCAGACTGGTGCCCTTCCCACCGATGAGAAACATATCCTCTTTTCTTTGTCTCCATTATAAGCTGGTACTGAAGATTTCTATGATTAGTTGGTAGACATAATGATAAATGGTTAGGAGAGTTCTTTAAAAACTAATCCTGGGTCTCCCCCCCCCCCCCCCACACACACACCTTTCTTGTTTTTAGAAGCAATGTAGTACAGGATTTAAGTGCAGAGGCTCTGAAGGCAGACAACACAGGCTAGAATTCAGGATTCATCCCTTACTGGCTAGAGGAATTGAGCAAGTGGCTTAAACTCTATGGGCCTCAGTGTCCTCAATAATGAAATGATGCAGTCATAGCACCTATTTCATGTGGTTATTGAGAAGTTTAAAAGAATTAATCAAAGCCAAGTACTTAGAATAGTGGCAGGCACGTAAAAAGCTTTCATTAAATAGCCCTGTGCTTATTCATAGGAATTTGTGAGAATGGAATGGGAACTGCTTATGTCTCCCTTCATATTTACAGTTGGAGTGAGCTCCTTATTTTCCTGTGTATTTCTCAGGGATTCAGCTCAGTCTTCTTTGTTTCTGTATAATCTTAGGCCTTCTGGTAATATATGGCTTGTGCAGGAAGAAAGATAGAATGGTAGAGAGGCTAAGAGCATGGGTTTGAGTGTGAATCATTCTGTATTTTGGAATGACTGTCATCAACCTATTTGTTTGCCAGAACCACTATCTGAGTCCTTGCAGAATATTTCATGTAGCAACATTCAACATAATGTCACAGAAGGCCAAGGGACCCACTTTATAGCAAAGATAGAGTGAAAGTATATATTTATATGGAATCTGAATGCTCTTTCTTATATCACACCACCCAGAAACTGCTGGCTAAATAGAGCAATTGACTGAGCTGTAGAAGGTACAGCCAAGGCACCACTTGGAGATAATGCCCTGTGAGGAAGGGGCACGGTCCTCCAAGACATCGCATACACCTCCTATCAGCATCCATTATGTGATGCTGTGTCTTCAGTGCGTAGCATATATGAAACAACAGGTGGGAGCTGGAAGAACTGCACTTTCCATTATTTCAGTGATTCACCTGAGGAATCTGTGATCCACAGCCCCTTGACTCTGCTATTTCTGGATTGGAAGTCACATTTCCCAAAGAGGGAAATGCTTTCACCAGGTAACTAGCAAAAGACCCACTGAACTCTGCCCTTACACCGAGACTCAAATAGTATGGGCTCCTCCGGCCAAGGCAACAGTGGGAAGCATAAAGTTCCCAGTCCTGGGAGGGCAAGTGACCTGGATCATCGAGAGGATGTAGAACTGCAGTTACACGAGAGTATTCAAGTTTTCCTAAATATCTCTGACTTCTCCCTGGACCAATTTACTAACAAATTGTTAACTTTAGTGGCCAGAGCTAAGAAAAGGGGGGCGGGGAGATATGCAATACTTTCAACAATAAAGAATTATTTAAAGAAAATAAAATGACATGGGGAGCATGGACAGACTACTCAGGAGTGAGGGTCTTATTCACCCTATGTAGAGAGCCACCGTGCCCAGCAAGCTAAGAGTGAGGAGAATCTAGAATTGGTGGTAATGGATGAGGATGATGATAATCAGTTGTAGCTTCAAGATCAAGTACAGTAGTAGGGGTGGCAGTTCATCTTGTTTCTGGCAGCCAGAAGAGGCCCACCAGAGTCTTTAATTAATACGATGTAAGTTGAGTCAAATGACATCAGGTTGTAAACTGTGATCGATTCTCTCACATTGGTCTTTCTTTTAGGATTGATATAGTCACCCAATTGACTGAAAATTTTCAGTTATCAGGTGAAGAAGGTTTATTAACCCCAAATCACCCCGTCCCCATATCCAGTGACTGGTTGTCACAGTGATATGAAGCCTGGGCCACTCACCCTAACTTGTGACAACTCTGAAGGACTATCCTAGCTCCAGAGCCCTCTGGAAAGAGTTGGCTGAGGCCTTGTCAATATTGCAATGCAGTCTGACTTCTCCCTCTGTTCAATCCTGCTTGCTGGTGTTTTTCCCCCCTCCAGGTATTGATACTAAGAGCAGTCCCTAATAAACTTTCTGCATGCTTATCTTTATCTCAGAAAATGTTGCCTGGTTATAAGCCTACATAACTAGAAAACAAGATAGGTACAATTACTTCAGTTTAGCAGAATTTGCAGTAACTATTTCCAAGACCTCTATTATCCCTAATAGCATATAGTCTAGGGGGGGAAATTAGCTTTCACTTAGTGAGATTATTGTTAGTAATAATTTTGATATTGAAATTTTGAGACTGTTCTGTGTATGTTGCAGAATAGAGCAAATAATTAAATGTTTCAATATCATTGAGAACAATTGGAAATAATTTACAAAGGTAAACTAATAAAATATATTTTTCAAAAGCCCTATAGTGTTAATTTAGAATTAGCGATACCTAGAAGTTTCAGAATTCAAATATGTCTATACAAATATATATATGGGTCTTGTTCACCCTACATAGAGAGCCACTGAGCCCACAGCAAGCTGAGAGTGAGAAGAATCTAGAATTTGTGGTAATGGATATGTAATATGCACTTGAAATCTGTATATTTAAATAATATATACTATATATAATCTCTCTCTCTCTCTCTCTCTCTCTCTCTCTCTCTCTCTCTCTCCCTCCCTCTATCCCTCTCTCCTTTCTCCTTCTCTCTTAAAACCAGCCTCAAATTTATATTTTTACCTTAATCTTTAACACTTTTTCCAGGGTAAAGAAAAGAAAAATAGATATTTTTTGTTCTGTTTTGTTTGTGGAAAGAAACCTGATCTTCTGTATTTCTTAGTTTTACTTTGCAGATTGAGAACTGATCATTTTAAAAAGGAATTATTTACAATTGGGCCAATATAAGTTTTATAAATGGAAATAATGTTTGTTAATGATAATAAATAAAAATCAGATTTTTAAATGTAATTTTTTTTTCAAAATTTGACCTTTAAAAATGGATTTTCAAAATTTTAGTGGCCCAGAAAGAAGATAGATATAAATACACAATTCTGGCTTTTTCATGTTGGAATGGAAATTGTTGAGATAGGGTTATGTGATAAACTTGGAATGGTGGTAAGTCTATTTGGGAAATGGGAAATAGAAATGGAAACAAATTTCCTTAATCACTCTAAATGAGAATTAATGCAGTATAAACTTGGCGGGATTCTAGCTCCAGAGTAGGAACTGTTCTGTTCTATCTAGGCTTATTCTCTGTGCCCACGCTGTGACACCCTCTGACTCCAACAAATGTAGGTGTCTGTGCTTTAAAGAGGCGTGTGTCTGTGCAGGCAGGCAGACCTGAGACACATTGATTAAAGTGCCTGGCATCTATTAATAGAATTGCAGATGGGGACAGAAGTGTTTTAACTCAATTATGCCTCAAGACCTAAGTAAGTGGTGTGTATTGATTCTCCCAACTGGCATTTTAGGCTTTAGTAAATGGGGATGGGGGGGCACCTGTTTTCTTCCACTGCTGGATTCTTTCATGACTACTGCTAATGGAATAAATGCCTACTGTGTGTCAGGTTCTGCACATTTATTTTAATAATGATAGGCAATATTTTAGTAAAAATTTAGGCAATATATTACTAGTAAGATAGATGATATTTTTCCCATTTTACAAATAATAGGGGAAATGGAAGATGTAAGCAATGAATGAACGTCCTGTGTACTTCAGGGCAGCAAATTGTGGGGTATTTATAAAAGTAAGCCCCTACCCAGGCTCCCTGACTATGTGAAGAGAATGCTTTGAGACAATGGGGACTTTCAATTTTGATTCAACTGTGGCTGTTCCCTGTGGCATAGGCTGATAGCTGAAGCTTCACAGGTAACAGATGATGGCATTATTGCTCTGAAACATAATAGTCATGACTAGAAAAAAGCAAATAAATATGGCAAATGATACTTGCATCAGAGCAGATAAATTACAGAATGACAGTAATCTTTTTGGAATTTGGCATCCTGCCTTGCAGGGCTGTCACAGAATTCAAGTAAAATGAATTTGATTTATGAAATCACTAGAGGCCCGGTGCATGAAAATCCATGCACTGGAGGGGGGCGTCTCTCAGCCTGACCTGCCCTGTCTCATAGTCCAGGAGCCCTCAGGTGTGGGAGGCGACCTGGCAATCAGAGGAAGGTGATGTCCCCATCACACCTCTGCTGCTGCCACTGCTGGCAGCGCAAACCTCCGCCAGCCCTGGTTACCTGAGCCTCAGGCGGCCCTGGGAGGCTGGGAGTCTGAGGGGACTGGGGACTCCAGAGGCAGGCACGCAGCTGAGGGGACTGGGTGCTGCCATCTTGTGGCTGTGGGCACCGCCATCTTTGAGGGCGTGGCAGTCAATTAGCATATTCATTCCTTATTGGCTGTGGGTGCTGCCATCTTTGCGATGGTGTGAGTGTCAATTAGCATATTCCCTCTTTATTAGATAGGATGGCATTTCAGAACTAAAAGAATTTGGGAGAGACTCTAGTTCAGTGCCTCAGAACATAGTAGAGTGTGATTCTTTTTTTTTTATGTCAATCCCCAACGTAATAGGATTTGTACTTTTATTGCACATGCAATACAATTTTATTAAAAGTGGAAGACAAAGGGAATTGACCTAATCTAAAGGGTCATGGAAGACTTCTGGAGGAAGTGTGATTGAGCTGACATTCATAAGAATAGTAAGAGGCAACCGACCAATGGAAGGATAAGATGAGGAAGGGAATTCCAGGCAGATGAACCGAAGTGCCCCATTATGAGTCAGTGGGGCACATCCAGGAGACAGAATGTACCAAATGGCTAATGTCAAGAGCTGTCAATGTGAAGCTAAGGTTGTCAGCAGGGACTTGGACACACAGAGCCTGTGGACCAGGTAAAGGTTTTAATGCTTAATCCTAAATGCAAGGAGAAGCCTTTGAAATGTTCTAAGTTTGGATGGGAAAAAGGTCTAATTTGCATTATAAAATTATCACTATAGTTAAGATGCTGAGAATGGATTGAAGGAGGTCAATATGATTATGAGATATTTAGAGGGGAGAATAATAAGTTGTTCTGTCTCACAGTCTAAGGAGCTAATACTAATAGAGTGCTTACTGTGTGTATATGGTTTGATATATAGGTCAAGTTTTATTTGTTTCTTTTAGCCTAGCATCATGTTTTAAAAAGTGTTTAAATGTGAATTGACTGTAGAGTAGGATTTAATATAATCATATTTTACAGGTGAAGAAACTGAGGCAAATAGTGATTAAGAAACTTTCAAAGGAGCAGAACAACACAATAGCATCGTCTGCTTTCAGTTACAACTAGAGACTAACAGTAATGATGGTCAGCTCTTGTTGAATAGCAGTGTTTTTGTGCATGAGATTAGGTTGTACAATTATTTTCATTTCCATAGGAGGGAACTGAATCTTTCAGAGATGAATGGTAAACTACTTGTAAGGGATGAATTCAAGTCTTGTAAACAGATCTATTACTCTCCAAATTCAGCTTTAAATTATTAATCTCTATTGCTTTGGGAATATGCTAAAAATGATGATCAGAGATTTGAAATAATTTTTACTTTTCTAGTACAAAGCACTCACAGGTTTTCTTTTGGGGATTTCAACATAAATAATTCTTGCTCATAATTTCTTCTAAATCACAAAGGGAAAAGATATGTAAAAACAAAAAAATCTAAATGCCCCCAATTTGTAATATTTCTTGTCCTACATCAGCTTTTCATATACTGCCTGTAAATTTGACAGTTATCACTGTACTGTGGATATGTTAGTATTAAATTTATCGAAATCTTTTATTTCTGATGTTTCTCGGTGCTGTAGAATTCCCTATCATGCCTCAAGATGTAAATTCAGATTTAGCAGTTACTAAGCATTCACTCTGTGCTTCAGCTACAATAATGTTAACATGTACTAGGTGTACTGGTTAATAATGCAGATTTTGTGATCAAAGAAAACACGATAATTTCAAGAGAAACATCAAAAGTGCTCTATTCAAAGTAATGTCCTTACTTTGCTAGCTACACATTTCTCCCATTTTTCAGGTAATTTTTGGATACCGTCCTAATAGAACTTTTCTTGTTTTGAGGCAAACCATTCAGAAACCCAATTTTCCACTTCTCCGTACGTTTTGAAGTGCTGCTCAGAAAGTGTGTGTACCATTGATCGGAACAAGTGGTAATCTGAAGGAGCAAGGTCTGGTGAATACGGCGGGTGGGTTAATACTTCCCAAGCAAGATCTTTTAACTTGTTTTTAACTGGTTTTGAAGTGTGTGATGGTGCGTTATCATGAAGCAAAATTACTTTGCTGTGTCTTCTGGCTCATTCTGGTCGTTTCACCATCAAAGCGTGGTTCAAATTGACCTGGATGTTCTTTTTCTTTCACATAAAAATCATCACTTTTAAAGCATTTAAACCAGCGTTCACAAGTATCTTGCGATGGAACATGTTCACCATAAGCTTCCCAAAGTATATGATAACTTTCAGCATCACTTTTCTTCAAAATAATGACTTAAGACTTCCCGCAAGTGCTTTTTTTTGGCACAAAATGAAACATTTTTAAGCGTAAAAATATCTATGCTGTTAACACTTTCAGAAAATTTGACATATGAAGTTTTCAAGCTTGTCAATACAACAAAATAGCATACATATCAAATCATATATATATATATATATATATATGTCTCAACATATGTGTAACTCTAGCTATTGAAAAAAATCTGCATTATTAACCAGTACACCTAGTATAACTAGACTTTATGGGATTCTGTCTTCTGTTCCACTGATTTTGTTGTAGTACTCTGCTTCTTTGGCTCTTTTTCTCATGGAATAAATTCATGGCATTTTAACAACTTGCCCATCTTAATTCTTTGTCATTAAAAGCACTTTATTTCCCAAGTGATGTTTTTCCTCCTGGAACTCTGACCTTTGAGACTCGGCTGAGCTCATTATTTTTGCCAGGAGTGGATACCAATCCTCATCAGAATGCTCTGACAGACACTTGCTTCTTGCTTGACATCACACTTTCACTTTCTGACATCTGCACCTTTGTGAGAATGTCAGTGGCTACCTCCAGCCTGCGTTCCATCCCTACGGATAGCATCTAGATGAAGCATGCAAGAATGTTTCGCTCTGTGTCACTAAGGCATTAATCTGTCTGTGAGACCCATTTTTGTTGGTGATGGTTGTTGATTAATATTAGTTAACTTCACATTATTACATAAGGTACAAAACCTGTAATATTAGATTATTTCTCCAATATGTTTGTTTTCGTACAATCTTTACATTGCCGGGGCCCTTCTATTCTTTCTTTCTTTCTTTCTTTCTTTCTTTCTTTCTTTCTTCTTCTTTCTTTCTTTCTCTCTCTCTCTCTCTCTCTTTCTTTCTTCTTCTTCTTCTTTCTTTCTTTCTTTCTTTCTTTCTTTCTTTCTCTCTCCCTTTCTTTCTTTCTTTCTTTCTTTCTTTCTTTCTTTCTTTCTTTCTTTCTTTCTTTCTTTCTTCTTTCTCTCTCTTCTTTCTTTCTTTCTTTCTTTCTTTCTTTCTTTCTTCTTTCTTTCTTTCTTTCATTCTTTTAGGAAATACTCAATGAGTGTCCTTTTCTTATGATATATCATGAAAAGCACACAAAAAAGGCATAATCAACAGAATAAAAAGAGTGCTTGACACGGTGCTCTAAAACATTTGTTGAATGAATAAATAAATGAGTGAATAAACACAATAGTGACATAGATATTGAATAATTGAAAACCTTATCATCAGTTTCCGTGGGAAAAATCCACAATTCCAATAGTTCAAGGACATTGGTTCCTGGAGCTCCTAAGGGACTGTGCAAGTCTTACCTCTGGTTCTAGACTAAGAAGCAAAGGGAATTATATCTGAACCTCTATTGAGAATGAACTTTAACATCTAAGATTGAAAAAAATGGAAAGAGAATAAGACAATAATCTACTTGAAGAATTAACAAAATAGAACATAAAACTATCCCCAAACTACCTTGAAACTATCCCATGATGCCACGGTGTGCATAGAGGGTGTTAGTGGCTGAGCTGGTGGAAGACTGGTAACTGAGTGTGAAACTAGTTTAGAGGAAAGCAGAAAGTTCCACAGCCCTGCAGTTTCCCTTATATGGATGCATAAACCTCTTTCTTTGTTTTGCATTATTACCGAGAAAATGAGTTATTATCAAGATGGTGGAAGCTGTAAAGTTTAAAATGTAACTGGAAACACATAAAGGCATAACTCTTATTGAAAACACTTGAGGTCCATTCCCATCCATGATTCTTCCCACATGAGAGCCTGAGCATAGCAGTCACATCAGGGCAGTAGGGACAGTTGCCTGTGAATTAATGAGAGAAAAAAAAAGGATTCTTCCCATTCTAGAATTTAATCAGTATGTATTGATTACTTATGATAATACCTCTGGTTTTACTTCTAAACCTATGATAGCTAGCTCCTTATTCTAACACTCTGATGAAACTGCTTATAAAGGGTTTCAATGACTTTTTATTACAAAATTCAAAAGCATCATCTCATGTCTTACTTCCTTTGGCCTCTTTGCTGCGCTGGGCACTACTGATCATTTCCTTTCCCTTAAAACATTTGCTTTCTTCGGCTTCCATGGCTGCAATGATATTCATCTGCTGTTGTTGTTGTTGTTTTGTTTGTTTGTTTGTTTGTTTGTTTTGTGTGTGTGTGTGTGTATGTTTCTTTGTTGTTGTTGTTGTTGCTGTTTAGTATCTGAATCTCTTTCTCTATTTGGAGAAAACTCTTTTTTTATTTTATTTTATTTTTTTAGTTTTTTGGGTAGTGCTCTTCCTCCATTTAGAAACTGAAAATGCCAAACACTCATTTTTATCAGCCCATTTGGCAGCTAGGAAATGAGAGTGTGTTCAGTTCCTGCACTCATACAGAGCAGCCCTAGACTTTGAATCAGAATCAATGATGCAACCAGCAAAGAATACACAGAATTGGTCCTGGAACAAAGGGCAGCAGAGGTGTCCTGTCTATGAAAATTTCAGGTACCATAATTGCAGAATTTCTAGTGGTGGCACCCAATGTCCTGTGCTGAGATCTTGGGGTGCTCAGAAGGATTTTCATCATGATATTACTAGAAATGTTGTAAAAATGTAATAGTTCTTTATGGTTGTACTTACCAAGTTGCATGCCATGCATTGTGCAAGTACCTTAATCAACTCTAGGCCACGAATGCCAAAATATCATAACACTTTATTTTTTTTTTTAAATATATTTTATTGATTTTTTACAGAGAGGAAGGGAGAGAGATAGAGAGCTAGAAACATCGATGAGAGAGAGACATCGATCAGCTACCTCCTGCACATCTCCTAATGGGGATATGCCTGCAACCCAGGTACATGCCCTTGACCGGAATCGAACCTGGGACCCCTCAGTCCGCAGGCCGACGCTCCATCCACTGAGCCAAACCGGCCTCGGCAACACTTTAAAATAATTTTATCTAAAAATTGTATACAAAGAGAAAAACATTATCTTTCTTACTTTTCCTTTCTATTTCCCCCCCTCTTAACATTCTAACTACATTTTTTTGTTAATATTTTGATGATAAATATAAAATGGTCAATTATGCCTGAGTTAATATCTCATTAAAGGAGAGGTTAAGAATTTAGTTTGGATTAAATCAATTGAATCCTAGAGTGAGAAACAAATATCAAAGTAAATTTAATTCCATGTCATATTTTAAGGTTAAGTCCCTATAACACCTTCATAGTGGTCTACCCTCTATGTAAGCACCTCAATTATTATTATAAATCCAATTAAAATTTTAAATCTGGGAGTAATCCTAAAAAGCTATCCCAAACCACATGTCTACAGAATAAGAAAACCAAGGCCAAGAGAGCATAAATGACCAGCCCATGGCTGCATATTTATTAATAGTTGATCTCTGTCTTTGGGTTCATTGGTTTCTTCTCAGTGGCTCTGTGCTCATTCTTGAAGCACCTATAGCTGACCCTGGCTATTAGAACATTTTTTTCTTATAACAAACCCAAATTTATCTCTCTGGAAACTTCTTGCTCCATTGATCCCTAAAAATGTAGAGACCTAAAGAATGAGGTTAATCTCTCTTTGAGAAGACCAATATTATGTAATTTGCTCAGAGTTTCTGATAACTCTTCTGCGGTATGAGGATTCCCCTAATTCCTAAAACATGGTCCTCAGATACTGTCACCCGGTAAGGGACCTAAATATCATAACGCTTTAAAATAATTTTATCTAAAAAGTTGTGTACAAAGAGAAAAATGGTAATTATTAATAGTAGTCTTCTGGACACACATCCGTCTATTTCATCGAGCAGTAGCTGGAATTGTACAAGATCTTTCTGTTGTACGCTCACCAGCTTAAAATTTGTCTCAGTAGCTTTCATGAATAGTGAAACATGTGAGTCTGAAGTGACTCATGAAGCCTTGGCAGGAATTTTGATATGTTGGCGTTAGTTTGGTAAACATGGTGTTTGGAGAACTATATCTGAAAGAAGAAAGTAAAGGCAGTCCTGTAAAATACCAGGTGCCTGAGACACACCAGAAATCCTTTTTTCACAACTTTCAAACTTTAGGGAAGCCATTGGAGTCCTTTGTGTCTGTGTTGGAACATGTGTAAAATATGCCATATGACTTATGTGATCACTAAGGAGTTATCAAACTTGCTGTAGAGGAAAAATCAAGATGGCTTTGATTCTGAGGCTCTGATCCATTCATATATTGGCTCTATTATTCACTCGGATAAATTTGGGCTGGTATCTTATAGATCTGGCCTATATAAAGCATATGGATAAGGGAGCTGAAGAGAATAATGTTACTAGAGTTTTATGGTGCGTAAGGTTGCATTTTAACCAGCAAACAAACAGTTATTCTACAGTCCACAGCCCCTACTCAACTATGGTAGTTTGAAAGTCAGAGACTCCACCTTGTGCAGAAAAATTGAGGTCCTGGTTTTATGAGGAGACAGCGTTTATTTCACAGGTATTCTGGCCTTCCTTGGTTTAATTAGTCCTGCATCGGACCTGATGGAATTACGTATTATGTAGCATCTCAGCTAGCTTGGAAGGATATTCCCTAGAGCTGCTGTCATAAAAAGCCAGAGACCAAGCCTTTTCAACACCATCTTTTCCAGTAATGAGCTGTTTCTAACTTTATCCACATCACAGGTACTCAGAGCATTAGCTGGTCTTTAAGAGCAGACTGGGATACCAAAGTCCGTTATGTGTGATTATTGATTTTTCTAAAAGCCTTGTATGGGGATTATCAACCCAGCAAGTAATAGTCACACAACACTGGATGACTTTCTCCAGTTGAACATCAAAATGACCTAGCTTGTGGCAGACTCAGCCAGCAAAAAGAGGTGTTTTTGTATTTTTTAACAACCCAAAGCAACCTCCTCCCAACCATCTCAAATTAGCTGTAGCACAGGGAACAGTTCATGAATTATTCACAGAAGAGCACATGTTCCCCACTTGACTCTTTCTTCAGCTATGACTTGTCATGCCCCTACCTAGAAGTCAGAGGATAAGCAGGTTCAACAATATTGTGTAATAATGTCCTTCAGGGACAGTTTTTTTTCCCCTGAGAAAATTAACCAGGTAGCTAAAGTTTGACCTACTATTACTGTACTGACTTGTAGTTGCAAGAAAATCTTTAATGAGGGCAGTAATTTGATGGCTAGTGAAATTACATGTTTCTTTGAGGCAAACAAAAATTAAAGAAGAAAACTCTGGTGCACATATGATTCTTCAGTGATCATAATCAACTCAAAATGAGAACTGATATTAATTCAGTGCAGACCGTGTACCTGGCACTGTTAGGTGCTAAGTGCCTTACATGGTACCTAACCAATCTTCATGTCCCTGACCTCACAATCATGCACTTTTTACTCCCATTTAAAAATAATAATGGGATAATATCAAGGAGGTTATCCAATATTTCAGCAGGCAGGTATATTTTAGAAAGTACTTTAATATAAATTATCAATTATGATTCTTTTTATAACCTGTAATACAGAGTTAAATGGGCACATTTTATAAATGAGCAAATAGACTGACAGAAGTTTAGCCTTAGATAGCAAGACTGTGCTCAGGCATCCCTGATACAGCAGCTCTAATGATCATTTGTTGAGAAGCTGTTATTTATTATAAATTATTCTAAGTATGTTACCTATCTTATCCTATTGACCAGCCAAGCATTCATGAAACGCAGGTATTATTATCCCCATTTTACAGATAAGAAAACTGAGTCTTAAAGAGGTTAAATATTTCTCTTTTTTTTCAATCTTTAATTTCTTTATTGATTAAGGTATTACATATGTGACCTCATTGCCCCCATACCCCCCCCACACTCATGCCCTTGCCCCCCTGTTGTCTGTGTCCATTGGTCAGGCTTATATGCATGCATACAAGTCCTTTGGTTGATCTCTTCCCCTTACCCCCACCCTCCCCTACTTTCCCTCTGAGGCTTGACAGTCTTATCGCTGCTTCTCTGTCTCTGGATCTACCCTTTTCCATCACATGATTTCACTCATTTGTGGAATATAGTGAACAACATAGGCTGATAAATATTTCTCTTGAGGCTGTCCAACTAGTATGTGATGGAACCAGGATTCCAATTCAGGATAGCAGGACTCTGCCCATAGTCTACCTCTAAAAATATCCTGTACTACATTGTAGGTAATGATACACTTCTCGGCTTCACCCATGGCTTACCATATTTTTCTCTGTATAAAACACTATTTTTTTTTCTAAAATCATTAGACTGAAAATTGAGGGGCGTCTTATACACAGAAGCCAGCCAAGGAGGGAGCCGTGTGGGTGCATAGCTGCCCATACCTTGCCAAACAGGCTTCCTCCAATCACAAGCCTTATTGTTACTGAAGTCAGTTGATGCCATAATTGGAGGTGGAGGTGCAGAGTGTGTAGATGCAATATGGACCAGAGCATTATGAGCCTATAAAGATGTCAAAAAAATAAAAATAGATAAATACTGTCAAAAAAATAAAAAAAATAAATACCAGTAAGCAATTGTCTTACTCTGCAAAATTCAAACTGAATTTAATCACCTATTCAAAAGAGCACGGAAATAGAGCTGCAGAGAGACAATTTGGACCTCCTCCCACTGAGTGTATGACCAGACAGTGGAGAAAACAGGAAGAACAACTCCTTAAGACGCCAAAAAAGAAGAAGGCCTTAAGAGGAAAACCAGAAAAATGCTTAAAATATTGATTTCTTAATTTTGGGTTGGAAAAGTGGGGGACATCTTATACATGGGGGCGTCTTATACATGGAACAAAATGGTAATATTCTTAAAATTAATGACTTTTTCTTTGTAGTGGTATGACACATTCACAGCCTCCTAAAGCAGCGATTCTCAACCTGTGGGTCGCGAACAATGAAAATACATCCTGCATATCAGATATTTACATTATGATTCATAACAGTAGCAAAATTACAGTTATGAAGTAGCAACGAAAATAATTTTATGGTTGGGGGTCACCACAACATGAGGAAGTGTATTAAAGGGTCGCGGCATTAGGAAGGTTGAGAACCACTGTCCTAAAGTGTACAAAGGGGATACTAATAATATCTACTGCTTAGGGCTGTTGTGAGTATTAAGTGAATTAATATGCTTACAACACAAGAGAGCCTGGCAGAAAAAATTATAGAATGAATGTTTTTGCCATTGCTGCTATTGTTTATACTTCGAAGCCATCTAAACTATGGTGAAAGTCTCACTTTCTAAACCCATCCTTGACTCTGGCGAGAATTGTTTTGGGTCTACATGTTTGATTTGTCTAATCAAAACTTATCACATTTAGTGGACAAATGCTAGAGATATGAACTGCACCCTCCAACTTTCCTTCCTGGTCTTAGTCCTCAAAGCATAGGCCTTCTCGAGGTGGATGGATCTGCTTTTCTGCTTTTCCACTGCTCCTTCCTGAGTGTCCAGCTGTCGCAGTGACACTGACAAGCACTGACAGGCTTGTAGGCTTCCCCTGGGAGTCTCTGTAGCCAGCCGGGCTCTGCCATTAACAATCACGGACTGAGTGCTATGTGTTGGCTCTCACCCGCTGCTAACAAGTCAGACAGGCCCTTGCCTCGCAGCCAGCCATTCCCTGGAGTCTGCAAACTGACACAACAGTACAGAATGCCTCTCCTTGACACAGCCTAATCAAGCCAGAAGCCCTAACTAGCAAATTAGGATTCTTTAGACCTTGAGCGGTAGAACTTATTTTTCCCCTGCTCACTCCAGGGCATTAACCTGCCTGTCACATTCATCTGCATATGATAGTTTCACTTACGTGTCAGGAAGAGTCTTTGAGGACAGCTGAGTTAAACTTTGGGGAACGAAGGCAAGTGATTCATAGTTGAAATGGATTCTCATTTGCCCAGGGAGGTAGCAGATTTTGCTCTTGAAATCATGGAGTGTCCTGTCGAAACTGGTAATGGTTGGTGCCATTGAGAACTTGATGAGTTACGACCCAGGTAACACAAAGTGTCAAATTATGTAGGTCTAAAAAGAAAATCTAGTATCTTCACTCAAGGTAATTGGAAAAACTTTTTGTGATATCTTAATCTATGCCACGCAATTTCTCTTTTTACCTGCACATCTCATGGAAGAACTTGCAGCTTAGTGTAGACCAACCTGAGCTTGGATCTCTTTTTCTCCACTCGCAGCACTGTATCCTGGGTCAGATATTTTAGTCCTTAAGCCTCTGGGAAGGATGGACAGTGCTTATTATCTTCAAAAGTAGTTTTGAGAATCAAAAGCGATGATGGTTTCCAAGAAGTTAGAAAATGCTCTGTCTTCACGACTGGTTCACATGTCACCCCTTCAGCAGAGTCTTGCTGGATCCCACCTCATGCTGCCCCTTCTGTGCCATCAAGTACTTTCTGATTTCTGTTTTTGTAATTCATTGACTCCATCATTAACTGACGTCATCTTGTTTTGTGTCTGTGTTTGCTGAAGCTTGCTTGTTGTTCTCTCCACTTGGCACCTCTTTTGGTTCCTGGTGTTCAGAGCAGCACCTGGTACTAATGGGCAATAGCTAAACACAGCAACTGGCTAAATGACTGCATTAGTTTCCTCTGGCTGCTGTCACAAATTACTACAAACTTGGTGGCTTACAACAACACAAATGTATTCTGATCAGGTTTTCAAGCCAAAAGACCAAAATCAGTATTCCTGAGCCAAAATCAAGATATAGGCAGCGCTGTGCTTCATGTGAGCCTCTGGGATAACTTTATTCTTTGTCTCTTTCAACTTCCTGTGGCTTCCTCATCCCAACCTCTGCCTCCATCACCCTCTCCCTCTTTTGAGAATATATGTGATGCCATTTAGGGTCCACCTGGTTACTCTAGAATAACCTCCCCATCTCAAGATCCTTCATCCTTTCTGCAAGGTTCTTTTTAGCCATATAAGGCACATTCTCAGGTGCCAGGGACTAGGGTGTAGGTAGCCTTTAGGAAAGGGGTATGTTCGGTTTACCGCAATGACTGTTTTCTTATCAATTAAACAAAATTTTTAAAGTTTATTTTTTAAAAATATGTTTTTATTGATTTTTTAGAAAAAGAGGAAGGGAGAGGGATAGAGAGATAGAAACATTGATGAGAGAGAAACATCATGGATTGGCTACCTCCTGCATGCCCCCCACGGGGGATCGAGCCCAGGCATGTGCCCTGACCAGAATTGAACCGGTGGCCTCTTGGTTCCTAGGTTGATGTTCAACTGCTTAGCTACACCGGCTGGGCTAAGCTTATTTTTTATTGTTGACATTACAGATGTCCCCTATTTCTCCTCCTCCACCCAGTCCCTGCCCCACCCCAGGCCTTCACCATATATCAATTTTTAGCAACCCCCTTTTTAAAATCCTATCAAACCTTATCTTCTGGATTTTTCAATATCTATTCATTAGTACTTACCACCTTCTTCTCCTCTACCCTCTGTTTTTCTCCCCTTTCCCCCTTTTCTCTTTCTTTGCTTTCTTCTTATTTACTACTTTTCTTCTTTCCTGTAAGAACTACTGGGATTTCAATAATCACCTATTTGCACTCAGTACTTTTCCACATGCTGTGTAAAAGAAAACAATATATAATATTTCCAAGACACAGCTCTCATGAAATATTTTTTGGTGGGTAGGGGATTGTATGGACTTTCTTTTACTTCTGATTTTAGAGCTATGATTACCATTTGTTTTCAGCCTTTCATAGGCCTCCTCTTAATAATTCTTGGTGAATCCATAAGTAATTAACAAGGGCAATCTGTGTTTTGGTGAAGAGGGCCAAAACAATTATAACACTAATCTAAAATGCCAATTGCTAGGTAATTATTCAGCCACCTCCTGATAATTAACCTGTATGATCAACCAGCTAACATTTCAATTAGAACCTGATGTAGGATACTTATAGTCCTTGAAAACTAAAGCCAAATACAAAAACCTACCAACCCCAAAGAGTCTTTACTAATATTTAAGCTATTTATGATATTTCATCTGACACATAGGACTTCAGGTCATTTGGATGAAAAGTATCTCTGATGATTTCAATTAATTTAGCACTTTTTTTTTTAACTTTGGATAAACACTATATAGAAGTAGAATGTAATCAGCATTATAAGAAATACTGGAGACCTGGTGCACAAAATTCGTGCATGGGAGGGGGGTTCCCTCAGCCTGGCCTGCACCCTCTCCAATCCAGGACCCCTTGGGGGATGTCTGACTGCCGGTTTAGACCCTGTCCCTGCAGGATCAGGCCTAATCCTGCAGTCGGATATCCCTCTCGCAATCTGGGACTGCTAGCCCCTAACCACTCACCTGCCTGCCTGCCTGATTGCCCCTAACTACTCTGCCTGCCTGCCTGATGCCCCTAACTTCCCTCCCCTCCAGCCTGGTTGCCCCAAACTGCCCTCCCCTGCTGGCCTGGCCACCCCAAACTGCCCTCCCCTGCCGGCTTGGTCACCTCTAACTACCTCTGCTTCGGCCCCTGCCCCCATGGCTTTGTCCAGAAGGACGTCTGGAAGGATGTCTGGACGATGTCCAGTCTAATTAGCATATTCCCTTTTATTAGTATAGATGGCCAACCCTATCTTTTACATTTAGAGTGTGTAGCATTTTCCTCTTACAGAATGATGGCACAGAACTCCTACATAGAAATCTGATTTGTCCCAATGTAAATGTTGATCATACTGTGTGTATCCTATGGCTAGGATTTCTGGGCAGGAGGCATCATTTGGTGACAGATAATTAAGTCTGCAAGTTTCCGAAAGGCAGCTTAATGCCACTCAACAACATTAAGCCGGATTGGATTTGTCTGTCTAAACACGGGGCTTAAAATGAAAGTGCTAATCAAGCATCTTTTAGGCAAGCACCTCTCTCTCCTGTTTATTTTTGTCTGTGGGAAGATAGAATTGCAAAAAGCAAAACTGCGTGTTCTTTGATGAAATGTCAAGGGCCCTGCCACTGCTCTCATTAATCCAGTGGACTTCTGTCCCTTATAAGGGACTCACTTGGGAGCAGTAGACAGTGAGAATGGGCTGCATGAAAACAAACTTTAGTCCAAGGCAGTTTCATTGCACATAGAAGAAATGGAGGCTTCAGTTTGCTGGGACAGAACTTGGAGAAGGATGGGGAGATCTTTTAGCTAGTTCCTGACTAGTACCTTTGATCAAAGGGACAAGCAGAAATGCTTTGTTAAGGTCAAAGACAGTTTTAAGGAAAATGTGAACTGTGAGGTTATTATCCAGGTCATTCAGTCCAATGTTCTTCTTGAAGAATATATATCAAAGCCCTTTAATTTATTTCTCTCTCTGGCTCCTCTTTAAAAATAAAAATAATACCTAGCTTGGCAAGCAGAAAACAATAGTATTCAGTATGGTAAGCTAAATACAAACAATTCACATCAATAACAAATTACAGAAAAACAGCTTTGCCCATCATGGAGTTATAATGATGTCTGCTAAGATCAGGCATGTGGGCCCATCCCCAACACGGTTCTTGCTGCACACTCTTCAGTCTGTAGCGCTCTACTGATTCAGATGGAAAGAGAATCTGTTTTCTGGTCTTGAAACAGTACCACAGCATTATGATATAATAGTATGCCTTGGTCTACTTATAAAGTGTGTCCAAATAATTTGTTGCTGATAATAGATTAGTAAAGTTTGTGGAATCATTTTAAAGAAAGCAGAGTCAAGGTTATCCACGTAATAAAATTTCTCTTCACCATTTGCATTCAGATACTGTCTAGAGTGGTTGGTTGCAAAAGAGTGGTCTTTGGGCTCATTCAGGAAATTGGAAATGGGTGCCACACGTACAGGTGTCAGCTGTCAGGTGTGTCTGGTAGAGAAAAAGAAAATCACAGAGGCTTTAAAAGGAGGTAAAAAAAAAAGGAGCCAACCTCTTAGCCACTCAGCCTAGTACCCAAGAGTACTATCCTTTGATTTTAGGGATTAGTGTCCCACTTTCATCATCTATGGGTTAATGTGAACTCATGGCCTGGGGCTGCTTACTGTGATCAGGCTGTTGCTACAGCCTCCCAGAATGATGTCCTTGTCAAAGCTCAGCAAGATGGGAATTCCCCAAGATGGCTAAGCCCAGCCCCCTCGGCTCCCTGCAAGCCTGCCCTACGGATGGCAGAGCCTCTGGAAAAACAGGCTGGGTGGCGGGGGGAAGAGGAAAACAGAATTATACAATGTGCACCAGCTCAACTGCTAGGAATCCTGCTTACAGATTTCCAGGACGAGACTGAAGTGACAAGGAGGAGGCTGCTCTGACAGGCATCCAGGAGGGGCTTTGATGGTGACTGACAACTTGTTATGCAGAAGCTTAATTGAACCTGATGGTCTCATAAATGAAAGCCAAGTGCTCCAAGCCAAAGGGAGAGGAAATAGCTGTTGGGCTTACTGTCTTCATTTCCCCAACAGTGGCCGACAAATTGCCACTTTAAAGGAGCACCTCCTGCCAATAACTTTCCTAGGTTTCGCTGTTCCCATAATTAATTTGTAATCCACAGCCTCTGGCATTGACTTTCCAAGGTTCTCTGAAAGAAGCAGGTAAACATTAAATGAGGCACTAAGGCCAAGGGCATTGACTTTAGCTGCTTTAAGGGACTGTATACAAAGAGTAACCTAGATCAATAAGGCATCCCAGCTTCCTGAACCATAGCCTTCCTGCAAAGGGAACACTTGGAAATTAGGGGGCTGCAGGGAAACCTGGGGCATATTCCTTTCCTCTGTGACAATAGCTACCTAGCAATTATCAAATAATTGCTGGAATCCTGTTTGGTAAATGTCTTTACTCCCCAAGTAAAACTATAACCTGATCATTCTTATCCCCATTTTAGAGGTAAGGAAACTTAGCCATAGTTTAGGTACCCAAGGGTATTAAACAGTGGGATGGGGACTTGAATTCACACCTGTTTGAGTTCCAAAGCTGTGCAATATGTGCTATAAACAAGAACTGATAACATTTATGAAGTACTTGCTCTGGGCTGAGGGCTTTGGAAAAGGTGTTAACAGGGACTGAGACTCCAATGATCACTTCAGTATTGATAACTGTAATCATGATGGTGAGGAGGAGGATGAACTGAACAATGATAATAAAGTAGTATAATCCTACCTAATAAAGAGGGAATATGCTAATTGACCCTCACACCATCACAAAGATGGCAGTGCCCACAGCCAATAAGGAGGGAATATGCTAATTAACTGCCCCACCCTCAAAGATGGGAGTGCCTGCTGCCACAAGATGGTGGTGCCCAATCCCCTCAGCCCCACCGGGGGACAGGCACACGGCAAGGCCGGGCCCACCCCCAGGTGTGCCTGGCCACTCTACATGCCTGCCTCCATAGACACCCAGTCCCCTCAGCCCCCAAGCTGCCCAGGGCCGGCCCGAGGCACAGGCAAGCCTCGGATGGCAGCTGCCCAGCCACCCAGGACCGGCCCGAGGCTCAGGTAACCAGGGCCGGCTGAGGCTTGCTTTGCCAGCAGTGGCAGCAGCAGAGGTGTGATGGGCCATTGCCTTTCCCTGATTGCTGGGTTGCCTCCCGCCCCTGAGGGCTCCTGGACTGTGAGAGGGGGGCAGGCTGGGCTGAGGGACCCCCCCTCCAGTGCTTAAATTTTTATGCACTGGGCCTCTAGTATGTAATAGGTAGGGAGCTCTCCCTGCCCCCACTGGTTGCAGGGGTGAGGGTAAGGGGGCTTCTTGCAGTGTCACAAGCAAAATAATTTTCTGAGATACATATTGAAGGAAATATTCAATAGGTATAAGCCTAAAGGTGTACATCATTTGTCTTCCCAATGGCTTGTTGCCATTAATACCTTCATTTATGTGATGACATTGATAATTGAAATTTCCCAAGGGGAAAAACTTTGAGTTTAACCTGCTACATTAAATCAAAGATGACATATAAATACATATACAAAGTATATTTCTCTGCGGAACTTCTAAAATCAATGAGGTAAAACTGCTATAGTGTGTTATTCCAAAAATATTTATTTGCTTTTAAAGGGGCCTTTATCTAATGACAGAACCATATAGCTGAGAAGGGTAATAGAGTTTTATCAGATTTAAACCATTATTTTACAAAGGGGACATCCTTACCTTCTATTATCCTGTGCCAGGTTGGATTTGGTTTAACCTGAGATCACCTCGCTGTATTACTATTACTATTATTACAGGTGAAGGGAATAAGCATTTATTAACCACATATTATGTTAAATACTGTGACAGAAAATTGCATGTCATTATATTTGTGCCTCACAATTTCAAAGGGAAGTAGGTATTAAGATCACCTCTTACAGTTGAGAGAATTGAGGTTCATAGTTCACGTAAGTTGAACAAGTATACTTAAGTCATTAGTGTCAGAAAAGGGGTTTGAAGCAACCCTTATTTATTTTGTTTAACCAAAAAACGATGTTGGCCTGAAAATATTAGGTTCTTGGACTGACATATGTAGAGTTATATAAAAAAGTAAAAAGGTTAAGTAACACTATGTTTTCTCTCTTCTCTATTATTTCTTGCTACCTTTTTGTACAGAGGTAATCATTGGGAGCACACTTACTCTACCATGTTCTCCTACACTGTACGTATTTCCATTACTCAGCTATATTCTCAGAAGCAAAATAACTCAAGAATTGAGAATAAAAGGAAGGAGAACTAACTCCTTGCTTCAATATTTCATAAAACAAGGAAGAGCATCATATTTATCTGTAAAATAAAACAGAGGTGGTAGGAAGTATTACCCCTACTTTACAGAGGAAGTGAGATTTAGAGAAGTTACCTAACTTGCTAATGTCATAGTCAGGAATGAAGGAAACTGTGTTTCAGTCCAAGTATGTTCTTCCCACTCTCCTAGCTAAAGTTTGATAAAAATAAATTCCATGTCAGAATGCAGAGTTAGGTGGAAGAAAGGGAAAGCGAGCAAGATTGGGGTCTAAGGGTTAAAACAATTCTCAGCTCAGTATAGACAAGATCAGGTGGGAAAGGAATGCAAGTGAGCTGGTTATAGAGATGTGAGAAGACAGGAGCTATGCAGAGTGGAGACGAGGGTTAGAGGCATACTGAGTATATTTTGAATAATAAAACAAGTTCCAAATTCTCAAGTCTCTGCATACATAGACATTTATGAATACATATTATCAATAATGAAACAAAACATCTGCAACCCACACCTAAAAGAACGCAAGGGGTTGTAAACAGTCCGCGTTTCACTAGGATCTGCTGGCATTCAGAAACAAATTTATGTGTAAATGTTTTGTTGTTCATAAATCCAGCTGCAGGTGAATAATGTTTGCAAATCCATAATAACTTGGAAATGTATTTTTATTGCACCAGAACCTGGACTATTCAAAGTCATTGCAAGGATATATCTTATTTAACTATCTTTTAGGAAAAGGAATCTTTTCCTCTATTCAATTGTCTTTTAGGAAAAAGACTTTCTTCATTTTTACATAAGTCTTAATTGAACCTTGGTACCTATTTATTTATGTGAGTAAAAGACCAGAAATCTGTATAATGATCTTACAGCTCACCATTTTTAGAGAAACTTTTTTGACTCAGAACATATCATTTTAAAAGATGAATTCTGTTTGTTTATTTGTTTTTATATTTGTTAATAACTGCTCTTTGTTGATGATCCGAAGGGCCAGTTTCAAGATTAAAAAAAACCAAACCAACAAAAAACAAACAAAAAAACCAGGCTGTGAAGCCTAGAGGTGAGTCATCTGGGAGCTAATCTTCTCTTTACCACCTTGGAGGTACTCCAGAATTCAGACACAATCAAAGCGTTCTGCAGTTATGTGTAACTGTAAAAACATCACAGAGCTACACAGGCCTGCAAACCACTTTCCTGACATTCTAGTCCACTCAGATGTTCCTCAGCCTTGTAGGACCCTTGGTCAATGCCAAAATGTCCTTGAGTTTGATCCTTGAAATTTGTTCTGTCTCAAACATCCATGAAGACATTTGGTTCATAGTTAATATAAACCCTGCTCTTCTGCAAGATGCAAATGGCAGCCCTTCTACCAAACCCCATGTGCTGTTACTGGGCTACTGGGGCAAGAGGGGTTACTACTGTCAATACAGATACAACACAACTTGGATCCATAAAACATGATAGTAGTTTTATGTATTAATTCTGTAAACCAAAAGTATAAGTAAATGTTATATGCTATGTGGACCCAGGGACATTTTCTAAGCGTGGACATTTTTGGCACAACCAAAAATCAAGGGCCATATCATGGACATGCAAACCACGCTCCTGACATTCTAGTCAGGAATATCATGGGCATTTTGAAAAACACCAACTTTCTCTTCTTTTTGTTAATCTCCTCTGAGGATATTTTTTCCATTGATGTTTTAGAGTGGAAGGGAAGGGGAGAGACAGTGAGAGAGACACATTGATCAGTTGCCTCCAGCAGGTACCCTGACCAGGGCAGGATCGAGCCTGCAACCGAGGAATGTGCCCTTGACCAGAATCAAAATCTGGACCCTTCAGTCCCTGGGCCAATGCTCTAACCACTGAGAAAACTGGCTAGGGCCATCACCAACTTTCAAGGGCTTTTTGGTGTGGGCCAGTTGTCTCTCTGAATATTTTGGACAGGACCAAAGGCTAATCTTCCTCAGACCATGTGACATGGACATGGTTAAAACCTTTTTTTTTTTTTATCTGGGTGAAATCCCATTCTTCATGATTCCTTGTTCTAGAGAAAGTTTCTCTCACCAGCCAGTTTTCTGAGGTAGACACTAGTTTCATTTTTGCCCCCCTCTCCTTTATCATTAGTATCTAGTTGTTTATCTATGTTTTAACTTATTCTGATTGATTATACCCTTCTTAACCCATCTATTTCTATCTATTTCCAATGCCCAGCCCTGTGTGGGGGACCATTTTCCCAGAGATTTTGGAAACTGCCTCAAACTGGTCTCCCTGCTCCTACTTTTGTGTCTCTCCAATATATTCTTCATGCAGCAACCTGTTTCCCCCTAAAATTAGACCATCTCATTCCTTTATTGAAAAGTCATTGGTGACTTTTTCTTAGAATCATATCCAGACCCCATAACTTGGTCTACAATGCTCAATCATCTTACCTTTGTTAATTCTTCTTTCTTTATCTCTCATCATTTGCATTTCTTTTACTCTATTACCTGAGCAAGTTAGCAAGTTAATATAGTTTCCCAGAAACACAATCTCTTTCATGCCCAAGCCTTTACTTCTGTTCTGCCTGGAACACTATTCTACTTTTTCTTTCTTTCTTTCTTTCTTTCTTTCTTTCTTTCTTTCTTTCTTTCTTTCTTTCTTTCTTTCTTTCTTTCTTCCTTCCTTCCTTCCTTCCTTCCTTTCTTTCTTTCTTTCTTTCTTTCTTTCTTTCTTTCTTTCTTTCTTTCTTTCTTTCTTTTTGACATTTTAAATTTTTAAAAATCTTTATTGTTGAAAGTATTACATATGTCCCCATTTTTCCCCCATTGACCTCTTCTAGCCCACCCCAGGCCTTCACCACCCTACTGTCTGTATCCATGAGGTATGCATATTATTCTACCCTTCTTTAAAAGACTAGCACATATGTATCCTTCAGGATCCAGCTTAGATCTAATCAATCTGGAAAGTTTTTCCTGAGTGATGCCCTGACCCCAATTCCTACCACACTCATGAACACACACACACACACACACACACACACACACACACACACACACACCCCTCACGTCTCTGTCTTCAAAATGCTTGGCATTTGTGTTAATTTCCTAGAGCTACTGTAACAAATTTCTTCAGAAGAGGAGGTAAGGCAGGAAGAAAAAGAAGAGAGTAAGGGTGATAAGATTTAAGAAGGATTTGACCTGCTGTTGCTGGCTTTAAAGATAATGGAAGGTGCCATCAACCAAGGAATGTAGGTGGGGTTAAAATCAAACACATGTGTGTAAATGCTTTGTCCATTGTCAGGTGCCCCTTTGACATTGGCATCTATGCACAAATGATGATGCAGCAGTTTTGGCTCATCTTTTCTGACATAAAATAACTGAACTATTTCAGGATCAAAGATGGAGAATTTTTCTTGGGCCCTGTGTCAGGACTGTGACACACCAGCGTGCCGGTATCTTGCATGGGGATGATGATTTGGATCCCCTTGGTTGTCTCTAGAGTCACTGTGTCTCTGGCTTCAGCCTGCATCTCTAATTCCAGCCTTCTGACTTATACAGTATAACACCTGGAAAGAAATGTGTGGCTGATTCTGTGCAATCAATGCCTAATACTGAAAATACAACTCACAAGCCTGGAGCAGCAGGGTGGTACTGAGATAAGGAGATTGGAGACCAGACATGCAGCATTGGTTATATGTCCCCTTTGGGCACTGCCCTAGTTATTTATATAGTTTACTAGAGTCCTGGTGCAGGAAATTCATGCACAGGGGTGGGGGGTGGGGTGGGGGTGCGGTGGGAGGTGTCCCTCAGCCCAACCTGCACCCTCTCCAATATGGGAACCTTCAGGAGATGTCCTACTGCCGGACATTCCTCTCACAATCCAGGACTGCTGGCTCCTAACCGCTCCCCTGCCTGCCTGATTGATGCCTAACTGCTCCCCTGCTGGCCTGATTGCCCACAACTGCCCTCCCCTGCTGTGACCTGTTTCCTCCACCAGGCCCGCCTCCTCTGTGCGCGTGGCCATCTTGTGATGTCCGTCTTGTGATGATGTTAGGGTGTGATGCATGAGGGTGTGACGACCACCTAGTCCATTATTAGTATAGATAAACACTTATTAGGGATGGCAATCAAAAAAGGTTCCTAACCTTAATTCTAAAAGTTGAGAGAAACCAAACTTAGACATATTTGAAAACACTAATTATGCTCTGTACCAACAAATGCAGAATAATATAGTATCTATTGATATCTATTAATGTATATGTATATATATATATATATATATATATATATATATATATATATAAAATACGGAAGAATTTTAATTTCCTTGGTGGAAAGAACGTGGGCTTTAGTACCAGACAGACATTGATTGAATTCTTACTCTGAGTGGGCCAAGTGACATAACCTAATGGTGCCTCATTTTTCTCATGAGTAAAGTAGGTGCCTTGAAATCCTCCATCACTTTGTTTTGTTGGTTGATTTGTTTTGGTGAAGGTTGGAGAGCATAATCTAAAACACCTAGCACATGACCTGTCATTTCTGAAGTCCTCATCATGAGTATCTGCTAGTATTGTTCAATCCTTTATCAAGAGGGCCTATAAATTCCCCCTGCATGTTTTAAAGCCTCTTCCTATGATAGTAAGATCCTCTGATTTGTCTGATGTTGAATCATTTAACAGAAGGCATGCATTGGAGTCATACATTTTGAAGTTGTAAATGTTCCATGGAGAGGGAGAAAGTGTAGTTATTTTCACTTTTATACATAAGGCATTTGAGATGCCAAGGGGTCTTCAGAATTTCAAGTCTGTATATTACAGAGGGAAGTCTCAAAGTATGATCAGTTTGCCATCTAGTGTTGTGCCCTTTCTGCGGTATATATTGGTATTATTTGGGTTTTTGTTTAGGTATTTTTTTTTCATACATTCTATGCAAGGCACTGCAGGTGCCTCATAGTTAGACAGTCTCCTCCAACAGGCAGGTAGCACATTAACATCTAGAAGGATTAAACTGGTGAGCATACAGATAATTCTAAAATCATGAAGACTTTGGTAAAGGACATATTAGAGAGGGACAAGTAAAGAGTGCACACAGACTCAAGTGTTCCTGAAAGGCTTGGTGGAAGGATGTGAAACACTTGTATTATTATTTATTAATTATTTCATTATTTTCATATGAGCACTGTACACCTACTTTTGCCCCACCCTGTATATAAGAATAGGGGCTTCTTACGGTGTTTGTAGAAAATGAAAGAAAAAGAGCATTCTGGGGAGAGAAAATGCGGTGAGCAAGGCCTCAGGGGTAAAAAGAATGAAAAACAGAGTGTTATAAGAGAGTAAGGAGCATATTGTAGATACTAATAAATGTTTTATTAAAGAAGGTAAGGGGGAGAGGAGGAAGCTGGAAGGAAGGATGTAAAGATGGTGGAAGGGAGGGAGGGGATCAGTGAAATTGTGGAAGGCAACATCTTATACATCAGACTGAGGGTTTGGAAATTCATTCAACAGCCAAATGGTTTAATCACTGCTCTTCCTTTTGAAGGTTTTATACCAGCTTCTTTCTAGCATATTCATTTCAGAATTGGTGGTCTTATCTAGAGAGAGCCTTCGTTTTAGTCACATGAATATAGGATTCATGCTGTTCCTTCCTTGGGATCATAATCTGAAAGAGCAAAAGCAAAAAGCAAAAAGCAAAGCAGTGTGTGGCGAGGGCCTGACAAATTATAAATCCAGTCAGAACCCACGCAAAACAAACACTGTTTCTGAAACACAAGTCGTGACCACAAAGAATGGATAAATTATTGCTCTGGCATTTTCTTTGTTATTTATGTCCAGAAATCAATCAACAGCTGAAGGAACAGAGTAATTTATAAGTCAGGTGCTGTCAAATACGTGTGGGTCTCAACTGGTATAAACTGTCCATGAATTTCTATGAAAATTGATGACAATAGAAAATAATCTTATTACCAGCCCAACATTCATAATCTGGTGCCTATTATTCTAAGATAATAGATATACACAAATTAAAAATAAAATAGCTGTTGAGAACAGAAGTGCCTAGTGAGTGTATCAAACCTGTCCTCCTTCCTCAGCACACCTTGTTTAATAAAAATAGATGCAGGTGATGGAACATTTATTATGAAAACAAGTTAACCAAAAAGACCTGTCAGTTTGATGGAGGAGGTTATTTGTTCAACAAAATATCCAAGCACATGAGGCAATCTGGCAATCCAGTGGGGAAAAACTGAGACACCCTGCTCTCACCTTTCCCACCTGCCTTCTTGACCAGAAATAAATGCCTGAAGAGTACTGATGAAAAGTATAGACACAGTTTTCTGAACATATTCTGTTTCATCCAATGGAGAAGGACTAAACGGGGGGATTGGTAATCTCATGAGAACAGAATTTAAACAAGGATCTTGTTGGAAATTGCCAGGCAATTTTTCTCTCCTTCTCCCTCCCGCTCTCCCTCTCTATCTCTGTCTCTACAGCCATATCGGAAGCAGCTGAGTGACTCCTCAAACCCATGTTAGCAATGGGCCCACACTCATGACGTCAGTCTCTCAGGGCCAGAGCTACATTAGCCAAACGAATAGAAACCTGATGAGTAAATTAAGATGCCAAAGAATCAGTTTAATAATGAAGAAATGTAATTGTCAGGCTGAAAGACCATGCTCAATCTTTATGCTGGCTACATGGTTCGAAAAGTGGAAGGTATTTTGGTGAGTAATATTCAGATAAAGAGAAGTTAATTAGGCAATATCAATAGCTCATGGCATAAAGATGATTAGTAATTAAATGAATTTCATTTCTCAGGTGGACCTAAAAACTATCATGCTCAGAAGACCCTCTGCCCTAAACAGTTTCATATTGGACTCTCCCCACCCCCCACTCCCTCTGAATGGACTGTTTATACTGTGGTTCAGGCCATTGTCCAAATCGCAGTAACTGAAAACAACATAGGTTTATTTCTCACTTGTACCACATGTCCATGTTGAGCTGGTCCCCATGGTTATCAGCAGGGACCCAGGCTGATGAGATCCTCCCCCATCAGGAACCTCATCAGTCATTGTGCCAGGAAAAAGAAAAGGCAAATTATGCACTAGCCCCTAACTGATAGGCTCTGGGCAGCGAAACACAAAGCTTTCTCTTATTTTCCATTGGCAAAAGGAAAATGAATAGTCATGCTTATAATTCTGCTATTACTTTCTGCCGGGAGCCGGTCCATGCTTGCTGTTTCAAGGGACCTGGCATATATGGCATACTGTTCTTAATATGTTTGCTCACCTTCTTGGCACTATGTGTTTTAACCAAGGTCTCTGAGAAAGGTTGTTTCCCCAGGTAGGGATTTTCCCCTGAAGTTAGGGAGGGAATAAAACCCCTCAACTAAGTGCCAGGCGGGTAATTAATCACTTTAACTATGAACAATCGTGCTTAAGCTACATAATCTTTACTCCCTGGAATGAAGATAAGAAACACCCTAACCTTTGTAATAGAGATTGATAGGATTGAATCAACTGGTATAAATACAGATGCAACAAGACAGCAAGACCCAGAACTTAGAACACAGAACTTAGAACACAGAACTTAGAACACAGAACTCAGAAGACAGAACCAAGAGAGACGGAACCTAGGCACAGAACCTACACAGAACGTTCTCTAGAGACAGAAGAACTTCGCTGGAGAGAACATGGCAAAAGTTCCTGGACAGAAACTGGCCTCAGAACCTAAAGACAGAACCTAGCGAGAGAACATGGCAAAAGATCCTGGACTGAACCTGACTACAGAAATTGGCAAGAGAACCTGACTAGAACCTGGTAACTGAACCTAGCTGGAGAACATGGACACAGAACCTGGCTGGAGATCCAAAGCAGAACCTCTCTGGAGATCCAGACTAGAACTTGGCTGGAGATCCTGACTGGAGATCCTGGCTAGGCTGCTGATCAACTGAACACTGTCTCCGTGTCCTTCCTTCTTCGCCGACTCCGTCTACACCTTTGGGGACCCCTGGACCTGCTGGGGCAGGACCCCGGCAACTTTCATGTACATACACCAAGAATTATCCCCTGAATGATTTTGGATTAATACCCAGGTGGGTCTGAGCATCATTGCTATGGAAATTAAAATCCAGTAAGATTATGTGATAACTATTTGTTTATCAGTTGTGCCAAGTTCAGGCTAAATTCTCAGAAGAACAAAACAATATGCCTAGCCATAGATGATATCTCCAATTCAATAAGAAACAGAATGGTGTGGTAGGTAAAGGCAGAGACTTAGACAGATCTGGGTGGGAGCTTGGGCTCCTACACCTATGCACTGGGCTACATTGGGCAACCAAGATGTCTTTATTTGTAGATCTGTTGATTTGAACATGTGCATCTGAGAAGAGAGCTGAGCTAAGACAGAGAGCAAGCCCTGGGAATGTCTGAAAAAGAGTATGCTAGGCATAGGTAAAAAAAAAAAAGTATCATTAATCTGAACAGAACTTGCTTGAAAGGCAGAGCCCAGTTTGACTGATTATAGTGAGTGAAGAAACAGGAGGTAAAAATAATATCAGAGAAGTAACCAAGATCAAGGAGCCAGGTTGGGTAGGATCTTGGGGACCATGACCAAAGTCTAGATTTTTATTATAAATCTGAAGTGACTGAAGGGTTTTGTACAAGTGAGTGGTATGATCTGGTTTGGTCCTTAAAAGAACCACCTGAGCTGCTGTATAGCAAAGAGGGAGAGCAAGAAGGAAAGCAGTGAGACCAATAGAGACGTGAGTTTCAGTCCAAGGAAGGAGTGATGGGTAGACTGGAACTACCTAGAAAAAATCCAGACTTCTTACTCTCAATAAACTTATGTTTCAAGCAGAAAAACAAAAAGATAAACATTTATGTAAATGAGAAAAATGTTCTAAGAAAGGTTTGAATTAAAAAGAATGCCAATGAAATGAGAAAAAAACAAACTGACATCTCATTAGCATACCTGTTAACAAGTAAGGTAAAGAGAAAGATGATTATTATTTTTTTTTTAATATATTTTTTTATTGATTTTTTACAGAGAGGAAGGGAGAGAGATAGAGAGTCAGAAACATCGATGAGAGAGAAACATCGACCAGCTGCCTCCTGCACATCCCCCACCGGGGATGTGCCCGCAACCCAGGTACATGCCCTTGACCGGAATCGAACCTGGGACCCTTCAGTCCGCAGGCCGACGCTCTATCCACTGAGCCAAACCGGTTTCGGCGAGAAAGATGATTATTAACAACAACGTATATGCAAATTTATACAGAAGAATTGACCATCTTTTAAAAGGCAATGTAGAATAAAAGAATACATATAGAAAAAACAAGTTCTAATTCTAAGTCTAATTACATTATCTTGGACAAATTACTTCATCTTCTTCATCTACAAAATTAGGCATTAGACTAAATAATTTGCTAAGATTTCTTAGGTTTTCTACAGTCTTCATTATGACCAGTACTTTCATAAGCTTCTATGGAAAACTCAGATAATAGACTAAAGTCAATTTATGTTTGACTGACTCTTTTTTCCCAGAGATTTCTTCTCTAATAAACAAGAAATGTTAGTTAGTTTGTGTGTTTGGAAAGTTTTATAATTTAATTCCGTTACTGAATACTTTATTCCACAACAAATTGGCAAATACAGTAGCCACGCCCACTATTTACAGGGGATGCATCCCAAGGTCTTCAGGGGATGCATGAAACGGAGAATAGTACCAAACCCTACATATACTATACAGACCCATGATAATATTTATAAAGTAGGCTCAGTAAGACATAACAATAACTAGTAATAAAATAGAACAATAAAAGTTATGTGAAATGTGGTCCCTCTATTTCTCTCTCAAAGTATCATATTGTACCATCCTCACCCTTCATCTTGTGATGCTGTGAGATGATACAATGCCTACATGATGAGGTGAAGTGAGTTGAATGATGTAGGCATGTGACATAGCATTAGGGTATTATAAAGGTTACTTGAACATAAGCAATACAATACTGTGGCAATTGTTCTGATAACCCAGACAGCTACTAAGTGGCTAATAAGCCAATAGCATGTACAGCATGGATGTCCTGAACAAAGAGATGACTCATGTCCCAGGCATGATGAAGTGGAACACATGGGATTTCATCAAGCTACTCAGAATGGTGCACAATTTAAAACGTATGAATTGTTTATTTCTGCAATTTTCCATTTAATATTTTCAGAACCTTGGTTGACTGCAAGTAACAGAGACTATAGAAAATGAAACCGTGGGTAAGGGGGAACTACTGTAGGAGTAAAATCATGATCATATGCTGTGTCTGACACCTCCTTTTCTAACAACTTCTGTTATGAGGTGGAAAGGCCTGGACTTAAAAAACGAGTAAGGGAATAAAGGGACAGAATTTTAATGCTTACTATCAGTAGTATTGTATGAGAAATCCCATAAAATATGTCAATTGTAGAGCAGAAAAATTCAAGTCAGGTTGAAAAATTACATGCATCTCCCCATAAAAGAATGATAGTCATTGTAATTGAATATGGACAAGACAGATGGGCAAGGCAACCGACTTTCTGATGAAATATTTAATGAGATGATTACTTAATGGGAAGAAGTGCTGATCTGAAGATGCAAAGTCCACTGAGAAAGAGCAGTGTGTGCGCCGAGCGAAGCTACAGAGACTGGGAAGCTTTTCTCACCTACAGATTGAGAGAAAAATGTAATAATTATTTAGGGGAACAAAATTTTAACTGTTCTCCCTTTTCCTCTCTGGAATTCTTTTTCTCTTCTCCTTCCCCATCTTATATTTAAAACATGACAAACAAAGTGGAAATGTGTGTTCAGTTATTCAGGATAATCCTATATAATAAAAGCATAGTATGCAAATTGTCCCCTCAACAGGAAGTTTGTCTGGGAGTTCGACCAGGGTATAGGGCCTGTGGGGGGAAGGGAGGGAGCACCCAGCCGGCAGCCTCTAGGGACCCTATCAGTGCATGAATTCCATACACTGGGCCTCTAGTGTTATATATGCTTTTGACTTTTTTAAAATGAAAAATAATTTTGAACATTGGTCCTCAGAGAAACTAACAAGTGGGTTTCATGCTACAAAGGAATAAATAGCAGAAAGTGAGGATGACTGAACTAACCGGATAAGAACGGTTTAGGATATTTTATGTTCAGTGGAAAAGTATATATTTGTATCTAAAATGAGAGACTGGTAGATTGTATTATTGTTTCCCTAAAGTCATTTTCTTCCTGGACCTTTATTCATGAGCTTTGCTATAAACAATCTCCAAATACAATGGAACAACGCATTTCTTTCTTACATTACTTATCAGCGACTATTGGTCAGGCTTCATTCTCTACTTTTTTCTGTTCTGCTCACTTCCTCACATTTCATTTACCAGCCAAGGTGCATGCCCAGGCCCGATAATAGGGTCTGGACATATATTCTGCATACAAATCATGGAAAGGAAAGAGTAACAATCTTCATATTACCTGCAATAGAAGGCAAATCATGTCTCCCCAAGGGGGTCCATGTCCTATTCTCTACTAAGATATCAGGTTTTAGTTGGGATAAGGGGTGGGAGCATAGGAAAAAGGGGAGACAGTGAGAAGGCCCAGTCACAAGGAAGGGCTTATGAGGACCTCTACTTGATGAAAAAATAGAAAAGTTTCTTTTACCCAAGCCATGTAGGCATGCCTGTGTATGTGTGTGTGTGTGTGTGTGTGTGTGTGTGTGTGTACACACATATTTAATATATTGTGTGAATATCTGCCTGTTCACATGCATGCATATCCATATTCACATGTGCACACATATATCTATTTCTCCTGGTCCTGTGAATGTTTTTGTGATGCTTAATTTTTTCATAGCCAAATATGAATACAATCTCATTATACTCCTGATGACGCCTGCCATTTGCCAAAGTTAGACTTCTGACTCTGGGGCCTTATTGATTAGTTGACATGGATGGATGTGGTCTCTCAATAGAAAGGCGGTCCTCTTGACACACAACACCGAGGGCATACATTTAGAATTGCCAACATCCCCTACAGTTGAAAATGCATAATTTTTGACTTGCCCAAAATGTAAGTTCTCCCTTAGTATCCACGGGCGATTGGTTCCAGGATACCCCTCCCCACAGATACCAAAATCCATGGCTGCTTAAGTCTCCTGTATAAAAGGGTGTAGAGCAATGCATACAGTCAGCCCTCCACACTTACGGTCTCCCAACCATGGGTTGAAAATAGTACAGGCCTTTATTGGAAAATATTCACAGAAAAATGGACCTATGAAGTTCAAACCTTTTTTGTTCAAGGGTTAATTCTACATTATAAAATGTGGGCAAACCTTGACTTCAATAACTTTTTCTAACACTGCATCAGAAAGCCTGCTTTTGTAACTACTGCAGCATAAACTGTGTCTTACCTCTTTTCCTAACTCCAGTGTCCCTCAGGCCCCACCTATAATAGGAATTATGTACTTCATAGCTATGCTCTTTTTCAAAGATCACAGACTGGTAGCCCTAGGGCTAGATCACCCCACTCACATTACTTTTTTTTTTTTATATGTCTGCACAGTATATGTATGTATGAGTGTACCTACCTACCTATCTATCTTCATCATCATCATTATCGATCTATGAATATCAGTGCTTTAGAATAATGGGGAATGCATTGACTTTTTGCCAATGTCCCTTTACACATTTATGTTGCTTGCCTGATAGCCCTATAGTCATATTTGAACTTGTAACTATAACTTTATATATTTTTCAAGTCACTTCAGTTGTATATATTTTGTATCCTTAACTAGATGAGTTCAGGACAGGGCTTTTTCTCTTTTATTTTCATCATAGCACAGGTACATCAACTCTTGAATTTGAGAACAAAATTCCGTGTGCTTTTCTTTTACCCAGAGAAATTTTAAAGGTCCCATAAAAACCTCTGAGTTCACATTCATTATTTTATACCCTTAGTTATTTAAAAGCTGAGAGAGAATTAAAGGGTTTGGCTGTAGACGATACTAATTAATGCCAGACTAAGGCTATGAGGTCATGTGCTGGAAGGCAAAGTACCACTTTCACTACATCGATCTTTGTTTAGATTCCTAATCAATATTTGCTTCTGTCTTGTGCACCCTAGAGTTTTTGGCAAAGGCTCAATAAAAGAATGATTAAATAACCCAGTCCTACATTCAAAAGGAGGCAAATTTAACTCTTTTTTTTTTTCTGAATTCCATCAGAATAGCCACATCGCCTGACTCTCTTCTGGATCTGTTGATCTGGGGTCATGGGGTATATTTCAATAACAATGATGATAGACATCTTTAAAATATTATTTGAATTTTTAGGACGGATGATGTTAGAGGCTACCAACTGCTTATGTCTTGCATAGGAATGCTTTTCTTATTCCAGGTTACTGTGGTCAGTATCATCCTAACTTTTCCATAAGTAAAATTACATTTGAGAGAAATGAGAGTGGGAGGAAAAAGAATGAGGACCGCTGTCCATTTTAGAGACCATCTGGTGCAAAAACATTTGCCGTCAAATCTGTTGACTGAGAGTTTTTGCTTTAAGTGTAATTATTTTTCTTTTTTCTTTTTTTCTTTCTTCTTCTTCTTTTTTTTTTGTCTGTAACTCTTTCCCCAAGTTCCATTTCATTCACCTTAGATTGCAGGTACAGTGCATTGGATTGTTCCACGTTTCTTGGTGGTATATTCGGGAAGTGGTTCTTTTTCAGCACTTTAAAATCCCAAGATGAAATAAACACCACGTCAGTGAGCAGTAGTCTTTAAGGCACTGGATCGTTTCATGAGTGAGGAACCTTTTTTAAGCTCATCCTCCCACTTAAAGTAATTTTGGTTTCACAAGTCCTGCCCATCTATTGTGTTTTCTTGAAAAGCACAAAGGATAAAAAGAATTGGATGATCTCCTGAGAAAACAGTAAGTTTGCCATCTATTTCCTGCTGAAAGTGACTTCAAAAGTAAATTGAGCCCAGCCTGTGTGGCTCAGTTAGTTGGATTGTCCTGTCTCATGTACTAGAAGGTTGCCAGTTCCATTCTGGTTCAGGTTCAGGGCACAAGTCTGGGTTTCAGGCTCGAGCCCCAGTAGGGGGCGTTTAGGAAGCAACCGATCTGGCTCCTTCTCCATTTCCCAGGACTGGGAGCCCTCCCCCCCCCCACCCCACCCCCAGATCAAAGCTTGCTTTGAATGCTGGAGAGTTTATCACAGAGGAATAACACAGAATAAATACCACCAGTTGGTGGCACAGCTAACTCTAAACTGAAGGCTCTTGACTCTCATTTCTCTTTGTGAGGTTTCACCAATCCTTTTGGTCTAGGTGGCAGGAAAAAAATGTGTTTAAAATGGACAACGTTGAAAAGAAAACCAAACGAATAATTTTCCCAGTGGCTGGGTTATAAATAATTATCTTGTGACAGAAAAGAATTTTCCCTCATAAATAAGGATGTACTAGGTCATAGTGCATGTGTCATGCCAATGACAGCCACTTGTCTCCCCTTCAATAAATTTGTTTCTGGCTATATGTTCTCCCTGACTCAGCACGCCTTACACCTGTCCCGTGAGTCCTCTCAAAGGCACGGAGATGCTCAAGGTGGAGACAGTTTCTTTGCAGCTGCCCCGACCTGTGTTTCTCACACTCATCATTCTTGGGAAAAGCCAAAGAACCCCAGGCTGAGGCATATGTAGGGGAAACTTGGTAAATACACAGGGCAACAGGCAAATCAGATTCTTGGGAGATAGACAAGACCTTTTTGCTGAGATTCACAATATGCCCTTCAGCACTGAATCAGACATCATAGCCAGATACAAAGGAACATTGCTTTCCCTTGTAGAAGAGAAGCACAAATCCTATTTCAGTTTACTTAGAAAAATATTTTTACATGCTCTTGGTCTCCCTGCCATCAGCATTTCTAAGTCCATATTTCTTCTGCTCAAGATTTCTACCTTTTTTTAAAACCTAAATTCCTTCCTCTTTTTTTTTGTTTGCCCCGTTGTCTCTTCCTCCTTATATATTTATTCTTTTCAATCTTTTTTACTTTTTTCTCCTTTTTACTTTATCCTTCCCTTCAGCTTTCAATTTCTCTCTCATCTTTCTTTTTCTTTTTCCTTTTGTGTTTTTTATCCTCACCTTCCTAGACTCTCTTTTTTTATTCCATTCCTCCCTTTGCTCACTTTTCCTAATTTTTTTACCTTTACCCCCTTCTTCCTTCCATCTCTTCCTCCCTCCCTCCCACCCTCCCTCCCTTCCTTTTCTGTTTTGCTTTTCCTCCTGTATGTCTATCTTTTTCCTTTGTTCCTTCTTGTTTTCTCTCCCTTCTTTTCTCTTCCCATTTTTCCTTCCCACTTTTCCTCTTTTTAATAGTTGTTTAGTGAGGGAGGGAAGGGAAAAAAGAAAAAGCGATGGAAGGAAAGAGGCATATCATATGTTGATAGTACTGGTTCCTGTCTACTGGGTATATGCAGTAGGTCAATGCAGGTAGTTCCCATCTGTGCTGATATTCTGATGGCATTTCTGTATCTCTCAGTCTGAGGGCATTCTTTGGGTATGGGAGTGTTTATCCTCCAAATATAGACAGTTCAGAAGCACCAGAGAGTTCAAGTCTCATAAGGACTCTCATGAATGAGCAATTTAAGTATGAGGATAAATAATTCAATTTCTCTGCCCCTCAGGGGATGACTCTGAGTGGTGTTTTGCGCAGTTCCTCAGAGGAACAACCTTCGTCATCCACTATGGAAACATGCTGATCAATGAGCATTTCCTTCTGACCACTTTCCCTTCCCCACTCCCTCACAGTGCTTCCTAGGACCACCTCCCAAATGGACCACTCCCACTCAAATTCCTTTCTCAGAGTCTGATTTTGGAAGACCCAACCTAAGATAGCAAGTACAATATGCCAGGTCCTGTGCTAGCACCAGAGACTGGTAAGTAGGCATGGCCCCAGCTGTCTTGTAGATTATACTCTAGTCTATTCCTACATAGAAAAATAATTATTCATCAAATAGTCACACGTCATTAGGGTTTTCTAACCTTTCCACATATCTTTCCCTTAAAAGTGGAAGACAGAAAAAGGTGTTCTTGGTTATCTGAGGGACTACACTTGGAAATTCTTTAGGCATTTCTTTTCCTGTTTTATTTTTAAATCCATATAAACTTAATAAACTATATATTTACATCACTAAGTAAATTTATATTAACCTTTATAATTTTAATACTAGACTACATTTTCTTTTAAAATCATTAATACAGGTAAAATTGCAAGCAACATAACTGGTAGCTATTTTATTATGGCATATTATGGTTAAAAGCTCAGTCTTGAAAGAAAATAGGGAGGTCAGGTTCAAGTACAAGCTTTTTGCTTATCATTTGGATGGTCTTGGTCAGCATTATTAAACTTTCTATGACTTAGTATGTCCTCATCAACATTAGCTAACTCAAAGATGTTGCTAGAATGTAATAGGAGAGTATAGCATTTGGCATAGATCCAGCACAATTAACAACCTATTCATGAAATTGACTATGGTTATCAATAATAACCATAATGATACCATTTGATTATTATTGTCCTAACTGTTGTTACTATGATTTTTAGTGTTGTAATTAATTTGAGCATCAACTTACAAATCCTGGAATCTGAACAAGAACATGCTAGCAAGCCAAATGAGTGAAATAGGGCTCAACTCTCTTAGAAATCAGGTTCAAAGACAAGCAGATCTCCTAACATTGCTTCCACCCCAGTGTCTAATGGGCCTGGGCAATCATTGCCTTAGGGTGCAACAGTGCTGAAACCCAACAAAGCTGGTGCTGAGCAGACAGTGGGATGAATTGCCTCTGGCACAGCATGCACTAATAGAGAGCGCTGGTAGGCTGAGCAGAGCGGAGGAGCAGAGCCAGGATGTATTAATGATGAGCCTCCTGCAAGAAGGGGAGAGATCAGGGAGGGATTAGCTGAACTGCTGATTGTGCATAGGGAGGCCAGCTGTGAGAGGTTAATGGAACATTAGGAGAAGGGAGAAATCCAGAGACAGCCGGCTGCTACCTGGGATGGTCGCTTTGAGTCATCAGATTCAAAACCACCACACCACAGATAGCCACAGCTGGAAGTGGAGTTATGACCTCGGCCCTGCAGGGTGTGCTGAGAGGGCAGTTAACACAGGCATGCGGGGCCTAGACTCCAAGAGACAACACGCTAATTCATCAGGTACTGTGATGCCTCGGCTCTTTTCCTTTCCTGAGTGACCCACGGGATGGAAAGTGGTCCAGAGGACTTACATCAAAGAAAGGGTTTTCAGGTGTTCTGCTCCATCTACTCACATTTCCCCAGGCCAAGTCCTGAAGTCTTCAATATTGATCCAGAAGAAAAATGAGCAAGGCTCTCTGGTTCCTGAAATTATCTTAAGTTTTTCAATAATTTAAAGAAGCCATTCTCCAACTTTTATCCCTTTGCAACTGACTTGTCAAGTGCCCTTACCCAGGTATGACAACCTTTATCAGATAAGTGGACCTTTGCTGCTTAGTGGCTTCCAGCATCCACTTCTTCCACCTGGGATCTTAAACACCTTCTGAAGTATCTAGTTCCCACTGGATCGAGTTCATGAAGACCATATCCAGTTGTCTGGCCCTCACCTGGGTAAGGACTAGCATGTAATCCGGGGCAGGCTATTTCAGATGATTGCTCTCTGGAAATTAAAACTAATCTAGAAAGGCTATACCTACAAATTGATCATTGCTGTTTTTTTGTTTGATACTCCCTTTAGTTCAAAGCCTTGTTCTCCAGTCTCTCAAGAACTTGTGAATTGTCAATATTATTCCAAGAATATTTTGGCCTTCAACCTAGGATAGCAAATAATTCTCAAGACACTACATATATATAGTTCCACATCCATTTTTCACCTTGAGGAAAATATATCTAAATTCAAGTGAGTGAGAAACAATATCAGGAACAACTTTAAGTCCACAGTAATTCATTTTTAAAAGTAAGACTTTCCTAAGTTTCACTCTGTGATTATCAGGACAAAACTAGATTTCTTAAAAAAACAAAACAAAACAAAAAACCCAGTTCACAACTGATTACAATAAATCTGTGGTAGATAGTTTTCAAAGAGGGCTTCCATAAATCCTCCCAATCTTGTATGCACACATCTTTGCAATTTGGCTTTGGCACACTTCCCATCAAATGAAGAAATGTATTTCTCCAACCTTTGAATCTATGCTTCCTCCGGTGACATTTTGGTCCATGTGATACTAGCAAATGTTACATTAGCAGGAGTTTGAAAGGTGTCTTTACATTGAGGCTTACCTTCTGCTGTTTGTAGTGACAATACTAAGACCAAGATGACAATGAGCCTGATGTAGTCAGTTATAAATGAAAAGAAAAGATATGCCTAGCTGACAGCTTAACAAGGACTGGGCATGCAGGTGTAGCCATTGTAGATCTTCTATACATAACTGAGTCTGCAGGTAAGTACAGCTTTATGAATTACCCCAGGTGAAACCAGCCAAAAAACATCTGCTGGGACACAGCCCCAATTCCCAATCCAGAGAGCCATAAGCAAATAGAGCAGTTGTTTTATTTTTTGCTACTGGAATGGTTTTGTATGTAGCAATGAATGATTCAAAAATTAGCACCAGAACTTGTGTGTTGAGTAACAAAAAATAGGTTCACTGGCTTTGATATTGATTCGCAAAAAGAGGCTGGCAAAGAAACTATTAGTCAAGGCTAGAAAAAAAATTTATAGATTTTAATATATATATATATATATATATATATATATATATATATATATATATATATATATAATCAGAGAGGAAAGGAGAAGGGGGGGGGGAGAGAGAGAGAGAGAGAGAGAGAGAGAGAGAGAGAGAGAGAGACATCAATGATGAGAGAGAATCATTGATCAGCTGCCTCCTGCACACCCACTACTAGGGATTGAGCCTCCAATCTGGGCATGTGCCCTTGACTGGAATTAAACTCAGGACCCTTCAGCCTGTAGGCCGACACTCTATCCATTGAGACAAACCAGCCAGAGCAAGACTAGAAAAGTTTTAAAAGGTTCTTGGAGGCTGCAAAAGTGGCAATCCCTGTTCTCTACCCATGAATCAATTGGTAAAACTGGTGCCTATGGCAATCTTGGGTCTGTTTGTGATAGATGCGTGCAAAGATGACCACTATCAATTCCACTGTCTCCTCTACCTGTGGTCCTCTTTACATCAATATTGGAGTCTTTCTCTTGAATTTTCTATCTCTGTATGTTAAGCTCTAGAAAGAGAGAGAGAGATATAAGCCAAAGCAAATGTTTAATTTACAAGCAGAATCCAGAAAAAAAATGTTAGAAGCCAGAATTTGTTGAGTTGAGAAATTAAACTATTTACAAATCTATGCTCCCTAGCCAATGAAGGGAATCAACATTTTGCCACCCTAAAAACATGCTTTTTTTGGATCTTGATTTTAAGATGGTTATTAAGAAATGAAAGAATCAGAATGAACCTGTGACCTTTATCCTTTCCTGCCTAAGAAATTAAGATGGAAAAGCCTGTTCCAGGAAGGGAATGTTAGCACAGTCATTTTAGCATGAGATAGGAAGGATCCAAGCCTGTAGCTAGATTCTCTCCCTATGTCTCACCGTGTCTGGGTTGACTAACAGGAATTTGTTTATATGAGTTCAGCTCTTCCTTGGCAACCTGTAATTTGCCTATTGCTCCTTCAAAATCCCAAAACCCTGTCTACTTTTCTGTTTTGTCCATAATGGCAGCTAAGCCTAAATTGCCCAATGCATCTGGTGTTACATTCTTACCATCTCCCCAAATGTGCATTCATATAGTAAACTTTGGAATTTTCTCCTGTTAATCTGTCTCTGTTAATTTAATTATTAACCCAACTATAGAAACTAGAAAGGTTGGATAAGAAAAAAAAAATTTAGCACCCCTACTAGAAAAAGATTTTAAGAAAATGACATCATCTGAAGATTAAAGACCAAATATGTGCTGTGGCTGTGCAATCTTTTCAGGTTAAACACACTTGATTCAGGTAGACTTTATCATTCCCAATTTGGAGGCTGTGAAACTCAAATCCTGAAAGACAAAAATCAGTGGTTTTCAAATTTTGTTCCACAGAGCATTGCTTCCTGAGCCCAGTGATCCTGAGTGGTGGGTTACACATGATAAAGAGAAAGAACCAAGTGAGTTGAAGTCTGGGTCTTTTATTCTACTTCAGGGAGAAAGTTATGCCTTTATCTACCATAAATATTTGGTTTCCATATAAGATTTGCTTTTTGGAACTGGCTCCTTCTTACATCATATTCCAGAAATTTATTATAATTATGAGATGCCTATTTAATAGGACCCATTACATCAGATGTCAATGGCTGATGATAATAGATCGGCATACATTAATGTTTAGTTATTACATACAAGCACTGTTCTATGAGCTCTATATACACTCATTTAAACCTTCCAATCATTCTACAAGCTAGGATGAGCATAATCCCCATTTTATGATGAAAACCAAATTTGAAAAAGATTAAGTAATTTGACTGAGATCAGACAGTGAAAAAGGATTTTAAACCTAGGATGCCTGAAAATGTTTTACTAAAGCGATCTTTAGGCAAGTCACTTTTAATTTATTTTATTTTTACCATCCTCAAGGGAAAGCAAAAAAAAAATCTTTTTTTTTTAAATTCTTTCTCATTTATAAGGATAACATCTGTGACAAAAGTTCTCATTTATCGTGAAATCTTCATTTGAGTGGAAGCACTTTTAGTAGATGGCATTTTAATATGGTTTAGGAAACTCATTATATGTAGGAAAGCACAATAGGTGAATTTGTGCTACAATCTGCCTAGTCTGTTAAATAAATATATAAAATGGGGCTTAAAATATGAGCCTAAAGTCGAATACCTTATGTTGCAAACAAACTTGTCGCATCAGTGAAAATGCCCAGCTGTTCTCCTTTTTCACTCCTGACATCACCCATCTGTTCCTGCATGCCAGGGGTTCTTCATCTTGCTGTCTTAGGGAGTGTTTCCTCAAGACCCTAAGGTACCAGTAAACCAACGTCTGGCCAATGAACTAAGAAAGAGATGTTTTGACCTTTAGAAAATATGTTTTATGTTAGTTCTCTCCATTCTTTTACTCCCCATCTCCCACTCCTTACTGCATTTGAGCGATTTCCTTTCAGCATGGTTGGATGGGAAAATATATTTAGTAGTTGCTAAAAACATGATCTGTAAAAGTACAGATGATAAAATGGACATGAAGAGAGTTTAAGTTGACACCAATGAAAAGATGATGGACAGGGATCTAAATGTAGATAGTCAGACTCCAGCTTCTGTGTTCCAACCCACTCTGGAATACTGCTTCAAGGACCAATAAAACTCGTCTAAATAGAAAACATTACCTTTGAGTCAATTTTAAAGTCTGTAAAGAATAAACATATTTTAATAATATAAAAATGATCTTTTGGGATTTTTGTTTCATACAAAAAAAGTGCTTTGGAAAGCTATGAGTTCCATTTGAATCTAAATTTCATTGTATTGATACTATCTTTTCTCTTGTGAAAGGTGATTCTCATTGAAGTCTGGTTCTGATCAGTTAGCAGCCCTGTGCTCAGTACAGCACCCCAGTGTTCAGATTAAGCTGTAAATCTTGACTTCAAATATGCTATCCAATTGCACCAAAAGGGCACTTGTGTTTGTCTGTCAGTGTTTGGTAGCTAAAAATGGTTCGTGATAAATATACTTCTCTTATTTTTGACTTTTTATTACATTGTTCTTCAATGTTTTTTAATTTAGAAGTCATTATTTAAGCCCAAAGTTCCATGTATAATATGCATCTTCATTTGTAATAAATTATTTCAGGAAAAGATTAAAATTATAGTTACTGCATTATCAGGAACTGTATTCTACCCAGTTAGCCTTGAGCAACAAGTGAGTGTCACATTCTGCAGCTGTGTTATATACTCAGTAATATTTGTTTATTAATTAATTATATTCATTAATACAGTTTTGCATCTGATTATACAAAACAATAAAAATACATCTATTGCTTGTCTCATAAAATGTAAGATAAAGCATACCCCCACATTATTACTCATCTATAGGGATTGAGTAATTGAGGGTGTTCAGGAACACTGATTATATACATTAGAGTAATTACGACCATGGGCTCTAATTATGTTGGTAAAATGTGGCATTGGATTTCTCTGAGTGATTGACTTGCCTCTTTATCAAAGTGCAGGTGACTTGGGAGTTAAGAAAACAGCCAAAAATGAGGAACATAGGTGGGAAAGAAAAAAGTTCTCTGCCTACCTACTCCTTACTATGAAATGTGGGGTTTTTTTCCTTTTTCTTTTTTCTTCCCTTCCTACTTTCCTTCTAGTTTAAAAAAAATTGAAAATGAGCTCAGCAGGCATGGCTCAGTGGTTGAGCATGGATCTATGAACCAGGAGGTCATGGTTCAATTCCCGGTCAGGGCACATGCCTGGGTTGCTGGCTTTATCCTTAGCATGGGGCCTGTAGGAGGCATCCAATGGATGATTCCCTCTCCCTTCCTCTCTGGAATCAAGAAAACTGTATTTTAAAAAAATTCAGAATGAGGCAAATGCAAGAATGAGAAAATGACTTTTAACACTCTTTTTTTTGCCTTTCAAAATTTTAAATTGTTTTTGCTTGGCATTTGGTTTGGTTTGGTTGGTTGGTTGATCAAGACCCTCATTACTCCAGGACTGTTGTTATCATTCCCTTTCTTTAGACTTTTCAAGCATTAAGTGATTATCTTATGTATAAAAAGGGCCAGGAAATACACAACCTTTCATTCTTAAAAATTAATTAATCAGTTTAGATTTTATGTTCTTTTTAAGATAGAGAACAGGGACCTGACAAGATGGATTTTTAATGCCCTCACCGGTTTTGCTCAGTGGATAGAGCGTCAGTCTGCAGACTCAAGGGTCCCAGGTTCGATTCCGGCCAAGGGCATGTACCTTGGTTGCAGGCACATCCCCAGTGGGGAGTGTGCAGGAGGCAGCTAATCGATGTTTCTAACTCTCTATCCCTCTCCCTTCCTCTCTGTAAAAAAATCAATAAAATACATTTTTTTAAAAAAGATGGATTTTTTAAAAAGGTTAATTTAGAGTGCAGGTGAGGAAAAGGGAGAGCACACATTTGAAGCGTAAAAAAAAGATGAGGGACAGCGCAATCTCATTTCCTTAGAGAGACACTTGGCTGTTTTCTAAAGTTGAAAAACTAAATGAATTCTTTATATATTGCCTTTAACATAATTATAAAAACTAATTATACAGAATTAAAAAGTTGAATAAATGGCAACATCGGAAACTATTGTTTTGGAAACTGTTTTTGCGTTTGCTTTTTCACTCAGCTACATATGTAAATAATAAATTTGTGTGCTTCTTAAAATTTTAATGTTTTTCAGTTTCTAGATTTTTTTTTTTTGGTCCTGAACTTTTTGTACTCAGATGTTTGGATCATTTCATAATGAACAGTAAAAGAGAACTTGGCTAAAACGATAGTAAACCTTTTAAATCAATTTTATAATTTTCTACTTATCCATTAGGTTCATTCAGAAAGTAGACTGTCATCATACTGCCCATAATAATGATAGTTTCTTTGAGAAAAAGTGGAGGCACAGTGTGAATTATGTGGTTTGGTATTTCTAAGCTACATTACCTGGGCCTGCTAGAATTGCAGAAAGGCACCTGGGAAGCATGAGGAGGCACCAATTACATTTTGCTGGGCCATGCAATCAGTAGAGACTAGACCCAGGAGACAGATTACCTGGGTTCCAATCCACGCTGAGATACTTACTAGTGAAGAAAAAGTGAGCAAGTTGCATCAATTCTTTGTGCCCATGTTGTCTCACCTCCAAAATGAAACTTAATAATAATAATAATAATACCCATTCAATTAGGCTTGTTGATGAAGTCTAAGTTAATTAATTTATGTAAATTGATGATAACAGTTTCTGGCATGCGAAGGCACTCAGAAAAAGTTTGCTATTATTATCTTTATTTTGCATCTGGGTTATAATTAATAGTGATTAGATTTTGTAAACAGTGGTATGAATTATGGCAGACAAGAAGGAAATCTTGTTTTTTACATCCAATATTATTTTGTATTGGTTTCAGGTGTACAGCATAGTAGTTAGACAATCATATAGTTTACAAAGTGGTCCCTCTGATATTTTCAGTACCCACCTGGCACCATACATAGTTATTAAAAAATTATTGACTATAAGGCTACAAGCAACTCTTAATTGATAGCTTATTCAAATAGTAGTTTGATCGTTTTGAATAAAGAAGCTCAAATGATTCTTCTAAAAAGTCCTTCTTGTTAAATAGCGGTGTATGAAACTGGCATTTCACAGGGTGATCTGAGGCAGCAGCAGGAATTTATACCTGGTAGGGACCTGGTGAGTATTTTATTACCCAGAGGAGGAAACTAAAGTATTCAATTCTAGTAGGAGCTGTTCCGGAACCAATATTTTCTGATTTCCTGCTCAAGAATTTATTTCACAGCGTTCTTACAATAAACTAAGGGAGGCCTATGCCTCTTGGAGTAGTTAGTATTCTCCTCATTTGGAAAAAAAAAAGTTTATTGGTCAAAGTGATTAGAGAGTGACACTTTATAATTAAACAGAGAGAATAAAATCATGCTGTTTGAAATATATTTTCATAGGTCTAGCTGGCCAACCCTCTGATCCACCCACTCATCACCTTTAAAACAAGTTGTTTTCACTAGCATTTCTCTCTTGAATTAACAGCCTCCTTGTGCTATGCTGGGCAGCGGAGGGCCCAGTGGTCTTATGTAGCATACAGTTAAACTATAGAGTCACCCATTAAATAAACCTCATGGCATTTAGTGAGCATACTAGGTGGTTTCATTATATCTAATCCTCATGCCAAATTTTACTCTAAGCATTTTAGAGATGGATAAATTTATCGCTTTTAAGACTAAATAACTTATATAAGACTAAGCAGCTAATAAGATATATGTCTAATATTTAATTCCAGTGGTTCTGATTCCAAAGGCAGATCTCTTTCAAATATACCACGTGCAACGTGTTTTCCCCTGGTCACTGCCAATTGGAATTGACAGTCTTCTGACTTCAGAGTTGCAAATAGCAATTTTCCAAGCTCTGGGGTCCAGTCGTGACAATAGCAGTGTCCTTGGGAACCAGAAGGGGAACGGAAGCATGTGATTGGAGAAAGTCACAGACTGCCTATACTCTGCCCTACACTTTCATTCCATAGCCATTTCCTGCTTTTGTTCTAACATTTCATGAGCACAGCAATATTTATATGCAATATTAAGGCAAAAAAGAGCATATTGATTTTATTGGCATCTATTGGGATTCAGGCTTTCTGGCTCCATACACTAACTTTTTGTCAGTATTGGATTGAGGAGCTCGGAGCTGTCCCACACTGCTTGAGCTCTTATTTTAAGGTTTGAATTTTTTGGTTGCCCTTTATATTTTAAAAAGAAAGATGTATGTAACTAAACATTTATGGGGACATCCAGGGTATGTGTATGTGTTCTTTTTTCTTTTTCTTTTTTCTCTTTTGCAAATATATGCTGAATCTGGCTTGGTGATGCATACTATCTTCAGTAGATGCTACTCAAATATAATTTTTTACACTTCTGTACATGTTGCATATTGAGGTTTTAGGAATCCAAAAGCATAAAGAATATACCTAGGCCTCAACAATATGTGGGATATTTGTTTCTCTCTTTAGCAATTCAAATAGCTTCTCTTGGTTTAGTTTAGGGTCACACTGGCTACTGCACACTCAAAGCTTGGGGCTCACCCTTCCAAAGGAGCCTAGTTAACAACGTTGTTGCATCACCAGGGCACAGGATAGCATCATGAGGCCATAAACTCATGGTGGAACCTTCAGGCCAGGCCAGTTTTCTCCAGCAGATGCTCTAGTGCAGGGAAGGAGGCCACAGTAGTCCTCTCTGCCAAGGCTTCGTAATACCCAGTGTGGGAGGCAGTCTACCCTGCAGCTGCCCAGGGTGATGTTACTATAAAACGTAGATTAATCATTTGCAACTGAAACTAAGAAGGCTTTTGAGAATCACTTGGTATATTTCTTGTTCTGTGAGAGATGTTGCCTTTCTAACTTGTATGTTGCTACATTCATTTTTCTATAAGACCATTAGGATTTTAGGAGATTCTGGACTAGGTTGACATTTCCCTGATGACATACATGATTGTTGAGGTCCCTCTGCAGCTTTAAGTAACAGAAAACCCAATTCAAATAATCAGCAGCAATAAGAGGAATTTATTGGCTCACAAAACAGAAACAGTTTACAGATAAGGCCGGTTCCTGTGGAGACTTCTAGTGGCAGCTCGGTGACATCCTCACCATGTCTTGGCAGGCTCCCTGATTTCATTTTTAGGCTCTGGAATGTACCCCACACTCACCTGTACAGCAGCAAGAGAAAAGGGAGAAGAGCCCCCAGCAGGCTTCTGCTCAGATGTTCAGACTCAGTCTCTTTCATTGGCTTCCACTTTATCACGCATCCTTTCCTGAACCAATGACTGAGGGAGACAAGTTAAACAGAACATAAGGATTGGCTTAAACCAATCAGGCCCCTCCCGCAAAGAATGAAGGTAGACGTGGGGTCAGTCCCAGCAAAGTGTGAGGCTGGAACACAATGGTAGAGAGATAATTTACCAAAAGGAAATTAGAGTGCTGCTGGCAGAGAAAAGGGGGGCGCAGTGGGGGGGGGGGGGGAAGGAAGTTAACAAGGCAGCCAATAAGTGCTGATGACAGAGGCAATCCCAGATTTCCTGCATGAGCTTAAATTGGTTACCGAGAAATGGAACATAGATAACATTCCTTTGGAGCAACTACCCTGAAAATCTTGAGACTCTGGCACCAGAATGTCCAGGAATCCAAGGTCAAGACATGAGAAGGAGAAAGGGTATCCATGTTTTCTGCCCAATGGAATACCTTGGCAATATCAAATGGCTTTGAAGATTAGAATTATTACATTATTTTTATCATGAACCAATATGGGTTTCTATTTTTCTCAAAAGGGTTCTTTTGAGCAGAAAAGGTCCATGGAGATCTAATCATTTCACTTTGTGTCATGTCTTGGCTTTCCTTAGAGGCTGAGACTTGCAGGAAAACCAAGGCATGGTAATGTCTTCTGTCAGTTATTTAAAACAGGACAACCCAAGAACTGAGAATAGTGACTATGCCAGGGGCAAACTGAGCATCATCGAAGCAAATATTTAGATATTGGAGCAGCATTGTATAGTAGACAACCCGGACTTTCAATTCTAACATTAGTTGAATCTGTAATTAAGGCATGACTTCCCTCAGTCTCAATTTCCTCATCTCTAAGAAGGAATCCTATTGCATGCATCTTGGAAGAGAAGAATTAAATGTGATCTATACCTACATATAGTCAACCCTTGAACGATGCAGGGCTTAGTGTCACTGAGCCCCCACACAATCAAAACGTCTCGTATAACTTTTGACCTCCCCAAAACTTAACTCCTTAAAGCCACTGCTGATCAGAAGCCTTACCGATCACATAAGGAGTCAATTAACACATGCATATTAAACATAGTCAGTGCAATAGTGAAGAATACAAACTATGAGGCCAGAGCCTGGGCTTGAATGCAGATTCTTCCATTGACTCATTGCTGACATGAGGCAAGTTGCTTAACTCCTCTGTGCCTCAGTTTTCTTATCTGTAAAACAGTGATTAAAAATATCTGATGTTAAAGAAATGTGAGGCATTCCTCTAAACCTTAGTGTGTGTGAACTCAGTTACCTTCACAATAACCCACGTAGTGGTACAACACTGCCACTATTTTACAGATTGGGAAATTAAAGCACAGAAAGGAACTTAGCCAAGTGATGATGTAGCTGTGGTAACAATCGAGACAGTGGGGGCTCTGCAGTCACTGTTAGCCACGAGCTCTGTTACAATATATCTTCACCTCGAAGCCCTTCCCATATATTATCTCATTTCATCTACTCAAAATGAAGATATTCTAAAACATGGCTTCTATAGCACTGCTAATTTGCAGAGATGGACTAAGGAACAGTGAGCAGAAATAAACAATTCAGGTTTACAGAGCTGGTATGTGTTCATGCCTGATTTTGCAACCTACATTCTTAGAAACCTAAACCACACTGCCTTCATTTTACTGACACCTGCAGACTGAGAATTCTGTACAAATACACACAGTCCCCTGGTCTAATTGGAGAATTTGGAGTTCAGCAGAATTCTCCTCTCTCCCACACAACGCCCATAACATGCCTTATTACCTAACACGTACTGGGGGCTTTTGTTACTGGATTTTCCCTTCACTCCCCCACAGCTCTGCTGTCACTGGCCTGTGGTGTCAGAGGCCTATTTGTGCAACCTCATTGCAGTGATTGGCAAAGGGTAAAAGTATCATTGGTGACTTTGAAATTTTTTCGGTGCCTTAGACTTGCCTAGCAGCAAGAAGTTTTCAGTGATTGCAAGGGAAAAAAAAAATATATATGTGTATATATATATATATATATATATATATATATATATCTACACTAATAAAAGAGAAACATGCAAATTGGCATACGACCGCTACCCTTCCCATTGGCTAATCAGCAAGGTATGCAAATTAACTGCCAGCCAAGATGGCGGCCGGCAGCCAGGCAGCTGATGCGAACAGGGAGGCTTGCTTGCTTCAGTGACGGAGGAAACCAACGTTCCCCGCCTGACTTGCCGGCCTCTCAGCTGCAACTCTAAGCAACTATGTTGCAAATATAGAAGCTAAACAAAACCCCAGAAACCTGCTTTACTCAGCCGGGCTTCAGCCAGCCAGACCACAACATTGTATCAAATACAGATGGTAAACAAAGGCCAGAAACCTGTTATCAGCAGCTGAGGCCTCAGAGCTAAAGCTGGCCCAGAATAAAAAAGAAAAAAAAAAAAAAAGAAAAAAAAGGAGTGGTTGGGAGCTTCTGTCACCCATCAGCCTGAAAACGGCCCTCAGCCCCTCAGCCAGACTGGCCAGGCACCCCAGTGGGGACTCCCACCCTGATCCAGGACACCCTTCAGGGCAAACCAGACAGCCCCCACCCGTGCACCAGGCCTCTATTCTATATAGAAAAGGGTAATATGCCTCCCTGCACCGGGGTCAGCGGAGCCGCAAGGCCTCCCGGCACTAGGATCAGTGTGACGGGGGCAGCGCCCAAACCCCCTGATCGGCCCTGCTCTGTGTGTGACAGGGGGCGGCGCCCCAACCCCCTGATCGGCCCTGCTCTGTGGGTGATAGAGGGTGGCGCTCCAACCGCCCCCCCCCCCCCACCCATGGGCCCTGCTCTGTGTGTGACGGGGTAGAGCCATAACTTCCCCATTGGCCCTGCCCTGAGTGTGACAGTGGCGGCGCCCCACCCCCTGATCGGCCCTGCTCTGTGCGTGATAGAGGGCAGCGCCCCAACCCCCTGATCCGCCCTGCTCTGTGTGTGACAGGGGGCGGTGCCCCAACTCCCCTATTGGCCCTATTCTGTGCATGACAGGGGGGAGCTCCTCAACCCCCTGATCGACCCTGCTCTGTCCGTGACAGGGGGGAGCTCCCCAACCCCCTGATCGACCCTGCTCTGTGTGTGACAGGGGGCAGCGCCCCAACCCCCTGATCCGCCCTGCTCTGTGCGTGACAGGGGGTGGTGCCACAACTTCCCTATCAACCCTGCCTTGAGTGTGACAGGGGGCGGTGCCCCAACCCCCCAATCGGCCCTACCCTGAGCGTGACTAGGGGTGGCATCGTAACCTCAAGATCCTCCCTGCTCTGTGCATGACAGGGGGCGGCGCCCCAACTCCCCAATCGGCCCTGCTCTGAGCCCGACCAGGGGCTGCACCTAGGGATTGGGCCTGCCCTCTGCCACCCGGGAGCAGGCCTAAGCCAGCAGGTCGTTATCTCCCGAGGGGTCCCATACTGTGAGAGGGCACAGGCCAGGCTGAGGGACCCCCTCTCCCCCCTGAGTGCACAAATTTTTGTGCACCGGGCCTCTAGTGTATATATATATATATATATATATATATATATATATATATATATATATTGTATGTTGTTTTTTTTTCTTTTTGACTTACCCATGGACTGTACATGTTGCACTCACATTTTTTATAACACTTTTTCACTGCCTTTAAAATTGGTGCATATACATCATGCAATGCTGGAACACACAGAAAACTGCATGGAAGATATTAAACAGATTTATGTATCTTATCACCTAAAGATAGCTGTGGCTAACATTTAGTATCAGTTGTAGTTTATCCAGCCTCTTTGATATATGTATTCGTGTAGGGTGTATATAATAAAGTGGTGTTTTCTGTGGTCTGAATCACTTCAGACACAAACATTATTCTTATCAAGCGTTTAATCCAGTTGAGTTATGTCAACTCTTTTTTTCCCTAGAAGATAACACACTCCTGAATAGCTCTTTGGAGAGTCTTCAGATTGGAAACAGTTAATGAAAGGTCCGTTTAGTTAAAAAGTTCAATCTCATATTCAAAGGTTTTTCACTTCCTCATGAGGGCCAGGAAGGAGAGAAGGAAGGATCTGGCTGCTGTTGTAATTCTCCCATAATCAGTTGCCGACAGCTCTTTGTGGATGAAAATATAAATTGTTTGTTAAATGAAGTACGCACATTTTTCAGTGTGTCATTTGCCTTTTAAAGTTGATATAATTATCCTATCTAATAAAGAGGGAATATGCTAATTGACACTCATGCTGTCACAAAGATGGTGGTGCCGACAGCCAATAAAAAGGAAATATGCTAATTGACTGCCATGCCCTCAAAGATGGCAGCACCCACAGCCAAAAGATGGCAGCACCCAGTCCCCTCAGCCCTGTTGCAGTGGCAGGCGTGTGGCTGCTCCACTAGACTGCCTCCAGAGTCCCCTAGTCCCCTCAGCCCCCCAGCCACCCAGGGCTGGCCCGAGGTGCAGGCAAGCCTTGGATGGTGGCTGCCCAGCTGCCTAGGGCCGGCCGAGGCTCAGGTAACCAGGGCCGGCTGAGGCTTGCGCTGCCAGCAGTGGCAGTAGCAGAGGTGTGATGGGCGTCGCCTTCCCCTGATTCCTGGGTTGCCTCCCACCCCTGAGGATCCCGGACTGTGAGAGGGGCAGGCCTGGCAGAGGGACCCCCTCCAGTGCATGAATTTTCATGCACCGGGCCTCTAGTTTTATAATATTTGAAATCATTTAAAAATATTATATGTGACACAATCTGGCAAACTTGTCCTATGGATTCTCCCTTCCTCATCCTAAAATGAGAAAATATATCTCTGAAGTCACATCCTTCTCTAATTCTTTCATTAAATATTGACTTACATGTCTTTTCCATATATTATCTCACTTAATCCACTCAAAAGAAAAGCAATCTAAGACCCTAGATTGTACTAATTTCTAAAAGTACTAATAGAAATATTTAGTTTTGCAACACATTTGGAATTCATTGTGTGTATAACAAGAGAGGTGGATCTCAACTTTTGTTTTGTTCCTCTAGTAATTAATAAATTCTCCCAATAATTATTATTGAAAAAGCCTTTCTCCATTCGATTAAAGTGCCCAATTTACCTTTACTATGGTTTTATGAGGTTTTTTTTTTGTTTGTTTGTTTGTTTTGTGTGTGCTCTTTCTTGTATCTGCTCATTTGTTCCTAAGAAATTATCACAAGTTTAAATTATTATAGAAAACTTATGTATAGTTAATAAATATAAATAGTTCTAAATTATAAGTAGTGCTAAATAGTTCCCTTACATTGGTCTTTTTCCCCTCCCCCAAATAGCTTAGTAATCACTACCTTTACATTTTACATTTTTTTTTTACTTTAAAACAAATTTGTCAATATTTTTAATTACATGAGATTTTGATTTCAGTTGAAATCATTTTATAAATTTATTCACTGGTAATTTAACATCTATAAATTCATTAAGGGGTAATTAAAGTATTGAAAGTTAAGTTGGCCCTTTATTTTTTATAATTGAAAGTTATATTTTTAAATAAAACGTGTTTTAATAATGCATTTTATAGTCTATTATGTTAATGGTGGTATCTTTGTCTAATTCCTTACTTACCGGGAATAACATTTATGTTCTCCCTTATGTATGCTATTGATTCACTAAGTGAGAACATCCTTCTCATTATTCTTATTATACTTTTCATTCATAAATAGCTATTTAATTATTTTGAAGAATTTTATTTGTAAGAAACATTTATTTTATTTTAACATATTTATTGTAAACATAAACTTTTGATATTAATTTGTGTGTAGATCACTTATGCTTATTGAAATATTTGTGGGTGACTCAGCATATAGTCCATTTCTCAAAATTAAATAAGTTGTAGGGTAAATTGTCAATACATAATAGTAAGAGTGGTGATGATAATAACGATTAAAATACATTGCACTGCTTCTTTGTATTAAGCAGTGTTTCATTTTTATCTGCGTTATTTCACTTACTGTCACAATAACCCAGAAATTTATTTATTTTTCTTTTCAAGTGTTGTGCGCATAAAGTACCAAGTCCTCCAGAGATAGACTAACATAACCAAATTGTTTCTCTCAGAATTTATACCTAGTAAGCTGAAAATTGGTATTTAAATGTATTTTTATCTATTTCCAAAGCCCATATCTATCAGCTAAGATATTATTGATTCAAGCTTTATGTCATTTTAACAATATTTCTTGATCTTGATCCAAAAGAAAAGTTAGTATCTTATAATAATTTACTGCATGTGTAATTCTTTTATTTATATTCATACTATACTACTAAGTAAGTTATGACTCATGACTTTATATCTTAATTTATTTCCATATAATGCTTTTATTTCTCTCTGAAATTTCACATCATATGAATTTAACATTGTTTCTATTTGCTTTTCTTTTAAATATCTCTCCAAAATTTTATTTGTTACAATTTGGTCTCATTTTGTTTTAGATATTATAATTAGTATTTATATGATTTATGTTTTATTAACTGACAAATAATATCTGTATTTAAAAATAGTTTTATTCCTTTACATTTCCATCATAGGTAGTAAAGTTATACTTACGTGTTTTATACCTATGTACGTTTTTTTTTCTCTTAGTTTCCATTATTATGGGCTCAATTGTATTCTTTCAATATTGACTTGAAGTCCTAACCCCCCTGGGACTCAGAATGCATGTATTTGGAGATAAGGCCTTAATGAGGTGATTAAAGTAAAATGTCTCCTTAAAGGGAACCTGATCCAATATGACTGGTATTCTAAAATAAAATAGGAAATTTGGCCCTGGCTGGTTGCTCAGTGGTTAGAGCATGGGCCCAAATATTGAAGGGTCACGGGTTCCATTCCAGTCAAGGGCAAATACCTCGGTTGCAGGCTTGATCCCTGTCCAGGTCAGGGCACGTGCGAGACGCAACCAATCAATATGGCTCTCTCATATCCGTGTGTCTCTTTCTCCCTTCCCCTCCCTCCACTCTCTCTAAAAATCAATGGGAAAAGAAAACCTCAGGTGAGGATTAACAAACAACAACCACAACAAAGAATAGGAAATTTGGGCCCACATGAAAGGACAACCACATGAGGACACAATGAGAAGGAGAAATGCTTCAGAAGAAATCAACCCTGCTGACACCTTCATCTTAGACTTCTAGACTCTAAACTTATGAGAAAATAAATTTCTATTGTTTCAACCACCCAGTCTGTAGCATTTGGTAATAACAGCCCAGGTAAACTAATACACACAGCTGTTCTAGTGGGAGATGGTGATAGGACTGATGATGTCTAAACTTTAACTCCTCCAGGGATAAGCAAGCCATTGAGCTAAGAGAAACCAGGAAAAAAAAAATGGCAAGAACTTGAATTTCTTTGAACAATTTAAGATGGTTGAATTGTTTTTGTACTTTAACTCACAAGAAAAAGATAATTTTCTTTGGCCTTGAATTTACAGTAGAAAAGGAACTTCGTATTGAATTTATTTATTTCCAGTCATTTGATTTGGGGAAGAGAGTTAATTTCTACTTTTGGGAATCTCTGTGTTGCTGGAATTTTATAATAAGAGCATCATCTTTTATTAATTGATTTTACTATAGACCCTCTCAAAGCCTCTTTGAGATAAATGAGGCTGAATTTAATTTGGGATAGAAAGTAAATAGGGTATATATTTTCAGCTTGAATTTAGTGTGAGACTATGGCTGATATAATTAATACCTGAAATTATCCATTCTATATCTTCCTGGAGGCGAAATCTCCTCTACCCACCAGTAGTCCCAAAAGGATATCCAAAAAGATAATTACCAGATACACATACACACACATAAACCTTGACAATATAACAAGGTGACCTTCAAAATATTGGAAGGAATACTTTGGTAAGCTGCTTATTTGGGAGGGGCATTGGTGACACCCCAAGATGTATATTAAGAATAAATACAGTTAAACTTTCTTTTGAGGAGACTAGCATTGGTTTTTGATTGTTTAGTGAGTTTTCACTTTTGCGAATTGAACTGAATTTCTCAGTATAATGAAAAAGAGCCAGAAAGCTATAAATAGTGGTCTTTCTTTGTTACCTCTGCCCTTATTCCACACATCATTTATTCTTCTCTATAAATAATATTAATGGCATATTATTTTAAAGGGGTACCTGACTTGATAAGACCAGTAATACCTAGGGTACCAACAAGGACTAGACCTTCCCTGACACTGAGATTCTACCAAATGAAGAGCCCTGGAAGATATTGAAAGAGTTTTTCCTTCAACATGTTGTAATGTCATGAAACCTGCGCACAATTTATGTAGACTATTAGATTTACAGAGTAAAGGCAGAGGTGGATAACTAATGTTTATTGAGTTTGAATGTCTAAAAATTGTCTTTTTTAATTGCTAGGTAGGAAATCCAGTAGAACACAGAGTCTAAGGCTCTCAGGGAAAATATAAAGAGATGAAAAAAATGGAGCAAATTATTTAAAGTCAAGGGACCCAAACCTTCTCTGACATACTAGACAAACTCAGACTGCTAATGATGACTGTCTTATCAAATTGGTAAGCCCTGGGATGCGTGGAGGCAGTCTATCTAGCAAACTCTAGCAGAAGATCCCATCTCATCCATCCGGGATTTATGATGTCCAGCTCTCATGAGGCCATATGCAAGGATCTTCATTCAGGATTATTGCACCGAAATCAAACCTACCCTACAATGAACTGGCTACACTTCAAGTAACTGCCATGTTGAAACCCTGCTTTGTTAGGTTTTATATCTATGAGATAGGCTAATTCAGCCTATTACAGATGAGAAACTTGTGTTTAAGGAAGTTAAATAACATATCTAAATTCATACAATTAGTAAGTAGAATAGTTTGCAACCAAAACTTATCTCACCCTAAAATGTGTCACTTACCAAGACACTACTGAGTCTTCCCATAAGAGAATTTAGAAATGTTGTGTTGACATTGAGTACTAGCCAATGTGGAAAGCTAGCCTCAGAAACAATAAACAATTTTATGAAAGTATGTTACTTAATAATGCGTTGAGAAAGAGAGAAGACTCAGAGAGGTAAAGGAAATATCTATAGCACACAAGTATATGTGTAGTCTTATTCTCCACTTGGGAAAGAACTGAGTTGATTCATTATTTATGTTGAGAGTCTTAGTCAAAGTTTGAGGCCACAACCTTAAACTACTCATCCCAGCAGTATTTACTGGTATTTAGCATATACTTGGAGTTTCTTGCTTTTCTTATGAAAAACACAAGGTGCAATTCAAAGACCCTTTTCCTTTTTCTCAAATAAAAAATAGGCCTTAAACATTATAATGAAGAAAAAAACACACAGAATAGCAAAGTAAGAAATATAGGACATGTCCTTCAGTTATTTATTGTAGTGTGAATAAATCTCAGATTCATTTATGAGATCAAATTTTACAAAGAAAGGCAAGTCATATGCTGGGTACATTTGGACTACTATCTACTATGGGTCAGAAGAATACAGTTGTAAATAGAAATGTTAGTCATTCCCAAAGTCAGGACTCGGTTCCTGTCCTGAAAGACTACCTTTGATATGTGTGAAATAAACTAGTTCTATCTGGGTATATCTGGGGGATCTTGCTTTTAAAAGTTGATAAAACACAATTGTGTTTTAGAAACTTATATAAACACCCACCATCCATATCAAGTACCAAACGACAGAATGAGAGCTAAAATGCCCTCCTATGAGAGAGGATGAAAGGAGAATGAGAGTCAAAGCAAGATCAAGAGAATAAGAGAGGAAGTATGAATAGAAGGAAGGAAGAAATAAAGGAGAGAGAGAGAGAGAGAGAGAGAGAGAGAGAGAGAGAGAGAGAGAGAGAGAGAGAGAGAGAATATACATATTAACAGAGGAACCAAAATGGTCTGGTTTTCTTGTTTTCAAAATGCATTTGAATTCACACCCTGCATTTGTTTTTCCTGCTTTGTAAGAATATTTTGCAACACTCATTCTATTTATGTATCATTAATAACACTGAATGGTCACACAGGCCAATCTCAGTTTCATATAATATCTTAGAAAGTTCTTTTTTGCCTTATTGTTTATTTATTTATTTTTTCCGCTTTAAAGGAAGAATGAAAAAACCTCTGAGTGTTTCTCCCATCTTTTCTGTTCTGTCTTTTATAACACAAGTTATATTATTGCCATAATGGGTTGCAGGCTATTACGGTTTGAAAAATGTCAAAATGCAATCTTAAATAATAGCCATACGTGATGAAAAACCTTTCTGTTACATTGTTACCACGTCAACTACACAAAGCAAGATATTTTGCATTTAGATATTTTGTTGTCCTAGTACCATTTTTTGTATTACATTCTATTTGAATATCAACCAACAAATTATTTTTGGAACAAAATACAAACTGTAAACAGAAAGGTTGAAGAGAGGTATTGAGAGGCAGACAGAAGAGCAAGAGAGAAACAGAGAGAAAAAAGTGTGAAAAGTAGGAACTCAGTATTTCCTGATGGTCAATGACTGCTATTGCTGTCACCTGTTTAGAAACAATCACATCAATTTTGCCAAGACTAAAGTCTATAAATAATTTCCCTGGGCCTCAACTGTCTCATTTAAAACACTATGAGTTAGATTAGCTTATCTCAAGCCCTGAAATTTTACTCAGATGAGCTTGGTGTCTGGTTGCCAGGCTTCTGCTCTAGTGGATTTTGTGTAGCAGCCATCATTAGGGGAAAGAATTGTTAGTATATCAAATGGTATGGTCGAGCTGGACTACAAGGTAAATGAGGCTTCTGGTTTCATGTTCCTATGGCTGTTTGTCCTTATGTGTTGTAAGTACCCAAAGGCCCTAATGAGACCAATTTAAATAAATAAGCAAAATGGTGTAGCATTGCTATTTATCACTTAGATTTAAATGTGTTGTTTCTATTTTAGAAACTTTATTTTAGAAAAATAAGTGCAATACTTTTTTCTTATGCTTCTGTCAATATCACTGCTAAGTTGGGAAGAGATCTCTCTACACATGACAATCCGTTAGTCCCCCAGGACATCACCCAAAATCCAGGAAGTATCATTGATGCCCTTGTCAGGAGCAAGTCATCTTGCAGCAACCATACTGCATGATAGCTTAGATTTTTTGCCATTTTCCTCTGGAGAAATGTAAACCTAGTGGGAAATATTTCTCATAACTCAGGGGAGCACACACAAATTTAGCTGCAGTTCTCTGTGGCCCACATATAAATAATGATGGTAGAATCCAGCAGGGCACCTGGCACATAATAGACACTTAGGAAATGTGCATTGACAAATGAATGGATGACCTTTTCACATTCTCCCTGCATTTCTTTGGAGTGTACGTCCACTTCTAAAAATAATAACAACACATAGGTAATTCCTATTCGAAAGACTAAAGAACTGCAATCAGAGCTTAGATCAATTCAATAAGGACTTGGTCTTGAGCCCCCCTGTTCACTTTCATGTTGTCCGGTCTAGAAGTCACTGCTGGAGGAAACAGATGTCTTGCTGTACCACTCGATAAAAATTCACTTTTTTGGAAGAAACTGCAGATTCATGAGAAAACTTGAGCACTTTTGTGGGTTTCTCGCCCGCGCTGCCATCCATCACTGGCTGGAATGGAACCGTTCCGCTGGAGAGCATCATTAGCAGCCTCATCTAGCGCTCGGTGCCTTACGCCTCCACAGTGCTCAGCTGTTGTTCCCACCTGGCACCAGCTCATGGAAAGGAACAGCAGAAGGGAAATAAAACAAGAACAAGAGGCTGGGATGGAAGCCAGATGAGGTAGAATGAGCATAGGGGCTGGGAGAAATGGAATCTGAATTCTAATTGACGCATTGCCACAATCCATCTTCGAAAGTGTTGGTCCCATCTCTTTCAACTTTCTCCTGCCTCTCAGAAGTTTTAAAGGTGGAGGAAAACAGGGAGAAGGACAGATGCTGTGAGTGGTATAGAAATGTCAATTAGGCCAACTGTTAAGTGCAAACAAAATTAGCATCAGCCAGAGGTTTTGAAGAGGTGAAAGCGAACCCTACCCTGAGATAGACCATGAGAACAATTGTGTCATTTTCTGTCTGTGAGTGGTGGGAATCTTTGGTTGGGAGATAAGAATTTGAGAATTTAAGGAGGATGAGAAAATTCAGGAACTTTCTCATCTCAAGCTTCATTGTCCCAAAGCTTTGGGTATCCAACATTCTCTAAGGTTTCTGTGATTCTGGAACTTAGCCATAAATCTATATTCAAGATGTTTCTGTGTGGATTTTTCCCCCTCTGATAACCATTTATTGGAACTTATTGATTTCCCTTTTTTTTTCTTTTCTTTCTTTCAGAATGAAAACAACCATTTTTTATTTGCTTGAGGGATAAAAAAGGGTATTTAAAACAATAGGTAACATCAAGGTACAGATTTTAAATATACACTTAAGACATTTGAGGTAAAATTTTGCTTAGCAAGAACCACATTTTAATTTTTTTGTTCTCTTGTTTATTTTGTTTTTTTTAAGATTTAATTATTGATAAATATTTATTTCTTGCCATTCTATTGTTCAAATTTTTAATATTTTTCCCCCTTTTTCTTCTTGAAGAAGAAGACCCTTTAACATTTCATATAATATTAGGCCTGTGGTGATGAACCCCTTTAGCTTTTTCTTGTCTGGGTAGTGCTTTATCTTTCATTCAGTGCTAAGTGTAGCATTGCTAGGTAGAGTAATCTTGGTTATAGGTCCTTGCTTTTCATCACTTTGGACATTTCTTGCCAATCCCTTCTGGCCTGAAAAGTTTCTGTTGAGTTATCAGCTGGCAGTTTTATGGGAGTTCCCTTATAGGTAACTAACTACTTTTCTCTTGCTGATTTTAAAATTCTCTCTTTGTCTTTAACTTTTAGCATTTTAATTATAATGTGGGCCTCTTTGAGTTCATCTTATTTGTGACTCTCAGTATTTCCTGGACTTGTATGTCTATTTCCTTCACCAGGTAAGGAGAGTTTCCTGCCATTTTTTCCCCATCAGCTCTTAATTTCTTCCTCTCTTTATCCTCTCCTTCCAGCACCCCATGATGTAAATGTTGGTATGCTTGAAGTTGTCTCAGAGGCTCCTTACATTATCCTCATTTGTTTTTTATTCTTTTTGCTTTTCTGATTGGGTGCTATCTGCCTCCTTGTATTCCACATCAATGATTGGATTCTCAACTTCATCTACTCTACTATTGATTCCCTACAAATTATTCTTCATTTCAGTTAGTGCATCCTACATTTCTGACTGCTCCCTTTTGATGCTGCTGATGTTCTCACTAATTTCATTGACTATTCTTAAAACCTGTGTTTTGAACTCTGCATCTAGTAGATTGCCTGTCTTCATTTTATTTAGTTCATTTTCTGGACTTTTGTTCTGTTCTTTTTTTGTCTCCTCATTTGGGCAGCCTCTCTGTCTTTGTTTCTATGTGTAAGTAGGAGCTTGTATATCTCCCAGGTTTAGTAGAGTGGTCTAATGTAATAGGTGTCCTGTAGGGTCCAGGACAAAACCTCCTTGATCACCCAAGCTGGGCACTTGAGGTGCACCCTCCCTTGTGGGCTGTGTACATTCTCCTCTTGTAGGTGAGCCTTGATTGCCATTGGCATGTCAATGGGGCGGGGGGAGGGGGGATTTACCCCCAGCTGCAGGTCTGGCTGTGACCACCAACCTCTGACCACCATGGAGGATCAGCTGTGCAGGGGCCCACCTCACAGAGCAGGACTTACTTTGGAGGTGCTTCAGTGCTGGCTGAGTCCACCCCTCGAGTGTGTTGCTTGTGAAGGTGGTTGGGTAGTGATGCTTTGATGTGGTCTGAAGCTGTCCACTGGGTGCACTGGCTCTGGGACCTTCTGAAAGATACAGGCCAAGGTCAGCCACCTCTTGTGTTCTACCCAGGGTCACCTTGCATGAGCTTTAACATGATCTGTAATTAGCTGTTTTTCGTGCTGGGCTTGGAGGTTCCCAGGGGAGGCCAAACTGTGAGCCAAGTCTAGCTGCTTCTAGTGGCAGGCCTAGGGCCTCTTAACAAGAGGAATGGGGCATGCTGAAGCCAGATGCTGCCTGTTTGAGAGATTTTAGAGAAGTCTGAAGCATGAGCCACTGTAGGATAATTGCACGAAAAGCCATTGGAAACAGCTTAGGTGGGCCTCAAAGTTGGGTGGGGTGGGAGCTCGGGGAATCATTCAGGTGGGGCAAACAGTGTGGGCCAGGTTGACGAAGTATCAGATTAGATGCCTGCCTGCTGGCTGAGGGGGGAGAGTGGGTTATCAGTGGAACAGTGTCCTCTGCCAGCACTTCTGTCTGAGAGAAAGCTGCCCCTCCAGCTCTTGCTCTGATGCTGGACAATTCACTCTTTTCCTTTTGACTCTGGTGCCTTTTAAGATGTTTCCCCAGAGCTGGAGCTCAGAGGGAGAGAGTCTGAATAAGTCTGGGCATAGGCCCTTTAAGAACTGCCCATGACTTCAGTAGTCCTCTGTCTCCCTGAGCCTCAATCCCCACTGGCTTTTACAGCTACAAGTTATGGAGATGTCTCTTCCTGGCACTGAAACAATAGACTTGAGGGGCCTGGTGTGGGGCTGGCAACCCTCACCTCATGGGGACTTCTGCAGCTGAAATTGTCTCCCAGTTTTTACGCACCACACATGGGTGTGAACTAGCCCATTCTGCATCTCAACCCTTCTTGCCACTCTCAGTTGAACTTCTTTAATCCCCTAGTTGTGTGGCTTCCATTTTGCCAGATTTCAGGTAGTTCTAAATGATGGTTGTTCTGTAGTTTATTTGTAATTTTGATGTGATTGTGGGAAGAGGCAAGTACTGCATTTACCTATGCTGCCACCTTGACTGGAAGTCAGGAGCTTCTTTATTTTTGAACAGCTACAGCCTAAACAAACTCTGACTCTTATTTTGATATATCTTGCAAGATTTTTTTCAAGCTTATGAGTTGGTGTTTAAAATAATCTACAGGAACTGGGTTGTAATGATCTTAGGCTATTTCATTCTCAGGAGAGGTTTGCTATTTCCTAAGGTGGCAGATGTGTCTAATCTGTTTGCATTGCAGCTCATTTTCAAGAAGGTTGCAATGAGCCTATCTTAAGGAGCTCCCAGAACACAATGCTTAGCATAATTATTGAATTCTCATGAGTGAAATGAAATCAGTAATTGAAATATATGGATTATGCAGATTTACATGAAAGAAAAAAAAGCGAGATGCTGTGACCTGGTCAGGAAAGGCTTCTCAAATGAGAGAAGTTAACATTTAAACTGGAACTGTGAAAAATGCATAATAATCAAGTACAGCTATAAGGACAACAACACACATGAGGATAGATCACCTCCAGGACTAATCAAGAATACTGAGGGCATGGTATTCTATCAGAGTAATTCAGTTAATGTTTAGCTCTTCCACTGCATTCATTCATTCATTCATTCATTCATTCAACTTCCATTTCATTCATCCAACTTCCATCTAGCAATCATTCGAGTTGCTGGGAAGGTCACCAAGGATTTAGAGATAAAGAATTGTGGAGTTCAAAGTACTGTGTGGCCAACAAATATGCACATATAATTATACAGTATATGTGTATGCCTAGATCAGTGGTTCTCAACCTTCCTAATGCCACGACCCTTTAGTACAGTTCCTCATGTTGTGGTGACCCCCAACCATAAAATTATTTTCATTGCTACTTCATAACTGTAATTTTGCTACTGTAAACAATATGCAATTATATATGTGTTTTCCGATGGTCTTAGGCGACCCCTGTGAAAGGGTCGTTTGACCCCCAAAGGGGTCGTGACCCACAGGTTGAGAACCACTGGCCTAGATAGTAATTGCATAATCCTTTATCAAACATCTTCTTGTGTTAGTTGCTGTTCTAACATCATCCATGATTTTGTAATAACCTAGCAAATCTGGTGTTCGTGTAGCCTCAGAAGTCCATAGAGGTTAACCAAATTGCTCGAGGACACACAGCTTGTAAGTGGCAGAGATGGAAATTTAACCCAAGGTTGTATGTCTCTAGAACTAACTATATATTCTGTCCTTTATGTCACGTTGCCTATCTGGAGATGTGAAAATTGCAATGACAGAAACCTGTGCAAGGAAGTGAGTTATCACAGGGGAAGCACAGGGTACTGCAAGAGGGCAGTGGTTGTTAGGGACATTTTTAGCATGATCACTCAAGAGCTCATAGTTCTGTTGGAGAGGAAAAGAGCTTGTGCATGAAATAGTTAAGGAATGAGCCTTTATTTTATGGTAGGATATTTTACAGCTGACATCTAGAATTGGGGACTCTTCAAGCAAATGTTCATTCTATTGGGCTTCTTAGTGCCTGGCCTGATTCTTTTTATCACCTCACAGAGAGGCTGACCAGAGAGAGCTCTAGGCACCATTGCCTTGTACCCAAGACTGGAGTTAATATGGAATAACTGAATTTGCCTATATTAAATTGAAAATGCCCAGGGTGATTTACACTGAAATCTTTTCCAATCTGAATTCCAGGCAGCCACAGAGGTTTCCTCTTGTCCTCATCAAGGAGTCATATCATATATATATATATATATATATATATATATATATATATATATATATTATGGAGCAAAAGAACGGTGAGAATCAGTTTAGAATCAAAATTAATTGAAGTTAGAAATTTAAGTGTCCACCGGAATTTTTCTCTGTGAGCTGAAGCCCTGATCAATCAGAAGCAGTATGTGTTGTAATAAAGTATATGAATTATCTGTCTTGCTAACTCTCAGCATTATTGTACATAGAGTAGGGTTAGGAGTCAGCTCTTGCCTAGCTGTGTGACCTTGGATATATTAACTGAACTATTTGAGCCTTAGTTTTCACATCTAGGTTAATAGTCATATTTGCTTCCCAGGGTGGTTATAAGGAAGAAAACAGAAAATGGAGATTTAAAGTGTATTGGAAATTGTAATAGACTATGCAAATACTGGTTGCATCTTCCCCATAAAAGTAGAGACCAATAAGTTAGGTCATATTTAGAGACTAGGGGTAAGATATCTCTGCCTGAGCAATATTCGCAGCAGTATTTATAAATGGACCCAAGGGTAAGAAAGAATTGTTTCCCCAGTTGTGTTGTATTGATTACTGATAAACATTGTTTTGTATTATTTTAATAATCTAGGAAATTTTTATACAAAGTGGCATATATATTTTAAGATAATTGTAGTTACATAAGTTCTTAGAACCTGGTTAAAAAGCATACTTGATTTCCTTCTTGTCAATTGTTGTTTCATTATCATCCTATTATGACACAAATAAGAATGACTCACATAACTAGGAAATAGAAACCAAGTTGTTGGTGGAATCTTTTAAAGAAGTGGTTTAGGAAGAACATGTCTAAATGTATTGAAAATATTTTTGGAGTAAATAAGAGCATAAGAAAAGGAAACAAGTGGAATTTATTTTGTAATTAATATTGTATATAACAATGCTTATTGTTCCATCATCTTAAAAAAAGTAAAATATATCATAGAACATTCAGGAAATTATATTAATATACCCAAGAAAATATTCTTCATATTTTTATAGTGATCAAAACCAAGAATTCATAGATTTTTATTTATCTAATTGTAAGGGCAATAAGTAAATGTACAACAGGAATTCTAGTGAAGTGACAAAAAGATCACAAAATGACACAGTGTGCAACACAGAGATTGAAAAATAATATCCCAGAAGAGAATTGTCTTAAGGTTGTAGGATTTGGGATATTTTCAAACTTTCAAAAAAATTGTTGTTAGGTATTAGACTTTTATTTGTTTTTTAATAAAACAAAAATGTACCTGTTGATGATATTAGAGTTTGAGAAATTAATTTTGCCAGGACATTCCATTGTGTCTGTGCACACAGTTTAATTCACTCTCACACTCCTTTCAAATCTTCTATACTTTTCTGATACCCCCAACTCCATCATCCTCTTCTGTCAGAAATAACCTTCTTCTAATAGAGTTCAATGATGTCACTAGGTACTATTTCAACTTCCTGCCACCTACTTTACATCTATTTAACCATATCATCACCCATCTTTTCTTCTTTATCTCCTATTAGATATGTAGGGTATCTATCTGAAGTCTCAGACACTCAAACTTGCTCAACTTGGAAGACATTGGCTTATTTATCTGAACATCTCAGGACTGAGCTGGCTTTCATCACAGGAAATATCATCTGGGCTCATTTCTCAGATCTACTTGTTGTGCTAGCCATATTCTCAGACAGTCTTGCTCTGTGTTACACTTCTGCATGTGTTTTTGTCATATTCTTAAATGAGGCTTTTACTCTTCAAAAGTCCAAGTACTGCAAATCAAAAGATGGAGATTATGCATAAATTGAGAGAAAGATTGTTCTGATATTGACAAAATAAAAAGTTTTGGAGATATGTGGGTAAGATAACTTCTCATTCAATAACCACTCAGTATGAAATTTATGGGAAATCAAGGAAATGCGGAAATGCTACAGCTTTAAATTATGTTGAGTTCTAAGAGCCAAACAACCCAGGCCATGTTTCATAACCTGGGGGAAATTGTCACAGTCTCCCCAATTTGTTGAAATGAGTTTCTTGATTTGTCAAATTTAGAAATCCAGAGCTACCATTTCTTCTCCTTTCTCTTTCCCATTGTTTGTGTTTTCTGTCCTTCCTTTATCAATGTGTAGTGGCTTAACCTATTGCTTTTAATAGTTACATAATATTTTCTAATACTATAAATTGTTATATATACTCTTTCCACAATTTCCCCCATCTATGCATAATCTCAATTTATTTTGCTGCCACAAAAATACTGAAATAATTGGCTTTATATATAAATCCTAATGTAATGATGTTCTTATTTCTGTATATTAGATTTCCAAAAGGAAGGTTGTTGGAAATAGTATTGGAGCAGGACATCATTTTTTCACAAAGATTATATAAAGTTTGAATACCCAGTCTTACTAAAGATCTGAAAATTCTTCTTAACAAAACACTGTTATTCCTTAAACGCCAAAGAAGTTGATTTCCAATATGCTCCAAATAGGTGGTTACTGTTAGAGACAGTGGGATAGTGTTGTCAGAGAATTTTAGCAAATGTTTCAAACTGGCTGTTTGCTTACTGCTGGTCAAGAGCCATGAGCTGTCATCCTTCTGATGCTCTGCTTCAGAATCTGGCTAAGTTCTCACTTTGGACAAATAAAAATATTCAAAAAAATTTTGGATCTTTTACAACTTAGTATCTTTCTCAGGATAAAGGTACTATAAAGAGGAAATCATTGTACTATTATACAGTTTATGTGAGAGGAACATTCTTGTGTCGGGTACTCTTTTATCAGGAAATTTCACACTCTCACATGAAATTCTCAGAACTTAAATGGCTCCTACTATCTAGTTCCTCACTTCCATACTTATTCCTAATACCTTCAATTTTTTTTCTTTTTTTAAATATATTTTTATTGATGTCAGAGAGGAAGGGAAAGGGAGAGAGAAATAAAAACATCAATGATGAGAATCATTGATCAGCTGCCTCCTGCACATTCCCTACTGGAGATCCAGTCCTCAACCCAGGCATGTGCCCTGACCAGAATGAAATCATGACCTCCTGGTTCATAACTCGATTTTCAATCACTGAGCCATGCTGGCCGGGCCCTTCATCTGTTTTAAATACTTTGTTTTCCTCCCATTCTGGGAAGCAAATATGACTATTAACGTATTTCTTCAGTTGTGAAAACTAAGGCTCAAAGAGTTTAGTTACACACCTAGGCAATGGCTGACTCCAAACCCTACTCTATACTATAATGCTGAGGGTTACCAAGACAGATAATGCATGTACTTTCTCCACCACTTATCACCTATGATTCTCACAAATTAGATCTTTATGCTGTCTTCTGATGTCCCAACTCAAACATTTAGGAAGAAAGAATTCAACCTCCCTCCACACTTTTTTTTTTTAAATTCTATTCAGGCCCTTAATAAATTGGAGGATGCCCACCCATATTGGAGAAGGTGATCCACTTTATACTTTACTCATTCCACCAGTTCAAAAGCAAATCTCTTCTAGAAACATTCTCACAGACGTAACCCAATGTAATGTTTAACCACTTATCTGAGCACCCTGCAGCCTGCTCAAGTGTATGCATAAAATTAACCATCACAGCCTTTTATTTGGTGAACCACAAATCTTTTTTTATTTTTTTTTTATTTTAACCCCAAATTCAAACAAAAATTGGATTGGTCTTTTTTTTTTATTACAATGGTGGTCACATATCTCATCCATACAACCTACCCCTACTATTTCAAATACTTAAAAGAGTTCCTGTTACTCTTTTCTAAAGCCTGAACATCGCCTCAAAACCCTGCTGAATCTGGTCCCATCTTTAGCCCTATAACACACTTCTCTCTTCACCCAAAAGAAACCACTACCTTTATTCGTGCGGTTATTGGATTAATCCTCTAGACTATGGAAATGCACCCACGTTCTCTGTTTTATACTCAGTGTATAGCAGCAAGCCTGGCCAAAAAAAAACAAAAAACAAAACAAAATAAAAAACAAAACAAAACAAAAAAACTACCTGGTTGTTCAATAAATGCTGTTAAATGAACGAATGTCCCAGATGTCCTACTTACTGTAGGTTTGCAACCATGAACACGCCGATCGCTCTCTCTGCAATCATAGAGCTTTGGCTTACAGGCATTTTTACAAACACAAACTTTTACTTCAGGGCTGGAAATTGAAAAGTTGATTCAGATGAAAACCTTGGCAGGCTAGCAGAATGAGGCAAACAACCAGAGCTCCAGTTAGTGGTCTGTCATTCAGCCTCAGTCTGCTTCCCTGCATTGGAGGATGCTGGGAAACTGAGTCTCTCCATGGCAACACTGCTGATTTATGGAAATGTTCAAGACCAAGGAATGCTTGTATATTTCTACCAGAAAGATATTACCTACCACTGGGGAAGAAGGATGCATGAAAAACAATGATTCAAGAACCAATTTCCCTGGCCAGTCAGTTCTATACTCCATGCTGCTGCTAGTGTCACAGGTATTTGTGTTTTAAATAAGAGCTTTTCCACTCTACATTCTATGTTGCTGCTTCATGATTCCAAAGCTGAGAAAAATCATGATTACCTGGCTGTATTGATGAAGAAGTCCAATATGTTTTTATAGGACCTTGTATTTCTTGTGTGGTAGACTGCCCCTGGTTTAGGAAGCAAAGTTCCATACTTCTTCTTATGGTACATTCTCTTTCCGAAGAAAAGGGCCCCATTATACTTTGAGCAAAAGGTGAAGTTAGGCATCTGGTTAAAATAGACCATTTCTCTAGAGAAGGAATTTCATGATTCAATCAGGCCTCAAATGAGTTGTGTTGAATTATCATGGTGAGCAGGATTCAAATCCTGACCTATATTCTAGCTCTGACATTTTTCAGCTATCAAGTTTTGCCTAATTTAACTTTTCTGGGCTTCTTTGCTCCTGGGTTTTTCATGGTGGCAATTAATTTCAAACCTATCTTTCTCTCAAGGGATTAGACATCTCTAATCTGATAATAATTTTGAAGATATAATGTAAATTATCTAATAATATACATGTCAGTCTCATTCTTGTTATGAAATCAAGGTAAAACTCACCCTTCTACCCTTTCATCTAATTCCTGTGCATACTCTATATCTCCCTTAAATATTACTTTTTTTTAAAAAAGGTTTATTTTCTCTGATCTATCTTTTTCCATGTACAAAGTGTCCTATTCTTCTGACATAGAATCATAAGTCTCATGGTGATTGCTCACTTAATTTATTGCCTCTTCCTCTAGACAGAAAAGAACTTAATGACAAAGACCTTTCCTATCCTATATACCACTCTACCATAAGTGTCTAGACTCTAGTGGCATACCTAATATGTATCAGGCACTCAATCCACAATTTTGTAGAATATAAATAAGTCTAATGATAGAAAATATGTCTTTATCAGACACTGTCAAAATAGAATAGCATGAAATAGCATAGCCAGGAGAGTTATTTTATTTTTCATGTTCAATGTATGAAAGAGAGAGGGTTTTAACTTGGCAAATCATTAGCAACAGATTAATGAATATTACCCTTAAATAGCTAAACCTATAGAGCTATTCACTGATTAGTACAGATGTGGGCAAACTTTTCGACTCGAGGGCCACAATGGGTTCTTAAACTGGACCGGAGGGCCGGAACAAAAGCATGGATGGAGTGTTTGTGTGAACTAATACATGTTAACACTGCTACTGGTGAAGGAGCGGAGGGGAGAGCAAGAGAACCCTCTACTCTTTCGTCTCCGTGGGCCGGATAGAACAGCCGAACAGGCCGGATCCGGCCCGCAGGCCGTAGTTTGCCCACGGCTGGATTAGTATCAAATCAGTCCTATTTCTGTATCCATATTAACCCAAGACAATCATTTTTATCAAGTCAAGGAATGTTGTCACTGTGTACTGGTGTCACGGTTAATTTGTAATCTCATTTAATGTAACCTTGGGGAGCACTCTCTCACAAGTTTCAGATCCTGCTTCCACACCCTGGGTAGGCTTGTTTTAAGTGGACTTATTCATATTGCTTCTTCGTTTTGGTTACCCGAACCTAAGATGTGAATGAATAAGCATGCTTTTCTCCACAGTGCTTTTTCTAAGGGCTAGTTAGTTGATGTTTGCAGAGTGCCTCTAAGATGATAAGTACTGTTGAGACGCTAAGTGTCATTATGCATGAAGCAATGGCCTTGGGTTCCTCTGGGATAGAAATTTCTTGAAAGACAGTGTTGGAGGACAATGCTGAGAGACCTGGAATAGCACTTCTCCCCAGAATGCAGTAACTTACACCAGGGAGGTTAAGCTTTACAAAAATAGCCTTACAATTACTTTCTTTGGAATAGGTAAAACTTTGAGAGTAGCCATGGCTAAATAAAAAATGGTCTGTCACTGTTAGTCAGAAGCACAATTTCCTTCCACTGCCAGTCTCCCTAGGGAACTAAGAGAAAATAAGTACAGCCACTGTGGAGCTCTGGGCTTTTTAAGACCAAAGAGATTTTATTTCTTCTCTGTATGAAGATGTCTCCTCATTGCCTGGTATGAGCACTCGCCTCCCTGCTCCCAACCCAATCCTCACTTGCCATGACCAGGAAGCATATTCCTGGAGCTCTGACAAAACAATGAAATGACAGAGCAGGCATGAGAGCCTAAGATGCAATCTTTCCTCTTTCGTCCCTGTATTCTCTTCTTCCTTCCAAAAGCTCTACTGAGTTCCTATTTCTTGTCAGGCACTGTTCTAGGAAGAGATGTGATAGGGAATATACAAAGAAAGGAGGCCGCTCAGTGGTTAAACATTGACCTATGAACCTAGAGGTCACAGTTTGATTCCTGGTAAGGGCACATGACTGGGTTGCAGGCTTGATTCCCAATGTAGGGCATGCAGGAGGCAGCCGATCAATGCTTCTCTCTCATCATTGATGTTTCTCTCTCTCTCTCTTCCTTTCTCTCTCTCTCTCTCTCTCTCTCTCTCTCTCTCTCTCTCTCTCTCTCTTCCCCTTACTCTCTGAACTCAATAAAAATATTTTTTAAAAGGAGACTATTTTTCAGTTCTCTCCTAAATGTATATTTTCTTCTGTAGATTGAATCATTGATTTATTGAGGCACAGTATATTTTGATGTAAGAGAGGCTTTTGGGATGCTTATTTAACAGGTAATGAAATGGAGATATAAATATGGGGCATTATGAGAATACCAACACTACCACTGCTGTCAATACTGATGGCAATATCATCAATGGTAATGGTGATGGTGAAGATGATGATGATGATGATAAATGATACCATGGGGCCTAGATTTGGGATATTCATCCTTGTTTCATATTTCTACATTGAGAAAGCATTTCTTCATTATTCTAGGGGGAAACACAGCTCTTTTGAAGTACTATACCATCTGATAGTTCTTTCATGTAAAGTCATCTATAGCCCTCTTAAAGATTTTTAATCACTGAAGGTTTTAGCATTGGTCACTTTTATTTTTGGTGCTTATACATCTATGGAGATAATCCATCTGGTAATTTAATGTTTCTATTCTGATTGCCTCTATTCAAATTTGAGAAAAACATAACCATTTCCTCTGACCTTTGAATTTATGACCATAAGATGCAAGTAAGATTTTAGTACTTCCTGGGAATCTCAATTCACCTTCTCATTTTCCTCTCGTGGTTGACTGATAGTATTAACTCTTATTTTGCTGAGAAAATAGAAGCAAAAATAAGAGAAGTATTGAGTCTACCCACCTTCACATCTATCAATGATCCTGCGTTTGGTCAAGACGTTTGCCTTTATTTCATGTTATAATAAACTCTATGGTTTTATCAAGGATGTTTCCTACACTTGTTCATTGCACCATCCATTGTCACCTATGCAAAAATTTTAGTACTGAAATTAATTTTCCCTTTTCCTGTTTTGTTAGTTTATCCTGTTCTCCTGGATTCTCTGTCAGAATGCACTTCTGCTATTATATGTTCCATGATAAAAACAACAACAACAATGAAAATGCCTAGAACCATTGTTTCATGAAGCATTGGCAATTACCTATCATTTTTCTTCTCCATTTTACATCAAATTTTCTCAGAAGTGTAGCCAATGCTAATTGTTTTGTCTTCATCTCACCTTTTCTTATGAACCCACTCTCTGCAGGCTTTCTTCTCCATAATTTCACAGAAATTGCATTTGTCAGAAGAGACTACCATCTCACCAAACTTAAAGTCATCTTTGTCCTTGTTGACCTGTCAATCACATCTTACACAATAAATTTCCTTCTCTAAATGCTTTTTTTTTTTCAGTTGGCTTCTGTGACACAGAATTCTCCTGATTTTCTTTTAAGTTATACAGTTTCTTCTTAATATTGTTAGTTAGCCTCACTTCCTTTTCCTAAATGATAAATGTTCCAGGATCTAGTCTTGTAATTCATCTTTCCTTTATCTTCACTACTCCCTGAGATGATCTTATCTAGTTTCATGTCTTTAAATATTGAGGGGGGGGGGGGAGACAGAATTTTTCACCCCAAAATATGCCTCTTTGGGATATTATTTTAAGCTGGTTATTTTCAAGAAACAATATATGTAAAACAACCACACACACACACATACAAACTTTGACTTTCTCATAACTGCCTAAAAGAATTTAAGGACCTGCTCCAAGAAGAAAGATTGTTATTAATAACTATAGTTGGATATGAATTACGTGTGATAGAAAGGAAACTAGTAAAGTCCATTTGAGCAAAGTCTTCTATGTGTCCCATTGTTAAAGATGGCAAGGAAATCTTTATTTACTAAACATCTGTATTCCATCTCCTTGTGAATTGCTTTCCTGCCCTTTGAAGTTTCAACCCTGTCCGTAGGACATTTCCTTAGGTCAAGACAGCATATAATAAACCTTAACTGCCCAATTTGCCCTTTGTTCTCATATTCTTACAGAATCCATATATATATGGATTTTGTTATTTTCTTTTATTAATATGTACTAGAGGCCCAGTGCACAAAAATTTGTGCACTTTGGGGGGGGGGGTCCCTCAGCCCGGCCTGTGCCCTCTCACAGTCTGGGACCCCTCGGGGGATGACCACCTGCTGACTTAGGCCCACTCCCTGGGGGATTGGGCCTAAGCTGGCAGTCAGACATACCTCTGGCAGCCTGGGAGCCCTCAGGGGATGTCCACTTGCCAGCGGGGAGCAGGTCTAGGCTGCAGTCGGACATCCTTAGCACTGCTGAGAAGGTGGGAGAGGCTCCCACCACCACCGCTGTACTGGCAACCATCAGCCCGGCTTGTGGCTGAGCAGAGCTCCCCCTGTGGGAGAGCACTGACCAACAGGGGGCAGCTCCTGCATTGAGCATCTACCCCCTGGTGGTCAGTGTGTGTCATAGTGACCAGTCATTCCCAGTCTTTCTGCTGTTAGGGTCAGTTTGCATATTACCCTTTTATTATATAGGATAGAGGCTTGGAGCATGGGTGGGGGCCAGCTGGTTTGCCCTGAAGGGTGTCCCGGATCAGAGTGGGAGTCCAGCTGGGGTGCCTGGGCAGCCTGAGTGAGGGGCTGATGGCTATTTGCAGCTGGTCACACCCCCTTCAGGGTGGGGGTCACCACTGGGGTGCCTGGCCAGCCTGGGTGAGGGGCTAGGGGCCGTTTTCAGGCTGGCCAAGCCTTTCAGCGACAGAAGCACCCAGCCTCTCCTTTTTTTAATTTATTTTTTTTATTCTGGGATTTATTTACCTTCTATAATTGAAACTTTGTTGCCTTCAGTGGAGCTGAGAGCCGGCTCCTGCTCGCTCCAGCTCCATGGCCACGACCATCTGAAAGCAGGTATCTGGGGTTTATTTACCTTCTATAATTGCAACTTTGTTGCTTTGAGTGGAGCTTACAGCCGGGCCGTGGCAGGGGAGAAGCTTGGCTTCCTCCATCATTGGAGCAAGCAAGCCTCCTGCTCGCTTCAGCTTCATGGCTGCCGGCCACCATCTTGGTTGGGTTAATTTGCATATAGTCACTCTGATTGGCTGGTGGGCGTGTCTTAAGGCATAGCAAAAGTACAGTCAATTTGCATGTTTGTCTTTTATTACATTAGATTATATTTATTTGCTTATTAGTCTAGTCAGAAGAACTTTTTAGAGGTAGGAGGGAAATATTTTTCTTCTCTCCCACAACAGCATCTATATGCTGATATCGCTTCTCTGCCTTTTGGCTAAGATCAAGTGTACTATCTGTTCTTATCACTTTAATATATGCTGACTGAGTACTCCCTCTCATGCTTTAAACTTTTATACACAACTACCCACTACTCCTCTCCATGCAAGTGTAAAGGACCTCTCAAATATATCATTTCCAAACAAAGCTCTTGATAGTCACTCTTTTTTTTTCTTCTCAGTTTTTTTTGTTTCTTTTTCACATGGAAGCTACCATGTACTCAGATACTTGAGCCAAGAACTTTGCGGTCATTTTTTTTATTTTTCTCATTCCTTAACTGTACTCCTAGTCCAGGCAATCTGAAAATTCTGTCAGTTTTTGCCTTCAAAATATATCTTAAGTCATATTTTCTATCACAATAAAAATGCCTTTATCTATCACAAATACTGGTATGGAGGACATTGGCTTCCTTGCCCTCATCTTCCCTCACTACAATTATTCTCAAACAAGTCAGTGTTCATCCACTTGAGATGGCAACCCCCCTTCCTGCTTGCACCACCATAACCACACCTCAGCTTCTGTAATCTCACTTGTTTCTTGCATCAGCCAACTGCCAAACTGCCATGAGGGTGGGAGGTCCCCAAAATACCAAAGCTTATCATGTAATGTAGAAAGAATGTCTAGAATGCCTATGTGTCCCATATATGGGAGACAAAGAACCTAGGGGTATAGAAGGCCAAACCCCACTGAGTTCAGAGCTCAGACTTTGGAGGTGACTTTGTTGGGCCAGCACCAGTGCAAATAAACAGTCCTTTTCTGAATCTCTGAGTACATATGGTTTGTTGCTTCCAGCTGACCTGATTTCTGCCATAACACATTTATCTCCTCAAAATCCTGCAATGGGTTTCCATATTGTCCAGAGAAAAATTTATTTATATAAAATATTGAAAAGTAGTACATATGTATAGGTCCAATTTCATCTCCTACCACTTTTAGACCCTTGGCCTTTTTGTTGTTTTCCAATACACCAAACTCATTCTTTACTGAAAGATTTTGTATTGTTGTTCTCCTGCCTTCAGCATTATTTAATAAACTAAGTTTCATATGCCTCTTTCCTTGGCTTTACCCAGGTTTTTTCTCAAAAGTCATTTCCTTTGGAAAATCTGCTGTGAGTACCCTATCTAAAAACATGCCCCTACCAGCGAGTCTCCATTGTCTCGGGCTAAATGCTTTTTTCATTGTATTTATTATGACCTATTATTATATTATAGGCTTATTTGTTATTAACAGCTTCTATACCAGGAGTTTATGATGGAGAGATATATTTATTTAAAATTTTATGTTCATTTTTACAATCATTTAGAACAGCACCTGGGATGTAGTGTGCTGTCAATGAATTCACGAACCTTAACATTTAGTCCAGAGAATAACTTCTTTTGATATGCATAGACCAAACTTAATTATCAAACTATGTACTCTTCCTAGGTCCTTATCTTATATAATAAAAGCCTAATATGCTAAATGTCTAGTCGACCAGTTCAACCAATCAAAGCGTAATATGCTAATGATATGCTAAGGTTGCTCAACTGCTTGCTATGATGTGCACTGGCCACCAGGGGGCAGACGCTCTGACCAGTAGGTTAGCTTGATGCTGGGGTCTGACCAATTGGGACTGAGTGAGATGGGCCAGACAAGCCCTAGAGCCCTCCTGCAACCCCTACCCAGCTGGCCAACCTCCTATGTCTCTCCCTAGCCCCGATCATACACCAGTGGGGTCTCTTGGCCTGTCCTGCACCCTCTTGTAATCTGAGACCCCTCAGGGGATGTCGGAGAGTTAATTTCAGCCCAATCCTGCAGGTCAGGCTGAGGGACCACACTGGTGCACAAATTCGTGCCCAGATCTCTAGTAATACTATAAGTTTTTTAAAAGCAACTTTTAATATCTCAAGTTTTTATGTTGTGAGTTGCAACCCATTAGAGAATTATAAAATCAATTTGGTGACTATGACTAGTAATTTTAAAAATTAAATAGAATAGCAACTACTATAAGACATCACACATAGTAATGTTTTATGAAAAATTTGTTTTAGCTATACAGAGTGTGGCAAAACTAGGTTTACAGTTGTATGTGAAACAGTTTGTTCTTGTATTATTATTTATGAATTATATTATTTTCTATACAAACACTGTAAACCTACTTTTGCCCCACTCATACATATATAAAGTTTATAAAGTAATGTAAAAAGACTTTTATTGCAGGTTTCAATAAAATATTTTGAGAGTCACACTAATAAAGTTCCATTGTAGCAGGAAATAGAGTCTTTTCCCTCTTCAAGATTACAATGAACCCAACCAACAGGGAGACTGTCTTTGAGAATGCAGTGTGGTGGTCAACAGGAGAGATTCTAATGTTGAATGACTTTTTAAATGGCTACCTTTGTTGTTGTTGTTCAAAGACAAAAGGACTTCACACTCCTATTAAATGTGTCTTGAGATTCCTGTGTATCATCTTTAATGCTTTCTCCACTTCACTTTTTAAATTCATCATTTACTCAGAAGGGAATAAGAATCTCTGTCGCTTTTCCCATCATTCTGCCTGTGTTTTGTAAAATTGACAACTAGGTGCTTATTCTTTCTTTGCATCTTTCTGATAAGTGTCCACTGAGGTTCTAAAAAACAGGCAAAAATGACCTAATCCAGCCATGGCCTTCATGTTGTAGCTCTTCAAAAATTGTTCTACCTACCAAACATTTACTTTTTTTTTGGTGCCTTTTGTTTGTTTGTTACTCAGCAATTTGCAAAAATTGACTCCCTTTCTACATTTCTGAATTTCAACGTCTCTTTCAGTATCAGCTTTGAATTGAAAAGTAAGGAAAGGAAGATAACAAAGCAAGTCTAAGTGGTTTCTAGTCCCAAACCCCCAGAGAAACTCTTCAAGGTAAATGGATACATTTCCAACAATGCCACAGAATTTTACTTTTGCCTGAAAAGAAAAAAGAACACTAACATTTGTTAAACAAGCATTGGTGCTAGAATCTCCACATAAAAAATGTACACTAACTCTGTTTTATTTTACCAGCAGAGTTCTGTCATACAGCATTTTAAATAAATTTAAGTAAGTCAATTTGATGTAGTAGTCAAGATTTTAAAAATCAGATTTTACATAAAATCCAGACTTTTGACTGCTCTAGAGCAATCTGAAGATGTAGTAAAATAACACACAACAGTCCTTGTTAGGGCTGCCCTAAGAAGATCCCACAGACAAGGTGGCTTAAACAGATATTGATTTTCTTAGATTTCTGGAGATCAAGATCAAGGTTTGGTTTCTTCTGAGGTCTCTCTCCTTGGCTTACACATGGCTGCCTGTCATTCTGCTCTTACAAAGTCATCTCTCCATCTCTCTGTGTGTTCTAATCTCTCTCCTCCTCCTCCTCCTCCTCCTCCTTTCTTTTTCTTTTTACTTATTCAGCTATTTATTGAGTATATATTATATGCTAGGCATTGTGCTCCATGTTTGCAATTCAGGATTGATGAAACAGTAGTTGCCCTTGAATAGTTCAGTCTAATGAAGAAGGTATAGGTACAGAAGATTGCAATTTAAACCTTGGAGAAGAGGAAAGAGACTTGTCCTTTGAGAACCAATGTTGATGTTGAGGATGGATGTGTCTGAAGATAAACTTATAGACACAGAATCAGGGAGCTAAAGGAAATCCATAGTCTTTTTAAAATTATATGTGAAGTAGGAATATAAGTCATCTTTAAGAATTAATGGATGGGGTAGTGAGACGCGAGTGTGAGCTGTTGGATTTGTTGTTTCGAGAAATTGACAGATGAATTCACAGACAAGAGAGGGGTAATCAAAAGGGAAGCACAGCTTATTACAGTGAAAGTAACAAAGCTCATAAGCATGTGAGAAGGGTCCTGACATTTCTTGCACTTTGCCTTCGGTTGGCTCTTTCAAAAACACCAGCCAAACTCCTTTTGCCCTCATCTATCCACTTTTAGTTCCCGCTTTGGGGCTTAGAGGGAAGTCTACAGTTGACTGGTAAATTTGCTCACATCTTGACCATCTGTCTCATCTCCTCTTTATCTACCATCTTCCTTCCCTGCAACCCTTACCCTAAACTGCCTAACCCCATCTAACTCCTCAGTAGTGCTTAAGAAGAGAAGAATAGTAAACATCTGGATAATTACTAAGGGGAATGGGAGATAACTAACAAAAACAAGTAGTGGATGGGAGGTGGTATTGTAATCTTCTTATAAAGACAGTAATTATATTGGATTAAGGCCTACCACATAACCTCGTTTAACCCTAATTAACTCTTTAATGATCCTATCACCAAATAAAATCACATTCTGAGGTACAGGGTGTTAGGCCTTCAACATATTACTTTTGGGTTAAAAGATAAATTGAGGCATATTAAAAATGCCAGAGTTTGTGAGAATAAAAGTTGATTCGAATCGGGAAGCACCAAACAAGACCTGGCTAGGAGCACTTTACAGACAGAAACCAGAGGAAAGACATACAGAGAAAGTGCGGAAGAAAAGAAAGGAAAGCATTTGGTTGTCTATAGCTAAGAACTCCGTTGGCTGTTTGGGACTTGTTTATTCTCAGTGTTTCCATTTCATAACATTGAGGCATTTAGAGGCTTAGATTTAGAGTTGCTTAAGTAAGCTGCCACTGCATTAAAACCACCTCAATCTAATGACCTTCTTATTTAATTAATTTAACAGGGTATATGTAATTCAGCCTATAACATTCCCTGTGGTAGTAATTGACTGGACCTGAGTATAGAGATTTGCTTTCAAGGTCACCAAAATCTCCACTCCTCCCTCCCATCCCTCGCCCCCAATGTCACCCTGAACCTGGGCCTGACTATCATAGCCATTTATCATAAAGGTGGCTTCTTTCAAGTACATTAAATATATTTCCCTAGGACATATTTGAATTTTTCAATCCAGTTTTAGAACTCTACTGGCCTCTCCTTGAATTCCAGCTTAATCCCTTCCAAGGTAGATTTTAGAATATTTCTCAACGCATCTGAGCCTAAATTTGCACATGTCCAAAAACAGCACAAAGTGATTCAGAGCAAAATTTCAATATATAGTCTTCCTTCCTTTTCCTGCTCATAGTACTTTATGCTTTTCAGGTTGGTTTAGAATAATCGTTTTCAATGTGAGATCCCCTAAGAAACAACAGCAGCATCACCTGGGCATTTTCTAGAAATGCAAATTCTAAGGTTCCATCCCAGACCTACAAAGTCAGAAACTGGACATGGGGACCAGGAGTCTATGTTTTAAGATTATTTGCAGGCTATTCTGAGGCATGCCAAATTTTGACAACTACTAATTTGGAGTGTAAATTTCTGTTATGAAGACCCTCTTACTTCTCATTGGTTTCCATATTTACTTATAATCAATAAATAAATAAATAAATAACAAAGAAAGACCCAGACATTCGAGTTTTATATCTACAAAAAATGGTTGCAATGTAACAACCTGCATCATATTTTTCTAAATATGGATCATCAGGTTTATTTTGTTGATATTAATAAACATCAACTGAAATTAGTGATGCAAGACAACACAAATGAACCCTGTGATGAAAATAATTATACATGTGTATGTTTTTTCATGTTGAAAGGAAATAAGATTTTTTCACTCTATTTGGTTTTCCTTGTAAAATTATTCATCAAGTCTCAAAACAGCTACCATACCTTGAAGAAGTGAGATTTTACATCTAAATGACTTATCAAAATTGACAGCAAATGGCATTTTCATTTACATTTGAAAACAGAACAATTCCAGAAGCCAACCAAATTAATCCATCTCCAATATTAGAGCAGGTGGGATAAATTTTTAATAAGGAATAACAAAAAAAAATGCTCTTAGTAATTTGGAAATTTCAGTGGATGGAGGCAAATCCTTGTTCTGAAGGGTTCACACTAGTGCCAAGTGCAGGGAATGCTCCTCAGAGTTCACTTTCTGTTGCAAAAAAGTATGAATCTGACTAGGGTAGAGGACAAAAGCCAGAATCCTGTCACTTCATGTAATCCCAGATATGCAGCCTTAGTTAGCAGCTCAGTGCCAACGAGAAAGGCTTGAAGCAACTGCTCCCCAACTACATGTGCCATGTAGCTCCAAGGTGATTTTGAAGATTGGAAGGAATGAAGGATTCACTGATTACAACTTTAGAGGATATGTTCTGGAAGCTCCCTTCTCTGTGTTCTGAGACTGTTTACTTTAGAAGAAGTTAAAAAGAGACAAGTGGATAATATGAAATTTGGATGCAACTAAAAGGTGAATTTACTTTCAAAATGACTATAAATCCAGCCCTAGCTGGTTTGGCTTGGTGGATAGAGCATTGGCCTGCAGACTGAAGGGTCTCTGGTTTGATTCCTGTCAAGGGCACATGCTCTGGTTGCGGGCTCAATCCCCAGTAGGGGGCCTGCAGGAGGCAGCCAATTAATTATTCTTTTTCATCATTGATGTTTCTCTCTCCACTCTCCCCCTCTCCCTTCCTCTCTGAAATCAATAAAATAATAATAATATTTTTAGAAAACAATTATAAATCCAAATTATTGAATGTTTACCTGCAGAAAGGCTAGAAGATGATTTCTATGTATTTGTTTAAAAAATATCCTTTGATGAACTTTTATAGATAATGAAACTGAATTTTAAGGAGGCTACATCCAAAGTCATCCAACTAGTTCACGATAGACTGAGGATTCAACCCAGGCTCTTCTGTTCCCAAATCCTGTGATATTTATATCACTTCTGCTGTCCATCTATATTTGTAGAGTTTTACAATTTATAAGGTAATCACAGTACTTCACCTAAGCTTATAAGATATCTGTAGATACCTTACATAACAAAGAAAGACCCAGACATTCTAGTTTTACATCTTATGTAAGATATAAATATATCAACACCTACCTTCTATGAGATACAGTTTCTTAGTAATACAGATTCTTCTCTCTCTCTCTCTCTCTCTCTCTCTCTCTCTCTCTCTCTCTCTCTCTCTCTCTCTCTCTTTCTCTCTCTCCCATCTGTTTTATTAAAGAAACTGTTTCATAGGAGAAAGGACGATTTCCCAGGGTCATCAGCTAGTAAACCTAAGATAAACATAAAATTGTCTAACTGTAAGAAATATACCTATGGTATTACCATCACCATTTCACTAAGAAAAAAAAAATAAAGAAAGTACATTGGATTTTTAAAATTATTATTAGGTTGACTTTTACAAGCAAATATGCTCACCCCCTTTTAACAAATAGTCTACATTGCCCTACTTTTGCTTTTCAGGTTCTATTGAAATTCTTCTCTCTCATATACAGTTTTACATATCCCAGTACATACTGATTTGAAAATTCCCCTTTGGGAATATTGATTAACATCAATGGACCCCACTCTATCCCTATACAGGGAGCAGTAATCTATTCTGCATTCATTGTCTGTAGGAAGAGATCTGACAACAAACAAGAGAGATGAAAAGAGGCTCTTTCTGGCTTTTGACTTATAAAACAACAATCATCTTAAACTATTTAGGAAAGTATATGATGAATAATAATCTGTTTCTCACACTAGGAAAAGCATTCTCCAGGCTGTGAAATAAGTGATGGTAGATGTCATGATAGAAAGGGAGCCAGGAGAAGACAATGATTAGAGAATCCCTGAGAAAGTGGCCTACACTCCATAGCACAGGTTCCAAAGAGGCAATTAAATATTCAAATAAATACATGGGTTATGAGAACAAGAAGACTGTGCAACGGGAGAGATGTTTTGGGGTATTTAGGCAGGCAGACCTGGTGAACCTAAAGTAGCCATTGGAACTGGAAACGGTGATGCCTTTGTATAACCAGTGAGACTTACTCACCAAGGACATTCATATCTCAGTGGGTTTCTATGTGATCAGATGACACTGAAAACCAAAGCAACCCCATCCCTGCCTTCATTCCCTGCTTCTTCACACAACACATATACCTAAGCTGCAGTCACAGAAAACAAGGTAAGGAGGCTCACAATAGAAATTACACTGGATTTTAGAAGATCATGGCAAACTCTCTGTACACCAAAATCTATGAACTGCAATTTAAATTCCTACAAATGGCTATATCACGTTAAATAATTTTGTGCCAAAGGCCACAGGATATGTTTTATTAGAGAACTTTAAAGCAAGAAATCTTGATTGTTTCTATTAATGGTTGCTTCAAAACCCCTTTGGGGCAAATAAAGTAATGTCTTCTGAAAATGAACCCTCCTTATAGGCCTGAACTCTTGCCTTTTTATGCCCCAGGGAGATTTAAATACAAGGAAGAAAGTGCCTCACTGGAAAGGAAGAAAGAACACAGTAAATTAGAAAAAAAGAATCCTGCCCTAACTGGTTTGGCTCGGCGGATAGAGCATTGGCCAGGTTCAATTCTGGTCAAGGGCATGTACCTTAGTTGCAGGCACATCCCCAGTGGGGAGTGTGCAGGAGGCAGCTGATCGATGTTTCCCTCTCATCGATGTTTCTGACTCTCTATCCCTCTCCCTTCCTCTCTGTAAAAATTAATAAAATATATTTTAAAAAAAAGAAAAGAAAAAAAATCCCAATCATGAATTTGAGTTTCAGCCATATCTTTCACTGTGTGATCTCAGGTAAGTTACTTTAAGGCCTCTGTTCCTTAGTTTTCTTTTTGTTCATAGCAGAAGTAATGCAAGTTGATTATTATGACTAGAGAAAGTAATAAATACCTAAACACTTTGAACACTATACACTCTTATGCCAATTAGGAATATTGTTATTATTATGCTGTTGATGAGGAGGAGGATGGTCTGATACACTCTTATCTTTAGGATCTTAACTTCCAAGGTGAGCAAAATTCCATCACTAGTTTCAACTATGACTTAGACACCTCTTCCCCTGATAATGATAAACTCCATGAGCCTTCACCTACACAGGGCAAGTTATTTTCTCTCAGATAAAGACAGTTCAAAATATGGAAAAAAAGGTATTAAAAGACAACAAGGGGAGAGACTCATAATTGGGACAGGAAGGTCATAGGTACTAGTGGTGGCAGAATACTCATGCATGACCAGCAGCCTGGCTTATTGAATAGATTCCACCTGAGCCAATAGAACCTTGGCCAATCATCCACCTAGTCAGATATCTAAATATAGATATCTGCCTTAATAAAATAAGCATTGCCGAAACCGGTTTGGCTCAGTGGATAGAGCGTCAGCCTGCGGACTGAAAGGTCCCAGGTTCGATTCCGGTCAAGGGCATGTACCTGGGTTGCGGGCACATCCCCAGTGGGAGATGTGCAGGAAGCAGCTGATCGATGTTTCTCTCTCATCGATGTTTCTGATTCTCTATCTCTCTCCCTTTCTCTCTGTAAAAAATCAATAAAATATATTTAAAAAAAATAAAATAAGCATTTGAAGTTGCCTGGGTTTTATATACTAGTATAGATTTAGAAATATATAATATTTTTGCTGTGGGTCACTTGGAAATTATAACTGCTGTGACAGAAGAGCCACATCTTGCTTTCAAGGGACCAACATTCAAGTTCTGATACTACCAAACCTTGGGCAAATAAGTTCACTTTTCTGTGACTCAATTTGGGTATTTATTAAATAATGTTTAAAATGACTACCACATAGTCAGTGCTTAAAATTGTGCAGGCACTGTGCTAAGTACAGGCTGGAGCAAAAGTAGGTTTGCAGTTATGAGTATGTGAAACGCAGCTTATTCTTGAATTATTTTTTACTTATTATATTATGTATTTGTGTCCCAGCCTCTGTTTTACATGTATCTTCTCTTTTATCTGCATGGCCTCCTTAACTAGATAATAGCGTGCTCATTTATAGAGGAGGAAACACATCTCAGTGAGATCAAATGCTTTGGACAGAATCGCACAGATATCAAGGGGGCAGGTAGGGATTCAAACAAATTATAATTAAATCCCAAAATGGTCTTTTGAACTATGACATACTACCAGCCTTGGCAAGAAACTGAGTGAGGTGCTATATCAGGTCTTCGAAAACAGAGGGCTCTCAGCTAATTTCCCTATTCTGCTATTTGTTAGTTAATCTATCTGTGCCTCAGTTTCCTCTTCTGTAAAATGGGGATACGTACAGCATCTCTGGTGGAGGATTATTGAGAGAATGAGGTAATTTATGAGTCATCTTCAGCACTATGTTCCATGCATATCATAATCATTGTTGTCTTGTGATTGATGTTAACAAGTTTCTATCCAGCTCTCAAAATCTATGCTATAAAGAAGAAAGCAAAGCTTACAGAAGTGACCCTGATGAGTGTGCTTTTAACAATGTTCCTGGATTAAATCAAAAGAGAAGAAATTACAGAAATCTTTGTAGTAGCTTCCTAGCTACCAAGATAGAAACTAAAGCCATGAGGTCAGGGACTCTGTCTTAGCCATCTCTATAATCACAGAATCTTGCAGAGATTTTATCTTACAGTGGGCACTTAAACAATAGTTACTTAAATTGGATTGTACTCAATGCTTTCCTTTCAAAGAAATGATTGGGCTTTACAAAAATTTTAAACATGCTTTTTGGATTAAATATGCAACCACAAATATAAGAGCATTTGGCCTTACACTAAAAGAAATACAAACACACTTCTACATAAAAGCGATACTTGAGTAGAGGTCACTCAGTGCAGATTTTTTTTTCCTTTCTTTTATGAAATACCATCTGCCTTCATTAATATTCAAATGTGGATTCAGAGTATTTTTCATAGACTTGTTGAAATTTGAACGATCAACAACTACTTCAGCAAATGGATCAAATGCAAATTCTCTGGTTTTGAAGTGTTGGCTTTTTAAATGTTTTATGTGTTTTCAGCGGATTCAGTCTAACATGATTATGGTTTTCCAGTTGATGCCAAATTTTACTTGTCTTTAAAGGCCCACCCTTTTTGCACAAGAATACTCTCCTATGTGTCTAAACCATCTTCCGCTGTCATGAAAGGAATGGAAATGACTTGAAATATGACTCTTTTCCAATTATTACCCTAACCTCCAAGCAAACCCGGGACTTTTATGAGGTCAAGAAAAGTTCAGCAACATTATTTCACAAGAAAAGAGAACCGCAACTTTTAGATCTGGGTTTATCCTAAATGTCCTTCTGTATTTTAGATATCAAATTACATTCTTATATTATCTATCTAAAAGCATTTATTTTATAATTACAAAGTAACAAATATAATTCAAAAATAAAATCTACAAATGTGAGGTTTAAGAAGTAAAAGTTCTATATAGTTGTACTTCCATAGATGCTGTTATTCAGAATATATTTCTAAAAATCTTGAACTGCCTGAACATTTCTGCTTTTCTATTTATTAATGTTTACAGAAAAAGTTTTATTTTAATTGTGTGTGCATATATACATGTATATAATCAAATATTTCCCTCTTTTCTTTGTTATTTTATTTCAAAATTATTCTTCCCAGATATAAAAAGTATTTTTTTATATATTGAGTTTTTCTATGATTTTTCAACTTAATTATCATATTCATTGTAATTTTATTTAAATATATATTTACATTTTGCCCAAATGTTACCCTTTTATATTGCCATGAATTATTAAGTGATTCTTTAAAATGACGTTTTCAAAACCTGATTTATAACACGTCTACACTTTGTCAAAGGCATCAAATTCTGAACAAAGAAAATAAAAGAATCATGGATAATTCCTTCTAAATGATACTTTGGGGGAGTAAATATAAAAAATAACATCTCAATAAGACAAAATAATATTTCTATTAACAGCCCCACAAATCATTTACTTATTGTTTTTTTTTTTTCTTCAAACAACATAAGAGCACATATTAACTGAACTAGAGCAGACAACTTGTTGTAGCTAGGAAGCACAAGCTAGATTTTTGATGGGCCTCCATCGGACTTAGGATGAACAATGCTGAATATACCAGCTTCATAATCAATCTGTAGTCTCTGTATTACTGTCATTCCCATAAATCATTCATTACTTTCTCAGAAGAAAAATGAAAAGAAACATGATGTAAGTGATGAAATCTAGGCAATAGTTCAAACAGAAACTTTCCATGCTAAATATAAACACATAAAGACTGCAAAACATCTCATACTGCAAAATCATTTTAAATCATTTTAAAATCATTTAACCATTTTAAGTGAGTTCTGAATCCCTTTTTTCCTAGTGGACTTTGAAGTTTTGGAATTCTTTCAATCTAGAATTTGCAACCTGATGCTGTTCATATGAATTACTGGCTTCTCTTAGAGGGATCTTAGTTATCAGTGCATGTTTACTGACTTTCTGTGGGGAAAGGGTTGGGAACATGATCATTACTTAGTGCCTTGTCCTCTCACTTTTGAGATTTGACACCAAGGAGCAGGTATGGAAAGGAACAGTCTGATTAGAAAGAAACCAGAAATAAAACAAATACACTTCCTCTACTTTCTGAATAAACTACTTCTCTTGGGAGGCCCTGAGTCTTCCCAAAAGGTACAAAGTGCCCACTTCTTCTTAACAACCCAGATTATCTCTTGTCCCTTCAGAAAAAGCTCAATGTTGTTTATCTGACATTCTTATTAGAATGTCTCCAATTTTAATGCATTTCCATTGTCTTTAAAGAACAAAGCAAAACACTTTATTAAGCTATGATTGACATAAAAACCACCTCCATTTCTAATGTACTAGTATACAACTTGATGAGTTTGAACATAAGAATATATCCATCAAAACGTTATCCTTTGGAGAGATGCAAAGTGCATGTAGGAAGTGGAAACAGCTTGAATCATACCTCATTTCAACCTAGGCACTAGCACAGTTTCCATTTCTATAGGTTTTCTGTTTCATGTATGAATCAGACCAGGAGAGTGTTCATGTTTATCTTGAAATCTGTTCCTAATTCCTATTTCACCAGGACCATAGAGATGTTTTCAAACCAGGCATCCCTTTGCATATGCTGTTTTGAGCTAAACAACAATAATCATACCTGGTTTAGAGTAAATTACCATTGATCACAGTAATCACATATGTGCAGTTAGCAGTTGGTCTCTACCTTTGCCCAAGAATGCAAAGAATTTTTAAATCACCTAGGAAAACTTTTTTTTTCATGTTCATTTGTTTGGGGCTGTCCGTTACTGAAACAAATTTGAAGTCAAATTCTGGCCTCTGCATAAATATCAATGTTTTGGTTTCCTAGTGATCACTCTTGAAATCTGTGATAATATGTAATTTCCTAATGTAAGCCATTTGGGAGGAAATCTAGTGTCAAGAAATGCCAGGAGGGGTTTCTGGGCCTATATAGTTGCTTCTCGACTTATGATTGGGTTATATCCTGATAAACCCATTGTAGATTGAAAGTATATTAAGTCAAAAATGCGCTTGCCCTAACCAGTTTGGCTCAGTGGATGAGGGCCTTGGCCTGCGGACTGAAGGGTCCCAGGTTCTATTCCGGCCAGGGGTACATGCCTGAGTTGTGGGCTTGGTTCTCTGTGGGGGGCGTGCAGGAGGCAGCCGATCGATGATTCTCTCTCATCATTGATGTTTCTATCTCTCTATCCCTCTCCCTTCCTCTCTAAAATCAATAAAAATATATATTTAAAAAATATTCTTAATACACCTAACCTATCAAGCATCATAGTTTAGCCTCGCCTACCTTAACATGCTCAGAACACTTGCATTAGCCTACAGTTAGGCATAATCATCTACCACAAAGAATACACTATAGCGAACTGGATATTTACCGTCCATGGTTACTGAGAACAGTGCCCTGCTGCTGCTGCCCAGGATCACAAGAGTATCATACTGCATATCGGTAGCCGGGAAAAGATGAAAACTCATAATTCAGAGTGTGGTTTCTACTAAATGCATATCGCTTTGCATTGTCATAAAGTAAAAAGATCATAAGTCAAAACATCGTTAAGTCTGGGGCCTTCTGTACTGTTTTCTCCTCAAGGCTCATGTAAGCCATAGAATAAGACCCTAAGGAGAAACACATTCTTTCATTTAATTTGTAACAATTCTGCAAAGTTTTTTGTTTTATTTATAATTGGGGAAATAGGCGTTCAGAACGATTTGTGGTCTGAGGCTGCTAGCAAATGGCAGTCAGGATTTGAACATCAAAGCCCATAGATGTCTCATGGTGTCAGGGAACACTGCCTTTCCCGGGTTTCTATGAAGGAATTGAGAAATTGGCTGGGATCTGGGTCCTTGTCACCCCCACTGGTCTCCTTTTCCCTAAATATCTTAAGCTTACTGGGTGGGGTTGGATCCTAGCATCTCCTCAGATGAGATAACCTGTAGTGTGTATTCCTGATGAAATCTCACTATATATTCCATATTGTCTATTCTTCACAATCAACTAAATGTGAGTCTAGTGCTATTTGTCCTTTGTGTAAAACCCCTGCATAGTTTTAAATTACAAATAAAATAATACCTTAAGACCTGGAGGGTAACGATGTAATAATAGACACATCTGTTTCTCTTGCCTCTTTGCTGCCTCCTCCTTTCCTTTAATCAGTGGTCTCCCGTCACACTCCCTTCCTACTGTCCTACGCACTTGCCAGTATCACTCGCATTCCAAAGCCTCGCACTTTTCATTCCCTCTGCTTGGAACCAGCTTTCCTCTGATCTGTGCGAGGCCTCTTTCATCTCATCAGGCAGTTTTCCGTTTCCGTGTTACCACTTCTAAGAAGCCTTCCCTGACCACCTTAGCTAAAGTGCTGTTTTTCTATCAGATTCTAAACCAGTATCTTCTTTATTGTTTTTATTTCCCTTACTACTATCTGAAATTATTACATTTGTTTATATATTTATTGTTGTCTCCTTCCCACAATTTCCCTGCAGGGAAATTGTCCTGTTCATCACTCTATTCCCAGTTCTTGAACAGTACCATGACCATACTTGATAATCAGTAAATCGTTGTTGAATGAATGTATGCAGGAGTTAATGAATGAAACATCTGGCATATGGTAAGTGCTCAATAAATACCATTTCTATTTATTGAAAAGCATATACTTCTCTAAAAAAGTAGTTTGGCCATGGCTGGTTTGGCTCAGTGGATAGAGCACTGGCGTGTGAACTGAAGTATCCCAGGCCTGATTCTGGTCAAGGGCACATGCCCAGGTTGTGGGCTCGATCCCCAGTAGTGGGTATGTAGGAGGCAGCCAATCAGTGATTCCTTCTAATCATTGATGTTTCTGTCTTTCTCACCTCTGCCTTCCACTCTGAAATCAATTATCCTATATAATAAAATCCTAATATGCAAATTGACCAAACAACAGAACTCCTGGTGGAACAACCAGTTGCTATGATGTGCACTGACCACCAGAGGGCAGATGCTCAATGCAGGAGCTGTCCCCTGCCCACAGGCCCCAGGCCAGCCAAGGTGGGTGCCTGCAGGGGCCCCCCAATCATCCCGCAAGTTGCCCCGCAGAGGGAGGCAACTGGTGGCAGCGGTGGGACAATTGGGGGGTGGGGCTGGCCAGCGAGTGGCACCAGGCCAGCCAAGGTGGATACCAGCAGGAGCCCCCCCCCCCCCCAGTCACCCCACCAGTTGCCCCACAGATTGGCCCTGATTGCTGGCCAGGCCTAGGGACCCTACCCATGCACACAGTTTGTTCATCGGGCCTCTAGTATATATATTTTAAAGCAATTAGTTAGTTTCTTATAAAACTAAATATACTGTTGCCGTCTAACCTAGCAATTGCATTTTGGTGAATTTATCCCAGGTAAATGAAAATTTATGTTAATACAAATCCCGTAAACACATGTTCATAGCAGCTTTCTTCATAATAGCCCAAACTGGAAACAAGCCAGGTGTCCTTCAATGGATATAATAGTGTATCCATACCATAAAATACCACTCAATACTATTTATTACACTCACCCACTTGGGTGAATCTCCAGGAAATTACACTGAGTGAAAAAAGCCATGCTGAATGATTTAATTTACATAACATTCTTGAAAGGACAAAATTATAGAGATAGAGACTAGATCAGTGGTTGCAGAGACTAGGAATAGGGAAGGAAAATAGAGAGAAGAAGGGTGTGATTATAAATGGGCCAAACAAGGGATCCTTGTGGTGAGGGAACTTCTGTGTCTATTATGGTTGTGGGCCCATGAACTTCTATGTGTGATAAACTTGCATAGAACTAAATACAGCTGCACACACACACACACACACACATGAGATTGATGAACTGTATAGATGTCAGTATCCTAGTTGTAATATTGTACTATAATTTTGCAAAATATACCTGAGAAAGAAACTGTGTAGAGGGTACATGGGGGTCTCTATATTCTTTCTTAAAACTGCATGGTTGTATAACTCTTTCTTGGTCATAATTCAAATATCCATATGTGTATATTGTTTCTGGACTCTCTGTTCCATTCAATTGATCTGCTTACCTTTTTTTTCTACAAATACATCATTTTTAATCACTGTACCTTTACTAATTTTGTTATAAAACAGTTTTATACAGTCTTATAACAAATAGCTTTATAATAATATATTTTATTCAACAATGTTATATTCAAAAATATATTCACATAATAATTCAAAACATTGCTCATCCTGGACCCAGTTTAAGCATCATTAAAGTACAGTATATGTGACTACAAATCAGACACAAGTAAAAATATTTTTCTGCCTTGGCCCATGTACCTAAGGATCACATGTTTGATTCCCAGGCAAAGGCACATACCTGGGTTGCAAGTTCGATCCCTGGTTCCAGTCAGGGCTCATGTGTGGGGAAGCATGGGACTTGGTTGGAAAGTCTGTAAGGAGGAATCTCCAAAAGGTTGGGGCCTTTAGAGGGACCTTGCCGAAGGTGGCAGACCCTGCCTTGACTTTTCCAAACAAGTCTGAGCCCCTGGGTGTTTTCCTGGAATCTTTATGTTTAATCTTTAGTTCTCCTTGCTTAAAGGACACTGCAGACACATGTGTTCTCCCAAGATTGCTTACCCTACTGATTGTATCTAAAAGATAAACTTTATCTCAAACGGCTGTTACAATAAAACGAGGCAGGTGAATGAGGCTGTCTGGTTCCTTTAGCCAGGCAGTCCCTTACTCCTCTCTTTCACAGCAATTCTGTGTCAGAGTAATCATTCATCCATTGCTCAGGGCCTGCTGGTCAGCCCCAGCACTCGTGTAGGATGCAACCAAGTGATGTGTTTCTTTCACAACGATGTTTTTCTCTCTTTCCCCCTCCCTCCTTTCCACTCTCTAAATAAATCAATGGAAAAATATCCTGCTGGCTTAGAGCAACTTCATGAAACAATTTAAAAAATTCATGGCAGACAGACATTTCCTCAAGGATCTTCCTTTTAGATAGTTTAGAGTCATCACATAAGCATGTAATGCATCCTTGTACAAATATATACAGAGTGGGGCAAAACTAGGTTTACAGTTGTATGTGAAACACAGAGTTTATTCTTGAATTATTATTTATTAAGTATTGTATTATTTTCCATACAAACAACCAAAAATCCTGTAACATTTGCTCCACCCTGGAACATTGCTATCAGAGGTCACCTAAATGTAATTCAACACTTCACAGAATTGTCTAAAAATTGTTTAAAATTTTTGCATTTTGCCTTTTAATTTTTTAAATATATTTTTATTGATTTATTACAGAGAGGAAGAGAGAGGGATAGAGAGCTCGAAACATCAATGAGAGAGAGACATTGATCAGCTGCCTCCTGCACACCCCTCACTGGGGATGTGCTCGCAACCAAGGTACATTCCGTTGACCAGAATCCAACCTGGGACCCTTCAGTCCACAGGCCAACGCTCTATCCACTGAGCCAAACCAGTTAGGGCGCCTTTTCATTTTTAAATGTGCTACTTTAAACAATTTAAGTTGCAAACTACCTTCTGACTAGTCTTCTGACTTTATCACTCAAACCTGAGAGACCGCAGTTTCATGAATTGCCTCCTTTGACCAAAGCACAAACTCAGAGATCTAAAAGCACAAGCGTTTCCTTTATTAACCCTCCACTTTGTCCTCTAAATTTGCAAGAGCCACTGTGCAGCTTGAAGTTTCAATGCCATTAACTATCTACCAAAAGAGTTTTATTTCAATCCTACCGCCGGCAACAGGGGTTTCAGAGTACAAAGGTAGAAGAGTCAAGAAGATTGCTGCGCTGCCAGCGGAAGCAGGTAGTCTGAGAATAATTAGACAGGCTGCGGAACTGACTAACCCCCTGCCACACTTTAAGTAGGAAAAGGGATTTTTCATCTCTGTGAATATGCATGGGCTCCTTGGAATCCGTCAAGGTCAGTGAATCTGGCAGCAGATTTTGCAGGCATTCTTATAGCTCCTTCTATAGCGGAGATATTGAACATTCATAAGACTTCTGCAGCTATCCCTCACCGTAGGGATAGTAAGGCCAAGCTGGCAAGAATGGCATGTCCTGATGAAGATGAGAAACCCATTTATGATTGCCAAGAAGCAGCAGCGTTTTCAGAATCTATAAGCTTTGGCCAAAGTTACAATGAGCATTGAGGTGAGAATATGGAAAGTTTGTGGCTCTTCCTCTTGGGAAATCCATCACGGTCCCTGAGAAAGAAAAGCAGATGCCCAAATCAGACCGGAAAAAATAGATCCCAATGTGTTTGTGGAAGCCCACACTTTCCTTCACAGGCATAACAAAATGGAATGTGTCAGCTCATTGAACAGATTCTCCACGGGAGACCCAGGGACACATAAGACCCAACCTCTCGATTCAACAAACAAAAATACCTCACTCTCCAGGTTGCAGTCAATACTGATGTTTGACATATTACCACGGCCATCATTATTATTATCATCATCATCATTATTTTAAGGTTGGTCTCAAAACTTATATTCTTGCCCACGTTTTCAGAGAGAGGATGATGACAAATGACGAAGGAATGTGGAGCACTGAGATCCTATAAAAACAAGCATGGGGGTTTTCTTATCCTTCTCCGAACCAGGGTCTGGCTACACAGCAAGAAAAATAGGGAGCCTTAGGGCCAGTCTTGATTTACTCAGACTTAAGAATGGCAGGCAAAGCTTTTAGAAACTGAGTTATTATTCCTTTGAGTCACAAAACCTGACCTCCACCATGTTGTCTAACAAAAATGCAAATATTTTAACAGTGAAACATGTTTCTCTCAGGGCACCACCAAATTGTACGTATGGTGGCTAGCAACACCAGGATAGGCAGTAGCGCATTCCAAAACCTCTTCTCTACCAATCGGCAGCTGCATATGTGTCTCTCAGGCTGATAACTTGGGCAGACTTTGTGCTCTATCATCGGAATGATCTCCAGCAGGGGTGGTTTTTCTCACCAAACTCCACATAGATTGGCCAGTCATTGTCTGTGTCCCTATTTTCTTGGCTTTGAGACAAAGCCTCCTTCAGGCTGAGGTTGATGGGCATCAGATAGCATCTGGACTGTGCTCAAGTTACTCCTTCTGCTCTTTTTAAAGGAAACTTGAAACGCTAAAAGTAGATTTATGTTCTAGGTTATCTGCGACTCCGAACATATGAACCCTGCCAGTGCTCGAATGAAGATCTGAAAAACTGGAGCCTCTCTGCTTAGCTCTGACACTACTCCTGCTGCCTCCCCAGATCCTCTGCCCTCTGCTGGTGAGGTCTCGTCACTCACTTCCTTCTGAGGCTTGGATACCAGGCTTTCTGATTTTGCTACCATTCTTGTGTGCTTCTTAAAGAGGTTAACTTCTGAGTTTTCACAATGAATATCACTTTTCACAGCTGGAGCTTCTTGCTCAGAGCTTGTTTCACCCCATGATGCCATAGGGAACTGTGTCATATGAGCACAAAAGGACAGGTCAAATGATGATGGTATTGTCTTATTGGTTGTTGGTCATGTCATTTCACTCTGGGTTGTCTATAATTTTCAGATAATCTGGGGTAAAGAACTAGCCAAAATAAACTCCCACAGCTCACTTTCTGGTGTAACCTGCGACATGGCAGATGCCCCCATGATGAATTGGTGGTGCTAGCTGGCTTCATTTCCCACCGACTGCTTGTTATGAAGGCATCTAATTGGGAAGGGTGCACACTGGTCCAAGTCTCTGCAGAGTGACAAGCTTGTGGCAGTTGGCTACTGCTGGCTATTCTGGGTGGAGCTGATGGTGAGCTTTGATGCTTTCTCTCAGTTGCTATATCCTAAATGACTTGTGCATGCAGCACTTTGCTCCTGGACCTACTCACCGGGAAAGGCATGGACTAAGTTCTCGTTATTAGGCAATGCTTATATGTCTTAATAACCAGGTTCAAATGTAGGTGAGAGGATGACAGAATACATCCATAATATCTCTCTCCCTGAGCAGGAGGGTACATCATATAATTTAGTATGACAAAGGCTCTTATGGCCAACACCTTGCCACCAGCTGGATCATGTTCATAATCTTATCTTCTTTTGCCACAGGGAAAAGGCTAAGGATTGTGTTCCATGTGCTGTTAGCACAGAGTAGAGTCTACATTGGTAGAATCACAGAGCTGACCATGAAATATTTGCTGGTTCACTTGCTCAGTGACCTATGCAAAGTGTTCAAGGGAATCACACTCTCTCCTTTATCTGCTTGAGAAGGCATTAATCCTCTTCCACCAGATACAACAGTGTGAACAGGGAGTGAATATATCCTTGATGGATTTTTCTCCTCTCTTCCAACTGACACTGCCAACCTTTATTCTCTATTCCCCAGCCTGGAATCTCATCTTCACTTTTGAAAGGTATTTACAATGGATATAGCATTCTATTTAATTAATAATATAAAGATGTCTTCTTCATTTGATTTTTGCATAAATAGTTTCTGATGACATATTTGCTGACCTTTTTTACACACACACACACACACACACACACAGACACACACACACACATCATTGATTTCAGAGAGGAAGGAAGAAGGAGAAAGAGATAGAAACATCAATGATGAGAAAGAATCATTGATTGGCTGCCTCCTGCATGCCCCCCAGTGGGGATCAAGCCTGCAACTTGGGCACTGTCCTTACTGGGACTCAAACCATGACCTCCTGGTTCATAGGTTGATGCTCAACCACTGAGCCATGCTGTCTGGGTTGAGTTTTGCTTTTACGTTTTGTTAGAGCAGGCTCAGAGCAAGCCTTATTCTGTGATTATTTGGTCTCCTTGTGAAAGTGATGCCCTTCTGAGGTCTCCACACCCTGCCTGGTGAACTGCAAAGTCTCCCCACTCAGCTGGAATAAACGCGAACTATTTATAACTGTTAGCTTTTGGACTTCTTTGGTCTCCTGCTCTCTGGTTATTCTTCCACTGACGTTGGTAGTTTCACTCATGCTAACATTAATCAGTACTTAGCTCAAGATTGAGGGGACCCCCCCTGCAGCTCTCCAAGCTTCCCTCTCTGTCTCATCTTCATCTCCAATGATCCGCTTCACAAACTACAACCATCTTACCTCCTGAATACTCTACCCTCTGAATCCTCAATGCAGTAAGGCAGCTGGTGTGCTTGAATTCTTTCTCTCTGCACTGTGACCTGGAAACTGTTTCCATACATTAAGGAGTGGGCAACAATAGCACTTACCATTTTTTAACTTTCTCACAGTTTTGTGCTGCCAGCTGTCCAATGTCTAAAAACCCTATTTCATATATTTCGTCTGATTTTCTGTTTTGTTGTTGTTATTTATTTGTTTTTAAGCAGGAAGGGACATTTAGTCTTTGTTAATCCATCATGGCCTGAAGTAGAAATCTCTAGTTTACTTATTTTCTGTATTGTTTATCTCGCCTACAATAAAATATAAACTTTATGAGAAAAAACAGATGCCTATGATTGGTTTATTTACTGAAGCATGCCAACTACTTAGAATTGCTTCTGGCATATGGTAAATGTTAAAAAAAAAAAAAGTATTTGTTGAATGAATAAGTAACATTTCATGGTCTGAGTTCTCATTTTTCATTATTTTTGTTTTACAGAGGAAATACTAATCCAATGGGAAGTTTTTGGTTACTGGACCACTTTCTCAATACAAGTCACAATTTGTCATTGTTTAGCAAAATCATATAAATTATACCCTGAAGGTTCTAAAAATTGTTTGACCTTGATAGTAATTTTTATGATGATGAAGAGGAAAGGAGATACTCCAAAACCTTCAAGTGTTCACCATACGTGTAACTAAGTAATGTTGTCTTCAAGGTCAGTTTTTCAGTAGGAAGATATAGAGTTGAATATTTATACTCAGATGGTTTTGAAAGCTCCTCTCCCTCTTCTCTCTACTCCTTCCCTCCACTTACAGTAGTAATTTTACAGTCAAAACTCTCTAGAATATGAAAACTCAGCTGGAGGACACTTAATCAAATAGTCAATCAAATTTTAAATTAAAAAAAATACAAAATCTCTAGCTTTAAAAATTACTGTCATTAATCAGTACTAGGTACAGCAGCAAATACTAAATGAACCCAGAACACCAAAAAGTGTTTGCAAAGCAAAAAGTCTATAATCCTGTTTAGGAAGATGTGTCCTCGAAAGGCCTCAACTAACATAGGAAGAATGCACCATTTGCCACAGGACTTGAAGAAAAAGGGAGGGGGGAAGGAGCAACAGAGAGCATTAGGGGGAAAATTATCATCTTAAATACATTCCTACACATGTCAGAAATAAAATGACTTTCGAAAGCTATTACCTATTAATTGGAAAATCACAGAGCAGGTGGAACTAATTAATCTTCAATTACAGAATCACCATAACTCAAACAAAAATAATTAACTCATTTGCAAGATATGATATTTTAAAGAAAACTCTTTCAAATATCTTTAAAATTGGGCCAGAGGCATAGGTTTTCATTATCAAAGGGGAGTGTAAATTATTGCTGGGGCTAAATTTCTCCAGGATAAAAGAGGAGTTGGTCTTATTGTGAAACGTGAGGTCCTAACTTTCGGAGAAAGAACACAGAGGTAAAGTGTGTTAAACCATTTATTTAAGAACCAGAGGCCCAATGCATGAAACTCGTGCAAGCAGCTCATCCCTCGCAGCCACGGTGGCCGCCTTGGCCCTCGCAGAAGGTCATCCGGAAGGATGTCCAGAAGATCATTCGTCTGTTCAGTCTAATTAGCATATTATGCTTTTATTATTATGGATGTTTAATTCATGCCTACTACACATGAGGGACTGTGTTAGTTGCTGATGATAAAATAATGACCAACAACAGATAAGGATTCTGTTATTATGGAGCATAGAGTCTAGTGTGTGACAAATACCCAATCATCACCCAAATAAATGCCAAATTGTGGTTGGTGCTGTGAAGAAAGGCTACAAGTAACCAAAAACTTCTTGTTGGATTAGTAGTTCCTCTGTAAAACAAAAACAATTCACAATAGAACAATGAAAGAAAATGCATTATGGCTTGTCTTTGGCTTATTTAATTGTCAGCATCACAAATTCACATATTGAAATCTACTTCCTGAGAAAAAATAATTTCTTGAGGAAGATGGCGGCGGTATAGGCAGACGCGTCCCAGGTCGTGTCCCTGAGCAAATGGAGTGAGCAGCTGAAACTAGTAACATCCACCCCGAATTGGCGAAATTCCTCAGCTGGCGAGACAGTTTACAGCCGGGAAGAGCAGAACTCCCCTGGAAAGGTAAAAAAACCAGGGATTTGGGCAGGAAAGTTTGCCAGACCTCTGAGCCCAGAGAGTCGGAGGGAGACCGCGTGGCAAACAGCCGCGTCCCTTGGGACAGGCACAGCCCCTAACAGGGGAAAGGAGAACCGCGGGATTCCTGGCGCTGCCGGGGGAATTGAGAGCTCGGTCTGTGATCACAGAGGACTGAGCCTAAAGGGGGCAGCCTGAAGAGCTGATCAGACCATGCAGTCCCGGTAAGAGAAGAAGCTTACAGAAACCAAGCCTTCCCCGTTTCCGCGGCCGGCGTTTGTTTGTTTGTTTTCACTGAACCCTGTTCATGGGACATTTCGGATACAGACACTCACCTGTGCTGAAGAGAGGGAGAGTGTGCGGAGGAGTGGAATCTGGGGAGAGACTGAGGAGAGAAGGGGGGCCAGGAGAGGTGGCAGCGAATTGAGTGCTGAGACACCCCTGAGCCCACGTCTGAGGCAGCCATTCTCTCCGGAGAGTGAGACTCCTCCCCCCAGCCCCCAGGCAAGGAGCACAGCCACACCCAGATTCCACCCTGTAGGAGATCAAGGATTAAAATAACCTGATCAGTCCCTGGGAGTTAACAGGGTCTGGCCTATAGAGGGATTTTCAATCCCAACAACAACACAGCACTGGTAACTCTTACGCAGCCAGCTCTGGGCAGTGAACTTCCACTGGACAGAGAGGCCCTGTAGCCTCAGAGGCCAACCCCAGAACACTGCCACCCAGAGGCTGACCCACAAACTGACTCTTTGCTAAACACAAAATAAGGCAGTCTGGGAAACAAATGCGGCTTGCTTTAAAATAAGGACTGTGGTTTACAACACAGAGGAACAGTGTATCGCAGGGAAACTCAACACTCTCCTGAATACCTGGCAGGTCTAAGGCGAGCCACACTGAAGAATAGAAGAACCGAAGGACCTTCACTACTGCAATATTTTTTTTTTCTTTTCTTTTTTCACCTTTTAACTAATAAACCAATTTTTTTTCTTTTTTTTTTCTTTTTTTTTTCTTTTCCTCTTCTTCTTTTTTTTTTTTCTTCTTTTTTCCATCACCTGATTTTACCCTTTTAATTACTACCTTCTTATTTTTAACCAGTATTATTACTGCTACCATTTTACCATTTTTTTTAAAGTGCCATTTTATTTTCTCTTTATTTTATTTTGGGATTAGTGTTCTCCATTCTATTTTCATCATTATATTATTGGTTGTTTCTAGTTTGCATTTATCTCCAGGGACCTGTTGCTGGAATTTGTTGGGATTAATGGCTGTTCTATAGGAGCATTCTCCTCATATAAAAAGTCTTTTCCACTTCATTCTCTCTTTTCGCTCTTTTTTTTTCTTTTCCTTTCTTTTCTCGCTTTTACTTTCCCCCCTCCTTTTTCCCACTTTCATTTTTGCACTCCTCTTTTTGGTCCCTAATTTTCTTTTCTTTTTTCTCTTTTCTCTTTTTCTCTTCCTTCTTCCTTATCCCCTAATTCTCTTAATTCAGGTGGTCACCTTTATTTGGGGTTATTAATATCGTGAATATATTTGTGTATAGTGCCTGGTACGTGGTGCCTTGTTGTGTTGTATTTTGTGCCTTTAAATCAACACAGCAGATCCAAGCAACAGCAACCTCCTGAGCACCACACCCTCTGCTGAGGAACAGCAGCTGTACGTGAAACCTCGCCCCACCAGCCAGAAGAGCCACCACAGCTGTGAACAGCACCCACCAGAGGAGTTGCTGCCAACTGAAGAGCAGCTGCTACCGCAACCGCCCGAAGAGGAACCGCAGACCAAGGAGTCACTGCCACCAAGGGAGCAGCCACTGAACGACTCAACGTCTAGATATGTCAGTGAGATCAAACATGGGTAGACAAAGAAACCCCCAAAGGAAAGAGAAGGAGGACTCTCCAGAAAAGCAGCTAAGTAATACAGAGGCATGCAACATGACAGAAAAAGAATTCAGAATAAGGGTCCTAGAGTGCATAAACCGGATGGAGGAAAAAATAGACAACCTCAGCAAGAAGCAAGAAGAAACAGATGAAAAAATCGATAACATATGGAAGAAGCTAGAAGAAACAGATGAAAAAATCGATAACATATGGAAGAAGCTAGAAGAAACAGATGAAAAAATCAACAACTTAAGTAAGACCCAAGAAGATATGAAGAGTGATATAGCTGCAATGAAAAACTCCATTGAAAGTATCAACAGTAGACTAGGAGAAGCGGAGGACCGAATTAGTGATTTAGAAGACAAGGAAGCAAAACACACCCAAAATGTACTGCAATTGGAGAAAAAAATGAAAAGACAGGAGGAGAGCCTAAGGGAGCTTTGGGACAACATGAAACGAAACAACATACGAATAATAGGGGTACCAGAACAACAGAAGGATGAACAAGGATTAGAAAACCTATTAGAAGAAATAATATCAGAAAACTTCCCTGAGGTGGGGAAGAAAAAAGTCACACAAGCCCAGAGAGTCCCAAACAAGGTGAACCCAAAAAGACCCACACCAAGACACATCATAATTACCATGGCAAATGTTCAGGACAAAGAGAGAATCTTACAGGCTGCAAGAGAGAGACGGAAAGTTACATACAAGGGATCTCCCATTAGATTGTCAAATGATTTCTCAACAGAAACACATCAGGCCAGAAAAGAATGGACGGAAATTTACAAAGTGATGCAAAGCAAAGGACTGAATCCAAGAATACTCTATCCAGCAAGACTATCATTCAAACTTGAAGGGGAAATAAGAAGCTTCACAGACAAAAAAAGGCTAAGGGAGTTTATCACCACCAAGCCAGCAATGCAAGGAATGCTAAAGGGACTGGTATAAAAATAAGAAATAAAAAGCTCAGAAAGAAAACAGCCACACAAAAACAGAAATGCCTACAAACAAGTACCTTTCAATAATAACTTTAAACGTAAACGGACTAAATGCTCCAAACAAAAGACATCGAGTGGCTGAATGGATAAAAAAACATGACCCATACATCTGCTGTCTACAAGAAACCCACCTCATTAGAAGGGACTCACACAGACTGAAAGTGAAAGGATGGAAAAATATCTTTCAGGCAAATGGAAAGGAAAAGAAAGCTGGGGTAGCAATACTTATATCGGACAAAATAGACCTCAAAGTGAAGGCCATAACAAGAGATAAGGAAGGCCACTTCATAATACTAAAGGGATCAATACAACAAGAAGATATAATCCTGGTAAACATATATGCACCCAATGCAGGAGCACCCAAATTCATAAAAAAACTCCTGGAAGATATCAAAGGAGACATCGACAACAATACAATCATAGTAGGGGACTTTAATACACCACTGACAGCACTGGATAAGTCCTCTAGACAAATAATCAGCAAAGATACAGCAATCCTAAATGACTCACTAGATCAGATGGACTTAATAGACATCTTCAGAACACTTCACCCGAAAGCCAGGGAATATACATTCTACTCAAATGCTCATAGGACATATTCAAAAATAGACCATATATTGGGTCACAAGCAAAGTATCCCCAAATTCAAGAAAATTGAAATCATAAAAAGCGTCTTCGCAGACCACGATGGCATAATATTAGAAATAAACTACAATAAAAACAACCCAAAATACTCAAACACCTGGAAGCTGAATAGCATGCTATTAAATATTGATTGGGTTACCAATGAAATCAAAGAAGAAATTCGAAACATCCTGGAAACTAATGACAATGAAAACACAACAATCCAAAACCTATGGGACACAATGAAAGCCGTCCTGAGAGGGAAGTTTATAGCTCTACAGGCCTTTCTCAACAAACAAGAAAAAATGGTAGTAAATCATCTAACTCTACAACTCAAAGAATTAGAAAGAGAGCAACAAGAAAACCCCAGAGTGAGCAGAAGGAAGGAGATAATAAAGATTAGAGCAGAAATAAATGACATAGAGACCAAAAAAACAATACAGAAAATCAATGAAACCAAGAGCTGGTTCTTTGAAAGGATAAACAAGATTGACAAACCTCTAGCCAGACTCACCAAGAAGCAAAGAGAGAGGACCCAAATAAACAAAATCAGAAACGATAGAGGCGAAATAACAACAGACCCCACAGAAATACAAATGATTGTTAAAAAATACTATGGACAGCTCTACTCCAACAAACTAGACAACCTGGAGGAAATGGACAAATTCCTAGAAAAATACAACATTCCAAAACTCAATCAGGAAGAATCTAAAAATCTCAACAGGCCAATAACTATGGAAGAAATTGAAGCAGTCATCAAAAAGCTTCCAGCAAACAAAAGCCCAGGACCAGACGGCTTCACAGGGGAGTTTTACCAAACATTCAAGGAAGAACTAAAACCTATCCTCCTCAGACTACTACAAAAAATTCAAGAGGAAGGAACACTTCCAAGCTCATTCTATGAAGCCAGCATCACCCTAATACCAAAACCAGGTAAAGACAACACAATGAAAGAGAATTACAGGCCAATATCCCTCATGAACATAGATGCCAAAATCCTCAACAAAATCTTAGCAAATCGGATCCAGCAGTACATCAGAAAGATCATACACCATGACCAAGTAGGATTTATCCCAGGGATGCAAGGATGGTACAATATCCGCAAATCAATAAACGTGATACATCACATAAACAAATTGAAAGAAAAAAACCACATGGTCATATCAATTGATGCAGAAAAAGCATTTGACAAAATTCAACACCCATTTTTGATAAAAGCTCTCAGCAAGGTGGGAGTAGAAGGATCATACCTCAACATAATAAAAGCCATATATGACAGGCCCACAGCCAACATCATACTCAATGGACAAAAACTAACACCATTTCCCCTAAGAACAGGAACAAGACAGGGATGCCCCCTCTCACCACTCCTGTTCAACATAGTACTGGAAGTGTTAGCCATTGCAATTCGGCAAGAAGAAGAAATAAAAGGCATCCAAATTGGAAAAGAGGAAGTAAAACTGTCCTTATTTGCAGACGACATGATATTATACATACAAAACCCTAGAGACTCCATCAAAAAGCTACTGGACTTAATACATGAATTTGGCAATGTAGCAGGATACAAAATTAACCCCAAGAAATCTGAGGCATTTCTATACACCAATAGTGAACTTTCAGAAAGAGAGATTATAAAAACAATCCCGTTTACCATCGCACCAAAAAAATTAAGCTACCTAGGAATAAACTTAACTAAAGAGGTAAAAGACCTCTACTCAGAAAACTACAGGACGTTGAAAAAAGATATAGAGGAAGACATAAACAGATGGAAGAACATACCGTGTTCATGGATTGGTAGAATCAACATCATTAAAATGTCCATACTACCCAAAGCAATCTATAAATTCAACGCACTTCCCATTAAAATACCAACGGCATACTTCAGAGATCTAGAACGAACTCTCCAAAAATTCATCTGGAATAAAAAAAGACCTCGAATAGCTGCAGCAATCCTGAAAAAGACCAAAGTAGGTGGGATCTCAATACCAGATATCAAGATGTATTATAAAGCCACTGTTCTCAAAACTGCCTGGTACTGGCACAAGAATAGGCATATAGATCAATGGAATAGAATAGAGAGCCCAGAAATCGGCCCGAACCAATATGCTCAATTAATATTTGACAAAGGAGGCAAGAACATACAATGGAGCCAAGATAGTCTCTTCAATAAATGGTGCTGGGAAAATTGGACAGATATATGCAAGAAAATGAAACTAGACCACCAACTTACACCATACACAAAAATAAACTCAAAATGGATAAAGGACTTAAATGTACGACAGGAAACTATAAAAATTCTAGAAGAATCCAAAGGCAACAAAATCTCAGACATATGCCGAAGCAATTTCTTCACTGATACAGCTCCTAGGGCACTTGAAACTAAAGAGAAAATGAACAAATGGGACTACATCAAAATAAAAAGCTTCTGCACAGCAAAAGAAACCATCAACAAAACAACGAGAAAACCCACTGTGTGGGAAAACATATTTGCCAATGTCATATCCGATAAGGGCCTAATCTCCAAAATTTATAGGGAACTCATACAACTTAACAAAAGGAAGATAAACAATCCAATCAAAAAATGGGCAAAGGACCTAAATAGACACCTTTCAAAAGAGGACATTCAGAAAGCCAAGAGACATATGAAAACATGCTCAAAGTCACTAATCATCCGAGAGATGCAAATCAAAACAACAATGAGGTACCATCTCACACCTGTCAGACTGGCTATCATCAACAAATCAACAAACGACAAGTGCTGGAGAGGATGTGGAGAAAAAGGAACACTTGTGCACTGCTGGTGGGAATGCAGACTGGTGCAGCCACTGTGGAAGACAGTATGGAGTTTCCTTAAAAAACTGAAAATGGAACTCCCATTTGACCCTGTGATCCCACTTCTAGGAATATATCCCAAGAAACCAGAAACACCAATCAGAAAGGATATATGCACCCCTATGTTCATAGCAGCACAATTCACCATAGCTAAGATCTGGAAACAGCCTAAGTGCCCATCAGTAGATGAATGGATTAGAAAACTGTGGTACATCTACACGATGGAATACTATGCTGCTCTAAAAAGGAAGGAACTCTTACCATTTGCAACGTCATGGATGGAACTGGAGAGCATTATGCTAAGTGAAATAAGCCAGTCAATGAAGGAAAAATACCATATGATCTCACTCATTCATGGATAATAGGGACCATTATAAACTTTTGAACAATAATAGATACAGAGGCAGAGCTGCCTCAAACAGATTGTCAAACTGCAGCAGGAAGGCCGGGGAGGGTTGCGGGGCAGGAGGTAGGGGGGTAAGAGATCAACTAAAGGACTTGTATGCATGCATAGAAGCATAACCAGTGGACATAAGACATTGGGGGATAGGGGAGGCTAGGGGACTGTCTAGGGCGGGGGGATAAAATGGACACATATGTAATACCCTTTGTAATACTTTAAGCAATAAAAAAAAAAAAAAAAAAAAAAAAAAAAAAGAGAAAAAAAAAAAAAAAAAAAAAAAAAAAAAAAAAAAAAAGAAATCTACTTCCTAATGTGATTATATATGGAGGTGAGGCCCTCGGGACATAATTAGCTCATGACGGTGCTGGAGATATGGTAGTATTATTTTAAATTTTTTGAGAAACATTCATACTGTTTTCCCTAGCAGCTGCACCTTTTGCATTCCCAACAACAGTTATCAAGGATAATTTTTATTGGAAAAAGTGCATTTTCTCAATTAAAAAACCAATCAAACAAAAACCTCTCTTGACCCATATGATTATCTTGCAATTACATGACCTTTTTTTTCTACTTTCCTGCACAAAAACATTTCTCAGAAGAGATTTCTACTCATTGTCTCTAAACTTTCTCTTCTCATTTTGTACTGAATCCACGTTAGCCAGGCTGTAGCCAAGAACAGTCTTCTGAAATGGCTCTCATTAGAGCAACCAAGACAGACACATTGCTGCCGTCATGGACAGAACTCAGTTTTCATCCACACCTGACATCTCAGCAGAAGTCAGGACCTGGTGACCATTCTTTCCCCCGTGGTGGTTTCTGCATTGGATTTACAGGGCACAAGTGAATGGCTCCTTCTTGCTTGGCTGGAGGCAGTCATCTCAAACTTTTGTTATTGTTGTTTAAACAGCGCCAGTGCTCAGTTCGCAAAGCTCAGCCAGTGCTCAGGTGATAGGATGATGGCTTTTTAAAAAATATACAGATATTTTTTATTGATTTCAGAGAGGGAGGGAGAGATAGAAGCATCAGTGATGTGAGAGAATCATTGATTGGCTGCCTCCTGCATGCCCTACACAGGGGATTGAGCCCACAACCTGGGCATGTGCCCTGACCTGGAATCAAACCGTGACCTCCTGGTTCATAGGTCAATGCTCAACCACTGAGCCCAGCCAGCCTGCCAGTCACCTCAATCTTGTCTCAGGCTCCCCTTCATCTCTCCATTCTAACATGCACTGTTCTCTGAGTAGCGTGATGAAATCCCCGGCCTTCCTGCAGATCCCAAGAGGGATGTGAATCATCTGCTTGTCCAGCATTTCAGCGTGTCCATGTGTCCAGGCTTCCACGTGCCCAGGCCTCCATGTGCCCAGGCCTCCACGTGCTCATGCCACCACATGCTCATGCCTCCACATGTCCAGGCCTCTACGTGCCCAGGCCTCCACGTGCTGATGCCTCCACATGCCCAGGCCTCCACGTGCTCAGGCCTCCACGGGCCCAGCCCTCCACGTGCTCATGCCTCCACGTGCCCAGGCCTCCACGTGCTCATGCCTCCACGGGCCCAGGCCTCCACGTGCTCATGCCTCCACGTGTCCAGGCCTCCAAGTGCCCAGGCCTTCAAGTTCCCATGCCTCCACCTGCTCATGCCTCCACGTGCCCACGCTCCTTAGCCATCTTGGTTATCAGATCAGCTGTGGTCTGTGCTGGTCTCTCAGTGCTTGTGTCCAGGTCATCCTTATTTTGCTTAATAATGGCTCCAAAGCATAAGAGAAACAATGCTGGCAATTCAGATAGACCAGAGAGAAGCCAGAAAGTGCTTCCTTTCCGTGAAAAGGTGAAACTTCTTAAATTAATAGGGAAAGTAAAAAAAAAAAAACGTGTGCTGAGGTTGTTGTGATCTGCGGTAAGAATGAACCTTGTATTCCTGAAATTGTGCCAAAGGAGGGGGAAAAAAAAACACAAAAAAACTTGTGTTAGTTTTGCTATCACGCCACATCCTGCAAAAGATACGGTCATGTGCATGATAAGTGCTTAGCTGAGTTGGAAAAGACTCTAAGTTTGTGAGTGGGAGACATGAACAGAAAACATGTTCTGACCGACGGCAAGGAGTTGCACCAGAGAGCACTCAGCCTATGGGAGGACTCAGCGAGGGCCTCCCTGAAATGAGTGACACCCAGCCAGTCACTTCAAGGAAGGGACCGTTCCACCATTCAGGAGTAGGTTTGGCCACTTACCATCTCCCAGCATCACAGGAAGGGTGAGTACACCACAATAAGATATTTTGACCGGGAAAAAGGTGCCGGGTTCCAACCCCAGCAGGTCCAGGGGTCCCCAAAGGCGTAGACGGAGTCGGCGAAGAAGGAAGGACACGGAGACAGTGTTCAGTTGATCAGCAGCCTAGCCAGTATCTCCAGCCAGTATCTCCAGCCAAGTTCTGGTCTGGATCTCCAGAGAGGTTCTGCTGTGGATCTCCAGCGAAGTTCTGGTTAGGATCTCCAGCCAGGTTCTGTGTCCATGTTCTCTTGCTAGGTTCTCCAGGTTCTCCAGGTTCTCCAGCCAGGTTCAGTCCAGGTTCTCCAGCCAGGTTCAGTCACCAGGTTCTAGTCAGGTTCTCTTGCCAATTTCTGTAGTCAGGTTCAGTCCAGGATCTTTTGCCATGTTCTCTCGCTAGGTTCTGTCTCTAGGTTCTGAGGCCAGTTCCTGTCCAGGATCTTTTGCCATGTTCTCTCCAGTGAAGTTCTTCTGTCTCTAGAGAACGTTCTGTGTAGGTTCTGTGCCTCGGTTCTGTCTCCTTAGTTCTGTGTTCTAAGCTCTGTATTCTAAGTTCTGTGTCTGCTGTCTTGTTGCATCTGTATTTATACCAGTTGATTCAATCCTATCAATCTCTATTACAAAGGTTAGGGCATTTCTTATCTTCATTCCAGGGAGTAAAGATTATGTAGCTTAAGCACGATTGTTCGTAGTTAAAGTGATTAATTACCCGCCTGGCACTTAGTTAAGAGGTTTTATTCCCTCCCTAACTTCAGGGGAAAATCCCTACCTGGGGAAACAACCTTTCTCAGAGAGGAGACCTTGGTTAAAACACATAGTGCCAAGAAGGTGAGCAAACATATTAAGAACAGTATGCCATATATGCCAGGTCCCTTGAAACAGCAAGCATGGACCGGCTCCCGGCAAAAAGGGTGAACAGTCACATAAGTTTATTCTCACATTGTTATGTATTCTGCTTTATATTTATTGATTGCACTTACTGTGACAAACTTATAAATTAAACTTTATCGTAGGTTTGTATGCATACAAAAATATATTTAAGATTCAGTGTTATTTATGGTTTCAGTCATCCACTATGGGAGGGGGCTATGTGGTGGGTTTTTGGAAAATACTGATTCTCTACTTTACCCCAATGCTACCTGATAAAAATGTCTAGGAGGTGATAGAATGGGTGAATCGATGTTTTAAAGAAGCTTTTGTATAATTTTTATGCTTCTCAAGGTACAATCTTAGCTGCAAAAAATTCCCTGGTGATCTTTTAAAAGTGCTTATGACCAGGCTTAACCCCAGCAATATGATTTAAAAAGCAGGAAGATTGAGAATCCGTGGTCAAACAGACTTAGGAATTAATATTTGTTGAATGAATAAATGAGTGACTGATTAAAATGTAAATTGACCCCTTGAAATTCAGTTAAGTGCTCATTCTCTTTTTTACCACCTTTAGTTCCTCACTGTGAAAGAAAAATGAAATTTTTTTTAGCAGTTTAATATATATGTTAACCCAGGCAACTTTTCTGAGGTTAGCCCAGATACTCAACTTGAATCATGGGTTCATCCCTCAGCCAAACTGGAGCTGAAGGGTGAAATGAACTGGTTGGCCAAGCATATCCCTCTCATGGGTTTTGTTTTTCCATTTTTGAATTAGTATTTATATAGGTTTGCCTCGTCCAAGACATGTGGATTGAGAGTGGCAAAAGATGGTTCTACATAAGAAAAATTAGAGGGCTTTTAGGAGAAGGGGGAAAAGTCCAAAGCAGACAAAATAACACAGTAGGATATTCAGGATACTTATTTAGAGTTTTATGCTAGTTTAAAAAATGCTATTACTTATGCCCTATTTATCTCTGCAGCCCTGCAGGTCATCACTCCTCCTTCTGTACCCAATATTTCAGTCACGTGGAGCCACTTGTTTCTTGAACATGCCACACTCATTTATATCTCTGCCTTTGCACATGGTATTTCTTAAATCAGGAATACTTGTCAAATTTCTATCCATCTTTCAATTATCTATTGCTGTGTAGCAAACTGCTCTGAAATGGATTAATTTATAAAACAATTTATTATTTATTCATAAATCTGCAATTTGGGCAGCACTTGGCAGGAACAGCCCATCCCTGCCTGGCATAGTGTCAGCCCAGGGAGCTCAAAAGCTGGGGGCGGGGAGGGAGAGGTCTTCTTGGGTCATATATCTGAGGTCTCAGTGATCACTGTCCACTGAGTGTCCAACTGGAGCCATTCACAGGGCATGTTAGTTCCCCTCCATGTGGATCCGCTGGCTCATAGCATGGCAGCTATGCTGAGGGGGAGAGAGGGAGGTTGCCTGTCCCCTTCAGGCTCCGGACATCATTTCTCCTGCATTCTCTTGGTCAAAGGCACATGCTAGATCAACTCAGATTCAGGGGATGAAAAGGTCCTCTTCTTTTTATGAGGAGTCCGTGAAGAGTGGCATGCATATTCAGGTGGTAGTGATGGTGAAATGGGGCATTGTAAGGCTCTTCTTTGGAGACCACTTACTGCAGTGAAGTCCAGTTTTATTATTTCAATTTTAAAATATATGATTGCATTGATTTCAGAGAGGAAGGGAGAGGGAGAGAGAGAGAGAAACATCAATGATAAGAGAGAATCATCAGACAGCTGCCTCCTGCACGCTCTGCACCAGGGGTCAATCCTGCAACCCAGGCATGTGCCCTGACCAATAATCGAATCATGACCTCCTGGTTCAGAGGTTGATACTCAACCATTGAGCCACACTATCCAGGCAATTATTTCCATTTTCTAGTAGATGGTCTCAACCTCTGAATGATATCAAGTAAAGTTAGTAATTTTTGTGTCTCTATTCTTTTGCCAGTAAAAGAGTGTTTCTCAGAATATGTTTTACAGATTTGTTGGGAAGTAAATAAGTCAATTACAGAACACTTTTTTTAAAGGTGTATTTTTAAGTCAACTAAGTTTGTGAAGGATTAACCTAGCAACAGATATCCCTATTGCAGGAATTCTTAGAGTTTATAATATGCTGATGGGCACTGCAAGCCTCACAGTGACAGGTGTAAGGGAGTTGGGTATGGGGTGGGAAAGGTTATAGAGTAGAGTATTTCCTACTACATATGACATGTAATTCTTTATATGGACACTATCTGGGACAAATATCCCATAATGCATGCTTTGGAAAACCCAGCCAGCCAAACATTTCTTTTTTACAAGCCTCTAACAGTCCACTTGTCATCCCATGTTATAGTTATTTGGTTGTGTCAATTTATATAATGAACTGTGAGCTCTCCAAGCATGGGATTTTTCTTTTTTTGTAATTTTATATCCAACTATCACAAGGCCAAACACATAGAAGTAATTTAGTAAACAATTTCAGAAAGAAAAGAGAAAGAAAAAAAAAGGAGGAAGTCAGGGAGGGAAGAGAGCTTTAACACCTTCATTATGTATATTCAGCCATGATATATGCACTCTGACCGCTTATGCGATGCCCAACTCATTTGTTAAAATTCAGTCCTTCTGGGAAAATTATTTAGGGGGCTATTTCCTGATTCAAAATTACCTAAAACCATTCTGCTTCTGCGTATTTGCATTGGAGTAATAAGAATAATGCTCCCCACCCCCCAGTGGTATCGACATCATAATCTCGAACATGTGACAGTTAGGTTGCCTGGCAAATGTAATTAAGGTTTCAGATGGAATTAAAGCTATTAATTAGCTGACCTTAATCTAGGAAGATTATTTGGGATTGTTTGGATTGGGCCAATGTTTTCAGAAGAGTGCTTACAAAGTAGAAGAGGGAGGCCAGGAAAGAGAAGCAGAGCCAGGCAGTGTGATAACTGAGCCTGGTAGCGAAGCTCTGAACGTGGAGAACGTGGCAATGAGCCAAGTAGGTGCCTCTAAAAGCTGGAAAAGGCAAGGACCAGATTCGCCCCTAGAGCCCCCAGAAGGAGCGAGCTCTACTGATACCTGGATGGAAGCTCTGAGGCCCATTTGCATTTCTGACCACAAGAACTGCAACGTAATAATTTTGCATTGCTTTAAGTTATTAAATTTGTGGTTAATTTGTTATAGCAGCCATAAAAAACTAATACACCCATGGACGATTGTCATATTTTCTGGTTGACTAGTAAATAAAAAGAAGCGATATAGAAGCAAACAAATTGCGGTCCTGGCTGCACTTAATTTATTTTAATAGATTCCATTTTGATCACTTTAATGCTCCTTTGCAGTATGTTAGTAACTATACCAGGCCCGCTTTGTAAAATTAACTAACCTATATTAATAGATGCTCTCAGTATGGTGTTTGATTCTGGACTAATTCCACTATAGTAAAGCATACATAAGTATTTGTGGATATTTTTAGGTTATATAATTCTGAGAAATGTTGTGCATTCAAGATGCTTTTCAGCATACAGAAGCAGAGCAGAAAATGTTTTATTAGGGGAAAAAAATCTCTAGCTCTGTAAACATCAGCATATACTACTTTGAAATATAGCATCATATAATATGGAATGGTGTTACTCCATTAAAAAGTTTTATAATGATAACATGAGTAAATAATAGCAAAATGCTAGTATTATTATAGTAGTTCAATAATTTATTTTTCCTCTGTATGCCCCTCTTCCTTCACCTCACTTTTTTGTCCAATCCACCCCCATTAGAAAGACTAAATTAGATATAGTGGCTATTTTTATAAAGTCTGCCTTTTCTAATATTACTAGAAGGCAACCCATTTGGGTGCTTAAAAAATAATTTGTAATCAGTATTGAATATAATTTTTGGTAGATTTGAGGAAAAATTAAAATTGTTTAAAGGTCACATGATACATTTTAGATGTGGAAACTCCTAATGTTAGTCCTGGCAATGTCTGAGACTTTTTTTTCAATTTTGTGTAAGAAATTAGGAGGCCAGTTTAAGAAAGGAAACTATTGTGTATTTGAATATTATAGAGCTCCTTTGAAGAAACCAGCAATCAAGTTGGAGCAAAGTAATAGTTCTTTTATATTTTCCATAAATGGACTTTTGTTGAATCCAAATGATTTTATAACATAAACAACAAACTAATAGCCAAATATATGAATATCTCATAAAATTGTTAAAATAACATGAATTAGGAAACATGGGTTATAAATAGGTCATTCATAGAAAAGAATGAAATATATTAAATATATTAAACTCAACCTCACTAATCTAGGAACTGTAAGCATGAGACAAACAAAAATGAAATACACAAATATGATGAGTATTTTATACCTATCAGGTGAGTAAAAATAAAGTTTAACAATAGCAAGTGCTGGCAAAGATCTAGAAAGATAAAATCACAAAGTGGTGTATCAACTTGGAAAGCAATTTGATAGTCCTATATAATAAAAGGCTAATATGCAAATTGACCAAACGGCAGAACGACCAGTTGCTATAACGCACACTGACCACCAGGGGGCAGATGCTCAACTCAGGAGCTGCCCCCTGGTGGTCAGTGTGCTCCCACAGGGGGAGCACTGCTCAGCCAGAAGCTGGGCTCACAGCTGGTGAGCACAGAGGTGGTGGTGAGAGCCTCTCCCACCTCCAGGGCAGTGCTAAGGATGTCTGACTGACAACTTAGGCCTGCTTCCTGCAGGGAGCAGGCCTATGCCATCAGTCAGACATGCCCTGAGGCCTCCCAGACTGCGAGAGGGCACAGGCCAGGCTGAGGGACCCTGCCCCAGCCCCAAATGCATGAATTTTTTGCACCAGGCCTCTACTACCTAATATAAGTGGATATTCTATACCTATCTATACATATCCAGAATCTTTCTGCATTCATGTATCTATCAATTTTCTATCAATTTGTTAATATATTCATCTATATTATAAAACAGGCTGGAACAATATACATCAAATTTATAAACATAGTTACCTATGGGTGGGAAGGAAGTTCACTGGGATGGAACTGTAGTTATCCTAGCAAAGTACATTTTAACTTCATTCACAATGCATATCTTTTTATAATTTAATAAATTAGATGAAGCAAATTTTATAAAATATAAATAGTGGCACATACAGTTAGTTATGGGTTATGCCATTCTTTTTACTTTTTTATTTTAATCTTATTTTTTTGTGTAAAAATAGTGTGCTAGCCCTGGCTTGTGTGGATCATTGGTTGTGCATCATCCCATGCACCAATTTTATTCCACTTCAGGGCATAAGCCTAGGTTGCAGGCTCAATCCCCAGTAGGGTGCATACAGGAGGCAGCTGATGGATGTTTCACTCTCACATAGATGTTTCTCTCTCTCCCTCTCCCTTACTCTCTCTGAAAATCAACAAAATCTTAAAAAAGTAATGTTCTAAGTGAAATAATTAAATATATGTAATGCTGGATTTTAGCCCTTGAAATCAGAATATATTTTTATTGACTAGAGGAGGCAAATGCAGTTATCTTTGTGCAACATCTAAAATGTGCTGTGGAGCCCTAACTGGTTTGGCTCAGTGGATAGAACATCGGCCTGTGGACTGAAAGGTCCCAGGTTCGAGTCCAGTCAAGGGCATGTTCCTTGGTTGTGGGCACAACCCCAGTGGGGGGTATGCAGGAGGCAGCTGATCAATGTTTCTCTCTCATCAATGTTTCTAACTCTCTATCCCTCTCCCTTCCTCTCTGTAAAAAATAAATATATTTAAAAAAATAAAATGTGCTGTGGAATATTTCATTTGGAATGTAATTTGATGTTTTTTTTAGAGGACCCAGATCTGCACAAATCTTGTCCTCATAATTATGTCTAGAGTGAGGCAAGTGGCTCAGAGAAATAAAATAATTATGGAATGTCAGTGGTATAGGAGAACTTAAGAAACCACCTTGGAAGATCCTGTCATTTTAGTGATGAAGAAACTCAAGTCCATGCAGGGAAAGCAACTTGGCAAAATCCACCCATTGTCATCACTGGCTGTCAGTCACTGACTTGGAGTAGAGTGCACTGCACAGATTACAGGTGCACCTTCTGGGAACTCAAATTACTTTCTTCCTGATCCAGTGACTTTTGCTTCTCAGCAAAAGCAATGAAGTCAGATGAAATACCAATTAGCCATTTCTGTATCCAGCCTGGAGCCAAATAGCAGGGGTGGGGGCATTCTATAGGGATCTACCTCAAGGTCTAGGCTTCCATCTATCAGCAGCCAGGTCAGCTCATGGGACCCCGCCCCCTTGTCCCTGCACCCCATGCCAATTGTGCTTCCTGTGGCTTTGGCTTTACTCTCCTTGATTTCAGGAAACTCCAAGGGAAAACTTTCTTCTTGAGAGAAGCAATTTTACAGGGCTTTGGGGACCTGTAGGGGCTTATTAATAAAGTTTGCAATTAATTAAAAGAGAAGGTCAAGGGAGGTTAACCACCTATTGCTCTAAAAGGACAATATGGCATCAAGTGAGTAACTGATATTGATTAAACCTTTCGATTGCCCATTTGGATAGTCAATCGTTACTAATGAGCCAGATTCTTCAACATATTAAATAAAATGATGACAAGGGTTTTAGCTCGGAGCCTGAATCCCTAATGTTTGGATAAAAGTTGGAGGACATCTCTTTGCATCCAGGTGAACTGCAGGAGAGTAAGTGAAGGCGGAGTGATGGATTATTGAGCTTCCTAAAAAGCAATAGCTGCTGCCTGTGGCTCTTGTAATACACTCTGGAAACATGTGTCCTGGGGCTTGTGGAATGAGTAGATCATATGTAATGGGTATTTTTTTGTATCAGAATGAAAGGGATATTTTTTTCTTTTATTTAAAGACAGAAAAGCAGCGTCTTATTGAAGAAGCCATTCCAAATGTTAAGGAAGGTAATGACAATGTATTGTTCTCTTTTTATAATTAAAAATAGTGAAACAGTTCAAAAAAATGCTTCTAATGCCTAAAGGACAGGCCCTCTAACAGAGCTTGCTCTGTATTTGAATCCTCCATGGCCTCATTTTTAAAGAAATACTGTCTAGCTCTGGAAGTTTATATAAAAAATTAAGACAAATGATGAAGACAATACCTAAGTCTTCTGCATAAAGAGTGAAGGTTGACAATGACTCTGATTCAGACAAATGGGCAGAGAGAAGTAAATCTCTTGAGATCTACCTACTTTCTTCTTGCTAAGGTGCTTATATTGCCTTGGAGTTTATAGAATTCAGGGTAAAAAGCAGAAAGCATTTAGCCACCCCCATGTTCTCTGAATGGAAGCCAGGCTTCCTTGTGTTCTGCACATACCAGTAGTTAAGAAATTATGAATAGACTATCCTGGAATCCAGAGGTAGGGGGCTCCATACGAGGTAAAGTTTTCAGATAAGGATGCCTGGACCTTCAAGTGGTTAAGAAAGCAAAGTGGCAGATCCAGGATTCCAAGTTCTGCACTTTAGGTTCCAGACCCTAGGCATGCAGGCTGCATTTGAAAACAGAACAAAGGAAATAAAACCACACAGCTCTGACCATGCAGGTGCTCCCGGAGCACTGGCATAGCCTCAGAGCCTCACATATACTTCTAAAGATGATCCTTCAACTTAGATGATTCTGTGGAAGAAATTAGATACTCTGCAGGGACTTCTCTCCCAAATTCTTGCGAATTCATCTGAAGAATTCTCCATCTCTGAATTCCTCTCTCACTTGGACATTTATTGTGTGACTCCTATGTGTCCTGCACTGTGTCATGTCCAGAAAGAGGTGTGTAGTCTTGAAAATAATAGGGGCTATGGACCATGCAGCACTATGTTCCAGTCCTCCATCTGCCCATTTGAGCAGCCTTGTGCAAATTAGTTTCTCTCTCAGAGCATTAGTTACCCCACTGATGTTGTGAGGTTGACTAAAGCATGTGAAAGCGTTTCATAAATTCTAAAAACAAAGTAAAACAAACAAACAAAAAACAGGATTCCACTTTGCTATCACTATTCTTAGTAGAGAAAAACCACTTTCACAATAGACATTTTGTTAGAGGATGTAAATAGAGAATTAATAGAGGAGGAAATGAGTAACTTCTTTAGGCCAGCTCCTTGGAGGTAGGGATTACCAACAATTAAGCAGGGCTTTTACCCCAAAGGCCAGAAATTTCTGAGTCACAGCTCCTCACTCTGAGAACGATTCCTCTGACAGCCTTTGGAGAGAGCAGGATTACCTGGCAGTCTCCACCAGGGCCTGGGATGACAAAGGTGCAGCTTTAGCAATAGTGCCATTAAAACCTTGAGCCACAACTCTCCCTGCTGCTTGCTGAGCTTAGGCAGTTGGCTTTGTTTGCATCTCATGAACCATGGAGATTCTGCATGTCTTGCATCTCATTAGCATCCTTAATGAATCTGGACACTTTAACACCCAGTCAGGGGTAAACAGCCAAGGGAGCTCAGTTCCTAAATACAGCTCCCAGGAACTGAGTATCTACTATGACCTATCTTACTTAAATTCTGGAATTTTCTATCCTCTTCAGATTATAGTGCAAAGGTAAATTATTGTTGGTGGCTCCCCAGTGAGAGAGACCTGGTGAAAACATAACCCATCATGAAAGAAATAATGAGGTTCAGAGACTCCTTTTCCCCTTCCCTTGGGGGGACGGTGCAGGGACATAATATAGGTTTGGCCAATTGCATATTTCTTCCTACCACTTTGAAGTGGAACCAGTAATACAATAAAACATGGTCAGTACCAGCAGCAAAGATGTATACAATATCCACGGTGCCTGTGGCATCTGGACTGGTGACTCCCAGTATTATCCATGCTGTTCCCATGCTGGTGTGGCTATAACCGTAGCACTAATCCCTTTAGCTTCCTTTACATTCTGCCTGTCCCCGACCAGTCTTCATTTTATGAACTACCCATTATACTTCTAACAGGTTGCTTTTCTGCCTACATTAAGCAAATTTGTCCTCTGAATTTGCAACCAGTACTGATACAAGTATAGTAAATTGATATTAATAATTCCAACTTAGAAACAAAAAATAAAATAAAGATGTGAAGAGAAATTAATAAGTGTTCCTATGGATATGGCTATAAAGCTCACAAATGAAAAATATAGAAGCTTTCTCTTCTTCTTTCTAATTAGAGCCTATATTTTCAACAAAATTTTCTCCCTGCTTGGAAGAGTTTATAGAGTAGAAGGGCCATAAGGGTCATCTTGCCTAAAGAGCCAATTATAAGAGAAGAATGTCCTGCCCTAGAGAGGGTGACTACGGTAATCTTTGGCAAATCCAACTCTAGAAAATGCAAGCCTCCTCTTCCTTAGCTGCGTGCTTTTACAGGTGCAGGACTGGTTTCTTGAATCTATAAGTGAAGAAACAAATCTTAATATAATAAAAAATTGTATGAAATAGTGCATTTATACTGACTGTACCAAACTCAGTGCTGCTGCAGGAGTAATAGGATGAACATTGAGATTATAAATAGAGACAATCAGGAAAGTTTGAACTTCGGCATGTAAGTTGTGGTGATTCATAAAGGAGTGGGAAAATGATCACTCAATAATGTTATTCCACTTTACATAGCAGTACTAAGAGGCTCAAACAATCTGCTTAACTATTCAATTTCCCTCCTTGTGAGCTTCTGTCCTGTGTCACCACCATGCCATGCACCTAAGAGAAATGATTACAATGTGTTCTCTTCCAATCACTGCAAGAACAGCTGAGCTTCTGGAGGGTGTCCCTGGCTCTACTGCCTTTGTTCCAGACCCCACTGATGACCTCCAAACTAATATTTTACTGCTACATGGCAGGCATGTGCTAAACGAATGACTAAAAGGGTGAATGAATATTAGGGGACAGATGAAATTGAAGGAACACATGCAGAAAGTAAATTTTCACTCCGCATAAATTAGATGTGCAATAAAAGTAAAACTCCTGTTCTCTTGATGACTTATTCTATCTCCTCGAGAATTTGCCATTTAAAGATAATTCCATTGTTTCTGGTTTTAAACAGAGAAGATGCATTGTTCATATGCTCAGTTTTTTTAGGTTTTCTTTTCTTCTCCCTTCCCCTTTTTTCTCTGAGTGACAGATCCACCCAAGCAGAAATCTCAGTGACTTTCAAGTGGCTGCCTTCATCTGGTCTCCATGCATCTTGGGCTTATCCCTAATAGAAGGTGGATTCTGAGAAAGGGAGGCTCCAGAGAAGATGCGTTCCAACAAGCTACAAGTGCCTTCTGACCTACCCTCTTAGAAGTCATGTGCTACCACTTTCATCACATGCTTTCGGCTGCAAGAAGAGGGAATTAGATACCGCCTCTTTATGGAGGCACATGTGGTATAAGGCTTAAAGCTGGGGACCAATACTATGTGCTGTCTTGACAACTAGTAAGACCTAGAAGGTGTTGAATGGCATGATTGTAAGTTTCCCGCCCTACTCTGCTCTTTCAGATGCGGTCCCCTAACCAAACAACCTCCGTATCAAAGGGACCAGGCAGAGTTTGTACTGATTTCTGAGTAGTGTGCCTCAGTTTCCTGATAGCTTGCAGCATTGTTCAAATATGTTCCAGCAAGAACCACAGGTCCCATCACCCTCTTGGTCAACGGTTCTCAACCTGTGGGTCGCGACCCCCTTAGGGGTCACCTAAGACCATCGGAAAACACATATTACATATTGTTTTTATGATTAATCACTATGCTTTAATTATGTTCAATTTGTAACAATGAAATTGGGGGGCACCACAACATGAGGAACTGTATTAAAGGGCCGCGGCATTAGGAAGGTTGAGAACCACTGCTCTTGGTACTATAAAGCCTGAATTTCATAGCCTCTGGTTTTTCACTCTGTTCTCAAGTGTGACTCCCGTGTGGCCGTGCATGGCATGTGGTGTCCTCCTATCCCAGGTTGTAAGTGTATATGACTGATAAATTGCTACTGATCTCATCTATTTAGTGTTGGATGTTGTGTATTCAGGCATCTCCATTACTCTGGGGTGGGAGATCTTCCCTAACTAATGGGGTGAATAAAGGCAATTAAAACAGCATGGCAAAGCCACAAGGATGAGGTCAACTTTGGAAACTAGAATCTCCACAGGCATCTCATCTTTTCCCCCTTCCACTGTGGAATAGAAGAATTCTTAAACATGTCCTAATGAAGTTAGAGGCCACCAAGGAAATTGTGTGGTTGAGGATCAATTCCTATCACTGAACTGCTTCAACTTCTATTCCAAAGCACCATTCTGGCTCTATAGAAACCATCTGGAAAGATGTTGAGGTGTGTGGGAGATTTATTTATTTTTAGAATAGTGTGCTACTCTACCCATGAGTCATTCTATAGATTTGGATGAAACTGCACCTAGATAATTTAGAAGCTAATACAGCCCAGATTCTGTCCCTGCATAAACCAAAGGATGGTTTTTAATGGTGAATTTTCACTTAGGCTGTGTTTTAATTATAGGTTTGGAGTCTTATCTTCTGAAGCATCTTAACTGTTTCAAATGTGTTTTACGATGTTAATAAGTATTCAGTGCTATTAAAACAGGGAGATGTTCTGGGGGACTCATCTAAGACTTAGGGCACACATGGGTGTCACTTCTGCTGAAAAAGCCATGGTGTTTTACAGGAAGCCTTATAGTAAAGACAGTAGCATGCTGGAGACCTGACATGACAACATGTGTTCACGTTATTTATAGTGACTTATAGCCATCTTTTTTTTTTTTTTTAGTCAAACAGCACTAATACGATATGTATAGATATTTATTAAAAGGAACTGGCTCACACAGTTTGAAGACTGAGAAGTCTCACTATCTGACAACTGCAGGCTGGAGACTCAGAATAACTAGTGCTGTAATTCTGTTTGAGTCCAAAGTTATAAGAACTGGGGGAACTGATGATGTAGGTTCCAGTTCGGGTGTGAAGGCCTGAGATCCAGGAGTGCCAAGGGCAGGAGAAGATGGATGTCCCAGCTCAGAGCTATCAGCAGGAAGGAACAAATTCCTCATTCCTCTGCCTTTGTTCTATTTGGGACCTTAGTGGGTTGGATGATGCTCACCCACATTGAAGAAGGGAATGGACAGAGTCCACCAGTTCAAATGGAATCTCATCCAGAGACATCCTCACAGGCATAGAAATAATGTTTAATCTGAGTACCCCATGGCTAGTCAAATAGGCACATAAAGAGCCTATTATAGCCACATTCTGATCACAGTGATGGTAACACCTGACTGTCTCTCATTCCTTTTATGTGGTCCCCTCCCACCGTCTGGTCTGTTATCATTATCTTACCCATCCAAGATCATGCCTCTTTAGATGCCAGTCTCCTGCTTTTTCCTAGCCTGGCTGACCCTCCTTCAGTTTCCCTTGAACATAATTCATTCTTTATCTTCTTTTCAATCTATTGTTAAGGCATCTATTCTCTCTCTATCTCATTATCTATATCTTGCTTCCTGTAAGGGTTTCCTTTTTGTTTTTCAATAGATTTTCCTTTTCTCAGAAACTCCTGTCTGATGTAAATTAAATCATTTGATTTTAAAGTATTGTTTCTGATAGGCCCTTGAGAGCCTATATTAGAAATGAAAAACTGAATATATTTCCCTTTGCATTACTGACATAGCAATTTAATTCTTTTTTTGAGTTTTGGACGTAAGTAAATACTCAATAAGTGTTTACTATTATAAATTATTATTACTATTATTACTGATGAAAGATCTGACAAGTATTTAAAAGTAGAGGAAAGGCATAAACTCAGATTTATTGGTTCCAAGTCTAGCAACCATTTAAACAGAAAAATATTGTTTTAAAAGGATTGCTTTGCCAGAAATACGCTACAGGAAATAGAGAATGGGAGAAGTGCCTTCATGTGATGCCTGGCACAGAAGAGTGTCAAATAAATGTTCGGTAAATGTGGAATAAATAAGTGAATTTGTGCTAATGGAATAGAAATATTAAAATTAATATTTGGTGAGTAAATGTAGAAATGAGACTAGAATAAATATTTTAAACTAGAATAAGAAAAGTAAACAAATTTCAGTTTTAGATTATCAGATATACAGACTAACATACAGAAACAAAAAAAATATCAGCTTGCACTGTCATAAACATGTAAATAAGAAGAGGGATAAAAATTAAAAAAAGATAAAGAGAAAAAGAAATCAGAGCAGAAAAGGAAAAAGGAGAAAAATTAAAAAAAAATGAAAATATGATGAAATTGAATGATGGCTTAGGAAAGTCTCACAAAAACAAAATATTACAACTTTCTTAGTTGTATTGATTATGTATGTATCTGAGTGTCTTCTCTTCTAGACTACAAACTCCTTAAGGGCAGACAATAGCTTTGCTAGATTGATCTTTATGATTTCCTCAATGGGTTATATAGACTATGTACTTAAATTGAAAGGTAGAATGAATAAAGGACTATAGGAATTATTGATTAATAAATAAAGAGAAGTGACAGATTATAAAATTTCTAAATGTAAAAAAAAAAAAAATCTATTACCAAGCTGGGATGGCCACATGAAGAAGGCCAGGGGACTTTCAGGCATGATCTAAATGTTTTCTGCAAAGTTCTCCAGCTCAAAAAAAAATATCTACTTCACGGGCCATCAGAAAGCCTTAAGTTTCCTGTTAGAATTTATTACTTTGGCCTCAAGGACTCTCCTGCCTTTAAGGGTTGTCTGTAAAATTACAGATATCTGAGGGATAAAATGTGAAGCTATTAATAGCTGCGACCTCAGGGGGGGATAGTTGATGGCCAGTTGTTGGGAAGGTGTGGGCCTAGAAAGAAAAGGAAAGGAGCTAGAATAGCTGAAAGTTTAATATGTCAGGTAACTTGCTCATACTATCTCCATTAATTCTAAAAAACAAAACAGAACAAAAGCAGTGCATTGTGGCGATGACATCCATTTTTACAGAGAGAAATCGAGTCTGTAGAGGTTAAACAGCCTGAAGGAACTCTGGCAGGAGGAAGCAGAGCTGGAATTTGAGTGGACGTTTGGCTCCTTTCTTTCACTACGCAGAGCCCACTGCCAAAGGCAGGAGGAAATTTTAAGGCCTAAAAATAATTTTATTTAGTCCTGTACATATTGTGACATTCCCAGCTTCCTTTTCTGAAAAGCAACTAGCCATTTGTATTACTTTTCTAGGGTTGCTGTGTAACAAAGTACCACAAACTGGATAGATTAAAACAACATAAATATATTGGTTCACACCTCTAGTAGAAATCCAAACTCAAGCTGTTGGCAAGGCCATGTTCCCTCTGCATCTTCTAGGAAAAGGATTTGTTTTTTGCATCTTCTAGCTTTTAATAGCCCCAGGGCTTTCTTGAATTTTGATTTGTGGCAGCACAACTCCAATCTCCTCCTTCATCTTCACATGTCCACCGTCTCTCTGTGTCTCTCTTCATCTTAACATGATGTTTGTCCTGAAAGAAGAAAATGCATTTTCATGTAGTACCTTCCTTATATCAAGAAAGAGGTAAGAAGGCACCTTATCACCAGAGATGGGGAAGTCAAAGCCTAGAAGATTCAATGAACAACCTTAAACTTCTTTACTAATTTACTACTCCAAATTCAAACTTCTCTGCCTTCTGAATGCTTCACAAATTTATTGTTTCTTTGTCTAAAATATATAACAGCTACCTGCTTTGATCACTTCTCTGGGTTTCAAAATTCTGTGAACTCCTATATGTATTTCTCCTGTTTTATCTGTATTGTGTCAAATTAATCAGTAGACCAGCCAAATGATCTAGAAGGGATAAAAGGAAACATTTATCTCCTCCGCAGGTGCAGAAATAAACCCACAATACCAGTTATTTCACTTGATTTATGCTGTGATTTAAAATTACATATGTATCTCCTTTCAGCAAGTGAATCTGTGTCAGTGGAAGGCAGAGCAAGGAAAAAACAAAGTAGAAAGAAATGTTAGAGTTTGCTTCTTTAAAGAACCTGATTTTATGTCATGCTGGAGACCAGGGTCACATGATTTGCATTCACTCTAGGCAGAGAGATCCAGAGGGATTAGTGCCTCTGAAAAGCTTGGCTGTCTTTACTGTATAAATAAAATGTTGAGCAAAGCCTTCCCAGATATATTTCTAAGCAAAGCAACTCAATATATTGCCATTTTGGAGATGAAAATGCTTCAAATAAGATTACCTCTGTATTGAATTCAGGTTGCAGTTGGAGTTGATTTTCCTTTCAAACGACCAATGTATTTTCAAGACCCTCTAGAATAACTGACTTTCTATTGCTCATTTGCTGGTGTGTGTGTGTGTGTGTGTGTGTGTGTGTGTGTGTCTCATTTTTTTAAAAAAGTTTGTTTAGATTCACTTTTGTTTTTGTGTTTGTAACACATAGATTGTAGAGACTTTGACTGTGAATCCTGGCTTTTTTATTTCAGGGGAAAATGGTTTACATGAAGAACTATCTTTGGGGTGTAAATGTGAGAGGATAAGCAATTGTAGCAGTTATTTGCTAGGTGGTCTTTTGGATAAATTATTAGTCACAACACGCAGTAGAGTAGATTCTGAGGGGACTTTTCTGCAGGTTCAGCAGATGTCTCTGTTATCAGAGGCGAGAGTGGCTTGTCTTTCCCCATTGCTGGTGGGAGTGAGGTCCTTGCAATATTTGGAGAAAAGGAATTTTCTGAGACTCTCACGGGAGGACGTGATATAGTAGAAAGTTTTATTTCTATGGAGTTACATCCCTGAGTTTCTAAAGTTTTACTTCCCATAGTCCAGTTATAGAAAAAGTATAATTGGGGTTTCAGTAGGGCTAAACTAAGAGCCAGTGTCCAGAGTTTCCATTCCTTGTTGCATCCAGGTCCAGTACAGCATTAGGCTGGCTTCAGTCCATCAGTCCTTGTGTGTGTGTGGGGACGGGGGGGAGGTTTACATGGCTGTGGGAGAAATGGGAGAAGGCCAGGAAGCCAAGCATGAGCCAAGCATGCCAAGAGGAACCAAGAGAAACCAAAAGAATGAGCTTCTTTGTTCAGGGGATTATATATCCCAAATTTCTGTGTGCTTGCAGGGCCCATGCCCATTCTGGCCAACCATCTCTGTCCCCAGGTGTGAGTGACAGACAAGTACGTTTCCTATGTCATCCCAACTTCACTGGGCATGCATCTGTCTTCCCTTTGTTGGATCTCTGTCCTAGTATTTTGCAGGGAACATGCCTCTAATGCCTGGCCTTCCTTTTGCTCCTTTCCTATTATTAATAACTAGTTAATTACAATGGTATCATCTCGACTCTGCCACACTTTTTCCTCCACTGGTCTGATTTCTGAGCTGACATTTATGAAAAATGTGCAAGTTCTGTCTTCTGATCAGAATGCGCCCTTGGTGTTTCATGCAGATTTCCTTGCTTTACCTCTTCTTTTGTCAGAGCCTTCCTGTGAGAAAATGATACCTACTTCCAGAGAAATGTCAGCAAAATAGGCAATTAATATGAGTTGTCAGCACTTCTCAGGGGCAGAAGATGAGAGTGGTTTCTTCAAGCACTATTATAATTCCATCTCTAACACTCTGTTCAACAGAGGGCAAATGAGCTCTTCAAAAGGGACAGTGATAGGATGAATTCAGAAATAACCCCTACATCAATACACAAGTACACACAATTATCATTGTCTAGTATTGACTTTTACTGAATATATACTGTATTATGACCTTTTAATTACAATTACCCATGCAAGAGGAATGAATAGCAACAAGGCGATTTCAGGCCCTTGCAAAGCTCACAATGCAATACATACTAGTAGACTCTGATACCGCATAATGACTCTAAAGAAGATAGACCACTAACTATCTTCTGATCTATCTGTGATGGCCTCAGTGTTCCCCTCAGCTAGACTGAACTTTAGATAGGTTTCTGTGCCCCTGACCTCCCCCTCTCACCCTGCCCCTTACAGAATCCAGATGGCTTAAACACAGAGGTATTCTCCTCTCTTTTCTTAGAGCATTTAGTTTACAAAATTTGTAATTAATAATTCTTTTTTCACCCCTTTGAGATGTAACTCTTTTGAAAAGTCTCTTACCAGTTTTATAAATTATGACTATGTCAAAGACTTGGGAGCCATACTTTTGAAATATAATTATCAAAATATAATGATGCCCCTATTTTTCAGTTTCTGTGGGAGAATAGGAACCTAGCTTCCCTGCTTCAGGTTGCAAAATCCCTCCTGTCTTGAAGGCAAGTTTACTTTATCTTTGGGAAGTCCAATTGACAAACATAGATAGCCTAAGATTTTCACTTTCACTTCAGTTCTTAAAAAGCATTTCCACCTTTTATTTCAGTGGAGTTATATTCAGATTGTATTCTGGTTTCTTTTTCCTATTGTGATAGCCTTTAATTATGTTTTCCTCCCTGTTTAATGTTGTCCATTGACATGTTTGCTTGGATAGCACTAAGGAACATGCCCTGGAAAGTTCAATATTAGAAGAATGTACATTTTATTGGGGAAATTATAAAATGTTTCAAAACACTGAAGGAACTCAAGCCAAATCTTTGAATTTTAATAAGTGGTGTCTTCAGAAGAAAAAGTAGGGGAATAAGAAGAAGAAGCAAACTGATCGAACATTAAAAACAGTCATTAGTTGGTCAATATTAATTTAACACAAGATTTTTACCAAATGAAAACATGTTTGAAAGATAAATTTTGAGTTTCTAGCCATGACAGAAACTCAATGGGCACATGCATGGTGGAGGCCATGGTTACCAGAGCTAGAATCATATGATGGAGAGCCGTGGATGCAATAACCTGTGATGAGTGCAAGTTGGGGGCTCCCCAAGAACATCTACACTTCTGACACCAATTGCTAGTTCAGGGCTCCCTAGGACAATACTCAGTTTTGATAATTTTCCAGTGTTTATTAGCGCTTAGTTACATATACATTGTTGGTTGTACATGTGGCTGACCTTAGCACTCAGCCCCTACAGATGTTGACACCTCAACCACCATAAATCACATTGCTAGCATAGACAATTTGGTATAGCCCAATGCCCTAAGGCAGGGCACACCAAGTCTTTAGAGGTTACCTTTTAGGTTCCAAGAAATGGCCAAAGGAGAGGTTAATCCTTTGCCATATAAAGGACCTTGATTGCAATGACCTATGATAGAGAGCCTTGAGTTCAATGACATCTCTCTGACACCACTGGGGAAAGCGGTGGAGAAGCTATTGAATAGATAGCTTTTTCCTCAGTGATAATACTGAGATGGGAGAATAAAGAATGCATTTAATCAGTTGTATTTTCTTTTATGCATTTATCTTTCTTTTTACGCTATTCCTGCTATTCCTATTTTAATTGTACCCTTCTTATCTCTATTTCCCTTTTGTCAATATTGCATCTCCTCAGTAACCTTGAACTCTTCGTGATAGCCTAGTAATTTATGCAAAACAGAGACCAATCTTTGCCTTCCTTGCAAAATCTTAGAAAATGCTTTTATCTTTCTTTCTTTCTTTCTTTTTTTTTTTTTTACCAATGTTATAGGGAGAGTGAATGCAGCCTTTCAAATGCAGCTCAGACTACATTTTTCCATTTATATTGGTCGATTCTTTTTGTAATAACAGAGATTTCTCTCCCCTAAAGATTCATGATATTTGAAGAGATAAAGACATCCTTCTTTCCATTTTAATATTTTATTAAGGAAGCTTTGATATAGAATATAAGATAATCTTTTAATAATAACGTTATCAGACTAAAGGGGTCCATTTGCCTGCACATATCAAAGCCCAATCAAAGGCAAAAAGGAATTTGCTGCCAAGAAAATAAGGACTTCTTAATTGAGGCAATAGAGACAAGCCCGGAGTTATAGGTAAAGTAGTGCTCAAAGACCTGGCTTCCTGATGGTTTCCAGGGGATGAGTCATAGAGGAGTTGGGGTGGGTGCGCTTTATTGACTGGTTAGGGGCAGCTTAGGAATTATTTAATCATTACATCTGCTCCTGATGTCAGCTATGGCATCACTCTCTCTGGTTTCACAAGGGTCTTGCCAGTGTCTTTTCTGGGTCTGAAGCTGAAACACATCTGAGGCCTTGATGTTATCTCCAGTTTGACTGAAACTGCCTCTGAGGTCAACAGACCTGAGGCTTTGTCTCTAAGTTTACCAGAACCTCATTGTCCTGAGGGCTTAATGATTAAAGGAGTTGATGCTCAATGGATAGGGAGGGGAGTGATTTATGGTGCTGGAGGAGGCCAGTTTGAATTAAAAAAAAGGAGAAAAGGTCATATTAAAAAAGTGGAATTTCCGCGTAATTACAAAAGTCTTTTGAATTTACACCCCAGATATTTTGGCTTGAATCAGAAGTATTCTCCCACCTCAAATATGAGAGGCAACAGAGAAGATGAGTACCAAAGGAGTTTTCTATGTCCTACACAGCAAATAAAAGAAAGAAAAATCAGTTATATCCTACCACCCATGGAGCCTATAAAATATTCTAAGATAAGCAGTAATGTAGAATAACACCAGGAACGTTAAATAATGAAACAGAGAAACAAGTAAAAACTAAGGGGTCTAGAATAATGGGAGCCCTACAATAGGGCAGACTGAAATAAACTCTTCACTGCTAAGCCTTATTCGATTGGATGAGCCCCTTTTTGAGGTCTTCTCACCAGTTTATTCTTTTCTCATGCAATGTGGTGGTTATTAATGCTGCTTATTAACCATTTTTCCCTTATCGCTTTCCAGCCACTGGATCTAATTATATTTCTTGAACTCCCTTGTTTCATGGGGCAAGTGATAGTCCTGGCCAATGAGTAATGAGCAAAAGTGACATGTATCACTTCCAGTACGAGAATTTAATTGCTTGTGCAAAGATACCCCAGAGCTTTCTTTCCTTCTTTTGACAACTTATGATTTCCACTCAGTGATTCTTCTATCAGCATCAAATGCAATAATAATGAACAGAGTGAGTGCCCAGCCAACCAGAGATTGCAGGAAGTATAAGTCAGGAGGTGTATGTCATTGTTGTTTTAAGCCATTGATATTTGGCATTAGAAATAAAATTCACTCTTTTTCCTAAACTTTAGCCCCAAGAATAGTAATATAGAGCGGGACCCTGTCTGCATTACAGATTGAGACCTCTGGAAATAGTTATTCAAATTGTGCTGAATATACTTTATTAAAAAAAAAAAAAAAAAGAAAGTGAATCCCACCTCATTCAAATGGACCCAAAAAGTAACTATGGCTCTAAAATTACATCATTCTGTACATGGCTCAAAATGATGGAAAGATGTGGAGATAGGATCAGTATATTCATCCGAAGTATTTGAAACATCCAGGAAAGAGGATTATTTAACATGATTAAAGGTAGTATTATTGTATGTTGATATTTATTGAAGGATGGGTGTGAATGGGTTCCTACCATTGGTCATCTTCCATCAGCACTATTCCTGAATGCTGGCTTTGGACTTTACTTTTCTTTTCCACTAATTCCTTTGGAGCTTAATTTTTAAATATATATTTTACCTAATGTGGTATTTGACCTATTTGTTTACACTTTTAATCTGTTAACAGTAATGAGTCAATGTGGCAGAAAATCCGCTTGACAAGGTGCCATTCTTTTCATTATTCAGAACTTGGTCTTTGATGGGAAGATCCTTCCCTGGAGAGAGAGAGCCCTGGAAATGGAGGTATAATCCTGCTGAGGGGGACTAGGAGAAGAGTGATAACATGACCATATACATCTCTTAATTCCAGAAATGTTTAGCTTTGCACAGGAGGGAGTATGTGTGTGTACAAAGTGAGATGTATGTGGCTAGATCCAAGGGCTTTAATAGGAATCAATCAAACTCCTGTGCCATTTGACCTCAGCTAATGGGAGTTCCCTTTTAACCTCTATAGTCATCTAATAAAATGTTTAAATAGCAATATATATTTTTTGCTGTCAAATTTAGCAGTCACCTGTTACAATAGTTATTCTATTTGTAGATGCCAAGGGGAAATTCTGCATGTGCATTATTGCTGAAGCAGATCTCTTTTAAGGCTCCTGGAGTTCCAATATTATGACCCAAATCAGGCATTTAATGAGTATTAATGGCAAATTGTAAATATAGAGGTGAGCTTCATGATTAACGGCAGGATTCCTGGGATTGGTGGAAAATATCATCATTAAGTGACTATCAAATGGCCTGGAGATTAGACCATGTGTTTATCATCGTGTCTGTTTACAACACTATCTAAAAACCCATCCTGTAGAATTGAAGTAGTTGTTAGAATTAAATGAGCATGGAAGCCATAGAATAATTATTAGAGTGAGCTTTTCCATCAAAGTCAGAGGTCCTGATTTCAGTCATTTTCTAATACTAAGGCATGAAGTTAGTTCATTCACTTAACAAATATATATTCACCACCTACTATATATGATGTTTTTAGTAGGCACTGGGAGTACGTTATGAAACTAAACATAAAAATAAGCAAGAGGCATGGTTCCTGCTGTCACTAATATTAATAATGCGTGTGTGGGGGGGCAACATCCATCAAAGAATGTACAAATAAATGGATAATCACAACTGTGATGAAAATAACCAAGGAGAGTGTATTGTGGGAGGAACTGACCTAGTTGGAATCTTTTCTGTAAAATGGGGCGATACAGGATTACTATAAGATTACAAGACACAGTATGTATGAATAGTTGACATAAAATAGGGGCAGTATACATTTCCCCTTCTTTCTGTTTTCTTTAATCTTCTAAATGCTGGAGAACATTATGCTAAGTGAAATAAGCCAGGCAGTGAAAGAAAAATACCACATGATCTCACTCATTTATGGATAATAAATAACATTATAAGCTGATGAACAAAAAGATAGATACAGAAGCAGAGAAGCATTGAACAAACTCAAATTACAGCGGGAAGGCTGGGGAATGTTGGGGGCAGAGGGAAAAGAGATCACCGAAGGACTTGTATGTATGCATATAAGCATAACCAATGGACAGAAGACACTGGAGGGTAGGGGAGGCCGAGGGAAGGTCAATGGGGAAAAAAAGGAGACATATGTATTACTATTTGTAATACTTTAAACAATGAAATAAAATTAAAATAAAATAAAATAAATGCAATTAAATGCAGAGCATTAACTTCCAGATAATTTTTCCTACTTACTGTTGGATTCTGAAGTATTTTCAATGTTTTTGTATTAGACAGAAATGTTAATGGTCAGGTTTGATCTACATACTGCACTCTTCACTGGTTATAATCCTGGCAGTTGCATCTTGCCTTCTTCCTCTGTTCCCAAATCTGTATTATTATTTTATTTCTAAAGACGGCTGCCCTTAGAGAACTAATTTTCCCATCCTCCAATACAATAGCATTTAGACCTTACTTTAAAACATATGTACATCAAAAGGAAACCTTAATAAATATTGTCACAAATCTATTCTACAAATATGGTACCTAAAACAAGACAGAAACTTTGTAATAAAGTTTAGAAAGAGAGAAATTACAACTCTGTGGAAAATATAAAAAACAAAATTATGGAAGATGAACTGAAATTCAGTGGTAGAAACCGAATTCTCATTTAGACCTCATCTAGTTCTCTTTGAGGTGAATTAATTATGAAACACAAGCAAGTAAAAAACTTAACAACTCACTTTTTAAGAATCATAGATGTTTCTTGGAAAGAGTGCCAAAATAAAAAGAGTGCCTTTTTTTTTTTAAATTTTGACTATTTACTTACTGTTGACACTATTACAGATATCGCCCATTTTCCCCCTCCCCACCTTCACCCAGCCTCCATTTCCCCCTCCCCTGTCCTTCACCACACTGTTGTTGTTGGGCATGGACTATGTATATATGTGCTTTGGCTAATCTCTTCACCACCTTTTATCCAGTCTCTTCACACCCTCACAATCTCTCTTACACTTTTAATGTTGGAATACCATAGGGCACATATCATGTTGGTCTAACAGTCACAATATGAAAGGCAGCTAAATTTTGATGGGTAGAAACAGCGTTTGGGAAAGATAATGCTAGTGGTGTTCTTTGGTCTTCAAGAACTAAGGTTTAACTCATGCATTTTGTTATTGACCCTTCATGTTTAGGAACTATGCTATGCGTTATAGCTTCTACTTCCAATGGAGACACGTCATGTGAGGATGTATGCATTAAGAAGGCTGATGAGGAGGAGGCTACACTGAGTTTCTATACCTACAACCTCCTGCCCAGTATATGGTAATTAGCATGAATATAGAAATTGAACCTGAAATCTAGATGCCATCCATGGCCATACCTTTCTCAGGCTAATTGAACTTTGCAGATGAAGCTGGAGGCCTAAAGAAAATACTTTTAAACTTCTGGTCAAGTGAGGCACTTGGAAAATACGTAAGCCTAGGGGAATGTTTCTGCCTCTGCCAGTGGGGAAACAGTAAGTCACCCAAAAGAGCAGTGTTCAATTTCTAGAGCAGTGTTCTCAAAGAGTGGTATGCTTTAGGGGAAAGATGTGAAACGGAAAGCAGGAAAGACAGACTTTTTATGACCATGTGGTTTCAAGTGCTTAGGCTCCTGAGGGAATCTCACTGTTCGCATATGGAAAAACTTGGGGAGAAAACAGGATGAGGCATTTAAGTGTTACTTGTTCCCATCTCCACATTACTCTCTGTCCTTTGCACTAAGAAATTATTCTTTAGGATGAGATTCAGGAAAAGTATGAGACCGAATTGGTGGTAAATCCTAGAGGAGGGAGCCCTGTGCCCACCCCAGAACCAAGTCCCAGGAGCTGGTGAACCAACAGAAATTTTTACAGGAATGAAAGTAGAGAGACTGTGCCCTGCAGGGGAGAACAAAAGTGACTGGGGAGAATATAGGGGTACATTGTCTGACAAGGATTCAACAACAGAAATAAAACTAATTAAAAGTCTTCTTTTCATTATTACCATGTGCAGATTATTCTAAACAATGTCAGAAATCAAGTGCCTCTCCCAGATAGAAATATTTTCTTAGTCTAAGTTCTTAGTAATTATTGCAGTTAATAATAACATGTTTTATTAACATGTAAGCCTACAATTAGTTCACACTGTTTTAAAACAGTAATCCTTTAATAAATATAATACTCTACATAGAAGTTACTCAGAAAATGCCTTGTTATTTAATTAGCTTCTGTAGTAGATTAATGGTGGTTCCCAAAAGATATGCCCATATTGTAATTCTCAGAACCTGTGTGAAATTTGAAAAATGGTCTCTGAAGATGTCATTAAGTTTCTTGAGATGGAATCACTCTGGATTATTGAGGAAAGGGGCCCCACATCCAATGGAGAAGACACTTATGGACGACACACCTGGGAGAAACACACAACCATTTGAAGACACAGACATCAGAGTGGTGCAGCCATAAACCCAGGAATGCTGGCAGCCACCAAAGCTAGAAGACACGGGCAGATATCTCTGAGGGTCTGTGGAGGGAGTGTGGCCCTACCAACACCTTGATTTGAGATTTTTTTATTGGTCTCAACCACCAAGTAATTTGGTATAGCAATCTTAGAAAACTAATAGAGCCTGGAACCGTCATGCTCAACTATAAGGAAATCCATTTCTAGAGTGACTTTGTGACAGTTCAGTCATTTTAGCTCCCTTCTGAACAGTCAATGGCTCCATACACTGCACATAAGCACAATATTAAAAATGAACAACCATAGCACAAGTTTATAAAAGATGAGGACACAGAAATTATTTTACCTCTATCATAATGTGTGACTAATGAAATTTTTATTTGTGCTTAAAATTTAAGTTAAATAAACCGTGAAATGTGAGCTATATTTTTGTTAGTTGAGTATATATTTTAGTTCATGCATAAAAATATTTTATTGAGTTGAAGTAATACATTTAAGAAAACTTTTTCATCTTATTGTAGTTATTATTAAATCATAATGTGCTATCACAGCAATAGAACACTATTTTAAACTTCCTCCAAAGAAATATTAGTATAATTTGAAAGTACAAATTTATTACTTTTATTTACTTTTTTGTATTGTTATATTTATTACTTATATGGTTTTTACTGGTATGATTATGCATACAAAATTTAGTAAGATAACACTTTTCACTATCTGCATTTCTTTTCTGACCATGATTATCGTTATTCATGTATAGTTGAATATATTATTCATGATTAATACTGACAATAATTTTGACACATAAAGGGGGAGTTTGTACTAGATCTCTGGGCCAAAAACATGCTAGGTAGGTAGGCATGTCCACTGGTGGCCTGTTCTATGGTTACAAGCCCAGTGGTAGGTCAACAGCCTACAGTAGAATGGCAGATGCTCTCCTTAGGCTGTAGTGTGTCGTAGTGTTCCTTGTCACAGCATGTTTTCGAGTCAGGAGAAGGATTTCTATATTCCCTATAATGGAAATAATGTAGCTAAGAAAGTCAGAAGACCAATATGGCTTAATGGTGGCTTTCAGAAATCAGAGTCTAAAGACAACATAAGCCAATGCTGGCCTTAATGGATGCTGTCCGGACAGATGCTTACAACTACTCCTCTTTATTGTTCACCACTCACACCTGTGTAAGCCTTCTCAAATTGCATGAGGAAGGGAGTAGGGTGGGGCATCCAACTGACTAAGAACATCTCTATCCCCTTTGCAGAATGAAAGCTAAAAATGCAAATTTAGCCCTAGCCAGTTTGGCTCAGTGGATAGAGCGTCAGCCTGCAGACTGAAAGGTCCTGGGTTTGATTCCAGTCAAGGGCACATGCTTAGGTTGTGGGCTGGATCCCCAGTTAGGTAGCATGCAGTAGGCAGCTGATCAATGATTCTCTCTCACCATTGATGTTTCTGTCTCTCTCTTTCTCTCCCTTCCTCTCTGAAATCAATAAAAATATACTTAAAAAATATACAAATTTAGTTGAATTCAAAACTAAAAATAAAGTTACTGATTTTGTTCACCTCTGCTGTGGACTAGAATTCATATATGTAATATATGTTTTCTGGAAGAGCAAACTAAGTTTTTTTTGTCTAAGATCTCACAAGTAAGGAAAGATAGAACTAAGGTTCTAGCCCAGGTCTATTTCATCCTAAGAACCTAACTCTCTCTGCCATGTTAGGCTATTGCTCCAGGAACTACCGAGTCTTCTGACCCACGGAGAAGAATAAGCTGGCACTATTCCAGAGTGTTGGCCCCTAAGTTTTAGAATAATTTCCTCCTAAAGTTTTGGTTATTTTTCTTCTTGGCTTACCTTGGAGGAGCAGGATGGGTCAGTGGCAAGCTGGATTCAAACACAGTTGATTTGGAATCACAGCTCCTCTCTCTTATCCCCAGTTACCTTGGGGAACTTTCTCTACCTCTCATCATTTTTTAAAATATATTTTTATTAATTTTTTTTTTTTTTACAGAGAAAGGGAGAGGGATTAAGAGTTAGAAACATCGATGAGAGAGAAACATCGATCAGCTGCCTCCTGCACACCTCCTACTGGGGATGTTCCCACAACCAAGGTACATGCACTTGACCAGAATCGAACATGGGATCCTTCAATCCTCAGGCCGACACTCTACCCATTGAGCCCAAACCGGTTAGGGCTCTATCTCTCATCTTTGATTCTCATCTCTTATATGAGGAGAGAAGTAACTCAGAAATGCAGAGATTTAAAATTGTAAATATAAATAAAGCATTATAAACTGGAGCTATTTCATATGATCTTACAAAGATATAACTTTCCAAAATAGTTGTAAATGTCATTATCATTCCACATACAGCCTCTCATAATTTGAAATGGTGTCTGATAAATGAGGACTACTACTTAAAAAAAAATTATCCATTGATTTATCGTTTATTTTTGCTGACAATGTTGAGTATACAGGCCTGTCTGCTGCATACAGAAAAGGGTTTAAACAATATAGAGTATTAATTCCAAAGTTCTCTTTCTCTTATAATTTGCTGATCCTCTCAGCATGAAATTGATTAAAAGATTCACATCACTTAATTCTTTTCATAATCACCTAGTGCAAAACTTGCAGCAAAGAACTTTTTTTTTTTTTTAAATGGGTGATGAACCAAATGAGGCATGGGGAGTTGGGGGAGTTGAGTTGGCTATTCACAAACAAGTTTTCCCCTCCGTATGAAATGCTCAGATAAGCAGTATTCCAGGCCGAGCTTCATAGATCAGAATTCTGGGAGTCTGGTGAGTTAGTAGACAGATTACAAGGGGAAGACAGGTTATGAAGAAAAGGAAAAATGAACAAAACTAAAAATAAGTTATTCTGGTTGTTTCTGAAATGAACTAGTGGAAAAAGGAATGAAAAGCGCATGTAAGGAAAGGCTAAATATTAAAAAATGGCCCTTTAAAATATTTCTGCAGAAAAATATAGGAGAAAGAAAAATGCGAGCAGGTATCTCTCATAAAATCTTCTACCTGAAGACAGTTTCCAAGAAGTAGAAAAAACAGGGTTTTAGAGATGGATTGACTTCTTTCTGAATCTCTTTTAGTTGGTATGTGTGACTTTGGCTAGCTAGGTCTCTGAATCAATGTCTCCTCATCTGTTATCAGGTATGTTATTTCTTCATTTATTAATAATTTGGGGTTAGCTTTCCTACATGTACTATTTTATGCCTTTGATCATTGTATTAAATTTGTTTGGAATTTCATGTTCCTATGCCTATCTATCCTGGTGGCTAAACTCATTGAGGGTCATGGTGACATCTTAAATCTCTGCTCAGTCATTGTCCTTACCAAATCATTTTTGCTTTAAGCTAAAATTAGTTATATGATGACTTTCAGGGTGAGCAGCTAATGGGACTTTTAATTGTTTGCTTGGAGTGTGTAGAAGAGACAGTATTTCTCTTAGTCCTTAACAAGAGGGGCCCATGACTTGCATCCTGCTCTTTAATGGCTCTGTTCTGATTCTCATCTAATCTTACCCTTTCTTATGAAGCAATAATTACCTGGAGTCCCAGAAATATGGCCATGCTTAGCTCATGCCCTATTTTGGATTATGCTGTGGATATCAGAACACAAGAATCCCCTGCCCTTGTTGACCCTGACAATATACATACACTTTGTACTTGTACATCTAATTTGTTCCTGAGCTTCCAAGGCTGGATCTGTCCTCAGGGATGGACTTTTATGGTGATATTCTGACCTCCAGGCCTCAACGGAGGTCTTTTGGGGAGGGGCATGTAGGTAGGGCATGAGACTATAGGCTATGGGGTCCCCAAAATGTATGGGAGGCCCCCCAAATCTCATAGAAAAGAGTATTAAAATAAAGATTGCTGGGCCAGGCCAGGCCTCCCACACAGCTGATTTTGGCATAGAGCTGTGAAGAGTCTGAGAATTCTAAATTTTATTCTGACATTCTGGGTCATTATAAAGGTCAGGATTAGAACATTTTTGTAACCGTGAGCTTGATTTATTTTTTAACTATTTAGACATATAACAAAAAATTCTTCATTTTTGTGCCAAAGTTAGGAATGTGTCTCTACCATTCTCCTTGTAGTGATAAACTAGAAAGCTGCTTTATACAGCATGAGTGTTAATTCCCAAATCACTTTGATATCCTATTTAGAGGGTGTAACTTCCTTCCAAAGAGGTCTTCACCTGTGTTTGGATCCCATTTATTTACTTGGGGCCTTTATCTTTATATTGGTTCTTATGTTTGCCAAGAATCATTTAGCAACATTTTGAAAGATAATCAATAAAATGTCATGGTCCATTCCTGTCAAAACTTTGAAGCCAGTAGGGTGGCACTGAAATGAAGAAGTGTTGCCTGGCTGACTTGGCTCAGTGGTTGAGCATTGACCTGTGAACCACAAGGTCGCAGTTCAATTCTTGGTCAGAGCACATGCCCATGTTGTAAACTTGATCCCCAATAGGGGTCATGCAGGAGGCAGCCAATCAATGATTCTTCCTCACTAATGTTTCTATCTCTCACTCCCACACTTTTCCTCTGAAATCAATAAAAATATATATTTTTTAAAAAGTGTCACTGAGTAACAGAAGACACACCCAGAGATATCCACCTCTCCACATAACCCTGAAAAAAGAGGAATGAAGACTCAGTAGAAAGGGAAAAATAGCACCCCTCTGGGAACTCAAGCTTGTGCCAGGTCAGGGCCCAACACCAAGGACTTGCATTGGAAACAGAAGTTGGTGTAGCCTTCATTCAATGAAGACCAGAAGAAAAAAAATAATTTGCATTCTGTGTCTTAGCACTTTCAAATGCCTTGTGACTCCAATGACATGAACAAATCTTTGTACCTCTCTTAGCCTTACTTTCTTGAACCACATCTAGCACGGCCAGTGGTGAACTTGAGGAGGGGCAGTGAAGGATTAAAGAAAACAGACACAGAATATAGTTGGGGCCAGGTGGATCATTGCGCCTGGATGAGGACACAGCAACTCAGCCTGTAAGCCGAATCTTTATTTTATATCAGATCACACAAAGCAAAACAAGGGAGTGGTCAAGATGATTACAATGTTCTTGTGAGTTTCAAATCTACTTCTTTCCTGTTGTTGCAATTCTCTGAACTCTGTCAAGCTTTGTTTTGGCAGCACTTGCTGCACCTCCTGCAGCCCACATCTCTCAGCTACCTAGAACTACAAGGTCGGACTATAAGGTCAAGCTTACATACAACCATAGCCTTTGGCTATAATTTTGCTGTGGGGGAGCTTTGCCCTCAAAGCTAGTACTTGTATGTGGCTTTGCTACAAGAGGACCGTGCACTCTCATCAGTCCAAGGCTTGAACCTGTCCAAATGATGTAGCTCTCCACACTTTCTACCTTATAAAATTCCTGTGAGGATTGCTTTCAAATGGTGCATAAAAATGGCCTTTATAACCTGTAAAAGTTTATTATTTAGTGACCACATGAATAACAGAAGTAATTATTAATTAAAAGTTAGTTATTAAGGCCCAGCCAGTGTTTCTCAGTGGTTGAGCATTGACCTATGAACCAGGAGGTCATGGTTCAATTCCCCATCGGGGCATATGCCAAGGTTGCAGGCTCCATCCCTGGTGTGGGGCATGCATGAGGCAGATGATCAGTGATTCTCTCTCATCATTGATGTTTCTATCTCTCCCTCTCTCTTCCTCTCTGAATTCAATTAAAAATATGTATTTATTTTTTTTAAGTTAGTTATTAGGAATGGTCAGTTTAAGAGTTCCAGCTTCTAAATTTCTTCTTTTTTAAATACATCAGTTAATACTCTAGGGTTTAAATTGTAATAGGTCTAGGTTTATTGCTTACATGCTATGCTTTTCTTGTCAAATGTATTATAAGAAAATTCAATATTCTTGAAGTTCTTTTACAAAAGTGCTCATGTTTTCCCCCAGTATCCATCTAGCCTTGTGATTTTTATGTGACATTCATACAACAAATGTTTCTGAAATTCAATTTAGTTGTAATACAGATAGATTACTGAAGGAAAGCTTGTGTTATCCTCCCTACTACATCAGCCTAGAAAATATGGGCTGTTAAACATGTTAAATACTCTCCTCATAAAGCTTCATTTATGATCATTAATGCCAAAGGATGGCAATCTTACTAATACTGAAGAATGTATTTTTTTTAAAACAAATGCTCACATTTGGATTCATCAAACTTTACTATTAAACTCTACAGTCCTTGTTCTTTTCTTCTGTCTTTCTAAGGAGAGCATTTCTGTTATTTTCTAGAATTTTTGACACATTATCTAGGCAAATTTTAAATGCACTTTATGTCCATTTAAAAGTAAATTCACTCTAGAAAGAGAAATACGAGACAGGATACATCTTCTATATATTCTTTTGGTAGTTTTTTTTTTAAATCTAAAGTATTTATAAAAATGGGCTTCAAAGTATTATTGATTTCTTATCATGTTGCATTTCCTAAAATGGAGAATTATTATTTTAAAATTTTCTATCTCATCACCTTATCTAAAATTGTCACTTTCTCACAAATTGAAAGTTCACTGCATTTTGTATTTCTATGCAGTGCTCTCTTCCTACCTTGACACGGCTCTCCATTTAAAGATGAAATCCTCAACCTTTTGGCTACTGATGTACTTTGTAGAGTTCCTCTGGGGTTGCAGGAGCTTGGCTGCCAACAAAATGTCAGAAAATAGAGGAAAAGTTGCTCTGAGGGAGGTAGACTTTCTCTACAGAATGTGTACTGTGATTTGATACTCAATTACTCATTTTTATGTGTGTATAAGTTGACCTAATAGTCACAACATCCCTATTTCATATAAGATAGATACTATAATTATACATTTAAAGAAAAGAAAATAGGCTCCAGATGATTCCAGCCCTGAGCCATCCTCACTTTGAGCTTCTGAGTCTTAAATAAAACTCCAAGCATATGGAGTAAAGATAAATTATCATTATGGCCCCAGTTTGTCTCAGTGGATACAGTGTCTGGTAGTAACTGCAGGGTCCCAGATTCGATTCTTGTCAAGGGCAGGTACCTTGGTTTCAGGATCCATCAACCTAGTATAGGGCAGTGCAGGAGGCAGCTGATCTATGTTTCTAACTCTTTGTCCCTCTCCCTTCCTTTCTGTAAAATAGCAATAAAATATTTTTTTAAAAGTTATCATTATGCACTTTCTAAATTCATGACCACAGAATCTGTGAGTGTAATACAATGAATAAAATTATTTTTTAAGTTGTTAAGGTTTGGTGTAACTGGAACATTGCCCAAAGTTAAAAACAAACAAACAAAACCCTAGTAGGTAGATGATCTTAGATTAGTCTTAAAAAGTCTGACTTCATTACATTCCTTGTGCTTGCCTTCTGATATAGAAACTACTTATTTATTTGTTTGCACCCCCAGCTAATTTATAAACTACTACATTAGAGTAGGGGTTTCTTTTCTTATTTATCCCAGACAGCAAGGCTTTTCACCTGTTTTGTTCATTTCTGTACCCCAGAGTCCAGCACAGTGGCTGATACATACATAATAGGCACACGAAAATATTTGTTTGAGCAAATAAGCAATAGGGTCTATGATTAGAAGTGCTGAGAGCACTGACTTTATCTTAGTGTGAGCTAATGTCTGTTAAGCATCTACCGGTTTTTTGATGCTGTGCTAAATGCTTTACAAATAACAATATTTAATCCTTTCATCTTCACAATGGGTGTTATTAAAAGATCCATTTTTACAGAGGAGGAAATTTAGATTTCAGATTAATAAATGGCTTACTCAAGGGCCCTCAGTTATAAAGGAAAATAATTTAGCTCTGAAGTCTGACCCCAGCTTTTGCTGAATACTATTCATTTGCCTCTTTTCTCTACTGATCTCCATTCTGCACTATCAGCTGAGAGGCTTTGCTCTGTGGATTGTGTCAACCAGGCTGTCTTTCCATCTGGCTTCTGATTGGGTTTAACCAAAAGAACGTACCACCTGGCGATGCAGGGCAGAAGAAGGGTCTGTGGAAGTCATTTACCTGTCTCGGCCAGGCTATGGGTTCTCAGTAACTGCATTTTTCTTATTAAAAGCTACAACATCTGGAGGAAAGCTTTCTCCTTAGCTGATTTCTCTCCAGGTTTTGGGTGTGCCACAGAATTTTAATAATTACTTTATGTGTGCCATGAGATGTAAAGGTTGAAAATCATTGGTATAGAAAAAAATCTTTCCTTTCATCTTCTATGTGTTTGGGAGCTTAGTTAATAACTGTTACCATAAATGTCCTAGATAACGTACCACTTGCTGCAAAAGTAATTTTGTGTACGAGAGATAATTCTAGTCTATTTCAACTGGGTAAGCCTCCCTGAGACAGAAAATTTCTGTCGGAAACTTTGCCAGGACTCCAGGTGACAAAGAGAGAACACCTACTCAACTGGCTGGTAAACTCCCTCTGATTTCAGAGAAACCCTGATAGAAATGAAACTAGGTTTAAAAACACACACATATATATATGGATAGTCCTAAGATATACAGTTTTAAATACTGTGTTGTATACTTATTATTAGTAATTCCAAATATTGGCTGATAAAAGCTTCCCTGTCTGAAGAGTTTGGTCTATGTATCCACTTAAATTTTCCATTTCTCTCTGGCAGAAATGAGACTACCAGCAATTACTCTTAGATTTGCAGTCAGTACCTTTGACAACCTGGGAGACAGGTCATCTGTCACCACCACTCTCAGATGGAGAATGCTCAGCTAATAATCACTCTAACTTATGGTAGCTGACCAGACAAATATTAACAAGCTAAGTTGATCAAAGTGGCAGATAGCTACTCTGGGCTTACTTTATAGTTCAGCGCTTCCCCTTTAAAAAGCCACAGAGGGAGTGGAAATAGAATGAGCAACCAGCAGTTACCTTGTTTGAACACTGCCCAGTGATCAGTTTGCAGTTTTCTGAGCAAGTGAACGAATTCAGTGGCAATGCTTTATTGTACATGTTTTAATTTTCTTTAGACTTTTTGCCTTTTTAAAAAATCTTTATTGTTGAAAGTATTACATAGGTCCTCCTTTTCTCCCCATTAACCTCTTCCAGCCCTCTCTCATCCTCCTCCCCTTCCCCCAGACCCTCACCACCTCATTGTCTGTGTCCCTGGGTTATGCATATATGCAGATGAGTTCATTGGTTGATCTCTTCCCACCCACCCTCCCCTGCCTTCCCTCTGGGGTTCAACAGTCTGTTCATGCTTCTATGACTCTGGGTCTATTTTTGATCATCAGTTTATTTGACTCATTAGATTCCACATAGGAGTGAGATCATGTGATACTTATCTTTCTCTGACTGGCTTATTTTGCTCCGCATAATACTCTCCAGGTCCACCCATGCTGTTGCAAATGGTAATAGTTCTTTCTTTTTTATTGCTGCATAGTATTTCATTGTGTAAATGTACCATAGTTTTTTATCTACTCATCTGTTGATGGGCACTTAGACTGTCTCCAAGTCTTAGCTATTATAAATTGCACTGCTATGAATATAGGGGTGCATATATTTTTCTGATGAATGTTTCAGGTTTCTTAGGCTATATTTCTAGAAGTGGGAGGACTGAGTCAAATGGGAGTGTCATTTTTAATTTTTTGAGGAAACTCCATACTGTTCTCCACAGTGGCTGCACCAGTCTGCATTCCCACCAGCAGGCCAGGCCAAGGGACTCCACTGGTGCACGATTGGGGCCGGTGAGGGATGTGGGAGGTTGGTCAGCCAGGGAGGGACAGCTGGAGGGCTCCAGGGTGTGTCCAGCTCATCTTGCTCAGTCCCAATTGGCCGGACCCCAGCAGCAAGCTAACCTGATTAGAGTGTCTGCCCCCTGGTAGCCAGTGCACATCGTAGCGACTTGTTGACTGGACGACTGTCTGCACCCTGGTGGTCAGTGCACATCATAGTGAGCAGTTGAGTGGCCTTAGCATATCATTAGCATGTTACGCTTTGATTGGTCAAATGGCTGACCAGATGACCAGACACTTAGCATATTAGGCTTTTATTATATAGGATTATCCTAGTATGTTAAAAGTGCTTTCTCCTGTTTGTAATAAAGCAGACTTTTCTGAATCAGGATCCATGGTATGGAATGTAAAATCTGTGGAGATGCAAATATACTTGCATTTACTAGTGGCCCTTTGGTACTATTAATGCAAACACTACCAATTCCTAGGTTCATGACATGCTCAGCTGTGAACAGAATACCATCTTTGGAAATTTGCAAACCATATTGTATAATTATTTTTCCTATAATTAACTAAATGTCTAAAGCTTTTTGAAGTCATATCAAATAGGTATTAGTAAAATAGACCTGGAATTTTATATAAAGTGAATTGAAATGAGTAAGCTCTGTCAACACATCTGTCTTCACTTTAAGGACGGGATTAAGTAAATGGGTAGATAAGTGGATGGCAGATATATAGTGAGAACTGAATAGATAGATACATAGATACATAGGTAGATAGATGATGATAGATAGATAGATAGATAGATAGATAGATAGATAGATAGATAATAGATAGATAATGATAGACAACTATAAGATTTTTTTAAAAAGCACTTTCCATAGATTTTTTTCTATTTGATGTCCTTAAAAAACCTCTGAAGGTAGTAATTTTTCATTTCAAAAGCAAGGAAAATGTAATTCAAATAAATTAATCATATTATCCAATCCACAGTACTGAAATGATACCCCCAGAAATCAAGCCCATTTTTTCTTCTACACTATTGACCATTCTGTCTATTCTAATACCAGATATAGTGTCAGGATAAGAAGAGACAATGGGACTAGTGAGACAAAGAGTCAATGCACAAGGTCATGTAAGAAAAGTAAAAGATATAAGAACCATGGCTTCTCAGTTCTCACAGGGGGCACTAATTCTGGAAAAAGTAGATCTAAATAATATCAAAGTTTCTAGAAAAATTCTAAGATGAATGCTTCTCTGTAATAATAATTGAAACATGAAATATATATTATATAAAATCAAAATACAACATATTCCAATATAACACATTATATACCATGGTATTGGATTATATGGTATTACAACCCAGTTTTGCAGATCCACTGCTAATGAAATGTTTTCCTACTTCTTTTCACTTTCCCCTCCATCCACCCTTAAGACTGCTTCTTCTAAGAACCAGTTTCCCTTTAGTGAGGATGTATGATGATTGCTCTAAAGTGTTCCAGAGGGGAGCCCTGGAAGCTCATTTTCCTGGACACCTTGAATACGTACACACCACAAAACCTGCTACCTGGTGAGTTAAAACCCCATAATTGCAATAGTGAAAGGAAAATTACTCAAGCAGATTTGTTAGCTTCAGTAACAAGACTTATAACCTTTATGAAGGCCTTTGGGCCCTAATTATTCAGTTGCTGCTGCCAGGGCTAAAGCATACCCCAGTCTACAGTAGTTAATTTGCATCTCCCTTCCCCTTAAGCAGGCTGTCTAGTTTTGTTGCTCTACTTGACCTATTTTTGAAGCCCTCAGCCCCTATCAATAGCAAAAGTCCCTCTCTTATTCTCCAACTTGAAGAAGAAATATTATGATTAATAACTTTTGGCAAATTCACAGACCTTTAAAAAATATGATCCAAGAATTACATAGAAGGATAAAGTCTGGCAACTTTCTAGCTGAGTAATATATATTACGTCAACAAGCAATTCCTGTATTTAGGGGCCAGGTATTTAGGGGACTATAAGGAAGTCACTGCACCCTTAAGAGGAGCTTCCATGATAAATGATTCATCAACGATGATTATCCAAACATTTTGGTTCCAATCATAGCCATCTGTTAGTCACTTCTTATTGTGGGGATGTCAGAGCTGGAAGTAATTCTCTGCCTTTTGTTGCCACCTTGATTAGGCATCAAAGAATGACGTTTGGATTGAGCTTTTCTATAACCATTTCTTTTTATTTTCTTGTGTGTCTTTTGGGGAGGGGGGTGGACATTGTGGTTTGTAGGCTAGATCATTACTCAAATCTTTACACAGATGTTTTCTTGAATGATATAAGCTCCTGCCCAAGGTTAAAAACATCAACTTCCATTGTCACTAAAACAATGATCTGTATATTTTGAGACAGACAGACAATTGGAGTATGAGCAAAGCACTTTTCTCCCTTCTTGGATGTTTCCTCAGAAAACTGATGCTCTGATACACTCAATAGCACCACTTTCTTTTTTGGTTGGACAGGAAAAAGAAGAAGAGAAAAAAATGAAAGCTTGCTTGATGTTTTTGTTTCCTTTTTGGGGAGATTTATCAGTGAGTATGCTTGTGGATGTATTTACTGATATGTATCTGAATGTGTATGTACACACACAGAGATTATATTATTACTAGAGGCCCAGTGCATGAAATTGTGCAGTGGCGGGGGGGCGGTGGGGGGGGGGCCCTCAGCCTGGCCTGTACCCTCTCACAGTCCAGGACCCCTTGCAGGATGTCCACCTGCCAGCCTAGACCCACTCCCCACGGCGATTGGGCCTAAGCTGGCAGTTGGATATCCCTCTCATAGTCCGGGACTCTTCACTCCTTACTACCTGCCTGCTTGCTGCTCCTTACCACTTGGCTCACTGCTCCTTAGCACTGCTGCGGAGGCGGGAGAGGCTTCTGCCACTGCCGCTGCATTCGCCAGCTGTGAGCCTGGCTTCTGGCTGAGTGGTGCTCCCACTGTGGGAGTCCACTGACCATGAGGGGGAAGCTCCTGTGTTGAGCATCTGTCCCCTGATGGTCAGGCGCATCATAGCGACTGGTCGTTCTGGTCATTCCACCATAATGGTTGCTTAGGCTTTTATTATATAGATATTACTGGTTTTTACACCTATTGGCAGGATTGAGTGCACAATTTATACAGTCCAGTAAAAAATTAAAATGTAGAGCCTCTTGTTAAAAAAAAAAATCAAGATTGTGAAAGTAGAGTATGAAACTCAACATCTGTGTGACTACACTGGACACACAAGCTCCTAAAACCAGATTCGTCTGTTGGGTTCTAAGTACATATTGGTCAGAGACTGGATCAAGCCAACCACTCTCTCTTCTTTAGCTTGTGGAGGTAAATGATAGAAGATTAAGTAAAAGTAAGATCTGACAGCAATTAGGCTCATTACTAATGTCAAACTAGTACATTTGGAGATAGAAAATAAAGAACATTTTATAAGTTGCATGAGAAGCTTTTTGCTTGGTGACTGTAAGCGGAATGCAAGAAGAGGGAAAGCAAAGCTGGTGCCGCCTTGTCAGTGATTTAATTATTTTCCCATCTACACTTGTTTTTGAAGCTTATCAGAGCAAAGTACTGTGGGCAACCCAGCTGTCACTGTTATCATTGTGGCTCCCAGTGTAGTAGTCCTGATTCCTATTGTAATGCAATTAATCTTTTGCTTTGCACTAATGGATGAACAAGCATATTTACCGCAGCATAAAATCCTAATTATTTTTTGAACAGATGCATAAAGGAAATGCAAATTAATGGCAAGTGATAATTGTGATCAATGTGTGCTATATCTTTAAAATGTCAGGGTTTCTGTGGTGTAGTCTGAGCCTTTTCTTGGATATAAAAGCTTTTACCTTTGTGATCAGGCACAGACATCATGCTCAAAATGTATTCTTAGAGGGTGGCTTGTGTTTTTAGACCACACTGAATAGAAATTATAGTTCATTTGTTGGCAGGGTTGTCATTAATAGAGTGGCATTCCTCATGAGTTATTGCTATGACTACAGCTTTTAAAAATTAATTTTTATTATTTGTTATAACCTAATACCTATAACAATAGCAATAAATATTAATTCTGTTTTTTAAAATATATTTTTATTGATTTCAGAGATGAAGGGAGAGGGAGAGAGAGATAGAAATAATGATGAGAGAGAATTATTGATTGGCTGCCTGCCTCCTGCATATCCCCTACTGGGGATTGAGCCCACAACCCAGGCAGGTGCCCTTGACTGGAATTGAACCTGAGACCCCTTGGTCCACAGGCTGACATTCTACCCACTGAGCCAAACCAACTGGGGTTTAATTCTATTTTTTAAATATAAAACATTGCCTATTTTCACCAAAAAATTCATTTAAAAATATTCACAAATGCACAATATGGGGAAATTTTACAAAAATAATCTGAATAAAAGAAGCTAAGTATAAAATAGCACATGCTGTATGATTTCATTTATAAAAAATAATTGCAGTAAAAATGGATATTCAATAAAAAGTTAGTAAAACGGCTTCTCTTGGGCTGGGGAGTGATTGGAGAGGCTGCCTCCTGGTAATGGCTGGTGCCTTGATCTGGATGCTGGTCACACAGATTTTTTCAGTTTGCAAATATTTGTTGAGTTCTGCGATTGAATATGTGTGCTTTTCCTTATGAATATTGTACTTCAATAACACCTTTAAAGAAAAACCTTTTTTATGTTTTATCAATGGTATTGATTTTAAAACTGAGAGGCAGAGTGGTTAAGCAACAAGCGAAGGTGGGAAAGATAAAACGGGGTAGAGCACTGCTTTAAATCAATGCCTCCTTCAATTTCAAGGTGGATCCCCTGCACCGTAAGATTGACCTCTGGGTTTTTCTGTCTCTTTGCATTCCGTGATCTGCAACACTAAACCAGCTTCACCCAGCATCATGTGCTTTGCCACTGAGAAAAGGGATGGTGCAGTTGTGGGGGAGTTGAGTCTGCAACCATCCCCCCCTACCCCAAACCACATTTTAAAATTCTATTTACAATATTATTTTTAACACCAGGAAAACAAATGGATTTGTGAAGGGGAAATTGCCACTGTTTGCAAATCACTTGCTGGTTCATCACTACTGGGGTGAAATGCTTTCCTTCTGTTATCACTCTGTCTCGTATAGACGGTAGTTTGTGGCTAAGTAGTTATTATGTTGCTACTTTTGTGGAGCACCAGTACAGTCATACAAGATTTTGTTGGGATCAGCCCAATTAAATTGTTATTCCCTTATGTGCATTTGCACTACATCAAATTTTTGTAACATGCCTCAAATTCTATTTCATACTTATGTGTTCAGGTTTCTGCTATTGTTAGTTGACTTATGTCTTTTGTTTTTGTTACCATTTTAAATGCCTTCATTGTCTTTTGCTGACCTTCCTCAATTTTGATTTAATCTATAAGTCATGATAGGAATAACCTATAGATTGTCTGAGATCTGCTCTTATTAATACCAAAGCCCTGAGGAGCTTTGAATAAACCTGCCTTGCTTAACTTACCCTATGATTGCAGAAATTCCTCCTGACTTACTTCTTTTCTACCTACCCACATCTCCTCCTGCACTTGCTACCTTCTGTTGTTGTCACTTAAGCATCCTATTTTTTTTCACTTCCTCCATTTTATTTTGTTTTACTTTGAACTTAGACATTCAGATTGCACACTGTGACCTTCATATGAACAGGGCTGCCTCTACCACACCTCGTTGTAAACTAGAAAAAAAGACCCTTCCCTTCCCCTGGCAGACACAAAAGCAAATGAAATAACACAAGTGAGAGTATCTGGCGTGTGTGACAATGAGGGCAGATTCTCAGTACCTTGTTCCTTCAATTTCATAGAACCCTAGCATGAAATAGGTGGATGAGTAGGCCTTGTCTGTGATAAAACAAAACAAAACAAAACAAAATGAGGACAAAATTTCCAAGAGAAACTGGATTTTATGCATGCATAGGTTTTAAGTAGAAATCATTGAAAATGACTTCTGGTATATGAATATGCAATTTCAAGTTCAGAGATATGAGTGAGGCATGTGGATGACTCAAGTGGGTTGTAAAAATGCCTTACAATGCTCTGAGAAAATGTGCAAAATAAAGTACTGCCCTAGAGTGGAAGTCATTTCACATATACAATGGCTGTGTCACTTTTCAGGGAGTTCTTGACTTTTCAGCCTTTCTAATAAAAACTCATTCAAGTGAAAAACAAATCATTTTATCTGCTACATTACAATTGAATTTAGAACTGTTGAAGAAAAGAAAAAAATCCTCTAAGTCGGGAAACCCTAAATTGCAACTCTTTTTACCTTTGCTCTATCATATCAATAAACACAACTAATATATAAGCTTGATATATTTTTATATTAACAGTGTGATCTAAAATGTCACACACTGGTTCTTTTAGTTCATACAACTTATATTTAACAGTATTAGTCAAAATATTAAAATACTAATATACTGTAGTTATGAATTAGAAAAATATGCACTTAAAGAGATGTTTATAAAGAGCTTTTAATAACAAGCAAAATGCTAAAAATATAAATTACACAGGACAAAATGTTGTATGTACAATTTGAGCATGTGAAAATACATGCATGCGAAATACACTTAAAGGTGATACACCAAATATTATTACCTTGTATAGTATGATTATAAAGTGAGGTTTTTTTTTTTCAACATTCCTTTGCTTTCTATACTTTCTAAACTTATTCAATAAGCATACATTATGTTAATAGTTTAAAGAAAGGTAAAAAAAGCAAAAATCATTGCTTTTATCTGTAGGAACAAAAATGTTTATTGCTAATTATTACTTTGTCTCGACATAAAAAAAGCAGAGTGTGTTTTGATAGTAAACTAGGCAAAGTATTTCAGATTTTGCAAATAATAAATCTGGGTAATTTTGCAAATAATTTATACATGTCAGAGTTAACACCCCTCCCTCCATTTGCACCGTCTTCTTTTAAAATAGACATCAATAGGCCACCACATCTAGACACCTATGAGCAGTTATTGATAGATAAGGCCATGTTATAACCAGAATAGTAGAAAGAAGATGTTATATTTTAAGGCCTTTTGGTCACAGTTAATACTTTCAAGTAGATATAGTTATGATCCATTTAGTAAAAAGAGATAAACAGCCACCAGTGATTCCAATTATGGGTATACATCCAAGGAAACCTAACGCACTAATTTGAAAGAATATGCTCTTCTATATTCATTGCAGCCTTATTGACAATAGCCAAGATATGGAAGCAGTCCAAGTGCCCATCAGTAGATGAGCAGATAAAAAAGCAGTGGTATATACTATATAATAAAAGGCTAATAAGTAATGACCGATGGCTATGACGTGCACTGACCAATAGGGGGCAGACACTCAACACAGGAGCTGCCCCCTGGTGGTCAGTGTGCTCCCACAGGGGGAGCATTGCTCAGACAGAAGCCAGGCTCACTGCAAGTGCAGCGGTGGTGGTGGGAGCCTCTCCCGCCTCTGTGTTAGCACTAAGGATGTACGACTGCCAGCTTAGGCCCACTCCTTGAGGGTTCCCAGACTGCAAGAGGGCACAGGCCAGGCTGAGGGGATCCCACTTCCCCTGCCCCCCGGAGTGCATGAATTTCGTGCGCTGGGCCTCTTTAATATACAATAAAGTGTTACCTGGCCATTAAAAAGAATGGAACCTTATCATTTGTGATAGCATGGATGGACTTTTAGGGCATTATGCTAAGTGAAATAAAGTCAGTTAGAGAAAGATAAACACCATATGATTTCACTGTTATGTGTGGAATCTAAAGAATAAAATAAATGAGCAAAATAAAATTGAAACACAATCATAGATACAGAGAACAGACTGATGGCTACCAGATTGGAGGGCTTGGGGGACTGGATGAAAGAGGTGAAGGAATTAAGAAGTATACATTGGTAGTTACAAAATAGTCACAGGGATGTAAATTACAGCATAGAAAATATAGTCAATAATCTTGTAATAAGTATGTATGAGTGGGAATATGGGAGGGAACACTTTGTAAAGTATATGATTATCTAACCACTATGCTATATAGCTGAAACTAATAAAAATAATACTGAATGTAAATTGTAATTGAAATAAAAAGAATAAGCAGCACAAAAATTTTGTCTGAGAATAGGTCATTACTATTGGATTTATTTTCTTGATTACATAATATAAGCTATTTCCATAGTATCTGATATTAAAAATGCTGAACAGCTTTCATTAATTCTTTTACAAATAAGCCCTCATAAAATACAAATTTCAGAATGATTCCTCTCCCCTCCCCCTCTTTTTCCTAGGTATAGAGTGTTACATCTGTATAAATGAGTCTTTGGGGGCATGTCATCAACTATTTTATCACAGGTGATTCATACGTTCCAACTCCATGGAACCCCTTAGGATATCTACCCTATAAAGATTATGGCAATATCAGAACATTCATCTCACCCATTTTATGAGTTCATGATTGAGCTTCTAAAATATAACCTCCAGAGCAGATGTCAAACACCAAGTCCTCACCTCAATTTCATAGAATGGAATGCCTGTCAATGGATTCTGTTGGGGGAACATAATCTGTCTCTGTTTTTGTGACATTGTGGTTTCAGAGGAACCTTTTTCTGTTCCTTCAGTAACATTTTGTCAGTCACTGTCTCTCCTTGGAATTGTGTGTAAAGGAGAAATATTTTTGCCTCACAGCTCTCTTCGTTTGTCTCACTCTCAGCAATGCTTACAAAGGAGAGGTTAAATAATTTAACTATGCAAGATGAGTGTTCATATGGGAAACTTACAACACGCAAAATAACTCTTAGAGAAGACTTTTTTTTTACTGATGTGGGTTTTGGTGCTTTAGATATGAATTTCAGACCAGGAAATAAAGTACTAAGAAATCATTTATGAAGTGTTATTGAGTTACTAAGGGAACAACAATAGATTTGGACATTTATGATACTAGTAAGTAAAGCCATATATCCAGAGAGCCCTCTGAGAGAGCCCTCAGGTGCAGTTTCCTAACACTTATTACGTGAGAAAGCTGTTTCCCTTTCCATTTCTTTCTGTCTCATAAACTATTACAGACACACAATAAAGTTCTTTAAAGCATTTGGAAGGAAACGTATGTAGGCAACTCACAAACAAGTTCATCATTCAGTTTCTGAAATGTTTCCAGGAAAAGCAGTTTATGTAGCAAAACTTATGTTAATATAATTAGAAAAATGTGTAATTCATAAATTTTGAGATCAAAAGAGACAAATTTGACATTTTTGAGAAACCAAATTGGTTGGTTTTTCATATAACATATTCAACAGACACACAGAGTCACAGAGTCACTCATAATTTGTTGAGTTTCTATTATCTTTTCATTCATTTTTAAAATATTTTACTAATTTATACAAATTCTTTTGCACATTTAATATGTACTTGAGTTTAGTACGAAGTTCTGTGAGTCATGAGCCAATGCCAATGTGGTCTCTGACTTCATTCATCTTATAATCTATAACCAGGAATTTGCCCCGAAACTTAACAGAGAAAGTCAAATATGTGGTCCTTGCTGTGTAGTGAGGGAAGAAAATGCAATAATGACGCTGTGATGAAATGTTAGAGGGATGTAAGAGATAGTAGGAGAGTATACTGTAAGGGAACTTTCTCAGTTTGGAGACTTTGCCGGGGTCCAACCCCAGCGGGTCCAGGGGTTCCCAAAGGCGTAGACGGAGTCGGCGAAGAAGGAAGGACACGGAGACAGCGTTCAGTTGATCAGCAGCCTAGCTAGGATCTCCAGCCAAGTTCTGGTCAGGCTCTCCAGTGAAGTTCTGGTTAGGATCTCCAGCCAGGTTCTGTGTCCATGTTCTCTTGCTAGGTTCTCCAGCCAGGTTCTCCAGGTTCTCCAGCCAGGTTCAGTCACCAGGTTCTAGTCAGGTTCTCTTGCCAATTTCTGTAGTCAGGTTCAGTCCAGGATCTTTTGCCATGTTCTCTCCAGCGAAGTTCTTCTGTCTCTAGGTTCTGTGTAGGTTCTGTCTTCTTTGATTCTGTCTTCTAAGTTCTGTCTTCTAAGTTCGGTGTGTTGCTGTCTTGTTACATCTGTATTTATACCAGTTGATTCAATCCTATCAATCTCTATTACAAAGGTTAGGGCGTTTCTTATCTCCATTCCAGGGAGTAAAGATTATGTAGCTTAAGCATGATTGTTCATAGTTAAAGTGATTAATTACCCGCCTGGCACTTAGTTAAGAGGTTTTATTCCCTCCCTAACTTCAGGGGAAAATCCCTACCTGGGGAAACAACCTTTCTCAGAGAGGAGACCTTGGTTAAAATACATAGTGCCAAGAAGGTGAGCAAACATATTAAGAACAGTATGCCATATATGCCAGGTCCCTTGAAACAGCAAGGATGGACCGGCTCCCGGCAAGACTTCACATATGCTCTCTGGAAGAAATTTTCTGTATCTTAAAAAAATATTTTTAGGCCCTAGTTGGTTTGGCTCAGTGAATAGAGTGTCAGCCTGTGGACCAAAGGGTCCTGGGTTCAATTCCGGTCAAGGGCATGCACCTCAGTTGCAGGCTCCTCCCAGGCCCGGGTCTTGGTCAGGGTGCATGCAGGAGGCCACTAATCAATGTGTATCTCTCACATTGATACTTCTTTCTGTCTTTCCCTTTCTCTTCCACTCTCTCTAAAATCAATGGGAAAATATCCTCAGGTGAGGAGATATATATATATATATATATATATATATATATATATATATATATATATATCATATGCATACCATACATTCACCTTTTAATTAATTTAATAAACATTGGCTGTTATGTTCAAATTATTGTGCTAATAATAGGGGGACATAGGAAAGAAAAAGGCAAGCATGTACCCTAAGGAATTTCATAGTTTGATATGCCTAGTTTATGGAGATAGTCATGAGGGAAAAGTAAATTAAAATGAAAGTGCCTGGGAACCTACAAAGAAGTATCACCACCAAGGGAAATGGAGTGTTTGGGAAGATTTACAGAGGAAGCGTTCTTATATTCAAGATAAAGAAAGCAGAGACTTTTCATTCCAGAAAGATGGAGATATGGAATAAATGTTTTTGCATTTTAAAATATTCCTGTAAGAGATGAAAAACATAATTGTAGCCTTAGAGAAAATGTTTGCAAACTACATATCTAACAAAAAGCTCGTATATAGAATATAATAAGAACTGCAGAAACTTAAGAGTAAAACATATCAAACAGTACAATCAGAAAATGTGCAAATGTTGCAGACATAAATGTCACCAATTCATTAGACAGGTATAGAGGTAACACAAATCATATTCACAGCTGTTCTACCTCATTTTATTATCACATACCTATCTGAACGGCTAAAATAAAATAATTAGATCATCAAATGCTAGGAAGGTTGCAAAGAAACTGTATACTCATACATGGCTGATAGGACTGTAAAATGGTATAGGCACCCTATTAGTCATCTAGGGCTGCCATACTAACCAAGAAGGGTAGCTTAAACAACAGAAAATTGTCACTTACAGTTCTGGAGACTGGAAAGTGCATATCAAGGTACTAATTCAGTTTCTGACGAGAGCTCTCTTCTTGGCTTGCACACAGCTGCCATCTCATTGTGTTCTCACATAGTGGAGAGAGCTCTGGTGTCTCTTTCCCTTCTTATAAGGGCATCAGCCCTATAGGATTAGAGTTCCACCCTTATCACCTCTTTACAGATCTTATCTCCAACTACTGTCACTTTGGGGATTAGTAGTTCAACATGTGAATTTTGACGGGACACAATTCTGTCCATAGCAGACACTTTGCAAAACAATTAGGCAGTTTCTTTAAAATCTAGACATGCAGCTACCATTGATCCAGCAATTATGCTCACTGGCATGTATTCCATAGACATGAAAACTTACATTCACGACAATTTTATCTGTAATAGTACCCAACTGGAAACATCAAGAAGTCTTTCAATCGCTAAAAGACTCCATGCCCTGTGGTGATTCACACCAGGGGTATTATTCATCAGGATAACAATATATAGAAACAGACAATTGATACACAACACTTGCATGAGTTTCCAATTTATTTTCCGTGAAAAAAAGCCACTCCCCGTAGGTTACAAATTGTATCACTCTACTTATATAACATTCTTGAAGTGACAAAATGATAGAAATAGAGAACAGAAGAGTGTTTGCCTTTCAACAAGAGGAAGGGGAGTGATGTGATTAGGCTGTGAAAGGCACTAAGGAAGATCTTTGCGGTGGTGGAAATGATCCATGCCTTGACTGTATCCATGTCAGCTCTTCCTTGTGATATTGCACTGTAGTTTTGCAAGGTGTTATCATTAGAAGACATTGGTAAGGGGTACATGGGATCTTTCTGTATTATTTCATATAATTGCATGTGATTTTACAATTATGCCAAAATAAAAAGGTTAATTTAAAAAAAAAGATAAGAAAAATGTATCTAGCAGAGAAGGACTTTCTAAATGGAATGGTAAAATAGAAGCTAATAACATTTTAGAAAGAATTTGAAAGGCATGGTGGAATAGTGAGATGATTGCTTAATATATAATATGGGATTGGGGAGTTTCCAGATTTAATTTGAGAGAATGTGGCATGGCCTCTTTTCTGAAATGGTACACTGTTTGGCAGTGAGCACAGAGGAGCAGAACTAGTAGAAATAACTTTGATATCTCAATTTTGTTTAGAAAATGTAAATCTGGAAAATTAGAATAAAGGTCAGTAAAGTGTTCTGTCATTATCGTCACAGCCTTCAAATGGATTCATCTTAGAATGATTGACTACTGATAAACCTGCTGTGCTAAAATCAATACTTAGTCCTCTGCTTATTATGCAAAGCTATACAAAGTACAAAACGCTTTAATATCATTTTGCATCATTCTGAACCATGAGATAGAGTACGAACCAATTATCTAATCATATAGTGGTAACAGTTAAACAGTGCATCAAAAGGATGTACTAATTTATACTTAATTGTGATAAAGATTGTGACTGATGACTTCTAAAATGTGCTTTTAAGTGTATTTCCTGGCTTTTAATACGTCCAAATGAAAATGATGACATTGGCTCTGTCTGTATCTAGACTGAAGCATCCATCCATCCTTCAGAAGCTGAGTTTGCAATCCAAAAATTAGTCTTCCTAAGCTGCGAGGCTTGCTGCCTCACAGTGAAGCTGGCCAGCAAGGTACCTTTGGTCAAGTTGAAGAGACTCAGCCATCAGAACTGTGCTGACAGTTATAATACAGAATGGATTCAGTGTAACCAGCCCATTGCTCTTTAGAATTTGCAATGCTAGCAGGAGCACAATGTATTTTTGTAGGTAAAGTCAGCAATTGTAGCACTAAAGTGCACTTTGGAACGAACAGGAGAGTGGCACTTTTGAGACCATAACTGCGTTTTAATGATAAAACTTTATGCTCTCTAAGCATAGGTCAAATCTGAGAATCAAAGCCAGAGGGAAATATTAGAAGAGAAAGTAGCATCTATAAATCTCATGCTTGCCCAACAAAAATACTTTAAATTACATCTTATTTTATCTATGAAAGTGGAACCTAGGAATTGCAGATATAGAATATTTTAAGGTCAAATATCATAATATATATTATATGTAGCATATCTAAGCTTACATAGTATCATAAACTTTAATATGTAAGTGACATGCTCTGCTTATATTTTATGCTCCATTATCCTTATAATAAACATATAAAAATCTTAAAATAATAGTAGAGAATTATTATTTTAATGAAAAGTTGTGGTATGTATAAATACTAGTGAGCAAATTGAGTTGCGATTTGCTGCAGGGAACCCATGGTCCAGATGATCAGAATACCTGACAGTGACTTCTCCTCTTAGTATATAGATTACAGCCAAAGTGTGGTCCCTGGGGCTGCAGCATCAGTGTAGGTGAGAGTGTGTTAGAGATGTAAATTCTCAGATCCAACCTCAGATGGACTGAATCAGAATCTGCGTGTTAACCAGGTTCCCCAGGGGGGTTGTTTGTACACTTTAGAAGCACTGCTGTGGGTTGCAGATCCTTGATGTACATGCTGGGGATAATGTCTCCATTGCAGGATGCTTCTGAGTGACAATATGGTAAAATACTTAAAAGAGCATTTTCAGTTTCTGGAGAAAATAACAACCAGGATTCAAATTAGCAATGGAGAGCACAGTAAAGATAACCCATTGGTCTCTGTTGAAAAATAAATTAATAAAAGTAGAGCAGGTGTAACATTGAGCCAGTTACTAAACTACCATCTTTCGGCTCCAAATCTCTGAGGTGCTGGCCATTCCTTACCAACCTACATTTTGGTCAGTAGGGAGCCAGCAGGACACTGGAAGGCAAGAGGATGGCAGAAAGGACTGGATCTTTCCTTTGTTTGTGATCTTGTCATCATCATCTCGGCACCCCAAAGACAACCTTCACCTCAGCAGCAGCGGGGGTTTCCAGCCTCCAGATTCTCCTTTTGATTTTTTAAATTGCCGTCTCCAAGTTTTTATAACCCCAACCACAGCCCTTTGTTCCCCCAGCCTGAGGAATGGTAGTTGCTTTCTGCAGTTACCATCTCTGGTTAATTCGGTGCTTTCTTTTGCTATTCAGCCCTCTGACAGGAACATAAGGAACTGCCTAGATTAAATCATATCTATTGAAATGCTTAGTGTAGTTTTGGTTTAAATTCTAACTGATATAGAAGGTCAACAAGCTGGAGTAGCTCAATATAATACCTGGTGTGTAAACATATTTTTCCTGAATGCCTTCAAAGGCATTATGATTGTTTTGTAGGATTTGTGGTTCTTTTTAAGATTTTAAATTTTCTCAATTGTGTCACATAATATTTTAAAACGTTTTGTTACCTCTAAATGGACACTTTGCTTTAAGCTCATTAATACAATAATGATAACAGGAATAAAAAGGATAATGACTAACATTTATTAAGTACTAATCTTTTAACATATATTTTTATTGATTTCAGAGAGGAAGGAAGAGAGAGAGAGAGAGAAACATCAATGACGAGAGAAAATCATTAATCTGCTGCCTCCTACACACCTCCCCCGACTGGGGATTGAGCTCGCAACCTGGGCATGTGCCCTGACCAGGAATCCAACAGTGACCTCCTGATTCATAGGTCGACGCTCAATTACTGAGCCACACTGGTCAGGCTTAAGCACTAATCTCATCCATGACAATTTAAATGGATTTTACATTTAATCCCCACCACAGTCCTAGGAAGTAGATTCTATTATGATTCCAATTTGACAGATGAGGAAACTGAGGCTTCTACAGATTAAGTAAATTTTCCCCAAATCACACAGCAAAAAAATTGTGAAATTAAGATTCAATCTATTTGTCTGACTACAAAGCTATAAAATCCTAAACCTTTTTTCCATCCTTGTAATCTTGGTTTTTGTTACCCAATTTATTCATTCTGCATTTCAACAAACCAGCCATCCAATATTAAAGCTGTGCCTAGTATGATTCAGGAATTGGAGATACAGAAATAAATTAAACATGGTCTATGCTCTTAACAATTTACTTCTTATTTGGAAGAGGTTTTAATTTACGTAAAGAGCAATAAAATTGCTTATATACATTTCCCTGGGTGCCACGTGGGGCCAGACAGAAATTTGTAAACCATGCTTAAAGAGAAAGTCAAACAATGCAAAGAATGAGCTCTCAAGAGGATATAAAGGCAGTGGCAGAAATATGCTTCAGGAATTTCAGGGTTTGGACTCTGTCCAGATAAGGATATGGCCTTACTAACACGTTTTTTTCAGGTTTACAAACCAAGAGAGCCCAATGTTAGTAAATCTTTCCTTAGATGGAAGTTCATAGATTTTTGGTGTGATCTATATATATAAAAGCCTAAGCAATCATTACAACCAAACAACCAGAATGACCGAAACGACTGGTCGACCAGTTGCTATGATGCGCACTGACCACCAGGGTGCAGATGCTTAGCACAGGAGCTGCCCCCTGGTGGTTAGTGCACTCCCACAGCCAACATCTTACGGCCCCTCCCCCCGGCCAGCCACCCTCCCATGGTCCCTCCCCACTGCTGGCCATAGGCCCCGATTGGGGAGCTGGCTGGCCAACCTCCTGGTGTCCCTCCCCCAGGCTAGCAGCCCCCTGATAGGCCTCAATTGCCAGCCAAGCCCAGGGCCCCACCCGTGCACTAAATTATGCACTGGGCCTCTAGTTATAACATAAACATTAGTAGCATACTTACTATATTTCAGGTGTTATTGTAAGTATTTATGTATACTCATTTTATACAATGATATTTTCCTTATTTCATGGATGAAGAGACAAAGGCACATTTAGATTAAGAAACATGCATGGTCATCCAGCTAATAAGGGCTATTTGTATAGCTCCTGCTCATAATCACTGCTAATTTTCCAGTGATATCATCCCTGAGTATAAAAGGACAGAGCCACAGTAGGCATTAAGTGATCCAGGTGTGTCAAGACCTTACCTTTCCTGGACAGTGTCACTGGCAGCTACAGGTCTCCTTTTGATGTTTTTCGTTTTGTTTGTTTTATTTATTTTTTACAACTAATTCTTTATTGTTGAAAGTATTACATATGTCCCCTTTTTCCCCTCATTGACCCCTTCTAGCCCACCTCCTCCCTCAGGCCCTCACCACCCCATATATGCATGGCTTCATCTGTGTCCATTGGCCATGCATATATGCATACAAGGTCCTTGGTTGATTACCTCCTACCCACCCACCCACCCTCCTCCACCTTCCTCTGAGATTCTCCACTCTGTTGCATACTTCCATGTCTCTGGATCCACTCCATTCATCAGTTTATTTTGTTACTTAGATTCCACAGATGACTGAGATCATGTGATACTTCTTTCTCTGACTGACTTATTTCACTTAGCATGATACTCTCCAGGTCCCTCCATGCTGTCTCAAAGGGTAAGAGATCCTTCTTTTTTACTGTGCAGGTCTCCATTTAGAACTTTGAGAAACCAGTGAGTGCTTTCCTGAGATGTTGCTTCCTGTGCTTCTCACCTGCCTTTGAAGTCTCTTCACTTCCAAGGATTCTGTATGCTTCGTTAATTAGATTCAGAACTAAATCTAACCTTAAAAGGTATTGCTGTGGATTTGTGTGTCTCAGTGTAGCTCACAAGTGGCAAAAATACTGCATTTTTACTCACTGCTTAGGCTGAGCTGCAGGCTTTATCCTTTTTTTCTTAGCTTTATAGCACTGTTCTCCTCTATGAGCTGCCTCTCCCTTACAGAAAGCAGCAACCTATTTTAGTCATCTTTTGAAAAGGAGGTTAATTGGATGGATTCTGTTCAACTCTTGATAAATGCAAACACCATTGTAAATTGAGCTGCTTTCTCCATCTTTGCCCCTCTTCTGTCTTTTGTATCCACCAGTGTCATCTCATTGTCAATAGTACATTCTTTGTGCATTTGCTAAACCAGCTCTTGGAGGGAGCCAGAGAGAGAGCCACATCTCATTTCTATCTTCCCAATTTGGCAGACCCCTTTCAAGCAGGCCACCCCATGGGTCACCTAGATGGCTACTGATACACTTTTATTATTTTTATATTGATTTTTAGAGAGAGCAAGAAGAGGGAGAGAGAGAAACATCAATGTGAGAGTGATACATTGATCGCCTCCTGCACACACCCCACCATGGGCTGAGCCCTCAACCTGAGCATGTGCCCTGACCGGGAATTGAACCAGCAACCTTTCTGTGCACAGGATGATACCCAACCAAGTGAGCCAGACAGGGCACTGCTATGCTTTTAAAGGGGTCCAGCACTTTGTAACTTGTTGGAGCTTCAAGCCTCTGAGAGACCCCTTAGTAGCACAGCTCCCAGTTTCTCAATGCTATTCCATGGGGCATACTCAAGGAACTAGAGAAAATCCAAACCCCTGAGTACAGTCTTTCTTTCTCCGGCTTCTAATACCTACCAGACCTTTTCACTTAGTTCTTGCCCTACAAGCTTTAGTCAGCAGGCTTGGGTCAGCATTTCTTTCCTATGGAAAGCAAGCATCATTATTGACATGAGTAGTGCATCCTGACTGTCCAACTCCACAGAAGGGAATCTCATTACTTCCTCATGACTCCACTCACATGCTGCTTCTCCTATGGAGATGCTTGATGAAAAAGGCAGTGTGACATGTTTCCTTTCCACAGAACAGGCCTCAACACATGAGAGTCGGCATGGTGTATGCGTTTTTTAGTCTTAGGATGGAGACCACCATAGCTTACGTGCTCAAAAAAAAAAGGTTTGTTAATTGAAAAAAATAAGTGAGTGCAACATTTTATTTGGTTTAGCTCATTTATTCTATTGTATTTTGGTTAGGATTTAGAGAGCTTTGTCTTATCTTGACTCCGATTTCCTTATTAGAGAACCTAGTATGGTATTCTTCTTATTTAGGTGTTAAACCAAAAGGAAAATATTTCTTTGGGAGTTTGTGTCCCTGTGAATGCATGTGGACCCTTTCATGATCATTCTTCCACTTTCTAAGTGTATGCAAACTATGTAATTAATAATCCATTTGGAAGTTTCCAGGGGCCAATATCAGACTGTCGTTATGGTAAGGTTATCCAACTTATTTTTTCCCATCACGGAGCATCATAAGTAAAAATATGTGTAACACACACTGGGGTAAACAGAAGAGTCTGTTCATGGAAACAGCCTCTTGGCTGTCCCAGGGGACAAAGCAACCGATGGGTCAGCACACTCATCACTGGTTGCACCAGCATGTGGGCATCGAATTTGGGAGATTTGATTATGTTACAGACAATTGAGAAAACTGCCCTCTCTCTCTCTCTCTCTCTCTCTCTCTCTCTCTCTCTCTCTCTCTCTCTCTCTTTCAGTCAGGAACTTTTATTCAGCCACCTTTAAATAATATTCTCTCAAAATTTAGATACATCTTACCTATACCTAGTGAATGAGCTTCAGGAAATCAAGAACAGCAGAGGAGCCAAAATACTAGAGGAAGACACATTTCTGAATGGTCCCCAAAGATTTCCTAGAAAAAAATCTTTACAGATAAATACCGGTTGACTTAAAGTGCATTATCTGCCCTATTGACTTCCTGTCCTGTTCTTTTCCTTTTTTGTATAGACAGAATTGGAAATGCCCTTCACATTGGCCCTGGCACATGGCAGGTGCCTTCAGGTGCGGAGCATTTATCTATTGTAGAGTGCTCCAACCTTGTCGTTTATACCTGTTATTCTCAAAGTGTTTTTCGTTTTTTTTTTCAGACATGGACAGCCTCATTTGTTTCTATACTTAGCTTCTTTCCCTTGTATTAAGGATCTGTGGTGGACACTAATTATTTCACAGCCACAAAAATCTCCTGTCTTCTTCTTTTAAACAGTGTGCTATTTTTTTCAGAAGAGGTGAGCTAGGTTATTGGTCTAAAGATAGACACATCACCACAACGGGGGAGAAGGGGACCTTTTGGGAAACAAATTATTGTTTCCATGTTCTGTGTGGCTGGATTACTTTTATCATGCTTCTCCAATGTTTTATTTTCATATTTTCTTTTCTCTTACAGTCAGTTAAGAGCTTATCACTCTATTCCATGCATAGTTTCAATCTCTGTGTTTCTTTCTCTCTGACAAGGATAAACTCTTATATGCATAGTAGAAGTCTATTCTTTAAAGTATTGCAAATTTTACGTGACTTATAATGTTTCACAAGTACCTTTCTACAGCTGTCCTTTGAAATCAGTACAGGAAAATTTGAGGAACATATTTTGTTTCCAACCCTCTCTCTTGGATTTTTACATGAACCAAACATCTCTTTCATATTTTCCATTATTTTGCCCAACCTATTGCCCTTTACAATTGGTAAGAGGTGAGGCTAGAAGTTGTCAGTTCCGTGCAAGAGAATGACCAGAGTGGCTTGAAATGACATTTGATTGTACTTGTCTATGATAATAAAAAAGAAAATAAGTTGTTCTTACCAAAAGATGATTGTACCTGACAAGTAAAGCTTGCAGCTTATTAATAATTAAATTTTTTTCTGTGTTCTGCTACTGATGGAATATTTAATTGCTTGTTCAGTCAATACCAATGTACCATTTATTATTCATTAAAGATAAATGTAGTATAATGGCCTCGAATTGCAATGCATTACAATGAGATTACAAAGGACATAAAAAGTTGATTTATTTTTTAGGAATTGATTAAACTTCTCTACCAATCTCAATAACTAGGCTAACCCACCCGATCTCCACAGTGATACAGACTTTTAATTTTAAAATGCTATTTAACTAGCTGGGGGCTAGTTTTAACTAGTCTTTAGCTAGGAACAGAAACTCAAGGCAGTGTTTAAAGTGAAGGATCTACATTAAGGGTTAATATGAGTTTCTCAGAAGAGAGGTGACACCCAGGAAGGGCTCGTATTTTCCAGGCATACTTTCTTCATTTCTAGTGTGAGACCCTTGAGGCTCTTGCTTTTAGCACATATCATTATAGCTGAAGGTTCATTCAAGAACTTCATGATTAGATGACTTTTTCCCATCTCATGTAGACTTGGTTGGGTTTTTAAGGGCTTTATAAATGATTCATTCCCTTTTGCTCTATTCTTCTGAATCTTTATACTCAGACTAGGGCCAAGTATCAGGAACACGTGGTCTTGTCTTCAATTCTATTCTATGTTTTTTCCTGCCCTCAGTGCTACCAGAAATGGAAATACGCAGATAAGAAATTACCTCTTCCCTCTTTTCAGGACCTAAACAGTCTTTTCATTACAGACTATGCTACCTGCATACCTTAAAAGCCTTTTACTTCCTTCTACTGAGGTAAGAAGATGTAGAGAGGGGAAGAATAAACACATTCTAAGGAAGAAAGGTCTCCAGGATTTCTCCAGTTGATTCATGTCCTATATATGACTGATCTAAATCCAGAGATGTCTGACTGGGTTTTGATTTAGGTCAGGTTACTATGGTCTTTGAGAACAGATGCACTTGAGCCTCGGTATGCGATAAAGAGGACTTCTAAGTATCACACGGCATTGAAAATTCATAGTAGCAGCTGCAATTACCAGGCTTATGTTCTGATGCATAAATAATCATATGCTTGTTCCTTGCTATGGGGAATCATTTGTGTATATTTGGAAAGGAGTTAAAATAGTATCCTGATACATAGAGGTAATATCATGGGAGGGGCTAGCATGCCAATCCCCGAACTGTTTCTTGATAACAGTGATACATCAAATCAAAGGCTGGGTTAAAAAAAAAAACAAACACCAAAACTATTCATTTTTAGAAACATTTATTGAGTGACTACTGTAGATGAGACCGAATGTTAGATTTGTAGCCAATTATGTGGTAATGGCAATAAGATTTGATGGGGGAAAAAATGAAACAAGGAACATAAAGGAATTGATAATGGGACAGACTTTTTGTGAAAATTCTCTAGTGTTAGGATATTAACTATTTTAAAATTATGCAATACTTAAATACGTTGATATTTACTGGATAAATATTTTGTTAAATTTAGGGTGTTATTGAAAATCTGTGCTCATTCTTACACTACGCCTTGGATAAAGTGTGGACCCCTATAGCAGATTTGGGAGAAAGTTTCCTTATGCCATTCTGAATTTCAATTAATTATCTTCACTTTTCTAAAATTTTATTTCTTCAAGCAATGTCAAGCACACGCTCATAGCTCAGCTCTTCTCAATGTAAGAGGAAAATGCACTTTGCAACACACTAAGTTCTTGCAATGAGCCACGTGTCTAATATTTCAAGGTATGAACCAGGATTCATTTAATTGATTCAGAGAGCTTTAATGCATTACATTTTAAGCTGCTTCTTCTGCCTTGTTAATTTTTTTTACTCCATTTTCTTTAAATTCATTTTTAAAACTTTTTTTGGGCATCATTTAGGGTTCTGAATACTTTCTGGACATTGTGGGGGACTGTGTAGCACTAGCTACTCCTGCACTGGTCTCAGAGAAACAGACCTGCTTTTCAAAGATAAGCTTTATTTTCTATTTTACATTCTTTCTTTGATCACAGATCTCATAATTTCTAGTGAAGTGGTATTTTAAATCACAGCCCTTCCTTATAGATTGGGTTCATACGTACTCATTAAATATGAACTGCATTGTTTTTAGGTGCCAGATATTGTTCTAAGTACAGGGATGCAGCAGTAAGCAATGAGGAAAAGGATTCCATTCTTACATCACTAACAATCTCCTGGGAGTTGGCCAGACCACTGGGGAAGGCAATCAAATGCAGTAATTAGAATTTCCTAGATTAATAAGTCCTATGAAAATAATTAAACCAGGAAGTGTAGTGTATAGTAGTAGGGTATTTATTTAGATTTAGTAGTGAGAGGAGTCTTTACAGAGGTGGTACTGTTTAAGAAGTCTGAATGACATTGAAAGAGCCATCCCTGCAAAGATCTGGGAGCAGATAGAACAGCACATGAAAAGGCCCTGGGAAAGGAACAAACTCACAAGTTCCAAATACAAACAAAGGGGTCGTGTGGCTGGAAAAGCATGAGTGAGGGAGAGTGCCTCATCTATGTTCCCAGATATCAGGCCCTGAGCCAGAGACTCTGTGCATCTATTAGAAAGTGAAAACCAGGGCAGCAGAAGTAGGGGGCAGGGGGAGAGGAACATAGGAGGCAGGAGAGCCAGTGTGAGGATTCTTACCAAACTGATAAGAGTGACTGTTTGCTTGAGAGGAACCAGCCTCTGAGAAATCTCCTGAAAAAGAGTGGCTCAGTAGTAGAGTCAACCTATGAACCAGGAAGCCATGGTTCCATTCCCAGTCAGGGCACAAGCCCAGGAGTGTGGGCTCCATTCCAGTAGGGGGCGTGCAGGAGGCACCTGATCAATGATTCTCTCTCCTCATTGATGTTTCTAGCTCTCTCTCCCTCTCCCTTCCTCTCTGATATCAATAAAAATACATTTTTAAAAAGAAAGAAAGAAAAAGGAACTCAAAGAAAGAAAAGGTAAAACAAATATCCATTATCTCCCTTTATCAATTGATGCAGGGTATTAATCTTCTGCACTTCTAAGATGCACATGCTTTGGCACCCAGAGGAGGTCTTGTTTTCTCTCACTTCAGCCTCAGTAGAGAAGCCTGAGGCAGGAGGTGTGTGGCACACGAAGGGACATGAAGAAAATTGTTATCATATGTACCTGACGGAATCCAGTCGGGACATCCAAGAGCTGGTGTCCACAGTGGCAGCTGGAACGACAGACTGAAAGGATCAGAAATGCCATATAAGCCATTTATTGCAGAGAGTGACATTTAGATGGTGTGGCAACGTTCATCAAGGGCCACCCACTTAGGGTCAATGGTGCAAAGTCTTAGAGGTCTAAAATGTTATGGTACAAAGTGCAGATTTTATCCTAAGTATGTTGGAAAGAGACTGGAGGTTATTAATCAGGGCAACGACATGATCTGTTCTATATTTTAAATGGCTTGTTCTGGCTTTCATGTGGAAATTGCTTGTCAAAGAGCAAGAATGGAACAGGTCCACCAGAGCAGGAGTCAGAACACTATAACCCATGGGTCAAATCCTGCCTCTCTCCTGTTTTTGAAAATAAACAGTTATTGGAACACAGCCATGCTTACTTATTTCCATATTGTCTATGGTTTTCACACTACTCCAACGGAGTTTAGTAATTGCAACAGAGACCATATGTCCTGAAAAGCCTAAAATATTTACTGTTTGACCATTCACAGAAACAATTTGTTGCACACTGTATTAGACTAATCTGCCTACACCAAAGTCTGATTGTGCCACTGTCCCACTTAGAAACCTTTAGTAGTCAGTTATCAGCTCTCTTTAAGATGTATTATTATGATAACATTGATTTTATATATATACACTAGAGGCTCAGTGCACGAATTCGTGCACGGGTGGGGTCCCTCGGCCTGGCTGGTGATCGAGGCCTATTGGGGGGCCAGCTGGCCTGGGGAAGGGGTGCAGGAGTTTGGCCGGTGGGGAGGAGGGGCCGCGGTAGGTTGGCCGACTGTGCCATAGTGACTGGTCGACTGGACATTCTGGTCGTTTGGTTGTAACTGTCACTTAAACTTTTATATATACAGAGATAAAATCAATCTCTCTCTCTCTCTCTCTCTCTCTCTCTCTCTCTCTCTCTCTCTCTCTCTCTCTCTCTCAGATAGCCATCTATAAGCCACGGAAAGATGCCTGGAAAATTCTTCTCTCATAACCCTTGGAAGGAATGAACCCTTCCAACAGCTTGATTTTGGATTTCTAGCCTCCAGAACTATAATAAACTTCCATTGTTGGAGCCACCCAGTCTGTGATACTTTGTTATGGCAGCCCCAGCAAACTAATATAATTGCTATCAAGTATTGTCCTTTTTATAGTACAGTGTCATTGCATTTTCTCTTTTGATGTCTCTAATAATAAGGAAAGTTATCAGCGTTGTTTACTTTTCAGTTTTTATGAAAATGGCAAAGATTATAGTTGAACTGGCAGGGGATATATATGCAGCAAGAGGTTATAACCCCACAATAAGCTCAAAGTCTGATGTAGGGATTGAATTTTACCAAAATGAGTCATAATTCTTTTCTCTACACATTTACTATTGTAAGTGTGGTCCAGAAACCTTCAGAATCAGCATCACCTTGGAATTAGTGGAAAAGGCAGAAAATTTTAGGCAACCCCCAAGATTTACTGGGTCACAATCTCCATTTTATCAAAATCCTTAGGTGATTAATATGTACATTAATATTCAGAATCCTGAACATCAGATTATTTTTAACTGATATCATTTATATATTCTACTTTTGAATATTAGTATTAATATTCAATATTACCTTAAGTTAGATATATTAAGTTAGAACTGTTTAAATAAATTTTAGTACACTAAAGAATGTGCACTATACAGTTACACAAAATGATAGTTTAGTGTCTGTTGTCTACTGGCAAATCTATTTTTTAGTGAAAAGTTCATCATGTGTGCTATGTATACCACTATTTTTATAAAAATTAGTAATATACTTTTCTAATTCAAAAAGTATTAATCTACTTTTGTCCCCCTGAAGTTCACCTGTACTAATGTTGTTCATAGGCAGAATTCTCACGAAAGACTTAAGTGTTTTCTGTTGAAAGCAGTATTTTGCATGCATGTAATTTGTGCCTGTAGTTTAGATTACCTTTACTCTAATGTAAGAGGAAGCTTACTTTCTTTTTGTCACTGAAGGTGTATATTTTCGTTGGCATTAGAAACATGGGAGAGTTGTCCTTTATCTTCTGGTTGAGAAACACATTCAGAAAAAGAATTAAAACCTCACCATTTTTATCTATTGGATTTAGCGACACAAAATGTTTGGAAGAAATTCTCATTCATTACTAGTTGGAGTGTAAATTTATAAAAGAAAAAAAATTGATCTGGCAATATTTACTAAATGTATAATTGTACATGTCTTTTTTTTAAACCTTCACTGAGGATATGTTTTTATTTATTTGAGAGAAGGAAAGAGAGAGAGAGAGAGAGAGAGAGAGAGAGAGAGAGAGAGAGAGAGAGAGAGAGAGAGAGAGAGAGAGAGAGAGAGAGAGAGAGAGACATCAGTGTGAAAGAAAAACCTCAATAGGTTGCCTCCCGTTTAATCCCCAACCAGGAATGGAACCTGCAACCTGGGTATGTGCACTGACTGGGAATGGAACCTGTAACCTTTTGATGTATGGGATGGTGCTCCAACCAACAGAGCCACCAGGCCAGAGCTGTATGTGTCTTGTGACACCACAATTGGACTTTTAAATGTTTTCAAGAGATGCACTTGCATAGGGTCACAATTATGTGTGAAAAGCGTTATTCATTGCAGTATTATTTATAAAGACAAACATTTAGAAAGTCCTAAATAACTATAAATAAGAACTGTTTAAATAAATTTTAGCACACTAAAGAATGTGCACTATACAGTTACACAAAATGATAGTTTAGTGTCTGTTGTTTACTGGCAAATCTATTTTTTAGTGAAAAGTTCATCATGTGTGCTAGGTATACCACTATTTTTATAAAAAGGAAAAAAATGATTGTGCCATTTTAGCTGCTCATATATACATAAAACATACTTGCAATGACATATGAGAAACAAAAACAGGTAGGGAGAAGATATGTACTCAATTTGCTTTTTGGTTTTGAAAACATTCAAAGAGAAATTTAATTTTTAAAAAAAACAACAACAAATATTACATTCCACTGCAATATTACAATTTGTAATATTCTATGATATTGGACCAATATTGGAAGGTTGTAAAATAATAATCCAGTTGCTACTCTATAGTCTGATAAAGCCAATGTCAAAATTCTTCTAACTTAAGGTAATATTAAAACTAACCAAGGTATTTATTTTTGACTTCTGCATGGAGTAGGTACACACTGCAAATGTTCTGGGCTGACTTTACACTTGTTTTGAATTGTAATGAACATAGCCATCTTAATCTTTTTTTGTTTGTTTGGTTCCTACAGTGTTCAATGTTTGTACAACAAGCTGTGCTGGGCCAATACTGGTGGAATAAACTGCATGACTAATGAGATATTCCCACTGCCCCAAAAACTTAAACCTGGTCCTATTTTATGCCTCAGAGCCTTTTGGCCACTCCTTACCCTCCAGTAATTAAATTCCCAACATGGGAACCTGCGAGCTGCAGGTGTTAGCCACCCACAGAACACCTTCCTGCTGGTGATTAGCACTAGTTTCCTGCAGGAATATTCTCCTTAGATCATGCAGGTGATTAATCCAGGCAGAAACATTAGATTCTCATTTGAAAAGAAATGCTTTGCAATCATTTCTGATTATTTGGAAAAGCAAATCAAAACAGAGTAGAGATAATATTATAAACTAGTGACCTGGTGCACAAAAATTTGTGCACTCAGGGGGGGTTCCCTCAGCCTGGCCTGTGCCCTCTCACAATTCGGAAGCCCTTGGGGGATGCCCAACTGATGGTTTAGGCCCGCTCCCCACAAGCAGGCGACCCCAACCCCTCTTGGCTACCCTGCCCTGCCACTGGCACTCACCCTGGCTGTACTGGTGCCGCCCACTCACTGGCCCCACCCCCCACCGACCAGTCATTCCTCTGTTCGGTCGATTTGCATATCAGGCTTTTATTGTATAGGATAAGCTTCAGTGAAGGTGCTGTGTACTATGTTGGGTTAATTTACTTACAGAACTATATAAATTCCTTTCTTTCCTTCTCACATTTATCAAGACATAATTCATACCAGCCCACTCTTTTCTCTACTCAAACACTCAAACAGCTCAAAGGCTGTTTTGCCTTTGGGCATTTTGTTTCTTCTGACAGGGAAGCCCTCCTCCCCCATCAATCTTCCAACCTCATCCTTATCCTGCAGAAGAGATAGAACTTTTTATTTTTTTAATCCTCACCTGAGTCTATTTTTCCATTGATTTTAGAGAGAGAGACAGAGAGAGAAACATTGATGTGAGACAGACACACCTATTGGTTGCCTTCATACATGCCCCAACCAGGGCTCTGGATTAAGGCTGCAACTGAGGTACATGCCCTTGACCTGAATCAAGTCCAGGACCCATCAGTTCACAGGTTGACACTTTATCCACAGAGCAAAACCAGGAAGGACAAAAGAGGGCTTTTTCAGTGACACCTTCTGGGATTGGCTCCTCTGTGTCTCCCTCCTTTATTTGAACACACCCCTGTTCCTGAAGTGATGTCACAGAATTGAAATTATTTGTTCCTATACTTAGAGAACCCATTTTCTTAAATCTGTATATGCTTTCTAAGAAGACACATGTATTCAGATTTGCACACTTGATTCTTTAAAAAGAATAGGTTACAAATAGAAAATAGGTTACACTCATACATTTTATGACTCACTCTTATTAAAAAGTACACATATATGACATTGAGATTGTCCCATGAAGTATGAATTATATCGTAGCTTAGAGAGTCTATGAAGTGGTGGTTATATTTGAGAAAGGGTGTACTTTCAAGACCTCTTTCAAGAAGATACACTTCTGTCTTTACTTCTCTCCAAGTGGAAGGAACACTATTTTGGTTGAGGAGACTCAGGAACATAGTTCAGGCCATGCTCATGAAAGGGTGGATCACAGGGCTGTGAAGGGTCAGCACAGGTCAGCCAATTGCTATTTCTGCCTCTTTCTCTGTTGGAACTGACATGTGATGTGGGCCTAGATTCTGATTTAGTCCCCAGGCTCATTTATTCAGTCTAGTCTAACTCACCAGAGATTTTCATTGATTTGTGGAGCTAGAAAAACAACTTGGGAATTGACATTAATTTGCTCTAATTTCTTCTTTTATATTCTTTAAGAACCTTGTGAGGCTCAGGAGCAAACCAGCCTAAGGCACAAGTCTGAAACTTCTGGCTTTCTCACCATTATACCCTCCCAACAGAATCTCAGTCTCAACCTTCCTTCTGAAATATGGATAATCTTTTAAATAAGTGTTACAGTAGAGTCCTATTATATTTATTTCTTCTTTAACATGTTTCCATGCCATCAACATAGATACATGTTTTGAAGCTTCTGAAAAGTTTGAGTTGGCATGGGCACCTTCAGGCTGGGGTTGTCAGTGGTGCCTATCACTGTTCCATGGTCAAGGAGTAGAAATTACAGGATTTTCAAGTACAGGATTTGTGAGTTAGAGTATTGGCATGCTCAGCGTGTTGATGTTAGTGGTAGGAGTAAGAAAGGTTGGATATAGAGACCCCATGAGGTGTACCTTATTCACTAAGGAAATTCTCAAATTCTTTCTCAAGTCTTCAAAGGCCTGAAAATTGACAACACAAATGGTTCTTAAATTCTAGAACAAAGCTAAGCACAGATTAATCATTCAATAAAACCCTGTTTTTATTGATAGATTGCAGAATTGAATGCTTTATCTTTTTAACACCTGACACAAAAATAAGAGGGTACCCTAATTTATAAAATTTGAAGGATTTTTTTTCCCCTTTACATCAGCAAGGATATTTGCTAAGGGATGGGGGACATTTTATTCCAAGTTCTTGAAGACAATTTGTACCACCAAAATTCAGGCTGACTAATCTTCAAAGAAATATATATCATTAGTGAGACCCTGAATAGAATATGGAACTTGGTAGAGTGTGAAGACTTGTTTAAAACTTAATCTTGTACTTATTCCCAGAGGCTTTGACAATGGCATCATTTTGGAGACCAAATATATAAAGCATAAAAAGAAGACCCTCAAAGTGACTTTACACCCAGACTGATTTACATAGCTCATTTTAATATCAAATTGCAGATGTAAAAGAAAAGTCTTGAAGAACCATCTAGCAAGAAGACACTTACACTCAACATGAAATACCAGATAATAAAAATATTCCTTCGGCAGGAAACGACCTTGTTATGCAGAACTCGGAAAGACACGCATGCCGTAGGTTTCCAAGACAAGGATGTCTTTGTCTTCTTGACATACATGTACCTGGGTTAATAATTTAGAATTGTGATGTTTCTCCAGAAATAGATGTCAGTGTGTATTCACATGTAAGTGGGTAATCAGAGATTATAAATTGAATTTAGCCAACATAATTTTTGTGTGGTCTGCACAGGATTAATCTGCTCAATGATTATGAAAATAGAAAGTATTTCAAATTAGTTGCCAATAATTTATAACTGAGAATTATGACATTATTTATTAAAAAAAACAACACAGAATTTCTGGATACATTAAAAAAACAACAACAACAACAATGTAGATCTGGTCACCCAGAGTCCTCATTCCTTTAGGACAGTAATCATGGGAACCGAGTCATGCCTATTTCTTTTAGAATAGGCACAGATTTCTCAGCTTGTCACAGTCCCATCTGATCTCCATTGACTCCATGGCACTAACCTTTAGAAACAGTTGTCATTTTCCTTAGAACTTGGCCATTGCTTTTCTTATGTTTTAGTTAAGAGAAAATGAAAATAATTCTTGAATTCATGCTTTTGATCAGAAAAAAGAATAAAAGTAATCAACAGAAGTTAAGTAGAAAGGGCAGTAGTTTTTTACACAAAGTTCATTTCATTGGTCCCTCTAAACCAGTGGTTCTCAACCTGTGGGTCACGACTCCTTTGGGGGTCAAATGACCCTTTCACAGGGGTCGCCTAAGACCATCGGAAAACACATATATAATTACATATTGTTTTTGTGATTAATCACTATGCTTTAATTATGTTCAATTTGTAACAATGGAAATACATCCTGCATATCAGATATTTACATTATGATTCATAACAGTAGCAAAATTACAGTTATGAAGTAGCAGCAAAAATAATTTTATGATTTGGGGTCACCACAACATGAGGAACTGTATTAAAGGGTCGTGGTATTAGGAAGGATGAGAACCACTGCTCTAAACAAATGTGTTTGCAAACTCTTGGTATAGAATCCCCCTACCCCCACCAAGAATGTGTCAGTTATGAAGAAAAATACAACCAAAATACTAACTACATTTTTTTTTAAGTTGTTGGGTTTGTTTGTTTTTTTTCCGTTAGAGCAATTTCCATGAAAGGGCCATGCCATGCTGAATGAAAAAAAATATATATGACTGACACAGTTATGTTAACAGATTCTGTTGGTCTACAACATGTAAAACACTAACCTCATGGTGGATAACTAACTGGGCCTTAGTTTCTTTGGGGGATCAGATAAATAAATACACTTTTTCCTAGAAGGATTTAGGTAAATGTTGGTGCCACCAGATATTGCTTATCAGTGGATTCACACCATGCAATCTCTTTGATTCCATCCTCACCCTATTCTAGTCTGAGGTATGAGGAAGCTGACACTCTATGCATATGATCTCCCTAACCCTTTTCCTGGACTCTTTGATTACGTAGTGGGTTGAACAATGACCTTGAAAAGATATGGCCAGGTACTAATCTAGGTACCTATGAATGTGATCATTTTTGGAAAAAAGATCTGTGCAGATGTAACTGAGTTAAGGGTCTCTAGATGAGACCATCCTGTAATTAGGAGGGACTCTAAATCCAATGTTGAGTGTCCTTATAAGAGGCAAGGAACACACAGAGACACAGAGGGAAAGGCCAGATGAAGACAGGCAGAGATTAAACCCATTAAGCCACACAAAGCCCAGGATTGCCAGATGCCACCAAAAACTGGGAGACAGACATGGACTGAATTCTCCTTCAGAGCCTTCCTCCAGAAGGAGCCAACACTAAGGATACCTTGACTTGGGGCTTTTCACCTTTAGAAATGTGACAACATAAATTTCTGTTGTTTAAATCCATCCAGTTTGTGGTACTTTCTTATCGCAGCCCTGGGAACCTAACACACTATTCTTAGGAACCTTATAGGATTGTGGTGAAGATTAGATAGGCTCACATATGCAAAGTCCTTAGAACACTGTGAGCTAATGAGGATTGTATGTGTTAGACATTATTAAAGTCTCAAACATGTTGAACACCACACTACACAATCTATTACCTTTTCAGAATTGTCGTGAAAAGAGATGATCTTGATTCATAATGCATCTTTGTGTTCATTTTCCAAGGGAAAGATACGGAGGCTACTGTTGCAATGAACCAGATACAACATTAAGTACTTTTACATACTTCATCTCATTAAACTTATCAGAACAACAAAGTAGAAAATTTTAATAGCCATTTGATGCAAAGCAAGGTCTGAATTATTGATTTTACTGAGTGTTAATAATATGGGGTGAAACTGGTTCTTAAACCAAGGCCTCCTCATTTTGAGTTCAATGATTTTTTTTTTTCACTGAAGCACAGCTGCCTCAGATTTTGTCTGTATAACCTGGTTATACAGACTCATTAAAAATACCATATTTTAGAAGCAATTCTAGTGTACATATTTTAAAGGCAATCAGTATCTAAATTACCTCAAGTAAAATTTTTACAAACATGAAATTGTTTTAGGTTTTAAATTCATGTTGGCAACATCCCCCTGGACTCTTTACAGTCATAATTATAAATTATTTCATAATGTTTGAATGTGTTATATCACTTTACCATTTAAATTTGCTGTTTATCTTATTTTGCATTTAGTGTATGCATAAGAAATCTCTAAGTTTACCTACTGGACGTATCACTCAATAATATGCATACACCCTTTCTTCTACATTTTAAAATCTAGTCATACATAGCTTGTATGAGAAATCATTTTTGATTTAGACAATCAAGATGTTAGAATTTACGAAGAATGGACCAGGGATTTGCTGTGGTCTGTTCAACATGTATCGGTGCTGGTGTCACAGATAAGAAACGATGCAGAAAAGAATGCCTACGTACTCATAACCCCTGCTTTCCCAAAAGGATCATGTCGGGTATTTTTTTCCTAGAAGGGAGGCCAAGGGACCAAGCTAAATTTCAATGTCAGTATAACCTTACAGGTCCTCTGATATTTCACTGGCAACTAGCTTTCCATTTGTAATTGGAGTGAGATCTAGCTGTCATTGTTCTGTAGGCAGGATCCTTGGAGAATTGCTGTTCAAATTGGAAAGGAGTTTCTGCTCATTAAAAGCAAAAGAAACCAACTGTAAATAGCGTGGCTGTTAGGAAGAACCACATGCTGGTCCCAGGGCTATTCTCTAATTCCAGGGGGGCAAAGGATGGAGCAGGAAGAACATCTCCTTCCATTTGCTATTAATATTCAGCTCATAGGAGGCCCCAAAGATGCAATGTCAAAACAGAGGTCTTTTGTTGGCAAAGAAAAGAATATATCGGTGTGAAAAATATGTGGATAAGACAACAGGGGAAATAAATCTGTGGTTGCCTTTCCTTTAAAATTACTCTTCAGTCTTTCTACATTTTTGTCTGTTTTTGAATATTATTACTCTGATTGATAACTACAACTATTAATTGGGAGTCTCTTATCTTCCTGTTACTTTTAAGCATTATCACATTTAATTACAGTAATAACAGGTTAAGATCTTAGAGGCAAGTTTCTAAGGTTCAAAAATCTGTGAGATCTTGGCAACTACTTATTTAACCACTTTAATCTTCATTTTCCTCATTAGCAAAGTTGGTTCAATGACAGTAATGTTTACTTTAGAAGGCTATTATCATATTTGAATGAAATAATATCTACAATATATAGAAGAGTGCCTGGAATATATTAACCACTTAAATGTTACTTATTATCATTATCTGTATTTTACAGATGAGAAAATTATACAGATGAGTATGTAAGAGAGAGGCTCAATACTTTCCCAAGATCAGTGAGTGTGCTAGAGGGGGCTTTAAATAAAGGCAATCTTATTCGGCTGTTTTAAATTTTCAGAGGAAGTTTGAAAGATGCAGTGTATACTCTGTGCTCAAAGGCGTGTAGTGTAATTAGTCATCTAGCTGAATCCAGATAGACTCTCTCTCTAACTTTCAATAATTTTTCATCACAATACTTTATATGTTTTTGTATTTATCTCCATTGCATTAGTGAATTCAACATTTCCCATGATTTTAGCAGATGCACCAAAGATCAATAAAGCAGTAGTAAGTTTCTCCACATTCCACAGTGATATGCTAGAACTTCCATTGAGAACTTGAAAGAAAATGGTCCAGAATTAGATCTACCAGGATTAGATCTATTAGATTTATGCATTTCCAGTGTATAGGCAAGGTAAAATATAATTTATTTATTAGTGAAACACCAGAAAGGCTTTGGGACTAAAATATTTCACCAACTGGAACAAATTAATTATTCCACAGAATGAATTTGTAAAAACAGTGCAAGGAAGAATGAAGCTATTTTCTGTTTAAATTCTTCTGAGGTCAGCCCATGTGATAAAACAGTAATATACTCATCTTTATTTGTCATATATTCATGGTCTCCACTAAAGTATAGCAAAAGCCTTCTTTCTTTGCTGGACTTCAAAGTTTAGGTCAGAGTCTGTGCTCCATCAAAATTGCTGACAGATTAGAGATGCAATTAGTTATTTAAAGCTGTCTAGACTATACTGGATATCATTTTTTTAAAAATAAGACTTTGATATGGATTATAAACTACCAGGTACATAATATGAGTTTTGCTTTAGCAGCTCGTTGGACTACTAGTAAGTGCATACATTCACAAGCAACTCCCACTGACTTAGCAAATATGTGCATAAAGCTAATTGAGGGCAGAGTCTCTAGCCCTTAGTAGCATTAGCTCGGTATTATGCACTCCATGTATTTCATCCTCAGATATTCGTTCTATTACTTAATTATATATGCTTGGAGAAAAATTAAGTTTAGGGATGATTATATCATAATTGTCTTTCATGTGTATAGAAAGGAAGTGACATTGATAACTTCAATATTGAATAATGGGTCAAACTGTGAACTCTGCAAATAAAGCACATCTGTAGCAGGTTGTGGTTCAACGGTTCAACAATAATGCAACTAGCATGGTGAGAAATTAATGTAATAGGTGTGCATGGAAATTAGTCAATGTTTAAAAAATGGGAAAATTCACATACAAAATTGATACATTCAGCTTCTTCTTAAACATTGTTAATCCTGGAAACATTGAACCAGTATCTTCCATAACCACAATTTCATTTTGTTAGTCTAGAAACAGCCGAGTTCTTTAGACGGGAACTTGATCCCTTCAGATTAGGACAGTTTGCTGTAGGCACAACCCTTCACACAATTTATGCATAAGCACTTACGTGTGTCCTGTTTCACCCATGTTTCTTTCCTGACCAGGCTCTCTACAACCTCTTGCCTATAGCATTGGTCTTAAGAGTTGATGTGTAGGAACATTTCACTTGTTCTTTCTGATTTCACAGAGTGTAAATTAGAATAGGATGAATTACGGTGTCAGGTGTGCTAGTTCTTTTAAATATGCTCACTGACTGCATCACTAATAACTCATGGCATTTATTCTTGTTGAGTCCAAAGGTGGCTTCAGAATCCTTCCTAACCTTGGTGATTTAGGAAATAAAACTAAGTGCTCAGAGTAGGCATATGCTATGTATGAGTTATCTATTGGCGTGTAACCATATTACCACAAACTTGGTGACTTAATACATCACACATTTATTGTTTCACAGTTTCTGTAAGTCAGTAGCCTGGTTACAACTTAGCTGGGTCTTCTGCTTTAGGATCTTACAAGGTTTCAATCAAGATGTCAGCGGGGGATGGGTTCTTATCAGAGGCCTGGCTAAAGAGGAATTTGCTTCCAAGCTCACATGGTTTTGGCAGCAGTCCATTCCTCATAGATTGTTGGAATGAGGTTTTCAATTTCTTGCTATCTTTTTCCCTGAGGCCACCATCAGTTCTTTGCCACATAGACCTTCCCAAATTGGTAGCTTGCTTTTTCAAAGCCAGCAAGGGAGAGAGCCTCTTTTCCTAAGATGTATGTTCAATTGTATGTACTGTAATCATCCTATCTAATAAAGATGTAATATGCAAATGGTCATTACACTGAGAAGCATAATGACTGGATCACGGATCAGCAGGAGGGTAGGGCAGCGAGCTACAAGCAGGCGCCTGGGAGCTACAGGAGGGGGCAGGGCCTCAAGCTATGAGGGGGATCGGGGAGGAAGGGGAGCAGGAAAGCTACAGGAGGGCAAGGCAGTGGCAGAGAGCTATTGGAGGGTGGCAGTGAGCTACTGGTGAGCTACTGGTGCACAGATTTGTGCGCAGGGCTACTAGTGTATATATAATCATGTATACAGTATTACTTTCATTATATTCTATTGGTTAGGGGCAAATCCAGTCCCCACCATGCTTAAGGAAAGGGGATTGCACACACGAGTAAATATCAGGAGATAGGGATCAAATTTGAATCTGTCCACAACATGAGGTGAAGCTATTCACCATCCTTGACTAAGATTCATTAATCCTATTTAATAAAGAGGAAATATACTAATTGAACCTCACGCTGTCATAAAGATGGTGGTGCCCACACCCAATAAGGAGGGAATATGCTAATTGACTGCCACACCCTCCAAGATGGTGGTGCCTGCAGCCACAAGATGGCCGACAAGGGAGTGCAGTTGTGGGTGATCAGGCCAGCGGGGGAGGGCAGTTGGGGATGACTGGGCCAGTAGGGGAGGGCAGTTGGGGGCAACCAGGTCAGCAGGGGAGCAGTTAGGCATCGATCAGGCTGGCAGGGGAATGGTTAAGGGGTGATCAGGCTAGCAGGCAGAAGCAGTTAGGGGAAGTCAGGCAGGCAGACAGGCAAGCAGTTGGGAGCCAGCAGTCCTGGATTGTGAGAGGGATGTCCAACTGCCACTTTAGGCCCGATCCTGGTGGGATTGGGCCTAAACCAGCGGTCAGACATCCCCCGATGGGTCCCAGATTGGAGTTGGTGCAGGCTGGGCTGAGGGACACCCCCCCCTCCCTTTGCACAAATTCCATGCACTGGGCCTCTAGTGATAGTTATAAAGAGGCAGCTTTTAACTTGGGTTGAGGCAACCTTTTTAACAATTAGAACATTAGTGAATTAAGTGCAACACAGGGACAGCTCAAATATAGAAAAATGAATCAAAAAGATCTAAACATTTAATAAAGTACTGTGGGGCTGAAATTTGCTTCAAGGATCAGAATTCTGTGCTGCTTTGCAAATGTATACTGTGCTTAGCATGGGAAAAGAAGAGGATATTTTCTAGGCATTTGATATTCATACATTCCTGTTTATTTTTCATGGTGTTGAATATGACCATAAACTGAATAAATAGATTTGATAAAATCTTCATAATTACAGAATCCTAAGAATTGACAAGTGGAAATTATCACTTTCCAAAAGTATGCATTGGATAGCTAGTGTATGGCTGAGGTTGTTCTTACAATGAGCAATAGTGGAATAGCAAAATAACCATTTTGTTGCCTTCACAGAGTTTACAATCTGGAGAAATTGGGCCCAACAACACGATTAAAATAGAATAAAATGCAAAAAAGAATTAAGTCAAATGCCATGTTGTAATATATGTCCATTAGTCTGACCCGGTTTTTTCTTTCTGACTGGAAAAGTCAAAGAACATATAAATATCAAACTTCAAGCCCATGAATATTCTCCTTGACTGCTAAAGCCTTAAACAGAAAGTCAGTAAAATACTTGAGAGAGATGCCTTTAAAGCTAGGCTTCAGGGAGAGAGCATTCCATTGAGGCTTAAGGAAATACCCCAAAAAGAATACAAAGACTTTATCCTATAGCCAATTTATCTTGTTATAACATATGCAACTTTTGAGATTCTCAAAAAATAAAAAAAATGAAAGTATTAGGATTTACCAGCATAAAACATTTTGATCCTTATATATTTTGATTCCAGTTAAAAATTAAAACTAGGCACAAATAGCTGGTATCCAAAATTAACAGCTGAAATAGAAAAAACAAAAGAATAATCAATGGTTTACATAGGATGTAAAATTCATGAAGGTAGGGACCTTTATCTGCTTACTTGCTTGCTTTATTTATTTATTTATTTATTTATTTATTTATTTATTTATTATTTTATACTGGCGTATTTATTCCAAGAACCTCGGATGTGTCCCAGCATGTAGCTGGTGCTCAATAAATATTTGTTGATAGAAGAAAGAGCTGGATTTCTCTGACTTCTTTGTCAGCTATAAGCAGTACGTAGCTCTGTGTGGGAAGAAAGGCATAGAACAGTGACATGGCAAATCAGGGGTGGTTTTACTCTAAGAGTATTAACTTGATTCTAATTTAGAATCTATATTTGTATTGAAAGGTACAGGAAGTGCCATTTGCTCCCTTACAGAATGTTCTGGAACTTGTGCTTCTGAGTCTATAATTAAATGTGCCACTTATCTTAATGAGCCCATGCCACTCTTCTCTCTGCACAGAGCTGCTTAGCACAACTGAACCAGAGCGGTGATAGCGAAGATCAGACTGCAGGATCCTGGCGCATCCCTGGCTGCAATTAGCTTCTGTGACAGTCTAGATTGTTTTTAATTGTATGTTTATCTTCGGGATCCAGAGATTGGCCGTAGCAATGGAAATTGGCATTTCCATTGCACAGAAAATGGTTTCAATCCAGGATGTGATTTGGAGAGGAATCAGTGGTCACCAAGAGGTTAGATTTTACATAAACTAGGAGAGACCAGCTTAATCTTAGGAATTCCATCAAACTTCTCTTAAAAACAGCCCAAAACCACCTTTGTCCCAGAATTCAGTGGGCACCTGTAATGTAAGATAAATTGTGTTCCCCAAAATGATATATTCAAGTCTTAAGTCCTGGTGCCTGTGACTGTGACCTTGTTTGGAAACAGTGTCTTGCAGAAATAACCAAATTAAAACGAGATCATGTAGGATTAGGGTGAGCCCTAAATCCATAAGAACTGATGTTCTTATAAAGAGAGATATATTTGAAGACATAGAGGACACAGAGGGATGCAGGCCCTGTTCCAAAGGAGAAGGAGATTGGAGCAATGCAGCTACAAGCCAAGGAATTCCTAGTGTTGCTGGCCACCATCGTAGGCTCAGAGGAGGCAGGCAGAGAGTCTTCCATGGGGCCTTCAGAGGGAGGACGGCTCTGCTGTCACCTTGATTTTGGACTTATGGCTTCCAGACCTGTGAGACAATAAGTTTCTCTTGTTTGTGGACATTTAGTTTGTGATTGTTTGTTGCAACCCTGGGAAACTAATAGAGTTCCTCGGTTGAAAAATGAGTCATGTGCTTACATGCTTTCTCTGCCTACTCTCGCTTTTCTCAATGCTTCGAACCTACTTTTTGAAAAGTGAGAATAGACTCTGACTCTGGGGTGAGGTATTCCAGGCCAGCTTGGAGAAGTAGTAGTGTTCTTCCACTTAAAAATAATTAAAAACAAAGCAACTCCATGGTGAAATACAGCATTTTGTGATGACAGCTGGCTAAACCTAAAGTACATGGTATGAAGCTGGAATAAAATTATTGGGACAACTATTTTGTATATATCTTGAAAGGATGTAAAATTGTATACTGTGCTAACATACTTAAGCACTTAAAACTCTTTTTATTTTTAGGAAATATTGCTAAAGAAATTATCAAGAAACACAGAAAATTTAGGTGCATGTTGCTTAGCACCGTGCTGTTTATAATAGGAAAAAGCATAAATGATCGGCATGTATAGAATTATCAGATTATTAAAATGGTTTAGCATACAGGTATTAAAATATGGGGCTGTCCAAAAGCCATTTTTGTACTAGCTTTGAGGAGGATGTGGGTATCTTGAGGGCATTTCAGTGGCTGTTTAGAGATGAGATAAAGTCAGGATCAACTATGCTTATCCTACAGTTTCATTTAATCAGATCTCAATTTTATCTGTTTAAAATTTTGAATTTCTGAGTAAGATATAAGCTGAGGGTCGGGCGGGGGGACGACAAAACACTATTGTTGTTATGGGTTGAATCCCCCAAAAGGTGTTGAAGTCCTACCCTCCTAGTACCTGAGAATGTGACCTTATTTGGAAATACAGCCTTTGTTGATTATCAAGTTAAGATCATTAAGGTAAAGCCTACTGCAATATGACTCTGTCCTTTAAAAATGAGAACTTTGGACACAGAAGAAGATACCCAAGCAGGGAGAACACTGTGTGAAGGTGAGGGAAGAGATTGGAGCGATACATCTCAGCCAAGGAGTGCCAAAGATTGCCAGCAAGCTGCCAGATGCTAGGAGAGAGGCATGGGAGAGATACTCCTTCCCAGCCTGAGGAGGGGATTAACCCTGTCAAGGCTGGGCTTAGACTTCCAGCCTCCAGAGCTGTGAGAGAGTACATGTCTGTGGTATAAGCTATTCACTTGGTGATATTTTCTCATGGCAGCCCCAGGAAATAATATAATTCTGCTGCTAAAAGGCAGCCTGACACTTACTTGTTACACACATTTGACATACTCTTCCTTAGGATAACTGTAGGAGGTTCTTCCTGGCATCTAAGACTAAGGGGTATGCTACCTGGGGAGGCCAAGTCCTACCTGCCCATTAGGTTCAGAAAAAAAAGGGGAAGTGGGGTGATCAGGCTTCTTTTATGTCACCCAGAAAAGGATTCTTAACTCTGTTCCTATAACACAGGCCAGTCTATCCCTGAGAAAAGCACTCCCACACAAGATCTGACAATAACCAAAGGTGTACCCCAAATGAGCCAATGATGAAACATGACAATATGCCATTAGAGTAGCAGCCTAAGCAGAGGAGTATGGCAAACAGAAAGAGTGAAGTAGAACTGCTGAACAAGAGAAATGGCAAACGAAACAATGGCATGGTGGTACTCTCGTGCTGCACAAAATCATCACATCTGGAACGAGAACCATGATTTCGAGGGATACACTCAGGGCTTGGAAGATCAAATGGAAGCACTATCATAGTATATAAAGCGAAACTGAATAAAGACATAAAAGAAGAGAGATAATGGACCTGCAGGATATATCTAGGAGACCACTTCTGTGAGTTCAAGGACGTCCAGAAGAAGAGGGCTCCCAGGGAGGAAGATGAGAAGAGGCAGCCTTGAAATATATAAAAATTACCCTAAACTAAAATTATTACATTATTAAAAATCACCCTACGTTAAAACAACATTAAATATGATTTATCAGAATAGAAGAGCTCATATGGCAGTTTGAGTTGATAAAAAAGATACACTAAGCATAGCTTTATACATAAAAATAAAATAAAGACTGTTGAAAGTGCCAAGAACACTAATAAAAGTCAAATCCCATTAGGCATGTAGGCAGATGTTGAAATTAAAAAAAAATAATGTAGCTTAAAGGAGAGAGCAAAAAAAGATCATTGAGAATAAATCTAGTTATGTATTATTTTTGTAATCTACATGCACCCTTCTACACCTCACCAAAACATACACACACACATAGGCCATGCTTTTCTGGTCTTGCAATCCTTTGGGTATTCAAAATCATTTTGGATATTTATTATGCATTAAAAAATTGACATCTTCCACTATTCTAACAATTATTTTGACTTGCTTCCAGACACTTGAAAAGATTTTTAATTTCAGGAAACATATTTGATCTCTAATATTTCTATCACTTTTAATGGCTGATCCCTGGAGATCCCCAGCAATTATATTTATTCCACCAGGTGTGAGTTTTAATAAAAGCGTTCCTCATTAACTAATTATATAAATTGACTAAATATATACCTCAGCTGGCTCCATTTAAATAAATGATGCTTGTTTGCATATAGGTATAGCTTTTTTTAAAAAAAAAAACACCTATCCTTTATTTTCTAATTCTTTAGATTGTTATCATGCAAAATCTAAAAAAATATACATGGCAAGAAAATTAATGTCATATATATGTGAGGAAATCCAGAAATTTACATTCTTCTTCCAAATACAAAATTGCATTCTTGACTTTCCTCATCTGTAAAATAAGCATGTTGCCAGCGGTTCTCAACCTGTGGGTCGCGACCCCTTTGGGAGTCTAACAACCCTTTCATAGGGGTCGCCTAAGACCATCCTGCATATCAGATATTTACATTACGATTCATAACAGTAGCAAAATTACAGTTATGAAGTAGAAACAAAAATAATTTTATGGTTGGGTCACAACATGAGGAACTGTGTTTAAAGGGCCAGAAGGTTGAGAACCACTGGATTAGACTGTCTGTAAGTCCTTTTAAGCATTTAATTCTGTGCTTCTGTGATTTTTATGAACTATCTATCTGTTCTAACTGACCCGAGAGCAATCCGAAGGTGGATTTCTATGCACCTTACAGAATTTTCCAACCTGCCTCACATCAAAAGAGAAGTTAAGAGACAATATTAATCTCTCCAGAAATTTTCATGCACCATAGGCAGGATATAGGTGAAATGCTGGAACAACATTAAGCTTCATTTTGAGAGGATTTTATTTCTGTGGGTCATATCCACAGGCTGTTTTGACTCAGGGTCTCAATGGTAGGACATACATTTCATGGGAAAGTGTACTCTGTTATGAGGAGTGCAGGTTCTGAAACTGGAGAGAATAAGAAAAGTAGGATTAAGAGAGAAGGTATTTTTTTGACTCTGGCCTGGGTCTCTCTGGTCATTATATAACGCAATGGTGACTGCCATGTAAAGAGGGACTTGACTTCTTGTTTTTATTTTCCAGTGAATTATTAGTAAATTTTACTCCTATGAAAGAGTGAAGTTATCCAGATGTTTGCATAGAGTGGCTTTAGAATTGTTATCAAAAGAACTACCATAAAAATTGCCAATCAAGTTTAGACTGATTATATCTTGCCTTGAAAAGTTACAAGCTTTCTCAGCTGGTTTGTGTGACTCTGGGGTCTCTACTCTTTCAGAGGTATCTTTCTGAAGCACAAATTTTGAGCAGTTTAAAAGCTGCAGAGAAATCCCACTGTCTGATTAAGAAAAGAGGAAGTCCAAACTGGCCAGACAATATTTATTTCTTACATGTTATTTAAAACTACTCAATTTTTTAAATTAAATGCCTGATATATTTAGGCTGGGCCTAACCTAAGCTTCTAGCCATAGAGAAACAACTCAAGTGTATTTAATATTATTTGTATTTTTTGTCTTTGCCCCATTTCTGAAAAAAAAATTTTCAGTTCTCTTTCACCACCTCCACACCAGATGTATACCTACTTATCTACAAAGCTCAATATCAGCTGTAATTTATGTGCATTTGAATCAATTCCTTTGTTTCACCAAACAGTAAATAAATTGGTCTTCCTAATTAATTTTGTTTTCAAATTATAGGGCGGTAATACTTTTTTTTTGTAACATAAAGAGAGGTAGCATGAGAAAGAAAAATAGAATGTCCTCCTTCATTAATCTTCCCACAGCACTTCAAATGTGCACTTTGTTTATGAATAGCATACATACAGAAAAGACATAAATCATGGGTCTGAACCTTGATGAATTTTCACAAAATGAACACACCCAGAAATCAGGTCCCAGATTTTCAAAAAGTGTGTTAGCAGCAAACCAACAGTCCCTTCGTTCTCCTACTGTTACTTCCCCTCAAGGGTAATGACTACTGTGATTTCTGTTATCTTAGAGAAGTTTTGCCTCTTTTGAGATTTTGGAATCAAGCATTACTAATTGTCTTGGGTCTGACTTCTGTTCAACATTGTGCTTGTTAGATTCATCATTGCTCTTACACACATTTTTGTGTATACATATGCATGGTTACAAACACATACACACACACATACACACACATACACACATATAATATATGCAGATGCATTTCTTTGGGGTCTGCACTAAGAAATAGGCATGGTTAGTATACAGATGGTAAATTGTAGTGGTTACTACCACCCAGCAGTGGCTGAACAATTTACATTCACAACATCAGTTTTTAGTTTATAGTTGCTGAGGTTGGTTAGATCCAGGTCTGTTGTACATAGCTATCATATATATATATATATGATTTTTTACAGAGAGGAAGGGAGAGAGATCGAGAGTTAGAAACATTGATGAGAGAGAAACATCGATCAGCTGCCTCCTGCACATCTCCCACTGGGGGTGTGCCCACAACCAAGGTACATGCCCTTTACCGGAATCGAACCTGGGACCCTTCAGTCTGCAGGCTGACGCTCTATCCACTGAGCCAAACTGACTAGGGCCATAACTCTCATTCTTATTGGATTAGTGGGCTACCTGGAACATTTTCTGTTTATGTCAATGGAAGAAGTACAAGAGGAATGAGGGGAAGCATGCATTGTTCTTCAGGCCTTGATCGAGGGCCAGTACACTGACTTCTGTCCATATTTCATCAGCCAAATAAAGTCATATGGCCAGGCCAAACATTAATATATGATCCCTCTTTAGTGGAAAAAGCTGAAAAGTTATGTAACAAACATGTGGGTACAGAGAAATGTGAACATTGAGAATGAAAATGTAGTCACCACAGTTTGCTCTCTTGATGATATTTATTTATATTCCTACAACACACAAAATGTACTCACTCTCCAAGACATTCTAAAAGTCTTACCTGATCCTGGTACCAGGCTCAAAGAATAAATTTTATGTTTTATGTCAGGTCAAAACTTTTCTTTTCCTATTTTAAATCTTCTGAAAAACAAAACAACAGATAAGTCAGCCTTATATGGGACTAACACAGGGATAGGAAAAATCTATAAACACTCTCATTTAGAAAAGGGGTGTATAGGGAACACATACCAATCACTGCTTCTTAGAAATTTTGGAATCTGAGTGGGCAGATGCTGCTGCAGCTGGCCATCTGTGGGACATGGAATGTTCTCTAATTGGGCTCTGGGTATACTTACCGAGATGATTCCCAAGTCTGTTGGTCTCCATGACTTTTAAATCTACTTCTGGGAGAGTTTCTTTTCTCTGCCAGTTTTCGTTGGTCAGATCTAAAGAAAGATTTAGATTATATCATTCTTGGATATTGAGATGTTTTCTAAGACTCTGTCCTGGCTTAGATATGTTTAGTCAAGATGTTTGAACTTGAGCAGTTTTAGTCTTTTTAATTCAAACTAGGGATGCTTTTGCTAATACGGATTTTCAACATTTTTGTGGATATTTTATGTATTAGATTTCAATCAACTATATGTGACAAAAGCACATCTATAAATATTATCAAAACATGCTCCTCTTTTTATATTCTTTTTAGTTTATTTCTTTTTATTTTCTTAGTGCTTCTGTTGTCTTTATTGAGAAGTCAACTTTCAGAATTATTCTTGATCCTTTGATGGTAATGCATCTTTCTTTTTTTTTCTGGCAGATTTTAAGATTTATTTCCTGTCTTGGATTTTTAGAGTCCCTTTATACTAAGTCTATGGTTTAGTTTTCTTTCATTTTTTGGGTTTTGTTTGTTGTGTTTGTATTTATTCACCTTCTTTTATTCAGTCCTCTCCAACCCCCTTCCCTCTGGCATTTGTCAGTCGGTTCCAGGTATCCAAGCCTCTGGTTCTATTTTGTTCATCAGTTTATTTTGTTCATTAGATTCTGCATATTAGTGAGATTATATGGTATTTGTCTTTCTCTGAGTGATTTGTTACAAGTGAGCACACTGGTCTGATACCTGTTATTCTATTCTATACTCAAGTAGAAAGCTTTTCTTTTCTTTAATTTATTTTAAAAATCTATTTTATTATATTGTGTGGTAAGTTTTCCATATGGATCTATTTCTTTGAAGAGACTATGAGCCCAGGAACTTCTTGAGGACAAACGTTGTTCTTAACTGAGTATGTTATGGTATACAAGACTCACAATAAATTAGATATTTTACACTTTTGAGGTTGAATTATAAACAGACTCATTTGGGAATATAATCAACCACATGAACTCCAACCAGAAAAAAATGCACATGCAAACATATACTCAAATATTTGGATATCATTGTTATAGTTTCAACAACCACTCAGTCCCATCCATGGGATAAGTAGGCTTTAGAGATCACAGGGTAAAAAAAAAAATCCCTACAAATTAAGTTACTGACAAATAAATAAGTTATTTTGCTGTGCAATTAACTTTGCAACTTGTTTCCATTCTACTTACTTACTTTTTTTTTTCCTGGCAATGAGAGTCTCTTTACTTTTTAATTTTATTTTATAATTGATAATTTACAGCTGACATTCAATACTATTTTAAATTAGTTTCAGGTGTACTGCATAGTAGGCAGACAATTATAGAATTTATAAAGCAATTCCCCCTATAATTCAAGTACCCACGTGGCACCCTACATAGATATTACAGTATTATTGACTGTATTCCCTACGCAGTATTTTACATCCCCATGACTATTTTGTAACTATCAATTTGTAATTCTTTATCTCCTTAACATCATTTTATCTATAGGTTAATTTTGAGGATGGCAACCTCAATAGCATCACTTTTGCCATATTTATCTTTATCACCTCCATCCTTCATAACTGAATAGGGCATACTAGTTTTAAAACAATTTATGTTAATAAGCATGTTGCTTCTAATTTGTGACGATAGAAATCAGTACATACTACTAATATGGAGATAAGGCATGAATTTCACAGTCCAACAGCCATGTAAAGATTAAGAGTCCCTGTGATCTTAAGCTTTCCTTCTTTCCAAAACTTTAAATTCTTTTTCTTGAAGAGAAAGTATTTATATATAGTATTATGATAACTAAATAAAATGATATGCGTACAGTGCTTGTTGGAGAGCTTCTTATTTTGTAAAAACTCAAAACTGCTTTGTATTGCTTTTTTAAAAAAAATACTTTCCATTTTAAAGTTAAATAAACCAAAGCTTTAAAATGTGAAAGAACTATCCAAATTCACAAGTGAGGTCTGTAAAAACAATGAGACTCTTTATTTTGACTTTGAGTTCAGAATTTTACCGCAATTCTTTTTTAATATGTATATCAATTAATTGACTATCTTTAGTGCATGAGAGAAATTGCAAAATTATGTTAAAGAAAGGAATATTTTCCCATGACAGTTATGCTATTATCCCACATAGGAAATAATCTGAGAGAAATGAATCTTTATGAGAGTCATCGGTCTTTACATCTTCACTCTAAATATTCTCCAAGGAAAAGACACGACTGAGTTTTGCTGCATAGATCTGGAAATCCCTGCAAATGAAATAAAAGGCTTCTAGAACAACTGTGTATTCTGAAATATGAGACAAGCCAGAACAGCCCCACTCTGGATGAATCATTTTTAAAGTGCTTGAGAAACCACAAAACCTAAAAGGATTTCTAAAAACGAGGAGGGAAATGTGTGTGGTGCATAAAAAACAAACATTCAATTTACTGTAGAGACAAAAATTTTAAAGACCCTAATCTTGTCATTTGAATTGACTGTTAGTTTTAAGAAAGCATTGAAAAGTAATAAGCCCTTCTAATGAAAATGGAAAAACAGCATAAATAGGTGAGGTGCAGACTGTGGGTAAGAAAAAGGGAAACTAATAATAATGTCACCAAATCTTAGAAGTAGAAAGAATTATACAGGTGTTAGTCCTTTATTTTCTTTTAAGAGATGAGGAAATAGATAATCAGGTTCAGTGACATTTTCAAGTTAGGGGCACAATATAAATCCTCAGCAATAAGGCAGGTTTTACCCTGGTCTCCCAGCCAGTTCAGCCATAATCACAAATAACCTTCATTGTGTACTTTCTGCTACCAGATTCTAGCAGTCAATTTAGTTGGGGCTGGGAGAACATGAGGCTCCCCAGTAACACATGAAGATGAAGTCTAGAAAGTATTTGAAAAACATCTGAAAGCAAATATAGGCAAGTGAGTCTGCCCTGACTGCTTTGTGTTGGGCCAAACCATTCGGCGGGGTTTCTGCCTTGTTTTCTCCAGCTAAGATTAAAGTCCAACCTAAACCCTAGCTTACCTGTAAAAAAAATCCTGACACCTTTCTGAGCTTGTATCTTTACTCTTTCTCCAAGGAAATGAATTTTGTTCCCCATGTGTGCCTTCTCACGTGCTTCTTAGCTGCTGACTTGAATCTTGTTCTGAATGAACAAACCATTTGAAAATACAAACTTCTGCTATGTTACATGTTGAAATGATTAGATCGACCACTTTTAGTACCAGACCTATCCTGGAACAAGTATGAATTGGCCTTCTACCTTTTTTTTTTTCGTGCTAGAAGCCAGCCCAATACCAGAGGTAATTTCACCAAGCCTTGGTCCATTCATTTATATTATCTAAGTTTTCTTAGACAGTCCTTACAACACATTGAAGTGGATGCTAATATTAGTCCCATTTTATAGATGCACACCTAAGGCACAATGAGGTATAGAAACTTGTTGTAGTTGACACAGCTAGCAAGGAGAAGAAACCAGATCTGCCCTGAATCTGAGGTTAGACACATTGTGAGTTCTGCCCTCTGAAATTCCAAAGCAGTCTGATCTTTCTTCTACACGGAAGTCTATCGTTGAAAGTTATGTATTCTCTTCTCTAGGGTTAAAAACAATTTCTAGCATTCTTAATCTTGTGATATGTTTTTTCTTCCTTCCCTCCTTCCTTTATCATTCTTCCTTCCTCCTTCCTTTGCTCCTTCCTTCCATTTCTTTTATTACAACACAAATTCTTCTTTAAAAAAAAAATACTCACCCTAGGATATTTTTCCATTGATTTTTAGGGAGAGTGGAAGAGAGAGGGAAAGGCAGAGAGAAACATCGACTTGAGAAAAACAAATGGATATGTTGCCTCCTGAACAACCCAGAACCAGTCAGTGCCCAGGCCGGGGAGGATCCTACAACCCAGGTACATCCCCTTGACCAGAATGGAACCAGGACCCTTTGGTCTGCAGGCCAATGCTCTATCCACTGAGCAAAACTGGCTAGGGCACAAGTTATTATTCTCTTTCTCTCCTATCACCTCTCTCCCTCTCATCACCCCACAAGAGGCTTGTCTCTAATTCGGATGCCTCTGATCTGTCAGAATACAAAACCAAATCTTATTCTAGATGGTCTTGTATCTCTATTATTTATGCAAGGACTGGCAGGGCCACTTTCCTTCCCTTTGGAAAGGTATAAAACTTAACTTTTTTTTTCTTCTATTTAAAGTCACTGATGGCATGTTCTGATCTCTTTCTAGAACTGCAGAGCCCATCGAACTGAACACCTTTGGGGGTGAATGAATTTTTAGGAAGAATTCAATGTGAGTTGTTCTCCTCTTCTACAGCAATATGTCCCACTTCTGATAGAAACGCACTCTTCTCTTTTTAAAGCTCTGCCTATATCTTTTCTAACTAACATAATCTCGTTCTAACCATTACAACTAAACTAGCAGGTTAGATATTTGTATACCTATTTCTATGATTAAAAAGGCTCTTCACATTATTTAATTTTTGATGAAGGGCTTTTCTTAAAGTTCAATGGCAACACTTCTTTCACAGCTCCCCAAAGAAACCCAATAAAATTAGGTGAGTGAAAGTAGTTTTGATATAAGAGGGATTGAAAAGAAAAGGAAGATTCGAGGAAGATGGAGAGAGCATGTAACTGAAATTGTCGCCATTCATATATTTTGTATCTCCAGCCCGGCCTCTAAACCATTATGTCCAAAATAATTTAGAAGTCTAATAGGCATCCCAAACATAACTGAAGTCTTGATTCTCTCCTACATAAGTATTACTTTATTTCCCCCTGTCTTGGTAATGGAGAATTCATTTTCTAGTTGCTTAAACAAAAATGTTGAAGTTAACTTACAGACTCCCTTCTATCTCTCACACCACACATGCAATGGAGCCATAAATTATATATACTCTATCTTTCTATACACCCTAATTTTAAGCACTTCTCAGTACCTCAACTGCTACAACTCTGGAGCTTTCTACCACAATCTCCACCTGGAGGATTTTAGATCTCTCCCAATTGATGTTGCTGCCTTCACCCTTGAATTACCACCACCCATAGTTTATTCTCTATACAGTATCAGTATACATAAGTCATACTATGTCACTTCTTAGTTCAAAACCAGTAACCTCCCATCACACTAAAAGTAATTTCCAACTCATGGCTTATAAGGTCTACCTTACTTGACCCCAGATATCTCTTTGTCATAAATTGTACTGTTTCTCCCACTTTCACTGCACTTAAGGTGCAATATCCCCATTGTTCTTCTTATAATAGAGCAAACTAAAACATTAGAAATATACTCCATCTTAGGGTCTATGCACTTGCTGCTTCTTGTGCATAAAATGTTCTTGTGATACTCAAATTGTCATGGCTCATGTATATTTCTAGAAGTATATCTTTGCGCTCAACCTGTCAGAGGCCTTCCATGACAGACTGTCCCATCACTCTCTGTGCATAGCCTTAGCTTGTTCTTCATGGCAGTTATCTGTGACTAACTCATATGTCATTTTTGTTGTTGTTTCCTATTCTCTCCATGAGGATAAGGACTATGTCTGTGTTATATTGTGTTGGATCCCCAGTGCCTAGAACAGTGCTGTAACCTGTTAGGTACACAATCATTTTTGTCCAGTGAGTGAATGAAAATATAATAAGCTTTTACCAAGGCCACTGTTTGAGATTGGACTATGGTAAGAACAGAAAAGTTATAGAATCAAGGAGAACTTGAGTCTGAATTATTTTCTGGTTCTGCCCACCTTATCTTTGGCAAGATTCTAAGCCTTGTTTTTTGAAACAGTAAACTAGATACATATATACATACACACACACACACATATACACACACACACACACATATATTTAACATAAAACTACAGGGGAGCTTGCGGTGGTGTGTGCTCTTGGCTGGTTCTACAACTACAGCTGAATGGGGGCCTCTGCTTATGTGTCTCCATCCTAGTGGTCATAGTTCTCATGAGGGATCTTCACTATAAAGGTATTGATTAGATTTCTTTGGAGTGGTGGGGAAATTATAATGTTTTATATAGAAAAATGTCTTGCTGATAATTTAATATATTCAACGAAATTGAATCAACATGTGTACACATGCATATACCTGTGTGTCCATGCACGTGTGTGTGTGTGAGAGAGAAAGAGAGAGAGAGAGAGAGAGAGAATGAAATAACAACATATTTAAACTACTGTTTGGTCCTTCCTTCTCTTTGCATCCCACTCACCTTGCCTAGATGATGTGTGCAGAAGAGCTTCCTTGCTCTCATAAAAAAAACAGTTGAGAAGCCCAAGGCTCCCACCAGCGAGGTAATTGGGGTGTGTGCACCTGTGCTTGTTTGTAAGCTTGGCTTGTTACAACCTGTAGACATGTTTTCCAGCAGATGTTTGACATCATTTGTCTCCTAGCACACGCGATGTCCTCCTTGAATCGTGGCAAGATGTGGATTGGGGCTGGGAACTGCCGTCCAAATTAGTGCTGCACGGAGCAGTTCACCGCTGCCTGAGGCTGCTGCTCCTTAAGGATGACTGGGATCCTTGAGCTGTGTGTGGGAGGGAACATGACAGTTTAATTTGAATACCTCTGCGGAGGCACCCAGTTCTGAAAGACACATTCTCTGCTATGCACTCACAATCCTGTGCTGTCACTCTGCCTGTGCGGTCCCAGCTGCAGCCTGACGGAGAGGGAAGAGATAGCCTGTGTTCTAAATCAGCGTGCTATTGTCATCAGAGTCGTGGTTAAGAGTTTGTCTTCTGGAAGCAGCCTGCCCGAGTTCGATTGCTGACTCTGCAACTGTTGAGCTATGTGGCCATGGTATTGACTTAACCTTGATTTCCTCACCCGTAAAATTGTGATGACCCATAATAGCATGCATCTCCCAGAGTTATTGTGAGGATGAAATGTAATCTTTCCAGTAAAACACCGAACACCTCCTAGAACATAGTAAGTTTTAATAAGTACCGATGATCATTATCAGGAATGGAATTGGGTTTAATAAAAATAGTTGTTCAAAGAGTAATTAGAAAAGGCCATGTAAGGACCATGGGGTGCCCTAATAACTCTAATTCAGAGCAGGATGGGATCAGAAACCTATGTACATAAGCAAACATCAGGGACTACAGGAGAAGCAGTACTTCTTGGAGGTTGAGGATGGAGGTAAGATATGTTTCATTGAGGAGCTGATTTAATTGAGATATAGAAACCGAGTCATATTTAAATAGAAGAAAGCCATAGTCAACATTCTAAGCAAAGACTGAGGCACTGTTAAAACTCCTTTTCGTAATATGAGTAACTCTGGGGTTAGTGTCCCTTTATCTGATTTGAAAGTTCTTTCAGACTTGTGAGGAAGTAGAATTCACATACAGCTATGGTCACAGTGAGTTAAGGGCAGAGAATAAAAATAACATTTGTTGAGCATGGACTATGCACCAAATACTGAGCCAAGCAATTCATTTTTAATCCTGTCATAAGCATCCAGGAAACGGGGTTGCTGTTTCCATTTTACAGATGAGAAAACAGTAACTCAGGAGAGCTAAATAAAGTAAATTTTCCTTAGCTGGTGGAATCTAGATGCAAACCGAGATTTAAATTGCTATGGATTCTATATGCATTCTACATGGCCATGCTGCCTGTTGCTATCAGAGGCTGAGATTCATTTTTTCTGAATGAATGTACATTTCAGATTCCCTCTTACTAATTAGATCTGTGTGTTGCATCTCTTTTTTATGTTATGGTAAGAAATATGGTGATATTTCTTAGGCACACTGAGGAAACGAAGGACACAGGGGATCAATGGCACAGAGATCCCCACCAAGAGTCCTGCTTAGGAGCCACCAGCAATTCTCTTCTGCCGCATGAGTGACAGCTCTATGCAGGATGCATTTCAGAAAATGAGCATTCTCTACAAGATCATTCCACATTTTGACTGTGCCACGAAACGCCATATGTATTTACATCACACTAGTAGTAATGTTTAAACGAAAACTTTTAAGGCAGTTTTTATATTATTCTGAATGATGAAACAAGATCAATTTGTTTCTCTCTTAGGGCTTGGAAGGAAGTCTTACTATTCCTCACCAGTCATCAAAAGAACCTGGTGTTGCTACACCTGTGACAGGTATCCTAAAGGATATGCAAAGTGTCTGGAACACATCTGGTTAGATCAGCAATCCTCATGTAATTAGACTCAGCACGGTGTGGCTTTCTCCTTCCTGGCCGAACAAACTTCGCATCCCTCCCGCCTTTCACTTGAGTATATTTATAATCCTGTAACCAGTTGCTTCTGGGAACTGTTTCATGATCTGCTCCCTGAACCTGTTTGCATCATCAGCTTATTCTGTAGGGTCAGGCCTTTCCTTTGAATCCATTTATTAGACTTTGACACTTGTCTGTACTTCAAATTGAATCTTATATTCTGGATCTTCTTTATCTCAAATTTGAAACCTTGTTCTGGTCTATGACCTTCCGACATATGCAGACACAGGCTAATACACACACATTCATGTGCAGTGAGGTTCCTCTAAATCCAACTGGACAGCAGAGCTCCAGGTGCCTGGATTACCTGGGTGAAGGACACTGCAAGTAGCAGGGAGAATTCAACTCTCCTCCTCCTCCTCCTCCTCCTCCTCCTCCTCCTCCTCCTCCTCCTCCTCATCCTTTTCCTCCTCCTCCTCCTTTTCCTCCTCCTCCTCCTTTTCCTCCTCCTCCTCCTTTTCCTCCTCCTCCTCCTCCTTTCCCTTCTCCTCCTCTTCCTCATCCTGTGTATGTGTTTATATATAATCACATTGTTTCTATACAAACACTGTGTGTTTATATATAATCTATTTTACTGTTGAGAAAAATAAGGCTAGGAAAGGTTAGCAAACTTGCCAAAGGTAGGGACAGAGAAGACAAGATGTGTTTCAATATTGAGAGCTGGGAAGAATTTGTGGGAGGTGCGTGGGGCAGATTCCCTGCATATCACAGCTTCTGAATCAAAAAGAAGAGACAATTTTACTTTTATGAAGCATGTCAAAATTTGTACAGCACTTCTTACATCCTACCATATTTCTCTTTTCAACATGAAAAGGAGGGTTTTATATCCATATGTTGGCTATTCTAAAATAGTGCTTTTTCCAGGGTACTGATTCGGTGAGTTGCAAGGAGCCAACATTGGCTATAATCTTTGAAGAAGCCAAAATTCTGGAATGACAATTGTTGCCTCATGCATTATTGTAAGCATCCAGGAAGAGGATTATTGTCTAAGCTAAGGGTATTCAGACAGTTTCTTGCTGTGTGGTAAATGTAAGTTACAGAAGAAGTTAAAGAATATTATAGTGGTAGCTGAGGAATGGAAAGGGTCTGAGGGTGCAAAGGGATTATGAAAGAGGGTAAAGTGCAGGTAAGTTGGCCACTGAGTAGATGAAATGGAAGGAATCCCTTGGTGTTCTTGTCAAGAAAATTGACAATGGCTTAAATGTAATCCATTATCAGTAAATGACATAAAAAAGTATCAATTATCTGTGATTATAGTCATCAGCCTGTTACAGTATGTACTTAAAAATAATAGTGTGATATCCACAATTGATTAGTGGTTTGGTAAATGGCAGAATTCTAGCACAGAGGAAATAAATACTAACTATGCTTGAAGACCATTCTCCCACAGCTTTACCCAGTAAGAAGAATAAGAAACGTTTACAGAACACCAGCCATTGCTATCTGCCTTCGATGCATCCCAGGAGGCTCTGGAGTAGCGAAGGCAGGTGTAGGAGTGGGAAGAAGATTCATTATTATCAGCTATTTTGGGCTATAAGGCTAAAAATTACTAGCTTTTAGTCTTGTTAAAAGAAAGTCTCTCCTTTCAAACAAGTCTTCTTCACCTGGGGAAGAGCATAGTAGTCTTTTGGGAATATATTTTATTTTGTGGTTTTCTATTTTAGTGAACCCACACACAAATAAAATACATACACACACACACACACACACACACACACACACACACACACACACCCTTTCTGTTCACATAGACATCTGTATACTCCCTCCTATTTTTAAACAAAGAATTTCTAATCTTTAGACCTTCCAACCTTTCAGTAACCTGAATTCTAAATAAGAGATAAATGGGCTTCGATACCCCCCAAATCTTATATTTGTTCAATGCAGAGTAATGTATGTCCCACTACCCTAGCCCCAATATCAGGAGGCAAGCTGAGCTCTCCAAATAACTAAAAAGAAGCCCAGTCTATATATTTTTTTCACACTTTAAATCTTCATGAACTTCGCACATTATTTATTATCCTGTAACTTCCAGTTGTGTGTGTATGTGTGTGTGTGTGTGTGTGTGTGTGTGTGTGTGTGTGTGTGTTTATTTTTCTCTTAAACTTATTGGGGTGACACTGGTTAACAAAACTATACCAGTTTCAGGTGCACAATCATACAGCCCATCATCTGTACACTTTATTGTATGTTCACCACCTCAAGTCAGTCTCCATCCTTCGCCATTTACCCTCTCTATACTCCTCCATGTTTCTCCATCTCACCTCCAGCAATCATCATACTGTTTATGACTTCCCGTTTTTTAATCTTTTTATGTTTCCTCTGGAATTAATGGTCTGTCATCAGCAAAACTGCTCATATATGTGCAGATTGTTCTCTGAATGTTATTTTATCTTCTCTGAAGAAAACCTGACTGTGCTCTGAGGACACTGTGGCTTATCCTCTCAGGAGTGGTTATTTCTCCCACAATTCTCAAACCACCAGTCCTAGTGCAGGAAAGGGAGTTGGCTATGCAGCTGTATTTTTCTCCCACATAAGCTTCCAGATCTTTTTCCTAAAAGCCCCAGCTTGAAATCTCATGTCATCAAATTATATCATCTACTTTCCACCCCTCAATAGTGTTCTTGCTTACCAGTCTTTGAACTACTTTTCTTTATATGTGAATGATTTTGGTTGAGTGTTACTATATATACAGGGTGAGACAAAAGTCGGTTTATAGTTGTTCGTGTGGAAAACAACACAATAAATAATAATACCAGAATGAACTCTGTTTTGCATACTTACAACTGTAAACTTTCCAGTCATTCATGGTCTCAGTTCCTTGAGCCCCTCTTCTCCAACCATCTGTGTCTCTATGCTATTCACCTAGTAGCTTACATGCTACTATTGTAACTGCAACCCTATTTTAATTTCAACTATATGTGAACCACCTCGTAATAATTATTATCTTCCTTTTTTCAGATTAACCACTCCTATTACTGTAATTCCAATGATCATTAGATACTACTGGTACTTTCATACTTTGATCCCGCCAACTATTCACTGTCCCTTACCCTTCTGGTGTTCTCTCTCAGCTTAAATTTCATGGTTAGTCATTATCATCACTTTGTTTTTATATTTTTCTTCAATTACCTTGCCTCTCTCCCATTTATTAATATATTTGACAAAACAAACACTTTGGTTAAATCCAACTCCCCACCCACATAGTGTCTATGCCCATGCAGATGACTGTGCGTGGAACAAAATCTCTTGATCATACTGGCTTGTCTCACTTTAAGTCCATAACCACACACTTTAAGTGAGCCCTTAAAGGAATTCAGAAATCATACTATATGGTGTTAGTGACTCACTCTCTTACCTCCATATTCTGCTGATAACTTTGCTTTTTATTTCACTGAGAAAACTGAAGCAATCCGAAGAAAATTTTCCATCCACATCTACCACACCAGTGTACTCAGCCAAATTATGGATCTTGTTGCTATAGTTGAGCTATCCATAACTCTGTCTAAAAATCCATCCCTCTATTTGCTCACTGGATCCTATCTTTTTTGCCTACTGAGAAGATATTCAAGAAATCATCCCCTCTCTCCACTGTAACTGATTTTTCTCTCTATTGGAGAATTCTCATCACTATTCAGACATGCTGCTATTTTTTCCCATTTGAAGAAAAAAAATCTTAGGCCATTTCTTTCCCCCTATTAGTTTTTTTTTAAAAAAAATATGTTTTTATTATTGATTTCAGAGAAAGGCAGGGAGAGGGAGAAACAGAAGCTCAATGATGAGAGTATCATTGATCAGCTACTTCCCGCATGTCCCCCACTGGGGATCTAGCCTGCAACCCAAGCATGTGCCTTGACCGGAATCGAACCATGACCTCTTGGCTCATGGTTCAATGCTCAACCATTGAGTCATGTTGGCCAGGCTCCCCCCACTAGTTTTTACACCATCTCTCTTCTTCCTTTTACAGTCTGTATTCTCAAATGAGTTATCTATAATGTCTGCTTTCTGATTCCTTCTTTCTTTAAACTCACTACCGCAGGCGTCTGTCCTCTTTAATGACAGTGTTTTTGTCAAAGATATTATGATGCTAAAGTCAATAAACTCTTCTCCATCTTCATCATACTTGACATAGAGTAGCACTTGTTCATGGATTTCACAAATAATGACGCACTCTCATCATTTGGCTTTTAGTACATTTTATTTTATTGTATTGGCTTTCTTTCTATCTCACTGTCATCCCTCCTAAACTCTCCTTTGCTGGTCCCTCCTCTTTATTGGGACCTCTTGCAGAGGTTTGTCCTAGGAATCAGTCATCACTCCCATTGTTTTCTCCATCTATACTCCTCCCCTGGTGATTTCTTTCTGGTCTCCATGCCAGTGCCATAGTGTAGCATATTTATACTTCCAGGCAAGACCAAGATCCTGTACTCCAGTCTGACAAGTACAACCACCTCTTCAATGTCACCAATTGGAAATGTAACAGACATCTTGAACTCAATGTGTCCAGAACTGAAATTCTGATTGTCCTCCCAAAATCTGTTCTTTCCATAGGCTTTACCAACTCAATGTGAAAGTTCGAGTCTTCTAGTTTCTGAAACCAAAAATCTTAGACAATTTTGGATTTTACCTTTTCTCTCTCAAACTCTATATCTGATCTCAGTGGAAATTCTATTTGCTGTACCTTCACAATGTATCAAAAATGTTATCACTTGTTATCACCCTCTGTGAGCCTTCTCACAGGTCTTCCTGTTTCCATTTAACTCCTATACACTTTATTCTCAACATGGCAGCCAGAGTGATTCTTTCTAAAAGTAAGTCAGATAATATTATTTCTTTACCCTAGACTTTCCAATGGCTCTCATTTTATGCAGAGTAAAAGTCAAATGCCTCCTATTAGCCTACATTACTTCTCCTAGCTCAACTCTATTCACCCCTTCACTCATTCTCCTCCAGACATAGCTGTCTCCTTGCTGTCCTTTTTTTCAAACATAGAACACATCCTTCTGTGTTGCTTTCTTTGCATAAGTTGTCCCCCTTCTTGCAAGCATTCTTCCCCCCATTTCCACCTGTCAAACTCCCTTACCTTCTTCAAATATTTGTTTAAATGTTACCTTTACAATTTGGTCTACCCTGACCACTCAATTTAAAATTGTGTCTCCCTTCCACCCACTATTCAGATACCCAACACACCCCATCCCTCTTACTCTCATCTTTTTTTCTTTCAGAGCACTTATCACTTTCTAACATGCCACCTATTTTACTTTTAAAAAATTATACTGATGTAGATTATTTACTCTTTACTTCATTCTCTATAATGTAGGCATCATAAGAGCAGATTTATTTTTATATTTCAGTAATATATCCTGATTTCTCAGAGTAATATTTGGCACATATTAGATGCTCAAAAATATTTATAGAATAAATGAATGATTGAGTGGATGAATGGGCTAGCTATTTTTTTTTTTTTTTGCTTTGTTCTAAGCCATCTTATATGTAAAGAGAGGACATAGCCTTTGTCATTAAAACGACTAGCTTTGAATCCATCCATGGACATTTTTAATAGTGTGAGCTTGTATAAGTTATTTAACTTTATCAATAATATCAGCATAACAGTATATACTTCTTGGCTTCTTGGGTTTATTGTGAGGTAAAAAAAAAAAAAAAAGAAAGAAGCACCTATCGCAGTGCATGGTACATAATAAATGTTTAATAATTCGGCAATTACTATGTGCTTTGCAAATAATAGCTGCTTTCATTTTCTAGGTCTCTCTTGCTTTAGAGAGGAGTAGATAGTACCTGTGGTTCTTTGTGACACAAGTCAACATTTCCGAGGCATCTGGGGTTAAGAATTGCTTCTGATCAGAGGGTGTCAATAGCATGCCTGAATTTAACGGGTGAGCACATTGTTTGCACATGAAAAAAGCAATTATCTCTGTGTGATATTTATTTCTGATTAGCAACAACAATTGCTTCTCCATTTTCAGGCTTGGGTTCATATCAGAGTAATGCTTCTGCATTGTATATTAAATGAAAATGAGATTGGGTTTCCTGTCTCTGACAGGCAGAGTACAAACCTTTTAAAAGCAAGAACAAAATACTCTTACACAGGACATGGATTCCATTTCTTTTAACTAGGTTGTCACAATACAACTAATATCAGGTAGGGCCAGAAAACAAAGAACATTCTGTAATGAGATGGATAGACGTAAAGAAGTGCTCTAGTTGGTTGAACAAGAGCTTCAAAATGGAAAATGGGCTAAATTGAGGGACCCTTGTTAGGGTTTCAAACAGTAGAAATGGCATTGCTTCATATATATCTCCAGTTGAAAATTTTAAAAAAATAGATGATAAGGATTTTTTTTATTTTTACAAACAAAAAATGTCATGTAAGCCCTAAATTTTGGTCATGCAAATGTGTAAACAAAATGCAAATGGAATGAATATTACTTAGAGATTCATATATATCTACTTCTCTGAGTTTGGCAAAGACACTTTGGTGGAAAATGGTTGGCTACAGAGAACATAAAACGATAATTAAGAAATGTGTCCCTAGAACAAATGCAAACATAAACTTTAAAAAGAAAAAACAAAAAATTAAATGAAAAGAGAAATACATTATTTCAGGGAACTGAAATGTATTACAATGAAAAGGAAGCTACTGAATCATCACATTATTTTTTCACCATATTCAGGTGAGAAATTTAATGTCAGCAGTGCTAATGTCTTATGCAATGTCACATGGGAGGTAGCTTACATGCCAGTATCCCTGGACATGTGGTCCAGTACACTGTGCTCCACTCATGTTTCCTTTGCTGATACATCCAAAAAGAGGTGGTGACACTAATTTACTGACTGCCAAAACAGACACAAAAATGACAACAAGGAAAAAGTGCTCTTGAGTTTGGTTGAACTCCTTATGCTTTGGTCATGAAACTTCAATGATAAAGCTGGAAAGGAGGAGGAAATCATACTAAGAAGGATTTCTGGCATACCTAGATTAGGATCCAGGCCATTAGAAGTGTTGCACTATGATGGCAGAAAAGTTATCATGAAATAGAGCAAAAGATCTAGCTCAGAGAAGTGATGCCATGGTTCATGCAACGTCATCTACCTTTCCCTGATACATAGGTGCTCTCTGACCTTCACGTGCATGCTCTTTCCGCTACCCCACAACTTCTCTTTCTCTAAGGGCATCACCTGAGAGCTCAAGGCCAAGACAGTTAAAAAGCATATTTAGCCAAAACCGGTTTGGCTCAGGGGATGGAGCGTCGGCCTGTGGACTGAAGGGTCCCGGGTTTGATTCCTGTCAAGAGCATGTACCTGGGTTGTGGGCACATCCCCAGTGGGAGATGTGCAGGAGGCAGCTGATCGATGTTTCTCTCTCATCGATGTTTCTAACTCTCTATCTCTCTCCCTTCCTCTCTGTAAAAAATCAATAAAATATATTTTTTTAAAAAGCATATTTACATGTATATCTTTCAGAATCTTGGTAGGAAACAGATGGGTTCATGCTTTTAAAAAATGTAATATTCACAAAGGTTGGAGCAGGGATAAAGGAAACCAACAAAGAAAGCTATGGGATGCCTGAAACTAACAGCAGCATGCAATTGCCACCAGCTGCAGTCCTGAAGGAAAGCGAAGGAATAGTTCTTATAATCCAGAGAAGAGGAGCTATAGCAGTGAAGGAAAGCTGGCTAAGAGGAGATGTACCTTTTTAATTTTTTATTAAACTTTTTATTTTGAGATAATTGCAGATTCACACACAGTTGTCAGAAATAATGCATAAAAATCCCATGTACCCTTCACTCCTAGTTTTTCCTAATGGGAAAAACTAGTACAATGTCACAAATAGGCTATTGACATTGATTCAATCCAGATACATGACATTTCCATGTTCATAAAGCACCTATGTTGAATTTAATAGCAATACTGATTTCTTTCTCTTTCTCTTCACCATACTTAACCCCAGGCAGCCACCAATCTCTTTACTATTCCTATAATTTTATCTTTGAAGAATATTACCTAAGTGGAATTTTGTAGCATGTAAACTTTTGGGATTGACATTTTGGACTTAACAATTCTCTGGAGATTTATCTTGTTAGGTATATGGATGATTTGTTCCATTTTATTCCTGAGTAGTATTCCATATACATTTGTTTAACTAGTCATCTGTCCAAGGACATTTCTGTCTTCCTAGTTTGGGGCTATTATGAATCAAGATGCCGTGAACATTCATGCATAAGTTTTTGTGTGAACATAATTTGTTGCGTCTCTGGGATAAATGCCCAAGAGTGCAATTGCTGGATCATAAGGTTGTTGTTGCATGTTTAGTTTTTAAAGAAACCGTCAATCTGTTTTCTGAAGTGGCTGTACCGTTTCACTTTCCCACCAACAATATATAAATGATCCAGTTTACCCATATCTTGTCAGTATTTGGTGTTATCACTATTTTTTTTAATGTTAGCCATTTGTATGGATGTGTATTGATATCTCATTGTGGTTTTAATATACATTCCTCTAATGCAGGGGTGGGGAACGTCCCTTTATTTGGTCTGGCTCTGCCAAGGTATTAGGGATGAGTTAATTAAATTTTGTATGGCCTGCAAATGGTGTTATAAATGTCCAAATGGACTTTGGCAGAAAAAAGGTTCCCTGCCCCTGCTCTAATGGCTAACGATGTTGAACATCTTTTCATGCGCTTATTTGGCATCTTTACTTCCTCTTCATAAACTGTCTCTCCATATACATTTGCCTATTTTGTCATTAGTTTATTGTGAAATGGAATCTATACATATTTGCACAATAAATCCTCAAGTCAACTGGAACCAGATTTATTTGATTCTATAGCTATGTTGGGCACCAATCTAAAAATGTGTTTGTCTCCCTTGGAGTTCTTCTTATACTCTTATTTCTTAGAATACTCAACTTGGCATTCCTGATAGTTATAGCATAAATCAAACTCTATTCAACGCCAAGGGAGTACTAGTACAATTTGCAGAAAGGTAGGTGCTCCCAGAAATGAAGCACCTGGGAAATTAGAGCTCCTTTTTAATTTAGTTCTTCCTTGAGAGTCTTGCAAATGAAATCTAAATTTCAAAATGTCCCTACTGAATGAAAGAATGTTCCTTGCTATTGTTTAAGTCTACTTGCAGAGTTGCTTACTCTTTCTTGATTGAGAATTATGGAAAGAGCCTGTCAAATCTTTCAATTAGTTTCCGCTTTATTATACATCACATGAAAGAAAGACATACAGTAACGCATCCAGTGGAATGTGTGCTTACTCATGCAGGGCCATTGCCCCACTCCTGTAATTCTTTAGGAAAAGAGCTGTTTGGGGATTTAATTACATACAAATGTATTTTAGTAGTTGCCACCGAGAATATTTGGCTTTTAAAAGGAGGTTGTGCCTTGCTGGCGTGGCTCGGTGGTTGAGCTTTGACCTATGACCCAGGAGAGTCACAGTTCGATTCCCAGTCAGGGCACATGACTGGGTTGAAAGCATGATACCCAGTGGGGGGGCATGCAGGAAGCAGCCAATGGATGATTCCCTGTCATCATTGATGTTTCTATCTCTCTCTCCCTTCCACTCTAAAATCAATAAAAATGTATTTATAAATAAATAAATAAAGGAGGTCATGACTCTCTCTCTATATATATGTACATATATATTTTTTACAAAAATATACACTTTGAATAATTATAAAGGCTGGGCTTATTAAAATGCATTTCATTTTCAAAATGTAATAGACTCTACAGTTGATTGTGTATATAATTCAGAGTCTTGGTAGGAATATCTCCCAATTTCCCAGAATAATATTTGGCACATATTAAATGCTCAAAAATATTTATAGAATAAACGAATGATTGAATGATTGACTGGATGAATGGGTTGGCTATTTTTAGCTTTGATTATATATATATACTAGAGGCCCAATGAACGAAATTCATGCAAGAGTAGGCCTTCCTTCCACTGGCTGCTGGCACCGGCTTTGCTCTGGCACCTGACACCCGGGCTTCCTTGCAGCCCCAGCTTCATCTGGAAGGTTGTCCGGAAGGACATCCGGTCTAATTAGAATATTATGCTTTTATTGTTATAGATCCTCAAGAGAAGACTAGGTTGATTTTCCTCATTACTGAAAAAAAAATAACACTGAAAGATATTTTATGATTTACTTATACAATCCATCTTTACTACAGGTGATTCCATTGTTATTATAAGTTATGAAAATAGGGGAAAAATGAGGAAATCATCCTGCTCAAAGTCTTCAGTGATTGTAACTTGCCTATAGGGTGAAATCACTGCTCCCTACAAGGACATTCAAAACTGCAATTTAAGCCCGGTCCCGCCTTTTAGGTGTCTGTTCAAATGCATCTCTCTGTGCTCCCTATTCTGAGCACATTGTAAGCTTCTCATCTACACCGTTGTGCACTTGGTCTCTGCCTTCTGTGTCCTCAACAGCATCCCCAGGACCCAGGAGTCCATGGCCACAAGGACAGAACATGTTGTTTTATTTTTATATTCCATTATTGAGTAAGATGGACTTTGGGCAGGTAGATTATCTTATGTTTCTATCCATATCTTGCAAATACCTAAACTGAATCCTAAATGAAATAGAATTAAAATCAGGGCCAGAAAGTAACTATGTTCCCTTCTTGTTTGTCGCTGCCTATTCCCATTTGTTGTGAAGATCAAGGGAAATATTTCTTCTATCCTGGCACATTTATCTACAGGGAAGTTAACATAGATTGTAAAAAAAGACTTCAAAATGTTTCTTTTCTCCTTCTTTGTCAGCTAATACCTTCCTTGAAAAAGCTGATCCATCTTAATTCTCATCTGCGTTTTCATGTAGAGATAAACACTGTAATGGAAAGAGAAAATTTGTCTAGCAGGAGTGCTTTGTAATTGAAGATTTACAGGCAAAGTCCTTTTCCTCCTTAATTAGTTATTTTCTTGAACTTTGTTGAGGGAGGAAAAAGGTTCTGCATAAGAGCATGTGTACAATAATTTAAGGCATGTTAAAAAGCATATAAATGGAATATAAGAAACACAGGGATATAATAGCACAATAAATGAACACTGCTGAAATGATGCACAATATAAACATCAAATATAAATATCTATTTAGATGGCATGTAAAGTTCTAAGAAACAATAAAAACAACAACAGCCCTAGACAGTTTGGCTCAGTGGATAGAGCGTCAGCCTGTGGACTACAGGGTCCTGGGTTCGATTCCAGTCAAGGGCATGTACCTCGGTTGCAGGATGGATCCCTGGGCCTGCTGGTCTGGAAGACACCAATCAATGTGTCTATCTTACATCAATGTTCTCTCTCTCTGTCTCTTCCCCACCCTTACACTCTAAAAATAATGGAAAAATATTCCAGGGTGAGGATTTACAACACAAAAAATCCTTTCTAAAACAATGTTTCATAATTAATGTTAGATCTTTAGCAAAGTCAGAAAATCTTTCCTGGGTCCCAAACTCAGTTTCTGGGCTAAAATCACAAGTTAACTACTCTATGCCTTTGTTTCTAATTTGTAAAGTGGGAACAATACTTGTACTTAGATAATAGAGTTCTTGTGAATATCAACTGAATTAATGCACAACAATGCCAGGTTTGTAGTAAGTGCTACATACATGTTTAATAGTATTAGTATCACTGAGACGTTTTTCTCTCTTTAGGCAAGTCACAGTAACTTACTAGCCCCAGAAACTACAGATCAACAATTTTTTTAAATATAAGTATCCCAAATATTGTATGGCATATACTTATCTGAAAGTCAAATTTAACTGGGGACCCTGTATTATTAGTTGACTTAACTAAATTCAGCTTCCTCATCTGAAAAATGGGGAAGTAACACTGACTTCAGAGTTATGTTTTGTATTTAAAGTGTATGGTAGGAAATAGCTACTCATTCTCTTCATGTCTTTTCTCATCTGCTACCTTCTTCTTGAGGTCACCCTGGGCTAACTTATCTAAAATACTAACAATCCTCCCAGGACTTCATATGCCCTTTTCTGCTTTGTTGTTTGTTTCTCAATTCTTTTACCAAAAACACTATATTTTTTTTACTTCCTTGTGAGTATATTATCTGTCTGCCCCATTAGAACATGGGTCCATGAGGATAAAGACCATTGTCTGTTTTGTTCACTGTTTCATCCCCAGTGCCCAGAAAGTACCTGGCACATTCAACAAGTAATTATTACTTGAATCAATCAATCAATGAGTCAACTGATGAATCAGTGTCTATTTTGCTACTATCACCTTCTTATGCCACACAGCAGAGAACATGAAGTACTTTGAATGTATTGGTTCTGTGAGCCACGGAAGGTTTGTGGACAGGAAAAGCAATGAGCTACTAGACATATTATAGATTGATCTCTCTGACAGACAAGGCACAATCGCTTGGAGGAAGGAACTGTCAGGAACCAGAGTGGCAGGTAAGGGAGGGTAAGGAATATGGATATAATGTAGCAAATGTAGAACTGAAATTACCATGGGCAAGACTACCTACCCTTTTAGACATGGTCAATCAATCACATGGCTTTTCTTTTCTAAATGGTGAAGCATTCTCTAGTCTAGAAGACATGATTAAAATACATGAACTGTATTTTGTTGGAAAAACATGAGAGCAAGACTGCTGTAAGAGATTTGACAAAGTCCACAACCAGAACAGGGTCTAAGCCCACCCTTCTCTCTACAACAGCACAGCTTGGTAAGCCCTCCATGGAACTCTGGAACAAATTCTCCTCTAGCCTTCGGCAGATTCATAAGCCTACATTTATAGAGTCCTTATCCATAAAATGGGATAATGCCACAATCTGCCTTCCAGGAGCTATTAAGGAGATTTATTGGTCTAGTTTGCTAAGTACTTTGCAAAGGAAAAGCGCGGTGCTGCTTAGTCACAAGTCATCATTTTGCACCTGAAATCCTCAGATGCAGTCCATTTAAGTTATGCTTGTCTGGCCAATGAGCAGTGAGCTCCATCCTTTCTCTCTGTCTCCTGGCAAAAGCATGTCTTAGAAATGCAGACTTATATATAACTGAAACTTAGCTTTCTGCAACTCTCAATGATATGAATCCTTGTTGTGTGCACATGATTACATGTATTTATATATCCAACATACAGTAATTTCTTTTGGGTTCTCAATTTCATTTATAATCCTCAGGCAGTTTTATCAATGTCTCTGTCACTTTTCCGGTTTGGATAGCCTCCTTGGGCCCATTCCTTATTTCTGGGATTTCCCACTAACTCAGGTGTCCCTTGTTTGCACGTAGTCATGACCACTTAATATTCAACATTTAGTGAGAATAAAGTTCCTTTTCTGTGTAGGGCTACTACAAAATGCACTATCTGTAATTGAGTGAAGAGGCATAAAGAGAACAAGAGGCTGAGACAACGTGGTCAGGCAATGGGAAAGCAAGGCCGCATTTTTGTACCTATGAGTGTTACTATTAAATAGAAAGAAGAATTCTCATTGCTGGTCTGTTTTCCTCTTTCTCTCTCTTTTCTTTCTTTTTGCCAGGAATGAGATTTGGCTTCTTCTTAGAGAAGAAAAAGTGTTAGGTTTGCCTCTAAGTATAGCTATTCCTATTCAAGTGAAATGAATGTCAGAAAACTTAACCCTTTACACATCATAGTCCATTGAGTTAATCCACTGTTAGGGATTTGTACAGTATGAATTCTATCATAGGAAGGGAAAGTGTTTGTCCTCAATAAAGTTTAGATGCATCAGATGAACAAGTTTGGTAGACATATTAGTAGCTAACCATATCAGAAAATGTCCTAAACTTTTCCAAACTTTCTCATCTAGTGAGAGGTAGAGCTGTGATCTGAACTCAGGCAATGTGGCTCCCATTCATTGTACTATACCGTTTATGCCATACCAGCAAATAAACTCCTTATAATCTGACCAAAGGTCAATCCAAAAAGTATCAGAATGTCTGTTATGAGATCTTAATTCCCAATGGCTGTCAACAGGTGAAATTCTGAGGTTTGGGGCAACAACTCACTGATTTGATTACTCCTAGGTTTATTTTTAAGGAAAGCAGACTACAAATAAAATTAAATCCATCTATTTGATTTGGATTTGTTTTTCATAGAAATGATTTTGGTAAATCACTACTCCAAGTCAGCAAATCCACTAAGGGTCTTCATAAGAGTGTAAATAGAATTGTCATAAAAGACTTTAATGCAACACACATAAGGCTTAAATAATTTGCCCAAAGTCACACACAAATAAATGACAGAATTGGGGCTCAAAACCATGTCTTTCTGGCTCCAATGTTACTTATATGATCTATTACTAGAGAATTATGAAGAGACTATCTATGTCTGTCTGTCTGTCTGTTCAGAGATACTAGCAGATAGGCAGATGGATATTTCTTCATAGCTTTCTTATCTCTATCTCTATCTCTATCTATCTCTATCTCTATCTCTATCTCTATCTCTATCTCTATCTCTATCTCTATCTCTATCTATCTCTATCTATCTCTATCTATCTCTATCCCTCTATCTCTATATCTATCATCTATATTTACCTTATCTATTAGAGTCCCATGCATGAAAATTCATGCACTGGAGGGGGGGTCCCTCAGCCCGGCCTGCCACCTCTCACAGTCCAGGAGCCTTCAGGGGCGGGAGGTGACCAGGCAATCAGGGGAAGGTGATGCACCAATCACACCTCTGCTGCTGCCACTGCCAGCAGCGCAAACCTCAGCCGGCCCTTGTTACCTGAGCCTCAGGTAGCCTGGGTGGCTGGGCAGCTGGGCAGCCACCATCTGAGGCTTGCCTGCACCACGGGCCTGCCCTGGGAAGCTGGGGGGCTAAGGGTGTGTCTGGCCACACCATGCATCTGCCGTCCACCCAGCTGGGCTGAGAGGATTGGGGGACTCGGCAGGGCTGAGGGGACTGGGTGCCGCTATCTTGTAGTTATGGGCACTGCCATATTTGTGACAGCATGATGGTCAATTTGCATATTCTCTCTATATTAGATAGGACTAGAGGCCAGGTGAACAACAATTTGTGCACTCAGGAGGGTCCCTCAGCCCGGCCTGTGCCCTCTCACAGTCTGGGACCCCTCAGGGAATGACCACCTGCTGGCTTAGGCCCACTCCCCAGGGGATTGGGCCTAAGCTGGCAGTCAGACATCCTTCTGGCAGCCTGTGGTCCCTCAGGGGATGTCCACTTGCAAGTGGAGAGCAGGCCTAGCTCCAGTCGGACATCCTTAGTGTTTCTGAGGAGGCGGGAGAGGCTCCCACCACCACCACCGCTGTACTGGCAGCTGGCAGCCAGGCTTGTGGCTGAGCAGAGATCCCCCTGTGGGAGCACACTGACAACCAGGGGGCAGCCCCTGCATTGAGTGTCTGCCCCCTGGTGGTCAGTGTGTGTCATAGGGACCAGTGATTCCCAGTCGCTCTGCTGTTGGGGTCAATTTGCATATTACCCTTTTATTATATAGGATAGAGGCCTGGTGCATGGGTGGGGGCTGGCTGGTTTTCCCTGAAGGGTGTCCTGGATCAGGGTGGGGGTCCCGCTGGGGTGCCTGGCTAGCCTGGGTGAGGGGCTGAGGGTCGTTTTCAGGCTGGCCACACCCCCTTCAGGGTGGAGAGTCCTGCTGGGGTCCCTGGCCAGACTGGGTGAGGGGCTGATGGCTGTTTGCAGGCTGGCCACAGCCCCCAGCCACCCAAGCTCCCAGTGGAGGCTGGCTGGAAGCAGGTATCTGGGATTTATTTAGCTTTTATAATTGAATTTTGTTGCCTTTAGCGGAGGCCACAGCCGGCCAGAGCAGGCGGGAAGCTTGGCTTCCTCCATCACCAGGGCAACCAAGCCTCCTGCTTACTCCAGCTCCATGGCTGCTGGCCGCCATCTTGGTTGGGTTAATCTGCATATAGTTGCTCTGATTGGCTGGTGGGCGTGGCTAGTGAAGGTATGGTCAATTAGCATCTTTGTCTTTTATTAGTGTAGATATTTATCAATATGATATGTGTGAGTATGTATTTTTGCTAAGAAAACTAAAATGTAGGGCAAATGTACCTCAAATGTAATCAGTCTCTGGGTCTATTTCTCTAAACTACACTATAGTAGTAAATGCATATCAAGTATTTCTCTTCTTTCACCATTTGTTCATTGGTGTTTCCACTTCGAAACTATGGAGCAATTACAACATGAAGGTTGGCCATCTCATGTGCCTCCTTGTCCCAAGTATTACATGTATAAAAATCTTTAAATTTATGTTTTCTCTTTTTACTAGGACCTTTATATCCCTGTGGCTTATCTTCATAGGAACCTGTCAGGAATGAGAGATGTAAGCTATCTTGTGATTACTATTTTGCTATTTTATGCCATGAATCCTATTTTAATAGCTTATGATTATTTTAGAAGAATATAAAAATGGAGATTCATTCCAATATTCCCACTAAGACAGTCTCTATCCAAACCAGGCACATCTCAAAATGATGTTGGTGGATTTTTCATTTTCTCTAAGTTTTCCTAAGTCCATGCTCATTCTTAGCCAAGATAATTAATGATTGGTTTATGTCTGCTTGGAATTATATTTGTTGGTTTTCATTTTTCTCCAAAAAATCTTTGAAAGTGGTTGTGCCTCTCTTCCACTAACTATTTAAAAGAACAACCGATGAAAATATTTTAATGCATTATGCAGTGACTTTTTTCCAACCCTGTTCCTTTGACCCAACCCCACCCTGGGGTATAATGTGTGCAGAATTAGGCTAGAGATCCTTTGATTCACCATCTTCAAAAACTATTATTGGTGATCCAGTTTCTTTGAAATGTTATACTAAAAGGATAATGGAGCTTCACAAATGTGCCTGATTATATCACAAAAAAGCATATTTAACAATAAAACATTGAATGCTAATATCTATATCTGGGACTTCAAAAACCGCTTGCAGGCTTAAAAGAGTTATGGCAAAGTTTTTGTCTCATGTGCCTACTCTGATGTATTGGTAATATCCTATTAAAGCAAAACACAGAGAGAAATTCTATGACCAGTCAGGGCTCAATAGGAGCCTCAAGATCAATTAGTGATGTCTGTCACAATTAGGGAACTGGGCAATGGTGGCACTGAAGCCAGATAGTTACCCTACTCAGACCCAAAGCTTTCTACACAGTGATCTGTCAATTTATTCCTAAGGATGACCTGGATAATACTATATTGTCATAACCTTTATCCAGGTTTAAGAAGATTTTTATTGTTTGAGAGTTCTTAATGCCCAACCTGCATAGATTTGGTGCAATTTAGACCCATTTTCTCTTGTTCAGCCCTATTCAGAAGTAGACTTGCCCTATAATAACTCTTCTTATATGTAAAGGCTGTCATTAAAGAATGGCCTGGGGGTTGTCCAGTGAGGCACAGAGGCTGCAAATTGGGGCAGCTGCAATTGAGATGTGCATTGTATTATACCTCCAGGCTGAGAAACGCATCTGTTTTCAGGGAAAACAGGCATTCCTGTTGCGTCACAGCAGGAATAAGAGAGGCTTTCTGAACAGAATAGAGAAATACAATAGCATGGACTTACACAATGTAGACTCATAATAGAAAACAAATTTGACCCATTTTATAACAAAGAACCCCACTCCCTGTGGTATTTCTGTGGTCCCATTAGCTGTCTTTGGGTTCACAGGAATTAATTACACCATATTGCCTGATTATCCCTCACCCTCTCTTTCATCAAAGCCTGCATAGAGTGGCAAGAGTAAACGAAAATCTAATCATTAGTTGGGCCCAGATTTTGTAGATAGACAAAGAAATATGAAGGAAAAAAAAAACAGTCAAGGAGTTTGCCAGATGATAATTAATGTATTATTTTAGCTTGATCAAGTGAAATATGATAGAAGTAGTGGAGGCGAGCTTGATTTTTATTCAGGTGAACAGTCTTTAAATCATATGCAAGGGGGAGAGGTATGGAAAAGAAATGGTCTTTAAATCTGTATGATAAATGTTTCAGTTTAAAACAGAAGATAACCTAGATATTTATTAATTGCCTGCCCCATGCCAGGCACTGTCACATATTTTCTCTACTGCTGGGGCTCCAAGGGGCCTATACAACACCCCCTTTTTTCTCTACTTGAGTTCAGAAGCAATTGAGAGTCAGACTCAGGAGATTGACAGATTGGGATGAAATTATCAGCTTTATGACTGATGAAGCTGTCAGAGAATGTGATTTAATGTAGCCGAGTGTACCTGGGAATACATCCTACCTAAGTGAAACTTATGCCAAATTACAGGCCCATTCCATGGAGGAGAGATATAAGACTCCCAGAATATTCAAAGGGAGAGAATATAGTGAGAGGAAGGAGCTGAACTCTTTTTTATTTTTTTTAGACATATATTTTATTGATTTTTTATAGAGAGAAAGGGAGAGTGATAGAGAGTTAGAAACATCAATGAGAGAGAAACATCGATCAGTTGCCTCCTGCACACTCCCCACTGGGGATGTGCCCACAACCAAGATACATGCCCTTGACCGGAATCAAACCTGGGACCCTTGAGTCCGCAGGCCAACGCTCTATCCGCTGAGCCAAACCAGTTAGGGCAGGAGCTGAACTCTTTAAGTCCAGTTGATCCTTACAAAATTTACAACCAGAAAAGTAACTATCCTTCAGGTGAGAGAAATAAGTGAGGAAATCAGTGGTGTTACTCTAAAGGAAATCCCTCCCCATGAAAACACAGAGTGGGGAATGGTGTTCCCTGCTAACATTTAAAACTACTGTTATAAAATTCAAAATATTTGTTAGAGGAAAAAACTTACATTTTACAAGAGCCACATTCCCATACATGGAAGAGATTTTCTAATTCATTCCCTGGAAGGAAATATTGTTAAAATATTTCTGGTCTCTCTTTACTCCCTGCTTCTGATAAAAAAAAAAAAAATTATGAGGGCTCTTATTATAAACAGGCTAATGGCTATTTTTGTTTGCTTCTTTATTTTTTAACTTAGAAAAGCAATTTAGATTTTATTAAATTTATTAGGGTGACATTGGTTAATAAGATCATATAGATTTCAAGTGAACATTTCTATTATACCTGATCTGTATATTGTATTGTGTGCTCATGACCCAAAGTAAAATCATCTTCTGTAATCATATATTTGGCCCCCTTAACCCTTGGTTATCCCACACACACTTTCTCTCTGCTAACTATCATACTATTGTCTGTGTCTATGAGTTTCAGTTATTTATCCCTCATATGAGTGAGATCATATAACTTCATGTATTTTTATTTCAAACCCAATGGCTAATAAGCCAGTAAAGAAAGCCAGAAAGGAATGTAGATGAAACATTCTCTCAAAGAACCCATTTTGCTCAGGGAATCAAGAAGAAACTCTATTTCTTAAGGGACCAATATTAATAGTAATAATAATAACAACAAAAGACACATAACATGATTAAGTTGAAAGAAAAGGGATAATTTCATAGGGGAAAGATTGATTAGGTAGATATACACAGGGAATTAGACATTGAAAGCCTGGCTAGATGCATTTGGAAGGAAAACAAGAGGTAATCAGGTTGAACTGCTTTTAATAGGAGCACTATAAAAGGAAAAGGCACTTTAGTTGTCATTAGATAAGAGAGAATAGTTAGAATAAAAATAAACTGAACACCAAAAGAGAGCTAATATCTCAGTGAGAAACTGATACAGCTCCCCCAATGGTTCTAGAGAAATCATTCAGAGGTATCTTCTCCAAGTTGTAGATAGAAGCTACAAGAGCATTGGGACATTCCTTGAAGAATAATTTAAATAAATAAATAAATAGATAAATAAACCAAAAGAACAGAATCAGTATAGATGACTATGAGATGGCCACGAAGTTGACATACATAGCATAAGGAAAGAAAGATATTCCGTGAATACCCGAGGAAATAAGTTTAAGGAATGTAGGGAGTTACAACTCTTTTTGGAAATGGGGGCCAGGTTCGACAAATTCACTTCAGTTGAGTGATTTTAAGGGACTTGCATCTATTTCCGTAAAAAATAAACCCAGACTGCTACCCTGGAGGAAGCATACTACTAGCTGGCATTTTGAGACTGGGCGAAATAAAAATTGGGAAGGGCTCTAAGGCATGTGAGATTCAATTTACTGGAGTCTTATCATGTGGTTGTGCCATGTTTTTATTTGTTTGTTTTGTTTTTATCTCCACTAGAAGTTTGATAAAGGAGGGAGGTATATTAAATTTGAGGGTATTTTTATTTTGTTGGCATTGTAATCCTGGAGTTTATTTATGCTATTACTTAGAGTCATTATCTAACCTTTGGTAAGTTATATTGGACAACCTGACTGTGCGTGTCTTGAGATGAGAAATAGAATCCAGTGCTAATTTTCAGCCTAGGGTCCAGCACACACAGCTTTGGAGTTAGGTAACATGCTGTTCTGAAATATTTCTGAGCTTTGTGGTGGCAGGCAGGGTACAAACTGCTTTCCACTAGAGATGCCAGGAGAATCAGCAGAGAAACAGTGGTTGGGTGGTATTAGGGGAGGCCTAAAGTTGTTCAACATGGCAGGGCAGGTAAATCTGTCTCCTTGAGGTGAAATAGTAACAGGTCAATTGAAGCTTCTTATTGAAACTGTGTCTTCCAATCAGTTTTATCAGCAACAAGCAACATTTTTGTCTTTATTTTCAAATTCCATATTCTTTCATTTTTAACAGCTTTATTGGAGTATAATTTATATTCCAAAAGCTGCATGTTTAATGTATATAATTTAATGAGTTTGGACATATGCTTATGCCCATGATGCTCTTATCACAATCAAGGCAATAAACATATCTATCACCTCCAAAAGTTTCTTGTGTCCCCCGCCCCCCTTTTTAAAGGGTTGGTAACAATACTTAATATATGATCTATCCTTTTAACCAGATTTTAAGTGCACAAAACTGTGTTAACTATAAGCATAGTATTGCACAGCTGATTTCTAGAACTTGCTCATATTCATAACTGAAACTTTAAACCCATTGAACCACAACTCCCCTTTCTCCCTCATCCCCCTGGCAGCTACCATTTTATTCTCCTCTTCTGTAGGTGTGACTCTTTTCGATTCCTCCTGCAAATGGAATCATATGGTATTTGCCCTCCTGAGACTGGTTTATTTCACCTAGCACAATGTCCTCCAGGCATAGTCTATCTTTCAATCCTGAACTTTGGATGGGGAAGAAAAGAGTGATACTTCTTGCCCTTCCCTCTCTGAGATTAACAGTATCTATAGATGAGGTCATAGCCAATGCAATGAATATCTTTCTCCCCAGGTTACATTTGCAGAAAACCTTAAACCGAAATTTAAATCCTGCTTTACCTGACTCTATTGTTCATAGCTAATTTTTCATTTCTGTGACCACAATTAAAATGATATTATTTAATATTTATATAATGACTAGAGGCTTGGTGCATGACATTCATGCACTGGGGGTCGAGGGGGGGGGGAGGGTTGGTCCCTGAGCCCTGGCTGCACCGTCTTGCAGTCCGGGACCCCTCTGGGGTCGGGCCTAAGTCCTTAGTGCTGCCATGGAGGCGGGAGAGGCTCCCATCACCACTGCTGTGTTCACCAGCCATGAGCCCAACTTCTAGTTGAGTGGCGCTCTAGTTGAGTTGAGCTCCTGTTGGAGCTCATTGACCACCAGGGGGAAGCTCCTGCATTGAGCATCTGCCCCCTGATGGTCAGTGTGCATCCTAGCAGCCGGTCATTCTCCATCGTTCAGTCAATTTGCATATTTGGGTTTTAGTATACAGTATTATAGCATTCACATTCAGCATGTACACTAATAAAAGACAAAGATGCTAATTGACCATACCTTTGCTATGTCCATCAGCCAATCAGAGCGACTATATGCAAATCAACCCAACCAAGATGGTGGTTAATTTGCATATACCGGCTGGGAGGGAAGACTGAAGACAACGTGGAAGTGAAGCGCTACAGAAGGGAGCAAAGTAGAGGCAGCAGAGACAGGAATGGAGCGAAGGTGGTGGAGGCGGGAGGCGGTAGGGAAACCAGCCTGGCAGAGGAGCAGGAGGGAGACCAGCTGGCGGAGCGGGCGCGAAGCCTGCCTCAGTGGGTTTCACTCCCTTCTCTGCTTTGCTCCAGCCGCAGGAAGCCCTATTCTTGCAGGAATCTTCCTGCAACAGGCCTCTAGTAATATAATAATTTCATATCCAACATCAATACCCATTTTATTTTCCTGTACTACATGGTTTCCCTTTAGTCAGTATGCATTGGTCTATGTACATGTGCAATATGTAATGGGGAATCATAAGTGAATGAAATACTAAGTGCTTCATATTCCATGAACTGTGATTGTGTTATCCTATTGGTAGAGTGGAAGCTATTTATTTTATTTATTTTTTTGCTTGTTTGTGTTTATTTCCTCCCACACATGCTTATTGAACTTGCAACCCAGGTACATGTCCTTAGAGACCCTTTGGTGTGTGGGCCAACACTCCAACCACTGTGCAACTCTGGCCCGGGAAGGACATGTCTATTCTACTTTTTTAATCTATTTTTTTTATTGTTGATAGTATTACAGATATCTCCCATTCCCTCCCTTCCCCCCGCCTCCTTCCAGCCCCTAATCACCCCCCAGGTCTTCACTACACTATTGCCTGTGGCCATGGGCTATGCATATACGTGTATAAGTTCTTTGGTTTATCTCTTCTCATCTCCTCAACCCCACATCAAGGTATGTCAGCCTGTTCCATGCCTCCTTTTTTTGGGTCTTATTTTGTTGGTCAATTTATTTTGTTCATTAGATTCAACAAATAAGTGAGATGTGGGACATTTACACTATGGAATACTATGTAGCTATAAAAAAGAGTTATCTCTTACTGTTTGGGACAACATGGATGGACCTGGAAAATACTATGCTAAGTGAAATAAGCCAAACTGAGAAAGACAAATATCACATGAGCTCACTTATTTGTGAAAGCTATTTATTTTAAATAATTATAATTTATCTCAACTTTACAAATTAGCAACATAAAAGCCTCAGTTTACACAGGAAGCTCTCAATTCATTTAATTATTCTATGCCAAGTTACTCTGAGATTCCCCCCTCAAATTATATACTAGAATGCAGACTTCCTATTACTTACCAAATCACTGTACTCTCTGTTCTAGACAATAGAGTATCATTCAGCACAAACCCACTGCCAGTCTGAGACAAAGCCATCTCAACTAAATCAGTCTTTTTGAAAGAGAAAATTAAATGCTTGTAGTGAGCCACTGAGGCTTTATGGTGATTTGTTATGCAATATTATTGCACAGCTGACTCTTACAAATTACTCCCAATCTTGTTTGAGAAGCCACTAGGGGAAATGCCTTCTGTAGGGAGCCTGCGTTAACACATTCTCTCTGTTACTCTAATGTTTCTAACCGCTGTGTACTGCAGAAAGAGTGAACAGGGGCATGCTATGTGGTTGAGTGAAGAAACTGCCCTCCATGGAGAAATGCATGATGGACAGTGTTTACATGAATGGCACATTCCCATGAGGGTCCCTCAGAATTCTCGGCAAGCTAGCTGTAACTCAACCAGCCCTGTCTCTCTAACTCACAAAAGCATATTGTAATAGATGTAAAAGTGACAGTGATACATTTTACAGAGATACTATTAAATCTACTTTAAAGTATATTTTTAAAATAATTAGTCACAAACATTAGTAATTTAATATTGACCTGAACTCTGTATCATTATAGTACATAACTGCTTGCTACTCTCTAAATGTCATTCCTCTCTGATTCTATGCAAGCCTGTTATGTTCTACCTCAAGAGTTAAAATCATGCTTTAGATATTACATTACATGTATCTAGTACAGTATACACTCAGTAATGCCTCATCCCTTCCTTCTGCCTCTCTATTTGTCCTTCAGTGGTCTTCTAAAGAAAAAGACATCATAACTTCCATCCATCTATATAGAATGCAAAACATTGATTTTAAGTTGAAGACAATTGAGGCCCATTTTTATGGTAGGATTTCTTAACTTTTGTATTTTGTAGGAGGGGGGAATGTGAAGCTGCACCGACTATTCTGGCAGGTCCCCTTTCCTGTTGCACATTGTAGTGCTTAATGACATCTCATTCCAGAGCCGCAGCATTGCAAGCAGTTTCAGTAAAGAAAACTGACTCATTTCAACTATCACAACTGACATACTAGTAGTCTGGTCTATTTAACATTTTTTCTCCTTGTTACCTTAAACTCTCTTATTCCCCTGGGCGTGGATTAGAGTTGTGGTTGTGGACTTGGAATTGGCGAAGGACTATCTACATACCACTTTTCTCTTCCTAACCATGACTTCATCTTCTTTTCTGTGTTTACTTTTCTTATGTCAGAATAAGGAAGGGGGTGGAGTAGAAAACAATGACATTATCTAATGGCAGGTTGGCTGTCTCCTTTCTCAGCACTAATTGTTATTCACTCTTATGGTTGTTGTTTTTTTTTTTTTTTTTGCTCTTTGAGGTCCCTGGATGCCACACTAACACTGAATGACCAGATTACTTTCCTTTTGTTCAGAAAGGGCTCAACTTTTGGTGCTTCCTTGGGGATATGTTTGTTGGTTCTTTGCATAGCGCCTGTGGTGGTCTCCCCTTTCTTAGTAGCTTAGCATGAAATATCGAACTAGGACTCAGCTTCTTCATCCCAAGTTCTTTTTTAGGTTTGATTCTCGTGGGTGTTTCTTCAAACCTTTGTTGTGGCGGCCTTCTAGTCCAGGAGATGCTCTTTAGAGGAGGCAATGCAGTTTTGAGTGTCCTAAGGTTGGACTCTCCCTCTCAACCTCTCAAGCCTATTTTCTTCTCACTCTTAGTCCCTCTCTTTTAACTCTCCTTATTATACACAGTGTAACCTATTTAATGTCTTTAGCATTTGGGGCAAACCTGAGATCTCAACTGAAGAACCAAACCCTCTCTGCCTAGATTATTTAATAATTAGGTTCTCAATAGAGCACCATCTCGACCATGGTAATCTATATGTTTGTTCAACAAATATTCATTCTTCCCATCTCCATGAAGGACTATTCTCATCCTCACCCAACCGACCTTGAGCTTGGTCCTGTGATTTTATTTGACCAGTGGTATGTGAACAGATGTGTTTCAGCTGAAACTTTAAATGCAGTTGTATGAAATGGCTCGTGCTCTTGCCATTACCATGAGGAGACCGTGCCCCAGATAACTGCTATTTTTCCAGGCTTAGTTTCAGAATAGAAGACATAGGGAGCAGTCTTGAAACCCAGCCTAGACAAGCCACTTGCTGACTCATTGACCAAGCTGTGAAAATGACTATTGACCAAGCCACTGAGATTTCAGGGATGTTTGCTGGTACATTAGGATCTGATTAATATATCAAGTCAAATCTCTACATTATTCTATAATATTTCACAGTGACTCAGACTAAATATCTTACACATTCAGGGTTGGTTTCTTGGATATGTGATCTGTGCAATCACACAAGCCCTGAGACGTGGGTTGATGCTCTGCTATTATTAATAATTTTTGAACAACAGACCCCATCTTTTTCTATTTCACTGGACCACATCAAATTGTGCAGCTGGTCATATATCTGATTTATGTATTTTAGTGGGACTTGGTCAGCAAGCAAAGAGCAGCTGTATTTAGCAGCATGGTAACTCTGGCTTATGCTTTATGATATAATCACACATACACACACATGCATACTCACACATACAGCATTAACTTTGCTAGCGTAATGGTTTTTAACTATGTGATCTAGTGTCTGTAGAATCTTGAAAAAAGTTGTTATAATTCTCTTCGTTGAAGTTGATTTACTTGTAAAATAGTTTGTGTAGTGATACCTGTATTGTGGTGTCTTCAGCTGAAACAACAATCTTGGAGATCGTTGACATGTGGACACAACTGAGTGAACACGTAGGGGCGGAGTGTGGCCAGATGGGAGTAAAACAATTGGAGGGAAATAGAAGTGCATTAATGTCTGCTGTTCAAATGATGTAAAAAGTTTCCACAGTTTTAACGTGTAAAGTAGCTGTCTAGTTGTCTTTTTGCATTTTCTCAACATTGCATTACAGTCCACAAAATACACTAAAATATTCCTAAAGTGTTTTCCAAAAATATTGCTGCAACATTTTAATATATTTAGATGATAAGCTATATAAGAACATAGGATTAACATTTACCCTGATTCCTTGTATAAAAAGCATTTTTTTTAAAAATGTTTTTGGCAAGCAATAAATTCAGACTGGAGCATCCAAGTTTGCCAGGGACTGGGAAAAGTGTGTGCATATAAATGCCTTTGCTTGTCCCAGGATTTAGCTGAGCCATTTCGTTTATTTTAGAGCTGCTCAGATAATTGTGACTGAGAGAGCCATTTAATGTCATTTCTACTGCATGTGTCATTAAAGATTGCTGGGAGGTTGTGGGTCTGCAAGAAACTTATTTAGAGCTCCGTTCATCTTACAATTATGTTCTCTAAGACGTGCACCAATCGGAGAAAGTGAATAGAGTGCAAGAATGAAGGCGTCAGCACTGGCTGAGAGAGACCAAGAGAAGGGTCTCTAGAGACTCAGTTCATCTACATATGCCACAGTGAGAGGAATTTGGGTTCCAGTCTTGTGGGTTTAGTTAATCTAAAGATATTTACTTAATGGCAAGAATTGTGCTCATCACCAAAGCTGTATGGTGAGTAAAATAGGGTCCCTGCTTTACAGAATTTAATCTAGTAGCTAATTTGGAAAGAAACAGGAGGACAGGGCTTAGCCTGAAATATATGAAGAAAATGTGTATCAGCTCTCAGCTAATGAAACGAAAAATTACTGATCCCCTGCAATAGCAATAAACAAACTGTTTTCAACAGTATAATTCACATTTTACAGTCATTATTTATATACATTTGACCATGATCTTTTGTGAACCTCTTTCAAACCTTGAGAGACGAGAAAATCAAGGCTAGGTGCACAATAAATAAAGAGCTGTTATCTGGTAGGAAGAGTTAAGTGTATCCTTTAGGGCACAAGAATCAAGAGGAAGGATGGAAGCCACCCAGAAGGGGGGGGGCTGCCTTACAATGCTGTGGGTTGTCCTGCTTCAGGGGGTGTGCAAACAGAGGGTGTATATTCAAACATGAGGGCAGCAGACACAGTTTAAGATTCCTCTCACTCTGTGATGCTAGTCATATATGTGTCTTTCCCACTACCCCCCCTCCCCACTCCCCGCCCCGGTTTTCAAACTTAAGCATGCTTCACAAATGAATTAAGAAGCTCAATAAAAATGGAGTTGCTTGGGCCTGACCTTAACTTAAGGAAGCAGAATCTATAGCAATGGGGTCTGGGGGTCTGAATTTTTATCTAACCGCTCAGGTCTTTCTGCTGTGAACCAAAGTTTGGAACAATTGTACCGCACAGGATTTTATTTTTTTAAAACCTGTGCTTAAAGAAGCACTTTAAAGTAGTGCAATTCAAACTCTTCTTTTAAAATTTAATTTTACTCTTTAAAAATTATTTTGAAAAAAGCACAATATAAAGTTCTACCCATTTAACATTTTGTTTTTAATCCTCACCCAAGAATTTTAGAGGAAGTGGAAGAGAGAGGGGAAGACAGAAATATCAATGTGAGAGAAATACATCAACCGGTTGCTTTCTGCACGTGTCCTGACCAGGGCCCCAGCTGGGCAGGAGCCTGCAACTGAGGTACATGTCCTTGACTGGAATCAAACCTGGGACCCTTTGGTCCCCAGGCTGACACTCTCTTCACTGAGCCAAACAGGCTAGGGCCTCTTAACAATTTTTAAAGTGCATTACAGTATTGTGAGCTATAGGCACAGTGCTGTACAGCAGCTTTCTAGAGCTTATGTTCTGGTTGGAAAACACAATACAAAGTAAAATCCATGTTTAGGTAAATAATAATAGAATAATAATTTCCCATAGCAATACTTATCTTTATTATATATGATGAAACCTAACCTTTTCTTTTGCATTTTGTAAATACATATGTGTCTCAATAAATTAATGCCATTCTCCACTAATAGACTTTGATTCATAATTTCAAAAATACATTTCTAGACCTATGGCCTTAGGGGCACTTGGGTTTGGGGATGGGAATTCATAGACCCCAATTGTACCAGAACATATCACATATCTTTCTTTCTTTCTCTCTCTCTCTCTCTCTCTCTCTCTCTCTCTCTCTCTCTCTCTCTCTCATATATAGTCATCTTTATTATAATTAATAAATACATTAGAAATGAATATCTTTAATACAAGACATCAAGGTCCTCATTGGATTCTGCTTTTGTACATTCAGTTATGTAGTGAGAAAACCCAGTTTACTTGAGAGTGGTAACAAAAGCCAAGTAATACCTGTTTCATTATGACAAGTTTTGCCTCAGGAATTCTTGATTTCCTCTTGCAGTGGGCCTTGGGCAGTGACAATAGAGGCAACACATGAAAAAAAAAAAAAAAAAAAAAAAGGAAACTAGGATTACTACGGGATCTGATGATTAACTTGTGTTTTAATTCCAAGTTTGCTACCAACTAGTAGTACTGTCTTGGGTAAGTCATTTAACTTCAGGTTTTCCCCCCGTTTAAAATGAGGATATTAGAAAAATGTGTTATCTACGTGTTGTTTACCAGCTTAAAATTTTCTAAAATTATAAAATTTTCTCATGAATACTTTATCCTGCTTAAGGAGAAAGATGGGTAGTAGTACCAAGATGAGGTCAGTCAATTGTTTGGTACTGAAAAATGTTGGCTCATATTTTGGATTTTTATTAAGATGGGTGTGAGACCTGAAAAAAGGTCAGACAAAATAAATTATCTTTAATGTGGCATTTGACACACTGTTACAGCTAAGAAGTGAAATATAGTTATCCCCATTCCACGGCCCCTTTCCCAGATCTCTCTGCATTCAACCTTCTCCTGATTTCCTCAATGGAAACTCATTGTATCCTGAGCTTTGCACCACTAAAGAAAAGTCTGATTTTCTGTACTCTGATATTGTCCTCTGAAAACATGTGTTGTGGTTGCTGGGTAATGTGTAGCTCGCTGTAGATATTAACACTACTTGTCTCTGGAAGCTGACTAATGTGCTTATTTTAGGTAGCTCATTCCTCTGATGGTAAAGATTTTGTGCTGAGAGATATGGAATGCCAATTTTATAGAGAAATATTGCTTATGCTGATTCATATGGCTGGGCATTTAATTTCATGCACTTACAATTCAGCAAAATTACTTGGTTTTTCTTTTGTGGTTCAAAAGGAAGTAGATTTCTATGGAGTTTTGACTGTTATTAAAGGTTATAGGAACTGGGACCTAATAATAATAATAATCACTACCATTCATCAAGTGCTTACTGTGTGCCAGAAGTTATCCCAAGTTGTTTTGGATAATATTTTTTTGCACATATTTCTTATACAATCCTTTCAGCCACTCAGGAGGTTAAGTACATTAGTTTTCCAGTTTCCAGGATGAGGGAACTCAAGCCCATGGACTCACCAATCTAGGTTGTTCTATTTCATGATTTCAAAGTACTGGCTCTCTTTATGCTTTTACTCCTCCTCCTCTTAGTCTTCATCTCCTTTCTCTCTGCCCCTGCCACATTCTCTCTCTCTCTCTCATTTCTCCCTCTCTCCTTCCAGTCTTTCTTTTTTCTTTCCCTCCTTCTTTATTGAGATAAACAAGAGCAAAGTACAATGACATAGAATAGCTATAACAAATAGTTATGGTGAAATACTTAAAAGGCACAATTAAAAAGGAAAGAATTCAATAGCCCATGTAAGTGCCTTTGCCTTTCAGTATATATAGTGCAAATGAGATAGATGCTACAAGTGTTTCTCTCTCTCTCTCTCTCTCTCTCTCTCTCTCTCTCTCTCTCTCTCTCTCTCTCTCTCTCTCTCTCTCTCTCTCCCTGTCTTTAGGAGTCACCACATTGTCTTATCCACCATCCAGCAGGGCTATAATGTCTATCACACAGAGCTTTAGATCGATTATGATGTTGGGAATCTCAGGGTATTGACTGAAGATGAGTGGGGGTATTTTTGATTGAGAACATAATTACAGAGTGCAACTTGGCAGAGTTGCACAACTTTGACTTCTAATTTCCTATATCCAGGTCAAAATGCATCCATTTACAGGCACCTGATAGCAAGCAGATGGTTCCCTCCTCTAGACCTCACACCCAGATCCTCTAGCAAAGATCTTCATCTCTTTTCTAAGGTAGTAAGAACAAAGGCTCTGATCTGGATATGTTGTTTCCTCAGGACCAGACTGACAATGCTCAGAATATTTGTCCCCAACCCCTGCCACCCAGAACTAAAATCTGACCATCAGATAAGTTAGTTCGCCCTTAACTGTAAAGGGCTTGGCCTTTCTTCCAAAGCAAGTATGCTAGAGATGAATTACATCAAAAGCTGAGAATGAACATGTCAGGCCCAGGCAGGCTGATGGTTGAACTGAGATTCCTTCTTTTTTTTTTTTAAAATATACTTTATTGATTTTTTACAGAGAGGAAGGGAGAGGGATAGAGAGTTAGAAATATAGATCAGCTGCCTCCTGCACACTCCCTACTGGGGATGTGCCCGCAACCAAGGTACATGCCCTTGACCGGAATTGAACCTGGGACCCCTGAGTCTGCAGGCCGACGCTCTATCCACTGAGCCAAACCGGTTAGGGCTGAGATTCCCTCTAATATCAGGTGATAGGGAGCGAGCGGGAGAGCACAATGTGAAGCAGCTAAGAGCAGGATCCTAGGGGCAGGAGCACTGCTTTGCAGGGGAGACTGACGGGAAAGGCGCTCTCCAGCCAAACTGTGAACTTCCGGTTACCTACAGTGGGCTCTGTGTCCAGGGCTGAGGTTAAGTCAGGGTTTTGTTGGCTTTTTAACATAACTTTTTAAAGACTCACACCCAATTTAGAAAAAAAGAATGGATTGATTCATTTGTAGGACCGGGCCCTCGGAAAGTAGATAATTTTACCTGGTGGCATAGGAATGACCAGATGGTCATTATTATGCAAAAATAAGCATTTATAGTGGACGAAGGAGTAGGCTTAGGAGTTTGTCTTAGTCTGTTGAAGCTGCTACAACAAATTACCACAGATTAGGCGCAGTTGTTTATAAACAACAGAAATGCATTTCCCGCAGTTCTCCAGGGTGCCTGTTTCAAAGCAGGGGGAGCTCAGGGGTCTCTTATAAGAAAACTAATCCCTGCCCTGACCGGTTTGGCTCAGTGGATAGAGCATCAGCCTGCAGACCCAAGAGTCCCAGGTTCGATTCCAGTCAAGGGCATGTACCTTGGTTGCGGGCACATCCCCAGTAGGGACTGTGCAGGAGACAGCTGATCGATGTTTTTCTCTCATCAATTTTTTTAACTCTCTATCCTGCTCCCTTCTTCTCCTTAAAAAATCAATAATATATATATATATATATATATATATATATATATATATATATATATATATAAAAGAAAACGAATCCCATTTGTAAGTTTACTACTCTTAAAAACCAAGGCCCTGCTTACTAATCCCATCACCTTTGGGGGTTAGCATTTTAACATATTGAATTTTGGGAGAACACAAACATTCAAATCATAGCAAAATTCAACTGCTTAAGTTTAAAATCAAGCACTGTGATTAATATCTGTCTAACACATTGCCCATGACTTAATGTCTCCAAGCTTTCGTTTCTCCGTCTATACAAGGGGAGCAATAATAGGATCTCACCAGTGTATGTCTGAATAAGACCATTACTGTAAAGGAGCAGACATAGTGACTAAAGAAATGCTGATTCTTACTGTTTTCATTGATCTATTGGCTTCAGAAGGAAATAGTCAGGAAAGTTGACCGAAGTGGAAATAAAACACATTTAACCCATTTTGTTTTTGCCTTGTGCCAAGTAGGCTGTGTTCTCTTAAAACTAGTTACCCCAAAGTGTCTTCACGGGCTTCTGAAATAGGATTTTTAGATCTAAATTTAAAGGAAGTTTTTATATGCAAATACAGTCCTACAGACAGCATCTTCTGCCCTCTTCTGGTTTCTCCAAGAAATTCAAGTATATGTAAAAACTAAATAGAAACTGCATTGTTTTTATTTTATTTCCCGTGGACACCCACAGTTTGCTGTTGCGCCAGTTCTAGAGGAGAAAGAATCACCTGTAATAATAAATGTGGGTTACCAGAAAGCTTTTAGATTGTTCAACAATTTTCTTTTGAAATGGAGATTTCATTTTGTTATTTTATTCAGTCCCCATTCTTCTAACTCTATGTGTCATAACCGCTAAATAAATAATTAAACTGAGCCATGAATTACTGCAGAAACTAAAATCTGAGGCCATTATAATTCCTGAGATAATTAAGCAGATGTTTAAAATAGAACTGGCCTGTGAGAACCTTTGATTACAGAAAAAGCCTGGGGCCAAAAGCCTCACTTCCATTAGAGGTTGTATTGGTTTTTAACTAATTTTCCCCCAGCCTTCAAAAATTAAATAAAAGCATAATTTTAAAGGTGGGTCAATTCAGGCCACTGACAGCCGAGGGTCTTCCATTTTGCTCTTTTTCAGTGCAGTGTGGATGAGGATCAGTTTGCTATGCCTTTAGAGAAGTCATGGTGTGGCAAACGATTTCCTATTAGAATGCAACACCAAAGGGGAGGTTTGTGCTGCTTAGTACAAGGGAGCCAGAAGACAGCTTGCTTTGATGGGGAGGGTTCCAGTCACCAGGGATCCACTTGTTCAAAGATCTATTGCTAAGGAGGGTCTCACACATCTCAGGGCTTCCTGTAGTGGCAAAGGATTAGCCAAATCATATGAAAGGGACATTGGGTCAGAATCCCAGTTGTCATGAAGAGCAAAGAGGGATGAATAACTCAAAATGAAAGCAGCAAAGCATTTGTGATGTCAGCTGCAGTGTTTTCTTAGATAGTATAATTCAGGTGTCACCAAAGTTGAAGAGTCATAATTCAGACTATCATTTTTCAATCAGTTATAAATGGTTAATGTCTAGAATTTATATCTTTTCTAGGTTACCCCACCTACAAAGAACTAAAAGATGTTATAGCAAGAAACTTTGCTTAGTTATGAGGACACAGGATTTGTGATGATTATTATTATACATAAGAATAACCAGGTCAAATAGCCTGTAGGATTTGGACAAAGGAGAATCATGGGAATGTTTTCCTTTACTGAATTAAAAACACATCAAAAGGATACAATGATTAAAAGTGTTGTACTAACTCTAAAAGCTAAGGCAGAAAAATGGAATAAGACATAAGTGGAAGGGACAAATGCTAGCTTCTGACAAATATGACACACTTGCAGGAGGAAAAAGGAGTTTTCAATGAATGCGATTGAGATAATTGCTTAAATATTTGGGAAATAACATCATATACCAAAATGTATTCCAGAAAGATTAAAAATTTAAATATGTGAATACCTTAAAAATGGAATGAGAAAATAGTTAAATGTCTAATATCTATCTAATATATCTATATCTATATTGGGATTTTATTGAAAATTTATTGAAAAAGATATATAGTTGTATCACTCATATTTTTTTAGTTACAAAAACAGACACTTCTCCAGCTATTTACTCTAGTAAAGAACTGAAGGAATTTACTAAGGGATATCAGCTCATAGCATCTCTAAGACAATCAGATGACTATGATGTGAAACCACACTGTCAAGAAAAACTCCCGACCCAGGCTGCGTCATTGGAGCAGAAACACAGTCCCACTCCCCTAAACATGATACCAAAGGCTTCCCCTTGGATTCGGAGAGTGGGCCCAACTATCGAGCCACTGCCACTGCTGGTCCTGAAAGCTCTATGCCTCTTGGCTATGCTATGCCAATAAATGGATGGATTCCATGTGGATTCTCTTTCCAAGTGGAAGACAGAAGCATGTGATGGAGTCTGCATCCCCTAGGCCATGTTCTAATGACTAAGGAGGCTGGGAAATTGAGTCAGCTTGAAACCTGAGGTCATTCTAATCTACAGATCATTCCCCATTCAGATTCATCTATTCTTTTCACATGCATGTATGGAGATGCTTTTAAGTCTCAGGCACTATGTTTCTATGGTTTCACCAGGGTTGCCCAGCAGCTGTAGGTATTTACATAGTGTCGCATCCATATGTGTCCATGTAGACTGCCAAAGGCAGGCTGCTCAGCTCAAGGTTAAGGAATGATTTCTGAGACTCATTATCCTCACACTATCTTTTCCGTAAAGACAAGATTAAGGAAAGATTGGCTTTCCAATGCCACAGAAGGTGGGGGATGCTTCTGGTATTCCGAAAATCCTTCTGTATTAAGCATTTACTGAGCTACGGTGTATATTTTAGCTGGGTCAGACGCCACCTGGTGTGATTTTGTCCCTGGTCTTCAGACAGAAGAAGTGGCTGGGATTGTCAGTGGACTGGTAATGAGCACCGCTTTTGAGAATTTTTTAAAATGGTGTCTGAGGGAGATTTGATGATGTGATAGCCCCGTAGTGTCTCAAACTTCCTATTAAACCCAGAGAAGTCATGTAACTTTCTCAAGGTTACAGAGCAACTTGGTTGCAGAGATGGTGCTTGCCAGCTAAGGATACACTGCCAACAGAAATGATTTAAAATAATTTATATTATTTTTCTTCTATTCCTCCAAATAACAACACATGCCAATTAGATTCATGTCAGACCCATTATTCACTCTACCTCCACAATCTGTCTTTTTCTGAATTAATGAAATGTAAAACAGAGAAATTACAGGTTTTATAGTTAGAATCTATAATGCTTAGGGTACAGTATAAAAGGCCCTATATTAATTACATTCCTTCTGGCTTATTGAATAATTCTGCCTTTTTTTGTATTAGGGTTTAAATTTTCCCTAAATGCTGAGAATTAAAAAAAAAAAAAAGCAGTCATAAATGTCATTCTTGGATATAATTATATTCTTTAAAAAATGGCATGAGGCATGTCATAGAACCTCAGTTTTTATAAGATTTATACCTTCTTACTTTTGTAACATACAAAATAGGCATTTAAAGTAAAACACAATATGGTTGCTTGCTCTGGAAATGGAAATCGCTCAGGTTGCTAATGCCTGAGGGAGCTTCTGGCCGTAAAAACAGCAACAGCTAGCACATCTGGAAAACCCAGGCAGTTTTTTGACTGCTTTCCATGCGTCAACTCAATCTTCACAGACACTTGTGAGCTAGGAGCTATTAGGCTCCCATTTTACAGATGAAGAAAATGAAACACAGAGATTGCCACTTTGTTTGGTCCCAGCACTCCTGAACTACTTTCTAGGTTGGGAGACAGTTCTGTCACATCCATGATCTTTAAATGAAGCCTACATGCATGTAACACTTAAATCCTTAAGCCATTTCTCCTAACTGGGCTGCAACTATACTTGTCTGGGATTCTTTTTCTTTCTTCCTTCCAAGTGAACTCCTACGGAAACGTCAAGGCTCTCAGAGGGCCGGCGTGCCCTCAAATGAGAGAAGATATTACGCAGCCCAGTTCTCCTCCAAAAGTAAACAGCTCTTTCTCTCCTGTGGGGAGTCAAGTCTTGAGACAGCAGAGACAGGCCGGGGTGACACGGAAGTGGAGCTCCTCCGAACTCTCAACAGTTTGAAGTGAATAATGAATATATATCAAACAGAAGCTGAATTCATCGGGACCTTTTCCGCTTCAAGTGGAAAAAGGCAAAAGGCACCTCACTTTGCCTTAAGCCAAAGAATGGAATTGATTAGCTCCCATACCTGAAAAGCATCGCCATCAGATTTTCTCTGAGTACAGTTGCGCCCTGGTACTCAGTGTCACAGAACATGGTCTGTGTCTCTCTCTGCTTTCCCTCTCTCTCGATGCCAATTCAGGCAGACCCTTTCCTTGCTGTGCTAAGATACTACAATGGCCATCAGCATTTGACAACTATCTTACCAAGCTCAGCTCTCCCAATGAAAAGAGCTTCTCTGCCCAATAATTCCAATAAAAGTCCTGAAATAATGTCTTTGGATAACTTAGGCCCACCCACAAAGTAAACTATATATATATATATATATATATATATATATATATATATATATATATATATATATATATATATATTTTATTTTTTTTTGTCAAGGCATGATCATGAGCCCCCTTGGAAATATGGTTAAAGTCAGGGTTATCTGAAGGGCTGAGAGGAGGGAGAGATAGTTTACTAAAGGGACATCAGACTGTTGTCTTAGATGGAAGAGGATCTATTTTGGGCAGACAATACAATGAATGTCTACACATGCAGTGTTCCATGGGCGAATAGAGTGAGGGACCGAGGTGGATGGGTGGTTTAGCATCAGAGATGCTGAGTCCAGGTACAATAGTCTTTTTAGATTACACTTATTGTTCAATTATACTTCTCCATGATTCTATTCAGCCAGCCAGGAGATTGCACTCATTTTTTGTTAGCCTAGAAATCAGACTTTCTTGAAATAGGTGAATTGGGAAATCTCTTTGCTGCACGGAAAATATTGTTGCTGTGACAATTGTTGCAATAGAGGCCTGTTTGAAATGAGTCAGGAAGTAGATAGGAGAAACAGTAACCCCAGTCTCTGCTGTCAAATAAAGCAAGGCACAGGCAGCTATGAATTTTTCTATTCTAGTTTTTCCTAGAATATCATACACACACACACACACACACACACACACACACACACACATTGAAGCACACTCAAATAGGCCAAATTATCATTTCACCAAAAAATAATGAAGCAAAAAATAAATATGCTTGCTTCCCTCCAATAAAAAAAAAGAAAAAATACCTCCAAAAATTTAAGTTTATGGTATGTGTCAGATTGTCTTGACTCACTTGTGAAAGAAAAATTGCAGCCCTAATTGGTTTTGCTGAGTGCATAGAGCATCGGCCTGTGGCCTGAAAGGTCCCAGGTTTGATTCCGATCAAGGGCATGTACCTTGGTTGTGGGCACATCCCCAGTAGGAGGTGTCCAGGAGGCAGCTGATTGATGTTTCTAACTCTCTCTCTCTCTCCCTTTCTATCTGTAAAAAATCAATAAAATATATTTTAAAAAAGAAAAATTGCAGCATTGCTATTCTGATTTAAAATATCATAAATAGAGGTCTCCATGATACACGAGGATCAGCAAAAATGGAGCCTTTGTGCTCAGCTGCACACTGGCGAGAATGTCTGTCTGCTTGCCAAGGGCCCAGTTATGTTGTGTTCATTCCAATATGTCCTAATTTTATTTTCCTCTCCTCTCCTTGTCTCTGCTCTCTCTCTCTCTTCTCTGTCTCTCTCTCTCTCTCTCTCTCTCTCTCTCTCTCTCTCTCTCTCTCTCTCTCTCTCTCTCTCTCTCTCTCTCTCTCTCTCTCTCTCTCTCTCATCTCTTAATGTTTGAAAACTACAATAGAATTGTCTTCTCAGCATGGGGATATCTGCATGTGTTAAAATTAAATGTTCTATTTTAAACTCACAACTCACTCTCCTTTTAATTTAAAAAGAACATGTCAGAACATGCAGTTTTCCTCTCCTTCTAAAAGAACGAGGAATATACAAACCTGAGATCTTGAAAGAGGCAAAAATCAACTTCTAGGGGAAACAAAAAAGAAAAATAAAACAAAACATGAGAAAGCCTTACTGATTCTATTTGAGCTGAAGTCTCTCTTGGGATTTGATATAAAGAACTGCAACACAAAGAAATAACAGCAAGAACATACATTTTAGAAATATATTCTTCTGTCTGGAAATTACTAGGAAAGGCATTAAGTACCCCTTTAGTTCCATTTCCTGGATGATATTAACGTAACATTTCTAGTTTCTCATACCTATATGCAGATATACAAAGTGAAAAATAATGACAATAGCTAAGATTTTGTTGAGAAATTACTCTCGTGTGAGATAGTATAAATGTATCTTTCAACCCAGCTCACAGTGCGGTTTATTTAGGGGGCACTTCTCCCTCAAAAATAATAGACCACTCTACCCAGTATGAGTAGTGTTGGGTTCTTGTCTCCATTTTGCAGATGAGAAAACTGAGGTTGATTTAGGCTCCTTGACGAATGCTGTGGGACACCACACAGAGCCCCCATAGGACTGTGTGTCCACTTTTCTAGGTGTTGGAAATGTTGGTCAAGAATACCGCTCAGCATGCATATAAGCATAACCAGTGGACATAAGACATTGGGGGATAGGGGAGGCTAGGGGACTGTCTAGGGCGGGGGGATAAAATGGACACATATGTAATACCCTTTGTAATACTTTAAGCAATAAAAAAAAAAGAATACCGCTCAGCAAACTTCTTAATACAAATATTTGTCTCATGGTCTATTTCAAGAAATCCCAGCCTAAGGCAGGCACCCAGAATAGGTGCCAATGAAATGTCTGATCTTCCCGTTATTTACCAGAAAAACCTATAGTAACACCATGGATGGTTCTACAGAGTCAATTAAGCAAAAGTAAAAATGTAAAGGCTTTATCTATTTATGCTAATACTTAATGCATTGCTATCTATACATAATGCCTCATCAGTTAATGTGCAGCCAACTTATCTATGAAATATATGCATGTGGCATGAAGTCAACTTTGCTCCAACTGCTGTTGGCTCACCATAGGTAGGACCCAGGACTTTATTGGTCTTTTTTCTTGTTATGCAATGTGTAACAAGAGAATGTGTGGTTGTCAGTGCCTGAATGCCACTTTCAGTAATAGAAACGCCTTCTGGGAAAATAAGATTGGTGCCAAGGCAAGAATATGGGAGCAAACTTGAAATTACTTCACTTCTATTTCAGAATGATTTTACAAAAAAAGAAAAGATGCAAGACCATTTTTGAAGGCTGACAATCACAATGAAGGATTTGAATGAAAATACCTCTATAGCTTACTAAATAAAAATTGAGAATTCTTAGATCGGCATGTCACCCTGTGCTAAATCTAGTGACAAATTATCTTTGCATATTATCATCAACAGTGCCACTTTATAAGCACTCCATAATTTTACCAAAGTGGACTTAACTATTCCCTGAAGATAAATAAAAAGTCTTATAAAATAAGATTTTAAAATGTGAACAAGATAAAGAAAGCCCATTCCAGTCATTCTTTCTTGTAGTTTACAACCCAAAATTCTGGACAAAATAAAATTAAAGTTAAAAAAAAAGAACTGGACACTTTGAAAATTAAACAAAAGCAGGCAGGCCTGGCCAGTGTGTCCCAGTGCTTGAGTGTTGATCTATGAACGAGGAGGTCACAGTTCAATTCCTGGTCAGGGTACATAACCGGGTTGCAGGCTCAACCCCCAGTAGGGAATGGTATGCAGAGGCAGCAGATCAATGATTCTCTCTCATCATTGATGTTTCTATCTCCCTCTCCCTTCCTCTTAGAAATCAACAAAAATATATTTAAAAAACAAAAGTAAAAAACAAAAGCAGGCAGAGTCAAAAATTTAAAAAACACCCTAAAATGGGATGTGTTTCCTTTTTTCCTCCCGGTGTTTTCATCAGAGCTGTTGCAGTAGTAAAAAGAGCAGTACAACTTTGAAAGACCCTCTCATCTTTGAGCAGAGGCACAAGAAAAGGAGCCCCTAAAACGGGAATATAAGAGAGAGGCATCCAGAGAATGAGGTTTCCCAACATCATGTCTGAACCACCGGCACTAGCCCAGGGCTTCAAAATGAACTTCCTGTGCAGGACAGAAGCAAATTAGCAAGAGTTCTTAGGTCACCAAAATCACTGCCTAAAGAAGAAAATTAAGATAATTCTATTGTATTAAAGTTTAAATTTATACTCTGTGAAAGACGCCATTAAGAAAATGAAAATCCAAGCCACAAATTGGGAGAAAATGTTTTAAAATTATCTATATGAAATAGAAATGGTATCTAAAACATGTACAGAATTATCAAAAAATCAATAAGAAAATAGCCAACTCAATTTAAAAAAAAAAAAAAAAAACAGGCGGAAGAACTATACAGGCATTTTACCAAAGAGATACTCTTTGGCAAAAAAATCATATTCAAAGATGCTCAACATCATTAGCAGATGTTTTCATTTCCTGGGGCTGCCTTGGGAAATTGCCACAAACAAGGTGGCTTAAAACAACAGAAATGTATTCTCTCACAATTCTGAAAGCTAGACATACAAAATCAAGGTCAATAGGACCATGCTCCTATTGAAGTCTCTAGGAAAGAATCTTTCCTTGACTCTTTCTAGCTTTTTATGATTGCTAGAAATCCTTGGTGACACCATCACCACCACCACCACCATCATCATCATCATCATCATCATCATCTTTTTTAAAACTGATTGATGTAATAAAGTACCATAGACTGAGTGGTTTATTGTGGAAGAAGAGGAAAAAAAATACATATTTTTATTCATCTCTTGGCACAGAGGTCCTAAAGCCCTTGTAATTTCCTGAGTACTAGCAGTGTCTTTTGTTCTAATGAGACAACTTTGGTGGGCTCTTGGATCGGGGCTGGTCACAAGAAAGACCAGGCTGTGATTAGAAGCTTGGAGCTTTCAGCCCCACCTGTCCTATTCTCTGGAGAGGGAAGAGGAACTGGAAATGGAATAATAACCAATTGTCCATAGAAATACCAACAGTATGGGTTTTGGAGAGCTCTTTGGTTGGTGAACATGTGGAGGTGCTGAGAGACTGGCGTGCCCAAAGAGGGTGTGGAAGCTCTGGGTCTCTTCCCACATACCTTGCACATGCATCTCCTCCATCCATCTGCCCCTGAGTTATATCCTTTTATAATAAACTGGTAATGTAGGAAGTAAAATGTTTTCCTGAGTTCTGTGAGCGGCTCCTACAAATTAATCAAACTCAAGAAAAGGCATCATAGGAACCTGTGATCTATAGCCAGTTTGTCAGAAGCACAGGTAACAAACCTGCTCTTCAAAGCAAGTAGGCTGGCCTCTATTCGAGCGATTCTGGGCAAGTAGCAAGACTGAATGTCTCTCCTGAGTTCTCAATCTAAAGAAGTAGCTTCCCATTACTGTAAGATCACCCTCTATCTTCTTTGTCTAAAAGACAGTCTTAAGTGCAAAAAAAATATCATATAAGATCCAATATTTAGAAATAGGAAATATCAAAAGTTGTCATGTGACTTGATTAATATGGGAATCTTAGATTCCTGAGAAATAATACTTGACTTTATTTGATCAAAATGACAATAACAGACTTTAAAAGTAAATATAGGAGGTAACCTGATTGTAAAAAATCTTTAGTTCTATCAAAATTGATGTCTTAGTTATCTTAAATAACCAAGGAAAAGATAAAGTAAACACAAGTCACAGAAACTTTGTCTTATCAGACATAATGTTTGCCACCAAAGCAGGTTACTCAGAAAGTAAACAAATAAACAAAAATAAACCAAAGCAAATCTTTTGCAGCCTCTTAGAAGAACTATTGCCCTAAGAAAATGGAATCATAAACTATTTTTGAAATCTTATAAGAAAACCCATTATATAAACCTTAGTCAGAATTGACTAATACAAATAAAATTTACTCTTTATGAACTTTCTACAACTTTATATATCCATTCAGGTTTTTTTTTCTCAAACTTTCCTCCTTATCATTCTGGAACAATAAGCCATTTTACTTTAAGAAAACGACAATATCTTCTTTAACTTAAGAAAACCCCATTTATTAAAGTACAGTGTCTCAAAATGGCAAAAATTAACATATTTATTGATAGACACAAATATAGAGAGCCTCTCTGTACCATCTAATCTAATAATATACAAACATGGTAATTGACCATACCTCTGCTACATTTCCCATTGGCTAATCAGCAGTATATGCAAATTAACCCAACCAAGATGGCAGCCGGCAGCCACACAGCTGAAGCAAGCAGGAGGCTTGCTTGCTCCAGTAATGGAGGAAGCCAAGGTTCCCCGCCTGCCATGGCTGGGCTCTGAGCTCCACTCTAAGCAACAAAATTGCAATTATAGAAGCTAAACAAACCCCAGATACCTGCTTTCAGCAGGCTGTGACCTCAGAGCTGGAGCGGCAACAAAATTTCAATTATAGAAGGTAAATAAATCCCAGAATAAAAAAAAAAAAGAAAAAAAGGAGAGGCTGGGAGCTCCAGTCGCCAGCTTGGCCAGCCTGAAAACAGCCATCAGCCCCTCACCCAGCCTGGCCAGGCACCCCAGTGGGGACCCCCACCCTGAAGGGGATGTGACCAGCTGAAAACAGCCATCAGCCCCTCACCCAGGCTGGCCAGGCACCCAAGAGGGACCCCCACCCTGATCCGGGACACCCTTCAGGGCAAACCAGCCGGCTCTCACCTGTGCAGCAGGCCTTTATCCTATATAGTAAAAGGGTAATATGTAAATTGACCATAACAGCAGAAAGACTGGGAATGACTGGTCTCTATGACACACACTGACCACCCGGGGGCAGATGCTCAATGCAGGAGTTGCCCTCTGGTGGTCAGTGAGCTCTCACAGGGAGGAGCTCTCCTCAGCCACAAGCCAGGCTGATGGCTGCCAGTACAGCGGTGGTGGTGGGAGCCTCTCCTGCCTCCTTAGCAGTGCTAAGGATGTCTGACTGCAGCTTAGGTCTGCTCCCCACTGCCAAGTGGACATCCCCTGAGAGCTGCTGGGCTGTCAGAGGGATGTCTGATTGCCAGCTTAGGCCCAATCCCCTGAGGATCAGGCCTAAGCCAGCAGGTTTCATCCCCTGAGGGGTCCCAGACTGCAAGAGAGCACAGGCCGGGCTGAGGGACACACACCCCCCTCAGTGCACACATTTTTGTGCACCAGGCCTCTAGTACAAATATAAGAGATAAAAAGCATATAAACTTAAAATTAAGCTTTGTAATTAATATTATAGTATTCTATCTTACTAAATTATTTTGTTATCTAATGAATATCCACTAATTAACTCAATTAAGTAGCAGTCCAAGATTTTAAATTGCCTAATAAAGTTGGAGTTAGTCTTTAATCTTACATACCATAAAATACATTTACAGTGGGGCCTTGACTTACAAGTTTAATTCATTCCGTGATGGAGCTTGTAACTCAAATTACTCATATGTCAAATCTTAAAGTGAATGAGTGAGACATGTGATGCTGGGCTGATGTTGTGGTGTTCACTGTGATGTTTGTTGCGCCAACTAGCGGTGTGGGGTATCTGAAGCTGGCTCATAACCCGAATTTTAGCTCACAACTAAAGCAAAAAATCAGCCGAGAGACGTCTCGTATCTCAAAAAACTCGTTAGTCAGGACACTCGTAATTAAAGGCCCCATTGTACTGTTAAAATAGTTTTTTTGGAATAATGATACAATTTGGTTAAAATAATGTTCACCTAACTGTTCAAGTAACTATTCTTAGTTATTCTTGACATAATGAGATAACCTAGTTATTTGTGACTCTTGTCCTGGCTATACACAATGGTATTTATTATGTATTTCCTTCAGATTCTTAAGTGAGTTGGAAATACTTTAGGTTTATTCTTATAGCTAATTTCAAAGTGAAAATGAAAATAATTTGCATTTTATTCCTTGCCATAAGGTTATTGGTAATATTTATAATGGCATTTAGTAGTGTTTATAATGGTATTTATAAAGCTTTTATATGCATCATAATAGTTTATCCCCACTATAGCCTGGTACAAATAGTTCATTACAATCATTTGGCTTTTGATAAGGAGAGAGAGAGAGAGAGAGAGAGAGAGAGAGAGAGAGAGAGAGAGAATAATCTTTCACAGCTACTAAGCCTTAGAGAGTTGATTCCTAATTCAATGGTCCTATTGGTAAAATTAACCAATTGTCTCTTACTATACTTTAAAACACACAAAAAAATAACAAATCAGTTGTGGATTGTTCTGGCATAAAAATTTATTATGACTTAGATGATGTTATTTATACAAACAGAAACTAAGCTATCTATACCTGTTGGGGATAGAAGGTCTACAATTTCAAACCAAAAATTACATAAAAATCATATATTGTAACTTGTGACATGTTTCATTATTCTGCTTCGGCTTGAAATGTTCCTCAGAAACAATGCTGTCCTCAGAATTTCTTGGTCTACTACATCGCAGGCAATTCTAAATGCCTTACACTCTTCTAGTAGGAATCATTGACCAACATTTTGATGAGAAAAATCTATCCTAGCTCTTAAGAATAATGGGAAAGTGGCAACCATAGTACCAAAGATTGACATTGGAAGAAAAGATTTTGGCAGTAATCAGCTTTTGGGATTTAGGGTTTAGATCAATCTTTTAGAATAAGCTGAGGACAAACAGTTGCCCAGCTAATTATCTAGACAAAAGAAAGGCAGATAAAAGGTGTTTCAAATTCCTCTCTGCAGCCACATCTCAGGTTGAATAAACAAGCCATACAGAGGAGGCTTTTCTCCTGCCATCATGACCAAAGTGTGCTTCGTTTGTGGTGATTAAGTACCGACCCTGAGTCATTCAAGCTAGTGCAGCGTCTTTTCACTATCACTAGTTTTGAAGCTAAAAGGAATGCAACGAAAGGATATAAATATCTATTCTCTTGGAAAATGCTCTTGAAGGAAGCTGACTAAGTGTGACCAAAGTAACAGGGACCCTTCCCTGTGTGTGGTCACAGTTATGTACAAGGAGAGAGAGTCTATACTTACATAAGTGGGTACAAGGGTTTGTGTATGTGTGTGCGCACATATCAATAGTTCAACCTTCTTTAGTTAGAGCAAACATTTTCTTCCAAACAATTTTTCCTAAATCGTAAAAGTTAAGTAAGTACTAGCATCTGTATTTTTATCAGCCAACATGACAATGCTACTGATATTAGGGAAAGAGCCAGAACATAAATTAAATTGGAAGCATGATATTTTTTTTAATGGAAACATATTGAAATAATTATACTAAAATACAAAAGTTTTAAAAAAAACACACAAAAGTTTGCCCCCCACTCACTTTGCCACGTGTCAATCTATGCAGCATTGTTGAGTTACAAGTAAGTTTAGGAGAATCTCCAAGAAAATTGGGTTCTTTGTTTATTATTATTATCCTTTTATGTCAAAACTGTGTGAAAAATCCCCCTCAAACTTGAATGGTTAGACCATGCATGAAGTTTATTATCTACTTCTGTCCTTTTGGCTAAAGGTGTACATGATGTCATTGAATGATTTACTTGCCCTGTTTCTTTTGGTGAAGAGAAGCTACGAAAGAGATTTCATGGAAAGGAGTGCCAAGACGAAGCATGCATTACTCCCTAGGGCAGTGGTTCTCAACCTTGGCTGCACATTAGAACCACCGGGGAATCTTTTTAAAATCCTGATTTCTGGGCCTCATCCTCCGGAAATTCTATTTCTTTGTTATAGGGTGGGGCCACAACATTCGTAACAAAGAAACAGAATTTCCAGAGGATGAGGCCCAGAAATCAGGATTTTAAAAAGATTCCCAGGTGATTCTAATGTGCAGCCAAGGTTGAGAACCACTGCCCTAGGGCTATGGTCGGCAAACTGCGGCTCGCGAGCCACATGCGGCTCTTTGGCCCCTTGAGTGTGGCTCTTCCTAAGCCTTAGGAGTACCCTAATTAACTCAATAACAATGTACCTACCTATATAGTTTAAGTTTAAAAACTTTGGCCCTCAAAAGAAATTTCAGTCGTTGTACTGTTGATATTTGGCTCTGTTGACTAATGAGTTTGCTGACTACTGCCCTATGGCCTTGAAAGAGCTTACTTAAGACTCCACCAAGGCCTGGAGTGGGTGAGAAATAAACATCCTCCCAAGAAGAATCTAAGGAGGAAAAGGAATCCAAAGACCAGAAAGTTTTAAAAAGTTTTCTGTAGGTACATAAACGTTCCAACCCCTGGAGTCCTAGCTAGTTTCCTGGATTCAAACACATATAATTTTTTTCCTCTCAGTGAGAAGTAAACGTAAAGACACCTGGACTCTAGTGGTTGGAGGTACTACTAAAAAGGTAAAAAAACAAAGAAACAATTCTTTCAAGGCATTTTGCCTACTTCAATGTTTATTCCCCAGATTCATTGTGTAGTTTCTCTGAGGAGTATATTCTCAGAGGCAATTCAATGTACAATAGAATCCTGAAATATTTTAATACTATTTTCTTATAAATGTTTCTTCTCAAAGAAATCTTTTACATCTTAGAAGTTAGAAATAGCTTTTTAAATGTAGAAATTTGTTCTCAAAGCTGTTGGAACTTTTCTTAGAGTAAGTTATCACATGTATACTCCCTTTCTCCCTTTTTTAAAAAATATAGTTTTATTGATTTCAGAGAGGAAGGGAGAGAGAGAGGGAAACATCATGAGGAGAGAGAATCATTGATCAGCTGCCTCCTGCATGCCTCACACTAGGAACTGGGCTACAACCTAGGCATGTACTCTGATTGGGAATCGAACTGTGACCTCTGGTTTATATATCGATGCTCAACCACTGTACCATGCCAGCTGGGCCTCCCTTTCCTTCTTTATTTTTTAATATATTTTATTGATTTTTTACAGATAGGAAGGGAGAGAGATAGTTAGAAACATCGATGAGAGAGAAACATCGATCAGCTGCCTCCTGCACACTCCTTACTGGGCATGTGCCCGCAACCAAGGTACATGCCCTTGACCGGAATCAAACCTGGGACCCTTGAGTCCGCAGGCCGACGCTCTATCCACTGAGCCAAACCAGTCAGGGCCCTCCCTTCCTTATAGGAAGAACACTTGGACCAATTAGCATCTAGAATTGCAAGTAAGTGATGAGTAGACATGATTATGTTTAAGACCTGACCTTTTATTCCGTGAATGATACTTTCAGACTGAATTTGATGAAGTAAGGGCAAATTCCTAGCTTCATTAGAATCATGAGCATGCAGATTCCTTGGTAGAGGGTGTGGTCATCATTAGCAACGTGCTCAGATATTTCTGGTTCTCTGCTACCCATGAATATGATAGTGCTTATTCACCCTTCCAAATTCAGGTGTGGAAATAGAACTTGTTTTTATAAACAGAATTGAATAGATGCCATATTTGCCACTTCTTGGCAGAAACATTTGAAGATAGTGTTACTTGCCATATTTTCTTTCCCATTCAAAGGTGGTTATGAAATCATGTCAAGGTGAAGTTTGGGGCAGTTAATGCCCAGATTGACTACAATCACTTGTGCCCTTTTGCCAACCAGCAAAGTATGCACTGTGTGAGTAAGACATTTTTTTTTTTTTGGTTGAATGATCATGAAACTAAGGGCCTTTGGTGATTATGGTGTGTCAATGTAACTTCATCAGCTGTAACAAATGTACCACTTGAGTGAGGGATGTTGATGATGGGAGGCTATGCATGTGTGTGGGCAGAGGGTACATGGGAAATCTCTGTACTTTCCCCTCAATTTTTCTATGAATTTTAAATTGGTTTAAAAAATGAAATAAACAAAAAAACCAACATAAACAACAACAAAATCTGCTTCACCAGTATCTAGCATCATGTGAAGTTGATTAATTTATTGAAACCAATCTCTTTAGGACAAAGTACTTGCTTTGGGCATCTATCCATAATCAGTAATAATAATAGGATAATATGCAAATTGGTCAGGTAGCTGTCACGTAACGACTGATCAGCAGGCTGTGTCCCCACCCCCTGCAACAGGCCTGGGACATGAGGCTCGCATCCCTGCACCCTGCCCTGGCCCAGGGACGTGAGGCTTGAGTCCCTGACCCCAGCAATGTGCCTGGGACATGAAGCTCGAGTCTCTGTACCCTGCCCTGGCCCAGGGACTTGAGCCTGGCATCCCCGACCCCAGCAATGGCGTGTGTCCCCGACCCCGGCAACAGGCCCAGGGATGTGAGGCTCGCATCCCTGCCCCCCTGCGTCAGCCTGGGGGTCCGCAGGTGTGCGGAGAGGCCCCCCCCGCTGCAGGCCCGACCAGGGGTCCACAGGCATGAGGAGGTCCACAGGCTTCCTCCATGGCCTGGCCCAGGGGCGAGGCTGTGGCAGAGCTTCTGTGTGTCTGCACCAGGGGTCCGCAGGCCTCCACCCACTCCGGCCTACTTCTTTGGGGCAATCCATCCAGGAGCCCCAGATGGGTGGGCAGGGCCTACCTCTATGGGGCAATGGATCGTGGGGCTCCTAGACTGTGACAGGGTACAGGCCATGCTGGGGAATCCCCTTCAGCCCGAGTGCATGAATTTCATGCACTGGACCACTAGTCAATAATAATGATCCATGTTATTGGCCAATCTGAAGAATGTCAGTATTAGTCTTCATCTGAGGATTAATTAGTGTATATGGCTGGAGAAACTACCAATACCAGGGAAAGAACTGCCAAAAGAGCAAGGGGGGTAATCCTCAAGGCTCACATTGGATCAGTAATATTTTATTTCCTACCAGACAGAGCACAACTGCCCCTCCCCCCCCCACGCTCCGTACCAGGTGGAGAAAATAGAATGTCCTTGCTTTAGTAGTAAGAAATATTTATCCTTAAACCAAAAAATCCTCAATAAATTTATGATTCAATTATCTCTAATTAAAAGTCAGATTTTGTCAGATTGGGTAAAAAGGCAAGACAGCTCTAACTTGCCTAAAAGAAACCTGCATAGAATATAAAGACAACTAAATGTAAAAAGATGCAAAAAGTGATGTATTGCTGCCTAGCTGGTGTTGCTCAGTGGTTGAGCATCAACCTTTGAGCCAGGAGATAACGGCTCAATTTCAGGTCAGGCTTTTTAATCTTGATCCCCAGTGCAAGGTGTGCAGGAGGCAGCTGATCAATGATTCTCTCTCATCATTGATGTTTCTATCTCTCTCTCCCTCTCTCTCCCTCTCTGAAATCAATAAAAATATATTTTAAAAATTTGATGTGCTGGTAAGTGTTATCCAAGAAAAGATGAAGCAGTTATATTAATACCAGATAAAATATATTTTATAAAAAAAGAGAATAATACCAGGGGCAAAGAGGGTCATTTCATAATGACAAAGGCTTAATTTATTAGAGGACATTAAATATTCTATACTTACCATATTCAGTAATAGAGCTTCAAAATGCACTATGTAAAACCAAGTAAAATGATAAATAAATTCATAATTACGGTGAAGTATTAAAATAATAGAATAAGTAGACAGATAATTAGTAAGAGAATAAACAAACTGAACAACATTATCAAAGAACTTGTTCTTAATTGACATTTATAGAACATTCCACCCAACAATAGTAAACATGCATTCTTTTTAAAAGCACATAGATAATTTACCAAATTAGCCTATACATTTAATAAGATTCAAATCAAACAAAGAATGTCCTCTGATCACACTGGGATTAATTAATATTAGAAATCCTAACAAAAAGATATCTGGTAAATCCCCAAATATTTGTAAACTAAATCACACTCTTATAAATAAACTACAATTTACAGAAGAAAACAAAAGCGAAATTAAAACCTATTTTGAAGAAAATGAAAATGAAACACACATGTCAAAATGTGTGAAATGCAGCCTAAGAATATTTTAGAGGCAAATTTATTGCAGTAAAAGCTTGTATTAGAAAGCAATGATTTCAAATCAATGGTCTAATCTTCCATTTTTTAAAATCTGTTTTTATTGAGTTCATTTTTAATTTTTAAAATGTTTATTGTTGAAAGTATTACATATATCCCCTTTTTCTCATTGACCTCTTCTAGCCCACCTCCACCCCCTACCCCTACACACACCTGCCCCAGCTTTCACCATCCTATTATCTGTGTCCATGGGTTATGCATATATGCATACAAGATCTTTGGTTGATCTCTTCCCTCCCGCTCACCTTTTCCCAACTTCCCTCTGAGATTCCACAATCTGTCCCATGCTTCTATGTCTCTGGATCTATTTTGTTTATCAATTTATTTTGTTCATTAGATTCCACATATGAGTGAGATCATGTGATACTTGTCTTTTTCTGACTGGCTTTTAGAGAGAAGGGAAGGGATAGGAATAGAGAGAGAGAAACATCAATGATGAGGGAGAACCATAGATCGGCTGCCTCCTGCACACCTCCTACTGGGAATTGAGCCCACAACCTGGGCATGTGCCCTGACTGCGAATCAAACCAGTGACCTCTTGGTTCATAACTCAACACTCAACCACTGAGTCACCCCAGTCAGGCATATCTTCCATTTTAAGAAAGTAGAAAAATAAGAGCAAATGAAACACAAAGAAAATAGAACAAAATAAATGAAAGATAAGAGCAGAAATCAATGAAATAAAAAAAAGTCAATTGAATAAAAAGTTGACTCTTTGAGAGGATCATTAAAATTGTAAACTTTTATCCAGACTGATTTAAAAAAAGTGAATGCACACATTTCCAATACCAGGAATGAAAGATCATACTGATATTAAGAGAATAATAAGGAATTATTTTAATTTAGTCAAAAGCTAATAAGATAGAAGTAATTACACCACAATTAGCAGGCAATCTATGCACAGACTATACTTAAGGCTGAAGTTGAAAGGATAAAACGATACATTAAGTCCCTTAGTTGTTATGTCTAGCCTATTTTTATTAATAATAACAAAAAATTATCTAGGACCTGAGTTTGGAGGGACCTGTGTTAGGCCATCTCTGGGCAAAAAAAGAGGAGGTCATTTGAAAATGCATTTATGTATATGAAATAATAAAGCCATAAGTGATATGGGTTACTAGTAAATAAGTACTCTTTGGATTGGTGAGAGGGAGTGGTTATAAAGGTCCAGGCAGATCTCTTGTATAAATTGATCCCAATAGCTCAACTCTCATGTTAGAGTTACTTAAGCTTGCAATTGCTGGATTTTTAAGAAGGCTAAATAATTCAAGAAACCTAATAATGACCAACCCTTTATAACTGGTTAAAACTCATTAGATAAAAGGTCTAAGCTAATTTCAAGACATAATTAATACAGACTTCCAGAGATGGAATAATAGAATGAAATCTTTTAGACTAATAAGCTAATTCAGAACATTTGGATTGCAGACAAACTTGTTTTACAATAAGCCAAGGAGGGAAGGAATACTGAACCAAGTTCCTGTTATGCTTATGCCATAGCATGTGATGTAAGGAGCAAACAAAAGCACAGTGACATGCTGTAAGTAGATGTATTTACAAGAAACATAAACATTTAAATTTTCACATAAGCATTCTATGGGGAATTTTCTCAGAGTGATAGGATATTTTATAGTCTATTAACTCCCAAGAAATAAAACATATCAATATTAAAGTCATACATTTATCTACTGTTAATAGTAGCTGTTTGACTCATTATCTCAGATCAACTTTGGGAATTTAGAATTTTCCAATAATATAGATTTAGTTGCATTTCTTTCCCTAATCTAAACATATTGTTCAAAAACCCCCATATTACCTGAGCACTTTTAAAAGGTGAGGAATTCTGATACTAATATCTTCTAAGAGAGAAATCTTACACTGTAAAGGGAGGTCTCGCAGGCACCCTGCTCTCCTGCAATGCCAATATATCAGGTGTCAGTTCTCTATAATACACCACCTGTCAGGTTAGGAGGGACTATTGCTGATCCTGAACTTCCTTCGAGTGAAGGAGGAGACATTTCACTTGTAAACAGAAATCAGACCTCCAAAAAACTGTACTTTAACTTTAGTATAACTAATGTCCAACCTATTCCAGATTCTTAGCGTCCTGGATGAATAAAAATGGGCACACTGATGAGCTGCTTAATTTTATATCTCATTCATGTATTTGTTTTTACTTCTCATCCAAGGATATTTGTTTGTTTTTTAATTGGTTTTAGAAAGAGAGGGAGAGGAGGAGGGGGAAGGGGAGGGGAGGGGAAGGGGGGAGAGGAGAGGGGAGGGGGAGGGGGAGACAGGTGTAAAAGAGAAACATCAATGGGTTGCCTCTCATATGCCTGCCCTGGCAGGGGATGGGACCCAACCTGGGCAGGTGCCCTGACTGGGAATCGAGCCTGAAACCTTTTGGTGTAGGGACAGTGTTCTAAACAACTGAGGCACCTGGCTAGGGAAATATCTCATTCATTTATTACCCACCTTATTTATTTAAGAGATTCCAAAAAAATTTATATATTATTCCAGTGGTTGTTGGGAGAGGTCATGGAGGGAACGTGATCTCTAGTTGACCTTGAGATGAACCTGGTCAATTAGCAACTCCTGCCCTTTCCTGTGGGAGAAACAGGGATGCAAATCCCATCCTCAATGCACACAGCTGAGCCATATCAAGGACATGGCCTTGGGAGCTTGAGGTTTGTTGAGATCAGCTGTACAGAATAAGTGACTGAACACAGTTAAAATCTCTGTATAGACATTTAAGATTCTGGTGGGTTCCCGGGAATATCTACCAGTCTTCCGGCGTCCTTCCAACTAGCCTTGTAAGTAAATTCCCTGGCTTAGGAAAGCTGCCACCCACTAGTTGGAAGTGGCAGCTTTTCTTAGGTCTCTCTTTGTCCTCTGTGTACAGGGACCAGTTTCAAATTTTAGCTGAGTAACTCCCTAGGTTTTGAAACAAAGGTGGTCACATTGTTGGTCTTTTTCCTCAGCAAAGTATTTATTGAATACATGACAATTGTTTAATGAAAGTCAGTATCCAGACACTCTTTTTTAAAGGATAATCTGAGTTGCAATGATAATCTGCTATAATCTGCTGTGGAATTGCTATATGCCAGAAATTCCAAAAATGAAATTTTGCCTTGTTCAGCATCTCCATTTTAGTGTTTGGTGGGACTCTTGGCGCCAAAGCAAGTCTTAGTGGGGAAGCACTAAACTGCCATCTGATTTTCTTTCTAAATATTCTGAGTCAAATCTATTTCATAAAATTACTAATCCTGAAAATTATTTCTTATTTTAGTGAATCTTATAACACATAAGTAATTGCATGAATGTATCTGTGTACAATAAACTTTAAAAAGGGGTCTAATATTACTCAACTATGGTTTTACAAAAACAAGATCAAAACAACTATTTATATAAAAAGAAATTTAAATAAAATCAAATGTTTTGATGTCCAAAGAATTAAATGATTCCCCTTGTGGCCAACAAAGACTGAGCTAACATAGTAAGAAAAACAAATCTACTTATAAAACATATGTAATTAGTACTTATAGATTACTTAGTATGTGTTAGGAAATATGCTAAGCATGTAATAAATATTAATTCATTCCAGTCCTCACAGTAATCCTGTTAGGTATGTGTTAATGTCTTGATTGCAAGTAAATTTTTTTTTTAAGTTGGGGGGAAAAAGAAAGACTTGTGGAGACTATGAGGCAGATGATATAAAGTAGGTCCTTCTGAACCATAATGCCCAAGTTTCTGACTCTATCTTTTATTGTCATTTGGGCCAATTAGGGCTGGAATTTGGTGGGTAATAATTAATTGCATTTAGATAAATAAAGGCCAAGATGATATGCTAGGGTTTTAAAACCTTTCACTTATTAACATAAATGGAATTCCTGTATGTGTTGTCTGTGTGCCACTGTTTAGTAATACTGTTCAGCTCCTAAACATGAATGATGCCTCTAACTGATCATGTAAATATAATCAAGATAAAACAGAATTATTGCTTTAAAATGGAAATCTTCAACAAAGATTTCATGTATGAATTTTAATCACCTAATTTACTTCCTCCCACTTACTAGTGTCTGTTTTGTAGTAAGACCTAGTAGTTGCTCTATTACCTATGAGAAGATATTTAAATGCTATGTTTCATAGAATAAAAAAATCTTAAATGCTAGAAATAATGTTAGATGCAAATGTAATGTTAGTCAGTGGTATAGTTTTTTAATTTTCTTTTTCTTTCCAATATTCATAACAGATAATCTACTGTATTTAAGTAAAATCGTGATTTTAAAAGGAGATTTGGGAAAAAATAAAAGGCAAGTTGTTCTCCAAGTTATTATTTGTACCTTTTAATTTTATAAAAACTCAGTAGTTCAGCTTGATGCTATAAATTGTTTTAAACTGTTTACTAAATTAGGTTAAATGCTTGCAGTTGGTAGTGTTTTTACCTGTATCATCTTTTCTGACATCTACTGGCAATACCTGATATTACATTGCTCTTTAATTCATTCTTATCTGCCTTCTCTAACTGTCTAGTACTCATTTATTCAGATAATACCAATTTAATTCACCCTAAAGAACTCAGTGAGCACCCTTGACTAAAGAAGAGGTATTGTAATATGAGACCGAATCATAGAAGAGGAAACATTTAGTTTTCCAGAGGCTGAAGAATTATACACTTAGCATATTGTGCATATATTTTCTTTCATGGCTTGGTACTAAAGGAGATATAATACTTTATTTCTGGAAAACTCCAAACTCATTCCATCTAAGTGTTACATATACTTAGTGTTTACAATTACCAATCAATCCCCCTAAATGACATGCTTTGCAGTTTGATAGCTGGGTGATAAAAACTGCATTAGAGTAAAACTGGGAAGGGATAGTCTAAATCCACATTAAAATGAGTGCACTGTACCCAGATGCCTGCACACATCGGGGGCATGGCTACGGAGCAGCATGCCTGAGCAAACTTTTCATATTACCAGGAACCCATTTATCCACAGAGCCATCACTCAAATCCAGATACTTGTTGCCAGCGCCAAGATTTATAGGCTGAGACTCTTTTTTGAAATTGCTTTGTATTTCCATTGAACAGCCAGGGCAGGCGCATGTTGAAAAAAAAAAAAAAAATCTGCCTTGGTCTCCTTGGAGCCTATTTATAAAACTAATTTGTCTCCCCGGACATTTTTTTTTTCCTCTTTCATTCAAACGCCAGCCCTTGGCTTCTAAACCATTAACCCCCCCTCTTTTTTTTATCCCCAACAAAATACTGTCACAGACAATGCCTTGCAGGACAGTGATGCGCCCGGTGATAGAGTCCTCCCAGGCAGGACACAGGCCATGTCGCCTTCTGGCCGGAGGTGGATCCACTGCCCTCCCTGCAGACGCGGAGGCACACTCAGAGCGCCGGGAAGTGCCCGTTTACTGTACCGCATGCCGCCTGCCTTGAAGGAACTGTAGCTAACCGCCTTATTAGTATTCTCGCCTCCGCAGCATCAGAGGGCTGAGCGACATGCAGCTGAACGGGGACAGACACAGCCCTGGCAGTGATCTCCACGCAGCCTGCCGAACGCCGGGGGTGGGGGATGCAGCACATCAAGATTAATAACCTTGCCAGCACCCGGGGCACCCCGCGAGCAGGCACCTCTGCTGATTGACCCGCTCCTGACTTCATGCATCCGCCTGGGGGAAGAGGGATTCGGAATCTACCTGGTCCTGGGGGGCCCCCCTGATTTTTTGGATGCTCTTTTGATCCTACATCGATCTGGGAAGGTAACAGTGAGCCCAACCATCTGCAGCGCACAGCAGCTATTGGAGGTTACTCCTGACAGTTTTCATTGCACGGGTGTGTGTGAGTGTGTGTGTGTGTGTGTGTGTGTGTGTGTGTGTGTGTGTGTGTGTGCGGGGTGCCTGCTTTTGCGTGGAAGAGAATGGGTGAGTGTCCGCGAGCGCGTGTGTTTGTGTGACAACTACAGCAGGTAGATCGTACAGTAGATTTCAGCGCATGAAAATATTCTCTGGGCACTTGGGCTGACAGTCTGTAGTCTCCCCCGCCATCTAGTGCTCACCACCCCCTTTCTTCTCCCTCCACCCCCTTCTTCTTTTTGCCTTTGATGAGTTTTTGGCTTACTTTTTGGCGGAGTCTCTTGGACACGTTCTGCTGGATAATCAGATAAATGGAACCTTTGAAAACTGATTATTTTTCTCCTCTGTGACTTTAAAAAAGAAGAAGAAAAGGGTAGTGCAAGACGAGCTAGAGGATTTTAAATTTTCCTTGGTGAAATCCGAGGGTGCGGAGGGTGCAGGAAGAAGGTAAGTCACGGGGCCACTTAGATCTTGGTCCCTGCTTCCTTGCAATGTTTTGGGCTTTCCTGTTTGTTTTCAGAGATCCACATGCAGTCTATAAGCGCGTCTTCAGAGAATGCAATGCTCAGGAGAACTCAGTGTGTGGCATTTTGGGGCTATTTTCATGCCTAGGAGATTATTTCCATTTTTATAACCACCCCCCCCCCGCCCCCCATCCTTCCATTTTTATACCTCTTATTGATCTAACAGTAGAATTCTGCATATATGAAATCTGGAAAAAAATTAATTCCAGCCTTCTCCCTCCTTGACATACGCTCAAAATTTGAGAGAGGGGGAAAAAAAAAATCAGTAAAGCTACTGGCAGAGGCTCTGAGTTAGAGGCAAAAGTGTGTGAGGGTGGGGGTGGGGGAATAAGCCGGGCCTTTATGATAACTTAGTAGATTGTTTTTCCATAGCACTTTTTTTTTCCCTTGCATAGTTCCGTCTGCTCCGGAGAGTAGCGAATGCATGGAATGCAGAAAAGCTGTTTCAACAGCTCTTCAGTGGAGCAAATGAGTACAAAGTGGAAATGGTTTAGTATTTCGCACCTCTCTTTTGTGCACTGGTTCTCTTGCTATTGCATCTCATTAACCTTTCTGAAGGCAGCGTCAGTCCCCTGATTAAGACTTGTGTCTCTCATTTTTCCCTCCGTGGTCCCCAGAGACCACATTGCTCTTACTTGTCTCTTCTTGGCTGCAAAGGCAAGCAGGCAGCATCAGGAATTCAGGGGACTTAAGTGGAACATCTCGCCTAACTCAGTCTCCAGTGTTTCCTGGTGGTTAGCTTTGCATTTTTCGCTTCTTTGTTTTTTTCTTTCCCTTTCATTCAAAGTTAAATGTAGATAGTACTTTACGTTACCACCCCCAGGTTATTTAAAGCAAAAGGCCATTGTATGGTGATAGCATCTGCGTCCTGTATCTGTATTTTTATCTCTGCATTGGCACCACTTAGCTTCTCCCAAGAAGTGAGAACACTTGTAAATATATTTTTCTAAAATGCTGAGACCCCAGGATTTTAGAGCTTTAGAAGTACTAGAGCTTCCCTCTGTCAATGCATATGGCATTTGGGAACTCTTGCCCAATGCATACGGGTGGTTTCTACTGAAAGGAATGGTGATATTTCATGGGATGTTAGCCAACTCAGGACAGTTACTGTGAGCATATTCATGCAGGCGATGCCAGGAATGTTAGTTAACTGGGCAGAGGAGCTTATGTAGAGGTGTTTCCATGCACTGATGTCTGTGTAGAGATGGAGAAGTGGAAGAAATCACAGCAGAAGAGATTTAGTCAGAGGCATTTGATGGGTTAACATTTTATGAGCGCAGCCAAGTTGAAGGATGTTAAACATCATACTTAACACATTATACTATTTCCTGTTTCAAAAAAGAGTTGTTCAAAATTCCTGAACGGAAAAGAAAACACACACACACACAAACAGAACTTAAAGAGGAGATTATGCTGTGGTATTACAGTGGGCTGTCCCTTTCTTGTCTGTCTAAGTTTTTGCAGGATGGTGTTAGAGACACAAGTAAAGGGGGTAGCTGATAAAAGATGTCCACCACCTCTCCTCCCCCACCCCCGCCCCGGCCATCCTTTAACTGATACCTCACATAGTGCCTTGGTAAAAATGCTAGGCAAAAACTCCTTCCTGCCCGTATATGTATGGTATATCTTTCTTGTCAACTCCAGCTGCTCAGGATATTTTCATCTGCTACTCATAGATTCCAGTTACGTTCCACCTGTCAAGTAAGGGGCTTTTTTTTTTTTTTCATTTTTAAATGACTTGAACAGAGGTGAAACCCCAAATAAAATTTCATTTTCTTTCTGGAAAAAATAACCCGGAGCATTCCTCAAACCTGAAGGTGAATGTAATATATAAAGAAGAAACCCAAAGTTGACTGTTCTCAGGAGAGTACAGAGCCATAATGCTCTCCACATGCCAGTGGGGTAGGTCCGGGTTTCGGAGGTTCCCAGATCCTGCCAGGATGACCAGCATTCCTTAGGCTGGTCAGCTCTTCATTAACCTTCAGCTTTTGATAGCCAGTACGAGGCATAGGGGCCAGTTTTTGACATCATCTCTTTTGTTAGGATTGTTCTGAAGAAAGAGAAACCCTTTGAAAATGCTGTTCTGGAAGTTGGCAAATTAGTACCTCTTTTTATCAAGGCTATTTAATTTTGACGGTTCCTCCTCCCATTCACAATGTCATCTAGTGTGGCTATATTTAGACTTGTGGGATTGGTAAAGTTTAATTGCATAGATTATTCTCAACACCATCTTCAAAAAAATAATAAGGATAACATCTTGGCTTTTGTGCATTTGAGATTTAATAATTGTAATGAGTGAATCTACTAGCAAGAGCAACACTTTCATTATCACTCATTTTAGGCTAATAATAGAAATGGGGTTCAAGCCAACTCAGGATTTTCTGATTACAGCTCCTGCAATGTGCAAAGCGCCTCCCTGGTATCTCAAGGATTCCTGATGGTGTTTGAGTTGATCGTAACCCTGCATCTTTATTATCAGCCCAGGTCAGAGCAGCGGTAAACAGCTCTCCATCCATCAGAACTGGCTCCAGATCCAGGGCTTTGTTTTGTGATAGAGAGTGTTTTGGAGTTTAATAGGGCTGGTTTTCCTGCTTAGTGAGTTCGGAAAAGAAAGGTGAAGGGAGAGAAGTAGCTTTCCATTTCAGTAGAGGTACAGTGTCATAGTTACCAAAGAAGAGGCAGAAGTTCCCCAGAAGAAATAAGTACAGGACTGTCTTTTTAAAAGAATGAATTGGTAAAGGGTTGTCTTGAATTTTTGGAGGAGGAGAATAAAGGAAATTCCAGTTCCTTCACTGTTTAGTGCCAGTTAGTTGGCTAGTGTTTCTGTGGGTCTTTGCTCAAGTGAGCCAACCAGGCCCAACATTCTCCAGCACGTTTCTATGTTTCTAAGACCCAGAGCACTTAACACATAAAGATCTCTTTGCTTATGTAACAAACAGAGCTGACAGCTGGAGAGCCAGCTACTGAGAACCTTTAAAGGGAGCCAGAGAGATCCCACAGTAAGTTGAGCAAAAGGGAGTTCTTGGAGCTCTGGCTCTGGGGGTGGGTGAGGACCAGGTGGACTGAACTTGAAGTTTTGATTGCTGAGTCATTACAACTGCCTGAAGCTGTGTGCTAGCTCCAGGAACTGATACTGACATCAGGGGCCAATGCTAAAAGGCTAGAGCATCAACCTACAGCAGAAAATGCAGATTCTTGGAGTAGGGAGATATACTGACTTACATTTTGGGGACAGATATATTCTCTGTGTATTCTTGCTGTTGTTCTTATTACTTTTTTATATTTTTATTGATTTCACAGAGGAAGGAAGAGGGAGAGAGAGCTGGAAACATCATTGATGAGAGAGAATCATTGATGGGCTGCCTCCTGCACACCCCCTACTGGGGATCGAGCCCACAACCCGGGCATGTGCCCTTGACCGGAATTGAACCCCGGACTCTACAGTCCACAAGCCGACGCTCTATCCACTGAGCAAAACCAGCTAGGGCAGTGTTCTTATTACTTAAAAACAACACTTCAGAGTGCTCCAATAAATTACAAAAGAAAAGCTAGCCCCACCAGTGTTGCTTAGTGGTTTGAACGTTGACCAGGAGGTCAAGATTGGATTCATAGTCAGGGCACATGCTCGGGTTGCAGGCTTGATATCAGTGTGGGGTGTGCAGGAGGCAGCTGATCAATGATTCTCTCTCATCATTGATGTTTCTATCTCTCCCTCCCTCTTTGAAATCAATAACAATATATTTTTAACAAATTACAAAATAAAAGATAGATTAATTGAAGTGCAACTAGGACAGGGACTTGGCAATTGACTAAATCAATTCACTCAATTATATGTATTGCCTTTTTGGGACCCCTCAGTACTCACAGTTAAGTGGGAGGAGAGCAAAGGCTGGGGTTAGAATCCCAAGAAGAAAATCCCTGGATTGGGGGTCAGAAGCACTGATAGTGCTGTTTAAAGATCAGTAAGTCACTCAACGTGTCAGAACCCCGATTTCCTCCTATATAGTTTGGAAATAGCATTCTTCACCCATAGTATTGTCATGAGAATTATAATGAATATTACAGAGTAAAATGAACTATAGGTATACATTTCTGTGGAAATCTAAGGTGTTATGGTAATGATGACTTCCTATATGATTCAAGACTCTACAAATTGATTTCTCCAATATGATTTCAAATTAAATTGATGAAGCAGAACTGGTCTTTTCTTCATGATGAGTGATGAAAATTTACAGTGTTATAATTTGAGCACTTTCCCACCTTTGAGGATTATACCCCTTCTCAGTAAGCTTTGTGGTATATTCATAGTTACTTGTGTGTGTTTGTGTGTAGGTACAGGTGCATACACACAGGTGCAATGCGTGTGCAGATGAGCATGGTTGCATGTGCAAGTAATTGACAAGTCTATAGGAGGTATAATTTTGGATTCACATAAAAATAGAAAATGTGTGAGGACCTGAATCATTGGAATTGAGTATCCAGGAAGGACTTGGACATGTCTAGCCCTTATCTGTTGGAATACATAGATTTTTAGAGTTTTTAGGCTTTAGAAAACTCTCTTTCACAATGAAGCTGTTGTCTGTAATTTGAGTGAAACTTGAAGTTGTATCAATAGGTATTTATAAAAGGTCGAGATGATTGTCACTCTAACTTACATTTTGGAGACAGTAGGTCAGCATTAAAAGGCTGAGTTGGAAATCATGATGGCAAGAGTAAGTGATATGGCGAGCACTAGCTTTGGAGTTGGACAGATGGGTTCAAATACCTATTCTCTAAGAGAATGTTTATCTGTTTTATAAGATAGAAACAATCAGTCATTCAGAGGGCCTCTGTTATGAATGAAGAAATGATAATATATACAGTACTTTGTAAAGCCCTTGACACAAAATTGGAACTCCACAGAGAGTTCACATATATTCATTCTTTCTTCTTCACCCAGCTTAAGAATTAGGAAGACCACTCTAATCCAGTCAATATTCTTATATAATTTATGCATACATAAGGTGGGCAAAAGCCGCCAATGTAATCTGAGAGCTAATTAAAACTGGAGCGAGAGAAAGCTATATTTCTGTAAACGAGCTCATTTCATGTACTATGGTTTCATCAGGTCTTTTCTCAGAGCAACCAAGTGCCCTTTCCAGATGTCACTTCACTTAACGTTCACAACTTCTACAAAGATACTGAATGTAAGTAGCGAGAATCAAGTGCAGCCATCCATACTAGTATGTGGTTGCAGAAACACAACTCAGATGTCAGCGGGTGGTGTTAACATTGCTCTTTATCTAACATCTCATTTTGTTCTCAAAGAAAGGATGCATATTTATTACACACCTACTAGGTACAAGCACTGTGATCATTGTGATGGGGGATACAGAAGGACTCTCTCTGCTAGTGTCTCTTTGCTACACTTTCTGCGTTTGGATGGGGCATGCTGCAGTCTTTAAGGCTGCCCCTTGGAATGTGGACTTGATTGTTCAACAGAATTAAGATTTCCCTGCAAGAATCTGACCTAGGTAGGGCTGTGCCATTGAATCTGACCTTCATTTAGTTCAAGATGCAAAAGATGTAAAAGTCCTTGTTCCTATTGATGTAGCTGAGCTGAGCTGTCAGTGACGAGTTCAGTTCTGCTTTGCTAGCTCTGCATGGCTGGGACCACTTGACCCAGGTATTTCTGTTCTGCAGAGTCAGCCTTTCCCTGTGTCGGAAGGAAGTAGGGGTTTTTCTTCAGGTTGTGGGTTCCTTCTCTCCTTATAACCAATGGATGAAGTCTATTTTATGGCTTGCTGGGAAAGAAGACATGATCCATGTTCTCTGCATTTAAAGGCCCCATTTCTTAAAATACACATTCAGTAGAGTAAGAAAGGGAAGAGGAATGTCAGTTGCTCAAAATAATAAACACAAGTTCATTGGCCTATTCTACAGCCTCAAGTATAGGGATTTATGGTTAGAGCACTGCATTGAACTAAGGACATTTCCTATGTAAAATACTCAGATTATTGCCAGCACATATCAAGGCAGTATTATAAATTATAATTATTTCATATAGTCAACAGATATGTTTTCTATACCAGGCTTGGTACTAGGTAGATTATATTATTTACTTAAACTTCTAAAAAACTGTAAGATGATATCATTATTCTCATATTACAGATGAGGCAAAAAGTGATTCTTTTTTTTTTGCCTAAAATTCTGACTCACTTCAGGGCTCATGTATATTCTTCTATACTATGGTTATTTAATTTAAATATTTTTTTGGTTGCAAACCCTATGCTTCTTCACATAAATCCTTGAATATAGACAGTCCAGGGTCAGCCTTCTCTGGATGAAAAAGAGCAATCTTGTTTTATTTGACTGACTCAGTCTATCAGTGGGACAATACGGTCTCAGTGTTGCTAAGGGATCTCTGAAGGGTTACCTCCCTGAATCAAGGGGTTCCCGATACAGTACATCACCAATGCCACATTTCTGTGCTCGTTGGCAGCATTCATAGCTTAATTTTGCCAGTTATCTGAATCACTGGAATATTTGCTATCATGTGGAATATTGGCAATGGTATAAAAGCACCACAGTTATAGCTTGGAATAAAGTAAAGACATAAAGGTCTCCTCTGTAACATTAAATAGTAAGTAGTATTGGCAAGTATATGTAGTGTGCACTTTATGGGTAGTCTCTCTCAATATGTTTATCTACTAATTAGTTAAGTAACTCTCTACAGATTACTTTGGTACCCGTATAACCTAATCTTACCTTGCAGGGTTATTGTAAAAATATGAAGAAAAAAATAATACTTCTAAAGGACTTAAAACAGAGATTGGAACTCATTTGATGCTCAAAAGTATGTCATTATGATAATTACATTTATTTAATTATAATAATTATTAGTAATAATAATAAGTAGTAGTATTAATTATGATAATATAGCAATCTCAGTTTGCCAGAGGTTATACAAATTATCACTTCACATGAATACACAAAAAGCAAATATCTGTGTCACTCTGGACATAAAAAATATGAGAGAGAGGAGGAAAATGATCCTTCAGTAATATTGCTGTCAGTGGGGGAACATGCTGATGGAAAAAGAGTGATTTTGTGCAGAGCCTTCAAGGAGACTAGAGAAACAAAAAGAACCAAGTGAGAATTTCATGAGCTGAGGAATATTTTCTAAAGTCACATCCTAAAATGCTGTGACTTTGGGAATAAGCCCACTGCTTGGATGTGAGTAGAAAAAGGGTCACATTTTGAAAGCAATCTTGATAGAGAAGAGGTAACAATCTTCCTTTGACTTTACTCTCAAAAAGTAGAGAAAATTTTAATTACCTTTTATCTTATTTCTGCAAAATTTCTCTAGCATTTGTACATAATGCAGGTATTTCAGTTGTTGGTATTCCAGCTGTATATAGCTATAATAATAAAAGCATAATATGCAAATAGACTGAATGGTCGAACAGCAGAATGACCGTCCAGACAACCTTCTAGATGAAGCCAGGGCTGCGAGGCCCTACCCTTGCGTGAATTTTGTGCATCGAGTCTCTAATATATATATATATATATATATATATATATATATATATATATATATATATAATCTATCTATCTCCCTAAGTGACTATTACAGCAGAACCACCAGAACAAGCAGTCGCTATGATGCACACTGACCACCAGGGGGCAGACGCCCAATGCAGGAGCTGCCTCCTGGTGGTTAGTGCACTCCCACAGGGGGAGTGCCATTCAGCCAGAAGTCGGGCTCATGGCTGGCAAGCACAGCACTGGTGACGGGAGAGGCTGTGCTAAGGAACAGCAAGCTGAGCAGTAAGGAGCAAGGGGTCCCGGACTGTGAGAGGGATGTCCAACTGCCCACGGGGAGCACGCCTAAGCCTGCAGGCAGACATCCCCTGAGGAGTCCTGACTGCAAGAGGCTGCAGGCCAGGCTAAGGGATCCCCCTCCAGTGCATGAATTTCTTGCACCAGGCCTCTAGTATATATCAGCATTTTAAATGCTTGATGGTAAGCCATTACAGGTGGGAGATTGAAATCTTTTAGGTAGGACCTTTTGATTTTAATATTCATGCTGTAAGTTATAAGTCACAGAACCAAGGGCCAAGTGAACTCACAGTAATTCATAGTCTACATTTTCAGAAAAGTATGATTGGATTAAAAACCTGGGACCATATATACCTAGAAACTAGTGGATGCTCAGTATGAAACAAGTGTTACAGTAAAGAAAAGTTTTCCATACAAATTGAGACAAATGTTTGGATAAGAGTCAAAGTAATTGTGAAGCACAAGCATTTTGAACAATCACTTTAACAAAGGCTAACTCTTTCCTGAAAACAAATAATTAGTAATACAAACAATGGATGGACTTGCTAATCTGTTCCCTGTTGGAAACCTTCACTATATATAGTGATAGTAAACTCCACACTGAGTATAGAAACACACAAGGAAAACACTTCACTCATCTTTGTTTTATGTGATTTTTGCTCAGGATCTTTCACAGACTAACAAACCTGAATTACATTAAACTGTAAACATTTTATTAATCTGCTTTTTTTTTTTTACAGTGCTGATAGTAAGAGCATATACTAGTATACAAACAGTCTTCAACTTTTTCAGAGTGTCTCCTGACTGCAAATACTTTCAGGAGCCTGAGTCTGCCCTGCTCATAGATGGCTGAGTTCTTCTCCCTGTGTTTATCTGGTTGATGCTACCTCCTTTATCTCTTTCCTCTTCCTTGACCTGACTTGCCTTTTGCAGTGATTCTACTGGATGTGTCTTTGCCACTTCAAGTTTCATTTTTATCTCTCCCAGCACAGTAGACACTGCTACATTTCCCCCCTAAGCTTTCACTAATGGAATTTGAATCTACCTATCTGGTACATGGTTTTTGTTTGTTGGTTTGTTTTCTCCAAAACTCATTTGACTAGATCTAGGTCAAGATTGCTTTCTCATAAGTAAATCAGAATTCTCAACAAATCCTCTTGTGAATACCAATATACTATTTTGCTTCTGTGGTCGTTTTAATGGTGTTATTTATTCTACATGTGTCTACTGAACACCTATTACGTGCACTATTACATCAGTTATAATATGGAACAGAAAGTTGTAAGTAATGTGATTTATTTCCCCCTCAAATATACAGGGTGTCCAGAAATGATAACGCAATTTGATGTTTCTTTCTTTTCAGATCTTACCCATTGGAATTAGTAACTATTCAAAGTGTGTAAATATTTTTGGGGAACACCCTGTAATAATATATTGTTGCTGATGTTATATTGGCAAAGGATAAATTGATCTGCTGAATAGGCAGCATAGTGTTGAGAACTAAATCTTGATGGGATGATTCAGAAAATGGAGTTATCACTGGAAAGATTGTGGTTGGGGAATTTTAAGGAAGAAAGAGAATCTTGGCTTTGGTCCTAAGTATAATGTGAAGCAATAATAATATTTCTGAAGAGAAAATGGAAGAGATTAGGAGTTTGCATATCAGTGTGAATAGAGTCAGGATATGCATCCACAAGTAGTTGGTGGGTAAGAAGAAAGATACAGGTGGGCCCTGTAGAAGGACTTGAAAAAATTCACAAAGTTAACACAAAAGCTAGGATGTATTTAACACTGTGCCATTCCAGGTGGTCTTCTGGGAACTTCCCAGTCTCGAAAAGGAAGTATGATAATTCTCAGGATGCGATGAGGAAACCGCAGACAACTTGTGCTTTGCTCCAGGTAATGAGGCATTGCACGAAGCAAAGCACGTGGTGTCTGCCCAGAGGCACTGGCTGCAGAGCCGAGCCTAGGTTACCTGATTCCTCCCATTCTGAGCATTATCCTCCCAATCCCATAAAGCCACACACCATGCTCTCTACTTTTTTTCTTATTGCCTTTTACAATTTTTTACGCTCTTTTGGGTGACAGTTGTTTTCAGTCTTGCTGTCAGATTTTTTTACCTTAAACTGTTTTCCTGGGGATCCTTTCTCCCAATGATCACCAACAAGAGAGTTTGGGAACAAGGATCGACACAAAGACTTACCTGTTCCGTGTCCTCATCCTCTGATCCTTGCCAAGCTGTGAGGATGGCCTTTTCTCTTCAGTTTCTGGAAGGGGAGCTAGTGCTTCATACAGATGGTCTGTCGGACAGGCAGATGGCCGCAGCCTCTCACGGTGTGTTCTAGGGGAAATGGTCTGCGATCTGCCAGCTCAGACTGCAATGCCGCTTAAAACCACCATGAAGAGCTGACAGTCTTCAGCCCGGTTATTCAGTTTGCGGCTCTGAGAGATGCGAGAGAGACCTTTTCTTCTCTGAGTAGTTGGCAATTTCTCTTTCTCTCAAGCCGGAGGGATGATCATTCCAAACAATAAATCTAGGCATTTGCCAGGGGGCTTAGCAGGATGCTGTTTTTCTTGGCTTAGGGACTGGATCCAAGGTAAGGACCCCAGAGAAGGAGAAGGCAGATTGTTTTAAGGTGGTCAGCTCTGATTCTGACCCTGCCATCAAGTTGATAAAAAGCAACAGAAGGTTTTGGCCCATCCTTGGGAAGCCACGCAGATTGATTCTCTGGTCATTACTCGCTGCCTCTCTGGGGCAGTACAGAGTCAGCCGCCGGTCTCAAGAACACCTGACTCTCTCCCCTGATGAGAACAGACCTAGGAGATTCGGAAACAGAAAAAGAACTCATTTCCTCTCCTTGTCAGGGCCTGCGTACGGTTCCAGAAGAACCTGCCCTCCTCAATATCTGTTGTACTCACCCCTACCACCTCCCCTGGTGCTGAGTGACTTGAGGGTCCAGAATATGAGGACATCTTTCCCTGCTCCCGTCATCTTTTCCCTTAGGCTTCTTACCAAGTGAAGCCGCAGAAGATGGCAAGTCAGGGTCAGGCAACAGCTCCAATTTCTGACATCTACTCAAATGATCATCTAATCTGCTAAATTGCTCAGACTTCCTGGTTTTTTGTTTGTTTGTTTGTTTTTTGTGTTTTTTTTTTTTTTTGCTTTCCAGGATTATATACCTGTACCCTCAAACTACAGACCCAAGTTTTCCAACATCCACTTCAGGTCCATCTCCTTTTTTGGGCACAGGTTTGATTGCTTTCATATCTGCACCCCTTGTTCTAGTCTCACTTTGGCACATTTACCCAGTTTGAAGCCATGTCAGGGCTTCAGATGATAGGCATTGTTTCCATTCCCCCAGAGTTGCAATACTCAACTCTCCAGCTAGAGTGAGGAGCAGACATTACTTTTGCATGTATGACTCTAAGTCTTCCAAGTCTGCAAACCCAGTTATAAATGCGACAACTATCTCATTTCTCTGTCATCCGATGTAAGCATCTTTAAAAAATGACAATGTTCTTATCTGCCAAGTTGGGACCATGTTAACAGCTAGCATTTATTCAGCATTGACTAGTTGTCTAGAACTTCATACTCATTATCAAAAATTTAATCCTCCCCCTTGAAAAGAACTATGAGATAAATATTATACAATTTTAAATATAGGAACATCTAAGCTCAGAGAGGTTAAATAAATGGCCAAGACTCATAATAGATTTCTTGGTAAATTATACCTATGTTTCAAAATACAGTATGATGCCTCCTAAGTCATTTTTGAAACTACCTGTTGTCGCAGGGAATACGTGGGATTTTGTGTTTGCATATGTATAAAAAAGCTTTGTAAACTTTAAAACTCTATGCAAATGTTAAGTTGCTATGTTCTATCCTAAAATTATTTATGAATGATACCACATGTATTTATGTAGCTTAGTATAACAAATAACTAATTAAGGGGCAACCATTTCTCAATTTTAAAGCAGAAATATCGTGGGTGCTTATGAAATAGAGCTCCAAAAAGCAGCTGCTGGCAGCAGCCTGGGTGATGTGTCTGGTGAAATACAGTAGAACCTGACTAAATTACACTAATGAGCTGGAGACCCATAACAGATTATCACATTTGCCCAATTAGAGAAGGAATAACATAGAGAAAATACTAAGGAAGCAAAGTTGGTATAAACGGAAGACAAAACTTCAAGCAAGCCTAAAAGATGTTAACAGCACACACCACACGCACACATGAGCGTCTATGCACACGCACATAGCTTTACAAGAGGTGACGTTGTTAACATAATTATGAAATATGCAAATACTGTGCAATGTGAATCTATGTATATATAGGAATTGCTCAGTTTCTTCCCCCACCCTCACCACCCTCTTTCCTTTTCTTATAGGGGGGATTATGAATGGAAGTTGATTGTTCTGAGGTTCCAAAAGAACTCTTTTATGTGTCTACTGAATCCAAATTTTATGTGGCAGTTGGAAAATCATTATATAGTAGATTGCAGTGCTATATTTAAATTGTATTATATGCTTTGAGGGTTGTCTTACTATTCTCAACACATCCACAGGTATTTTCACCTTGGAATCTTGTCAGTTATAGTACTTTTATCTATTAAGTTTTGTGTGTGTTTTTTAGAAGTCATCCATCACATATTCTCAGGAGGCATGGCCCTTTTTTCTCCAAATTCTTTCAACAAACTTATTTTGAGGACAAAAATAAAAGGCAAATTATGTACCAACCTATTTAATATGTTAAAAATTCAGTGTTTTAGAGCTCAGAAAACAATACATTTTGAATACTTAAATATAGAAAATTTTTTACAGGATTTTAATTGTTTCAAAATTGAATTTAGTAGAATTTATAATTGGAAGCCAGCTAATTGCTTAGTTACATATTTTATTTATTTCTACTATTTATAGAATATTCTATGCCAGCAACAGGGATGCACATAGATCTTGTTTAATTTTTAAGTATCAACAAATGCAGGTGATACTGCTATTATGATTAATTTGCAAACGAGGAACTAAGGCTTAGCAAGCTTAAATGAATTGTAAATGATAATATGTATATCTAATGATTGTCAGAGTTAAAACTTGTGAAAACAGGTCCTGTTTTAAAGGAATTTATTGTCTACAAACACATGGCCACATTCATAGCACACTTTATGCTAAAATTATGACTTCCAAGCCCATAATTTGTCTACATAGTTAAACTAATGGCCTAACTATAATTGCCTGCCTTCTTTTTCCCTCCTATTTCTAAACTCCTCTTCATTCCTGGGCTTTGATCAGACCTTCAACATGATGTCATTTTTGCATTAGTTTTAATTTTTTTTCTTCTGGATTATTTTCCACTTTACCCTGTACCTAGGACCTTACTTATTCAATTTAAGACAGTCTTTTGGTGCATACTTAGTTGAGCAAGGATAGATTTTTAATGGCACACATGAGCGTGTATGCACATGCACATAGCTTTAAAATAGGTGAAGTTGTTAACATGATCCTAAGAAGTAAGGAAAATGGTCACATTTTTTCTCATTTCTTCGTGGTAAAGAAAAAAAAAATATGGCCACTGATTGCATGTATCTTGGTCTGTACATTCTTTTGCTGTGTGGTCCCCACGAAGAAGTGGAGTCTGCTTCCTTGCATCTGGAACAGCCTTGGGACTTGCTTTGATGGAATGTAGGAGAAATGACATTGCATACCTATAAGGATGGGTCTTAGGAAGCCTATAGCTTCCATTTTTCTTCCTTGAAAAGCAGCGCTGAGAGCACCATGCAAGGAAGCCCATCTCGCCTACTGGAAGTGACACCAAGAAAAGCCAAGTCACCATCTCCTCCATTCTCCCCATAGCATGTCATTGAAAGCCAGTGTGAATAAGTCCACCTTGAGACTATTCGCTAGCTAAAGGTAGCTGCACAAGTGAACAGAGGTGAAAGGAACAGAGTAACTGCCTATTTGATACAGAGGATGGTCAGATACAAGAAGGAGTGGAGTTGGGAGTCTGGGTGAAAAAGCTGAAGGGATTGAGTAGAGGTTGGTAGTTACAAAATAGTTATGGTGATATAGAGTACAGCATAGGAAATATAGTCAATAATGTGGTCATAACTATATGTGGGGCCAGGTGGGCACTGAAAATGTCGGGGGGAGGGAACACTTTGTAAAGTACATGTATGTCTGACTATTATGCATACATCTAAAACTAATACAAAATAATAATGAATATATACTGCCATTGAAAAGATTGAAAATAAACCTTGAAGCCTCTTTGCACAGCAATAGTTAACTGGAACAAGGCTACCCATTATACAAACACTAGAGTCCCGGTGCATGGATTTGTGCACTGGTGGGGGGCATAGCCTATGGGGATTGGCCCACTGTGGGAGCACCACTCATCCTGGTCAGCCAAACAGCTGTGGACCTGCCCTTTGAGTGGCTGCTGAATGAGAAAATTAGTCTGAGCTGATATTCCGGGGTAATGTCTTGGGTAAAGGCATGTTCTGTGTCCTGGAGGAACCTGGCAGAGAGCTTTGAACCCCAAAGCCACTCAGTGAATGTCCTTGATGTGTGATGCCAGGTTGGTGACACCATTGGGGATGTTTAGGGCAGCCAGCATGCTCCAGGATCCTCAGCCATAAGGATAGCCTCCCCGGGGGGTCCACAGTCACGTCCCCTCTTACCATCCACCTAGCCAGCTCCCTGCGCTCTTTCTAGAACACACCTTAGAGGATCTGCATCAGCTGGTGGGGTCAGGCCGGTGTCTGGATTGCCTCAAGTATTTGATAGGTGCAGAGACACATCCTCACCCTGGACCTGCTAGTGGCTGCTCCTGCTGCAGGAGCAGCTGCTCATCCCAGTCAGCCAAGTGGCGCTCCCACTGTGGGAGTGCACTGACCACCAGGGGGCAGCTCCTGCATTGAGCATCTGCCCCCTGGTAGTCAGTGCATGTGATAGCGATTGGTCATTCTGGTTGTTACGCCATTTGGTCTCTGGGCTTTTATATATATAGACTAGAGGCCCAGTGCACAAAAATTTGGGAGGGATCCCTCAGCCCGGCCTGTGCCCTCTCGCAGTCTGGGACCCCTCGGGGGATGTCAACCTGCTGGCTTAGGCCCGCTCCCCGGGGGATCAGGCATCCCTCTGGCAGCCCGGGAGCCCTTGAGGGATGTTCACTTGCCAGCAGGGAGCAGGCCTAAGCTGCAGTCAGACATCCTTAGTGCTGCTGAGGAGGCGGGAGAGGCTCCCACCATCACCACTGTGCTGGAAGCCGTCAGCCTAGCTTGTGGCTGAGCAGAGCTCCCCTTGTGGAAGCGCACTGACCACCAGGGGGCAGCTCCTGCATTGAGCGTCTTCCCCCTGGTGGTCAGTGTGTGTCATAGTGACCAGTCATTCCCAGTCGTTCTGCTGTTAGGGTCAATTTGCATATTACCCTTTTATTATATGGGATTAATTTTTTTTAAACTTTAAATTGTAGTGGGAATGGATTTGTCAGTTTCTCAAGTTTTTTTCTGTGTTTTCTTAAAAAAGAGTAACTTGTTTCAGTGCATATAGATCTCTGAATTGCAGACTTGCTTATATAAAAATTCTAGACTTTGCTAATTGGCAGCTTGACATTCATTCAGCTTCATTTTTTTTTTTAAATATATTTTATTGATTTTTTACAGAGAGGAAGGGAGAGAGATAGAGAGTTAGAAACATCGATGAGAGAGAAACATCGATCAGCTGCCTACTGCACATCTCCTACTGGGGATGTGCCCGCAACCAGGTACATGCCCCTGACCGGAATCGAACCTGGGACCTTTCAGTCCACAGGCCGACGCTCTATCCACCGAGCCAAGCCGGTTTCGGCAGCTTCATTTTTTTAATGTTGTCTTTAAGTATTGGTTTATTTAAAAAGTATATTTAGAACCGACTGAGTGCTAGACACTGAACTCAGTGTAGATAATGTGATTTTCATATGAAAGGCTTCAATAGAGAAAGGAAATAAATTTCCCCCAAGTATCTAAGGTATTGAGTTTTTACACATGTCTACACACAGGTACTCATTCATACTCACACTCTGAATTTATTCCTGCTCAGGTTTTTATTTGAAGAAAGAAAAAATTACCCTCTTCGGACGATATCATAAAAATAATAATTTGTATGTTTTATTCATACATGATAATATTTAATTCTCCCAGTATCTCTTTGAGGAAGGTATTATTTTTTTTCCCATTTTATAGAAAGGAATAGTAAAGGTTAAAAACTAAGCAAAAGTTTCAACATTATGCAACTAGTAGGTAGAATTCAAGCATGGGTCATGTGACTTTCACTCCCAGTATCTTTTCCCCACACCGTGCATCCAACTCTAACCACGGCTATGATGCCAGCCCCTGGACCTCTACTCTACCTTCTTTTGTTTCTCTTTTTCATTTTCTCCCTTTGTCACTCCCTTAATCGACTGGTGGTTGGCATTCTCCTGTACTATGTATATCTTTGAGCTCCTTTTTGCAAAGATAGCATTTTGTTTGCTGGATACCAAAACCACTTGCTGTCTATTGAGGGGCATCCAGCTTGTCTTAGAATGTCCCTTGTGTGGTGACATGAGTTCTGATTTGCTCTTATCATCCAATTTATCCAGAATTGAAGTGTCAGGAGAGTAAACTCTGGGGAAAAGAGATTTTCTCATTAACACTTTGTGAGTTATTTCTTGGGGGATATTCAGTGTTTTCTTTGTGCAGTATATTCTTGGAACATGTAAAAAGGAGAGATAGGGTGAATGGAAGGTTGCATGTTAAATATTATTTTTCTGCTGGTCCTGAGGTATAGCTTGCTGCCTGATCTAAAAAGAAAGGGATAGAAATTAAGTTAAACTATGTTCCCCATACTAACATGTCTCAGTATTTTTTTCTTTTCCCATTACTAGACTTAATTTTTTCCCCTTCTAAAATCTCATTAACTTACTTGAGCTTTATAGCCAATGCCTTTGTCCATAAAACATTTGATTTATTAAGGCCAAGGGGTAAACACTCACTGATACCTGTAACCTAGAAGATCGAAGGATTCCTGTTCAATTTTATAGAAGTCCTGGTTCAATGACTACTTTACTGGTTCATTGGGGAACTGCTATGTAAGGCATTTCTCATTATTACTGTTCTTTTTTCTCTTCAAAGCCACCATGCTCTATATAGCTACTGGCCCATTTTTTATAAATATTCCATAACATTAGGGTTTACAAAATTCTCTCTCATCTATGGAATTTACTCTTTCCCTGCTCATAACAGACTCTGCTCTGAGCTTTCCCTTTGACAGTCTATGTATGCTGTCTTTCACACTGAAGTTACAAGTGCCCATAATAAATACTCAGAGAATAAAGGAAAATGTGACTTACCCTGTTAACTCTGTTTCTTTTTGCTAATTTCCTCTAGGCCTTTGTTAATTATTTTAGGATCAGTCATCCAAATCAAGGTTGATATTGTAAGGTTGGCATAGCACCAATGTTGAAACAGAAAGTAATATGTCAAAGTAAAAAGAGCCCTGACTGGAAATCAAAAGTTTCAGTTCTACCATTTCCTAGCTCTACAACCTCCGTCAAGTCACTTGCACTTTCTGAAATCAGCTATAGTCTTTCATAGAATAGGCATCATACCTGCCTCAATAGCACTTGTTGTAAAGCAAAAGATTCTGCATATATAGGTGTTACTATTGTTAGGTAACATTTTGAAGATAGATGTATTATTTCAGATTACAAAGTATAAAGATCCAATGTTTGGTTTCATAGCAAAAAAGAGGCAGCAGAGAGAGAACAGTGTCCAAGAGTATCTTGAATTGAAATCTCCACTTTTCAAAATGTTCTTATTTCTATGAAATTGGCAATTGTTTTTTTACATTGATAGTCAATGTAAAAAGAAAGTAAATAAGCTGATACATTTACATATTGTTGGTGCAGTGTATATTGGTATAACACTTTCAGAAAGTAATTTCACTTTATATATTATAGGCCATAGGATTGTTCATTTGCTTTGATCGCCTTCTTGAAACCTATCCAAAGGAAATATAAAAAAATGCATATTGCACAAATATGCAAAAAAAAGTGTTAACAGCAGTTTAAAATGTTTCAACCTACACGTCAAATAAAAGGATATGGGTAAAATGATGATGAATAAATATAAGGCAGCCAATAAAATTTACAACCTGTAATACTTTGTATAATAATTACTGTATAAAGAAAATATGCATACCTATGTGAATTTGATAGAGAGTACAGTGAGTTAACTAATCATGGTTGTTTTATGTGGATTGTTTTTGTTTGTTTGTTTTGTTTTGTTTGTGAATTTTGTTTTTTTACCTTCCATGAGTGGTTTTACTTCTGAGGGTAGAAGATGTTTGGACCAGTTAGTATAACTCTCAGCTGCAAATAGCAATAATCTGACTCCAGAAGCCTAAATGAATTGCAGTTCATTTTTCCCACTTAATAAGAAGTCCAGAAATAGTAAGGCATGGTTTCAGGACTGAACAGGGCCAGGGAATCTGTTGGTCTTTATCACTCGATTGGCAGATGGTTGTTGAAGTTCTCACCACCATCTTGTCTGAATTCAAGGCAGAAAGAATGAAGTGGGAAGACAGGTCAGTTATCTCTCTAATTTAACTCAAAGAAGCCCCCCAGCTTTAGTCTATAAGTGGGAATGAAGTGCAGAAGGAGCCAACCTGGGATAGAGGCTGGGAAAAGCATGTGAGAGATGGAAAAGAAGAAAGAGGTTGGAAATAACTCTGGGGTGTTCAATAAGCCTTGTCTCCCACAATGGTCAACTGCCAGTGGTCTTGATCCGGCATCTAGAAGGGTTCAGCAATCTGGAGAAAGCACTGGGCATAAATTAATAAAGAGTCCAGAGACGAAACAATATTGAAAGGCATTATAGGGAGTCAGAGAAGACTTAGCTAAAGGAAGTTCTCCTTGTCTCAGGATCCCTTGCTTTTTATTAACACAATTTGTCCTAAGGCAAGGTGGAGATATGCACTTCAAAGGGTAGGGTTAGGTACAGAATCCATTGTCAGATTGGAAGAATTTGCCTACAGCTGTTCAGGTGTTTGGCCAGTAGGAGGCAATAACATGTAGATTGAAATGCCCTTAGCTGTCTGGCAGCAAGCAATCAATTTAATGCATCCTTTTCAGGTTTGGGGAAATGCCCTCACCTATTCCCAACAGGTGACAACATATGTGACTCAGCTCTTGTTGAGTCCCCAAGTTCCATCAACCTTTTGATGAAACTCTTGCAATTATGACATGCTGGAATTGGCTTCCAGCAGTCAACTATGTCACCGGGTGCTGGGCAGTCCCAGTATGAAGATTTTCATAGGCCTTGTCTCCAGTGGAAGTCCCAGTTCCCCATTCATTTTTCGGTCCAAGCCATTATTCCTAGTACTCACTGCATTTCTTTCACTTTGACTCAACCTTCCACCTAGGTCTTTGGGACTAGGGTAAATAAAATATGGATAACATTTGGAAAGAGAGGCACGTTTGAGACTCCATCCTTCACCCAGGATGCTGGATTCTGATCAAAATACTCACCAGCACATTGGCACACTCATCAGCAGTCCTGGCAAAACTTATCAAATACAGCTGACAGGCATCTAAATTCCCAGGCAGCTCTAATGTTGAGTTTCTCCAGTCATGCATATCCAATAATCTTTAAAACAGTATCAAGTAGCCTTCCAAACAAGAGTGAGCTCTTCTTCTCCCTTGTCCCCTAAGGAGACTGGGTCTTGATAACTCATTATCTCAGCATTATCATACAGATGAGTTAACTAGCTTCCATCCATTAGAAAGCATCTTTAAATTAGATATACAGTCTTTTAAACTGTACTTTTTCATGTGTTGTGTGTTACTCTCCTGATAGCTGTCATTTGATTTTCACTGGAAAACTTTGCATAGTTCTTTCAATGCTGAGAAAATAAATAAATAAATAAGGAGGAGGCCATAGATAAAACCTCTGAAATATATTTGGATCTGTTCCTTATTCAATTGTCATGGGTCCTAGGTCACATGATTGTTTTAATTACCACATCAGTAATGTTTCTTCCCCTCTTTCATTCTTGTTCCCCCTTAATCCTTTCTCTGTAGAGTGAGCAGAAATATTTATTTTATAAATATCAATCATGAAGCAGTACATTAAGAAAAAGAACAAAAATTGTATGATCACTTCAATAGATTCAGAAAAAGCATTTGAGAAAATTTAACATTTTTCAATGACAAAAACTCACACCAAAATGGGTGTGGAGGGAAGTACTTCAACATAATAAAGGCCATTTATAAAAGTCCACAGCTAACATCATACTCAGTGGTGAAAGCTGAAAGCCCTTCCTCTACTATCAGGAACAAGGCAAAACTTTCATCATTCAACATAGTATTGGAAGTTCTAGCCAGAACAACGAGGCAAGGAAACAAAAGACATCCAGATTGAAAAGAAGCAAAACTGTCATTATTCGCAAATGACATGATATTATATGTAGAAACTCCTAAAGACTACACAGTAATGTTTAGCACAAAACTGTTAGAACTAATCAATTCAGTGTAAGTTGCAGGATACTAAAATCAACATATAAAAGTGTATTTTATTTCAATACACTAACAATGAACTAGAATGTAAGATCTATGAAATCGGGGATCTTCTTCACCCAGTATCTAGTCAGTGCTGAAATAGAATAGGTTTATTAGCCCTAACCGGTTTGGCTCAGTGGATAGAGCGCCAGCCTGCGGACTCAAGGGTCCCAGGTTCGATTCCTGTCAAGGGCATACCTTAGCTGTGGACACAACCCCGGTGGGGATTGTGCAGGAGGCAGCTGATCGATGTTTCTAACTCTCTATCCCTCTCCCTTCCTCTCTGTAGAAAATTAATAAAATATATGAAAAAAGAATAGGTTTACTAAAATTATCGGTTTAATTATTTTAAGAAATGAATCACATTGTATGAAGACCAAACAATAAAATTAATCTAAGCAGTAAAAATTTATCTAAACAATAAAATTAATCTATAGTTCCTGTTACTTGTTATTTGCTTGAGCTTTGTTAATCTCCCTTTTCCCTCCATCCATTTCTCCTACTTATCTCACAAGGCTTGAGTTCCCCTAACAGAGGTACTATATTGAAATTATCTTTTATTCCCCATGTCCAATACAAAGAAATCGGGGGAATTTGTAAAAAAAAAAAAAAAAAAGGTTGGCATAAATAAATGAATAACAAGACTCTAAAGTAAATGGACATTGAATTAGGGCAAATACATTCTAGAAAACAAGGCTGAAGATCATCAACAACGTATTTTTTTGATTGATTTTTAGATAGAGAAAGGGGGATAAAAAGTGAGAGCGAGGGGAAAGTGAGATTGACTTGTTTTTTCCACTATTTATGGGTTCATTGGTTGATTCTTTTTTAAAAAATATATTTTATTGAGTTTTTACAGAGAGGAAGGGAGAGGAATAGAGACTTAGAAACATCGATGAGCGAGAAACATTGATCAGCTGCCTCCTGCACACCCCCTCCTGGGGATGTGCCTGCAACCAAGGTACATGCCCTTGACTGGAATCGAACCCGGGACCCTTTGGTCCGCAGGCCGACGCTCTATCCACAGAGCCAAACCAGTCAGAGCCATTGGTTGATTCTTATATGTGCCCTAACCAGGCATCAAACCTGCAACCTTGCCATATTGGATGATGCTCTAACCAACTGAGCTACTTGGCCAGGGCATGATTATCAGCAAAGTCCTGAAAGTCTTGGAGGTAAGCTTACAAAAAGATTGTAGGATCTGTGCAGATATGAACAGTGCCCCCCACACCCCCTTTTTTTTTTGCCCTTGAATCTTTACTAAATCCCTAGGACAGAGGACAGTTCCTGGAGTGTGTGTGTGTGTGTGTGTGTGTGTGTGTGTGTGTGTGTGTAAAGAAGACAACAGCAGTTTGGGAATTATATTGTAAAAAGTAAATAGTTTTCAAGAGCAGAGCCTAAACACCTAATTAGTTTGACACTTCTCTTGTCAGCAATGGGTGACCGTTGCATATATTTTAGGTTTTGTTTTAGTTTAGTTTATGTTTATTGTTGAAAGTATTACAGATGTCCCATTTTTTCCTCCACTAACCCCCCTCCCCAGGCCTACCCAACTATTGTCCGTGTCCGTGGAATTTTTTTTATTATACCGTAATAGGTGAGTTAACTCAGCGCTGGAGGTAAGAGTTTGTCAGGTCTCATAAAATCCAATCTCTCATGATGCCCATTTTTGGAAGCTTCACTAATAATTGAATTTGGCCTATTATATTGCATTTGGGAATAGCGTATTTTCTGCCGGAAGATTATAAAGAATTGAGTCTTTTATACCAGAATGAAGAAAGTAACTTAAAATATTTGTAGATGGCAAGGTGCCTTACATTTGGATATTTATCAGATTTTGGTACTTATCAGATTTATTAGATTGTAAAACTGAAACCCACTTTAGGGAAAGTACTGGTACTGGTGACGTATCTGTCTCCATCTTAAATGCTAGAGATTGGAACTTACTGTTAGAAGGTTTAAAATACTAGTTTTAGGGTCTCTTAAAAGATCTATTCAGCCCATGGAAAACATCAGAATAGGTCATTGGGAGGAGATTCTCTGTTGTCTGTAAGAAAAGATGATTTAGAGAAGTAGAATTTAGAACCTGAATTTAACTGGCTTTGCTTTTGGAAGTAGAAGTTGGTTTTGCAGAATGGCTCTCCGTGCTGACTATGGCCACATATAAGATTTCTGTGCAACATCAGACACTTGAAGCTGGTGACTCATTTTTGTAAAAGATTCTCAGCCTTTTCTGGCCAAATTCATAGACCTTATTGCCACTGTGAGACTTGGACATGGTAAAGATTTCTTTATTCGAGTAGTTTTCTGTGGTTGACTCTATGTTCCATAAGCAAGTTCTGACTATCTGATATTGGGATTCATTGCATATGAGTCCAAAATAATGTATGTAAGTCTCAGTCTGGGGTGGGAATGACAGATTAAGAAAAGGAATAGTATTACTTTCTGTTTGTTAAGCATTCGGCTCACCTTCAGGGGCCAGTGGCAGGGTTTGGGAGGCAGGCATGGATTCTCAAGGGCTCAAATTAAGCTCTGGGCCTTTAGCCCCTTCAAAATCCCTTTTTTTCTCTCTGGTCCTTTTGAGTCTTGCCAGAAGTTCCAGTTTTTCCCTATGAGATATCTGTGAAAAGAAGGGGAAACCAAAAAGACTAAACAAATTATAAAAAATATTGGGATAAATAACATAGTCATGCTGGCTTGGGCAACTTTTAATGGGGGTGTGTCCACCTTAGAGAGTTGCCATGAAATACATCTACTAACTTTTTGAAAAGCAAGATATTACTATATATTTGGAGAAGAAATTGTTCCGAGACCTGTCTTACATCTTTGGCAAACATTTCATTCATTCTTTTTCTTTTAAAAACCTAAATTAAAATGAATGTTTGAAGTATTTAAGCCAGCAGTTCTCAACCTGTAGGTCACGACCCGTTTGTCGGTCGAATGACCCTTTCACAGGGGTCACCTAAGACCATCCTGCATAACAGATATTTACATTATAATTCATAACAGTAGCAACATTACAGTTATGAAGTAGCAATGGAAATAATTTTATGGTTGGGTCACAACATGAGGAACTGTATTTAAAGGCCCAGAAGGTTGAGAACCACTGATTTAAGCAGTCCTGTTTTCAACAACCATGTTTAGTTTTATTTGATTGAGTGCTTTTCAAATCTATTTGACTATGGAACACTATTTTTTTATGAAACATCTGTTAACATTTAGCAAATTACTAGCGCTCTATGAAATCCATTTGGGAAATATTGACCAACATAATAATTATATTATGAATGGAAATATATTTATTGACAAATACGCATGTGGCTATGATGTGAAGGTGTGAGGATAAAACATTTTCTTATGGCCTCTCTTTCTGGGGGAACGTATTTTTAGGTACCTAGTCATTTTAAATAAAGTATGGAGAGTACCTGGCTAAATACTTTACTCTTAGTAGTTACTTCATAAATGTGAACCACTGTGAAATCAGTAAATTCACATTGAGAAATCAATGCCCTGCGATGCTGGTATAGATCAAATAGTTCTCTTTTGTAATGGAATATAAGGCCTGCTGGGGTCTGAAATTTTTGTCAAAGCATGAGAGATCTGCACTCTTGAATCAGTGTCTATCAATTCTGCTAGTAATATATGCTAGGATTTCCCATAGTAGCGGTAGTATCTCCATATGCTATTCCTGGAATCACACTCCAGTATCATTCTCATTAATGTTCTCTTGCACGCTCAGCGGACTGTACACAACAATATTACCTTTGAGGTATATCATTATCTTTGGTCCTGCGGCATTGTTGGCACTTTTGGTGATTGTGACTGTAATACAGGGAAGCACTGAGAGCCTATCTGAGTGAAAATACAGGAGCAGGGACCTCATGGGCTTGCCATCTCCATTCAGTCTCTTCAAAGTTGGCCACCTGCCTAGCAGATGGGCAGCCTCTTTGCAGAGGCCGGAAAAGATTCTCTGGTCTGAAAAATGCAGGGCAACTAGGAACTACACTCAGATACTGCTTCTTTCCCTTACGCCTTAGCCTGAAAACAAAACAAAACAAAAAGCAGGCAAGCATAGAAGGAGTAGTTACAGCGGAGCCAGCAGATACGAATGCTGTATCACCAGCTGCTCGCTGAGCTGATCTGCAGCCTCACACTGCCCCACATCTTAGAGGGAGTAAATCCCTGGGCACTTCCCAAGCAGGGAGACTCACGGAGCTGATTCTCCAGGAGAAGGAAATTCCTTCCTAGTGTTCAAAGAGTGGAAGCCACTAGGACACAGAGGGTTAAAGTATTCTTAGGGCCCTAGCTGATTTGGCTTAGTGGATAGAGCATTGGCCTGAGGACTGAGGCGTCCCATTTGATTCCAGTCAAGGGCATGTACCTTGGTTGCAGGGTCTTCCTTGGTTGCAGGGTCCACGCAAGAGGCAACAGATCCATCTGTTTCTCTCACATCAATGTTTCTCTCTGTCTTTTCCTCTCTCTCCCACTCTCCCTTAAAAAAAAAAAAATCAATGTAAAAATATCCTTGGGTAAGGATTAACCCCTCAAAACACAAAACAAAACATAAAAAAGTATTCGTAGGCACATCAGAATAGTAATGAATTCTTCTATTTGTAGCATTTAGTGTGTGTGCACAGACTACTTCCCTGCGCATTGTGTCACCTGGGACTTAGACAACCCTATGAAGATTATTTTGCAGAAACAAGAGTCAGACTCAGGGAGGCATAGTGACTTGACCAGAGAGTTTGACCACAGGTCGTAAGTCTCAGAGTCCCAGATAAGCAAACAGGAATAAATAAATAAGGTTGTCAAACTTCATTGTTTTTCAAAAATTATCTGGAAGGCTGTTAGTGAGATCTTCAAGCCTTTGCCTTCCTTCCTCTACCCCCAAAGATGGGGATTCTGTAGGTTTTGGGGTGAATGGAATCAAATAAGGTGGAGGGTTATACACTGTCTTGTGGCAGTGCTTTCCAAATGTTAACATGCTTACACATAACTCTGGGGTCTAGGGAGCGGCCTGAGAATGTGCATTTCTAGGAGGATCCCAGGTGATGCTTGGCAGTGCTGCAGGGCTGTGGGCCATTATTTGAGTCATAAGACCCTAGGTCAGTGTTTCTCAATCTTCTGGCCCTTTAAATACAGTTCCTCATGTTGTGACCCAACCATAAAATTATTTTCGTTGCTACTTCATAACTGTAAAGTCGCTACTGTTATGAATCATAATATAAATATCTGATATGCAGGATGGTCTTAGGCGACCCCTGTGAAATGGTCATTCGACCGCCAAAGGGGTCACAACCCACAGGTTGAGAACCGCTGCCCTAGGTGATTTTGAAGGAGGTGAACGGGGATCCACACATGCAGGAAAACTATTTCAATAATTTCTCAACCTGCCTATTATTTAGTAAGTTCAGTAATTGCAGTAACACTCACTTTCATTTGGCATGCTTTTTTAGGCCGAGAAGGATATTAAAAATGTAGAAATATGGATAAGTAGAGACAACTTTCAGAGAAGAAAATAACTATGGAAGCTTAATTTGGAATTTGTGTTAATTTCCTTCTTTCAGGAGTACCGGTTTTGGTTTAAACATATCATGAAAATTACATGGAAATCAAGAGTGACAGGGCATGACTAAAATTAATGAGAGAACAAGGAATGAATGCTGTGCACTGTGGTAGTGACAGTTCTTTCCTTGAAAAGCAAAAACAAAAGCTTACACTGTTGAGCAGATAATATAGGGATATAGGTTTCACAACAAATATTTTCATAAACTTTCATGTTTCCTGTTCTAGTGTTTTCTGAAAGTTTACATTATTTCCCTCCTGTGAGATGTTGGGATATTATTTGGGGACATTAGGATGTTTTATTGGTGCCCTGAGAGGACAAAATGTGAGCTTCTGTAGATCCCTCATTGTCCCAAGACCCATTTCCTCTCTCTCTATGCAGTTTCTTACCTTAGAAGGCGATTGAGATATATACTTGACATCCCAATTTGTTTCTAATTTGAAATCTCAAAGAGTTTCAGGTAGAGGTGCGCAGCTTGCCACAGGTTAGAAAGTGCTTTAAGGAATATTTATGGAGATAGTTAGGCTTTATTATAATACTTCCCTCTCCACTGCCATAGGAGAAAAAAAAAAGAGGTCAGCCCTTTTTCACTTTCAGAACTACAGAATAGCCTCTAAGCCAATTGAGTTTTTTTTTTTTTTTGAAACATTGATAACAACAACATTCTTTTAGTAACTAAAATTAGGTAGTTTCTAAGGTTAATGTAGCCTGATGACAACAGCATTCCTTCTCCTATTCAGGAAACTGTTGCTTTAATCCTTCTCTCCTAAACTGTCAACTTCTTCTCTTGCTCATTTCTAGTTTTGTTGCACTGATTCACACTAAAGTGTCAATGACTGATATAGGCCATTGGGTCATCTCCCCCAGGGAAACTTGCATTTTGATACGAATATAATCCATGGTAATGTTTCTCTGCCTGATGTGGCATTTCTGACATGATACAGTTAGGGAGGTAGTTTTTTTTCCCTTTTGGAGTAAAGCAGGAATCCTAAAAGTATACCATAAATAGAGGTTTATTGAATCGACCTTTTTTTGTTGTTGTTTTTAATTTTGGTATTATTATTTACTGTTTTTAATTATTTTTATACATTTTAAATGTTTAATTATTTTAAACATTTTCTAGGCTCCCCAAACAGCAAAGAGAACCATTTATGCATAATGGACCATTTTGGCCTAATTTTTCCCACTGGTTACTCCCGTGGCCATTGGTCTTTCTGGGGAAAATGAATCACGTTTGCATTGTTGCTGATTTCATACTTCTGGACCCAGCCACTAGATGTCCCTGTAATGACATATTGGACCAAATCAGAGAGCATGGGCCACCAGACAACCAAACGTGGGTCTTAAAGACACATTACCAAACTCCAAGTACCTATTTTTATTAAAGTGGCATGCTCTTAAATATATATAAGGTAGTGTCACTAAACATTGTGTTATTTGATAATCTGCATGTGTTTTTGTGACTTCATATAAACAGAACTTGGTCCATCAATTCTCAAGAGAAGATGTAGGTCAGTACTAAAGTTCTGTGTTTCAACTGGGCATGCGTGTATGTGAGTGTTCACACACACACACACACACACACACACACACACACACACTCAGAAATCTTGAAGATAGATGGAGAGACAAAAATCAATAATCTTAGAGCTTTACCATCACATGTTTATATAATAACATGTGGATTATCAGTTTCACCATCAAGATGAAACAGTTGATGACTAAGAGTGAAGTTGTCTTGACATCTCTCAATACAGCTGCCCTCACATTGTACCATGTTGGTGGACCAGTCAGTCTCAGAGAGCCCCTTTCTTTCTTTCCCGTCTTTCCTCCAACCCTCCTTCCCTCTTCTCTTTCTCTCTTTTTCTGTTTCTTTCAAAATTAACTGTACCTCAAGGAGTGTCTAAAATTATGACTGTTAATACTTTTACACTTTGTACATTATGCTGGAGACTGTAAATGAATGCAAGATTCTATCTTGGTCATCTTTTTACCCTACTGCTTAGTAGGTCTGCAATAAATGGTTAATGAATGAAGAGGGTAATGTGTTTATGCAGTAGAAAATGGAAAATTCAGATGATCTGTACAGCAATATAAGTAATTAAACATAAATGCAATATATAAGTACATGTTAATCAATTTTTTAGGTTTCAAAAAAGAATATGATACTATTAGGTTTATTAGGTAGTTCAGATTTATCTGAGATGCATTCTTTGATTAATTTAAAAGATATGACCATTCACTAAACTTAAAAAATAGTATGTGGAAATCTACCAATGAGTTTGCGTTTCTCCTATGAATTCCACATATCATTTCTATGGTGTTAAGAGAAGGAAAATATAGTGAGAATAACGAGCAAGTAAGTGCCCTTAATGACCTCCATTCACAAGTAAATAATTTATATACAAATACAGGTGCACTCAAAGTGTTTGAAAACAATGTGTTTGTAAATTAGGGTAACATTTTTTTTTTCTGGTAATTTATGAGCAGGGCCTTTTCTCCAAATAAACATAGAAAACAAATGGAGACCTGCTTTTGTCTAGCATAAATGATTACAGATTCCACATGAAGAGAGGAGGGTGAAATATCTCCTGTTTACCCACACTGTCCTTTATATGGGCCATCCCCTGTGCATTTGGTCAGTGGCTCAGTGTGTCACCAGGATCTCCTTTGAATTCCTGAAATATAGCCATTGCCTGAGGGCAAGTACAACAGTGGTTTAGGAGCTGGCACATAGCAGTCAGAGTTCATTCTTAAGCTACAGTTTCCTTTTGACCAAACAAATGCAGAGGAAACGATGTTCTGGGACTTTCGAACTCCGATTTAAGGAAGGTTAGGAGCTTCTACTCTCTCTTGGTTGGACGATCAAATGGTTAGATACCATGTGTCACCCAGGAAAATGACAGACCATCATGGATATTTTAGTCACGGCAGAGCTCCCAGCAGACTCTAGTCACATGAGTAACTCCAGTCAATATAATAATGTGAAGCAAAGAACTTCCTGGGTGAGCCCTGCCAGAACCCCTGACCCAGAGAACCGTGGGGGATGATTGTTGTTTGAAGCCGCAGCATTTCAGGGTGATTTTCTCTATAACAATAGATAAATGTACAGGGTACCTAATATTTAAAAAAAAAAGGAAGCGTTTAGGAACACATGCAGCAAGTCTGCTTGTTTTATGTGGAACGTAACTCTTCTTTTGAGAGGAATACATTGCCTAGTCATGGTGTCTTGCAAGCACAGTGTGGGCTGCACAAACAGCCAAAGAAAACATGACCCTCTAACTGTTAGTTTGCTGCCAGGGCCCTAAAATATAAGGCTACTTAGGGGACCATATGCACAGTGATGTTTTAGCACTGAACCGAGCTGGAAGAATGAATTCCAGGTGTCGACAATGTCAACTCCAGAAAACAGCAGGCAAGTAATGGCTTCAGTTCTCAGCTGGAGTTCAGGATGCCAATTCATGGAAGCAGCCCAGGAAGTCACCGGGGACAGGAGGCATCAAATTCTAAAGTCTATGTCAGGAGTCAAAGAGCAAGAAGTAGAAAAAGAAGTCAAGGCAGTTAGGAGGCATGGATCTGGGAAACCTCACAAGTGTGTAGTGACTGCATTCTGCATAGTGCCGTGTTCATTGCAGGTTCCCATAGCTGTCCTGAGGAGCCATTCAGAGTTTCGCTCTTGCTGTGTAAGGTACACAGTTTCCCCAAAATGGCCACAGTTTCCCAAATGATAGAGCCACAAATCTCTCAAGATATAGTTTAAAACAAGATTCAGTTGTAGACTAGTATTTTCAATTCAGAAGCTTTTTTAAAAATGGAAGGGAATTGGGCTGACACTGAAGGACAGTCTCTCCCTTGCTCGCCTCACTGGTGGCTCCACTCATGAGAACAGCTGCTTGAGATCCACTCACCATTCTTTCTAGATCAGTGGTTCTCAACCTTCCTAACGCCACGACCCTTTAATACAGTTCCTCATGTTGTGGTGACCCCCAACCATCAAATTATTTTCGTTGCTATTTCATAACTGTAATTTTGCTACTGTTATGAATCGTAATGTAAATATCTGATATGCAGGATGTATTTTCATTGTTACAAATTTAACATAATTAAAGCATAGTGATCAATCAAAAAAACAATATGTAATTATATATGTGTTTTCTGATGGTCTTAGGTGACCCCTGTGAAAGGGTTGTTCGACCCCCAAAGGGGTCGCGACCCAAGGTTGAGAACCACTGTTCTAAATGAACCTTCTTGACTTGAACACATCTCCCCTCCTGATAGCTCAGCTCCCCCATTTATAACAGTGGGAACAGACATCCCTTCCTCAGAATGCTAGAATGTAATTCAATAATTAGCAATGTGTTAAACACTTTGAGAATGAAAATGCTAAGTATTGTTATTATTTCAAGGGTAATTTACTTCTTCTGATTCATTTGCAATTATTTCATCAAAACATCATTCAGTAAGGGCTGTTTGATGTATAAACTGCCTTGTGGGTCTTCCCTACAAGACCTTTGTTCTCAAAATTTGATGGAGACCTTGCCAACTGGAACTCATTTGCACCTGAATGGTTTGCAATGGTGTAAATATCAAATCACTCCTGTACTGAGCCAGAGACTATTGGAGAATAAAACCCAGAACACTGATTGGTCCCTGTGCTTGTCAGTAATAGTCCCTTCCCAGGAAATAAAGTATGGGCCAAGCCAGGGGCAGGTAACATCAGCAAACCTGATCAAATGTGATTTTGGCCCATTCCCTTGACCTTTCCATCATCCTGAAAACTCCCCTTCCTCAGTTTCAGGTGCTCAATTCAATTTTTTTTTACATACAGCTATATCTCATATTGGAAAATTGATCTTATACACCGATTTCCTTGATAAAATTAATCATGATGACTCCCAAAACAATATATTTTTTCAAAGTTTTCAAAGTACTTCTGAGAGCAGAGTGGCCTGAATAGTTAATTCTTAAAAGGCATGGATTATAACCTCAACCAGCCGCTGTGAAGTCTAGCCATCTATTTTTGAAAGTCACATATGTAAGGGTCGCCAAAGGAGGGACACATGAGGCCAAAAGGGGTAAGGAATTATGAATTTATTAGGTCACCTGGAAAACGGGCTGAGCCCCGAAATGGTGCCAGCACACAGGGAAGGGGAGTGAGAGATTTTAAAGGAGGTGGGCTTTTTCTGGGCAGAGAATTCTCTGGGTGGGTCCTGAAGGGAAAGATAATGGTTTTAGCACGTGGAATGTGGTCTTAGCAAGTGAAATGTGGTCTAAGCGAAAAGGACTGTCCCTCGTGAGGTGACCTAAAAGTCAGTTCCAGGGGTGGGGGAGGGGGGAGGGGAGTGGAGGGGACATCCATTCAATTATTTGATCAGACCTAACAACGCAAATGTTGATTTTTCCCTACTCTGCATTCTTATTTATTTCAGTCTAAAATTAATGTTTAAAATTATACGTTTGTTAGACTACATAATTTCTTTCCAATTCCACCCTTAATTGCTGGCTTTGGAATATTGGTCATATTTAGCTACTCTCTTTATAAACCTCCAAACATACTCCAGGAATATCAACCAGCCAGATGGGAATGCATGGTGTTGAAGTGTCACCAGCCTGAAAAGTCTCTTTAAGATGGGTGTTTACCTTTCTTCAGGGTTGTAGATTGATTAAAAAGAATGTCTATTGCATTACCACCTGGATCTTTTGTAAGTCCGTAAATGAAAACACATCCCAAACCCAAATTGGTATCTTCTTTCCACTCCCCTATTTGGTTTTGCTTCTGTAACCCCATCTTGGTACACGGTCACTGATGGGTACTCCCAAACCCATCACGTTAGCCGGGGGGCTTAGAGTTTCTGATTGGCTTAAGTTAAGCAGATCCTACTTGGAACTGACATTGGCAGTCCCACTGTTCCCCGCCATTTTCTTGAAATATGATTACCACAAAGGATGGGGGATGAAAATTGGGTAGCAAAGTATATTTTGATTCACTATCACTGCCTTGCTTTGGACATGTGTTATTTCCTGCATGGAGTCTTTGAGGCATTTGGAAGTTATTTTGCTACCCAGTACCGTATCCTCCCCTGCCCCCCCCCCCTCTTTTTTTAGCTGAACTTTCTGCCTCTGATTCTTTCTCCAACTACCTATCCTCTATGATGTTGCCAGTATAATCTTTCTGAGACAATATTATTTTTATGTGACTTCTATGGTTTAACCCATCAGGTGTCATCCCATCATCCACAAAGAGTGGCTTTTAAAATGTTCTTTGTGCCATCCACCAGCAAACTTGGTTATTATCTACTTTAGTATTTTAGATGCCTCTTTGAAGGAAAAAGGTTAAAGGTAAATGTTTAAAAATCAGTGAGCCACAGAATAACTTCAACTTCTTTTGCGTCAGCCTTCATGATCTGGATGCTAACCTCCTCTCTAACTTAACTGCCAACTATCCCACCTCCTCATGCTTCATACACCAATAATAGCTAATTACCTGTGGGTTTCCAAATCATCCTACCTAGGTTGCCTTTACTCCATCAACCCCATCTAATCTCCATGCTCTTTCATTAAAATCCATCTCAGTCATTACTGCCTAAAAAGTCCCAAGTAGTTTTGTCACTACAGTGGGGCCTTGACTTACGAGTGTCCCGACTAACGAGTTTTTCGAGATACGAGCCGTCTCTCGGCCGATTTTTTGCTTTGAGTTGCGAGCTAAAATTTGGGTTACGAGCCAGCTTCAGATACCTGACCGCTAGTTGGCGCAGCGAATGTCACAGTGAATGCCACAACATCAGCCCAGCATCACGTCTCACTCGTTCACTTTAAGATTTGACATACGAGTAATTTGAGTTACGAGCTTCGTCACGGAACGAATTAAACTCATAAGTCAAGGTCCCACTGTACTGTTAGTTACAATCACACTGTATGTTTAATTATTAACAGACAGGGATTATTATTATCTATATTATAAAAGGCCAGTGGACATAACGCCATAATGCCGTATGACCAAACGACGGGTCACAAGGAGGTGCATTGGCGGGTCTCATGGTGCGGCGGGTCTGGGTCCTGCCGTCGCGGTGGGTCTCGGTCTCAGGCGATTTTGCACACTGGGCCTCTAGTTTTTTTTTTATAATTTCTGTACCTCTAGCACTTAGTATAATTCCTATCATCTAAAAACTGCCAAATTGCATAAAATATAAATGAATACATTTTCAGTGATAAACTGTACAGAGTAGATAACACAGACTTTTTATTTATCTATTTTTTATTTTATTTTTGTTGTTGTTAATCCTCACCTGAGGATATTTTTTTCCCCATTGATTTTTAGAGAGTGGAAGCAAGGGAGAGAGGGAGATAAGGAGGGGGGAGAGAGAAACATCAATGTAAGAAAGACGTATCAATTGGTTGCCTCCTGCACACACCCGGATCAGGTCTGGGATGGAACATGTAACCAAGGTGCGTGCCCTTGATTGGGAATTGAACCCAAGATCCTTTGGTGTGCCTGGCTGATGCTCTAACCATTGAGCAACACGGGACAAGGTAAGAACACAGAGTTTTTAAACACTCACCCATGGGCATTCATTCCAATTATGCTAGTGACTAGATGGGCCACAAATCTTTATTTTCTTGGAGCCCCATTTTGTTGTTGTTGTTTGTGAAAGGGGAAAATAATTACCTGAGAAAGTTGTGAATATAAATTAAAAATAAATAGAATTTTTTTTTACATTGAGCAGAATATTGCTTAAGATGATTTACCTGTGATTAACAGGTATCAGTCTCACTCTGCTTCTGCCTACACCCTGGGCCTCCTCCCTGCTTACTGGAAACTGCAGGAGGATCACATCACTGCAAGCCATTCAGCTTCCAGGATTGATCAACTGACCACCATTCTGATTCCACATTCATAAGTAATTCTTCCCAGTGTTAAGAATGGAGACTTGGCTGTTAAGGATGCTTGGTGGATTATTATAGATGTCTGAATTGCTGAAACAATGGGCAGCCATGCAGTGTCAATTTTTTATCTACATAAACGTGGGACATGGAAGAAGAAAAGAAACATTTTTCTTTCCCACTCCAGAAATCTCACTTGACATTTAGCAAGAGACATTTGTTAGAATGTCAGTTTGATAAAACTGATTGCAGGAGTCGCCCAGCATTTGCTCCAGAGCTAGAACAATTGTTAAGAGCCATAATTACTCTGGGCAGGTTTAAAGGGGGGGAAAAATGTTATCAGAACATTTGGCCAAAATGCCTCAGGGCAAGTAGCCATGCTTCTTTTAGCACCCTGTTCAATTCCAGTTTCCCTGATACATGCCCCTAAATCAGAACTCTGGATTAGTTTGCAAAGTTCCAACAGTTGTCAAAGCAGATGGGAGTGCTGTAGTGTATATCAGATAGGCAAGAAGGATAAACCATGGAGACACCTTTAAATATAGAAGCCATAAAGCATAGATGTGGGACTTCATATTTGGGTATCATTACAATATGTATTCATAATAATAATTAATAATAGCAAACACTTGTATTGAACTTACTCTAAACTCCTAACTGTTTAAAAGCTTTACATAGAGGAGCTAATTTCATAATTCTAATCCTGTGGAACAGGGAGTATTTTTATCTCTAGTTCTTCACTCACGAAGAATTGTGACATAGGAGGGTAAAGAAATTGCACAAAATCATACTGGAATTTGAACAAACATTATATTCTAGAACCTTGCTTTTAGTATTATAGTATTTTCTGATATATCTAATCTATGAACCTTATAAATAAAGAGGGCTATCTTCTATTTTCTTATAAGTGGAAGAGTTGTAACAAAGATGCTAATGTGTATTGAGAGAATATTATGTGTTGGTACTCTTAGGAGCTTTTGTAGTCTTAGGTAATCCTCCCAGTGACTCTATGGGGCAGGTATCCTATATAATAAAAGCCTAATATACTAAGTGTTCAGTTGTCTGGTGACTGGTTGACTGTTCAACTAATCAAAGTATAATATGCTAATGATATGCTAAGGCTGCTCAACTGCTCGCTATGATGTGCACTGACCACCAGGGAGCAGACTCTCCTACTGGTAGGTTAGTTTGCCGCTGGGGTCTGGCCGATCCGGACTGAGTGAGATGGGCCAGACATGCCCTGGAGCCCTTAGTGGTCCCTCCCCAGCCCAATCATGCACTGGTGGGGTCCCGCGGCCTGGCCTGTGCCCTCTCACAATCCGGGACCCCTCAGGGGATGTCAAAGAGCTGGTTTCAGCCCCATCCCTCAGGTCATACCCCTCAGGAAGGCGCCAGATGCAGGGCTCACAGCTGGTGAGCACTGCTATGGCATCACGAGCCTCTCCCAATTTGGATTGATTGGGTGTGAGCCTGCAGCAGACACAGTGGGGCCACAGTGGGGCCAAGATGAGTGGGAGCAGCAGGAAAGAGCTACAGGTGGCATTGGACTGTGGGTTTCAGCCCGATCCCCACGGGCCACCCAGAGAAGCCCCACCCACGCACAAATTCATGCACTGAGCCTCTAATAATCTATAATAATAAAAGCATAATATGCTAATTAGACCGGACATCCTTCTGGACGACCGTCCAGACAAACCTGGATGTGCGAGGAAAGCCCGGTTCCCGGTGCCTGCTGGCGGCCGGAAGGAAGGCTGTGCCAGCAGCCAGGGGAAGGAAGGGCTACTTTTGCATGAATTTCGTGCTTCGGGGCCTCTAGTTATCAAGTATGTAGAGATTATCTTAAATTAAGAAATTGAGGGAGGGAAATGGTAATTCACTTATAAATAGGAGGCTGGGATTTAAAACCATGAAATCTGGCTCTAGAGCCTGCATTTGAATTATAAAAATAATAAAAATAGGTGATTATACGTGTGTGTGTGTGTGTGTGTGTGTGTGTGTGTGTGTATGTGTGTGTGTGTGTAATGAAATAAGCAACCAAATTTAAAAGTTTTTTGTTTGGAGAAGGTGGATACCATCAGCAATATACTCTGTTCATTCCTATGTTTGTTCCCTCATTTATTGAAGGGCATTTTTTAAATAAAATTTTTCATGTCCAGCAACTTTACTGAGCGCTGTTTATAGAAAGGTTAAAAAATCACATCGTTCTTCCTCTCTGAAAGTCTTATAGACAAGAGGAAAAAACAGTCAGAATCACACAACTTACAGTCCAGTGACTGCTGAACATAACACCTATTTGTCTTCTCAGAAGTTAGAGGCAAACCACCTTGGGCCATGTTTTTCCTCCACTTGCGGTTTGGTGAGGAGGGGAAGGCGAGGCTGCCCCCAGGTCTCTTTGGAGAAATGCTGGAGACATTCATAAAAGGATTCTGCTGGAGCACTTGGAAGGTTTCAAGAAATGTTGCTTCATTACTATCTCAAGGTTCTGTTATCCCAAAATGCCTCCTCAAAAACTATCAGAAGCTGACCTTCAGAAACTCAGCCCTGCCACATAGACAGAGAGGGATGTTGCCTGAGGGGAGAAAGCCATTCTTCCTCGGCCTTCAGAGGCCTGCAGGATTGCTCACGCCCCAGGTCCTGTGTAGGAAGCTGAGTCCCTGTCAGGTCCTAAGGTTCTATGCTCATCTGGTTTCCTTCTTGTGGAGTGATGGGAAGACTCAGATTGCTTTAAGGTAGAGGGGCTTGTATAAGGACACAAATGTATTGGGCAGGAGAGGATGACAGGAATGTGAACTCAGATGCAAGAAGGCTTGAGTTTGAATCCTGCTTCCCACAAGCCTGAAACTAGCAAACATTACTTTGGGTCTCAATTTTTTCATGTCTTAAATGAGAAAAATAACAGCCATGAGATTACAGAGCCCTTTCTGCTGATTACAGGGAAGTGTAGGAAAGTAAGTAGCACTGAGTAAGTGCTCAGGAAGGAGGGAGCTTTTATTGTCATCAGGGATTTGAAGCTCTTGGCCTTAGGTACAATCTGTGGCTCTCACCCTTATGGCATGTCTGATTTTCCCTGTGTATTTATCCTTAGCAATTTTTCTTGAGTTCAAAATTTTAGTACAGACATGCCCCCCGCCCACATGCAGACTCAACCCTATCTTGTGCATCCTCCCATTTCCAGATCGCATTGCCAGTTGCACCAATCTCTCCTGTTTCTTAGTCCAAATTCCTGAGACAGAGAATTGCCTGGCTCAGCTCACAAATGGCCTTTAGCTTTGCATATAGCAAGCATTGTGAATCTGGTGTCTGTCTTGGTCCAGTTGGCTGTGTTGTCGGTTGGTATCTTACTCTGTGCAGGCTGCTATAGTTAAATACCACAGGCTGTGAGACTCATTAAACAACAGAAATCTGTTTTTCACAATTCTGAATGCTGGAAGTCTAAGACCAGGGTGCCAGCATGTTCAAATTTTAGCAAAGACCCTCTTCCAGATTGCAGACTGTGAGCTTCTTGCTATGTCCTCACAGGGTGGAAGGGGCTAGCTGCTCTGTATGTTCTCTTTTATGGAAACACTGTTCCCATGCATGAGGACTCCATCCTCATGACCTAAGCATCTTCCAAAGGCCCACCTCCTAATACGATCACATGGGCAGTTAGGATTTGAATACGTGAATTTGCTGGGACATCACTTTCAGACCATAGCAGTTGGAGTCATTTAGGCATGTTTGTTTGCTCATCAGGGCTTCTGTGGGTCACTGTCCCTCATATGAGGACATTTTGAGGCATGACCTGTCTTATTCAAATAGAGTCAGGTAGAAGAGCAGAGCATGGGGCCAGGAAGTGTGTGTTACTACTATTATACAGTGAATTGTCATTTCGTCTACACATTCCTCACTTCTTTATTACCACTCCTCACTTCTGCCTTTTGGCTTGTTGTGGTAACTCCTGAACCAAGCATAACACTGGATGTGTTGAGTATTTAAAACATTTATTATGTGTTTAATAAATATTTGATAAATGAATAGAAGAATAAATATCAGATATCCCCCTAGTTTCATTTTTAAAGATAATGTTTAAAAGTAATGCACTACTCACAACTAAATCATTCCAATAATTTAACTCTAATTCTATATTATTACCTTAATTTATGCTATATAATTTATTTAGTCACTGACCCCTAAGAAAGAATTTATTGTCCCCATTTAACATTTGAGAAAACTAATCCTTAGAAAGCATGCGGGCCCAATGGATATTAAGCAGTAAATCGGGCATTTAAATCCAGGCTTGTTTTATTTCAGAGCTTATATTTCTCATGCTGTTAATGTATGGTGGTGATAGTTTATGTTGCTGATTTTTGACCCACTTCTCTAGCTGTCAAGATCTCTATGAATATTTATTCTATTCACCATGTCATCTATCTCCTTATCTCTTTGTTATGTATACATTTATAGGATACACAGTCAGTTTAACATTATAAGGTCAAGTATAGAAGCCAACAACTCAAGTGTGGAGCCCTTCTTAAAGATTGGTGCTAAAGTAATTAATCAATTTTCTCTGGGTACAGTGTTCAGACATTTACCAGTCCACTTAGGTGCTGTCCTTCAGCTCATAGTTCTCCATCTTGACCTGAAGCAGGTCTTAAGGGATTCTGTGAATGCCATGGGAAATGACTACACACTCGTACATCCATTTTCCTATAATTATCTTTCAGCTAATACTTGCTTGTATAGTACATCTATTCCTCATCACCTTCTTTTAAGTGAAGGTTCAATATTTCCTACCTATAGCTGATTTCCCAAGGAAGGCAATAATGAAAAAGCTCTGTTTAAAAAAAATTCTCATCATTGGAAATTTTGCCTCTCTCACTGCCTTTGAGTATAGCATTTATTGCTTGAGAGCTCCCCCTCTATTGGAGAAAGAGCAGAAGGAAGGGTATAACTACAAATTCATGCCCAACTCTGAGGGCATACACATTTGGTTCTTCTGTTTTACCATTTGAAAATGAGTAGACTTATAGGGCCCAGACTCTAACCCCACAAAATAACAAGACGAGACTAAGAGAAGTGTTATGACTTTGATTTCTGAGATTTTTCTAATTTACTACAGAGGTGGAAAACATGAATGCCAGGCTTTTAAAACAATATTGTTTATCATGTGGTATTTGGAGGAGGGAATTTTCTTCTGTTTAAATACTTTTACCTTTAGAAAGATGTTTATGGGTTAGGCTAATGTGTGGAGACAGAATAAGGACACATTATTTTATAGACTAAAATGACTGAATGATCATAGGTTGAATTATAGATGGTTTATCAGTGGTTAGAAATATGTTAGGAAGTCCTGATAACATCATAAAACAATGAGAACGTAGGCAGTAATACTCTCTCTAGAAATTTCTCATAGGACAGACTGATACATACACACAAACACACACACACACAAATAATATATGTAATTTCAAGATGTTCAAAAGCCAATGAAGCCTATGAAGTAGCAACGAAAAAAATTTTATGGTTGGGTCACAACATGAGAAACTTTATTTAAAGGGCCAGAAGGTTGAGAACCACTGTGTTAAAAGTTCTTATCTCAAGAAAAGAAACTGCAACTATGTGAGCTAATCTATGTTAATTACATTTAATGTGGTTATTTTGTAATATATATATATATATATATATACACACACACACACATACACACATATATATATACACACACATATCAAATCATTATTTATGTGGGCTCATACAATGTCATATGTCAACTATATCTCAAAACTAAAAGAAATAAAAAGGAATCTAGTACTGACTTGCCTAAGTATAGTTGGCATTTGCTAGTCAAGCTAATTTGACAATGAGGAAGCTGGATGTTGGTAAAGTCCAAACAATGGGTTCCATTTGGAAACAAACAAACAAAAAAATGGAAGACTTTTTGGGCTAGGGATATAAATTTCAGTCTTCATCCAGAGGGCCTGTGCTGCTTTGCTGATCTGCATTATTGCCAGGGACAACTGAGAAAGTAAGCTTAGGGATAGGCCAGAATCTTGTGTAGTGTTTTCTGGTAAGAAACGTGCTCTTTGGAGAGTTACCAGGTGTGCTCAGAGGCATAGGAGACACTGCCATGGCCTGCATGCAGGCCCCTCCCTGCTTCTGAGCCTAGGCTCCTAGAAGAACGGGAGCTGTTTGTTTGGAGTCAGCAGTGGGCCTTTGCTTAGGTCCACCAGTTTAAACTCATGCCCTTGATTGACACTCAAGACCCTATGACTGATTGTTAGACCACTTTTTAAAAAAAAAAATTCTAGTCATTACTGGGACCTTCCCTACTATTCAGTAGCCATAGATTACTGTTTTCCTTTTATATCCTTTATCTGGGCATTAGGGGTTGTCACTGAATAGTTCCTGTGATTGTTGGCTTTGCAAAAACAGTCAATAGTATTGGCGGCTTTTCCTCACAATTTCCCAGATAATGGTGCTATTTTAATTAGAGTGTGGCTAGGCCTATAAATGAGCTGCTAGACTTTTACTCAGGAAGGAGCATCTATTTCTATTTTAATTCACTACTGATATTCTCTAAGGAAATGCCAAAATGCTTTTTCCATCTGGAATTAGGAATCCTTTATTTTCACTGGGGAAATCTGTGCTCCTGGAAACTCTTTAGTTTGGCTCATTACTCAGTTGCCATGCTTGGAAAACATCAGAAAGAGAAACATCTGAAATGACACCAGGGATAGTAGGTGGAGCAATTTAAAGTGATTTTGATGTTTCCCCACTAGTAGCATGTTCTAATCATATAATAGTGTTGTGACACAGTTGGGTACATATTAATATTCATACTTTTGTAAATAAGAAAAAACAAACAAACCACACACCTTTTAGACACATCAAGGTTTTGACTGTGACTTTAGTGAAGTCACTTGACATGTTGAGAGCCAGGTGCCCTGACTTCAAACCCATACTCCTGCCATTGGGCACACTGTCCTCCAACCAGGAGTATCTGGAAAGAAAGATTAAGTGATAGCAAGTATGAGAGGCACAACTTAACTTGCTTGGTTTGGGCTGGGTGCTAGTGGTTTATGCTACTTAAATCAAAAAGCAGTTTGGGGATGGAGAAAGTCGCAGAGCTGAATTTAGAAAGCCTGATTGGTGGTTTTGGCCTTTGGCACCCAAACTTTGGGACTTTGTGCACTTATCCTTTCAGTCTCAGTTTCCTCACTTATAATTCAGGTTAATAAAACAGTTTATGGGGTAAATGACATGTTCTACTAACAGACCAGTTTTCTGAAGTACACTGTCAGAGAGGGTCCCTCATAGCAGCCTGGATTCCAGGAAAGAGGGTGGGGCACTGCTAGTAGTTGGGAGGAGTATTTGCTCAAATCCTTCCATTTATTTCTCTTCTCCTCCAGGGCTATAGATCGGAGAGGAGACATACTCCTAAATCAGAGAAATGTTGCTAACAGCTTTATACAAGGCTCTTTGAAAATGACAAGACTGGAGAATATAACGGAGTTCCCTATTCCTCCCCAAACCTAAATTTTGAGGCCCAGATGATCAGAACCAGACAGTGGGCTGGGGTGGGGTGGGGTGGGGGGCAGCGGGTTAGAGGGTAGGGGCAGAGAACGTAGAGAAGAGAGAGCAGAGGCCTGGTCGGGGTCTCTGCTAATACCTACTCTATCTAGGTTCAGATAAATCAAAGTACAATAACTGTCTTGACCGCTCATTTATGGTGCATAAGAGAGAACTCATGAACACTGTTTTAATCTTTTACTCTTCCTCTGATCCTAGCAGATTAAGCCAGTGTTGTGAACGTTTTCATTGAAATTTATCCTATATGTTACAGGGTTTGGAAACATTCATAAAGTCACAGCATATCAGAGTTGCGAGCGAATTGAGATATCATTCATTCCAGTGATTTTCTTACTTAATTAGACATGGAACTATTCACATCTCATAAAATTCCAGAGTGTAAAATGAATTAAGAATGTAGCTGCTCTTCCTGAACCAGAGCAGCTCAGCGCTTTTGCCAATCCCCATCGGGGACCCACAGTACCTTCGGAATATACTTTGAAAACCATGGATCTAATCAAACAGTTCATTTCACGTTTAGAGACCGGAACCATAAACAGATTAAATGATTTTCCCAAGTCACATAGTGAATGAGTGGGGAAACGTGAACAAGGACTTAAGTCTCCTTGCTCCCAATTGCGAACACTTTCTAACCACTCTGCCCCTTTGCTCGGTGATTCTGGGATTCCTCTTTGGTTATTAATTTACTACGTGGAGTCAACTTAAGTCTTCTGCTCATTCACCCCCAGACTCTTCCTCTTTGTTGTCTGCTGCTCTCATCCATCAATTACTGCCAGACACTCACAGGAGGTGTTTACCTACCCAGGCGTTGTGGGGGAGAGCTTAAGGAAGAATCAGGTGTGGAAAAATATACTTTTGATTCATATGCCTTAAATGCTTCTACACACCCAGATCCTTCTAAATGCAGCGCCGCTAGTTATTTATGGGACTCGTGTTTTCCTGTGAGCGTCTTTTGCATTGAAAACAAGGCGAGAGAGTCATTTCCAGCAGATGCACTGTATGTGAAAAGGAGATTGCGCCTAAATAGGCTACTTTTTCAAGTTTTAATTGGCCTAATTACTTCATGTTTGTAAAGTGCTTTGAAGAAGAAAGGTGCTATATTAGTGTTGCTTGTTATTATTTTAGTTCCCCCAGCGGCATTTGCTAGTTTCTCAAATCGCCTCGCTTGAAGTGACCTGATAATCAAATTGCCAGAGAAGGTTTCTTCTTTTTAACTTTTATTTTAACTATTTTTCTTTTTAAAGAGCACCATTAGTCAAACATAAGGAATGTTTGGGAGACTCATGCTGGATGACACAACCTTCTCTTGTGACTAAGTCGGCTTTCCTAGCATCATTCTAGAGCCCAGGAACTGGGCCTTTCTTTACTCTCTGCCTTTCTCCCAAAGTCTGTCTCTGGGAGTGTTGAAACTTGCTTTTCCACAGGCCACATCTGCCCGCAAAATGTTATGTGCTGAACCTCTCTAGAGACCAGGGCTCCTGGGAGACGTGGAAGCGCCTTAGTCCTTAGCAGCAGGGACCAGGAGGGAAAAGAACTGCTCTTATTTTTAACATCCCCCCCCCCCCCCGCCACACACACACACACACACACACACACACACACACACACACAGACTGCAGCTCTAGAGGCTGCCTATGTGTTTCTGAAGACAAATACTGAGGTGTATTTCCTCCCTTTGACATCAGACTTTTGCTCTCCACCCATAACACAGAGCTTTCTTTTCTTCACCTGGGACATGGTAAAGAAACAACTCAATTTTTGAGAAAACATTCTTGATTTCTAAATTAGATGAGAGAGTAGCTTGTTTGTGTGGTGGGAGGAGTCTTTCCCCAGGCATGAAACAGTCGGTCCAACCTCAGACACATAGGAAGTAACACACTTACCAATAGGCGCCATGCATTGACAGCTTTCTGTGGTCCAAGCGCTGTGACAGGCATTGTTTATAGTTTCACAACAAACTTGCGGTGTTTATCTGAGTGAGAACGTAGCGAGTCAGAGAAGACGGGCACTTGACTGAATCACACAGGGAGGAAGAGAGAGAGCCAGACTTGGAATCCAGATGTGTCTGACTGCCAGCCCTGAAGCGAGCTTCTTCAAAGATAAGCCCTGAACATGTTGCAGGCACTGCTAGCAGGGCATAAGTCAGGTGTCCCAATTAATTGTCATCCTAGCTTCAGTACGATCTTTGTACATTTCTCACACATCTTGGTGTAGGAAACAAGCTCAGAGATATCAGCTAGAATTGTTCAGGCCACATATCTATTTAGTGGCAGCACCTCAAATTTCATGCAAATGCTATGCATTTTTTGCTTTTTATCTTAATCACCGATTCCAGTGGCAATCCTGTACTTTACTTTTATACCATAGCTGTGTTTATTTCTGGACCAGTGTTAATCATGAAAATTCGAAGGCCATATTACCAACTAGACGAGCAGTTCTCAACCTGTGAATCGTGACCCCTTTGGGGGTCGAACGACCCTGTCACAGGGGTCACCTAAATACATCCTGCATATCAGATATTTACATTATGATTCATAACAGTAGCAAAATTACAGTTATGAAGTAGCAACGAAAATAATTTGTTGGTTGGGGGTCACCACAACATGAGGCACTGTATTAAAGGGTCGGGCATTAGGAGGGTTGAGAACCACTGAACTAGACCAAACTGTCCAAGAAAGACTAAGAAACTGAAACAAGGAACAAGTTATCTCTCTTGTTGATTAAATGGCCAAACCTTTCTAAACTCAGATTCTCCTGAGGATGATATCAGAGAGTTATCAGTTGTCACATTGCTTTATTGAGAATATATATTTTTAACAAATTTTATTATTTGTTGAATTCATTGGGGTGACTAGTTAATGAAATGACATAGGTTTCAGGTGGGCAGTTCTATAATATATCATCTGTATGTTGTATTGTGTGTTCACCATCCCAAGACAAGTCTCTTTCTCTCACCATTTGTAATAATAATAACCACATCAATAATATACGGCTAACAATTAACAAGGCTTGCTATGTGTTGTTACAAGCACCTTTCATGAATTAACTAATTTAACCCTCAGAATAACTCCCATAGTTGGTATCTTCATTAACCCTACTTTACCAAAAGGAACCAGGGTCAAGTTTTAGTGAATGGAAGAAAACTGAGTCTAAAGCAGCCGTGGGCACACTACGGCCCACGGGCCGGATCTGGCCCGTTTGAAATGAATAAAACTAAAAAAAAAAAAAAAAAAAAAGACCGTACCCTTTTATGTAATGATGTTTACTTTGAATTTATATTAGTTCACACAAACACTCCATCCATGCTTTTGTTCCGGCCCTCCGGTCCAGTTTAAGAACCCATTGTGGCCCTCAAGTCAAAAAGTTTGCCCACTCCTGGAGTGGATTCTGGAGCAGTGGTCTTTGTGGAAGAGAAAATCCTATTGAGAATGTCCAGACTTTCTTTCCAGAATCAAACCTTTGTTCCCTTCACCCTATACCACTTTTGCCCTAATCAACTGGGTAAAATTGAATATCAATAGAAGTAATACAAATAAAAGAGAAATAAAATTTTCATAGGGTCACTGGACCAGACCGGTTCTGTGCTGGGACTGGGTCTGGCCCTGACCGGGCCTGGGGAAGGGTCTGGGACATCCAGGCTCTTGACTTATACAACAAAAAATTCCAGAATGAGTCAGAGTGAGAACAAAAGCAAGTGTTTTTTTTCAGGTAGAGAAAAAGGGGCCAGGATGTGGGAGCTGCAGGCTGTGAAAGTAGCATCCAAGTGGCCACAGGGTGAACTCCAGAGTTAGTTCTAGAAATTGTATGTTTTTCCAAAGATGGATTATTTCTAAGCTTTGTGGTGCTAAATTCTGCCTCTGCCTTCTGGTTGGGGATTGGGTGGGATCTTGTTCCTAATAAATATGGCATTTGACCTCCGGGGCCCCTTCTGTGATGTCAGTTTCCATAATGACGGTATAATGAGCTTTGGGGGTCCTTCTCTGGTCAATTTTTCCTGCATCTTGGGTTGATCTGGTTTTAGCCAGTTCTCATTATTATTGACTTCTATGACCACCGCAGGGATTTCTTACCACAAACTGTTTTCCTTTGATTATATGTGGAGAGAGGACCTAATGGCTTATTGGCCAGTAATGTCAGCTCCTACTTTCCCATTCCACTTGTTGGGATTTTTCTCTTTTTCAATCATGGCTCAATAGACTAGAGCAACAGCAAAATCCGAAGGACAAAATAAACAAGGTGGGACCGATCCGCTGGAGGAAAAGGAGGAAGAGAGCTCTTGGAGGTAATTGTGCAGATCTGTAAAGAATCTCCTGTCTCTCTGAGAACTGGTTCATTTTTGAGAATTACTAGTAATTGCCTGACTACCTTCCCATCTCCAGTCCTTTCCTCTGACTCTCTGTTTAATTTTCCTTTCATCATGGAAGTTTAGGACTCCTAGTGTAAAGACCGAGTTTATAAAACTAAACAGACCAGTCTTTTAGTTTCTCAGGCCAACTCAGGAAGGTCAGGTAGCCTTATGCTGATTTTTAATACAAGTCAGTGGCTTCGATGTCTTTCGTTAATTTTTGAACACGTCACAAAGTATGTTTAGCAGTTTAATGAAAAAAGAGGGAAAACTGTGATGCTTTCACTCTATTTAATGTTTTCCAGATAACTACCATCTATTTTAGGATGGCAGATGATTCTAATAAAACATGACACTTCAATTTATACATAGCATTTTATTGAAAAGTTTCATGCAAATAAAGTTCTAAAAATGGAATCTTGTTTTCATATGGATTTAACGTTAAGTCCAGTTCTCCTCTCTTTTTCATTTCTAAAGTTGTTATTTCAAGTTCATTCCCATTGGTTTATCTCCAAACTCTTTTGCTAAATAGGGTATGGATCAAGTGTGACCTATGAAAAAGTACAGAAATATTTTCAATGGAGAAACCCCAGTTAAAGATCTCTGGTCTGTGGCACACATGATTGATAATTGGTGTCCTGTGCTTTCTACAGGAGGCATCTGATATTTCTCCTTTAAAGACGTTAAGATTGATCATTGGGTTCCGATGGTTGTCAGGTCAGACCATCTGTTGTTCGGGAATTCCCCTCAGACATTTCCCGAATAGATTTTAGGTGATCATTGTCTAGAGATCCATCATTGCTTTATACATTGAAAAATGATGATTTTCCAATGCTATCAATCATTTACCATTGATTAGCTGGTACTATTCTATAAAGAGAAACTTTCCCAGTGAAGAGACTGAGAAATATGTACTTATGCTCACTTTACTGATAAGAAAAACTGAGAGCTAAAATGATTTCAGAAGAAATGTGATGACTTGCTCGAAGCCACACAAATATCTGCCTTCTGACCAGAATAAGCATCAAATACATCAGTGCATAATAAGAGGCTCATTCTTGACTAGATCAGATATCTCCAGCTCCACTGTCTACAGGGGTCATTTAGATGCCAAATGTGTAAATTAGAGCTATATAATATAGTGGGTCTGATGGGATTAATGGCCAAAATAGGGCTTTTATGAATGCCTTGAAATTCTCAAGCTTTAAAACACTGTGCTGGACAGAAATACACATCATTGAGTACAAATTCTGAGTGGTTATATAGACTGTTTTCTCAGCGCACACACACACACATATCTGTCACATTATTATGATAATGACACGAAAACCCAAGGCTTAATGGCCAAAGTAACATATATAGGTAGCAGTATGGCCTGGTGATCTTGCTGGAGGAAGTGGGGTTCTTTCATGGGATTGCAAAAAAAAAAAAAAAACACAAAAAACAAACATTCTGAGATTTGAGAGAGAGAGAGGTTATGGGGAGATAAGATTTATCTGGGGGGGAAAGACACAGCTGCCCAAGGTTCTCAGTGTCTCAACTCCTTTGGTCCTGCTGTGGAAAAAGTCCAATCTTGTCTTTACCAGGCCCAGAAATAGGGCCAGTGTCCAGAGATTCTGTGCTGTGCCAAAGCTTAGTCCATATCAAAGCTTAGTTTAGTTCCTGGCTGCACTCTGGCCAGTGGTGCTGCTGTATCCAGTACCCAGATTCAGCTTTAAGCCTGCTTGAAGTCCAGGAGGTTGCTGTGAAGAGAAAACATGTGAGCAAACACAGTGATCATGTGTTACTGAAAGAGGGAGAAAGAAAGAGAAAAGGGGGAAGGAGAGAGAGATTCTTTGTTAGGCTGATTATATTATCTCTGGCTTGGGACAGACCAGGCACTTCTTCAAACTAACCAATAAACTTCCCAAGCTTTTTTTTTTTTTTTAAATTAATTAATTAATTAATTAATTAATTAATTTAAGAATATGAGAGAGGGATAGAGAAGATCATTGATGAAAGAGAAACATGGATAGACTGCCTTCTGCACGCCCCCTACTGGGGGTCAAGCCTGCAACGTGGGCATGTGCCCCAACCAGGAATTGGACTAATGAACTCTTGTTACATGGGTCCATGCTCAATCAACTGAGCTATACCGGCCAGGAAACATCCCAAGCTTTTGAGTGCTTGAGCTGGATCCTCCCCCTAACCAATCCATTTCCTAGATCTTTTGGGATCCTTTGTCCCTTATCCATCTGATCCTCTTCCCAGGCTAGACAAACAGGCCTTTATGGTCATATTTTGGCTTTTACTGCACACTCCCTTACTTCCCCTCAGGGTCTGGGAGAGTGGACCAGGGAGATCAAAAATGCTGTGATCTCCTGGATTATATGAAGCTGTAACTTCCTGGTTAAACAAGCTTATGTTTCCTAGTTGATTATGTTTAATAATGTCTGATTCCTTTTGCTCTCTTCCTTTATTAATATTTAGCCATCTGTGCTAACAGTAAGGCAGTCACCATATATAGTAACAATCAGTTCATTTTTTTTTCAATTTCTAAAGTTAAAGGGCGCAGTCATATCTATCAAAATCAACTTTTATAGACATATATATTATAATCATAAGAATGGCATTAGCTATACAGGCCATTACAAAAATGGTGCAATTTTGAATTGCTTTCCATCTTTTCTGCTACTGTTCTGGAGTGCTTCATTTTCTTGGTATAGCATTCCTCAACTTTAGCATCTTATTCTCACCCATGTAAGAGCCCCATTGTTAACAACTTAGACTCTGAAGTTACAAACACACCTGCCACCATTTAGCATTATAACCTTGAAAAAATTATCATCTTCAGTCTCTTCCTCTTCAGTTGTAAAATGGAAATCCCCATAGTAAATGCATCATCATAGTATTCTAGGTGTTAAAGAAAATAATTTAAGTATTAACTAAAATAAGGCATGTAGAGTCCTTGGCATATTGCCCATCTCACGCAACCCACATTTTCTATAGCACATGTCATTTATTCCAAATCTTGGAAAGAATATTTCCACGAGTTTTTTAGTTTGTTTCTTGGTCAACCTTATTTTTTGCAGTTTTCTCAAGTGTAAACCACACTTTTACTGACTTCAAATACACACAAAAGGAGCTGGGAAAAGCGGTGTGAAATCCCAGGGTCGACAGGTCACCCCTGACTGTGTGGGAGGAAGAGGATAAGTGCAGAGGGAGGAACAGGGATCCCGGGTCCAAAGAGAGGGCAGGAGTGCCTGCAGCGCTCGCTGTGTGACCCTGGACCCTGAGCCAGCTGCTCACCCTGTGGTTCTGTTGGCTGCTGAAGAGGATGCTGTATTGCCTTTGGTTATACTCAACCTATCTGTGATCCTAAGGTGGTTGGGCTACTGAAGAAAGCTTTGCAGACCTCATAAATTTAGTCAGGCCCATGGGCACATGTGCATGATGCATACACACACACCTAGTATTTACTGACTGACTGATTTTAGAAAAGCACAGCTATCTAAAACCACCTTTATCACACCGTGATTGTACGCTTGCTCTTTTCCCTTCTAGAAACAATCTTTTTTCTTACATTTGTTTAATTTTTACATGCTACTAAAAATTAACAGACCCTACTGTACTAAATGCCTGAGTTGTTTCCTTTAATAAAGTGTGCAAGTGTATGTGGTGAAGGTGGGGAAGGGAGGACAAACAGGCATTTTGTTGTGTAGGGGATGGTATGCTCGATTCGGTCCTAGCAACACCAAGTAATATGAGATGTCTGGCCTCCTCCAGCTTCATAGAAGCCTCTGTAGGAAGTAGAATATATGTAGAGTGATGGGAAGGACACTGAGTTATTTCAGACTGTAAATTCCCTAAGTGCAGGGCTCGGTCTTGGTTGTTCAGGCTGCTATAACAAAATACTATAGACTGGATGGCTTATAAACAACTGAAATTCATTTCCCATAGTTCTGGAGGCCAGCAGTGCAAAATCAAGGCACCTGCCAATTCTTTGTCTGGTGAGAACCTCCTCGCTGGTAAAGTATCATCTTCTCATGGCTGTAACCAAACATGGAAGAAGGAAGAGGGTGCTCTCTGTGGCCTGTCTCTTAAGGGCACTGATCCCATTCATGAGGGCTCCACCCTCATAACCTAAGCATCTCCTGAAGGCCCACCTCCTAACACCATCACATAGGCCCTTAGGTTTCAACACAAGAATCTTGGAGGGACATCAACATTTAACCTGTAGCAGGCCCCTGGCTTATTCCTCTTTAACACTAGTGTTAATACCTAGCACATACCTGATCCTGGAGCAATGTTTGGGGGACTGAATTGAAAATAAACTTTGTGTGTATATCCTAGAGTCAAGCCAGGAGAGAGAAGTACCTAAATCAAATGACCCTAGAGATGGAATTCCACTCTTTCTAGAGAAGCAGTTTTTCCACGTTATATTTTATACCTGTCATTACAGTTTACCCTTGATTCATACCAACATTTTTACCTTTTTGAAGTCCACTTAACTCTCCTACATTAGTCATTTGATATGTATGCCATATCAATATTGAGAATATGACATCCGTTAAGCAAACAATGCTTATTTGGCTTCTTTAATCTTTACCCCATAAGTCTGTATCTCTGCCTCCATCATTTTTGCTGCTCTTTTCTAGACCATTTCCAGCTTCACTGCATTAAGTCATTGTAAAAGCTGCCAAAAAAAGTTCAGGATTCCTGGGCTGGGGACAGCTGCCCTGTGAATAATTGTATTCATAAAGCAGCAGTTATTTCCTTTTTATATTTATATATTTAATCTCAGTAGACAGAGCACTTCTTCAGGAAAGGATCAAGATTCATTTTTATATTCTCAATCTTGCAGTGGTTGCAGCATAATAGGTGCTGAATAAACATGAACTAAGTAAATATAGGGATATGAAGTATCACTGTCTTTCCCACCTTCTGTCAATGTCACTTTAATAAGAATGACTTGATTTGGTCCAAACTGATATGGATTCTTCTTTTTCCCTATTTTTGTACTTGTCTATGACTGAAAATAAATCAAGGCTAGGGCATGTAGTGAAGATATATGGCACCCCTTTTGGGAAAGATACACTTTTCTTTCACATTCTTCAATTTCTTCTTCTTTACAGTTAAATATTTAAATTATTTAGATGGTACTTACTTTGCATATGGTCCTTGTTGACTTTTACTTTTCCAACAGTCTGATGAATACTGAAGAAACTGATAGCGTAAGCTAGAAAGATACAATAGTAACAATATATTTATACCTTTGCACCCCTTATTTTGTATTATTTTGTTTTTCTTGCTCTGGAAAAGAAACTTCATGGACAATGTGGAAACAAAATTAAACAAGAATATTTTATTCTAGTTATTTTTACATTTTGTTATCATTGTTCTGTAAATATACCACATGTATGAAATATACATTCCAATATTTATATCAAGACTTCCAAGAGCAATGATAGAATATTTTAAGGGACCCTTTCCTGGATTTGGGCCTCCAAAAATATTTATTATATGCTTATTCAATTATGAATTTATTTTGTTAAAAAACATCATTAGTTTTTTCCAGTGTTCCAATCACATATTTTCATTGATCACTTAATATTGGAGGTGATAGTAAAACAAATATTACTGGACCCTATTATTGCTGGAGCTGTTGAGACACTGGATATTTAAATATCCTATATAATAAAAGGCTAAAATGCAAATTGACCAAACGACAAAACAACCAGTTGCTATGATGTACACTGACCACGAGGGGGCAGATGCTCAATGCAGGAGCTGCCCCCCAGTGGTCAGTGTGCTCCCACAGCGGGAGGCCTCTCAGCCAGAAGCCGGGCTCGTGGCTGGTAAGAGCAGTGGCATTGGCGGGAGCCTCTCCTGCCTCCAATGCAGCGTTAAGGATGTCGGACATCCCCTGAGGGCTCCCGAACTGCCAGAGGGCACAGGACGAGCTGAGGGGAGCCACTCCCTGTGCATGCATTTTGTACACCGGGCTTCTAGTCACATAATAAAATGGTGGCACGTTCTAAGCCCATTCTGAGTGAAGAAGTCCATGTCTTCTATATTATCTAGATCTATATTTAGCAATGACAGTAAGAACATTTTCCACATATTTCAAATAATAATGAACCTGTCAGTTTTATATTGTTTTTTTAAAAAAATCATGGTGACTTTTACATGTTACATTGCTTGTATGTATTTTGCCTCTAATTGGTGGTCTGAGCATCCTAAGAATCCATGCCTAACTTACCTGTGAAAAGCACATGCAGTTTTTTCTCTAGTGCAGTTCTCCAGCTAGTGTCTGAGTTAAGAAAACAGCTGCCATTATTGCTGTTAAAACCACATCCTTGTCACTGTGGTGATGAGTCCTGATTTAGTGTTTGTTTGTTTGTTTTCTCCTTTTTTGGTTAATCCTCACCTGAGTACATTTTTCTATTGATGTGAGAGAAACGCATTGATTGGTTGTCTCCTGCAGGAGCCCTGTCCAGGGCCTGGGCCAGGGAGGAGCCTGAAACCAAGGTATATGTCCTTGACCAGAATCTAACTTGGGACCCTTCAGTCCGCCAAACTGGCCAGGGCCTGAATTCATTTTAAATGAATCATGGGAAGGAATCTATTTCTAGCAATTATAGAACAACTACAGGCCCAGTGCACAGATTCGTACACCAGTGGTGTCCCTTGGTTTAGCCTGCAGGGATCTGGCTGAAACCGGCAGTCCAATGCCGTTCCTGCCTAACACTCCTGCTCATCCCAGCCTTGCTGAGTCTGCCACTGACACTCAGTGGGCTCACTGCTACTTTGCTGTGGTCTCCAGGCTGCGGCGGCCAGCCATGAGCCCTGCATCTGGCACCCGTCAGTCAGCCGAGCGGCGCTCCTGCTGTGTGAGTGCACTGACCACCAGGGGGCAGCTCCTGCATTGAGTGTCTGCCCCTTGGTGGTCAGTGTGCGTCATAGCAATTGGTCAACCAGTCGTTCGGTTACTTAGGCTTTTATATATATACTAGAGGCCCGGTGCACAAAAATTTGTGCACTTCGGGGGGAGGAGGGGTCCCTCAGCCTGGCCTGTGCCCTCTCGCAGTCTGGGACCCCTCGGGAGATAACGACCTGTTGGCTTAGGCCTGCTCCCGGGTGGCAGAGGGCAGGCACAATCCCTAGGTGCAGCCCCTGGTCGGGCTCAGAGCAGGGCTGATTGGGGAGTTGGGGCACCACCCCCTTCATGCACAGAGCAGGGTGATCGGGAGGTTATGATGCCACCCTCAGTCACGCTCAGGGTAGGGCTGATTGGGGGGTTGGGGCACTGTCCCCTGTCACACTCAAGGCAGGGTCGATGGGGAGGTTGTGGCGCCACCCCCTGTCACGCACAGAGCAGGGCCAATCAGGGGGTTGGGGCACTGCCCCCTGTCACTCACAGAGCAGGGTCCATCAGGGGGTTGGAGCTCCGTACCCTGTCACGCACAGAGCAGGGCCAGCCAATCAGGGGGTTGGGGTGCTGCCCCCTGTCATGCACAGAGTAGGGCCCATCAGGGGGTTGGGGCACTGCCCTCTATCACCCACAGAGCAGGGCCGATCAGGGGGTTGGGGCACCGCCACTGTCACACTCAGGGCAGTGCTGATGGGGAGGTTATGGCTCTACCCCGTCACACACAGAGCAGGGCCCGTGGGGGAGGGGAGTTGGGGCGCCGCACCCTGTCACACACAGAGCAGGGCTGATCAGGGGGTTGGGGCGCCGCAGCCTGTCACACACAGAGCCGCAGGGTGATCAGGGGGTTGGGGAGCTCCCCCCTATCAGGCAAAGAGCAGGGCTGATCAGGGGGTTGGGGTGCCTTCCCCTGTCATGAACAGAGCAGGGTGGATAGGGAGGTTGTGGCCCCACCCCCTGTCACATACAGAGCCGCAGGGCGATCAGTGGGTTTGGGCGCTGCCCCCTGTCACACTGATCCTGGTGCTGGGAGGCCTTGCGGCTCTGAGGGTCCCGGTGCTGGGAGGCATATTACCCTTTTACTATATAGGGTAGAGGCCTGGTGCATGGGTGGGTGCCGGCTGGTTTGCCCTGAAGGGTGTCCTGGATCAGGGTGGGGGTCCCCACTGGGGTGGCTGGCCAGCCTGGGTGAGGGGATGATGGCTGTTTGCAGCTGGTCACACACCCTTCAGGGTGGGGGTCCCCCTAGGGTGCCTGGCCAGTCTGGGTGAGGGGCTGAGGGCTGTTTTCAGGCTGGTGGTAACTGAAGCTCCCAACTGCTCCTTTTTTTTCTTTTCTTTTTTTATTCTGGGCCAACTTTAGCTGTGAGGCTTGGACCCAGCTCTTAGGCCTCCGCTGTTGAAAGTAGGTTTCTGGCCTTTGCTTACAGTGTTGCGATCCTGCTGGCTGAAGCCCGGCAGCCTAAAGCAGGTTTCTGGGATTTTGTTTAGCTTCTATATTTGTTACATAGTTGCTTAGAGTTGAAGCTCAGAGGCCTGCAGCGGCAGGTGGGGAACGTTGGAGTCCTCCGTCACTGAAGCAAGCAAGCCTCATGTTAGTTTCAAGCTGCCTGGCTGCCGGCCGCCATCTTGGCTGGCAGTTAATTTGCATATTGCCCTGATTAGCCAATGGGAAGGGTAGCGGTCGTACGCCAATTACCATGTTTCTCTTTTATTAGATAGGATATATATATATATATATATATATATATATATATTCCTGTGAGCTCCTTCTACACACCCTTTATGTTATCAGAGAAGTTCCCCATGCTGCCTAGACTTGACTTCAGAGAGACTCAGGCCATCACTACCAACTCGATAGTCACATTTGAAAGGCATTTGGTTTTGGTGACAGCTTGTTAGAAAGCCACCATGACCTTTAGAGATCTCCACTCCACTTAGTACAATTAGTTAGAAGTTCCTGCCTTAGGCATGAGGTCTCTGCTTGGGGAAATTTGGGGATCTTGTCAGAAAGGGATAAAAGATGATGGGATGCCAGGGTAGGAGAGAAAGGTTGGCATCCATCAATCAGCAGCCTGAGTGAATGACAGGGGTGGATTTCCTTTAGCTTTGTAGTTGTCAGATATTGAGACAAATGACGGTGCCACTGTTGGCATCACCAAAACATATCTTCTGATGCCTCTGGCAATTTACCTCTCCACTGTGTTCCATTTATCATTTCCAGCCTACATCAGGGATCACTTATTCCTGTTGCAGGGTTGTTTCCAGTGCATAAATACACTAATTGGTCACTGGAACAAAAGAAGAAGTCAATTCCTCCTTTTATATTGTCAAGGAAGAACTGTCTGTGTTGATGGTTATAGTCTATAGTAGTCACTAGCCACCTGTGGCCACTGAGCACTGGCCATGTGACTAGTGTGAATAAGAAACTAAATTTTAAAAGCTGTTTCATTTTAATCTAAAAAGCCATGTGGCTACTGTATTACATAGCATGATCTTATACAATACTTGTTTTTGTGCTGCCTCAGATTATTTTTACAAAAATACACTGAATTCCCTTCCCCTTCCTTCTATTAACACGTCATCAACACACAAGGAAACTTCTAGAACCATTTCTGTCTTTTTTTAAAAAAATAGCAATTGTTCTTTTTATTTTTTGATATATTTTATTTTACTTTCCCATCACCATTTATGCCCTCTTCTACCCCTCCTCCCTCAGGAATCTCATCTGTTGTCCATGTCCATGAGTTCTCTTTCTCTCTCTCTCTCTAAAATATTTTTTTCTTGATTTCAGAGAAGAAGAGAGAGGGAAAGAGAGAGATAGAAACATCAATGATGAGAGGGAATCATTGATCAGCTGCCTCCTGCACACTGGGGATTGAACCTGCAACCCCGGCATGTGCCCCAACTGGAATCAAACCATGATCTTCAGTTCATAGTTCAATACTTATCCACTGAGCCATGCAAGATGGGCTCTTCATCTCTTTATTTCTGTCTTTATCATATCACAATATATGTTTGTTTTCCTGCACCCATCATCATGTCCAGCTGTCTCAAATGCTAAAGTATTTCTTTATTCTGACATTGACCCCATGAGAAGCAATGTTTTCCATAGCTGCATCTTGTTTTTCTTTCCTCCAAATTTCCTGGAGCCTTCCCCCACCCCTTCTCTTAACTCTCCATAGGATTCCCAATATTCCTATGCTCAAAACTGGGTGTACAAGATGACCAAAAAGAATGATCCTCAAACACCGTATTACACATCAGACAGAGAATAATAAAGGGAGTACAAATTGTTTAGATTTATAGAGGGCAGGAGAAAAGAAACTACTGAAGAGAAAAGAAAGTGCCTGGTGAGTACTTGCATCAAGCAATTAATAAATGAGCGCTCACTAAATAGCAGGTCCTTAGCTCAACACTGTATGCACTTTTAAATGTGGTTCTTATAATAGCACCTTTTCACAAGATTTATTCCTCCTGGCATTTTACTTTTACTGAAACTAATGCTCAGGTTATCCAGAGAGCAAAGGCCTGTCCAAAGCTTGAACCAAGGTCTGCCTGCCTCCTCTCATAAACTATGGACACTTTGTAATTCTTCCATTAGTCCCTCAAAATTCTCATGGAATAATGAGTCCTGGGTTCTTCATAGCCTCCCACTCCTCCAGAATTTTACTTTTGGATTGTTAAATTCTAATGCTATTTTTTTGCCCACCTATAACCTTTTGTATATAATCTCTTTTATTTGTCAGCATAAACTTTTGCTTTTTCCTCTTGGTAGCACAGCCCAGCTCCCTTAAAAGGAAGCGTTGTTGTTCTTGCAGTTTGCATCAAATAACAAATCTTTGGTTGATGCAAAAAAAATTAGTCATTAAAACTTGGCCATCTGCTTCTCTAATCTCCTTAAAGTACCATATCAAATTGGCAGACACTATTGAAGTTCTAAGGAAAAAATTTTTAGTGTGAAAAAGTGACATTAAAGGTTTATGTCCTCTTCTGGTGGCCTAATAATATTAATGGCAAAGCATGCAAAGGATTAATAGGTCCTTCCGGCAGAGGCTCAGTTATCGCAATCCTGAGGAATTCTGCAGGCTAAAAATATGAGCCCTATGGTACCTTCATAGACATAAATAATTTGGTTTTTCTTCTCTGTGAAGGAGAGCCTGTCACTCGAAAGGCAATTTTTCTCTTTGATCCTTTGTACTGTAATTTCATGTACTCTTTGTAATGAACACTCCCACATAAAGTGTGTTCTTCTCTCTACCCTTAGCCTTGCAAACCATCTCTCTCTACCAGCCAGTCTACAAAAAGGAACGTACTTCTAAGAGAGTTAGTTTTTTGTTTTTCCTCTTGTGTGTTCAAGATATGTTCAGGAGAATTATATGAAAACTAGAGGCCCAGTGCACAAGTTCTGCACCAGTGGGGTCCCTTGGCCTGACCTGTGGGATCAGGCCAAAACTGGCTCTCTAACATCCCCCAAGGGGTCCTGGATTGCTAGAGGGCACAGGCCAGACCAAGGGACCCCACTAGTGCACAATCAGGGCCAAGGAGGGATGCGGGAGGTTGGCCAGCCAGGGAGGGACCACAGGTCTGGCCCATCTCCCCCAGTCCCAATTGGCCAGACCCCAGCAGCAAGCTAACCGATCAATCGGAGCATCTGCCCCCTGGTGGACAGGACAGTGCACATCATAGCGAGTGGTTGAGTGGCCTTAGTATATCATTAGCATATTATGCTTTGATTGGTTGAAAGGTCAACTGGTCAACTGGACACTTAGCATATTAGGCTTTTATTATATAGGATATAGGACACAACCCAGGCAATATTTAAATGAAGAAGTTTCATAAGTCAGTGTCTTCAGACCTTAAACTCAATCTCTTGGAGGAATATTAGCAGTCATGTTTGCTGGGAGGCAAATCTGAAAAGGTAGAGTAAGGAGCTGATGGGCATACTCAGTTCCTGCTCCCAAATTCACCAATTAGATAAATCCTCTCCTTCCCAGTGAGTGGAATGAATGGAAAGATGAGACAAGTGGAGTCAGTGTCCACTGCCCATTGTAGCCACTGTTACAATATTCATTTTACAGATAAGAAAATAAAGACTTCAAAAGTGAATCCAACCTCTACGGTCACACAGATAGAAAGTGAAGACTGAGGCTTTAAACCCAGGTCATCCTGACTCCAGCATCTGTGCTCTTAACGATGCCTGTACTACCTCGTATATTTAAAGGAGACAAGTAAATGAAGCAATTTTGACTGATTTCCAGACTTCAAAGAATTATGTGTGGGATTTTTTGCAATTATCACTGGGTTAAACACACCATAATTAATAAGCATGTAGAGTAAATATATTCAGGGAAAAAAGATGATATGGAATTCACTCGCATATGCTCAAAGCACTAATATGATTGAAAACAGGCCCTGTTGCTGTTATAAATGTGTGATGCAGTATTTCTTGAATATAAAATGTGGTAGGATACTCTGTTAGAGAATTAATTATAAATGTGGCAGTCTCATTTGCAGAGATTATGGCAAGTCCTCAACATTTCATTTCACGTTCATTGCGTCGAATTGCAAAGTGTAACAACCCATAAGGTATATGTAAGCTGTACTGAAATTCTTTTGGGGGTACTTCTAGGTTTTTGAATTTAGCATGGCCATAGGTTGTGAAATTTGCTCACCTTGGAAATGGTGGTGGTCTGTTTCTGGAAAGAGAGATGATCTTAAAAAGAGGAACAGGTTGCTGCTTCTACACACACACACACACACACACAGAGTTTGTTTTCCATAGAGACATTATGCATGGATCATTCCTTCTTCAATTCCTTCTTCCAACTTTGGGAACCTTTTCTAAAGACACTTTTACTAAACTCATTCATAGCAATATCCAGAGCATACTTTTATCCTTAACCTGGAAGTCACAGGGCATCTCTTTTCTCATGAATCCCTTGAGTGATCCCAGCAATCAAGGAGGTGTACTTTGGCAATTTCTTTCATCTCTTCTCACATGTGAGTCCCATAAACGATATGAGCAGGGCTGATTTTGGCATACAAGTTTGACTAATGGAAAATTCCATCTGAAAAACATTGGGATCATTTGCAGTTTTTCTTTATAGACTCCTAACTATCACAGTTAGACTGCCTATTTGTTAAGGAGTCACTACTTCAAGTGGCTTTGCTGTCATGTGTGTCCATTATTGAAAATCATGCCAGAAGAAGTTGTGTTGGAGCAGTGAAAAAAAAAAAAAAAACATAATGATAAAATAGGCACGTGGTCATAATAATGACTTATGCTAGAGGATTAGTTGATAAAGTCCTGTTTTAGTTTCCTAGGGCTGCCACAGAAATTATTACAAATTGGGTGGTCTAAAAGTTTAAAAATTTATTCTCTTACAGCTTTGAAGGCTACAGATCTAAAATCAAGTTGTCAGCAGGGTCTCCACTCTCCCCCATCACCAAAGATTTCCAGCAATAATCCTTCCTTGCCTCTTCCTGGCCCCTGGTGACCCCTGGCAATCCTTGGCATTTTTTGGCTTGCAGCTGCATCATTCCAGGCTCTGCATCCATCATCACCTGTCTCCCTCCCTCACCCCACCCCCTTCTGCCCCCTCGCCCTGGATCTTCTTATAAGGACACCAGTCATCAGGTCCAGGGCTCACCACAACCCAGTGTAACTTAAGTCTAATCACATCTGCAAAGACTCTATTTCTAAATAAGGTCACATTCTGAGGTTCCAGAGGAACATCAATTTTGCAGAGGATACCATTCAACCCAGTACAAATTCTAAATGCAGTAATTATTAAACGAGGCTCCTTGATAACCGCTTGGCTACTCCCCAATGGTAGTCCTCTGCAAAGGAAAACTGCTAAAGCATCCAACTGTCTGAGCAACGGTTCTCAACCTGTGGCTCGCGGCCCCTTTGGGGGTTGAACGACGTTTTCACAGGGGTCGCCTAAGACCATCGGAAAACACATATATAATTACCTATTGTTTTTGTGATTAATCACTATGCTTTAATTATGTTCAATCTGTAACAATGAAATTGGGGGTCACCACAACTTAAGGAACTGTATTAAAGGGTCGCGGCATTAGGAAGGTTGAGAACCACTGCTCTAGAGCCCAATGGAAGGCTTTCTCTGAGGAATGCCTGGAAGAATAAGCCCACATTGAACACTTACTTGCACAAGAATGGCTGAGGTAGGTTGGTATTTGAGACACAAAAGGAGAAAACATCTTGACACGAAAATTCACTCTCTGGCTTACACTATACAAGGGAAACAGAAGCTTAAAGTCTCTTTGCAAATCTTTTACTAGTAGAAACAGGATCCTAGTGAAACAGCGTCATCTCAAATTCCATAATAAATATATTGTAATGCCCACACTTGCATTTTTCCCCCTCAAATGGTTTTCTCCTACTCTGTTTATAGTTCCTTCCACTGGGTACTCAGCACTGACTGCCTCATATTGAAGATATTTATATCCATTTATTTTTCCCTTTAATCTTACCAGCTAGGTTACCTGCAGCAAGTTATTCATAAATAATAACGGTAATTGTTTCATAGAATTTCTATGTAGTATAATAATCAATAAAATATTATCTTGGTGCTTATGAAAATATTTCCTGTGTTTGAAATCACAATGCATATAACATTATTAAAAACTAGTAGTCCTGTGCATGAATCTGTGCGCCAGTAGGTTGCTGCTGCCCTCCTGTAGCTCTCCGCCCACTTCCCTGCCCTCCTGTAGCTCCTCCAACCCCCTCCCCCCCCCACCTCTCCATAGCTCGCTGCCCTGCCCCCTCCTGTAGCTCTCAGCAGCCCGCTGTACCTCGCTGGCCCCCCCTCCTGCTGATTTGTGATCTGGTCCTGAAGTGCTTGGTCGGTAAGCCTCAGGGCATAATGGCTAATTAGCATATCCCTCTCTTATTATATAGGATTAGTAAGCACAAAAATATTATATCGCATTTTAGAGACCTGAATAACTAACTGTTCATAAACATACCTATTTAAGAAGATGTAAAGCTGTTTATCAGTATTTTATGTTTGGCAACTATCTAATCAATGTGAACATGTGTTTTCTTCTTTTCTGAGATGTTGCAAGAACTTGAGGTAAAGAGATCGTCTGTCCCTTTAAGACTTGTATAATGCATTAGGCTTTAGGAGTCATCAAAAAATATCTACTAAATGCACAAATAAGTGAGAATTATAGCATTGGAAGCGATGTGGAAAATCACCAGGTCATCATTTATTGCAGTGGGTATTATCCATGTCTCCATTACGTCATACCATGCCTGTCACCTATAAATAGGTGCTCAATAAATATTTGTAGAATTAATTATTTTATTAAAAATGTTTGACATGCTTGTTTATTGCCGAATCCGCCTTAGACTTGCTGAGTCCGAAATACTGAAGGAAGAGATGGAGCAAAGACAAATTTTATGTTGTCTTTACAACCCCCAACGTTTGAGAATCACTAATTTCAGGCGTTTTCCAAGTCCCTCAGGAACGTTGATAGAACAAAGGATTTCTTATATCTATAAATCTTTCACAAGATGCGTGCTATTATTTAATAGCCCAAGTTCACCTTTTTTTTTAAAAATAAATCTCAGTCCTTCACGCTGCAGCACTACACATGCTGATATTTTTACTTACAAAAAGTTATGTTCATTTATTCACTCATTCAATTGATAATCATTAAGTAGCTACTATATGCCAGGTGCCTTGGTAGGAACACAGTCATAATAAAGACAAGCTCGAACATTGTCCACATGGAGCGATGGTGTAGTGGGAAGGAGCATTCCTGCAACAAATATTTACCCAGGTTACTATATATTTTTTTATGGTAATGAATGTTATGAAGAAAAGCCACAAAAGCCCTGGAATTCATAGATAGGAAACTAAATTTAAAGTGGAGATGAACAGACAACGATCATATTCCAGGGATTTGACGATGATTTTGATACCCAAGGAATGAGGAGGGGTCAGCAATAGGAAGAAAGGGAGAAATGTATTCCAGGTTGAGGGTTAGCAAATTCACGGGTCCTAAAACAGGAAGCATTTAAAAATACTCAAAACATTTAAAAAAGGCCCATGTGACTAAGGGGAAAATTTCCAGAAAGGGGCTGGTAGGAGGTGTGGACGCTGAGCACTGCGTGGGTACCAGATTATGCAGGAGCTTGTAGACCTCGTGATGTGTAGAATTTAGGACAATGTCTCTCTTCTCACATTGATGCACTGAAAATATCCCCAGAACCCTGAGCCAGCCATTTGAAAGCTGAGGTCTAATTATCTCTCCAAAATGATTCATCCCTCTTAATGTCCTGTATTGTTCTCTTTTTTTAAAGGGCCCACTAACTCTGTATATGAAGAAAATGAGAACAGACCAGGTTAGCTCAAACCACCAGGACATGTGTTCCATAATCCACAAACTATTTTCCAAACATAATTAACTTCAACTATGTTCTTAGGCAAGTTTTAAAATATGCCAATTTTATCAAATGAAAATTTTGTGTGGGCGTACATAGTACAGGACAAAAACAGGACAGAAAATGTCCTCATTATCTTGGTAAATAGTATGTATTGTGCATCCATAATATAATGTCTTCCTTAGAGAGGTTTTTTTCATTAAGATAGTATAGCACATTGGAGTTTTGTAAGTACGTTGATTTTTGGGGTATGGTCCAAATGAATAAAATATTCATGTCCAGAGTTAGCACAATCAAAGACGTTCACAGCATCATTCAGTGCTAATTGGGGAAGGGCGGAAGAGCAGACTTCTAATTAGAGGAGGCCTGGTTATGTGTTTGCTGCACGTCCCTCACAGGCCAATAGTCTGGTCCAGATGTTACTTCATCACAGGCAATTATAGACAAGGTAGGAGCACCTCTTTTTAAAATTTTCCACTGTGACTGCTGGCTGCCAAGTCTCATTGCAGATTAGGCTGGTTGCAGCCAAACTTGCAAAGCCAGGTCATATTATCTTTGGTGCATTTTCATCCTTCCTTTAGAGCAGCGGTTCTCAACCTGTGGGTCGCGACCCCTTTGGTGCCCGAACGACCCTTTCACAGGGGTCGCCTAAGACCATCCTGCATATCAGATATTTACATTACGATTCATAACAGTAGCAACATACAGTTATGAAGTAGCAACGAAAATAATTTTATGGTTGGGTCACAACATGAGGAACTGTATTTAAAGGGCCAGAAGGTTGAGAACCACTGCTTTAGAGATTTCTCTTGACCCTTATTTCCCACTCTCAGACATCCAGTGCCTTCATGTTATCTTTTATCTACCTTTTCAACCACAGTATTGCCCATGCCCTACTCTCATCATGGTCTACATCTTATTTGTTCTAGCTTCTTTCCTAATGTGATAGTCAATAATTAACTCTTGTAACCAGAATCAGAGACTCTAGGTACGAGTACAGACAATGGACTTTAACTGTAGAAACCTGGAGTTTTCTTATTTGTGATTTATGGTTATTAGCGTATCTGGTATACCTATGTAACAGCATTTTGTATAACCTACATACATGTGAATATATTCTGTGAGCTGCAAAGTCCTGTGTAGATGTTTTATAGAATATAACATATTCCCAGAACCCCAAGGCAGCCATTTGAAATCTGAGATCTAATTGTGTCTTCTAAATGATTTATCTCTCTTACCTGAGTATATGTGGGAATAGATTAAACCAACCTTTGTTCATAAGTTAATTAACTAATGAATAATCCCCTTGTGTAATACTTGTCTTTGTTTTGTCCTAAAGAGTAACCAAATATCATTGCTTCAGAACTTAGGCGGTACTTGATTAGACTTGAATTCTTTGTCCTACAGAAACATACATTTCTCAGGGTTGGGCCTAATGACCTGCATTGTAACAGTGTCTAGAGATATTGCACACTCACATTTGAAAACTGCTGCCTTCTGGGTAAGTTTTTCAGGCACAGCAGCACACTTTTGGGCTGGTTTGGGTAGGTTAGAGGGCCTTTAGCACTAGGGAGGTCTTGCAATGAGGACCTCTTGGTGTAGTAAATTATTTCAGTATGGGTTTTGTGCTAGTTCTTTGCTGTGGTTTTGTGTAATGGGTTGGATGACCCTTAAAGGGTGACTAGAGCAGATAATACTGAATGTTCATCTAGTATGAAAGCATGTGCTGGGGGTGGGAACGGCTGGGGAGAGGTCAATGGGGGAAAAGGGAGACATATGTAACACTTTGAACAATAAAGAATTTAAATTAAAAAAAGAGGGCGTTCTGCTTTAAAGTAAGGCTGTGCTGAAAGTATTATTTGCCTGCAGATCAGTTTTACTATTTTTCAGCTCCTTGGGGACATAATCTTAAAAAATGTAAGCAGTACATTTGATTACAAATATATTTACAAAATATATGATTATAAATGCATAAGCCATATGTATTCATATCACTAGTGGGCCCTTTAAATTAACTTTGACTTTCCTGGGTTGTAAATATTATTGATTTTGAATATTTCTAATTGCTATTGATTTCTGCACTTAGATAATTGCTTTTTAGTATCAAGAAACTTACCAGTAGCATACCCAAAGTAGTGATGGGCTTCTTTTGATAACTTACATAGAAAAAAAGACAAGAATCACAATGACTGGATCCCAGGTTCAGCCCAGAGTTGGGTCTCTAGAGATAAGGATGTGGTTGGAGAATCAGAAGATGGTTCAAAATTGACAGCAGCTAGGGATTCCATAATCCTTGCTGGCAAAATTCACTCTCTCTGGGTCATTATGTTGATTCATATTCTCCTCTGGGTTTTGTTGTGTGTTATAGTATTTGATCATTTGCTTTTATTCTGTGTGGTTTCATAGCCTACGTTTTTGATATTTCTCTCTGTGGTTCTCTTCTACTCTTAAGAATATAACTAAATAAATTTATGTCATTTTATCTTATATTTATACTACAGTGAGAGAGAATACAGGTGTATTTTTTTGTTGTTGTTAATTGTCAGTGTCCTGTTAGAGAGAGTTTCTTTTTCTTTTAAAATACCATGCCACTTTATCCATTCTGGCCAGATTATAGATTGGCTATGTGAAAGTCATTGTGGCCCAAATTACCTGTGAAAAGAGAGGCAGGATCTCATATTTAGACCTATATTTCTTCAAACCTAGCTGCACATCAAAATTACTTGTTATTACTTGTTAAGGATATAACTTTGGAAACACAGCCAGGTTTGGGAACTATGATATGATTATTAATATTTAAGTGACCACTTAAGTCTACTTCCTTCATCAAGAGACTTCTGGTAAGGACTATTCCTGGGTCTAATGTATGTGTGATACTAGAGGCCTGGTGCACAAAAATTTGTGCATTCGGGGGGGGGGGTCCCCTCAGCCCAGCCTGCGCTGTCTCGCAGTCTGGGACCCCTCAGGTGATGTCCACCTGCTGGCTTAGGCCCGCTCCCTGGGGGATCGGGCCTAAGCTGGCAGTCAGACATTCCTCTGGCAGCCCAGGAGCCCTTGGGGGATGTCCACTTGCCAGCGGGGACCAGGCCTAAGCTGCAGTCAAACATCCTTAGCGCTGCTGAGGAGGCAGGAGAGGCTCCCGCCAGCACTCCTGTGCTGGCAGCCATCAGCCTGGCTTGTGGCTGAGTAGAGCTCCCCTGTGGGAGCACACTGACCACCAAGGGGCAGCTCCTGCATTGAGCTTCTGCCCTCTCATGGTCAGTGTGTGTCATAGTGATCAGTCATTCCCAGTCGTTCTGCTCTTAGGGTCAATTTGCATATTACCCTTTTATTATATGCCTGATGAATGGGTGGGGGCTGGCTGGTTTGCCATGAAGGGTGTCCCGGATCAGGGTGGGGGTTCCGCTGGGGTGCCTGGCCAGCCTGGTTGAGGGGCTGAGGGCTGTTTTCAGGCTGGCCACAGCCCCTTCAGGGTGGGGGGTCCTGCTGGGGTGCCTGGCCTGCCTGGCTGAGGGGCTGATGGCTGTTTGCAGGCTGGCCACAGCCGCTTCAGGGTGGGGGTCCCCCCTGGGGTGCCTGGCCTGCCTGGGTGAGGGGCTGATGGCTGTTTGCAGGCTGGCCATGGCCCCCAGCCACCCAAGCTCCCAGTGGAGGCTCGCTGGAAACAGGTATCTGAGATTTTTTTTATCTTCTGTTATTGAAACTTTGTTTCCTTTAGCGGAGGCCATAGCTGGCCATGGCAGGCAGGAAGCTTGGCTTTCTCCATTGCCAGGGCAACCAAGCCTCCTGCTTGCTTCAGCTCCGTGGCTGTCAGCCACCATCGTGGTTGGGTTAATTTGCATATAGTCACTCTGATTGGCTGGTGGGTGTGGCTTGGGGGTGTAGCGAAGGTACGGTCAATTTGCAAGCTTCTCTTTTATTAGATTAGATGTTTTCTATGACTTAGTGCCTCTGTATGATTGGTTATACTGGCTTCCTGCCTTATCTCTCACCACCTATCAACCAAAATGTTTTGTAATTCTGTGAGGTCCTTCCTAGCTCAACAACTATCTTTCTATCCATTTAGCTAAATCAGATTATTCATTAAGACACAGTTCAAGCGTAAGCAACTCTTATAACTCTTCCTTAGGGACATGGGTTTGATGGCCACCTCTGCTTTCCTAGAGTACTATGTGTCATACTTTTAGCTCACTACTTGCTGCACTCTACCATTATTGTTTGCATATACACATAAATGTAACATATATTTAACATGTGTGATGTATATGTAATATATATGTAACACATATGCACTATATGTAACTTATGTGTATTGTATATGTAATGTGGCTATATCATCCTAGGTTTCAGGGCAGTAACTCAATTTTTCATTATATTTTCACTGGGGCTCATTACTTTATCCTATCACTACCCACACCAGAAACAAAGCTCTTGGTCTACCTGTTATTTCTTTGTCTATTATTCATTTCTTCCCTCTCTGTGCATAGTAAAAAAACTGGGACATAGGAAGGACTAAAAAGGTATTTGCTGAATGGGTATGTAGGCATATATTTATTCAAACACCAGACAAAATCTTAAAACAGTCTTTAAAAATAAATGTTACACAATTCTATAAAATGAATTTATTTCAATTCACTGTCTACTCCTTTAACCTGATATGTTTTGATGCCTTTCAGAGCAAATTTGATGCATTTTTCCGTTGCATTATAGAAAAGAAGCTTTAAAAAAAGATATCAAGGCAAAAGGGGTTGTGAGAATTGAACAGTTGAGTCAAATCTTGCACTGTCATTAGAAAGGTGTTCTGAGATCAGCCTGGCATATCTTACCCCAGAAGACTGGTTGCTAACTACTGAAATGCACTTCTCCTGGCCAACGAAGAGGTCTTCGCTCTTCAGCTATTGCCACCTGCCACTGGAACTGTGGGGTGAAGTTGTATCTAGGAAACTGCCTAGAAAATTTTGAGGGGTTTTTAACCAGGAAATCACCCATGATATTTTGTCAAGGGATTAGGGTGACATATGACTATAGTCAACTGCTTCTTGGACACCTCTATTCTGAATTTTGTCAAGCACTTACATTCACTAAGCACAAATCAGAAATTAATTTCTATCTTTTCCCTAAAAATAAGAATATTTTTATCTCCTTGAATGATATAAACAGCCATCTAGTCTCTTGCAATTAAAGTCTAATCTTTTTTTTTAAAAAAATACTTTTTTATTGATTTCAGAGAGGAAGGGAGAGGGAGAGAGATAGAAACATCAATGATGAGAGAGAATCATTGATTGGCTGCCTCCTGCACACCCCCTACTGAGGACTGAGCCTGCAACCTGGGCATGTGCCCTTGACCAGGAATGGAACCTGGGACCCTTCAGTCTGTAGGCCAATACTCTATCCACTGAGCCAAACCAGCTAGGGCAGAAGTCTGATCTTTATGGTGTTCAGCCTTGACTTCTGTATCACTCCTCCACACCCTTTAAAGTGACAGCACGTTCTGTTAATTCTTTTTAGAAAAAATCTATTTCCAAACTTCCTCTCTCAACCCACTGCCACCGATTTAGTTCGGGAGCTCCTCATTTTTCATCACCTGCCTCCTCATGAATCCTGTACTTCTAATCTCTCACCGTTCTGGTCTTTCTGTCTCTACTTGCCCTCAGAAGTACCTCCCTAAAGTATTATAATGATTCTATTATCCAGCTGCCTTAAAAACATGTTATCCCATTGCCTACAGGGAAAAAAATCCTTTAATCACTCCATAAAGACATTTTAGCCCCAGGAGCCTGTTTTGCATGTATTCATAAAATCGTTCTATACTTGAAGAAAAACAACATGATTAGCCTAAAGCTACTGTGAAGTAGTACAATGCGGACACATATACCAACTGAGGATTTAGAGGAAATGAAATAATTCTCTATCGAATTGAATGCTATAATATTGGATTGTTAATTTCAAAGCAGGTATTAGTTCTTGAATTTCTATTGCACTGGTCATTTCCTGCTCCAAGACAGAAAACAGATACAGAAAAAAAGAAACAGCATTTTTACTTTATTTACTTATTTTTCTTTATTATATTTTTACTGAAGTATAATTGACTAATTGGCATACAACATTGTATTTCAGGTGTACAACATAGTGACTCAATATTTGTATGTATTGTGAAATGATCACTGAAGTAATAGACATTTGTTATCATATATACTAGTTGCACAATTTTTCTTTTTATTTTGGTGAGGACTTTAAAGATTTGCTCTTGAAGAACTTTCAAGTATTCAATATACAGATGATGTATTATAACGTTGTATACCTGAAACCTATATAATCTTATTTACCAATGACACCGCAATAAATTCAATAAAAAAATTTATGTGGGGGATGGAGGATGCAAACTGGGTGAAGGTAATTACAAAAAACACAGTTTTTATATGCTATGGTGATTTCTCTTGTGTCCATAGAAATTTTTGTTGTCAGTACCATGAAAAATTCACTCTCGTGTTCTATATAGTAGGCGTGCACACTTTAAGAAGATGGAGAGATTAGAAAGCCTGTGAGGGAAAAGCATGCTCTAGGTCAGTGGTTCTCAGCCTTCCTAATGCCACGACCCTTTAATACAGTTCCTCATGTTGTGGTGACCCCCAACCATCAAATTATTTTCGTTGCTATTTCATAACTGTAATTTTGCTACTGTTATGCATCATAATGTAAATATCTGATATGCAGGATGTATTTTCATTGACAAATTGAACATAATTAAAGCATAGTGATTAATCACAAAAACAATATGTAATTATATATGTGTTTTCCGATGGTCTTAGGTGACCCCATGTGAAAGGGTCGTTCAACCCCCAAAGGGGTCGCGACCCACAGGTTGAGAACCGCTGCTGTAGGTGGAAAAGAAAGTGTACCATAAATCAGAATAGTGACTAGTTAAGCTATACAAATGGTAAAAACTTAACACTAGGGAAATAATTCCAGCACGTGGTAGGCACAATAATTATATACTTGGCTGAAATAATCAAACTGATAATAAAATTACAAAGATTCATAGGTTGAGGTTCAACCACTGAGCAAAACTGGCCGGGCCTAGCTATCTTTTATTTAAATATTGAGTCAATTTACATTTGTTGCAATTTCTTAAATGTTTAAATTGATTTGTATCAAAGTTTTGTGCCTTCTCTGTGTCTTTTTTCGTGCATGTATTCCCCCATCTCTTTACATTGTTTCTTTTAAGTAATTGATTTTCTTTTGTATTTATTTTCAATTGTTATTACTCCATGTTTCCATATCTATATGCTTTGATTTTACATGATCTATATTTTTAATGATGGACTAAGACACTACCCCTGAAATTCTGAGTCTGAGATTCAAGTAAAGTAGACTTGGCAAATTTCCTTTACATGAAATCCAGCTTCAGTGATTTATTTTTTTGTTAGGGGTCCCTTTTTTCTTTCACTCTTTGTCCCATTTATCTTTCTGCCAGTTTATATAGCTGTATTTTAATAGTTGTTCCTTATGATTTACCCAGTTGTTGATGTTAACTTTCCTTCATATGTTTAATATCTTTATCCCTGTAAAGAATTAAAGTTGACAAATGTTTCTCAGTTCACCTGTAAGTTACAGCACCCCTTACTTCTTCAATCCATTGAGTCTGTTTTATATGTAGGCACAGCTCCAACTGAAGAAAAGTTTCTGTCTACATGTCATATTCCCTACACATATGGGAAGATATATCAAATGAGACATAGAGAAAGAATATTTGTTTCTGAAATTAATAAACAAAGCATAAACAAATTTACACTCCAAAAAATGTCATTCATCTTAAGTAGTTGAGCTATACATATGCAATTTCCCCTTCTCTATTAATGACTAAGATGTACTATGTTGCTGTTAACTATATATAGCAAAAATATTTAGTCTGTTACATTAGAGTCGACCCCACTGAAAAGCCTCTGTTCACAAGGATGCAATTTTATTTTTAAAAAGTTTTAATTGAATTTATGGGTGTGACATTGGTTGATAAAATTATATAGGTTTCAATACATCCTCTGTATATTGTACTGTGTGTTTACCACAAGTCAAGTCTCCTTCCATCACCATTTATTCCGCCTTGACCTTCATCCACCTCTCCCACCACCCTTCCTCTGGCCATCACCATTGTTATCTGTGCCCATGTGTCATGCATAATGTTATGTGGCCAATCTCTTCACCTTCTTTCATCCAGCCCCTCCCTCATCCCTTCCCGCTGACAGCTGTCCGTCTGTTCCATGTGTCCATGCTTCTGTTTCTCTTTTGTTTGTTAGTTTGTTTTGTTCATTAGATTCCACATAGAAGTGAGATCATATGTTATTTATCCTTCTCTGAGTGGCTTATGTCATTTAGCATAATAATTCTCAGGTCCAATCATGCTGTCGCAAAGGGTAAGAGTTCCTTCTTTTTATGGCTGAGTCGTATTCCATGGTGTAAATATACCACAGCGTTTTTATCCACTCATCTACTGATGGTCACTTGGGATTTGATGTAGTCCCATCTGTTTCATTTTTCTTTTGTTTCCCTTGTCCAAGAAGGTATATCAGGAAAAAAATATTGCTAAGAGAAACATCAGAGATTTTACTGCCTATCTTTTCTTCCAGGATATTTATAGTTTCAAGACTAGCATTTAAGTCTTTAATCCATTTTGAGTTTATTCTTATGAATGTGGTCTAGTTTTATTATTTTTTGGCACACATCTATCCAATTTTACCAACATCATTTATTAAATAGACTTTCCTTTCTCCATTGTATATCTTTACCTTCTTTGTCAAATATTAATGGCTGTAAAGGTGTGGGTTTATTTCTGGGCTCTCTATTCTGTTCCATTGATCTATATGTCTGTTTTTATGCCAGGATCCAGTTTTAAATAGAGGTTTTATTTCTTAAATTTTCTACTCTAAAGCGATGCTTTCTCAACACTGAATTACCTCTTTTGTCAACCTTGTCCTCCAATTATCATCGTTCAAATTTCCCAATGCACAGTGGTCTTATCTTCTTACCTTCTAGGTTATATCACGCAAGAGCAATAGTTTTGTGAGTGTATGAGTCTCTGATGAAGCATGGAGCATGACTGACTGTACCTTGCACTTCACTGTTGGAAGGAAGGAGACCCAGCTGGTCTTAGACAGTAAGACTAAGAAGAGAACTAAGTTTCATACTGAGAGCAATTAGGAGGACATAGATCTTTAATTATTTCAAATGGAGTATTCATATTCATGCACAGGATTTATTCTGCCTTTTGAATTCCTTATCTGTTAGGTTTATTTTTATAATAAGTCTCCATTGATAGGTACTGAGGCCAGACACTCTGAGACAGGAATATCAGGATACAATTCCAAAGGAAAGTGCATCTTATCAATTTTGGAGACAGATAAGAAAGCTATCGATAAAGGTCTCAGGTGAGTTTAAGTCTAGTTAAAGAACCTTGACCACTGTCCATTGATACAATTATCTTATATCACTCATAGAAAAATGCTTAGCTTATGCCCAAAGCAAAAGCCTTGCTAAAGAAAGCCAAGTTGATCTAACTTTTTACTAATTACCAATATCACCAAACATCATCATGTTGGATTATGGAATTGCATCTCTGTATTTTATTCCTACCGCCCGCCCTGTGATTGTACTAACAGTACATGTGAATACAGAGCTCTACAGGAAGGATTGGTAACCATGGTGATGGGAGGTGCTTTCTGCAATAACTCTACTGTACAAAATAATTTATGCATGAATGTAAAATCGCAGATGTTTTGAACCATATGCAGGCTATATTTAACCACAGTGCAAATGACAAGTTACTTGGGAGTTTGTAATCCAAAAAAGGTGAGTCCCAGTCAGATAATAATTCTTCTTTTCTGTCCTCATTGTCATAGTAGAAGCCTCCTGGGTGCTGGCTCACACCACTTTTGGAATAAAGTTGTAGTGTATGTGCCAGAGAGAGGGAGAGGAAGAGGAAGAGAGAGAGAGAGAGAGAGAGAGAGAGGGAGAGAGAGAGAGAGAGAGAGAGAGAGAGATTACATATTACACAGGCAGGCACATACAGTAGACAGGAGAGTATTCAGAAAGAAATGTACAGAGAGGACTACATTGATAATAAGATAATGAAGAGAGAGAAAGGAGGTATTATTAAAAAAACAAAAACAACTTTCTGCTAACCCTCTTTTTTAGATTGTCTCTATCAAGATTCTTGGTTGTAGAGATATTTAACTTTAGGCATATCACTACTTTTTCAACTTTAATTTAGGAAAATAAAGACTTCTGTTTTAACGTTTAAGCTAAAAATCAGTGTCTTTGGTCATTGAGACTAACTCTTAGACTAGTTATATTTTCAGCTCAATGAAACCATTTATCTTCATAAGAATCATTTAAATGCTTAACTTGCATTTAGTATAATCTGAAATCCAAGAAAATCTTTAATACATATTTGATATATTTATATCCAAACTTTGCTTTCTTTTTTTGTCTAAGTTCTCAAAGGGATAAATCCTTAGTTATGGAAAATATTTCACTTAGTTCCCCCACATATACTTTTACCAGAGTTGGCTACCCAAGTTACGTAGTCTTAATAAATAGATAAGTATAAATTATTTGTAAAATAATTTGTAAAAATAAATGCTGCTTTTAGAAGAGGCTTTCTAAAAGAAAAACCTTTAAAAATCACAAATTTAATGTAATGCCTCGTGGAATAGGCCTATTTTCAGTACCACTGGCTTTGGGTCTTCAGAAGCAAAAGAAAGGAATGTGAAACGGAAAGAAAATGTGCACTGTAACCCTTCTCATTCTTCATGGCATTTTGTGCCCAGGTAGTCTGGTTCTCTTTATTCCCAGTCTCCGTATCTTAGTAGAATGTTGCATTTGCCTCTCTTCCCCCACCTCTTTGGGTCTTTTTTGTTTGTTTGTTTGTTTGTTTTTCCTTTTCAATTTCATTTTAATTAAAAAAATTGCCTAGCTGGTAATTAAGTACATTTCCTCAGCTAGTCACCAGGGAGACTAACCTTAAGCAATTGTTTTCTACCTATCGGAAACACTAATGTACACTTAAACATGAACAGGGAGTCCCAATTTTAGCCGAACTTAAATTTAATAGAGGGGATTCCTCCACAGTTAAAGGGGGCAATTGCCTCTTGGCAATTCAGTTTTGCCTTGACTAGTGATTATGTCTGTCTATCTATCTATCTATCTATCTATCTATCTATCTATCATCTATCAATCTTATAAATCTATCTCTTAGAAAAATATAGAGAACAGTATAAGAAAATATTTAAATCACTCATAATCCCACTACTCAGAACTAACCAATATCTTTGATAATGTGCTTATAGCATATGTATATCTTTTTCTGTTGTATGTATATTGTATATTATATGCATATATTTATATATTTTTATAATTAACACTTTTTACATTACTAATAACACTTTGCAGACATATTAGAGTGAAGGTAATATGCTCCTTTGTGGAGATAGTAATTTATTTTGCCATTATTTCATTGTTGGCTATTTAAAATATTCCCAATTTTTAGCTATTATCATAATTATATGATCATTATTCCTTTTGGAGGTAAGATAATTATTCTCTGGGGCCAGCATTTCTGGTCTGGTCATTAGTTAAAAAGAATCTACCCTGGCAGAGCTGAGACTTGGGTTAACCTCTCAGCTCCATTCATAGATACTTGGACAATCTGTAAGGCTGCAAGGCATCCCCGACTTGTTATTTCTCCTACTGGCAAGCTCCAATTATGCAGCGAATCAAGGACAGCAGAGTCACTTACTCTTGGTAAATCCATTCCCCTGTGGCTAGGCGAAGAGGAAGAAATAAAAGAGGAGTGCAAGGGGTGTTCACATTTCAAGTCTCCTGGGATTTCAGTCCAGTTTTAGCACTTAACATTTTTATTTGCTTCCTTTGCAGAGTAAATTTCTTCAGGGGGAGAAAATTTTACATAAATAAAATTAATGCTAATCTTCTCATTGCTGTAGCTCTATGACATCTAAGACAGTTTTGCATATTGTAGTAAAAGAAAATACCTAATATGTACTCCCTGTACTGTGGTTGGTCCAGGAAAAGGAATATACATTTTTAAAAGGTTTGTTAGATGAATTGTGAGTTAGTCTAATCTTAGCACTAGACTTTTAAATAGAAAATAACTAAGTAGCTGAATTTGTTTAGTGATTAAACTATGTTATAGACCATTAAGTTACAGTTAATTTTTTAGAGAAAGAAACATTTGCTCAGAGTGATTTATGATCTTTCTGGATTATGTGAAAGTTGTAAAAACCTACATGTATCTCTCACCCCAGTTCTTCTGACTGTCTGTTCTATTCCCAAATGCTAGCTACACTGGCCCATATTCATGCTAAGGCTGGTTTTCAGCTGTACAATGGTATCAGAGATAAGGTTAGGCTCAAAAATGCATAAGAGTATCTGTTTCTTCAACTTCACAGTATTTATTTTTTACTTTTTTGTTTTTTTAACTTGAAGGTTTAATAGTTTATATTTTGGGTAATGTTAAAAGGCCTACTTGTCAAAATTAGTCCAGTCAAAACAGGACATATAAATCATTCCTTTCTCTGTGGCCTGCTGAATTAATAAGTCTGACTCAAAATGCCCATAACAACAATGTATGACTTGGAGTATGTTGTGAAATTGCACTGTCAGTTTTCTTAAGGCACAATTATATTCAAATGACAGTTATCTCATGTTTATGGTGGTGATTACATAACATAATATTCACAGTAATAGCTCAATAAATATTATCCTTCTTTTCTGTTACGTGGATACCTCTTCCTTTGTACAATCCAAATGCAGCACGTCCAACCTATCCAAGTTAGGCATGCAAACCCTTGTCAATTTCTTTCTCTGTTTTGGTGGAAATTAGTGTGGCAGGATTTAAATATATCAATGTGTTGTAAGGATCTCTGGCTTGCCCAGCAAAGTCTTTGAAAGGGCTTGAATGTATAGAATTTCTACAAAGTGCTAGTATGTTTTTGATGAATTCTTCTCCACAAATATTTATAACTATTTATACTTAAGTAGTTTGGAAAACATACTTCAGTAGTTTGGAAAACATTCTTTGAGGAGATTTTGGTTTTAGTAATCCACAATGCCAAAAATTATCCCCTTTTGATAATCTGGATGATTTGGAAGGCAAGGGGTAGTATGTTTTCTTTATTCTAGTTGGGTTGTATTCTCCAAAGTTATTTCAAGGTTAATATCCCACAATTCAGATGCAGAGTAGGTTTCTGCATATTAAACAATTTATACACAAAATGCACTTTTCACTCACCACATTTTCGAAAGATTCAAAAACAGAGTTTTTCTGTGTCTTTAGACATTAGAATCTGGCTTTCTAGTATAAGTAAAGTCAGATTTCCAGTACTTGAAGATGTTGAAAAGTTTTTGTGTGTGTGTCTAAATTGATCTGCCTGTGGGTCTAAGATGGGGTTTCCAAAATAGCACAGCTGTTGAATCAAATGTAATAAATTGTTGTGGACATTTTATCAGCAATCCTTCCTAGGAGTGATTGTTAATATGATATCATCCCTGCCCAGGTTTCAGGGCTTGAAATAAGATAATGGTGGCAGGTAAGATAAATTTAATATATCAAAGAGGCTGAAAACATTTTGAGAAACAATACATATTTCAGTGAAAATTGATTTTAATTTCACTTTTTTTTAGCCAGCGTGGAAATATTCATCTTTCTCGGCAAGAATAATTCAATCAAAGTCAAGAACAAGCACAAACATTTCAGTAAACAAGTGGTAAACTGACATTCTTCTTTTTCTGTAATGGAAGCTAACAGGAAGGGTCAGCAGCCGGCAAATCGCTCAACTAAAAGTCATTTTTATTTATTACAATTTAAATAATGTGGAGTTATCTAGGTAGTCTTACATTAAAAAACTATACCAGATGAAGTCTTAAAAATGGGAATTCTTAAAGAAATGTCATATCTTAGCTCATGTAAAAATCTATAGAAAGGCCTTTCCTTCTTAGTGATTTGTATTGGGAAATTACTTTGGGGGGAAAAAATCAAACTATTTGTTGAATAATTCAAAACATGTTTTCTATATATTTACATCTCTGTGGAGAGTTGAAGTTCTCATCAGCTCTCATCTAAAGTATTACAAGCACCTCCTAATTAGTCTCCTCTCACCTACTTCTTCTCCCTTTGCAAATCCATCCTCTGTGATATTTGCAGTGTAGACCATCCAACAAGCAAAAGGGAATGTGTCACTCTCCTGTTTTAAACTTTTTCTCTGAGTGTTTATCATTTCTAGGAGGAAACCCAAGTTTCTTATGACAGTGTTCTTCCACTTCATGGTTCTGATATCACCCTCCTCTTTAACCTCATTATTTACCAAGCTCTTTTGGGATCAGCAGGGTTTCTACAATACCCAGGACTCAGGCATATAGAGTCAGCCTGAATCCTGCGCCAATCATGTTAGCTCCAGCTCATGTTCCCCATCTCTTGTCCCGCACCCTATATAATTTTTATCTTGATAAACTAACTCTGACCTCAGTTGTTACTTCTAGTATTTTTCCATACACAATCACTTGCACCACCAGGTTGCTTAATGTTCTGTTACACTCTGTGTAAAACTCTAAACTGCTACACTACACTACCCTTTTGTGTTGTTGTAATAAATTGGCCTCTCACCATAATGCAGATTCTATAAATAAAACAAAAGAGTTTACTAGTACTTATCCTGTTTCACTGAGCACTTCGATTTTTGCTTAGCATATGATTGATGCTAATCTAACACATAGATCTTAAACAGAAATAACCTAAAATTCTGCAGAAGGGGGTGCTTCACATTTAAGTGACATCATTGGAGAAATACATATGTGAGACTAGAGCAGTGGTCGGCAAACTCATTAGTCAACAGAGCCAAATATCAACAGTACAACGATTGAAATTTCTTTTGAGAGCCAAATTTTTTAAACTTAAACTATATAGGTAGGTACATTGTTATTCACTTAATTAGGGTCCTCCTAAGCTGGCCTTTGCTAAAAATGTCCTTAATCTGACTGAGGTACCTTTGCTGAGGTCGACCCCTTCCAACTCTCCCATCCACACTCGTCTTGACTGGCTCACTCAACTCCTGCATGAATCCCCCCGTGCCTCCCCAATGCTGTGTATCCCATGCCCGCCTACGCCACATCTCCTGTTGCCCGACCGACTGACACCCCCCACTTCTGAACTACATCTTCAAAATTGTCTCGCCCAGGCCGAAAACTGACTTCTGCTTATGGGCCACGAAGTTTCAATCGCACTGTACTTGCGCGCCCGCACGTGGTATTTTGTGGAAGAGCCACACTCAAGGGGCCAAAGAGCCTCATGTGGCTCGCGAGCCGCGGTTTGCCGACCACTGGACTAGAGGATAAGAAAGCATTCTTCAAAACGTGGTCAACTTTTTCTGCTATTTGGAAGTAAGAACTCAGGCTTATCAGATCTACCTGCCTGTGGTTTCTTATAGGTATTTAGAGTATAGGATAAAAAAATGCTTCCAGCCACAGATGACAGAGGATGGTTTCCAAAGCCTAAAAGGGCTGTTGAACTTCATGACCCAGCAGCCAGATGTAAAAAAGAGTTCCTTCTTCCTTTCCCTTTGTTGGCCCCCATGAGGAATATGGGATGAACTGTCTCTGTCCTTAGGTAGTCAGGATTTTTCCAAATGTTTTACTGGCGCAGACATTGATGATTGTTGGCAGACCAACATTATGTGATGATTCATCTCAACATAAAATCTTCAAAGCTTCAGCTGCAACTAGCTTTCCTAAGGGGTTATTTAGAATGCGGGGCTCATTCTGTTTCGAGAAAACACCATTACCTAATTTAGTTTGGTTGATAAGGACTCAAGTTATTCTGCTTATTGATCTCTTGTCTCTTGATAAGAATTTGTTAGGAGGAGTTGCTGAATGTCTGGGCACTTAATGGGATTTTCTTCAGACAGGTTTTCTCTTCAACTCATAAGAGGGTGAGAAGGATGATGAAAAGGAGAGCTGAGGGAAAGGAGGGTTTTAGAAGGAGCTTAAAGGCAAACAGATTGAACTTTGATTGTTTAGGATAGAATGACAGAAAGAATAATGGGTGAATCTCATTCTATTTGGTTGGCAATTTATTGGAGTGCAGGATTTTCAAGCTGATTCTGGCTTTCAACTATGTGAAACAAAGGAGGAGAAACTTGCCATGATTGGTGCTTAGAGATCTGCTATGATTTAAGGCCTGAGATCTGCGTACCCTGAGAAATTTCTATCAGAAATAGATGAAATGCTAACTCAATATGAGGTTTTGGCTCATCACATTGAAAGTAATTCCCCTAGCACTTTATAAAATTACTTGGCACATTTTGGCTGCTAACTAAGGAAAGGAATTGCTATTGGTCCAGAAATCTGGTTCACATAAGAATCTGAATGTCCTATTGGAATAATTTTCTTCCTGGGCCGATAACCTTGGAAAGAGAGATCATGAACCATTCAAGCAAATTTGAACCTAATAGTCTGGGTAATAGGAATCCATATGGTAGAAAAGCCATTGGATGCTCTTTATGGCTAATATTGCCAAGGTTCAGGGATCAAATATAAGTCAGGTTGCTGATAATAAATTCTTCAGTCAGGTTTTCAGTCTATACAGTATTTAAAAGAAAATGTCTAGCCCTAGCTGGTTTGTCTCAGTGGATAGAGTGCCAGCCTGTGGACTGAAGGGTCCCAGGTTCAATTCCTGTCAAGGGTATGTACCTTGGTTGCAGGCTCCTCCGCGGCCCGGGCCCTGGTCGGGGCTTGTGTAGGAGCCAACAATCGATGTGTTTTTATCATATTGATATTTCTCTCTGTCTTTCCCTCTATCTAAAAATCAATGGAAACATATGCTCAGGTGAGGATTTAAAATAAAAAGAAAATAATGTCTAAAAAAGAGCTCCATATGTATAGTATGTACATGCAGACACAAACATATCAACATGTACAATGATCTGCAGGGGCTATTGTCCTTCATTTTATATGTATAGAATCTAAAATTTAGAATTATTAAGGAAATTATAATGCAGAGCTAAGATTTAAACTTATGTTTGTCAATTTCAAAACTTACAGTCTTCCCATTGTGTATAGTTGGGGTTCCTAAATGTTGCTTGTTTGACTGTATCAGAATCATCTGGGAACCCTCTTAAAAAACTCAGCTTATTCAACACAATCCTTTGCCTTAGTCAAGATTCTTATTTAGTAGGTCTTAGATGAAGGCTCACTCGGTATTGAGGCAAACAGATTGAACTTTGATTATTGAGTTAGCATTTCACCATATCTCAAGGAATACTATGGATTTGCATACAGGTTTGGGTACTCCAATATCACCTCACCTGACAGAGACAAGGAACATAGTATAGGAAGGGAGATGTGCAACATCATGATTCTATCACACAACTCAGTCAGTTGACACTCTGTTAAGTTAAATAGGGACTTGCTCTCTAGTTAGCAAAAGCCTTGACACCCAGTGTCTGACTCCAAAAAAGGCACCAGCCCTATGCCATTGGCTTACTCAAGAAGTGCAATAGTGAGGTGGGAAGAACACGGACAGTCATCAGAAACAATGACTCAAATTCTGACTCTGCTTGTGCAAATTGTTAAAGGAAAAAAAACACACCTCACACTAGTTTCTGAATCTTTATTAGTGTCATCCTTAAAAAGGGAGTAGTTCATTGTATTGATTTTCTATGTTTGTCAAAACAGAGTACTATAGTCCAGGTGGTTAAAACAACATATTGTCTCAACTCTGGAGTCTAGAAGTCCAAGATCAAAGGGTAAAAAGGGTTGATTTCTTCTGAAGTATCTCTTCTTCTTCTTTTTTTTTTTTAAATATATTTTTTATTGATTAAGATATTACATATGTGTCCTGGTCCCCACATTACCCTCTACCCCCCCCCCCCCCGCTCATGCCCTCTCCCCCCCATTGTCCATGTCCATTGATTAGGCCTATATGCTTGCATATAAGTCCTTTGGTTGATCTTTCCCCCTTACCCCCACCCTCCCCTACCTTCCCTCCAAGTCCCGACAGTCCAATCAATGCCTCTCTGTCTCTGGATCAGTCCTTGTTCATCAGCTTATGTTGTTCATTATATTCCACAAATGAGTGAGATCATGTGGTATTTATCCGCTCTCCAGTTCCATCCATGCTGTGGCAAATGGTAAGAGTTCCTTTTTCTTCTTCCTCTTCTTAAAGAATACCTTTCAGCATTTCATATAATGCTGGTTTGGTGGTAATGAACTCCTTTAGCTTTTTCTTATCCGTGAAGCTCTTTATCTGACCTTCTATTCTGAATGATAGCTTTGCTGGATAAAGTAATCTTGGTTGCAGTTCTTGCTATTCATCACTTTGAATATTTCTTGCCACTCTCTTCTGGCCTGCATGGTTTCTGTTGAGAAATCAGCTGACAGTCGTATGGGTACTCCCTTGTAGGTAACTGACTGTCTTTCTCTTGCTGCTTTTAAGATTCTCTCTTTATCTTTTGCTCTTGGCATTTTAATTATGATGTGTCTTGGTGTGGTCCTCTTTGGATTCCTTTTGTTTGGGGTTCTCTGCGCTTCCTGGACTTGTAAGTCCATTTCTTTCACCAGGTAGGGGAAGTTTTCTGTCATTATTTCTTCAAAAAGGTTTTCAATATCTTGCCCTCTCTCTCCTTCTGGTACCCCTATAATTCTGATGTTGGTACGCTTGAAGTTGTCCCAGAGGTTCCTTACACTATCTTCATATTTTTGGAATCTCTTTTCTTTTTTCTTTTTCAGTTGGGTATTTTTTGTTTCTTTGTATTTCAAATCTTTGACTTGATTCTTGGGATCCTCTTGTCTGCTGCTGGATCTCTGTAAATTATTCTTTATTTCAGTCAGTGTATGCTTAATTTCTAGTTGGTCCTTTTTCATGTCCTCCATGGTCTCACTATACTTATTGAGGGATTCATTAAATTTATCGGCGGTTTCCATAAAATTCTTGAAAAACCTTATAAACGTGGCCTTGAACTCTATATCCAATCGTTTGCTTTCCTCCATTTCTGCCATTTGTGACCTGTTTCATTGTCTCCGAATTTTGGCAGCTTCCCTGTGTTGATAGAGTGGCCCTGCGCGCCAGGTGTCCTGTAGGGCCCAGTAGCTCGGCCTCCCCAGTTACCTGGGGTGGACACTCTTGGTGCACTCTTGGTGCCTTGGTTGTTGTAGAATTACTGGGAGGAATTGACCTCCAGGCCAATTGGCTGTGAGAATCAGCTGTGTCTAAAGTGGGAGAACTTCTGTGCTGAAGACACCCTTCTGGGGCAAGACTTGCTTCAGTGGGGCTTTGGTGCTCACTGAGTCTGCTCCCTGAGTGTGTCCCTTATGGATCTGAGGAGTTGCAGTCTGGTACCCTCTGACCACTGGGTACAGTGGCTCCTGGATCTAAGGAGGTGCTAATTCAGCCTCTGCCTGAGGCCACACAGCAGGAGCCACGAAGAGGCTCAGCTGTGAAGCAATGCAAGCCGCTGCGGGGCCTTGGATCTTCTCTTGGAAGTTCCGGGTCTTCCTGGCTCGGCTGCAGTTAGGTACATTCACATGCAAAAGCCTCTGCTGCAGCCTGGGTGGGGCGGGGTCTCAGGGAATCCAAGGGCGGATCAAGGAGTGTCTACCTGGCTCGGCTGCAGTTAGGTACATTCACATGCAAAAGCCTCTGCCGCAGCCTGCGTGTGGCGGGGTCTCAGGGAATCCAAGGGCGGATCAAGGAGCTATGGCTGATTCTCCGCCTGGAGTCGCGGGTCTCAGTGACCCGCTAATTGCTGCAAGCACCTCTGAGGGAAAGCCGCCTTCAAGTTCGCCCGCTGCCGGACAGACCAGCTTCTCCCCGTATGAGTCCTGGGTCCCCAGATACTTCCCGGAACCGGAGTTCAGAGCAGTCGGGAGCTTGTGATTCAAAAAGACCGCCGCGTTCTCAGGTGCCACCCCCTTTCTCGCGCGCGCGAGCCGCCGTACCTCTGCACTTCACCTCCGCAGCACCTCTGGCTCTCAGCGTGCTTTTCTTTCCTTCTAGTTGTAGAATTTACACTCAGCCAGCCTTTCTGTTGTTCTGGATGATGTTTGCTCAGTCCTTTGCGGTAATTTTCAATTGTTGTGTGAGGCGACAATTTCCCGGTGCTTACCTATACCGCCATCTTAGTTTCTCTCCCAAGTATCTCTTCTTGACCTGTGGGTGGCTCTTCTTCCAGTGTCTTCACGTGGTCTTCCCTCTGTGTATATCTGTGTCCTCATCTCTTTTTCATAAGATCACCAGGTATATTGGATTAGATTCCACCCTAACGACCTAATTTTAATTTAAATACTCTTTTTAAAACCCTGTCTCTAAATATGGCCATATTCTGAGATACTGGAGGTTAGCAATTTAAAATATGAAATTTGGAGGGACACTTTTCAGACCAAAACCTCCATATAAAACTTAAGTGTGTGTGTGTGTGTGTGTGTGTGTGTGTGTGTGTGTTTTGTTTTGTTTTTAAGAACTAATTAAATAGCACAGGTTAACATGACTTGTAAGCCAAAGTCATTATGCAGAAGTTATATTTTATTAACAGTTTAAAATTATCTGTTGGATTATTTTGTTATTTTAAATTATTCACACTGGTAGAACACAATTATAAAATTGATGTTATCTTTGCTTTATGTTAAATTATCCTCTTTTATAAAAACATACCAGAGGCTCAGTGCATGGAATTGTGCACCAGTGGGGTCCCTCAGCCTGGCCTGTGCCCTCTCCCAATCCCAAACCCTTTGGAGGATGTCAGAGAGTTGGTTTTGGCCAGATCCCCGCAGGCCCAGCATGGCCTACAGGGATCAGGGCTGAAACCAGCAGTCTGACATCCTCCGAGGGATGTAGTAGTGTGCGAAGCAGCAAGCGGCAGGGGAGGAGCTCAAGCCTGGGCCCAGCACCAAGCCACGCCTGCTCATTCCAGCCCTGCTGCCCCTGCACTTGGTAGTGGTGCTGTGAAGGTGGGAGAGGCTCGCCCTGCTGCAGCTGTGCTCACCAGCCCTGAGCCAGGCATTGAGTGCCCATTGGTCAGCTGAGTGGCTCTCCTGCTGTGGGAGTGCACTGACCACTAGGAGGAAGCTTCTGCATTGAGCATCTGCCCCCTGGTGGTCAGTATGCATCACAGTGACCAAACGGTTGACTGGTCAAATGGTTGACTGGTCGAACGATCAATCAGTCACTTAGGGTTTTACATATATAGACTAGAGGCCCATTGCATGAAGAGATTCGTGCAATAGGCCTTCCTTCCCCTGGCTGCCGGCACCGGTTTTCCTCCGGCACCCGGAACCCAGGCCTTTGGTCCGGCTGCAGCGAGGCTTGGCAGCCACAGCGGAGAAGCCAAGCCTCTTCAGTCTTCGGTCTTCAGTCTTCACTCTTGCCGGAGCCTTCAGTCTTCGCTCTGTGCCTGCGTATGCAAATTAACCACCATCTTTGTTGGGTTAATTTGCATAGTCTCTCTGATTGGCTTATGGGCGTAGCTGAGCAACACCAATTTGCATTTTTCTCTTTTATTAGTGTAGATTATGTATGCAATTTTTGTGTGTCTAATATTAAGATTAGTTAGCAACAAAAAAATAGCTGGGCAGAGTAGACTAGCAGGAATAGATAATTTGATGTGTTAGCCTAAATTAGAATACACACACATACACACACATGCACACATACAAATTTCTCTAAATAATTTACCTCATTTAGTTTGCTAAGCAAATAGAGACAAATATTTCTAACAGCTATTTTAAAAGCACAAGTGCTAAACTGAAAGAAAAAATTCTAAAAGCTTTATTGAGTGTTTATTTTATAACAGACACTTAGAGGCCTGTGCACAAAATTCGTGCACTGGCGGGGGTTGGTCTCTCAGCCCAGCCTGCACCCTCTCGCAGTCCAGGACCCGTCAGGGGATGTCCGCCTGCTAGCTTAGACCCTTTCCCATGGGAATCCTCTCAACAGTCCAGGATCCCTCACTCCTTACCTCCTGCCTGTTCATTGCTCCCTACCACTTGGCTTGTTGCTCCTTAGCACTGCCATGGAGGCAGGAGAGGCTCCCGCCACCTCTACCCTCACCAGCCATGAGCCCTATCTTTCTGTGTAGTTTTCTATGGGCCAACTGCTCTCTTCCGTCTCATTTAGGGCGAGCAGCATGTGAGGGCAGAGCGTGCTGTCATGGAACACAGAGGGCTGCCTGGAGCTGAGGGGAGTGGTAGGGCCCACGGGGTGAGAGGTGGACTCAGAGGATGCTATCTCACCAAATTGTGAGGCAGGCTGGCCAGCCTTCATCTGCCTGACCCCACCCAGGGAGGGACCAAGCAGGGTGTCTGCCTCTACATGCTCCATCCTTCTATCTGTGACAACTGTCACCCTTTCCAGGCCTCCCCCAAAGTGAGTTCACCTCAATCCCTGAATGTAAAAGGGCACGGGGTGGGGGGGGGGGGGAGGACTCCTTTCCAGTGCCCCCTGATTCCCAGCGACAGGACCTGGCCTCAGGACAGTGGCCACAGCTGCAGAACATAGATTTGTTTCAAGAAAAGTTGTGAATGCAGACTTTCGTATGAGCCCCTATTCCAAAAGGTGGCAGTTTATTCACATGTGGCAAAGACATCTTCAGGAGTAACCTAAGTGGGTAAAGTCAGGGCCAAACCGGGCCATTTCCTCACCCAATCTCTCTGAGGCACATGGACAGAACGAAGTCTCAACTCTTCACAGAACACTTCTGGTTTTTTTTTTTTAAGGCTAAAGGACCGTAGTCTGTCTCCATTCTTATTCTTTGGGATTTTTTCATCATTGGATAAAAGAATACATACATTGGGGCAATCCTCTCGAGATACAATATTCCAGTTGCACCCATGTGACAACAACAGCGCCCCTCAGAGGGAGGGAGCCAACAGATGGGGAGCAGGGAATTCTGAAAACCAAAGCAAAGGTTCTGAACACGGAAGAAGTCCTTGCTGTTCTGCTGAAAAACTTGGACTCCTTCCTCTGCCATCACACAACTGTCACACGCCAGGCAGTCACTCAGAAATATCTTTGCATCGGCCAACTTATGGAATTCTCCCTTCTCTCCGTTCTCCTGACATAGACTGCCTACATTCTCTTGGTCATTGTTTTTTTTTTCTTTTTTTTCCCCAAAACGTTATAAAGTTTATATGAATATAACATAACATACAAAGATGCAGCCTCCTTTGTAGGAACAGGAAGGAAGGGGTGGTTAAGTAAGGCACACGAAACTGCAGCAAACACCAGCTGTAGGGAGGGCCAAGGGGGAGAGGAGGTTGGCACTGGGGCCAAGGCCCTAGAGCCGTTGCAGGGGAAGTAGGGATGCCCTCTGAGTGCCACGTTCTGAGGCTGAACTAGTTGGTCAAGCTGAGGCAGAGGTGGGTGGCCATATCAGCCATCTTTGGTGCTGTTTACCCTTTCCCACTCCAGCTCTGTTAAAACCCCAGAGCCCTGGATTCCAAAGGCCCACCCAGAGCAGAGGCCCTGGAAGGGGGGAGAGGAAGTGAGTAAGGCAAGTTTGAAAGCCAATATGCCTGTGTGCTGAGGGATGGCCGGAGACAGTGGTGAGAGGTAGCAGGGGAAGGGCTTTCATACATACCCTTCTGTGGGGGCCACAGGTAAAGGAGGCCAGGGGAGTAGGGTAGGGATGGGGCACCATGGCCCCAGCCTCTTAGGCATCTGTCTGTCCTCTGTAGTGTACATGGAGGAAAGGAGCTGCCTTTGAGAAGGGGCCAGGCCAGGCCAGGTGACCATCTTGAGTTCTGGCTGAGGTGATGGTCCTTACCCTGAGATGCCTTCTAACTGGTGATGGACCCAGGCCTGACTTTCGCCACCGCCGCCTCCGCCTGGACCCAGGTGTTTGGTCATTCATCTGGTTGTGATGGCCCTAGGCTATTATTACTATAGATTATTGTCATAAGCATTTAACATATATAAGTACAGTATCTCAAGAAATCCTAGCCAAACTCTGTGGGTACTTCTTTTCTACCAAGTTTAAACTGAAAAAAAGGGAAAAGAAAATAAGTCAAAGAACTATGTTCCTCTCACATAATTAATAAGTAATAGAGCTTGAATTCAAATTTAGTTTTGCCTGATTCTTGAGACTAATTTTTATCAACTTGACATCCTGTCATTTGGGAATTAAATCAAGCGTTGCTGTATATGAAATGAGCTCCAGTGAGAAAGCTGGCTCTCAAGTGGCTAAGATAATGCAGTCGTGTGTTTGCTGGTTTTCTCCAGGTCTGCTCCAGAAATGTAATGCATGGGACCAAAGCATGTGATGAAAACTCAGAGTCCAGGCCCATTATTCTAAGCATGATTATATAAACAGCTTATAAATTTCTATTTCACATGTATTTGCTCTTCAAAACAGAAAAGTAATACACTTGTGGAACACAAAGATATCTCTCTCTCTCTCTCTCTCTCTCTCTCTCTCTCTCTCTCACACACACACACACACACACACACACACACACACACTGTGCCATTCTAGTTTTAAATAATATTGAAAACAATATTGAAAGATACATAATAATGTTGAAACATTTTGAGGAGACTTAGTTATATACTGACCTTAGGTCCCAGTCATGTTCAAGGATTTGAATTTAAACTCTTAGTACATTTTTATTTGGGGATTTTATTTCACCAGATAATTTTCCCTCATTTTAAATGAGTGACACTAAGGTAAGGAAAACAAGTTTTATTTTGATTCAAACATTATTCAGAGGGTTTCTTAAAAACAGAGCCTAATTCATTGAACAATTGCAAGTAAAAACAAGAAATACACTGTGTTCTGAGCTCTTCTGCCTTTGGTAACTGGCTTATATCATAAAGCTTTATTTCATGTGAATGTTCTCATTGCCTCAAGTGTATTCTTTCTCTTATACATACATTATTTTTGCTGCTCTTTTTTAAAAATGTGTTTCTAGCTCAGCTTTCTCTCTCTTTTTGGTTTTTGCCTTAAGATTTTTAAACAATTTGATTCTAGTTAAAAATAACTAAGATCTTGAGCACATACTATGTGGCAGACAAGGAAGAGAAGAAAGTTTGCAGCTCCGTGGAACCATAAAAGACACACTCAGAGGGCAGACTCAGTGAGCACCAAAGCCCCATCGAAGCAAGTCTACCCCCAGAGGGGTGTCTCCAGCACAGAAGTTCTCCCACTGCAGACACAGCTGATTCTCACAGCCAATTGGCCTGGAGGTCAATTCCTCACAGTGATAACTACAACAATCAAGGCTTAACTACAACAAGACTGTGCACAAAGCCCACAAAGGGGTGCACCAAGAGTGTCTACCTCAGGTAATTGGGACACTTAGCACAGAAAGGCACTCTATCGACACAGCAAAGCATAAAATATGCTGAGACAAAGAAACAGGACGCAAATGACAGAATTGGAGGAAAGCAAACTACTGGATATAGAGTTCAAAACCACACTTTTAAGGTCTTTAAAGAACTGTCTAGAAGCTGCCGATAAACTTAATAAGGCCCTCGAAAAGACTGGTGAGACCGCCGATAAATGTAGTGAGATCTTCAAGAAGACTGGTGAGACCACCGATAAATGTAGTGAGATCCTCTAGAAATCTAATGAGACCCTCGATGCTGTGATAAAGGACCAACTAGAAATTAAGCATACACTGACTGAAATAAAGAACATTATACAGACTCCCAACAGCAGACCAGAGGATCGCAAGAATCAAGTCAAAGATTTGAAATACGAAGAAGCAAAAAACACCCAACCAGAAAAGAAAAATGAAAAAAGAATCCAAAAATACGAAGATAGTGTAAGGAGCCTCTGGGACAGCTTCAATCGTACCAACATCAGAATTATAGGGGTGCCAGAAGAAGAGAGAGAGCAAGATATTGAAAACCTCTTTGAAGAAATAATGACAGAAAACTTCCCCTACCTGGTGAAAGAAATAGACTTACAAGTCCAGGAAGCACAGAGAACCCCAAACAAAAGAAATCCAAAGAGTGCCACACCAAGACACATCATAAGTAAAATGCCAAGTGCAAAAGACAAAGAAAGAATCTTAAAAGCAGCAAGAGAAAGAAAATCAGTTACCTACAAGGGAGTATCCATACGACTGTCAGCTGATTTCTCAACAGAAACTTTGCAGGCCAGAAGGGAGTGGCAATAAATATTCAAAGTGATGAATACCAAGAACCTACAATCAAGACTACTTTATCCAGCAAAGCTATCATTCAGAAGTGAAGGTCAGATAAAGCGCTTCGCAGATAAGAAAAAGCTAAAGGAGTTCATCACCATGAAACCAGTATTATATGAAATGCTGAAAGGTATCCTTTAAGAAGAGGGAGAATAAGAAAAAGGTAAAGATACAAATTATGAACAACAAATACACATCTATCAACAAGTGAATCTAAAAATCAAGGGAATAAATAATCTGATGAACAGTATGAACTGGCGATTGTAATTAGAATCAGGGACGTAAAAAGGGAATGGACTGACTATTCTTGGGGGGGGGAGGGGTGTGGGGTGAGGGAAGAGATTGGACAATAATTGTGCACCTGTGGATGAGGACAGTGGGTGGGGAGTGAGGGCAGAGGGTGGGGTGGGAACTGGGTGGAGGGGAGTTATGGTGGGAAAAAAGAGTAACTAATGTAATAATCTGAACAATAAAGATTTAATTTAAAAAAAAAAGGAAGAGAAGAATAGCTCTCCACACATGGGCTTGTCCACAGAGTAATAAACAACTCCTGTGACCCAATGGGATTTTAGCGGCTCAAACTTTATGAAAGTGCAAACCCCATTCTTTGAACTTCCTGATCACTTCCTAAAAAGACATCTACTGAAATGGAACTCCTATTTTCAAGGTGGATGTGCCTGCATGTCATTTATATAACTCCTTCTGGGATCTTGAATGAGACTTCTTGATGAATTTTTGGTTGTGTGTTTTCTCTCATTACTAAATTTAATGTAGAAGTGATCATAGCTTATTAACTAAAACCGTGGAACTGATGTCAGACTTCTGACCCTCCAGAATTACAAGAGAATAAGCTTGTGTTGTTTTAAGTTACAAGGTTTGTAGAAGGTTGTCATAACAGCAACAGAAAACTGATATATTGCTTATAAAGAGGCTTACGTCGGAGTCTCCCACCCTCCATCCTTAGATATTCCGAGTAATTTTGCAACACTGACCAACCCTGACTATAGGTCACCAAGCACTTAGCCAGGTAACTTCAGAGAAGAAAGACACAGGCACAGAAAAACAGAGGCAGAGAGACAGAGTGAGATGGGGAGAGAGAGGGAGAGATTTTCAGTGAATTTTAGACACATTCTCCATCGAAATCAATTTGTGCTGAAGCTGTTTATATGTTTGGCATTCAGTCTGTCGCATTTTTCTTTCTCTTCTTTTGAATTTGTTTTTATTTCTTTTTTTTACCCCCTTAAGTCTAGAAAATTTTCTTTAGCTGTTTATGAAGCACAAATCTTGAGAAATCTGCTGTTCTTTAGCAAGAAGATGTGATTTGTGAACAGATTTAAAATGTGTGAAAGACTAGCAGTGAGAATTGTGAGATGTTGAGCTTGCAAGAAATGGATTTCCTCCTGGACCTTCCCCTGGGGGATTGGCACAGGACTAACACCTATCCATGTACTAGTCATTTTAAGTAAAAGTAAAGCTTTACTTTGGTATTAACTGCATCTCATTGCTTTTTGGGGAAACTGGTAATCTGAAAAGTACAAAGAAAAGTTTATATCTGATATGTATGTACTCATCTTACTATATTATGAATACTATTATTATGTGTCTTAATGACTTTTCAATGAAAGATATTTTACATAATATTTTTTCTGATCATAGCTATAGTATCTTTCCCCCAGGAGCTCATAATGGATATGGACCAGAATATACAAGGTATTTAATAATCGGTTGGGCCTGACCAGTGTGGCTCAGTGGTGGAACATTTGCCTATGAACCAGGAGGCCAAGGTTCAGTTCCCAGTCAGGGCACATGCCTGAGTTTTGGGCTCAATCCCCAGTGTGAGGCATGAAAGACACAGCCAATAAATGATTCTCTCTCATCATTAATGTTTCTGTCTCTCGCTCCCTCTCCCTTCCTCTCTGAAATCAATAAACACAGATTAAAGAAATAATCAGTTGTCATTAAAACAAAATTATGCTCATGAACTGTATTCAAGAATCACTAGGGATACGCCATTATTCCTAATGACTCTAAAAATAAGTTTAATCAGTAACTTCAGTTATAGACTCAAGAATTCAAGTGGAATTCAGAGGTAGAACTTGAATGATATTAACCAGCCATATATTATCACTACACATTGTAATGTACAATTTTTACCTATGAAATCACTGATAGGGCTTGAAATCAATCTTTTTTTAATAGTTCATGTATAAACATAATTTGGATAATAGTAGAATCTCTTATTTACAAATAACTAGTACCTGGAATAATCTGGATAGAAATTTAGAAGAAAAAGTTATGCATGATACTTAAATTTAAGACACTAGTGTGCATAGGCAAATAATGTGAAGATCCATACATTCTGTTACTTCTGGTAATGTGCTTAGAATCAAGGCTGATGGTAGAAGCTTATGTATTTGCAGAAAAGAGTATGCAGAAAGTTGCTATGTATTTTCCTAGCACCTACCAGAAGATGAAGTTGATGGAATGGTTGTAGCTTGGATTTGACATATTCTCCTATTGTAACATTTATGAAAATGGAAACAGTGAGCAAGGTGAAGCCAAGACACTTCTTTTCCACATGCTATCCCGTAACCTAGAGATGTGCACTCACTGTGGTGACATCACCATATTCAGGAAATGAATGTCCTCTCCAGCCTGGTGGATGTGATCACTGTCAAGCTGTCTTCCTGTCTTAAATCCAGGGTTGTGTTTCCTGGAAAACTGCCTGGTAAAAACCCTGTCCAGAATTTTAACACAGACTCTTGATTTTGACTGAAGCCATTTATATAATGTGATAGTATTGTCATTGATTTTTAATGTCAACATGTTTAATGTCCCTGGTGCCTAGCATGGGGCTAGTCTCCAGGGTGGAGATGAGTAAATGAGTATTTAGATTGATCTTGTTAGGAAGTGTGTCATTAGGAATAAGTAAGATTTATGCATGTGAAGTAGAAAATAATGATGCAAAACAAAAAGTCTCCACAGGAGTAACCTTACTTCCTTTCTCCTCTGTTCAGGAACCACCCTTTCTCTCTCTCTCTCTCTCTCTCTCTCTCTCTCTCTCTCTCTCTCTCTCTCTCTCTTTCTCTGTCTGTCTCTCTCTCTTCCTCTCTCTCTTTTAGCAATATAGATCTTATTTATTTTGTTTAACCTCCCCCCCTTTGCTTTTTCCATTTTTAGGTTCTTTGCATATGTTTTCCCTCTGGTTAAATTTTTTTTCCTACTCTTTGCCAATTCAGCTTAAGCATCACTTGTTTAGTAAATTCTTTCATGATCTCTCGCCTCCCCATCTATTTTTTCTTAAAGTATGTAACCCTCTACTGTAGTTCACATTTCAGTTTGCTATGTTTGTGGAATTTCTAAAAAAATTATGGCTATTTCTTTCACAAGCTTATAAAATCTATAAAAGTAGAGACTGAGTGTACTTCATTCCCATTTAATTCCAATTCCTTGGCTACAGGTAGATAAATCATAAATATAGGAGGAATGGTTGAAGCCCCATAGTGTTATGGGAAGTCTGAAAGTGGAATGGAGCATGAGGTGGTCCAGGAGGATGGAGAGAATATACCTAAATAAAACAAGAGTTTGGTTTTTTAGGCTTTAGAAAAGACACACATGAAGAGATTATCGAAGTAGTGAGGCAGCGTATGAAGTATTTAATCACATAGGCTTTGGAGTCAGAAAGACTGAGGTTGAATTACAGCCAAGCCAGTTGCTGTTAAGTCCTGGGCACTTTATATTCCTTCTTGAAGATTTGGTTTCTTTGCCTTTGTAATAGATATGGTAATGATCTGCTTTATGAGTTGCTATAGATCAGTAGTCTCCAAGTTTTAATCATTTGCATCCTATCTGTATGATTTTTCAGTATCTGTGTTTCACCAGTATTCATTATTATTTCTTTAATTTTGCTTTTCTGCTCTCTCTTTTATAAAATTAGTCTAATTCTGAATTAGAATATCTGTAAAATTATGGTTTTGTTCTGATAGCTATAGTTTTTATGATATATCTTAAACAGACTTTTATTTATTTAAAATGTTCATAATGTATCTGTGCACTACCCATAATTATATTGTGTGCCAGCAGCAATATAGAAAAGGCTAGAAAAGTAGGAAATGCAGAAAAAATAGGCACATCCAATCCCTCTACCCACCCAGAATCAAGTCTTTTTTGAAAACGTGCTCTTCTCTGAGCAAACTCAAAGGTGAAATATTCATACAAGAAAACACAAATGTTGGTTGTTTGACTTAAATAGAATATTCAAAGAGAATATTATATATAAGTTATAATATTTTTAAAGGAAGGGCCTGTTTGCGATGTTCCATCTTACATTTAGTCATGAGCTTGCATTTTCCACCTTGTTCATAATCTGCTACCATTCTCACTACTCCTAGCTATTCTGTATGAAAGAATGAAGGACTTTATCTCCATAAACATTAGATAGGTATTAGAATTGCTACTTATTTACATGGAGAAAGTTAGCTCAGTGAGGTTAACATAACTCGTGCTGCTTTATTACTTTTAGGATGGGTGACAACTAACTTAATGCTATTTTGTGGCTCTTTTCTTTAGTTGGCCTAAAGTCCAGAGTCTAGTCAATGAAATGTGCATATATGATGTGTGTGTGTGTGTGTGTGTGTGTGTGTGTGTGTGTGTAGAATTAGATTAGTGCTGTTATCAATGGGTTAACCACAGTAAATACATTACTTTAATCAGGTCCTCTCTGAGGTATTAATAGACTACCATTCATGCACCTGTCCAGGGAATCATTATGGGGAGCTTTGTTTTCAGTCTGGTGATTTGCAGTATAAAATTAGAGAGAATGCTGACCTGCTGACTTCTGTTTTGCATCATCTGATCTTTAAGTATCTTGGTATAAATTCTTGAGACTCCAGCAGTAGCAGATTGGCTATTATGAATGCAGTATTCTGACAAGACCAGGATAGTTTTCACCAATGTTATCACATCATATTGTTTAGAGGTGTGAACTATCCTTTTTTAAAAAAATCCTCACTCTAGGATATGTTTTATTTTTTAATTGATTTTAGAGAGAGAAGAGGGGAGAGAGAGAGAGAGAAATATCCCATACACACCCTGACCATGGGAGTGAACCTGCATCCTGGGTGTGTGCCCTGACCGGGAATTCAACCTGTGACCCTTTGGTACACAGAACTATGCTCCAGTCAACTGACCCTCATGGGCCAATGCCGAAATGTGAATTATCTTTAATTCAAGGTGTCCAGCATTCCTTTTACTGATCCCATCTCCAGGAAATCAAGGTTGAGGGTGGAGAATTAGAGTCATACCAGAAATAATACTAAAAGTTTATAATCAAAAATGTGTGAGAAGATTTTACATAAACCTAATACTTAAGTGCAGCTAGTCAGACCACCGGACTGCACAATTGAGTAGCTTATGCCCTACACAATGGTGCTTTCCTAAAATGTAAATTAGGCCTGCAACACAAGAGGCCTAGCCCTGGACTACAGTCAGTCGGGATTCTGGAGGAGTCCCTTCTTCCCTCTCCCCCTCGCCGCCCTCCCTCTCTCCTTCCCTCTCTTTCTCTTTCTTTAGAATTCACCTGTTCTCAAAGAATCTCCTTTTATAATTTTCACAAAGTCAAAGTACGACCTACCAGTAGATATGAAATCAAAAGTTCAAAAACAAGAGAGTAAACAGTTTGAGGTCACTCATGGTGGCTAGAACATCATTCATAAGCTTCAACAGGCTTTTCGGTGTTTTTGACACATGTTATGGCATGAGGGAGCTTAGCTGAAATTACTAAAAAGGAGTAGCGTGCAAAAGGATTTAACAGCAGTTGAATATACCACATAGTGTTGGGGGCTATTAATTCTCTGGATACCTTTGCAGAAACAAAGCTCTATTTTGGAAAGTAACAGGTGACTGGTCTAAATTTATAGCAGTGCCTGAAACTTTATTTGCATCAGCCTGAATAAAAGTCAACAATCACATTACTTTGAAGGACAAAATTATATCATTAGTGTAAATTCTCATATCTATCTCTGAGAATATCCTGTAGACATATATACAGCTGTGGAAGAATTAATAATATGAACAGTGTTTTGATTCACTGTTAACAAATATGATGACTTTTAAGATAAGGATTTTTTTAATTATGCAGATGGGAAATTTTGAAGTTTGTATCTTACAAAGCAACACAACTATATTCACACTTTTCAGTTTTGTTATAGACTACATTTTCAGGGATGTAATATAAACTCACATTTTTGCTCATAATACCTCTGTGATAATAAAGAAGGTACAGTGCTTTTCTGCCTTCTTTTTGCTCCCCAATTGTAAGTCAGAAAGACAGATAATTATAAGGTGAAGATAAACTACTTTTTGTCCCTTAATCTCCCTTTTCCTTCTCTTTTTCTGTTTCTCTTTTTATCTCTCCCCCCCTCCCCCCCATCTATAGCTCTGCACTTTTTATGTTTCCTGAATGAGGTCAGTCAACGCAGAACAAATACTCATGCTGGGCACTTGCCGTGTCTGCCACCGTATTTTGCACAGGAGTTTCTCTTGAGTGGGCACCTTTCTCCTATTCTGTAATGAAAGGATATTGAAGCTTAGCGGTAACAGCTTTTAAATTTCATATGCCCTTTCTGCATTCATGTCTACCCTGAGAAGAGTAAAATAAATGAGACTCAACAGGGGAAAAAAAAGGTCAAGCTTACAGAGCTCTAAGGACTCAGAAGAGAGAAATTTACTATTGTTCTTTTGAGAGTAACACTATCTGTTTGTTTTCTATTCAGTTCACGTCATCTTAATCTTCAAAGTTCTGTGCTTTACTTTGATGGAGTGAGTTGGTAGAGCAGGAACATATTAAATCTATGGTAGATGGTGTAGTTCTGAATATATATATTATGTAGAGCACTTGTATCTGATTCCAGGAAGAGAGGCCCACTTTCTATTTCAGTGTCTGAGATCTCTGATCACATTGAATTGAGTTTCGGTTATCTTTTATGGAATGAAGTTATTTTAAAAGTGCCATTGTGGTGGGAGAATAAAGGCATTTACCCAGAAGCAATAAGAGCAAATGGTGTGCCTTCTCCAATCCCTGATGGGCTTTCTATGTCACTTCTGAGAAATCTCTCAATAACTCAGATGGGAAGTAGTAGAGAATAACTCATAGCCTTGTAATTCAAGAGAGGTGTCAGTTATAGTCTTGGTTGTGCCATTAGGGAAGATATTCTGGGTTCATATAAAATGATGAAGGTGTATATATATACATTGACAGACAATGATCACCTGGATGACAGATGCCATGGCCAAATCAGCCTATAATCCAGCAAGGTACTCTTATGTCCTTGGGCAAAACCCTTTATTTCTCTTGCCTTCATTTTCCTCATCTGTAAACAATTGGAACCGGTGATTTGAAAACATATTAGTACATGAGAATTTTTTAAATTGTATATAAAATCTATATGAAACTCCTAATATGAAACAATTAAAAAGCTGAGGGTCCTCATTTCAGAGGAGACCCAAACTCTCAGTACTCACCCCTTCTCCTTTCTATTCTAAGACACTAGCTGCCTGGGGCTACTTCATGCAGCACATTTTAAACACCACGCTTCTCAGAATCTTTATGAGACCCCCTTGCATTTTCAGAATCCTGTTAGCTTATTGGTAAAATAAGAGAATCTATACTTGTACTTGGCACCTTTACAATAATCCATTGATATGGATTGATTTAATCCAAGAAAATATGAAGGCTATGAAGTAGCGTGAGTACTTGGAAATTTTGTGTTTTGTTGTTGTTTTTAATTAAACCCTTACATTATAAAATTTAACTTTTATGGACTCCCATATTTTTGAGGCACATGCTCATGTGGTATTCGTTCTACTAGAATTCAGGGATGCCATAGATGTGTGAGTGCCTGAGTATGGCATCCAGACACACTGCTAATATAACTTTTAAAAACTAAAGTTTTAAAATGCTCCTAAAATGCCCATATTTATTAAATGATTGGACATTGTTCAGTAAGTAAACTGGACGTGGGGTATTAAGGTGGGACGAATTTAATTGAACTAATCTGGATATCAACAATCCTCTGCTGTGACTCAGGCATAGGGGAATTTGTCAGCTAAGGCTAGTGGGGTGGTGGTGAAGTGCATAATATTGTCAAGCTAGAACCAAAGCCATTTGTTGCACATCAGAGGAACATATTTTTGTTTGCTCCTGTAATGGAAATCTCTAGAATCAGAGGAATATCCTTTAAGTGTGCTGGAAATTTAAAAGTCACTTATGTGCTCTGTTAGAAAAGTCTATATTTTGTTTCAATATGATTCAAAGTGAATATGTTTCTTTAAATTGGAGTAATGGACAGGCACCTCAAAATTTATTACCTAATTGTCTTTTGGATGATAGTTGACTCTTATTTTCTTGAGGTACAATATTGTAAATTAGAACTTCTTTCCTGGAACATTAATGCATACCATAAAAACCCCACAATCCATCAAAATACATGAAAATTGAATATGCAGTTTTATTAACATCTATTATATAAGTAAAAAATAAGACTACTCAAGCATCATTGTAAATATTTTTTTGAATGGGTTATTTATTTATTTATTTAGGCTGGACTAACAAAGCTTTTTAAAACATAAGACTAAGCACATCCTATCTAATAAAAAAGAAACATGGTAATTAGCTGTACCTCTGCTACCCTTCCCATTGGCTAATCAGGGCCATATGCAAATTAACTGCCAGCCAAGATGGCGGCCAGCAACCAGGCAGCTTGAAGCGAACATGAGGCTTGCTTGCTTCAGTGACGGAGGAAGCTAACGTTCCCCGCCTGCTGCTACCAGCCTCTGAGCTTGCAGTTTGAAACATTGTTACAAATATAGAAGCTAAACAAAACCCCAGGAACCTGCTTTCAGCCAGCCGGGACCCCAGAGCTGGAGTTGAAACAGTGTTTCAATTATAGAACCCAAACAAACCAGATACCTGCTTTCAGCAGCTGAGGCCTCAGAGCTGGAGACAAGCCTCAGAGCTAAAGCTGGCCCAGAATAAAAAAAAAAGAAAAAAAGGAGCAGTTGGGAGCTTCAGTCAACCGCCAGCCTGAAAACAGCCCTCAGCCCCTCACCCGGACTGGCCAGGCACCCCAGTGGGGACCCCCACTCTGATCCAGGACACCCTTCAGGGCAAACCAGCTGCCCCCCACCCGTGCACCAGGCCTCTATCCTATATAGTAAAAGGGTAATATGCCTCCCAGCACCAGGATCTGCGGAGCCGTGAGGCCTCCTGGCACTGGGATCAGAGTGACAGGGGGCAGCGCCCAAACCCCCTGATCGCTCTGCAGCTCTGTGTGTGACAGGGAAAGGTGCCCCAACCCTCTGATAAGCCCTGCTCTGTGCCTGATGGGGGGGAGCTCCCCAACCTCCTGATCGCCCTGCAGCTCTGTGTGTGACAGGGTGCGGCACCCCAATCCCCTAATCAGCCCTGCTCTGTGTGTGACAGGGTGCGGCGCCCCAACCCCCCCACCCCACGGGCCCTGCTCTGTGTGTGATGGGGTAGAGCCATAACCTCTCCATCGGCCCTGCCCTGAGTGTGACAGTGGCGGCGCCCCAACCCCCTGATCGGCCCTGCTCTGTGCATGACAGGGTATGGATCCTCAACCCCCCTGATTGGCCCTGCTCTGTGTGTGACAAGGGGTGGCGCCGCAACCTGCCCATCGACCCTGCCTTGAGTGTGACAGGGGGCGGTGCCCCAACCTCCCAATTGGCCCTTCCCTGAGCGTGACTGAGGGTGGCATCACAACCTCCCGATCTGCCCTGCTCTGTGCATGACAGGGGACGCGCCCCAACTCTCCAATGGGCCCTGCTCTGAGCCCAACCAGGGGCTGCACCTAGGGATTGGGCCTGCCCTCTGCCACCCGGGAGCAGGCCTAAGCCAGCAGGTCATTATCTCCCGAGGGTTCCCAGACTGTGAGAGGGCACAGGCCTGGCTGAGGGACCCCCCCTCCCCCATGAGTGCACAAATTTTTGTGCATCGGGCCTCTAGTTTGTTGAATAATTTCCTGAGTAACTAAAGTGTCCATTGCTGTAAGTATATTTGAATTGTATCCAAAATTAATCTAATTTTTCTTGAAAATTTTATTATTTCAGCATGTATGTATGGCCAAGAAAATACTGGGACAGTAAATTTTGCTGAAATGTCTACATTTTTTTCCTCCCTTTAATTATCCCTTATACTTCCATTCCAGTAAAGACAGTTGAATTACAACTCACCCTTCACTATCAGGTAATTTGGTGCAGAGATGTTTGTAGTTTGTAGGCACATGTACATGCATTTGGTTCATCAATGGTGTCATGAGTTTAATTGTGAATCCCAAAATACATACCCATGTTCTACCCCTGGTATCTGTGAATGTGATCTTATTAGGGAAAGGGACTCTACAGAAATAATGAAGTAAAGGCTTTGTGATGAGATCATCCTAGATTAATAGGGCGGGCCCTAAATCCATTGGCCAAGATCATAAGAAGAGGAGAAATATATGGAGAAATAGGCCTTGTGAAGACACACAGGGAGATTAGAGTTATGCTGCCATAAGTCACAGAATGCCTGGAACCATAAGAAGGTAGGAGAGACAAGGAAGGGTCCTCTCATTATACCTGCAGAGGGACTGCACCTGCTGCCACTTCCATGTGGACTTCTGGTCTCCAGAACTATGAGAGAGTAAATTTCTGTTACTTGAAGCCACTAAATCAGTGGTAATTTGTTATGGCAGTCTAGAAAACTAGTACAAATGGAAAGAGCCTTCTTATTTATAATTAAATGAGCTGTAAATATGTTTTTGAGCCAAGCTTTTAAGCAGGGGTCATTTGTAATTAGTTCCAGGAAGAGACTTAGAAAGCCTTTATGTAGGGAGCCGAGTACAGAATCTGGGGAGAACACCTTAAATACTCTATCTAAATTAGGTATATTTAACACCTCCACATGGCTAATGACCCAGTAGTGTAAAAGACCTCATCTGAACTAAAATATTTTATGAAAATAAGTGTGTAGACATGAAATAAAACCCATTAATATTGAAAGTAGTATTGTCATTGATAGAGCCCAGAGTCAGTAATAATAGAGGTAACCATTCTAGTATTAAGCATTTTCATTATAATGGTGGTGGTAGAAGTGATTATGGAGGCATTGTTAGTGGGTATAATTCATTGAGATTGGGAATAGTCATTTAATCTTACTGGTCTAAATTTTCTGCTCTAAAATGTAAGGAAGGGAGGTAAAGCTTCAATGACTCACTAATTTTCTTGGGAGTGTGACTCTTTAGGGAAAACCAGGCATTGGTGTACATGAAAAAGGCAGATCAAGATTACTTTGGAAGTCCAAGGTAATCAATAATAATAAAAGCATAATATGATAATTAGACTGGACATCCTTCTGGATGACCTTCTGGATGAAGCCAGGGCTGTGAGGGAAGCCCAGGTCCCGGTCCTAGGGAAGCCGGTGCTGGCAGCCGAGGGAAGGAAGTCCTACTCTTGCATGAATTTCGTGCATCGAGCCTCTAGTGAAAATATAACACCCAGTCATTTTTGAACTATCAACAACCATGTTATCAATGTATCTTTCATTCTGGGAAGTTTCAAATCAAAACTTGAATTATCTGGTCAAAGTAACAGACAACAGGGCTATTCTTTTCTGAGAATTATCCAAGAAAAGAAAACATAGATTACTAGAGGCCCGGTGCACAGGTTCATGCACAGGTGGGCCCCCCTCAGACTGACTGGCGATTGAGGCCTGTCGGGGAACAGGCTGGCCAGGTCAAGGGGCTGCAGGAGGTGTATTGGGGGTGGGGAGGGGCCGTGAGATATTGGCCAGCCACGGGAGGATGGCTGTGGGAGTGCACTGACCACCACGGGGCCGCTCCTGCATTGAGCATCTGCCTTCTGGTGGTCAGTGCGCATTATAGCAACTGGTTGACCAGTCATTTTGGTTGTTCTGGTCATTCGGCCATAATGGTTGCTTAGGCTTTTATATATACTAGTATAGATGGACAGAACCTTCATCTGAGGAATGTTCTATCTGGGAACTACACTACAGAGGGAATTCCTATGACATTTTCCCACTGGAATGATATCAAAATTAGGACTTGTATTCTAGCAATTGGAGTCAATTGGACTCAAATATAATATATATGTCCAGTGTTTGCCACAATTACACATTTATTTATTCATTATTATTTTTTTATTGTTTAAAGTATTACATATGTCTCCCTTTTTCCCCATCGACCCGTCCCTGGCCACTCCCACCCCTCAGGACAAGCTCTTACTGCCCCAATGTCCATGTCCATTGGTTCTGCTACACAATTATAAATTTTTACAATTATATAAAAATGCCCCAAATTTATAAATGGGTAGAGATGTTTTATGCAGAGCAGTTGTATACCAATGTATACTATGCTATCTTTATAGCATATGTGTGAAGTTATAAGGACTTGAATGTGTGATTTTGAAGAGAAGCAGGGTATTTTGATCCTTGTTCATTCATCTGATTCCTAAAGTTGAAATGGTTAGCTTCTTTTTTTTTATTTTGACTTCTGTTCACCTCTCAAATAGACATATTAAGGGCAGCCAATGATAAAATCTGACAGAAAGTGTAAATAGTTGATTTCTACTTGGGAGAGAAAAATTCTAGTCAGTCACAGTACTTGCATTGGTAAATAGTTCAGGATCAAACTATAAAGATAAGGAGCTTTGTTATGGGTGTTGTTTTAAACATAGCATGAATTATCTCTTTATTTTTATCTTTAATCTATGGGTTTATTTTTATCTACATTTCTCCTCAGTGGTATGCAGTCTGCAGTAAGACGGTGGTGGTGGTAATGGTGGTAATAATAGTTGTAAAATAATAATAAAAGTAAAATTAGTATTTCCCAGTTCCTGGGTAAAGCAGGATATTTAATGAAGTAGATTCTACTGTTATCCCTACTTTACAGATGAGGTCACTTCCTCAAGTTTATATAATGAAATGATGTTAACTATAAGGATAGAAACTTCATTTTATTATTTAAAACCCAATTCCCAGGAGTTCAGAAATAGAATCATACATGTAAAACATTGATTGTTAAGAGTGACAACAAAATGCAATGGGAAAAGAAGATATTTTTAACAAATTATGCTGGACTGACTAAATGTTTATAAAGGAAAGAATTAGCAACCTCAATCTCTATCCCATTTCCTATATAGATATTAATTTTAAATTAAACATAGATCTAAACATATAAGTTAAACCACAAAACTTCTAGAAGACAACCCAAGAGATAATCTTTGGGTAACTATCAGAAAGCCAAATATTTTGTAGTCAGGACATAAAAAGCATAATCAAAAAAGGAAATAATGATAAGTTTGACTTTACCAAAATTAAAATTTTCTGCTTAGCAAAATTTACCATTAAAAACTAGGCAAATCACAGATTGGAAAACATATTTTAATACACATTTCTATAACAGATTATATCCAGCATATATATATTTTTTAAAACAGATGCAAGTCAATAGTTAAAAAAAATACAACCAAATTTAAAAATAATGAGGTAAAAACTTGACTAAACATTGCATGAAAGATGATGATATACAGATTGTCATTAAGCTGATGAAAATATGCTCTGCATCAGTAGTCATTAGAGAAATACTAATTAAAAACACAATGGACACAATGAAATGTCATTCTACACTCAGCAAATGAGGTCAAAACAAAACAAAACAACAGCATTGGCAATATCAAATTGTGGCAAGAATGTGGAAAACTTGTAAGGCTTATAAATTGCAAAGAAAATGAAAAATATATACCAACTTTTGTTACTGTTTGCCAATGTCTTATAAAAGTAATCATACATCTATCCCAGCAGTTCTCAGAGTATGATCTGAAGATCCTGAATACATAGTGTATGATTTTATTATGTGAAGTCCAATATCAGGTAAAACTAATCGATGAGGATAGAAATCAGAGTGGTTGCCTCTGCATTAGGGATGGCTTGCTTTCCAAGGTACAAGAGGGGATCTGGCGTTCATCTCAGATAAAAGAAAAAGGGTATTGAATCAGTTATCTATTATGGGCTTTTGTCAACTATATGTGGTGCTCCTTTGTAAGATAGATAACTTGGAATTGATGCTATTTTTAACATAGGATATATATATATATATAATCTCCTTAATAATGAAAGTGTCTTTCATTCAGGCTAATAGAATGAAAACAAGCATGATCCTTGACCTCAAAGAATTTACATCATTCTGGAAAAAAATAACAATCATTAAATAACGACATGGAGGGAAAGATTATGAAGGGAAAAAACAAAGAAAACCAACAGTTCCTGGGAGGGTGCAGACCTCACCCAGAGAATGAACAAAGTAAAAGATGTCCTTCTATCTTTCTTAGTTAACATGAGTTTCTGATGACCAGTGTAATCCGGGTGTGCTTGAGAGCCCGCCTCTAACTGTTTGCACTATTTTTCACATTGAAAAGCATTTACTGCTTATTTGATATTTCTTTTCAATGAGCAATGTCATTGGAAGTGCACAGAAGAGAGCTGTCAGTCTTTTTTGTCTGGTGTTTGTGCTAATTCTTAACACTTTCACCTAACATACTCCCTCAGTTTCACACCTAGCCTGCCCTCAGTTTCTGCAAGACAACACAGCACCTTCACACACAGGCAAAGCTGCTGCTTTTCCCTCGTTTACAAATAGTTTGTCAGTCTTCCTTGCCATTTATTTCTTCTCCCTGAATACTCCTTCTAAGACATCCAACGGAAACTGAGTGATGAATGGAGAGGTAGACACAATCCCAGATTCAGAGTCACTGGCTTGCTTTAATTTTTCTGGACTCCTCCACCGTAAAGAGTAAGTGCATCAAATTTAAACTCACAAAAATCCCAGAACTGAAGTAGCTATAGATTCCATATTAGGTAGCATTGATTGACTGTACACTATACATATATGAGGTAGTGCTCGCCCTAAAAGTCTCTATTAAGGTTCTCATTGGATCCCAGAACAATGCTATTTACCATGTCTTTACTGTCATCTTTGTTTTCTAAAGAAGGACACAGACTTATGGACTAGTGATAACTTTTCCTAGGCTTCAGTACTAATCAGTAGCAGAGTAGGATTTAGTCCTGAGTCTCTGAGTTTGGAAAAAAAGGCTCTGAAGACATAAAATTCTAGAGCCCACTGCTTCCTTATCCAAGTTATCAGTCTCATTTGCACGTTGATTAGTTGAATCAAGAAGTTTAAATATTAAGTCTCCTGATCAGGATGAATGCAGAGTTAAAACTAGAACTCAGATCTGACTTTTCAGTGTACTTATGACTAAGGTCTCTTTGGAGGTTTAGAGAAGTTCGTATGCCTCATCTATTCTCTTGTGAATCATTTTCCCAATGTGTGCAAAAATGCTACAAAAAAGAACAACTGATGTTATAGGATTTAGCTTGTGAATTCATTTTTATCTAATCAAGAATAGGGCTATTTATGTAAATCTCTGTAAAAGCAAATATTTACAAAAAGCAGAAGCTCTATTTTGCCTTTACTATTTTATGTGTGCAGTGTTGGAAAAACTATTCAATCATTTCATCCTCAGTTTTCCCTTTCTGGAAAAACAATGAGCCTGGACTGTGTGGTTCAGTGGTTGAGTGTTGACCTATGGACTGGGAGGTCACAGCTCAATTCCTGGTTGGGGCACATGCCTGGGTTGCGGGCTACATCCCCAGTGTGGGGCGTACAGGCTGTGGCCAATCAATGATTCTCTCTCATCATCTCTCTTTCTCTCTCTTTCTCTCTCTCTCTCCCTCTCTCTCTCTCTCTCTCTCTCTCTCTCTCTCTCTCTCTCTCTCTCTCTCCCTTCCTCTCTGAAATCAATCAAAAAATGTAGTTTTAAAAAATGAGTAAAAGCTACCTCATGGGATATTATGAGATCCTAGGAAAATGTAGTGCATCGTAGAAGTTAGTTACCTTTAAATGATCTTTCCCTTCCAAACAGTTTATTTCTACTTAATACATATTAAGGGAATATCTCAGAAGCTTCTGGAATCATTCTCATATATTTTGTTTTTCATCAGATTTTTTTAAACCTACATTTCAGGCTTTTTCGTAGTTAAAAGCCATTTGTTTGAACTTCACTGAGATTGGAAACCAGCAGGTTACATTTTTGGGAATATTACTCAATAAATAGGAAATGCCATACGTTGTTGGAACCCTTCTGATGCTGTCTGAAAAACTGAGTTACATATTGTGTGCTCACCGTCCCCGTCGGAAAGGGAGCTGAGTATACTCTGGTAAAAGCACTTACATGGCCACCGCTCCAGGGGCAAAGTACACTTGTGTCGCTTAAAGTGTGAGGCACATGTGTTGTTTAAAAAAATACACGTGTGTGAGATTTTTATTTCATTTGCTATGATGGAAGGATGCAGAGTGAGTGCTTTAACAGAAGTTTGGGTCATGGCCGCATTTTACCACCTCAACCCCTAATGCAGCGGTTCTCAACCTGTGGTCGCGACCCCTATGGTGGTCGAACGACCCTTTCACAGGGTCGCCTAAGACCATCCTGCATATCAGATATTTACATTACGATTCATAACAGTAGCAACATTACAGTTATGAAGTAGCTACGAAAATAATTTTATGGTTGGGTCACAACATGAGGGACTGTATTTAAAGGGCCAGAAGGTTGAGAACCACTGCCCTACTGTCTTTGATGTTAAACTAAGCAAAAGGAGCTGAAGAAAGAATTCTTGTTGGATAATCAGAAACTGCTTATTACTGTTTAGCTTCCAGCCTCTAAAATATTCTGGTGCATCGATGCAAAAAATTGCAAAAACAATCTATGCATTTCACTTGGCCTACTTGCTGTTATACATTTGAGATGGAAGTCTTTGAGGATATAGCTGGTCTTAAAAGAAAGGAGTTTATTAAATAATGATCTGTGCTTTTTGGTGCCTTTTACTAATCTCATGATTTATTTCAGAACATGTCTATTTCTTATGTAGAATCTTGGTAAAGACTTATAAAAGTCCAAGTAAGAATTTGTGTTCTGCTTTTAATATTTTATCTGTCTAGGGTTGAGCAAGATCATTGAAGTTGAGGCCAATGAAGTGATTTATGTTCTTTTCCTTGACAACTTTGTGAATCAAATATTTACATAAAGCCTGTAGATAGCTTTGCCATTTTAAAACATTATGCTTCATTTCAAACATGCTAGGCTACCAGAATTTTGATACTAGACACAATGTAGCCAACATTTGCTATGCATCCTTTTAATGTTTTATTTGTGTGTTATGTGATTTTATTCTAAGTACTAAGCTTTGGAGGAAATACTGCAGGCTCAATTTTACAGATGGAGAATCTTAGTCTAAGCCAGGGGTCCTCAAACTTTTTAAACAGGGGGCCAGTTCACTGTCCCTCAGACCATTGGAGGGCCGGACTATAGTTTAAAAAAAAACTATGAACAAATTCCTATGCACACTGCACATATCTTATTTTGAAGTAAAAAAAAACAAAACGGGAACAAATACAATATTTGTATTTGCATGTGACCCGCGGGCCGTAGTTTGAGGAACCCTGATTTAAGCAATGCACCTGAGGTCATTAGCTAGTTTTTAGGAGAATTGGAATTCAAATCAAGATCCATCTCACCACAAAAACGTCACATGTTTGCGTTTCCTATCTTTGTCTTTGGAGTGCTCAGTACAATGCCAAGCACTTAGATGGTACTCAATCAAGCTTGATTTGCCTGTTATACTTAATTTTAATGTTGTGTGAGACTTACTTCTGTTGTTACATTCTTCGTTTCACACAACATATATCCATATTCTCTCTCCTTCTTGTGTCTTAGTTTCCTTTCTCTATTCTACATCTCTGAACCTCTGTATATCACATGGCTATTGAATTGAATTATTGTAAGTATGAAACAAAATGATGTTTGTTAAAGGCTTAGCATGGGGCTCAACATAAAGAGAATGCTCAATAAATGCTAGAAACCTTCTTCTTCTCTCTCTCCCTTTCTTGGGTTGAATCCAAGACCTTTTTGTGCAGCCCTGCTGCTCTGACAGCCTGACTCAGCCATGGTGATGCCACGGCAAAGGAGGCATGAGAATGAGTGCTTAGAATAACTCCTCCCTCCCTTACATACACAGGACCTTCACATTTCTTCCCACTATTTTTTTCCCTTTTTTTCTTTATTGATTAAGGTATTACATATGTGTCCTTATTCCCCCCATTGCCCCCCTCCCCCCCGAACTCCCTGGTATCTGTGACCACTGGTTAGGCTTATATGCATGCATACAAGTCTTTTGGTTGATCTCCCCCCCTTACCTCCACCCTCCCCTACCTTCCCTCCAAGGTTTGATGGTCTAATCAATGCTTTTCTGTCTCTGGATCTGTTTTTGTTCATCAGTTTATGTTGTTCAGTATATTCTACAAATGAGTGAGATCATGTGATATTTATCTTCCCACTATTGATGGTCTCTTTGTTTCTGTTATCTGCACAGCAAGAAAAGTAGATGAAAATGGAAAGATTGAGAACCAGTGCAGAAATTCCCTAATGATGCCAACCACATGTGCTGGTTGATTCATTGGCAAAAATAACCTTTTTCTACTATAGTTAACTTTTGGTGGTAGCTCCTGGCCCTACCAGGAATAGATATTTATTCTTCACTGGGTATGCTTGAGGAGACTGAGTTTGGGGGGAAATATTTTGCATACACACTTATTTGAAACCATTTATGTGCCCTTGAGAACCTGTGCAAGAAAATAACATTTTATTTTAGTAAATTGATACATATTTTGATTATACTAGAACCGTGGTCAGCAAACTGCGGCTCACGAGCCACATGTGGCTCTTTGGCCCCTTGAGTGTGGCTCTTCCTAAGCCTTAGGAGTACCCTAATTAAGTTAATAACAATGTACCTACCTATATAGTTTAAGTTTAAAAAATTTGGCTCTCAAAAGAAATTTCAATCGTTGTACTGTTGATATTTGGCTCTGTTGACTAATGAGTTTACCGACCCCTGTACTAGAAGATCACCTTATTCAAAAGAAAGCTACAATTTATAAATGAACAATTTTTTAGAACAGTTCTTTTAAAAATTGATCAATTTCTCTCCTTTCTACTAATTTGGGGTTTGTGGCTTTGGGTTTGTTTCAGGAAAGGCTACCTCTAACCTGAATAGTCATTTTGCATGAGACACAGAGGACTCAGTAACAAAGCCTGAGGGATGCCAGGTAGGGAATATAGACGCTCAGGCATAAGAAATAGCCCCAATTCACTCCGTAAATACATGGGTGTACATTTCCTCTTGGTATGCTTAGCCATTGATTTTTACTGTTAGGGCGCCTACAATGAGCCAGATACTGTGTGGGTTGCAAATGTAAATGCCACGCTCCCTCTCCTCCAGGGCTTATGAATTACTGAGTGATACATACTCGTGCAACAGTAAGTAAAATCCAATACCCAAAAGAAGTTCAGAAGAGAAGCAGCGTTCAATGGGGCGATTTGTATTCAATGAGTATCAGAGCACCCAACACCTGCTAAGTGCTCACAAATCAAGTGCAGAATAGGTCATGTAGTCATCTACGTTATAGAGGTGGCCATTGTTTGAATATGGGGGATAAAAGAAAAGCACATTTCTAAAATAGCTTACACTTGCACTGGAAAAACGGGGAAAATGATAAAGCTTTAACTGGGATAGAGAACACACATGGAAACCAATGAATGACTGTCAGGGCAGATGTTGTAAATGCTCCCGGACATTAGGAGTTCAAAGATTTAAACCTCTGGGAAAAGGCAGCACACTATGAAGCTTTTGCTCTGTGCTAATGGAATAAGCATAGCAGTATGTCAGGAGTTTGGAGAACTGCTCAAGATTCCCAGTGGCTTCCTTTTCATTTTCTATATGGTAATCTCTTAGTCCCACCTCTGAACTCTGTCTCTACTCCTTAAATAATTTGTTAATAAAAAGCTAAAAAGTTTGCATTTCAGTTGAGGGTAGAAAGAAGGGTTGTTAAATGTGAACTGTTCTACTGGGTGGGTGGTGGGTGGAGGGATTGAGCAAAACATAAAAAAAAAGAGAGAGAAAACAGTGTGGTGATTGCCAGAGGGAGTGAAGTGAGGGCGGTGGAGAAGGGTATAGGGGTGATAAGTGGTGATGAATGGAGACTTTACTTGGAGTGGTAAACACACAATATGGTGTGCAGATGATGTATTGTAGAATTGTGCACCTGAATTCTATATAGCTTTGTTAACCAATGTAACCCCCATAAATTTTAAAAAAGTGAAATATTCTAGGAAACAACCCTCTTAGACAATTAGAGTTGGAATGTAGAAGCGGGGGTATTCAATTAATAATACCTTTTTTCAGAAATATTTTTCTTGCTTATTGTCCCAGATTGACAAATTAAGCCAACATGTCTAATTAGCATTTGCAACCAACCTCATGATGCCAGCCAAAGAAAAGCAGATTAATGATGATCTGTAAAAACAAATTAGGCTGCAGCATACACCATGTAAATAACCTCCTTTTATTTCCCATGTTATAAGGGGCAGCTTTAATTAGTCTGCAGAAGTATTGTCAAATAAAATGCCTTTTCGCTTGCTTCCTTAAATGCCACTAATAGATAAGGTAAAAGCTATTAAAACCAGTCAGCTAGTGTACAGACATTTAAAGAGAAGGGGGCGTTTTGAATATTTCTATACTTGTGACTTTTAGTTAGAATATCTGTTATTGTTGGTCATGCACTTCTAGTATTGAAACTTGAGACAAAATTTACCTAAATAATGATTCTTAGGAGATGCAAACATGTAAACCGTAATGTTCATTTAATTCTTAAAGCTTTATTATTGATCATTTAATGACTTCACTGATGTTCTAATTCATTCTAGAATAAAGCAATATAAGATTGAGTATGCTAAGTGATTAAGGGTAGGGGGAAAGATGTAGGCCTCTTAAGAATTCTGCTTAAGAATTTATTTTGACCAATTCTTTAAGACATAGTAGTAGTCATGCCTGAAATAGTCATTTATAAAGTATTTAGAGAAAATATGTTTACTATAATAGAATCATTCCTTTTAGCTTAGCTTGGCCTTTTCCTATTAAATGGTGTATCTTAATTTGCAATTCTTAGTAATAGTTTGTCCTTTCAAATGTGATTTTCCTTTCAGAAACAGAATAGGATGTCTACATTGTTTCATTAAGCAAACCTAATTTTACCTTCATTTTTCTTTAAATTTTTACAAAAGAAACTCTTGCTTTGTAAAATCAAATACAGTTTTGTAAATTGACCCAATGAAATAGCACTGCAATTCTCAGAATTCACATGGAAGTTCATTTTTCCTTCTTTCTTTTCATAGTCATGTTGCTGTTGGTCTTACATCCTCTTAACCTCTCCCCCCAATAAAAACACATGTTTCTTAGTTGCCTGGGTTTATTTCCTACATTTCATAGGCAATGCCATGATGTTCATAGGAAGAACTTAGAATTATTCGACTGCTAAGAGGCAGAGCTGGGATTTTTATTTATGCTGCTATACATATTAGAAGGATTAAGATTTCCACTCATATTGGTCTTGACAAAATATTATGGGGCGCATTGCTATATATGTAGCAATGGGAAAATCCCAAGTTGCTAACAGAACTCTGGGTTAAAGAACAAACCATCAGCCCGGCTGCTGTAGCTCAGCGGCTGAGTGTCAACCCATGAGCCAGGAGGTTGAATTCCTGGTCAGAGTACATGCCTAGGTTTCATAGCGGGTGTGCAGGAGGAAGCCAGTCAATGATTTTCTCTCGTTATTGATGTTTCTATTTCTCCCTCTCCCTTCCTCTCTCTGAAATCAATAAAAAAAACAAAACATTTATTTTTAAAGAACAAACCATCAGGCATTGGAAGAAATGACAAAAGTTATAGTATTATTTTTTTAAAGGAAGACTGATTTTAATCCTTGTGGTATAAAACATCAAATGGAAGATGATTTCTAATAGAGTTTCAATGCCACTGCCATGCATTTTTATACTTGAAAATGTCAGTGCAAGAAAGAGAGAGAGAGAGAATGAGAGAGAGAGAGAGAGAGAGAGAGAGAGGTCTGTATATTGTAAGCTGAAACATAAAAACACTCCAAGCTGTATGAAAGATGAAGCTCTTAGGAGTTTATATGCTCTTGGCTGTTTCCTTTTCTGTACAATGTTTTGGTTTGGTCAGCTGGTGCCACATGACTTGGAGAGTTAGGGAAGCAAAGGGAAGCAGCCTGGAGCGCTGGCAGAATGCTTGGTGCATTGCAGCTTTGGCTCCTGTCACGCTGGGAGCTGGGCGTTTATGGAGCAGGTCGTTCCAAAAAGAACCCCATAAGGCTATGCTATTTAAGTTTGCAGTTCTGGGCAGACGTGGCCTCATACCAGAAAAGCTTTGTTCAGGGCCTGAGTCTGAAATGGATAAAAATCCAATTCTTTTCAGGTTATTTTTGTTTGTTTTGTTTATTTGCTCTTTTTCCTTTAGCATGGGATTGGAAGACTGGTATTTTCAGCAGACTCAGGTTGGATCCTGGGCTTATTCCTCCAGCGAGCGCAGTGCTAAGCTCCTGACTGCAATCCCAGCAGACTTTATCCAAGGAAGAATCATGATGTTGCCAGAGAGAGAATGGATATTAGCTAGCCAAGTACCAGAAAAAGTCATTGTAATGTGCCAAATGGAACACTAAGCATATGAGACACATCTATGTATAATTTTGATAAGTCCAGGGCCAGAAAAAGAAATATGGTAATGCCATTCTAAATAAGTAATTAGCATGAGCAAAACCAAAATCTGTATTTGAGCAGAAACTCACAGTATTTGCAGAAGGAGAGAAATAAATAGGGACCAAATGTTATGTCCTTTGATAATACATTAGAATCAACTTTAGGTACATAGTTTTCAACCAAAGCAGACTAAACTACACTATATTTTTAAAGAAATTATAGCCCTGGTATGTGTGGCTCAGTAGTTAGAGTGTTGGCCTGTGCAATGAAGGGTCTTGGGTTTGATTCTGGTCAGGGGCACCTACCTAGTTTCAGGTTTGATACCCAGTCCAGGTAGAGGTGCATTTGGGAGGCAACCGGTCAATGTGTTTCTCTCACATGGATGTTTCTCTCTTTCTCTGTTTCTCTTTCTCTATCTCTCCCTTTTATCCCCTCCTTTCCACTCTCTCTGAAAATCAATGGAGAAAATATTCTCAGGTGAGGATTTAAAAAAAGAAAGACTATAACACTATCTATAATAACCTAAAGCTAAATTCATAGTTACTATAATGTATCTACACAGGTAATTTACAAATCAAAATAGTGCCCGATGCCAGTAAAAAATAAAGGAAAATAATTTAATAGGAAATTATGTATTTCAGTAAATCGATCCTTAGGCACCATGTCAGAGAGGATTAAATAGTCACATCTTCTTACTTGTTCTCAGGAATGCCACAGGTACAAGTGTAACTGATACAAGTGTGTTGCGTAGTGACTCCATCCCTATTGTCAGCATGGCTGTATTACTGTGTTTTTCCAAAGTGGAGAAGTGTTCTTGGTAAGTTCCAAACAAATAACTTTCAATTTTATCCCAGGTACTATCATTTCTGGAAAATTCAGAAAACAATATGCAATTGGATGTTTTTTAGAAAATGGAATTAAGGTCTGTTGTTAGATAAGGATGCACATTATTTTCACCTACTCAGTGCCTCCTGGAGCTTTCCAAGGTCATGCAGGATTAGCAGAATCCCTCCTCAAGTGGAACTGTCTATGCATTGCAACACTTGTGTAGACCCTGCCCATTAAATGTCACACCAGTCTCCCATCCCCACAACAGCAAAATGCTTATGGGTGAAATTGCACCCTTAGAGAACTTTAAGTGGACATAATGAAGGAATGGGCTTAAGTAAGTGTGCTTTATTATTAAAGTCAATTTAGAAAAGACATTGCAAGGAATGAGAACTCAGGGAAACTGGAATCAGGGCAGTAAAAATAAATATAAAGAAAAGAAGATGTATTTGAAAAAATTGCAACGTGAAGACTGACTGGACGTGAACGGTAAGGGAAAAACAGAGTTGGAAATATTTAGGTCATGAATACATTTGGTGTCTGAGTGACTGGTTGGCATTAACCAAAACAGGTGCTATGAGAGGCAGCATTTTGTAAGGGGAAAAGTTAGTAAGCATTGTCCTCCACATATAAAACCTGGTGTGCATCTGAATATTCACATGGATATGCTAATTAGGTAGCTAGAAGTTTTGGTCTGGATCTCAGGAGGGAGATCTTAGCAGAGGATACAGACTGGAGAGCCTTCTGAGTATGAAGAGAATGGAATGAAATGCAGTGGTTAAGGAAGAGAGCCTGTTAGAATAGGAAATGTAACTTAGAGAGTTAGCACATTGTTTTCTATCACGAGTTACCAGCATGCAGTCTTGAAGAAAGTATTTCCCTAAGCGCCTGGAAGTTTAATAGGCCAATGACATTTAAACTATAAAGAAAGTAATGCTTGCTTGCTTCTGTCACGCATGATACACATACTATCTCTCAGTCATATCAGATGGGCGTAGTACTCAAAGCACGTTCAGGCTGGGATGCAAACCTCAGTTCACATCTTATGCCTTTGTATTTGGATAATTCATTTGAAAATTATGGGGCTCAGTTTTCCCAGCTTTAAAATGAGGCTAATGTATCCAAGTAACAAGATAGTTCATAAGATTACATGTGAAAATACCCAGGAAACAAAGGCCCATATTGAATATGAGAGGTACTTAAAATCATCTGGCAACTGGGGAAAGGGGGGGTAGCTACAGAGGCCTGTTTATGTCACGACTGAAGTCTCTTGCTTAAAACCTCAAATGGGTCCGGACTGCTGCTGAATTGCCCACCATCAGAAGACTGCTGGGAGCAGTACTACATATAGCTACATGCAGGAGGACCAAGGGCCCACCCATAAAAAGAGAACTAACTCAAGCCACCCAACATAAGTGGATGGGAAAGATGAGCAGGACTCTGAATGAGCTGTTCTCAGCAGAGGAAATCACTGGATTGGGCATGGTATGGTGGCTTTATTCTGATTAATTATATCTTTAACCCAGTCTAGGCATGCACACACACACACACACACACACACACACACACACACACACACACACTCACATACACACAACCTAAGGAGAGACAGGAAGGGATCAGAGTAAAGCTCAAAAATAGCTATTCTACTAATTATTAAATAGTGAAGTGCAAAGAGCACAGCTTTGGGACTCATGGGGAGGAGAGAGCTTCCCATAGCATGCAGGGACTAAAGTGACTCCTGCTATTCTTGCAAGGATAGGGCCTACTTTGGTGCCTGCCCACAGGGTCTGTAATAAGGGAAGGGGTAAGAAGGAAGGGGACTGAAGGACTCAGGTAGCCTGAGAGACAGGTATGACACCATGCAAAGCAGAGGTGGTACCAGCAGGAATCAATTTGCTTCTGGTTACACAGGCAACATCCCTTGGGGCCCCCAGAAACACAGAGAATCACCTGCCAAAGGCCAGAACAGGAGACCCGCAATTGGTGAAACATGAGAAATGAGACCTATGAAAACTAATACTACTGACTGAATTTATCTTTTCACATTTTTAATTAATTAATTAATGTTCGTTATTGATTAAGGTATTACGTATGTGTCCTTATCCCCCATTGCTTCCCCAACCCCTCACTCATGCCCTCACCCCCCTGGTGTCTGTGTCCATTGGTTAGGCTTATATGCATGCATACAAGTCCTTTGGTTGATCTCTCCCTCTTATCCCCACCCTCACCTACCTTCCCTCTGAGGTTTGACTGTCTGATTGATGCTTCTCTGTCTCTGGATCTGTTTTTGTTCATCAGTTTATGTTGTTCATTAAATTCCACAAATGAGTGAGATCATGTGATATTTATCTTTCTCCGAATGGCTTATTTCACTTAGCATAATGCTCTCCAGTTCCATCCATGCTGTTGCAAATGGTAAGAATTCCTTCTTTTTTTTTTTTTTTTTTTTTTTTTTTTTTACCACAGTGTAGTATTCCATCGTGTAGATGTACCACAGTTTTCTAATCCACTCATCTGCTGATGGGCACTTAGGCTGTTTCCAAATCTCAGCTATTATAAATTGTGCTGCTATGAACATAGGGGTGCATATATCCTTTCTGATTGGTATTTCTAGTTTCTTGGGATATATTCCTAGAAGTGGGATCACTGAGTCAAATGGGAGTTCCATTTTTAGTTTTCTGAGGACACTCCATACTGTTCTCCACAGTGGCTGCACCAGTCAGCATTCCCACCAGCAGTGCACGAGGGTTCCTTTTTCTCCACATCCTCGCCAGCATTTGTCATTTGTTGATTTGTTGATGATAGCCGTTCTGACAGGTGTGAGATGGTATTGCATTGTTGTTTTGATTTGCATCTCTCTGATGATTAGTGACTTTGAGCTTGTTTTCTATGTCTCTTGGCCTTCTGTATGTCCTCTTTCGAAAAGTATCTATGTAGGTCCATTTCCCATTTTTTTTATTAGGTTGTTTATCTTTCTTTTGTTAAGTTGTATGAGTTCTCTGTATGTTAAAAATTTAACCCTTATTGGAGATAACATTGGCAAATATGTCCTCCCATGCAGTGGGCTTTCTTATTGTTTTGTTGATGGTTTCTTTTGCTGTGCAGAAGTGTTTTATTTTGATGTAGTCCCATTTTTAATTTTCTCCTTAGTTTCCATTGCTGTATCAGTGAAGATATTGCTTTGGTATATGTCTGAGATTTTGCTGCCTGTGGATTCCTCTAATATTTTTATTGTTTCCTTTCTTACATTTAAGTCCTTTACCCATTTTGAGTTTATTTATGTGTATGGTGTAAGTTGGTGGTCTAGTTTCATTTTTTTGCATGCATCTGTCTAATTTTTCCATCACCATTTATTGAAGAGACTGTATTGACTCCATTGTATGCTCTTGCCTCCTTTGTCAAATATTAATTGAGCATAGTGGTTTGGGTCAATTTCTGTGTTCACTATTCTATTCCATTGGTCTATATGTCTGTTCTTGTGCGAGTAGCAGGCAGTTTTGAGAACAGTGGCTTTGTAATACAGCTTGATATCTGGTATTGAGATTCCTCCTACTTTGTTCTTCTTTCTCAGAATAGCTGCAGCTATTAGGGGTCTTTTTTTGTTCCAGCTTAATTTTTGGAGAGTTCGTTCTATGTCTGTGAAATATGTCATTGATATTTTAGTGGGGAGTGCATTTAATCTATAGATTGCTTTGGGTATTATGGGCATTTTAATGATGTTGATTTTTCCAATCCATGAACATGGTATGTTCTTCCATCTGTTTATGTCTTCCTCTATCTCTTTTTTCAGTGTCCTGTAGTTTTCCAAGTACAGGCCTTTTACCTCCTTAGTTAAGTTTATTCCAGGTATCTTAATATCTTAATTTTTTTTGGTATTATGGTAAATGGGATTTTTTTTTAGTCTCTCTTTCTGTAAGTTCACTATTGGTGTATAGAAATGCCATAGATTTCCTGGCATTAATTTTGTATCCTGCTACATTTCTGAATTTATTTATTAAGTCTAATAACTTTTTGATGGAGTCTTTAGAGTTTTCTATGTAAAGTATCATGTCATCTGTGATAATGATAGTTTTATGTCTTCTTTCCCTATTTGGCTACCTTTTATTTCTTCTTCTTGTCTGGTCACTATGGCTAACACTTCCAGAACTACAGGAGTGGTAAAAGTGGGCATCTCTCTCGTTTCTGTTCTTAGGTGAAATGGTTTTAGTTTTTGTCTATTGAGTATGATATTGGCTGTAGGTTTGTCATATAAGGCTTTTATTATGTTGAGGTATGATCCCTCTATTCCCACTTTGCTGAGGGTTTTATCAAGAAAGGGTGTTGGATTTTGTCAAATGCTTTTTCTGCATCAATTGATATGACTATGTGTTTTTTATCTTTCAATTTTTTTTATGTTATGTATCATGTTTATTGATTTGAAGATAATGTGCCATGCTTGCATACCTGGGATAAATCCTACTTGGTCATGGTGTATGATCTTTCTGATGTAATGCTGGATCCAATTTTCTAGAATTTTGTTGAGGATTTTGGCATCTATGTTCATGAGGGATTTTGGCCTGTAATTCTCTTTCTTTGTATTGTCTTTATCTGGTTTTGGTATTAGGGTAATGCTGGCTTCATAGAATGATCTTGGAAGCACTCCTTCCTCTTGAATTTTTTGGAATAGTCTGAGGAGGATATGTTTTAGTTCTTTGAATGTTTGGTAAAACTCCCCTGTGAAGCCGTCTGGCCCCAGGCTTTTGTTTGCTGGAAGCTTTTTGATGACTGCTTCAATTTCCTCCATAGTTATCAGCCTATTGAGATTTTTAGATTCTTCCTGATTGAGTTTTGGATGGTTGTATTTTTGTAGGAATATGTCCATTTTCTCTAGGTTGTACTAACTGAATTGTTATACACAAAAAGCACTTAGCTTAGGCCCTGGTATATAGGAAGTAATCTGGAGTAGTTGAAGCCAATTTATTATTAAACATATACATTTCCTATATTGGAAAGGTTTATTTGCACACTTGGGTTTCTGCCAATTTAATTCATGAATGAAAACAACAACAAATGGTAATGAAACAAACACAATAACATGTATTGTGATACTAATATATCAAAGAGAGGTAGAAATTAGTCTTTCATCATTTATTCGCAAGGCTGTGGCAGTCCCAGCAGAGGCTTCTGGCTGCTTCTCCAAGGCTCAGGCCACATACACTCCAATAGTGGCACACCACCCACATTGTAATTGAAAAAATCAAGGGAGATTAGCCTTCAATGTTCTTAAATAAAACAATAACCATGATACCCAGGTTGTGAAGAATGTGGGCTGCCTTCTCCCCAAATTATGTTAACATATACATTTTAAAAAAGGGATTTAATAAGGTCTAAGGCCTTTGACCCAATTAAATTCTCAGTCTCCTGTATCTCAGCCACTACTAGGCCTCTGAGGCTCATGCATAGTTACTGGGATCTGCTCATTGACAAGGCCACCGTAGAAAAGGGGGTTCTTGTCCTTGCAGCATATTATGATTGACAGCACAATCTGCAAGAATGTTGTGGTGTCAGGAATGCCATGATGAATGTGAGGTTTCTATGATGCCTAGCAGAGTTCTCTTAATTGTGATAGAGTACCAGGAGTTACAGTTATTGAGATGCAAACTGTGCAGGGGGGAAGCTTCATATTTAGAATGGAAATTTATCAGAGTGCACTGAACATGGAAAGGGTTCTTATTCTATTTCAGGAGTGTGTGTGTGTGTGTGTGTGTGTGTGTGTGTGTGTGCAGTCCCGTCAGGTCATAAATAATGCAAAATCTGTATCTTACCGTATATTGTGACTCCTCCCAAAATACCACTGCTATGTCTGCTCTACATCATTCATTCTTCATTTGTATGTGTCACAGCTTTTTTAAAATCTAAGGAAAATCATGCAATTGCTTCTGAGAAAATTCATACATCAAGTTGTTTTATTCAGTCTCATTTAGTGTCTGAACCCCTCAATAGATGTTCATAACATGGGCTAACTCTTTTCTTTTTGCAATTGAGACCAAGAAAAGTTATCCTCTGTGGATTCCCTTAGTGGGGAGGGAGGAATGCAATATCTTTTTAATTCACACACACACACACACACACACACACACACACACACACACAACTATAAAGTCAAGAATCCCATAAGTAAAACATAAATTGGGAGGACACTTATTATTATCTCTATTGTATAGAAGAGTAAATTAATGACTTTACAATGTGTAGAACATAGTAGTTCTTCACTAAATTCTGTAAATTAAATAAAATTCCAAAGCTATGTATTTGAGACAAAGATATCAGAACTCCTTAACAACTTCTAGGGCAGTTAGCCATAGTCATGGCAAGAAGTGTAATCTAACACAGTGAGTTTTTGGTGAACAGGAGATAGTGTTTGTTCTGTGAAGAATCCGTTCACAAATGTAACTGAATGTATGTTTTTTTAAAAAGCATATTGCTTTGCTTTTTTTCATTTCTTCTTTCACCTTTACCCATTATTTTGGAAGGGAATGTAAAACAACCTTCTTAGGTAAAAACGATTTGTAAAAGAAATGTTTGGAGATATTATACATGATGTTTTTTAAATTTTATAACTGAGCATGACATAATCTTGGCTTTCCTTACATAACATGCTGTGTTATACATATTTTATAGGGTTTTCATTTAAAACTAAGACATCACCATAAACAGAATTCTACCTGAACTCCAAAAACAGTCTTCGCAAAGTCTTCCAAATTATTCACTATGCATGTACTTTCAAATAAAGAAATCAAACTTCTGGATTAAACTTATGATATAGGTGTAAGATCCTAAGCTAGTACTAAGATACCTTTCTAAGAAAATAATGCACAGAAAGATGAAGAAAATATTTGAGAAAAGGGTTTGGTAGACATAAAAAGCTTACTTCCTTCTGGAATATTCTTCAAATGTCATTTTTATTTTTCCCACATTGCTTATTACACTGATGAAATACCTGCTCACTAGTCTCTTCACCCATGCACATTTAGCTTTAAGAAAACTTTGGGTCACCCAGCCAGCATGGCTCAGTGGCTGTGTTGTAGTAGACCGAAAAAACCCAAGCGATGCTTAGAGAAATGGAGTTACACAGCTTTATTACGCAGGTAGTCTCAGTGGAGTTGCCGCCAAAATCTGAGCAAACCAATATGATGGAAGCCCCTATTGTATCCCCTCTTGGGGTCTTTGTCCCCCAAATATGGATTATACTTCTGGACCTTTCTCGGGCTTTGCAAAAAGCCCCGTGGGTTGGGATGGGGAGTCTTGAGATCATATCTAAGGGCCTGGCATGGTGCTAGCACTGTTACCCCCCTCTGGGGGCTGTGTCATGGTTTATGGCCATGGTCAGCAAACCGTGGCTGGAAAGCCACATGCAGCTCTTTAGCCCCTTCAGTGTGGCTCTTCCACAAAATACCACATGCGGGCGCGCACGTACAGTGCGATTGAAACTTTGTGGCTCATGCGCAGAAGTCAGTATTTTGTGGAAGAGCCTGTATTTTTTGGAAGAGCCACACTGAAGGGGCCAAAGAGCCTCATGTGGCTCGCGAGCCGCAGTTTGTCGAGCCACAGTTTGCCGACCACTGGTTTATGGCCTCTGTGAAATGTGAGCATTTAGGTAACAGGTCTTGCAAGACCAGTTTGTGGAGAAAGAAACAATGACTTAATTATAGGTTATCAAGAATGTACATTAGGTTACTGGAACAAATTCCGATTGCTAGCCCCCGCCGCCCCCCCAGAAAAACAACAGTGTCTTATTTTCCCCATCAGTTGAGTGTGGACCTAAGACCCTGGAGGTCAAGGCTTCATTCTGGCATATGCCCAGGGCACATGATCCTCAGTAGGGGGCATGCAGGAGGCAGTCAATCATTGATTCTCTCTCATCATTGATGTTTCTATGTATCTCTTCCTCTCCCTTCATCTCTGAAATCAGTAAAAATATATTTTAAAAAGAAGAAGAAAACTTGAATCATGCAACAGAACACCAGTCCTTATCGTCTGAAAGACATTTGAGAAGGCACTAACATTTATTGAGTCTGTGTGGTGCTGTTGTAAGTGCTTTATAGATAGCATGCCATTTAGTCCTATGGAAATTCACTGAAGTATTATATTCCTTCTGAAGCTTATGTCTCTAAAAATTGTTTTGCTGTGGTTTTAACTCACCTTCCTCCTAAAATAGTATGTCTAAAATTAGCATGAAGATTTCTTTCCTGGGGAAGTTAAAATTGGAAGGTAGGGCCCTGGGTTCTGTGCTTTAAATAACTTCCCCAGGAAATTCTGATAAATGTGTTCCATAGACCACATTTTAAGAAACTCTATTTTAATGTTTACAGATATCTCTTAAGTACTTTGATATCTAGTAAAATAAAGTCTGTGTTTGGTTTGCTTTTTATATTGTGACTGTTTCAGAGCTTTGATGAAAATGAAGTGATTTCCTTATATAAAATAAATTTAAAAATAGAACACTTGCTTTAAAATTTTCATTTAAATATATACTACATTCCAATGTTTTTATTTTTTCTTTAGAAAGCCGAAATTCCTTTTACATATATATATGTTGGTTATTCACCAGATGAGCAGTGGGTGAGCTTTAGTCATACCACTGTAAGCAGGGCTATGAGGGAAGCTTGTTGGTTTTTTATAATGTGAGTTAAGTATGTTGTTGGCAGACTGCACAGGGAATGGATGAATAACATTCAGCAAATCCATTTTTCTTTAAGTAGATATTGTAATATATTTCAGATTTGGAAAAGCTAGCGTGGCATTCCCAGAAAAGTGTGGTTTTTATCTTCATTTAGAGGTGACCAAAGTGCATACTGGCATGTGCACTGTGGTACTATATGGTGGTGTTATCTCATTATTTTTCATAACTTCACTATATTCTCTAGGTCTAAAAAACTTGTATAGATTTATTTTATCTCATGGAAAAAGTTGGGGAACAGCCGTCTGTAAGGCAGTGCAGTTTGTAGACTTGTCAGCTTGGTGACGAGGGGAAACATGGTGACATGAATCTCATCCACATTGACACACTCATGGGCTGTGTTGACAGAAGGGTAGTGTTCAGATCATAGGAGGCAATGGGTCAACAAAAATAAGAGATTATGTAGGTATTTTTTAGTAGAACATTTTATGATCTTGGACAAATTACTTAACCTTTCTATGCTTAAATTTATTCATGCATAAAATGTTGTTGATGATAACAGGGATATCTACCTTAGTCTCATTATGAGAAAGGCATGAGTGAAATCAAGTGAAACACCGAGAATTGTGCCTGGCACCAGGTAAATCATTAAGAGGTATTAGCAGTTATTACTATAATGTTCCAAAAGGGATTTTTAGATGGTGGATTGGTTAAGAGATGGAATTAGATAAATTCTACAGTTCATTTGACCTCAAGAAACTTTTTTTTGTTGTTTGTTTGTTTTTGGTTCTTTTTTTTTTTTGGTATCTTATAGTAGTTCTATAAACTAGTTTCCCATAAATCTATCATGTTGGGCAATCTCTCTCAAAATATGTTGCCACGTGTATCAGAATTCTGTAAACTTGGAAGGATTCACTTGGCCTTTTGATACTGTGGTAGGCAGAATTCTAAGATAACTCCTCAATATTCCCCACCCTAATCCTGGAAACAGTGAACATGCTTTCTTTCCCCCGTTGTTACTCTGCAGTTGTATTGTTAAATATGTGGCAATAGGGATTTTGCAGATGTAATGAAGGTTACAAATTAGTTGACTTAAGTTAGCGAGATTATCAGAGTGGGTCTAGCTTAATTATAGGATCCCTGTTAAAACAGGGTATTTTTGCCCAGCCTGGAATGCTCAGTGGTTGAGCTTGAACTATAAGCCAGGAGGTCACAGTTTGATTCCCAATCAGGCCACATGCCCTGATTACAGACTGGATCCCCAGAGTGGGGCTTGCAGAAGGCATGATGATTCTCTCTCATCATTGATGTTTCTAAATTATATTCAAAAATAAACATACAAATAGGTCATTTTCTCCAGCTAATTGAAGAAGGTAAGGAGAAGGCAGAGTTTCAGTGTGAGGAAGATTCTACATGAGGGATCTTTTTTTTTTTTTAAAGTATCTTTATTGATTTCAGAGAGAGGAAAGAAGAGGGAGCGAGAGATAGAAACATCAATGATGATAGAGAATCATTGATCAGTTGCCTCCTGCACGCCCCCTACTGGGAATGGAGCCCACAACCCAGGCATGTGCCCTGACCAGGAATGGGAAGGTGACCTTCTAGTCCAGGGGTCCTCAAACTACGGCCCGCGGGCCACATGCAAATACAAATATTGTATTTGTTCCCGTTTTGTTTTTTTACTTCAAAATAAGATATGTGCAGTGCAGTGTGCATAGGAATTTGTTCATAGTTTTTTTTTTAAACTATAGTCCGGCCCTCCAACGGTCTGAGGGACAGTGAACTGGCCCCCTGTTTAAAAAGTTTGAGGACCCCTGTCCTAGTTCATGGGTCAGTGCTCAACCACTAAGCCACACCGGCTGGGCCATGATGGATCTTGTTGGTTGCGATGTTGTGAAAGGCCTGAGAGAAGTCCCACAGCAAGGAACTGTGCATAGCTTCTCGGAGGTGACAGTTGCTTAGCTGCCAGGAAGAGAAGACTTCCTTCCTACAAATACAAAGAAATGGATTTTGCCAACAACCTGAATGTGTTTGGAAGTGATTTTGCCCCCTAGAATCTCAGATTTAAACATAGTCAGCTGACATATCTTAGTGTGAGATGCTGAGCAGAAACCCATGCTTGGACATGCTGGACCTCTGCCCTAAGGGACGTGTGTGGTAATAAATGAGAGTTGCTTTTAAGCCGTTAAGCTTTGTCTTGATTTGTTATGCCACAATAGGAATGAATACAGTTACTGAAAAGGGATATGGAGGTCAAATTGGTTTGGAAAATATTTTTATACAACAAAAGTTGACTGGATGTCATGTTTTGGCAAATGTGTGTGTAGAGTTAATGAAAAGGACGAATACACTATAAATGTCTTATTAGACAGAAGTGGAAATCGCCATTCTATCAAAAGACTTGAAGAGACATGGACCTTTTGACTGTGGGCTGCTGAATCATTTTCCACAAGATTTGTTCCCTCATTGAAGCCTTTCTTTTTTCTATGTCTTTCATATATGGATTGTCATTCCCTAAATGGTAATTTAAGCTCAGTTGTGAACCTGAAGCTTGAGGAAGCTTGCGTATGAAACACCTCTATTTAAAACAAAACTACTACTGAAAGCATTAGAGATGCATGCACATACACACATATACATATTTTTAGGGCATTAGGCCCAAATAACTATGTGAATTGGATTTTGTTTGTATCTGCAATTGATTCCTGTAGTAATGTGATAAGCAAAAAGATTTGATACTATTGTCAAAATTACAAACTTTATAACATACTTATAAATCTTGGAAAATTAAAGTTCCACATCAACGTGTAGTTGGCAATGAGGCATATTTGAATTCATTTGGTTTGCATTAGAATATGGACTATGCCAATAAAATATGGTTTTCTCATTCTGAGAAGACAAGTATCTATCAAATGAGAAGACCCCTTTAAAGTCTAACTACAGGAATGTCTAATCTGACAGATATGAAAATAAACACAAGTCTGAGCTGATTTGTCAAAAGTTACTCATGGCAGATTTGAACCTAGAATTTTAATTTCTTTTCAATTCAGTGTTATTTCTATTAAATATCATTTTATGTCTTTTTCATATACATGGTCTGGTGACTCAACTTATTCAGTGACAGTAATTTGTCTCGTCATAAATAAAGTCACTTGGCATTATATGATAAACACATGAGATCTAAGACAGGTGTCCAACCATATCTTCTGACTTACTGTGGCTCCAGAGATCTGTGGGAAAGGGTATGAACTTGTTCCAAAATTGGTCTCGGTTGTGTTCAGACCCTAAAGGTATCTGATTTGCAAAATATAGGTGCTCTGAAAGATGAAATCAGGTAGAATATGAAAGGATTGGCAACAGACTCAGTGTTCAATATCCATGAACTACAGTATGAGGTTGTGTGTGTGACAAACACTCAACTAACTAAAATCTCACCAGCTCCTTTCAGAATTTCTATTCTCTGGAAAGGAGAGGCTGGTGAAATAACACACACGCACTCACACTCATACACACTACCTAATCCCAAACTTACACATAGTGGGAAATATTTCTAAAAGAGCTAATTAGAAAGAGCTGAAGAGAGAAAGGCATCGGATATTTGTTTCTGTGAGAGAAGGTCACCGGCTGCTTAAGCAGCAACATATCGGCCTCACAGCAAAAGTGGATAATGTAGTTGAGGGATGGCGAGAAAAGCAGACAGCAGTGTAGAAGGACTCAGTGCTACAAATAGCAGCTCTGATTATATTTGTAAATCCCCACCCGAATCTCTCCTGAGAGGCAGGAACAATTGTGAAGTGGGATCCTGAGAGAATATTGAAATCACTGCTAATTAATTCCAAGACAGTTGAATTGGTTGTATTTCTAACAGTGTGAGTCACTAACAGGTGAGCCTCAGGAGATAGATGCTATGACATGAAAGCTAACTTTCCCTCCCTAGAAAATAAAACAAAACCGGAAGTATAGATAAACCAAGAGAAGAAAACAGTTACATCAAATCTGTACCTAAAAATATCTATTGTTAGCACATTGGTTTATAGACTTTATTACTAAACACCCTTCATTAGTGATCATCATTCATTGGTAAATATCCAAAATGAGATTCTGCTTTATATATTGCTTCATTACTTGGTTTTTACAGTAACATAAAATGGGCCTCATTTCATGTTGCTAAATATCACTTTTATAGCTTTCATATCTGCATTGCATTCTATGAATGCATATCCTGCTCTTCAATGAATCAATCCCTTATTATTAAACATACACATTTTCCTCTATTTTTAGGATTCTGTAAACAATTATTTGCCATATCTCTTTATAGCCAAATTTTTGAATACACATGTAATTAGTTGTTTGAGATACATTTCTAGAAATGGACTTACTATTTCCAAAATACTAACATTTAGTTTAAAGCTTTTGATAGGTGAATGCCTAATTTGTCCTCCAGGAAGATTGTATCAATTTACAATTTATGAGAGTTTTATCCACTTAAAATTTAGCAAAGTAACTTCTTTTTTTTCCTCCTATTGTGTTTTGCCTATTGGGTTGCTTAGTCTTACTTTCCCCATAGGCGTTGTTCTTGACAACTGGTGGTTCCTTAAAAATATTTGCAGAATGGTGATAATAACAATATGAATAAAACCAAATGCATTATTATACGAAAAAAATTGGAAGAATATGCACAAAACCATTGATAAAGTTTATCTTTGGTGTCAAATGCAGTGTGAATAAAGGAGTGTGGGATAGGTAGAAGTAGTGTGATATTTTAAATTTCTTCTTAAGCCATTTTCTTATCAGTTGCATTTTTTCCCAATAAGCTCATTCGAAAAGCTATTCTTAGAGAAATATTATGGCAAAAGCAAAGGTGGCAGAGGGCAGAGGGCAGGCCCAATCCCTAGGTGCAGCCCCTGCTTGGGCTCAGAGCAGGGCAGATTGGGGAGTTGGGGTGCCACCCCTTGTCATGCACAGAGCAGGGAGGATCAGCAGGTTGCGATGCTACCCCTAGTCATGCTCAGGGTAGGGCCGATTGGGGGGTTGGGGCACCGCCCCCGTCACACTCAAGGCAGGGTTGATAGGGAGGTTGCGGCGCCACCCCCTGTCGCGCACAAGCAGGGCCGATCAGGGGGTTGGGGCGCTGCCCCCTGTCACACACAGAGAAAGGCCCATCAAGGGGTTGGGGCTCCGAACCCTGTCACGCACAGAGCAGGGCCGATCAGGGGGTTGAGGAGCTCCCCCCTGTCATGCACAGAGCAGGGCCCATCAGGGGGTTGGGGAGCTCCCCCCTGTCACAGAGTAGGGCCGATAGGGGAGTTGGGGCACCGCCACTGTCACACTCAGGGCAGGGCCGGTGGGGAGGTTATGACTCTACCCAGTCACACACAGAGCAGGGCCAATCAGGGGGTTGGGGAGCTCCCCCATATCAGGCACAGAACAGGGCTGATCAGGGGGTTGGGGTGCCTTCCCCGGTCACAAACAGAGCAGGGTGGATAGGGAGGTTGTGGCCCCGCCCCCGTCACACACAGAGCCACAGGACGATCAGGGGGTTTGGTTGCTGCCCCCTGTCATGCTGATCCCGGTGCCGGGAGGCCTCGCGGCTCCGCTGATCCCGGTGCTGGGAGGCCTCACTGCTCCGCAGATCCTGGTGCTGGGAGACATATTACCCTTTTACTATATAGGATAGAGGCCTGGTGCACGGGTGGGGGCTGGCTGGTTTGCCCTGAAGGGTGTCCTGGATCAGGGTGGGGCTCCCCACTGGGGTGCCTGGCCATCCTGGATGAGAGGATGATGGCCATTTGCAGCTGGTCACACCCCCTTCAGAGTGGGGGTCCCCACTGGGGTGCCTGGCCATCCTGGATGAGGGGATGATGGCTGTTTGCAGCTGGTCACATCCACTACAGGGTGGGAGTCCCCACTGGGGTGCCTGGCCAGTCTGGGTGAGGGGCTGAGGGCCGTTTTCAGGCTGGTGGGTGACTGAAGCTCCCAACCACTCCTTCTTTTCTTTTTCTTTTTTTTTTTTTTTTTTTTTATTCTGGGCCAGCTTTAGCTCTGAGGCTTGGCTCCAGCTCTGAGGCCTCGGCTGCTGAAAGCAGGTATCTGGTTTGTTTGGGTTCTATAATTGTAACACTGTTGCAGTCCTGCTCACTCCAGCTCTGAGATCCTGGCTGGCTGAAAGCAGGGATCTGCGTTTGTTCTATAATTGAAACAATGTTGCGGTCCTGCTGGCTGAAGCCCGGCTGGCTGAAAGCAGGTTTCTGGGGTTTTGTTTAGCTCAGGGGTGGGCAAACTTTTTGACTTGAGGGCCACAATGGGTTCTTAAACTGGACCAGAGGGCCAGAACAAAAGCATGGATGGAGTGTTTGTGTGAACTAATATAAATTCAAAGTAAACATCATTACATAAAAGGGTACCGTCTTTTTTTTTTTTTTTTTTTTTTTTTTAGTTTTATTCATTTCAAACGGGCCGGATCCAGCCCATGGGCCGTAGTTTGCCCCCGGCTGGTTTAGCTTCTATATTTGTAACAATGTTTCAAACTGCAAGCTCAGAGGCCAGCAAGGCAGGCGGGGAACGTTGGTTTCCTCCATCACTGAAGCAAGCAAGCCTCATGCTCGCTCCAAGCTGCCTGGCTGCCGGCCGCCATCTTGGTTGGCAGTTAATTTGCATATCACCCTGATTAGCCAATGGGAAGGGTAGCAGAGGTACGGCTAATTACCATGCTTCTCTATTATTATATAAGATTGTTGATTTGATTCCCCGAATCCTCTACTCTTCTATTGAATCCCTGTATATTATTCTTCATTTCAGTCAGTGTATGCTTAATTTCTGACTAGTCCTTTTTCATTTGGGGGAGGTTTCAAGAAAATTCTTGAATAACCTTATACTATGGTTTTGAAATCTATATGCAGTAGTTTGGTTTCTTCCATTTCTTCAATTTGTGGCATGTTTCTTTGTCTCCACACTTTGTCTGCTTCCTTGTGTTTGTTTCTATGTATTGGGTAGAGCTGCTATGTCTCTTTGAGTTGGTAAAGTGGCCTTGGTAGTAGGTGTTCTATAAGGCCCAGTGGCTCAGCCTCCCCAGTCACTCTAGGTGCATCCCTTTGTGGACTGTGAGCACAGTCTTGTTGTAGTTGAGACTTGATTGCTGTTGGTGTCACGGGAGAAATTGACCTCCAGGCCAATTGGCTGTGAGGACCAGCTGTGACTACAGTGGGAGAGCCGCTGTGAAGGAGGCAACCTTATGGGGCAGGACTAACTTCAGTGGGGCTATGGTGCTCACTGAGTCTGCCTCTTGCACGTGTTGCTTATGGATGTGAAATGTTGTAATCTGGTATAGTCTGACACTGACCACTGGGTATACTGGCTCTTGGGTCTCCAGGGAGGTGCAAAATCAGTCACTGCCTGGGACCATCCAGCAGGAGCTACAGAGAGATCTGCAGATTCCTTCTCTTTGTATCAGGTTTAGAGGTGCCCAGATGAGGCCCAGCTATGAAGCACAGCAGGCTGGTGCTGGTGCCGGGTTTGGTGCCTTTTATTGATAGGTTTGGGTCCCCCAGACCCAGCTGCAGCTTGTTTGAGAGATTTTAGCCTGAGCAAGTACAGGCCATTTATATGCAAAAGCTGTTGTAGGCTGCTTGGATGGGGTTTTAATTCGGGTGAGGCAGAGTCTCAGGGATTCACCAGAGCAGAGCAAACAGAAATGGCTGCCAGTCAGCCCTGTGACCAGGGAGGTTTCAGCATAGGAGCAATGATCCCTGCAAGCACCTCTATCTGGGAGAAAGCTGCCCCGAGTTCCTGCCCTGATTCCAGACAATCCAGTTCCTCCTCATATGCATCTGTGTTCTTCTGAGCCTTGCCTGGTGCTGGAGCACAGAGGAAGCAGGACCTTGTAAGTTCAGTTCATGGGGTGGCCTTTTAAGAGGAACAGCTGGGTCTCCAGTTGCCTCTGTGTCTCTGAGCCTCAATTTGCACTGGTTTTTACAGCCCATAGTTATTACTTCCTGTAGGGACTTCTTTTTCCAGCTCTAGGACCCTGGGCTGGGGGTCTGGTGTGGGGATGGGGCCCCTTGCTCCTCACAGGCTGCCTCCACAGGGATGATCTTCCTCACAATTAAAAAAGTGGCACACGTGGGTGCCAGACCAGCCTGTTATTCCCCCCCCCCACCTCCTATCAGTGTCAATGTGCTTTCTTCTTTACTCTTCTAGTTGTAGAACTACTTCCATTTAGCCAGCTTTCCATTGGTTCTGGATGATGGTTGTTTTGAATTTTAGTTCTAATTTTGATGTGCTTGTGGGAGGCAAGGAGTACCGGCATTTACTTACACTGCCATCTTCAAATCTCTCCAACATGTATAATCTTGTTTTAATTTCCACTAACAACTTGAAAGAGGTAATATTCCTCTCCATTTTGAAGATGGGAAAACAGTGGCCTAGCAAGGCAAAATTACTTGTACCAAGTCACGTATCTATTCAGCAAGGAAACTGGAGTGAACTCAGGTTCACCTGATCTAGACTAATTTGCAGTGGATCTGGGAGTTTCATACAGAAACCTGTTCTTTCCCCTGTGCTGAGCTACCAGGGGGCGGTGAGCAGACTTCTGAGATCAAGATGTCTGTGCAGAAAAGAGAACTGTTGGCTCCTTTGCAGAATCCCAGTTCTGAAGTTAATGAGTTCGAGTGTCTGGGAGAACTGGCTTCCCACAAGGTCACAAAATGGGAGTCAGTGATTTCTGACTGTCTGCTTATCCAGCACAGTTCCTTGCCAGTTCTCTTGGAACCAGCCCCATGGTATTATTTCATACTGACAAGGACAAATTCCAGAATCTGATTTCAAATGAATGAATGGGGGAGAAAAAAGAGTTGTGGCAAATTCTGATATACAGTGGTTGCTGCCTTTCAATTATTAAAGGAACTGTCTGCTTTCTTTTATGAATAGCATAGCTTTTCTTGTTCAATAATGGCAGAAATACAGTGATAGAGATTTAGCAAAGTATAATGATGATGAGAAGGCAAAGGAGTAGAAAACAATAGCTCTAAGTATAAGGAATAAAGCAGTGTTCAAATCCATAATTCAAAATCTAATGGGACTGAAGTCCTAGGAAATCAGACTTGCAATTTTAAAAATAAACTCTTTTTTATTCTTACAGATAGTACATAAAAATAAATGGAATAAAAGACACAAATTGCACATATTATCCTAACATACTGCTTTTTAATGAAATATTTGAATCAATTACTGTTTATTTAGACAATAGGAAGGAATATCCTAGCTCTCACAATTGCAAAGAGGGCCTCTGTGAAACAGGAAGTGGGCTCTCATCAGACACCAAGTCTATTGGCTATTTGCGCTTGGATTTCTCAGCATCCAGAAGTGTGAGAAATGAGTTTCTGTTGTTTATATTACTCTCGACTGATATAAAACTCTTGCATTGGTAGAGCCCATACATTTGGTTTCACCCTTTTTATTCTTATAATTTTTCATGGGAAGATATTTTTGGAAGTCTTAGGAGTGGTGGAGTTTTGAAGGGCTTAGATATACATCAACCCACTTAAGAGATATAGCATCTGAAAACTTAGGCAGAGGAGATGAGGAATACAGAAAATCCAAGTGATTCAAAACCATACTTAGGGTAGTTCCTGCTTTGTTTTTTTTATTTGTTTACTTGTTGTTGTTGTTTTTTTTATATCCACTTAGTCAAGAAAGAGCAAGGTCTTCTGTATTGATTAGAGACATGAGGACTTATTTGTCAACTAGTGCTAAATCTTCAGTTAACTTATAAAGTGTGTCAGTCTTTGAGTTCTTGCTTCAATAGATAGCTGTCTCCTAATTCCAATGTGTCCACCTGAGACAATAAAGATGAGGTAGTATAATATCCACAGACTTATGTTATAACTAAGACATGGAAACCCATACTTACATTGACTGTCACAAAACTGGGAAATGCAAGGGACAGGTAACATGTGAAGTCTATGGCATGTGACAGGGAAAAGAGAAAGCTGAAAAGCCCATTTAAGATCATTCTAATAGCCTTGTCTTCTATGTTCTATGTTTTAGCTAATACAATTTAACGTAATTTAGTAAATGATTTATTCTAGTTGGTAAAATAATGAGAAATAATTGGATCACTGCCTCTACAAAGAATTTCTCTGAGTTCTAACAGATGATTTAACTCTTAAATGCCAAAGCATATTTCCTGGCTAAGTCACTACAAAACGTCTGACTTTATGCATGAGTTATTAATAATGTTAAAAAGAAAATGGAACATATATCTTGTGCCTTAATTGAAAAATACAGTAAAAAAGGGAGATTTATCTTTATAAAAAGCTGTGTGATCTGTCTAAAACACATTTAACTACCAAAAGATCATAAAACAGTGTTTTGCCTCCCCCTTTCTAATTTGTTCTCATTTGTTTCAATAAAATGATGGAGAAGAGGGAATGACACTTCTTTTGGTTTCTGCAAGCAGTGTGATATTTTAAAAATGCAAAATAAGCAAGCAACACTGGGCCCTTCAGTACTGAGAACTGATTCCTCAATTGATCATGCTTCCACGGGCCTTTGGAATCACCGTCCAAACTGAATATGAAACGAATGGGGTTCCGAGGCATGGCAGAGCTTTGCTGACTGAGGTCATAAACAGATCCACAAGTTGAATTGGAAAAAGCCGTTAGTCTCTCAGTTAGTTTATGCATGAGTTTCTCAAAGATCTCCAGGACTGAGTTCCCTTGTTTTCTCACTGACAAGACTAAATGTGAATTAAATGCCTAGTTACTTGGCTACTGTTAGAAACAGTACTCTTAGAGGCTGCACTTATTGGAGTATAACATTGCTGCTTAAAATGTATCTACAGCCTATCCCCAAAACCAAAACTATAGTAGAACCCATGTTACGAAGGCTTTATAAGGCAGGTGCAAAATTTCATAGGTAGTCTACAGAGTTATAGTTCAACTTTTATCCGTATCTTAAAATGGAAAATATTTTAGGCCCATGTCAACATATGAAAGCATATATACAATGCCCATTTTTTTTTGACAGTCATTGCTTTCTTTTTCTTACTCTTTTTTTTCTAGACTGGTTGCTATGAATGCTTTAGTAAAAAGACATAATTGTTAACCTAAGTGCAGAAAAATATCCATAATAATAATAATGAGAATAACTAACATTAATTGGTTACTTGTTAAGATTTAACGTGTGTGCCTTTAAACGCTGAGATAAGTTCAATTCATTTAATCTTCACATTACCCCTAGCAGATGTCTGCTATAATTTACTTGTTTGATGGTTGAGAAAACTGAGCCAAAGGGCTTGTTTAGAATTTTAGAAACTGGATCCAGATTCTATAACAAATAAATGGTGTCGGTGAGATTTAACCCAGGCAGTCTGGCTCCTAAACCCAGTCTCTAGCCTTACTCACACAACTTCTGAACAGAAAGAGAAAAGTAGAGATTCTGAGACCTTTTTTAAATATGTCTTATGTGTCACACTGAGCCAGACAAGAGTGATGTAATAATCCTAATTCTGAAAGCACTTGCTATTTTGTGTAGTCTCTTTAACATATGATGTGACCTGAAAACAATATTTAAGATGAGATGTAGTCTGGCCAATGCAGGGTAGAGAGAGATGATATTCTTCGTTGTTTTAGACACCATGTCTCTAATAAAGTAGCTCAAACTTACTTTAGAGTTTTTTGCTTACACTCATGTCTCAAAATTAAGACCACGGCCATCTAAAATCCTAGATTCCCAGTTGGAGGAAACTAGAGAGGATGCTCACTGAGAGGGAGGGATGAAAGATGTGGAAACAAAGCAGTGAGTAATGTTTAAGGATCTATAGGAAATCAACCCATCCAAGGTCAATTGAAAATAGGAGAAGAAAACTGTCATGGCAAGAACGTTCTGGTGTGGTGGTCAGAGAGAGGCAACGACCGGGTTTGCTAAAACTGTAGTTTCCTAAGTTTATTCATACACTCAAAGTGAGTGGTTTCTGGAGGGCAGCTTTGAAGTATGTATGATTTTTTTAAACAACATATTGGTCTTTATTAATAATTTCTGCATGTTTCAATGTAGTTGCCACAGAAACTGTCATCTTGCACCGGCCGCATCTCAATTCAGATTTGACAGGAGTGTGGGAAAGAGGGTGCCAGGTACACATGAGTTTTAATCTCTTGAGTGATAGATATAAAGGGGAAATATTCTGTGTGTAACCCATGTTTCTCAGATTATCATTCCCCACATTACCAGCTAGGTATTTCCCCCCCCCATTATTTTAATTTAATTTATTGGGGTGACATTGGTTGATAAAGTTATGTGTTTCAGGTATACAATTCTATAATATGGAGTTACCATATTAAAAAGTGTAACTGCTTTATGACCTAGCAATTCTTCTGGGACTATATCTGAAGAAATCTGAAACACTACTTCAGAAGAATACATGCAACCCCATGTTCATTGCAGCGTTGTTTACAATAGCCAAGATTAGGAAGCTGCCCAGCTAGGTATTTCCGAAAATAGCCAGGGAGTGTCTCCTGCATACTCAAAAATAAATCCCTGAGACACACAGAGCATCTGCTGTTTCCTTTGCCCCTTCCAGCCTTCTTCATGAATGGGCCCTGCTGCTTCCCTTGGTGAATAAGCCCTTGCCCTCAATGGACACACATCTCCATTCCAGGCCACTGAACCATGCAGCCCAAGTGGCTTCAGGGAACTCCACCCCCAAGGGGTGCCATTGTGACTGTGGGTTTTCCTTGTCTTCAGGTTGCCTTCTGCTCCCACTGTGCTTCCAACACAGCCAAGTCCAGGAGGCTACCTCATCCATCAGGTTCCATATCACCACCCGCCCAGCTGAGCCTGACAGCAGCCTGGCTTGCGTTGTAAATTAGGGGCGTTGTATCTCTAAGATTTCTATGGGTTTCCTGCGCTCTTTGCATTCACCCCGATGTCTTCTCTGAAACAACATTGTTGTTTTTTCAGGTTTTGTTTTAACTGCTTTTATTCCTTCAGAAAACTGAAGTCTGAATACCAGGGATGGGGTGGCCTGGGAGGTAGATACAGCACAAGTAACTCATATACTCAGAGTATCTCTTTCCACTTATGGTTTTCCTATTGGCCCAAGCTTGCATTACCTGGTTCTGCTTCCTTTAAGATCTGTTTTGCTTAGTTCTGTTTTCTAAGGATACTATTTAGTCTTCATTGTGAACAGACTACTTATGGGTCCATCTACCAGGTAGACCAGTGGTTCTTAATGTAGGGCACATGCCCCGGGGGGGGGGAGGGCAATTTGATTTTTAAGGGGGCAATTCGAGAGTGATTTTTTTACATTTCTTATGGTTCTAGCAGCCTCATATCCAGTATATAAATATATATTGTGACATATTTATGCATTTCAGTTCTCTATTATTTGTTTTGAAACTTTATTTGCTATTTTTTATCACTTCATATTATTATTATTATTATTGTTTAACAATTTCTTAGTGATTTCTTCCTCAGTACTTCAACTGTCCTCTGGTTCTTTATTTGTCTCTTTCATGGATGCCATGTTCTTTGGAAGCTTGTTTAGACCAAGTTAATGGCCTTTTAGGCTTCCTCCACGTGAATAGGAGTTCACCTTTTGAATACTAAGAATTATATGTCACGGGGGACGGGAGATCAGGATTTTAGAGATGCTTAGATGGGGCATGGCCAAAAAATGGTTGGGGACCACTGAGCTAGACAGAGCTGACATAACTACCTCACTAGTGCACAGGGCGTGGGCATGGGCGCAGCCTGGGGCTCCTGCTGTGTGAGGTCATATTATATATACTGCGCTCTGTGCTGCTTAGGAAAAGGTGTGCAAGAAGTAAAAGGTTTGTTCTGTTCTGTGAGTGCCCATGTTGTTGCAAACAACAGGTGTTCATCATCTTCCCCAGGTCCTAACAAGCCTCCCAGATGTGCCTGCTTCTCTCCAGAGAGAACAAAGCACTCCCCAGAGCCGTGGCCTTTGGAAAGGACCTCTGTAATTTGGCAATTATATAATGTCCACAGCTTCCGTTGGTGGAGTAGGGGCGAGGTGACAACTTTATTTTTCTCTCCCAGGGCTGGTCTCTATCAATACTGTTTATTCACAGTCAATGTTGTCGGAAGTTTCTATTGGCTACTTGCTTATCTCCTGGGAATGATAACAGGACATTCATGTTGGGCTCCTGCAGGTCATAAGTATCACACGATTCTTATAGAAGGACATAGGCTTATATGTGGCAGGGAGACACAGAACTCTCTCTCGTAGGCATGTCCCTTAACACCGAGGTCCTAATTGCAAATCATACCTCCTATGATGGTTTGTCTTTCCGATGCACACGGGAAAGACAAGCCTCTGTGGAAGGGTGGCTGCTGTCCCAGACACAGAAGCATGCACAAAGTCAGTCAGTAATGAGATTCCTCACAGCAGCAAACTGCACTGTCCATTCATTTTTCTTTTCCACCTGTCTCCTCAATGGTGTCTGTTCGCCGAGCCCACATGCAACAAGGCTGTGTTTGTAAGGAAGGGCCCATTCATTGGCTGTCTATTTAGAAGTCTTGACAGAAAATCCCATGAAAAGCTCCTCAATTCAAATTCCTCCTTAATGACTTGCTCCATTCACCAAAGAGGCCGGGGGAGGGTGCTTGGGGCTTGACTTCTTCCACTATGGGAGACAAGAAAGCATTTTTTTATAGAGCTTCTGACGTGCCATGGTTATTAAACAATAAGTCATGATAAATAATTGAATCTGAAGGAGAAATTATTTCTGTTTTAAATAAAACCTCTATCTAGCTCACCGAATATGTTATCTCCAACTACCCATGGTGTTTTCAATTTAAAAAATTCAGTTGATTTTTTGAGTTCTGTTTGGCTCCCATCTCTCAAGAGAATTAGTTAGTTGTTTGATTGTTTCTCCCTGGATGTGTTCAAATATCATATTAGGAGAGAATTACCTTTGTAGTTACTCTTATTAGCGAAGCCAAGGCCAATTACAATGAACCAAATTTCATTGCTTGGGTTGTGCTTTAGTTAGTTGAGGTATACAAAGCATGGTAGAAGAAATTCATTTGGTAACAGATAATCAACTACTAAGTAGATATTTTGTAGTAAGTACATGATATATGAGAACATCACAGTATAGTAAAACAAGAGGGTTCTGAGCTTGGAACTCTTTGAGTAATTTTGTTCAGACTCATCACTCAGGGCTGAAAGATTTTTCAATAGTACCCTATACTTCCTCTTTCATAGGGCTCACCACAATGAGGAATGACATGTAATTCATGAATGTTTGCCCTGTGTCTAACACATTCACTACTAAATACTCTCTACCAGCATAGCACATGGCATGTAGTATATGCCCAGTGAGTATCTCTCCAGTGAATGAATGAATAATTATCTGCCACTCTTTGTATTTTGAAAGAGCCCCTTACAAGAATTTCCCCTAAGTAGTGAATGCATTGAAGAACACACAGTGGAATGTCAATTTCCCACAAAAGTCTCTTGCTTCTTATTTCTGTTTACCAACATTAAATCTGCATAAGAGCCTGCTAAGTAACGAGGGTGAAATAAATATCACCAGTTCTCTGCCCTCATTGAACTTAGTACATAGGAGCTATGATAGAGAAAGTAGAATCATTGAGTGTTATAAACAAGGGAGAAACCAAGTGCTCTGAAATATTAGACAAGATAAAGTTACCTTTCAGCTGTGGGAATCAGGAAGTCCTCCTGGAGGAGTTGCTAGGATAAAACAAGTGAGGTTTGTGCCCCAAGCATTAATTTAAGTGGACTCCAAAAAATCTCAGTAGTCAAGGTTAAATAATATTTTAATACAACATTCTACAAAATCAATATTAATGCCAGCAATTCCATGATGAACAAAATAGTAAAATTTTAATAAAAACTGGATCAGTATTACTGATTTTTTTCTTTTGCCTCAGGCACCAACATGACTTGGCATGGGCTTGGTGGCTAATATTTAATATTAAGGAGATGTAAGTTTTGCAAACAGAAGACCTTAGGAGAAAGTTCTCCATCAGCAGTGAAGAGGGAAAGAAATGATGCTGTGAGGGAACCAGGAGTGGCCTGATTTAGCCAAAGAAACATGTAGTGGGTACATAATAGTAATAGTCTGGGTCACATGTCAAAGCTTTAAGTCTTAAATGTAGGACACTTTGTGAACAACCTAGAATCTCTGACTCAAAATTTGGCATGCTTATTTAAACAGTGGGAGCTATTGATGAGTTTTGAACAGAGAAAGTGTATGATGTTTAAAATAATACTAACAAATACCATTTTAATAATACCTGTGGGAAGTTTCATCAGTAGGGTGGGAATCTCTTCTGTTGTTTTCTTTCCCCCTCTTTGTTTAACAGACAGCTTATCAGAAGATTGCTTCAATTTGTGTTCTTCCATGTGCATCCAATTCAAAAACAGTGTTTGTTACTTGATCTGAATATTTACTGACCTAGTGTAATTCGTCCCACTATTTAGTACTAATAAAAAAGCCAGGGACACCCTACCCTTACTGAGAGAGTGCTACCTACCTACACAATGCTTAGGCAGCGTGGCTGGGAGGATCCTCTGTCCCTCACTTTTTTTTTATTTGCCATGAACTTGTTTTAAAAAATATTATTTTAATATTTTTAATTATGGTTTCATTCAATATTATTTTTGTTAGTTTTAGGCGTACAGCATAGTGTTTAGACAATCATACACTTTACAAAGTGTCCCCCGGATATTTCTAGTACCCACTTGGCAACATACATGGTGATTACAATATCATCATCTGTATACTGAGTGGCCAGATTATTATGACCGGCCAGATTATTATGATCACCCCATCAGTACTTCATTGACACTTCCAAAAATGCTGAATATTGAAAACTTCCTAAGCAAATACCCTCAAGGTTTTATTATTATTATTATTATTATTTGCATAACTAATTCACTTCATTGTACTGATGGGGTGGTCATAATAATCTGGCCACTCAGTGTATTCCCTATGCTGTACTTCACATTCCCATGACTGTTTGTAACTACCAGTTTGTACTGCTTTATCCCTTTACCTTTTCCCCTTCGCCCCCGCTAATTCTCTGCCCTCCAACAACTGTCAGTCTGTCCTCTGTGACCGAGCAGCGTCTCCTCCCTCTTTGCTGAGTGATGCATTTCTTCTCTAGATATATTAATGGTTTCAATGAAGTTATAGTCTATTCTTTCTTTCCTCTTAGACATATTTTAGGTGACATCTTATTTTTGTTTTAGTCTGTTATGTGTTAATTTGCAGTTTAAGAGAAGGCTGACATTGTGTGTTTTTTTGGAGGGGGGTTGGGGGGTTATTATTTCCAGTTTTTAAGTCACTCCACTGCCAAAATCTATTCCATTTTGGTCGAAGTTAGAGTGTTTCTTGAAATGTGATTGTGAACTGTGTAGTACATTATCCTATGGGATGAAGGACAAGTTTTCTCAGCTTGTTAGAATTAAAAGATCATGGTCTTTGCAACTTACTCTCAAATAGTTTACCAAAAGTAAACCAACACAAGTGAATAGAAATAATGGTATAGAGTAAAAGTAGTAGAAGTGAAGAGTGTGGAGTGAAAATGTGTGAAAGCCAAAGTAGGAATGTCACCAACTGGTGAATTTGGTGAAGGGTATAGAGGAGTTAATTATTCTTATTTTGCAAAAAGTTGAAGTGACCAAAGACAGAGGAGAACTAAGCTCTTTAAAGTGATTTATGATTGATATCTCATCTGATAAAATTGGGTGTTTTTGCCCAGCCAGTGTGGCTCAGCATTTGAACATCAACCCAAGAACCAAGAGGTCACCTGTTCGATTCCTGGTTAGGGTACATGTCCAGGTTGTAGGGTCGATATCCAATAGGAGGCATACAGGAAGCAGCCAATCTATGATGTTTCTCTCTTACTGATGTTCCTCTCTCTCTATCCCGCTCCCTTCCTCTATTTCTAAAAATCAATAAAAACACACTTAAAAAAACCTGGTGTTTTTGGTCAGTTAAATGAGGAAACTGATAAGAGAGAGTAATTATAAAAAATTAATTTAATATCTAACATGAAAAGCATCCCTTCACTAATATATTGTTATAGAGGCATGCCTTTTCTTGATTTAGTTTTTTTACTCCATTTAGAATTCTGAATCATCAGTCTTACATAATCCATTCCTAGAACATAATATTTAATTCCCTTTTCAGTTATTCTAAACTAGAGGTAGCATTTTTAAAAATAAAAGCTTGCAAAGAAATTTGAGTGCAAAGCTTATTTAATTTTTATGATATTTTTCCTTGACTTTTCAGAGTTTTCTCATCCACATCAATTTGACAAGGCTTTTAGTGACTCATTAATGTCAGGTCTTCACAAAGCATTCTGTTTGGTTTGCACAGAAATGGAAATTCTTTTTTTATGCTTGTTTCATCAGTTTATATAATACTGAGAGTATTTAATTAATAATTAATATTTAAATGCCATAATTACAATAGTAGGTACATGTATTTGGGAAACTACAACTGGTACTTGGCAAGCATGTATTTCAAGTCAAGGGAGAGGAGAGGCCCATACCTCCTAGAGCACAGCAGGAAACAGATGGTGTGCCTGAGGCATGGGCAGTTCAATGTAGAGGGCATTGAGAATACCAGCTCGCCCAGTGGTTCCACTCAATTTAGGGCATTTAAGATGATTTTTATTACATCTATTACTGTGTTAATATCCAAACCCAAAAATTAAATTAAAAAGTATGACCCTTCAATGATGATCCATGACAAATTTCAAATTCTTCTCTCTCTCTTTTCATTCTCTGCCTCTCCTCAATCCCATCCCCTCCCCCCATTATTATTTTTAATAGATTGGAGATCGGGAAATTACATTTTGCTTGAAATGTATCAGAATATTAGAGGGAAAAGGGACTGATATACTAAAGCTTTCTAGGGCAAGAGTGCAAGCAAATTTGCTAATTAGGTGCATGATAGCTGACCTCTTTGTACTAATTGAGACAGTTGAGAAATTATGGCCACTTTTAGGTGAATGGTGATGATAAGTAGGAGCATGGTGTCGGGACAAGGGGTAGAGGAATTTGTAAAGAAAAAGAAATTTTCTGCCTCTATTCACTCTCCTGAAAGATTTGTGAATAGGAAAGATAAGATAAATGGGGAGAACTCAAGAATTGTTCCTCAAAATTGAAACATTTCAACATCACTGAACTGGGGATATCAGTGCTAGATTTCAGTGACTGATTATAAAAATCTGTAATTCAGGGACTGTGAGAAAAGTTTTGATTTCTTGCATTTGAGAAGAACCTAGACTTATTAGAGATAAAATAACATTATTTCTAGGACCTGAGTCACAGAAAATTGAGCCTAATGAAGGAAGTAAAATCAGTTAATCACTAAGATAAATTGAAATGAGTTAACAATTTGGAGAAAATTCCAGTGTGTTAAGATTTGGAGAAGGTGAGGGAGAGAAGGTGGGAAGAGATTAACCGGAGAACTATATGCATTTATGCATAGCCCATGGACACAGACAGTAGTGCAGTGAAGGCCTGTGTGGGGGTTCAGGGTGGAGGGGGGCCAATGGGGAAGTAAAAGAGGACATCTGTAATACTTTTAACAATAAAGATAAATTTTAAAAAAAGATTTGGAAAAGTCGAATCATGGATGTGCCTATTGAAGTTCTCCAGTAAGTAGAAATACCCTCACAAATTTTAATTTACAATTAATACTCCAAGCGTTGTAAGTTTGTTTTTGTTTTGTCTGTTGGTTGTTTTTTGTTTTATATCCCACATAAGAATAAAATCATAGGGTTCTTACCCTTTTCCATCTGACTTACTTCACTTAGCATCATACTCTCAAGATCCATTCATATAACCACAAATGGCAATATTTCATCTTTTTTATAACTGAGTACTATTCCATTATATACATATACCATATCTTTCTTATCAAATCATCTGTCAAGTGACAGGCTGTTTCATGTCTTGGCTATTGTGAAAATTTTTGCAGTGAACATAGGGATACATTTATCTTTACCAACAATGTGGTGGTTATCAGAGGTGAAGTCTGGTGTGGGGGTGATGAGAAGGGTGAAGGGGTCAAATATATGGTGACAAAATGAGATTAGACTTTGGGAAGTGAGCACACAATGGAATATACAGATGATGTATTATAAAATTGTACACCTGAAACTTACATAATGTTATTAACCAACATTACTCCAATAAATTTATTTTTTAAAAGCAAGGGAAAAAAGAGAAAAAACACTATAAGTGTCAGAAAATAGTTTCTCTAATGACTCCTCATTGAATTCCAATTGATCTTGTAACGCCCTACTTCCACTGTGGTTTCAGTTATCGGTGTTACCCAGTTCTGTTCACCGTCCCATCAGTTTAAACAAAATCATTATATTTTATTCCACCTAACATAAAATCTGCTCCAATGACTATGCACTCATTATGTCTTTGAACCAGAATTTGCTTTCCTATAATTATCAGCCATCAGTTATGATTCTCTTGATCCAAAAAATTATTTTCCTTTTTTTATGAGGTAGTCCTTCAAGTATATGAAGACATATCAAGTTCCCATATACATATATGTTATCTTTAAAAGAAAATATACATTTATTATTTTCTGAAAAATGTTAGTCCTTAACAAATAGCATTAGATTATATTTATTGTTGAAAATAGAAATTTATTTTCCATGCAGTGAACCCTTACATATTTTAAAATACTTTTTTTTAAAATATATTTTATTGATTTTTTACAGAGAGGAAGGGAGAGAGATAGAGAGTTAGAAACATCGATGAGAGAGAAACATTGATCAGCTGCCTCCTGCACATCTCCTACTGGGGATATGCCCGCAACCCAGGTACATGCCCTTGACCGGAATCGAACCTGGGACCTTTCAGTCCGCAGGCCGACGCTCTATCCACTGAGCCAAACCGGTTTTGGTTTAAAATAATTTTATATTTTTAAATTTTTGATGGACCAAGAATTGACTGCAATTTCCAAACTGCATTCTCTCCTAATATTTTTAAGTTATCCACTTGCAAAAATTTACTATTTTTTTTTAGATATCTATCAAAAAACAACAGAACTTTTGAATCTTAATAATATTTTGAAATATATTATACATACGCAGAGAATATTGACCATTTATCTTAACGGATTATCATGCAGTATAAATTTGGTTACTATTGTTCAGCAAGAATAAGGACATCATTTTATGTTTTCTGACAAATGTTTGTTTTACTTATTTAAAAGTAATCTAAGCTTTTATTCAATTGCAAGCACAGTCCCTCTTGTTTCATACTCCTCAATAAACTTATTATGTTTTATCCTTGGCAGGTGAATCAGGAATTCAATTAAAGCATCATTGACATATTCAACATATACTACTTAACTGAAAGAGTAAGAAGTTGCATAGAAATATCTTGAGTCTTATTAGTCTGATGTTTTAAGTTACTCTTCTAGAGGTAGTTTCAGAGATTGGGAGGGTAGTTGTATTTTTCTAAGGGTTTCAGAAATAAGAAAGAAAAAAATATGCTAACAAATCTATTTTCTATAGTTCCCTGGCGTAAGTCCCAAAATGAAAGAAGAAGTTGTTTTGGATTTGATCCTGGTTCTCATTTTTAAAAAAAGCACAGCATAATTTATCACCACGGATAACACATGTATAAGAAACAGGAACCCAGAACAACCACCGGGGCCTCTTTTGCAGGCAGAGAAGATCTCAGCAGAAGTTTAACTGCCTCGATGATGCATATCACTCCCAGGGACCTGAGTATGGGCCTCTGTCCCTCAAAAACTTTACAAACATATTTTCTATTCCATATAAGTATGTAAGAAACTGTAATCATTATTTAATTTTTACCTTCTTTTAGCTTTTTTAAAAAAATACCAGGTTCTGAAGCAGTGATCCACACTCTTTAGGAACATGGGATTTTGAATTGTTACTGACTTTTGCTTTGGGAAATATCTAGCAAACATTGGAGTCAGGTCTGAGAGATGCAGCTAAACCTGGGTTTGGTGTTTCTTATCATGTGTCATCTTTCTGACAACCCACTTGAACAGGGCTTAGAGAAAATGGCATTCAAACTTGACATTAGATATATACAGTGGGGCCTTGACTTACGGGTTTAATTCGTCCCGTGACGGAGCTCGTAACTCAAATTACTCGTATGTCAAATCATAAAGTGAACGAGTGATGCTGGGCTGATGTTGTGGCGTTCGCTGTGACGTTCGCTGCACCAACTAGCAGTGGGGTATCTGAAGCTGGCTCATAACCCGAATTTTAGCTCGCAACTCAAAGCAAAAAATCGGCGGAGAGACGGCTCGTATCTTGAAAAACTCGTTAGTCGGGACACTTGTAAGTCAAGGCCCCACTGTACTTGAAGTTAATCAACCAGGAATCACTTGACTCTAATAGAGAAATTGGTTATAATAAAATGGCAGGTGGAAACTCATAATAGCTGATGTCATGTGATCTGTGCTATTGCGTCAACCTACAGTAACAGTCACGGAGATTGAAGTTACCAGGGTCAAAGTTCTGTACTGAGCCCTCAGATCCTTTTTTTTAAATGTCTCTTTTCTTGAATATATAAATTTGAAAATAGCCCTGTGTTTTCTTTTCTGTCCACTTTTTTTATAATTACATAAATAGAAATAAAATAGTAACAGTTTTCACAAAGAAAAATAAACCATCTAAAATCCCACCAACTAACAGAACTTTGATTTCTCTCAAGCTCCTTTTCTGGCTCACCCTTGCCCGTGTGCACAGGTATTCTACTTCGCTGAACCACAACAAGCTTTCCATTTTATTTTGTATTTTGTTTTGTTTCATTTCCTATGGTATGATATATTGGGTCAGTTGGTAAACTGAGTCTGTCACTAAGATGTAGGGATGGATATGTATTCTCCAATGTCATTAATATGTATAACTCTGGTGCAAATGGTCACAAAATATGCCTAAATTGTGATAGTCACAACATAAGTTTTAAGAGTGCTCACTATTTTTTTTTTGGATGCTTATCTTGGACCCAATGTTCAAATATTTTAGATAACACTATGATGTTATTCCCTCTTTAAATTGCTTCTTCATGATAAATCATAGGGTGAAAGGGTGTGGACATTTTATGGCATGGGATACTTATGACTCATGCCAATTTAAAATGTATTAAATACATTTTAAATATATTATAATTTATACAAGACAACCATGTATAAGTGTACTATCAGCAACTAGGAGCTATGTTTTAATGCATTTGATTTTATTATCACTGACATATAGGAAAATATTCAGTGTCATAGGAGGGATTATTATACTCAGACCTTAGCTTACTCAGGGCCTCTAAGAATTATATTCCTTTAAGCCATTGCTACATTAATGATTAAAAACATTTTTACTTCATTGACTGTGTGCATTATGACTCAATTACCCTTATCCTTGTTAATTCCCTTTCCCTGCTATCATAATTTTATTGGGATACATTATGAAACTTGTAGAACCATAAATAGCCATGGATCGTATTGCATTTGGAAAGAGCGAGTTCCAAGAAATGTAAGTCCAAGTGAACAATGAAACATTAGGCACATGTTAACATTAAGGAAAGGGAACAATATCAGATAATATTTTTTCCTCTGAAACTTCTGTATTATACATTCTTACAAATAAATAATATCCTATATAATAAAAAGGCTAATATGCAAATAGACCAAATGGCAGAACAATTGGAACAACTGAACAATTGGTCACTATGATGTGTGCTGACCACCAGGGGCCGTGCACGGAACATGGCGGTTATTGTCCGTGGTTGGATGGTGGGGCAGGTGAGCGGGGCTGCCAGACCAAGGTGGGGCGCTAGTTGCTGTCATCGGGGAGAGCCTCTGGTGGTTACTGAAAATTCTTTGCTCCCACACAACATGGTCCTGCCCAGCACTCACACCTGCTGCCAGTGCCAGCCCTGCATGCACCCACTGCCAGTGCAGGAGCCGTTGCTTGCACCTGCTGCCAGTGCCTGGTGCCGGTTCTGATCACTTGGCACCATCAGCAAGTGCAAGCAGTGGTTGCTGCCCTGATTGCCCCTGAGGGCTTCTCCACCTCCCCCTGTTCCTGAGGGGCAATTGGGGCAGGAGCTGCTACTTGTACCCCCTGACAGCGCTGGCCACACTCACACCTGCTGCTGGCCCCAATCACTCTGTGCTGTCAGCAGCTGCAAGCAGGGCCAGCAATGTCAGCACTTGGGAGCGGGGGTGGTGGAAGCGGGGCTGCAGCAGGAGGGGCTGGACAGGCGCACAGAGGATGGGCCAAGACCCGCCTCTGTGCCTACCACAGCCTCATGGCCCACAGTTCCTTTCAAGGTGCACAAATTCGTGCATTGGGCCCCTAGTATCTATCTATCTATCTATCTATCTATCTATCTATCTATCTATCTATCTATCTATCATCTCTCTATCATCTCTCTATCATTTATCTATCATCTATCTATCCATCTAAAGAAGTAATATGGCTGAAACTGGTTTGGCTCAGTGGATAGAGTGTCAGCCTGCAGACTGAAAGGTCCCAGGTTTGATTCCGGTCAAGGGCATGTACCTGGGTTGCGATCAGGTGGCTGATCGATGTTTCTCTCTCATCGATGTTTCTAACTCTCTATCTCTCTCCCTTCCTCTCTGTAAAAAATCAATAAAATATATTTTAGAAAAATAAAAAAAATAAAGAAGTAATATGCAAATGAGGTCAAGACTCCGTAACAGTCATGACCAGATCAGGAGGAGGGGCTGGGCACGGCCCCGAGACTGAGAGAACAACATGCAGGTGCAGCCCAGAGCTGGAGAGATCAACACAGAGGGGCACCTGCTCCAAGCCTCCATGGCACAGCCGGGGACAGGCCCCCAGCAGACACACACACACACACACACACACACACACACACACACACACACGGCGCCTGCTCCAAGCTTCCGCGGCCAGACTACAGCTTAGGTCTGCTCTCCTTGGGGAGTGGGCCTAAGCCATCAGGAGGACATCCCCTGAGGGCTCCGGGAAGGTGAGAGGGGACAGGCTGGGCTGAGGGACCCCACCCCCCAGTGCACACATTTCTTATACCAGGCCTCTAGTACTATACTATAAGTGAAAATACATCTTTCTTTAGAATAGAGCATTTGATTCTATTATTCATTTACTCTCAGATTCCACAAACCTTTGCTTTCCTAAGATTGGAGGGGGAAAATATACATTGTACAGAGATTAATGAAACTGAGGGCCAAAATCGGTCAATCCAAAATCAAGGGCAGAATGAATGAGTGAGAACCCCAAGTCTCACTCATTCTCCATGTGAAGTTATTTTTCTCTCACACTCCATGAGCTGGATTTTTGAGACATGGTCTTTTGTTTTTTTCTCCAGTGATTTTTGTTTTGAGGCTTAAACATTGGACTGCAGCTAGGGAAATGTGGGTGAAGTATATTCTCCTTTTGGAAATAAATGAGTAGGTACTTGAGAATAATCCCAGAGCTAAGAATAACTCCAAACTGTACATAGAAGTTGGCCTGGATTTTTGTCTTTTACTCTGCTTTGAAAGGTTTTTTTTTTTCTTTTTTTCTTTAATTTATCTTTACTGTTGAAAGTGTTACAGATGCCCCCTTTGTTTGTTTGTTTTTTTACCCCATTTATCCCCTCCACTCCATACCCACCCCTCCCAGGCCTGCATCACTCTATTTTCTGTGCCCATGGGCTATGCATATATGCATATAAATTCCCCTGTTAATCACCCCCCCCCCACCTTCCCTTTGAAATTCTTCAAGCCTTGAAAGGTTTTAAAACTGCTTAACTATGTTCTTGTTGTATTCAATAAAGGCAACAGGATGTAACAGTGAGGTCAAGTTCAATTGTTTCTCATTTGTCCAGGCTCAAAATGTGTGTGTGTGTGTGTGTGTGTGTGTGTGTGTGTGTGTGTATTTTTACATTTTTGTATGTTTAATAATAACATTAGTGAAGTTTTACATTAAAAATTAAAACATGCTCATTATGAAAAGCATATGATATTAAACTATACAGGGTATGAAGAAAAAGTGATTTTATCATTTGCTTTCCACCACCATCTAGTTCTGAGGATAATGACAACATTTCCATTTTCATTGACTTATATAGTAAGGCCTTTGTACATTTTAAGTTCTCTCCATAAACTTATATCTATGTTCATTGTAGGTTGAATATATCTATGATAATATAGTTTCCTCCAGGGAAGCAATGTAATGGGTAAAATGAGAAGAGAAATAAGAAATCACGTTAAGCTAATACAGCAGACTAATATAGATAGTCATGACACACTTCCTTTCTGGTATTGGGATGTGTCCCTGGGATTTTCAAGCTCTCTGGCCTAGAAATATTAATGGACTTGGGACACGTGATCGTGAGTTTTCCTGCCTGGGAATAGTACACATTCAGGAACAAGCACAATGATGGTCAGTGCTGTGCAGTAGTGACTTTTTGTTATAGTTCCAAAATGAAGATCCTTTAGAGCACCTACTTTTCATGTAGTCTACTCACTGCTTATTCTCAAGAACTTGCTTACCTTATTGCTAGCTGTTGCTCTTCCAATTGCTTATTCTTCTACCCCAACAGTACCACAATTTGTATGGAAGGACTAGGGGTAGTTATTTCTCCATTTGTATTTTTAACCATTATTTCTCCATATACATTAAATATAAAGCTCCTTTGAAATGTGTACTGCATTGTTACATTAATCTACCTTCATTAAGAAACTCTTCTGTACTTCTTTACTGAAGACCTAAGTTCATCAAGGACCGAGGCTCCTGATTTTCTCCCCAACCAACCACCATAGTGGTGTAGTGCTTATGGCCATGGGTGGTACCTCATAGGACACAGGATGGTTGCTCCACTATTTCACCATCTGCAAATAGACACAACTTGATTTATTCCTTCCTGAACTGCATGTTTCCTATATATTTTTCTTGCTATGTTGCATTGGCTAAGATTCCAAATAGAATGTGAGATGAGTTATGAACATGCTTTTCCATGTATTAAAAAATCTTTAATTTGAATTTATCAGTTAAATTAAATTTGCTTCTGCCTTTGGGAATGTATTGGTCTTGGTGTTGGGATCTACATATAAGGAAAACGTATAGAACCAAAACGTATGGAACCAACCATTTTTGCATTCTTATCACATGTGTTCATTCCATAAAAAAATTATTGAGAGAAAATAGATATCTGTAGATTATCTTTTTTTTTTTTTTTAAAATCCTCAGCCCAGGATATTTTTTCCATTGATTTTTTTTTTTTTTTTTTTGAGAGGGAGCGGGGAAGGAAAAGAAAGGAGGGAAAGACAGAGAGAGAGAGAGAAACATTTATGTGAGGGAGACACATGGATTGGTTGTTTCCCACACATGGCCCAACAGGGACCGGGGACAAACCTGCAACTGAGGTTCAAGCCCTTTGGGAATTGAAACTGTGACCCTTCAGTCCACGGGCTGACATTCTAACCACTGAGTCAAACTGGTTAGAGCAGATTATCTTAATCAAGTTGAGAAAGTTCCTCTTATTTCTAGTTTTCTGAGAAATTTTATCCTGAGCAAGTACTGAATTTTGTCAAATCCTGGGTGCCTTTGACCTAAGCAAGTGCCCTGCCTGTAAAAAGAGAGACATTCTCCTGCTGGCCTTGAAAAAGCAAAGTCACCGTGAGTTCTGCCGCCACAAGTAAATCATTTCTGCTAATGGCAATGCAACCTTGGAAGAGGTCCCTAAGCCTCAACCAAGTCACACAGATTGCAGTCTTGTAAATTCCCCATCCGCCGCCCCAAAGAAAACCCATCTAAGATATTCCCAGTCTTGTGACACACAGAGCTTGTTATATTATAGTTGGGTATTGTTCACCACTGGATTGAAGATAATACTTCCTCTATTTATGTAAATTCAACAAATTATTAGGATGACATATGTAACTACTTGTTTGCTAACTGATGATACATCCGGGAGAAAAGAGTATTGTACAGTAATCCTAGTTCCCTCCCTTATCTCTTTTCATCTAGGCTGCTAACCTGCTGGGCCCTCTTCGCTGAAGCTCCTAAGCTTCAACTTTAGGAAGCTCATACATTCTCTAGCCCTAGTTCTTATATCATTTCTTATTCAGCAATGCAGTCTAAGAACCTCATTTATAGCCACTGCTACAGAGGCTCTCTAGGGACACTATTTCTTTTCCCCAAGCGGATGGGAGTTTCTGGAACTAGAATCAAATCAAATGGTTTGACAAAAATAAAAATGAGAGTGGAAATTAGCCATTGCCAAGCCTGGATTGTTATTCTCCATCCTTGAATCCAGAGTGTTTATTTTAGAGAGCTATAATGAGTTGTAGTCATTTGTTTGATTATAATGTTAATTAACTCTGCCTTCTCATAGTTCATAATGTCCATGAGGACCAGGAGTGTGTCTGTTTTGTTCCATCAATAACCAGAGCCTAGTAGAGAACCTGACACAGAGGAGTTCAATAAATATTTCTTAAATAAATGAGCCAACATATAATGTGCCTGGGGAGTGGGCTGGACCTCCCTCCTCCGTTGCATTCCTCTCCCATGAATCCAAAGGTTGCTGAGCAGGTACAAATGACAGCCTGAGGCTTCAGATGTTTATAATTTAGTTAATGTGAAAGGAAAGTCATTAATAAGAATCATTTAAAAAATGATACCTACAGCCCAGAGAACGAGTACTAATGAGTCAGGGAAAGGATTTACTTTTGTAGGCTGAAAAAAATCAGAGAAATATTCATGAGGTGAGGGAGGAAAAAATGCCTCTTTGAATATTAGGCAAGGATTAGGAGGAAAGAAATGTCTGTAGCAAAATACATGATTTTATCAGTTGATTCACAAATAGTTTACAGTGAATAAAAGTTCTATCTCATCAGGTTGTGTATGTATGCCTGCTTTCTAATAGTTTTTGTTGAAAATGGTTCCTAAGGAGTTGTGGAAACCTAAATCTCTAGTCATATATTCATAAAGCTTGATAATGTCCTATTGCAAAAAAAAAAAATAAAAAAAAAAAAATAACCCAAAGATTTGTATAGTTTTTATACTTGACTCAATTTAGGGAACCTTGGTTTTCATCTTTGGAATAAAGATGAAAACCACACACACACCTCTGTTGTCTTGTGGTTTGGTCTGCTTTGAGGATTTCACCTTTTCTAAAAAACACACAAAATGGCACACTGGCTATTGAGCTCACTTTCCTTGTTGTTGTTCTATGCAATAACCAGACAGACCCTGACCAACTTCTTTAATGAAATTTAACAAGATTCATAGACATGTGTTATACTTTTCAGAACTGATAACGTCTTATATTAATGAAAATTGTTAGGTTTCACTCCTTGTCATTAATTTAATTCTTATTTCATTGTTACTTTTGTTCATAGAACAAAGGTAAATCCACCAAAACATAAATTAGCAATATTTCCAGGATCTGCTGGTAATGCTCTTGGTATCTAGTTAATAAACTGCTTATGATTCACTTTAACTTACTAGAGCTCCTACATAAGTAAATTCCTTTCACTACTAGAGCTCCTGTATGGAGTTCCTAACTGATGTGGCATCTCTACTATTTATTTGTTAAGGGAAAGAACCTGCTTGGCCAGTGTGGCTCAGAAGTTGAGCATTGACCTATGCACCAGGAAGTTATGGTTCAATTCCTGGGCAGGGCACATATTGGGGTTGCAGGCTCAATCCCCAATGGGGGACATGCAGGAAGTAGCTGATCAATGATTCTCATCATTGATGTTTCTCTCTCTCTCTCTCTCTCTCTCTCTCTCTCTCTCTCTCTCCCTCCCTCCCTCCCTCTTTGAAATCAATAAAAAGTATATATATGATAAAAAGCCAGTGGTTGTAATGCAATAATGACCAAAGACTGGTCTGTGTGTGCCGGGAGGTGAGCAGGGCTGTGAGCATGGTGAGGCGCGTGTGAGTGGGCGGGGCCACATGATTTCATGTGCTGGGCTCCTAAATATATATATATATATATATATATATATATATATATGTATATATATATATATATATATATATATATATATATATATCCTTTTCCTAATTTCTGGAGCTGTAATGCTTTATACCAGGTCCTTTTTTTGAAAAATAATAACTATTAACTGAATAGTGGAGAAGACTAAATGACATTTCCAAAAGCAAGGAAGGATTAGCTCACAGGTCCAAGATGAAGTCATCTTGCTGTAAAATGCTAATTGTTCAATCTTTATTTGCACCAATCCTGTTAGAGCTCTCACTTGAAAACAAAACATATAACCCAGAATTTCCCTAAGAAGGCTCATCCTTGTAACCTGCAGATTCCTTCCATTTGAATTTCTCTGCTGGGTCATTTTCTCATGCTCAATGGTCTTTTTTAAAGTATAAAAATAAATATATTTCTATGTTCATTAAAAGATATTCTTTAAGCCCTGACTGGTTTGGCTCAATGGATAGAGCGTCGGCCTGCGGACTGAAGGGTCCCAGGTTCGATTCTGGCCAAGGGCATGTACCTTGGTTGTGGGCACATCCCCAGTGGGATGTGTGCAGGAGGCAGCTGATCAATGTTTCTCTCTCATCGTTGTTTCTCACTCTCTATCCCTCTCCCTTCCTCTCTGTGAAAAATCAATAAAATATATATATTTTTAAAAATGATATTATTTGTTATTTCCTGTAGATTTGAGTCAATTTTAAATTTAGCAGTTGAATAATAACTAAACCAAATAATGTTAAGGAATAGTTCTTTATTCTGTGATTGAAGATTATAATGTTTTAAAGAAATATGTCTTTAAGTAAAAGAGAAAGAGTGGAGCAGGATGGAGTGAAGCAAAGCATGACTTTTGATCTTCGAAAGATATTGACTAGTGATGACTGTGCTATATAAGATCAGTTGCATAATGTACTCCCTCTCTGATACCAAACTAAGAATATGCACAAAATTGATCAGTAATATCATGGATTGATAACATGGGAAAATCTTCAAGAGACTCAGCATCTCCCACTTGGGTACAATGTTTCTCATGTGGGGCATCTCTCTGTAACCTCCTTTCCAGCGAATTACTTCATTATCTAGACCTTGGGCATGCTACTATTGTTCAACTTACCACTTTTTGTTCAATGTATATGTTTATGTTCCCTCCTGGACTGCTAGCTTACTAAAGGCCAATGTATAGTCATATTATTATTTTTTTTAATCATCAGTATCTTGATTAGAATCAGCCTAAACAGTATGTATTTAAAAATAAGTTGTGCTTGTTGAAAGGTGGCACTACGGCTATGAATTTAAGTTTTTGTTTTAACCATTTTTATACATGAAGTTTACTGGGTGAATGGATGGATGGGTTTGTGGATGGATGGATGAAAAGATGGAATTAATTGTTATGGGTCTCCTTGTGTGATGTCTACATGCCAGACAATATACTAGGTATGTGAGTTACACCAAACAATCCAAATATTTTTCCTCGGTCCTCTTGTATTCATTCAACATAAACTCTGAGGTATAACCTGCCATTTGGGAAAAGAATATCCTCCCCATTAGGTGGAACTAAATGTTTTATTAGAGTCTAAGTCACCTCCTTGCCTGTGAACTCACACTAGCAAACTTTACCTGCACAGACATTCACAGCTTTGTTTTTAGTGCTATTTTGGGGAGTAGTATAAAATAAAAAATAAATTATGTGAATGGATGTTTTAAACAACATAATATTGAGGAAATTCAGTGATTTTAATACATTGTGTCTAAGGATTGGTGTTCAACTTACACACCTCCAAACTTCTTTCCCAGGAATCCAGTCCATATCTAAAAGTTCCTTACTTGCTGTTATTATTATTGACAGATTGTAAGGATGAGGAGAGTTTAATACAGAATAAAAACGCAACTATATGGGGAGGGCTGCTGGATACTAATGCCTGAAGCAGAGGCTGGGAATGAAACTTTCAATGTAATTAATGAAGTATGCTGCCAGCAGAAGTCAGTGGTCATTAGCAATGTGGGCAATGGGATGTGCTTGGGTAAACTTATCTCACACTTCCAGGTGACCAGCAGCACAGGTAAAAGGTGAAATGCATAAGTGTCACTCTAATGTTTTTTGTAGAAAAAAAATGTTGTGAAAGAGGAATGTGTAAAGAAGCAGAAGGCAAGCCTTTGGGTCACAGAATATTCATTCCTGCTGTTTGTGTAACCTGCACTTTCACATAACTGGTTCCATGGTTAGAATAATCTCTATCTCTTTTATATTTATGCTTGTTCGCCATCATATAGGCAATGTCAGGACATACAGTAAACTTGGGGAGAGCAGAAAAGAACAATCCCTCTAGTTTAAGATAATAATTGTTAATGTTTTTGGCATATTTTCTACCAGACAGTTTTTCTGTGAAGGTTTTTATTATTAACTAGAGGCATGGTGCACGGATTCATGCACATTGAAAGAAAATTAATTAAAAGGTGGCCAGTGGGGCAGGACAGGGCAACACAGGTCAGACACACCCAGGAGCCAATCTCCTACAGTCCCTCCCCAGCTGGCTGCACCTGGGGCAGTGCATGGGCTCAAAGGGTGTCTGTAGAGTGAGCTGGGTCCCTTTGGCAGGTGAGTTCCTCGACCTGACCTGCAGGGATTGGGCCAAAACCAGCAGTCTAACATCCCCTGAGGGGTCCCGAAGTGTGAGAGGGCACTCTGCAAAGTTGCTGTCGCTCAGCAGCTCCTGTGTTGAACATCTGCCCCCTGGTGGTTATGGTGTGCCATAGCTACCGGTTGGATGGTCAGACAGTCGGACTGTCACTTAGGCTTTTATATAATAGATGATGCAATTATTTAAAGAACCCTAAGAGGCAGGTGTTCTTTTTATCTTCATTTTATAAGTGAGGAAATTGAGGCACAGAGAGGATAAGTATCTTTGCTAGTGTTATATGGATAATAAACACCAGATTTGGCACTCAAAACCAATCAGTCTAATTCCAGAATTTGCATGCTTTTCCCTTGACATTAGAGCAGGGTCAGCTGACTTTGTCAGTGAATATTTGAAGCTTTGGGATTTTATGGTCTCTTCACTATGCCATTGTAGAAAGATGGCTATAAACAAGATGTAATTAATATGTGATAGGTATATGAGTGAGCATTTTTGTGTTCCAATAAAACTTTATGGACACTAAAATTTAAATTTGATATAATTTGCATGGGTCACAAAATAGTATTCTTTTAATCTGTTTACTCAACCATTTAAAAATATAAAAAAAACTATTCTTAACTTGAGGGTCAGACAAAAATAGGCTGTGGCAGTAGTTTTTGAAGACTTTCATTTGCATAACTGATGCATCATTCATTAACTTGTACATTCTCCAGGGCTTGGAAACTTAGCTTGTTTCCAATATGAAGTGCTTATCTTAAACAAAAATTAACCAAGATTGATGACATTATAATGAATATCTTAGTATATAAAATGTTAAATAATTTGTAGAATGTTTTGTTAAGGTATATTCGCAGACTTGATCTGCTTAAAGGGCATAAATGCCTCCATTACTCTTGAATTTTATTGCCCAACAGTTAAATAGCAGAATGACCAACATAGACTGCTACCACTAATCTAAGAGGACAGCATATTTTGTGGTTGCTGTTGCTGAAAAGACAGTGACATCAATGATTGAGCACATAAGAAACAAAATAATTAGGAGTATTTAAAAATATAAGATAACCACATTTTAAGATAAATTAAGGCAGTTCAGTGTTTTCCTTTAAGCATTTGAGAATTTTTTTTAATAATTTCTGCATGTCATCTCAGAGCACCATATCAGTATTGCATTTGAAGACAATAAGCCATTGGAGAGTGGATGAAAATTTTTTTTTAAAAGTACATGTGATCGAGTGTTCTCTAATTTTATCCATCTGAAACAACCTCCCCCACCATTAGCTTTAATTTGATAGTTCTTAAAAAAATGGCTTGATGGAAGGATGTCTGTTTTCTTGGGTAATACTTTCTAAAAATAGCAGTAAGTGGTATTTTATCACTTTAGTTATTACAGGATAGGCTTGAAGTGAGAGGATAAAATTGCTCTCACAGTTTTGGAAGTAGAGTTTTCCAAGGGGTGATTGAGGTGTGTGCCAGCAGTCACTTTGCACTTTCTTCTTCTTTTTTTTTTTAGATTGAGATATAATTGACATATAACATTAGTATTGCTTAAAAAACCCAGTGAAAATGAAAAGCCAGGCTGAATTCTGCCCAGTTGCATAGTGTTGTCATTGCCTGAGGGCAGAACTGTACCTGGTTCGCTGCTATGGAGGGTGGAATTCAGAGGCCCTTTCCCTGACCTCTTAGAGGTCACTTGTATTTGCTCAGCATCATGCCCTAAGTGGCTTCCCTTAGCCTCACCCCCTCATCAGGAACCAAGTGTGGAGAGACCTAGGCAAACTCATCCACATCTCTACTGGACAGACATCCCAAAGTTCTATACACCTGTTAGAAGTATCTTCATCACATAAAGATTCAGACAGTTTTCAGGTCACGAGGACATGTGGGTTGGTAGGGTTCCAGGAGTTGGCCCTTGGCCCATTGGAATTGATGGATGCAGACACCATATGAAGTGATGGGAGACTTTCACTCACAAGTACACTTCTTATATTTGTAGCAGGTATTTTAAGCTCAACAGGGATTTCCTTGAACCAATTCTGTTACCTTAGTGCAGTGGTTCTCAACGTTGGCTGCACATTAGCATCACCTGGGAATCTTTTTAAAATCCTGATTTCTGGGCCTCATCCTCCGGTAATTTTGTTTCTTTCTTACTAATGTTGTGGCCCCACCCCATAACAAAGAAACAGAATTTCCGGAGGATGAGGCCCAGAAATCAGGATTTTAAAAAGATTCCCAGGTGATGCTAATGTGCAGCCAACGTTGAGAACCACTGCCTTAGTGGTATATTTAATAAGTTGATACCCTTTGAACTGACTGACTTTACCCTTTATAATTTCCCTTGTACCTCAGAATAGAAGATTAATCTCTCTTGTGCCTCAGAATACCTTTGATTTTCTACTGTTCATAGTACACTTAAACATCTCAGATCAATTACTGGATTGCACATTTTACAAAATTGCCAAGGGAAAGAGAGGGGCAGTTCCCTGTGCTCCACGCAGGTCAGTCCACTTACATCTCATAAATCTATCTCTAAGGTTCATGTGTCTTTTTGAACATGAGGTACCCTTAGCTGGAAATTTCCTTTTGTTTGATCACGTTACCTCCTCTCCATCCACCTGTTAAACAAATATTAAAAAGGAGTCTTTATAAAATAATTGAGTCATCCCTTCTCCATTTGTGCTCCACTATACTCTGAAGAAATTATATTATAACATTTATACTGTGTTGATCACAGTGTTTGTGTTTGTTTTGTTTTTATACTTTCAGCCCAAGCATGATGCCCAAGAGTGAAATTAAAGCTTGTTAGAGTGGCTTGGTGTGTCTTGCCATTGACTAAACCCATGGTTCTTGACCAAGATTGAATATGAAAATCACTTAAGACAGTGGTCGGCAAACTCATTAGTCAACAGAGCCAAATATCAACAGTACAACGATTGAAATTTCTTTTGAGAGCCAAATTTTTAAAATTTAAACTGTATAGGTAGGTACATTGTTATTAACTTTATTAGGGTACTCGTAAGGCTTAGGAAGAGCCACACTCAAGGGGCCAAAGAGCCGCATGTCGCTCGAGATCTGCAGTTTGCCGAACATGGACTTAAGGAAAAAAAAAGTTAAATATAAATGCCCAGGTTTTATCCCAGATGGATTAAGTCAGAAAGTTTGGGCACAAAACTTGGGCATTGGTAATTTTAAAACTCTCCCCACGTGATTCTGATATTGTATGTAGCAGGGTTGAAAACCACTGGCCTAACCCATTAGCCAGGAGACCCATTCACAGATCCAGCTGTGAAATTCTTCTCAGACATAATCCTGCTATTTTTTCTTCTCACCCAGTGACACACCAAATGTATCACTTTTGAGACTCATCTCAAGCCCTCTTTGACATTCTGCCCATTTCTAATGGAAGACTGAGTGCTGTGCAATCTATTTCCAGAGCTCCCATGAATATTTATATGTGGCCTGCATCGTCACAAATTAGAGAGTAGCAAGATGAATGAGAGTAGTGAATCAGAGAAGACACACACTGTGATACGGGCAGAAATTTACTATCTTTTTTCTATTTAAAACCTGATGACTCACAGAACAAGGCAGTCCACATCCATTTCAGTAAATTCCTTAATGATCTCCAGCATGGCACCTTGGATTTTAGCACTACAGGGGGTGACTCAATTTATTCCCAGGGAGATATCCGTGTTTGTGTGTGTATGTGTGTGTGTGTGTAAATGAGATTGTTTTAAAATACAATAGAAAAAAAATAAATTACTAGGCTAATTGTTAATTATTATTGTTAAGCCTCATTTTCTATGTTGTCTTGATGATGGTTATGTACCTTCAACCCCTAATGAATAATTCTTAAGTCTGACAAAATGCTATTTGTTTCTAAATTGATTTTTAATGTCTTTAGTTTGCATTTTCTTCACTTAGTTAGCTTTCCAACAATCACTCATTAGATTTCCTTGCCTATTCATCTTTCTTGTGCTCAAGTTCAAAATAGAGTTTACAGGAGACAAGTGTCAAGATTTATTGTGGTAATGTTGCAACTTGACATTCTGTATGAGAAGGGCACAGAGAGAACAATAATATGCATCCTTTCATCTTAGTGTTTGATATCTGGCAAATGTGGAACTATTTAAAAACTGCAGATGATAGCATAAAATAAGGAAAACATCCCTATAGTGATATCCACAAGCCTAGATCATAAACACAATGGTGAGTGCAATATAATTTCATTAGGCCCAAGGCACAAGGTGGATTGAGCATGGCCTGTGGTATAAAATCAGTTTGATATTGTTCATTTCAGAGTTTGACTTATAAACATAAAAATGAATCATGATCACGGGGTTCCAAATTAGTCTTCTGGGTAAATAGATATTTAAATATAAAAGTCCCTATTTCTCCTCTCAATTTTCACTCCTTGACCAGTTAGTAAACTCCTCTATGTTGTCTCAGGGCTGAGGGTGCGCTATTCCCATTTGTTCATGTTGTACATTTTTTGCCACATCCCCAGATGATGATGTTTGACTTTCTTCAAAAATAGCCATTTCATTAGGCATTTAGTCATCCAACACTTAAGTATTGTGACCATACTTTTTATTAACCACTAAAATAGGCATTGAAGTTAAAGTCATTTCTTCTCTTTCTGAAGCTCACAGTCTGGCAGGGAGTCAGATTGTTAAATTAAAAAACATCAAATACTCATTGAAAACCATGATATGTACTATGTTGTTGAGGAATAGGGGAATCATGACAACCCTAAACAGAGACATCAGCTTTAAACTGAGGGTCAGGCAAAAATGAACATTCGCTGATGAAATAGTGTTTATGTTCATATGTGAAGGAATCTAATACATTTTTGTCAGAGTGGACAAGTGGGTTAAGAAATAATTATGGCCAGCACATTTTGTATATCATGGTCTCAGTGTTCTAGAAGAGACATTGTACTCATTTTGTGTTTGTAATTAAAAATATTGATTCTAATTCCAGTGTCCAAGGGCCAGCTGGTTCTCAGTGTATTGAGCCAAGCAGCCATATGACCAAAAGTGTAATGACATAGGTCTGGTTCCCTAGAAACAGAGGCTGAGATGAGAATTCTTATTTAAGTGACTTGTTGAGGACACTAGAGGCCTGGTGCACGGATACTTGCACCGGTTGGGTCCCTCAGCGTGGCCTGCGGGGATCGGGCTGAATCCAGCACCCAACATCCCCTGAGGGATGTAGTAGTGTGCCAAGTGGCAGGTGGCTTAGGAGGAGCCACTCCCACTTACCCAGCCCTACTCATCCTGGTCAGCTGAGTGTCTGCTTCCATCTTCCACTGCAGCTCCTAACATCTCCTGGTCTGCAGCTTTTAGCTATGGAGAAGTGGGTTCCTAGGGCGCAGTTCCCATGGCCTCACTAAGGGTGTAGACTGAGGCTTAGAGAAGTGGGGTGAGTACTCGAAGGGGACCTGGAGTGGACTGGGGAGTCGCGGTAGCTGCACAGCAAGGCCACCCACTTCACTCGCCATCCTGCAAGTCCTGGGATGGCTCCAGTCTGATAGGAGGAGGTGGGTGCTAGGGACAGAGTTCGTGGCCTCTTTTTTTCCCTCCCTCCATCCCTTGGTCCCGGCCGCCCAGGGAGGATGTGGTTAGGGGCACCACACCTCTGGAGTGGTGCCTGGGGAGCAGCGGAATTTGGGCTGATAGGCCGGCCTCCCAATGTGAACTGCATCTCAACCCCACCTGCTTGCAATCTTTCATACACTCAATGGCCTGTTTCTCTTTTTGTCTGTCCAAGTTGACTGCCTCCTGGTGGTCAGTGCACATCATAGCAACCAGTCAACCACTTGACCAGTTGCTTAGGCTTTTATATATATAGATTTTCTCAGAGGAGGACAAGTGATGGGAATAGGAAGAAGAGCGAGTTACTAGTATATAGGAAAGTGAGCCCAACCAGAGTCTAACTTTTATCATAGGAAACGTTGAACTTGAATTATTTCCCCCCAGAAACACACACACACAAAACATGAAAAGCTTCCCTTTTGTACTCATCTGAAGCAGTCATTGTGAAACACGAGGATGGTGATATTCCTGTTTACTCCTTTGGCTAGGAAACCCTTTGGGAAAAACAAACAAACAAACAAACAAACAAACAAACCACTGAAAGTAGAGTTGTAGTGAACTATTTGTCGACTCTCACAGCAATTGGTAAAGGAAATGTGGGTGGGACACTACCAGCCTCTACTTCCCCAGGGATCTCCCTGGATCAGTTGCAGCATGACTTGGGGACTGAGGGAAATGCAAATTACCAGATCCCTGCATCAGAAACTTAGGGGGTCAGGTAGGCCCCAGCAATTCAAGGGCCCCATGAATTGTTCCAACAAGCTTGCAGAGTCAATCTGATATATGCTCAAGGTTGAGAACCACTTTCCTGCAGGGAGCTTTAATTTTTTTTTAATTTTTAAAATATATTTTTATTGATTTCAGAGAGGGAGAGAGAGGTAGACACATCAATGATGAAAGAGAATCATTGATTGGCTGCCTCCTGCACCCACCTTATTGGGGATTGAGCCTACAACTCTGGCATGTGCCCTTGACCAGAATCCTACCCAGGACCCTTCAATCCACAGGCTGATGCTCTGTTCACTGAGCCAAACCAGCTAGGGCTCCTGCAGGGAACTTTGAAAGAGCTGGTAAAAAAATTAAGCTCCTCATTGCACCTGAACAAATCAACAAATGGAGACAATAGTAGCCTAATTTTGAGTTCTCTAAAAAAGATGATCATAATTTCAGGCAGCATCTTAAACTTCACAGGTGAATTTGCAGTTACTGGATTTCCACTTGCATTGTTTATTACTATTTCATTTCCCCCTGAAGTCTAGCTCAGTCATCAGCATCTGGGTTTGCAGCACAGATTTAACTTCACTATCTTGCTATTTGGGAGTAGGAGGTGGGGAACTGACCCAGTAAGTAGGTAAGTAGGTCAAAGCAGTAGCAAAGATTACTGGTGCAAGATAGAAGTGGCAAAGTGATGGGGTAATTAATCTCATATCTTTACTTTTGACAATCAGTATGAAATCTATTTTCTAATATTCTTTCCAGAAGTTGAAGGAGGTTTTTGAAAAGAAATAATACTAGATTTTTTTCTCTCTTACATTTAGTTAGTTGTGTGTGGATTCTATGGTGGTTTTAAAAATTGAGTGTAGCTGTAGGTAATATTCAGTTTATATATGATCAGTGATGTATATGGAAAATTCATATATGTTATTTAAGGACTATGTAAAGGATTATGTTTTTTAAATGCTTTCTTATTGGCCACTTTGGTATTTAACTTGTGTCTTTTTATTGTTTTGCAAGTAAATGATGCTTAATTCATCCAAACATTCATTTATTCTACCAAGATTTATAAATTGCCTACTATGTGCAAAGCTCCTTGTTCGATGCTGTCAATATAGTGCTGAACAAAATGGATAGGTTGCTGCTCTGGAGAAGTTTACCATCTGTGTTAGTTTCCTGTTGCCGCTACAATAAACTGCCATAAACTTAGTGGGTTAAAACCCTCAGCATCTGAAGCTAAGAAGCAGGTCTTATTAATTACAAATTTACCATGTCTGGGAATACAAATTAATATTATTGGTATGATAAGTGTGTCCAGGCTCATACTTCCCTCTTTTCAGTTAAATTTGAGTACCACCTGAAGCAGGTGGGTAGAATATTATATTGCTTTATATTTTTAGAGTTAATCGTAATTTCCTTCATATACTCCTGCTTCATTCTTTCATCTCTCCACTTTAAAAATAACATTTTTTCATGGGGCTAATACATTTTTTCTTATAATTCGTCCATACATTTTCATAAATGTTATCCCATCATTTATGATGCCAAGTATAATCACCTTTAAGATTTATTGTGTAGCCCTGGCTAGGTGGCTCAGTTGCTTGGATCATTGTCCTATACACCAAAAGGTTGAAAGTTTGATTCCCAGTCAGGATAAATGCCTGAGTTGCAGGCTCTATCTCCAGCACGGGGAGTGCAGGAGGCAGGAAATCAATGATTCTCTCTCATCTTTGATGTTTCTCTCTCTCTCCTTCTCCCTTCCTCTCTGAAACCAATAAATTATATTAAAAGAAAGAACACATATCCTTGGATGGGGATTAAAAAAGCATTTGGTGTGTAGACTTATAGGTATTTTCCCTATGCACATATCTATAATAATAAGGGTGTAATATGCTAATTAGATCAGATGTCCTTCCGGATGACCATCTAGACGAAGCCGGGGCTGAGAGGGAAGTCTGGGTCTCAGGTGCCTGTGGGTAGCCAGAGGGAAGCCCAGTTCCTGGGTGCCATAAGGAAGCCAGTGCTGGCAGCCGGGGGAAGGAAGGCCTAGTCTTGCACGGATTTCATGCATCGGGCCTCTAGTGTATTTATAGAGCTTTAAATGCTCTTTGTTAACCTGAATTTGTCCTTTTCACACTATATGCTGACATCTTTGTGTATAAATTGCATGTAGTATTAATATTTTTTAGTTCATAGTAGTGGTTCTAATAATGTACAACAGATACTTTGACTATGTTATTGCCAATATTTTCCTATAACAAACAATGTAGCAGTGAGCATCCTTGTATTATTCTCACACAACACATTATTCCCCCCTTGGGATACATTCCTAACAGCGGAGCTGTAGGGCTAAAGGACATCTTTGTTCTTTCTCTAATTTATGCTCTGTTGACATATTTTGCACTCGCAGAGAGCTGACTTAAAATCATATTGAGCAACATAGGGTAATTAATTTAAATAAACACAAACAACAACGAAAAAAGAATGAAGAAAAAAATATGTCCCTGTGTTCTGGTTCTGTGTCTAAAAGGACAGTAATGGTTGCAAGAAAGCAGTCATTCACAGAATATTCTTTGTTTGTTGCTTTATGTTTTAATAGAGTGGCACATATCTCCATTTAGGTAAATGGTATCCCCTGCCATTCGGTTGTTCAGACCAAAAATCTGGACATGTTCCTGCTTCCTCCCTTTCTCACATGTTCCACAGGGTCCATTACCAAGCCCTGCTCAAGCTGACTGCTTCTCACCATGACCTTTGCTGGTCTCGCTCTTGTTCAAGCCAAGGTCACTGGACTTAGGCATGGCTCTTCTGATCTTTTGGCTTTGATTCCTGATCCTTTTCAATTTATTTTCAACACAGAAACTATAGCTGTGCTTTAAATCTGTTAGATCCTGTCACTCCACTATTCAGCATCATCCATGGGATGTCCTTAGAATGTGAAACAAAACCCCAGGCCCTTTCTCTCCCGCTACTTAAGCCTCCCTGCTGTTCCCTGACATGGTAGCCACAGAATTATATTCCCTGTTCCCATCTCTGTTTCCCTTCCCCAATTATCTGTAGGCCTTGCTCCCTCTCTTCCAGATCTCTGTTCAAATGTCCCTTGGCACCTTACCATCACTCTCCATCTCCTTAACTGCTTTAGTCTGTCTTGATAGCACTAACTACTGCCTGGAGTTGTGTTTTCTAACCATTTATATGTGTATTAACTGTCTATTTCCTTCAGTATTATATGAGCTCTAGGAGGGCAGATATGTTGTTTGCAGTATTTGACCAGACCCTGGTTCACAGAAAGTCTGAAATATCAGTTGAATGTACTCATACACGCGTGAACCAAGGGTTACGCTCCAATGTACGGCTGGCCAGGTCTGACCCTGAATTCCTTTATGCAGGTCGTGGATATGCTTGGGAATTGAATTATATGCCAGGCTGCTGATTTTAAATAATGATTTAAGAAATAAATTCCCTGTACATTCTTAATATTTCTGACTGAGTGTGGCATACATGTTCAAAAATCAGCTAAGATGAGAGGAGGAAAACTGGAAATAAGCATACTTTCTTGAAAGATGAGGATTAGAGAATGCATCTATTTCCTCAAGAAGTAGTTTCATTTTAATTCTTTAGAACATTGTTTTTAGCATTTAATTTTTTTCTTCTAAGTGCTATGAAGTGTGTGTGTATGAATGTTTCATTAACAAACCAAAGCAGCTACCATGGTTTCCAAAGTCTGTTGAAGCATACTGTAATCATATGTACCAAGAGATGACAGTTTTGTAACTGTGGATTACGGAGCTGAGAAAATACTTTATTCAGTTGATTTGAAATTTAATTTTATCCTCTGTACTGCTTCACAATGCTCCTGACTGAAGCACCTGAGATTCTGTTTCCCTACAAGTCCGATGGAGCTCAGAGCATGTGTTGAGAAATGCTAAATGTAGCCCTGGATCATTTGTACGGCAGCCAGAGGAGGTCTGCATCAGTTCTTAGCCACCCACAACGCTAATTAAATTTACCCAGGCGAAAAGCAAACACCCACCCCAGTTATTTTGAGCTGCTTTGCTGAAGCACTGGGTAGGCCTTCTGCCTCCCAGCACTTCCCCCACCCCAAATCCATGGGCGTCCATCAAGAGGTCAGAGCAGAGCATCATTCCTTTTGGAAACACTTAAGAGAAATTAAATTAGAAAACTATGGCATTCTTATCACTAGTCTACTTCTGTAGTGTGAACACTCCCTTTCCTTATACCTTTCCTCTGTGGAGTAGAGTTAGTTGGAAGAGCATGGGTCTTGGAACCAGATAGGTCTGGGTTGGATGAAAGCTTCAGTGTCTTATGTGACTTTGGGAAGACCATGTGCAAGAGATATAACGGAACCTTCATCACAGGATTGGAGTGAACACTTCAAAAGTTAGTATATGTAGAGAAAAATAATTAAATTTAACAATTACGATTACTTCCTTTTTCTATAACCCCCCTTTTTTTTCTTTGAGACACGATGATGTTATTCTTTCATTCATGAAACAGTTTGTTGTTTTTTTTTTAAGTTATCGACAGTATTTCAAACACTGGTTATGGTGGAGAAACAGTGATAAATGAAACAGTCCCTGATCTTATGACACATTCTATTTGGGAAGGGAACAATGAACATTTAAACTAATAGATAATGTCATTTTAGATTATAGTACATCCTTGAAGAATATAAAGCAGGTTCTGGAACAAAGAGTGACCGTGAGGAGTGGGAGCAAGTTCAGGTAGTTTGATCAAGGACATTCTCTTTGTAGAAGTGACATCTGAACTGAAATGTGAAGGGTGCAAACCAACCCGATGGTAAGCAAGAACAGCTGTTAGCAAATTGGGAGAAGAGAAATCTAAGACAGGAAGTATAAAAATCGTCTCCTGTTTGTGGAACTGAGAGAATGTGAAAGAGGAGGAATGGACAGTAGTGGGAGAAGCTGGGGAAGAAGCTGTTGAGTTTAGTATAGATCCAAACCTACAGAACTGGACTTTGCTTTATTTTGCTCTGCAGTAGAAAGCTTTTGAGGTGGGTTGAGCAGGAGGATGATCAGGTCCCATTTACATTTTTACAGATTCTTAGTTTAGACTTTCGGACAATGGCCTGTGAAAGGACAAGACTTATGACCTTTATTTTTAGTATATGAGGCAACTTTATTGAATAGTTGCCCTCCTGAGTGAGTGAATGTGACCTTATTTGGAAAGAGGGTCTTTGGCAGATATAATTAACATAAGGATCCAGAATGAAACACCCTTGGATTTAAGATAGGCCCTGTATTTGATGATTGGATCTATAGAGAAAGGAGAAGGAGGTACATGGCACAGAGACACACTGAGGGGAAGGCCATGATTCCCAGCAGCCACCACAAGTTATGGGAGAAGAGAAATCTAAGACAGGAAGTATAAAAATCATTTCCTGTGAAATGATAACAAAACAAATTTACCTGAAACGATGCCTCTAGAAAGAGCCAACCCTGTCAACACCTTGATTTGGGACTTCTGGCCTCCAGAATTGTGAGAAAATAAATTCATGATGTTTTATGCCACCAACTGTGTTAGAGCAGCCTTGGACAATAAATAAAGCAGTCAAGGCATCATTTATAGGAAGAGAAATGCAAAATGCCTCTTTGATGGCCCCAGAGCAGTGTACTTTAGGATTGAAGAAGAAAAGGAAGCTGTCTTCTGAAGGCCACACTGGGAAGGTGTGCTGTTATTTGACAGGAATATCGATTTCTCCAACTTGGATTGAAAATCTCTTCCGTGGGGTGGGCGGAGGGGCATCTGAATAGCAGACCCCAGGAACAGACTCTGCTTACTTAAGTGGACCCATCCCATTCCCAAAGGAAACCCCCCTCATGCTGGGAGAGCTGACTAGAGGCCAAAGCCATTTCTTTCATTTTGGTGACCTTGTTATTTCTAATATACTTTGTCATTTGCCAATAGGGTAATATTACAATCAGTAGCAATAGTGAGGACAGCAGGTCCTTGGATAGCACTGTTTTGTTCAATGTCATTTTGTTATAACGTTGATGAGATGCTGTGGGAACTTAACTCTTGTTTATATCAATTAGCCTCAGGTAAATTGGTTTTGTTATACCTCGTTTCGCTTAAAGTCACAGGGTGTATTGAGGACATTTAGTGAGGACTTCCTGTGTCCTGAAGCAGGACCACTTCCTTAATACAAAGGCCTTACTCTGGTTACCTGCAAAACTGATCAAGACAAGGGATCCTTACCAATGGGATATGTACAGAGTGATATTTGGAACTGAAGGAGAGGGACAGAAATTTGAGGATGTGGCATTTATTTGTCCTTGACATTTCTCAAATATAATAGAGAGTTAACATTCATTGAATTTCCAAAATGTGTTAATGTCCTATGCTATCACTTTTTCATCTAGTTCTTACAATATTCTCAGAAGACGTATTAATTCAATTTTAAAGATGAAATAGCTGAGTCTTAAAAAGACCCAGCCATTCACCTACCAAATGTCTGTTATTACACAGAAGCAGGTTTATATATTTAGCCATCCAGTTAGTTTATTGGTAAAGCTAGGATTTTAACTTTGTCTATCTCAGCGGTTCTCAACCTGTGGGTCACGACCCCTTTGGGGGTCGAACGACCCTTTCACAGGGGTCGCCTAAGACCATCAGAAAACACAAATATAATTACATATTGTTTTTGTGATTAATCACTATGCTTTAATTATGTTCAATTTGCAACAATGAAATTGGGGGTCACCACAACATGAGGAATTGTATTAAAGGGTCACGGCATTAGGAAGGTTGAGAACCACTGGTCTATCTGAATCAAAGCTTTTCTTTACACCCATGGGTTATCATAACTTTGCCAAAATTATTCTGCCATAGACCTCCTTAATTAACACAGAGATATTGTTTTAAATTTGGGTGATAATGGTCATGTTGGTCATAGAGATTGACTGGTAGACACCCAGGAGCCTGTGGATATTGAAGCCACTGTTATTATGACACAGGATGGGAGGGCAGTGGAGGAAAAGTCACTTTTTTATTCATCCTTGACTTCCTCAGTAAAACTCGTATGTATTGTGAGCTCATACAATTGGAGAAAGAGAGAGAGAGAGAGAGAGAGAGAGAGAGAGAGAGAGAGAGAGAGAGAGAATTGACCATGTCATCGTCCCTCCCCATGTTCTCTCTCTCCAAGCCAGAAGGCTTTCTCCCTGATGGTCCAGAGCTGATATTCTGACTTGAGCCCAGTCATTAAACACTAATTAGATTGGTGCTCTGCTCTCCTTCTAGTTCAAGTTTTAATAAACTGTTGCCTTTTCCCCCACTGTCTTTTTCTTGAAATCCCAGACAGGGTCCTCCTCTTCTTCTCCTCTCTGTGGCTTAAACTCTCAGTCTGGGTATGTTTCCACTGTGAGCAAGGTGATTTAGATAAAAGGCATAAAGAGCCAAACCACCTGGAGTGAACACATTTCTTAAGAGGAAAAAAAAAGTATAAATAGAAAAATCCAGATCCACTTCCCTGACACTGCACACTTGTTTCTCGAAGAGCACTTTGGATCTTGCACATTGTAATTTGCCCATTAAAAATCAGTGTCTTGGTCTCTGGACTTAATTAATTTGAGAGTGCTTCTGGGTGAGTCCCTTGGATATTGTTTAATCTTTTGACTTGAAGATATCATCAGGGTCAGCCTCCCCCAGTGGCCCAGTACTATTAGCTTACCCTACTAATTTGGTCCCCATGAATGTTCCCTTTGAATTCAAAGAGAGCAAATTTATGACCCACACCTTGGCCATGATTAACCCTGCCCCAGCCATAATAAGTAAGTAAAATGATGATTTTTAGAAAAAGAATGATTTCCTTTATAAGACTAGATACTTTTGCACAGGTGGCTATGACTATTTTATCTTTTTTAAAATTTCTATGATTATATTTTTAAATATCTGTGACTATAGCAAAACAAGTGTCAGATGAGCATTATAATATTCTTTCAAAATATAAGTGAATATTATTATCATCATCACCATCATCAACATCATCATCTTCAGTATCGGGCACTGAGGAATTGGGGATGCTCAAGTTCCATTTGCATATTATCAATTGCATCAATAACCCAAATTCTGAATTAACTATATATTAACCAGGTATGATGTTTTGGTGTATATTAAAAGTAGTATTTGTACACCACAGTTATGCATTACTAGTAGCTATGTGGATAAAGGGATTATGAGAGTCAAAGACCAATATTTAGTGCAGTAAAGAAAGTACAACTATGCATCAAGTACTATGCAAAGTTATATGGGGAATTTAAAATTAAGGAATTATTTCCTATGCATAGTCTGAGTGTTCTAAACAAGCTTACAAGTATTATTGCAAGTGCATTCTGCCATATTTTATTGTTGCTCTATTGCATTATAACAGCATCACTATCGATCTAATGGCTTAAAATAACACCCATGTATCCTCTCACAGTTTCAGTAGGTCAGCAATTCAGACAGAGCTTAGCTGGGTACACTTTGGGGCCTGACACGAGGCTGCAGCTAAGGTGACTGCCAGGCCTGAGGTCTTAGGTAGGGTTTAATTGGGGAATGATCTCCTTCCAGGCAGGACCAAGTTCAGTGCACATTGAAGGGAAGGTTGAAACCATGGCTGCAAAGCATGGCAGGCCCTTAGCAAGCTTAGGGTTCTTTAAGAGAATTGCATTAATGTCACCTTGCCGGGAGCCGGTCCATGCTTGCTGTTTCAAGGGACCTGGCATATATGGCATACTGTTCTTAATATGTTTGCTCACCTTCTTGGCACTATGTGTTTTAACCAAGGTCTCTGAGAAAGGTTGTTTCCCCAGGTAGGGATTTTCCCCTGAAGTTAGGGAGGGAATAAAACTCTTAACTAAGTGCCAGGTGGGTAATTAATCACTTTAACTACGAATAATCATGCTTAAGCTACATAATCTTTACTCCCTGGAATGGAGATAAGAAACGCCCTAACCTTTGGAATAGAGATTGATAGGATTGGAGTCAACTGGTATAAATACAGATGTAACAAGACAGAACTTAGAAGACAGAACCTACACAGAGAACTTAGAAGACAGAACCTACACAGAACCTACAGACAGAAGAACTTCGCTGGAGAGAACATGGCAAAAGATCCTGGACTGAACCTGACTACAGAAATTGGCAAGAGAACCTGACTAGAACCTGGTGACTGAACCTGGCTGGAGAACCTGGACAGAACCTGGCTGAAGAACCTAGCGAGGGAACATGGCTACAGAACCTGGCTGGAGAACCTGGAGAACCTAGCAAGAGAACATGCACACAGAACCTGGCTGGAGATCCAAAGCAGAACCTCTCTGGAGATCCAGACCAGAACTTGGCTGGAGATCCTGGCTGGAGATCCTGGCTAGGCTGCTGATCAACTGAACGCTGTCTCCGTGTCCTTCCTTCTTTGCCGACTCCGTCCACACCTTTGGGGACCCCTGGACCTGCTGGGGTTGGACCCCGGCATCACCTTATATGAAACACAACACAGACCTAAGAAATTTGACACCATGTAGTGAGTGCAGCTAGGCATTCTGCATTAGCATAGTGAAAGCTTTAAAAATAAACCTTTTTCTGCACAATGACACAGTAAAAGAAGCTTGAAGCAGCCTCAGAAAGATATAGTAGCTGCCAGCAGGGTGGGTGAAATATTTAAGAAAACAATTTGTGGAAGGGATTATTTGAATATTATTTGTATTACCACTCCTCGTACCAATGAAAATAACTAAAACTGTGAAGTACTTACAACATTACAGACATTTAACTATTATCTTATTTAGTCCTAATAAGGTCCAATTATGAGAGCATTATTATTACTTTTTTACAGATAAAGAAACTGAGACTTAGGTGATTTGCAACTTATTTAAAATCACACAGTGAGCAAAGGTAGAGCTGGGAATCCAAGTCCTCTATTTTTATTTATTTATTTATTTATTAATTTACTTTTTGTTAATTCTCACCTGAGGTTATTTTTCCATTGATTTTTTTTTTAAGGAGAATGAAAGGGAGGGGGGAGAGACAGAGAGAAACATTGATGTGAGAGAAACATATCTATTGGTTGCCTCCTGCAGGAGTCCTGACCAGAGTCCAGGCCGGGGAGGACCTGCAACCAAGGTATGTGCCCTTGACTGGAATCAAACCTGGGACCCTTTGGTCTTCAGGCCAATGCTCTATCCATTGAGCCAAACCGACTAGGGCCAAGTCCTCTATTTTTAACAAATATAAAACATTGCAAAGCTGCAACTGTGGCATGCTACAAGGAAAAATAAATTTGGTGTAGTTTTAAAAAGAATTATACAAAAAAACCTTTTTGGCAGACTCTAAAGGTAGAGCTGTTGGTAGCAATAGGGCCTACAAAATAGTTTGTGATTTATTGCTGGGTGCTTTACCTCCATTGATGGTACTTGCAACAGGCCTGAAATGAAGATATTCATGGGATTTCTTTTTCTGGCTATTAGCAGGGAGAGCAAAAAAGTTTCAACAAACTTGTGACTGTAGTGGATTCTAGTAACAGGTCCCTTGCTGGGTTCACATGCAGAGCAAATATTAATGTCATTTGGAAGAGGCTGTTGAAAGAAAAATACCACATGATCTCACTCATTTATGGATAATAAAGACCATTCTAAACTGATGAACAAAAAGAGATACAGAGGCAGAGCAGCATTGAACAGACTGTCAAACTATAGCGAAAAGGCTGGTGAGGGTTAGGGGAGGAGGGCAGGTAAGAGATCAACCGAAGGACTTGTGAATGCATATAAACAAACCAATGGACACAAGACGCTGGGGTAGGCCACAGGAAGGTCAAGGGGAAAAAAAAGGAGACATATGTAATACTCTTTGTAATACTTTAAGTAATAAAACAAAATTTTAATAAAAAAGGAAGAGGCTGTTGATACATGGACTGCTAAATTACAGCAATTTTAATACAAGTCACTTTCTTTTCTTCTCTTTTTTTTATTGTTTAGTGAAAAGTCCTATCTGCTAACAGCTAGGTACTGCCATTTTGAGTGCTAAGAGAAATCTGGAATAAAAGCCAAAAACAAATGGGGTTTTAGGCCTGGCCCAGTTTATGCTGAGTGGATTAGCCTCTGTGAATTGTTGACTGGACTATTTTATATATTGCTTTGTACAGTACTTACAGCGTTGAGCGGAAATGGTAATCCACTTTCTTTCCCAAGAGGTGCAATTCTCCTTGAACCAACACAACAGCATGCATACATTTCCTATCAATCATTTGTCATTTGGTTGTGCACTTGCCCAAATTAGATGATTACTAAACACAGTGAGAACAAGAGAGAGGAGACGTGTTCCTCCACTGATCGGGAGACTGATTTTGGCACCAAGAGAAGCCGGTCATTTACATTTTGCTGTGCGAAGGGTTAGGGCAAGAGATTCAAATTACATTAAGAGGATTTAAAAATAAAGATAAAAGTTTTTCTTATATACCTGTCTCTAGCAATGAATCAAGAGAGGACCAGTACGCCAAAACCGGATTGGCTCAGTGGATAGAGCGTCGGCCTGCAGAATCAAGGGTCCCAGGTTCGATTCCGGTCAAGGGCATGTACCTGGGTTGCGCGCACATCCCCAGTGGGAGATGTGCAGGAGGCAGCTGATCGATGTTTCTCTCTCATCGATGTTTCTAACTCTCTATCTCTCTCCTTTCCTCTCTGTAAAAAATCAATAAAATATATATTTTTTTTTTAAAAAAAGAGAGGACCAGTAGAGTATTAAAAGGATGCCTAATCATATTTCATTTTTATTTAATTTTGCTTCTTTTTCTTTCATTCCTTAAGTTCTGTTACATTTGTTTTTCATAAATCATTAAAATAATAGAAGCTTCAAAATTTTGTATTCCTTTTCTTCCTTTGAACAAATTATTTCTCCCCAAAGAGTGAGTGGGAAGGTCAAGATATACTTTGTTGGGTTTATGTTTAGCTGCAGTCATATAACTCTTCAAATTGAAAGGGAAAGAGGCAAAAGGAAACCTTTTTCTCACAAATTGTGCATATTGACAAGCTTTATAATGGAGTCCTACAAATTACACTCTCTCAGCAAATTTGCTAGTGTCGGGCATCCAAACCCTGGGCCAGGGGTTATTTCTCGTTGACTAATTGAAATGAGCACTGCATTTGAGAATTTCCCCATATGTTAGTCTATTTATATAATTTCACTCTTCCTTGTTGATAGTAGTAATCCATGATAACATGGAGATTGGTTAGCGAAAACTGAACAAACTCTGTCCCAATGAAACAGTATTATTTGTTAGGTTTTAATTCATTCGTATTTTTTTCTTAGCTCTTTCTCTCACTTTGTGATATAACTAAAGCAAAGCAATAGCAAAGGAATTGATTTTCTTAGATGTTGTATGTCATACACCAAACTTTGGGGTCATGGAAAAAATACAATCAACTATTGAAGAACAGAATAATAATATAAAAAATAGCACTATGCTTGCTACATCTCTGCTTCCAGAAGCAAGGACAGAATTGTATTTTCAGGAAGTTCAGTGGTGTTAGAAGCCAATGAGGAATTTTGGCAGAGTCCCTACATATAACTGTGATGCAATTGGTGATGCATGAGGAAGAGGTTGCCACTCTTCTTCTTTTTTTAATATATTTTTATTGGTTTTAGAGAAGAAAGGAGGAGGAGAGAGAGATAGAAACATCAATGATGAGACAGAATCATTGATCGGCTGCCTCCTGCACGCCCCACACTGGGGATCAAGCCAGCAACCTGGGCATGTGCCTGACCTCCTGGTCATAGGTTGACACTCAACCACTGAGCCATGGCAGCCAGGCTGCCACTCTTCTTGAACCAAGACAGACTAATCTAGATTCCAGAATATTACTTACAGATTGAATGCCCTAACATATTCTATTGTGCTGATGAAAAATATAAAGTTGCCATTTATTTTCTAACAGCTAGATTTCTCTTTCTTCTCTTTTGTGTTTTTTTTTTCCTTTGCCTATTCTCTCAATAAAGACAGTAATTTTTAAATTGAACTAAAAAATTGGAAAGAAAAAAATAACTTCATGTGTTTATTCTATGAATTTAACAGAGACCACCTGCTTTATTCTGCTTTTAGGGCAAAATTCTTCACTTGATTTGAAGGTTTACTTTGACTAATCTTAGCCTTATAACCTGATCATGCTTCAAACCATCAATCAGCCGCTGCCTTAATCAGCCCAGTATTCTCTGCTGCAGAGGTAGCCTTATGTATTAGCTCTGTGGTTTATTGAGACATGTCTTTAATTTTCTTAAACATTAGTTTTTTAATCTGTAAAATGTGCAGGCTAATATTCTTGAACTCAGAATGTTATTATGGGGACTGGATGATGTATAGAAAGAGTATCAAAGTATCAGACAGTAGTCATTAAAAAGATGTGATATTGATTCTTACTTGTAAGGTGTTTGCTCATATTTTGACTATTCTATCCATTTATTCAATAAAATTGTAGAGCTTTATGTACTGTCAGTTACTGTTTCAAATGAAGGACAATAGTCAACTAAAAATAGAGTTATGCCATTACCCTCACATTAGTTACCTGCTATTTTAACTGGTTGCATGAGGAAAACAGACTATTCATGGAGATAGGAGACTTGCAATCTAGTTCCTGTTCTAATACATCTCTGTGACCTTGAACTTCCCACATCTAGGAAGTTCAATGTCACACCACACCATTACATTGTTCTCTTCCACAGCAAGCATTTGTAAATCTTTGCCTGATACACAGTAGCATCTGAGTGTACTGTAATTTAAATTTGTCACTAATTCTAAAAATATATATATGTCTTCTCTTTGTCATTAGATTGCAAACTCCTTGAGGACAGAAGCCAAGCCTTGAAATAATGTAAAACCCTCACCACACCCCAAAACCTACTGAGAGATCTACCCCTATATCTGACACAGAGCAAATATTTCTTACTTGATTATTTCTCATCTCCACACTCAATTAATATATTATTCTTTCAAGTGTTGATATTATTTCAAGGATTTTCATTAACCTGTTAGTAGAATAAAATATTGGACATGAGAATGTGGGTCTGTATGTATGTATGTATGTGTTTGACTTTTCTCTTGTTCTTAGAGCAGGATTTCTTACCATTAACATCCATATATCAGAAGTTTGAGTCATTTTACACCATTCTAGCCTCCTACTTATTAAATAGCAACTTATCTTTAAAGACAATTTATACCTGAAACTATTTAAAAATAACCATTTGCTATTTCTGTATTATCATACTTCATAAAGTATAATTATCACATTCTGGATGATAGACAAAGAAAACTGTATGAAGATCGCATGAATCACATCTTTCTAGTCCCTAAGCTCATTCCACACAAGTCTTCTTCCCCTAACCTTAAGTCCAACCTCCCAAGTTTATTTTATTTCTTCATCTATTTATTCAATTATTCTTGCATACATTGATAAGTATAGTCATTCATTTATCCATACTTCAATATTTATTGAGTCCTGACTATGTGTTAGACCAGTGATGGCGAACCTATGACACGCGTGTCAGAGGTGACACGCAAACTCATTTTCTTGGTTGATTTTTCTTTGTTAAATGGCATTTACATATATAAAATAAATATTAAAAAATATAAATCTTTGTTTTACTATGGTTGCAAATATCAAAAAATTTCTATATGTGACACGGCACCAGAGTTAAGTTAGGGTTTTTCAAAATGCTGACACGGCGAGCTCAAAAGGTTCGCCATCACTGTGTTAGACACTATTAATAAGTAGTGTTAAGTACCCTGTGAGAAAACAGTTGACTGTCACCTGCATGGACAATCCTACATTGACTCACCTAACCCCAGGCTTCTTTCTTTCCATGTGTTTATGCTTCCCTCCTCTCCAAGTGTTATCAGAAAATAATTATTTCATTGGGTCCACAATAATAAAAAGACCCCAATCAAGAGGTGTTTCTTGTAGTTTTGGGTGGTTTTCTTTTGTTTAATACAACTTAACATAAAACATTCCCTTACCAAACCTCCATAGATGGATTTTACAAACTGTAACCTCTCCCTAATACTAATACCAGATTTTGATCTCAGAAAAGGCAAATTGCACTTTTATTAGAATACTTACTTGTTCACAATTCCTAAATGATGCTATGATTGTATGGTGATGAAGGTATAGTTACCAGTTTTTTAAGTTAATGTTAGCTTATTTATTCCTAAGAGTATATGTTTGTCATCTGCTCTGAAAAACATATTTTCAAACACAGCAGTTTTGATTAATAACATTTTTTCTAGCACAACTGATGTTTGAAACTTTAGGTAGTGATGAGGAATAGAAATCTACTGACCTTAAGGTGTTATTTCCTGTGTGACCAAAAAGTGGGAATTTTTTTTAAAGTAGGTAGTTCATTAGGAAGCCTATGAGGAAACATGACACTGAGAGACCGTGCAATATGTTAAGGCAATGTGATGTGAAAGCAATTGAACAAGAAAGATGCAGACGGAATACCATGTAGGATTTTCCCCATGGGAAACTCTAAGTCCAGCTCAGAAGTATGTGCTGGGCTCTGTCTTTGAGCTCCTCTGGGAACCACATTTGCTAACGGACCTTGTGGGTGGTGCACAGATGTCCTTACTTATATAACATTTTAAGAAAACCTGTATTGTATATTTTGAACCACATAGGCAACTGAGCAAAAACAGTTGACTCTCCAAAATAATAATATTAATTAATAATGATGATGATGATGATGATTTTCTTTGCTTAATCTGAAGCATAATCTATCCACTCTCTCGCATATGCCAACTGTTTCATCATCCTGGCTTCAAATAAGACCTTCCATAATGCTTACAAGAGGAAAATGTATGCCAGTGCAGAACGCCAAGAAAGAGACTTCCTCAATTTTGCTTAACTCATCACTTTAGTGTACAGACGCACTCATTGTTTACAATGTATTCAGCACCACTAGGTTTCTATTTCTTTTTAATCAACTATGTAAGTTCATAGTCTAGAGTAGTTTTAGCAAACGTTTTGCTCTATAGTGCTGATATTTTAGGCTGTATGAGCAATATGGTCTCTATTGCAACTATTCCGTTCTGCAGTTGCACCGTGTAAGCACCTATAAAATTACATAAATTAATGGGTGTGGCTGTGTCTGTAGAAAACTTTTTTTTTTTTAAAGTAAAGGAGGCCACCCGACAGATTTGGCCTACATGCCATCGTTTGCTGACCCCTGTTTAGAAGGTCAAATATTTGTTATAAAAATGGCAGTCCCCTTTCCTGGCTACATCCCACTCACTAGAATCTGTGTCTCTTAATTATTATAGTACATTTTAAAATATGTTTTCATTGATTTCAGAAAGGATGGGAGAGGGAGAGAGAGAAACATCAATGATGAGAGAGAATCGGTTGCCTCCTGCACATCCCCCACTGGGAATTGAGCCTGAAACCTGGGCATATGCCCTGACCAGGAATCAAACTGCAGCCTCCTGGCTCATAGGTTGATGCTTGCCAGCCAGGCTATTTTAGTACATTTTTCCAAAACGTACCTCCATATTTTTATATGGCATGGCATTTATGCATTATCTATTGCCTTCTTCCTATAGGAGATGAGGATTTTCCTCTCTTTTAGACTCTTCCCAGACTCTGAAGTACGCACTACCATTTCTCTAATATCTTTTAATTATAATTTTAATAATGAGGCTTAATATATAGGCTCGGCATTCTTGGGTTTCTAAGTCCTATGCATAGCTGGAAAATGTTGACTTTAGTCCTCTCTGCAGAGCTAGCTGACCATGTTATTTCTTTAGAGAATCTTAGATGTAGACATCTTTGTCTTTTTTTCTTGATCTCTCTAGAGTTTTGTCAGAGAGGACTCTTCTAAATTATCTCTCTGGGGCTCATTTCTGCTACTAGAGTTCTAGGAATTCGCCCATGACCCCATAAACTCCAGGTATCTGGGAGACATCTACTTTATACTAAGTACCAACATAAATAATTATGAATAGCACCCACTTACATTGTTAAAAATGTCCCAGTTTGGATGGTAAATTGTAAGATGACCCTATCTGGGAGCCCTGGCGAGGGAGAAATTTGGAGGGGTCTCAATATTCAGCTTATTCAACTTTAAACTTTTTTCGCACACTCTAATTTCCAAGCCATTAACACCCAGGCAACTGAAATTCCTGTTTCCAGTTTGGTAGTTTTAACTGGGTCTGATGCCTCCCAGGGCAGGGATCCTGTGTTTGGCTGGTCAGATCATAAATGCCCAGTCTTCTGTCCGTGAAGAGAGAGGGCAGTTGTCAGGCTGTGATGGCTAACAGAGGATCTAACAGCTTTTTACACAGACTTTCAACCTGTTTTCTATGGTTTTAGTCCCTGCTTTGAAACTTTGAGGACCCTTGGCCACAGGGAGTTCCAGGTATGAATCAGGTTGTTTATCAGTATTCCCTACTGTTAAGTTAGGGTCCAGCCTTTCACTCTGCTTGGCAGTTACCAAGTGTCTGTCTGTCTGCTTTCTAGCTTCCTAAATTTTGTTTTTGTTACCTCTCATTCCCCTTTTCTTTATGGGCTATTGCATTGCTAAAAAGAAGTTTAGAGGTGGATAAATGAATGGTTCAAGGTTACCCACTCAGTATCATATATCATACTGTCCTCCTAGTGCTTGTAGTGGGTTTGGGGAGGAAGCAGAGGATGGAGCCTGTGCGCTGCCAGCATCCTTAACTGGAAAAATCATACAATTGTAGTCTCTCTATCTTACTGCTTGTTTTTTTGAATTCATAAGTAGGAGATGATCATTATCCTATCTCTTTATCTTTATTTCTGAAAACACAATTTCAATTCCCCTCACTTAGTTTTCTGCTCAGTTTCAAATGATTCAGTTCCTTTAAACTTATTTTTACACATCCTATTTTCCAAGCAATAAACTTTCCTTGTGACTCCTGTGAACTTTTGTGAGTTCTCCTTAATTTCTAGCTTGTAATATTTAGAAAAAGGCAAGGTGTCTTTTTGTTATATATTTTGGGGAAGGAGTACGATCTAAGAAAGACAGAGGAGAATAGTTAGTGGTCATTGAATGACTACTAATTGATAGACATTATGTGCTTAGTAAAAAGTCCTGTTTTTCTCTCTTAATAAATGATAAAACTGTTCTCCAGAGAGATTAAGAAATTGTCCCAAAGTTACATAGCTATGGAGTAGTTAACCTCAGATTTGAGCCAAGGGGTATTAATATTAGATACTGAAAGCCATCCTTTTCACTGCACCATTGAATTTACTAGAGACCACAGGAATGTGAGTCTCTTAGAGGCCTGTAGGATTATTGCTGAATAACACTTAATTATTTAAAAAGGATCCGTGTTATTTATTGCACTTGAATTTTTCAAAATCACCATGAGACAGAAGAGCTTTATTACACTTTGTAAAGAGAAAAGTGAAGTTTAGAGGTGGATAAGTGTACAGTTCAAGGTTACACAGTCATTAAGGCTTAGAGACCAGTCAGGAACCCAGATTGTGTGACTAGTGTCCTGCCAATGTTCTGCTGATCTCATAAATCAAATATGACTAGGTCCAGTGTGGTATACAATAGAATGATTTATCTTAAAATGTCCAAACTGCACTTGGGCATACATGGTCAAGCAATGTTTTTCTCTTGTACATCCCTGACTGTCAGCCTCAGGTATATAAAATGGAAAGAAAGCAAAAGGACCCAGGTATTTATTAAGGTCAAGGCTCTAGGCAGCATTGTTTAGCAAAAGTCTTCTGGAGTTAGGAATTAATTGATCTGACCACATACATATTTCCAAAATCTACTGGGAATGTAGACGTTATGCGGAAAAGTAAACATCACAACTGTGTCCATCAGAAAATAGCAATAGTTAAGTCACGTGTGCTGGTGTTTTCTTACAGAGAAAAAAGAATGCACAATGTTAGAATAGAGGTTTTGGAAATGTTTTTTTATATGGGAAAGACAAACTGAGTTTGTGACCAACAAAGGGTCTCTGGATTACCTCTACTTGAGAAATTACAACTCCCCAGACTTTTAAGATTATTTTTATACTAGAGGCCTGGTGCATGAAATTCGTGCACTTGGAGGGGGGGAGCCTTCAGCCCGGCCTGTGCCCTCTCACAGTCCGGGAGCCCTCAGGAGATGTCCTACTGACGGTTTAGGCCTGCTCCCTGAGGAGAGGGCCTAAACCATCAGTCAGACATCCTTAGCACTGCTTCGGAGGCAGGAGGGGCTCCCGCCACTGCCACTGAGCTCACCAGCCATGGGCCCAGCTGAGCTCACTCCCCCTGTGGGAGCACATTGACCACCAGGGGCAGCTCCTGCATTGAGTGTCTGCCCCCTGGTGGTCAATGTGTGTTATAGTGACTGTTCGATCGATTTGCATATTAGCCTTTTATTATGTAGGATAAACTCTCACTACCTTCAACTTAATCAGTTGTTTGCCACTGATTAATCTTTTGCTAAATATATGATAGGGAGATTAGAGAGACTATATCTCACTCCTGTGGCCACTTCTTGGCAAGCAGATTACTTTAATAGCACTTCTTTTTCTACAAATGGTGAGCTTGCACCTTCTGAGTCATATTACTTTATTCATAAAGCTCCAGCAAAAATAGGAGAGATGCTGATTTTTGGATAATTTGCATTAGAAGCAATAGGTTATTTGTAATATAGCCAGACCCAGTACAGCTCAGTTTTATGAGCCAAAGACAGACTTCATTCCATTATGTTGACAGGAAAACTCTAAAGTTGCTGTTAATTAGATAAAACTTGCTTATTTTATTTAATGACAGAGAAACGAGTTGATTTTTATGTCAATTACATTTTACTTAGTTCAAGTCAGCCAACATTTGCTGACCTACTCTCTTCTATGAGGGGCTCTTTATAGTTGGGATATAAATATGTTCTTTTCCTCAATGTATTCTAGCAGGTTAGGCATTACAAATTATTATATTTTTAAAAAAATCTATAATTATATAAATTCAAAAGATTAGTTTAATATGTAGCAGGATGTACTCATCAGTTGTTTTCCTCATGTCCTTAGATCATAGAGCAATTGAAGTCTCTTTAAGGTTTATCAAACCTAGTTTATTCAACAGTTGGCCCAGTCTACCCAAGATAGAAGGCTGGGGAACAAGGTTGCCAAGTTCTTAAAGACCTTGTGAAAGCTAACATTTCCGTGTCCCCTTCCCTTGCAGATGTCAAGACTTCTCCAGCCCCATTCCTGACTAAAATACTAACTACAACCTATAATATTTTTGGAAAGTATAGTAATGCTCTGAATGCTCAATTATCCTGAAAATCATTTCCCAGGAGAGCAGGGATCTGTATACCCTCAAGTTAAAGCCATCACCAAAACTCAGACATCACATTTGAGCATCATGTGCTGAAACCGGCATCCTGTTCTTCTTTTTTGAAAATGCTGCTGTTTTCTTTGGTCTCTCATTCAGCTTTTCCTAGCTAATATTGAAGTTTGGTTTCGAACTATCTATTCGAAACTAGCCTGCAGTGCTTTTAGTTCTTTCTCTAAACAACACAATTTTTAAAGCATATAAACCAATCATTAACAAATTGGTTAACAAATAGGAGGGAAAAAGGAGACTCATATTCATTACACACTTTCTGCAAGGGAAGTTTTGACTTGCCAAATATCTATGAGGAGGAATGAGTTTTCATGGGGAAGGCAGAAGCTAAAACAAATGCAGGTGATAAGTAAATATTCTGGCATAAGCAAAGTCCTGTGTGCAGCAGCAGAAAGGCATGGGGAAATGTTAGTACATGAGCTCAGTGTCTTCTGTTTGTCTCCCTAGATTCATTCTCTACCTTTTGGCTCCCTTGCCCTTGGGAATCCTGTTGGGTTTTCACAATATTGGAGCCACATTGGCAGGAACCCAGAGGAAAGGAGGTGAGCAAAGTGGGGATAAATCAAGTCACCAAATCTCAAAATTCTCTTTGTGTTCTGCAAACCGCTGCTGTCCAAGTGGATAGAAATAACCCTCTTCTGTGATTAGCCTGGGTACTGACCCATACCTGTGGCTTTTTATACCAGGCTGCATGTTTATAAATAGGCCCTTTGTTGAATGCTCCTCAAATTTACCAAGCCAACCGTGCCCTCTGTTTCCTGTGGGGAATGTGATTCAGTCTCAGCCTGATGGTGACTGTGTTTTGAAACGTGTTCTCTTATGTCTAACCATCACTCTAACTTTTTAGCTGTGTCTTTATTTTCTTTTAAATTCTCCATGTTTCTCATTTGTTTTCTGCTTATTTTCCTACTTGATGACTGGACCTTGTTATACACTATTTTGTTCTTTAACTCTTCTGGGTCTGTTGATTGAGCTGAGTTGGAGACGCCATGTGCAACGGGACTGTTTTGTCCACAATACCAAGGCAAGAGCAAGCCCTGGAAACATCATGGGTGTTCATGGTTAGTTGGTTGGTTGATATTTAATGATGAGTATCCCTTTAAGATTGGTCTCTACCTCTAATTCAATTTATTCATCTTCTTAATCTAAAGCTTAAAATGACAATAACCCATGATACTCTTAAGGTTGTGGTATAATGCATAATATATATGCTCTTTCAATAAGTATCTGAATGATTTCAGTTTCTTGATTTTTAATTTTGTACTCTATAGGCTTAAATTATGGTGGGTTTTAGGGGTGATCTAAACAGACCTTCACCACTTTCTCTCAATGTAAAAGCAATACACCCAAGGATATGTTTTTTTAATCCTCATCCAAGGATATGTTGTTTTTTTTTAAAAATGATTTTAGAGAGTGAGGAAAAGAGATAGAAACATCAATGTGAGAAAAAAAAACCCAAAAACATAGATCAGCTGCCTCCCATGTGCGCCCCCAACCTGGGATTGAGCCAACAACCTGGGTGTGTACCTTGACCAGGAATCAAACCCACAACTTTTTCGCGCACTACATGACACTCCAACCAACTGGGACATACTGGCTAGGGTGAGAGGTGGTTATTTTTAATTTTAATGAAGTGTTTATCTATTGTCTGGACCTGAACAAGCCTCATTTCCATGCATGAATTCATTTGCATGGATATATCGTCTCATAACTATCCTTTGGTTTTTATTAATCTCTAGGTTTGCTGGGTACATTTTCCTTTTTTGGATTTCCAACTCAGTGCCGTAGAACAGATGGGGTGTTGTGCAGCATGGTAGGACTTGATGCCATTTGATGGTTTGATTGGTTGACTAAACAATGCAATTATCATTTAATCTACCACACTGGTAGTAGAATGGAGTAACTGATTGGCATACTGGTTTGGATAGAGTTTGATAGAGTAAATGCAATAGTGTTACTTTCCCTACAGTGAGAGCCTGCTGGGTGAGACTTGCTCATTTTTCTGGATTGATTGATTGATTGATTGATTGATTACTCTGTACACGGTACTTAGTTTATGTTGTCACCCAGGGTGACTGAGCCACGCAGGAGTATTGGCAGTGACAACCTGTCCACAGAAGGTGAGAATGCTTTGAATAAAGAAACAAAAATCCAGAGCCAGCCTTAAAAAAATCAAGCTGCTTTCTATTAAGCTACCCCGTGGGATTTCTTTTTTAAAGATATGTTTTATCATATTCAGAGTCTGAGGCTTTTTTCATTTCTCTTCTGCTTCTTGTTACATGTACTCCAAAGAGGCTACCTTTTAGTGTTGTTTTTTCCTCCCTAAAAATCAGCCTTCAATTTGGTCTCTTTGATGTTATCAAGCTACTCTGCTTCTCAAAGTAGGAAAAAAAAATTATATTGGCTGTCTGAAGTCAGGTTCCTAATGTGGACTGATTGCTTGGAATGCCCCGGTCTAGAAAATCAAGGCATTCTTACCTGACCCAGATACCTAATTAATAGCACACTGGGCTTGACCAGAGCTGTTGAATCTGTATTCTGGCATTCCCTTCCAGAACATCAAGAGTGAAGAAATCCCAAAATGGGGGGAAAATAGCTGCAGCGCCCCTAATACTCTCTTTTACTGCCTCACCTTTGGCTAGCACAACAATTTTACCTGGCATGTGACATGCTGCCTGGCATAAAAAGATGAATACAGAAAAGAATCCAAAGGGATTAAAAGGTCAATGGATTATCCATTAAGCAATCAAGTAGCAATATGCCTCCATTTGTCTAGGTCATGATTTATTGCCTGGGATAAATGGACCAAGACCTGTGCGGTTTTCCCCAGGGGCCATTCTCTATCAAATCTCTCCCACTGCCATTTTTTAAAGCCCTGGTCACTATTGTGGACCTTTTTACTCCTTGTCAATATTTTAAAATTACTTGTAAGCATCACACAGCTCAGATTATTTTAGCTGATAAGGGCACAATGCTTCCTGAAGTTCAAAGGCAACTAGCTTGGGAATATAATTCAGTAAGCAGAGAAGAAGATTCTTCTGAATTGTGTGCCATCCATGGGGCAGGTATCCAGCTAGCCTGTTCATTGGAACACAGCTGGGGGGGAAATATCAAGCTTTGTGGAGCTTTCAGGAAATGGTACAGTATGTTAACTTGTATTACCTATTTACTTTCTAATGTGTTCATTCCACCCTGGCATCATCACATTCAGGAAAATAAGCAGTTTCCTGTGCATATTAAACACAAAGTAGCTTTACTCCAACTGTGTTAACATTCTGAAATGTTCCCAAGTTTGGATGTCAGACGAGTACCTTTTCCACTTGGGAGTGGGCGCTTTGATACAATCAGTTGCTCGTTGTATTCTGTCTGGCAGCTTTGGGTGATAAAAGCTTCATCAATAAGCAGTAGTCCGCTAAAGGAAAGACAGAATGGTTCGAAGCAATTCTAGGGAAAGAAGCTATGCCCTTCCCCAAAAGTATGCATTTTGAGGAATATTCTATGCCATTTAGCATGTGGATTTTAATTTTTAAATATATGTTTATTGATTTCAAAGAGGAAAGGAGAGTGATTGGCTGCCTCCTGCATGTCCCTTATTGGGAATGGAGCCTGTAACCTAGGCATGTGCCCTTAACCAGAATCAAACCCTGGACCCTTCAGTCTGTCCATAGGCCAATGTTCTATCCCCTGAGCCAAACCAGCTAGGGCTAATTTATTTTAATAGTAGTTTTCAGTAGTAGCTACTCACCATAATTCTTAGACATAGTGTCTTAGGAGTAAATCGTCTTCGAGTGAAAAGAGGATTAAAAAATGATAAATTATAGATTGTTTTCATTATCAATCCATGCATACTTCTCACTACCAGTTCCTTCCTTTATCTCAAGAGACAGTTAGTTGTTAGTTACACAGATTTGTGAAGAAACATATTATGGTTCCCTTGGATAACCAGCTCAGCACAAGTCATGAACTAAGATTTTTGTAATTTGAGACATTCTGACTCTCATGTATATCACAAAGAATACATTCCTTTTTAGATGAATAATCGACTTTATTCAGGTTTGGCTATTACAATTATACTTACCCAGATTTTAAATATGATCTAAGCTACACAGAATTTCAAGACCATGAAAATATTTTGTTTTCCTCTAGAAAGTGAATGCAAGTCAAACTCAGGACTAAACAATGTATGTAGACTAGTGACTCCCAGCTTTGGAGGGTGGGGGGATTGGGAATTGTTATGGATTTATTATAACAAAAAACATTCTTTATTTTTGTGTGCAAACCAAACATTGCATGCCACCTAGAAAAATAATGTTTCCATGCATTTTTAAAAATATCATGGACATTGTTTGTTTCTTATAGAAACAACGTAAACATTTACAAACTCATTCATTAATATAAGAGCTGAAGCTTGGCAACATGATTATTTCTATAAATTTCTCTTAGATGAGGTTTAGACAAATTAAAATTGCCTTGTGGCTGGTTTGATAATGAGTGCTTTTGTCTGGGATGGCAAATTCTTTCTTTTTAAAGAAAAAAATATTTGTATTGTTGAAAGTGTTACAAATATCCCTTTTATTTCTTCTCCTTATTTTAAAACTGCCTGCTTTTTAGATTCTACATATAAGTGAAATCATATAGCATTTGTCTTTGTCTAACTTATTTCACTTAATATAATAAAAGTTCATCCATGTTGACATAGAGGGCAAGATTTTCCTTTTTAAAAATTTTAATATATTTTCACATCACATTTTCTTTATCCATTCATCTACTGTATTGATGGACACTAGGTTGTTTTCCTATGTTGGTTGTTGTAAATAACAGTGCTACAGTGAACATAGGGATGCATATATCTTTCAAATTCGAGCTTTTGCTGCCTTAGGATAGATGCCCATGCATGGAATTGCTGGTCACATGTTAGTTTAATTTTTAATTTTTTGAGGAACATTTATACTGCTTTTCATAGAAGCTGTACCAAGTTGCAATCCCACCTACAGTGCACAAGTGTTCCCTTTCTGTTATCCATTGTCTTTTGATAGACAATTGGACAAGGGTGCAGCCGACAAACAAAATACAATTGAAACAGGCTCAGAGATGTAGAGAACAAACTGATTATTGCCAGAGGGAAGGAGGGTAGAGCAGTGAGTGTAAAAGGTGAAAGAAAAAAAGAGACACAAACTTCCTTATAAAATGAATAAGCATCCATATAGCATATGGGATATAGTCAATATCATAATAACTTTGTATGGTGAGTACACTTTATAAGTTACATAAGTGCTGAATAACTACGTGGTACATCTGAAATTAATATAATACTGTATGTCAATTATATATTAATAAAAACTAAAACCGTGTGTTAATAGTATTCCATTACTTCTTGTGGGGTTTAGGATGGTATATTTTCCCTACACTATGATCAAATATAAACTAACTTTTGTCTCATAGTGATCTTGGGAGATAGAAGAACCAGAACCTTAGAATTATGAGCCATTGGGGATGAAGGAGATCTTAGTAGTTTTGGAGCTTAGCCCTTCTATCTTATTGATTTGAAATTATAATATTGGGCCAGGGACATAGCAAGACTTTGTCCCTTGGTTAAGGCTTCCTTCCTATTATGACACTGGTTTCTGGAAGATGGAAGGCAGATTAGCCTAAACAATCCTGAGCAAAAGTGTGACAACTCCACTGTACTGCCTGCCCGTCTCACAGTTTGGGTGAACTTGGACTCCTGTAAAATGTTATATACAGAAATACATGTTTAGATACTAATAGTTAACAGAAGCTACTTGGAGGAACTCTCTCCAATGAAAACTGAAATTTTAGTTGGAAAGATCACTGAAGGAAGTAACAAGGAACGAGCTAAGAGAATTCTGTGATCCTGTTTCTTGATTTTAATGATCATTTTTTACCTCAGACCCATCAAGCAATCTTATATTTTCTTCCTGTGGAATTAGAAAGTCAAAAGTGGAGGCAATGAGCATCCTCAGATTCTGTCTTGTTGGTGCCTTGAAAGATGCTCTCCAGTGGGAACTATTAAACTTACCCACTTTGCAAGACAAGATTCTTTGGAGAAATAGGCACATCGGTGATAAGCTTGACTGCTTTGCCCAACAGAACATTTTAGTGAGTTCAAAAAAATGTAAAGGATACTTTTTTTTTTGGTCGCTGATTACATTTTAATAAAAATAATTTGTAACAAAAAGACAGGAGGAAAATATTACCCATCATTATTATTTTTGTTTTGGGCACAAAGGCCTGTTTTACCTTTAGCTTGACTAAATTTTAAATAGGTTTCCTCCTGACTATAGACCCCTGACTCCCTTTTCTTAGAGCATTTACTTATGAAAAGTTGCAAATATAAAATCTTTCTCTGCCCCTTGGGATGTAAACCTTCTCCAAGCCTCTTGCCAGTTTTACAACCCAGAAATGTCTTTCCAAGGGCCCAGAAGCCATCTTTTTGAAATGAAATCAAGAAAGATGGGGCCCCTGATTTCCAGGTTATGTGGAAGGGTAAGAGTTTAATTTAATAATAAGTGGGAATTGGCAAACATATGTGACCTCATCACACACCCCACCTCCATTGTTAAGGATTCGATTCATAATAAGGATAATATGAAATTTAAAGTTTAGTATAACAGATACTTTATGCCTTGGTTATCACAAACAGAAGGCAGAGAAATTATAGCAGTTACTGCTCTCAGGTTTGACAGTGAAGGAGCCGTAATAAAACAGGCACACTGATGCGAACTGTATTGATATATTTTTAATTAAAACAAAACAAAACAAAAACCCTCCAACCTTACCCCAAAATGTTCCCTAGTACTTTTCTACTATCTCCCATAAGAGCTTAACAATTCTTCTGCCTTTGTATTTTTTCAATGGAGTTGAATTCAGTCTCTCCCCTTTGCAACAGACCCTCTCCCCTAGGGCAATGGTCTTGAATAAAGTCTTCCTCAAGTTTAACCCCATTTAATGCCATTATTATTTGATACCATACAACCTAAAGAAACATTGTTTTTATTTCTTTATGTTCCTGTTCAGTCTCTTTTTCCATTATACATGGCATGTATATATTCAGAGCATACATAGATTTTTTATTAATCTTAAGCATTCCTTTCTGTTGCTCTATGATAGCTATATTTATTACATGATACCCTAGCAATATAATAGTATAATGCTTATATTATCTCCTTTTTCTTACTTGAGACAAAATGTTAGCTAAACAGCATAACAGCACACAATTCCATTTTTTCAGATGTTCAGCCTTTATCATAATATGCTAAGGTTACAAGAGTATATTCATTTTTGTGTTATTGGTAATATTAAGGCCATGAAATTAAGCTCAGCCGTAGTAAGCAGGCAGCCAGGATAACTAATACTCATTTTTGTCAGTCAATTCTGGTAGATGGGCATTAAATTAGTCCAGGCTGTTTCACAATCTTTAATTGCTTCCTACAAAAGTGGTCATGCACATTTGGCTATATGTTACTGGGAATATTCTTTCCAAAAATACTTGTATTAGGCTGTGATTGCTAAATGATTTGGAATAATACAAAAGTTGAAATAAGTTACAAGCAAGGAAAAACAGGACAGATATTTCAATGTTAATTGGCACATACTTTTTACAGAGGGATATATTTAGACATCAAAAGTAGGGAGAAAAGTTGGTAACTTTTGGGAGAAAGAAATGGTCTCCATTTGTAGGTGCCGTGAGTGAGCTGTACAAAAAAGAATTAGATGTTGGTGATGAGTTTTAGAAGAGAGTTCACAGTAGACATATTTTTCTTATTTGTTGTGTCTCATGAAATGAAACCTCATTTTTAATGGTGATATATCAAGTTGCCATTCAAGTAACCAAATCCTCTTGTGAAATGAATACTAAATAATCTTAATGTTTTTTTAAAAGAAATGTTTAGTTTCTTTTCTGTTTTTTTTTTTTCTTTCCTTTCTTTTTTTTTTTTTTTTTTTTTTTTGTCAGGGGAGGTTAAGTCTAACATAGAGATAAGGATTAATAGGTACAGTAGACATTAATAGAAAATAATATTGAATGTAAACTGTAATTGAAGATATTTTTTTAAAATAAAAAAATAGGTAGAGATGGATAAGATTTTGCAATTTTTTTTCCAACTCTACCTGGTAAAAAAAATCAAAGAAAATTTTCTATTAATGTAGAGGTGATATAGGAAATGCTGTAGAATATTTAAAAGAACTTGCTCAAAAGTTAAGACTGACATTTGAGTCATAAATTTAGATTTTGTTTAACAAAGTTAATACATTTCAAGCTTCTTCTGTCTCTAGAATTAATAAAATGCGAATGACTGCAGAATTGAAAACAAATTGGCTTGCATTTTGAATCACGTCAAGTTTAATTTAGCAGAGATGTTAATTTGAAGTAGTTCTATGTTAATTGTTATGGGGAAACATTATTTGGAGCAGAACACTCAGCCAGACATTCTGAACATGTGCCCTATGGACTCACATGAGCCAAGGATAGAGTCAAGCAAGCTACAGAGGTGCTAAGTCATCACAAGCCTGTGAATCTTGGCTCTCAGCCCCAGTATCTCAGAATGTTTGAGACATCAGATTTCCCAAATCCATATTTCCTAATTATTATACCAGGCTCACTTTCTATTATGTCAAGGGAAATTTTTATTTCAAATATGCATGATCTTTGCGAAGTGTCATATATATAGCTTTTATATATTTGAGTCAGGAGACTTCCATACTTTGAATATTCTTCTAAATCAGGTGAGGACAGATAATTCCATTTTGTTAATTCTACTCATTGTCATAAAGTAACTATTCAAGAAATTCTGGAAATTGTTTAAAGGCTTCTATGTGCCAGGCACCCTTCTATTCACTCCAAATACAGGTGTGAACAGAACGAAATCAGTGTTATCTTCAAGTTTAATGAGTAATGATATCTAGTGACAGGTAAGTGTAAAATATAATAAATAGGTTAAAGGGACTGGTCATGATGGGGCCAGGAATGTGATTTTATATGGATCACTGAAAGCTTTTCTCATGAAAACAAACCAAAACACATTTGAATAGAGTCCTAATGCAAGCATGTGAGTGTCCTGAGACAGAACAGTCTATGTGGTATAAGCAGCAAGTACATGCTGGGGCTGTTTAAGGGGCAGTAAGGAGCTTGGTATGGATCTAATATGTGAGCTTGGGAGCTAGTAGCAGGAGAAGCAGTGAAAGAGGTGGAAGGATGCTGTAAGCCCTGAAGAGTTGTCTGGATTTCACTCTGAATAAGATAGGAAGGCTTAGATGGGCTGTGAAGAGAGGGATGACTGATCTGTGTTGGGTTTTTGAAAAATTACTCTGACATTTATATTTTGAATGAAACCTAGGTGAAAGTGAGGAGAATGGTGAGAAGTCTCTTATAAGAACCTAAGCATGAGAAGACAGTATCTTAGACTAGGAAGCTAGTAGTGGCAGTAGTTAAAGATGGGCATGTTCAGAATATATGCTGAATGTAAAACTAATAGCATTTGCTAATGGATTGGAAGTGAGATATGAGAAAGGGGACTAGAAGCTAAAAACAATGTTTGGATCTGGTAGGATAGAATTCCCCCTTGATGAGATAGAGAAGACTGCCACTGAATTGAAAAAAGGTAGGCATTAAGTGTGTGTTTGATATGCTTTGATTTTAAGATACTTCTTAGAATTTGAATTGCAGTTATGGAATTAAAAGTCTGAATTTCAGGGGACATAATGAGACTAGAGATGCAAATTTGGTAATCAGTAGATTGATGGACATTCAGGCCATATTATGGGATGACAACACCAAGGGAGTATTTATAAGACAGTTAAGAGATCTGTGGGTGCTTCTTGGGATATTCCATCAAACACAGATTGGAATAAGGCGGAGACCCAACTACTGAGGAGTGGTGTTTGTGGGTGAAGGACCTAACTGTCTTAGAAGCCAAGTGAAGAACGTCTCCTAAGAAAGAGAAAGGATTAATTCTCTCAAGACTTACTGGTAGGTCAAGTTAGCTGAGGACTAAGAAATGATCATTAGGCATTTTGAAATGGAGGTCAGTGGTGATTTGTGTGTAATCAGAGGCAAAGGCCAGTCAGGGGTGAGAGCAGGTGAGCTCTTAGGATAGACAATTCTTTCCAGGAGTTTTCCGTCAGAAAAAAAAATTGCTATGAATACTGATGAGGAAGGTGATCCAAGAGATACTTTGTTTCAATATTTGTTTAAGATATCGGTATAAAAAGAGGGGTCATTTTTTAAAATAGAAGATAAGTCCAAATACTTGATGAAATCCCAGTTCTCACCACTGTTATTTCTGTTACAACCTCCTTTCCCTTTGCCTTTGGGTAAGTTCTCAGTGCAGTGTATCTAGCTTGAATAAACTGTAGCCTAGCTTCACAGCTCCAGGAGTCTGATATCTTTTGACTTTGAGTTGGGCAACAAAAATCCAAAGAGCTTTCTGCCAAACAGAAAAAATATGTCTCATGCATTGTGATGTGATCTCTCTCAGCTTCAAAGCGGGCCAGCTAGGAACTTCAAGTTGATTAAATTGGAATCCAATAGACTCATAATTCTGCACAGCAGCTTTCTGCACAATGGAGTTAAATTTACTACAACTCAGCCAAGGGTAGCACATGCCATATAATTTTGTCACCCATACCTCTTTAGATTTTGATTTACTAGGATGTGGTTTGCTGTTGACTGAAATGCAAACAAATGTTCCCTTCTAAAAAGTGAGCATAATTATGGCACTTTCCCCTCCTTCTCACACATGCACCCTCTCTTTTTCAAACTTTAGTACCACTTCTGAGACAATTAAGATAATTTGGCCATTTAAGTACTAACAGCCACAGCGGTGTTGAAACCACTTACTTTTTTAGTACTAAAATGCAGTATAAAAGAACATTATTGCTTATTGGAATTTTAATGTCTTTTTATTGGGTTTGAACTATAAAGAGCATTGGCGTTGACTTTGTGCTTGTTCTTAAGTAGACATTGAAAAGCAGGAAGAAAGAAAAAAAAAGTTTTTTTGAAATTCACTTCAAATCACTCTAATTTTGAAGCTTTGGAGTCTCTTTTGAAAACATAGTTTTGACTTGGATTGAGAGGCTTGTGGACAGTCAGGGAGAGAGTTTTGGGGAAAGAAGGAGATATTGAAATGAAGAAAAAGTAGACTCTAGTCCTTAAAAACTAAGAGCTTTCTTTCAAAAGAGGAAAAACTGATTGTACTTATTTTGTGATTGTCATGAAACCATTAATAACTCAGATTCACATCATATCGCCCTTTAATACTGTAGTCAGCCCTCCTGGAAGCTAAGAGTGTCCTGTGCTTCAATTGTAATGAGGCTGTGATGAGAGGGCAAGGAGGGTCAGCCTCCCTTCATCCTGCAGGGTGGGCAAATGTCCAAGTTCAGAATTTGAGGGGGTGAGATTTATGGGGTAATGAACCCTCTGAAAAGTTGCTGCTGAACATTTAATGTTATCACTTTATTAGAATGAGCCATGAAAGGGTGTGATAGAATGATGGCAGGCTAGAGGTCTCCATACTAGGGTTGCATCATTGATGTGTCACTTATTAAGTGGGTAAACTCTCTGAGCCTCAGTTTTCTTCTCAGGAAAATGGAGATAAGGACAGAAACAAGAACAACAAACACATGTAAGACTAGAGTTGAGCACTGTTGTATTTATTGCCTAACGTCATTCTTAACAACTTTGATAAAACATTATTTTTTTTATTTTTTTTTTATTGCTAAAAGTATTACAAAGGGTATTACATATGTGTCCTTTTTTCCCCCCGCCCTTAACAATCCCCTGGCCGCCCCTACCCTCCAGTGTCTTATGTCCATTGGTTATGCTTATATGCATGCATACAAGTCCTTCGATTGATCTCTTACCCCCATCCCTCCTGTCCCCCAACCCTCCCCGGCCTTCCCACTGAAGTTTGACAATCTGTTTGAGGCAGCTCTGCCTCTGTATCTATTGTTCAAAAGTTTATAATGGTCTCTATTATCCATGAATGAGTGAGATCATGCGGTATTTTTCCTTCATTGACTGGCTTATTTCACTTAGCATAATGCTCTCCAGCTCCATCCATGCCGTTGCAAATGGTAAGAGTTCCTTCCTTTTTACAGCAGCATAGTATTCCATTGATAAAACATTATTAATTTTATCCCCACTTTGTAGAATAGAAATCTGAAGGATAAGAAAGTGAAATAAGCTGTGTAAAGTCTCAAAACTAGAAGGAGGAAGAAAGAGGTTTTAAGTTAGGCAGTATGATTCTTTTAACCACACTGATTCAACTGCGGGTAGAGGGAGCTGTGAGAAATCAATGAGACTATGTAAGCAAACTTCTTGCCGTTTTAGTGCTTAATAAATGCTAAATATCATTGTTGATGAAGTTCAGAGGTCCCATTATCCTTCCTTTCCAATCAAAATTCAGCAGACGGATAGAACTGTTACTACTTAGGAAGCAAAATGGAGAAATTTAAGGCCATTATCTAATAATTTTAGCTAAAAATAACCAAATCCAAACCGGAAAGAAAAGTTTTGTCATTCAGACAGTTTCAAACCATTTCCTTTGCTGCTTTCTTGAACATGATAAAATTGCTAGCTTCATTCATTATCATGTGCTTTTGAGTTCAAAACTGCATTCAAAATCTTCACTGTCATTTTGGCATCAGAAGCTGTGGATTCAATCTCCTCTTTGCTTCACTTCCTTTGTCTTCATCAGAAATAGCTGCTACTTGCTAAATTTTTAGAAAGATGTTCCCACAACCAATAAAATGGGATTCTATTTCTGTTACTCCTGACACGCAGGATATCGCATGCTTGTCTATTTATTTATACCTGTGTCTACAAATGTTTAGTTAAGTAAGGACATCACCTGTCTGACACTGTAAGTCCTCTTTTCCTTTTTTTTTTGGCTTTCTTTTAAAAAATAATACAGGAGAAAGAAGGGTTTCTTGAAAGTAGCATACTGACATGAAATACAGGCCACTGAACTCTTAAAATCACCCAATTTTGTCCTATTGGTGGAACTATCCATTGTCTTCTCATACCCTGACTATAAACTGAGTGATTCTAATTAAATAGGGTCCCCTTTAGCTTGGCAAGTAGACACATTTATAGGAGCCATTGTTTAATAGAGAACAATCTGGAGCTGTACTAGGAAATGTGATGTTGAACCTTGGATTTTGTTATGCCGTTTCGTCGTCAATCATGTAAAATTCCTGTGCCTTGATATCCTCCATTATAACATAGACGCATAACGCGTACCTCATAGGGTTGCTATGTGGCGGAAACATTAGATATGTAAATCATTAAAATTCAAGCCTAAATGTCAGCAGACCAGCACTGATAAAGCAGCTCTCCAAATTCTTTCAGAAATCCTGTCTCTTTCTGGCTCCCTGCTCCATCATCTCGAGGCTGTTTTTCCAATCCTTCTGACCTAAGATGGTTGCAAGAACTCCAGCCATCACACCCACCACCAGTCAGCATGATGTACAAAGGTTAAGAAAGACAGGTTCCCACTGACATTCAAGGCAATTTCATAGATGGTACATGCATCTGATAACTTAGTCATATAGCCACACATAGCAAGGAGTGAGGTGCGGTGGGCGGGGGGGGGGGGGGGGGCGGTGAGGGGGTTAGCATCTACTTGGGCAGCAAAGGCCCTTGCTAAAAATTAGACTTCTTAGAATTGAGCAAGAAAAATATTGAGAGTGAGACTGTCTGCTGCAAATGGCGGTTACGCCTGTGATTTTCTCCTTTAACTTGAACTAAAAAAAGGTGAAAATCTGTACTGAAATGTGTTTCTATTCCAATAGAAATGTGTTTCTATTCCAATGCTTAAGCCTTTACTGAAATGTGTTTCTATCCAATGCTTTCTCTTTTACCTTAAACAAGATAATGGATGTGGAAACCCTTAAAAGGAATAAAATGACTAAATAATTATAAAGAGGGATGTTTTTATTTCCGTCTTTTATAGTGAGTAGCTTTGTAAGTGCCGGTGTATCAGGATATTAAAGAATCACTGAATCTTGAGCTAAAGGATAATTAAAGATAAGAGGGTCAGGGATGTTTAGGAAACACAGATAAGCAGAACATCAAAGGGAGTTAGCATAAACTTTGATGATTGAAAGTGGGCACTTTTTGACACCAGGATAGAGTCATAGTTTTGGGCAGAATATGCTTTTATTTTCGGAAGACATAAATGGCTATATTTTGTTCTTTCACAACACTGGTCATTAAACTCATTCAGTATTGTAAATATGAAAAAACTAAGATATTTAGCTGTGTATGTAATGAAAAATAGCATTAAGTAACTTCAACAAATTGATAATTTACAAATATATATTTGAAGATTTGCAGAATAGCATGGGATATGCCAGGTATACTTTGCTCCCATACTTGAAATTGGCATGCTAAATAAACAGCAGTGTGTTCCAATACTTCATCTATAAAATAGGACTAATAGTAAAGTGCTGCCTTCCAAGGTGATTTTATGGTCAAGAAGAAAGTAATAGAAATCAGATACATAAATACACAGATACATAGATAAATAGATAAATATAGATGACAGATAAATGATAGATATATGATAAATTGATAGATATAGCCTTAGCACCTTGTACATGATTAAAAGATTACTTATATGATGCTTAATAACTGGTAATTCCTATTATTTTACTTTTCACTCTATGTTGACTCATGAGTATTCAGGATATCTGAGTTCTTAACAGATGATGTATCTCACCTTTCAGATTTTTCTTCATTTCATAGGTGCTTTATATCTCTTGCAATCCTTGGACTTTCCTCCACAGACTGCTAGGCTGACCCAGTGCACACCTGTATAATATACTGGGGTGATTCTCTCATGAACATTTTCAAAGGAAAGAGAAAAATATATGTTAGAAAGTACATGAAAAATTTAGACTTGGCCTAAAATAGTGGTTGTACCTTGGAGATAATAATTCAATATCTAAGGTTATAGGTATGAATAAAGAAAAAATCAAAACTGGAAAATCAAGGTGGTGTCTTTATTTTTATTCTAGTACTGTACCAACCTAAAAGTGCCATAATCTTAGATGGATGGCTTGGAAAAAGGCAAAGTACTACATTTTCGAGGGTTAAGTCAGCATGGCTCCTCCTGAGAATGATTCGGAAACTGTGCCATTAATGTAGCAGAACTAAAACAGAAGTTCGCTGGGGTATTCATTTGGAATACTTGGGGAATTCCTACTTGAAGTGAAGAGTCTCACTCTCTCTGTCACTGACTGTGGCCACACAGAGCACAACTGAGAACCAGGGACCATTACTTCCTGAGGAAAAGTCCTCTCTACAGACCAGGAGGAAGGTAGGAAGGAGAGAAACAAAGTTGGGGTCAAACCTATCTGAGTCCTTCCCAAAGAAAACTTATGACTTTCTAAAAAGTCTAATCAACCATCATCACCATTTTCATGATCACCCTCTGGAGTGATAAATCAGGTGTTGGCTCCAGAGCTGCTTACCTTTTCTGTCCTGTCTTCATTGGTGATCCTGCCATCATTTCTGGTCTTTAAATTCCTGAGGACACCCCACTGCTTTGTTGGTAGTCTTTGAATACAGGATGGGGGGGGGGAGGAGATTTACAGCTGTAAGTATGTGAAACACATCAGTTTATTCTTGTATTTATTATTTTATTACTTTCCCTATGAAGACTATAAACCTACTTTTGCCCCACCCTGTATTATACCTCTCTTGCGTTCTTACTGCTCTCTCATAGGCATCTACTTTAGGCCTGTCCACATCCTTCAACTCAATCAGCATTTTCTACACTCAGCGTGTCACATGGTCACATTTAACAACAACCTTGTTGGAAAGTGTTACCTGCTTCTACAATCGATCCATCATTATGGGGAACATGTCTTGGATGATTTGAACACTGGAATAAGATGAGTCCTTGAGAAGTTTTTATTCCTCCTAGGTAGCTGCACAAATCTACTAAAAATTAAATATGAATTTAAAGAATGCTTTACTTTGGGAAAAATTAATTCTCCCATACACTTTCTCATTTTAAAGAGATATTCAACATTTTAAGATGCTTGGGAGAACCACTAACCCCACTTAGCAGCTTAAAAAGTAAGTTACACAAATGGTAATTTACCCTCGCTTGGAAAGTGAAGTCATCATACAACCTGGGCAAAGACCAGGTCTCATGACTTCTAGACCATGGCTCTACACAACAACACAGTGGCTCCTTTAAGCTTTCCTGCCAATGGTTGTAGAACAGTGCATATATATTTTTCAGACTATTTCCAATCTAAAGAGAATAAAGTTCCATGTATGGAACTGGTATCTCAAAGACTTAAATATTCTTTTTGGTGTGTTTTCCCCTCCCAGTTTAATGAAAGTGTTCTCCTGGGGCAACCGTACCATGCACGCCCTGAAAATTTCTTACACTCGCTCCCATTAAAGCAAAATGCCATTCATCCCAGTTACTCACTAGGAGATTCTCCCCATGCGGAGTCCTCCATGACCTCTGCTAGTCTCAGGAATCCATGTATGCCAAACAGTGGCTTCAAGAAACTTATTTTGGCTTCTAATGCTAGTTTTCCCCAGAAGTGAAAAGAAAGTCTTGCTTAATGCAGATATATATATATATATATATATATATATATATATATATATATATATCTATCTATCTATATATATATATATATATATATATATATATATATGATCAGAGTGCTTTTAAAAACAGCATTCCAGTACACAATTAGAATAATAGCCTCTTTCTCTTTATTGCTCTTCTTTAATATTTACAGAAAAGAAAGCATCCCCTCGGTAATCAGTTGTTGTTTTTCTTATGCTGTATGTTTCTGATTGATTTTTCTTACATTTTGGTATACTCATGAATTTTATCATTGTGATAAGGACTGTCTGCTTTTCTCTGGTTTCTTTCTATTTTCCCCAAAGCATGGCATCAAGAATTAGGTGCAGTAATGCTGGGGGATAGCTGCCATTACCTGACGTCCTTCAAACATCGAAGCCGAATAACCTGCACATCTCATGATACACAAAAACCCACGCTTTCCATTTTTCTCTTTTGATTGTGCAGACAAAAGACTGAGTTCAAGGACTTTCTATTGTACCTGGAGTGAATGTTTATAGTCTAAGCCTTGACACTTGCTTTTTTAAAATAAATATCTTCCCTTTATTAACATAAAGGAGTATTAAATACAAAACACACAAAAAAACTTATGATGTTAGAGCTCATGTCATCATGAAAAGAAGAAGAAATAAATTATATAAGCTAATTGTAATTTAAATGATGAGAACAATTAAAATAGAGTCAATAGAATGGAATATAGGATATGTACATGCAGTGTTATGTAGGATGTCCAAGTAAGATGGTGAGATTTGAGGTAGGTGAGACAGGAAGCCTTATTTCTACTTGGGAGGAAAGATTCCAGGTCTAAGGGATAATAACCAGTTCAAAGGCCCTGAGTTGAAAGCACTGAAAGCAAAGCCATTGTGGTTGAAATGGAGTATGAGAGACTAGGAGAGAGATGGGATGTTTGGTGAGTCATCTTAGACTATTAACAATATTGTACAAGTGCTCTAAGTAAAATAGGGAAACCCTGAAGTCTTTTGATGGACAGTAAAACCTTTTGTAGGATGGCCCACAAGGTTGAGGGGAAATAAACTCGCTAAGCCTAATCTTCTATAATAATAAAAGCATAATATGCTAATTAGATTGGATGTCCTTCCAGGACAAAGCTGGGGCTGCAGCTGTGGCAGTGAGGGAGGGATGTAGGCAGCTGCCCCAGGTTGTGAAGGAGGGACCCAGGCAGTCATAGCTGTGAAGGCCTACTCTTGCACAAATTTTGTGCATTGGGACTTTAGTATCTATATAATGGGGAAGAGGCATTATGAGAAATAGAATTTTATCTCTGTAAATGACATTACAGGCTGAGATCATGCAATTCTAGTCTTCTGTTGAATAGCTAAGGAAATGACTTAGAGAAAAGATATGAGTTTTGCAAGATCATACAGTTAAGTGCTATCGTTTTGTTTGTTTTTATGCTCAATATTGGATCTTTATATTATACATAGTCATGGGGAGAAATTCAGTTCTGGGTATTGATTTTATTTGTTATGGCTGAACTGTCGTGGCATGATATTTCTGTTTCATATCTGTATTTTAACGTATGTCCAAAAGAGAAGTTAAAATAACAAATATTAGCTTTTGTTCCCTTAAGCACAGGAGGCACTATACCCGGTAGCTAAAGTTTGTGTTGCTATTTTGCAGCTCAATTTTTAAATCTTGATGTCTAATCTATTAGTTGTATCGAAGGCAGGTAGCCTGACCTCTCCAAGGGTGAGTCTCCTGATCTGTAAAAATAGAGGTATTAATAGTAACACTCCTCTGAACTTGGAATGAATTAGTGCTCAACAATCTTATCTAAGTTTTTGATATATCATTTTAATCATTATTGGATACAGGTCAATTAAATAAACATTTGTTGGCATCTATGTGTTTCAGGCACTTAGACACAGACATGTGTAGATAGATGTTGTCTCTATTCTCAGCAGAGCCTAACCAGAAAAAGAGATGTCAAAACCCTAGAACCGTACTGCGCTAGCTGAAGTATATACAAAAGCTACAGGAAATTCATAGGCAGTGTGAAGAGAGAAGAGGAACATAATATGTATGTTAATGCATCTAATACACTGTTTAAAGTAAAGTAGAAATTAGACAAATTAGAGAGGTAGAAAAGTAGTGGTTTGTAATTTCTTAGTGGGAAGTGCTCTTTTGTTAAGAGAAAGAGTGACAGATGAGCTAAGCCGTAAGCCATGAAAGGCATTTATATACATGGAATTGAGGAGGGATATTCAAGTGAGGAAGTGTATTGGCTTAGAGGAAAGAAAATAAAAGTCATAAAAAACCCAGTATTTTAATTAATAAAAATACACATTTCCATGTCTCACTCCCAAATATTCTGACTTAGTTGGTCTGGATTTGGACTGATACCATTGTAATTAGCTAATTATTAATAACTAGTGGGCCTGTGCACGAATCCGTGCACGAGTAGCTCGCTGTCGCTTGCCTCAGCTGGCCGCCCGCCCACAGCCACAGGTAGCTCACTGCCCCGCCCTCCTGCTGATTGGTTGTCATGTGACAGCATCCTGGCCAATTTGCATATTACCCTATTATAAGTATAGATAGGAAAGGAGAAAAGGAAGGCCAGACATTATAGACATGTCATTTGAGCAGCTTCGCCAGGAAGCTGCAATTTTACACTCCCCAGGAAACCACCAGCCCATTCTCTGCAAAACACCTGGGAAAGGAGTCCAACAAAGGGGAGCTAGACACATGCCCAGTAAAGTTGGGGTGACATAGGGAAGTTACTTGCCTGTGAGTCAAATCTGAGGACAGAGATTGTTGTCCAGAATGTGTAGAGCCACCGCAAGCCAGTGACAATTTGGGGCTATATAATCCCCTAAACAAAGAAGATTGCTCTCTTGTGGCTCTTGGCTGTCTTGCATTTGTCAGTGTGGCCCACAGGCATGCGGACTCCACAGGCAATGGGCTGATGGACTGCAGTGGAAAACACAAGCTAAACTAGTCTGTTGCTGGATTGGGCTATGTCTGAGCGTGTCGAGAAAATTTCTTCTTTCAGGATATTGTTAGAAGTCCAGTTCCACAGCAACAGGTGGGGGCGTGGACCTCTCACCACTGGTAACAGGACCAAATAACATACTTTTTAAACAAAGCATCACAATGACTGATACTGGTGATTCATGAAATACCATTTATGACAAACTAAACTATAATCTAGAGTCCTTGAAGGGATTTTCTTTGAAAATCAAATTGTGAAGGTAGGTTGAGTTTGATTTGTGAGAGGCCTTCCAGCAGCTTTAACCAAAAGCTAATACTTAGGTAATTAACATTTTAAAAAGAGACATTGAAGTGATAATTAGTAGAGAAAAACATATTGAAAGCTCTGTTGACATTTTGCTAGAATGTAGAAATTTGAAAAAAAAAATCACAGTGAGTCAGAGCTAACACCTTTCCTTCACACCATCAGCATTCCTCAAAATGGTAATTTTCCTCTGACACATTGAAGGTGCTTTTGTTTTTTGCAAGAAGATATTCTATCTCTCTGAACCTTATGTGTCATGTAGTAGTTGCTACGGTAACTAGTGTAAGGACTGTCATCCAGTTACCAAGTAAATAGTCTAGTAAGGCAGATATTATAGCTGACATGTAAATTAAGGCTGCCCTATCTCTATAGGCTTTTCTATTCTGAATTCTCTTGCTTTCCATACTTAATAGGGGCCTTTTTCCCTTGCAACAATCTCAATTCCTTACCTAGTGGAGCATCATTTGAATGCACAATTGACAGTCCCTTTACTTACTTTAGTTTTACAGAACTTGGAATTGATTCCCCAATACCACTCTGAGCTGACAATAGTAAATAATTAAGATGGTATATAAAAGCCAAATAAAAATTATTTTTGTTAGTCGAGATAAGCAGATGGTAATTCCAAACTTTGTTTCAGTAATTATAGCAGTTTGTAATTAATTTTCCAGATACTTTGGTTGGTACATAGATGAGTGAGTGCTTTGTGAGAAAGGAATTTTAATGTGGGGGGACTATGGCAATTTCAATATGGTAAATTTCAAATTTATGATTTCCTAATTTTAGTTGCTTACCAAGTCATATGTACAACCTTCTAGCCAAGTATAGAAATAAAATTTCACATAATCTTTTTTCTTCTTTGTGGTATCTGCAATTTCTAAGGTAAAATTTGCAATACAAATATCAAAGAATAATAAGAATGCATGTGGTGAATAAAATAAATGAAAGCCTTTCTGTGTTCTCAAATTTGAGTAGAGAGAAAGAACAAAACCTTTATTTAGTTCATTGTTTGTACAAAGGTAAAATAATATACAGCTATTGAAGATAAATTTAAAATATTGAGATATCTAAAGAAATCATGTTACCCCTTAGTCCTGCCATTCAGAGAGAATCATTAACATTCTTGTGTTAATGATTCTACTTCTTAGGCCATTTGCCTGCATGATATCTCTTCTAGTAAGAGCAAAAAGATCTTCTGAAGACATTTGTTAAGTAAATGTCTAAAGGAAGAGCAGTCTAGAAATGATTTTTAAAAATTTAGCTTTTATTTCCAAGAGTCATTGTAAACAAAGTCACTTGTTTTGACAGTTGTCCAGGAGATTATGTTCCCTTCAGGTTAAATGCAGAGTTTTTGAAATTCAAACATAAGCTCATTCAATGAAGCCACTTATAATTGGCAGAAGTACTAACTTAACTAAACAGTAGTCTTGGGAAAATAAATATGAACAGGCAGCCAATTCACAAAATTGCTAATTGCTCTTACTTAACTGTGTATCTTATTTGGCATTTGGTCTTTGTGCTGTGCATCTATGCATACAATTAATCTCACGTCCTTCTAATTGTATTTAAACTTTAGCTCTGAGAATTACTCAAAAGTATAATTCACAAGTAAAATGTTTAATGTTTTTGTTATTTAAAGTATAAGTCGTAATGAAATATATCAAAGAACAAGGATATATACTGTCTGTTGGTAACTAAAACAATATTATGTGTTCTACACTTATTCAGTCAACTAATGTGTCCGGATTGCAGGTGATGGCTTTAAACACAGAACTTTTGAGATATGGTTCCTATCTTAAAAACATGGTTCTCAGCCAGAAATGACTACCCTTGCCCCCCACTTGAACATTTGACAGTGTCTGGAGACATTTTTGGTTGTCATGTCTGGTGGGGGTTGGGTGCTCCTAATATCTAGTGGTTAGGTGTCAGGTTCACTGCTCAATATCCTGTAATGTGCAGGACAGTCCACACAACAATTACTAATTCAGTATGTCAATATCATTGAGGTTGAAAAACCCTGTCTTAAAATATTTAACAGTCTTAGGGCGGAAGGCAGGCATGCTATTATATCAATGGAATTCAGATTATAGTAAGTACCAAAGATAGGTGTTTATTGTAAAGGTACAAAGTATGCCTACTTCCTCTGGAGAAGCCTGAGAGTTTTAAGGAAGTGATGGTGAGCTGAAAAGGGGAAGGAAGGACCAGGAGAAAACATTTCAGAGAGAGGCAATAGCTTGAGCAAAATCATGGAACCATCACACAGATGTGCTTAAGTAAGCCGGAGTTCAAAGTGGTTAGTATGGAGCCCTGTGAAGAATAAATCTGGAACAGTCGTCAAAGATTCAATTATTAAGTTTCAGCTTTGTTAGTTTGGACTCTCTCCTATTGGCAAGATAAATCCATTGGAAAGATTCATGGGATTAAAGAGCATGAATTCACTATTTTAAAAAAACAAACTGGTGAAAACTCTGGCAGCCAAAGAAAACTAGAATATAACAAAATGGTTAGAGGCATGGATGTCAATTTGGCTAATAATTATATAGTGCACGTGAAAAATCCTGGAAGGCTTCTTGGTGTCACTAGGTGTGGGGTTTGACAGTAGCTGCTGTATAATGGTGGCACTAAGGAGCCTGAATGGATGGAATTTGCCTCTCCACTGAATGTGGGGGTGAGATAGTAAATGGGTATTTCAAAAATTTAGTTAACTGAAACTTTATTGGTAAACTGGGCTGTTCAAGAGGACATTAGAAGAAAAGACAGATTCTCTGAAAATACTTCTACTTAATTGTCAAGTAGAGAAAAATAAGTTAGCTCTTAGATGTTAAAATACGTAGTTAGAGACATGATGGGAAAAAGAGAGGTGGCACCATGAGCTAGGATGAGGAGACGGGGCATTCTTGGAAGTATTTGTAATTAAGATCATACAGAAGGATTCCATTTTTGCTGCAACTCAATTAAATTATGAATTACTTGTAAAATACTTATCTAGAGTAATCAATAACCAAGGAAGGGGACTCTGATTCCAGAGGGGAGAAAAACAAAACAATTTAAAGTGAGACCAATAATTAGAGGCCCTAAATCTCACCAAGTCATCAGAACTAGGAAACAGACCCTTGGTGTTGAGTTTGACATTTCAGACACCTTGGAGGGGAGCCCAGGTCACAGGCTCCATCACAAGGAGGCCAGATATACTACCTGTGTGACGTTTGCCTGTTGTGCCCTTGAAGGTAGGGCTAGGGAAACAAGTTGAAAACGTACATTGGTGTCTGATAAAACTGCTTTCTTATCCAGTACCTCTTACTATGTAACTTGAGTAAATTTATTCAATTTACTTAGGCTTTGCTCACTTAGTTTTTAATATGTACTATATTATAACATTCCCAACCTTCTAGGTTCTTTTCTTTTTCTTTTAACAATGCAATATATATGGCACAGCACTTGGAAAAAATATGGTAACTGGAAATGAATAGGCAATAGCAACCTGATATTAAAGGAGAGGAGAGATTTTAAAAGGGGAAAGGAGGTAGCCAAAGGTTCAAGTGACTGATATTAACCATTGAGTTAACTCTTAACATCTCACCGAAGAAGTTTAGCTGAGCAGTTTGGGGAGATTTGTGAGAGCAGAAGACTCTGGCCACGAGTTTAAGAGGGAAAAGGACAGATAAGAAAATGCTCGCAGCATTGTTGGAAAGAAACAAGGAGGCAAGGAAAAATCACATGCTTATTTATAGAAGCAAGAGAGAAAACAGGACTTTTAAAAATGGGAGATGGCAAATGTGAACTATTTTAAGTAGTTTGGTTGTGGAGAAAAATGGGTCAGTGACTGGAGCTAGGTGTGTGTGTGTGTGTGTGTGTGTGTGTGTGTGTGTGTGTGTGTGTGTAAAGATTTTAGCATGTTACAGACTGAGAGGTCCAGTAGTAGCAAGTGGGGAGGGGAGAACATAGAAACAAAGGTAGAAGTCTTATGGATCAAGGTCCTAGAAGAGACAGGAGGGGTTGGAATCAAGAACACAGAAGGAAGAGTTGGCCTTAAGCAAGAGAGAATCACTTGTTCTGAGATTAGAAGGAAGTAGAATGTGAATGTTGTCAGTGATAACTGTCTACATGTGTGGGCAGGACATTGAGGGAGTTTATGACTCTTAGCTTCAAATTTGTTTGTGAAAGATCAGAGGCAATGTCCTCCACTGAGAAAGCATGTGTAATTTTTGTTATTTTCGCTTTTAGTGCTGGTGTGCTTCTTCCCCATCAAGAATGAGGACTCAGGCATTGACATGTTCCATGAGGGATGTTTCCTCTAATGAAAAAATTTTATTCAGGCCCGACTCTTGCCGGGGTCCAACCCCAGCAGGTCCAGGGGTTCCCAAAGGTGTAGACGGAGTCGGCGAAGAAGGAAGGACACGGAGACAGTGTTCAGTTGATCAGCAGCCTAGCCAGGATCTCCAGCCAGGATCTCCAGCCAAGTTCTGGTCTGGATCTCCAGAGAGGTTCTGCTTAGGATCTCCAGCCAGGTTCTGTGCCCATGTTCTCTTGCTAGGTTCTCCAGGTTCTCCAGCCAGGTTCTGTAGCCATGTTCCCTCGCTAGGTTCTCCAGCCAGGTTCTGCCCAGGTTCTCCAGCCAGGTTCAGTCACCAGGTTCTAGTCAGGTTCCCTTGCCAATTTCTGTAGTCAGGTTCAGTCCAGGATCTTTTGCCATGTTCTCTCCAGCGAAGTTCTTCTGTCTCTAGGCTCTGTGTAGGTTCTGTCTTCTAAGTTCTGTGTGTAGGTTCTGTCTTCTTCTAAGTTCTGTCTTGTTACATCTGTATTTATACCAGTTGATTCCAGTCCTATCAATCTCTATTCCAAAGGTTAGGGCGTTTCTTATCTCCATTCCAGGGAGTAAAGATTATGTAGCTTAAGCATGATTGTTCATAGTTAAAGTGATTAATTACCCGCCTGGCACTTAGTTAAGAGGTTTTATTCCCTCCCTAACTTCAGGGGAAAATCCCTACCTGGGGAAACAACCTTTCTCAGAGACCTTGGTTAAAACACATAGTGCCAAGAAGGTGAGCAAACATATTAAGAACAGTATGCCATATATGCCAGGTCCCTTGAAACAGGAGGCAGGGACCGGCTCCTGGCAGACTCTCCTTCTCTAAAGAAGGGTTTTGTATGTGAACAGTCTTTGAGACTTCAAATCACCATACTCATTTGATAATTGTGAGAGATACTGACTAAGCCTTTTGGGAAACAAACAGGAACCAAAACTCCACATTTTCATTCCCTCTACAGAAACAGGTTTCCAAGAATAGACTCATACAAGCTGTAGTCACAGTTGAATGCCATGTTTCCATTATTGTGATGACATAAAATCATTAAACCAGTGCCTGTAGTAAAGCAGTCATGTCTGATCATAGAACTGCTCTGAGCCCATTCAAAGGAAATTGCATTTTTTTTAATATATTTTATTGATTTTTTACAGAGAGGAAGGGAGAGAGATAGAGAGTTAGAAACATCCATGAGAGAGAAACATCAATCAGCTGCCTCCTGCACATCTCCCACTGGGGATGTGCCCCCAACCCAGGTACATGCCCTTGACCGGAATCGAAAGTGGGACCTTTCAGTCCACAGGCCGACGCTCTATCCACCGAGCCAAACCGGTTTCGGCAGAAATTGCATTTTAAATGACCCACAGAGAGCAATGTCCTCCTGAGGAGCGTGGCATGGACTGAGGTTTGGCTTCCACAGTAATTTATTAAATGTCCTCCTTTGATATGGTTGCAGTACTCAAGCCCTTAGTTCTCAATGGTTGTGTCTAACGGGCTGGAGTGCAGAGTACAGGTTCATTTCTGAACCATCTCTTCAATGTTTGAGTTTTCTGTATTTAAAGTAACAGAAAAAATATTAAAGTTTTTAATATCAAGATTCAACCCCATCCCTAAATCTCTCAAGGGTCTTTGTCTAGACTTGTCTTTACATCTCCTATGTCACAGAAGCAAAATTATGATTACCTATTATACGTCAGGCATGTTATCTCAGTTAATCCTCACAAAATCCACGAGTTAGGTATTATGGCCATGGATAAATGAGTACACTGCCATTGCAAGAATGAATTTAATCTTTCCAAGATCAATTGATTTAAATCCATGTCTGAATTTTTTTTTTTTTTAAAAGAGAGATACTTTGTCTGTAAGGCCAAAATAGACTTTCTATCATCCCACTAAAACTGGCCCTTGGGGCCTCATGTGGTGAGAGATGTAGATATAAGGCCAGTTAATCCCATGGAGATATAGAACCTGCCTCTCACCTCCCAAAAGGAGTGGTACAGATGATAAAGTAATTGGATATGGTAGAGGTGCTACTTGTGGGGAGGGGAGTGGTCAGATTTATAGGATTGGATTCTATCCAATATCCCCAAGAGAGCTTTATCAGTAGAGGAAATGGATGGTTCCCCCTGGACATGGCACATACCTTTTCTATGTCATATTATTCTCTTAATGTAATTAGTTCAATATATTTAAGATTCCCTGTTCTTTTTTTATATAATGAGCTTCTTACAAGTAATAAGTGAGTTGAGAAAACTAGGTCAAAACTAGGTCAAAGCGTGCACAGTAGGACTGATGAAAGAACATTCTTCTGGAGGCATTCACAATGCTAGAGATCTATGCTCTCCATTTTCCCATTGTACTTTGGAGCAGCAAACAGCAATCTAGCAAATCTAAGCATTGGATTCCAGGAAGATTTTAAGAAACTAATTAGGAAAGCAATAATTCCTTCCCTGGCATGAGTAAGAACTGGTATCCAACAACTAAGTGTATGACATAGTCTCTCTCAGCTCATCAAGTCCTGATCTACCAACTTGACAACCATCCTTGAGAGAACGCAAGCCTCTTTTCTGACAGGATACATGCGCTGGTTAGAAAGCCTTATCCAAATCTTTGCCATACTTGAACATGGTTGAATCTGATACCTCAGGATTGATCACTTAAAACTTTTGCAGTAGCTGACTTACACATGATCTGCAAGAGACTAGCTCCTTTTTTGGGAGACTGGCATTAGGGGATAAGTTTGATAAACCAAATCTTCTCATATTAGCTTGGTCTTTTTATGTCATCATGGTGCTTAATACAGTGTATTGCAATACTTAACTGAAGGAAGTAATGCATAGAGGAATGAATGAATGGAGGAATGAATGATTGAATGAATGAAGTGAGTGAATGTGTAGGGAAAAAGTGTAGTCAGTTGGGTTTTCTTTTTCTCACACCACTCCTCCATTAGGTTCCTTCTTGAGAGATGCAAACAGATGACGCTAATTAGAAGTCTATTTCCCAGCTAAAATCTAACTCGCTTCTCTATGGTAAATCCCTCTTCTCTTTGATCTGAAACCCAGACTCACTCAGTCTTCAAATAATCCCTACCACATCAACAATGGAGCCACAGACTATAGAGTAAGGGCTCTCTATGCCTCTTAATGAAAACCCTCCAGTATATTTCTTAGTTTCTTTTGAGATATGATAAAAATCTCTCTATTTGTACTAAAAAATCCCCTGGACTTAAATCTTAAGTTTTAGTAATACTTAGTGTTTTTAAATGTTTCACAATGTTCAGGTACTGTGACAAACACTTGACCTAGATTATCTCATTTAATCTTCACAGAAACCAATGAAGTGTTTACTGTCATTATCCCTATTTGATGAAGAGGATACTGAGGCTCACAGAGAATTAATACTTTGTCCGAGATCATCTAATGTTAAGTAATCAAGAGTGAATGACCTGAAAGCACGCACACCAGCTGGGACCAGCCTGTCATTGAGGGGGAAACTTACAGAGTCAGAGCAATAGCAGGTGAGCAATCTTCTTAATGGCAATTGCCCAGTGAATTGGTGAGCAAGATATACGACTTGAGAGGAGCCCAAGTCTTGAGCTGTTGGACTAATACGCAGCATGGTTGGGGTTAAACCAGCCCTTCCTCTAGGATGGCTTAGAGCTGAGGTCCAAACTCTGTGGTGACAGTTCTGTGATGTAGCAGAATTCTAGCTTCCAGCCCTGATCTTCAACCTCAGCACTTAAAACTGAGACATCTCCAGCCCATCCCTAGCTGTGACCAGAGTCCAGGACCTGAGCTTTGTTTTTATAGAGGTATGTTGTTGCAGATTCTTGACCTTTATCTCTGTTCTGTCTCATCAGCATTCTACTAGGGTGTCTGCCTTCAGTACTCGGTTGTTGGCTGTTTCCATACTTCTGGGTTTTAATAGCCAAAACATCTTGTTCTTTGAGGGGTAGGGAAGTAGTAACTGTCTCTCTGGGAAGCCAACCTACTGGGTATCCAGATTAGGCAAATTAATCCTTGCCTATCACCTAGCCATTAAGCAGTCAAAACTTTATTTATGTACTGCACGTTGATGCTGGAATCTTTCCAGTGTTAAATTATTTGCAGTAACAACTTGATATAATTATCAATATGTGCATTCTAAGTAGCATTTATAGTCTGCAGTACCTACTTTTCCTACCATATAATATTGTCTTGTGGTTCCTAGTTGACCATTTGAAATACTTACGTACTATTCACCTGTTTCTAATCCCTATAACTCACCATTTTGGTACTTTATGCTTCATTAGCCATCTAAAGAGGATATGTTGTTGAACATAGAATTGATAAGTTTATTCACTGGGTTGTGTGTTTGGGGGTAGACAATGGGGAGATTCTAAGAGGTAGAGTTCCTTAGAAGAAAAACTAAGTCCGAAAGCAGAATTTGTGGCTTTTGTGCTATGTATGCATATTTGCAGGAGGTTGTAAACTAGTACTAATGGGATTAGGAACTTGTTTCTGTGTCAGTTGGATTATTTATCTTGAATTCTATTTGTTTATGTCACAATGTCTCATTTCATTTTTTCCAGTACTTCTCATTTTATTTTATAAATTAATTCATAAACTTTATAAATATAAAATGTCTATGAACTAATAGAAACTATTAGTAATTTAATACTGTAATGTCTTTATCACCAAATATAAGGTTCATGAGGTTTGATCTCTTTTGTTGATTGCTGTATATACACCGTCCATAGATATTAGATAAAGCAAAGTTGTTGCTCAGTGAATATTTATTGTTCAAATAAGTAATGAATGACTCTTTTGCTTTGAAAATTAATGAAATCAATTAAATTTTCTTGTAATATTAAGGTTTTGGTTATGTTTATTACATTAGAGGGAAAAAGAATGATGATTTTTATACTAAGAATTACTTATGTATGAATATAATAAGATGGGAAAAATTATCATTTGCCCTTATTTTACTATATCCAAAACACTTGGTTTTCAATGAGAAGGATCAATATTTAAAATGTATATATATGTGTATATATATATATATATATATATATATATATATATATATATATTCCTGTGATTAAAAGTACTTTCAGCTCTGTGGAAATGTATATATAAGTGTGTGTATAAATGGCAAGAGTAGTTAATGATTATAAAAATATATTCATATCCAGTGATCAGGCACTGTTTTGGATATATAATTGTCTCCCCACAATAACCATAACAAATAAAAAAGATAATTTTAAATAGTAGGGACCAAATAAATCTCTGCTTGCCCAGCTCTCTTTTATAAGCAGTTCTATTATATTAGTGGCCAGGTGCAGGGATTCGTGCACATTGAAAGGAATCAGGCTCCCTCCTCTCTGGTTCTGGGTGCATCACCTGGCAGCTCCTGCTTTGAGCATCTTTCCCCTGGTGGTCAGTGTGTGTCATATGTACTGGCCAGTTGGATGGTCACTTAGCCTTTTATATATATAGACTAGAGGCCCGGTGCACAACATTCGTGCACTGGGAGATGTGGGGGTCCCTCAGCCTGACCTTCACCCTCTCCAATCTGGAAGTTTCTGTCTGTCTTTGCAATCACATGAGAGAATTGTCTGAGACCCCAACTCAGTTTGGTTTGATGCTCACAGAATAATAGACGCATTTTTTTTCTTTGCTTTGTTGGTGGAGATTTCCTGGAAGTTTTAGGATATCTTTCCTTTAATTTTTCCTAGACACTCTGATTTTACTTATGTCTCTCACCTCTGCTTTCCCTCCATCCCCCACCGCAACAGTAACTTGCTCCAGGGTCACTTTGCTCTAGTGTCTAGTAGATCCGTCTTCCACCAGAACTATGATTCCCAGCATTCCTGGTGCTCTCTGCACTCTGGGCTTCCACTTCCACTTCCACTGGGAGCGACCTAGGGAGCCACGTCTCCCCAAGCCACTGGCTCTCCTGCTCTGCTCTCCAACGGCTGCTTGCGGGGAGCGACCGAGGGAGCCACATCCCCCCAAGCCGTCAGCACTCATGCTCTGCTCTCCACCTGGTGTCTGTGTATGCAAATTAACCCACCATCTTTGTTGGGTTAATTTGCATACTCACTCCTGATTGGCTGCTGAGTGTAGTGGAGGGATGGTCAATTTACATGTTTCTCTTTTATTATATAAGGATTATTTAAGAAGGTGAAGTCTTATTGACTAGTTGTGTGCATTTGAAAAGGTTACTTCATCTTTCTGGGACTTGTTTTTCCCATTGACAGAAAGAAAATAACAGTACTGACCTTATAATTTTGTTGTGAAGAATTAGTGAGATAGTGCATGTAAAGCTTGTAGAGTCAGTGCCTGATATAACGTAAGCACTCAATAAATATTATCATTACTGTTATTTTCACTTCTTAATGCATAAACCATCACTTTTTCTAGGCAACTTATGCAAGTCAGGAATATCATGATCCCTGATTTTGGCTCCAGTGTTTTGTCATTTTATAGAGAGTCTTTAAGACTCTCCAGTTGCCTCTTAATGAAAATCCAGGTCATAACACACCAAAATATATATACATAGCACCTGTTATGTCTTACTGAAATTGGGTTTCCTAGGACCCCTCTAGTCCTCCTTGAAATGCCCTTGACTCTTTAAATGTCCTGCTTTCCTGTGTTGTATATTTTTAAACTGGGACTAACCCAATTCTGGCAATGGTGGCAGATGAGAAACACTCTCTGACTGTGCCTCTAAAACTTCAAGTCGCCCAACTCTACATACAATCCCAATTTAGGAGCATTTGGAAGGAGCAGAATAAACACCTGATGTTTTCCTTGTCAACATTTCCAGTCTACTGTTGTAGGCAGGATATTAAGCCCCGGCATGCAATAGTTCTGCTCGGCAGCAGGAGCATGGCAAATAAATAGAAACTCCTTTAGATCATGAAAAATGTAGCAGTTCTAAATATACCTACAACTTTATGTCAAAATACACATACACACCTAACTGGATTTAAAGAAAGTGTGAAGATTTCTTGAGTATTAGTTGAATGCAGTCTTCTGAGTTTCACGCTATAAACTTTCTTCGGTGCTGTTTTCCCCTCTTTTCCTGGCTTTTATCCATTTGAGTTTCTTCCAAATGACCTACTCTCTGACTTTTCTTAGATAATTTGAAAATACTGACCATACAGATTCCAAGGGTGAAAGGGATCGTCATCTCCACTGAACTCCAAAGAGCAACTCTTTTTTCTAATTCCCAGAGGGATTTTTGTAATCTTGTTATAAGTGTTTCAGCTGTACTAGAATATCTACAGAAAAAAATAATGAACAAAGCTTCTCATTAACTACATTTTAGTGGGTATTATTAAAAGTCAGCTCACCCTACTCTCAAATGAAAACAAAAACAAAGTGCTTGACTTAATAAATGAAATAACTACATAGAGTTAAGATGACATTTGGCCAAAATAATATAATGAATACCATGTAGAGTCTATCATCCTAGTTTAAATTTTTTATATCTATTGGCTTTTTTGAGTCAAAAGCTAAAGGAATAAAGGACTCTATCTTAAAAAATATCCTATATAATAAAAGCCTAATATGCAAATTGTCCCCTCGAGCAGTTATTCGACCAAGATACCGGGAGTTCAACAGGGAGACTGGGAGTTTGAAAGGGAGACCAGGAGTTTGACCACTCGCTATGACATGTGCTAACCACCAGGAGGCAGCATGGAACATGGCGAGCATTGGTGACGTGATGCCCGGGCAGGGGGCTGCAACCTCTTGCTAGCTACCTGAGGGTGGGGTGATGGGGATGGGGGTGCGGTGAGAATGCTGGTTGTCCACCAAGCTCACTCTCACTCCCCCTGCTCCCCTCCCCCGGGACACAAGGGCTTGCCTGCCAGGGAAGTCACTGTGCTCAGGTAACAGGCGCCTGTGAGGAGACTGCTCCACACCTGCATGGCCTCTTCCAGTGAGCCAGGCCACAGCCACAGGGACTGCAGGGGCTGGTCGGGCTACCTGTGTCCCAGGGCATCTGGCTACACTCATCACATCTCCACGGGGGACTCGGGTGCTGGGACTCAGGCAGAGGGGGCCTCACAGGGGCCTAGGAACCCAGGTGCTGCCAGGGCCCAGAGGTCAGCTGGGACCTGCCCATCCATGCCAGACACTCAGACTTTGATCACCTGCCAGGCCAAGGTACTGCACCCGTGCACAAATTCCGTGCACCAGGCCTCTAGTATATGTGTGTGTGTGTGTGTGTGTGTGTGTGTGTGTGTGTGTGTGAATTTTCAAGAAAAAAATTGAAGATAATTTTAGAGGAGATATAGAATATATATAGATATGTGTAGATTTCACATTAAAAACCCTGCATAACTCAGACCATATTGTGAAGTGAATGGGTTTCAGGTGTGTCCAGACCATTATCCCTTTTTGTTCTAGGAGCAGTAAGGTAAGGTTAAAGGTAGCTAAAACTCTGTGGTCTTTCTTATCTCATAGTGTGAAACCATGATGATTTTCCCCATAAGCCATAGAAATCTGATTTTCTATGTTATCCTTAACATGAAATAGTTTGAACACACTGCTAAAGAATTGTTCATCTATTCTTTCTGTGGATATTTATTGAATAGCTCCTCAACTATGAACTAGTGTGTTATTGGATGAGTGTGGAATAGAGGTGACTAAAGTTTGTTCTCTGACCTTGAGGAAATCACAGCCTATAAGGGGAGATAGATGTCCTAATAACTAAACACACTGCCATATGTCATACATGTAGACCTACATGAAGGAGAGCCACTCCATTTTATTTGGAATGAGAAACAGGATGAGGAAACACAGCACAGAAGAACTAATGTTCAACTAAATTTTGAAGCTTAAGTAGAGTTCATCAGGACGGTTATATGTTGCAGTATTGTTTCTCAAACAATTAATTTCCTATTACAACATCTTTAAAGGTTGCATACTATTCCACAATGTGGATATAACACAATCAATTTAACTGAGCTCTTATATTTAGTCAGGAGGCTAGATCCATTTTTTGACAACTATAAATAAGTTTGACATAAAGATTCTAAATCGTGTGTATACCTCAAGTTTCTTCTTAGAATACAGTCCTAGATGTGAAATTTCTGGTTCAGAGGACCAGCACATTTTTAAAGATTAAATACACTTTTCAAGCTAGCATTATAAATGAGTAGTGCTTTGAGTTCAAATTTACTTTCATTCAAAATATAAACATTCCTTCTTTTGGTTATTTGACCTTGGGCAAGTTGCCTAACCTTCATTACTCATAGTTTCTTCCTTTTTAAAAAAGAGAGGACCATAATACTTACCTTAAATGCTGCTTTAAAACCTGGAGTTGAGGTTACTAAATACTTATTAAATCTCCCTTAGATTTTTGACAATAGATACCAGATTGTTGCGAAACTCCGACATTAAAAAATTCAAGCTTTCTGAATATTTTAGGTTTGTGGCATGGATTAATTTCTAACAGGAAATGTGCACTGCCTAAATAAATAACTGTGTGGTTTACCAAGTGGCTCAACCTTCAAAAATGTTAGCTCCTAATCCATATAAATAACCTGAAATTGCAGAACTGTGGTGAAAAATTTGCTCTGGAAATAAGAATGTTGTAGTATTTAATGAAGAGACATAAACCTGGACTAAAAATCTTATTCTTCCACTTACAACCCGTGTCACCCTATCTCTCAGACCTTCAACCATATCTTCTGAAAAAGATGTAAAAGGTTACATTTTCTTTTTGCTTCAAAGAATCAGATGAGTAATACAAATTTAGATAGATAGATAGATAGATAGATAGATAGATAGATAGATAGATAGAGGAAAGGTAGGTCTCTGAATTGTTATTTTATATAAACTATTATTATTGATTTTTAAATCTACCATGAATCTTTTTACTTATTGAAAAAGAAGAGGCAGCATGCAAACTTTACACTTCTCTCATGCTAGCTAGTCAGTGCATTCTGAGTTTTTCCTAGTATATTGATGTAGGGCATTGACTTGAAGGATTGGGATTTATTTTTGAACCCCTGTCAGCAGTCCATAATTACCATTGCCCAGAAGAGAAATGCTATTTTGCCTCCTGCATCATCAAGACAACTGTCAGCAAATAAGGAAGGCAGCGTCTTTACCATTATCACTGCTAATGTATGAAGCAGGAAAGAACAGCTGGGTTTTCACACATTGGGCTATTAGAAGAACTGGCATTTACTAAAATATATCTTCAATTTCCACCTACCTCTTTTTGCTTTAAAAGTATTTAAAGAAAAAATCATTTTTATTTTCATGCTTATTTTCAAACTCCTAATTTGGGACTTTTATTGATCTGAAAGTCATTTATCTCAGTGCCGATTTTTTTCTCTTTGGTATAAACATGCAAAGTTATTGTTGACTGCTTAGGGGCAATTTTACTTATGCACCTTTACTACTCTATGTTCTTGGTGTCCTGTATTCCCTGTGATGTTTCATTTTCTCTCTGGTCTCCAGTTCTGCTTAAACTTGCAAGGGGAATGGGTAAAAATAATATTTTTAAAAGAAGAGTTGCAAGGGCTAAATCTTGCTGCAATAAAGGGGCAATGCTATAGCTTAGACCCATGGTCGGCAAACTGCGGCTTGCGAGCCACATGTGGCTCTTTGGCCCCTTGAGTGTGGCTCTTCCTAAGCCTTAGGAGTACCCTAATTAAGTTAATAACAATGTACCTACCTATATAGTTTAAGTTTAAAAAATGTGGCTCTCAAAAGAAATTTCAATCATTGTACTGTTGATATTTGGCTCTGTTGACTAATGAGTTTGCCGACCACTGGCCTTAAACATTTGCTCTTTAAGAAATAAAAATACATGTAGCCAGTATAGTTACAATATGCCAAAATTAGGTAGCCTAAGGTGATGTGTGTGTGTGTGTGTGTATGTTTTAAAATTATACATATGGTGGGATTGTAAAATAGAGCAGACACTTTGTGAAGCTGCTTGGTAGTTTCTAAAGATGTTAAATGTAGAGTTACCACATGATCCAGAAATTCTGCTGTTAGGCATATACCCAAGAAAATTGGACAAATATCTATGTAAAAAACTTGCATATGAATACCAATAGCAGTATTATTAATAATAGCCCCAAAGTGAAAACAGCCCACATGTCTATCACCTGATGGATGGATAAATTAAATATGGTACATCATAAAATGGAAAGTTATTTGGCCATGAAAAAGGAACAAAGTACTGATACATGCTACAACATAGGTGTACTGGGAAAACATTATGAGCAATAAATGAAGACATATACAAATGACCACATATGAAATTATTCAATTTATATGAAGTCTCCAAAACAGGAAAATTCACAGAAACAAAAAGTTGATTACTGGTTTCTAGGAGTTGGAGGTGAGGGAGATTGAGGAGTGTGTGTTAATGGGTATGGGGTTTCTTTTTGAAGTGATGAAATGTTCTAAATTTGATTTTTGGTGACCATTGCACAACTCTGTAAATATACTATAAAGCTACTGAATTATATCCTTCAAAAGGTTCAATTTTGGGTATGAGATTTATACCTAAGCACTTATGCAAAAATAAACTTGCATATATAGACATTAATAAAAAATAGGAACCAGGAAAGGTGGAAATGAATAGGGGGATTATGACTAAAGGATTTATCATCATAAGCTTTTCATGTTAAACATTCTTTATGAATATATCTATTTTTAATGACTTCTGAAAATCTTTTAACTAAGTGAATAATTTATTTAAGAATTTCTTTATTTCAAATGCAGGTTATTGCTAATTATTCATTAGTGTAGGAGATAGATGCTATAGATATAGATATAGATGTAGGTGATATAAGTACTTGTGGTCACTGACACATGCTTGTATAGAGGTCAGTTCTAAGGCCTGGATGTGTACTCTAGGAATTAACTAGCAGCTGGCATCCTGGAATCCTGGAGGCTGTTGTCCTCAGACCTGAGTCACTGTTGTCCTTATAACTTATTAGAGAAGCAGACACCTGCAATAACATATCCAAATGTGATCAAAGATGTCATTCATCTACCCTCATTTGGAGGACAGTGTGGATGCCCATTCTTTTCTCCTTGGAAAAAGGTTTCAAGGCTTCACCTCACTAAAGTGTCAGACAAGTAATTCACAAACTTGTAGACCGCTAACTCTGACAGCCCAGGATGGCAAATTGGAAAACAAGTTAGTCTAAAAGCTTCATGTGTCTTTTTCCTAATGCAAGATTTAGTACACTTAAGGATATTATAATGACATCAAATCAAATTTATAGCAGAATGAACCAATGAAAATAACAAATGGAGGTCAAAATGGGCTTTCACAGTTCTGTATTGCAACAGTCAGATCTACAGTGAAGGGACTTAATTCAAGTTGATGTGTGATTGTTCCAGTTTTAAAGAATGCAATTCAGTTTATGTCTGGTTTCATTAAGGCTGTTGGGATAGCACTTGAATAATTCAAAGAGAAGATAAATGTAAAGGGTATTGAGTGTGTGTACAGAAGTGTATTTTTATCCTGTTATAGTATGCATGGATCTATTAACTCTCTAACATGCTAAGCCTGTTATGATTTCATCTTGTATAACAGAGAACTAGCAACTTTGCCACTCAAAGAAGCAATGTGTTCACTCCAAATTTGTAGTACTAAAACCATTTGTTGTGTGTGTCACTTTTCCTGTGTGGTAGAGAAGATGCAGGGAGTAAACTTAGACCTACAGTCACGTGACCTGTTGGTTAGTGATGGATGCTCTAACAGAATTAAAATGAACGTGCTCACACTTTCTCTATCAGATTTTCTCTCTTTAGGCTCACAGCTATTTAAAAAACAATAAGTTTGTATGAGAAAAGGTCCCCGTTGGGGAATAATGCCTAAGTCCTGTGTGATTTTACATAAAAACAAGCATGATGAAAGGACTTGTTATGTTACCAATTCATTTCATTTAGTAACTAACGCATATCCTGTCATAATCCTATGGGGCTGTTTATATCATATAGTTTACAATATATGGAAACTGAGAATCAGAGTGATTTTAACTTCAATAACTAATATATAGAAACAAGAATTGGGAAAGGAAGTAAGAATATCAAATAACGTTTATGAAGCCCCTGTTCCAGAAGATTCTAGAGTGTTGACTCATTCAATTCTCCAGAAATCAGAAGAGGTTGACTTCATTATTTTCACTTCACAGAGAAGGAAGTTTGAAGTCCCAGGTCATAAGCCTAGTTCTTAGCTGATTTTCATTTCGGCACAATAGATTTTAGTGCTTACATTTTTACTTTACATCACAGATTTTAAACACAACCATGATATTGGGGAAGATACTCGACCTTAGCTTTTGTTGTGAAAATTGATTCATCACTGTCTTGTAGCCCTTCATTAATTTTTTAATCCTGTAGTCAACCTCACATTTTATTTGGCCCACAAAGGTTACAGTTCACTCTTTGGTCAGGGCACTGGGAAAGCCCATGATCAAAAGTAATCTTTTTTTTTTTTAAAGTAATCTTGATTAGAAAAAGTCATGCGGAAAGGAAGACTGCTTTCTTCAAATGTTCATTATTGTTCCTGGACAGGTCCAGCTGTAACCCTCCCTGACTCCCCAACACACACATTAGTCAGACCTTAAATTACAGTAAACACACGGAAACAAAAAGATGAGTTGGCTTCATAGTAACTAGAAAGATGTAGACTGCGCAGCTCTGATTACATGACTTTAACACTCCTAAGAAAAATAAGAATGATAATTATAGCATTCTCCTTTGTTATGAGATTAAATGATTTTATGCACACAAAGCCTCAACTAGTCCATAGGTATTATATTAGCAATAGTTTAAGAAATGAGGTAGAAAAATCTGAGTACCTATTTCTATTTATGTTCTTTCATATACTAAAATCCTTAGTCCTTGGAGCAAGATATTCAGGAATGTGTCCTTGCAATACCTAAATTAGCTAAATTTTACTTACCAAGGGGATGAGACTTGGGGCCATGGAAGGGCATAGAGAAGTAGCAGAGTAATTCTAAAGCCAGGTCTCAAGGGATATATTGGGAAACATATGAGCAAGGCTCTGGTTATTCAAAATGATTCTGAGCTCTGAAAGGATGCTGTTAGTACCCTATCCAAGAATGAATAAAACCATTTTTGTGCTCACTCCTGTTCTATTGGATTATTAGATTTTTTATGATTAATCTTAAGACTCTGCAAAGCCAACTCGTTGAAAATTTTTAGAACATATCAAACAAATGTGTTTTGAGTTGACGCTGCCTATGAGAAAAGGCTTTTTCTAAAACACCAAGCAGTTCATTGTGGCTCGCCAATCTGTCTCTTTTTACATTTATACTAGAAAAACCAGACCTGGCAGAAACGTCGATTCTGAGAGTGGGGAATGGTTAAAAGATACATCTTTTGCTCTCTCTCTTTCAGAGATGTTCCCTTATTCTCTTCTCAAGTGTGTGGGAAGCCCTGCCAGCCTAATCGTTAGCATTTTGATGAAAGTGCCAAAAAAGCATTTCTATGTTTTGTGTAAATCTTGCCTTAATTGGTGGTTTGAAGGGGTTAATGGTGGCTATTTTCCTAGGTTTGTTTAAACTGTGCCTCTTCAGTGTAGAATCTCTGGCCAGCTAAGGCAGTTTATTCTGAAATTGCTTAGTGGTCAAGCCCATAGATTGAGAGCCAACCTGCCTGGTTTAAAATTTTGCCTTTGACATTTACTAGTTTAACTTCTCTGAAACTCAGATTACTCATCTTCAAAATGAGGATAATAATAGCATCTCCTTCATAGAATCATTGTGCAAATGCCATTCGCTAATGCAGAAGCAACACTTAGAACACTTCTGGGTCCATAGATAGCATCACTGAGTATTAGGGATTCCTAAGCTTCTTTTGAGTGTGTTGGGCAACAGGAATCCCACTAAAGAGGCTCCACTTTGAAGTCTAGGAGAAAGAAAACTGGCCTCTAAGCCATTGGTCCTGACTCTACCAATTAAAAGCTGAATGATTTTAGACAACTATCACTAGTAGCCTTTGTTAACTCATGTCTAACATGCAGAAGATATGAGTCTCCTCCAACTTTGTGGTGTAATTAAATGAGAGAAACTTCCACCCATCTGCTGCCGCCGCCTGTATTTAAGCCACTATTAACTCTTGCCCTCAGGATGAAGGTTGCCTCACGATCGGTCTCACAGCTTCCATTTTTACTCGCTTATAGCTCATCCACTAGGCAAGAGTCTAAATTATTTAAAATATAACTTGAAACATGGTACTTTCTTATTTAATGTGTTCACTGATTTTATTTTTAGCACTTTTGGAATAAATAGCCAATCTTACAACCTTGGTCTATCTGGGCCTGCACAATCTATCTATGCCTAAGTCTCCAAGTGTATCTCAAACACTGCCTACTGCCATGCTCACTATGATCCAGTCACGATTGCCCTTTTTATGATCCTGGATCATACTAAGGTCTTTTCTACATCAGGGCCTTTGCATGTTCTTACTTAAACCTGCGATCTCTAAAGTATTGATGATTCTTTTCAACCACTACATCTCTACTCAACGTCATCTCCTCCCAAAAGCCTTTTCTTACCATATAATCTAAAGCAGGCAACAGGGTAGTCTGTATTATATCTCATCTATCTCATGTATGTCATCAAACCTTATAATTATCTTGTTATTTGTCTGTTTACTTGTGCATTCTCTCTCTTCCCTGACACTTGTAGACCAATGTGTCTAAATTGGTCATCCTTATATTCCATAATGCCTGGCACATAGTTCAATGAGTATCACTGGGAGAAAGAAAGAAAGGACCAAAAGAAAGATTACATAGAGGTGTTCCATATATTTCAGCACTATGAAAGAGGAAAAAAAATCACTTTGCAATAAAGTTGGAAAACGACAAGAAAAAGAAAAATGAAAAAAAAGGTTAAATACTGAACAGGAAAATCTTACTGACAATTAGATACTGTAATGACAGGCAGTATAGCCTTGACTCTGGGAGCAAGTTTATGGGAGAGAAAAACAGTACTTCTTTTAAAGTCTGAGAAGTCTCTCTTTCCCAGGAAGAAATCAGTGTCTCTCTCTAAGGTGTTGCGTGGCTGGCAGTCTCTACACTTGGCCATTAGGTAAGTGCTGGCTGGTTGGAGGTTGTCCACTGTATAAAGGTGTGAGTATCCACCTGCTTCTGCCACAATCATGCTACAACCAGGCATTAAGTGTTCAAGCAGGACGTTGTCCCAGCCAGGTCTACAAAGATCTCTGCAGCTCGTTGGCCTCGTCGATCTGGCAGGGCCATCTTTGCCTTATACTTTCTCTCCTTTCCTCTATTAATGAGCAGCAAAATGTCTATGTGAATCATCTTAATTCCTTGCGCTCTGCATCATGGCACTTCTATTTCTAGAAGGCCAGGATAGTACTTTTACTCCAAATCTGTTCTTGAAGGCTCTTGTCTCACTGAAATTGCTTTTCCTGTCTCTACCAGCTGGACACTAAAAAACATTATAGCAAGAGGACCTATTTTAGTTTTGCCATCCATCATCTGGAGAAAAAAATATGCATGCGGCTGCTTCAGAGAGAGACAGAGAGAGAAAAGGAAGGAAAAACAACAACACATATCTGGTGAAGTGCCTCTTACTTTGCATGAATGTCACCTGTCAGTGACTTCTCATGAACGTCACCTGTCAGTGACTTCTCCAAAAGGCATCTTCCCACAGGCTGTCTTGAAGGACAGGCATTTGGGCTGTGGAGGTTGTATATAGAGATATATTCTCAGTGTTGCTGATGTAATATTCAACTTTGATTGCTTCCCTAATTGCAGGCATCATTCTTATATTAGGACTTTTTTGAGCTTCCCATATATTAGGACTATGTTGGTGTCTGAGTTGACCCATGAAGTTGTTCAGATGAGATGTTAATTTGACAATCTGGCATGTTTCTGGGTCTGAGGCTGCAGGATACAGGGATTCTGGTACATATCAAAATTAGTTTACAATTTTATTTTTAAAATATTCATTGTATAAAAGCAATGGCTTCCAAAGAAATTAGTTCTTATTTGCTTTGAAGCAAAATTTCAGGCTTGTATTGATAATTCCACATCTAAGGCTGTCCAGTGTTTGAATCCTGGTTACCAAAGCAACTGCCTGTTCCTCAGCATCTTATATGAGATTTGCAAAACTCCAAGGTTTATGTTGAAAATGTCCTAGATTTTTATTATGGGTTCTCCAGTGTATGTGGTCCTTAGAATTAAGGCTATAAAGAGTAATCAACCCTTGCCTGTCCAAGAGTCTATCTGTATCCCTTCCTCGAGAAGAAAGGAGGACTGGAAGGTAAAACAACAGGCTTAGGTTGAGTTTAAGGACGCCCTGAGGAAATAAAGCCTTCCACAATGAGCATAGCCCAAGAAGCTAATAAAAGAAATCAGTTTTCAAAGCAAGAGTTTCCAATGACTTAGGATGAAAATATTATAACATCATGCTTCTTTGATACACTATGTGTGCATCTATGTATATATTATGAGCCTCTGGGAGGTATAGCTAAATAGTTGTTTGGGGGAAAATTGTTGTTATACCAAAGAGTTTTTATTTCAGACTCTCAAGTATTTAAAGAGAAGCTCAAGAAAATAATACTGGGGATGAAAGCATTTCTATCTCAACGTTGCTATGTATAAGCTGAAGGACATTAGCAAGTCACTAGATCTCAGTAGTCATCTACCTAAAATAGGACCAAATGCTTTATTTTAGGGCTCATTTGAAGATTATTAAGAATACATAAGCAAAGTGATTTTAGTGTTCTGCCTGATAGATAGAGGACACTCAGTAAATGAAAGTTAATACAAAGGAATTGTTATACAAGAAATACAGAAATCCTTAGTTTCAGGCTCATGGTTAAAACTGGGATGGATTAGCAGAATTAACTCCCCAATTAACGGATGCCCTAGCACTAATACTATGTGAATGGACAACACAGAGATGGTGGGAAATCCTAATAATTTCCCATAATTCTCCTCACTGTCACTCTGTGCACCAAACAGGAAACAATTGAGTCAATGTCTCCAGAAGGCCAGTTTGGAAAAGTCAATCTCTTCTTTAAACTCAGCATTTGGAGCCTTTCATCAGCCTGTTGCTGTTGACTCAATCAGGTTCGTTAGGAGACAGAAAGGCCATGAAGTATTGGACAGTGTCCCTTTACCAACAAATTCTAGAGGTAGCCCAAGGTGACAGGGAACCACGAATGGGGCAGGGAGGCTCCCGTGAGGACAGGGTATGAAAGTTAACCTCCCCCCACCCCACTTTTGCCTAAGAACTGTACATCTTACATTTTGCTCTAGTTTGGGTTTGTGCATATATGTGTAAGTGAAGCAGCCAAAAGCCTCCTGGGTGCTTGAATAAACTCAGTTTAGAACCTAAACAGAAAATGCACAAAAGCAAACAAAACCAACATGGCTCATGTTTGTGTAAAGCACTTTTGAATAATATTTTTCAAGACAATTTGCCAGTGTTAAAATCTTAAGCGCGCGCGCGCACACACACACACACACACTCCATAAAACTCTGATATGTTTTCATGAGATATTTATCAAATATTTAAAGTGGAAAAATTATTGGTTAGAATACCAAGAAACTGGCTTCAGGTCTTTGAATTTGTAAATAGCCCAGATGCTTGGTGGAGGTGGGAAGATACTGCATAGATTCTTAAGAAGAGACCATTTATACATCTGAAAAAGAAAAAAAAAACTTATATACCATCTTCAAAACTATGCATTAGCATTTTCTCCTAAACAGTCTGTTCTAATTGTCGGTTTTCCCCATGAAATAAATGCCTTTTCCTCCCAGACAAGTAAAACTAAAGCTCCGAGGAGCAAACCTTGTGGACCATGTTTCTATCGGGACCTGAAGGGTTAAGCCCAGAGCTGCCACTAGGTGTCACATCGGGATCGCTTTTGGGAACACAAGCTCCCTAACTGGTTCCAAACAAGAGGCATCTTCTTGGTTAATTTCAACTACTGTTCAGTTTCTTTTTAAGTAGAGACTCTTACTCGGCACATGTCAAGTTTCCGCGTCTTTTGATTTGTCTTACAGGTATTTACAACCATTTAAACTTTTCACCCACAGCACAGGCCTAGCAGGAGGTAGAAGGAGGAGGGAGGTTTGATTTAATGGAGCCACATTGGAGGGAGAGAGAGGTCTCTCTTAGTCTTGTATCCCCCATAACCTCCCCTCCTTTCCCCACTCTAGGACACCCAAAATTGACATGCAGTCTGACAAATACTAGTAAGAACTGCAACAAAGTTGCAAATTGATTGCCTCCCCAGATACCTTCCATATATGGAAATTCTGGAGCTCCCACTGGTTTCCCATCCCATCACCACCTCTTCCAGGCCCCTTCCCATTCCCCATGCTACCTTCTGAACTGAGGTCCCCAGTATTCTTCTCCCAGATCAGTTGATTAACTTAGAAAAAAAATTTTTTAAAGTAGAATGGTCCAAATTTGAATGTTCACCATTGCCACTTCCAGAAATACTGCGTTTTGAAAGAAGATAGTTTAGGAGGAGGATATTTGCCCATAAAGAATGACATGTCTGCACAATTGGAACGGGTGATGGGGGAGGAAAAAGGGGGCTTTGAATTCAAGGGGACGGTGATTACTCTCTATTCTAGGAATATTTCACATGGCTACCTATTCTGCTGCAGGTAAAGCAAGCCCTGTCTCTAGGAAGGCAGAGTTGTTACTAATTATTATAAATATAAACTGAAACCTATTTTTTTCAGGATTAAATAGGTTGACCCTACCTAAATAAAGATGAGACAGTGTGACAATCTCCCCTTCTGCAAAAAACAAACAAAAAAACAACAAAATAAATCTCTAACTGAACATATAAAACCAAAGTCCTAAAAATGCAGAGTCAGATAAAATCCTAGGCACTCGGGTGTAACAGAGCAGCACAATTTGCTAGGATTTGAATCCTTGTAAAAGCTTCGATATAATATAAATTGAATGTCTTCATTCCCAGGGACGTTTGTGATTTTTAACACATTTTAGAATGCCAATTCATTCATATCTTCCTTCAGAATTATTTACAGTACCTATGAATCATCACCATTATATATGAATTAAATATATAATAACAAGATCAAGATTGACAATGTCCCTACCCCATTACCCCCTGAAGTTAACATTGCAATTGGCAAAGCAGAGATCAGAGGATTGGAAAAGTGACTTATTTCAGAAATGAGAATCCCATGAAGAGCATAAAGCAGGATTAACAGCTAGAGACTCACAGGAGACAGCATGGTTTTTTATATAAACTTATAGAAGGAAGTAGGACAATGAAATAAGCAATCAGGTTTAAACTCATTGGCTGTATAATCTTGAGCAGTTCACAGAGGCTCAGTTTACTCATCTGTAAAATGGAAACGATGCTGAGGGGTGAGGTGAGCATGTATTCTATCTGAGCACTCTGGGAGGGACCTCTGGGAAAGTGACTTTAAGGCCAAGGTCTGAACTCAGAGGAGCCAGCCACAAGATCTGTGGAAATGCTTTGCAAAGTGAAGGTCCAACAAGTATAAACTGTCTGCCCCTGGGATTATCTTGGTGGGTTCTAACAGCCACAGGGAGGCCATCATGGCTAGAGTTTCATAAGTAAATGGTGGAGGTGGGGGAGGAGTTCTCTGGAATATTATAAGAAATTATATGAAATGCTCCAAGTGAAAATTTCTAGCGTAGATTGTAGCCAAAGCAAATGTTCAACCAACCTACCCAGGAAATTCCCACTCTACCTAAAATAAAATTCAAATATCTTACATTAGCCCACAAAGTACTCTGAATTTTTGCAACTTAAGGTAAAGTCTTGAACGGTGAAGTGCCCAGGATGGTTTGTTAAAATAACTTGCAAACCTGCTCGGAAGAGGAATCATAGTATATAGTATATAAACTTTGCTAGTTGCCACACATCCTTTCCCAGACTCCTCTGTTCTTGTTGGCTGAACCCACCCCACACTGTGGTGGTTGAAATGGCCACCTTTTCGGTCAGCTACATGACTCTCTTGCTGCTAATTCTTGACAGATAATCCATTTCAGACCAAGGAGATAAGAGAGAATGTAGGAGAACTTTTTCTTTCCTAATAAAGAGATACACCAGAAGCCTGCCCATGCCTTCCTGTCTTTGAGCAGCTTTGAGCTGCTGCAGTCATTTTCTTATTATTAAGGGACAAAGCATCAAAAGTTGAGGTAAATAGGAATATGAAAAATCCTAGATCTATGGAAACATTATTTAACCATTGAATTAACTTGGGAATACCATCTCTTGATTTACTGTTTTGAAAAAGATGAAGTGCCTTATTGTTCAAACCTGTGTTTTTGAGATTTTTTTTTTTACTTTTACAGAAAATATGATAGGGATACAGGTTTCCTTTATATTGCTATATAGTCAGTGCCATGCAAAGGCAAAAAACCCCCTACATTCAGGAAACATTGGTTGAGTGAACGTGTCAAGACATAGTTCTTTAATAAGGAAAGAATCTTAGAATGATGTATAGTATGTGATAGCAGCAAAGGCAAATAAAATGGAAAAATTGAAAGCCCTAGCTGATTTGGGTCAGTGGGTAGGGCATTGGCCTTTGGACCAAAGGGTCCTGGGTTCAATTCTGGTCAAGGGCACGTACCTTGGTTGCAGGCTTTCCCTGGCCTGGGCCCTGGTCAGGGCTCCTGCAGAAGGTAACAGATTGGTGTGTTTCTCTCACATCAATATTTCTCTCTCTCTTTCCCTCTCTTGTGTATTCTTTCTAAAAACCAAGGAAAAATATCCATGGGTGAGGATTAAAACATGAATGAATGAATGAATAAATAAATAAATAAATAAAATGCAATCATTCAAACATCTATGGATTCTTTCATTACCAATATTTTTTTTACTATTTCCTTCTTTTTATTTTAAATTCTCATAAGCAGATTATGATGTTTTAAATTAGTGTATTTTAAATAACATTCAACTTGTTTTTTCCCACAGAAAGTTTCAATTCCTATCATTTTCAGTTAGAAAAAGAAGAAGATAGAATGGTCTTGAGCTCAAGATGCTGGTGATGATAACAACAGTAGAGGTGATGGTGGAGGTGATGGTGAATTTTACTGTTGTTGCTATCATCTCCCATTTATTGAGCACTTATAATATGCCAGGCATTAAGATGGGGTGTTTACTTATAGTGTATCAGTTATTCCGTGAAGTGCATACTGTTATCCCAATCTTATCCAAAACTAAGACCTAGAATCACTAAATGCATTTTTAATTTTAGTTGTTTGATAGGAGTAAATCTTGAGAGAAGTAATTTAGACAAGGCCAGGAGAAAAGTGAGTAACTGAGATGACTTTACTACCGCCGAGCCGGGTGTAGCTCAGCAGTAGAGTGTCGACCTAGGAACCAAGAGGTCACCGGTTCGATTCCCAGTCAGGGCATATGCCCAGGTTGCGGGCTTGATCCCCAGTGGAGGGCGTGCAGGAGGCAGCCAATCAATGATTCTCTCTCATCATTGATGTTTCTAGCTCTCTCTTCCTCTCTGAAATCAATAAAAATATATTTTAAAAAACTTAAAAAAAAGAATTTACTACCTGCTAGAGCAAATGGTACAGAAGGAAGTGTCTATCATCAATAAAAATAAATTCCATCTCTACCTGGAGGAAAAAACTATCTGTGTATCTTGCTAGTAAGGAGTTTAGAGTTTAAGGGGAGCCCTATAGCTTCCCCTTAAAACAGGTGCTGGCCAATATTTCTGAATATATCTGGGAATAATGTCACACCTGCAAATCCGCTAGAGAGCAGAACACATGGTGTAGGACAGGCAAACAGATTTTCCTTTCTTATGATTTCCAGAAGATTTGTTGTTGTTGTTGTTGTTGTTTTAGTGTGATATCAGCTGGGTTTCGGAGCCAAATAAAATGATAAACCTATCTCCCCAAATGTCAAGCTAGGCATGCATCAGGATCCATCACCTTAAGCAGGTCTTAGAAATACAAAGATCTGAACCTGGGCTTTATCAGTCAAAAGGCTTATTTTCTAAAACAGCATTGTCTTATATTGTATCCATGAAGAATGCTGGTGTGTACAGAGTTCTGTCGATGAATCCACTGCCAAGCAACAAGAGAAAATCCCTACTTTCTCACAGTTATATCACTTGAAGTTAAGTATAACTGTAACTTGTTTGCTCTGCCAGCAAAATGGTACTTTCATGCACAAAACTTCCTGCAGATAAGTAGCTCATCTTCTTATTCTTAAGGTTTAGGCCAGGGAAATAACAGAAGGAACTTTAAGCTGGGGAATGAAAGACTTTAATGTGATCGTTCTTTGAATCTTCTTTACTGAACTCAAGAGAATAAAGTTTTGTGGTTCTTTTTTTATCAGACATTTAAATTTCTACTTGGAGAAAATGGGATTGGAGTTATTATATCTTGGAATAAAATAGATTATCATTTCCTGATGGGGTTGAGTTGCAATTTTAAAGAAAATCTTCAGCTGTGTTGGAGAATCACTTGAGAAGATGTGTCATCACATGAATCCATCCATCCATCCATTCACCCATCCACCCCCAGCACCCTCCCAGCTATCCATCTATATATCATTATGTTCATTTATGCATTCATTCACTCACTGTAGAACCACCCAAACTGAGATGTTTAGTAAGTGCTGGGTAATTATTAGTAAATAAATATTGACTTCTCCTCTATTAATAACACAGTCTTAATCGTTCTACTTCCCCCACTGTGGCATAAAAATGGAGCTTGATGGGCTCAGCTTGAAAATTGAAAATTGACACTGTGTAAATTTATGATTTAGTTGCTCATTATCACACTACTATTATGTCGATGAGTACCTTTGGATAAGACATTTAACTTTCCTATTCCTTATCTAGAAAAATGAAATTGCCAGTCTACTTGAGTTGGTTCCTAACAACTGTATTTTTGTTTGTTTGCTTGATTGCTTGTTAGTTTTCTTTTCTTTTTTTAATGCTGTTTTTTCTGTCTTTTCCTCAAAACTTAGATGCTAGCCAGAAGGTGTGTTTCTTTCTTTGAACAAAAGGTCCTAAATCATCAAGGAACATGTACATGTCACCTGAGGGAGACATGTCTTTAAACTTCATATAGGCTTCAGGTTGGAGTGCTGGTGTACTGAATTGTACATTTGAAAGTATTCAAATTGGCATTTGCAAATGCCATGAAATTAATATTGCTTGAGTATGGAGCAAACTCAACAGATGTTACTTTCAAAGCATAGGAAAAAAAGGAGCTGGTTTAAATGAGCAAATCAAGACACCCAGGAGAAATCAAATAAAAAAAAACAAACCGTTAAGTTTGTGATAGAAAAATAAACATATGGACAGATACACAATTCGCTAATATCTGTGGGAAGAAATTTAGTATTCCTTTGGTCCAGTTTATAGATAAGTAATAGATTATGAGATTGGTGGCATGATTTTCAGGGCAAAGAATAATTTTCCTCATTTTTATGACCTCAAAATCCATTTAAACTGTAAGGCTCACCGGAAATTCTTACTGCCATGAAAATATCTTGGAACCACATTCCCTAAAGAAAATATTTGAGTCTAACATCGGCCTGTTATATTTTTAGTTTATATTGGTATTATTTTGCTTCTCCAATGAGATATTTTGTCCACTTAATAGAAAAAGTATTTGCATTCATTTTATTTCTACCACTATACCCAGGATAATGCTTTGCACATCGTAGATAATTAGTAAAAAGTTAATTAGCTGTTCTAGATAGACTATTGCCAGAATTACAGCCTCCACAGAGATTACTTTTGAAGATAAAATTACCTATCAATAATCTTTCCATGTATATCACTTTATCACCATGGGTACATGATTCAAATATTTTTTAATTGACAGCTTGAGGTATCTATTTCATATCTGCATTTAATAGGATTTCATGGGAAATTTATTTTCTAAAATTTGCCTTCTTTACATGTTTCTTCTGTTATCCTTTCACATTTTTTTTTTTTTTAATATTCAACCTAAGGTAGAACCTTTGTGTAGTTAAAGCTTATTATTACAGAGCTGGACAAAGCATCTGAGACTGTCCCTCCGGAACAGATGATTGACTGCTCATCAGAGACTTATGTTTCTTCTCCAGTAGACAGACTGTGGGTAGAAATGGCTGCTCAGCTTGGAACTATTTTTCAGCCTCTCTTGAGTCTGGTTGGCCTTGCAACTCATTCCATTAGTAGAATTTGAACAGAACTGATGGGTGTCCCACTTTGATTGAAAGGATTAAGGAGTGTGAAGGCTTCCAACTCCTCTTTTCTCACTGGCTGGCCAGAAGTAAAGGACTCTGAAGTCAGGGGGCTGGCAGAAATACAAAATAAAAGGAATGTCATTACTGAGCCATGTGTAAAAATTTAACCACCAGATGCCCTATAAACTATTAGGTGAACAAGAAATAAACTTCTTATTTTGGCAAGCTGCTGATAATCTTGGAATCTTCTGTGATAGGAGACAGTTATTTTTATCTAGTATAAGGACTTTTATGAAAAGGTTAGGAAACTGAGTTTGGGAGATGTTAGCCGGTTTAAATAAGTCACAAGATGCCGACAAAACGGGGATTAGAATTGGGAGCTACTGGAAACACTCATTCTAAGAGACTTGAATAAGCAAATAAACCAACAGATTAAAGTGAATTTTAAACGAGATCAAAGGATGAAAGAAGGGTCAAAAACCTATCTCACTAATGAACTTGTATATCTGATTCCAAAATTGGGCTCTTGTCCCAGACGAGTGATTCCGTTTTTTAATCCGCAGAACGCTTTTTCAAATATTTTATGCATCAGTAAGTAAAATGAGTAAAAGCAGAGCTTTTGTGCTTGATGCAGAGGTAGGCGGGAGATGGCCAGGACTCACCTTGTCTACTCTCCACCCTAAAGCTCCCCGGGTCCAATGCAGCAGCTCCTAAGGTTTAAACTGCAGATCTCCGCCTATGACCCACCCTGCTAGACCTCCTCTGGGACCACCCTCTTGCTAGCATGACCAAATGTCTTTGCCATGAGTTCTTTATAAAGCTCTCTGATTCACAATTTGACAGAGTCACTACTATGTTTGGCTGTCACGATAGGAACCAGTGTTCTCTTTTCTTTTCACTCCCTTTTAGGGATGATCGATAGGCTAACAGACAGATGGGTTCAGCTAAATTGGCAGCAGGGTGAAAAGGACCGCGTTTTATCAAAGAGACTTCAGTTACAATTGGTCAATGAAAGAGCAGTGAAGGCCAGTGAAAGAGCAGGGGAAGTTTCTCACGGCATAAATAAAGCAGGAAATCCACAAGAGGCTCTTGGCACTCCATGTGGACTATCTCCCACTCAGTGTAAATTATAGAAAATTCCAGGTAAACTGTGGGGTTAGGGCAGTGGTCGGCAAACTGCGGCTTGTGAGCCACATGCGGCTCTCTGGCCCCTTGAGTGTGGCTCTTCCATAAAATACCACGTGCGGGCGCGCATATACAGTGTGATTGCAGCTTCGTGGCCCATGTGCCGAAGTTGGTCTTTTGTGGAAGAGCCACACCCAAGGGGCCAAAGAGCTGCGTGTGGCTCGAGAGAGCGACAGTTGGCCGACCACTGGTCTAGGGAACTTTGGCTTAGCTATGTGTAAGCTAATTTAAAGTAAAAATAATGTGTGGGGCCAAGTGCAAACCAATATTCTTGAAATGAATAGAGAGCACTATTAAGATACATTTCTACAGAATAAAAACGATTTCCTCTTAAGGAAGAAATAGCTGGGGGAAAGAACCCAAGGAGGGGTGAAGACAGATTACAACGATCTATTATTAATACGGATGAGCCAAGGCCCGCCGAGGCTGTCGCACTGCATCCTTCACATTCTCATTATTGGAATATACACTGGCCGTTACTGCAGCAGTGCTCTCCTTACTGTGGCGAGAGGCGTTCATTTCTAAGGAGCTGAACAAGTGACAGTGAGCTTTGGAAAGGGTCTGGGTGCTCAATGATTGGATTGCAATTATTCTGAAAGAGCTTTCATCATCATTACCCAACATTCTGCAGATGCAGCATGTTTGAAAATAAGCTGTGGCCCAACTAGCCCACATCATTTCAGATTTCAACATTGAGACTCTGGTTTGCTGATATATTCCTGTGCATGTGAGTGCAGACGAACACAAATGTACTCGGTGGAGCATACATCATTTTAAAGTTGTTGAGCCAATGCATCTGCATCGGTGCCGACTAGGAAATCTATGTGCACAGTTCCCAGGCCATGATGAATGCAGTGCTGGAGAGCGTTCATTCATTCCCTGTTTCATTCATTCCTGCAATCTTAATATGTTAAACACCGGGCACTGTACTCTTACAACCTTGAGCAAGATGAATCAAGCCCTGCCCAGAAGGTGGTCTCTATTTGCTGTTTTTCCAGTAAATGTTTGCATTCTCCTCCTGTTTACACCCCGAAAGGACAAGCTAATTGTCTGTTTACTTTGCCAGTTTGCCTTAATTAAAGGCTTGCAAGGCCATTAGCAGATGAAGCTGTTTACATTGCACAAGAAGGTTTGAATTTTGCCTCCCTGGCCCTTCACCCCTCTTACCCTCCACCTGGGGCAATAGGATAAAAATGTATCCCTCTCCACTTTTAGGGGAGGAAAACAAAGCAAGTGCTCTAGTTTAATTGTCAGTAGCCTCTCATATCACTCAGAGAGTTCTAAATGTCAGTTTTTGCAAGTATAATGTGTGTTCATGTATGGTTGTTTAACTGTTTTCTGTGATTTGCCATCTATTTGTAGGACACTAACTACAAAACTGGTTAACTGCAGTGCTAGGTAATTTGTCAAGAGGAATCCTAGTGAGTGAGGCTAGCATTAAATAATAGAGCCATTTGGAGGAGGGACATGCCAGGGTGGCAAGCTGCTTTGTGAAAATAGAGAAGTGAAATGTGAGCTAGCCCAGTAGAATTTAACTAGATTGAAGGTTGGGGAAAAGTGTTCTCCTATGCGTTTATTTTCTAGTTGTCCATTCCCCCTTGGTCTTCACCACCATCCATTTCTTTCATCTCTTCTCATTCTAATTTCAAAAGATACCTACCCATGTGCCTATTGGTTTATCTTCATCCCGCTACCACCACCATGACACAGGCCATTGTCTTAATTAAAATAATGCCTTAATAGAATTTCTTTCCCCATGCTTTCTCTCTTTAACCTCTCTGCCACAGTCTTAATGTTGCAGCCAATTTTTAGAGATGTGAACAAGATCACATCATTCTTTCATTTAAACCTTTCCATTGCACATGAATCCAATCTGCTTACAGTGGGTGACAGACATGACCTGAGCTGATGCTCTACAGGACTCTCCAAACACGGTTCCTTTCACCTTTCCTCCATCTATTCCAGTTCCCCTGGCTCTAATAACTCAGGTTTTCCCACATCAGAGCCTTTGTCCTTGCTGGATACAATGAAATCCATATTGTTATGTGTATAATGATACTTAAATACATCATGGGAGTCAGAATTGCTAAGCAAATTTTGAAATTATTAGACAGCAGAAAATTATATGTATGTTATACACAGGAAGGAGTTTTCGAAGACATGATAAATTGCTCAGCTAACTTACTCAACTTCTAATTAAAAATTCTTTAATTAGAAAGCTTTACAGGATACTTTCACTGTCAGCATATTTTCAACCATGAAATAGGTTATTATTATCAATAATGTACAGATGAAGACACCGTGGTCCAGAAATTGCTTATCCAAGATATGTATTTGAAGTCATGGCTGAGTCAAAATTTGATCCTTGGATTTCTGACTTGGTGATATGGGAATTTCTCACTTGAGTCCAAAGTACATATTTTAGAGAAAAGTTTAGTTTTTATATGACATGAAATTACAGAGATACTCAACTCTCCGTATTTCTAGTAAGATTTCACCTTCAAAATCTCATCATTTGTGGTCTTTTTACTATAATGTAAGATTGGGTGAGTGAACACAATCAGAAATTCCTTTAGCAATTGCTTTTATATTGGAATCGTGATGGTTGGAGTCAGCTGGAGGATGTGATGGTATCAGTTGGCCCCTATTCTCCAATAGATGCTATTTCTGTCTCCTCGGTCTATCAGTGTCATTGCTTTAAACATGGATTTTCAACATGATCCATTAAGTGGTTATTTTCTTCTAAAATACTTAAAGGAAGAATACATCAGAGGAAAGTGTTAAACAGTTGGGGCTGTGAATTGAGATTCAAGATGGTTACACTTATACTGAAATCATCATTGTAAACTCCTATGACAAGTTTTAATAGATACCTGAATGGTTTTTCAGGGAAAGAATATTTAAGTAAAGGGTTTTATTTTTCTTTAACAGAAATTCATTAGCATATGCTAGATGATATAGAGGAAGACGATATTGGAAGATTAGGAGTGAGGATCAGAATGGGATAGCTTATCTGTGAGTTAAAGCAGAACTGCTATGGGCATTAAGAGTTGACTATCATTCTTCTACTAATTTACTATAATACTCTGAGGGTATCCATGAAGGCTTGGAATTGAACCTCAACACTTAATCGATAAGCTCAATGTCCCTTTTTCTAATTCATTAGGTTAAAGGTAATATCAAGAATGCTGTCCCAAAGAAGCCCAGTAGGGCTTGAATATCCTACATGACAGCATGTAGGGGGATTTCTTCTCTGAGGGCTAGTGAGACCATAGTCCAGGGAAACAGTGGACCATTGAGACTGTAGTTTTGGTGCCTATGGCTTTCACTTTCTGGGAGATCTAGATTTTTAAGAGATCATTTTTTTTTCAATATGAATCAGATTTTCCTCCCTCTAAATTCAGTGTTTAAAAAAGAATCCTTGAAAAATTATCTAATGCTCATTTTGGAAAGGTTGTGTGTATGTGGCTTTGGGGAAAGAGGTGAGAACAGAAATTTGAAGACACCAATGGACAATAAGAAGATATAATATCTTGCTTTTCATAGAGCCAAACCAAAGAGGAAAGCATTTACTTTTTCAATCCTTACCCAATGATATGTTTTCATTGATATTTTTAGAGAGAGATAGAGAGAGGGGGAGAGAGGGGGAGAGAAAGAAAGAAACATGGATGTAAGGGAGAAACATGGATTGGTTACCTCCCATAAGCGCCTGGACCTGGGATTGAACGCACGATCTATTTTGGTGTGGGGAATGATACTCCAACAAACTGAGCCACCTGGTCAGGGAAAGAGGAAACTGTTTTGAATGAAAGGGGGAAATTACTTGACTCCTAGAATGGGAAACAGTTTGCTCTGTGGCTACTAGTATTTTGTGGTTTATTAATGACCAACATTTAAAAAATCCTTTTCTCTCAAAAATGACGACTGATGACAAACCAAAAGAGAATATGTATTATTGGTGGTTACTCACTTATGAGGATGTTGACCTGAAGTCTAACCATTATTTTTTCTCATCATCTCTTAGTTTATTAAAGTGGAAGTTGATTGTTGCACTACTTATTGGAAAGATGTGATTATTGACTCTTTGCAGCAGATATTTTCTGATAGGAAAAGTTGTATTACAATAAAGATAATAATTAGCCATTGAATAAGGGATCTGTATGTGGGCAGTGTTCCCGTTGAATATGGGGAAAATTAAAATGCGCTACTATATGACACTGGCTTAGCCCTTGACTAATTCAATCAGCTCATCAGTCTGAGTGGTCATTTTGAAGACTCGTAAAGGATGTGAGAAGTTAAGCAGTCACAAGCACTTGCACACATATGTACCCACCCAAGTTCAAGTCTTGCTACTGATTCCTTTGAAAAGGGAAGGTAGAGGCAGATGATCTCACATTCTAATTCAATTTAAATATGAGTTGATCTTTTTTTTTTTTTTTTTTTTTTTTTTTTCTGCTGAAAGTTCCTTTCTCTAGAGGAGGGAAGGAAACAGCAAGTTTACAACAGGAAATCTATCTAATTTTAACAGGTGCTTTTGGTTTGCATAACTGTTAAAGTTATTGTTATTTTGGCTTCTGTCAAATTCTTCTCTCAAAATGTACCTCACTGGTTGCCAACACTAACCTGGTGGCAAGTTGGGTCATCTCCAGTTTATCCAGGGACACCTGCAGTATCATGACCTGGCCACTTTCTTCTTTTCTGGGTTTATTTCCTGCCCTTCTCTTGCTCAAGCTCTCATCTTTCAGCTTTTAGAACTCTTATTGCAAGCTTTCTCTCTGCTGCCTAGTTCTTACTCAACTCTGAGGTCTCCACTCCAGTGTCATTCCCTGGAGGAAGGCTTTCCTGACACCGCCAACTAGGTTATGTGTCCCTTTCCTTGTCCCAAAACATATGCTTCTTCCACAACAGCCCTCACTCTTCCTCTGTGGCTCATAGCACAGTTTTAAATTAATTGTTTGATGCTCATCTTTTTCATTGACTGTGATGTCCGGGAGGGAGGAAAACATGACTGTGTTGCTATAACCACACAGCAATGCCAGATATAGAAGATACTCAATAAATTATTTAACAAATAAGTGGATGGCGCCTAGGCCAGAAACTTAATTAATGCCACAATTATGAGCGGAGCTCAGATCTCTAGATTTTGGAAGTCATATGCTCTGCATTGCAGAGTACCATTGCATGTCTGTTTTCTGGTAATGACTTCATACCTGTGTGAGAATTCAAAATGGTTTACAGTTGTTGCCAAAGGGGATGTTAAGTGTATTACTTTTAAGTGAATGTGAGAAAAGAGACAGAAGGGAAAGGCATCAAAATGTTAGGAAAGTAAAGAGGTGTAAGACGATTGTTAGGGGTGAACTAGATAGTTAATGAAGAGGGAATGACAAAATTACTGAAAGCAACCTCAGGACAATTGGTGTTTCCAGATCAGGCCTTCAAGTCAAAAATGTCCTGCTTTGGTGGAAAGGCCATTGTAAGGGCCCAAAGCATCCTTTATAGCCTGAGCCAAGTCACATGACCTCTTTGTCTTCACTTTTCAATTTTGTAATTTGAGTGGAAGATTACACAAACTCTGAAATCTTCTCCATCTGCAAAACCAAAATTTATACCATGGATGGTTTTTTAGCTCACAAACACCTGGCTTTCAAGGCCCTAATGACAGCTGACAAGAAAGAACCTGGGGAATTCTTCTTTACCTAAATGTTCATGTTTCCATGACCTTTCCCATTCCTAATTAACCATCTCCCATGCTCATGAATTCACTTCTTTAAAAAAAAATTTCTAAATTAATTTCAGGGAGAGGGAAATCGAGAAACATCAATGATCAGAGAGAATCATAGATCGGCTTCCTCCTGCACTCCTCCCACTGGGGATCAAGCCTGCAACCTGGGCTGTGCTCTGCCTAGGAATCCAACCCTGACCTCCTGGTTCATGGGTCAGTGCTCAACCATTTAGCCACCGTGGCTGGCATGAATTCACGTCTTAATTGTAGTTGTACCAGGGGTATCCGAATTTGTCAGTACAGATCGATAGATTACTTATCAAGCTTGTTAAAATGCAGATTGCTGGTTCTTACTTTTGAATAATCTGATTTAGAAAGTCTGATGTAGGGACCCTAAGAATCTGAACATTATAAAAATCCCTAGTAAGTCCAAGATCACTGTCTCATCTTATGAGTCAGCATTTAAGAAATACTGGCCTTTTGGGGGGAGGTATCAAAGAATATTTGAAAAATCTTACCTCTACTCATAAGGAAAAGGGTCATCAGTCAAAGAGGGTTGAATTATATCCAGGAAACATTTTCATCCAAAAGGCCAATGTATTGTGAGCTTCTTTTATGTGTCAGTGGTACATGGGCCTAGTTGACACTGATGGAGTTAATGCTGAAGTCTCTAATGTACTAAGTATGAGACTGCATACTTTATAGAAAGGCAGGCTTTACACCAAGTATGTTGGCTGATTCCCAGTTTGAGGTACATATGGCTTCTTAATCTACTCTCTTTCCCACCCTTCCCATTTGGCTGTGGCAGTTGTTAAAGTGTTTTCCTTTATTTTTTGTTATGTTGCTGTTTGTTATTAAACAGTGAGTGCATTCCCCCCCTAGCCATGACTGTGTTTTAGTGGAGGGCAATGTAATTGCTTATATATAATTGTTAAGGTGCTTTGGAATACTTCTGGAGAAATGTGACCATATAAATGGAAGTCATTATCGTTGTGCTTAAATTGGAATTTCTAGTTTGAGTTTGAGGGCCTAGGATGGAACCCATTTCTGATTGCAGGGGAATCAGCATTTCATATCGTTACTGAATTGACTCATCCAAATTAAGGCCATGATTCTGAATATTGCTCACTTAAGTGTCAAAATACCCATCCAGAGGTGAAGGCAGGGAGGGAGGAACATATGTGCAGACAGATGAGGAAGTAGAACATTGAGTTTCATTTTGTTGGTTTATGAGGCCAGGTATGATCACACAAACTCCTCAGCAGGTCAGTGGAAGTTATATTCTTATCTTCTATGGAGATGCTAAGACAAATACCAAACTGAACTGCTCATAAGTGAGGAAAACAAGATCTCCATTCTTTTTCAAAAGGAGCACATTTGATTTTGTCTTAGGTTGGCCAACACAAATACTTTCTCACAACTACAGTTTGCAGTTAGCCCCTCCAATAAACAGAAACTCCTTTTATTTACCTCTACTCTCTCTCATCCAGCCACACCAACCTCCTTGTTATAAGTCAAATATTCCAAGCACAGCTCCTCCCCAGGTGACTTGCTATCATTTCTGCCTAAAATCTCTTCCCCGGTTTACGGTGGTTCACTCCAGCTCCCCCTCAGGTCCTGCGCCAGTTGCCAGTGGGGCCTCCCCTTGACTATACTGCTTACATTGCACTTTAATCACCCACCTCTGGCATCTCCCAGCTCCTTTCTTCACTTATTTAATCTTCATAGAATGTGTCACTAGTAGACTTAGCATAAGCATTACCTATTTATGGATTTATTATCAACTTCCTCTGTGAAGTGTAAGAACAGGGATTTTGGTCTGTTTTCATTCACTACTAGTAAATTAATTCAGTATTTAAATCTATTCCTGCTACTTCGTAGTTACTTAACAAATTTGCCGAAGGAATAGATGATTGATAAAGCAACCAGTATGATAAACCAAATTGCATGCAGAGTAATCGATAGGGATTTATCATCAGAAATAAGGGAAAAGCTCCTGCTAAATCAACCTTAACTTTAATTTTAAATTTAAGGATATTTATATTCAGACGGTTCCCCTTATTATCTTCTTGTAAAGACCTAAAAATCTCTTCTTTTTGGTCCAGACACATTTTTGACATCAAGGTATCGCTTGGCTCTTTCACAAGTCTACTTCTAAAATTACCCAAATTTAAAAAAATATACTGATAACTGAGTAGGGAATGTTATGTAATCATTTAAAAATGCTTAATAGCCCAGCTGGCATGGCTCAGTGGTTGAGCATCGACCCATGAACCAGGAGGTCATGGTTCAATTCCTGGTCAGAACACATGCACAGGTTGTGGCTTTCCCCAGTGTGGGGCTTGCAGAAGGCAGCCAATCAATGATTCTCTCTCATCATTGATGTTTCTCTCTCTCCCTTACCCTTTCTCTCTGAAATCAGTATATTTAAATATGTTTAATAAATGCCAGCTTCATATCAAATTTTCGTGCAGGCTATGAGAATACAATGAAATCCAGTTATGCACAATAAGTCCCTGCTGTTGTTACGATAGTCTTCAGTTGGGTAAGATGGATGGCTATCAGTAAATGGGAAAAGGAAATCCCAGGCTACTCTAGGAGTGTATGGAATGAACATGTAACTTTGGAATACAGAAATGCTTCTTCTACTAAAACTTGAATGGGGAGTAAGAGCTGGGCAGGCTGAGAGGAGGAACGAGGGCCCATTGGCAGGAGAGCATGCTGGCTGGTGGTTGCTGTGTAGTAAAGGGACTGACAACAATAGAATTGTGAGAGCTCCAGGAAAGAAGCTGCAGAGGGAAGTCTGGGCTTTCAGAATTATGTTGAAGTGTTTGGATTTTATCCCAACAGCAATAAAATCCTATGATAGTCCTTTATGCATTCACCAATATTCTGCTTCTCCTTTTTCCAGCATTTGGGAAGATTGCATCTCCCCCTTCCCTTTGAAGTCTGGGGTGGCCATTGAATTGCTCTGGTCAATTAAATGTGAGTGGAAGTGCTGTGCTTCACATCAGGCAGAAGCCTTACTCATAAGCCAGTACCTATCATTCTCCCTCCTGCTCAAGGGATCCAGTGATCCCTGAGGCCCCATCAGCCTGGATCCTTGAGTGCTAGTGACAAGCAGAGCACCCCTGCTGACCCACATTAGCCATGCAGTTTGCACACAAAATAATGTTTTATTTGATTCATCCACTGACATTTGGGAATTGTTTGTCTCTGTAGAATAATTCATACTCTTGGAAATGACAAAAATAAAAAACCCCTCTTAACAAATGTAGAATATAGTGAAATGAGTTTTGCAAAGATGACTTTGGCTGCAGTGAGAAAAAAATGTGTTGGAATAAAAAAAAGCAACAAAAAAGGGGGCTGAAAGACCAGTTTTGAGGCTGTTGTAATAATCTAAGTGAGAGAAGTTACAGGGATGACATGTGTTTTACAAATATCAGCTAGAAGAATAGTGACTAGATGGGGGATCTCAGGTATCCATAGTGAGAATAGAGAAAAATAGGCAGATTCAGAATATGTGAGAATTTGATGACTGATAGGATTTCAAGAAGAGAAAGACTTTGCTGAGGTTCTCCAGTTTCTGGCTTATATAAATGCAAGAACTCAGTAGTATATAGACCACTGAAGAAAGAATATAGTCTGGGATGATGACATATGTTGTGTTTGAGATGACTGCCCCAAATCCAAGTCTAGGTATAGATAGACAATTGTTTAAAATTGGAGCTCAAGAGAGAGGTCTAAACCAAAAATACAGAACTGTGAAGCATTAGGGTATAGACATAGAATATGGACAATGATTTAAGCCATAGTTGTATACAAGATCATCCTGGGCGTAGGTGTCCTATGAGGAACTACAATTGAACCTACGCCAGAATGGCCCTGTTTAATTGGTAAGAAATGCATTATGCCAGAAAACTGCCTCATCACATAATACTGAAAAGAAAAGCATATGAAAAACTCCCCCAAACAAATTTGATTCCAGACAAGCAACACGGAATTTGGGAGTCCAGAACGATACCTACACTTTGATTTATTATTCTTCTTACACCAGTGACTGGATCAGTTTTAAGATAAATGTTATATTCAATCTCTAGTGATAGAAAACTTAATGATCTCCTATTTTTATGCTCTGTGATTTCTATAAAGGAATGCATTTGCATCTTTATTTTATTCTGTCATATGAGTCAGTAGTCAGGAAATAAAGTCTAGAATTTTAACTGGAGATAAACTGTTCTCATTTTAATTATTTTGAAGGGACCTTAAGAGATAAGCTTATTCATATTGCATAGCTCATACATAAATAACTTGATAAATTCAGTCCACAAAATGAGCTCAGTTATGTTGGTGCTATTATGATAAGTTTATTTGCCTGCTCATTCAGAACTATTTGTGTGTGTGTGTGTGTGTGTGTGTCTACCATAAGTATAGAAAAATATTAAATTTGGTTTTGTCAGTTGTGTGAGATAAGTTATATATATATATATATGATTAGGTATCCTGCAGGTTATAAATTAATAGTCAGATATCATGACAAACAATTTATATATTTATATGTATTTGGTCATGCAAAAGTTATGATGTCAGAGAAATATTTATCTCAAAAATATGAATTTTAAAATATGACATATTCTGACAATAAACTTTTCTCGTATCATTTGTTCATAAGACTATGGAAAATCCTCTGGCATGATTATGCACTAAAAATGTAAATATTCAACAGTAGGTCATGCACTGGAAATCAGAAAGAGACACATTCTGCCTTGAGAACGGAGGAGGTTCTGTACTGCAGGAAGGTGATTCTCACCTTGGGTTCGGAAGGATGAGTGTGAGCTACTTAACACCCAAAGGAAAATAATTATTTCAGGTAGAAGTTTCAAGAAAAAACACAGCACCTTCAAAAGATCTACAATAGAACAAGCTCAGTCCATGTCAGGGACTGCAAAGAGTCATACAATAAGGCTGATGGGCTGTTGGGTAGAATGGATGTGGAGGGGCAGTGCATAATGAGGCTGAAAGTGTTAATGTTTGCCAAAGTTTCAGGTTAAACTTAAATTGACCCCTTTCCTCCAGAGTAGGGATTGTGGAATTGGTAGTTGTGAAATCCATGGCTTTTAAATTTCAAATTAATCATATTCCATAGTCCAGAGAGAGCTGTGAGGTAGTCCTAAACAACTGTCAAACAGTAAAGAGAAGCCTCTTTATGATTCTGCATTAATTTGTATTTTCAACGTTTCTCTTAGGAGGAAGTTAATTTTCCCAATTGGCCCCGCTAGAACATTTGACATCATTTCAAAGGGGTGCCCAGGAGAATGTTTCTCTCTGGAGAAGTTGTAGGAACTACATGTATTTCACACATATGATATCATAGAATTCTTTTTATGAAGACCCATAGGGTTGATATTCCAAATGTCTGCTACTAACTAGCAAGACCCATGTTGACATCTGCGCCTCAGGCTCTATAAAATGGAGATGCTGACATAGACAATAGGTAGGGCCCCTTCTGCTTCTATGTTATATAATTTGATGATTTTACTTTCGTGAGGATTCTTCATTCTCTGGGACTGTGACACATGATGATAGCAACCATTAATATGTTGAGTCACTTTATCAGTCCACATTTTGTGTTAGATTCAAGGAATGTAATATTGAAGAAAAAACAGGGCAGAATTAGCCCTTATGGTCATGAAGCTTACATCCTGGTTGGAGGAGAGAGATTTTAATGAGATAAACACAAAAATAGTCTGTGAATGACAAATAAATGGGATAAGAGCTGGGAAAGAATAAAGGAAACCACAGGGGCTGTGTGAGCACACAGCAGGATGTTGTCAGCACAGAGGCCCGGGGACCGAGGTGCTGGGCACTGAGCCTTGTGAACGAGGCCAGCTCTGGAGAAGTGACCTATGGGGGAAGGGATGGGCATAAACTTTCTCAGAACAATGTTATGATTGTAGCTGTTTCTGGGGAATCAGCAACTTCCTCCGAAGCATATGGCCTTGTGGTATCTAAAGGTCAGGAAAGCGAATTACAGGACGGTATTTTATGGGTTTGCTAGAGTTGTACAATGCAAGATGTGGCTGGGATTTTATTTCTCGTCTTGAAAATTGATGTGACAGCCTTCAGACTTTTTTGATTAAGAACATGAATGCAAAATTGCTTTTCTTGTAGCTTAGCACATGGAGTATTTCTCCGAAGTATTTTTCAAGCTAGCCAGTAAGGCTATGCACAAGGTCCACCCCTCATTTGTTAACACGAGGCTAATTTGAGCCATCTCAGGATAATTGCACTTATTCATGTCTTGCCTCTATGGCTGCTGGTTCATCATCTGCCCTTTGCCTCTGTGGAGCAGGTCTGGGCGAGATTTAGGCAATAAGATGGCAGTTATTGTCTCTCAAGCGGGTGTTAGTCAGAATTGGATAATGGGGTGAGATATCATAACCACTTATCCCAGCAGCTGGCCTGGTGGCCATTCAGTGGTTTTCAGAGTGAAATAAATGAGAATAAGAATGCAGCATGCATGTGTCCATGAGTTTGCTTCTTTTGTTGTTGTTTTCTGCTTAATCTTTTCATATTATTCACCCAGTCCCTCAAATCCCCTCCCCTCTAACAGCTGTCAGTCTGAGACAACAGTATGGTGATTACCAGAGGGTAGTTGGAGGGAGAAGAGGGTAAAGTGGTAACCAAAGGAGACTTGACTATGGGTGGTAAACACACAATAAACTATATAGATGATGTATGATAGAATTGTACACCTGAAACCTATATAATTTTATTAACTAATGTCACCCCATAAATTAAGTAAAAATTTGTTTTTTAAAAAAATGCAGCACACAGGTGGCCTTAAGCTGCCCATGATAATCAAGACCAGGAACATCTAGATTGAGTTGTCTGGGAAATTTAGGTAAATAAACACACCAGTTTAAATCTTAATGAAAGCATTTTCTGTCAATTTCATTTAGAATTGTTTGCTATATGGATTTTGATATTATTGAAGATTATGCAAATACATCTATCTAGTATATAAATGAGTTTGGAAACTAAGCCAAAAAGCTAAGACTGCTATCAGTTTTAGATGTCAGGAGTGTATGTTGTACTTGAAGTTATAAGGACTGTTGAGAGCCAGCCATGTGCACTACACTCAATAATGTTAAATAAATGAATGAAGACACACATGCCATTCACATATTTTCAAGCCTTTTAAGACTAATGGGAGATAAATGAATGAATATCTTTACAGGTGGCCATTATTCTTCAGATTGGCAACTCTTATTCAGAATTTTCCAGTTTCAATTGCTAAAAATTGTGACTAAATTGGTGGAAATCATATTGAAAAAATACATTCCTTTACTTCAATATATTAGATGAATTGACTTTATATTTTGATGAATGCTATTATAGAAGTTTCACAACAGAAGTACATAAAGAAAAATTTGAAATTTGAAAATTCTAGTTTCATATTAATGAAAACAAAAAAACATAGACACAGTATTATTCTATTTATATAAAATAAATGTGTGGGTGCACACACACACAAATAAAGAGTAAAAGGACTAGAAAAGTATCATATAAAATGTGGTGAGACCCAGGTAGATGGTAATAGAGAGGGTGAATCAGACCTCTGAGCTAGTCTTCCCTTTCTCTAAATTTTGCTCTTACCCTGAACACCCTGGAACAATAGTTTTGTTCCCATCTTCAGTTCCCTAATTTGCTCATCAGCCTTGTCCATTCTGCAACCCAACACAGCTATTGAGGTTTTAATTGCAGCAACAATCATGGTTCTAATTCAAATATTTCCATTTATAAACAAATTCCATAAAAGCCACTTCTTGTCTTTTTTTAAATTTATTTATTGATTAAGTTATCACATATGTCTCCTTATCCCCACATTACCCCCCCCCCCCACTCATGCCCTAACCCCCCTGGTTAGGCCTACCTATATGCTTGCATATAAGTACTTTGGTTGATCTCTCCCCCTTACCCTCACCCTCCCCTACCTTCCCTCTGAGGTTTGACAGTCTGATCAATGCTTCTCTGTCTCTGGATCTGTTTTTGTTCATCAGTTTATGTTGTTTATTTTATTCCACAAATGAGTGAGATCATGTGATATTTATCTTCCTCTGACTGGCTTATTTCACTTAGCATAATGCTCTCCAGTTCCCTCTATGCTGCTGCAAATGGTAAGAACTCCTTCTTTTTTACCACAGCGTAGTATTGCATTGTGTAGATGTACCATAGTTTTCTAATGCACTCATCTGTTGATGGGCACTTAGGCTGTTTCCAAATCTTAGCTATGGTGAATTGTGCTGCTATCAACAAAACAACAAGAAAGCCCACTGCATGGGAGAACATATTTGCAAATGTTATCACCGATAAGGGTTTAAGCTCCAACATTTACAGGAACTCATACAACTTAACAAAAGGAAGATAAACAACCCAATAAAAAAATGGGCAACAGACCTAAATAGATACTTTTCTAAAGAAGACAGAAGAAAGGCCAAGAGACGTATGAAAACATGCTCAAAGTCACTAATCATCATGAGATGCAAATCACAATGACAATGCAGTGCCATCTCACACCTGTCAGAATGGCTATCAACCAATCAATAAAAGATAAGTGCTGGCAAGGATGTGGAGAAAAAGAAACCCTCCTGCATTGCTGGTGGGATTGCAGACTGGTGCAGCCACTGTGGAGAACAGTATGGAGTTTCCTCAAAAAACTAAAAATGGAACTCCCATTTGACCCAGTGATCCCACTTCTAGGAATATATCCCAAGAAACTAGAAACACCAATTAGAAAGGATATATGCACCCCTGTGTTCATAGAAGCACTTCTTGTTTATGAATCTGAACAGTCTCTGAGAATATAACTGTAGCCCTTTCAAAATATTCTGTTTGCTCTATTAACTCTGTGATCTTGCATATCATATTTGTTCCTGTGCTTTGAGTTTGATAATTTTCATGGTGTTTTATTGTTTTCAAGTATTTGGTAAATTTTTCCTATCTACGCATCTTTAGATGGGAAAGGGCTGTTCTCTGATGTTGATAAACTGACTTACCTCTGAGAGTCTTGCAATGGCTTGAATGTGGATGGAAGAATGATTGACAGATTTTATTCTGCACTTGGAAGTCCTTTTCTATTTAAGTTTCCTTCTTCTCCCCCACTCACTGCTTCATCCTGGGGCAAAGATGCCAGTTGCCCTTTCTGTGTATGCTTTTCAGAAATACCTCAAAAATTCTCCCTAACTTATAGCATAGCATGATAACTGAGAACATGGACTCTGGAATGGGGCAGACTGGGATAGAATCCTGGATCTGCTGCTCATGACGTCAACTTGCCCACATTACTAATTTATCAGTGCCTCATCTTCCTTATCTGTAAAAGGAAGAAAAGTAATGGTATCCTTCTCATAGGCTTGTTGTGGGAATAAATGGGTTAACTCATGTAAACAGTACTTGGGATACCGCAACCACTTATAAAAGACTAACTATGGCTTGTCAAATCCTCTTAATGAAAAACAAAAACAAAAACAAAAAAACGTTTTCTTTCATTTGAAGAGATTTTTGAGTTGGACCTAGTTGTCTGGGCTTGGTCTACCCACTTGAGGCAATTCTCTTTTCATCTGATGTTTTAATTCTCATTAGCTGCCTGTGGGACCGGAGCATGCATATATATCAACATACTATGAAAGCCCAGTTAGAAAATGAAGGGAGCGGTATGAGTTTTCCCTTCTGTTGGGCTGATGATGATACCTGCCCTGTGATTATAGTTGCCATAAACACAAAGCTTTGCAAAATCCGTGGACTCTTTCGATGTAAGATTATAGGATCCCAAACATATTTTTTGTTAGTTCTGCCAATCGTATGTTTAATGAGAGCATATTCTGCTTAGGAAAACACCACACAGTTAGATACAGGTATTAGTATACAAATATAACACATTTGATGTGGCTATTCTTTGCTCTGTCCACACAGACTTTGTGAACTGCTCTCCTCTAGTTTTCTAACATCCTTTTATTCTCCTCCTGTTCAAACTGACCTCTTAGTTGATCTTTGAACCTCTTGGCATCTTTCCTTTATAAGGCACCAGCCCCAGATAGCTTCCTTGCTAATTACCTTGCCTCTTTCAAGACTTGACTTAACCCTCACCTCCATGAAGCCCATCCTGATTACCCATTAACACTACAACTGTTGGTGTATATGTCTCCTCTCTCCTTTTCTTGTAATACTTGTGTGTGTGTTTTCTTTCTGTAATCCTATCACCTTATAATACCCTAAATAATTCACTTATTTACTGTCTTTATTGTAATACTAGAGGTCTGGTGCAGTGGGATCACTCAGCCTGGTCTGCACCCTCTTGCAATCCAGGACCCCTCGGGGAATGTCAGACTGCAGGTTTTGGCCCAATCCCCACAGGCTAGGCTGAGGGAACCCACCGGTGCACAAATCCATGCAATGGGCCTCTAGTATGCATATAAGATCTTTGGTTAATCTCTTCCCACCCTCTCCCCTCCCCCCTCCCCCCTTTCCTCTGAGATTCATCAGTCTGTTCCATGTTTCCATGCCTGTGCATTGAGCATCTGCCTCCTGGTTTTCAGTGCATATCATAGCTACCAGTTGAATGGTTGAAAGGTCGCTTAGGCTTTTATATATATATACTAGAGGCCCGGTGCACAAAAATTTGTGCACTCGGGGGGCGGGGTCCCTCAGCCAGGCCTGTGCCCTCTTGCAGTCTGGGACCCCTCGGGAGATAACGACCTGCTGGCTTAGACCTGCTCCCCGGTGGCAGAGGGCAGGCCCAATCCCTTGGTGCAGCCCCTGGTCGGGCTCAGAGCAGGGCCGATTGGGGAGTTGGGGCGCTGCACCCTGTCATGCACAGAGCAGGGCGGATCGGAAGGTTGTGATGCCACCCTCAGTCACGCTCAGGGTAGGGCCAATTGGGGGGTTGGGGCACCGCCCCCTGTCACACTCAAGGCAGGGTCGATGGGGATATTGCGGCGCCACCCCCTGTCACACACAGAGCAGGACCAATCAGTGGGGTTGGGGCTCCGTACCATCATGCACAGAGCAGGGTCAATCACGGGGTTGGGGAGCTCCCCCCTGTCACTCACAGAGTAGGGCCGATAGGGGAGTTGGGGCACCGGCCCGTGTCATACACAGAGCAGGGCGGATCAGGGGGTTGGGGTGCTGCCCTCTATCACCCACACAGCAGGGCCGATCAGGGGGTTGGGGCCCCGCCACTGTCACACTCAGGGCAGGGCCGGTGGGGAGGTTATGGCTCTACCCCATCACACACAGAGCACGGCCCGTGGTGGGGGGTTGGGGCACCGCCCTCTATCACCCACAGAGCAGGGCTGATCAGGGGGTTGGGGCGCCACCCTCTATCACCCACTGAGCAGGGCAGATAGGGAGGTTGTGGCCCCGCCCCCTGTCACACAAAGAGCCACAGGGCGATCAGGGGGTTTGGGCGCCACATCCTGTCACACACAGAGCAGGGCTGATCAGGGGGTTGGGGTGCCTTCCCCTGTCACGAACAGAGCAGGGCGGATAGGGAGGTTGTGGCCCCGCTCCCTGTCACACACAGCTGCAGGGCGATCAGGGGGTTTGGGCGCTGCCCCCTGTCACGCTGATCCCGGTGCCGGGAGGCCTCGTGGCTCCGCTGATCCCGGTTGTGGGAGGCATATTGCACTTTTACTATATAGGATAGAGGCCTGGTGCATGGAAGGGGCTGGCTGGTTTGCCCTGAAGGGTGTCCTGTATCAGGGTGGCGGTCCCCCTTGGGTGCCTGGCCAGCCTGGATGAGGGGCTGATGGCTGTTTGCAGCTGGTCACACCCCCCTCAGGGTGGGGGTCCCCACTGGGGTGCCTGGCCAGTCTGGGTGAGGGGCTGAGGGCTGTTTTCAGGCTGGTGGTTGACTGAAGCTCCCAACTGCTCCTTTTTTTCTTTTTTCTTTTTTTATTCTGGTCCAGCTTTAGCTCTGGCTCCAGCTCTGAGGCCTCTGCTGCTGAAAGAATGTATCTGGTTTGTTTGGGTTCTATAATCAAAACACTGTATCAACTCCAGCTCTGAGATCCCGGCGGGCTGAAAGCAGGTTTCTGGTGTTTTGTTTAGCTTCTATATTTGTAACAATGTTTCAAACTGCAAGCTCAGAGGCCAGCAAGGCAGGCCGGGAATGTTGGAGTCCTCCATCAATGAAGCAAGCAAGCCTCATGTTCGCTTCAAGCTGCCTTGACTGCCGGCCGCCATCTTGGCTGGCAGTTAATTTGCATATCGCCCTGATTAGCCAATGGGAAGGGTAGTGGACGTACAGCTAATTACCACGTTTCTCTTTTATTAGATAGGACTATAGGCCCAGTACATGAAATTCATGCGGGGGGGGGGGGGGTTGTCCCTCAGCCCAGCCTGCACCCTCTCCAATCTGGGACCCCTCAGAAGATGCCCTGTGTCGGGCCTAAACCGTCAGTCAGACATCCCCTTCACTATATGGGACTGCTGGCTCCTAACTGCTCGCCTGCCTCCCTGCCTGATTGCCCCTAACCACTTCTGCCTGCCAGCTGACCCCCCCCTAATTGCTCCCCTACTGGCCCAATTGATGACTAACTGCTCCCCTGCCAGCCTGATCGCCCCCAACTGCCCTCCCCTGCTGGCCATCTTGTGGGGGCCATCTTGTGACGACGTGGGGGCTGCCATCTTGTGATGATACGGGGTGGCCATCTTGTGATGATGTGAGGGCGTGACGATCACCTAGGCTATTATTAATATAGATAGATAAGCTCCACAGAGGCAGGGCATTTGCTTGAAAGCTTGTTTACATACTTCCAGGGCCTAAAATAGTGTCTGGCCCACAGTGAAGTGTTCACAAAATGGTTTATAAATGATGAAATAAAATATAGAATCATGATCCACTCATTAATACCAGACATAAACTTTTTATTTATTTATTTATTTATTTAAATATATTTTATTGATTTTTTACAGAGAGGAAGGGAGAGCGATAGAGAGATAGAAACATCGATGATAGAGAAACACCGATCAGCTGCCTCCTGCACACCTCCCACTGGAGATGTGCCCGCAACCAAGGTACATGCCCTTGACCGGAATCGAACCCGGGACCCTTCAGTCCGCAGGCCGACGCTCTATCCACTGAGCCAAACCGGTTTGGCAACTTTTTAAAAACTATTTGTGAAGAAGGATGATCAGAATGTTGACAGTGGTGCCGACCCTACCATCACACTGCACGATAATAAAGGGACCAAGCCATTTTATGTACTCCATATAAGAAAAGTATTTATTTCCTATTCAAACACACTGGCAAGAAAACTAGTGACACATTACAATTAAGGTGAAGTATTGGCCATTTGTGGTCAATTTCAGGGGGTCATGTTGTGTAATAATGTCTTCTCTCAGTATATAAACCTCAGGAGATCATCCATTCTACATGCATGTGATTGGGGCAGACACACATGTTCCCTATTCCTTCTATTGCTGTGATCTTTTCTAACAAGTCTGTTTATTTTTGCTTTGCGTAGATGGATCTGTGGGTTTTACAAGGAGCCAATTCAGATAATTAAATCCTACACAAGGCTGAATAACAAAACAGAAAAATCTGTCCACAGAATGCTAAAATCCTTCCTCTGACTCAGAACCTTGCTTTTCTCAGTCTTTGAGTCATTACGTGGAAGATGGTTTTATTTGTTTAATTCTAAATTTATGGTGCCTTTTTCCTGAAATGGATATGTGCAAGGAGAAATAATTCATTGGGTGAAAAAAAATCAGGTTTTAATTTGGAAAGCCATTAAAAGCTTCAATGGTTTTCTCAGTTTAGAATGAGAGAGAGAGAGAGAGAGAGAGAGAGAGAGAGAGAGAGAGAGAGAGAGAGAGAGAATGATAATTAGTTTCTTATAGTGGATATTCTGTCTTAAGAGATTTTTTTGAGTTTTTATAACACAAAATATCTGAATAAGCAATGCCCAGTAGAAGAACAGCAAAAGTAGGGGAAGAGGGTAGAGCAGTTCTGCTGCAGTGGTCTACTTCATCTAGATGAGAAATTGATATGTCCCATGTTACACAACTCCTAAAGCTCTAAACTGATTAAAAAAATCCTTTGAGGAGGGAGAGCAATAAACTGCTTTTAGGAATTCCAGGTGTAAGGGAAGGAGTTAAGCATCTCCTATGTTAGAATCAGGCAACCCCATGAATCTTCATCAGCCTCTTTAATTCCCCATAAGGGAACTAAGTTGAAAACAGTATGCTCATTGTGCAATTAAGTGTCAAGGTAAATGCCATTCCAATAAACATATAATCTGGGTAACGTGTTCTTGATAAGGGAGCTTAAAGTAGAGTCTCCTAGCTCCATTTCCAGTATGCTTGCAACTCCCGGGTTCACAGTGAATAGAAATTCTGGGGTCATCAGTGTCCATGAAGTGTACTCTAAGGTACATCTTACAAAGATGTTTGTAGGAATCAAGCAAAGAATATCCCCTCCAAGTGTGGCTGTTTGTGGTGTCGGAACTAAGTCTCTAGGGATTGTACCGATCCACAATTAAAGTTCCGGAAAAATAGAAATACTTGCACCTCAGATTCACCACGTTGGAACTGGCAATCTGGACTTCTGAATACAGTTTCTAACTCAAGTGAAATTTATTGTTGTCACCCTTTCTTATCCTCACTTCATTATATTCTTCCCATACTGCAGAAACACACTTCTCACCTGTTCCGACCCTGGGCTGAGGTTCTCAATAGGCCAGTGATTATATAGACAATCATGGCAGTCTACATACTTATCTTCTAGATAAAAATTGTAAAACATTCTTCATGCCAAATCGTTCTAGTCTTTTCTTTTTAAATTTCTGAACCTTCAGAATGTCTCTTGCCCAAGGAAACTAGTCCCAATAAAGAACTAAAAGCATGTCATTCAATTATATGATTCAGTACATCTTAAGATAATAATTGCTTGTTTCTTTTTTTGCCAATGATATTAATTTGTTCTACAATACATACAGTTTTGAATGGCTGAATGTTTAGCATAATGCCATTAGCATCACCTCTTCCAGAGAAAAGAAAATACTCTTTTTAATTTGTTTTTTATGCAGTTACACACACACACACACACACACACACACACACACACACACACACACTTTTGAAAAGGCTTTATGGATACTTTATGATTCAATTTAATTTAATTAATTCACCAACTATTTTCTGCAAACACAATCTCAATCCCACATGATGCAATGTCCTAGGGAAAGAGAAAAGTGTAACAATTGGTCTTCTTATCAAGGAATGATAGACCTAAAAAATTATAACATGATAAGGACCATAATGAAATTAAGTACAAGGATCAGTAAGCATACAGAAGAAGACATTTAAATGGCACCTGGTATGGGAAGATGAGATAGGGAAGCTTCCTAGCTCTTTCATCCTCCGCATCTAGAAGCGTCTGACATACAACAAGTACTGCAGAATTATGGGTATGTTCTGAAGGTAAGGTTTAGCTATATGGATATATTAGTTTCCTATGACTGCTGTAAAAAGTTACCACAAATATGATGGTTTAAAACAGCAGAAATTTGCTCTCATACAGTTATAGGGGCCATAATTTCAAAATCAGTCTCTCTGAGCTGAAATCACCATGTTGACTGGGCTGCACTGCCTCCCGAGACTCTAGGGGAGGACCTGTTCCCTGCCTCTTCCATCTTCTGGTGGCTTTTGGCGTTTCTGGACTTGTGGCCTCCTTACCCTGATCTCTACCTCTTCTCTCTGTGTGTCCAATCTTTCTCTCCAGGTTTTTATAAGGATAGTTGTGATGACATTTAGGGTCCATTTAGATAATTCAGGATAATCTCCTTTCAAAATTATTAACTTAATCACATCTGCAAAGAATCTTTTTCTAAACTAGGTAACATTTACAATGTCCAGGGATTAGGACCTGATATGTTTGGGGCCACCATTTAGCCTATTTAAATGGAGAAAGAAGAAAACTGTAATTGTATAGATTTAAGGGCCTATTATTCTAGGCATGATATGAGTGTGATATAAGAAATCCAAGATAAATTAATTTAGTGATGGTGATGAGTAGTTAAACACAATGTTCTACCTACCCAGGGCAATTCTATAGCATTTGGTTCCTAGAAATTAATTCTGCAATTATTCTGAATCTTGCTTTGTATTTAACATCTGAAGTTACTTATAGTTTCTCTTTCAATTAAGTGATAGAATCTTCCTGACCTCTGCTTTAAGCTATAAATCATTCATTCATTCATAAATGTATTCTGCACTTATTTATTGAGTCAACAGGATGAGCCATGTACTATGTTCTAGGGATGCAAAAATGAGAAACACACACACACTTGGATTCAAGAGTGTCCAGCTCAGCTGCATGGTACAAGCACTCAAAGTCTAGTAAAAGAAGAATGTGCAATGAGACATGGTAGCTCCAGGTTTGGTGTAATGTAATAGCGCTGAGATGCAGATAACAGTTTTCATCAGAATCTCTAAGGGTAGTGGAGTTTATAAGGCAACATGGGAAGGAAGGGGATCACCAACAGTTAGAGCAGCATAAAAGAGGTACACTGTTACCAAGAGTAATGCATTTGGGAAGCTACAACTGGATTGACTCAGCTAGAGCATAAAATTGAATTGGTGATGGAAGATGAAGGTGGAAAGGTAGGCATGAGAGGGACACGCAAAACCTTATTTTTCACGGAGAGGAATGAATCCTGCATGTTAGAGAGTCAGGCACACCTTATCTTATTGCCTCATTTTACTGATTAGAGAATGAGTAGCAGATAATGTGACCTCCCAAAGACTGTCCATTCTGTAGAGTTATCTTTTGACTTCAGTCACTTCCCTCTAACTGTGTGTAGTATTATCCATTTAGGAACCACGATGGCACTCCCAGGCATTAATTTTGTATTGGAATGTTAACATTATGGGAAGTTCTTGAAATATTCTCTCTCATATTTGAAAATACTTAGTGGCCCAAGTGTGTGCATTTTAGAGGTGAATTACCATGTGTACATTTTGTAGATGACTTTTATAGCATTTTTTCTATGCTAAATAGACCTGGCTTCATAAAATGGTACTTTCTCCTGCAGTGGCTGAAGATATTACTAATGCCTCCCACTGATTCAGGAGTTGAATTTCTCTCATTGCTCTGTGGGCCATCAGCCTATCAAGGACTTCAGAGAAAATGGGCTTGAAATTTGGATTTTATAGACTGGAGGAAGAAGCAGCATGAGACAGCAGTCTGGTGTGGACTATGATTTGCTGTAAGCAGGGGTTTAAATCTGAGTTCTAACATTTGTTTCCTCTGTGACTTGGGAGAAATTATCTCATTTCTCTGAGTATCAGTTCCTTATCCATAAATGGGAATAAGAAGGCATTATGTCTCATCTGGAACTATTCACATAGGTGTGAGGAGGGTACAGGGAACTGACAAGGGCTAGTGACCTCAACACTCCTTTACTACCTGTGGACCTGGGGGGTAAGTGAATATAATGGGGACCTGAACTTGTAGTCACAGATAACTATGTGGAAAGCACTGACTAACCAGACCTTCTGCCCAGAAACTCATCTGGACATGACCCCTGCAGGAAAGGAGCCAGGAATATAAATACTAGGAACATGCTCTTCTTTCTTTTTTTAAAGTCCTGCCAGTTTCCCCCATTGACTCAACCCAATTGAAAGCCAAAGGACAAGAGAGCTCATAGTCCATGCAAGTTCACAGCTAAGGATGGGACAAGGTGGAGAGTATCCGTACCTGGGCAAGGAGACTTCACCCCACATAGTACTAACTAGCTTCGGCAATCTATGAGAATTAAATGAGACAATATTCATAAAGTATTCTGCACTGGCTTTGGCATGTTAGCCATTATAAAAATATAAACATAGTTTTACTTTTCTTTCTAATGTTGTTATTTAAACATGTAGCTGTTAGCATAATGTTTAGATTTGTGCTTATCTAGCTATGTAATTATTTGTTGGATAATTTTGTGAGAGCCCCAAGTGGCAAGTATGTGTAATGGTTATTTACAGAATATGGAATGGAAAACCAGAGGGGCCCGGGTTTGAATTTAGAGTCCCATCACTTCATGTTTACAAGATTTTTACAGACTGATTAACCTTCTTTAGCCATCATTTCCCATTGTAAAGGCAAGAGGCAGATCAGCATCCCCTGAAGAGTTCGCTGTGGGGTTCTGAGTACATGCTCCAGCCCTGGGTGCTCACTCAGTTGTCCATTTCCTTCCTCCTGTGGACGCCCTATCCTGCCCATTCCAAAGTGACTGAGATTATTAGGCAAGAAAATATCCCTCTACTGCCTTCAATGCTGCACATTCCACCTACAAACTGAAACTCCTGCTGTGCTTTATCTACCTTTTATATAATTAACCGCAGTACGAATCCTGCAGTCAGAATTTAGCTGACAATTTTGTTCCTGATGAACTAAGCTGAGAAGCAACTAGCTCAACTCTTTCTTAATAGGAGGGGCTCCTACTGAGTTCATGGGTAGCAGGAACTTGTTAAATCAGCAGACATATCGCAGAGACCCACACTGTAAAGAAATATCTTATTAGAAGGTATGCATATGACCCTTAATGATGGCAGGAAATAAGCACCAAGTTGCCTTTGCTTCATGTGTGTATGTCTGTGGGGAGGGGAGGAAGGTGTTCTGGAAGGGTCTCCGCCAAAATAGAAATTATTTTAGTGCCTTGGTGGTTGGATTAAAGGATATTTCTATATATTTTGTTCCTTATCTGGATTTTCTCTCTCTACTTTCTTCTCTCCCTCCATCCCTCTACTCTTCCCTTACTTCTTTTTCTCTCTCCCTTACAATAATACGTTGCTTTAGTAATAGGGATTAATGTAATAAAATCATTTTACTTTAAATAATGTTTTGGTGGAAAAAAAGTAAATCAGATGACTTGCTCAAGAAATGATAGATTGCATTAGGAGAGAAAAAAATCTCCAATTAAAAAGAAATAATTGAGATTTACATGGGAAAACATGTTCCTAGATTGGGAACATTGGGATAACATAATTATCTGAAACAAAGCCTTTTTTGTGGGGGGGAACCTACTATATAAGCTTGCTACTGGAGTTTAAGCATGCATTTAGATTTGTGAACAGATATTTAAAGTATACTAGCAATTTTTGCAACTATGTGGAGTAGGATGAAAGAGAAAATGACTATTAATTCTTTCTGAGTGTGTCAATGGAAAATGTCAGTTTGAAGGGATTTGAAGTACAGGTCTGATTATGGTGGTGACAGTAAAGGGAAGGCATGTAAGGTAGGGGGCAGGGCACAGGAAAAGGCTTGATTGCTTCTGAGTGCTTGATACACTGAATATATGTGTCATCTGTTATGAAATTTATTACTCCTGACTTTGAAAACAGACAAATGAATTTTTCAAGGATGATTTAAATGTAACTTTTTATTAAAGGAAGACAATGAATTAACATCACCTTTGTCAATAAGAGAATACAGAGGTACACAGTTCTATGACTGATAAAAAGTTTAATTGACCTGATCTTAGCTAAATTAAGAATATCTTCATGGTCAGGGTGCTTTTCCAACTACTCTATTTTTTGTTTTGTTTTAATTTTTTTGTTAATCCTTTTTATTGTTTTTTTAGAGAGTGGAAGGGAGGGGGGGGGAAACAGAGGGAGAGAAACATCAATGTGAGAGAGACACCTTGATTGGTCTCCTCCCACACGTGCCCCAACCATGGCCAGGGATTGATCCTACAACCAATGTACATGCCCTTGACAGGAATTGAACCTGTGACCCTCAGTCTGCAGGCCAGCTGCTCTTACCACTGAGCAACCAGCTAGGGCTTCTCCAAATACTCTTAATTTCTCTCTTCTGATTGATTTCCCCCTGTATTTTAATACCCCTTCATCTAACAAGCACCCAAACTATGAAATCTACAGAATAAGGCCAACCTAGCATGACCTCAAGAAGTCAGCTCGGCTCCTTCTACAGGTTCCTTGAACTGGAATTAATGTTACCTTGCCCAGGGCTGCACTGAAACAACAGCAAATAGTGTATTTTTCCCCACACATCAGATGTGTGCCTGCATATTCTTTAGGCATAGGCCCAGGACCTGATCCAGCCATGCCAGGGAGGGAAGCAGGTCTAGCTGTGATGTTATAACTGCATGGATGATAATAATATCAGCTAGCACAATTATTATGTGCTGGGCACTGGGTTGAGTATTTTGACCTCATTTAATCTTGCAGCAACCCTATGAGATCAATGTAATTATTCACATTTTATAGATGAGGAATGTTTCAACCCTGGGACTAGAATTTAAAAAAAAAAAAAAAAAAAAAAACACCTTGATGAACTCCTCCATGGATGGCTATGAGGCCAGAGAGCTTGTCCAGGATTGAGTTCTCTTTTTATTATAAAACTAGAGGTCTGGTGCACTAAATTCATGCAAGGGGCTCGGCCCTCACAGCCGCAGCTGCTTGCCTCAGCCCTCGCAGCCCTGGCTTCGTCCAGAAGGTCATTTGGAAGGAAGGACATCCGGAAGGTCATTTGACTGTCTGGTCTAATTAGCATATTACATTTTTACTATTATGGATAAGGAACCATCAAAGTCAATATTGCCTTTAACTTTGTATATAATTTCCCAGAATAAGGTGTCGCTGACATTACTGGTTATTAAGAATTAACTCCAGCCTGGCTGGCTAGTGTTGCTCAATGGTTGAGCATTGACCTATGAACCAGGAGGTTATGATTTAAGTCAGGTCAGGGCACATGCCCAGGTTGCAGGCTTCATTCCCAGTGTGAGGCATGCAGGAGGCAGCCGATCAATGATTTTCTCTCATCACTGATGTTTCTATCTCTCTCTCCCTTTCCCTTCCTCTCTGATATCAATAACATACATATTTTAAAAAAAGAATAAACTTCATATTTCATCTTCCACACTTCAGAATCAAGTTGGTTGTTTGATTCAATTTTCATTTCTTTAATGACAAGTAATCTTGAGCATTTTTCTTGGTGTTGCTTTCTTTGTCATCTGTAGAGCTTCTTTGGTGAAGTGTCCAATTAATGTTCTTTGATTATCCATGTGTTTGTTATGGGTAATGTTGCAATGTTCCAAAGCCAACATGTTTGTAGGTTTAAGCACTAAAAGTTCTGCTATGATATCATGTATCTGGTATTATAAGGCTTTACTTCTCTAATTTTCTCCCAGACCAGGGAAGCAGAACAGTTCAACATGGAGTATAGGTTGATACACCAAGCATGCTACTGGTCTATCAATTTCACCAGCCAAACGCTGGCCCTGGTGAACATACAGCTAAAGGACCTTTGCATTTTATGTAGCTATTTGCATGTGTGATGCTGCTGAAGGGATTTTTCTTCATGAGAGACCCTGTGAGGAATCTGAGTGCTCTGGAACTTGTCCTTACTTTTCAACAAGTGAGGACACCATTTAGGAATTACAAAAAAAGAGAGGGTATATCTTGGTAACTTTTTTTAAATGAAAAAGAAATTGAATAAACAGAGGCTGAAAAATACCCCAAGGATAAACACACTGATTTCTACAAATATGCAACTGCAAATTATTCCCTTTAGGACAATTACGAGGTGATTTTTAAAAAATCACACATATTCTGAAAAACAGAGTGAAGTGCTTGGATGGGACTATACAATTTTAAGTTTGATGAATCCATTTTTACCCATCCTATATAATAAAAGGGTAATATGCAAATTGAACCTAACAGCAGAGTGACTGGGAATGACTGGTCACTATGACACACACTGACCACCAGGGGGCAGATGCTCAATGCAGGAGATGCCCCCTGGTGGTCAGTGCGCTCCCACAGGGGGAGCTCTGCTCAGCCACAAGCCAGGCTGACGGCTGCCAGCACAGCGGCGGTGGCGGGAGCCTCTCCTGCCGCCTCAGCAGCACTAAGGATGTCTGACTGCAGCTTAGGTCTGCTCCCCGCTGGCAAGTGGACATCCCCCGAGGGCTCCCGGGCTGCTAGAGGGATGTCTGATTGCCAGCTTAGGCCCAATCCCCTGAGGAGCAGGCCTAAGCCAGCAGGTGGTCATCCCCCAAGGGGTCCCAGACTGGGAGAGGGCACAGGCTGGGCTGAGGGACTCCCCGCCCCCCCACCAGTGCACAAATTTTTGTGCACCGGGCCTCTAGCAAACTAATAAAAGTTTTAAAGTTCATAGTCTTGTCTTATGAAAGTTTTATTCCACAAATGAGAAGATTATTTCCAGAGAAATCAACCTGCTATGTAGCCTTTGACTCTTCATGTAATGCCTGGCTACCTTTTTTTTTGTTGTTTGATTTTTTCTGGACTGAGCACTCTTTCAAATGCATCACTTGGAAAAATATTTGCATTTTTACAAAATTGGCTCTTCTACTTTGGAAGAACAAATTTTTGAGGAGGGGTAGTATATTCCAGGATTTAGCACATAGCTTGTTCCAAACCAGGTCCCGATTAAGTATTTGCTAAGTAAATGAACTGAGGAAACAAAATGATCAAGGTTCTTAACCATACCTCTCTTTGCTACCGTAGATAATGTGAAAAATTCGACTGCTGGAATTACTGGGTTCATTGCTCTTCTCTTTAGCAGCAAACACCTTGTTAAAAAGGCATTCTAGATCTTGTCACAGAAACGTTCACTTGTGTTTATAGCGCAATGTTGCCTGCAGTGAGGAGGGAATGAGTTGGTGTCATCCATAAGCAGCCTGGTCAATTAAGCACCTGACTTCAGGGTGGACTGATGGAGCTCTTAACCTTGAGAGTTGATTGGAAAATATTATGTTTGGTGGTTAAATTAATGCAGAGGAAAGTTAAATGATCCGAGCTAAGACTAACAATGAGTATATTCTTCATTCATTTAATGAATATTTAATGCAAGGCCACTACTTTCTGGATGCTGGGGAAATATAAAGAAACACTAAATAGAGTCTCTGATTTATAAAGGGTCATATTCTATTAAGGAGGACAGACTCAGAAGTTCTTAATTATAATATCAAGTTATATTTCTATAATGTTGGGTTTTCTAGTCTTATGGTATACCACGGGGGAAGCAGTTGCTTTGAGAAGGATACAGTCATTCCCCTTTATCAGTAGTTTCACCCTCTATAGTTTGTTATTCATAGTTAACCATAGTCTAAAAATGTTAAATGAAAAATTCTAGAAATAAACAACTCATAAAATGTAAGTTGCATGCCATACTGAGTTGTGTGATGAAATGTTGCATCCCTCTGCTTCATCCCACCCGATGCATGGATCACCCCTTTGTCTAGTGTATCCACGCTGTACATGGTTTCCCACGCAGTGGCCATTTAGTAGCCCTTCTTGATTATCAGATCAACTGTAATGGCATCATAATGCTTGTGCTCAAGTAACCCTTATTTTACTTAATCATGGTCCTAAAGCACAAAAGTAGTGATGATGGCAATTTGGATATGCCAACAGAAAGCTGCAAAGTGTTTTCTGTAAGTGAAAATATATATCAGTACAGTATAATCATGCTTAATGGCAGGATACTTAAGAGAAATCCGCCATTAGGTGATTTTGTCATTGTGCGAACATCATAGTTCTCACTTAGACACACCTAAGTGGTATAGCCTACTACTGTAATTTATGTGCAATACTTTTCTGTGATTGGCAGTACAGGGGGGTTATTTACACCAACGTTACCACAAATAGATGCATGCTTTATTGTGCTATGATGTTATGAGGGCTACAACATCACTAGGCAATAGGAGATTTTTCAGCTTCATTGTAGTCTCACGGGACCACTGTCATATATGTGGTCCATTACTATCTAAAACATCATCCTACCATGCATGGCTGTATAGAGGGAAATCATAGTATATATAGGCTGTGATACTATCTATAATTTCAGGACTTCTGTATAGAATTAGAGAACACTCTCAAATAATGTGTTATTTGACCTTGGCAAATGTGCAAAAATTTGTCATTAAGTAAGAAGAGAAGGAGCCTTCTTTCAGGATTAAACCTTCAGGTCTTTTCCAACCACTTAAGTTTCCTAAATTTTATGGTCCTTATGAAAATATAAATGATACATTGAAATGTTCAGTAAATACCATCTCTGTGCCAAGATTGTCATAGGTAGAGGACATACAGTGATCAAAGTATAGTTTCTGTATTTATAGTCAAATATACAGTCCAGAAAGAGAGGCAGTCATGGGTAAAAAGAATTACTGTAGAACAGTGTTAATGTTTTTTTTCTGTAAAGAGTTAAATAGTAAGCGACCGGGGGACAGATGCCGGAGTCCAACCCCAGCAGGTCCAGGGGTCCCCAAAGGTGTAGACGGAGTCGGCGAAGAAGGAAGGACACGGAGACAGTGTTCAGTTGATCGGCAGCCTAGCCAGGATCTCCAGCCAGGATCTCCAGCCAAGTTCTGGTCTGGATCTCCAGCGAAGTTCTGCTGTTTATTGTCTTGTTACATCCGTATTTATCCCAGTTGATTTTAATCCTGTCAATTTCTATTACAAAGGTTAGGGCGTTTCTTATCTCCATTCCAGGGAGTAAAGATTATGTAGCTTAAGCATGATTGTTTGTAGTGATTAACTACCCGCCTGGCACTTAGTTAAGGAGTTTCATCCCCTCCCTGACTTCAGGGAAAAATTCCTACCTGGGGAAACAACCTTTCTAGGAGAGGCATCCCCTCCCTGACTTCAGGGGAAAATTCCTACCTGGGGAAACAACCTTTCTCGGAGAGGTGACCTTGGTTAAAACACACAGTGCTAAGGGGAGCAAACATATTAAGAACAGTATGCTATATACGCCAGGTCCCTTGAAACATATGCTGTGCAGATGTTTCTTTCCTGCAGCGACTGTGTCAAGCAGCAAGGATGGACCGGCTTCCGGCAGTAAGCATTTTAGGCTTTGTGGGCTATACAATCTCTATGGAGACTACTTCACTCCACCATTGTAACATGAAAGACATTGTAGGCAATCCATAAATGAATGGGCATGACTGTTTTCCAATATAACATTATTTATAAAAGTAGGCAACCAGCAAGATTTGAACCATAGATTATAATCTTACAATTCTTAAAATAGAACTTAATAACTTTATGATAGAGATAAGAATAAAGGAAAACTTGATTATTAATTATCAATTAATTATCAAACAAATACCCAATAGATGAGAATTACTGGTTACTTTTGCCAACCTAAATAGAGAGGTAAACTGAGTCAAGCTGAAATGACCAGAAGTTGAGTTTATTTGGGAATAGCAGAGAAATTGCCATTTTAGAAATGCATGCTATAGCAAGTTACAGGCAAGTGGGCTGTGTTTATGGGACAGGACTGCAAGGAGGAGAATGCTCAGCCTGAATCCCGACAGTAAGTTCACTGACTTGAGTTTGGGGAGAGATTCTTGGTAAGTTTCCATCAGTCAAAAGATAAGTCTTGGTCTTCTGTAAATCAGGCATTCTGTAAATCTGTCTCTCGGTTAAGTTCCATTCTTCTGAGGGTGCATGGATGAGAGTCTCCATTTCATATTTTCTGATTCCATTTTAGATGGAAATTCTTTCATAGCTCTACTAATAAAGGAATTCAAATTAATTTGTGGTATTATATTCACCCTTATATGAGTCAAAGGTTTAAAAGTGCATCAATGCCAGAAATTGGCAAAGGTGTCTATGTATGTGCAATTCTTCTTGAGGACCATCTGTCAAATTGTAAATAAAACTTTAAAAGATAACATGCACATATTTTTTTTTTTTTTGCTATGACTATATACTTCACTCAACATTTTTCCCCTTTAGAACTGATTATATGGAAAATTTTGTTACCTCTGTTTTACAAAAGAGAAATTTGAGTCTCCAACTTACTAAGTAGCTCACTTAGTAAATATCAGAGACAGACTTTGTACCTAGGCAATCCGCCTCTAGTCCTAGTCTTCAACAAAGAACTTATTCCTAGTATGTAACATACTAGCTCCATGCTAGCAGAACTTAATATGTGTATTCTTTTAAACACAGAAATTAAGATAAGTTCACATAATTTAAGTGAAAATTATTAGACATTCTTTAAATGTTCAGCAGTGAGGAATTGGATAATGAAAGAATAATCCATCAATCTATCCAAACAATTAAATATAATGCAGCTTTGAAAATGGTGGGGTAGAGTTATGAGTAAAAGCATGAAAAGTTGACTGTATACAGGTTGAATAAAAAAATCAGATATGCATAATTTGTATTATATGGTGCCATATGTGTAAATATATTAATGCATAGATACATTGAAAAGGTTGAAAGATATGCAACAAATTCTTTAAATCGGTTATTCAGTGGTTGTGGGAGTATATATTTGAGGCCATACATGTTTGTGCGCATTTAAGTAAACATGCCTGAATAATTTTTTATTAGTTTAAGATAGTTCTGTTAGGGGGAAACAAGAATAAGCTCTTTGTTTCCCATTGTACATTATTTCCTTTTACTCAGAACTCGTGCTGGGACTGATCTTTTTCTCTGTTGAATTACATTTCAATGGCCATTTGCTGCTTTGGGGCTACCTTAGAAAGCAATCACTGTGTACCCTTGCTCACAGCCATTTTATTCCCCGCTGAATGCTACGGCAGAGCAGTTTGAACATTACACTCTGTCTTGAGCAGCTCTGGTTTATGGTTTCATTCACTTTTGTTCAACATCATTTCCATCTTTCCTTGTGTTTCAGGGGGATAGAGAGTTGAGGTGATCAAGTTGAAATGTCCCTGAACATTCTCTGGTGGAAATTGTGATTGTTGCAAATGACATTGAGCAAGTGGCATCCTTTTAGTTCTCTAATTCTTGCAAACTCTAGAAAATGTGCTTATTGAACTAAAAAATGTTTCAAACAAGTTAATAATTCCTTTGACAATGCTAAAAATGATGTATGGAAGCTGACTTTATCCAGGATGTGACAGAATAACCTGAAAAGGATAAAATGCATGCCTGTACAAAGACCTGTCTTGCCTCTCAATTAGTGTTCCTTTTCTTTATTATTTTTTCACTAATTTTAATGTGTTTTTTTTTCAATTACAGTATATATTTAATATCACTTTGTATTAGTTTCAGATATACAGCGTGGTCATTAGATAATCATGTCTTGTGATATTTCCAGTACCCAATTGGCACCATTCGTAGTTATTATATTAGGTTTTCTTAACTTTAGTGGCATAAAACCACTGGAAGGATTTTAAAGTATTCAGCTATTTCCATACCCAAAGACCATAATTTTGTTAGTCTGGGTTTGGGTCCAGATTAATAATGGAATGAATGGCTTGAACGTTTCCCAGACAGTCATAGTGTATAGTTGGGATTGAGAAACACCATTCAAACTTCTTTATTTTAGGGGTTATCTTTTGGATAAGATATTTTAGAGAACAAATTCCCCAGCTTTCTGAGGGCCTAGCTCTCATCTTCAGCAGTGGAAACACCACTGGAGGTGATATTATCACCTGTTATCAGGATTTCCAACCTCTGTCACTTTCACTAGGATCTAATCAAACACTGAAAAAGCCTTCATATGGGTAGATATTTGTAGCACACCATTTTTTTCTTTTTATTTACTTATGTATTAGACTATGCCTTATTCCACCCCCCCCCCCAAAAAAAAAATTGAAGGTAACACAGAAACCTCTATTAGTGCATACAAAACAGGTGGCATTCAGGGCCCTTTAGTTGAAGTTCTTACATAAGAGTGATCATTCAAAAAGGATGCCTCTACGTTTCTCAATGGCAGCATGAGAGGGAAGGTAGGGGAGGGTGGGGTTAAGAGGGAGAGATCAACCAAAGGACTTATATGCAAGCATATAGGCCTAATCAATGGACACAGACAACAGGGGGGTGAGGGCATGAGTAGGGGGGATGGAGGGTAATATGGGGATAAGGACACATATGTAATAACTTAATCGATAAAGAAATTTTAGAAAAGCATTCTATTGTTTTTAGTTCTTCAATTTTATCACATTTGTCAAAGGTTAGAATCAGAGACACTGAGCTTGGTTATATTCTGTGTTGCCTTTAGAGATATTATGGTGGTATTTTCAATGAAAGAACAACTTCCCTTCCTTCTCTCCCTTGTTCCCCCTCCCCTGATACCAAAATAAGAAAGCTAAGATCAGAAGAAGAAAGAAATATGTTTTACATTTTCTGTAACACAAAGGTATAAATTATCCTTATGAAAAAGTTCTATTTTATTATTCTACCAATAAGCAGAACATATTTCTTGGTTTTTGAAATAAGTGACACAAAAACTGCTTTTCTGCACTGGAAATGGGGAAATGCTTGTTTTTGTTAAACTAAATTTGTGTAAGTCATTACCATAGTAGCTTAGCACTTTGACAAGCTCATGCATTTAACACAAAACAGCTTCAACTCTCCAACTTGAATTTTAATGTCTCTCTTTTATATCAAAACACAGAACACTTTGATTGAATTTCATTTATGAGCCTTTTTTTTGTTATCAGAGGTAATCCAGAGTTTATCAGAAAGGCCCACACAATCTCTCTGCAATTAGTCTTTATGAGCATGCACAGGGCTTGACAGTATATTACAGTCTCATTCCAAAGAGAGTAACATCTCTGTCCCTTTCTAATAAAGATGCAGCCAGCAAGTTCATAAGAGCAGCACATCCCTAATAACCACTAGACTTGGTTTCTAAAGAATAGCTCCCAGCCTAGCCGGCATGGCTCCGTGGTTGAGCATAGACCTATGAATCAGGAGGTCCAGGTTCGATTCACAGTCAGGGCACATGCCCGGGTTGCAGGCTCCATCCCCTGTAGGGGATGCAGGAGGCAGCCGATCAATGATTCTCTCTTATCATTGATATTCTCTCTCTCTCTCTCTCTCTCTCTCTCTCTCTCTCTCTCTCTCTCTCTCTCTCTCTTCCTCTCTGAAATCAATAAAAATATATATTTTAAAAAAGAACAGCTCCCAGACCAGCAGCACCAGCATCCCCTAGGAACTTGTTAGAAATGGAAATTCTGGGGCCTCACCCCAGACCCACTGAATCAAAAACTCAGAGAATGGGACACAGTAACTTTGGTTTTAACAAGCCCTCTGAGTGATTCTACTACTCTATGAAGTTTGAGCACTGCTGTTCTCTAGACTGTCAGCTCCCCGAAGGCAGGGGTCAGGCCCAATTCATCACCCTTGTATCCCTAATATCTAGTAGAGAGAAGGAGCTGATGGGCAAATGGAAGAATCTACTATCCCAGAGCAAGATCTGAAAACCTATGACCCGACAGCCGATAAATGCCTGCTGATACCTGTGAGATGTACACTGGCCAGAACTGAGGATGAGCTAGCTTGGGATTTCATGAATTTTGGTTCTACAGGAACACCAAAAACTCATGCAGAGGCTACAGTTTGTTACCAGATGATTTTATCTTTTGTAAATCTTGCCTTGAACTGTATCTTTTAAGGAATGATTTGTATAGATATTAATACTTTGACCAATGCATAAGAACTAGTACTTGACCTGATATTAGACCTGAATCATGGCTGGTGAGTAAACTAACTTTCCAATAGATCATATAGAGATGAAAAAAAAAATGTTGTCATTTAGCCAGTTGATATAAACAATTGAAACTTTAGGTTAGCACTTTTCAAACTTTAAAAAACGCAATTGGATTCTTTTATTTAAATCAAATTTTACTCAGAAGGTCTCCATATCAAACAGCTAAACACAGGCCTTGCATAGAGCTGGGCGAGAATCTTGTTAGCAGCCTCCTCCCCACTTAGCTGTATTGGAGATTACGTGTGGTGGTTGGCAGTCTGGGGTCATGACAATTGAAAGAAGCATAGTTTACAATGCCTTGTACTAGGAAAACACTTTCTGATCTGTGCAGTTTTAATCAAGATTTATGTAATGCTTTCTATTTGGCAGAACACTTTTTGCTTTGAAATCCCTTTTAACTGTTATTGATAATACTGCTAGACCTACTTTTAGAAATCTGAATATCATGACATTATCACTGAAACGTTCCTCTTCTGATCCTCCCTGTCCAAATGATAAAGATGTTTTCCCCCCTAAATTTTTCTAGTCTCCCGCCTGTTTAATTCCATAGTAAGCTTATTTACATCAAAGAAAAAATGAATCCTTAGGCTTCATGTGAGAGGTCATTGTGCGGGATGGGAAAATAGCTGTTGGACGAGAGAGAGGAGGGCCGTTGCCATAGGGAGAATGTTCAGACCATGAGATCTGCAAGCATCCAAAGATAGCAGGAGGAACAGAGCTACACAGAACTAAGTGTAGGGAGATGTGGGGAATGAGATGAACAGGTGGAGGTGGCCTGATCAGACCATAAGTCAGGAAAGATTTTACACCCATGTGGGCCTCTGCTTGAGCCCAGATGTGTATTAGATTCTGCTGAAGGTGGGATAACTTTCATTCCAGGACCTCAGGGAAAGAGAAAATCTTGACCAAAGTGTGGTGAACAGACATTTTCTTCTGATTGATCAATATAGAGCAGGGGTCCTCAAACTTTTTAAACAGGGAGCCAGTTCACTGTCCCTCAGACTGTTGGAGGGCCGGACTATAGTTAAAACAAAACAAAACAAAACAAAAAAACAAAAAAAAAAACCCTATGAACAAATTCCTCTGCACACTGCACATATCTTATTTTGAAGTTAAAAAAACAAAACGGGAACAAATACAATATTGGTATTTGCATGTGGCCCGCGGGCCGTAGTTTGAGGACCCCTGATATAGACCATATAGTTCAGCTAATCATTTGTGAGGGAATAAAAAAGGGGGGAATTTAGAGTCTATTTCTGACCTATCTATATAATCTTAATTACTCTTCATTAAGTTCTTTTTCTCATTTTATAGATGAAGAAGCTGAAGATCAAAAAGGTTAAACAAAATGCTTGAAATCACAATGCAACATTCAAATTAGATCTTTGTATCTGAACCCAGGGTGGGTTCAGCCTGCTGTCATGGTTGCCATGTAGGTCTAGGAGATGGACAAAGGGCCATCTTCTAAATGTGGAGCTTGGGACTGTACAGGTCAGAAAGCACTTCCCAAGACCATGGCAATTTCAACCACTCTCCAGTCTCCAGTAAGCCAAAGGGGGCTGCAACCAAGCACCCCACTCTCTTCAAAGCAGAGCGGTTTTGTTTTAGCTGACAAATGGAGCTTCTGACCAAATTTTCATTTGAAGGAAGGGATCCAACTGCTTAAAATTTTTTTGACAAGTATTAAACTAAAGCTTCACTCTGACACAGAACATATCCTGGATTGACTTGAGGATTCTTCTGGCTAGATTACTAGATGCTAGAAGTTCAATGGACCTGATGGGTGAATAACCTACCAATCACAACCCAGTTTTCTAGGTCTACGTTTGTTTTCTCCTAAACTTACACTTCCTCACTTGCCTATTTTTCTCCAGTCTCCTTAACATCAGTATGGTACATGGATATCCACCATTCTGTTTTGCTCATAGCCAATTATATTATGTATCTCTCTCCCACCTGGGTCAGTCAGAAGGTCTAGAATATTATGTCACAGGGAATAAATGCCACATTTTGATTACAGATATGAGAGAGTATATCATATAAATAAAGGCACAGCATAATTGATAAAATTTGCATTGCAGTTAAGTGCCTTGGTATAAATTAGTTCTACCTCTGTGGCCACTGTTCCAACTGATTGTTATTCTTAATTTAAAAGGTAGAGTTCATTCCAGATGTAAAATCTTGTTTATGTAATTCTTTTCTGCTTATTGTTAGGACTAGATTTTAAGTAATAGAACAGATAGGAAAGTAGTACATTATATATGGCATTTAACCATGTCTTCTTTTTAGAAAGATAAATGCAGCTGTTCCACACTCTTTTCTTAAAATAAAATAAACAAACAACTAATCCCAAGTAGCTTCTGAACATAATCATCAATAGAAGGATTGGTTTACAGCTAACATGGCTTTTAGGGGAAAGCAGAGTGTTCTCAAGATTTTGATGCTCTCTCTAAAAAATGTTCTTTGTTTTGTTTGAAAAGGAAATTTAATTATAAAGAAAAGCTTTATCTTCCCTTGGGGACCAGTAGTTTTATAATGAGAATAGTCTTTTCATGTTGTAATTCTTTTATAGGCAAAGAATGCTTGTGTTTGAAGCCCATTGGAACTTATTGAAATGAATATATCCCCAGTGGGTTTTCATAATATCTATTTAGGGAAGAAGATTGATACAATCCTGAGAGCTGACATCTGGTATAATTGGGTATTTATAGATTAGGCTTCACAGAGTTTTTTATTGTTTTATTTATTTTTTATTGATTAAGGCATTACATATGTGTCCTTATCCCCCCCCTTTCCCCCCCTTTCCACTGCTCATGCCCACCCTCCTCCCCCGTGGTGTCTGTGTCCATTGGTTATACTTATATGCATGCATACAGGTCCTTTGGTTGATCTCTACCCCTTACCCCCACCCTCCCCTACCTTCACTTTTAAATAACCTCTCTTTCAATATTCAGATCAGATTTTGCAGAATGTCCCCTTCACTTATGATATAGGTCAACTTTGCTTCTCTAAGGAGTGTTTATGGGTCCCTGAATCAGTTCTCCTTACCCATCACCTGCTGCCACCTTAGTTAGACAGGAGGCCTGGAGACTTCACTGATTCTCACCTGCACGGACTCTACTGCTGGCCACTCACAAATATGTGTGTGTGATTTTCACACATGTGCACTGGGCCTCTAGTATAATATAAAATAGTATCATTCTCCAAAATACATACCATTAGTGTGATATTAGTCTTAAATCAAGACTAATTGATCTCCCACCACCATCAGTGCCAGACCTATTGCAGCTCCTGGAACCAACCACCTCAAGACATTGAAATTTCCCTGGCCATCTGAAGGCATGCCTCTCTGTTCAAAGTGATTGTTATAAGGGGCAAGAGAGTTCACCATACCCTAGTGCCTAATGTATAGATTGGATTGTTCTAAATGCAAACATGTGAGCTCCCTTGAGTTCTTAGGGATTATTTAATTTCTCTCTAACATTAGAAACCATTTTTGAAGCTCAACCCACAAAATATGAAAAAAATGAATGAAATGGTATAAGCCATTCCTAGAGCTCCAGTATAATAATTTTGATTGATTAGCTATTCTGTTCATACAACCATCTTCCAGGGGGCATGCCCAGGGCAACTGACAGAAAGGAGCTGCTGCTACCAGGTAGCCATTCTGATTTCCACCTGGTCCAAAAACCAGAAGCAGCTCCTCCTACTTCTAATAACAATTTGGCATAATTTCTGCTCCAGATTGATGGATACACTTTTTTTGAAGTTCTTCCTTGATACTTAACAAAAATTTTCCTAGCAGATGATATTTCACACTTTTGCTGAAATGTTTGAAGACTGACAAAAATGACAAGCAAAATTGTTGGTTGATAGTTTGTTTTATTTATCTTATTTCCTCTACCTGTTTTCATGAGTACATGTTCATCTGAATATCATCTATGATTCTGTATTTGTTTGTGATTGGTTTAAATATCACAATGCCCATCCATTAGCATCCTCTCTTCATATATTAATGATGGAGATATACTGTCTTCGGCCACTCCAGGACTCATGAGAACTCGTCCTCTCCTCAGAATCTGCAGAGATGAACAGACACTGCTTAATAAGCATATGAATTATGAGGAAGAAACCTGTTTTTATGTTGTGGCTGTTGTAAAAAATGATGGCCATCCTATATAATAAAAGCCTAATATGCTAAGGTTTGGTCGTCCGGTCATCTGTTCAACCAATCAAAGCACAATATGCTAATGATATGCTAAGGCCACTCAACCACTTGCTATGATGTGCACTGACCACCAGGGGGAAGACAGCTGACTGGTTGACCAGTAGTTATGATGTGCACTGACCACCAGGGGGCAGATGCTCCAACTGGTAAGTTAACTTGCTGCTGGGGTTCGGCCAATCAGGACTGAATAAGATGGGCTGGACATGCCCTGGAGCCCTCCGGTGGTCCCTCCTTGGCTGGCCAACCTCATGTACCCTCTTGCAATCCAGGAACCCTCAGGGGATGTCAGAGAGCCAGTTTGGGACTGATCCTACAGGCCAAGCTGAGGGACCCCACTGGTGTATATGCACTGGGCCTCTAGTATAATATAAAATAGTATCATTCTCCAAAATACATACCATTAGTGTGATATTAGTCTTAAATCAAGATGCTGCCATTCTCCTCATCCATGTTGGATATATAAGTTTTTTTAAAAAGAAATTTTAATTTGTGATGTTCCTTCTAAAGAGCACTTTAAGACTGTCAATTAAAACCAGATACTATATTTAGATTATGACACCAAATGAATCCAGCCAATGTCCGACTCATACTTAGAGTATTGGCTTATGGCAGAAGGGCTGGTAACATTTCCTGGTAGAGAATGGGTAAATGCAAATTCTTAGATCCAGAAACTGAGCTGAGTTGATAGTTGGGTTGTGGAGGAGAGAGAAGTATGCAAAATCAGGAACAAATTTTGGACCAAGGCAACTTTGGTTTAGTAGTTGTATCTGAACCTAAGATGTATCTGAAGAGAGGTGAAGAAACTGTCTCATGTTAATGATCTATGGAGTGTGACTGTAGTTAGAGGTGTGTGTGTACGTGTATTGACAGACTTTTTTTTATAATGTCTCTCAATGAGTTATTGATTGATTTTTACCATCATTCAAATGATAGACACACATTACTAAAATGAATGGACTGGGGTATTCATTGAGTTTGTTCTGTTGTTATTTTTGGGGGTGGTGAATCTTTCTTTTTACTCAACTGTTATGGTTTAAATTTAGTTCCCACAAAATATATGTTGAAGTTCTAATTCCCACTCCTTAAGAATGTGACCTTATTTTGGAATGGGGTCATTGCACAAACGAGTTAAGATGAGATTATACTGGACTAGGCTTCATTCAGTGACTGGTGACCTTCTCCGGGAAAGCAAGAAAGGATCCACCCCCAAAGCATCAGAGCATAGTCCTGTCAACACCTTGACTTTGGACTTCTAGCCTCCAGAATTATGAGACAGTACATTTTTTATTGTTTTAAAACAGTCTGTGGTACATTATTACAGAAAACTAATACACCACATTTTAGGATCAATTATTTTGGGGCATTCCTGACAATTCAAGGAGGAGGTCCTAGGATAGACTACTAAAATAAACACATTCAAGAGGACTCTAAATATTTTTCAAGGAAATCAATTAAAAGTGCTGTTGATGTTGGTCCCTCATCGGCTTCCTTCTTGCCTAACTGTTCTGTAAGCTCTTGGGAAATCACTCCTCAACTTCCATCCCCAAACCCACACTTCCAATGGTTAGTTGTGATCTTTGAAAAATATGATAAGAAAATATATTAGTCATTGAGATGGCCTTAATCTCTGAAAACCTTCACATTCTTTGTCCTAGGTGACATCTTAGAAGAGAAAAAAACATGGTCTTTGCTCTCATGTGTGTTTAGGCCTCTTATCTCCTTATCACTCTGTGAGATTAAATAGAAGAGATATAAAATTATTTTAGGCTGTCTCCTACCTAAAGGGAAAAGCTAGTATTGTTATCTTCTGAGGAGGTACATTAAAAATTGTGATCTTAATCAGGTATTTAGCTTTTCTCTTGTTGATCTAATCTTTGGACTAGAAGCTGAAAGTCAGGCACCTTTTACTTTGAAAATAAATCATTGGCATTCTCATTTTTATTCCAGGAAGGAGTGCTGTGATTTGCACTATGCTTCTACCTACATAGTCCTTTTTGGTATTTCCTAATAGCTATTAATAGAGTAATTTCTTAATAAAAGGAGATTAATTTATGGAAATTGAGCAACTTTCTTTAAAATTAACAAAATGCATTTTACTTTATTGTGATTATAAAATTAAACCATAAAAGAAAGTGGTGATTCTTAGAAATAAAGATACTTATTGACTTATCACACAGATACCACACAAAAAAGCAAATAAAAAATTAAACCATGTCCTTGGTAGGAAAATTGAATAAAATAAGCAATGAAGGAAACTAACTACCTACAATCATTCTATATATTTGTCTTTTAAATTTCACTATTTTTCCATTAAGGTTTAATGCTTAAAATGGAGGTTTAATTTGCTGCCTTACTTTTTCTCACTTGTCACTTTAGGAATTTTTTTATCTTTTATTACACAAGATATTCTTTGTGAGCACCATCTTCAATGACTGGATAATATTTCTTCATTAGCATATATCATAGTTTATGGAAATGTTGCCCTTTTCTAGCAACTTTTTTTCAATATAAAATTAAGACAAAATTATTTAAAAACTGTTGGTCCTCAGAACAGAAATTAATTTAATTTTAGATAATAGTGGGACACATAATTACAAAGAAATTCTATGTTCTGTTCTGTGTCATTTCATCTGATCATTTCAAGGAGAAAGTTCCAGTTTTGTGTTAATAGGTCTTCAACTCAATAACCTCTTATTATACTAAAAGAGAATGGGTTACCAACTCAGAGCACTTGAGAGTCAATGATATTTAGCAGCAATGAATCAATAATTTGCTTTAATTAAATTACATTTATAGTTATCTTTTATGTACATAAAATTGTATTTAATTTCCCAATTATTGTAAGATATATGGCCACATTAAAAGTAAGTTTAAGTTAAACAAGTGAGGTAATTAAGTACATAGTTAGTAAATAATAGTACTGATGATGGGGTGATAGCCTCACAGTAGTGAGAATGGTACCAAAAGCCAGGTGTGTCAGAAACATTGACTTAGAAAAACATTTTTATCTGAGAATTAGAAAACATTTGATCTGCCAACAGTTAATTTGTCAATTTTTGAGAAAGTTATAATTAATTAGAGCTTTACTTTTTTTTTTTTTTTTTTTTAGAGCTTTACTTTTTATTTGTCAGCTAGAAATACTCATTAGCTCTGTGAGGAGGTCACATGAGCTAATCCATGGTGAAGTAATTGCACAATTCTCAGCATTACATCTCTAAAATACTAGTACATGATGCATTTGTCAGTATTTCTACTTGTCATAAAAGTTGTGATTTGTCCAAGAAAAACTCATTATAGGAGAGAATCTCATCTATTGACTTAACTATTTATAATCTTGCATAAATAAAAATATAAACATCTAGCCCAATTTAGGTATTAAAACCTGAAGATGGAGGTTTTATTCAGATTAATCATATTACCAGGATCAATTAATTTGTTTTGGTTACTAGACAAGTTTAGGACTGCCAGATGTAAAGAGATTTTTCTATTGAATATAAAACACACTTTAAAAGTTCTCCACTTCCAAGATGCGTTAATTACTCAATTCATATTTCCCTTTTAGTCATTGTAATAATTAGTGACATAAATAATGCAATCTGTCAGTTTGAGGACCTAAGTAGAATGTTTTTGATGCAAGAATTGGGGAGTGAGGGTAACCGATTTGGGGCAGGCCAACAGTGGAATCTTGGCTTCCTGAGCAATGGTAGTATTTAGGAGACAGGATATGTTAGGAAATGCCATTGCCTTATGTGACCTAACATAGTCTCACTTGTATAATTGGTGCCTCTGCTGGGATGCCTAGAATAGTTCTGTCACCACATCTTTTCATCTCCAGCTTCTTCCTCTGACAGAAGAAGCATCCCAAGAAGGCAACCTCCATATACTGTTACTTAATCAAACCTCTTCTGGTTTGATGTTTGTTGGTGTTTTAGGAACCAAAATGAGTTACATGCCTAAGTCAGGAATCAGTGTGGGGAGGACTACACAGATAGTGGGAAGTCCAATTCTTATAGAATTATACTACAACATTCTAATACAGACTACCTTCTGTCTACAGTGACGTTTTCTTCCTACATGGGAAATATATTGAACATCATTTAAGACTCTCAAGTCCCATCCAATAATGCTTTCAACCTCAGGTGTGTGGAAAACAAGCTAAAGGTTGTAATTAGCTTAAGGGCCAGGTGTGGAATGCATTTATAGTGCAACTGCTTTTAATACAGAAACTTGTGAAAAGGATTTGTAGATACCACCTTAAATCTTACTGAGGTCTCACGAAGAGTTTTACTAACTCATTCTTTATCCCAAAGCATTTCTTAATTTGAGGGGTTTGGAGGATGGTGGAAAGACTAGAGATTTGAAGCAGTTTTATTATTACTATCAAGTAAGTCTTGGTTAGTTTAAATATTTTCTACATTCTCACTTTAAGTAAAATAATTTGTCTTTATTTCTGTTTCTGTATCTGATCATACATAGCTCACAAAAGGCAAATGATACTTTCAATATTCTGTCAATATTCTACTTCAAAATCCCCTTAACCATATCCACAAATTCATTAGGCATATTTTCCATTATTCAAGTTACTGCAAGTAACTGTTTTGCCAAGAGTTTTTTGTTTTTTGTTTTTTTTAGTTTCCAATAGTACTTTCCTTAGTTCACTTGTTATTTCAACTAAAGTCTCCTTGCTGCCTGTAGCGGGTTGAATTGTGTCCTCACCCATCATGTAGGCCACATTCTATTGGTCAAAGCAACTCATGAGGCTATGCCAGATTAAAGTTTTTGCAAATAAATTTCACCTAGATAAGAGGAGTTTCAAAATAACATGGCTGAATTTTTTAATCTATCACGTTTTTATCAGATGATTGTTATAATAACAAAATGAGTATGTTTGAAAAGTACTTGGTTCTCATTAAGAAAACATAACATTTTAATTTCTTTATTCACTTATATACCAATAGTACTTAGGGTTGTTTTAGATGAAAGTAATTATTGCCAAAAGCTAAAGTTGAAAAATTGCACTCCTTCTGAGTCTACTGATTAGCTCTTGGTGTTAATAAATGAAGAATATATTTGGACAAAGTGGAGTTTTTTGAAATATGCCTCATATGATTAAATCTTAAATATTTTTATTTCAAGACTCAACATGGGATTTTATCAATAAATTCATACAGGTCATCATGAGAAAAATAGTCTGATCTCTCTTATTGTCACATCAGACTCTAAAGGTCAGAGCCTGGAGACAGCTGACCTCAGTTGCCTGCAGTCATATCTTTGTTAGTTTTTATCACTACGGAGCAATTCTGGGCTAAGTTTGGGAGTGATTTATTTTCCCTGTGTCCTTGAGGCAGTGCTTTATTTTTCCTGTGTCCCTATGTCCGATGTCCCAAATTTTTAAAAAGTGTCACACTGAGTGAAAAGGGTAATAAATAGAGGGAACATTTTTTTCTTGAAATTTTAACACTTAAATTACATTTTCATAAGTATTCACTGCAAAATAGAACATCTACCATTGATGTTAATTACTAAATGTCTATGTTTTATATACAGAATATTACATTTTTTAAAATATATTTTATTGATTTTTTACAGAGAGGACGGGAGAGGGATAGAGAGTTAGAAACATCAATAAGAGAGAAACATTGATCAGCTGCCTCCTGCACACTTTCTGCTGGGGATGTGCCCACAACCAAGGTACATGCCCTTGACCAGAATCGAACCTGGGACCTTTCAGTCTGCAGGCCAATGCTCTATCCACTGAGCCAAACCGGTTAGGGCCAGAATATTACATTTTTAAAAACAGTTTAAAAGAAGCAGAGTAGACTTGGAGAGTAGGAGGGCTGGCTGTTAGCAATTCCCACTTTTGGTTAAGTTCCTGGTGAATTAATAACTACTGCAGAATGGAGAAAAGACAGTTGCCAGGCCTATTGATACTGTTGAATGGAGCAAGTATAAGAGAAGCACTGGGTTTATACAACTTTGTTTATATGTTCCATGGAAAAGTAGTTAGGATAGGTAAGACGTTTAAATTAGGAGGTATGAGAAAGTGATCTAGGCATGCTATTCTACTTACTAGATATGTGAGTATCATAGGCCAGTATCTTTTATGCCTCAGTTGCTTCGCCTCTAAATGTATGCTGATAATATTTGCCCTGCCTATCTAAATTATAAGAATAAAGTAAAATAACATATGTTAAATCACTCTTTAAACTCCAAGAGGCCATACAAGTCTAACTTACCCTTTTTGACATTCTGTTCATCGCCAATATTATAATCTTGAACTCTTATAAGGGTAAAATTGTATTAATGCACCAAAGGTAGGCAATAGGTTGTTTCTACATGCAAAGGTACAGATGCCAGTGATAGACATTCAGATTTCAAAAAACAATTGCCTGCATATAGGAGAAAGAAGACATGCTGTGGTAATAGTTGACATGAAAGTGTTATGGGCATTGAGTTGCACTTAAGCTTCGTATGAATCCAGTGTGGTGTGACTGCACATTTCTGGCATTATTAGGAATAAAAGAGTTTGCAAGACATAAGAATTTGTAGTTTCTTTCTGCAACCATCATACCACACTCAGAATACTCAATGCAATTCTAATCACAGCATTTAAAAATATTTTGTGAAAGCTCTAGTCAGGTTCGATCCCCAGTAGGGGGCATGAAGGAGACAGCCTACTGATGTTTCTCTTTGATCTCTCTCTCTCTCTCTCTCTCTCTCTCTCTCTCTCTCTCTCTCTCTCTCCCTCTTTCTCATCAATTAAAAAAATATTTAAAAAATAGATGAAAATTAGAGTAATAACAAGTTGATAAGGTTTGTGAAGAAACCTAGAAAATATATCACATAGGAGAAAGTGGAGTGCACTCAGGGGATCTGAAAAGTAATGAGTATGTTTGATCTGTTTCCCTCTGAGGACAAAGCTAGAACCAGTGGTAGAATTTATAAAACACCAGATTATAGCTCAGTATACAAAAAACATTTATAAACTTTAGAGTTGCTTGAGAGCAAAAGAGGATGACTCACTGGGTAAAGATTGCACCGTCTTTGGAGGCACTAAAAGAGAAGCTTTATGGCTTTTACCAACATTTACATTGTATGGGAATTTCTGATTCTGTTGGAGTTTTTATTGGAACACCTACAGGTCTTCTAACAATTCAATAAACATAAGGCCATTATATTTTAAATTACTATAAAATATTTATATCCAAAACATCATTTTCTGAAACTCATGGAATCCTGATTTTAAAAGATGCTGCTTCGTTAAAAATGCAGTATACCTATAAAATACAATTTAGAAACCCCATCTAGCATAACATCTTAGAGAATGACAATACACATTGAAAGATTAAAATTTTTCTTCTAATGATAAATATAGCTGTTAAATATGTTTGGCCCAATTTTTTCTTAACTTACCTGATCATGTAACTTATTTATTTGCTTATTTATTTATTTATTTACTATTGTGTCTATTACCAACTTGTGAAATTACTGATTGGTACAAGGAACCATATGGATATATAAACATTCTAGATAATTTTCTAAATAAATGACTGAGGTTCCTTTTTTAAATTTATAAAATACTAGGGGCCCAGCGCACGAAATTGCACGTGGTAGCCCAACACTGCTCGCCACTGCTCCCCACGCTTGCCACCCTGCCTGCCCGCCACGCTAGCCACCCCGCCTACCTGCCGGCTGCTGCTTACTGCAATCGCCACCCCGCCCGCCCGCTTCCCACCTTGCTGTGATCAGAGCCTGTGGGCCACAGGGGAGAGACCAAGAGGTGGTCAATGCACCTCATGGCTACTGGTCGAGCAGTCATTCCGGTCGTGACGCTTATGGCCTCTGGCCTTTTATTATATAGGATATCTTATAAATTGAAATTTGGAGTCATTGATTAGTCTCAAACATAAGACAAGTTGAAGAATTTAATTTAATTAATCTAGCTTTCTGAGATAATAGAAGAGAAAAAAAATGGGTTCTTAGAGTACCAACCTTCTTAGCATCATTTCAGCTGTTAGTAATGACTGCCAAAAAAATCTTAATAGTAAACTTGCTTCTCAATGGAACCAATAGACCCTAGCTGGGTATCACATCAATATATTTTACCTTACTATACATTAAAGGTACCATGTTACTGTATATACAGTTATACTACTAAACATATGCCTATACTATATATATATATATATTAGAGGCCCGGTGCACAAAATTCATGATGGGGGTCCCTCAGCCTGGCCTGCATCCTCTCCAATCCAGAACCCCTCAGGGAATGTCCAACTGCCAGCAGTCGGACATCCCTCTCACAATCCAGGACTGCTGGCTCCTAACCGCTCACCTGCCTGCCTGCCTGATTGCCCCAACCACTCTACCTGCCTGCCTGATGTCCCTAACTGCTCCCCTGCCTTCCTGATTGCCCCCAATTGCTCCCCTGCTGAACTTATTGCCCTAACTGCTCTCCCCTGCTGGCCTAATCACCCCTAACTGCCTCTGCCTGCCTGCCTGATGGCCCTACCTGCTCCCCTTTCAGCCTGATAGCCCCTAACTGTTCTCCCCTGCTGGCCTGATCACCCCTAACTGCTCTCCCCTGCTGGCCTGATTTCCCCTAACTGCTCTGCCTCAGCACCCACCACCATGGCTTTGTCCAGAAGGACGTCTGGAAGGACATCCAGAAGACATCTGGTCTATCCGGTCTAATTAGCATATTACCCTTTTATTAGTATAGATATAACTCAGCAGAGTTTTTGTTTGTTTGTTTGTTTGTTTGTTTCTTTATTTATCAACTGGCTTCAAGAAGTAAGGATAGTCTTACACTGTGCTACACCAATCTCACATTGCTCTGCCCTTTTCATTTATGCCAACTCTGGGTCACACTGTTCTCCTGCCTTTTGCATCTTTTTATCTAGGTGAGACTATTTCTTACTGCTGCTGACCCCACCTCTGCTATTTGGTCCTCAGGCAGACTCTCCTTAAATTGTTGGCTACTTAGAGCCCAAAATTACTGACCTACTTGGACTTGATTTTTGCCTTCCTTATCTGAGTTGACAGTATTTGCTCTATGATTCTGCTAACATCTTCTTTTCTTAATGTTTTCTCCTTTATTATCCCCTCTAGCATGTGGCTCACAGTCCATGGCAGTGTGTTCTAACCTCATCCTATGATCTGATCCTGACAGGGTCAGATAAAATGGCCACATTAATGAATAGCCTCATTAAAAACACACATCCAGTTACTTTATTGTGTTGGCTTACATTCATCTCTCCATGTGATTATATTCTAGATTTAATTACCTAACCTTTAATGGTGTAGCAAGACTTTAATTGTGTTGTAAAGGCTACTGTGTAATGAGGAGGAAAAGACACAAAGAAGAATTCAAAATAAGTATTCTAGGGGGGAAAGTACACAAATACATGTGTGTTGGGAATTTGTCAGAGTGGCGGAGTACGGAATTAGCCATTTTTAGAATTTAGAATTGGAACATTGATGGAGAGAATGTACTGCTTGTCAAGACTTCCTCATTTCAATGTGATTTTCACAATATACAAAAGTCATAACTTTGTGAAACTGTAAGTCAAATAACATCAAAGACTGACTTTTATAATAACCAATGCATCCTGTTCATTCATGGTTCCTACAACAAACAGATGGCACACTAAAATGTAACTGAAGAATGATTTTTAAAAAGTATTTTTATTGATTTTTAGAGAGAGAGAAACACCAATATGAGTATGAAAGTGAAACATTGTTTGGCTGCCTCCTGCCCACCCCCTATAAGAGATTGAGCCCGCACCTGGGCATGTGCCCTGACCAGGAATTGAACTGATAACCTTTCAGTACACCAAGACAATGCCCAACCAACTCAACCAATATTGCAGGGCTCCTTCTTCCATTATACAAGGTTAAAATTAACAAATATTTGCTAAAAATATTATCTATTTTAAGGCAGCTCAGTCTATCTCATGCTTCTGCCTTAAGCCTTTAAATCAGGAGGAGAAATCTTAGCATTGGCAGCAGTATCCAAGGTGGTCCTCTTGGCAGCCATACCAGCATCAGTTCCCAGTGTCCAAAGGCAGACCCGGTTGTGTTGTTGAACCAGTCTTCTTGGTCTCTTAATTTCCGAGGTTTCTTTTCTTTTCGTCTCCTCTGGATTCTGTCTGGTCCTTCATAGCCTTCTGATAAATTCCTCTTCAGCCTGAGTTAAACTGCACTTGTTTCCATTGTTTACATAGGAACCCAAAAAGACAATCTTCTGTATTTGTCAAAGGACTAAAAGATGCTATGTCAAAATTTATCTTTCTTCTTTAAAACTCTGAAAAAGGATGCTGCTACTACCATTTTGAAAGGTTTCTATAGAATCCTACATTAGATCTTTAATAGCTAAAACTTAAAATACAGCATTACAAAATGAAACTAATATCCCCAGCCCACTTACACAAAACTCATTTAGTAACTGGTATCTGTTAAGCATAATTGTGCTTCATCTGAGTGAGGGGAGATTAACTTTTCAAGGGAGATCCAATATGAATGTCCTCACAGGAAGCGCAGGGCTCACCAACCTGTAAGTTATGAATACTGCCCCTCCTGGGACATCCTCCTCTAATTTTCATATGCTAAACCATCAACCTTGAATTTGTAAAGTATAAATACTGGCCTAGTGTCTTGAAGCCTTAGGGAGAGCTATTTTTTTTTTTATTGCTTAAAGTATTACAAAGGGTATTACATATGTGTCCATTTTATCCCCCCGCCCTAGACAGTCCCCTTGCCTCCCCTATCCCCCAATGTCTTATGTCTACTGGTTATGCTTATATGCATGCATACAAGTCCTTTAGTTGATCTCTTACCCCCCTACCTCCTGCCCCTCAACCCTCCCCGGCCTTCCTGCTGCAGTTTGACAATCTGTTTGAGGCAGCTCTGCCTCTGTATCTATTATTGTTCAAAAGTTTATAATGGTCTCTATTATCCATGAATGAATGAGATCATGTGGTATTTTTCCTTCATTGACTGGCTTATTTCACTTAGCATAATGCTCTCCAGTTCCATCCATGACGTTGCAAATGGTAAGAGTTCCTTCCTTTTTAGAGCAGCATAGTATTCCATCATGTAGATGTACCACAGTTTTCTAATCCATTCATCTACTGATGGGCACTTAGGCTGTTTCCAGATCTTAGCTATGGTGAATTGTGCTGCTATGAACATAGGGGTGCATATATCCTTTCTGATTGGTGTTTCTGGTTTCTTGGGATATATTCCTAGAAGTGGGATCACAGGGTCAAATGGGAGTTCCATTTTCAGTTTTTTAAGGAAACTCCATACTGTCTTCCATAGTGGCTGCACCAGTCTGCATTCCCACCAGCAGTGCACAAGTGTTCCTTTTTCTCCACATCCTCTCCAGCACTTGTCGTTTGTTGATTTGTTGATGATAGCCAGTCTGACAGGTGTGAGATGGTACCTCATTGTTGTTTTGATTTGCATCTCTCGGATGATTAGTGACTTTGAGCATGTTTTCATATGTCTCTTGGCTTTCTGAATGTCCTCTTTAGAAAGGTGTCTATTTAGGTCCTTTGCCCATTTTTTGATTGGATTGTTTATCTTCCTTTTGTTAAGTTGTATGAGTTCCCTATAAATTTTGGAGATTAGGCCCTTATCAGATATGACATTGGCAAATATGTTTTCCCACACAGTGGGTTTTCTCGTTGTTTTGTTGATGGTTTCTTTTGCTGTGCAGAAGCTTTTTATTTTGATGTAGTCCCATTTGTTCATTTTCTCTTTCATTTCAAGTGCCCTAGGAGCTGTATCAGTGAAGAAATTGCTTCGGCATATGTCTGAGATTTTGTTGCCTTTGGATTCTTCTAGAATTTTTATGGTTTCCTGTCGTACATTTAAGTCCTTTATCCATTTTGAGTTTATTTTTGTGTATGGTGTAAGTTGGTGGCCTAGTTTCATTTTCTTGCATATATCTGTCCAATTTTCCCAGCACCATTTATTGAAGAGACTATCTTGGCTCCATTGTATGTTCTTGCCTCCTTTGTCAAATATTAATTGAGCATATTGGTTCGGGCCGATTTCTGGGCTCTCTATTCTATTCCATTGATCTATATGCCTATTCTTGTGCCAGTACCAGGCAGTTTTGAGAACAGTGGCTTTGTAATACATCTTGATATCTGGTATTGAGATCCCACCTACTTTGGTCTTTTTCAGGATTGCTGCAGCTATTCGGGGTCTTTTTTTATTCCAGATGAATTTTTGGAGAGTTCGTTCTAGATCTCTGAAGTATGCCGTTGGAATTTTAATGGGAAGTGCGTTGAATTTATAGATTGCTTTGGGTAGTATGGACATTTTAATGATGTTGATTCTACCAATCCATGAACACGGTATGTTCTTCCATCTGTTTATGTCTTCCTCTATATCTTTTTTCAACGTCCTGTAGTTTTCTGAGTAGAGGTCTTTTACCTCTTTAGTTAAGTTTATTCCTAGGTAGCTTAATTTTTTTGGTGCGATGGTAAACGGGATTGTTTTTATAATCTCTCTTTCTGAAAGTTCACTATTGGTGTATAGAAATGCCTCGGATTTCTTGGGGTTAATTTTGTATCCTGCTACATTGCCAAATTCATGTATTAAGTCCAGTAGCTTTTTGATGGAGTCTCTAGGGTTTTGTATGTATAATATCATGTCGTCTGCAAATAAGGACAGTTTTACTTCCTCTTTTCCAATTTGGATGCCTTTTATTTCTTCTTCTTGCCGAATTGCAATGGCTAACACTTCCAGTACTATGTTGAACAGGAGTGGTGAGAGGGGGCATCCCTGTCTTGTTCCTGTTCTTAGGGGAAATGGTGTTAGTTTTTGTCCATTGAGTATGATGTTGGCTGTGGGCCTGTCATATATGGCTTTTATTATGTTGAGGTATGATCCTTCTACTCCCACCTTGCTGAGAGCTTTTATCAAAAATGGGTGTTGGATTTTGTCAAATGCTTTTTCTGCATCAATTGATATGACCATGTGGTTTTTTTCTTTCAATTTGTTTATGTGATGTATCACGTTTATTGATTTGTGGATATTGTACCATCCTTGCATCCCTGGGATAAATCCTACTTGGTCATGGTGTATGATCTTTCTGATGTACTGCTGGATCCGATTTGCTAAGATTTTGTTGAGGATTTTGGCATCTATGTTCATGAGGGATATTGGCCTGTAATTCTCTTTCATTGTGTTGTCTTTACCTGGTTTTGGTATTAGGGTGATGCTGGCTTCATAGAATGAGCTTGGAAGTGTTCCTTCCTCTTGAATTTTTTGTAGTAGTCTGAGGAGGATAGGTTTTAGTTCTTCCTTGAATGTTTGGTAAAACTCCCCTGTGAAGCCGTCTGGTCCTGGGCTTTTGTTTGCTGGAAGCTTTTTGATGACTGCTTCAATTTCTTCCATAGTTATTGGCCTGTTGAGATTTTTAGATTCTTCCTGATTGAGTTTTGGAATGTTGTATTTTTCTAGGAATTTGTCCATTACCTCCAGGTTGTCTAGTTTGTTGGAGTAGAGCTGTCCATAGTATTTTTTAACAATCATTTGTATTTCTGTGGGGTCTGTTGTTATTTCGCCTCTATCGTTTCTGATTTTGTTTATTTGGGTCTTCTCTCTTTGCTTCTTGGTGAGTCTGGCTAGAGGTTTGTCAATCTTGTTTATCCTTTCAAAGAACCAGCTCTTGGTTTCATTGATTTTCTGTATTGTTTTTTTGGTCTCTATGTCATTTATTTCTGCTCTAATCTTTATTATCTCCTTCCTGCTGCTCACTCTGGGGTTTTCTTGTTGCTCTCTTTCTAATTCTTTGAGTTGTAGAGTTAGATGATTTACTACCATTTTTTCTTGTTTGTTGAGATAGGCCTGTAGAGCTATAAACTTCCCTCTCAGTACTGCTTTCATTGTGTCCCATAGGTTTTGGATTGTTGTGTTTTCATTGTCATTAGTTTCCAGGATGTTTCGAATTTCTTCTTTGATTTCATTGGTAACCCAATCAATATTTAATAGCATGCTATTCAGCTTCCAGGTGGTTGAGTATTTTGGGTTGTTTTTATTGTAGTTTATTTCTAATATTATGCCATCGTGGTCTGCGAAGACGCTTTTTATGATTTCAATTTTCTTGAATTTGGGGATACTTTGCTTGTGACCCAATATATGGTCTATTTTTGAATATGTCCTATGAGCATTTGAGTAGAATGTATATTCCCTGGCTTTCGGGTGAAGTGTTCTGAAGATGTCTATTAAGTCCATCTGATCTAGTGAGTCATTTAGGATTGCTGTATCTTTGCTGATTATTTGTCTAGAGGACTTATCCAGTGCTGTCAGTGGTGTATTAAAGTCCCCTACTATGATTGTATTGTTGTCGATCTCTCCTTTGATATCTTCCAGGAGTTTTTTTATGAATTTGGGTGCTCCTGCATTGGGTGCATATATGTTTACCAGGGTTATATCTTCTTGTTGTATTGATCCCTTTAGTATTATGAAGTGGCCTTCCTTATCTCTTGTTATGGCCTTCACTTTGAGGTCTATTTTGTCCGATATAAGTATTGCTACCCCAGCTTTCTTTTCCTTTCCATTTGCCTGAAAGATATTTTTCCATCCTTTCACTTTCAGTCTGTGTGAGTCCCTTCTAATGAGGTGGGTTTCTTGTAGACAGCAGATGTATGGGTCATGTTTTTTTATCCATTCAGCCACTCGATGTCTTTTGTTTGGAGCATTTAGTCCGTTTACGTTTAAAGTTATTATTGAAAGGTACTTGTTTGTAGGCATTTCTGTTTTTGTGTGGCTGTTTTCTTTCTGAGCTTTTTATTTCTTATTTTTATACCAGTCCCTTTAGCATTCCTTGCATTGCTGGCTTGGTGGTGATAAACTCCCTTAGCCTTTTTTTGTCTGTGAAGCTTCTTATTTCCCCTTCAAGTTTGAATGATAGCCTTGCTGGATAGAGTATTCTTGGATTCAGTCCTTTGCTTTGCATCACTTTGTAAATTTCCGTCCATTCTTTTCTGGCCTGATGTGTTTCTGTTGAGAAATCATTTGACAATCTAATGGGAGATCCCTTGTATGTAACTTTCCGTCTCTCTCTTGCAGCCTGTAAGATTCTCTCTTTGTCCTGAACATTTGCCATGGTAATTATGATGTGTCTTGGTGTGGGTCTTTTTGGGTTCACCTTGTTTGGGACTCTCTGGGCTTGTGTGACTTTTTTCTTCCCCACCTCAGGGAAGTTTTCTGATATTATTTCTTCTAATAGGTTTTCTAATCCTTGTTCATCCTTCTGTTGTTCTGGTACCCCTATTATTCGTATGTTGTTTCGTTTCATGTTGTCCCAAAGCTCCCTTAGGCTCTCCTCCTGTCTTTTCATTTTTTTCTCCAATTGCAGTACGTTTTGGGTGTGTTTTGCTTCCTTGTCTTCTAAATCACTAATTCGGTCCTCCGCTTCTCCTAGTCTACTGTTGATACTTTCAATGGAGTTTTTCATTGCAGCTATATCACTCTTCATTTCTTCTTGGGTCTTACTTAAGTTGTTGATTTTTTCATCTGTTTCTTCTAGCTTCTTCCATATGTTATCGATTTTTTCATCTGTTTCTTCTTGCTTCTTGCAGAGGTTGTTGATTTTTTCCTCCATCCGGTTTATGCACTCTAGGACCCTTATTCTGAATTCTTTTTCTGTCATGTTGCATGCCTCTGTATTACTTAGCTGCTTTTCTTGAGAGTCCTCCTTCTCTTTCCTTTGGGGGTTTCTTTGTCTACCCATGTTTGATCTCACTGACATATCTAGACGTTGAGTCGTTCAGTGGCTGCTCCCTTGGTGGCAGTGACTCCTTGGTCTGCGATTGCTCTTCGGGCGGTTGCTGTAGCAGCTGCTCTTCAGTTGGCAGCAGCTCCTCTGGTGGGTGCTGTTCACAGCTGTGGTGGCTCTTCTGGCTGGTGGGGCGAGGTTTCACGTACAGCTGCTGTTCCTCAGCAGAGGGTGTGGTGCTCAGGAGGTTGCTGTTGCTTGGATCTTTCCAGGGGAGTTCTGCTCTTCCCGGCTGCAAACCGTCTCGCCAGCTGAGGAATTTCGCCAATTCGGGGTGGATGTTACTAGTTTCAGCTGCTCACTCCATTTGCTCAGGGACACGACCTGGGACGCGTCTGCCTATACCGCTGCCATCTTCCGGATCAGGAGAGCTATTAGTGGCACCAACTTTGGGGAATTCTCCAACAGGTGATCAAACAGAACAGCACTCAGGGTAGAGCATCATCCTGTGCATGAACAGGTTGATTCCTGGTCAGGGCACATACCTAGGTTGTGGGTTTGATCCCTGGTCAGGGCCCATATGGGAGGCAACCATTTTTGGGTCTCTCTCACATTAATGTTTCTCTCTAAAATCAAAGGACATATCCTCAGGTGAGGATTAGAAAAGAAAAAAACAAACAATAGCAAAATTGTTCTGTCATCTAAGTGATTGAGGCAAATTTACTTACTGAGTGCAATTACCTTTATTTTAGAAAAATCATGCCCACATCTTGCTCAAGTGAGGCAGACTTCCTTTTGTTTCTTCTAGAAATCTAATTTTTTTTCAAATCTCTCCTCCACTCCCTAGCTGTGTGAACGTTGGGGTAGTTTCTCTGTCTCCTTGCATCTCTTTCTCCTTCCCCCACCACTATCTATACAATCAGGACAATTATAGTAGCTATCTTATACATTGGAAAGTAGGATTAAAATGACAATGTAAGCAGTGTACTTAAAATACTACCTGTCCATAATGTGTGCTCCATAAGTGTTAGATAATAGACATATGAATATGATCAGCAAATAACAACAAAAAGTACCATGATGAAACAATACAGAAAACAAAGAAGAGCTATTGACAATAATAAATTTTTAGAGTATATTAAACTATACACTTTCCTCCAGTTAACCGCCTAGTGTATTGATTACATAATTCACAGTGTCCCTTATAAGTAAACAAACAAGCAAAAAAAAAAAAAAGTAAACACGGAATAAATACTTAGGAGAAGCACACTGTTCTTCATATAGAGATGTGACAGGGATTTCTTTTGGAAAGCTTCACAAATAGTACACTCTATGATGTAATGAACAATGTCCTTGGCAATATCCTTACAATGAGTGATGAGTTCCACAGGGCTGTTTATTTTTTAACAAACCTCAAACTAGGTCAATGACATCACATTGACATTTGCTTTACTAAAATGACTGTATCTCACTACATACCAAATGGAAGAGGTTCTGGATATGGAAGAGAGGGAAGAAGTGGAGGTGGAAGGTTGATTTCCTTTCTCAGAGGAGACAGGAGCTACTCAAATGGCTGATGGTTCTTCCATTTCAAAAACAGCCTGGGAAACATGACACTGAGTTTATGAACTGGGATATGAATGAATTGGTCATCATAACAAAAAAGGGAAGTGTTATAGGAATGCATTAAATGTGGCTGCTAGAGAAAGGAATGGGCCGACATCTAAATAAAGAACAAATTCAATACTCAGCTCTTGGCTTTTATGAGAAAGAGACAAGACACAAATTTTGCATGGCCGTCTTTGACTTTGGTTCCCACCTCCCTGCTTTCAGCTTCAGACTACAGGGCTTTTGAATGCTTCGACTTTAGTCGGCAGCATGTTGGATGCCTGACAAATTTGGGGGGCTGAGGAAGTTGTCAAAATAAATTGCCTTCATAATACTAGAGGGGCAAGCTCTGCATCCCTCTCAATGCGAGAAATGTGCACAATCAGCCAGAAAAGCAGCATTGTGCTTCAGCAGCGCAGTGGATTGGGGAGATGTATTGGTCCAGTGACTTCCCAAGGACATGCCTTTGGAATTTCTCTGCAGTTCTTTGGTTTTTGCATATAAGCCAGTTTTATTTTCCTGGGGCAATGCTTTTATGATGTACACATCTACATTTAGTAAAGGAATGAGGCTTTCAGTGTATTAATTTTTAAATTTATTGCCAAAATAGTTTCTTCCTTATCTTAGGTCAGTCACCTTTATCATTTAAAAGTTGACCTTCAGCATATGAGAGTTCAACTGTTATCGATATACTTCATTATTAAAATGGGTTTTATGACCCATGGAGTATTTAAATCTCCATTTTTATTTTAAATTCTAGCACTCTGATAATGAAAGTTAAATAAGTTAATGTGAATTTTACTTTAATTCCTAATTAATATAGTTATTTTTTCCACTTTTGAAATATTTCTGGGGTCATTTTGTTATTTTTTAAATAATAATCATCATTAGAGAAGGGAGGCAAAAGGGTTGGTGCGTATTTTTTACTAATTTACTAATATCACAGAAAGATATCCTACAACTTGAGAATGTTTTTTACTTCATGTCCTACTCAATATTTTATTATAAAATACAAAATAATTATCTTAAAGTAAACAAGAATTGCAATATGATGCTTAATTCTGACCACCCTTTTAAAACAATGTATTTTTCTATATGCTACATTTTACTAGCATGCATAATTTGCATAATTCCATTCATGACATACATATTAATATTTGCATTTTTCTGTTTTCTCTTCATATTATATAATAAAATATGCATGCTTTTACTTAGACATCATCATTGCCATTTCAAAGCTGGCCTAATATTTTGTTGAGGGATGCCTAATATTTTATTGTATTGTTCAACATTTGTATCAGTCAACCACTCCAAAACTTAAGTGGCTTAAGCTAAAACCATTTATTTAGTTCTCAGGATTGGGGGTCAGTAATTAGAGCTGAGCTGAGCTGGATAGTAATTCTGGCCTCAGCTGGGCTCTCTGGAGCATCAGTCGTAACCTGCAGGTTGACTAGATGATTGTGTTGGGGAGTTGGCTTGTTTTCAGCTAAAGTAATGGGGATGCCTGGACCACAAGCTTTCTGCTCTCCACGAGGCTAACTATGGGCTTATTCATGTGGTGGCTGTCAGGGTTCCAAAGGCAGAACTGACAGCTTGGGTTGGAACTGATCAAGCTCATTATCTTGATTTTCTATTGATCAAAGCAAAGCTTGTGGCCAACCCAGATTCCAGATGATAAAGTTAATACAATTCCATTTTTTAAAAATTCTTTATTGTTTAAAGTATTACATGAGTCTCCTTTTCCCCCCATTGACCTCTATCCCACTACCCCTTCCTCCAAGTACAAGACCTCATCCCCCCTCCCCTCCACTGTCTGTGTCCATTGGTTTTTCTCATATGCATGCATACAAGTCCTTTGGTTGATCTCTTACCTCCTCACCCCCTGCCTTCCCTCATAGGTTGTACAGTCTGTTCATTGCTTCTATGTCTCTGGTTCTATTTTTGTTCATAAGTTTATGTTCACTATATTTTATTTTATTCTTTTACAATTCCATTTCTTGATGCCAGAGTTGCAAAGTCACATTGCAATAAGTATGGCTCCAGGATGGGGTAGAAACATGTGGGCATTTTAAAATATTAAGTAACTTCTACTATAAATGGGTTAATGTACATTGTCACATCTTTGAACATCACTGGGCAAGTCTTAGATCCTCATGACGAAAAGGGAGGCTGAGTAGAGTTAGAGTGGAGCCAGACCCACCTTTGGGACAGCAGGATCCTAAAGGGGGACAGACTACTTTTTTGGCTTAGAAAAAAATCCTTGCCTGGAATGCAGGCAAACAGCATCTGTAACATCTATAAGAGAATGAGACAGGCTCAGTTAAAATAGAATGATTCAGGAACACAGCTCACATCATCAGGAAGGAGGCTGACAAGGACAAGGGTAGACCACAGGCTGAAAGGCCCTGGTTATTCGGCTAGCAATTCAGAGTAGGACTTAGAAATGGGGGCCAAAGTAAATCTTAGCTATTGGGCCTAAGGCACACATCATTGTCTAAATCATGAGACAATGGTCAGAAACCAGCATGGGATATATGGTTAAAGGGAGACCAGCCTCAAAACAACTTGGTGCCACAGAGCCTGGGGGAGGCTCAGCCTGCTCAGTAGAGAGAAAGAGATGACAGCCAAGGGGTCCAAGTTAGTTACCTGATATACTGGCTAAGATTTTCTTTTTCTTCTTCACCCTCTAGTGACTAATCATTTCATGTTGAAACCTCCAGAAAAATGTAAAAGATGCAGAAAATCTTCTCCTTTGTGAATTGCTGAGTGGCTTTCAGAAATGGTTTCTGACTGCTGAATAGTTTAGACAAAGCCATTATCCCTCCAAAGCATCCAGTAATGACAGGACACATGCCGCTTAATGTAAACCCGCAGCCCGGTGCTGGGCAGACATGATTAGGCTGTCATCATCCCAACAGAAGCAGCAGGAGAAAAATAAATAAGTAAAATCATCTGATTAATATTTATTAGGGGGCTTTGCAATGGGCCTGATGCCCTGATGCAATTGGCATTTTTGCTTGTGTTCTTGACTCATGAGCTGAAGACCAATTTAAATTAATCTATTCATAACCTACAAAAGGACTGACTTTTATAAGGTGACATCACCCCAGTGTCTTCTTGTTTCCTATGCTTCGCCAAATGCACATATTCATTAATTCTGAAATTGTTAATATGAATAGGTATTGTTTGCAAAATTTTTAAATATAATATGACTGAGCCTATGGCCTAATATAGCCTTCAGAAAATTCACCTGTTTGCCTTTTCATTCTGTGTTTGTGTATTATAACCCAATATATGCTAATTCACACATGCACAGTCATACACACGCACATTAAATAATATATGCATGAGCGCCCATGCATTCATGCACACACACTCACATCTGTGTCTTTCTGTTCACCTCAGTGGAAATCAGAGTCCAATGACAACTCATCACAGCCCCAAGTAAGTAGAATGTACTCCAGTTCCCTTTTAATTTGGATTTTAGAAAAATCTGTGCCCAGGCATTAATTATAGGGAACAACCATTGCAAAAACAGACTTTTCTAACATATGCATGTGAGAAGGTACACAAATCAGGAATGAGAGAGAACAGGATGGAATCAGAGTAGGTTCCCTGGCATTCCCGAGAGAAACAGAAGCTCATTTCTTTACAAAATTTCATAGAGACAAGAAAAGGGTTCGTTCTCTGCCCATCAACTTGATCCAAAGCTATTACTCCAACACCCCTGATTTAATGATGGCATACAGTGACAGATTGACAGGGAAAGAGATTAAAATCTGCAACCTTTCTGCCCAGCCCACCTGAGAGACACCCTCTAAGCTGAGGGAAGAACACATTCTCCTAGTTCATCCAGCTCTCAGACTTTCTGTATGGGGCTGTCAAGGAGATGCCAATTTCTGCCAAAGTGCCTGCACTCTGGGAGATGCTGAGACTAGAAACTGGCCAGCAAGGTTCAACTCGTGTCTGTCATTGAGAAATCAATGTCAGGATATGAAGAACTTACCTCATCAGATGCAGAGGTGACATCTTGATACATTAGCTTGCCAAAGAGTTGGCAGGACCATAACGACCCTTGGCTATTGACATCCTGGATTCATTGACTTCCCAAAGAGTTAATGTGGCAAATTAACCTTGTCTGATGAACTTCTACTTACATATGCAAGGGTCATTGGGTATAAAAAGGGATGATATGCACGCACAGTATTTCTCGTACTTTTAACCTCTCTCACTCATCATCTCTCAACTTGCTTGTTACCAAACCTCTTCTACTAGAGAAATCTTTTACTATGACAATTTTGTGTCTGATGCCTGGCGGGATAGCACTGATTTGGGCACATTTCTAGAATTATGTGCAGAGCATTTTTCTATAAATTTGATCATGACATTAGACTATGCTGATGAATTGTATTTTTGCCAAATCAGATATGCAAATTCCATGGAAGGAAAGGCTGCTTTGGCTGTGCTTCTAAGTTAAGGTTAGGTGTATGCCACGGTGCTCTTTAGTCGCCACAAGTTGCTCAATCCCAAGCAAAAATGGAGCAACCTCTTTTGATCTTAATGTTTCAAACATTTAAGGAGAAGAAATGGAGACTCTGGACTCTCATCCCTTTGTTCCATTTTAACTACTGAGACATAGGCACATATTTAAATTGCTTTTTCTTCTTGTTTTTCTTTGCTAAATATGGAAGAACTAATTAGATTTTCATAGTGTACAGTAAAACCTAAAGTAAGTGAAAGCGCTGAGGGAGTGGTGGTGATGAGTCCCCATGTGATGAGCATCATTGGTGAGTCCCTCCCAGTGTCAGGAACCCTGCTTTGTGCATCCACCCTTTACATCTCACTGGGCTCTCACAACACCAATATCAGACAGTTAATGATTAGCTTCATTACTTAAACAGCTGTAAGGAGGCAGGAGAGAGGCACTGTGAAGATTGTCAAGGCTCTGGAAACAGCTTGCTGCTCAAATCATGATGCCACCTCTTATTAGTGGTGCAACTTTGGTCCCATTACTTAGATTATCAGCTCTTCGATTTTTTCATTTATAGAATGTGGATAATAACAATGCCTTTCTCCTATATTGCTGATGACATTTAAATGTGTTACCACATCAATTTATTGCTGTGATGCCTAGCACAGTGTTTCTCAACAGATCCCTAGAACATCAGCATCTGTATCCCTGAGAAGTTTCTTTCATTTTACTTGTTAATCGTTATTGTTTAATGTATTACACATGTCTCCTTTTTTCCCCCTATTGATTCCTTCTAGCCCACCCCCCGTCCCCTGGCCCAGGCCTTCACTACACTATTGTCTATGTCCAAGAATAGTTTCTTGAGTCCCAACACAGTCATACCAAATCAGAAACACACAGAATAACAGTTCTGACATTGTATATTCAGTATTAAAACCTCCCCAATATTTGGATTAAATATCAAGTGACTTCAGAGTCAAGAAAAGATGAGATATTCACAAGCAATGCTATGAAGAGATATTTTATATAATTGGTTAATGAAACTTGTAAAGAGTAATAATGAAAAGTTTTGAGTGCAGCACAGATGGTTGTAGATACCACATGTGGATTAAGTTAATATCCTTAGTTTTCAAAAATATTCGCTATTGATGTTATTAAGCATACTAGAGGCCCAGTGCACAAAAATATGTGCACTCAGGGGTGTCCCTCAGCCCAGCCTATGCCCTCTTGCAGTCTGGGACCCCTTGGAGGATGTCCACCTGCTGGCTTTGGCCCGCTCCCTGGGGTATCGGGCCCAAGCTGGCAGTCAGATATCCCTCTGGCAGCCCGGCAGCCCTTGGGGGATGTCCACTTGCCAGCAGGGAGCAGACCTAAGCTGCAGTCAGACATCCTTAGTGCTGCTGAGGAGGCAGGAGAGGCTCCCGCCACCACCGCCATGCTGGCAGCCATCAACCTGACTTGTGGCTGAGCAGAGCTCCCCCTGTGGGAGCGCACTGACCGCCAGGGGGCAGCTCCTGCATTGAGTGTCTGCCCCCTGGTGGTCAGTGTGTGTCATAGTGACCAGTCATTCCCAGTCCTTCTGCTGTTAGGGTCAATATGCATATTAACCTTTTATTATATAGAATTGAGGACTGGTGCACGGGTGGGGGCCGACTGGTTTGCCCTGAAGGGTGTCCTGGATCAGGGTGGGGGTCCCACTGAGGTGCCTGGCCAGCCTGGGTGAAAGGGCTCATGGCTGTTTTCAGACTGACCAAGCCCCCCGGCGACCGAAGCTCTCAGCCTTTCCTTTTTTTGTTTTTTTTTTTATTCACTCCAGCTCTGTGGCCATGGCGGCTGGAAGCAGGTATCTGGGGTTTATTTACCTTCTATAATTGAAACTTCGTTGTCTTGAGAGGAGGCAGTAGCCTGCCTGGGAAGCTTTGTTTCCTCCATCATTGGGGCAACCAAGCCTCCTGCTTGGTATAGCTCCATGGCTGCCGGAGACCATCTTGGTTGGGTTAATTTGCATATAGCCATTCTGATTGGCTGGTGGGTGTGGCTTGGATGTAGTGAAGGTATGGTCAATTTGCATGTATGTCTATTATTAGGTAAGATATAAAATAGGAGGTGTTTTGAAGTAGAGCAGACTTGCTAATATTTTAGGTTTGTGACTTGAATAAATCACAGCTCAATGCCCTTGAGAGCCTTAAGGTTGTGACCCTGAGCCCAGAGCAATGTGGATTTGCTTCTAGTTTAATTTCTCATTTAACTGTTTGTTTCCCCAATAAAGCCTCTGTAACTTTTCTACAGTGTATATATAAACCATCTCTGTCATGACAGTGTGTTTCAATTAATAACTGTTTAAATTGCTTTATAGTTGGTTATATGGACTTGCTTTAAAGAGAGCATAGTGAGGGCATGAAGCTACATTTTAGTAGTTGAAATCCATCAGTGCATATTTTTAATTCTGACTCCCAATCTCAACATTTTCTAAAAATTTTCTCTAATCAAAGAAAAGTACAAGGTAGGGACATAACTTTTCTGTGGGATTGGAAGGGGATGAAGGAGGAGGCCGAAGGCACTAAGAAATATCACAGAAAAATTAAAAACTTGAATTCTTACTACCAAAAACTACTACATTATCCAAATAAAAGGGAAAGTATTATCTAAAAAAACAAAATTAGTGTTGCCTAGAAAGGTCTAGAGGCCTAGATCTTCTATGTAATGCTCACCAATGTCCAATGTTTTCTGTTCGAATAGTTTCTGTTTTTCCATGTGTTCTAATATGTATGAAACATATATATATATATATATATATATATATATATATATATACACACACACACACATATATATGTATATATATATATATATATATATATATATATATATAATTCCAATTTCTCTATATCTTCAACAATATTTTTATCTGATTTTTTAGCATAACCATCTTAGTAGGCATAAAATTGCATTGCAATAGTTTAAATTTGCATTCTCTAATAATTTAATGATGTTGAGACTATTTTTATGTGCTTAATGGCTATTTGCATATCTCTGATGAAATAGTTATTCAAATCTGTTGTCCATTTCTTAATTGGGTAATTTGACATCTTAAAGTTACAAGATTTCTTTACATATTCTGCATATGAGTCTCTTATTGGATACTAGAGGCCTGATGCATGAAAATTCGTGCAAGACTAGGCCTTCCTTCCCCTGGCTGCAGGCACGGGCTTCCCTCCAGCCACCATAAGGCACCCAGGATCAGGGCTTATCTCCTCCTCTGGCCCTGCCCACAGGCACTGGACCTAGTGGCTTCCCTCAGGCCCTGCTTCCTTGGGAATGATGTCTGGAAGGAAGTCCGGTCTAATTAGCATATTACTCTCTTATTGTATAGATGTGATTTGCATATATTTTCTTCCAATCTTTTTACTGTCTTTTGTTATTTTTTGAAGTACAAAAGTTATTATTTTTGATGATTTTATATTTATCAACATTTTTTTATATTGCTTGTGTTCTTGATGTCAGATCTAAGAAATCTTAGCCTGACCCAATGACGCTACATTTGTTCCTATGTTTTATTCTAGTGTTTTAGCTCTTATGTTTACCTCTGTAATCCATTTGGAATTAATGTTTATATGTAGTTTAAAGTAAAGATACAAAGTCATCTTTTGGATGTGGTATCCAAATTTTCCAACACCATTTGTGGGTTTGTGGTAATAACTGTTTTTCTCTATTAAATCACCTTAATACCTTCCTCAAAAATCAATTGACCATAAAGATAAAGGTTTATGAACCCTTAATTCTTTGCCATTGAACTATGTAGACCTTTATGCAGTATCACACTGCCTTGATTACTATAGCTTTGTATTAAATTTTGAAACTGGAAGATTTATTTCCTCTAACTGTGCTTTGTTTTTTCTTTTTTTAAAAAGATCATTTAGCTAATCTTTTATGCTATTTTAGGAAACATTGCTTACCCCTTAGGCAATGGAAAACTATTATTTATTTATTTATTTATTTATTTATTTAAATATATTTTTACTGATTTGAGAGGGAAAGAAAAATAGAAGCATCATTGATGAGAGAGAATCATTGATCAGCCGCCTCCTGCATGGCCCCGACTGGGAATCAAGCCCACACCCCAGGCAATGTGCCCTCACCAGAAATGGAACTGTGACCTCCTGGTTGATAGGTCGATGACCAACCACTGAGCCAGGTTGGCGGGGCAAAAAGCTATTATTTATATGTTTTTTATTCCTTCCTAGACGATAAGCTTCTTTAAGGAGGGAAATTTGTCATATGCATTCCTATGTCCATAGCAGCTGGCACATTGTCCAGATTCCGAAGATGTTTGTGGAAACCATAATATTTACGTTATACACATTGACATTATGATACACAGTGCAACTACTTCATGTAGGTTAATGAGATTTGTTATCCTGTATTAGAAAGAACCCTGGATTGAGAGATAGGAAACTGATTCCAGTCCCTGATCTATGATAGATTATTATTTGACCTTGAGAAATTGAGGGGCTATTCTGAGCCAGTTCCACATTTATGAAGATGAAATTAGAACTAATTATTTTCTAGGATATAAGATATATTTATCAGTATTAGAAAAAGTGATATTTTAGTGATTAATTGCTATTCCACAGGTTCTGTAATAAAGGGATAAAGGAAATATGTCATGGGCCACGTTCTCAAGGACTATAACTCAGATCAGGTTGTGGAATATGAATATTTTAAATAATGCTTTATATTTCAACTTTCATAAATATCATTGTTATTGAATATTATACTATCTTTTCTTTTATGCTTTATCTTTGACAGTTTTCTTTTACATTGACATTCAATGGAACATAATTTTGCAGAATTCTAGTTATATTTGGCAAGTCACAAACGCATTTTGTGTAACATACGTTGTGTTTTCTTGTTAGCCAGACTCCGTGCATCAAGCATAGGAATGTAGGTACATTAGCATTCTTTGTTTCTAGGCCTTAACTTACGTGGCAGAACAATGATCTCACATGCTGTATTTGAGATTTTAGAAATGAGCACAGAGTTGTTTAAATCCAGTGAGTGCATTTCCTCTGCCCTTTGGTCAGAAGCATTGCAAGCAATCTAAAAATGTTAGAGGAAGAGAGAAATGAGATGAATAACCCAAATATAGTAGCTTATTTCAGAGATCATTTACTATTCCAGCAACAACAAAAAAAGCAGTTCTCAAAAATCCCAAGTAGGCGGTTCTACTTTCGTCGTTTGCACTATGATGTTTCAACGAGTGAAAAAGTGATATTTTAGTCACAAGTTCCTGTGGTTCATCAGAGACAATATATTTCTATATGAGTTTTCATGACATCAGGAATTAATTACTTTTTAATGAATTCAGAAAAAATGAGCCTCAATGGGAGCAATTTAATTATCTTCTTTCAAAAATGTTACTCTCCTGTGGACATTCAGCCACAAGGCAAAAGTACTGGAGAGTGTAATTGACTAGAAACACAGGTTACAGCAATGGATCAATTTGTATTACCCATGAAAGGTAAAATGCAATAAGCAGAATCAACATTCCATATTCGGATTTTGTGAGATTCAACCTCAATGAGAGTAATGAATGTGTCTTCTGTAAGGGAGCGAGTGTAGAGTAATATAAAAATTACCTTTCCAATGCAGAGAAATTTGGTATGCTTAATTCAATTTATAGGTTTTGCCCTAAGGGTTTTATGCCAATATCAGGTCTTTTATTAAATTTACTTTCTTCAGTCACTAGGGAACAAAAAAAAAAAAGATTCACAATCAGTTTTATTTGAGACTCAAAGAAGGTTATTTGATATAAATGTTTAGTACTGAAATGTTTAGTCCCAGAATGCATAGTTCCAGAGTTTTAGGAATGGTTTATAATATATTATGTACACTTTAATAATTTTCCAGAAAGCAATCCATCTGCGCTATGCTGTCTATTATTTTAGAGGTTAATGAATCTTATATAGAATTCCATACTATAATAACTTTAGAATGGAAAGAATCTGAAGGGCAAGGGGATATCAGGCCAATGAAAGAATTGAGAAACAATAGGGGGCATTACCTGCAGAATGACCATAGTGGTTTTCTCTAGAACTCCTAAGGACAAAAGCTATAACATGAAATCTCTTTATTGCATCATTCTATGCTTGTCCTTCCAGAGAAGAGATTGTGGTTTGAGGGAAGGTGGGGAAGCAGAGAAGTAGCCCTGGTGGCTGAGTATGTACACCCTGAACGAAGGCTCACTCCACTCAGCTTCACCTCCAGAGCCTGCTGTGCGTTCAGGAGTGTTGGGAAATCCAGGACAGCTGTAGTAGCTCATCACAGGGGTGGCTATTTAAAGAAATGTCAATATAATTTCACAGACACAGGGATTGGGTTAGATAAAAGATGTGCAAAGCACGTTAAGGATGCAAAACTAGGAGGGTTTTCACACTTCCAGAAATGAATGATGTAACCAGGGATGTGAGGAAGTTTCATGGCTCATCCATATGAGGTCTTGATGTGATTTAGGAAATGATTCCTTGACTCAAGATGTACGTTTTGGAAAATTATTATGATAAGACATGTGGTTGCCACCTGCTGTGAAATGTAATATCTAAATCCTTGATGTCTAAGAAGTAAATGGCATCCTGTTAGGGACTGGTAAAATTGTCCCTGGTAATCTCTTAGAATAGACAGATGATCTGAAGGATTGGTCCCAAATATTTCAGTAGGTGATACTGGTGGCTCTACGGTGGTTGTTCCATAGTCCACTAGTATTTTGGGGAAGCCGACTTAGGAGTGTTACCACTTTGGAATGGCAGCTACATCTTGAGAGCTCCCTCAAACCTCACATAGTAAAACACTCTTCATACCATGATGAAGTTCAAATGTCTGCCCTTAGTCACCAGGGGCATGATAATACCATGGGGACATTTTTGTCTAATTCATCGTGAGGAATCCTTAGTTTGTGTACTGGGCCCATTGGATTGACATGACCGGGCATTCAAAGGACATGCTCCGTGGGAAGAGCAGAGGTTATAAAGTATTTTAGAACTCAAACAAAGGTTCCTAAAATTTTCCAACAAAGTTTTCCTTTCTGTGTACCAGGTTATCCTTTCTCGGTGGTATATAGGCTTCTTGAAGATTTCCAGATATGTTCAGTAGGGTGAAAATCAGTCACAGTCCTACTCCCGCAGCACCTGTGTGAGCATGGTCACGCCTCCATGCTTTCTGTGCTTGTAGGAGGCTTCTGAGAAGATCTGCCCCATGCTTGGCCACATAAACTGTCCTCTTCCTTAGCAAAAAATAAATAGATAAAAAATCATTATGCCTCAGTGAGCAGCAACTTGGCACTTGCCTTGGTTCTAAGCCACTCACCCTATTATATTCATCATCTGTTTATAACTTTGAGGACCACATAAGTGTCAGAATAAAACTCTCATGGAAATTGTAGTTGTATATCATCATATGTATTCTTCTTGCTGGATCCAAGGTTACCTTTACACACACTGATGGGAATGCATCATTCATCTAGATAAAATATTCTAATGGCTTCTCTTTGCTCTTTGAATAGAGTAAAAACTCCCGTATTATTGTTTAAAAGTTTTACCTGGTGTGAATGTGGGTGCTGCAGCTTCAAAAGCCCTTCCCCGTATACATCCCCTTTCCCCCTTCACATTCATAGTATATGTTCTAGACAAGCAAACTGGCTTGCCCCAACATTTTTTTATTTCTCTTTCTTGCTGACTGCATCCTTTTTTCCCCCCCGTCCCTTTAAAAATGTTCATTATAAACACAATGGAACACTGACTAAATTGTCGCTGATGAAACAAACGATCTTGGAAAAAATCATAGAGTCTTGAAGATTACCCCTAAAATGCTCCCATTTTTTGTCTCATCCGTTGCTGCTGATTAAAGTGTGACTGATGACTCGCCTCCTGGCTTTCCTGATGGGACTGATGGCTCTGAAGTGGTCTTTGTATCTGCTCTGGGTTATTTTATGCTTATTGTTGCATGTGCACTTTTTTTTTCCCTTTGAAAGGAAAGGATGGTCTCAAGATTTAATGGTGTTTGAATCATATTATCATTCTTGATCTGAAAGGCCTGGTGTAATAAGGTGAAGAACCATAAAACGGGAAGGAATATTAATCATCTAATTTTTGAAAATATAATTTTGTGCTTTGCATATTTATTGGAGCTTGTGTGCCCTAGATATATCCTATGGTCCATTAGAGTTGATTTGAGTGACGACTAGAATATTAATTCTGTGGTAAATACTATCTCCTATATTTTGTTATATATATATATATATATATATATATATATATATATATATATCTTACCCAAGGATATATTTTTCATTGATTCTAGAGAGAGAGAAAGGGAGAGGGAGAGAGAGCAAGAGGAACATCAGTGTGAGAGACTGGGGATCAAGCCTACCTGGATATATGCCCTGACTGGGAATCAAACCTGCAATGTTTCTCTGCATGGGACAGTGTTCTAACCACTGACCAACACCAGCCAGGTTTTTGTCCCTAATTTTTAACGAAGGGTGCTATATTTAGTAGTCTTTCCTTAAATATTGAAACATTTGTAGTAAATAAATACATTTTTAGACATTTGACTGTTAGAGCTGATTTGTAGTAAATGAGAGGAGGTGTTTTTGAAATAGTAGGATAAGATTAAGATCTGGTAGCTTGGATTTAAAGAATAAAAGGTTTTATGTTTCTTTAAAAGTGGTGGTAAACCAGTAAAGGGTTGGAGCACAAGCATAACATGACCAAGTGTAGATTTAGAGATCTCACTGGATGCTGTGTGGGAAATGGCCACAACAGTGCCAGGATGGAAGCAGCAAGACTCCTTTAATAATCTGGATAAACAATGAGGGGGGTGCAGCAAACATTTGTAGGCAGTGGAGTCATATGACATGCTGTGCAGAGGACCCAGTATTTTTAGGGGAGGATATAGAGAAATTGTCTAAAAGCAGCAAAACAGAGCAAGCAGCACCCATATTCTACCTTTAAGTATTTAAAAGGAGGAGAGAGAGAAAAAATGAACAGGTTCAAAGACACTAAGAATTCAAGAAAATTAACTATCAAATAGGTGCTGTGCTCCCACCATAAATGTGATGGTATTTGGTTTGGCTTTTAGGTGGTTGCTTCCAGTTGGATTCATTCTCCAAATAGAGGGTCTTACCTTTTGAGTTATAGCCAGGCATTGCTGACAAGGGGAAGTCAGTGTAGGCATTAAATATGCCTCTGGCTATCTGTGTGAGTTTTGGATAAATCACTTAATCAACCTCTCTTTTTTAAAAAAAACATGATTATAAAACAGAGATGGTCAGAGTTTAATTGATATGAAGTAGCTGCAAAGCTGATTGCATACTCCAAAGGCACTTAGATAAAGAAAGAATAATCACAGTTATCAACAAATTACCACTATGTATATGTGTGTACACCATGGCAATATTTTTATTCAGACACATACCATCCTATATAATAAAGAGTTAATATGGTAATTAGACTGGACAGTGGAACAAACTTTTGGAATGACCTTCTGGAATGACCAGTGGGAGGGGGTTAGGGTGGAGCCATGGGGCCATGAAGCAGTCGGGGCTGCAAGGGCCAAGGCAGCCAGGGTTGTGAGGCCAGAGCCCCTTGCACAAATTTCATGCGTCAGGCCTCTAGTGCTCTAGAAATAGATGGAATACTTTTTATACATCAGTACATTTAATGTGCATCAGAAATTTCACAGAGAACTCCAGTCTCACTGCTCCCTATCTTTCTCAATTCTGGAATTAAAATAATGGTTTTGAAGTTATTTTCATGCGAATAAAAAGTGTATTTCATTATTGCAATCATGTGCCACAAGGCATCTCAATCAGTATCATTATGGTGGTGTGCTCTGGTCCACTGCTTTACTAATTATAGGTCTGGCTGCCTGCATGTTTAATAATTTTGTACTTAGACTAAACAGTGGGACATCAGGCTGTCTGAGTAATGCATGAACACAATACTGGACAGTACACTTGGTTGTGAACCTGAGGGAGTAATTCAACATTGGCAGAATAAATGGATTAGGGCATTGTTCTCTTCCATCTTCCAACTATTATCCCCCAATGGGTCTCAGAGTTCAGTGACTCAAAAGAAGGCCCAGGATTGCTCTTTGTGAATTCAGCTAGGCCACACCATAGCCTCTTCAAGCAATTAGCCCAGATGACATATGGCTCACTGACTCTATAAATATTTGTTGAGTGTTTGTGTCAATCATTGGTGTCATGTTCAGCCCTGTCAATGTGCAACATTGATTTTGAGTGTCCTTGGCACAGAGCAACAAGTAGGCACTAGGAGAAATTCACAGGGAATAAATAATAGAACTTAGCAGAAAAGCTTATGTTCACATGGGCTGCTTCCTCTGGGACTCATTCTTTTTGAACCCTCCTGCCACTAGGACAACAGAGAACAGTGTTTGAGTGAGCTCAGACATACGAATCAATACACATATATGTGCTTTTAAATAGAAGATCCATATCATAAAGTTAGTTAGGTTGAACCATACAAAAATGACAATACCACATTTCTGATATATAAAAATTTTTTAAAAATTAACCAAACAGTACATTTTCACTGTATAAAAAGTACTTGAAAGAATTGAAGATGGAGATAATATTTAAAATCCTACCATGCAGAGGTTTCTATTATAATTATACTAGAGGCCCGTTGCAGGAAGATTCTTGAAAGAATAGGGCTTCCTCGGGCCTATTCCTGCAAGAACAAGGCTTCCTGCGGCTGGAGCAAAGCAGAAAAGGGAGTGAAACCCACCCTTCTCCACTGCCTCGCTCCCTCCCATCTCCGCTGCCTTGGCTCTGCTCCGTGTTTGCTGCCTCGGGTCACCGCAGCGTTGGCGGAACGGCGAGGCTGGATCAGCTGCCAGAGTGGGCAAATCGTGCCTCGCTGCTCGCCCCCGCGGCCCCCAGCCAGGTGACAGGCCTGGACACTCCAGCAGCAATGGAGTGGCGAGGCTGGATCCAGAGGGGGCAGATCCAGCCTCGCCACTCGCCCCCCCCCCCCCCGCCTCCCACACCACCTGCCTGGCCATCAGGCCTAGACACTTCAGTGGCGGGGCTGAGGGGACTGGGCGCCGCCATCTTGTGGCTATGGGTGCCACCATCTTTGTGACGGAGTGATGGAGTGATGGTTAATTTGCATATTACTCTTTTATTAGATAGGATTAGAGGCCCAGTGCATGAAATTCATGAACAGGCTGGAGTCACCTTAGCCCAGCCTGCACCCTCTCTAATCTGGGACCCCTCGGGGGATATCCAACAAACCAGCAGTCAAACATCCCTCTCACAATCCGGGACCACTGGCTCCTAACTGCTCACCCGCCTGCCTGCCTGATTGCCCCTAACTGCCCCCCCTGCCAGCCTGGTTGCCCCCCCTGCTGGCCTGGTAACCCCTTACTGCCCTCACTGCCAGACTGGTCACCCTCAACTGCCTCCCCGCTGGCCAGGTCACTCCTAACGCCCCCCAGCCCCTGCCAGCCTGGTTGACCCTAACTGCCCCCCTCTGCTGGCCTGGTCACCCCAACTGCCCTCCCTGCCAGTCTGGTCGTCCCATGCAGCCTGCTGCTCAGTTGTTTGGTTTCCCCTCATTAACTCCCCTGCCGGCCTTGTTGCCCCACGCAGCCTGTTCAGTTGTCTATTCGGTTGCAATGTCACTTAAGCTTTTATTATATAGGATTTGTGTATTTCATCATAGTCTTTATTATATGCATTTAATGCAGTTGTGAAGTTACTTTATAGGCAATGTTGTATCCACTCATTTATTATTCCTTGGTTTCAAATTCTGGCAGTTTTCCAACTCTGAGAACTTGTGCTCATTACTAAGCTCATCTGTAAAATAAGACTAATGAATGGATCTAACTCATAGAACATTTATGGGAATTAAATGAGAGAATACATGGAAAATATTTAGCATAGGCCTGGAAGCTGGTTAGTGTTCAAAAAAGTGTTAACTTACAAATATTTCTTTGTTATTACAAACTCTTAAAATCATATTTAATGGCCACATGATATAAAATCTCATATATGAAAATCTCTATTATATTCTAATTGTATGACAGATTTTTCCCAAGTCTCACTCAAATAGTGGCCACATTTCATTTTCTTATTTATTGAGAATAACATGGGACTTTGTTGTGAATTGCCCATAAAGGAGATATAGCTTGCAAAAATGCCTGTAACTTATGCATTCAACTTATTTTCATTCCAAAGAATGGGAAGAGTGAGAGTTTTAGAATTATATATTTATGGATTCAAATTCTGCCTACCCCTTACTTGGTGGGTAGCATTAGGAAAATCATTTAACACTGTGAGCCACAAGCAAGTCACTCCCTCTTTGGTTTTAGTAGTTAGACAATAATACAGGTGATTTTCCTTATTATTAATGCCAGATGGACATTTTTAAGGCGTATTCTTCCATGTAGTGGTTTATTTTAATAAACAAAACATATTGGTAAGACTAAGCTGCACCTAATGTCTACATAATATTATTTGTTCTCCTGATCCTGAAGTGCTGAGATGTGACATCGACACAATAGTATCCCCAGCAACAGCTGGTCCCTCATGGTCTATTCTTCCTTGTGCCGCAATGTTAATGGCTAACAGGTTTATTACTAAGTGCAGGTATCCAGAGCAGAGTAGTGGAATGGTCAGGAGTAGAGAAGTTCAATGGGGTAAGTATTTTCTGTGCCCTGAGATGTGATATTTCTTAGTAATTTTTTGACAAATACCAAACATGTAGATCTTTTTAAGACCAAAAGTATATTTGTGTGTTTATCTAATTTTTACAAAGCAGTTCATGTTTATTACAAGGAAATTAGAAAGAGAGGAACAATAGTAAGAAGCAACACAATAGAACAGTAATTCCTTACATAATTCCTTACCTTACCCCAGAAATGAACACTGTGAGATGTGTACTAGTATACTTTGTTGTATAATTCTTCCAGAGGGTATTCATTTCTCTCTCTCTCTCTCTCTCTCTCTCTCTCTCTCTCTCTCTCTCTCTCTCTCTTTCGGTCCCTCTTCCTGCCTTCCTCTTCCTGTCCCCCTGTCTCTCATATCATGCATACTTTATATGTTTATATCTTCCTATATAACTCTATGTATAGTCTTATTACACTATATTATCACTTACTGATTACTGATATACTGCAAACATCTTTCCAAGTCAATTAGCCTATACTTGCAGTATTTTTTATAGATTAATATTATTTATCTTAAAAAATGTACCAGAAAAGCACACCTATTGATGGATGTCTAGCCCATACATAAAACCTTTTATTTGGAATATAATATTCCATTCTTCTTATTAAATTTTCCCAATCATATTATTAATTGCAAATATTTGTATCTACTAGCATGGTATTTATATTTCCAGGGATCACTTCTAAATATATATTATTACATGATTATTATTCATATTTCTAAAATTTAGAAATATCTGATTTCTTTCAGTTATCCCTGATGACTTTGACAAAACAACTGTTGTTGTTCTAACATAATTTACAGTTAGTTCAGATGATGGATGGATAAGGCATTGGGCAGTTTACCAGAAATAGTTAAAAGTCTATGACCCAAATGTTGTAAGTTTCATGTCACTTGTACAGTTGGGGTTATTAGATACTGTATTAAGGAAAGGAACATTAAATCACCTGACTGTAAGCCAGGCTTTTTTTTTATAACAATGCACCAGTATTTCTTAATCATTAAGATTTAGCAATCTGAACTGCACTCATGTTTGAACTGAAGATTGCTTGAGCAATGGGCCTCTGCAAACCGACCTTTACAATACCTGGGATTAATGGTCAGTTCCTTGGTTAATGTGCTGAATTTTCTGGACCCTGGCAAAAATCATCTGTGCTCTTCTTACTCACCAGCCATTAACTGGAATAATGACAGATTCTGTGAAAGCATCATGCTGTTGGCACTTTTAAGAGCTATCCTGCTTCCTTTATTTTTCTTGATTGTTTATTGCGGGCTACTGAAGTGACCATGTGGAAGAATTACTTGTTTTAACTCCATAATTATCAAATGCCATTTATTAGAATAAAAATATCCAAACCCACATATTTAAATTCTCATGTATAGAAAGTGAATAAAAATCTATGTAGAAATCTATGACTGGATCCAGGATGTAATTGCCCCTTGTCTATGTGGATTCCAAGGATGTTTTTGGAGATGATATTCAATCCTAACAGATAAGTGGGATGTCATGCCCAGCATATGGAAACTTGTACAAGAGGTGGTTGTATAACTACTTCCGAAGATGTATGTTTGTGAGATCGCTTTTATAGGGAGCCAGATTGTGACACACTGCTTGGGAATAACATGAATCCTTTAAATAGTTTCCAATGTTTTTGTTATTTAAACTCCAAAAAAGATAAAAAGAATTTGGGGTTTTTAATCTAGACCCTTCTGCCCATCAAGCCCTCAACTATTTATTAGCATTGGAGATGATCTTCATTTTGTGAATAGTCTCTTTCAGGATTTAACTTTAGTCACAGCTCAGTTTTTTCCTTACATCTCATTTTTTTCTCTCTGCCCTATTTAAATCATTGCTTGTTTTGGCTTTGGGGGAAATAAGAGATAAATTACTAGCATTCTCTTCAAAATCATTTTCTGTTCCCCAACCCCCTTTTTTTTCTGAAATGGTCCACTTGGTGATCGAGAACGATTCTTGAGCTAAATTTTAAATCTGAAGAGTATCCTACTGCCACAACATCTCTTAAACTATTTTCACTCTCCTGAAGTATTGAACAATTTCAATGTTCAGGATACCTGTGGGTATGTGTGAGAACATTGCTTTGAGTAATAGTTACTGTCAGTGACTATGGAGCAGACCAATGACGTTTACCATCCTTTACTGATGGTATAATATATGCCAAAGTCCCTTGTTAGGCATTTTACATATAATCTGTTTTAAATTATATCAAACCCCTTCCCCAAGAGATAGGCATCTGTGGCTGTTTTTAGATGAAGAAACCAAAATAAGAATTATTGAAGTCTTTGCTTTAAACTCAGACTGGATCAACTCATTGTTTTGATACATGCTTGCTGGATCAAATTACTTGGTCAAATTACTTCTCTGGGCCTCAATTTCTTTGTTGACAAAAGGATAATAGCACATATATCTCATAGGGTTTCTATAGAGATAAAATAAATAATATTTCTAAAACACACATAATCACCAGATGGTTGTTATTATTACCTCAAATCACAGAACTAGTTAGTGTTCGGGAATTTTTTTCAGAGAATTCATTAATTCATTATGTAAGCTCTATAAAAGAAAATTTAAAGAAAGTTCACTGCGTCTGCAGGAACACACATGATCCATGAAGACATAGTGATTTAAATCCATGGAGATTTTTAATAATTGACAAAGCAAATGCAATTATAATCAGAGGGAGTAATAAAGGAAAATTTGGTTATTTAAGTGATTGCTTATTTTTATATTCTTCTGCTTCTTATATGACCAAGTTTTTCTTTGTAGATTATCAAACAACTAGAGGCCCGATGCACGAAATTCAGGAAAGGGCCTTGGCCCCTGCAGTCACAGCGGCCACCTCTGCCTCAGCCCTGCCCGCCGCCTACCACTGTGGCCTGGGGCCTCTGTCGCCTCTGCCTCGCCCCCGCCTGCCACGGCTTTGTCCAGAAGGAAGGACACCTGGTCTAATTAGCATATTATGCTTTTATTATTATAGATGTCTCTCAATTTCTTTGTTTTGCTAGTATACCTAACGTAGTGCTGGGACATAAAGTACTCATGAAATAATTATGATCAAGAGTTTTTAAAAAGGTGTCTCTGGACTACAGAAAGCCTATGTGGAAAAGTTTGCGTAATAAATCTGAAACCGCTTTTATTAGAAAGGCTCACTTATGAAATTTACTCTTAGTTGCCACATAAATTTGAATTTCGGAAGAATCCTCACCGCTCTCAGAATTGTTAAGGAGGGGCTCACTATGCCTGAATGGTACAATGTGGTCCATGCTGAACACCTGCTCTCTTTCTGAGGGTCTGGAACTTCGGTAGGTGCTAGGCAGAGGATGCCTGAGTTACCAGCACACGATAGAAACCCTGGGCACTGGGGCTCTAGTGAGCTTCTGTGGTAGACACCATTTTACATGTGCTCTCAGAATTAATTGCTAGAGAAATTAAGAACATGCTGTGTGTGTTCATGGAGAGAGGACACTTGCAAGCTTATCCCTCATCTCAGGATGTGGCCCCATGTGCTTTTCCCCTTGTTGACCCTACTTTGTATCTTTTCATTGTAATAAATCATGGATGTGAATGTGACTCTATGCTGAGCCCTGTGAGTCCTCCTACAAAAATCATTCCACCTGGGGATGGTCTTAAGGGACCCTCCCAGCATTCCCTAGTTTAAGAATCACCAAGCTTTTTAAACTTGCCCACCCACAGCAACTGTAGGCTGTACATTTGGCATTCAATGGCAAACATCCAGGGCATAGAAAAAAATAGGAGTGGAGTGAGGTGGGGGAGTGGAGTGGGTGTGTGATATAAAAGCCAAAGAGCATATAAGTTATTAAGTGGAGAGGATCAATGGAGATAGGGAAAAGGAGAAGGTTATTAGTGCTTTACCATCATTAAATAATTATCTCTTCTCTCTCCAATTTGTTTTAGACCAATTGAGAAAAAAGGTGAAGGCAGAATGTGGAAGCCAGATTACTACCTTGATTACTTATATAAAGGCCGTGTTTCACTTTATAAAGGCATAATTATTGACTTCCCAGTGGGTTTTCTATTAGAATTAGAAACATTTACCAATTGCATAAGATTATGTCTGGCTTCTTTTGTCACCCACTTCAGTTACTCTTATTGTGCTCCTTACTAATACCAGGAAACACCAGTAATGAAGAAGCATTATCCCTAAGTATGGGAGATGGTGGCAAATAGAAAAACCCATGATATTTCAAACACTCCAATTACTAAGCAAGATACAAGAGAGGTAGACTTTAATCATGTAAAACATTATTTTTTTTTCCCCCAAGGGCCATTTGGATATTTATAACATCATTCTCGGGCCATACAAAATTATCAACTTAAAAATTACCCTGCTATATTTGGTAAAACACTTAATTAACTCACCCCTAATCCCTTGCCAGGGACAGGCCAAATGATTTTGTGGGCCTTATAGGGCTGTAGGGTTAGACGTTCCCCACTCCTGGTGTAAAAGGTAGATATTAGGGTTTCACAGCTGGTAACGTCTCCTCTGTAAAGGACAAACATATACTTTTGTGAAATAAGTTATTTCACAAGGAAGCCAAAGAGACTTGTCATAAAAGCCAGACATTTGAAGTTAGTTAACAGAAAAATTGTTTATTAATCAGAGTATTAATCAAAAGAGACACAGTTTTGGTATAGGTGGATCATATGGATTTTTTTTTTTAACTATTTGGAGTGTTTTGATGTTATGGTGCTCACTCACAGTAATACCAGTGTACTGTCAACCTTGTTAGTGAGGTTGTAGGTTGAGCTGTTGTTCTAGAGACTCCAAATATCAGGGACTTGAAAAATACATCTGTTTTTTTTATCTCACGTAATAGTCTAGACCAGGTAGGGTTGGGTTCATGACCCCAGGAACCCAGGTTTTTTCTATCTTGCTATTCTGACTTTCCTAGAGCATTGCCATATTTACATGGTTAAAATGGCTTATCATTTTACTCATAGTTTTTGTCAGCTGGAAAGATGTACTAGTAATATCCCCGCAAATTTAAGAATACAGCATGGAAGTTACAGATTTTTTCTGACATTATATTGTGATCTTAGGTGCACAGTCATATCTAACTGCAAGAGAGTCTATGATATGTCTTTTTCCTTTACTTATTTATTTATTTTTTCATTTTTCTGGGAAGCCATGTATTTCATTTCTAAAAAAATGTGTGTGTGTGTGTGTGTGTGTTGGGGGGGGGTTCATTGCTGTAGAAGGAGAGAATTATTATTGGAGGGGAGCCAGAATCTATAATAAAAGGGTAGTATGCTAATTAGACTGGATGTCTTCCAGACGTCCTTCTGGACAATGCCACGGTGGCAGGGGCTGAGGTAGAGGTGGTTAGGGGTGACTAGACTGGCAGGGGAGCAGTTATGGGACAGTCAGGCTGGCAGGGGAGCAGTTAGGGGGTGACCAGGCCAGCAGGAGGGCAGTTAAGGGGTGACCAGGCTGGCAGGGGGGCAGTTAAGGGGTGACCAGGCCATCAGGGGAGCAGTTAGGGGGCGATCAGGTCAGCAAGCAGAGGCAGTTAGGGGTGATCAGGCAGGCAGGCGAGTGGTTAGAATCCAGCAGTCCTGGATTGCGAGAGGGATGACCGACGGCTGGTTTAGGCCCAATCCCTGCACCTGGAGAGGGTGCAGGCCAGGCTGAGGGACTCCCCCCACCTCCTCCATGCACAGATTTTGTGCACTGGGCCTCTAGTTTATTTACAGATTCCATCTTTTTTCCCATCTAAATATCTCAGTTTACCTTTCAAACTCTTTACCATTTAAACCCCCTCAGCCACTCCTCTAATAAAAATTCCCAAACTCTCATGTAGGGTATCAATTTTATACAGCCATCTTATTGTAATTCTGCATGTGATTTAGATTTTTCAAGTTTTATTTGAAAGGCAGGAGAGAGATAGAGTTCCCGCTGTCCATTCAGTAGCACTGTGGGTATAGAGTATTCATTTTGTGGATGTGAGCTGCAGTAGGTACAAAAGAGTTCGGGGATCTACATCAGTAGCTGCACTTCCCTGGACTATGGCAGCTCCCCTCAGCTGAGGCTATTTTATGATGATGGAATCTTCCCAATACCAGCAGCTTTCAATGAATTGTGTGGTTCAGGAGCTCCTATAGTAGGAACTTTGCAGTTTCACAAGCAGTGTCCTGATGATTCAAGAGTCAGAAACTTCTTGGAGTTCCGATTCTGTGTTCTGACTTTAAAAGTAATTTATTAAAGTATAAACTAATCTATTTCTTCCACCTTTCAAGTGATTCTGTAAGCCATTGAATGCCCAGTAATACCTCAATTCTCCCTAAACTAGCTAGTGTGAAGTTTATTCTTGGCAACTGAAATCTTCTGACAAGTTAGTAGAGCCTTCTAATAAATAAATCATTTCATTTATTTGTTCACTGAAGTGAACAAAAGGTAAAATGCACTCAAGCAACTTATAGTCTAACTGGTAAGTGTAAAGTTCCCAACATACTTCCTGATAAATCTTAAATATATAAATACAGTGAAACTTCTCCTACTGTTAACAAACTTAAAACAAAATTATACATTGCAGGGGAAAATCACAACATAAAATCAATTATTAAAACCTTTTTATTTTGAAATTATTTTAGATTGATAAGAAAGTTGTAATCTGGATGAATCTTGAAAACATTATGATAAGTGAAAGAAGCTGGACACAAGAGCCATATATTTGTATGCTTCCATTTATATGAAACTAGAGGCCTGGTGCACGTATTTGTGCATGTATTTGTGCACGGGTGAGGTCCCTTGGTGTGGCCTGAGCCCTCTCGCAATCTGAGACCCTTCAGGGGATGTTGCAGAGCCAGTTTTGGCCCAATCCCCACAGGCCAGGCCTAGGGACCCCACTGGTGCATGAATCAGGTACTGGGACTCTAGTATGCATATAAGATCTTTGGTTAATCTCTTGACACCCTCCTCACTCCCTCCTGCGTTCCCTCTGAGATTCATCAGTCTGTTCCATGTTTCCATGTCTGTGGTTTCTGCTCCTGCATTGACATCTGCCCCCTGGTGGTCAGTGTGCATCATAGCTCCTGGTCAGATGGTCAAATGGTTGGCCAGTTGCTTAGGCTTTTATATAGAGAGATAATTGATAGCTGATGCTTACTGACAATTTGCCCATGTGTCAGGAATCAAAGAGTTCTTCCAACAATATAATTTTCAAATTCAGCAATCACTTATGTATTAGGAATGATTGTATTTTTCTTCTGTAGATGAGAAAACTGAATTCTAGAGACGTTAGGAGATCCTGAGTATTCTAAAACTTATATACAGTGCAGACAGCATTTGAAATCAGAGATTTGACTTAACGGTTACAGAACTAGAAAGACATTTATTAAAATCATCATTAAGCATATACTAAATTAATTGAAAGTTTGATAATGATGATGGAAAATCTGGAGATATTAGGACAATGTAAAAACCAATTGGAAAGTAGATTGAAAATTGGGTATGTTAATGGGTGCCACTGAAGTTTCTGAGGGTGTGTATATGAGAACTGAGGAGAGAGAGATAGAAACATCAATGATGAAACAGAATCATTGATTGGTTGTCTCCTGCATGCCCCCTACTGGGAATCCAACCTACAACCAGGGCATGTGCACTTGACTGGACTTGAAACTGGGACCCTTCAGTCCTCAGGCCAATGCTCTATCCACTGAGCCAAACTGGATAGGGAGAAAATTAATAATACTTTGTGAAGTTTCTCCTTTATAGGGAGATGGGATTCAGAATAGAACTTTTAACTACTTTAAAAAGTGTTTTTTTGTCTCAAAAATAGATTCTGAACCACAGATTCAGGCCTATAAGAAAGCACAAAAACATTTTTAATTCCTCTCAATTAGAATATGTAACTATTTTCATCATGAATTAATTTATATATTTGAGATGACAATAAAATAACCTTGACTATTTCATAATTTAACTAGAGGCCCGATGCACGTAATTTATGTGAGAGTGGGCCTTCCTTCCCTGGATGCCGTCACCAGGTTCTCTCTGGCACCCGGGACCCGAGCTTTCCTCCAGCCCCTGGCTTCCTTCCAGCCACTGGCAGGTACCCAGGACCCGGGCTTCCTTCGCAGCCCCGGCTTCACCTGGAAGGTCATCCAGAAGGATGTCTGGTCTAATTAGCATATCATGGTTTTATTATTATAGGTTTGAGGAAGCATACTATATAAAACATAGACTAAAATTTTAAAAATTTTGAAGTTCTGAAATCTTAGATAGCAATGCTGTGCCACATTTTCTTACCAATAACTCCATGACTTAAAAGTGTTTGTTTATTTGACAAACTGCTTTTATTAGGTTGCAGCACTTTAATTTTCCTGTTGTAGTATCAAACAACACATTAGTGTCCAACAGAATGTTAATGAACACAATGATTTTTAATTACCATACCATAGTAATATAATTTCAGCTAAAGCAAATAACCTCAATATTTTACTTAATAAATGCAGCCTTATTATGGGTCCATTGTTCTTGAAAATATTGAATATCAGGCATAAGGCCTTAGTGTGCATATGTAGTTCATTTTGAAATATTGAAAAGTAAACTTGAAATATTGTCTTACTCCTTTAATGGGGAATTTGGGGTTTGACATACAAAGATCCAGAAATTGTTGACTTAGAGAAAATTGTAACTTTTAATTTAAAAACAGATACTTTTTATTTTAAAAGTTTAGGGGGGAAAAGAATATAGAGTTTAGGTTTTGTTTGGCATGCCTTAAAATCTCTTCTGGAAGCCTTCCCAGGTTATTAGGCATGCTCAATTATGTGGGGCCCTCTGTATCCTTAGCTAAGGTATGGAAACCAAGACAGACAGAGAAGTTCAATGACCCACAAGTACAAACATGACCTGTTTGGCACCAGCCATCGTTCACCCCATTCAGAAGCTGAGTGCAAGCTACCTTGGGGACAATGGTGCACTAAGAAGATACCACGGAGAACCGTCCAAGGATTGCCTTTATTTGAGTGGTTCTCAACCTTCTGGCCCTTTAAATATAGTTCTTCATGTTGTGATCCAACCATAAAATTAATTTCGTTGCTACTTCATAACTGTCATGTTGCTACTGTTATGAATCGTAATGTAAATATCTGATATGCAGGATGCTCTTAGGCGACCCCTGTGAAAGGGCCGTTCGGCCGCCAAAGGGGTCGTGACCCACAGGTTGAGAACCGCTGTTTACAGTGTTTCTGGATATCCAGGTAATTGTAAATATGCCTATATTTGAGGAAGCTTAAGTGAAACTTTCTAGAATGAGCATAAGAAAAAAACATCAGGCCATCTAGATTGGCACACATTCTACAAGATACTTGGAAAGGACTCCTCAAAACTGCCAAAGCCTTGGAAAACAAGGTGACTCTATTGGAGTCCCTGATATATTACCATTGAAGACTGAAAGAAGCATAAAACGTGAACTTGAAAGTAGCTGTTCCTTCAAGCTTAAGTAAATTGTCCTTAAGAAGCCTTCCCAGAAAATACACAGCATCTAGTTAAGCTCTTTGACTGAGTCTTAACCACATGGCCAAACTTAACTACAATGGAATTTTGGAAGCCTTTTGATTCAATGATAGTGTACCCAGTAAAAAAATCAAAATTCTGGCCCTAGCTAGTTTGGCTCAGTGGATAGAGTGCCAGCCTGTGGACTGAAAGGTCTGGGGTTCAATTCCAGTAAGGGCATGTACCAGTTGCAGGCACGTTTCTCTCTGTCTCTTTCCCTCCTTTCTGCTCTCTCTAAAAATCAATGGAAAAATATCCTCGAGTGAGAATTAACAACAACAACAAAATCAAAATTTTGTTACTTCAGGAAGAAGGAAGCATGACGTTTAGATTAGACAACTACTGATTTCTGGCATATGATTCATAAACTGTTTACTTAACGTATCATAAGCAATATGTGTAAATAAACTGTGAAGAATAAGAATTATTTTTATGTTGTTCATTAGATTCCACATATGAGTGAGATCATGTGATACTTATCTTTCCCTGACTGGCTTATTTCACTTAGCATAGATCCAGAGACATAGAAACATTGAACAGACTGTCAAACTTCAGAGGGAAGGCAGGGAAAGGTGGAGGCAGTGAAGAGATCAACCAATGAACTCATATACATGTAGGCATAACCCATAGACACAGATAGTAGGGTGGGGAAGGCTTGGGGGAGATGGAGGTGGGAGGGGGCAATGGGGGGAAAAGGGACATATGTAATACTTTCAACAATAAAGATTTATTTAAAAATATTTTTAATATAATTTTGATTATAAAAATAAAATATATGAATGTAGAAAAATAATTTTTTTATGAAGGAAAGGATCCACAAAGTTACTTGAAAATAATGAGAGAAGAATTCAGTTTTGTATTGAGATTGCCCATTATCTAAATATTCCTCTTCATGTCTGCTATCAGTCTGGTGCTAAGTATATGGAGCAGGGCCTAGAGTTATAATCTCTTAAGCCTATATTTTGCTAATCATCACTGTGTACCATAAGGAGATGATCTTGGAAACATTTCCAGACATCCAGCAACTCAGCCGCCTCCAGTTCCTAGAGTGCAAATAGCAGGACTGACTGTGACCAATGAAGACCACTCTGTGTTAGCCACACTGGTGAGCATGTCACAAAGCATTGCTGGCTTTGATCCTCTTAACAACATTGTGTGATAAATCACATTGTCATCCACAGTTGATAAATAGCTTACAGAGCTTAAGCAACTTTCCCAGAAATGCACAGCTAGTAAGAGGTAGAGCCAGAATATTGATCAAGATCTGTCAGACTCTGAAGTTGAGCCTCTTAAATACTACCCCACCCTGATGCTTTATAGCTTCTTTTTGTCTTACTTAACTGGATAGTCACTCTCGCCTCGAATAATTGACCAACAAGTTTCAATGTTTCAAGGCAGTTTGGATCTCTAGGGGTCTTGAAATTTCACTTAAGCTCCATAAAAAAAAAAAAAAAAAATTATTTCAGCTTCTGTTTCCCTGAACTTCAGTTATTATTTTTGAGAATTTTTACTTGAAAGTAGCTGATCATGTGTGTAAATATGTGATTAGCACAGTCCAGTTCTCAACAGTTACATAAAATAATTATTCCTTTCAATCACCATCAAGAAATGATAACTCAGCATTGCTCCTTGTTCTTTATGAAACACTTCCCTAAATCCAAGTTTCCTTAAAATAATGCATTCACAATGGTTATTAGAAAATATAAATTATTAAAACTATGCATTTATTTATGGTTAAGAGAATCATGAATCTGTCTTGAATTAGTTGTTTAATACATATTTTAGAAAAACAAATAAGCTTGTTCTAGTGCCAATATCCAGGGGTTCTGTTGTGAATCTATTGAAAGTTATTGTTATCTTTTCTTTTTTATTAAAGTCACTGAGGCCACATCCTCTTTAATAATTTAGAAAACACTTTCTGTGATGTCTCTTGGTTTTTCTGGAAAGTGACTTTATATCACTCCATCCCTGTACCCATAAATCCTACCTCAATAAATTTTAAGACCATGGAATCATAGATTTACAAAATGTCCTTTACATATCTTCTAGACAAAATAAACATAAAGATGGAAGTGATTGTTTCAGAGCCACACAACCTACTACTGAACAAGTTGTGCATAAAATCCTAATCTTCAAAGAAGTCTAGTGAAATTACTACTAATTAAATGGTTCTCAATATTTTGTGAACCCTGGGAGCTCTCCAGTTAGTTAACTGAACTGCAAATGTTTGGTACTCATATACCAAGTATTACCTATAGACAGAGTAAAATATGTCCTGCAATAAATATATTTCCGCTCCTTAAGTGTTTGTAGAACATGTTATTTTTAATGTTTTTAAATGTTACTAAATTAATACTACATTTTAGCTAAAGTAAGACACTACCAACTCAAGATGCACTATTTTTTGTACCTCTAGGAAAAGAAAAATGTGGCCGATTATAATTTTATGACACCATTGATTGAAAGATGATTGCTAATTTTATAGCTGTTAAAATGTGAGAACTAATATCAATTGTAAAATAGATATAATAGAGTCCCTGCAGGCATTAGCTCACATCAAACCCTCTGTTTTCCTTTGGAGAATGTTATTCAACAAATATCAACTAGGTCAGATATTGCTTTGCTTACCTGAGAGGTCTACACACATAAGGCATGGGCAAATAATTCAAGAGTTTACAATCTTGTAAACATCAAAAGTACTTGAGAGTAAGGAGTCTTGTAAATTTATATAGATTTACTGAATGTAAATAAATATTTTATTCTTTCACATCTTTCACTGGCATACATCCCACCATTCCAAAGTTGGATGGTCGATAATCTTTCTTATCATCTTGTCTACTACCTCTGCTTTAGTATGGGCTGTCCAAATTCTGGTACTCTAGGAGTCTCTACAGTGTCCATATTGCCTGTCCTAACAAAGCTCTGGACACCTGGCCATGCCATAATTTCTTGTTGAGGACGCCATATATTTACCAAAAGTGTCCTGTTTTGCTACACTGTGGTCGTGGAATAAATAAAGATGTGGCTAGAAGGACTCCACCTTCCTCCACAGCTGTATCATTTAAAGTGACTCTGAGGATGCAGCAGGATTCCCTCGCTGTGTGTGTGTGAATGGGAAGCACAGTTCTGGGCAGGCTGATGAATGCAGATAAATTGAGAAAGTCATTGAAACATTTGTGTTCTGTGCTGCATTCTTTTTTTTTTTAATTTTTTTTTTTTATTATTAGTTAAGGTATTACAAATGTGTCCTCATCCCCCCCATTAACCCCCAACCTCCCCCCCACACACACTCATGCTCCCATCCCCCTGTTGTCCATGTCCATTGGTATGGCTTATATACATGTATACAAGTCCTTCGGTTGATCTCTTCCCCTTACCCCCGCCCTCCCCTACATTCTTAATCTTATTTCATCTACAATCTTACTTTTTTATACGAAAGATGCCGATCACCATTTCCTCAGTAAACAATGCCCCACTCACCTTCCAGTGGATGGATATACTGCATTTGACAACATTCTATAAAATATTTCTCTTCCTAATCTGCTTACCATTATAGGTTGAACAATAACGTGACTAGTAGAATCAGATAAATAGCACTTTGTGGGTTAGCTAGAATTTCTTTGTCAGATTTTGTCAAATTTTCACGTTTTTCTCCATGGACTGCTAATTAGCTATTGTGTTCAAAATTCGCTCAGAAATGTCTTCAATTGTATCTGGTGGGGAAAAACTGCCCTGGCATCAGTAGGCCAGTGTGACTTCTCTTTAGTGCTTTGTCCCATTCTGATGCTTTAGACATGAGGTGTGGGCATTTCATGTTCCAAAGGGAAACATATCATTTAGCACCAAACTGCTCATTGGTGAAAAGGGATTTTATCTTTCGTTCAAACATATTATCACTATAATAAACACCCAAGCTAGCTATTTTTTGAGACCTCTGGTTCAAGGAGAATATTTAATGGGATAAAGGGGTGGAGAAGATCAGCAGTTGGTCAAAGAGAAGGAAAAAAAAGGAAATGATATCAGAATATTAAAAAAAGAGGAGAGAGAGAGAAACAGTAGCACAAAAATAAACAGAGAAGGGGCAGGTAATCACACACATAAGCTTTGGAGCATACTCACCTGCATGGCCTTGCTAGCTTATTTGCCACTTACTAGCTGGTTCTGTGACCTTGAACAGATTATTTCATCCTATTTGCCTTACTGCAAAATATTTGTTCAAATCCCTGTTTGCCTTCCATGTCATTGTGAGAATTCAGTGGTATTTTATGTAAAACCCTTAAGCCAATACCAGCCACAAAGTCACTACTCAGTAAGTGAGAACCCTCTATTTTACTCTCTAGAAAAAAAAGTGCATGAGATTTGCAGTGATAGTGGGGAATGGTAGATTACCAGACTCCCCTGTGTCTGATAGCATTCAGGGTCAGCTCCACCTGATGCGGCTAACCCCTGGACCAGTCTGGAATTTCATGATAATATTTCAACTGCGCATTTAGAAGCCAAGCAACAGAATGAATGGCCTGACCTAGCCTCCAGTCAACATCCACATTCATGTGTCTCATCATAGCTGATTCCACTGTATGTATGTGCCTGAGCTCATGCAGTTTTGTGGCATTTCATTCTTCATGGACTTGCTGGGAGCTGATTTAAGGTGCACACATCAATCAGAGCCTAATCAAGCTCAAAGCTAGCAGCTTCTCAGGGGATGAGACGGGCAACCATTGAGATCGGTACAATCAGGGTGGCCCTTGGGTTCAGAGGCCCCCACCTGCAATAAATCTGCAGAGTGCCTTTCAAATTCAATGAGCACTGATGAAGCAGCTGCCCATAGGGAGACCCTGCCTATACAGTATAAATACATCTGTCCCAGAGCAGCCATAAATAACACTCCCTGGTTTGTATGCATAATTAACACTGAGTTGTAGCTTGGCTGAATTGTAATGACACATTCTAAGACTACTTTTGTATGTTTTGGTTTCAGGATAAAGAAATATAAAAATGATGACCCTATATGCTATGGCATATGTATGTGTGCATGAAAACACATATCTTTTGTTTATAAATTCATTTTATTCTGCATAATACTATTAAATGCAATCATAATAATTTAGATGCTATTTACAGCCACAAGTTTGGATGAGGTCATCTGTGGAGATGAGTGTAGAGACAAAAGAGAGGAGGTCCTCAAAATATCCCTAGGGCACCGTGAGGTCTGGAGATGAGGAGAAGAGGGGAGGATGCTGAGACGGAGCAGCAAATGTGTAGGAGAACCATGAGAGGCTGGTGTTCCTAAAGCCAAGTAGAGAAAGGGATTCAAGGATACAAGAATGACTTACTGATTCAGAGGCTGCTGAAAGGGTTGGTAAAATGATGACCCCTATTTAACCATTGAGTTGGTAATCTTGACAAGAGTAAGACTAGTATAATGACAAGCTGAAAACCCAATTAGCGTGCATGGAAGACAGATGTAAAAGAACGAAGGTCAGATAATGCATATAGGTAAATGTATTGAAGGATTTTTCTCTAAAGAGGAAAATAAATAGGGGTTGATGATGATTAAGAGGGAGTACAGAATTATTAGATTTTTCTTTTAAATTGAGATGGTTAGTTTGTGAGTGTGAGTGTGTGTGTGTGTGTGTGTGTGTGTGTGTGTGTGTGTGTTTTAGAACATATAGCATATGGATGATAGTTCAGAAGACAGTGACACTTTGTTTTTGTGATTAAAAGAAACAATTATAGGAAAGAAGTGGGTAGGAAATAATAATACTGCAGTCTTGTTTGTGTTAGATGGAAGTAAACTCAAAAAGAGAAGAGAGAAAAAAATGTGTGGCACATTATAGAGGTTTAATAAAGATCGGATGTTATTATTATCTAGGAACTTGCACTTATTATTTAGTCACATTCTAATAAATTCAATGCAACAGTATTTTCTCATTAGAATGTGAAGTTGTTGAAAATATGTTGAAAAAGCTTATAACAGGCATTGGCCATTGTCAATCGCATCTTCCCGCTGCTGGTATTGATTATCTGGAGGAAGAAATGGAGAGAGAACAGCCTGGGACAAAGTGACTCTTGAGCCTAAATATCTCTTGCAAACTGGGTTCCCCATGGCTTCATTGAAAATTGGTGGTTGGAGGAGCTGGGAGTAAAACTCAGATATTGGAGCACTGAACACATTTCTCCAGAGCCAGACATGCATCTCTGGGACTATTGCCCATTTCAGGAATTGGCCTCTACTTTATGTCTTTTTGTTTGTTGGTTTAATTTGTAGACAGAACTCCTTGAAAAAAGCTCACCCTGCTAGGTAGTGAACTTGACATCATGCTGCTCCATAACGAAGGTCATTGCTGATGGACAAGCAGAGGGCTGTTTGTTAAATTATAGAGGTTTCAAGGACTTTGCATGAACTCTGGCTCTAATTCCAAACTCGTATTTCAGTTAGTCAGAAATGACCGAAAATGGCTTATTCCCTGTTCTTTCTGGCAATTTGCTCTAAGTGCTGATTATTTTGTCAAGCCTTTTGAGCTCAATGCTCTGACTATAATATCCACAGCCTCTGATGGACTGTGGCTAGGACAGTAAGTGTTGGAAATGAAATGTCTTGTTTATTTAAGAGAAGAGTAGAAAGTGAAACAGGCTTCGCTCTGCTTTGGGGAAGACAGACTAAATGCTAATGAGTCGTAACTGGGAGTCTATTTTAATGTGAAAAATCAAGTGCAGATAATCCTACATGCACAGAATGGCAAGGCCAATGAGTTCATTATAAAATTAGAAGGGCCCTTAAAATGAAGCAATCCCTGCTGATATTTTATTCAGGAGTTGTAAGAAGCATCACATTATAATCCTTTATGCCTCTGTCCTTAGCAAGTATATTATTGGTTCTCAAAGGAGGAAGGTTCTACTTATTAGCACTCTAAAATTTCTGCTCTTGGAAATCTTCTTTTTTTTAATCTAAATTATAATATTTCAAAGAAATTGGACTGGGGGCAAAAAATCCTGACCATTTGTTATAAAGTTTATGAGAATTGATCTGAAATATCCTAGTCATATTTTAGACATTAATTTATTTCAAACTTACATCTAAAGTAGTATTTTAAAAAATTTTTCTCTTTATTATTTTTTAAAATGTCTTTATTGTTGAGGGTATTACAGCTGTCACCCTTTTCCCCTCATTGGTCCCCTCCTCCCACCCCACCCAAAGCCTTCACTACACTATTGTCTGTGTTAATGGGTAATGCATATATGCATATAACTTTAAGTAGTATATTTCTAATATCAACTCCAAGATGACAGGTGTGACATATTCTGCAAAACTTTACTAAAACAATGCAGGATATCATGGGGCTTATTTATATGAAGATGTATGTTGATGCGGGACTATTTAATTCCATTTAATAACTGTGCTTAAGCTCCTTATTATGTACTTAATACTATACCAGGAAGGCACTGGGGGGTAAAGAGAAAAGAAAGGAAAAAAATGGTGAGAATTATAAAATAAATATTATGCAATCCATACTTTACTTAAAAGATTCCGAAGCCAACAATCTATTCTTGGATAGCTAAAACATGTCCACCATAGAAATACGACCAATAATTCTGCAATCACAGTATTTTACAAAAACAATAACTATCCTAATAAAAATCCCTAGAGTGTTTAAGATAAGGTTGATTTCTATTCAATACATACTACAGGAAACATAAGAACTTATCCTTTACGTTGAGCATTTAGAAAGGTGAGGGTCCTTTGATTGAGTGGAATATAAGGAGGAACTGAGGTGTGAAGTTATGGAGACTAAGGAAAAATGCACAGAGATCTGGGAGAGCTACACAGCGCATGCTGCCAAGACAGGGCATGTGATCAAACTAAGCCAAGAAGAAGCATAAGGGATGAAAAGGCCCCCCTAACCCTACTATACTCCTGCTTGCCTTGCTACATTCAACTTTGCCACATGACAATGCAAGGAAAGATCTCTCATGAACCAATGCTACTTTTTCATAATGGTATCATGTATTAGTTATCAAACTAGGCTTAATAGGTAAGAGGGATTTTTGTTCTCTGCTGGAAGAATGGAGCTTGAATAAAAAGGATAAATTAATCTCAGATATTAAGGGCTAATGATATGATTTCAAAACTAAACTACAGCATCGTCAATATACATAACAACAATTATGTCACAACATGTTAAATACCTATCTGGGTGAATTGGTAAGGAAATAAAATGGTGTTAGGCAGTTAGAGCAACAAAGAATTTTGAATTTCCTCCCAGCCCCACTCCAGAGCTTTCCTTAGGGATGTAGAGAAAGCATGGATTTGAAAATCAGAAGCCACAGTGTATAACTAAGAGGGCTATTCTTTTTAAATGTGTGATATTGTCATCTTTGATTGCCCCTTTACTCACTACCCTCTCCTCCCTGATGAATCAATCAAATGAAACAAGTTGCTTTCCAAATTACAATAATATAACACCAACTCCAAAAGTGGTTCTTTAGCATTTCTGTAGCTTCTACCTTCTTCAAAGCATGCATTATGTTGCTGTTCTGTAGCCATTATTACATGTTCTTCATGTTTCTGCAACCCATGTAGTTTAACTCCTTAATTTCACAGATTAGAAAATGGCCTTGCTTAAAACCATATATTAAAAAAATAATAGAGGATCCAAATTGTCTATAAAAAGTAAAGAAGCCCTAACCGGTTTGGTTCAGTGGATAGAGCGTCAGCCTGTGGACTCAAGGGTCCCAGGTTCGATTCCGGTCAAGAGCATGTACCTTGGTTGCGGGCACATCCCCAGTAGGGATTGTGCAGGAGGCAACTGATCGGTGTTTCTCTCTCATTGATGTTTCTAACTCTCTATCCCTCTCCCTTCCTCTCTGTAAAAAATCAACTATATATATATATATATATATATATATATATAGAGAGAGAGAGAGAGAGAGAGAGAGAGAGAGAGAGAGACATTCAATCAGTTCATTTTCATTGATGATTTGATGGTTGGTTACTGAGGCCTTTGGACAGGAAATGGCATTTTCAATAAGCAATACTGGCATTTTAGGCTAGTTTCGTGCTTTGGGAAATAGTTCATATTGGAGCATCTTCCAGAAATACCCGTGGATATTTAGCAGTTTCAAAAACCTTTGGCTTATTTGCTAAGGAACCAGTAAAAATCAAATTCATTGAGACTCCCTTCTTCGAATGTCTTCTGTCTGATAGGGAGCAAGTTTTATGCTCTCTTCTCAGTTTCTTCCATTCCCTTCTTTGCAGTTATAAGTTATCTGGTGAATGCTTATCGATTTGAACTGAGTATCTTTCTCTGCAAGCTAGGCATGTGCTGAGGGGTTCCAAAGCACATGAGGATCAGAAAATGCAGAGGAAAAGATTTGACTCAGACCTGTGATTCAAAACCGCATTAACAACTTGTACTTGTTATCACACATTTTTGGCTGATGACTATTCTAATCTTAACTAATGAATAGTTCCAGTCATGCTAATATATGACTCAATGAACAGTGCAAATGACTTAACATGACAATGAAGCTCTGTAACTGCGATTACTGAACCATTTCCCATTCCAGGGGACAAGTGGAAATTATTTGGCTAAAACCATTTCAGTCTAACACACTAATTTTTTTTAGTTAAATTTTTTAAGACTGTGACAACTTTACCATTTTAACTAGAAGAAAAAAAAAAAAGCATGAAGAGAGACATGCTAGCTCCTTTTAAAATCACCTGAACATGGACTTTTACTCAATTGAATAACCCGATAGTTTCCAGTGTATAGCTTTTTCAGGGCTCTCTCAATTTTTTTTAAAATATATTTTATTGATATTTTACAGAGAGGAAGGGAGAGAGATAGAGAGTCAGAAACATCGATGAGAGAGAAACATCGATCAGCCGCCTCCTGCACACCCCCCACCGGGGATGTGCCCGCAACCCAGGTACATGCCCTTGACCAGAATCGAACCTGGGACCTTTCAGTCCGCAGGCCGACGCTCTATCCACTGAGCCAAACCAGTTTTGGCAGCTCTCTCAATTTTTACTTCTATGAATTATCTATTGATATGTAGCAATATTACCACAGACTTAACAATTAAAAACATACACTTATTACCTCACTGTTTCTATGGGTCAGGATTCTAGACATGCTTTAGCTGCAACTTCTGCTTCAGGGTTTCACCAGGAGGTGTGCAAGGGGTCAGCTAGGTCCAATGTTTCATCTGCCTTTGACCAGGAAAGATCTCTTCCAGGCCTGCATGGTTATTAACAGCCTATAGAGTGGAGCACCTCAGTTTCTTGCTGTTCTCCAGAGGCTACTCTCAGTTCCTTGCCACACGAGCCGCTCCATCATGGCTGCTTGTTCCATCAGAGTCAGCAAAGAACAGTCTCCTAGCAAGAGGGGTGTTTAATCTTATATATTAAAAAAATCAGGCAAGTGGCATCCCTCACCTTTGCAATAATATGTGGATTAAGAGCAAATCACAAGTCAGGCCTGCACTCAAGGGGAGGGGTGTGATGCAAGGCACTGGTACCCTAAGGCAGGGATAATTGGGACTTATTTCACAGTCTTCTGCCACACTTGTCCATGAGTGAGAGTTAGTGTCTCTGATCCGACAGAGCCAAGAAACATGCTGCTTGATTTTCAAAGGGCAACTTTTTAATTTAAAATGTATATCTAGAATTAGATTGCATGAATTGGTACAACTTGGTTGAGAAGGGGGAGAGGGGAAGAAAAATGTAATAGGATTTCCAAGATTTATGTTGCCAGGAATATATAAAAGGAAAGCAAAAGGCTAATCTAATTGTCATTTCAAAAAAACAGAAAGAATAAATACCAAAAAAGGGCAAAACTCTCAGAAAAAAAGGAGATTCCTTTTTATTAAATGAATATACTTTTATTTATTTATTTATTTATTTATTTATTTATTTATTTATTTATTTTAACTATAGACCAGCCTCTCACCATTTCTAAGTTTGGCATGTGGAAACATGAAATGAGATTGCTTTCTTTTCATAATTTAAGATGTATAACATGCTTAACTCCTAAAATTGTCTCGATTTACCACTTAGATATGGAACAAAATGAATCTTTTAAATATGAAAGTGAGCAGAGATCATTACAGGAAGCAGATGGGATAGACGGCATCAGATGCCAAAAAGAAATGAGCAGTAAGTAGGGCACTCAATTTGGCTGTAAGGTCTTTGGTCATTGACCATCATCAAGTTTCCTAATGCAGATGACAAGTTTGGATAAGAGAATGTGTGACTCTAATGAAAGAGAGATTATGTTTTTTCCTTGGACTTGAACTCAATCAGAATTTAGCCATTGGGTCTTCTGTGAAGAATTCTTATCTTCCTTATAGTTTTCCAGAATTGTGAGCAGTGCTTTTTAAACAGAGAATTCTCAATATTTAGAGAGGGAGTAATATTTCTTCAGAGGTCTTTCATACCCTTCTTTATACCCCTTTAAACATTGTAGTCACTGTATTTCACATGGTAGGTACCTGGTGGATATGAGGAAGGAAGGCTAGGTGTACTAGTATAAGCTTTCTCATGATCTTGCCCTATACAAGGCAGAACCTAGAGGCTTTCAATGGAGGTGTAAGCAATAGGAATATTGAGTGGTCTACATGATTATAATTTCTTCTGTCTCTAAAATCTGATAATCTCTTTGAAAATAAACTTTTTGAGGTACAATTGCTATACCATATCTTTTAAAGACGAACACACCCTTCTTTGCTCTTAATGCATTATATTGGGTGCTAGCGCATGCTATGCTATTGCCCTACCTTAAGGAAAGAGGAGCAATATTCAGTAATGGAGAGGCCAAGGGAGGGAATGAGAAGCACAAGGTAAAATTTAACATACAGTATATGTAACAGGTAGACAACAGAAATACAACTAGAAGAGCTCTCCTGTATAGAAAGCAAAGGGAGAATCACAGAATCAGAGCATTGTAAAGCCAGTCACTGGAAAAGACAACAGGAGAATGGAACTCAGTCTCTGAAGAGCCTGGTCTGGAAAGGTATTACAGGGGTCATTTAAAACAAACATACAGCCTGACCAGTATTGGTCAGTAGTTGAGCCTCCTCCGCCTATGAATCAAGAGTTCATGGTTTGATTCCTGGTCAGTGCCCATGATGGGGCTGTGGGCTTGATCCCCAGGAGATAGTCAATCAGTGATTCTCTCTCATCATTGATGCTTCTATCTCTCTCTCCTCCCTTCTTCTTTGACATCAATAAAAACATATTTTCAAATAAACAAATGAACAAATAAACAAACAAATAAGGAAAAAGCAAAGCAGAATACTTTAATATCAGTGATTTTTTTCCCTCTGCCTGAAACTCTTGTATGGGGAAGGGTAGGTTCCAGATGTATCCTTTGATAAGCTCAAATTTTCATGATAGAAATACTTGAGTAAAACATGTAATTTTTACAGGAATTTAGAAGTTAGATTTTGTTGTATTTTTATATAAGTGGAAGTCAGATTTGGTAAGACTAATAAAAATGTATAAAGACTTGATATTGTAGTCATCATTCATTCCTTTGAAGTTCAAATATGCAAAGAAGTACAGCTAATGGAACATGATCTAGATCAGTAAAATCATCAACATTTACATGTTAACTGTCCCAAGAGATTTTTATGCAGAAGAATAATAGAGGTTTAGGAACTGAAGACAGATTTTTTTTTTCCAGAGTTCATGCAAACATGGTCTGGATGTATAATATTATGCATGTAGAGAGGCTGAAGATATTTTTTTAATGAAATGTAGAATCAGAGATTCCAACTCAGCAGGGAAAGTAAATTTATTACAAACTTGCAGGACTTATCTGGCACAAGTAGTCAAAGCATCATACTCTGAGAGACATTGTCTTATTGAAAATATAGCTTTAAATTAGTCATGAGTTCATTGTTGGTTGCAGGCATCTCAGTAATCAGGGATTCTAGAATTTATTTAAAAAACCACCATTTATTAACTGCTACTTGACTTTATATTTTTATATGTTTACATGTAAATGGACCTTACTTACACCACTCACAAAATAGAATAGTATATCCCATTTAGAGCTGAGTACATAAACTGAGAGAGGTTGAGTAAGTTTCTCATGGCCTCAGAACCATTAGTGATAAAACTGTGATTTAAAATTAGTTCTGACAGATTTCAAACACTGCATTCTCTTTCTGTATTATGCTGCCTCCTGGACACCTCTCTTATTAACTAACTAGAGGCCCAGCGCAGGATCGAAATCGCACAAGGAGGCGCCCCGCCTCCCACCTCCTGCTGATCAGTCATTATGGCATGACAGGGTGACGACCATTGGCATATTAGCTCTTTATTATATAGGATATTAGTGAATTTGGAGTTATGATCAGAGGAGATAGTAAAAATGAATCTTCAAAGTACCACTAAATCAATGGAGCTTTCCTCCATATCCCATCTGCTGAGTTTATCATGGTTTTATGGGTCATTGATCAATTTTATTTTATTCATTAAATGAAAGTTTATTGATTGTCAGCTATGTACCAAACATTGTTATAGTTACTTTACAGACCAGCAAGGCATGCCTTCTGCAACCTTTCATAATGTATTTCTAGCTACTCTGTCCTAGAAAGCCACTACCCAGATCACTGGTTTCCCCGTTGTGGTGTTTGGGTACAAAGCGATGTAGGCATTATGGCGATGGCCAGCAGGGAGCATTTTCCCATTTTAATAAGTGACACAGGAATTTTGTTAATTCTGAATACAAAATTCATCTGGAATCTGTATACTTCTTCTTGACTATACTTCCAGTTGGTTCAAGACATCATGACCTCTTATCTAAATTAAAACAATAAAATTCTATCACATTATCTCTGATTTATTCTGGCTCCTATCCAACCCATTTCTAACATAGCAGCATACTGAGTTAACCAGTTAACTTTTGAAGCTTAAATTTACTCTGGGTGTGTCACTATGTCTATCCTTTCAATGAATTCCCATTGCTCTTAGAATATGACTTATATGTCTTATAGTAGCCTACCAAGCCCTCTGTAAACTAAGACCTAACTCTTCAAAGTCATTACAAATTAGTCTCCACATTGCTCACACTGCTTCAGTCCTTTTGGCTTCTTTATTTATGATCCATCAAAGATGAACATATCCCAAATAGAGGGTCACCATGAAAAAGGTATACAAGGAAAGAAGTTTGGGCAAGCTTGGCTTTCCTGAAACCTAAGAGTTCAAGGGAAATAATAAAAAAAATAAGCAGAGGAATATTGGGTTTGGTTATATACAGTCCTGATAAACATTACAAGGAATTAGGTTTTAATTCTCTGTTGAATAAAATCATTCTTATTTTTGGGCAAGAAATGAGGTCACCAAAGCTCTATTTGAATGAGAAAATCCTGGATAATGATGCTAATTTAAAAATATTTTTATTTTATTATTATTTGCCATTGAAATATAATTCATATGCTTTCATAGTCACCATTTAAATATGAACACGTTTGGTTGGTTGCAGTGTGTTCACAACCACCACCACTATCTAATTCCAGGACATTTCATCACTTTAAAAATAAACCCCATACCCATTCAGCAGTCACTGCTCATTTCTTCTTCTCCCCTGCTCCTGATGAATGCCAATCTACTTTCTGTCTCTATGAAGTTGCCTGTTCTGGCCATTTCATATAAATGGAATCATATAATGTCTGACCTTTTGTGGCTGGTTTCTTTCACTTGCTATAATGTTTTCAAAGTTTATTATGATGAGTCATGTACTATTAAGGCTAATATATTATGGTTAATATTCCATTGTATGGATATAGTACAGTTAAATTACTTATTCCTCAGTTGAAGGGCTTTCCCTCCACTACTTTTTGGCCATTATGAATTTTATAGCTATGGACATTCATGTACAGATTTTGTATGAGCACACGCTTTCAGTTATCTTAAACGTAGAACTACAAGTATGCTGCAGTCACTATGTAGAAACAGGATGTACCCCCATCCAAAATTTGGTTTGCATATCAAGTCTGAGGATGCCACATACATATCATCACAGTATGAAAAGTTGCATTACAATGAGGCTTTCTGGGAAGAGCAGAAAAACCTCCCACACTGGTTCAAAAATTGCCTTCGGGGGGAAAAAAGAAATGGGGAGTGATTTGAGGTGTTTATTGTGATTGGGGGATAGAGCCAGGGTGATAGTTCCCACAGAAGGAAAGGAGATTGAGTTGTTTGACTCTCTAAACGGTGGTGAAGACGGGATACCCAAACTTTCTTACAAGGTTGCCCAGATGTGGGGTACAAGGGTAATAGGTAGGGGTGACAGACACTTAAAAGCTGTCAGCAGTCAAACATCAATAAATGTGTTCAGACTCTTTATTACAGAGCTTCTAGATATGGTAAATCTATGTTTAGTTTTTGAGGAATTTTCAAACTATTTCCCACAGTGGCTGCACCATTTTACATTACCATCAGCAATATTTCTACTGATTAATTATCTGGTCTTTAGATCTTAGGAGTCAGGATGAAAAATAAAAGGCAAATGTAGCCCTGACCCGTTTGGCTCAGTGGATAGAGCATCGGCCTGCTGACTGAAGGGTCCTGGGTTCGATTCTGGTCAAGGGCATGTACCTTGGTTGCCGGCACATCCCCAGTAGGGAGTGTGCAGGAAGCAGCTGATCGATGTTTCTCTCTCATTGATGTTTCCAACTCTATCCCTCTCCCTTCTTCTCTGTAAAAAATCAATAAAATATATATATATTTTTTAAAAAAGGCAAATGTAGTTCTGTACATTTTTGTTTATTACTTCCTTCTAGCAAAGACAATGACAACAAATTGAGAAGAGTACTGTGAGTTTTTTATGTTCTTAAAATTTGCCATCTGGAAAGTCGCATTATTCCCTAGAGGGGAAGACACAAACAGGGTGTTCTTTGACTCACCCTCATCAAAGGGTCATTTCTCACTGAACTAGGAAAATACTTTCCAGATGGAAGTCAGCATGCTACAACGAACAGCCGGGCTTTCTAAGACATGTAGAAATTACTAATCCAGTCTGGACAGGGAATCCTTGGGACCCTCACATCACTGAGATGTTTGGTTATTCCCACCAAAGCTACAAAACTCATCATTGGTTGTCTCTCCTCTATTTGATGCCAAGGAGCACATATCTTTACTTAAAGTCAGCAGGAACTCTCAGTAAAAGAGGAAGATTTGGACATGACAGATTTTAGGCACCAGCATAAGCCCATCCTTTTGTCTCCATGGTCTGGATTACTCTATACCTTCAGTAGCAAATGTTGAGTGTTAAGTCTGATCAAATAATCAAATAGATATCCCCCTTCCCTGGGAAACTGACCTTTAGATCATTTTGCAACTGACATTCTTTTTTGCTTAGACCACATTCCATTTACTAAGACCAGTAACTTTCCCCATTGGACTTGCCCAGGATCCAGACCCACCCAGAAATTCCCACCAAAGAAAGGCTGCCTAGCGTGCTTTAAAATCTATGCCTCCCTGTCCCTGAGCGTTGGAACCATTTTGGGGCTCAGCTCACATGACTTCCAGATGATCTAAATTTACAATTCTTTACCACTTTTTGGCTTCATGCTTACCTAATATTAAGAAGTGATTATCTTTCTACTAACCTGCCTTCAAATGGTAGGAGGTTATCTAAATTCTCATGGTAGTGAAACTGCTTGGGAAAAAAATAAAAGAAAGCAAAAGGAAAGAGTGAATTTCTTCTACTGCCAACCATTAAATATATCATGTGGGCTTGTTATTTAAGCATTTGTGATGCCTCAGTTTCCTCACTGAGTAAATAAAGGAAAAATCAATAGAAAACTTGCAAGATCTCTTCCAAGTCTAAATTCTGTATGTGGGTAATTAAGGAGACATTATCCTTTGTCTTAGAATAAAAATTATTAGATTAAATGACATCAGTGTACAGTCTTGGCCAGTAAACAGCAACCAAAGGGGGAAAAATCAGTGATGAGTAATGATTTTCAAGAAATGCTCATTGAAATGGATAACAGGAAGTATCTAACTAAAGTTCAAAATAAATGAACTAAAGAGAGAGCTTAAGGTTACATATTCAAGAGAAAACATAAGGCTTCAGGAATTCGGTCTTGCCTATCCAACATACTGAAACACCTTTATAGCTTTTCTGGTCTAACTATAGTGAAAATATTCCAGAAGAGACTTGGATTAAAACCATTATACTCAATCAAACTAAATAATATTGTATTTAGAAGCAATTTAAATGTCTTTTCGCTCTTGGATAAAATAATTTCAGTGGGAGGGATATTGAGGACAGTTTTTCTATACTAGTGTGTTAGATCATTACATTCTAAGCAATTTGTTATGAAACTGGTAACTATTTATTAAAATAAACCTTTATTGTTGAAAGTATTACATATGTACCCTTTCCCCCCTCATTGACTCCTTCTAGACCCCCCTCATCTCCTCGCCACCACAGGCCTTCAAGATACTATTGTCTATGTCTATGTCTATGTGTTATGCATATATGCATACAAGTTCCTGGTTGGTCTCTTCCCACCACCCACATACCCCTGCCTTCCCCCTGAGATTCCACAGTCTGTTTTTCTAAATTTCTGAAATTTATAGAATACCATTTAACACTTCATTTTACCTGCACATGGCTAACATGTATGTCTTATCACCACTTACATGTGTAAGTACCCTAATGAAAGCTCACAAATTTGATTCTACTCTTATTCTCCCCAAGACCTAACCCCAGTCTGGTCAAAGGGATATCATTTCAAAAACTATTAATGAGTATCTCTCACTAATTTGGACTCAAGAAACCAGTGGTGATTTCCTGAATTCTTCCTTCATGCTAAACAATTGTCCAGATTACTCTGATGGATTCTTTGGCAAAAGTGTTTTCCAACATTCACACCAAAGACTCACTTTGTTTATTATATGCACTGATACTGCTCCTTCCACCACTGTGACATGGTGCAAAGTTGTTCTTCAATTCTCCCCCCTGCAACTAGAATGTATACATTTCCTCTTGCATTTATTAAAAGTACCACCAACAGCATGATTAGTCATATTGTCCAGCTCAAATTTTCCTGGGAACATGAAATACTCACAAATGATCTTATCCACAGAATAGATGACAGTTCACAGATTATCAAAATATAGTTTTCTTTCTACTGGACTACACTGTGTGTATCAGATAACAGAGTTGCATATATACTGTGTGATTTTGGAAAATCATTTGGCCTATTATTCCAATTTTCTCATCTATCAAGTGGGGGTTATAAACCTTATCTATTATTCTTGGTGGTTGTAAGTAGGTAATGTGCAATGGGAACTGTATAACACTGAACAATGCCTGCTAATGATGTCAACTACTTGTTACACATGCTTATTTAGTTCATAAGACTTTGCTCTTTTATATTACAGTGGTAAACAAAATAGTTTACTGTCAGACAGCTGTGGGTATGATAGCTCATTTGATCACTTACTATGTGAACTTGGGTAATTTGCTTAACTTCTCTGAGCCCATTTTCTCATCTATAAAATGGGCATAAGGATGATTAGGTACTCTGGAATTGTAAACAGAGATAATGCATGCAAATCACTTAGCCTGATGCAGAGTAAGAACTGAAATATAGGTGTTATCATGGACTTGGAAAACAATAGTACAAAATAAGCTTTGACATAAACTTCTTTATACAGCAAGTCTGAAGAATGGGAGTGACATCTAATGTTTTCAATTAATGGAATGCCCTAGCCACATCTGGGAGGGGTAGGAAAGAGCTGCTTATAATTCAACTATATATTCCTTTTAGTCATGTTGTTATTTTGGTTTAAGAAAGTGCAAGAACCAAGAGAATTCGAGTGTCTATTCCTACGACTTGTGTATTTGAGGATCTAAGTCAACGTTAGAAAATCAGGTTCTCTCATATCCGTTTCAAGCACTGCTGAAACACAAAGAAGGAACAGTTCAACCCCATCATATCAAACAGTCTGAATTAAATCCCTTCCTTTATATCCCTTCTCATCATGCCAAAAGGTGCCATTCTGTATGATGCTTGCATAAAACAGAAGCAAAAAAACAGGTGGCAATAGTTCATTGTAATGCGGAGGTGCAACCAGGGACTCCTTTGGTATAGTAATTGTCTCCTGGCTGACAATTACCATCCATGCCAATTAGAGCAAGATAAATGCCTTTCCATGTGGTAAGAACTGAAAAATGGCTGCTGCTCATTTACTACAAGTCATTTGTGTCCATAATTTGTCTGAGGGTTTTTTTTAATCTACTATTTTTTTTTTACTCAGGTAAAAATGTTGAACAAAAAAAAAAGGGTATTCCTGAGACTGACACAAATTAACATGTGAAATATGGGTCAGCATGCATCTATGACTATTATTCTGTTGCCCATTAGCAAACTGGAGATTTCATTACCCAGCACAGCTCCCTGAAGATCTAATAGAAAAATGATGTGGGTGAACTACACAGAGACATTAGAGAGGGTGATGAAGAAGGGAGCTGGAGGGAGGTAGAGCAGAGATGCGGCAAGGAAATGTGCATTAGACAGTGAATTATGCTTCAATTTTAATCTTTCCACCTACACTCCTTATGGTCTCTCCATGTGCCTCATTTCTGCTCTGACTTGTAAGTTAAGTAACTTCAAATTACACATTTTGTTTCTTAAAGGAATAAAGTTAGATGCCTATCAAAGGACTCAGAGGTCATGTTTGGGTGGTGGTTCATCATATCAGCTGACAGATAAGCCTTTAGACAAATCTTTGTTTTCTAGGGGACTGCACCTGCCTCCTATTCCCATTGATGGTCTTTGCCTGTTTACAGGCATTGGAACTGCAATTCAGGACCTGGGTATTTCAGAATCCCAACAGGTTTGCTCTCTTTTAACAAAGATTTATCATCACAGAGCAAATAGCATGTCCTTTATCAGAGAGGAGACATTCAATGCACAGAAAGGTTAAAATAACACTGATAGGCTTGCAAGTCCTTTTTGGTTGGGAAAGCAATGCAGCTCTCTTTCTTCCTCTCTCTCTTTTTCTAATTTAGTGTCTGTGCTAGAGAATTTAGGTGGGTAAATTCTTTTCCACATATTTTGATTTGGGACATTCAGTTATTTTACATAGTACAGTTGTAGAAGTCCAACAGATTAGACCCATATGTATTCCAAAAGTTACAAATGTGTGAGTACATTGTGTGTGACTATATGTGTGATTAAGTACTAATATGTACTTGTGAGCATGTGTGAATGTTGCGTGCACATGTGCAAGCATGTGAGAATGTCTGTGTATACATTCAGGTATATGTGAATGTGCACCAGTCTGTGTAGGCATAAATGAGTGTGCATGTGTATCTGATATGCTCTCAGCTTGCAATGATCATATATTGTATTGCTACTGCTTTGTGGAATCTATAGTGTTCTATAATTCAATTTCATTATTATAGATAGCTACATAAGATGCACAATTTTAAAGCTTTAACAATGGAACAAAACTGTGAGTCATTTATCATACTATCTAAATATATATTGTAATATATTATATATATATTATAGATACATATTAGTATTTATATTCATTCCAGTATATATATGTATGTGTATATATACACATATATACATATATCAGAACTTATACATCCTTTCTGTTTTTCCTAATTCATACATTTTCCTTTCAAAAAAATTCTGAAAAGGTGTCTTTTTTAAAAATATATTTTTATTGATTTCAGAGAGCAAGGGATAGAGAGAGAGATAGAAATATCAATGCTGAAAGATAATTACTGATCGACTGCCTCCTGCATGCCCCCTGCCACTGGGGATTGATCCAGCAACTCCAGCATGCGCCCTTGACCAGGATCAAACCAGGGACTATTCAGTCCATAGGCTGATGCTCTATCCATTGAGCCAAACCAACCAGGGCTGAAAAGGTGTCTTTAATTCAAATAAAAATGAGGTTCTTGGCATCCTTTTTTATCCTCACTCTCTACATCCCCCCAACTTGGCACCAGTAACTGTAGCCATTCTTGCTAAGAATTTCCTATTATAATTTTGCAGTTTTGGAGCAACTTACTCCTTTCTGTGCAGAAAACTGGAACATGAGTCGCTTTTGCCTATGAAGGTGTTTCAAACAGGATGGCTTTCATTTCTCAAAACATAGCCAATCTAATATTCCAGAGAGCACCTTTCGTAGATGTCCTCTTGAATTCTAAAGCAATTCTTTTTCACAGCAACTTTTAGTGAGTTAAAACTTTTAGCTTTATTGCTTCTTTCTGGACCCAGACAGTGTGAGTACATCAGCACAGAGTATAAATGGAGCCATTCTGGGGCATATGTAGCTTGCTCTAAAAACTTCAAAACAAACAAGAATAGATTTTAAGCAAGGGAGAAGCTCAGCTTCTTAGGATATTTCGTCTTGCTTCAAGGGCCATTGAATACCAAAGAAGGTTCTCGTGTATTTAACCAGATGGAATTCATTGGATTGAGTAGATTCAATATTAAGTCCTTCGATTTTCTCAAATGTCACACTCTGTATAAGTTAGAGGGGTTTAGAAAGAAGGTGGCCAGCTGTTCCTGTGCTTTTAGTTTTAGGGTGGGAAGTCATTCACCACAAGCCTGCAGACACTCTCTTTACTGGGACTCCTTTCTCCAGGGTGAAGGAGGAGACTGAGGAGTCTGATCAGCATCAATCGCAGTCCCAGAGACAAGTTGCAGTGAAACGTGTGTTTCAGTTGAGAAAAGATATTGAGACTGCAGTTCAGTTCTAAGCACAATGCTAAATTAACTCTGTATTCCTCTCAACCTTTGGTTCATTATTTGCTCGGTGTAGAGTCTTTGTTAAAGTCAGTGTGTGTGTGTGCATGTATGTGTGTGTGTGTGTGTGTGTGTGTGTGTGTGTGTACACGTACATACAGGATTTAAGAAATTCTAGACAAGAACCTGAGAGATCTCAACACTGTACTCAATACTCAACATAGTAGATAGTCAGTAAATGCTTGCTTATTGACAATCTGGCTAATCCCTTGGTTCTTGATCTTTTAAGAGATATACATGCTTTTGAAAATTTGATGAAACAATTTCTGAAAAATAAAGTTACATTTACGCAATACATTATTTTATATAAAATGCACAGAGAATTAAGTATCTACAAAATCCCCTTGTGGGTACCCAGAAATACTGAACTTCCAAATGCACTTCCCCAAACTAATTCTGTTCCTTTTTCACACAAGCAGAAACTAAGTGCAACAAGTCAAAACTGTAACATAGGCCTGCTGTGAATTAATGAGAACCTGTGGCAAGTGGAAGAGCTCATGAACCTTCTAAAGGGGGTTCTTTAATCCACTCCAGCCAGCCAACTGTTGGCAGGCGGAAAGCAATCCCAGTGACATCAGAATTCCTGGTATATAAAGACGAGTCCAAACATTATTTGTTTAGGTGTAAACTTTATTAATTTTAAATAGTGACAGCTAACTTTAATTATTGAAAAAAATACTGGACTGGCCAAAGAAAACCTATACCTAACAACTATTTCTGAGTATGGGTCAAATGTTTCTCTCTCTTTCAATTACTATACTTCATGTATACTGAGATTGTTCCATTCATATTACAAATATTCATTAAGCTTCATTACATTCAAAACCCTGGGCCCAGTCCTATCAAAAGCACAAAGATGAATACAAGAAGAGTTGGTATCCTTGAACTTAATACCGGTATCTTAATACATAATGTGGACAACAAGAGGCCATGCAGCTGTTTGTGTGGAGAAACCACTTAGTAACACGGGAAAAGCCATGGGCTGTAATGCTTTGCTGAACTTCTATCCTGTTCATCAGCTGGACTGGCACACAGTAGGACAAAGTCCATGACTCTTTTTGATTTGTCTGGTCCGAAGTCCATGTTAGGTCATTGTTGGTTTGGTGGTGGAACTGGGGAGCGGCTCACACACCTGCCCTTATGTGAAGCTCTATGGAGAGAGACTTACAGCAAAAAGGGAATTGTCTTCAACCCCCATCCCTTCCACTGCTCAGCAGTGTGATTTTTGCCCAATAGTTGCAAATAGAGAGACTCTCCTCTGGCCAGAATCTGCATACTAGTAGTAGATATACAGATAGGAATGATACAAGGATCATTTTACAAGCGAAAATATCCAATTCATTCATATTTCAATACTGGCAGTGCCTACCCTATACATTATAACTAAAACAAGTATTTGTGAATCAGATTTTCTCATGCAGAATGAGTAGATGTGTACGTGAGTGTGAGTGTGCGCATTTCCTTCATGTTTCCAGTTTATGTGAGTACATCCATATTTCTTCTCTTGTTTTCCTGAGTTTATAAATACCTCTAGTACCAGACTTCAAATGTCCATGTGGCTAAGGGTTGACTTAAATCCTCTATAGTATCTCTTCTTTTTTATTCCCTCTTGTAGAATAAGCTACCCCTCACTTTGTAGAGTACATGACAGTGTCAGACTTAGCTGTAGGCAGCAGGAAGCTTCTAGCTGAAATTAGAAGGCTGGGGGGAGGGGGGGAGAGAGAGAGAGAGAGAGAGAGAGAGAGAGAGAGAGAGAGAGAGAGAGAAACAAGACTAAGGGAATATCTCACCCAGAGATTTTAGAACCTGGTGGGAAATTAGCATTGAAGATGTAAATGAGGTTAGGGAAATTAAAAGGATTAACTGGTTTACAGGGATTTATATGAAAATGAAGAGAAGATCACTGAAAGCCTCTGGGATCTGCTCCCCCTCAGCAGAATTAAAGCTGGTTTTGCTATAGGTGTGTGTGTGTGTGTGTGTGTGTGTGTGTGTGTGTGTGTGTGTGTGTGTGTTTCTCTTCTTTTGCTGCTACTTCCGATTTGAAAGCATTGGGACAGTAATGAAGAATTGTTCTTGGCGCCACATTTGCTCTTTCTTCCACTTTGTGCCACCTCTGTCCAGAGGGTGACACCGAGTAAGCTTACCTGTCTGATTGCTATGTTGTACTTTGCATTGTTATTAATGGCGACTCACTGGAATCCATGGAGAAGGGAGATGTATAGCCTTTAGAACCATTTTAGATTTTCTAAAAATCAGAGGTATAGACACCATATTGGAAATAGTTGTTTTTATGTATAGCTCATCCATGGTGGCCAGACATGGTTTTCAGAGCTGGCCATTCTTTAGTTATTGCCTACTGGGTGAAGTCAAAGAATAATTGAGCTTTGCAATATATTGTCTAAAAATGTTAAACCACCAAACCATTAGGAAGAAGAAGGAGTGTGAGTTATAACCTGGACAACCATTCACACTTTATTGCTACACCAGGAGAGTCTTAGGTAACCTGGGGTGAAAGCACAGTGACTTGCATCTCAGTTCAGTCCTCTCCCTTTTTCATCCATAATATCCTGGCTGCTCATGCTCTGACACCTGCCCTTAGTGTCTTACTTTGCTTCCATATTCCGTCCAGTCATTGCTTAGTCAGTGCTTAAACTTACCTGAGGCTCTAGTAATTAACTCACTATTTCACCTTTAGGCTTGAAACTTATTTCCTCCCCCCATGTTCTAGTTTTTCAGACCAATTTCACTTAAACTAACATCTGAAATAACCCCAGAATTCTCCCCCCCCTCCCCGATATTCCACATGAAGACCTAAGCAAGCATAACATGCCAGCTGGCTCTTGCTCTCATTCATTTACTAGCTCTGGATTGAGTGGATAATCATAAGAATGCAGCTTTGCATGGGGATGGAGACCAACAGTTAAGTTTGTAAAAAATAGGTGCTTCTGTTTTAAAAAAGTACGCTGGCAACATTTCATGGTATTAAATACATATACATATACATATACATATACATATACATATACATATACATATACATATATATTTGAGCCCAAGGGACAAGTAAAATAGGTTTGATAAAAATGCCAATATTTATGAAAAATGATGCTTATTTTGCATATTGATTATGACTGAATGGTGATAATTTAATGGTCTACTTTATAAATTAACTTCATAAAATGTTCATAAATAATTAAAATGAGTAAAGCAAATACACTAAGCATAACTAACTTAAATTATAATCCAGATGTGAAAACATTTTATAAGATATCATTACATATTTTTCCTTTTATATTTTTGTTTCATTACTAAATGGTAGATGGCATCTATAATATATATTGAGTGAAAAGATCTGGATTTTCTTCATGGGCTAAATATTTTCAACACTTTAGTATTTCTACTATAAAGTGGACTTGGATATTTCAGACCTATTTATAAATTATATTTTTTGAAATTATATTGAAGTGTTTGAATGATTCTATTAATAGCAGTCGATATTGCAAATTTTATGACACAATATTTATCATCATGCAAATCTTAAAACAATGGACTTAAGAAAACTTACTGTAGTCCCAACCAGTTTGGCTCAGTGAATAGAGAGTTGGCCTGTGGACTGAAGGGTCCCAGGTTTGATTCCAGTCAAGGGCGTGTACCTTGATTTTGGGCACATCCCCAGTGGGGGTGTGCAGGAGGCAGCTGATCAATGCTTCTCTCTCATCTATGTTTCTAACTCTCTATTCTTCTCCCTTCCTCTCTGCGAAAAAATCAATAAAATATATTTTTTTTAAAAAAAAAGAAGAAAAAAAACTAACTGTAGTCAAAGCTTTCAACCAAATTCTTCTCTTTCAAACCCTTGAAAGTTTATAAGGAATATTCAGTTTTGAACAAGAATTTCAAGTCTGCTTTAGGGATTATACAGGGTGGGGCAAAGTAGCTTTATTGTTGTGAGTACAGAAAACACAGTTTATCCCTGTATCATTATTTATTAATTATTGTAGCATTTTCCATACAAACAGCTGTAAACCTACACTTGCTCCATCCTGTATAATTAGCTGGGTGTTAACTGCAAAATAGAGAATGACAAATCTAACAGAATCATTTGCCTCCCAGAATTGTGACATGTATTACTTCAGCCTGAAGATCCAGCTCCTCAGAGCCTTGACTCAATAAGAATCAAGCCTCCCTTATTTAATCTCCTGCTACCCCAACAGAGGTGCTGGGATTAACCTCCCACAGAGGCTTGGGGTTTTGAATCCAGAGTGAACTCCTAGGAACATACAAGACCATCAAGCTTTGGCTTTCTGCAAAATTCCCGCTTTTTTAAAATCACATATCCCAAGATTGTGTGTGTGTGTGTGTGTGTGTGTGTGTGTGTGTGTGTGTGTGTGTGTAGTCCCTGTGTGCCTGGAAGGAATTAGAGAACTTCTTTGAACTCCAGTTAACTGGGAATCTGATAACGTACCCGGTGTATGAACTATTTTGTCCACAAGGAGGTTTTCTGAAACCATGGGTTTTTCTCTTTAAGCTGGTGTCGTTTTTCTAAGCCAAGTGATGATGGTACAATCCCAGAGATGGCTCCCAGCATGTTTCAATAACCAGAGCAGTCTCCTTACATGTGGACATCAACTAAATCATGCTTCTTTTTCCTGGGACCTGGCTTCAGGGGCTTCCGATCTTCCAAAATCAGATGCATCCTTGTAGCAAACTGATACTGAATCCCAACTTTACCCGGCTTTAGTTTTTAGCCCCTCTTCCCATTGGGCTTGGTGAACACCCAGCAAGTCCCATTACTGAGCTCACTTAGATTATAAAAACAGACTTAGAATGATTTATTTTGTGGGAAGCTGGTGTGACTGGCAGAGGAATCCATCCCGGGGGCCTGAGTTATGATGTCAGACCTATCATTTGTTAACTATGTAAACTTGTCAAGTTATTTAAACTTTGAGCATTTTTTTCTCTTGTTTGAATAATTATCCCTAGAAAGTTTGTTTTATGAATTAAATGAAGAACCACACTTAAGTATCCCTTTATAATCTCTAAAGCATTCAATATTTTCTTACTTATTTAGCAAAGTTATAGTGGATTCCCACGATAGGGTAGGCACTAAATTGTGCTTGCAATACACAGAGTAAGGCATGATCACAGCCCGAAGCTGAAAGCAGAATGGAGGCAGCACTGTGATCAATAAAGGTAGTTGGTGGCTTCTGGAGTAACTGTGGGCCATTACTGGGTCCTTGGCGTCTGCAGCCACGCTGTACAAACCCCTTCCGATCAATTGTAAAAGCATCCATTTCAGCACTAAGCAATCTTGTGAAAAGTGGTAGCATGTTTTCTTAAAAGCTACTTGCTTTGGGCCATATTCCAATCAAGTTCTTCTTTGGAATTTATATCAATGCACGTTGCACTTTCTTTAGCAAACAGGCCTAATTAGAGTGAGCTAAGGAAAAAGCAAGAGAACAGCAGTGGGTTTGCAAAGCCAGGGAATGTTTAGGAATGAAAATGTATTTTATTAGTGTGTTTAAACCTAATAGCTACCCTCATATACTAGTATAATAAGAGATTTAGCAAACACACACACATACACACACACATACATATATACACACACATATATATCTATATTAGTTATATATATCATATATATGCCATATATATATGATATAGATATATATATATATCATATATATATATGATATATATATATCTATATCATATATATATATATATATATATATATATATATATATATATATATGCAGATTTGGGCAAAAGTAGGTTTACAGTTGTAAGTATGTGAAACACTGAGTTTATCCTTGTATTATTGTATTATTTTCTTTTTTTCCTTTTTATTGAATTTATTGGGGTGACACTGGTTAACAAAATTCTACAGGTCTCAAAATTCTACATCACACCATCTATACACTGTTTATTGTGTTCACCACCCAGTATTTTCCATACAAACAACTGTAAACCTACTCTCTCTCTCTCCCTCTCTCTCTCTCTCTCTCAATCTGAGACCAAGCTTATTCCAAGTACTTCTTTGCAAAGAGAATTTAAGCAAGACATTTTTCTTAAAATCATATATAATACTAGAAATCTGAGTCTAATATTTGAAAGGTTTCCTAAGAGGGTTAAAGGTTTAGTTCCTCAATCTATATCTTCTTGGTGTTTGTGGTGTTGTCTGATGGTAAGAAATAGAAAGTGGTTGTCACTTTAACATGTTCTATGACTTTTGGTTGGAAATTTACACGACACTTTTGGTATCGTGAAAAACTTCCCCCTGCAATTATGTCTAGGCCTTTGATACAGCAAAAGAAGGTCAGTCCCTCAGGGTATCATTGAGGGTTAATATACGGGCCTGAAAGTGATCAAATGCAATTTACCAGAGGCCTTGAGGATTCCTTTTGAGGCTACTTGCCATGACCAACTGCCCTATTTTCTTCCTCAGGCTCAATATTTTAACTCAGTTCTCTGGAGGAAAAGCTGTACGCCTATCACAGCTCAACATGCAAACATAATAAATTGAAAGCTAATGGAAAGTGTGCCCTATTGTTTTCTGCACAACTCTGCCTTTTTTACTGTTGTGCTTTTTACATTTTAAATGAACAATATTAACAGTTATTGATTGGAAAAATTAATTATGCAAATTTTGCAGGTCTTATGTAATATGGCGATTTTAAAAGACTTAATGAGTATTGAGTGGCAAATTATACATACCAAGTTATAGTTCTTGATATTGTTTCCTTTACCCTCCCTGACCCCCCTTACAGGTTCCCAGATTTTCTTCTTAGCCTGGCAAACTCCTACATATTCTCAAAAATATATCTCTCCCAGGAACCTACTGTATCCCTTTCTTCCCACCAAGATTGGGTTGTATGATTCATCTCTATGTTCCCAGAGCACCCCACCCACACTTATATCATTGATTGTTTTGTTTATTCATTCGCATATTCTTTTTGCAAACATATATCGAATGTTTACAATAATCTAGAATATTGTATATTGAAAGTACCCATTTACAGTAGTCTCCTCAACTATTTTATAAGCATCATAAATGCAAAGATCAGGTCTGATTTATCTTCCAGTCCCCAGGTTCCAAACCAATTCTGGAGACAGTAGATACATAATAAATGTTTGTTGTACTGAGTCACTGGTATAAGCTATGGGATAGTCTCACCAAAGCTAATCTAATTACCAGGGTAAATGAGTCAAAGTACTGTGTGTTACTATTAACTCATTTGATCATTATGACTTGTAAATATAGTTATATTCAAAATTGTCTTGTGTGCTTTCTCTGAATAGAAAGCTACAGCTAAACAATGAACATGCTGATGTCAGTGGTCTCAAGCCTGCATTTGTTGAGTAATACACCTATTCAGAATATTTTTTGCTATACTGTTTGATAGTTCAACAAAGTTGTTTTAAAATACATAATAGAAGCTGGGTGTTAGGCTTACATAGCATACAAGTAGCTTACCTGGACTGCCGTACATACGGACTGCTTATGCTAAATATACATTTCCACAGGTATTTGACTTTGAGATTTCTGCCCTATGCCTTACAAAAATGCTACCACGTGTAGAATCTGTTGCTTTGTCAACACAACTATTCAATTGTGATATAATGTTTTACTACAAAAATAGTCTTTTGTGTCAATTTTAAAAATCATTTCTAAGTTTGTATATATCTTTAAGATAAAAGAGATATTTCCATGTTAAGTATATCTTAGCAACATATTTCATAGCCCATACATACCCCAACCATGTATACATGAAGATGTACACTATATGTGTGATGCTGATCCTCATCATGTGACACCTTGTCAGTTTCCCTCATCATCTTGTGTCTACTCCAAATCTTTTTATTTGTATTGACAGAGGATCTTTTTAATCTCATGAGATAAATCAGTTTATGTGAAATGTTATTTAAGATCAAAAGATCTGGTACTATAGAAGTTCACATGGAAAAGGAAAAAAGCATTCCAAGCAGAAGGGACCACGTGAACAGAGATTGAGAAGATAAAATAATTTGGCCTATTAGTAACTGGGGTGTGCAAAGAGATTGCAGGAGTCAAGGTCCTTTTTAAAAGACTTGGAATAGCATGGTAAAGAGTTTGGGATTGGCCCTGTTGCATAGCCATTTGAGTATGTGTTTTATATAATAAAAATAATTTGTTTTGGAAAGTGAGTTCACATTCTGGAGGATAAATTAAAGTAGTGTGAGACTAAAGTTAAAGACCCAAGTGAGAGGAATTACAATAATATTGGGATGGGGATAAATTGGCAATGAAAGTTGAATAGACTCAACTTGAGAAATCATTATGTTGCAGATAAAATGAGGAGGTGCAAATATAAAGTATTTTTTCAAAAGCCTCTTTTGAAAGAAAAAATCTCAAAATCTTGGCCCGATCTCCTCACAAACGTTTGTAGACTTTTTAAAAAAGATAATTACATTCCTATTTGGTTATTTAAATATGTTGATGTTTGTTACCAGGTTGGTTAAAATAAATTTAAATATTTATATTTCTATCACAAAATATAATTCATGGCATTCCTAAGAGGGAATTATATTTTGTTAAAATTATGTGAATAAGTTTTATCACCATACAACATCTCCTTTGTGCTAAATAGAGTTTTAGACCTTCTTAGGCATTAGGCACATAGCAGTGATTAGGAAAGTTTCCTTCCCTCAAGCACCCGGTTTTTTATATGTAGATTTTCACTCTTAACTTCTAATATGCTCTCTTGGTTTTAAATTAATATTTTAACCTACATTGAAGAATATTACTGCAGTGGTACTTGCATGTAAGGGCAGCACCAAACAAAACTAAATAATTCAAAACTTTTTCAATTCATTCTTGAGTGATTGTGAAAGAATAATAAAAAACCCAAGTCTAAATTATTAAAGAAGCAAATGTGAAAATCCCATGGCCCTCAGAATTATGCTAATAGAGTTAATAATATTTTAATTAATCATAGTGAGTTTGACTGGTTTAAATCTTATCTTTAGGAAAATGCTTAGCATCTTTTTTTGATTGTCCATTTTGATAGAATTATTGTTTTTCTCAGAACAAGCTGTAAATGCATAGCATAAATAAATTAATTCGTATTAAGTATTTGGAGAATGATATGGTCATTGTGAACATATGAAAAGAACTGAGCATTAAAATTATGGTGATGATTCAAATCTTCTTTCTCACCATCCTTTATTTGGCGACCTTATTAACTGTCTCTGTGGTAGGACAAGTGAGTGCATTATTTCATAGCTTTCTGAGTGCTAAGTTTTGGATTGTTTTTTAATTAGCATTTTAATTGCTCATCAAAGAAATTGAAGACAGAGTCAGAAAATGGATCATTTGCTAATCCCTTTGGTACCAGTCAATGATAAGTTTTCCCAAGGTCAAGTGCCTTCCTAATGGAAGGGTGCACTATGTTTTGAGCTCCCTGACAAGTGATATGGCTATGCTGGGGCTGGCCTCTAGTAAGAGATTGCTTTCCTTCTTCCTTTCTGAGTTGTTGGTTAATCAAAAAAAGAAAGTGGCCTGGTGAAGAGTTTATCACTTTGTAAGGAAAAGATAGGAGACTCACAGGATATCCCTGTGATCAAGGTTAGGTCAGTGTAGAGTAGCCATTTTCTATCCGAGTTGAGATGTGAACCTGTTGGATCAATGGGCTGTTTGTGAACAACAGATATTTGATATGATTTTTTTTTTGTACTGAATGTGTTTTGAAATAGAGACTATAGAGACTATAAAGACCTCTTTGTATCCCTTAGAATACTTAAACTAGCTAGCTCAAAGTTCTAGGCAAAGTTCAATTGTCCTTACTTACCTGTGATTGAGGTATTTCCAGAGCAGTCATAATTTTCCTTAGACTTTGCTATAAGGGTAACACCTAACAATCTCAGCACCTAATATCAGATAATGTTAATCTCAATATTCAGCTTCTACAGATCCTCTTGTATATGCTACATATCCTACTTGAATATATATACATAAATATATCTCCTATATAATGAAAGAGAAACATGCAAAGTAACCATCGCTCTGCTATGCTCAAGCCACGCCCACAAGCCACACTAACCAGCCAATGAGGAGTGAGTATGCAAATTAACCCACAAAGATGGTGGTAATTTGCATACACAGAGCAGAGTGGGAGCCAGCAACTTGGGGGGACATGGCTCCTTCAGTCGCTCCCTTGGTCACTCCCTTGGGGAAATGTAGCTCCCCCAGTCACCAGACGGAGAGCAGAGCAGGAGAGTCAGAGGCTTGGGGGGACATGGCTCCTTTGGTCAGGGAAAACCAAGAGCATGGGAAGCCCAGAGGAGGGGAGCACCAGGAATGCTGGGAATCGTAGTTCTGGTGGCAGTCGAAACTCCTAGACACTAGAGCAGTGCTTCTCAACCTTGGCTGCATATTAGAATCATCTGGAAATCTTTAAAATCTTGATTTCTGGGCCTCATCCTCCGGTAATTCTGTTTCTTTGTTATGGGGCCACAACATTAGTAACAAAGAAACAAAATTTCCGGAGGATGAGGCCCAGAAATCAGGATTTTAAAAATATTCCCAGGTGATTCTAATGTGCAGCCAAGGTTGAGAACCACTGCACTAGAGCAAAGTGAGCCTGGAGCAAGTTACTGTTGCAGTGGGGGATGGAGGGAAAGCAAAGGTGAGAGACATAAGTAAAGTCAGAGTGTCTAGGAAAAATTAAAGGGAAGATATCCTAAAACTTCCAGGAAATCTCCACCAATGTAGCAAAAAAAAACAAACAAAAAACCTCTATTATTCTGTGAGCAGCAAACCAAACTTGGTTGGGGGTCTCAGACAATTCGCTCATATGATTGCAAAGACAGACAGAAACTCCCGGATTGGAGAGGGCTCCCCTGAGGGCTCCCAAATTGGAGAGGGTGCATGTTGGGCTGAGGGGTGCCCCCTCCACTCCCCCCCTCCCCAGTGCATGAATCTTCATGCACTGGGCCCCTAGTATATATATAATTTATGAATTCTTTTAGTTTAGTTATGTATATACTAATAAAATTCATGAAATAAAAGTTAGCACAAGTCCTCAGGAAGGCATTCCTATGGAGAGCTAAAATAACATAAAATAACTGTTGATTTAATCCCCTAGGATTGTCAAAACATATACTGTGTACCCAGCACTGTACTAGCACCATGGAGACATAAAAAATAAGCATTTGATTTTCAAACTTTATAATGAAAAATATTGATGCAAGCAAGCCTTTATGAGTGAACCTATGAAACTTTTGTGTAAATGATTATATGTTCATGATGTGGTTATTATTTTTGTCATAACATAGAGGAGAGAAGGAACATGGCACCTTTATGTAGAAGGGTGTGGGTAAGGGATCTATTCTGAAAGAATACTCATTCCTCATATCACTCACCTAGAAACAAAATCTGTATCTTAGGCATCTGTATCTTAGGCATAAAGACATAGACCTTGGTGTGTACAGTGTAGAAATCTTTGTTTTTCTGAACCACAGTGTTGTATTTATGTCTAAAAAGAGTACCCTGGGTGTATCTTGAGATGGAATTAACATATGTGGAATGGTGGTTATAGGATAAATTTGAGATATAGGATAAGTAATGAGTTTTTTGTGTATCAAACTCTATGAACCAACTATTAAAAAGTATTAAAATCTTGTATTCCCTCTGAGAGAACAGAGGAAAGAATGTACTAAACAACCTGTGCGAAGGATGCTAGGGGGGAAAGATGCAGTTCTGTTGAATAACCAAAGAAATCCCATGCATCTGGGAGTCCCTAAGTAAGGGATGAGTGTCATGAGTTAGAGTTGTCAGATTGGCAGGTGTATTTGTTCCCTGTGGCTGCCATAACAAAGTATTACAAACTGAGTGGCTTAAAACAATAGAAATTCATACTCTTATATTGGAGGCTGGAACTCTGAAATTCAGGTATTGGCTAGGACATGCTTTCTCTTGTAGTTCTGGGTGGTTGTTGGCAGTCCTTGGTATTCCTTGACTTGCAACTGCAGAACTCTAATCTCTGCCTGTCTTCCCTCTGTGTGTCTTCCCATGGTGTTCTCTCTGTGAGTGTCTGTTTCTGTGTCTCTTCCGTTCATGTGAAAACACCAGTCACATTGAATTAAGGAACCACCCTACTGCAGTGTGACCTCATTTTAATATACGTCTCAATTACATATGCAAAGACACATTCACAGGTACCAGGGGTTATTGTTTCAATATATTTGTGGGGACACAATTCAGCACACAGCAGCAGGGTTGATAAGCTCTGCCAAAGAGCTGTTTTATTCAATGGGACTGGTGTGATCTGACTTATTTTAGACGGTATAATTCCACTAATAAGACATTTTAGAAAAGGCAAAACTATAGGGGACAAAAATCAGTCCAACAGTTGCCAATGAATAAGGGAAGTGTTAAAGGTAAACTAAAAAAGGGGCACTAGAAAATTTAATACTCAGTGCCTGGTAGATGACAATACATAATTATTCAGTTAATAAACAAATGATTATAAGTAATACTACCCTCTTCCCCCAGTCAGTAGTAAGTAGGTTAACAAAGTGTGAATTTTCTCAGTGGCATCATTTCTTATCCATTTCTTGGAAATAATCAAAGGTATTGCCTTAGTTCCAAGTGAAAATGAAGGCTTTACAACCTTAAATGGAAGGAAAGCTCTTTTTCTTACTGAATTAAGTGAAAATAACAGAAATCCAAGTTATAAATAGCTGGGAAGAGGGAGCAAAGCCTAGGAGAGTATCCTGACCCAAATGTTTGGTCAGCTATTTTACTTTGGACATTGTCTGAACCTCCAAAATATAGAGATATTCATGAATAATGGAATGGCAACATGAGAAAGAACTTTATTTTTATTCTTGTTCACCATAAGAAGCAAGTGTTCTCAAAGAAGAGTAAAAGGCTCTCTTGATTTTGAATTCTGGCTCAGATATCAATTCATCCCGTCCCTGAAGCAAAAAAGTACACAGCTATTCATTCATTCCTTCAATTGATCTAATCTAAAAAATTATATGACTTCTGTGTGTTTGTCATTGCTGAAAATCCTTCTTGTCCCTTCAAACATGGCTATGCTTATTGTCATGTTCAATTATATGACACCTATTGATTCTCATGCTGGAGAATTTTAAGGTCAAGTGTACATATCCTCTGGAAGAAAGTCAATTCAGGGGACAACACATGTACTCCTGGTGATACTTACATTTTTGAAAGAGTGAGTGACTCAGAAAGGGAAGCTATGGATTTAACCCTCTTATTTTCCAGGCTGAGCACCTCTCTGTGTGTTCATTCATCATGTTAGAGTGAATAGACAGAGCGTCGCCTCAGCCTTATCAATGTGGAGCTGGGCTTGCATCCTATGCTGATACAAGGCTCTAATAATTCTTCCTGAGCATTGTGTTGTTATGAAAAGGATGATGTAAAAAGGACTAAATACCCATTTGTAGCAAGATTACAAATGTCCCCATTTCCTGTTCACAAAAATATTTTTCATTTGTGGTTGGGAAATTAAGTCCAGTTTGCTTCTCTTTCCCCCTACCCCTTTTCTTTCCTAGTAGTTATTTAGCATACAAGATAGGCTAATTTAGAAATTCATATTTTTCCCATTCTCACAGCACTCCTGCTAGCAGGGATTTTTTTTTCCCTAGTAGAACTACTTTTGAGTCATCTATACAGTTTCGCAGAAAACACCATCTTCACTCTTGCCTAATGGGATTTGAGATATAGAAAGATGTGTGATTTCTCCGTATTCTTTAGGAGAAACTGTCCTGAGGTGATTGGTATGAGTTAATAGTTTTGTTTTCTGTAGTAAGATATATGTGTGTGTTTTTTATAACTCTTTTCTTTTTATGTAAGAAAATTTACAACCTAGCTAGATGACAAGGTAGCCTCCAAACCTCAAATACAAGTGGATAAGGGAAGACTATTGACAGTAACAAAACCCTTGTGACATCCTCCTTGCTATAGGAGGAAGGAAGAGATGATAACTCCATTTGGGCTGTTGGCCCTGAGAATAGGAAAACCACCTGAAATCAGCAAAGGGAACTTCTTGGCAACGTCGTGGGCCAATAGCAAGTGAAACAGAGAGGGCCATCTGCAGGATGCCTGTGTGAGTGAGAGTAGGGGCCAGGATGGGCAGTCTTGACTACAAATTCTAAAATTTCAACATATAAAAGTGTTTCTCACTAGGTTCACTCTGCTAACAGATTGCTGTGTATTTGCAGTAAGTTTTCTGTACACTTCAAAGCAGGAGTTCAGGTCAGAGAGAGGGGCAGGGACTCGATAACATAGGGTTTGGTAGGCTAGTTAAAGAGGATATTATTCCAAATATGATGGGCAGAATTAGAGGATTTTAGGAAAGGAGTGACTTATGTATAATAACACCACTCTACCTCCTATGTGCCATATGGACTAGTGTAGGGAAAGCAAAGGGAGGAAAGGCTTATAAAGCAAACATGTAGGGAAGAGGCTAGTGGCTTGAAGAAGACCAAGGTGAACCATTTTTAGGTGTGTTTTGTGGTTTACATAACAGAACTTGCAGATTGATTGGAATCAAGTAGGAAAAGGAAGAGATGGAAATTTGGCCTAAGTAACTAGCTGTATAGTGCTGCTAATTATCAGAATAAGAGAGTTATGGGAATAGGTTTAGGAAAAATAAAAATCAAGTTTTCTGGAATTGTCATGATGAAGATGTACACAGTTCTAGAGTTCAAGGAAGAGATCAAAACTGTTTATCTAAATTTCAGGGTCATCAACATATAGATGAGATGGATAAGTTGTTTATATACAAATTGGAGACGTGGTTAAACAATGTTCTGGAGGGTTTTGTTTTTGTTTTGTTTTTTAAATATGCTTTCATTGATTCCAGAGAGGAAGGAAGGGGGAGAGAAAGATAGAAACATCATTGTTGAGGGAGACTCATTCATTGGCTGCCTTCTGCATACCCCACACTGGGGATCGAGCCTACAACCTGAGCATGTGCCCTGCCTGGGAATTGAACCATGACTTCCTGGTTCATAGGTCGATGCTCAACCACTGAGCCAGGCCGGTTAGGCTGGAGTTGTTTTTGTTTGTTTTTAATAGAATTTATTTGGAAAGCTCTCCTTAAAAATATCTTTATTATACATAATTTATTAACGACAGGATGGATTTCCATTCTATTCTACTGATGGGCATTTATCAGGCAGCAGTATTCATCTAGTTCATATGTATTTGCACACATGTGGGCATTTATCTATAGGAGAAATTCCTAGAAGTGGGATTGCTACATTCAAGCATATGTGCATTTAAAACATTAATAGATATTGCCAGGCACTCTCAACAACAGTATATAAGAATGTTTGTTTCCTCACACCCTGTCCAGATTTCATAATCTTTGCCAATCGGATAGGTTTAAAAAAAGAACCATTTTTGTTATGTAATATGCACTTCTCAAAATAATTACTGAGGTTGGGTATCTCCCTGTATGATTTTAAGCCACTTGAATCTCTTTTTTCTTCGAACTGAACTTCCTGTTTTAATCTTTGACTGTTTTTCATTTGAGATTTTTTTCCCTGGAATTTTGTTCTTTATCTGTTGTACATAGATAGTATAGATATTTTCCAGAATTTCACTTGTTTTTGAACTTTGGCATTTTTTTGACAGCAGAACATTTGCAACATGTTTTTCAATAGAACTTTATAACTTAACTGATCATAGTCATATATTCAGAATGACAACACTAGAGATGAAGTTATGAAAGTGGTAGGAGTTAATATACTACAATTCTCATTCTGATGCAGATTTGCTGGGTGCCATGGGGACTGTCATTTAATCATATACTTTAGTTTCCTCCCTATAAAGTAGAAATCAGAATCTCTGCCTTAGCTTCAAGAATTTACTTAGGAAGAAATCAATGAATATACACAATCACTCTCTTTTGAGTTTTAAATATTCTCAACATAGGAATTTATGCATACAAGGTAGATTCAATAACATTAAATATACAACATTGCAAAGATACTAGGAATTTCCAGAGTGTCATGTAATCTTTAACTTGAGGAGCTTTTCTTTCCCTAGTCTTTTTCATTTTTATCTTCCTTCTCTTTGTCCTCCTCTTTTCCTTTCTCCTCCTTTTTTTGGTTATAATATTTCTGGTTGCATTCTTCAGAAGACAACAGCAGTACACACCAATTTGGGGAAATCTTGTGAAATTATAAAGAAAAAAAAATGCTTAGTGGTCACTGAAGATCTATCCTCTTTATCTTTTTTATGACATCTTCCTGATAGTTAAACATGCTGATGAATTAGGCTAGCTAACTGGGGAGTCACCAACACAAATGAATAGGAGAGGGATATGTCCCTAACTCCCTGTGGAGTGGTCACACTTTGTAGTGGAAAAAGCTCTGACCAGAAAGTGGCAGATCTGTGAGCCACTCTTCAGTGCTCTTACTAACTGGGTTTATTTATAGTCATGAGTGATGTCTGTGTCATCTCATAAAATAAAAGTTTCAGTATTTGCTTGTTTCAAAACTTAATCAGAAGAATGTGGTTGTTTCAAAGAGCAAAAAAAAAAAAAAAAAAAATTAAAATTAGGACTGTGAATGGCAGTATCAGTCATAGCCTCATCATCCATGAAAACAAAATAAGGCAACACTACCAAGCTTTGCAGAGACCTTTAAAGTGTCTTTGCAAAACACATTGTGGAAGACCCTTAACCTGAATTATCTTTTCTTAATTTCTACTAAAACATTAAATTATGTGACTAGTTGCTACAAACAGCTGTTAGGAAAAAAGGGAGGAAGAGATGGTGAAAGAGAAGGAAGGGAAATAGGAAATGGAAAGGAATATTTCACAACTCAGTCTCTACCCTAAATGAACCAGGAAATGTTATTAAAATGTTTTATCTCTCACCTTATACCAGATAATGTATTCATAGGATGCTAACGATAAACAATTAAATGTAAACATCACAGAAGTTGGAGATAAATGTCAGCCAGATCTCTGGCACTCATTTGGAGGAGTTTCCTGTTATTTGATTCCTCAACCCTAAATTCTGTAGAAAATAAGTTTTACTCCCACCCTCCCCACCCCACCCCCCCCAAAAAAAATGTAAGAATGAACTGATTTCTCTAACATTTTCCCACATTTTCTATCCATCTTTTAGCATTGATGATTGTTAGGTTTGCATGGTTATGACAATATGGTAGTATGAAACGTCAAGGCCACAATTCATATGTCTGATTATCTGCTTAATTTTGTCAAGAAATACACTAGGTATTTACAATGAACACCAAGATTTTATAATCATTCACTCACTCACTGTTTACCTACAATATGTCAACTTGTATGCTATGTATCCTATAGTGATATGAAAATATATAAGGCATGGTCCCTTCTCTAAATGAATGTACTGTTAGGAAAAAGAAATAGGTAAATATGTAATTTTTCACATTTGAGGTGATCAATCTGATATGTTGGCTGTTGGTGGCTTTATCATTGTGTTCTCCTATTTCAAGAATCAGTGTCTTAAATCTTTCACATATTTCTCTGGCATGGGAGTGGGCAAAGGGTAAAAAGAGCATTTTGCTGATAATGCTTAGTTACTTTCTACCAAACAACAAAATACGGCCTTACAACAGCAAAGGTCCAGGGAAAATGGAGGCAGGCACAACATGATAACTAGCAGCGGAACTGGGTGCCATTAAACTTTGTCTTTGCGATATGTTTTGGCTATAGATTTGGAAGCCTCAAAGTCTAAGAGTAAGTGTGAGGACTCAGAAAAAAAGGGACATTTATGTGAAGAGTCCCTGCCCTACCCATTTTGTAGCTAGTCTAATATGTCCACTTCCACACATCTATTTACTATAGAGGTGGGCAATAGGTGTTCCATGGCTCTCTATATAACCATTGTCTTTCCCAGACAACTTCCTGTCTGCAAGGCAACTGAATTTCATCTTGTCTTTGTCCTTGACTTCATTTCTTGCCAGTAAGTACGTTGTTGTCTCTGTTTAATTGGCTTTGGAATGTGGCCTCTTGAGGTGTCACTTTTCCAAAGACTTGACTCTGATTCATCCTATTTGATCCTCCCGCTTAGGAACCTCACAAGTCACCTACCCTGCCATAGGTGTCCCTCAGAGCCAGGCAGGTCTGCTTGGTCTTCAAGAAAATAAAGAAAGTATACTTTTATTTCCAAGGGCACTGCAAATCATGCACAATGAGTAATATTTTAAACTATTTATGGAGGCAGGCCAGATGACCTGGTGATGTTTCTTCCCTCCCTCAAAACTATTCACAGACCTGAAAATGTATAAACACATTTCCTTCCTGTTTTGTCTTTGTCTTTGTCTGTTTAGTGAAGCATATCAGAAGGATTGGATATAGAAAAAAATCTTGCCCTTTTTATCTTGTCAATCCCTCAGCCCTGTTGGTTGACATAATCTCAAATGGATCTTGAATAACCTTCTTGTAGCCTCCATGTCTTATTCCCCAAGGTGTCTGTGAATGTAGCAATTCCAAACGCGTCAAAGTCAAACTATAAGATTCCAAATGTCCTTTACTTTGCTCCTTTATGTGAATACTTTCTTCTGTATAGTTAGCATGCTATTTCCAATCTAGTCATATCTAGCTAGGTGCCTATTCTCTATTTTGTCTTTTTCCTTTAATCAAGAAGATGTTTTATTTTACATATATACTTACTTTTTTGCTATTATGAATTGAATAGCAATTATTCTCTTTGAAAATATTATTTTAAGTTATCAGAATATTATTAGAATATTATTAAAACACATTTTAAGAAACTATAACCTGTCTTTAAATGGGTGTAATGATGCTTGGATTAATGCAAGTAACTCTTCTTATGTTAAAACTAGAGAACTTCATTGACAAAATATCATCTTTTATATTATTTTCTTTTATAGTTGTCACTTTCCATTTTTTATTATAGAAGTAATATGTCTATTTAATAAGAATTTGTCAATAAGGGCATAAATGAATAATTCTTGACTCCAAAACTTTAATGTAACATGTCAAATGAATATTTTAAAGTATATGCTTGCATTTGTTTTCCTATGAACATTTAAAAATTTTTAATCATAAAGGGCATATTCTTTTCTCTTGTTTCTCCCCCTTCTACTTACTATATATCCTGAGCATTTTCCCATACTATTATGTAGTCACATAAACATTGAATTTTGATTTTTTTTGCCTTTTATAATCATAAATGTTCATAAGTTTTACTTCAAACATAAATCATCATGGCTTCTTATTCATGCTTTGAAATACTAAGGCATGCTATTATTCAAAACTACTAAATCATTTTGCACAAATGAAATAAAATGCCATCGCTTGCAGCCTGGCCTTCATTTGGTGATTTGTATCTCATTTTCTCTACCTGCCATGTAATGAGAAGCTCGTAATAAAGTTGGCATCAGAAGCAGAGACACACAATTCTCTGACTTGTGACACTGTCTGATAACTGTCCAGACTTACACCTCGGTGTTTGGAATCTGCCTTCTCTTGAGTTTTGTTCCAACTTTACTAGAAGCTGCTTAGCTAAGTCTTAATAAAGGCAGGCAGATCCAGGGGCAAGATGAATGGCAGGCACGCTGAGAGCCGCAGTGGGAGAGACCTGTGGCAACCCAATGTTAGTTAACAGTGACCTTGTGTTTATTGGAAGAAAGAACCACCAACAAGATACAGCCAACCAAATCGGTCACATCTACATGTGGGCCTAGGTTTAACTTTTATGCATATTTCTCCTTACCTCTTTGGCCCCTTGAGTGCGGCTCTTCCACAAAATACCGACTTCTGCGCATGGGCCACGAAGTTTCAATCGCACTGTATGTGCGAGCCCGCACGTGGTACTTTGTGGAAGAGCCACACTCAAGGGGCCAAAGAGCCGCATGTGGCTCGTGAGCTGCAGTTTGCCTACCACAGGACTAGACCATCTAAGTGTGGGTAAGTGCACTTTATCATGATCACACAATAACAAAATTGCCTAATGACACATTTCTCAGAATGTATCCCCGTTGTTAAGCAGAGTATGTCTATAATTCAAAGAACAAGTAGGATAAATCTCTACTCTCCTTCAAAGAATATGCACAACTACTACATGACTATGGAGATAAAAAAAAACAAAAAACAAAACAACAATAAGAGAGAAAATCCCTCACTCCCATGTTAAATGTAAAAATGTTAATTAGGAGACATACTTATCTCAGGATCACAAATATATGGTCTTCTTAGGAATACTGGATCTTCAAGAAAAAAAATGCCATTGACTCTCATAAGAGAGCTGAGCTTATTGACCTGTAGGAAGATGTCTTAAGATGGAAAAGGTCAGAGTAAGATTCAAAAATGGCTTGGCTTATATGTGTCAGAGGTGAAAAGCAGCCAAGCTAACCTATGCTAAGCCATCTCCTCAATAATCAAGGACTTTTCCAGAAATCTAATTCCATTTGATTAATATATTGGGTCAAGTAAGGGTTACATTAAAATTCAGAAGATATTTGCATAGTGGATCATTTTTTAAATTATGTAGAATCCTCTTACCTTGTCAGACAAAACATTACACTAGATTTAAGGCAGGCTAAGAAGAGGAGACCATGTCCGGAGACTCTCAAATGTGAAAAGGCTCCTGAGAGTCTGAAACTCTATTATACTATGAACCTCACTTATCACCAACAGGCTTATTTGTATGTCTTAACAAGTTAAGAGATCGTCTGAGTGTAAAAGGAAAACAAGATAATGCATAAAAGTATTTGGTTAGAAAATACATTTGTGTATGGCATTGGTTTTTCTTCCTACTCTATGTCAAGATATGAGCAAAAGTGAGTGAGAATTCAGTTGAATGAGAAGAAGCCAATATTAGGCAGTGGAAATTTCTATGTTCCAAAGGCCAACAGATTGAGTTTCATTCTAGCTCAAAAATTTACTACCTGCGCAAGCTTGGTCAGAGCCTCTGAATGTCAATTTCATTAATTGCAATGTATCTTTTATTTAACCAATCATAAATATTTATTTGGCAACTCTTTAGTACCAGGCATTATTCCAACTACTGTAAATTCAGCAATAGAAGATCTTTGCCCCCCCTCCCCCACCAAGAGTTTATCTTCTAACACTTTTAGGATTATTAAGCTGATTAAGTGAGAGCATACATTTAAATCTTCTAGCATAGTGCTTACTACAGAGTAAGTACTCAATAAATGTTTATTTTTCTCCTATTTATCCATTATGCTACTTTTTGAAAAACCATGAATAAGAATATTAAGCTAACCTAATGGGACTTCGGCATGTGTTGACTTAATCTTTCTCTGCCAAATGTAGACTTATTAAACAACAGACAAGATTAATCCTTCAGCTTCAAATATAACATTCTCTACCCACTAATCACAAACTCAGATCCCTGTGGTGGCCAGGCAGAGAAGCAAATGAGTGAATCCGGATGCAGTCAAGGAAAACAGGTTGTGGTTGTGAGGGTTGTACAGCCAGTAGGATTCATTTAATGTTTATAGGGATTTCAGCAAGTTGTTGCCATGTTGATAAATAAGTCCAGTATTGCAATACTTCGTAATTCTGCTAGGGAAGTAGAAAATCCAGTTTATAATGTAAATTTTGCAGATTGTGTAGTATAAGCAATTAAATACACACACACACACACACACACACACACACACACAGACACATACATGTGGAGTATACCAGTTCTGTGCATACCAAGTAAAACAAATTTATGGGGCATGTGTTTGTAACCTTTGCTGTAATAGGTATTTTGCTCATATATTTACCTACAGAGTTGATAAGTAGTAAACCCAGATTTATCAGGGCAGGGGTCCTCAAAGGCAGGGGTCCTCAAACTTTTTAAACAGGGGGCCAGTTCACTGTCCCTCAGCCCGTTGGAGGGCTGGACTATAGTTTAAAAAAAAAACAAAACTATGAACAAATTCCTATGCACACTGCACATATCTTATTTTGAAGTAAAAAAACAAAACGGGAACAAATACAATATTTAAAATGAAGAACAAGTTAAGTTAAATCAACAAACCAGTATTTCAATGGGAACTATGGGCCTGCTTTTGGCTAATGAGATGGTCAATGTCGGGTTCCATATTTGTCACTGCTAGTCTTAACAAGTGATGCAAGTGTGCATCAGTTAGTCTAGATCTGGTTGGAGATTTCAGATGTTTCATTCTGGAAAAAGGCTCTCCTAACTTCAAAAAAAAGGGCCCTACTAACTTCAAAATAAAAAAAATAGACCTCCTAACTTCAAAAAAAAAAAAAAATAAATCCTAACTTGTTCTTACCTAGGTCCTCAGGCAGCAGCAGGCTCTGCACAGGAAAGCTTGTGACTTGTCAGATCACACCCGAGACTGAGAGGAGGAGTCAAGAGACAGAGAGAAAGAGGGGAGTCAGAGAGTGTGGTGCACATTCCACACATGCGCACTGCGGCCCCCCTCCCCCCCACTAGTCGGCTGCTAAGCAACAGGCAGCGGCAAAAACACCCGGCAGGCCAGATAAATGTTTTCGGCTGGCTGCATGTGGCCTGCTGGCCGTAGTTTGAGGACCCCTGCTCTAAGGCCTTCAGAGTTTCTTCATTTTCTACATTAGATGATGTTCAAATCTGGTGAACATCACAGTCACCTCTGGGACGTTTTAAAAATATACATTTCTAGCCCAGCTGCTGTGGCTCCAGTGGTTGAGCACCAGCCATGAACCAAGAGGTTACTAGCTCAATTCCCAGTCAGAGCACATGCCCAAGTTGCAGGCTCAATCCCCAGTAGGAGATGTGCAGGAGGCACTGATCTATGTTTCTCTCTAGAGTGTTTCATTTAGCATACAAAGTCCTTCAGAAACTTATCTTTTCTATTTCATTGCTTAATACTCTATCATCTCACTCTCCAGCCATGGAGGTACCCTCATTTTCATGCTTGATGCATCTGCCTATAGAGCCTACATTATTACATTTCTCCTTTCTCAAATATGAATCTTTGTTCAGATTTCCAGCACCAGTTCCAATGTTACATCTTCCCCAATGCCTGCTGTGTTCTGCTGGGTAAACTTAGGTGTTTCTTCTTCCACTTCCAAAACATTTTGGACTTATCTGAATTAATGATTCTCGCCATGATGTATTTTCATCGTTGGTTCCCATACGTGGCTTCTTAGTACATATTGTCTTATTCACCTTGAGCTACTATCTGAACTTCCTTAGACTGGAGGCTTACAAGAGATGAATTTCTCACAGGTCTGAAGTCAGGGGCGTCCAAGATCAAGGGTGCCTGCAGGTTCAGTGTCTGTTGAAGCCGCCTTCCGGGTTTGTAGATGGCCATCTTTTCACTGTCCGCTCAGATGTTTCCCGTAGGTCTCTTTTCACAGGGCACTAATTCCATTCATGACCCAATAGAATTTTCTTCCCAAAGGCCCCATCTGGAAAGGCCATCACCCAAGAGATAAGAGCTTCAACGTATGAATTGAGGCACAGTGTTCTGTGCATGCAGTGCATGGCAGGTTTCTATTAAATGTTCGATAAAAAAAATGAAAATGTTAATCTGAATCTAGAGCTGCAAGCGTAATACATTTGTGTGCTCTTCACTGAATTCTCATTTCATACACCTGTAGGAGAGTTTTTCATGAAGGGGAAAAAAAAGTGAATCTGATTTGGTCCATCATGTACCTAATTTGTGGGGCTTATATATTTTTTTTAAATTTTCTTTTTACACATTAATTTTGAACTAAGACAAAAGCAAGGAATCTATTTTACAAATCATGTTTTAAAAATTCCACCATCCCTTTAGAAAGACCTGCTTTGGAAATACTGCAATTTACCAAGTGCCCATGGTAATGCTATAATTTTTTAAAGTGTCGTTCTCTTTGTTGAATTTCTGGTCGCAATCGAAGTGTACCCTGCTTAGGAACTAGAAATCTCTCTGGAGGGGAGGGCTAGACAGTGTGGCAGAGAGATGTGCAGAGAATCCTGTTCAGCAAGACTAAGAGCAGGAGACATTAACAGTCTGCAACGGTAGCCAGGGACTCAGACAACTTTATTGATGTGTCATCAGAATGAGAAGAGAAGGCACCACAGCAGGGTGACAAGGACTTGTTCTGTGCATCCATCGATCTGCAATCTCCCATGGAAAACTCCACATACCTCTGAATGTCTTGAGTGGCTTTATTGATACAGCATCAGCCAGCTGAGCAGGGAATTGGAGTCACCACATTTATCTTTCATGTCATGTCAGCCCTGTCATTTCACAATTTAATATCTACATGAAAGGAGAAATATTGAGTATTTGGTCATAATATTTTTGTTGGTGGCTAGGGAAAATGACAAAACCCCAGGTAGTTAGAGGAGTATAAAGTTGGCTCAGAGTATATTGTATGTGGCTGCTGTTATGAAATTTCTGCAATCTTTTGTTACGGAAATGCTCTATTGTAGCAGGTTATGATTCTTGACCCAGAGAACCAGTCACTGGAGCAAAACTGTCAGTGAAGAAGACGATACAGAAGGCAGATCAAACTTTAATACATGTCTAGTTTATGAATGGCGATATTGGGACACATTGAATAAGAGCATCTAAGTAGATCAATAAAGTCATGGGCCTCAGAAAAACTTTAAAAGGTTATGCAGTCCATTGTCCCATCTTCAAGCTGGAAGACTCTTATATTATATAGAGAAAAGAGAAAACAAACAAACAAAAAAATGAACAAAAAAATCCTATAGGCCTATGAAGTGCAGTCAGTTTGGATAATAATTTCTATTTTTAAATATATTTATAAATGATATTTGCTTATAATTTATTTTTATCATTCAATATCAAATTCATGATCAGTTTCTCATAAAAGCAATACATTCTAAATCCTTATTATTTCTTAATTTTCATTTTAATCCTTTTCCGTCGTTTACTTGACTATTAATTTATCAGTTATTTGAGCCAACATACTCTATAACCAGGTATGATACTAAGAACAATGCTCTAAATCATGTATCACAGTTTCATAGGAAAAAAAAAGATAATCTGTACTCAGGTATTTGGGCAGCTCAAAGGAACACCTACCCCAGCCTGAGTTGGGATCAGTGGGAGTGTGGGAAACCTTGGGGAAGGCTTCTTGGAGTTTAACAACTGCAAGTTTGTATATCACTATGTATGTCACAACTAATGTGTCTCAGTAAATCTTGGAAACCATTCACAGTGGAACAGCTCTCCATCTTTTCATTTACATGATTTCTTAAACCTCGGATCTGCACACCATTTCTTACTCTTTCTTAGGAATCTTTCTCCCTTGTAGCTTACAGCAGGGAAAAATCTCTTCCAGGTCCTTTGTCCATCTCTAGATGTAAGCCAAACTATGATCTTCCCGTCATAACTAGGTTTTCTGCAATGATTATACACATCCTCATCACTCCTTAACCTACTGATATCTGGCTTCTGTCCCCACTGTTCCTCTGAAGTAGCTCGACAAAGATTGCATATGGACTTCAAGGAGCTTTGGAGTCCTTATCTAATCTTACCTCTGCAGCCTGTGGGATCCTTGACCACTTTCTCCTTTGGGAAACCTATTCCTTTGACTTCTGAAGCACCTCTCTCCTCATTCTTCTGTTTTGATGCCCTTTCCTGTCTCTTGTCATTTCCTGTCTGTTCATATGCAGAGGTGGAGATCTCTGCAGTTTCATTTTATGCTTGCTTCTTATCTCTCTTGTATGTTCCCACAGTGTGCACACATCTGCTTCTTCAGCTGTCCTTAATATTCTGGTGATGCACCGATCTCTGTCTCCAACACACACCTTTGCAGAGCTGAGGCCTTGCACCAACTGTTTATTGCGTAGCTTCTCTTTTGTATATGTCAAACCTCTGCAACTCAGAGGGTCCGACACTGAATTTTCATCCTCCTCCTGGACAATCCCTTCTCCTGTTTCCTGTCTATCCACAGAGTGGCATGCCCAACTGTATTCTGTTTGTCAGACTTTACTATTTCCTCTCCTTCATAAACCCTATCACATTCCTATCAATTTTACCTCTTGGTGGTCACCCACAGGTGAGAAGTATCAGTGACTGTAAAGCCCTGGCAAGTTTTCTTCGTCATCCATTTTTTAAAAGGCCCTGTGAAATCGAAAGATAGCTAGACTCACAAAGAACTGCTAGATGAGGACCATGCCTGGTATAAGGGTCTAGATCAAGCATGTCAAACTCAAAGGCTAATGTTGGCCAAATAAACAAGGCATGCGGCCTGTGGGCCGTGAGTTTGACATGCTTGCTCTAGATGATTAGGGTTCATTGTCAGTAAATGTGTAGAGTAGGTGATGACTCTTACCCAGCCTATAACTTATCATCCTCTTTCTGTCCCCATGGATGCCTCTGATGTCAGTTGGAAACAGGAAAACAAATTTTATTGGTCACCCACAAATCTTTTATTTTGTTCTAACAACCAGCATTGTCTGCATTTGTTAAAGAATGTTTCAGAGTCATAAATACAAAGAAAATTATTCTGACCGTGAGAATGTCAAGAACTGTGGAATTAGGTAATAAATTAATTTGAAAAGTAGTTTCCTCAGACTTCCTCATGCCCTGTTACAAAGATCGCTAATATGCCTATGTAAGTTGAGTTTGCTTTGATTGCTGTGCTTTGGGGAGGAACTCTATAGCATGCTATACATGTCATAGTGAAGGAGGAGAGTAGTTACTACAAGATCAATTTGGAGATACAAGCTGGGCCAGGAGGATAGAAGGGACCTGTAGACCAAGCAGGAGCTTGTTCCAGATGCAGTGAGAAGCTCCTAAGCTTTTTAAACTGGGCGGTGATACGTTTCTCGCAGCTGTGTGAATTATGTTTCCGTATAAGCAAAACAAAATAAAACAAAAAGACTCAACATATGACAGTGTCTAAAACTAGTTAGTAATAGACATGAAGAGAAATGAAAAATTTGGGAATATATTTTGAAGTAGCATTACCATGTCATTTTGATGGAATGGATATGATTAGAAAGGATCAACGATGTCTCCTAGGTTCTTTGCTCTAGCAAACAGCTGGATTTTCTGAAATCAGAAAGAGTCTGATATCTCTGTTAATAAGGCAGAGATGCCTATTCGATGGCTAAGTTAGCAGTTGTACCTATGGATCCAAAGTTGTATTAATAGTTGTCTTTCAAAGGACAAGTAACCTAACCTGTTTAGCCTAACATGTTTTCTAGCTGAGACAGGTATCTGGTTTTATTGGTTATGTTAGGGAAATTGGGGTGGAGGGGAAGAGGAAGGACAAGATGCTTAAGAGTTCAAGGTCACTGGTGAAGTCTTTTAATAGAGAGATGCACAATAGAGAAGAGTTAGAGGGAGCCAATGAGAGATGGTGAACTTCCAAGTTGGGATGAAAGATTTAATATTTTGGCCTCTAAAGATTATTTTGTAACTATTTGATGGAATATTCAGTTGTTATAAAATGTAAAAAAAAAAATGCTTCCTAAGGAATGGGGATTTGGAGAACTGCATATTGGTGGTGGGGGGGGGGGGCATGTAGAACTCCTAAATTTGGAGGAAAGGTTGACAGCAGGGGAATTTATATAATATACATTGCCAGTGTTTGCAACTATGGGTAGGAACAATGCCCAAGTCTAAATGGTGGACCTCCAAGCCAGAAATTCTGGAAGGCTCTCCCTCATCCTATGTTAATTGCAAATTAACATATCCCTAACAAAGAGAAGCCCCTACTTTTCAAGATTCCCTACTGCTACAGTGCAGCCTATGTTTATGTTTCTGGGTAGAGTGTTGCCAACTCTCTACCAAGGGAATGGCTGGGTTGCCAGTTGGCTCGCAATGTCACATTGCACCTCAAAGGTAGTTGCCGGGAGCCGGTCCATCCTTGCTGTTTCAAGGGACCTGGCATATATGGCATACTGTTCTTAATATGTTTGCTCACCTTCTTGGCACTATGTGTTTTAACCAAGGTCTCTGAGAAAGGTTGTTTCCCCAGGTAGGGATTTTCCCCTGAAGTTAGGGAGGGAATAAAACCTCTTAACTAAGTGCCAGGCGGGTAATTAATCACTTTAACTACGAACAATCATGCTTAAGCTACATAATCTTTACTCCCTGGAATGGAGATAAGAAATGCCCTAACCTTTGGAATAGAGATTGATAGGATTGGAATCAACTGGTATAAATACAGATGTAACAAGACAGAACTTAGAAGACAGAACCTACACAGAACCTAGAGACAGAAGAACTTCGCTGGAGAGAACATGGCAAAAGATCCTGGACTGAACCTGACTACAGAAATTGGCAAGAGAACCTGACTAGAACCTGGTGACTGAACCTGGCTGGAGAACCTAGTGAGGGAACATGGCTACAGAACCTGGCTGGAGAACCTAGCGAGAGAACATGGACACAGAGCCTGGCTGGAGATCCTAAGCAGAACCTCTCTGGAGATCCAGACCAGAACTTGGCTGGAGATCCTGGCTGGAGATCCTGGCTAGGCTGCTGATCAACTGAACACTGTCTCCATGTCCTTCCTTCTTCGCCGACTCCGTCCACACCTTTGGGGACCCCTGGACCTGCTGGGGTTGGACCACAGCAGGTAGTTAATAAAATGCTGAGGAGAGAGTGCTTTCTTTGAAGTGGAGCAACGTCCTATGATGCACTCGTGAATTTTATGGAATAAGAACCTTACCTGGACATTGTTGACATTTCATCATTCTGAAATGCAGTAATTATGACTACGTGTGTGGGTGGCAAATCAATAGTTTTCCAGGAAAATTGAGTAGCACTCCACTACACATTGAACTTTTTAAAAAACAATTACTTCCCAATGGTTCAGAGGCAAAAGGAGCCAAAAGCAACAGTTAAATGCTCCATCCAGATTCTGTTATCTGCAGCAGGGGACAGGGACAGCTTTCATAAATGCTGAGGGCCAGCGTTTCCTGCTATCAGGATCACACTGAGCTTCATTCTCCAGCTTGCACACAGACTTCCTGCCCTGTCATCCTCAAATCATTATTCATCCGAGGCTTTTACATGGTCTCACTGCTGCTCTCTAGATTTCTAGTGTCAGATTCTTGACTTGGGATTCACAGTTAAATGAACCAAAATATAGAGTCATTCCTTTCTGCCTCTTTATCTCCAGTGACTTGTGTAACACTGTGTTTTTCTGTTTCATATTTGCAATAGAAATATTAGATGTCAACACAGGACAAAAAAGATATGAGTAATGTTGTAAAGATCTCTGAAGGGGGAAAAAAATTATTCAAACCTGAAATTTTCGACTGTGACTTTCTTTGTCAAAAAGGGAGAAAACAAAAGGGATCAACGGGTTTCTAATAAGCTTTCATGCCTCAGCCTTTTCATTGAGAAGGGTTGGATATGTCTTAAATTACTTTTTGTCATAAGCAAGCGACTTTAATGGGTGCTTTGAAAATTTCAGAGACAATAATCCATCTGGAACTTTTATTAGTACCCAAATAATTATGATTAGATTATATGTAATCTATGGCCAGGATCAAATATAAGACCTGATAGGGACATCCATTATTACCTAACTCAAGTTTTATATTTCATAATTTAGTAAACTTAAAACCAGAAATGATTAGGCATGCCCAGTATTTTCAAGTTCAATGGAAGCAGAGCAGGAGGTGCTTACTTCCAAGATCAATATTTTCCCCAACAGTTCTATGAAAGGTGGTGCTACACTCCAGGGGCTTCAGATACATTCATATGTGCAACATATAACTCGGATTCAGAAATACTTAGCCAACTAAAATCACTTTATTTTAGTTTTGGTTGCCATAGTCCTCTAGTAAATCTGTTAGATCTCATCCCAGCTTCCAACATGGCTAGACTGTGAGGAGTCAGGGCAGGGATTTGTAATCCACAGAAGCCAACATGGCTTCTCTGAGAAGAACTGGCGGCTCACTTACTTTGGAGTTTTCTTCTTTAGGGTTCCATTATTGACAGGTTAGGAGAAGATGGTTTCCATGGCTGCATTTCAGAAAGACATTTGATAAAAATCTCTCAATATCCTTGTGAAGAAGATAGAAACATAAATAATAGATGAGGGTATTGATTGGTAAATGCATAATATATTTTAAAATTAGTATTCTATCAGTCTAATTATTTTTAAGGTCTGTCTTAAAGAAGAGGTATTAGTTTTTCTTCATACGATTTCAGAGCATGGTACCAGGACCAATGAATAGGAGTCAATTATATAATTTGATTACCTTTAAATAAAATGATATTTCATAAGATGCAGTGAATTACATGTCACCAGATGTATACAGTTAAAGAGACAAAAACCTGCATGTGACAGAGGTTGGTATAATATAGTACAACAGTTCTCTGAGTATTTGCTGTCAAAATTCCTAACCACTCTCCTGCCTGCCTGATCGCCCCTAACAGCCTTTACCTGTCTGCCTGGCCTGATTGCCCCTAACCGCTCCCCTGCCTACCTGATTGCCCCTAACCACTCTGCCTGCCTACCTGATCACACCTAACCGCTCGCCTGCCTGCCTGATCTCCCCTAACCACTATGCCTGACTGCTTGATTGCCCCTAACTGCTCTCCTGCCTGCCTGATCACCCCTAACCGCCTCTGCCTTGCCCCCACAGCGGCTTCATCCAGAATGTTGTCTGGAATGACATCTGGAAGGTCGTTTGGCTGTCTGGTCTAATTAGCATATTACGCTTTTATTATTATAGATGGCCAGTGTGCATCATGGCAGTTCTTGTGTTGAGTGTCTGCCCCCTGGTGGTCAGTGTGCATCATAGCTACCAGTCGGAAGGACAGACAGCCTCTTATACTATATATATATATATATATATATATATATATATATATATATATACTCCCACATTCAAAGGCTGTTAAATCACATTGTTTACCCATATCTTCAGAAGAAAATCACTTCTGTCATGGTAAACGACCTGCTTCCCTATTTATAATAGTCTGGCCATCTAGCAACTTCAGCTCAAAATTATAGCTAATTTGCCTACAAATGTCAGGTGGTCATAATAATCTGGCCACTCAGTGTATATATAGCTATTAAAACAATATAATCTATTCAATCAGAAAATTCTTTAAATATTGGGAAACTGCCAAGCTCATTGATGGGAAACAATCTTTCATAATTCACATGTTTGCCTAAAAATCAAATTAGTATGTCTCACACATTGTGTCAGGTTTTTTGTTGTTGTTTTTGTTATTGTTGTTGCTTGGTTTTGTTTTTGAAGTGGCAGGCTCACTTTATTAATTTTGAAGAAAATGCCTGCCAAGTAGCCAAGTATGAAAACTGTAGTTTGTCAGTTGTTTTGTCACATGAAAATGGGTTCTATGAAAAAGCATCTGGTTCAGCTCACAACTTAATTGTACAAGAGTTCTGACTTGAGACAACCAATGTGCTTTATGTAAAACAAGCACTTTATTTGTATTTCACATTTTTATCACATAATATTTAAAACATGTGTGTTAAATGCAAAGATTAAGTTAAATTAATTATATTTGCTGCTTCATAAATGATGATCATGCATGAAATGGACATTGTTTTGCTATCAACATGTGAGTTTGAAATACAGTGAACACTAATTTAGTGTATTGCCATAGCCTTGGTTCCTGCTAAGGACTCATCATTTTTACCCACAACTGCTTTTGCACCATCCATGAAAATGTCAATGAAAAAGGTAGAGTGTCTTACTATCATTATAAATATACTTTTGACCCTGTGGAATTCTGAGATGGTCTAAGGAACTCCCAGTGTTCCACCAACTATGTTTGAGAACCACTGAACCAAACCTATTGTGTGATGAATGGCAGAGTACGGATTAGACAACTTTGTTTGGAATTCTGGGTCCACTGCTTACAAGTTGGGTGACCTTGAGCAACACAAACATTTCTGAGGTGTTTGCCTTCTATAGACTGGGGACAGTCATAATAACTATCACATAGGGTAGTTGTGAACAGTGAAAGAGAACATGTTATAACCCAAATAGCACATCCCTTGAGCATGCTTGATATATTTTGACATATGTCACTGCTTTGGTGATAATGACCCAGTTGTTGCATTGTAAAGGAGAGTTAGGTTGTGTGGTTTTGACCAATTAGAAAATAGAATAGATTATCTTTAAAATACATTCATTGCTGAGATACTATGATTATCTTTAAATTGTAAGGACCATCACCTCATCATCACAAAACTTAAGATGTAGCTGATATTTTGCATGGGAGGAAGGGAGGATGAAATCTCTCCAACCTCCAAAGAAGGTCAACCCCAATAAACACACCACTTGAAAAAAAATTAGCATGGTATGTAAGAGCAACTGAAAGCCCACACCTTCTCGCCAGCATGCTGTGTAGTAATCCCTCTGTATGAAAGCCTAGTGCCATACTTTTGCCGTGATTCTAACTTTTTGCGGTGTGGCACAGAGGTTAATGAGGGCTGTGAGCCCTGAGTGTCTGGGTTTGAATTCCAGCTTAGCCTCTTACTAGCAGTGTGGCTCTGGGCATTTTACTTAACCACCCTGAATCTCAGTTGCCTCATCTGAAAAGGGAGGAAAACATTTGCATCTACTTCACAGAGCAGGTGTGAATAGTCACATTTATAAAGTGCATAGAAGAGTGCCTGATACAGAATAGGTATTCAAAATGTTCACAATTTCCTTTGTCCTAAAAGGAACAGGCTTTAACCTCCTAATGGGCAATGCATACATTTCGTTTTTTTGTGGACTATACTAGACTTCGGATTTCAAAGATAAATGAACTCATTATATGTCCTTTGAGGTTTTCAAAGTCAAATTGTAAAGGTGTCTTTGGATGAATTGTCAGTGTAGATTGCATAAAGACCTGACAGATTTGGAAGAGAAAAAGGTGATATATTCAAATATTTAGCAGGAAGCCATGAGTACTGATCAAACAATAACAACAGAAAGCAATACTGATTCCCAAACAGGAACAGGAGCAGGGACCTGAATCCTCAGCAGGTATTAACCTTTCATCTGCTGGATCATAGGGGATTCAACCAAGTAGAATGACTGCAGCATTTTCTCTGGGCTCACTCTAGCTATGTCCATGCATACCATAGCGTCCATTTTAGGAGGGAGGAATAGTAAGCATGCTTTTACTGGCTGCTGATTAATATGTTTTGTCCACTCTCAGTACTGACAAAGGGATACTTTCCAGAGTGAAGTGAGGAAGTCCAGGGAATTGAGCACAGGAATTCTATTCCTAGCTCCTTATGAACTAGAACCGGCAGAGTAACTCAAACAAGCGACCTAGGTTATCACCAAAGACAGAGTATAGCCCCCATGCAACTGAGCCAAAATATCTATTCCATTGTGAAGCTGGGATTATGGGGTGAGAAAGAAGGACCAAAATTAAAAACGACAGTGAGAAAATATCATCTTACTCCGTGTAAGGATAGATGAGCAGCTTTTGAGTCATCACCTCTAACATAACTTAAAAAGAAGAAAGAAGAAAGAAAAACTGTTTTACTCCAGTGAGCAGACACTGCAGGAGCCAAGCTAGCTCTGGAGCCACCAGCCGGACTCCTCTGTCCAGCAACTCATCAAAAGCTTCATGAGGTCTCTTCCTTGCAAATCCCCTAAGCATTGATCCTCACAAAGGCAGAAACAGTGCAGCTGGGGTTTTTTGTTTGTTTGTTTTTGTTTTGTTTTGTGTATGTGTGGTTGTGTGTGTTTTAACCCCACAAGGAGTCAGGGGCATTGGTACTTAGCAAATCCTTTTTTAATTTGCTCACCGAGAAAATTCAGTTGCGATAGCGTAAAAGAGACCAGCGTGGCATCATTCGTGTAGTCTGTTTTGAGCTATCACTGAATTTCAATGGATTAAGTGATGGGCAGGATTAGATTTTCTTGCTTCTGACTAAGCTTCTATAAAAGAGCCTACAATTCTTTTTTTTTTTAAAGCCAGAAATAAAAAAAAAATGATATATATGAACTATCTGTTTTTCACATGCACATGCTGAGACCTCTCAGCAGTAGATGGCTAATTAAGCAACACCATATTCTATGCTCAGGGATGATTCAGTTTAGAAGCCCCTGGGGGAAGTTAGAGTCATGAATGAAGGATGCCAGCTGAAAAGTAGGGATTTCTGAGAACTGATTGGAAAACAGGCAGAGAAAAATTTACTGCAAGCTTTGAGGCCAGAGAGAGCAGAGTAAATCAAAATTCAGGCTAATGTTATGCAACACTGAGTTCCTGTTCTCTCACATAAAAAAACAGAATAATATTATTTTGCAGGTGTTTTATAAATAAATATTCAATTTACATCAAAACTTTGGCAACTTAAAATTATCTCCTAAGACTTAGCGTCACTCTCTTTACAAAGACATGGTCAAGTTCAGAGGCTTTTATTGCCAGACTGCCAGGGTTGGAATCCCACACCCGCCATGTCCTAGATCCTTGGCCTGGGAAAGGGGACTGCATTTCATCTATTTGCTCAGATGTAGCTTCATGCATCTGATGTAAAAGGGTTTTTGTGAGGACTAAATAGAGTATTGTGCAAAGTGTGCTTGTGGAATTCCTAGGAAAGGACCAGCGTTCTATAATATAGCTCATGTTGTTATCTCCTTAAGAAGCTGAAGGAAACCAGTGGTTTCCCATTTGCAACATGAGTAATCTTGAAAATTTGGCAACTTTCTTATTTTTGTGTTTTTACATTTTTTATTTTTATTCTTGCTTTTTGATCACTTTTGCATTTCATAATTAAGGCTGTTCCAAGGAAATATTAAATATCCTCTATAAATTATACAAACACACACACACACACACACACACACACACATATATATATATATATATGTATATATATATATATATAATTACAATTACCCCTTCTCTCAAAACTAATGGGAATAATAATTAAACTCTAACCATTGTTTGGGTGGGGAGTAAAATGTATAATTTATAATAATAAATTAGTAAAATATATATTTTATATTTATAAATTATACAATAGTGTCCCTATAGTTTTTCAGCCTTGCCTTTAGCCTCAATTATATTTATATTTAATGTGAAGTTGTCACTTTTTAAAATCATATGTCAGGCATTTCTTTACCAAAAAAATTTTCCTCTATCCTACCATGCACAGCTAGGCTCTCTCTTCTCGCTATGGCCAGGGCACCCTGAACCAAACCAATTTTGTGCTATATAATTAGGTTTTCTTTTTATTTTGAAATAATTTAAAATTTACAGAAAAGTGGCAAGTATAATTTGGAGAACTCCCATATGCCCTTTAACCACATTCACCAATCTTATTCATTTTGCTACATGTGTTTGATAGTTTATTTTTGTGCTATATATTTTATAACACATATCAATACTTATAACAAAAAGAATATATGTATATTTTATTCACTTAAGAATAGATTGCTTTTACCATGCTGCCGGGGTCCAACCCCAGCAGGTCCAGGGGTCCCCAAAGGTGTGGACGGAGTCGGCAAAGAAGGAATGACATGGAGGCAGCGTTCAGTTGATCAGCAGCCTAGCCAGGATCTCCAGCCAGGATCTCCAGCCAAGTTCTGGTCTGGATCTCCAGAGAGGTTCTGCTTCAGATCTCCAGCCAGGTTCTGTGTCCATGTTCTCTTGCTAGGTTCTCCAGCCAGGTTCAGTCCAGGTTCTCCAGCCAGGTTCAGTCACCAGGTTCTAGTCAGGTTCTCTTGCCCATTTCTGTAGTCAGGTTCAGTCCAGGATCTTTTGCCATGTTCTCTCCAGCGAAGTTCTTCTGTCTCTAGTTCTGTGTTCTAAGTTCTGTATTCTAAGTTCTGTGTCCTAAGTTCTGTGTTCTAGGTTCTGACTCTTGCTGTCTTATTACATCTGTATTTATACCAGTTGATTCAATCCTATCAATCTCTATTACAAAGGTTAGGGCGTTTCTTATCTCCATTCCAGGGAGTAAAGATTATGTAGCTTAAGCATGATTGTTTGTAGTTAAAGTGATTAATTACCCACCTGGCACTAGTTAAGAGGTTTTATTCCCTCCCTAACTTCAGGGGAAAATCCCTACCTGGGAAAACAACCTTTCTCAGAGACCTTGGTTAAAACATATAGTGCCAAGAAGGTGAGCAAACATATTAAGAACAGTATGCTATATATGCCAGGTCCCTTGAAACAGCAAGCATGGACCGGCTCCCGGCACCATGCTTTTTTACCCATTGACTCATACCTACAATAGCTGTCAAGTTTAGCCTATTTAATACGACACGATCATGTTACTTAACCTAACAAATTATCCTTGTCCAATTGTTCCAGACATGTCATTTGTACTTTATTTTTATTGCATTCAGTTGTCATGTCTTTTTGGTCTCTCATATTGGTTTTTAATTGCTTACTTTTGGGTCTTCTCTATTAGACACACTTTTCAAGGGTAGGAAAATCATCTATTTTATTATAATTCTTGAGTCTCCTAGCATGGTAAATGGTGCAGATAATGCATTTTCTATACGTTCATTATGAAGGAATAAATAAATAAACCAGAAATATTGGAACAAAAATTCATTTGAACAGATCCGACAGACCTTCATCAAAACACCGGCAATATCAACCAGAACCACACAAATGAATAAACAGAATCAAACTACAGAAGATCCTTGGGATTCTGCAAGGAACCATCCTGGGGCTTTTGTGAATAATCAGAGCTCTTTATTCTTCCGTTTCTCTCATTAGGTGTGTATCAGAGGGTGGGACTGTGAGTGGAGAATGGCACACACACACAGGCTACTTCGAGAAGGTTGGATTCATGTACCAACTGGATAACCCCTGTACCTCAAGCATACGGCACATTTACTGTTCACGTCTTTCAGAGTGGTGCTGGAAAATTACAACTGCAACAATTGAAAGTATGGGTGTTACAGATCTGTTTTATAAAGGCTAATTAGAGTTGATGGTGCAAATATAGGAGAATGGATCAAAGTATGTTATTGAAATTAGCTGGAAGTTTAGCTGCGATGCCCAAGAATATGTATATTGGTATTTGAGTGAGAATTAAGAGACTAGGAAGAGAGAAAGAAAGCATAGAGGAGAAAGAGAGAATGAGATGAGGATAACAACACAGGCTACAAATTATAAAGGACAGGAACATAAGGCAAGATAAGGGGCGTGTGTTGAATATGGTTTTCATTAGTAGGGTTTAGATCATGCCTGGGAATAAAGAGGACTGCTATCCAGCACTGATTTGATATTTGATAAGAATGGTGCTTTAATTAAATGAAGATGGATCTATCTTCTAGGAAGAATGTAACCCATTCCTATTTTATAAAACATAAGACCATAAAAATGGTGTTTTGAACACTTACATCAACATTCTGTAGTTCATATATATGGCTGTGATATTATTCTTCTAATAGGTATTTCATAGCTATTAAAACTTAAGAAAAATTGTTTGGGTTATATTTTTAATGATGAATTTGTTACAACCTTTGAGATTTTTCATATCCCAAACCTGAATATCTCCCAAACTATAGGAAAAGAAAGGGGGAAAGAGGGAAAAGCATCTCTGTTACCATAGTTACTATGAAGTTCTTTCCCCCCACATTAACTGAAAAATGAAACAACAAAAAACAAAATGGGAGGTAAATTTATCTTCAAGTCAGCAATAACTTAGGGAAGGAAATGCAATAGACTCAGAACTGTGGGAATGTTAATGATTGGCTCATTCTTTTCCCCCCCTTTATTGATTAAGATATTACAAATGTGTCCTTATCCCCCCAATGTCCCCGCATCCCCCCAATCCTGCCCTCACCCTCACCCCCTGTTGTCCACATCCATCATTTATGCTTATGTGCATGCATACAAGTCCTTTGGTTGATCTCTCCCCCTTACCCCCACCTTCCCCTATCTTCCCTCTGAGTTTTGAGCATCTGATCGATGCTTTTCTGTCTCTACATTTGTTTTTGTTCATCGGTTTATGTGGCTCATTCTTTCTGAAATGTGTACAAGGAGGGGAAAAGTGTGTATTTCAAACAACAGTGGTGATGACATGGAATATTATTGTTTTCATGCCAAATAAGCTCATAATTAGAAAGAATCATGAGAACTATTAACAAGCCACACACACCCCTTGCATTTCCCCCTCCCTGTCTTGCTCTGCTCTCCTGCAAAAGCAGGCACAGCGCGAGGTCTATTAATGAGTGTCAGCAAGAGCAGATGGATACTTCCAAATTCCAGACCACCAGTTGTCATGACAATTTGATGTGGTTCTTTAGGTCAGACATTGGCTAACTATCACACCAACTTATTTCTTCCTTGGAGTGGGAGACTAGTATGTCTCAACCAGCTTTTCCTATGAGAGCTGCTTTCTCCATTTGTTCTCCCGTGGGATTTTATTATAATCAGGTTGATGCAGAGATGCCCTCATCCTCTAGTCCTTCTAACTTAAAGTTATAGAATTGGCCCAGCCAGTTTGGCTCAGCAAAGAGAGTGTCTGCCTGCAGACTGATGGGTCCTGGGTTTGATTCCGGTCAAGGGCACATGCCCAGGTTGCTGGCTCAATCCCCAGCAGGGGGCATGCAGGAGGTAGCCAATTAATGACCCGCTCTCATCATTGGTGTTTCTATCTCTTCCTCTCCCTTCCTCTCTGAAATCAATAAAAATATTTAAAAAAAAATTATAGAATTTCACAATGCAGAAACTCTGACAAAAGTCTGTATGTGGAGGAGGTGTCTCAGTGAATCCCGAGCCTTACAAGGTAAAATTCAACACACCATCCTCTTCTTCCATTATATCTGCCTTTATTGCTCTACTGTAGATACATTACATGTGAGCTCAGAGCAACTGAAGAGCAGTTTATTCCGTTGGAATTTGCTCATGTATGACACTCATCCCTTCATTTCTTCTTCTTTTATGCATCCATGTCATTTTGTTAGGATTGAACATATCACATCTCAATAATCTAATTAAATATCTTCTCCCTTATAGAGTGAGCTTGTTCTTCTTTATGAGATGCACTTTCCAATAATGTAGCTACTCCCACATGTGGCTATATAATTAGAATTCATATAATAAACTTAAATTTTTTTCTGTCTCCCCAGCCTCATTTCATGTGGTCAGTGGTCACATGTGGCTAGTGGTTACCATATTGGGAAGAAATTACATAGAACATTTCTATCACTACAGAAATTACAGCTGGATAATTCCAACCTAGACATTTTCTACTTAAAGGGTTGTCCATGGACCAGCATCAGCAGCTCCTATTAGAAATGCAGAATTCTGAACCCCACCCACAAACCCAATCTGCGATTATGATGTGACAGGGACCTTTGTATGTACATTAAAGTGTGTACAACACTGGTCTACCTAAAATCATAGAATCCAGCAAGTGTGTTTGAATGGATATTAAAATGAATGAAATACCCTATTTCTTTTTACATACAATGGGGGGAAAGTCCATTTAGTCCCATGACTCAGTTTTAGGTTAGTATCAACTATGTCTTCATAGCATCCTTATTTCACTTTCAATAGCACTGTATTTTTAGGGAGCATATAAAAAGGATTAGGCTATGTAAAATATGTATTTGATATATGACTGAATTAAGTATATTACAATTTCAGCCACTGTTTCAGGGTACCTTATTCATCAAAATATATTAGCATGTCTCTATAATCTCTAAGTGCCATTTCTTAGCTATTGGTTCTAGGGGTGACAGTCACGGTGATGTTTCTAGAAGCCTCAAGAGAAATGCAGAATGATTTATCCAGAAATATTTGTGGGAAGTTAGTCACGGGGAATTTAAGTGTGATTGAGTAGGGAACTGCAGGGTATATCATTTTCACTCTCTTCTGGGACCTCAAGGGAGAAAAGACATGTCAGGGAAAATTTCTCTTTCTTTGAAAATATTATAGATATTAATCTTGAATGCTTTGTTGTATAAATACTTTGCTAGGCTGAAGGACCTGTCTTGAAATAAAGATTGTTAGGGGGAAATCCTTTATACTTATCTGTATTAATATTATCACTGTGGCTCATTGAATATTGTAGCTTATAGATTTAAAAAAAATCAATTTTTGTTTTCATACTACTTGTTCCATCTCCTTTTGCTTGAATGAGTATATAGGGTTTATCTGTGTTGTTATTTGAGTTTCTAGGGGACAGCCCATTTCCTATATTCTGTGGAAAGGTCTCCAAATCATATTTTGAATATGCATGTGTATGTGTGCATGAATGTGTGTAAATCCTGTACTGTTTTTTTAAAAATTCTGTCTGGACACTATCCTTGTCCCAGCCTGAGTTGGAAAGATGAAAGTGATGATAAGACTATATGGCAGAGAGGCATAAATAATAAAAGTCTTCTGCTGAAAGCAGGAATTAATATAGATGCTTTATTAACCACGACTATCACACGATTATTTGAGTCGCAGCTCACCTATTCACCAGCTGTGTGACCTCAGATATATTATTTAGCCTCTTTTAGCCTCCATTTTTTCAAAAATAAAACAGACATAATAATACTTTTTCATGGGGTTGTCGTAAGAATTAAATAATGTAATATAAATCAGATGCTTAATTCCTAACTGATAACAGTGTTGCTGTTTATAATTTTGGCTGTATTCACTCTCAGCACAAAGCTCACACAATAATAGGGCTTGCCCTATCTAGGTGTTTACATAAACCTGAAGAGTTTCTGTAACTCAGCACCTTTTGAATATGTCAAAGAAGCTATAAATATATGAATAACCCCTTGTTCTAGAAAGAGGACTACAAACTGCTTATTATGGTCTAATAGTAAAACTGCTTGCTATAGTTTAATAGGGGTCCATCATAAACTGTTATGATATCTGAATGATTAGGCTCTCAATTGGTTTCATCCTCACTTGGGCAATGGCCATAGCCCGTAACTATTCTGATGAAAGGAAGACTCAGTTCTTTATCTGTCTTGCTCCAATTTTTGGCGTAGTTTTTGTTTGTCTGTTTGATCTTTACTTAAGTTCTTTCCTAAATTCTGAGTTCTTGTTTATACACCTAAATGTTTTGCTGATCTGTCCCATCACTGAAAACACCCTCAAGCCAGAGTCTTATTTTTCATGGAATCATTGTTTGCTCATATGCAAGGACCCCGCCACTGTTCTATGAGTAATTAAGATGGCAAATCTATCTAGACACAAGTCCTCCAATAGCCAAAATAAAATCAGGAAAGTAGCAGGCATCACCATGATAAGTCAAGCCAGTCCACCTCCTGGAGCCAAAGGAAACATGTTTCCCCAAATTGCTTTAACTACAGAACAGTAGAAATGCCGTGTGAGAGGTGATGGTATTGCTTTCATTATACAAATGCAAGTGGGATGTCACATGATAAAAGGTCCATGAAGAAAATTGATGCGAAACAAGGAGTGTATAATTGGCTGGATGGTGGCAATATTTATGAGTGGATGTATAATTATTGTTTTCACTGTTTTGTTACAGTTCCCAGAATATTAGTATCTCTTTGGAAACTAATAGTATTCCAGATGAGACACCGCTACATCTTTTAGTAGTGGTGGTGGGAATGGTGTGTGCCATATTATCTTAGGCTCAGCTCAGCAAATGTTGAAGCATCAGGACATTCTCCATGCTCTCAGGGAACTGATAGTGCGCACACCCTCTGGAATCTGCCTGCTTGTATTGAAATTCTCACTAATTATGGAACCTCTTTGGGCCTCAGTTTCCTCATCTGTGAAATGGAGATGACAATAATAATAATCCTACTCCATAGAGTTGTGAAGATTGACTGAGTTTCTATATGTGAAGAATACCTGTCACACAGAAAATGCTATATTGGAATTTGCTGTTGTGGGTGGGTAGCTGTCGAATTAACATCTCAGCTAGAACACAGGTCAATGGCAGTTCCACCTGGGCATGTTCCCATGACACAGAGAGCCAGAGAAAATAGTAGAGACCTAGGCTTGCACTGACAGATGATCACATCTACTCCATTCTAGTGATCAAAGCAAATCCCTTGGCCAAGCCTAGTCAGAACAGGGACGAAATTAAATGGAGACAAAGAAGCAGGTTTCTTACCGCTATCTTCCCAATGTCTTTATGCAGAACACCAGGAGGCATATTGGGTTTTTCTCAGGATTATATAAAGCATGTAAATGCATGTGTGTCTGTGAGAAGGTGCTGGGTAGAATGGGGGAAATCTCATTACTTTCTCTCATGCAGTTGTGACATCATCCGCAGGGTAGAAATCAAATCTTCTGTCTACTTTGTTTAATTTTTGCATTTACAGTAATACATTGTGGATATTGATGTAGCAACGGAAAATAACCTGACATTCCAACTCTTCACATGGTGTGATTAAAGGAACATTGAATAATGAGAGGCTCTCCTAGGCTCCAGCACTTTCCAAAGATGATGTAACTAGATTCTGAGTCATCTTAAATTAAGCCACTGAATTCTTCACCCACTTGTCTCTGACCATGTCCCCAGTAGTGGTATGAGGCCCTGCTGTGTACCTAACACTGGTGAGAGACACTGTGTAAGTAGTTCAATATTTAGGGTCTTTTCTCTGACAGCTTGGATTTAGAGAATTTTGTAAAGGTAACACATGTATGTTTATGTTATATATCATATGATGTGTGTAGAACATATATAAAATAAATAGTTTCATATTCATCTCCTGGTGAACCTGTTCAGAGAGATGATTTATTCAGAGTACACCTCCAAAATCATTTACTAAATGAATGACCATTCTCTGGTACTTATCCTTCATTTACTTTTTAATCAACACGTATTTGTTAACATTGATGTAAGACCAGTTGTGCATTTTCTCAAAGCCATGAAAGATATAGGTAGGAGGAAATTATGAAATTGAAATTAACTAGTTAGCTTTCTTTTTACCTCCGAAGCCCTGAAACCTCACAGTTTGGGACATAGACACCATGGAAGAAATATTTGCAGCTCGCCCTCTTTCCTCCTGTTAACAAAACTGAGCCTCCGTGTTTCAAACAAAGTAGAACAACTCTGTCACCGCCCTTCGCTTCTTGCCATGTGAAGAGAGTCATGATCCAACACTTGCTATTCTTGTCACAATAGCTCTTGTCTCAGGAATTCAATTTTCAGTGTCTCATGAATTTAATACCTGCACTATTATCAGAAGATTTGTAATAACTCATACAGCTGAACCTTTTCCAAATTTCCTGTTCATCTTAATCTTTCCACCCTTCCACCTGGGTGTAGAGGAGGGCCTTGTAAAAAGGCAATTCCCCCACTGTGTGCTGCAGTTGCAGTGTGACCAAAACACAAGATCTCAGATGTGTCAAGGAGAAGACGGCTTCTGTTGACTTTAGACAAAGAAATGGGGAGCAGTAAGCTAAGGGCATGTATATCATCTGAGCTCTTGGGGGAACTGTCCCTGTGGACAGGGTTATTACTGGCTTTTCCCTTTAATTCCCAAAGCTCTTTTTCATCACAGCAGTACCCTCTAACACCTACTAAACCAGAGATACCTTCTAGCAAACTCCCTACCTATCCCGCTTTCAAAATCTGTTCTTTTTTAAAGTAAAAAGCTAAGTTTCAGAATCTAATTTGAGAAACACTCCACCTCTCAGCAATTTGCAGGCAACCAAGATCTACCTTGAGCCCAGGGAATATGTGCAAATTTTCTGCCTTGGCTTGCCGATGTCTTTAGCTCTCTCCTGTGCTAGAACATGCCCCATCAGGCAGATATTGCGAAGAGGATTATGGAACTTAATTTCCAGGAACAGATAAAGGGGAGGGGAGTCAGTCATCTCACATATCTTGAGGCCAAATTATGTTTTCAATCCACAAACTAATTTCTTGATTTTTTCCACAGAATTGTTTCAGAAGAATTATATAGTAATCACAGATACTTAATTTTACACCTGTCTAGTTTATTATCACTTTAGCTGGAGAATACTTAGTTCATATGTATAAGATTACAAAATAAAAGTAATGAGTATAGAATAAATGCACATATTAACTTTAAATTCATAATTCTTTTATTAGAAAAATTTGAAATCAGCATTGATATCTAATTACTAGTATTTGTTTTTACCTTGATTCTATATCAAAAAGGAAATATGAATTTACCTAGATTAGAGTTTGGTAATAAAACTTTTTAAAGGCATTACAATGCAACTTTAAGATACATTTTTTATGAATATAATAATATAGAAGTGCATTTAATAAGAACAGTAAGAAAGCTTTCCTCCCTCCCTTTCTTCCTTTCCTCCTTTCTTCCTTACATCTCTTTAACTTTCCTTTAATCAATATATCCTATTGATTGCCTGCTATGTACTAGCATTTGTTAACAATTTAAAATAGAATTACCATCATGTGACATTTTAAAATTACATGTGTTTTTTAATTATTGATAAAGTAAAGGTTAGAGTAACATACCTAAAGTCAGAACCAAGCCTAAAGCATCTATAATGTGATGTCATTGTGGGTGGTTGCGTGTTTACTTGCTCTTGTGTAACTCACTCTTATGCCATTGCAAGAGCAATCACAGAGCAGCTGTGCTAAACCTTCTCAGAATCTGATGGAGCATGACACACTTTCATAGCTTGTGTGCTTACTCATAATTTTATGTGAACAGACTTGGTCAGGAATGATTTGAAAAACAAAGAGAAGTACAGGATAACAATTTTGAAAATTGGAAACACCTTTAAAAACTGTTTAAATATAGACACCAAAATGATAGGAGTGATTTTATTAGAACATCTGACACGTACACTCAAATGCAATTCAGTGTAACACAAAATTAATGCATTAGCACTTCTCTTTGTGTTGAAAATTTGACATTAAATATAATTGATAATTCCATTGATTTGCAGGACATTTTGATACTGAGTATTATAAATAAAAATAGATTTTTTTTTGTTATACTTAGGATAACCAACCACCTTGCTTTGCCTGGGCCTGTAGGTCTGGGGCTGTAGGACACAGATAAGGGGGCACGCTATGCGTTTCAGGGAGCTGGGGAGCTCTGGGCAAACTGCACATTGGTCACCCTAGAGCCTCCACTAAACCATGTAGTTTCATGAGAAATAATTTTACAAAACTATCCTTCGGAGTTCTATGTCCTTTAAAAATCTATAATGAATTGCAACAAGTTCTCTTAGTCCATTGGGTTTTAGTTCCAGCTATGAATGATAATCATTGCAGGATAATTAAAAAAAAATTGATGCTCAGGTCCACCCAAGACCAATAACATTGGAGTCGATACATTATAGAAGCTTCCAGATAATTCTAATGTGTGGCAGAGCCAAGAACCACTGCTCCTGGGCTCCTCCAAATGCCAGTCCACATGGTAAAGCCCAGCCTGGCTCTAGTTTGCAGGCAGAGCACAGCAGAGGGCAGAAACTGTCCCCGTCCAGGACCTAACATTACTGTGCCACTTATGTGAACTTACCCAGAGGTGCATGGGTGAGGCCTTGTTTTTCTTTATGAAGCCTGCCCCTCCCCTCTACAGTTCTCCTTGTAGCAATCATGTATGTTGATATAAGATCTGAGTTCCGTAAACTGTTTTATAAACTGAAAATTCAGTTTTAGATTTCAGGATTACAAAAAAAATGACTAAATATCTCTAGAGAATATAAATTGTAATTTGTTTAACTGTTAAACTCCTAGTGCCAAGCACACAAGGTTTAATTTATTTTTCAAATCTTAGAATATTTCATTTACTGATTTTTCTTAAACAAAGAATTAAGGATCTTCATCCAAGGGGTTCTTTTATGTTTCCAACACTCATCAAACATTTATTATTACGTGCTATTTGGTCCAGCCTTTGTAAAATGCACTATGGGGAATATTAAAAATATAATAAAGTACCGATTTCAATTTGATAAATGCTCTAATTTGTCAGAGTAGCTCTTTCTTGATTGCTATCATATTTTATGTTGTATAAATTATCTATCACACACTTTTCTAAACTCTTACAAAATTTTATTTACTTCTTATTACAAACTTATGCCTTAGGGAATATTGTCATCAGCCCCGTTTTACAGTTGAGGAAAGTGGGAACATAAAGAAGTTAATTAAACTGTTAAGGTCACAGAGCTAGTAACTGGGGGGACTGGATTTCAAACAGAGGCAATGGTGGGGTCCATGCCCTTAATCCAGCCATGGGCAAACTACGGCCCGCGGGCCGGATCCGGCCTGTTTGAAATGAATAAAACTATTGGAAAAAAAAGACCATACCCTTTTATGTAATGATGTTTACTTTGAATTTATATTAGTTCACACAAACACTCCATCCATGCTTTTGTTCCAGCCCTCTGGTCCAGTTTAAGAACCCATTGTGGCCCTCGAGTCAAAAAGTTTGCCCACCCCTGCCTTAATCCCTGCTTTATACCACCTCCTGTCAAAATGGAAGTTGACAGAAGACTATGCTGAAACCCACTGGAAGACTTTACATTAGAAAAGGAAATGGAAGTATGTAAGATACTCTCTCCCACCATATTTAAAGATTCTTCCTGGTGAGTGGGAGCAGGAGATATGAGTCCAGACTTGGTCACCCATGAAGTACACTTTTTAGAACGATCTCCTCTGTCATTCTATTCAGAAAATCACAGTTTGGTGATTGTTGAAGGATTCTTACACATGTTATAACTCCAAGTTCTCATTTACCAGATGAGAAAACAGAATTTTAAGTGAATGTGGAAACAGCTCAGAAAATATAGCTAGTCATTATGAACCATGAAAAAGGGAATGAAAAGAGGGAGAGAAGGGGAGAGAGAAAGAGACAGGCAGAGGGATATACCTATAAAACAGAGAACCTAATGATAAAAATATAATCAAGCACTGATTTCAATGTGATAAGTGCTCTAATTTGTGAGAGTAGCTCTTTTTTCATAACTGTCATATTTTTTCATTGTAATAAATATTCTTTTCTTTTTTTCATTTTCTTTATTGATTAAGGTATTACATATGTATCCTTATCCCCTCATTGCCCCCCAACCCCTCACTCATGCCCTCACCCCCCTAGCTATCATATTTTATATTGTATAAATTATGTACCACACACTTTCCTAAACACTTATACAAATTGATTTACTTTGTATTACAAACTTCTGTCTTAGGGAATATTGTCATCAGCCCCTGTAAACTCAGGAAGAGCTGGATCTCATCCCCCACTCCCAAGGGCTCCTAGAAAACAAAGATGTATCATGTGTGCACTAGCCCACCTGTTACCCATAATTTCCTTGTACCCTGTTTTTCCTTTTCCAACTTCTACATCTGTTCTTTTTGTAAACCCTCTTAGAAAAAAGAAGTTACTGTCACTATATGTCTTAAAGTCAGTGGGCATGCCACAGTTTCTGTCTTTAGATTTAGTAAAATAACTTAAGTATTAGATCAGTGCTGGGATCCCTTTAGACATAGGGAGCAGGGCCTTCTTCCACATTATGTGCCATAATTTGTCTCTGGTTTCAGAGTCAGCTCTGCATATGCCCAGAATTGTGTGTGTGTGTGTGTGTGTGTGTGTGTGTGTGTGTGTATCTTTGAAAACTTTATTTAATAATTTTTAAAATTTTTGTTAACTAGAGTTTATATTCAGTATTATTTTGTATTGCTTTCAGGCCAGAGTTTTTATATATTTATTGAAGATTGTTTCCATTAGATTTTGCCTCTGAATTCTCTTTCCTTATTGGGAACCAAAAAACAGCCCAAGGTATCTCACAGATGCCCAGATCTTTCTTACAGGCAAACTCCACTTTTCTTATCCTTGTCGTAGAACTAAGTCTTCTAAGCATATGATGAGATTAAATAAAATTCCATTAGGGTCAGAGTAAGAACAGGGTAGGAGCAGAGAGAGTCCATACTGATGGGGGAGAAAAGAAGAGAAACAGTCACAAATGTCTTAAGAGTACAGAGTATTAACATGAAGAAGAGAGATAAATCAAGAATGTTGCTGATGTTCATGGAGACATGGGTGAACCTATAAGAATGTAAGTGCAGGATAATGCTAAACTTCTCATGATTTTAAAAATACTACTTTTCTTAATTCCCTACCTAAACTTCACAAGATAGTCATAAAAACTTAACATTATTCCCTTATGCAGATGAGAACTTCAGATCTATTCCCTAGTCATCTCATTTAAGATCCCTTGGTAAGTTCACAGCAGATCTTATATTAAACAGTGCCAATTTTTTTCCTGAATATTGAACAGGGACCTCCCGAAATTAATATTCTCCATTGCAAGCAGTGTCTAAGAGAAAATTGCAATGCTCACCATAAAGCATTGAAACTTGGGCATAACATTGGCTGATAACTTATAAGATTTTTCTCTTAAAAGACTCTGGACAGCATGTTAGTCAGCAAATAAGTACAAGAGCCTATTTGGGTCCCCAGGAGTGAAAGGAGGAATTTTAAAGGACTATTGAGTTTGCTGAATTTTCACAGTGGATCAGCAGAAGTTATTTGCTCCAGGATCTTGGCCGCTTGTGCTATGTTCCAGGGTTCTCGGTACAAGAGCTCTGAGCCCCACTTTCTCATCTGTAATCCAGCCCTTTCTGAGTGAAGCACACAGGAATACAATGAAAGCCAAAGGGCTAGCTGGCTTCAAGGCTGTGTCAATATCACCTCACATTCTAATTCGGAGGAGACTGCATGGGAGCATGAGAAGGCGGCTTATGCAGTGCTGGTAGGGAATCTGATTCACTGAAAAAAGCAATTGTTCTCCCATGTGTGGAACAAATGGGTTTTTCTAAAGTGAAGCAAAGTGTTAATCAAGATTTTGTAGGGAGAGTCACAATAAATTGAAGAGCTTCCTGGGTTTCTGTGCCCTTCCCTCTACCTATGAGTGCATGTCCGGATTTGCCAAAGCAAAAGAGAGTCTTTGCTGAATTATAGTTGTCAGTTCCAAATGTGTTTTAAGTAACTTTTTGGAAACAGAAAGAACCTTTGATAAGTTTAAACAAAACTCATATATCTCAGAACAGGGTTTTGGCCCAACTAGTCAGATTCCTGACTCCCTGAACTAGTTTTAGAGTGTGATTCTGGCCAAAGAAACAATATATATGATATATTTATTTCCAATCTTTTAAAAAGTACATATTTACCCCCTGTGATGAGGACAATACATTATCACTATAGCACATCATGGAAAAAAATGAAACTTTAAAAAATAATATGAAAATCATCTCTTATAATGTCTTACATATCTTCCCTAAAAAAGCAGCCTTTGATTTTTAAAGTATTCTCTTCTAGTTTCTTGTTATATTGCTCCACATACAGTCACATATCCTGAACTATCTGTATGAGTTTGTTCTCTCTTTATAAAAATTGCATCTTTCATGAATCAGTTTCTGTATCAATGAAAATACTCTTTAAAACATGAATTCACATTATTTTTTTTTATGTGGATGTAACACAAATTAAAAATGCCATGGCAACTTAACTTGATAAACTTACTTTGCCATGGTTATGTGTTGTCCACACAGCCCTTTTTCTGAAAGTGAAGCAGGCAAAAAGTCTCACAATCTAGGATCTGAGGGACTAGGGTGTGAAAAGTGATCCCTGCATTGTCCCCATGATTCTCTGAGCCCAATTTTTGGAGATCAAGCTGAGGAAATGGTTACAAAGAAAACAGGGTTTCTACAATTTCTGCTGTTGTCTAATAAGCCCCAGACAGTCCAGACCCCAAATCATTTCCACTGGTAATTTAAGCTGGAAAAGAGATTGCAAGTGGTGGTGCCAAGCCACTGCCAATAACCCAGATGACTCACCTAGCTGCCTAGGATCCCTTTATTATTTCATCAACCACACTGTGACACAACCCTGCATTGTGCATGACTGAATTGGCTGAGCTATTTTATTATACAGAAGCAGGGTTCATCACACTTGAAATAGCCCCAGTTTAATCAGAAATTGGGCTTTTAGCAAAGCGATGTCACAGTATTAACATCCCCATTATGCCAAGAACCCAAGGTCCCGGTGCTACTGAAGTAAGAATACCCTCCTGATACTTAGGGGGATAAATCACCTCACATACTGACCCCAGTGATTAGAATCATGCAAATGCCTCAAGTCTGATTTATAGAGGGGTTTGAAGTGATATAGAAGCCAAAATAATTATAACTTTTTAAATCTTTCTTACACACTAATTTCCAAAATAATGGAATAAAACTGATTATAAGAAGAGGTTGCTTCATCACATCTTCTCTGATAGAGTTGTTCCATTCCAAGGTTTATAAGACAACCCCTAAGTTATTTCTGTGTAAACAGGAAATGTGAACATTCTCTAAATTTCCATGTAGGCATGGTAGGTGCCAACGCGATCCTATGCATGATAGAGTCATTTTCACACAATTGCTTACACAAGAGCAAGGGTAAGCTTTACTGCTATTGCCCTGATGTCCCATGGACACGGAGCAGAAAATTTGTTAGTTCCTCACCTGTGTTTTTAGGCCTCCTTCTAATTAATGTCTAACTATTTTTGTGTGGATCTCTGATTTTTCCATTAGATGGATCTCTAAGACTCTTGATCACATGGGACTTAAGAATCATAGAAGATATATTAGCATGCAGCTTTCCTCTGTGACTATGAAATAAAATAGAAAATATAAGAAAGTTTAAAAATGTTATCCTAGGGTTAGCCTTGATTTTACTAGTAGAATAAGGAAGAATTATATTGGAAGGACCAAAATTGCTCAAAAACTTTGGACTGCACAGGGATTTTTGGAAGGTTCCTTGTTGCCCTTCTATACATGTTATTTATGTCACATTTTCAGAGTTGGTATCCATACTTTCTTTATTTCTCTTCTACAAGAAAATATTTTCTAAATAGAATCCCTCTCTGGAGAACCCTTTTAATGTACTGTGTTTTGAAAGTAGGATACCATCTCAAATATAAAACAAGGGGTGGTAGGAGAGGGTGGGGTTAAGGGGGAGAGATCAGCCAAAGGGCTTGTATGCATGCATATAAGCATAATCAATGGGCAGAGACACCAGCAGGGAGAGGGCATGAGTGGGGGGTGGGCAATAGGGAGATAAGGACACATATATAATACCTTAATCAATAAAGAAAGAAAAAAAGCTATAATAATTAAGACATTTGTTATTGGTGCAGAAATAAATAAACCTATGAGAAGAATGCAAAAAAAGATCCAGAAATGTATTCACATCTTTGGAAATTTGATTTATCACAGAGATGGCACTAGATTTCCCACAGTTATCACACATGAAAGGTAGGGAGCAATATTAATTCTGCACTATTCCTAGAGATCTGCGGTTACCAAGAACCACATCATGGCTAGTGATTTACCATTTGCAAAGAGAGTCTTTCAGTAAATCATAAGAGTGTTTTTGTAGAGATTTGGTACCTACACAATCTATTATGGTTTATTATATGGTTTATTATATTAGTTACTTGTTAATACTCAGTGGATAAGTAATTTTCTTCTTTGTACAATTCAGAATAAAGGCAGGGTACTTTGATATGCAAAAAAAGAGAAACATCTTAGAGTCATTTTGTTTCAGAAAGACTTCTTTCTTAATAACTCTAGTATATTAGTACTGTTGTGTGGAGAACACTATATTTACCCTGCCTTTAAGAAGCTGATTTGGCAACTGCATAGAAGCAAAGGCATCTGTGAGCTACACACTGGGCAAGGGAAAAATCATGTGTGTGTGTGGGGCGGAGGGAGGGTAGGGCTTGTGGTTGGGACTAGGAAAGAGATGTATGCCAGGGCCAGATGGAGTTATGCTGAAATGCCTTAAATAAAACATTGACTTATAAGTACAGAAAGAAATTTAACAATTGCTTGTGACCTACTTCTGTATGTACTGACTGGCTCTTAGGATCATGGACAAGGGGCATCTCTCATGCAGCTTCTTGGACCATGTGCTCAGCTTCCCCTTAATCATCAGTGCATCCAGTGGACTTCATGCTGAGCTGTCTCAATAGATTATTTATAAAATTTACATCTGCAGTGCTGAAGGGGTGCCCCTCAATTCAAGCAACATCTCAGTTCTAGAAAAAGTGAACACAACTTAAAAAAGGCAACAGAGCTCAGAAGAAGAGCAAAAGTGTGAGAACCTCTAAGTTAGCATCTCTTTCATGGTACATATCGAGATGGAATAAAAGAGGGGAAAGAAACCTAAGTTTCAAAACCAGTTTCCAAAGCCAGTCTACATGCTTCCCAAGTCCCTTAAATAAAACCTGAAAATGTTTTCTCTGTGGAGAAAGTCTTGTTATCTCAACAGACTGGACTCTGGAGACAAAAAGGCTTGGGTCCACTCACTCATCTGTGGTCACTCTGTTCTGTCTATACATTGTATTGTCACTTGGGTTGGTAATTTCACCATTCTTTTTTTTAAAATATATTTTTATTTATTTCATAGAGGAAGGAAGAGGGAGAGATAGAGAATCATTGATTGGGCTGCTCCTGCACACCCCTTACTGGGGATTGAGCCTGCAACCCGGCCATGTGCCCTGACTGGGAATCAAACCATGACCTCCTGGTTCTTAGGTTGATGCTCCACCACTGAGCCATGTCAGCTGGGCAATTTTCACCATTGTTAAAAATCAGAACAGTATTGATCACCTTAAAGACTATTGGAGGGATGAGAAGAATAGCATGTAAAATATTTTGGACAATACTTGAATCTCACATGGAAATTAAATTAACAGTCAGTAACTTTTCTAAGCAATTGGTTATAAAAAATAAACTACCATTTACCAGTAACCATTACAACAGATTTTGAAGTAGTTACCCATTTCACATTTAGAAAATTGAGACATGGAGACACTGAATATTTTTCCCAGGGTAATAGAGCCAGGAAGTAACTGAGCCAGAATTTAAACTGAAGGCAATTTCCCTCCAGAGACTAAACTCCCAGGCACTCTGCTCTACTAAACAAATAGTGACTATCAGTTGTATTATCATCACTACTTCTAGTCTTCATCCCACATCTGGGTATTGTCGCAGTTGATCCTCTTCTTAATTATATATTTAAAAATACACCTTAATGCAGCACCTTCTTTTAGTAATTTCACCTTTTAATGATTAGTTGGTTATATGGAATTCCCTTAGACTAAAACTTGCTGCACACAATTATGGCTATTATACAGATTCTCCAGCAATTTAAGATTCAAGTTAAAAATATGTAAATGCAGACATATTGATTTTTCTATAACTCTAGGCAACAAAACAAATATGTGTACAGTTTATGTATATAATAGAAGCTGTGTAAACACATGCTAGTGACCTACTGTCCTCCTAATACATTTTACTTCTTAACTCTGCACTACTTTTAACATCAGAAAAAATCTTTTTACTCTCTCTTCACTTCCGATTTCCTGTCAGCTAGCAAGTGCAGTAGAATGTTGTTTATGTTGCATGATGTGTGTTTCAGTATTGAACCCAGTTGTCTCATTCTAGGCAATATGTCTCAATGTAATCTCCATGTCTTTATATGGGAAGAGTTTTGGAAAAGAAGTCTTCCCTCTCTTTGTAGCTTTTTTATTTGAGAGCTTAGCAGAAATAACATAAAACAATTCACCGTCAAAATTTCTAAAAAAAATCAATGCACAGTTTACTTCGCTGTCTCTGCCCTCCATATTTTGTTATACATTACAATGGCCTTATTTCTATGAAGAACAGTGCAGAATTATTTCCATTACTTTCTCTCTGGTGCAGCTAATATTTCACCGCAGTGGAAGGATATAGCATATCCTTATCCTTGATTATCTGGGCTTATACTGCACTGATTCATGCATGTATTCATCCAAAATATTAAACAGCCTTTAAAATGAATATGGTAGTTTTATATGTTCTGACAAGAAAGGATGCTCAATATATATATTAAGTAAAAAAGAGGAAGTTGAAAAGCAATATTTTTATCAGTATCTAATTTTTTTCAAAGAAAAAAGTAAGATGACTCCATATGTATGTGCATTTGTAAAAAAATTCAGGAATGATATATTTCAAAATGTTAACACTAGTTACCTCTGAGAAATAAATTAACTTGGGTATGAGTGCAATGAAGATTAATATAAAGCATTCTTTGTTATTTATACACTTTTGTATTGTTCAGTCTTATGTAGATTTTTAATATTGTCCAGTTTTGTATTTTACAGTAATAGTATAGTAATTAAAAAACACATATCATACCTGTTATAAGATTCCCTGTGTGTACCAAGACCAATGGACATGTCTGAGCTTAGTGGTGTTGTCATCTAACTGATAGAATAAAATAAGTGAGCCCTGGCCAATTTGGTCAGTTGTTTCAGCATCATTCTGAGCAACAAAGGGTTTCAATTCCTGGTCAGGGCACATGCCCAGGTTGCGGGGTCTGTCCTGGTTGAGGTGAGTACGGGAGGCAATCTGTCAATGTTTCTCTCTCTTCCTCTCCCTTCTTCTCTCTCTAAAACCAATAAAAATATATCAAAAAGAAACAAGTGAAAATGATAATTACAATACAAAGGGGAACATGTAATGAGTTCTATAAGACAGGTGCACATATATTTGAGATGAGGGGATACTTACATCTCATTGTGAATATAAGGAATAAATAAATGCATACCTGAGATCTGATTGGGAAAGAAGCGCTTTTAGCAGAGTTATTTAGCTTGAAGGAAGGTGTCTTTTCTCCTTCCTGTTGTCAGTGCCTAAGATATGGTAGGGTCTCAGTAAATGCCAGTTCTGAAAAAGAGGAAAGAAGGAAGGAAAATAGGGAATACAATGGAATAATCATCACGGTAGGGTATAAAGCTGTGTAGGATATAGAGACTATCTCATTTCATGCTTTAATTCTCTTCAGAAGAGCAGTGTGACCCCAGTGTGATGGTCTGTCCTGAGTGGGGCCAAGGATGAATCACCACAGTTACACCTAGAAGTTTTTATTCTACTTTTATTACCAGAAAGTTAATGGTGTACTCTTCAACCATCATTTTGGCAACAAAACAACATTATAAGAGGAGTAAAGTTTTTCCTCTGGTGTAGACACCTAGTGGTACATTTAGTACTGGAACCTAGAATTTCGGAGTTTTTAGAAGTTCTTAGTAGCCTTTTTTTTTTTTTTTTTTTTGGGTCTTTTTTTCTTTTCAATGAGTAGGAGTCCAAACAAAAGAGCTATTTGTTTCAAAAGTATGGGACTTGAAGTGTTTATTTATTTATTTTTATTTTTAAAATATATTTGTATTGATTTCAGAGAGAAAAAGAGAGAAAGATAGAAACATGAATGATGAGAGAGAATCATTGATTGGCTGCCTCCTGCATGCCTCACATTGAAAACCAAGCCTGCAACCCGGGTATATGCCCAGATGGGGAATCAAACCATGACCTCCTGGTTCATAGGTCAATGCTCAACCATTGAGCCACACTGACTGGATTGAAATTTATTTAAATATGAGGTATATTAAGAAACAGTGGACAGCTCAGTTTGACTAGAACATATGACTTATATTAGGGAGCCATAAAAAAAATTCAAACTTTGCCCTAGCTGCTTTGGCTCTGTGGATAGAGCATCAGCCTGCAGACCAAAGGGTCCCGGGTTTGATTCTGGTCAAGGGCATGTATCTTGGTTGCAGGCTCCTCCCTGGTCCTGGCCCTGGCCCTGGTCAGGGCTCCTGCAGGAGGCAACCAATCGATGTGTTTCTCTCACATTGATGTTTCTCTCTGTCTTTCCTTCTCTCTTCCATTCTCTCTAAAAATCAATGGGAAAATATCCTTGGGTGAGGATTAACAAAAAAAAAAAAAATTCAAACTTTACCTCAGAGCCATATAAGAAGATGAAAGCAATGAGATCCACCCATCAAGGTACTTCACGAGGTGGAATAAGAGATGACTAAAATCAAGCAAAGGGACCAGATCTAACTTCCTGCCTGAAACAATATTGAAAATATACAAAATGTATGACATAATGGTATTTAATACATTGAACTTGAAACAACAAAGGGCAGTAACTGTGGAGAGACAATGAGAGAGAGTTGAGAGAACCAAGTGTGAGGTCTACAATTGTCCCAGCATCCGGCCTGCTATGAGTTTGCAGAGTCTGGCGTGGAGAGTAGGACTCATGCAGAGAGCTGGGATGCAGGGAGGTGAAGGGGACTAGAGCTCTAAGGAAAGGGTATCAGAGAGGAGGTCGCTGCAGAGAGAGGCAAAGACAGAGACAGTGAGAGAAGAGCACTATAGGGTCTGCAGAGGTGTCTCCGCGACTGCTCAGCTGACCAGTGAATGTGTGTGAAGAAACTACTGTGGCTGGGAAATCATCCTGAAGGAGACACAGGAGGATACCTGGCACTCGCTCTTGGTTAGGAGTCTTTCTGATGCCCAACAGCTAGAGCAGAAAACCTCATGATTCATGAAGCCGCAGGTGGAGTACACAGAAAGGACTTGCCTCCACAGGGACAAAACTAGCCCCAAATCACACAGTGCTCTGTTACCGGCAAACAGATTAAAGTAAAATTCAAAAGAATCATATAATTTCTTTCTCTCTTTTTTGTTTTGTTTTGTTAATCGTCTCTCACTTTTTAAAATTTATCTTTATTGTTGAAAATATTATAGATGTCCATCTTCCCCTCCCCCTCCATTGAACCCCTCCACCCTGCACCCACCCCTCCCAGGACTTCACCACGCTATTATCTGTGTCCATGGGCTATGCATACAGGTGAATCTCTCCTCACCCCTCCACCCGGGCCTTCCCTCTGAGATTCATCAGTTTGCTCCGTACTTCTATGCTTCTGGATCTATCTTGTTCATCAGATAAAAGAATTATATGATTTCAAAGAACCTTCACTGCATCCCAGAACAAAACAAATAAACAACAACAAAAACCCTAGAATTTATTTCAATTTCCTAAGTAGTTGTCATTCTTTCTCCCTTTTTATCATAAAGGTAATATTGTTAATTTGTTCATCATTTTAAAATTTAGATTTTAAATATTTTCTATAAACAAAATTAATTAGAAACCAAAAATATCATATAAAACAAATATAAATTATAAAGATATATTTTTTCTAACCCCAATTTATACTATTTGCTTTTATTTCCAACATAATTAATTGATAAATATCTTGCTCTGATTAAAAAAAAACACACTCAATCTGAAAGCAGTCTGACCTCCTCCTTGGGGCTTCCTTGGAGGTGAAAATGCTGTGGTTTCGGCTGCTCCATAAATCTGCCCATTAAGTACAGGGATACACAAGAGGAACAGACTCCTTTCCCCGCGGAGGGTAGATTGCTTAACTTACCAATTGATCTGGACATTCAAATTTTCTATGTTATCACTGCTTCCACTTTATCAGCAAATATTTGTCTTGAAAGAACTTCTAAAATAATTTATATTCATCTTCATGTTCGTGACTATTACTCATTTTATGAATTTTAAAACTGGGGTCAAAGGAACTTCAATGCATATTATGTAGGGTAGGATTGTGTTCAACTGCTTATTATGTTTATGAGTTTATACCGTTTACTTAAAGGTTATCTTGCCCTAACCAGTTTGATTCAGTGGATAGAGCATCAGCCAGTGAACTGAAGGGTCTTGGGTTCCATTCTGTTCAAAGACACCTACCTTGGTTGCAGGCTTAATCCCCCGGCCTGGTCAGGGCAAATGCAGGAGGCATCCAATTGATATCTCTCTCTCTCACATAGATGTTTCTCTCTCTCTCTCTCTCTCTCTCTCTCTCTCTCTCTCTCTCCCTCCCTCTCTCCATCTCTCTCTCTCTTTCTCTCTCTCTGTCTCTCCTCCCTTCCACTCTCTATAAAATTCAATTGAAAAAATATCCTGGGGTAAAGATTAACAACAATAAAAAAGATTATCTTGATTTATTTCCTGTAGTAATTAGCCAGAATGAATTGGTATAGAATTAAGAAAAAGAATAGATATTTCCTTGGCTGATTCAGTAGGATACTGTGAGTAGAAGAGAATCATCAAGGGCTGCTTTGGAAATCTCCCCTTGAACTGCTGAGCTTTCCAGATCTACTGGGAAAGGTAGCTGCCTTGAGAACACAAATCCCTCCCCCAGCAGAGAGCTTTTAAGAGTCAGAGGTTCTAGCTAAATCATCTAGAGTAGCCTTTTGTTAATAAAGTCAGCAGACCTCAAGTCATTTAGCCAGTCAGTTTCTTTCTTTCATTTTTTACTATATTATTTAAAAAATACATATTTTTTATTTATTTCTTAGAGGAAGGGAGAACTAGAGAGAGATAGAAACATCGATGATGAGAGAGAATCATCGATCGGCTGCTTCCTGCACATCCCCCACTGGAGATTGAGCCCACAGCTCAGACATGTGCCCTGATCTGGAATTAAACCATGAGCTCCTGGTTCATATGTTGATTCTCAATCACTGAGCCATGCTGGTTGTGCTAGCTGGTCAGTTTTTTAATGCCAGAGGCAACTTCTTTGCCTCCTTTCTGTTGAAGCTGGGGGTAAAATGTATCTGCATTTTGTACTTCTTACAGATCTATGTTTCTATATTGAATGTGACCCCCCCCCCCCCAGGAGAAATAAACAAAATTATTCTTGAAAATAAAAATCTCACAATTGATAAATGAGGATAAATTTTCTTCTCCTGAAGCTATATGGTCCAACTCTGTTACAGAGGCACATGTGAGTGCTAAATGCTTCTAGCTTTTTTTATACAGATATTAATAATAAAAAGCTTAAACTGTTCTGCAGCTAGTAATACAATATTCCCTTTGTTTACTTCTAGAATTATCTTCTCATAATCAAATAATTTTCAAAAGCATTCTTTTCAATTCACCCAAGGGAAATAGCATTTATGGAGTAGCTAATAGGTGCTAGACATAATTGTGGGTGTTTATGTTCAGTATTTAAGGCAACCTTAAACTCATGCTATTTCAGCTAAGATACTGAAGCTGGCTGAAATTAAGCATTTTAAATTAAAAATATGTCTGGAAGTAGAGATGAGGAAAAAGGAGGCCAACATAGATCATGACTTGTGCCTAATATCTGACTTAACAGGTCAATTTTTCATCCATTTTGATTATCTGTATCAAGCCTGTTTATTGTTAGGAGAGAAATGTATTCCTCATTAGAATGAGGAGATTAATGTGTGTGAACAGCCCAGTGAATTTTCTAGATGGGGAGACAGTTTTGAAAACACTGCCTTCATCATTTTCATTCACCCTCCTTCCCTTGCCAGTTGAAGCCAATTTCCAATGGTGCAGCACAGCTTATATCGGAATCTGTGTGATGTCTTTAATGTGCCATTTAAAAGAACTGGATGAAGCATCTCTTGGGGCAAACCAGGAAGCTTTGTTTAAATGGCCCCTAACTCTGCTTTAAAGCTTGCTGATATTACAAAGAAACCCAACCGTGGCCAACAAGTGACTTCTTAGAATTGCATTTTCTTTGGCAGGTGGATGGTTTTGCTTAGTGCTGGAATGGAGGGTAATAGAGAATAATGGTTAAGAATGTGGGTTTTGAAGTCAGGCAACTGAGAATTGTAACCCAGTACAGTCATTTGTGTGACAGTGAGACGGCTACTTAATCTCTTCAAGCGGAAATCTGCTCCTCTAAACTCAGGGGGAGAGAATAACCTGCCAGCCAAGGTGCTGTGAAAACAGAATATTACAAGTGTGTGAGGCACTTAGCACAGCACCTAGTACTTAGCTACCGAGCATTTCCTACTCATGCTGCACACCTGTCACCTTATAGGGGAAAACTCCATGAGAGATAGGTGTGTTTTTGCCGGCATTTGACACTTAGGGAAACCGAGTTTTACAAAGGGGGTATATAAAATGTGATGATGGTCACACACTAATGCCAGGATATGAATCAAGGTTTATGTCTGATGTGGGCACCTGAGCCTCTAAGCATGCTCCTGTTCACTTTTCACCTGTGATCCTCGTGGCCACTTGAAGTAAGTAGGTATGTAATTCCCAATAGAGAAGATCAGTAATATAGGCTCAGGGGCGTTAAATGGCTTCAATGGGCACATGGTTGCTAAGTGGTACAGCTACGATTAGGACCCATGTCTGTGTGATATGATCTTGTCTTTACTACTAGTATCTCCCTCTCCTTCACCTCCTGGAGTTCTCCCTCTAAATGTGCTCTGTACCCCAGGACTCATTCTACACTGTGCCCGACATGAACCCTCCAGTGACTCCACACCACCTTCACAGTGAAGCCAAACATCCCTGTAGCACTTGCCTGGCTCTATGTGATTGGAGTCCTGCCCCTTTCTAGTCTCACCTGTTGGTGCACTGCCTGCCAGCACCTTTGGTCATGCCCTCTCACCTAATGCACTACTTGTAACTCCCCAACACTTGCTGTGCTGTTTTCTGTCTCTGCATCGGTCCCTGCATGGAATATGCTTGCTCATCCTGTCCACTCTGTGACTTCTTATTCATCTTTCAAACCCTCTGAAATCCTTGTCCACAAGGAAACCTGAGCACTCCATGGTGTGGCCATCAAAGTATGTCACTGGGCTCGCTGCTGGGAGCATAAATGATTGACAACTCTAGCTGCTGTTTTCAGTATCCACCGGGGCTTTTGCTGATAGGCTGTTTCCATTGGGCTGCTCCCAGCCAATGACTGCTACCAGCATAGGCCCATTGCTATGAAACCTAGGACTCCTGTAATGGACAGCAGCTCAAGGTCTTCCCACTGTCCTACCCAACCTTTCTTAGGATGGTGCTGCCTCTCCTGACACTTCTGTCCAACCGTATAGCCTTCCATTTCCTTCACACCTGTTAGACTTCTGCTGTAGTCTGAAAGCTTTCTTTCTCCTGAACATTTCACCTTTATCATTTACAGGTATTTCCCCCAATAAATTGATGAAATGTCTATTGCCATCTTGGTGTCTGCTTCCTGACACTGCACTCATGTAGCCATGTGGTGTCCTTCTTGATTCTGTACACATACCATCACAAATCAATATTGTGTTTATATTTTATTTATCTATTTCCTTATTAGATTATGAGGTCAGAAAAATCAGGAAAAAAAGTTATGCTAATTATTTTATTTTTAGCACTTTGCATACTACTTGGTATTTAGTGGATATTTAGTGACCACTTGGATAAAGGAATACCAAAAATGTTATCTTATCTAACATGAGTTTATAGGTTAAAACAAGTGAAACTACATCTCAGCTAATACTGAAAATTAATCTGAAGATACCTGGAAGTTAACTCAAGGTCACTAATGCTAGGTTTGTGTTTCATAATATCACCATTTAGCTTCTGTGGGCCCAAAATATTTCCTTGAGTTCAAATGAGTTTTCATGCTTATAAACTAAATTCAACGAAACTTGAAATCTTGAAATTTTGTGAATATCTCTCATCACTAAATGAAACAGCCTTGATTAATCACTCCAAGCATTTCAAAATATCTGTCAATTAACCTATATTTAACATAAGCATGCGTAAAATCTATATGAGAGTACTCATTAGTAGGAAAGCATATTCTTGGAGAGCTATAAAATCACACAGTAATTCTTAATATTTTGAGTTAGAATTAGGGTATAGAATGTTTCTATTTATTTCTGCTAAGTTCATTACAAACCTCTTCTGATCCATGCAATAATATAACTTATTTGTTTTTTTTCTTTTATGTTACATCATGTTTATATTTTTATTTCTGATAAAGAGTTAAAAATAATGAAATACTCCATTTGTAATTGAATTTTATCATCACACAAATTATGCTGATTTTTCCATCTAACTCTGAAATCCTATGTCATTGATTGACTCCAGCCAATTATATTCTTTGTTTCAATCCATTTTTTACACTTTTTTTCTCTGGTTCATGAGTGATCGCTTCATCATGGCTGGTGTTGATCTTGCATCATAGGTAATGATAATAATAACTGTCATTTTCTGATGATTATTATGTGCACAAAAATTATGCATTAAATGCTGTCATCTACATCTTCCAAATGAGATGCTAAGGATTAAATAAGTAAAACAGCATGCAGACCATTGCACAACTAGTAGCTTGACCACTAGTGACTGGAACCCAGGTCTGCCTGATTTTTGGAGTATCTGACCTTAGTTTAATTGTCCAGTGTTTTAACACAACGTTGGAACATTAATAAATGAAATATTTAAATATGAAATTAAAAGCATGCAATGGTCTTCTAAGAAACCTGGTGTTTATTATACAAGCAATATAGAGTCATTTGGGTTTTTAAACAGAGGAAAACAATATAATTTTATATGTACTTAAAATACGAAAAATAAAGCAAGAAAAAGGGAGATGAGGAAACTAGGTACTGACAAAGTCTAAGCAGGATCTGATCCAGGAATGAAGGCAAGGGCATGAGCAGGAGGGGAGGATTGGAAAAACACTTCTAAATGAACAGCAGACCTTTGATGAAATTGCTTACCTATCTTGCATCTGTTTACTCCTCGGTAAAGTAGAGATAAAAGCTTTTTCAGTGTTACCATGAGCTTCCAATACCAGTATATTTTCATATACTTATCTGGTACATATTATGAGTCCAAGCACTTTTGTAAGTACTTTCCATATACAGGCAGACCTCAATTTATTATGTGCTTCACTGTATTTCACGTCACAGATATTTTGCTTTTTACAACTTGAAGACCATCCGCCAGCGAAAAGGATTATGAGTTGCTGAAGGCTAGTGGTTAGCATTTTTTAGGAATGAATTATTTTCATTTAAGCTATGTACCTTGCTTTTTTAGACATAATGTTATTGCACAGTTAGACTACAGGATAGTATAAATATAACTTTGTGTGCACTGGAAAAAAATCATGAGCCTCACTGAATTGTGATTCATTTTATTGTGGTAGTCTGGAATCGAACCTGCAATATTTCTGAGATATGCCTGTACAAAGATATTCTTGTTTACTTCTCATAACAACCCCAATAGGTAATCATTATTACCATTTTACAGATGAGGAAACTGAGGCACAGTGAGGTCAAGTAAAAAGTGAGGGAGCTGTAATAACATAAGAAGTTTATAATAATATCATGTATTACATGTCAGACACCTAGTGTATGCTTTTTAAATGACTTTATAAGTAGCCACCTGAATTAATATCCTATAGAGGTAGACCACATTGTATTCATTTTTATAGCAGGGTAAACCAGCATGAATTAAACTTTATTTGTATCCTCATGGGCATAGCACAGGGATCGTTCTTTGTGCTGGGGATACGGTGGTGAATTAAATAAACCCCAGCCTTCATGACATTTTCCTTTCGCTGGAACAGACGTTCTAATGATAAGGTGATTGAGTGATGGGATAAGAGTTGGAAAGCGATATCTAAATTGCTTTCTGTAACATTTTATTTTTCTGAAAACATTTACTCAGAAAACTGCCACAGGAACAAGGCTCTGCCACCTTTCTCTACAAATTTGTTTCAGATACTTTCTTGATCCCTTTCCCTTGCCATAGAATTAACTTTAAAGTCTTGACTGTTACAGATCCAAAGCTAACTACAAACTAACTTTTGACTTTCTGTTAAATCCTAGGGTCTTAAAATTGTGCCTAAAACAGTATTTAAAAATATGTGCTGAATGAATTAGATCACTTTTCATCTTTTTAGGCTACTAATCTCTTATATTCAGTAAGATTATTTTTGAGGGAAAACTAGTGTATAAGAATGAATTACTAACTGGCATGTGTGCTAGGATTTATGGTTTTGAAAAGAAGATATAACAATTTAAAGTAATTTATTTTTTTCTTTATTGATTAAGGCAGGGGTCCTCAAACTTTTTAAACAGGGGGCCAGTTCACTGTCCCTCAGACCGTTGGAGGGTCGGACTATAGTTTTAAAAAAAAAAACTATGAACAAATTCCTATGCACACTGCACATATCTTATTTTGAAGTAAAAAACAAACAAAATAATGCTTGTTATAAAAGAACAAATACAATATTTGTATTTGCATGTGGCCTGCGGGCCGTAGTTTGAGGACCCCTGGATTAAGGTATTATATAGTTGTCCTTATCCCCCCATTGCTCATTTAAAGTGATTCTTTTTAAATATATATATATTTCAGAGAGGAATGGAGAGGGAGAGAGAGACAGAAACATCAATGATGAGAGAGAATCATTGATCAGCTGCCTCCTGCATGCCCCATACTGGGGATCGAGCCCACAACCAAGGCATGTGCCCTTGACCAGAATCAAACCTGGGACCCTTCCTTCCGCAGGCTGACACTATATCCACTGAGCCAAACTGGCTAAGGCTAGAGTGATTCTTAATAGTCTTTTATAACAAGCATTGAAGACAAAATGTTTGGCTAGATTTATGTGACCACTGAAACTACAGCTTCTCTATGAATTTCAGAAGTGTCATTATGCCATGTATTTTTAAAAATTATATTTTCATCGAGCCAGTGTTGCTCATTGGTTAAGCATCAACCCATGCACCAAGAGGTCCAGGGCTCCATTCCTATTCAGGACACATACCCAGGTTGTGAGCTCATTTCCCAGCAGGGAGTGTGCAAGAGGCAGCTGATTGATGTTTCTCTCACATTGATGTTTCTCTTTCCCTCTCCCTTCCTCTCTCCTTAAAATCAATTAAAAATCATCTTTAGAAAAAAAAGGAGACATATGTAATACTCTTTGTAATACTTTAAGCAATAGAACAAAAATAAAATAAAATAAAATAAAAATCATCTTTAAAAATTATGTTCCAATTTCAAAATTTATATCAAACAATTTTGTTAAAATATTAATTGCTCAATATAAATGTATTACTCAATCTTATACTATGTTCAACATATCATGAGAAAATTGTCCCATGTTCTTCCATCTTATCCTTGTATGTGGACACATATATAGTATGTACACAACTATAGAATATATGTCATTTTTAAAATTCCCCTTTTTACTTGATATTACACCATAAGCAGGTTTATACAGCACTGTGTAATTATATGATTACTATTTTAACATTTTGATGATATTTTCTCTATGTGCCCCATCCCTATGCAGCCACCCACTGACTCACTCTCAGTAGAGTTGTCTAATTTTCTCAATTTTGGATAGCCTCTAAAACATGCATCTACAAAATAAAATCATTAGTTGTACAAAAACTTGAAATTTATACAATTTCACAGTTATTTCCATCCTCTATAATAAAAGGCTAATATGCAAATCGACTGAATAGCAGAACAACCAGCTGCTATGACACGCACTGACCACCACAGGGCAAACACTCAATGTAGGAGTTTCCCCCTGGTGGTCAGTGCACTCCCACAGGGGGAGCACCACTCAGCCAGAAGCCCTGAGCCAGGCTCACAGTGAGTGCAGCAGAGCTGGCAAGAGCCTCTCCCGCCTCTGCAGCAGCGCTAAGGATGTCTGACTGCCGGACAGTTGGACATCCCCTGAGGGCTCCCAGACTGCAAGAGAGCACAGGCCAGGCTTTGGGACCCCTCCCCACGAGTGCACAATTTTCATGCATCAGGCCTCTAGTTTAAGGATAAAGACACACAGTGAGGGGTTTGTGGGAGGGAGAGAAGTCAAGTGAGAAGAAATGTGGCATGCCAGGTGGAAGTTATTCAGCTCTGATAGTAACCATTTGATCTAAGACCATCATTTAACTTCTTTTTCCTCAATTTCCACAAGTCTGCCTCACTTAGATTATATTTTCAGGGACATCATGTTTATGTACCTAAGGGGCCTTACCAATGCACCTCCAAGCCAATTGGTACAACACAGAATCAAAATAAATTAGGTAATGTGCTTATGATATTACCAGGCACATTGTATATGTCCAACCTATGCTCCCTATGGCTGTGATCATGCTTATAATGATGATTTGTTCCAAGCCTCTCTCTGGTGTGAGACAGGCAAATCCTAAAACACTTCCTTGGTTTGTCGTCATGTAGTACTCTACATTATCTGTAGGTTTCCTCACCCTTCTCCTGGACCTTTTTCCTGAGACAGTTCATAACCATTGCGGTACTCTCAACCAAAGGAAGAAATGTCAGAGGGAGATAACGTTTTTCTTTTCCTGCCAGAAGAGCTGTTCATCAGAAGGAAACAAATTGTCAGAACTGGAGGAGGACATAGGCCTGTTCCTTCATCTTCGCCCCCTTCTGCCAAAGCGCAATCCCTACTGATAGAACATTCTCAAGTGATTCTTATTAAGTGACTCAAGCAGTGACACTCCTAAGTCGATTGATATTTGTCATAAACATGTTATTGGCTCTTGGTAATCACAGAGTGATTACTGCTACTACTCTCCACCATTATAATGAGTCGGTTCAAGAAAGTGATGACAAAGAGGAGTGAATTATAGTAGAGATTGAATGCTTATTAAGTAATTGGTGAAGTATAAGTGAGCAGGTCCTGAAGATGTTACCATAATATCAGTTATTCTGTTTTGGTTTTTTTTAATGCATTATTAGGCTTCCAGATATTCCCTGAACTTTCTCAGTTGGGGTACATGTGATTGACTTTGGGCACTCAGCTGTGTTATCTCCAAATGTTGTATTTTGGGGAGTAATACACAACATAATGCCACAGTTAACAATACTGTTTTGTATATTGAAAGTTGCCAAGGTAGTATACTTTTTTTTTTTTAAAAGCAATCTTTTTTTTTTTTAATATATTTTATTGATTTTATACAGAGAGGAAGGGAGAGAGATAGAGAGTTAGAAACATCGATGGGAGAGAAACATCGATCAGCTGCCTCCTGCACATCTCCTACTGGGGATGTGCCCGCAACCCAGGTACATGCCCTTGACCGGAATCGAACCTGGGACCTTTCAGTCCGCAGGCCGACACTCTATCCACTGAGCCAAACCGGTTTCGGCCCAAGGTAGTATACTTTAAAAGTCCTCACCACAAGAAAAAATTTTAACAATGTGAAATGATAGATGCTAATTAAACTTATTGTGGTAATCATTTTAATAGAAACATATATCAAATTATGTTGTGCAACTTATACTTATGTAATGTTATATATCAGTTATATCTCAATAAAACAGAGGAAAAAAGAAAATACTTTTAAAAAAATTAGTTTTTGTGTCTCAAAACTGCTAGATTGGCATGCCATTTTCAGAATTGCTAGCTGTGTGTCCTTGTGCAAATTACTTAATCTCTCTATTCCCATTTTCATTTTAAGATGGAGATAATTATAGTTTCACCCTCACAGGATTGTTTGTGAATTAATGAACTAATATAGGTTATCACTGATATTAGTATCTGAGATATAGTAAGTGCTCAAAAATGTTAGATTGTATAGTTGTCATTATTAACTTCATTATTAGATATAACTTTTTGCTGGCTTTGCAAATTAGGCAAGTATGAATAGCCTATGTTTAGGCATTGCTAATAATAAAATTGTAGAAAATGTCCTACTTTAGAATTCAAAAAAACTCAAATTAATTCTGAGTTCACCAGGAATCAACTTCATGAACTAAGTCAGCATTTTAGACATAGAGATGGAAAATGCGGTCATATTTTCGCTCCATTTTGGATATATTTTGAAGTTAGCAGCTATCAGATTTGTTAATTTACTTGATATGGGGTATGGAAAAAGAGTGGGGGCAAGATGACTGGAAGTTTTTTGGAATGAGAAAATGGTAGGATAAACTTTCCCTTCTCTTAGAAGGAATTATAGGAGGAGAAACTTGGTGATGAGAGGGACTTTATGGTATGCTAATTGTATATTGTCTGTTAGCATTGAAGTGGGTCTATGGAGTAGAAGATTAGTAGATTAATCATAAGTTTTGTGCTCATGCTAAACTGGGCTAATATAAAAGTTTGAAAATCCCTGGTGAATAGATGATGATATTTAAAGTCATAAACCTAGATTAGGTCTCAAAGAAAGTTAGTGTAATAGAAAATAAGAAAATAGGAGATGTTCAAGATGTAAGCCATGGTACATTGTATTATGACAAGTCTGGAAAAATGAAAAAATTTCAGAGGAGACTACACATAATCAATTGAGGGCAGAAAAGTAGAGAGAATGATGCCCTGGAAGCAAGCAAGCAAACAAACAAACAAACAAAACTGAAAGAAAGTATTTTTATTGAAAAAAATATATATCAGATTGGTACAATAGTGAAAATCCCTGACTATAGCAATACTAAATGGCAGATTCACTCCGCAATAGAACAAGGAGCAATTGTACATTATATTTGAATATGTTACGTACACAGGTTAGATGGTGCTTAAGAAAAAAACATCCTCACAGGTAAAACATTCTGCCTGTTTTCAAAGCTCAAAGGCAGGTAGGTAGAATTAGAAACACTGGTTATAATTTTCATATCAAATGACAAGCAGTAGACTGTGGGAATATAGATGAGGTAGAGATTAATTTTGATTGACAGCTTTGAGGGAAAAGGTAATATTTGAGCTGGGTATTAAATAATCACTTTAAGTCTATTGGGAGGTAAATGGGAAAGAACCAATATAGTGATATTTCACACAGAGAAGCTGGAATGAGCAATGCCATAAAGGGATGAAAAGCCAAGCATGATCAGGAATGAGGGATACATTCATTTGAATAAAATAGAGTGTGCAAAGAAAGATTAGGTCATACCAGCAGTTGGTACATTTTTTCCTTTATAGAAAAATATTGCTTTACAGTCCAATAGAAAAATTCATTAAAGGGAGATATTTATCCAGAACTAAATATTATGACTACTATCATTTTTTATAAAGCCTTTTGTATTCTTGGAAAAGCCTCAAGCAAGACATACTATAAAATTAATGTATAGTTGGATAAATATATAGAAATATAAATTGTTCCCCCTAGGTTACTCCATTAGGTGGATTTTAATTTCGAATAATTCTGCTTGGGTTATTTTCTAACTTCCTTACTGTAATGCCAAGTTCAATTTCATCTCTTTCCTAGACATGGTTCTGTCTTGTGAGGCTGCAAGATCACTCAGGGAGAGCGAGACCACATGAGCTGGAAACTCTGACTCACTGAATATATGTGAGTACAGCATTCGTGACTATTTTATAAAAGGAGAAAGAAAAATCGTCTCCTGGGTGACTTAAAGTGCATTGGAGTAGACTGTGAATTAATATGGTTAATTGCTGGAACCTTGTCATAGGCGAGCTCTCACTGGTGAGTGGGGTTTGTGTGTGCACCTGGCTCCATTTCTCTTCAAAGTGCACATGCTGCATTTTTGCCTGGAACCACTCTGTCTCCCATAGCTGTTCTGCTGCTAGGAAAACTGTGAAAGCCTGCTTTCTGACCACAGCTGTATATATTCCCTTATTTCCCTCCTACTGAACTCATCATTTATCCTCCTGTGTCTTTCTCTATCATTCTAGTCTACCAGATGCCACATTTAGTGTTATTTGCCTTGCCGAATCCAATGTCAGCCAATTGCACTGGCTTCCCTCTAACCCTCTTGTTTCTATCAGCTTTATCCCCTGCCATGCTTACCTTGCCAATGGCCAAGTTCATGTTTATTGGTGTAATTATTTGATTGTTTTATGTGTCTGTCCCTAGCTCAAATGCTCGATGCAGGCAAGGATAGTGCCTGTTTGCTGACATAGCAAAGACATTCAACATTTTCATGCTGTGTGACCCTGCCACTTAAAATGTCCCAGTCCTTTCATGGTTGTTCAAAATCTCTATTCTTCTTGAATGTAAATCTTCCCCAGACTTTCTCAGTTTCAAATGAAACAACTTTCTACTTTCTAGAGAAGATGAGGCTATTTGATGTGAACAACACTATTTTTTTTCTTCTTTAGACTTTAAATAATCTCTCTATATGGTCTGTTTCTTTTTTACTTGCTAAAATATTAGATTTTAATCCTAACACTTTATATTTCTTTACCAACTTTATTAAATCAGCTTTATTAAATTCATTCCTGCTTTACATTTCTCTGTTTCCCTGGTTCCTTTCACACAGGCAAAACCAAACATGCCTATGTTAACTTTATCCTGCAAAAACTCAATCAATTAAAACCAGAACAAAACAAGCCTTCTTTATCTCCCTAGTCTCCATTTCCGCCCCCTTCCAACTTAGCCTATTTTTACCCATTCAACATTTCTACAGAACTTTCAATATCCTTTGCCAATTCATGAGAAATTCCACAAGAGAAGGGACTATTTTTATTTTAGTATTCAGTGTATTTCAGTACCAAGCACCATATCTAAAATGGTAGGGGCTCAATAATTGAGTTCATTTTTGTCACCCTCTCACTTCCCACTCTTTACCTAAGTGTGAAAAATTTGCTTCAAGCACTGCTAAAATTATGCTTACCCAGATAACTGACCACACTAGTTCCCTTCTCTGTTATTCATCCCTTAACCACATTTCGAAGTCTTCTCTTCACACCTATGTCATAATCTACCTTGATTATGTGTATGTTCCTCTTCTTGTTAATTGTGTATGTTCCTCTTCTCTTCATCAGAGTCTCAGCCCCGAGTGGTCCGGATCATTAACATGCTTATTTTCTCAGCCCCCACAACTCTTTTTAATTTTTTTTTAAATTTATTAATGTACATTTGTCATATAGTATTATATTACTTTCAGTTGTAAAACATAATGATTAGACCTCACTATATATCTCATGATGTGATCACCACAGTAAGTCTAGTAACCATCTGTCACTCTGCAAAGTTATGATGGTAGTATTGGCTATATTCTCTGTGATGTACACTGCATCCCATGACTTATTTATTTTAGAGCTGGAGGTTTGTATCTATTATTTCCCTCCCCCCCTTTCACACATTCCTCCATTCCCTCCAGCAGTGTAGGAGGGTTTCATTTTACCTACAAATGAAACCCTTACCTTTCTTAGAAGGGTTTCTATTTGTTTACTTTTTAATAGTAGCCATTTTGACAGGTATGAGGTAGTATCTCAATATGGTTTTGACTTGCATTGACTTGGTGATCAGTGATGTTGAACATCTTTTCACATGTCTGTTGGTCATCTGTATGTCTTCTTTGGGGAAAAAAAAGTTCATTCGGGTCCTGTGTTTGGGTTTTATATTTTTTAGATATTGAATTGTATAGGTGTGTTTATATATTTTGGATATTAACTCCTAATCAGCTATATCATTTGAGAATGTCTTCTCCCATATAGCAGGTAGTCTTCTTGTTTTGTTGATAGTTTCCTGCACAGTATAGATGCTTTTTAGTTTGTTGAAGTCCCATTTGTTCATTTTTTGCTTTTGTTGACCTTACCCGAGGAGGCAGAACCACAAAAATATTGCTAAGATCAATGTCAAGATCAGTTTTTTGGTTTTTGCTAAGATCAATTTTTTGGTTTCAGGCCTTAGAGTTAAGTCTTTAATCTATATTGAGTTTATTTTTGTGCATGATGTAAGAAAGTTTTCCAGTGTTCTTCCTTCCTCCCTTCCTTCCTTCCTTCCTTCCTTCCTTCCTTCCTTCCTTCCTTCCTTCCTTCCTTCCTTCCTTCCTTCCTCTCTCTCTCTCTCTCTCTCTCTCTCTCTCTCTCTCTCTCTCTCTCTCTTTCTTTCTTTCTTTCCTTTCTTCTCATTTATCTGCCCAGTTTTCCCTACACCACTTATTCAAGATACTGCCATTCTGCCCCCCCCCCCCCCCCATATATTATGGCCTCTTTTGTCGTAGATTGATTGACCATAGAAGCGATGTTTTATTTCTGGGCTCTGCATTCTTTTTCATTGATCTGTGTGTCTGTTTTGTGCCAGTATCATACTGTTTTGATTATTGTAGCTCACAACTCTTAACAAAGGCTTTCTAATGACTAATTATTAATGAGTTTAATTAATAGCTTTAAATACTGAAAGATTCTCTATGTTTGCTTTGACTACTACATCAGTATTACCTTTGATTAAATAGTTTGTTTTTGAAATAAGAATGTGAAAATATGATGGAATAACATTTTTAAAACATTTCAAATGTAAAGTAATTATTTAAAAAAAACCACATTTTGGTGTTTGTTGTTTCTTTGAAATTATAAAAGAAATTATAAGCCTATTATGGAATGTTTGAGAAATCGAGGAATACAGTTTTAATTCTAACCTAGGACTATTATAATTTTAGTCTATTTTCTTATGTAGTTTAATCTTAGTACACTATATTTGCACCCATACACAAAGGATTTTTTCAAATTGCTTCACATTTTTGTAATAATTAATTTTAAATCTAAGAAAAATACTTCCACACAGAGTAAATGTTCAATAAATGTTAGATATTATTTAATTAGATAGCTATTTAATGCAGTTTTAAATATGCTCTTTTTAAATTCACTGACTTCTGTATCATGAATTAGTGAATTTCATCAATTCTGATTATATATTTTTTCAAAATTTTCCAACTCTAAAATTGATGCTGATCTTATAATAGTGCAAAATAGTTTAATCTTTATCATACTTTCTTTTATGTGGTACATAAAAGAGCAAAGAGGTGCATGATATGGAATGCACAATATCTTAATATTTTTATATCTGAGACTAGATAATCAGGAATTGGCGATTGTGTGTGTGTGTGTGTGTAAGTGTGTGTGAACAGGATTCTAAAGAAGTTTTATACCTCATTGCATAACCTGCCATCTAGAAGGTTGCCACAAAACTCATAAAAGTTAGATAGTGAAACAAAAAGAAAGTCCTTAATTTCACTACTTGAGTTATAGATCTTAAAAGAAATATTTTTACTGAATTTTTATTTTACTTTTAAACATTTGAAGTCATGTATGTTCAGATCTACTTATAAAGACAAATTATTTACCTTAAATGCTTAGAAAAAAATGTTAAAAATAAATGAAATGGGAGGATAAAGATACATATGTAAATGCCTTAATCAATAAAGAAAAAAAAAACACACACAAAAAAGCCAATAAATAAATAAATACATAAATAAATAATAAATAAATGAAATGTTCCCCTCCCCCTAGACATTTGCTCTTTATTTTTTAAATATATATTTTTAAATATATATTTTTATTGATTTCAGAGAGGAGGGAGAGGGAGAGAGATATAGAACATCAATGATGAGAGAGAATCATTGATCAACTGCCCCCTGCACGCCCCTTACAGGGTTTCTAGCCAGGGCATGTGCTCTGACCAGTAATCAAACTCTGACCTCCTGTTTCATAGGTTGATGCTCAACCACTGACACACTGGCCTGGCAGAGACATTTTTTCTTTAAAAATGAGTACATAGTGATCTAAAACACATACCTCTCCTCCCAGTAATTACACAGAAATCTTGTTCTGCATAGAACACTCATGTGAACTATAATATGTCAAAAGGATGCCTCTGAGTACTTCCCACTTATAGGAAAAAGGCATTATTCAGTTACAATGATAGAAATTATGTTTTAATCAATGTGCCCTTTGCTACTAATTCATTTTTGACTGCCCGAAGAGGCTTTAATAACTGTTAGAAAGTCATCCATTCAACAAATAATTCCAAAGAAATAAGGGCTAGAATCCTTTCATCTCTATTTCACCGTGTACAGAATTGACATACATATTTTGCATTCTTGCTACCCTTTGGAAGAACCTCGTATTTCTTTGTATTATCATAATATTTTTCTTTGCAACTTAAAAAATATAGTCTATGATTTTTATTGGTAATGCCAATATTATTAGCCATCAAAGATATATATATATATATATATATATATATATATATATATATTTTTTTTTTTTACCTCTAGTACAGACTGAAGTTGGATGATATATTCTTTAATGGTTAACACCTGCCATATTGCTGATATAAGCTAGGTTTCATTTAAATTGGTTTAATTTGTTTATTAAAATTTATATTATGAAATAGCAATGCACACTTATTTTGGAAATATCAAAGAATACATAAACATTGAGTGTAAAAGAAAATAAGAGAGATAACTCATGGATTTGGGCAACAGCATGGGGAGGTTAATGGGGAGAGGTGGAAGAGGGCATAGAGGGGATAAATGGTGATGGAAAAAATAAATTTTAATTTAATTAAAAAAATATGAACACTCTTGATAGTCCCTTATCAAGCATAACCTTCATTATTACTGAAGCATGTTTATTCAGACAATTTCTCTGTGTATATAATCTCAGTTTTCATTCTATCATTTATTACATTTCTTTTATTTCTTTATAGGAATGTCTGTGACATTTTTAAAGGCTTCTTTGTTTTTTGTGGGTTTTTTTAGGCTTTATCTTGATTTATTTAACTGTTATTCTAGGACTAAAAGTATTCTGTATCCAATTTATATAGCTAGAAACAGTGCCGGGATGAGCATGCTACATGTTTTGTAGAAATTCTTCACTATTTTTATACAATCAACTCCCTAAACAAAATATTGGTCTAATAGATGCACACAATGTAAGTGTTTTACATCCCTGGTGAATCTAGAAAGGTTTTATCCAGTAATGTAGGAGCGTGATTCAATTTTTATTTTTTTAATGTTTACTAATCTGATAGATATCATCATGGTCTATTTGGGATGCTAAAATGAAATCCCAAGGACTGGTTGGATTTTTTTTTTTTACCATGGGGGATGCTGGGGAATTCAAGATCAAGGGCCAGAATATTTAGTGTCTGGTGAGAACCTGCTTCCTGTTCCATAGACAGTCATTAATCTATGTCTTCACATGAAGGAAGGTGTAAGAAAGATGTCAGCATTCTCTTTTATAAGGACACTGATGCCTAAGTGACTTCCAATGTCCCCACTTCCAAACACCATTATATTGGGGAATAGGTTTTAACACCTACATTTTAGGGTGACAAAGTCTATGGCAGATGACAGTGCTCTTCTCATATTATTTTGATATTTTCTTTGTCATTAATTAATATTAATAATTTTATATGTTTATATTCCACTAGAGGCCCAGTGCATGAAATTTGTGAACCGGGGGGAGGGTTCCTCAGTCTGGCTTGTCCCCTCTTGCAGTCCAGAAGCCCTCAGTGATGTCCAACTGATGGTTTAGCCAGTGGTTAGACATCCTTAGTGCTGCCGCAGAGGTGGGAAAGACTCCCACCACCACCGCTGCATTCACCAGACGTGAGCCTGGTTCAGGTCTTCTGGCTGAGCTGCACTCCCCCTGTGGGAGCACACTAATCACCAGGGGACATCTCCTCCATTGAGTGTCTGCCCCCTGGTGGTCAGTATATGTCATAGAGACCAGTCGTTCTGCCATTTGGTCAATTTGCATATTAGCCTTTTATTGTATAGGGTTTGTATTTTTCCTTTTGTTTATTGCCCGTGTATGTCCTTATCTGGGCCATTTTTACTGAGGACAGAAGAAGAGGAGAGAACATCATGTACAATGTAGAGGTCATAGGGAAGAAGGCATTCTCCACAGTAAGTGCCACTGCCTGCTGGGAAGTAATCTCTCCTCCTGGAGACTTGTGATGAATTTGGCATTTGTAAGCAAACAGTCAATTTAGCAAAACTGTCTGACTGGTTCTTGGCATTTATGTTGATTAAAGGAAAAATAACTTAATTTTTTAAAAAAATTGATTTTTACAGAGGCAGGAATGGGGGGGAGATAAAAAAACATTGCTGAGAGGGGAAACATTGATGGGCTGCCACCTGCCTGCCCCCACCAGGGATGGAGTCTGAAACCCAGGCATGTGCCCTGACTGGGAATTGAACCGGTAACCTCTTGGTGCAAGGGTTGATGCTCAACCACTGAGCAACACCAGCTTGGCATTGAAGTGTGTGTGTTTTTTAGCTACTTGTTAGCAGGTGGTATCAACACTGTTAACAGTAAAGATTAGGATCTCTCTACATTAAAATAAGTTTTCAAAGGAAATCAGAAACATTCATTGACTATCTATAGTGGTAGACTAATGTTATACTCTTTTTTTTTTTGTCAATAGATATAATTTTTGTCTCAGAATACATACATGCATTTTTATTTTCCCAATGCCTATAATAATGTATGGTATATAGTAGAAGTTTAGTAAATGAATAATTGTCTCCAGTTTACCGATGAATAAAACTAATGATCAGATAAATTGGGTAATTATTACAATGGTCAAGCAGCTTTAAAGGAATAATCTCAGGATTCAGTATCAGTTTTTCTAAACCCAATCTCTATGTTTTAAATACTTTATATGACTTCTCTTCCTAAGATAACTCTCCTCTTCTTATACATTATGTTTGGAAAAATGGGATCGATAATGCTGTGGAACAAATAACCCAGTCATCTCTGTGGCTTAAGATAGCAAGGGTTCCTTCTCGTGCATACCATGTAACAACTACTGCTTAGCCAGGGATTCTGTTCTTCACTGTCCTATTTCCAGCATCCAGGGTGAGGAAGCAGGTATTCCCTGGACCATTAATGATTACCAAGGTAAAGTATCAAAGAGAGAGTTTTCTAAATCTTGTCCTGGCTTGTTAAAGCTCCAGCTAGAAGTGACATGTGATACATCTACTCACAATTCACTGGTCGAGACACATCATCTAATTTCTCGAGTGTCATGAAGCTCCATAGGGCTTGAGGGCGGGAAAGTGGAATTGGGTGGGTCCGTGGTATTTACCATGGCACTGATCAGTGAAAGAGGATGGCAGGGGGAGCAGCCAGAGAAGGAGACATGAAAATGGTGCACAGGCAACAAAGAAAAACACTGAATATTTGTGGCCAGCACCTCTCTTTTGTCACCAAATACTCATATGACTCTGTGATGGTTAACTTTGTGTCAACTTAACTGGGCCTTTATACCTACATGCTTGCTCAAAAATTATTCTGGATGTTTCTGTGAAGGTGATTTTAGGATGAGATTAATATTTAAATCAGTGGACTTTGAATAGCAGATCACCCTCCATAATGTGGGTGGGTGGTTGTCATCCAATCAATTGACAGGCCTTAATGAAACAAAGAATGGCCTCCTCTGAGGAGGAAGGAATTCTGCCTACAGTCTGCCTTTGGATGAACTGCAACTCTTCCTGAATATCTAGCCTGCTCCTTAAAATGGATATTGATGAATAGATAGATAGATAGATAGATAGATAGATAGATAGATAGATAGATAGATGATCCTATATGATAAAAGGCTAATATGCAAATAGACCAAACGGCACAACAACTGAACAACCAAACAGCCAGTTGCTATGATGTGCACTGACCACCATGGGGCATGTGCAGAACATGGCAGGTATTGGCCATGGCGGGGTGAGGAGCAGGTGAGTGGGGGCACCAGACCAAGGCAGGTTGCCATGTCACTGTCAGCAGGGTGAGCCTCTGATGGTTACTGAAAATTCTTTGCTCCTGTGCTCTGTGATGCCGCCACTCACTCCCACTGCCAGTGCCTGATGCCTGTCTCAATCACTCAGTGCCATCAGTGGGCAGGAGTGGCAGCTGCCTACCCTGATTGCCCCTGAGTGCTTCTCTACCTCCCCCTGTTTCTGAGGGGCAATTGGGGCAGCAGCCACCACTCACACCCGCTGCTGGTGCCAGCCCCAGTCGCTCCTCACCATCAGCTGGCAGGACCAGGGCTGCTGGCAGACAGGGAACGGGGGGCCACGGCGGGAGGGGCCAGACTGGGGTGCAGAGGATGGACTGAGACCCACCTCTGTGCCTACTGCAGCCTGGAGGCCCACAATAACTTTCAAGGGGCACAAAATTTTGCACTGGGCCCCGAGTAGATAGATAAAAAGATAGCAGAGCAAAGTCATTTAAAGGAGATCTTTTTCAAATAGGTAAAAGACGATGTCTACAGGCATTAGTCCAGCTTCCAACTGGCAGTGAAATGCTCAGTCAGACAGAGTAACAAGGTGTATGTAAAGAGGGACAAAATTTATGTGGTTCAACAGGAACACACACACACACACACACACACGCACATATACTATATTGTTCATGCTACCCTGGAGAACCGTGGGTAATACACACTCTCATTTACATGCAGAGCACAGTTATTTGCTCCCTAGAAGAAACCAGACAGAAATGGCAACCAGTTGCTGTGTCCAGCTCAGTGTTTCTGACCCTAAACAAGGCCCTGTATTCTCTTCACCAGTCTGGCTATGGCCCTTCTTGATCTGGAGACCTAGGAATCAAACAGCAAGTTATGTACCCCTCTCACAGTTTATAGGTAATGATCAAACATTGACCTGGATTAATACTTCCTGAGGATTGGGTATTACTCGGTTCCGTATAATTCTGCTCTGTGGAGTGGTTTCTATGTTCATGGATTCCCTATACATATTCTTTATGTTTATCCTTTTGGGAAATTTTTTTCTATCTTCCTCTTTAGTCACATCCTTGGAGAATATGCTCTCCTAGGAGGATGAGCAGCTGTTTTAGCACACAGGTCATTTTACAAAAAAAAATTAAAGCTTTAGAGTCTTTTTATCAAAAATTTAGCTTGTTCCTTATCTATGTGACTCTGGTAGACTCCCTGTATGTTAGCCACAGTAGTGGCACTTTTTAAGGTAGATTACTTTGCTTTTGCTATATTTCTTTGGTTTCCTATTCCAATTACTTCTTTATCTAGGCTGAATAATGGGCACTCAAGGCCTATTACATTTCAGTGGGATAACTACACCCTTTGTGTCTTGTTTCTTGGCCAATGTGTCTAATTGAAATGAATGGTTAGGCAGCTGACTCTTATTCTGAGATACTATTTTTCAGGGCTTTTAACAATGGTTGTGATGATCATGTTTTTTTGTTTGTTTGTTTGTTTTATGGATGGTCATACTTTTACATGGCTCTTTATTGCAGCCCGTGTTTTTAATGAACTTTGCCCCTGGTGTTCTTCTTGTTTTATTATTTTATGCTGCAAGTCTCTGAATTCATAGACTGTCTTTATTCTCTTTAATTAGTAGTTATAAGCTAACTAATTATTTTCTGAACTCATTTCATTTATTTTCTTGTGCATTGCTAAACAGACAACACAGAGAATTAACATTCTACATTCTAATTTTCTCTAAAGATACACATTTATTAGCTCTGTGGAATGATTGCAAACTTATAAGGGGTAAAATCTTTACCAAATGCTCTTCAATTATGTAAGACAGGTTGACATCGTCTTTATCTCCTATCATAATTTCCTCTATTTGTGTCCATTAAGCCAAGGTCACTCATTTTAAGTCATGATATGACATTATTCTTTTTATAGGTATCAATTTATTTTTTAGTGGAAATTCACCAGTTTAGTAAAAATCAATTAAAACATATCAGTGGCTTAAAACAACAAAGGGGTATTTTTTTTACTTGCATTATGCATGCATTGTAGGTCAACTCTGTACTATCTCATTCTTTTTTTTAAATATATTTTATTGATTTTTTACAGAGAGAAAGGGAGAGAGATAGTTAGAAACATCGATGAGAGAGAAACATCGATCAGCTGCCTCCTGCACATCTCCTACTGGGGATGTGCCCACAACCCAGGTACATGCCCTTGACCGGAATCGAACCTGGGACCCTTCAGTCCACAGGCCGACACTCTATCCATTGAGCCAAACCAGTTTTGGCTACTATCTCATTCTTACTTAAGACTGCAGGCTGAGGGGGATTTCGTCCCTACGTTTCACAGTTGCTAGTGGTGATAAAGATAAACAGTAACATGAAAATTGTACACTAACTATTAAATCCTCCACCCAAATAGTGACATGTAACTTCCCATCCCATATTTTATTGGATAAAGTATGTGAGTGTAGTGTGCATACACACACATATCCACACTGAACTTCACATGGGTAGGAAAGTGTAATCCTACTACATGGCTGATAGAAAAAGCTAGAATGTTGAGTGAAGACTACTAATGACTCCCACATTCTTTCACTCACTAATACTTTATTTCTGAATGCCTGACTCTAAGCCCCAAGAGGGTAATGCCATTTATCTCTTCTTGATTGCTGTATCAGTGGCTCAATGCTGATTAATAAGCAAGTACTCAATAAGCATCTGCTTAATGGCATGGATGTAGCAATGTTTTCTGAATACTGATAGAATGATGCATGGCATTGCAGTGTTGTAGAGTTCACTTTACCCATTCCATCAAATACAATCTCTGAGATATCAGTGCCTTTGCATTGCATTGTAAAATTTATATAGCTTTTACTCTTGTATATTTTCTCTCAATGGAAATATATGCCCTAGAAGTTATGAGTGATGGCAAACTTCCCAGAGAAATGTATAAAATTATTGACAAACTGGAGGTATTTTAAATAAGTACAGACTGAGAACAAGCTGGGGGGGGTGTACAGCATTGGGGTGTGCTTCTGATGATGAATTATATCCTTTACCAGAAATACATTTAAAATAATCTTGTCAAGAGAATTAATGAGCTGCCAGCAATATCCTAAGGCAATAGCACCAAGTTCGGGATTTTTGTTAACCAACAGCAACTTTATTCTTACTCAATTTCTCATTGTTCAAATTGGTTGTAAACATTGATCGCACAGCTCTACAAAGATAATACCTGTAGTTGAAGAAATAACAGTCAGTGTGAGGACAGGTGAGGAGAATAGTCAACCATTTTCTGGGGGACAAATATATTCTCCTTAAGCACTGCAATAAGTTTTTAGTAAAATGGTACTGATTATCTCTCCTCCAAAATATGAATACTTGTATGGTATAGCATGGACTGTAGGGAAGGAAGATGAGAGAGAAGAGAGGAGAGAGAGGCAGAGAGAAGCAGAAGAGGTTATTATTATTCTTATGTTGAATCACACATATCTTTCCTCAAATAAGAATATAATTTCTTGGATGTACAAAACTAGTTTGCAAAGTATTTGATAATTAAAAGTGTCTCCCAACTTTGAATTTGTTTTACCGATACATCGTGCCATATGTCTTTCAGAAGCAGGAAAGAGGGAGTATGTTTGTATGGAATAGCACAGAATAGAGGATTCAAAAAACACACTTCTGGCTTATGAGGAACCTACAGCCTATTGAATTATGTTCCTTTTAGCATTGGTACTAATTTACATAGATACAGATTGTATTAGTTTTCCATTACTAATATAGCAAATTTAGTGGCTTAAAACAGTCAAATTGATATCTTACAATTCCATAGGAAGACACTCTGACTCAGGTATCTCTGGGCTAAAATCAAGATGTCAGGAAGGCGGCAATCCCTTCTGAAGGCTCTAGGGGAGGGTCCATTTCTCCGCTAATCAAAATTCAGTTTCTTGCAGTTGTAGGACTGACGTTCCTGTTTCCTTGCTGCCTGTCAGCTGAGGGTCATTCTCAGCTTCTGGAGACCATCCGCACTCTTTGGCCCATGGACTCTATGGACTCTTCAGGTCTCTCTAACCCATTCTTCTGCCTCTCTCTTCTACTTGTAAGACTCATTTGATTGCCTTGGGCCAACCTGGAAAATCCAGGGTAACCGTTTCAATTCAAGATCCTTAACTATAGTCATACCACAAAATACCTTTTGCTATGCAATGCCATATATTCACAGGTTCTGGAAATTAGGACATGAACATTTTCGTGAGGGGCACACGATCCTGCCTACCTCAAAGATCTAAGTGATCTCTCCTGTGTGGACATCCTGAGACAAATGAGTGAATGGAATCCTTGGAGCTTCCTATTGGAAGTAAATATGAGACTAGCCACTTATGGACTTGAAAAACCTAAATGTGGTTTGCCGTATCAATGCAGGGGAAAAACTTGTATTCCATTCTCACTACAGAAGGATAGAAAATTTATCATGTTTCTCCCAAAGCTATTTCTAGCTGAGGCCCCATAAACCAATGCAAGAAGGAATATGCAACCATGATACTATCTCATTAATTTAGGAATATAAAAAGTATTTTGTGGGCCTATTAATTAATAACAACATAATATTTTAATTTAACATCTTTGCTATGGTATGACTCTGAATGTGTGGCTTTATCTGCTGAATATGTGTCATAAGTACAAATATGTATGTGTGATTGAACCTGACTGATGTAGAATTAATTAACCAGGAAAAGAGAAAAATCAAGGAGTATCTAAAAGGTGTCCTTATTTTGATAAGGTGCTAATGTAAAGATGATAATTAGAAATGTTCTGTGCATTCTTGGGTATTGAATTCTTGCTTCCAGGATACTAATTTCTGTTCAATGTAAGGACAGATTTTTCTAATAATAGCAATTTAAAAATAGATGGGACTGGATCATGAGATCATGACCTACATGTCACTAGAGGTCATAAAGCTGTGGCTGATGAGCCATTAGTTGGAGTGTTATGGTTAGGTTTCAAGCACTAAAGAGGAAGATTATAATTTTTAGTGATGTGGTCTTGTTTTCTTAATCAGATTTGCCAATTCTTAATTTGCCAATATATTTTCTAGCTTTTTATGTTTTGGAAAAATGTAAAAATTAAATCCCAAAATGTCTGAAATAAACCAATTGCCATATTTGAAAAAGATAATTAAAAAATGATTTTACTTTGGGCAGTGGACAGGCAATGCAATATACAGATCATGTATCATAGAAATGTACACTTGAAACCTATATGATTCTATTAAGCAATGTCACCCCCAATAAATTTAATTTTGAACAAGATAACATTTACACTAAATGTGTAGTTTCCTATATAATAATATTTAATATTAAAGCATTTCTTAACTTATTACTACACACTCTTCATTTATTAATACTTGTTTTATATAAAGTATTATCCCAGCAGTTTGCTTGGCTTTGAGGATAGAGACAGACCCAAACCTCATAGAGTTTATGGATTTGTGGGGGAGACAGTAAACTAATGATCAGGTGAACAAAATAAATAAACACAGATTATATTATAAAGAAGATAAGAAGGGTGATGGATTGAAAAGAATAGCAAGAACATTTCAAATAAGGTGACCAGGGAAGAACTTTCAGATGGGTTCACATTTAACCTGAACCCAAAGTATAAGAAAGGATCAGGTTCTTTACATAATCTTATGAGTTATTAATCCATTCAATAACCCTATGAGTTTACAGCTATTGTTGTCTTAATTTCATAGAAGAAGAAATGGAGGCTTAGTAAAGACTTACCTACACAAGATTAAAAGCCAGAGAGTGGTAAGTTTGGGCTGGGCCCCAACTCTGTAAGATGCCTGAGCCTGTTAGAGCTGGAACCAATGGACTTGAGTTCTTTGGTCCCTACTGACTCTGCCTTCCTGTGACTGAAACTCAGTACAGACGGACAGAGTGAACACATGGGGCCAGGCTGCTTTCTTTCTGTAGGATGTTGAGTTCACTGCTAATTTCAAGACTGCTAAACTGTAAGGAAGGGTCGGAACACTACAACTCAGAAATAGGCCTTAAAGCAGATGGAACCAGTTACAGTTTTTATTTTGGACATCAATTGTAGTGGATCCCCAGTCTTGATGAAAGGCAATCAATTCCCCAGTATTCCTTAGTGCCACTTTGATATTGCCAATATATGATAATTACACCAGTCTAATAAAAGTCATTTAGCTATCCAGAAGGAATGTCACTGCTAAAGACAAGCAATTTTTTTTTTCCCTTTGGGTTTAATCATCGTTTTGGCAAGGAGCAAAGCTGGATGAGGAACAGACCTGTGTAGTCATCCCAGCCACCTCTGCTAGTGTGTGACATTTGAGGAAGTTATTTCATTTCTCTTAAAGTCAGTTTCTTCATCATGTTCAAAGAATTTCTGACAGTGATAGTGACAAATCTGTTCAAACCAATATCATCTCCATATTTTAGAAAGTTAACGGAAACAGCAGCTTTAACTTTAAGAGTCAAAATTTGTACACAAATTGATCATTAGGGAAGAATGCCACCTTCAGAGAGGGCTATCTAAAGGGACCATAACACACCTGGTGGGTATCCAGCAAATGAGGGAATCGGCAAGGCCAATATAGAGGACTGGGTTATAGAAAATATCATTGGTGCAAATTTCCTCCAAAATAGAAAAACATCGGACAAGTTGTTAACTTCTTCTTTTGAATGTTTATTGACAATTCTTTAAATCTGTTTATGCCTTATGTCAGCATTATATATTTATTTGGCAAAATCTCACTCTCATTATAAATTCAGAACACTCACACACACACACACACACACACACACACACACACACATACATGCACACTACCATTACTTTGAGAATGATACATGTATGCCACTAATACACACATCCTAACAATAAAACTTTACAAGAGTATATTTCACTTTAGGGAACCAAAGAACTGTGTCCCAGATATTACTTGCTCATGTGCATAAGCTCATTGGGTATTCTTACTGAAGGATAAAGCTTTTCAAAGGACTCCTGGTCTACAAATCATACAAGATTAATGCGATCTTCGTGTACTCAACATATTGATTTTGAGTTATTTCTAAAAGCTGGTATTTTCCTAGGCATGTGGAATTCAAAGGAGGCATAAGAATTGTTGCTGTGCTCAATAAACAAAGTTTTGATATGCAAAAGATGTCAAGCACACACTTTCTGTTATTGCAATGGTATTGAAATAATGCAAATAGTGAGTACCTCCTCTGTGTGTAACTAACTATAAGGAAAGGGCTTTACACGTGTTACTCAAGTCTATTGTATCTCACAATGCCAAGGGGCACTACTTATCCTCTATGTTATGTAAATGGTGGCCCTTGAATTATGGAGTGTGATGGTTATCATCTATTTTGCTTAATTATCATAGACATGACATAGTTTTTGTTATCCCTTTTTCTAAGGTGAGAACAGTGAGCCTCAAAAACATTAAATTCACAGTTATTAAATGGCAGCATTGGTTTGAGATTGAAATCTGAATGATGATAAAACCACAATAATTTAATTACTCCATGAGGTCTATTGTAATAATATTACCAAATGGCACATAATTCATAATGTAAGTACACCAAGGTTCTTTTACAAGTGAAGTCTTACAATAGAGGCCATTTATAGCATTTCTCTTATGAGAAAAGTGGTGCTTTGCATCTGCTCTCAGCTAGGTTTATACACAAGCAGGAGGTCCAGCCAGTTTTGAAAAGATGAACATTCACATGTTGAGGAGCAATGCAGAATTTTTTCTTAACTTTCTCCTTCTAGAGAACTACCCAGGAAGCCTCTCAGGAGTGGTGTATATCAGTCACAACTATGTATGCCTGTGATTTTTTTCCTTGCCATATTATAGAAATAAGAAAACAAACACAAAACTGATGACAGGATTAGATCTGTCATTCCAAAATTTTAGAATTTACAAATGAAAAGTTTGCCTCCTATTGAATCTGATAAAGGCATACTCTGGTTTGTTTTTGTTTTTTTTTGTTTTTTGTCTGAACCATTACACTTATCATTTCTTATTGTTTATTTTTCCAGCACAAGAAAAGAGAATTTTGTTTGAACACAAGAGGCCTGGTGCACAAAATTAATGCACGGGTGGGGTCCCTAGGCCAGTCCAGTGACCAGGGCCTATTGGGGCCATCTCACCCAGTCCCAATCAGGGCCAGGCCTGCTGGGGGCTGACAGCTGCTGGCTGCCAGACAGGGAGACAGGGCCTGCCAGCTGCTGGCCTGGGACTGCTGGCTGGGGGGGGGGGGGGGGATGTGGTGGGAGGGGCTGTGGGAGGTTGGCTGTGGGAGCACACTGACCACCAAGGAGCAGCTCATGTGTCTGCCCACTGGTGGTGAGTGTGCATCATAGTGACTGGTTGACCAGTCGTTCCGGTTGTTCAGTCATAACGGCCGCTTAGGCTTTCATATATATAGATAGGAAAAGTTGATGTGTGTGTGTGTGTGTGTGTGTGCGTGTGTGTGTGTGTGTGTGTGTGTGTGTGTTTAAATTGTTAATTGATTTGAGAGAGACAGAGAGAGAAAGAGAGAGAGAGAGAGGGAGGGAGGGGAAGAGAGAGAGGCATCTCACAAACATTGATCAGTGTCCTCCCATACATGCCCTGACAGGTGATCAAACCCACAACCTTGGTGCGTGCCCTAATAGGGAATCTAACTAGTGACCCTTTGGTGCATGGGTGATGCTCAACCAACTGTGCGACACTGACCAAGGCGATGTAAATATATTTTAATGGTGACAAATATCAGTTGCATGGATGAATAGAGGTTAAAAGGATCTAAGACACATAAAAAATGTAAAGAGTATATTTCAATGTCATGAATCACAATTTGTTTTATTCTAGAATTGGAGATGGATTATACAGCTCTAGTTATACTATACCCACATTCTCAAATTTTTCCACCCACACAATTTACACTTTAGAATATAACCAACATAGTTCATTAATTCTAAGCTTCTTTTTAATGTTTAATACTTGATGGAGAGAAGCTGTGATATTTCAAAAGAAAAAAGGAGTGGTGATGATTATTCAACAAGGGAAAAATTACCTTTATTTAAATACACATTAAAATATGTGTAACTAAAATGTTAATGTAGTTACTTAGCAAGAGAAAAAGAACACCAGCTTAATTAGTCCAAGAGAGTAGTTCCTTTGACATTATCATGTTTTGTGTTTTTTTTTTATCATAGTTTTACCTTTCTGCTGCTGCTATCCACATCTTTTTTAAAAAAATATATTTTTATTGAATTATTTTGCAGAGAGGAAGGGAGAGGGATAGAGAGTTAGAAACATCGATAAGAGAGAAACATTGACCAGTTACCTCCTGCACACCCTCTACTGGGGATGTGCCCACAACCAAGGTACATGCCCTTGACTGGACTCAAACCTGGGACCCTTCAGTCCGCAGGCTGATGCTTTAACCATTGAGCAAACCGGTTAGGGCTGCTATTCACATCTTTATGCCCCAAACAAGAGGGATGCAAATATTCTAGTTGTGTGAGCAAGTTGGGAAAGTGTTATTGAGTAAACTCATTGACTATTTCTGGAAAACATCTCAAAGCATGTGCTGTGGAACAAATTAAAACATAAAAAATAAATAAATAAGTTTAGAGGGTTTGGCTAGAAGTAATGACAGATATTTATTCATGGGTCTTAGAGTTTGCAAATTGAAAGCACACCTGGGCCAAACCAAGAAGTGTTCTGAAGAAAAAGTTAAAATCATTAGTATTTATAATGAAAGTGAATCACAAGAGAAAAAGGAGTCTTGCATTCTTAGTTATTTGATTGGTCCATTGTGATGAGTCAACTACTATGAATAATTATGCTGATAAATTTCAGGAGGTTGTCAAGAGAGGCGTCAGGCAGTCTGGTGACTTCGATGTTTTCTTTGAGATCTTAGGCTTGACTGGAATACACCACTAAAAATGATGATCTGTATAATGTCAAATGTAGGACTCAAGAGTTACAGAAAGTTTAATAGTTCAAACATTAAATATATATTGATTGTTTTTCCTCAAGTTTCGAGTGCTGTCAATAATTTTGCAGTAAAGCTGGGAAAAAAGTACCCCTCAGTTTTTTTCTAAATTCACTCTTTCCTCAGTACCATGGTGAGGCAATAACTATAATTAGGTAGATAAAAACTTTCACTCTTTTAAGTCTATGAAATAAGTCATGATACAGGTCAAGAAAATATTGAAAAAATGCTACATTGTATTTAGCTTTCCTCTAAGACAGTGGTTTTCAACCTTCCTAATGCCGTTACCCTTTAATACAGTTCCTCATGTTGTGGTGACCCCCAATTTCATTGTTACAAATTGAACCTAATTAAAGCATAGTGATTAATCACAAAAAACAATATGTTATTATAGATGTGTTTTCCGATGGTCTTAGGCAACCCCTGTGAAAGGGTTGTTCGACCCCCAAAGGGGTCACGACCCACAGGTTGAGAACCGCTTCTCTAAGCTATGGATTAATTAAATTTTGTCTACTGTGATTATCTAAATTGACCTAACATTGATTTAATATATAGATTTCAGGTCACTTTTTAAAACCACACGTGTAAATGCATGAATGTGAACCTCAACCAGTTTTCCCATATTCAAATTAAGGTTGATTTAAAAGTCTTAAATAATCATCTTATCATCTCATTACTAGAGATTAAAATATATGTTATTAAATATAATAAATTCTTTCTGAATATAAATTAATATGGCTTATCAAAGCCTAGATTTACCCTTCCCTCAAAAAATTGCTTTGCCCTTTTACAACTCACATTAAATGTTATTGACATTTTCCTTGAATTACTTAATATGTTTTGGTTGTGTTCTCATAACCAGATTATGTATTTTCATTTAGATGATCTTCTGTTGAAATTCTTTCTGCTTCCTAAAGCTCTTCCCATTTTTTCGGGTGAAATATTGAATAAAGGAAATGCTCAATATATATTTGTTGAATGAATCATGTGTTTTTGTTTTGTTTTGTTTGGTTTTTTATCTCCTGGAACACAAGGGGTAATAGACCATACAGAAGGAAGACAAATTCTTATTGATCAATGACAGATGTATTCTAAACCTATGTGTAAAAATCTTACCCTTGGTAGAATTTCATCCATAGTCCTATCTGATTGCATAACAACAATATTTTTTTTTTTGACCAGGTGTTATTTTGACCCTTACTGTTGTGTGGCTAAAAAAGAATCTTGTTCCTTAATTTTAAACTATAAATATAAAGGAGAGGAAATAAAAAATGAAAAAAATTCACCATGGTTTCTTAAAATAAGAGATTCACAGTTTTCTATTAAATATTCAGATCTAATCAAGGCAGCCAGGAAGAGTGCAAAGAGAATGTTCTCTGAAATTTTAAAAACTTGACTGTCATTCAAGCATTGCCCTTCAGTACCTTTGTGAATGCAGGCAAATCATTAACCTTTTTGAGTTTCAATTATCTCTGAACAAATAGTATGATAATTATATATGCCATGGAACATGTTTTTGAGAGCTTAATAAGCTATCATATGTAAAAGGGCTGAACAGAATTCCACTCAAAGACAAGTCAGAAAGTGTCAGTTCCTAGCATTCTTCTCACTCTGCTGCACCTGCATAACATAATTGGCCAAGAAAAGACACTAGTAGTAGCTCATTAAATAGAATACATGGGACAGGTCTATACACTTCATTAATAGAAAAGACACTGTGCTATGTTTGAAATTTCTTTGGACATACCACCCTAAATATATGAATTAAGTCATTAGAAAATGTCCATTGTGTTAACTGCTTGGTTGTTTGTTTTTGTTTCTTAGCTTTTTGTTTTTTCATAACCTTCCCCTTTTCATTATTTTTCATCATTTTAAATGTATTCTTTATGATTATTATATGAATTGGTTGATTTCAAATAGTGTTTGTGTGACCTCAAATATTGTTTGAAGTCTATACTAAGGATATTTTAGTGAAAACAAGCTACAATTCCTCAACTCGGTTAAAACCACAACCTAAAATATAAAACAAATAGAAGTTTAAATAATAAAGAATTGATTTAAAATTAAATAATGCTTATCTGACCCACAGTAGAAAAAATACTCATTTAAGCAGGAAATAAAACAAGTATTTTCAATCAGTACCTCTAAAGCTTCAATTGTGATATTACAGAAATGTCTGCACTCAAGTACTATACTATAAAGAACAAGACATATACAAAGTGTTAGTTATTCCAGATGCTATCTCATTTTGCATTAACTACTAATTTAGTTATAATGTCAGAAGCAAAATTATACTTTATTCTGCCTATCTCACCATCTAGTTGTATGCTCCCTAAATGGCATGGTTAATGCTTCCATAATACCCACCACAGTACTTTGCTAAAAGTTCAATAAATGTTTGTTGAATTGAATGATCTAATTAACATGCAAATTATCAGATTACAGAGTTTACAGCCTGTAAATCTTATTTTAAAATCTAGGTTTACACATATTTGCATGCTATTTAGAAAGTGAATAAATTAAACCCAAATCGGTGTCTAATTTAAATGCATTTTTACTAACACATTTTAATAATTGGGGTGTTACCATTGACCAACTAGTTGAATAGGAAAACAAGATGACCTTATTCATTTGGAAATTGGTGATTTTTTTAAAAGTTTAACCAGAAGTTTATTTCCCGATTTATATTTTTGGGGGTGAAATTTCCTTGGAGACTTTTACTCGTGGTTACTTACTCACCACTTTTGAGTCCTGTTGTTGGTTGACTCTAATGTGTTTAGCTTGACAGACACTCCTAGATGCTTCTTCAATAAATGAAATAGGTCAGGACTTGTGAGTAAAGGATGACAAGTGACCGACACAATTTAACAATTTATCTCTTTGCCAAGCTGTTATTTCATTGAATAGTCATTTTTCATTCATGGAAGAGAACATGCACTTGGTCTGTGACATCGCAAATTGCATGTACCTTTTCTTCCTAGAGGATGATATGAAGTTATGATAGGAGTTTCCCTCTTAATTTGTCAGTTTAAAATGAAATTAGACTGGAATGTAGTACCCATAACTTGAAGTGTCGTGCCGATAAGGTAAACACAATACCTTTATTTTATTTTCATAGCATCTAATCCCAACTTCCTCTGTCTATCCCAAAAATTACAAGTGAAAGATATTGTAATTATTTAACAAGACATCTTTGACAGGTTTGCAAAGGCACCACAAAACGACAAGGCAGTGAATCCTTATTGTAAAACAAATCCAACTTCTAAATTATTTAGAGAAGCAACATAGATATACTTAGGAGCTTAAAAATTCTTATGGAAAACCTACGCTCAGTTTCTAATCAGCCTAATTATTGAATGATGTATTTCTGTTGGGAATAAAGAAAGAAGGCGACTTAGTATAGAAAGTAAACTGTGCAGAGAGGAGGAATTGTATTTTAAAGTCTACAAAGTCTAAGGTGTTCATCTGATGGATTCTTTGTCTCATAGTCACTAAGCTTCATTCTGTTTCCATGATCACAATGACGATTTTACACTGTGCAATTATCTTTAATTGTAAGGGTATGCAACCCCACATTACGCTACAAAGAAGATAGTAGCTGTGCATATTACGAAACCTGTGAACTCCAATAGTCTGTTTGATTTCTGAATGAGTTTGACACTTCTTGAATAGTGATTGCTTTATTTTGTTCCTTGCTTTTGGTTAATCTCTTAAAGGAAATAATGCTGAGGATATTCTTTAGTAACTTTCCTCATTGCATCACGGTTGGCACAGACTCCATCTGAAGATGATCTACTCCTGTATGTCCAGCTAGAGGGAAAAGTAACTCCATGCCCCCTCTATCAGGGACTATAGTTTCACCCAAAGACCTTGAACTGCCTAATATATGGCGTCATTCCATTATGAAAGGATAACTAAGAGGGTAGGCTAGAAGTCACTGGTATATTTGCATACCTCTGTATTCTTCAGCCTGGAAACAAGCCCGCCCCTTCCCAACAACACATACACATACACACAGACCAACACTACAACTATCACTACCTGCCCAGCCTCAACGTTTATACTATATATTAAAACTCTATGCTTCCAAGTTCAGTACACAGGCACCTAATTTATGGGAGCTGTTTTTGTTGACATTGTTCCTCTACTCATTCCATATAACAAAATGAATCACTCCTTCTCACTAGTGTTTTCATAATATAATGTTTGTAACTCTGTTTTGCCTATATTTTTTCTTCCCCATTATAAAATATTTTTAAAATATATTTTTTTATTTATTTAAGAGAAGAAGAGAGAATCATTGATTGGCTGCCTCCTGCATGCCCCCTACTGGAGATGGAGCCCATAACCTGGGCATGTGCCCTGGCTGGGAATTGAACCATAACCTCCTAGTTTATAAGTGGATGCTCAACCACTGAACCATGCCAGCCTGACTATAAAATATGAACATGACTATTACCCGTAACAAATTATAAGCTCCTTGAATACAAGTAATCATGGTTTTTACACTTTATCCTTTCTTTCTTTATTTGTGAATAATATGTACATTCAGAGCACACACAAACACAAATAACTATCATACACATGCATACATAAGTATAAATATAATATTTGCATTATGATCATATGCTCTATACATATGAGTTTCTTAAAATTGATTCTATTTCACTGAGAGTATTGTATTATATTATACTATATATTTTGTATGTTTTAAAATAAACACTATAACACCAATGACTCAATTCAAGCCCTTTTCCTTTCTTCCAGAAAAGAAAAATCTTCCATTTGAATCAATCCAGTTGGTCAAATTTTTCAATATTATGTAGGGTTCACTCTACATATACTTGGGGGAGTCAGAATTTTATTGATTCCATTCATTCTCCTCTTTATACATCCCATCTCTTTTTTCTGACAATGAACACACTTCTCTTTCTTCTTTCTCCTTCTCACTTTTAAGATTTGCACAGAGAATTTACTGAGAGTATCCATCAAGCAGTAATTTTCAGGTTGGAAAAAACTGGTACAGGTGTCCTACAACCCTTTTGAAAAAATGCCATATCAAGTCAATTATAAAAAGAACACAAGTCTATGTTAGGAAGAGCCATTTTTTTCTATAATAATCAGAAGGGATCTAAATTAGAATCTCCTAGCTGTTTTAAAAAATAGATCTAAAATTTCATGGCTCAACAAGACTGAAGTTTAACTCTCAAGAAATAATACATCGTAGATATTTATGCTGAGAACTAGGGATGTGGTTTCATGTGCTTCTAGCTGGTTTTGTGAAGAGAAAAATGGAGGATCATGGCATTAAGGTTTCCATGGGTCAAGCATCATTCTATTTTGCATTGCATTGAAGAAAACCTAATCCTGTGGCCATTCCTAGTGCAAGGGAAGTTGATATCCATCTATCTATCTATCTATCTATCTATCTATCTATCTATCTATCTATCTATGGCTAATATGTTAAGTGTCCAACCGTCCAACTGGTCACTATGATGCACACTGACCTCCAGGTGGCAGACACTCAATGCAGGAGCTGCCATGATGCACACTGGCTATTTACAGAGAAACAGCACTGTGGACATTTGCTCCCAAAAAGCAACACTCGACTTCCCGCAAGTGGGACACAGGCCCCGCCACCACCCTGGAACAACACCCTACCAAATAGCAGCCATCGCTACCAAGACCCCATGGCACCAAATGCAGCCCACAGCCCAGCCCAGCCTGGAAATGGTTGCTGTGGGCGCAGGGTAATGACTTCACATAGCTTGACTTCCTCTTCCTAGCGACTAGCCTCCTTGCAGTTTCTTCAGCTCAGGAATATGACTTGCTTTATAGCTGGGTGCAAACATTTTACATTTTAACCAACTGTCTATGAAGCATTTTCCCATGCCTCATCTCATTTGATCTTCACAGAAGTCCTGGAGTAGGTAGATAAGACTCAGTGGAATCCTATTTTCTTTTCTTTAGCTGAAAAACGGAGATTTAGAAAGCTTAGAAACCTGACTCAACTGAAAAGAAGTAAGAAATGGTGGACCTTAAAATGACTTCAGGTTTTCTCACTGTGCAGAATATAGGCAAACACTGATGCAGTTAAATAGTTTACCCTTTCTGCCTGCATGATCTACAATAATAATCTGCTTTGTGTCGATATTTACTGCTGTGTTGCTTCACTGGGCTGGAAAAAGTTTAGCTAAATCAGACAGCAGGTCTAATTAAGCAAGTTATTTTATATATATAAAAGGCTAAGTTGACTCGTGCATGCACGATACATATAAAGCTCTCACTGGCAGCAATCACGTGTGTGTTTTGATCTGTCATTGCCAATTGTGAATTTGGTTGACACTTCTATTATAGAGAAAGATCGAATAGCAATATTAAAATATTTCTTCTAATTAACTTCCTTTCAATGTGCACGAATTCATGCACTGAGCCACTAGTATGTAATATAACTGTACAGCCACAGACAAATTGACTTCATTTGAGGATACATCTAGCAGTGTCAGAAATAATTTCCATCACTCCAATCCAGGTATCTGTAAATGACAGTACTGGGAATGCATTCTTTACAGAAGAAAAAAGATAAAGCTGTTTTGGCTTTTGAAATGGCTACACACATATTTTGTAATGAAAGTTCTATATATTTGATTCTATGTACTTGCATATAAGAAAACAAAATATACAGTGTGTTCTATTATCCATTTTCAGGAACTCTTTAAAATTGAATCTCAACTTAATACATGTATTTAAGAAAACAAGATAAGCTGATTCTGAAATCTTGTCTGTGTTGGCAATACAGCTCTTGTATGGCAATGACAGAACTGTGCTTATAGTGGCCACTGTTTGAGAGTCCTCATTATTGATTTAAGAAAAAAAATATATTATGCAGTCGGGACCAGTGATTGATTATCCTTTTAAATTAAATGAAGCATAGAATTATTAACTTAAAGGATGTATATCATTAACATTTTATGTTAACTTTGAACCCACTAATGAACACTTTGTCAATTGTCTAATGCCAAGGTCTGCCTGATGGAATTCTAACTTTTCTATTATTTATAAACTAGACCTCAAAATGTATCTATAGTTTCTTCTTTGTTTTTTCTTTTTTCCTTCTTTTGTAAAGCATGAACTCAGAGCCATTTGATATGCAACCTGAAATTAGATTCCATTTTTATCAATTCCACACATAGCTAATCTTCAGCGACAAATTTTACCAACTCTCCTTTATTAAATTTTCCAAAGCAGTCAACATATATTTCACAGAAACAACAACTCTTTTTTGGCACACATATTTCACAAGCTTATGTAAAATTTAATTAATTAAATTATTTAAGTTTAATAATAAGGGAAAATTGCTTTAGCTGCCTTTGTAATTAAGCAGAATATAATATTGCTCAGCATACAACTCAACTGTGGGAGTAGAAGTACAAAGTATGCCATAGACTTGCCCATCTGCCAGAAGAGTCAATAACCTGTGGACATCAATCAGTAGATTTTACAGGTAAATCAGGGAGCTTTGATTAATGTGGCCAGTCAGGTGAATGCAGGTCCAGCAGGAGAGGTTAGGTTGTAATTCATGTACTTTGCCTTTTTCCCAGGAGTAATATCTACATATGGCTATCAGTGTTTCCACTGACAGATAAGCTTTATTATGGAATCTCTGAACGTGGAATAAGGCTTTTAGTCATTTTTGGATAGAGAAAAAAAGAACTTCTCTTTTAGAAGGCTACAAGTAAATTCTTGTTTCACACAATTTGGGGGCACTTGCTGTGAATTCTCAATTTTCTCCCTACACTGGGAGATTGAAACATCTATTGTTTAATCACTGAATCCCCACTATTATTTGGATTGCATTAGAATGATGATGAATTAATTAATGACTGAGCCATTAGTATGCACTTCATGGCTTGCTTGCTTCAACTCAATTAGAGTTCAGTGAATTGTCTTTATTTTTCTCAGGGTTTCTAAATTCCAAAAAAATTTTCTCTTGTACTTTCCAAAGTCGATGGCTGATGCTCCTGTTTTTAAAGTTATTTAGAAATAAAAATACATGTGACACCTAATTTGCTTTATTTGCTCTTCTGAACTCCCACCCCTCTTCTCAGAATATTGAACACTAATGCTTATCATGTAAGTACATTTCAAGCATTTTCTCTGAAAAGCCTTGGTAGAAGGGAAACGCTGATCGAACACAACTTTAAATGCAGTTAGTGATCGGCACACCAGATAGTCTCCCCAAATTCTCCTTTTGTCATAAGTACATGTATTTCAAACTGTTCGAAATTTTATATGTTCAAAATTTCCTCAACTTTCTTAGTCCATAATTATGGTTTATCATCCCTCACAACTCTCCTAAAACTTTATATGTTTGCTTTTCCTTTACTATGCTCTTACATTTTTCTCCTGGGAGTTACGGTAAATGTACCTGTTCTACTTCTGTGATCTCAATAAAATCAGTGGCATATGGTACACACATCTCGCCTGCAGTGCCTAGCACAATGCCTTACCAAACTCTGATGAGCATGCACATGTATAAAACCTTCTTACAATATGCTACTGGTAATTCCTTTGATATTTTAAAATAATATATTCTTTCACTGACGATTTTTTAATTTTACTGTATATACAAAGGTTTCATATGTATGCATGTAAAAATAAATATACACACATATAATTTTACTCTAGTTAGATACGAAAGAGGGAAAATGCCATGATTTAGACGTCCTGGGCAGCAGCTGTCTGTAACTGCCCATGTGTTTTAAAATACAATTTAAAACATATGAATGTTTTCTAATTGTTGGTGCTGACCTCACTTTCATTTATTATATCCTCAAGTTACCTGAAATTTGTAAAAGGGCTTACAAATATTAATGTATAATTCACTGGAGGGGAGGTACACCCATACTAATTACAACTATGATTTATCAGCAAGATGTGATTATTCTCCCTCATCACGAGCTCAAGGAAATCTCCAAATGATATATTTCAAGGTAATGGCATGAGTGTTACGTTTCTGCTTAGAAGAGCTATTTATAGTTGCTTCATTTGATTCCTAGAGTGTGCAGGGCAAAAGATTTCTTTATCCTGTCATCCTCTGGAGCTAAGGGTATGCTGTGTGCTGAGCTAGAGCAAACTTTAAAGCTGATCAAACTTCTAAGCAAAATCCTGTATTGTGATTAGTGATGGACCCAATCCTGTGAAGTGACTAGAGGTGAAAAAAATCATAAAAGATTCCCAGGTGGGAGTTGGATGAAAGAATCGGGAGGGTGAACTGTGTATCTAAGACTTATCTAAACCCCTTGGGGGCTGGAATTGGGTCTGCAATCTTGTTAGGACACACCTTCTTAGAAGATTTTTATGCCTTTTCTTATTTCACTCTTGTCAGATGAGGCTAGAGAGCAGTTTTCTGGTTCAAAGCACCAAAGGAAATCTGACTGAAATTGCAGACACAGCCTACAGGATTGGAGTGCTGGGTTCAGATGCCGGGACCACTTCAAAGCCTGTGCGGTGAATTGGACCTAATTAATAGCAGATGGCAATATCTAAAAATCCTTCTGTAAGGAATAAAGTCAGTTAGATGTAATTATAACAGAGCCAACTACAGAGAATAGCCTATGGTCATATGAATTTCACTTCTATAGAACAAGAAAAAAAGAATAAAGATGAAAAACATAGTTGTTTGTGGCTTAGGTTCAGAAAAAAAATAATGCAAAGCTTTATGTTGTGTATATTTTTATGTCTAACTACCTTTAAAAATAGAACAAGCACTGGCCTTGTTAAGCACAAGATATGGTTTCCCAGGAATTCAGATTCACTGGGGTTATTGCAGTCACTCTTTCCAAGTTTGTCTAGGAGGGTATTCCTACATGAACAAGGATGTTTAATACACACTGTTATCATGATGTCTCTATGATTATTATTCAATGTAATTGTTTTGTCTTGCATTTTAAATAGTCTTCATAATACTTTTTTATAATAGTCTCTCTCTCTCTCTCTCTCTCTCTCTCTCTCTCTCTCTGTCTCTCTCTCTCTCTCTCTCTCTCTCTCTCTCTCTATATATATATATATATATATATATATATATATATATATATATATACACACACACACACTAGAGGTCCGGTGCATGAAATTCTGTACTTGGAGAAGGGTCCCTCAGCCTGGCCTGCACCCTCTCACAATCCAGGAGCCCTTGGGGGATGTCTGACTAACGGCTTAGGCCCGTTCCCCAGTCCCTGGCAGTTGGACAACCCTAGCGCTGCCGTAGAGATGGGAGAGGCTCCCACCACCACCACTGCATTCGACAGCTGTGAGCCCGGCTCAGGGCTTCTGGTTGAGCCACGCTCCCTCTGTGGGAGCACACTGACCATCAGGGGGCAGCTCCTGCATTAAGAATCTGCCCCATGGTGGTCAGTGCATGTCATAGCGACTGGTCAACTGGTTGACTGTCTGGCCCCTGGTGGTCAGTGCACATCATAGCGAGCAGTTGAGCAGCCGTAGCATATCATGAGCATATTGGTTGAACAGCTGACCAGACAACCAGACACTTAGCATATTAGGCTTTTATTATATAGGCTATTAGAAGACTAACTCAAATTTGGTTAGAAGGGTGACCGACATACCCAATTCCAAGGTATAATTATTTTTAGGGTTACATTTTATTATTTGATTAAAAATAGTTTTAGCAAATCTCACTCTCAAGTTATAAATTCACATTTTTCCCTTGAAAAAATATTTACTTTTCACCAAAACTCTGCAAAGTGCTTCAGGGGGATACAGAAGTGATCGAGACACAAATCCTGCACCAAGGCTATTAGAAAGCAGTTATCTACTCCATCAACAAATGTTTATTAAGATTCTACCTTGCAAAAGAGACTAATGTGACCTAGAGAGACAACCATGAGCAAGATAGACAAGATCTCTTATGAAGATTACTTTCTAATAGATGGCTCATTTATTAGATATGGACACTAATAATGATTTTGCAAGGCACAGTATAATACGTGCCAGAGTTGTAAAGTTAAAAAGAGCATCTTATCTCAATGGAAGTGCATGGAGATATTTAAAGGAGTGCTGGGACTTGTAGTATGGATATAGTGAGGATGGGTTCAGAGAAAGGATAGAATTTCAAGAAATAGCCATTGGCAGAAATTGTAAACGAAGTTAATGTATTTTCTTTTTTTGTTTGGGTAGGAGAGCTTGAATACCATTAGGGTAAAGAGTTTAGGTTTGGCCCAGCCAGTAAGGCTTAGTAGTTGAGCACTGACTTATGAACCAGGATGTCACAGTTCAATTCCTGGTCAGGGTTCATCCCAGATTGCAGGCTCAATCCTCCAGTGGAGAGTATGCAGGAGGCAGCAGCCAATCAATGATTCTCTTTCATAATTAATGTTTCTAACTCTCTCTTCCTCTCCCTTCCTCTCTGAATTCAATAAAAAATATTCAATAAAAAATATATATTTTTAAAAGAGTTTATGTCTGCACATAATTTTGTTGCTGCAGAACACTTAAAATCTGGGATGCAGGAAGTGCCTGGATCAGAGCCAGGCATTAGAAAATTTCTAATAAAATTCCATAATCTAATTGTTAATATTTTACAAATTTATTTTTTTCATTCAGAAAAAAGCAACTAATACATATCATTAATATCTATGCAGAATTATTGTGCTGCCATTGTAATAGATGTATCCATAGTGTAGAACGCTTACAGTTCTGATGAGACTTCTAAGAAGAACTATACCATAGGTCCATCAGAAACCAGGGAAACAAAGTCATTCCTTAACCCTTTGTTAATATATATATATATATATATATATATATATATATATTTATTTAATATATTTTTTATTGATTTCAGAGAGGAAGAAATAGGGAAAGAGATATAAAAATCAATGATGAAAAGAATCATCCATCTGCTGTCTCCTGCATGCCCCCTACTACAGATCCAGCCCACAACCCAGGCAGGTTCCATGACCAAGAATGGAACCCTGACCTCCTGGTTCATAGGTCAATGCTCAACCACTGTGCCAGACCAGCTGGGCATTAGATCCTTTTTAAAAAAATATTGATGAATCTGCAATAATGAGATATTGATTTGGGGATATTTATAAATTGACTTAATTCATTAGTTTCCAAAGTTTTGGAAATATTTATTGAAATGTTTTCCATATTTGGATTTAAAAACTATAAACTGATTTTGAGGTAAAATTATGTTTTTTTTAATAGAAAGTAACAATTTTAACACTAGATAAGTTGCTAAGGAAAAATAGACTTGACAAGCATCTATAAATTTATATTAATTAATATAAATTTAACTGTAACTTACAAATTATTTCATGAATATTAATGGGTCAGATAATGAGCAGATTTGTGATCTTGGGGCTATCTGAAAACCACATGTATATTCCCTGAAAATTCAGTAAGTGTGTTTGATATTATCAAGAGGCAGGGCAGTTTGTATGACTATGCTTAGATATGCAAGCTAGTAGGCAAAAGATGCATATGCCTGTGTGTGTGTGTGTGTGTGTGTGTGTGTGTGTGTGTGTGTGTGTGTGTCAGGGTAATATTGAGGACTAATTATGTCCTAAGAAGAAGAACTCAGCTTGCGATCTCTGATACTTTAGAGCTTAGTAGATGCTAGAACTTTCACTATGTGTTTCTACTTCATGCACGCTAGCCCACTCCATTAGACAGTGAATACTTATTAGTGGAAACAGCATTCTAGACTTTTATCCAAGTTACTAGGGCAAATCAGTTGCTCAAAGGGTGTATGCAGCAATGTTTGTTTCATTCTACTATACTTTATATTAAACTTTTGATTAGGTCTTTCTTAAAATCTAAATCCTTCGCCACCACCACCAAATCCTTAGCAGAACTGTGATGTTGGCTGTTTGACAGTAGGAGGATTGTTTGGTGTGTGGTCTTTAGAATAAGTGTCTAAATATTTGAACTTCTGACTGGTTATCAATTGAGGGGCACACATCATGTACTGTGTTCTAGTAGACTTTTTAATATACACTGATTATAGGCTATATACTATGTAAACATTTCTCGTTAAATCTATGTAACAACCCTATAAAATATATAGTGTTATTGTGCTCCTATTGCAAGCAAATGAGTTTGGTGCCCAAATTCTTGAGGAGTTCCTCCAGGGTTAAAGAGATATAAAGTGATGATGGCAAACCACAAGCAGTTTCTCTGACCCTGTGTTGCTTCTGGAGTAGTATTATTATAGGAATTCCTGAGCTCAGAATACCCAGAGACCACAGATAGATGGTTTAATCTCTATTAGCTTGAACTAAAGTAGTCATTGTACATTACATAACAGCTTTTTTTATCTAAAAAACATATGATTCACAACAATGTGCTTTGTGTTTTTCCTAAATCATGCAGTGTTCTGCATTTTTTTAAATTTCTAAGTTTATTTTTATAAGGAATACATCTGCTAGTAGTAAGAAAAATACATATTAATAAAAATCAAAACAAACCAAAAACCCTCAGTCATATAAACTCACCCAACAACAACAATAAATACTATTGTTCATATCTGTGTGTACATACTTGCAGATAACTAGTTGAACACAGATATCCATGCAAATAGATCTGCTATTCATAAAAACAGAAGCATACCATAATACTATTTTTTCAAACTTTTATTCACATTTAATAATAAATCATGAGCATCTTTTCTTGACAAGAAGTTTGCTTTCAGAAAAGTGAGCTTTGTTTTTAGTGATGGTGTAGTGTGCATATGGCTGGAACAGGACATAGCTTATCCTTTTCTTGAGCATTTAGATTTAATGCTGAAATGAACATGTTTTCGATGAAATATTTGTGCACATTGTAAATCATTTCATTAACATAAGCTTCTACAGTAGAGTAGTTGGGTTTATGTTGTACCCTAAATTTTACAACTTTTGATAGGTATTATCAAATTGCCCTCCAAGAAGTCAGAAATCTTGGATAAGAGAATATTTTGTAGTTTTATTAATAATGGTTCATTGTCTAAAATAAAGATGTCTAACATGTTTAACCCAAAATTTCTGAAGGAGAATATAATAAAGGCAGAGAAGCATTTTGGTGTAAAAATTGCTTGCCTTACATGACTATTACTATTTCATAAACATCTACCTCAAAAGTCACGAATGGCCTGGCCAGTGTGGTTCAGTTGGTTGAGCATCAACCAATGTACCAAGAAGTCACTGGAGCCGAAACCGGTTTGGCTCAGTGGATAGAGCGTCGGCTTGCGGACTGAAAGGTCCCAGGTTTGATTCCGGTCAAGGGCATGTACCTGGGTTGTAGGCACATCCCCAGTAGGAGATGTGCAGGAGCCAGCTGATCGATGTTTCTCTCTCATCGATGTTTCTAACTCTCTATCTCTCTCCCTTCCTCTCTGTAAAAAATCAATAAAATATATTATAAAAAAAAAAGAAGTCACTGGGTCAATTCCCCAGGGGCATATGCCCAGGTTGCATGCTCCATCCCCAAGTGGGGGAGATCATGTGTAAGAGGCAGCCAATTAATATTGATATTTCTCCCTCACCAGTTTTTCTGTCTCTTCCTCCCTTCCTCTCTCTCTGAAATAAATAAAAACTTTTTTTAAAAAAGTCATGAATGCGTACACAAGAGGCTTCACTATCTGGAGAAGATAGTTCATTGTAAACATTTATGATAGCATGCCCTAAAAGTTTAAGATTTGGTTAATCATGACAATTTCCATATTTTAATGAGTACATTAGCATATGGTTTTTATCACCTGAAATAAAAATGTTCTATCCAATTCTTTTTATGAAAATGTTCATGTTGTGTATGTGATATTTAGTTTCCTTGAGGGGACAAAGTTCTCAAGTAAGTGAGAATTGTTTTTCTGCAAAGAACTGCTTTTGAGTTGGATAAAACTGATCCAACATTCTCCTTTTATCTGCATTAAATGCAACTGTGGAAAAATGTATCTGAAAACCACATGTATATTCGATGTTGTAGCAAAGGGAAATGGTTGTACTCCCAAATGCAATAGATTGAATATTATCGTTTAGATTTGAAATTTAGACACTTTAAATGTATACTTTCCATTTATGGAAATAAACAAGTGTTTAGAAAACAAAACAAAAATCAAGAAAGACCATATAATTTAACATAAAGTATACATTTTACTGTATATTATCATTGATAACATTCATGCATATATGTGTCTATGAGAAAACAACCTTTAAAATTATGATCACATATATTTTCAGAATATATGAATACACACACATACACACACACACACACACACTAGAGGCCTGATGCACGAAATTTGTGCAAGAGCTTGGCCCTCACAGCCATAGTGGCTGGCTTGCCCTCGCAGCCCCATTTCATCCAGAAGGTCTCCTGGTAGGTCATTCTGTTGCCCAGTCTAATTAGCGTATTATACTTTTATTATTATAGATTTGTAGTATTTCAGAACCATGGAATTTTCCAGAATTGTCAGTCCTTTCAATTATTCAACTAACAGAAACAAGAAATGAAATTACATTTATGTTGGTTTAAAATGCAGTGGAAGAGAATGGATTCAACATCATCAATTTTCTTCTAGAATTGTCAAAGTCGCCATTATTAATTCAAACTTTACATGTACTCTGATAATGCTTTGTTAAAGCATGCCAAACTCTATAAGCTTGGCAATGTAGTGCACTCTAGTCTAGGTTATGCTGTGGCTAACAACCAATTTCAGTATCTCAGTGTTTTTAACAAAAGCAAATTTATTTTTTCTTCCTGTTACAAGTTCAAAGTGGGCCATCAAGATCTCTGTTCCATACCTCATTCAAATACTCAGTAATTTTAAACTGAAAGTTTGATCTAAAGACTTGATTATATTCAGGTTTAACAGCTAAGGAATAACATTTTTATAAATGGTGCTTTATAATTCAGATTTCAGTATATCTGGAAGCCAACTGTTCATCATACATTAAGTGATGCTAAATTTAATCATCGTATCAATAGACATAGAGCAAGACTAATCTTTCCTTTTTTTCCCCAAATAGATCTGAAATCAACTTGTAATTGAATCAGTTACCTCATTATGGTTTGCAAAGCTGCAATTTTTCTAATTCTAATGTTCTATGTTTATTGGCTGGAAAACTTTTGTAAAGAAGAACTTCTCATCAAATATAGATTATTTTTCCAGCTTTGTTGAGCTGTAAGTGACTTATAACATTGTGTAAATTTAAGTTCGCAGTGTTGGTTGTGTGATGCACATATACACACACAATGGACTATTATTCAGCCATGAGAAAGAAGGAAATTGTGTTATTTGTGACAACATGGATGGACCTTGAAGGTATGATGCTAAATGAAATCAATCAGACAGAGAAAGCAAGTACTGTATGATCAAACTGACATGTGGAATCTAAAGAACCAAACTCATAGAAACAAATTGTAGAATGAAATTGTCAGGGCTGTGGGGAAAAATGAGGGAGATGTACACACCTCCAGCTCTAAGATCAACATATTCTGAGGATGTGATGTATGTCATAGTAACTATAGTCAACAATATCATGTTATATACTTGAAAATTTCTGAGAGAGTAGATTTTAAATGTTCTCATCTCTCTCTCTCTCTCTCTCTCTCTCTCTCTCTCTCTCTCTCTCTCTTTCTCTCTCTCTCTCTCACACACACACACACACACACACACACACACACACACACGTAATTTGGTGAGGTGATGGAGGTGTTCCTATCTAGGGCTCTTTAAATACCAAAAATGTCAGTTTGTGCAGAGTTAAGAAAGAATAGTTCCTTAATTCTTTCCCTTTTATTGCCAGTTTGCAGAGTAAAGACTTGGTGTCCTCTTTACAGCTAATAGTAATATTTTTTTTCTTGTTTGTACATTTGTACTTTGGAAAGGAGGGTCAGAGGAGAGAGAAAGGAAGAATAAAGTGCATGAATAAGCAGGGCTGTACACATTTGGCGTTGTTGTTATCATTTCTCTACTTAGTATAGAGCTCAACTCATTCTCATATTTTTATCCTTTCAGAAATTTTCTGTACATATTTCAAGATATAATTTTATTGACATTAATCTGTATAATAAAATAAGTCGAGTACCTTTAGTAATTAATTAGAATTTGGACACGATTTTTAAATTCAGCAGTTGAGGATAGACTAACAATTATAAATGCATGTTGTTATAGAACAATGAATGAAAATAATACATTAAACAATTAGCCATATTTTCAGTGTACTTATTATTGTCAAATCAAGTTAGCCTTAGAAGTGCATAATTAGTCCAAATCTGCCTTCTATGAACCCATTGAATAGATGTATAGAAGATAGTATATAAACTGACACATACTTCAAGATTGTGATTTATGTACAGTCTATATGGAGAGTGTAGGATTTTTTTTACAGAGAGGAAAGGTGAGGGATAGAGAGTTAGAAACATCAATGAGAGAGAAACATCGATCATCTGCCTCTTGCACAACTCCTACTGGGGATGTGCCTGCAACCAAGGTACATGCCCTTGACCGGAATCGAACCTGGGACCCTTGAGTCCGCAGGCCGATGCTCTATCCACTGAGCCATACCGGTTAGGGCAGTGTTCCAGTGTACAGCAAACTGTGGCTAGTGAGCCACAAGCAGCTCTTAGGCCCCTTGAGTGTGGCTCTTCCACAAAATACCACGTGCGGGCGCGCATGTACAGTGCGATTGAAACTTCGTGGCCCATTCGCAGAAGTCGGTTTTCGGCCTGGGTGAGTCTATTTTGAAGAAGTGGCGTTAGAAGAAGTGGGGGGTGGGCGTTAGAAGAAGTGTCGTCGGCTGGGCGGTCCCGCGATGGGAGACACGGGGCAGGCAGGCTGCGGGATATGCAGTGCAGGGGAGGCGCGCGAGACTCATGCACCAGTTGGTATGTTGAGATGGTTTGGCCATATAGAGAGGATGAACGAAAGGAGATAGACGAAACGAGTATACAAGACGAGTGAGGATGGGAGAGTTGGAAGGGGTCGACCTCAGCAAAAGTACCTCAATCAGATTGAGGACGTTTTTAGCAAAGGCCAGCGTAGGAGTACCCTAATTAAGTTAATAACAAAGTAACTGCCTATATAGTTTGAGTTTAAAAAATGTGGCTCTCAAAAGAAATTTCATCGTTGTACTGTTGATATTTGGCTCTGTTGACTAATGAGTTTGCCGACCACTGGGTTAGGGCATAGGTGTTATTTCAATATGTTTGAAAATTAATGTTTAATATGTCAGAGACATAAATTTAAACTGGTTTCCATATTTATTCACTCTATCACCTTTATGTAAATTAACTTTCATCATTATAAATGTATAAAAATTAGAAGTAATCCTTACCATCTGTCATAGGGCCTAGAGCTTTAATTTTTAATTTATCTTTATTGTTGAAAGTATTGTATATGTCCATTCCCCGCCCTCCCCCTTTCCCCTTTCTAGCCCCACCCTCAGGCCTTCAAAGCACTATTGTTTATGTCTATGGGTTATGCATCTATGCATATAAGTTCTTTGAGTTTTAAACCAATTGAAGCACTTTTCAAAGTAAATGCCATTCTTATCTTTTTACTTTTCGAAGTAAATGCCAGTCTAAGATAAAAATATAGGGCTTTTTTGGTATATTGTTTTTATATTCCCAAATACTTGCTTTTCAGTTCTATATACCATCATTGTATATAGCCTTTTGCCTCTGCCATGTAGCCACTAGAAAGAAATTTAAAGCTAATGCCATGTGAAAAAGTGGACCTTCCCAGCTGTTACCTTTCCTAAATGTACTAGTATTTAAACGTTTCTCTAGAGTTGAGATGTGGCCATTCCAGTGGAATCCGGTAACTTGTTTATTTATTGCATCAAATGATCAAAATTAATCACTCTTCCAATTTGCAATTGAGTCAGATGCAACCGGTATAGCTGAGGAATGACAGTAAATATATGGATTTAGTTGCTGATATCACCTGGCTGTCATCACAGATGGGAATAGTAGGAAACAGATGTTAAGATTCTTTGTATTAATCAACAAGCAGGGTATGTCAAAAACATGACTATATCTTTGCTCCTTAATTTTTAAATAAAACTTCCATGTTCTCTGCTTATCTGAGACAAAACAATAATAATTTAACCTTCTAGTGTGTGTATTAAAAATTATAGATGACAGGTTAGTGAATGTAGTCAAAGCAACCTCAACATAATTATGCTATGGCTGAGAGATATTGGGAATGTGAATTTCACCACTGAAATCTCTGGCAGCAGTTTGGACTCCAAATGAAGTAAAATCAATATTTACTTCCTTTATTTAATGACTAAATAATTAATGTAATTTAGATGAATAAATGTAAGTGTAAATTTTATTATTGATTTATTAATTTCTATGTCTCCAGAGACAGTCTGCGAAGTTTGCAATGTGCACTATTCACAATTTCTTCCATTTTCTGCCCACATTCTAGGGTAGCACAGTTTATATTCAGATACCATAATTCTTCAATAATGGGATACGGGAGGTCCATCTACTTCCTCCTAGCCAAAGCCTTATGCATTCCACGTTGTGCAGCCGTTCAAAATATAGGGTGATTCTGAGAGCAGTGATACCTTCGATAAATTTTAAGTTGATGGTAAATCAATAAGGGATTTGGTAAATAAGTTATTAATGTGGTCCTTAGTACATGGTAGATGACAAAACATATTTGTTGAGTCAAAGTGTTGTTGAATGACATATACTCTGGCCAAGTAGACCGAGCCTTTTGGAATTGCTCACCTTTTGAGGACTGCATATACTTCAAGGGGCTACCTTTTAGCATTTTTTTAAAATACATTTTTATTGATTTCAGGGAGGAAGGGAGAGGGAGAGAGAGATAGAAACATCAGTGATGAGAGAGAATCATTGATCGGCTGCCTTCTGCACACTAGGGCTCCCCACTGGGGATGGAGCCTGAAACCCAGGCATGTGCCCTGACCAAGAATCGAACAGTGACCTCCTGGTCCACAGGTCAACACTCAACCATTGAGCCATGCGGGCCAGACGCTTTTAGCCTATCTGTCTATTCAGTGAGATACCAGATAATAACATGGGATCTGCAGATTTTGCTGATGTTACTGCATTTTTGGTAATGCGGCTGTCTACACTTCCATTTGGAATTTAAGTGTAGCTCTAAAATAATTACAGAGCTCATACACCAGAGGATACAAATAGATAAAGCAGCTTTTATGCATGTCCCAAATAATAAGCCACAGGATCCTTGGCCTGTGAGACTTGGATAAGAGGATGAGGGCTGCTACTTAGCCACACTGGACATGGCCTCGTCATCATGTAACAATTCCTCACTAACATCATACAACTTAGATCTTACATATCTTGCTTCTTATCAAGCCCAGATTTACTTTAAGAAAAGCACTTCAGCAACCCTAAAAAAAGTCAGTGTTCATATTTTAGCTAAATATATATTGAGCAGTCATTTTAAATTTAGCAATTACATTTAAACTAGCATATGTATCTTTGTTAATGCCTTTTTTTTTTTTTAACTCCGATAATATTTTTGTTTTGGTACCAAGTACAGGTTTATTAAAATAGAGATACTTGGATATGGTTTTTTGTTTGCGGATATCCTTGTTCATTTGGATATAAATGTTTTACTAGGAGCCTGAGCAAAACACCACAAAGTGCTTAAACAATTACATCTAGAAAAGAACAGAAATTTATTTTGAGATCTTTTTGTTCCAAAGGTTCTTCCCCCATAGAAAGACTCTAACTGCCATTAAAATCCAAAATAAATAAACCTCAAATGTGAAAATAATTATAGAGAAGGTCACACAAAATGAATATAAATGGTTCAGGGTGAAAAAGGCCTCAAACGCATAAATCAGAGGCACTGGAAATAATAACTTCCCCCCTTCTTTTTTCTCGGGAAGGAAGAACATGTGCTAACTTTGATTGGTCTTTATTGCTCTGACCCAGAGTTCCAGAACCAATTTATCTTGCCGGAAATGACTGGCAACAGCAACAACAAAAAAAGTTTTTGTGTATGAATTGTCCGTGGCCTTAGATATGAATGAGATGTGTCCAAGAAATGATGTATGGATTTCATCGTCTTTAGAAGTAGACTGTTGGGGGAGGGGGGTATTTTTGAGTAAACAATGTGAATTTGAAAATATCTGTTTTGTGCAAATATTTTTTCTATATTGATAAGTCTATCTTGATCGTACTAGTTATTAGTAGCCTGAAGGTAGAAGGACTTCTCAACTGATTCCATTTTGTAGCAATATTACCCAAATGACTCTTCATTGCTATTTACTTACTGAATGGATTAGTTCTGAGAGAAAATGGAACACCCTTTGTACTCCACATCTCTGTCCACCGCGTCCCCACCTGGAGAAAGACTGCAGTGTCTCTGTCCAGGCTCCACGGTAGGCCAGGCCCCATCCTTTCACCAGATGTGGTGACTTGTTGACGGAGGACACAGAGACCCTGGGCCATTGCAACCCCAATGAACTGGATTCTCCAGACATGAGGTCTGTGCAATTATACTTTCCCAAAGCTCCCCAACTGATACTAATACACTGCTGGGTCAGAGCACCCCAGAAATCATGCACAGGCCTCCTACTTGCAAATTTTAGTACTTTCTCCACAATTCCAGCATCAGGGTAGATGCTCTTCTGATAGGATGTGAGAAATGATGTGAAGGACATCATTTTCCTAAACGTGGGAGGCCTGATGTAACACTGAAGCTGAGGAAATCAGCCCCCCAGCTTTATTCTTCCCAGAGCAGGGATGTGTGCTCTCACTTTTCAGGGACCTTTTAGACAGGGCAGCTCACAGGGGCTAAATCTGGGCCAGCTAGACAGAGACGTCTCTTTCCTGGCCTAAACTGACAAATGGTGGGATGCTCAGTGTTATTGGGAAAATGCATCAACACCTTAACATATTTGTTTAAATGAAGCTTGGCAAACCTATATGCAGGAAAAAAAAACCTGTGCTGCTTGATTCTCAGCTATGAGATTTATTTGGGTGTGTGTGTGGGGGGGGGCGGGCGCAGAAACCCCAGCACAATAAATAAGTCTTTATCGACCCACACCGAGCTGTCTGGAGGCAGTTTTGATCTCTTGGAGAGAGCCATGTTCTCATTTTGCGCATTTTTTGTGTGCTTTCACTCCCTGATCTTTAATAACACCAACTGGCTTGTCCCATAGCTGGTGTTGGTCCCCCTGGGGGGAATTTAAATACTACACTAAGCAGTATGTCATTTACATCACAGTCTGCCCCGTGATGTCAATGGTGCAAACTGGTTATTAAAATATCATTTTCACAAATATTCTATTCAATGATGGTAAGTTGGTTGCCTTGGATTCTTACCATAAGAAACATGAAGCATGAAATATGTTTGTTAGAAGTGCAGAACTCTAAATGAGACTTCTATAGGTACAAAAACATTAAAAGGATTTAGCATTAAATACTCCTTCTGGCTGTACAGGGAATAAATTAGCAGAGATAGGAGAAAAATAGAGTTAACTAGAAATGTGAACTAATAATGCTACCTTAATTGTCCAGTCTGTGCTGTAGTGCAGATCAATAATGAATTAATGTTCTGGGAATTAAGAAAGTCATCCAGGATTTTGGGTGTGAACCCCAGGTTCTTTTTTTAAATTCTTCTTTTACATGTTCTAAAAAAAACCTTCCTTTTGCCTGGCTGGCCTGTCTTAGTGGCTGAGTGTTGACCTATGAACCAGGAGGTCACCGTCAGGGAACATGCCCCCGTTGTGGGATTAATCGCCAGTGTGGGACATGTAGGAGGCAGCTGATCAATAATTCTCTCTTATCATTGATGTTGCTATCTCTCTTTTTGACTCCCTTCCTCTCTGAAATCAATAAAAATATACTTTTAAAGATTCCCTTTTTAAAAAGCAGCTATGCTTGGTGGACCTTGTTTTCCCAAAGTGTGCCAGATGTTTTATTCCTTGCAGCATCTGGTTCTCTCCTGTGTGCAATGATAAAGGTAGAAAGTTCATTTGTGAATTGTTGGTAGAGGTATTGTGTTCTGTAACACAGACCATCTTAAGTTCCTAAAGCCACCATCTGAGAGAGTCCATCTGGTGGTATGACACTTTTGAACACAGAAAGTCAGAACATCCACACCGCAAACTATTGTTGCAAGCCAATGCATTCATAGGGTGTAGCATAGCTGAGGCCTGCCCTAGCAGCTTGCGTGTATCAGTTCATATAATCAGCACAGCACCAGCTTATGAACGTTCTGTATTGTTATTATTTGTGTTATTCCCATCTTTCACATGCAGAAACTGAGGCTTGTTTGTTGTAAGCAACTTGCCCAAAGACACTGCTCAGGCGTAGGTAGAATTTGTACGCAGGTGTTTCTAGTCCTGAACCTGAGTATATCACTAGGCATCCAAACTGTCAATTGCTTTTATTCTCAATACTATGCTGCCTGGACATTCACTCCGAATTGCTTTTATTCTCATCTGCATCATTGCCACAAGTTTAACTTACGGGAAGTAATAATTAGCTGGAAGATGAATTTTTGTTTTACAATTTGGGACTTCAGTTCTGGTTTATAATATCTAGTGAACTGAAAACAGTAAGACAAATGTCACTTGGATTCTCAAAGTGAGATGCTCAGTGAAATCAAAGTGAGATAGTTAAGCAACAAATATATATTTCCCTACATCATTCAGGAAATGTGTTTTGCCCTTTTAATTGTCCACGTAGAGACTAGTATATAAACATCATGACACAGTATATAGGCCTCTCTTGATCCCCACTATATCCCCAAATCTCAGTGAGGGACATAGTGCTTTTAGTATTTAGTATTTATTTGGGGGTAAATAAATGTATACGATTTACTAGATCCAATATAGGTATATGATAAAATATTGAAGTGGTAATCTGTAAGAAGAGCCATTTTAATAACACGGAGCACAAAATTACTCCTAATTACCAAAGAGAGCGTACAGAAAAACCCTGGGATGTAGATGCTCAAAAATAATGGGCATAGTAGGAAATTCTTACCATCATTGCTTTGCCTTTCTAAGTGGACCAATGATGAGCTTGCCAACTTTTCTTATAAGCATGGAATTAAATTATTTGTGCTTAAATATAAATTCTAGATTTTTTGAGAACAGGGAAAATAAACATCTACTGTTCTTTTAAAATTTTCAGCCAATTGGACATATGCCAGAAACATACCATCCTTCACACTGTAACACCTACCTGTCACCAATCTGCTCATCACACAGGACCCTTAAAATAGTGGCCATCTCTGATTAAGCCTGTTAAATGGCAATTTGTAGTGAGAACCAAATGAGAAATTAGGTTTGGAATTACTTTGAAAGCTTTAAAACACACTGCAGATTAAAGGACTATTCATTATATTTTTATATAACTTTAACCTTCTCTACTTGCTTGGTTGTTTTCTTTGTGTTTGGCCTTATGCACATTTGAGAATGGAGTTCCTGAGGATGGGGCCTTGTCTGCTTTTCATTAGACATTGTCTGGTACATGACAGAGCTTCAGTAGTAACAGTGGTAGATGGTATTGTTGTTGCTGAAAGCTGGTAGCAATTTCAATATACAGTTTGGGAATCTGTAATTAATTTGTCTTACTTTTTTTATTTCCTGAAAAACGTTGACCTGTGCTTGCTTTTGGTAGTCCCGCCATATGCTCAGAAATAATATATTTTTAATGTTTTTCCACCCCAGTTTCCTTAATTTTAAACTGGGAATAGTCCACATCACAACAGGTTTGTCTTCAAGGCTGAATGAGATGTGTTTGAAAGTAATCACTTTCAAAGCCCTGAAAAGTCCTCAGTAAGTGAAAGTAATATTAGGGATAAAACAAATATGTCTCTGAAAAAAAAATACTTTCTTAGAGAATAACAAAAGTCATCTTCTTCATTATTACTTACATAATTCTGTACAGAGAGAAGATGGTCCAGAAAAACAGCCTTTTAAATATCATTACTAGTATTCTGAAAGATCGTTTGATTTTTTTTTCTTTTAAAAAGATTTTATAAAAGCAATCATTTCTAGCCTTTTTAATTGGAACTTTGATTATATATGATGAAACACAGAAGTACTCCCGAGAGATGACTCAGCACTTAATATTTCAAGTGATGACTTGTCAGGGGAAATAGCAGTCCTATTCGCTCTGAAAGTGGGAGGTTGTGGGTGGTCCCCAGAGGTTGGAAAAAGAGAAAGAAATTCTCCTCCTCTAGAATGGTGATTTGGAATCAGGGCAGCAGAGCTAAATCTTCTAAAGTTTATAATAAAAATCCCCATCCAAGTTTTCATGCTGATTCATCTTAAAATAGTGTGTTACCAATGGGCAGAAGTCTCTGCCGTAGGAAGAGGATGAAGGTGGCTCTCCAACTGCTTCCTCTGTAGATGAAGCTTTGAAGTTCTGATTTGCTTCTCCCACTAAGCTGGTCATAGTGAAATTTTAAAGATTCTTTCTTTAATAGCTGAAGCATGAGCCCAGTAATCCCAATGATTAAAGCCATCATTCTTACGCCTTCCCAGAGTTATTATGCTAAGTAAGGAGTAGCTTAATGGGTCATGAGACTTTATCCACCCTCATCATCTTCATAAACAACCCGAAGCCATCCCAATGAACACACAGTTAAGTAAAAATAATGAGCTTGCAATGCAGTTCCTCTCAAGATACAGGCCTCATAGGTTTCCTTTAAAATTTAAAAAAAGATGACTATCCCAAGTGCTTCCTATATAAAATTTCTGGAGCTTCCCCCAGGTCTCTTCTTTGTGGATGTTGACACAGACAAAAAAAGGAGGTGCATTTCATGAGCCAGCATGAGTTTCTATCATTGGATCATGCAAAATGCTGAAGTTACCTGGGTTTCCCGAACCATTCCCCTGGCGCATTGCCATAGTGACATTACCTAATGAGCGTGGCAGATGGGGCGAGACGGGCTGAGGTGTGCATCTGCTGCACCTGTCACAGACGCAGACCTCTGCAGAGCTGGCCCTCCGTTCTCACTTGCAGTTTGGATATGCTCGTCACTTTGGATTAGTCTCCAAATTAAATGCAGCTCTTGTCACTTTCGTCTTAGCGTCATCTACATTCTATCGGAAGGCATGCATAAAAGTTCAGCCCCAGACAATCCTCTCTGCTAATCTAACGGGAGAAAGTATTTCGATATGATAAAATAAACTCTATACCAAATAATATCTCCGTCTTAGCAATAGAACCTGCCTCGTCTTTTCCAAAATGGATTTATTTGAACCTCTGAACAGTTTATACGACTGGTCAGAGAACTGAACGTGTCCTTTAAGTCTAGGACAGTATCAGTGATGCTGATAATTATAAAAGGTAACAGTACTTTTAAGTTTTCATTCAACCTTTACAGCCAATCACACCCAGAGGTAGTATTTTTGCCAGTTTATAGGTGAGGAAATGAGACCTGATAGGGCTTGACAGACTTGGCTAAATTTTCAGGGCTAGTAAGCAGTAGGTCAAGGATTCCAACTCCTATCCTTCCTACTCCAAAGCCACATCCATCTCTTTTACTATATTTTTGAAGACATATGTGGCATAAGGTGATTAAAATGGCTGTATTTTATTCAATACTTGTGAGTGTCAAAAGCTGGCTTGTGTTGATGAACAAGACAAATGCAGTCTCCAGCCTAAGCTGCCTTATGGTCTAACAACAACAACAACAAAAGCAAAACACATAATTAAATTAAAGGAAAAGAATAGGGCACTCTGGCCTCAGGGAGCAGATGAATGAAACAGATTCTATGAGGAAACGTACCCTTTAAGTTGAATAGTGGAATGTGGCCAAGTGTAAGTGGGAGGAGACTGAGGAAAGGAGCAGAAAATCGAGCAAAATGAATGACAGAGAATCAGTTGAGAAAACACACAGGTTATTAAGGGAAATGAAAGGTAGCCTATGAGTTACAGAATGGAGAATGAGGGAGATGATGGATAGAAAGCTTTAGAGCAGTGGTTCTCAACCTTGGCTGCACATTAGAATCACCTGGTAATCTTTGTAAAATCCTGATTTCTGGGCCTCATCCTCCGGAAATTCTGTTTCTTTGTTATGGGGTGGGGCCACAACATTAGTAACAAAGAAACAGAATTTCCGGAGGATGAGGCCCAGAAATCAGGATTTTACAAAGATTCCCAGGTGATTCTAATGTGCAGCCAAGGTTGAGAACCACTGCTTTAGAGGGAAGCCGGAGTCATATTGTAAACAGTCAATCTGTTTACAAGATTATCACTGTGCTAGATGCTCTGTTGAAAATAGTAATTGTTATTTTAACCTTACAAGAGTGCTACAAGTTAGGTATTCTCACATCATTTTATCAATAGAGAAGCTGGGACTCACAAAACGAAGGTGGTCAAAATCCTACTGACATGACCTCAAAGCTCTTAATCTTGAGGGAATCCCACAACTATTGACACACCTTTCACTTAGCTGCACCCGTGAACAGTGATAGGGTGTGAGGTTATCTTCCTGCTTGGACTTTATGGAAAATCTGGAGGATGACACTGACCGCAGGTCTAGTCCATTCATTTTGTGATGAAAAGTAAGATCATGCAGTTTTAATTATAGCATAATTAAGAATGAACATGATTTCTGTGAAACTTTGCAACCAAAGACATCATTAACACTTAATGCTTTACCCACTTTTATCCAACTTTGTAGATTTGATGTTTTATGGTTTTCTGGCCTTTTTAAATGTTGAAAGGAAATAACTTTTGTATATTTCTTTCCCTCTGTTAGAGAAAGAGAAAGTTAACTGTAGTTGTATTTAGAAATAAAAATGGAAAAAAGATAAATAACACATCTCTCACTACATTCTTTTTCTTTTAAAGTTGAATTATCTTGGGCTTTCAACCAGAAAAGTTGGGCTGCTCTGTTATTGATCTGTCTGTTCTATATAAAGATCAGACCATATGCTTCTGTCCAAGTTGGCAGGGATTCATTTATAGTCTTTGCCTTTCATACTTTTATTTGTTGCTTACTGCTACAGTCTATAATTTAATAGACTAAATCTCCATATTTCATCCAATAGATTGAAAAAAATTACTGTTTTTCTAAACCCATATTTAACAGAATATAATTATCTTATGATCTCTCTAGATAGCTTTCACTTCTCTGGTCTAGTAGTTATGTTCTTAATCATACATTTAAATTATCCCTATAAATTACCAATATTCTGCACCTAATGATGATGTATGTGTGTGTTTGTGTGTATGTGTATATGTGTGTGTGCCTGTGTGTGTGGGGGGGGGGGAGGTGAAAAGGCAGTTTCTTCACACCATCAAGCAATTTTTTGATACCAGCTGGGGGTCCTACAATTCAATTCAATTTTGACACTATCCACTCAGAAATAGCACCAGATCCCATGGTTCCATGGTTAAGGGCTCAGTTCTACAAGATTGCTCCCTCCACCCCAACTTCAGATGCCGAACTTAAGTCCTAGTTGTCAACTGTGCTTCTAACCAACAAGCTGAGCTCAGTTCCAAAGATTTTCTTCTTGGTTTCAGTTAATTTGCTAGAGGGGCTCAGATACATATTTTACTTACTAGATCACTGGTTTTTTAATATAAGAATATATAATCCAGGACATCCAGATGGGAGAGGTGTATAGGGCAGCCTCTGAGGAAAGTGTGTAGAGCTCCCATGCCCTCTCCAAATGTCGCTCTGCCTACATCTACCTGTGTTCACCAAACAGAAAGCTCTTGGTGAGGTATTGTTGGTATTGGTGATTGAATACAATTTCCATCTGCTCTCCCCTCCCAGGAGGTGGATTGTTGGATTAAAAGTTTCAATCCCCTAATCACTTGGTGGACTCCCCAGGCAACTAGCCCCCTTTTTTTGGTTTCAAGGAAGTTGATGTATTCCTTTTTCCTCCCACTGAGTGCTGTCAGTGGAATCTTTACGAAGAATCTTCTGAAACTCACATGGCAGAATGAGTGATGTTTGTTGGTATGGAATTATACCTCTGTGTTTCCAAAATCCCATTTCCCTTAATCCAGTCCTATAAGAAGTGTAGTTGGAGGTTCAGTAGAGGGAGCTAAAAGCAAAGCCAATGTCCAGAGTTTTGCTTCCACGTTGCAGTGGGATCCAGTTCAACATTTGGCTAATTACAGTCCATTAGTCCATTGTGTGTGGGAGTCCACATGGCAGTGGGTGAATGGCAGGAAGTAGGGGCATGAGAGACCTGCAAACCAAGGATTACATCAAGGGCAATATGCAAAGAGAAATCAAGAGAACAAACACCTTTGTTTAGGGGATTAAATATCTTAAGTTTTGTGCCCTTGCTGTGGCCACCCCTACTCTGGCCAATGATTTGTTTCCAGGTGTGAATGACAGCAAGCACTATGACAAGTCTCACCCAACATTTCTGGGCATGCATCTGTCTCTCCTCTGTTAGACCCCTAGGGAGTATAAAGCTGCAGGTTTCTGGCAAAGATGTCCAAATGACATGCCTATAATATTTGGCCTTTCCTTTCCTCATTTCCTGGATATAGAATAGTTAACAACTAACATTTTCAGCACATAGAGCTGGTATGCAGGAGAACAAGATAACAATGAGAGGTTCTATGGTCTCCTGTCTGCTGAGAGATTGTGCCCTGATGGGTCTGGAAAAAGAGAATTACTCTGACCATCCAAAGGTATGTTCATTTAGATGCTAATAGACAGATTCAGTTAACATAAAGAGTGACCTTTGTCAAATAAGATTTAAATAAGATACTGGCCTAAAACATGATTGCCTGCCATGACTACTTCTAATTAGGAAGTTTTTATTTCAAATCTAAGTGATCACTTTAGGTCTCTGAGTATATAAGGCTTCAGATCTCCATTGAGGTTGTCAGGTTTTGTCCACGGCCCCTTTTTTTGTCCACAATCCAAAGTAATATATTTTTATTTTGTCTCTCTGGTATCCTTCTTTGAGTTTTATTACTTTACTTTGAAAAAAAAAAGTGTGTGTTTTCTTCAAAGATAGGCCATCTGCTGGGAATTTAGGAATGGCTTTTCATTTTGTTTGTTTGTTTAAGTTATAAAAGTTACTTGAACCAAATCAGATGGTAGTTTAAACAGCTATAGGTCACCTGTCCTCTTTCATTATACTAATGTATCTTTTACATATGAAAGTGGATATATACACGGAATGTAGAGAATATGAAACATTTGTTGAAAAATCAAGAATCTGGAAATACAAATCGATGAAATATCTTAGTCCAAGATGCACAAAGACATTTTATTTGCAGTGCTGATCTATTATTAGCATCTTACAAGAATACCATTTAAGAATGTGTAGCCATGCCTTTGCCTACTTTGAAAGAGTATCACGCTCCATTAATAATGTCTGTGTGGGGCACAAAGTAGAAGGTGAGCTACATGTTATTCAGTCTTGACTTAGCTGCATGAGATTGGTCTGAATCAGGGGCCAGTGAGCTTTTTCTGAGAAGGAATAGAGAGTGAATATTTTAGGTGCTGTGGCCCGTACCTTCTCTGTTGCAACTGCCCAATTCTGTCATTGTAGTGCTAAAGCAGCCAAATGCAATAACAAACAAACAGGCATTCTATGTCCTCATAAAATTTTTACTTACAAAAACAGGTGGCAGGCCAGATGTGGAGCATAGGTTACACACAATTAGCTGACCCCAGGTTTGAGTGGTATATCACATGGCTTCATTTGCGTGACATGCATGTCATGATTTCTGAGAATACGAGGCTATTCTCCTGGCCAGATATTTGGTGGCAATCTTGTATGCCTGTGTATTACTGGGAAAAAAGAGAGCTTATGAAAACCTGTACTTTTTCAGTCTATGGATCTTCAGACAAGTGAACTGAAGCAACAATCGTACATATTATGGTGTACTAGTAAATTAGTACCTGTCACACGCATTGTTTTGCCCTTTTTTCTCATTGTAATTATTTTTTTAAGTTTTTTTGCATTTCTATGTAATTTAAGTCTAGTCTAGATTCCATTTTTTATGAGAGAAGGAGAATATGTGATAGTTGCTGAAACGTGGCTATGTTAGTCAAAAGTCTTGTAGTTACACGTATATGAGCACAACTCAATTGAATTCAGACAAGAGGGGAGGGAGTATAATGATTCTATAATGTGTTTTGAAAGATTGAGAGTTATATCTGGCCTTTAGAATCGGGGTTCAATTAATTGTGATTCAATACAATTTTAACTAGAGATTTTTATGAATAATAGAACTCATTTCCATCTTTAATCTCTGAATGTATTTGTGCATTTGCTTTATTCTTGTCTTTTATTTGAAAACTAATTTCCTCCTTTTTTCGAATCCACTTGAAGAGAAATATGGTTGTGCAAAGTCTCTGAACGTAGAGTTTCAGCTTCAGAGAAAGATCACCTCTTTTTTGATTCCACTTTAACTTCTAGGAAAGGACTCTTGGATCCAATACCTATCTATGGACTGATCAATAGAGAAAAGTGAGTCTGAGAAAAGGGCTGTGACTGTGCACTGGGGGGAACTACCCTGAGCGAGACAGCTGTGGACAGGTGGCAGTTACACAAATTGGTGCACCTGGATGACCCATGAGGCTATGAGACAAGTTCTCAGGAAAGTGATTTCGTGCAAGGGGAAGTGTTTGAGTGTCTTATTCACTGGATTAGAGAGAGAAAGTCTTGTCATTTAAATTCCTCCTTGGCATAGCGTATTCGTTTCTCCATTTCCGTGAAAATTTCATGACAGTTGGGCACTTCTAAGGCAGCTGGCTGCTGAGTGTTTGGAAGCATCATGTGATATTCTTGGTAAGCAGACCATGGGTGGAAATAATTTAGCCTGTGCTTTTTTGTTGGGCCAATGGGCCTTAGGCTGAAAGATTACTCAAGTGAGGACAATGGAATTGAATGTGAAGGATCCGATTAGCAACCCTTGACTTTTTGTGCTCTGTTTAAGCTACATAATAATTCCTTCTTCTCCTCTGCACTGTGATGATAACCTTCAGTGCCTGCATCTCAGAATCTATTGAAAGTAGCAAATGATGATCCAGAATAATGTGTTCCCTGTTGAAGGACCCCAAAGCGCACATGGCCCTATCTCAGAAGAAATTACTTGTTCTACTTCCAGATTAAAAATTTCCTCCATGTGCAATGCTGAACTGCTACTTAATAACTACCCTTCAGCAATGTATAGCACTGTGGGCTGAGAACATTGCTTCTTTAGAATCAGAGCCTGACTCACCACAGACATGACATGGTGATTCTCAGTGACAGCATTAGGACATGAGCATTCAAATGCTTTATGCATCTTCTTTGATGTCCCTTCATTCCAAAGCAATTTGGGATATGGAGAGCTTTCTCTCAGAAGGAAACAGAGCTGAGAAATTGCTTTTGGAGTGACATAGCTGGAAGAGATGGGGGTTGTCCACCCTATGCCCCTATCACCAAGTTGTCTGGGATTCAATACAATGATACAAAGGTTAATATTTATAAAAATAAGTGATTATAAAAACAACAAAAAGATATTTAGATTTGTTTTAAGTGAATTTGATAATCAATTTTTATTTTCCTGAAAATATCCTGAACAAAGGACTCTGTGTCTTAGGAATAGCAGGGTCACATGCACTTAAGGTTTCATGAATTTATGAAATCCATTTTGCTTTTTAACCTCACTGGAGGATATTTTTTTTCATTGATTTCTAGAGAGAGGGAGGAAGAGGAGAAAAAAGAGAGAGAGAGAGAGAGAGAGAGAGAGATTTTGACATAAAAGAGACACATTGATTGGCTGCCTTCCACAGTCCTACTGGGGCTGGGGAACCTACAACCGAGGTACATGACCTTGACCAGGAATCAAACCCGAGACCCTCAGTCTGAGAGCCAACATTCTAACCACTGAGCAAAACCAGCTAGGGCTATGGAATCCATTTTTTAAAAAGAAGCCTAAAATTTAAAATTACTTTGTTTTTCTTACAAAAAAAAATCATAGAACTATCTTTTTTTATTGTTCTTATTGTAAAGGTAACTTAGTAATAGAATATAGAAGAATATAAATCAATAATTAGAAACCTTCTTATCTTTATATCTGATGGCATTCTCCTGTAATTTAAATGAGACCTGAAATCTTGAACTTGTGCGAGAGAGTTATCTCACCCCACTTTCCCATGCCCGTAGGAAATACATAGCCCTTCACAAGATCCCCATGTTTTCTCAGGGACATAGTTCTTCTCACTACACACAAACTTCACACTAGGTACCAATTTGTAGTTCATTTCAAAGCTGTACCTATGACTCTGTGCTAAAAATATAAAATGTTGTGCAAGGATTATATATGCTCTAATATGCTTATTTGGGCATGAGAGAGAGCTGGCCAGTGTGGCTGAGTCAGTTGGTTGTCATCCCATGCACTGAAAGATTATGGCTTGATTCTTGTCAGGGCACATGACCGGGTTTCAGGCTCTATCCCAGATAGGGAGCATATAGGAGGCAGCTGCTTGATGTTTCACTCTCATATAGATGTTTCTCTCTCTCACTCTCCCTTTGTTTTTCTCTAAAAATCAATAAAAATAGTTTTAAGTGTTATTTCTTCTGGAGTAAGGTAACACGACTAACTCTCTCTCTCTTGCCCAAGATTGCATATTAAAACATATCTAATTCTTGCACGTTTTAGAATGAAGTCAGAGGTAAGGCTTTGTAATGGGCTACAAATCTATAAATAATTTAGAGAAAATAACTTTCTTCCATGTAACTATATACAACCTGTTTCAGAGACAGATTGATTGCTAGACTGCTTACATTGCCACAGGATTTTAAGAATTCACACCTTACAGCCTTTATGAAGTTCCCTGTAAACCAAAGGTTTAATGTACAGGAAGGGATAGTTTCCACATATCCACATGGTTTAAAGTAAAGGGTTTTGTATAAACTGGAGGCCTGAAACTCAATGTGTCTGAAATATTTACCAGAGAAAGAAAAATAAAGATAAAAATGTTTTTTGTTTCTACACCTTTGTCTACCGAAAGAGAAAAAAATATAAAATAATTAAATAGTAATATAAAATAATTTTACAATATAAAATATATTATGGCAACATAATATCATGAAATTAAAATGATAAATAATATAAGACTATCATGAGCTTGCATGTTTTGTTTACATTTGTGACATGGAGGGTCATAGCAATAGATTTCACCATCAATTTAAACTCTCTACCTATATGTTTGTTTTTTGTTTTGTTTTTGTTTTTCACTCCAAGAAGTTCTCAGCCAAAGCAGAAAGGCATATGTATGGTGGCCAGATGCAACTCACAGCCTCAGGTTCATAAATGGGCAGTTAACTGGAAAATGCCTTTTGAAAAACATGCGAGCTGACATCGTTTTCTATAGTGGCACTCCATGCCAAAATGCATACAAATAAAGGTTGGGTTAATTAATGTTTCATGGAGACTTTAAAACTTTATTTCCTTCTCATTGGTTAGTTTAAAGCTTGAAATAACCCTGAAACACACATGCCAGAAAGGCTCCACCAAGGATTGTGCATAGTAAGCAGGCCAAGCCTCCGCCATCCACTGCCTATGGATGACTTGATTAACATGATGTTATAATGTGAAACGACAATTGGATCTTCACTGTGCCCTTTTGGTTACTGTTTTAAAGGTAGGGAAGGCATAAGTGATGAATAATAGACCTAATAAAGCGACATTTCATCGGGTTTTTCATTATAATGAAAACATCTCAGTGGAGAGATAAAACACATTTACTGAATTTGCCAGAATAGAGATGCGATTGTTGGAACCAATTTAGGTACTTTATAATTCATTTTGCAGTAATCTCTCTTTTGAAATCTGAGCACAAGAAAGAACAGAAATACTTTCATCATACAGTTGGAGGCCACAGAAAATGGTCTTTATTTCCAGACATTTTGGATTATGACTTTCATTCTGACAATCATATTGAGCAGAGAAATGAAGTATCAGCTATTAAAAGGAAATTAACTCCCAAATTGCAATTACAACATTAACTTTAGTTAGGATATCAATAGAGAAAATCATTTCCTAAATATTTGTCTCAGGATGTGTCTCTTTTACATTCAGCCAATTCAGCTCTTGCCTTCGAATGTGAAAGTGATCTATCATCATTTTTATCAAGGCTGATAAAGTCATGTGACTGACCAGGCAACTTAAGCACACAGAAATATGTATAAATTGAATTTCTAGTTGATTAAAATTTTCATTAAGTAGTCTGATGTTCACTCACACAAGAATATTTAAAATGTTTAAAATTTCTTAGGTTTGTCAATTGCTGCAACAAAACTACACCAGGACAAATAACAACAGCACAATCATTTCTAGCTAAGAGCATCCACAGCTGCTAGAAATGGAAAATAGAGAATAGGAAATTGTTCATTATTATAACCTAGGGGCCCGGTGCACAAAAATTTGTGCACTCGGGGGGGTGGGAGGGTCCCCCCGCCCGGCCTGTGCCCTCTCGCAGTCTTGGACCCCTCAGGGGATGACCACCTGCTGGCTTAGGCCCACTCCTCGGGGGATTGAGCCTAAGATGGCAATCAGACATCCCTCTGGCAGCCCGGCAGCCCTCGGGGGATGTCCACTTGCCAGTGGGGAGCAAGCCTAAACTGCAGTTGGACATCCTTAGCGCTGCTGAGGAGGCAGGAGAGGCTCCCACCACCACCGCTGTACTGGCAGCCATCAGCCTGGCTTGTGGCTGAACAGAGCTCCCCCCATGTGAGAGTGCCCTGACCACCAGAGGGCAGCTCCTGCATTGAGCATGTGCCCCCTGGTGGTCAGTGTGTCATAGTGGTCAGTCATTCCCAGTCCTTCTGCTGTTAGGGTCAGTTTGCATATTACCCTGTTACTATATAGGATAGAGGCCTGGTGCATGGGTGGGGGCGGTGGCTGGTTTGCCCTGAAGGGTGTCCTGGATCAGGGTGGGGGTGCCGCTTGGGTGCCTGGCCAGCCTGGATGAGGGGATGATGGCAGTTTGCAGCTGGTCATACCCCGTCAGGGTGGGGGTCCCCACTGGGGTGCCCGGCCAGTCTGGGTGAGGGGCTGAGGGTCGTTTTCAGGCTGGTGGGTGACTAAAGCTCCCAACCTCTCCGTTTTTCTTTTTTTAAAAATTCTGGGATTTATTTACCTTCTATGGCTGTCACTGGAGCTGAGAGCCGGCTTTAGCTCTAAGGCTCGGCTCCAGCTCTGAAACCTCGGCTGCTGAAAGTAGGTATCTGGGCTTTGTTTAGCTTCTATAATTGAAAAACTGTTGCAACTCCAGCTCTGAGGCCCGGCTGGCTAAAAGCAGGTTTCTGGAGATTGTTTAGCTTCTATAATTGCAACATAGTTGCTTAGAGGGCAGCTCAGAGCTGGGCGGCGGCAGGTGGGGAACCTTGGCTTCCTCCATCACTGGAGCAAGCAAGCCTCCTGTTCGCTTCAGCTGCCTGGCTGCCAGCCGCCATCTTGGTTGGCAGTTAATTTGCATATCTCCCTGATTAGCCAATGGGAAGCGTGTTGGAGGTACAGTTAGTTACCATATTTGTTTATTATTAGATATTAGATAGGATAACATGGGTTCAGACGCACTGAAGAAGACCTCAACCAAACTCACTTGTCCAGATGTGCTCAGTAATTAGGCAGATGAGTAGCAGGTCCCGACTTGAGAACATGGAAATGCAGTTCTGGAATCGACCTTCTCTTTTCACCAGCACAGCAGCAATACCTCCACAAAGGTTGGCTATTTTTGGCAGTGTTATAAAACAATTAGAAAAATCCCTCTTCTGTTAGAATCTATTCTACAACCCTTCCTGCTCAGGCAACTGAGGTTAAGCATTAATGGAGTGATTTCAAAATGCTAGTGCTTCTTCAGAGACACTGAGTCAGGAGATCGCTCCCAAGGAAAGAGGAAAATAGCAGAGTGACAAGCAGGGGCCAATTAGCACTAAATGCAGAGGTACACCTTGTTTCTGCACAAAATCACCTTAATCAGCTTTGCTTAAATTTTGGCATGGAGAGTTAGCGTAGGTATTCATTTTTTAATTAGTTCCAAAAATGTTTATCCCCCCCCCGCCTTTTTTTTTTTTTTTTGAGAAACCTGGCTCTCATTATTCACAATGCATGCACTAATTTATTTAACCCTAGTTATACAATGAAAAGTACTTTTCAGAATTGCTAACTCATACACCTATGACAAACAAATTCACCAACTAAAGAACAGTGTTTATGCCATTTGGTCTTCAACTTTATTGGTTCACTCAACAGACTATATTCCAAAGTTATTTAGGTCAGCTCCTTTCTTCACCAATCTCTTCAGTGTGGCTATGTCAACAATTTTAATACAGGTAGATGTAGTCGTCATAATCTGTGTTCCATGTTGCGTCCAATGTCTTGACTGATATTTTATTTGCACAGAGTAAAAATCACTTTTATAGTATGCAATTGTATAGACAAATGCAGAGTTATGAATCATTTACCACTGACTGTATCATGAAGAATGGCTCCATTAACCCAAAATTTATCTTGTGTAGCCCTGACTAACTATTGATCCATTTTTTTGTTCTTATGACTATCTTTTTGAGAAAGGGAAAATTCTAGAATAAAACCTGCTAGCCAAATGGCAAACAAAACCACTTTACCGACTTGGCCAAGTAATTAATACTAGTGCCAGAAAGGGCTGAAAGAACAAGGATTACTTGTCTTAGTCTTACATTTCTAAAGTGTGTGTCATCCCTCATTGTGTCATGGAAGAAATACAATGGAAATTCAATTATCCTCCAAAATTCCCTTATTCTTGATCTTCTCTCATCCACTTAATATTGAGTTGGTTGTGTAGACATGCACTGGGCTAACTAGCCTGAGACAAAATAGTCAAATAAATGAAATGTGTCTTCCCCACCATGCTTTAACCTTTCTCCTACATCTGGTTGATGTGATGCCCTTAAGTTTATGACATCTGACTAAGTTCTGTGCTCTACAGTTAGCTTTCCCCTGCCTCCATTGCCCCTGGATCATTGATTACGAAACTGAAATAAAGAAATGTGTTGAATTCTACATGAGTTGTTTTTTTTTTTTTTATTTACTGCTTTTCATTTATAAACCCTTGGAACTTGAAAATGAATTACTTTCTAAAACTTTCTAAACCCATTATTTTTAAAATAAAATTTGGATAACTCAAAAGAATAGAAATTTGATTTGACTGAAGAGAGAAATGATAACCGATCAAAATTTATTTACCATTTCAAGGAAGTCAGATGCAGTGATATATCACCAGATGGTAAACGGATTACCATCTAATGGTGTTTACTATTTTCAGATCAGTGTTATTTTCAATTTTTATGTTATTTGGATTTCCAACTATTTCATTTATTACAAAAATTCATTAGGCGCAACTCTAAAATCTGTTTTTTATATTCTGTTTCTTTCAATGCTGATTTACAAGAGTGCTGAAAAGTCAGTGTTGTAGTTAAAGGAGGAAGTATTAGAGTAGCTCATACAATCCAGTACCTGGCAGTGAGATAAGGAAATCGAAATAGCGTTGTTCGGATTGAGTGTGGTAGTTTGGGAGATGTGCTGAGTAATAAATGGGAACACAATATCGCCATGCATCTATCTTTTGAGATGTGCTTAAATTTGTTTTGCTCTTACAAGAGAGTTTGCTGTCTTAATATTATTGTGTTTATTATTGCCACTGGAATATTATCCCTAGAGTTTTATTATGGAGTATACAGGTCTTTTCTTCACTTTAAATGTTGACAGAGGTGATACAGGTACATATATATTAAGTTTCTGGCAATTTTTGGAAATTCAATTTTGTTTCTATGTAAGTTGTTTTCATACTTTTCTTATCCCCTGTAGTCAATTACTTTCATTCCTATTTTATGGCTATTTCAGAAAAATGTAAAAACAGTTCTTGTGGAATCCAGTGAGTTATACTGAATAGGAGGTTTTAACAATTTTGTATCACTTTCTAGCTATTTCTAATTAAATATTAATTCATTTTGAATACTTCAAAATCAATATTGAGTTGTTATAGTTCAATATGTCTCTTGAATATAGAGATGACTAGGCTTGCTCATGAACTTGACATGGAATGTAAAAGAAAGAGACGTTTTTGTGATTGTTGTTAGCTGTTGTTTCGTCTAAGCTTCCTGAAGGAATGAAATTGCTGTTTACTGAAATGGGGGCTACTGGCTTGAGAGAGAGAATAATGAATCACAGTATATTTGCTTTAGTATATCATAAGATGTTTCTCTAGCTAGTCTATCAACTGTCAGAACCAATCATGATTTCTTCCAACTTTTTTGATTCTGAACAAAACTTATTTTTAAGTGTATTACAGAATAGATGCCATCAACCTAATCCCTTTCTCTTCAACAGTGAGCATATGGACATACTTCCCTTATTCCACTTGGTAAGGCAGTAACCTGTGAGTAAGTCATCACTTTAGCCTTTAACTGTTTTGGAAATCATTTAACAACAAGGATTCTTTCCACCCTAAGACAACTAATAACCATAAAAGAGTCAAGAATAACGAATATTCTTCTTGGGGAATCAAATTGCTTCGTGCCTCTTCGCCAGTTCACTTCATCTTAAATGATGACATGTCTTAACTCTAGGCTGAGAGAGATTTGAAATAGGTAATAAATGATTATAGCAAATTATATCTTACATCTGGAAGTTAAAAACACAATAGAAAAGCTTTTTGATAGAAAATATGTAAAAAGCAACAAAAAAAAATCCTGGCATAATTCAGATGTGATGCTGCACATGTATATTTGACAGGGAAAATACAAAAATGCTTAACAATCATAATATATACATGAGTAGCAAAGTTGATGGTCTCCCCTACCCATTTGTCCTTTTCTTGGAATATATTTTAGGGGAATATTTAAGTCAACTCTTACAACACATTTTCATTCCTATATCCTCCCTTAAAATGTTGAAAAAAAAATTATTTTTTTCTGATCACCAAGAAGGAATGAACAACTGATTGGATTAAGGAAGAGGCCCTTATTCTTTTATAATGAGTGTAATATCAGTTAATAAGCATAAAGGGAGTTTTCATTGATATTACATTAAACTGTATTTAGCATCAAACATTGTAAATAAAAAATTCCAGCCGAAACCGGTTTGGCTGAGTGGATAAAGCGTTGGCCTGCGGACTGAAGGGTCCCGGGTTCGATTCCGGTCAAGGGGCATGTACCTTGGTTGCGGGCACATCCCCAGTGGGGAGTGTGCAGGAGGCAGCTGGTCGATGTTTCTCTCTCATCGATGTTTCTAACTCTCTATCTCTCTCCTTTCCTCTCTGTAAAAACTCAATAAAATATATTTAAAAAAAAAAAATTCCAAAAGAAGAAACACAAACAACTCTCAAGTGTTACTGCTACTCATATGTTCCCAGTGGTGTGTTTATTTATCTATCTACAGAAAGGCCTGAGCAACCGTTAAGACCGAATGACCAGAACGACCAAATGACCAGTCACTATGATGCGCACTGACCACCAGGTGGCAGCCACTCAATGCAGGAGCTGCCCCCTGGTGGTCAGTGTGCTCCCACAGCCAACCTCTCATGGCTCCTTCCCCTGGCCGGCCGGCCCCCATCAGCCCCTGGTGCTAACCATTCATAGAGACCTGCTTCTGGGTCAGGGTTTCATACATAGCAGAGCAGCTCCCTTGCTGTGATCTATTGAAAGTCAGGCCTAGACACAAGGGTTTGTCTCGCTCCCATCATCTCCCTTCCCTGGGGTGGTGGCGTGATGGCAAAGGAGGGAGGAGAAGGGAGATGGGAACTGCCTTCTCCTCTCCCTTGTCTGGGGGCCACCGGCCATCGGCATCCGGTGTCTGTTTCTTCTACTCCTGGCCCTGCGACTGTCACCTCCTCTTCTGACCCCACTGGGGCCTTCGGGCCTGGCCTGGGCTGGGGACCTGGGGGTGGGTGGTGGCCGATGTGGCTCCTTTCCCAGGGGGGCTGAGGGCCAGCTCCCTCCTCAGGGCCTGCTGGCCAACTTCCCGCAATCCCCCTGCTCCCATACACAAATTCATGCACCAGGCCTTTGGTCTTATATAAACAAACTTCTTGGGTCAATAGAGCGGACTTTATGTGCAGGTCTAAAAAAGTAGTTTATGTCCATTGCCAACAGAGCTTACATAAAGGATAAAAATGGGAACACTGGGAATGTTCCCCTTGGCAGAGTCCAGTTAAAATACCTAGATGGGTGAAGAGATCAAATAAGATTTTGAATATATATTTTTCATGTGTTGAGTGGTCAGATCGCAGAAGAAGATATTTCCTGAGACAAAATATTTTCATCAGGGTTGAAAATATTGAGAAAGAATTAAAAATGCCAAGCAAATTTTCAACAGTTGTTTCAATTAGCCAAAGTCATCTGAAAAGCCATTTAAACACAAGAAAATGAAAACAGGTGGGAATACTCTTCTCCCTCAATTCCATTTTAGAATTCTAGAAACACTATACATTGAGAAAAATTAGACTGTCAAAAGAGATAGAATTTCTAATTTCATTGGAGCCCACAGATAAATGACAAAAATACCAGCTGGTTTATCTACTACTGCAGTATCCTTTCCACAGTAAATTTTTAAAAGCAGCCAAACTTTGAGGACATTTTGGCACTAGATGCATTTAATTAAATGTGTCATTTTTGATAGTATTATTTTTTTGTTTACAAATCTAAAATATATTCTTTCTAAGACAGAAAATGAACAGATGTGTACATGAAAGTGTGAATATGTTTCCCAATTCTTGGTCATTTCACTCCCTTGAATGTTAGAAATTTCCATAGTTTTGATCATCTTCACGATATGCAAGTTTTTTTTGGCTATCAAAGAGATAAAAATAGTTCTTCAGCCTTAGCTATTACCCTCCCCATAGTAATAAATGGAAATATTACTATTATCATGGAAGGACCAATTACAGCATGATTTATACTAGATACAAAATATCATCATTAGTAACTACATAGCATTATATAATTTCATGAACGCCATAAACAAAATTGTTTATTTAGTATAGTGAAGATTACTTTTGTATAACTATGGGTTCAAAATTTGGGGCCTGAAGTATGTCTTTGAAATAACTAGTGAAGAGTTTATCAAATTTCAGGTCATACCTGACTAGACAGGTGAGTAGGCATAAAAAAAAATAACAACATCAACAACTAGGTGAATTCCTAAGTGCATAGGTGAATTGTATCAATTAGGTACAGTTAAATGTACATGATTCTTAAATAGAGGATCTATTTTTTAAAAAAATATATATTTTTTATTGAGTTTTTACAGAGAGGAAGGAAGAGGGATAGAGAGTTAGAAACATCGATGAGAGAGAAACACCGATCAGCTGCCTCTTGCACGCCCCCCACTAGGGATGTGCCTGCAACCAAGGTGCATGTCCTTGACCGGAATCGAACCCGGGACCCTTGAGTCCGCAGGCCGACACTCTATCCGCTGAGCCTAACCGGTTAGGGTGAGGATCTAATTTTTATACTAACAACTATAAATACAAACAAGTCTACCTCAGTTCCTTCCTTTAAAATTTTAAGCAATAGAAACTGGGAAAACCAAGGGATTATTCCAAATCACACAGCTAGTGGGATTATGAAATGACTGTGATGATGAGAAGCTAGATGTGTATGTAGAGATGGGCATGATGATAAAGATCATGTTGGTGGATGAGATAATAATAATAGCTATTTATGAAGTTTTTCCAATAAGTTATCTCATTTACTCCTAAGGTAGGTATTATTCCACTTATTTTTTTAGTACAGATGGAAGTAAAACTCAGAAAGTAAAATTTTCCTTAGTATAGATAGCTAGTAAATATTGGAGCTGGCAATCAAATTTCAGTCTTAATCCAAAGTCAAACCTTTAAAATTGTATTATTATTATTTCTAACACCTATGAGACACATCCCTATCCCACTTAAGGGTTGTATTATAATATAAGGTATCCTAGAAATATGAAATGGATTTCTATCTTAGGAAAAATTGACCTGCAGAGGGGAACATGAAGCAGTATTTTTAAGAGTCTTCAATGCTCCTCCAATAATGTGTGGAATCAATTCTAGAATTTTTTCCCATTATTAGCAGGTAATACAATTTCAGAACTTATGATGTACCTAATACCTCTCTAACCTGCTCCCACATAATGAGTCAGCCCTTAGGGCAAATATAATTAGTACTATAAAAATATATTCTTTTTCATACAAAGCTTTGCCCTTCCTAGGGCATGAGATTGAATCCTTTTTCTCTCAGTGGTGAAGCCCTGATAGCCCAATTCATTGACCCGTATATAAAGGGAGACCTGCATGTGGGGGAAGATTGGGAGTACAATACATGCCCTGAAGCCAGAGCACTGTGGAATCATTAAAGAACTAACCAGATAGCCGGATCCCTCAGTGTGCTATTTTAGAGATAAATAATGCCTCCTTTTATAGATTGCTCCATTTTTCTTTTTTGGACATACAATAACTGGAATTAAGTTGTAGAGACATGCTTTCCAATGTTGTAAATAAAGGGCTATGAATATGGAATATGTTGGATGACAAATTTAAGAACCAAAAATCTCTTCACCAAATGGAGCAGTGTGCCGAATCTATCAAGATGAAATGTAATAAGAATACACACTGGCAGGTTTAATTACCATTATAGTTTTACTGCTTATTGCTGATATAAGGAAAAGCTATTGACATTTTTTATGATTTAATTGGCCCAACATACCAATATTTCCTTTAATTCTAATTTTTCAGTGAATTCTTTGGTATTTTCTAAATATACAACCATATAATCTTCAAATACTAACATTTTATGCCTTTATATATCTATAGCTTTCATTTATGTTTCATGTCTTATTTTTTATTGTCTCGAACTTTCAGATTAAGGATAAAATATACAGATAATACAATTAGAATCTGGCTTGTTTTCTCACAAGTAGATTTCTAAAACACATTTTCTTTGTCCTTAGTAAGTCCCTGTCTTTGTTAGGGTCATGTATGGCACTAAAAGCAGCAACCACACATATTCAGAGAGGTAGTCTACAGATGCCTTATTCAAAGTACAGACCACAGATCAGTGACAGTCTGTGAACTTAAGATCAGTTCCTAGATCTAGCCAGTTTTGCTCAGTGGATAGAGCATCAGCCTGTGGACTGAAGGGTCCTGAGTTTGATTCCAGTCAAAGGCACATACCTCAGTTGCAGACTGGATCCCCAAACACAGTTGAGGTGTGTGTGGGAAGCAACCAATCTATGTGTTACTCTCACATCAATGGTTCTCTCTGTCTCTCCCTCTCCCTTTCAGTCTCTCTAAAAATCATTGGAAAAAATATCTGCGGGTGAGGAATAACAAAACAAAACAAAAAATCAGTCCCTACAAACATAAGTACAGAAATTAAATGCAGGTGTTTAGAAATGTTACAGCAATTTGATTTGATCAAATAGTTTTATATTATTTGCATCTAATAATAAAATGTGTTGTCTTGCACTTTGTATGTCTTTGTTTTCTGTTTTATTATTTTACTAATTCATGTTTATAATATTTTATGAAAATGGCAATCTGCAATAATGGGAAAAATAAATGGGCCTTGATAGTTTAACAAGTGCTGCTATATAAGGGAAAGAAATGGGATGAGGGTTGAGCTAAATGAAGTCTATGTTTATGTTTCCTTTAAGTTTCAATATTTTCTATATATAAATAGTCTTACTAGAAACTAAGAAAAAAGTTCTACTGTTCTAAGAGACCCTATGTTACATTCTAATCAGGTAATCTATGTTATGAGGATATAGTTGGAAAGGATGTATGTGTATTCAAATTCCAGAATCTGAGGCTGTGTTGCCCAGTCTTTTTATTTAGTTAACTAGAGACCTGGTGTGTGAAAATTCATGCACTGGAGAGAGGGTCCTCAGCCTGGCCTGCCCATTCTCACAGTCTGGGAGCCCTCGGGGGTGGGAGGCAATCTGGCGATCAGGGGAAGGTGACGCCCCCATCACACCTCTGCTACTGCCACTGCCAGCAGCGCAAGCCTCAGCAAGCCCTGGTTACCTGAGCCTCAGGCAGCCCTGGGCGGCTGGGCAGCTGCCATCTGAGGCTTGCCTGCACCTTGAGCCTGCCCTGGGTAGCTGGGCAGCCTGACATCCGAGGCTTGCCTGTGCCTTGGGCCGGCCCTGGATAGCTGGGGGACTGAGGGTGGGTCCGGCCACACTGTGCACCTGCCGCCTCCCTGACTGGGCTGAAAGGACTGGGGGACTCCACCGGGGCTGAGAGGACTGGGTGCCGCCATCTTGTGGCTATGAGTGCTGCCATCCTTGTGACAGCGTGACAGTCATTTTGCGTATTCCCTCTTTATTAGATAGGATTATTTTTTAGTTTTCTTTGCATGTTTGTTGAGCTTCTTTCTCAGTCTAAATCCCAAATCCACAACACCCAAGATGGAATATCAATCAATATTTAGATAACCGTACTGAGAGTCAAATGTATTGTGCTTTACTAAAGGGCTGCTTCACTTGATTCTTATTTCCAGGAACCTTGTTCATTTCAATGACCTTCAGGGCATCTGAAGGACAGAACAGTAGTGACAGCCTCATATAGTATTTAGCTTGCATCCATTATTAAGCCATCTCCGTAACAAAGAAGCATTTATGCAATCTCTTACTTTTATCCTTCGAATGCATGGCATATATGACAAATGACTTTTAGTAAAGCTTTATGAATATTTTATAAATAATAAATGTAGCAATCAAGAAATATTTTTCTTTCAATATATTGTGCTAGTGTGAAAAATAATTAATAGCAAACAGAGAAATGAATTCCAACCTTCATTGTTACTAACTTGCATTTTGATGTATGAGATTGGCCTTCATTGTTCACTGGGATTGTACCAGGAGTCCTTTAGGCTCTCCTAAGTCCAAATAGTATTTTGAGACCTCATTTGTGGGATTTTTTAATGAAACATAATAATTCTATGTTCTCTTGATTTGTAGTAACTGTTAGATCTCCAAGTGCCTAGAACAGAGTCTGACAGTTATTAATTACTCTTTTGTTTGTTTTAATGAACAATAATTGCTTTAATCTGTGTTACCCTTAGGTCGGGGGTGGGGGGCAGGAAGAACATGGCACCAGTTATGTCTGCTCAGGGACCTTTGAGGAGTCTATTTCAAAAACCTCATTTAATTCCCACCTGGTTATTAAAGGACTAGATAATAATGAAAATATTTGAATCCTTTCTCTTACCACGGGTCTGTGAGAATCAATTTTATCATTTATGCATTTACCGGAAGGCAAAAATAATGTTATAAACAGTCATCTTATGCTTAAAAATTATTATTCTGAACCCAACAAAAAGTCTCTGTGAGATACAAGGGCCCAAATGCAAGTTTGCTGAGGCATTCCTTTCTCATGTGTTTCTGTCCCTGCTGCCCATGTTCTGGGATAGATAAATGTACTATTTGTGGCAATATTGGTGATTCCAACCAGTTTTTCTTTTCTTGGTAGTTCAGAATAGACATTATAATTTTTTTCTCCACAACATTGCAGCTGCAGCAGATAAATTGACTTCAAGCATGATAATTTCATTCTCTTTGTCATAAGTTGGTACCACGGTGGGGGATATTAGGAAAATAAATAAACGTCTTGTTTGTGGGACCCATGGGAACAAAAGAAAGATATAAATCAAATTGGTATCTGCTTTCAAACCAAGATGAATCAGCCTTGTCTCAGTCTGCTCAGGTTGCCTTAACAGAATGCCATAGCTTGGATGGTTTGCACAACAGAAATTTATTTTCTCGCAATTCTGGAGGCTAGAAGTTCAAAGTCAGGGTACAAACACGTTTGGTCTCTGTTGAGATCTCTCTTCTTGGATTGCATACCTTCTATTTGTGTGTTTACATGGCAAGGAGAGTTCAAGAGCAAGCTCTGGTATCTCTTCTTATATGGGCACTAACCTCATTATGAGAGATCTGGCCTCATTTCCAAATACTCTCACATTGGGGGTTAGAGCTTCAGCATATTAAATTCAAGGGGACACAATTCAGTCCATTTCATGCCTCATAATGGGGACGTCAGCATGAAGGGTGGAGGAGACTCCTATATCAATCAGTTCTGAACCCTGTCCAAGTATGATCTCCTTCATGTGTGAGCTATCATATCCCTTTTCTTTTATACCCATTCAATTTGAGCTTTTTTTAAAAATTTTCAATGAAGTGGTTACTGCTGATGAACTTAGTACATAATCTCTACACCACCAGAGGGCTCCCATTTAAAACTGGCTCTCGCAACATAAGTTTGGTTTAGTGTGAGCAATTTTTCTACACAGAAAACTTGGAATAGTGAAAGGAGTGAGGGATGCCCACCACTGACTGGACTGTGGACATCAGGGAGAGTCAGGAGTTCATTGATTTCACTGTAGCTTTGTTTAGCATCTAAAGCAGGTGTGGGGACACAAGATACCAGTTGGTAGTACACATATAAGCAAAGTGTTGGAAAAGATGGAAAACACTCTAAAGTAATGGCCTTAACATGTTTTTAACATTTCTACATTATTCTACATTTCATCAGGGAGTATTACTCCTCCACATACCATTCCATTATTGAATAAATTATTATATTTATTCTTCCCATAAAAAGATACTTCCAGTCTTAGCAAAAGCATCTCTGATGTTTTTGGGGGTTTTGTTTTGGGTTTTTTGTGGGTTTTTTTGCCCTTAATGTTCCAATCCCGTGGGTTTTTTTACACTTTAAGGCCCCTATACCTGCAATTTATTCGTCTGCATGTCATATATGTTTGATTTCAGAGAGGAAAGGAGAGGGAGAGATAGAGTCATTAATCAGCTTTCCTGCATGCCCCCTACTGGGGATCGAGCCCATAACCCTGGGCATGTGCCCTGACCAGGAATGGAGCCCTGACCTCTTGATTCATAGGTTGACACTGAGCAACATCAGCTGGGATCTGCTGCATGTGTTGTGGGCAAACACCTAGTCATCCTTCAAGACCCTGCTCAACAGTTACCTCTTTGATCTAGTCATCTTTCAGTGAGACTTAACCCTACACATTTCCAGAAGCAATGATATTTAATTTTCAGTGTTTTTCAAGTCATTTGTGGGAAAAACAGAAAGGATCTTACTGCCTATTTTATTAGCTTATCTCTATGTCTCCTTGCAGTATAGAGTGATACCATGAGCATAGAGATTACACCATTTTTATTTTTATAGCCCCTGAACCTGGAACAGTGATTGATAAATTTGGGGCTTAGCATCAACATATGTTTTTCTGATTATCTGGAGAATGATTAATTATTTGATGAATGAATAACAGGAATGACAAAAATAGTTTTTCTTTTCTTCTTTATTTCACTCAGATCAAAATAGTCTGAATATTGTTCACATGGCCTTAATTTTGGCAAATGAATATTCTTCAAATGTGTTGCATACATTTCCAAATATTCCAAAATGCTTGAAGTTAAATACCATTCAATAAAATCATTTGAGAAGCTTTTAACTATATTCAGTAAGAAATCTGTAGCATGGTCTTTGATTTACTATATTGCCAAAGAAACTACTAATATTCCCAAGCAACCTTCTAACCATATGCTGCTCTGCAAAAGCATTCCAGAATGTTCCTGCTCTGCAGTTTCCAGGGACTGCAAACCTTCCTGTCTCTGAGGCAAGAAGAAGAATCCATCCAAAGTTTCAGCTTGCTTTGTGGCTATCTGTCCATACTACTGAAATATTGGTATCACTTGATGATCCGAAGTTTTTAAAACTATCATTTTCTCCACCCCCAATGTCATAGATAGTAATGCCTAAGTTTGCTCTGCTTATTATACTGCTTTTGATGTTATTTCCCATTAAAATATGTGCAGCAGAATTCAGATATCTTGTTGAAGACATAATCATTTCCACAGAAACCAATTATGATGTAAACAAGGCTGAGACTTCAGGCAGGCGAATAAACCGCAGGAAGTGTTGAATTCCAACCAAGATTTTTGTTTGTGCGCTATTATATTTAGAAACCAGGATATGACTAGGAAAATTCAGCTTTGTTGAATACAAAGCACGTTACATGATAGAAAATAGATTGTTTTAATAATTATTTTGGTATAGTTTTACAAGTATTTAGATTTATGGCTTCTGTGTAGATTTATGAATAGCATTGGGAGGTAGGAAGAAATGGAGCTTTGTCATCTTAAGAACTTTGGTAATATGTCATCAGCACACTTTAAAGACTAATTATCTAGTTCAGACTATTCATTTTGTAAATGAAGAAATGAAACCTGGAGGGTATCTATAACTTGCTGTAGGCAGACAAGTAGGTAGTAGCAGACCAGAACAAGAACTAGGCTTTCTAGGGAAATTTTTTCCTATCAGTAGTTTTCTGAGCTTATATGACATATTCGTTTGCATAAAGTTTTTCCATATCCATATCATTTAATACAAAAACCTGAATGTTTCCATTCAGAATAAAGGTATAAAATGTAAATATGACATTAAAGTACAGCTTAAAACATAATGTACAAAATATTTTTAAACAGTTTGCTCATATAACATGTCAATTCATGTTTCTGTGAGCCTGGGGACTTTGAAATATTCCTGACATTAGCAAACTAGTATGTATTCTTTATAGAAATCAGGGAATTATTTAAGATAAACTTTTTGCATTATAGTTGCATAATACTAATATAAATTCACTATTTTCACTATATTAGGATAATTATTTCTTCAAGTGTTTCTTTTTTTAAATTTCTTTATTGATTAAGGTATTACATTTGTGTCCTCATCCCCCCGTTACCCCCCCACGAACCCCCACTCATGCCCTAACCCCCCTGTTGTCTGTGTCCATTGGTTAGGCTTATTTGCACGCATACAAGTCCTTTGGTTGATCTCTCCCCCTTTCCCCCACCCTCCCCTCCCTTCCCTCTGAGGTTTGATGGTCTGATTGATGCTGCTCTGTCTCTGGATCTGTTTTTCCATACTACCCAAAGCAATCAATAGATTCAATGCACTCTCCATTAAAATACCAATAGCCTATTTCACAGACCTAGAACGAACTTTCCAAAAATTCATCTGCAATAACAAAAGACCCTGAATAGCTACAGCAATCCTTAGAAAGAAGAACAAAGTAGGTGGGATCTCAATACCAGATATCAAGCTGTATTACAAAGCCACTGTACTCAAAACAGCCTGGTACTGGCACAAGAACAGATATATAGATCAATGAACTAGAATAGAGAACCCAGAAATCGACCCAAACCAATATACCCAATTAATGTTCGACAAAGGAGACATGAACATACCATGGAGCCAAGACAGTCTCTTCACTATACTAGGATAATTTAAATGGTGTAATTTTATAGTCCAATAAAAATATGTAATGCTCACATATAAATATGTGTGTGTTTGTGTGTATATAATACAAACATTATAGACTATATATTTTGCCATTTCTTTAATGTGTGTATGTGTGTATACACACAAAATAAAGAGCCATAAACATACAAGCTTCAAGTATAATTTTGACTATATGCAAATTTTCTATTAGGTACTGGATTTAGAAACATTTATCAAGTAATAATATTTTGTGAATCTGCTATATTGCTGGACTTGTATTTTTTCAGATTTTAAAATGAATGTAATGCTTTTAAAATCTCAAAAAATTTAGAAGTCCAGCAATACAGCAGATAATCTTTGCTGAGCTCCAATACACCTTCCCTAGAAAGAGGTCATGCCTCTTTATCAAGGAGATGCTACATCTCACCTTACTCAATCCTTCATATATAGTACTTACTTTATTCATCTCATAGATGAAATATTTGAAAACCTATACAGTATGTCCTCTGGAACTGGGGCGATTAATAATTTGATATTTAACTGCTATACACACACATACACACACATTTCATTGCACACACACACACAAAAAAAAGAGAAAAAATTTAGGTCATTTATTTTTCCAGTTTAAAACATCCTCAGATTATTTATAAGTCTTCTTTACTGTGAGAGTTCTTTATTGTGTCTCTCTGGGGAACTGTAAACTGGAATTTACATGTAGATTTATATTTATAACTGTATTATACAGATTTTAGAATTGTTAGGTTTTATTTAGCCTTAAAGAGTAAATGTACATCTGTTAAGAAGATGATTACAAAGATTTTTGTCTTCCCTACTACCCTGGAGCTTAAAACCTTTTTATCTTTCCCTCCAGCCTATTTAACAGATATACGTTGTCTGATTTTTATAGAAATGAGTAAGAATAAGCAACACTGCCTTATGGGAGCTCTACACGTGATACTCTTTTAACAGAGAAGGCCTTTGGCTTCCTTAGGGAATATAAATCAGTACAGCCAATGTTTCACAGGCTAAGATTGAAAAAAAAAAAGTATTCATTAGCCTTGAATGAATTTAAGCAAATAAGTTCAGCAGCCAGTCTCCTACACATGCTCAATTGAATATTCAAATTTTAGAAACATTTAAATACTTGAATTGGAGCGAAACTAAGTTTTTGTGCAGCTTGGGTAAGTTCATACATTTAAGATATTGCTTTCGAGTTAATCAAGATATAGTATGTTGACTTTATTGCATATTGTTATTATTGAATTATATATGAATAAGCAGGTTATCTGAAGATGCTACATAAATTTTTAGTAAGATATAGTTTTTAGAGTCTTCTAAGAAGAATAATTTTTCGTATCTCACACGTGTTTTGGTTTCTGCCACTGGCATTGTTATTGTTCTGCTTTTAATAAAATGGGATTCAAAAGTAGTTATTTAAATGATATGGAAATTCTTGTTTTCTGTTTCTAGGGGAATATTTTAGTTATTAATTTGAAATCCTCTAAATTCAAATGTTTTCCTGACCTCTAGCCAGCCTCTTAAAGTATATGGGCACATTTAAAATGTCAAGAACATTAAAATTCCCTGTTGTGTCTTCATTCCCCCAGTTGGTATAAAAGTAAGTCAGATGGTTAATAGTCATCTCCAAAATGGAATCCAAAGGAAATATAAATTCCATCCTTTCAATGTCTCAGACAGCTCAATATCATTAGACTTCCAATAATATATTTTGTGTGTTTTAAAGTAGAAGACCTAATTTTTTCTGTGTGGGTATGAGTGATTATTACAGATTTGAAAAGAGGGGGTGTCTGGCACATATATTTGAGCATAATCTCTTTTTGCAACATGGTACTTCTGCTTATTCGCCTTCTGCCTCAAAAGTAGTTGCAGCTCATCAGAACTCTATTCACAGTAATTGATGAAATCTTTCTGGAACCCTTCAGGCTGCAAAAATGTCCAACGTTGCTGTTATTGCCAATATTAGAGGCCCGGTGCATAAATTCATGCACGGGTGGGGTCTGACCGGCCTGCTCCAATTGGGACCAATTGGGGCTGGGCGGGCTGGGGGAAGGGGACATGAGCAGTTGGCTGGCTGGCCACACCCTTGATCAGGGTTGGGGAGCCAACTGGGGCCTCAGTGGGCATCGAAGCAACCAGTCAGTCATTCTGGCTGCTTGGCTTTTATATATATAGATTAGTGGGATTTGGGGTAGAAAGGCAGGAGGAAAGAATAGTTTGACTATATTAGCATGGATTGATTATATATTGACTGCAAAGAACTGTATCTGCAGGAAAAACATTCAATTTCATGATTTAGTGAGAAATTGAGGGACAGCAGTCTGGCTAAATAGAAAGGAACTGTTTTCTCTTGAACAAACAGTTAGTTCTACCTGGAAGGGAAACTGACTCTTTCCCCTTTATCAATCTGCTCCTGGTTTTGTAAGGGGCTGTCACACAAAAAGGAATCCTCATCAACTCAGCAATTTTCCTTATTTTATCCTTCTGTACCCATTGAATAGATGTGGGGCCCCAAAATTACAAAACAATATGAAGGAGGTATAGTAGGCGAAAGAAAAAAAAAAAAAAAAAGAAGGGTGCTGTTTAAATGTGTTTGTTTTTTTCTTTTTTGCAAAAATACAATTGGTTTCTTTCATTCCTGGAAACTGTTAACCTTTCCTGGCTCTGTGGCATCCATTCCTCACGTGTCTGCACTAAGTGGACTCTGGCAGACTCTTTAATGTGACATGACGTGTCTTTTGTCAAGGCAGAAAAGGAAACACTTCCCTGCGTTATTATACTATTCTCTAAAGAAAATGGAGGTGGAAAAAATAAAGGCCAGGTCGAAGCCATCTATGTGTTGTGACATACTTCAGCTTCCGTGAACTTTGGGATGATTATACATTATACTAATTAGCATTTAGATATTTAAAGCGATTTTACCTGCTGTTATAGTCTGTATATGACTGCTGTGAATGCCAAGTTCTTTTGTCTCAGAGGGGAAGGAGTGAGTTTAAAAGTCAATTTGAGATGGCAGAACTTAATTTGACAGGGAAAAGGAAAATAGGCATATATTAAGCCATCCATATCTTGATAGCTTGCATAATGACAGCCATTCCTTTTTATTGCTGAATGACATTTAATTTTATTTATTTTCCAGTTCGGCCAACCACAGACTGGGTGAGTAATTGCAAAAAAACTGATTTGGGGCAGTCTCCTTTAAGAAATGAGATAATAATGCCCTAGCCGGGTTGGTTCAGTGGATAGATTGTCAGCCTGTGGACTGAAGGGTCCCAGGTTTGATTCTGGCCAAGGGCGCACAGCTGGGTTACGGACTCAATTTCAATAGGGTGCATGCAGGAGGTAGCCAATCAATGATACTCTCTCATCATTGATGTTTCTATCTCTCCCTCACTCTCCCTTCCTCTCTGAAATCAATAAAGAAATATATCCTAAGTAATAAAAGCCAAATACACAAATCAACTGAATGGTGGAATGACCTGTCGCTATGACACGCACTGACCACCAGGGGGCAGACGCTCAATGCAGGAGCTGGCCCCTGGTGGTCAGTGCACTCACCCAGGGGGGCGCGCCACTCAGCCAGAAGCCGGGCTCATGGCTGGCGAGCACAGTGGCAGTGGCAGGAACCATTCCCGCCTCTGTGGCAGTGCTAAGGAGCAGCGAGCCAAGGTAAGAGGCATTGAGCAGGCGTGTAGTAAAGAGCGAGGGGTCCAGGGCTGCGGGAGGGTGCAGGCTGGGCTGATAGACTTCCCCCTGGTGTATTTCATACACCAGGTCTCTTGGCTTCCAGCACCGGCTTTCTTCTGGCATCTGGGACCCAGGCTTCCCTCTGGCTGCTGGCAGGTACCCAGGACCCGGGCTTCCCTTGCAGACCTGGCTTCCTCCAGGAAGGTCATCTGGTCTACTTAGCATATTATGCTTTTATTATTAAAGACTAGAAGCCTTTAGGGTCCATAGGACTAGCCTGCGATCAGGGCCATTTTCCCCAGTTGCCGCAATGGGAGCCTGATAGCCAGGAGGGAGGGACCGAGAGGTTAGCCGGTCCCACCCGCTCATGGCCCCACCACTGCTGCAGTCGCCCTCTATGTGTGGGGTGACCAGTGCGGTGGGGACCTTGGCCTGGTGCCTCCCGCATCCCCTGCCACCCACCCCGATTCCCTGTTCACCATGTGGCAATCAGAGCCTATAGGCCGGGGGGAGAACCCAAGAAGTCGGCCATTCCACCCACTCGCCTGTCCCACCCACCGCCGCCACCCACCCCAGCTCCCCGTTCACCATCCAGCAATAGGAGCCTGTCCCGGAGGGAGGGGGAGAGACCGAGAGGTAGTCAGTGCATTTCATAGTGACTGGTCGAGTGGTCCTTCTGGTCATTCTGCTGTTATGGTTACTGGTCTTTTATTATATAGGATGAGATAATGGACTGTTTATTCTTTTTGATCAGCCATTAATCATTCATATCTGGGTGGTTTAGCATAGTGAATGCTTTTGTTTTTATGAGCTGAGGTTTTAATCTGAGAATTCCAACAAAACACTGAGCCTTTTGCTGGTATTCCCCATTCCCACCCAAAGTCCTAAGCAAACACAAATCTGTTTTGTGTCTATAAATTTGCCTTTTCTGTGCATTTCATATACATGGAATCACACAATATGTAGTCTTTTATATCTGGCTTCTTTCACTTAGTATAATGTTTTTCTGGTCCATTCCTGTTGTAGCATGTATCACTATTCTGTTCCTTTTACTGCTGAGTGGTATTTCATTTTATGGCTATACCACATTTTTGTTTATCAAATTTTTAGGAGATGAGCTTTGGAGTCATTCTAGTTTGGGCTACTATGAATAATGCTGCTATGAATATTGGGTACATGACTTTTTGGGGATAAACACATTTTTAATTCTTTTGAATTCTTAATAGTATAGTGGCTAGGTCATGTGGTAAGTTTGGATTTAACACTATAACTGCCAAACTGTTTTCTAAAGTAGCTGTATTGCCCTGGCTAGGGAGCTCAGTTGATTGGAGCGTTGTCCCATACACCAGAAGGTTGAGGGTTTAATCCCTGGTCCGATAGTGTACAGGAGGCAACCAGTTGATGTTTCTCTCACACATTGATGTTTCTCTCTCTCTAAAATAAAACATAAAATTAAAAAAAAAAAACATATCCATGGGTGGGGATTAAAGTAGCTATAAAAATAAATAAATAAATAAATAAATAAATAAATAAATAAATAATAAAGTAGTTGTATCATTTTACATTCCTACCAACAATGTATAAGCATTCAAGTTTCTCAATGTTTATCAAAACTTGTTTTATTTCGTTTTGTTTTGTTTTCACTAAAAGGTGTGCTATCATATCTCCTTGAGGTTTTAGTTTTATTTACCTAATGACTAAAGATGATATTTTAATGTACCTATTAGTTATTCATATAACTAATGCTCCTTAGTAAAATGCTCATTCAAATCCCTTTCTGATTTTTAAATTTTTGTTCATCTTCTTATTGAGTTGTATGTGTTATTTATCCAAATTCTTATCAGATAGGTGATTATGAAAATGTATTCTCCCATTATGTTGCTTGCATTTTTGTTTTCTGATTATCTTTTGAAATGCAATCATTTTATGTTTTAATGAAATTCATTTATCTCATTTTTTTATATTATCGGCTCTGCTTTTGGTGTTATATATAAGAACATTTGCCCAACCCAAGGTAATTTTCTTTTTTTCTTGTTGAACTTTTATTAGTGGCAGTTCTCATATTTAGGTTTGTGATTGATTTTTTGTTCATTTCTGTAATTAGTGAGATAACAGTTTAAGTATATGTTGTGGACATACAATTATCCCACAACTAGCTATCAAAAATCTTATATTTCTCTATTCAGTGGTCTTGATACCTTTGTCAAAACTTAGTTAATCATAAACATAAGGATTCCCAGGTTTCTGACTTGGATTAATTAGTGGATGATGCTTTTCATTTACTGAATAAAAGTGTTCAGGGGATGGAGCAGAATTTGAGTGGGAGTATGATGATATCAAGGTACAGATGCTAGGTCTCCCCAAGGAAATGCTACAGGTCAAACTAAACCATGCAATTCTTGCATCAAAGGGTAGTTCTACTGAGACAAATAAAGTGGACTCTGCCATACAGACCTTGAAGAAGCAATGCATCTTACCTAGCAGGGGTCTTTGAGATTCAGGATCCTGGTGATTTGGAAGTACCTGAAATATTACCTGCCCTTTCCCTTATATAGAGAATCCATCCTTGGTCTCAGAAAGCTTTTCTTCTTCTTTCATTACTTCGAAAAAAGAGTAATTGAGAAAAGGGATATTTCAGATAGCTGCCACCTGGATTCCCCTTCAGTTAGATAAATATTGTGTCAGTTTTCTGCGTATGCAGACATACTGGCAGGCGAGTTTTCTGAATGAGGCAAAAGCTTGATCAGGTTGGCTGTTCTAGCTCTAGGCTGTCATTCATTATACCACTACAATTTATCTTGGGACAGAGACAGCTGCCATTATGCTAGTCTTGCATTAAGGTAACCAGTGTAGACAAGAATCAAAGAAAAGCAGTGTATCAGCTGCTGCCCTGTGGTCCATTCAGTATTACCTGCCTTTCCCTTGTAGACATTATCATAAAGGAGCTACATGCATTCCACTTACATGTGAAGAGACATTTAAAGACCTTTACAACCAACACTGTTTGTAATATATTTTGCAAGAAGTTTGATAAAAAAAATGTCAAATCGCCCTATGGAAACTAGTTCTAATAGATCTCTCTACTTTAAAGTCATTTCCAAGTTGTTTTCTAAGTCTAGACATTTCCCCAAATATTTGCAATTAGATGGTCTTCTATAACTTACCTTAACAGTGAAAAATTTTCATTTAGAGGTATTGTCTATATAGCTCTTTTCTTTTTATTTTTTAGCTTCTTTATTTTTAAAAAAATCTTTATTGTTGAAAGTGTTACATATGTCCTCCCCCCCCCTACTTGACCCATTCTAGCCCACCCCCAACCCCAAGCCTTCACACACTATTGTCTGTGTCCATGGGTTGGTGGGTGGTAAGAGCTCAACCAAAGAACTTGTATGCATGTATGTATACAGCCCTTTTCTATCCATCGGTGTGAGGCTAACAATGGTGACTTTCTATAGAAATGTGGCTGAAAAGCATAGTAACAATTTCATTAACATACTAGAGGCCCAGTGCACAAATTCGTGCATGGGTGGGGTCCCTTGGCCTGGCCGGAGATTGGGGCTGATCGGGGCTGTCTCACTCAGTCCTGATTGGGGCTGGCCGGGTAGGGGGCATGGACTGTGGGAGGTTGGCCAGCCACAGGATGTTGGCTGTGGGAGCACACTGACCACCAGGGGGCAGCTCCTGCATTGAGTATCTGCCCCCTGGTGGTCAGTGCGCATCATAGCTACTGGCCCGTTGTCCAGTTGTCGGGTTGTCTGGTCATAATGGTCACTTAGGCTTTTATATATATATAGACTAGAGGCCTGGTGCACAAATTGGTGCAGCAGTGGGGTTCCTCGGCATGACCTGTGGCGATCAGGCTGAAACTAGCAGTCCAATGCCGCCTGCTGCCCCTGCCTGCCACTCCCACTCATCCCGGCCCTGCTGCTCCTGCTGTGGGCTCGTGCCCAGTCAGTCCTGGTCAGGAGAGGCGCACTTGCTAGCTGTGATCCCTGCGCCTGGCGCCTATTGGTCAGCTGAATGGCATACCCACTGTGGGAGTGTACTGACCACCAGGGAGCAGTTCCTGCATTGAGTGTCTGCCCTCTGGGGTCAGAGTGCATCATAGTGACTGGTCGACTGGTCAACTGGTCATTTGGTTGTTCGGTCACTCGGTCACTTAGGCTCTTATATATATATAGATGTCTTATAGATGAATCAGGATGTGAATTCAAAGGCTACCGTTGGGAACTCTCCTTGTATGCAAAATAACATCCACTTCTCAGATGAATGTTTTAAAAAAAGGGCCCAACTGGTGTTGCTCAGTGGTTGAGCATCGGCTCATGAACCAGGAGGTCACAGGTTCAATTCCCAGTCAGGGCACATGCCTGGGTTACAGGATTGATCCCCAGGCTGGGGCGTGCTGGAGGTAGCCAATTAATGATTCTCTCTCATCATTGATGATTCTATCTCCCTCTCCCTTGCTCTCTGAAATTAATAAAAATATCTTTTTTGAGAAAAGGAAAAACTTCAGTCAGAGCAGTGTGTGAAGAGCCTCTTGATATCTGCTGTGAATCTATGAGAGGAAAGGACATCTGGTTGTGGTTTTCACATTTGAACTTGGGCACCTTCTACTGTGTCTGCTGCTCTCTGATCTCAGTGGAGAGCTGAGAGTGAAATCCAGGCAATCTGTTGGCACACAGGTGCAGAATGACTGCAATATTCTTCTTTTACATTCCAGTTTATCCTGGTTCCCTCTAGTGACTGAGAGATAAGGAGCTGCCATTTGCACTCCCAAAAGAAGCAGATGAAAATCAGTATGCGCAGAACTTTTAAAGTGGCAGCAGGCCTCAACTTTGATCTCTTTGAGCTTTACTTACTGCTTCACCAGATGGACCCAAGTCTCTTATCTAGTCCAACTGAGCAACTCCTTTACATCCACTGTTACTTATTTGGTGCAACTGCATTAAATAGTTTTGAGCAGCCTATATTCTAAAAAGAAAGATATGTAATTATTACTGTCACTGTTGGGCAGTAAAAACGTAAGTCGTTTCTTTATCAGAATACATATAATCAAGGGGTGCTGATAAGTCATGCTTTTATATTAAGCTTCTTTTCTTGATGTTTACCTGACACCTGCATAGACGTTCAGTTAATGAGGAAGGTGAAGGTCATACTCTGGGCTAAGCTGATGGCATTCCCATTGAACTTGACAGAATGGTAGCTATAGGAGATTTTTGTTTGTTTGTTTTTTTTGTGGCTTCCTCTTCTTCCCAAAGCTCATAATTTATGGCATATGTCTTTACCAAGGAGGGCCAGTCTCATTAAAACTCCTGTCGCTGCCCTAGCTGGCTTGGCTCAGTGGCTAGAGCATAGGCCTGAGGACAGAAGGGTCCCAGGTTCAATTCTAGTCAAGGGTATATGCCCGGGTTGTGGGCTCCATCCCCAGTAAGGAGCATGCAGGAGGCAGGTAATGTGATTCTCTCTCATCATTGATGTTTCTATTTCTCTCTTCCTCTCCCTTTCTCTTTGAAATCAATAAAAATGTATAAAAATAAACAAATAAAATAAAAACTGTTGAGCAAAATAGGTTACTTAAAAAAAAGAAATAAAAGAATTATGGCTGACAGAATAAGGTAGCCTTCCATGGATAGTAACCAGAGCTCTTCTGAAAAACATCCAGAAGAATTATTGACCCCAAAAGTAATCAGAAATTATATATATATATATATATATATATATATATATATATATATATCAAATGTGACTAAAGAAGTAGAGAGGGCATGTAATGTAATGCAAAAAGAAGGAGTTGTGCTATGGATTCCAATATTCACTGGGTAATCTGGCATGGTATTCTACCCATCCATGTTGATAAAATTTAACCCTGTATGAAATGATGAGCTTTGCTACCTTGAGTAAATGCTTTGAGAAATTTTATGGAATTTTAAAAATTCAAATAATTTTTCAAGAAGATTGCATGAAAAAATGTACTCTACATAAACATAATGTGCTTTATTAAATACATAACACACTCTATATATTCTCTCTCCCTGTGTAGAATCTAGGGGTTTGTCCTACGCTTTCTGTTTCCTTTCCTGCTTTCTCTCTCTCTCTCTCTCTCTCTCTCTCTCTCTCTCTCTCTCTCTCTCCCCCTCTCCTCTCTTTGCCCAAACATTTTGTAGAGAGAACAGTCTCCTCTACAGATGTGTTGGAAACAAATAGGTACTTGAAGGCTTCTCTTGCATGTTGGTGCTTTAGTCTTTGATTATCTTAAAGTTGGCAATTAGTTTCGCATTATCCACAGAAGCTGCTTTTATGATGAGTGAAGATTAAATTGTGTGCTGGGACGGTTGCCATTGGAGTCTTATTCTTCATTTGTAATGCCTTATCACCTTCATATTTTTGTGGCTTGGATCATAGAGCAAAGGTATTTATTTAGTTTCCCAATGTGGGTGCTCTGAAACGAGCTCCGTGAAAGCAGTAAGAATTTGATAACACTTCAGCAGAGAGCAATGACTACACTGAAGGCTTAGTTTCTTTGCTTAACCTGAACTCTAGTTCATAAGGTATTGTCATTATTTTATTATTAGTATCACTATTATTGTTATTATTAGTAATGGTATTCATTAAGCTCTCATCATCTATTGATATATTAAAAAATGTATAAAGCTAACTTCATTCTATAAATGAAAAGAACTGAGCCAGACAGTTTGAGTCAGAGGCCTGTCACATGACTAGTAAGATTTGTGATTGGTTATATGTGATTTCAAAACCCGTGCTCTTTCTTTTTTTTAACTATATTTTTATTGATTTCAGAGAGGAAGGGAGAGGGAGAGAGAGATAGAAACATCAATGATGAGAGAGAATCATTGATCGGCTGCCTCCTGCACACCCCACACTGGGAATTGAACCCACAACCTGGGAATGTGCCCTGATCGGTAATCGAACCATGACCTCCTGATTCATAAGTCAATGTTAACCACTGAGCAACGCCAGCTGGGCAAAACCCATGCACTTTCCATTATTTTTAGTTGCCACAAGTTTGGATTCATAATAAAAGTGAACATTTTTTCCACTACATTTGACATTTGTGGAATTTAATAAACTTTGGAAGGTTAGGACATATGCTAACAAAGAAATATAAATAAATGTTACATGGAGTAATACTTGTTATGCAGGATATAAGGATGGAAAATGAAATAAGAAAGAAAAGGTGCATAAATGTTGGAATTAAACTGTTTTATTAATAATTATTCATGTATTCTGTAGGGTCCATTGCATTTACAATGGCATCTATTTATGTGATCTTGGAATTCTAGCAAAGTGTGTATTATCTAATCTATCTTGTATACTTGGACATTGAAACCCAAGGGACATGAGCAGCCAGCCTAAAATAGATAGCCACTAAAATAGTCACACACAGTATATTTGGTAGCCTTTATGTATGTGTTGTATGCTTTAAGGAAACAGTTGTGAGCAGTATAGTCAAGGGTGAACTTACATTCATGTAAGGGAGGATAGTTTGGCAGTTATTGAATGTAATAAGCTTGAAGTATAATAAGCATGAATGTGTCAGGTAATCAGCTGCTCTGAAGAAAATGAAGCAAGGAATTGGATAGTGACTAGACTTAGAGATGCATGAAGGAGAAGAGGACTTGGTGCTTAGGCAATAGAGTTGAGGAAGTCATCTTTTCTATCATGTTTGGAGTTGAGCAAAAGAGAGACATTTTAAAAAGTGTCTGATGCAGGAAGTAAAAGCTCAAATGCCCAGAGGAAAGAATCAAAGGGGTATGCTCAGGGAGCTAAAAGGAAACTGAGTTTTAGAACACAGAGAACACAATGCAAAAAGGTGGCAAAGGTTAGATTATGCGGGGCCTCTGGGAACATGAGAAGAGATTGGAGCTTATCCTGTTTCTTCGTTTTATTCTGCTTGTTATGTATAAATGAAATTGGAAGGCACTGGAGAATTTAAGCAAGATGATGTTATTATCTGATATAAATGTATGGCAAAATTACTCTGAATTATAAACAAGTGTGTAGGAATGCAGGGAGATCGCTTAGGTAGCCATGGTAGCAATATAAACAAACCATGATGGTGAGTGGTCATGTGGTTTAGAGTGATTACAGTGGCATTGAAAAGATTTAGGTAGATATATATTGAAAACATAACTGAAAAGACATGTTGATTGATTGGGAGTGGGGATGAGGGAAATTGAAAAATGAAGAATTACTTGGGTTTGGTATAGGCCATCAGATACCAGGTGCCACTTACTGAGGTGTAGAAGTTGAAGAAAGAGGCAGATTTCCAAAATGAGAAGTAAGAACTAGGAGTGGTATGCGAGATGTTTTGAAATGCTTATTAGTCATCTAATTAGAAATACTAATAAATGAGTCTCAGAGAGAGATCTGGGCTGAAGAAATGTGGGAGTCATTAGCACATACATATTATTTAACATTATGAAACAAAATGAGATGATCTTGGGCAAAGGTATAAATAATGAACTGATGAGGGTCCAGCACCAAATTGTAAGTAAATCAATGAGTAAAATACATATTTTATAGCAAAAATTGCTTTAAAAAATACAGCAGAGGAGGGAAATAATTAGGGCTTGAAGGTGGGGAAATGTAGAAAAATTTTAAATTACAAAAAAAGAAAGCCGCAGTAAGAAAATGACATTTGAACACAAAGATGAAAGAAAGCAATACTGAGAAATGCAGACATCTATGTGAAAATTAAATCCAGGCGAGGGAACTGTGAGTGCAAAGTTTCTAAAGTAGAATCTTCCCAGACCAAAGTTTAGAAAACAATTCAAGGAGGAGAGAGAGAGAAATGGTATCCGATGCTACAGGTAGGTTATTTCTATGGAGCAAGGTTTCTTGATTTTGACAAGAGCAGCTCAGTAGAGTGACGGGGAAGAAAGCCTGGTTGGAATGAGTATGAGATAGAAGGGGAGGGAATTCATTGTAGATAGAGGACATAGAAAATTCTTTTGAGGAGTTTTGCTATAAAGGGAAGCAGAGAAATGGGATGGTAGCTGGAGGGCAATGGAGTCCAGGGAGGAATTTTTCAAAGATACAACTATAAAGGTATGTTTGTACATGAACTGGGGATTATCCAGCAGAGAGAATAGCGTCGATGAGGAGAAGAGAGAGACGTGTTTAAGTAATGTCCCTGAAGAATGAGAGAGGTTGGGAAGTGATACAAAAGTGGAGGGTATGGTGTTAGAGAAATAGATGGGTCAACATAGCCACGTGATGTGTGTCTGTGGTGGAAGCCTGGAAAAGTTCTTTCCGCTGGATCCTCTTTAGCAAAAGAGGAAATACCTATCAGCCAAGAGGTTGGAGAAAATTTTAGAAATTTGATGAGAGAAAAGAAGGTATGAAACAGTCCTCTAACAAGTGAAAGGACCAGAAAGATAGGATTGTCAGGAAGCACTAGATCGCCCTTGAAATTGGTGGAGTCAGGGTGGACCCATGACTTTTCCCGGCTCTGCTCAGTGATTCATGGCAGGGTGGGCTGTGTCTGGAGGGACAGATAATGTTCCTTCTTTCAGGAAAGCTTTGGAGAGAGAAGAAAATAAAGCATGAGCAGTGAAACAGAAATTACAGACTGCACTAAGTACTATAATCGAATTATAAGTTTCTCAAATAATGCCCTATCATTCAACACCTTTTGTTAATAACATTGATGGGGAAAAATCCATTCCAGACTGGGGCCACTGTCTCTGTGGAGTTTTCACACTCTCCCTATGTCTGTGTGGCTTTAGTTGGTACTCCAGTTTCCTCCAACATCCCAAAGATGTGCACGTTAGTTGTGTTGGCATGGCTACATTGACGTGGTATGAGTGAGCATGGCTGTGGGTCTCAGAGGCCCCAGGATGAAAGGGCATCTTCTCTGGGTGGGTTCCTTCCTTGTACCTGAGCGTCCAAGACAGGATCCCGCCACCCTTAACCCTAAACTGAAAGAAGCAGCCCAGAAAATAATTTTCTTTCTTGTTTTTATTAATCTTTCTTAAATGTATGTATAGCTCCCATTTATTTCAATGTTGAATATTAGAGGTGTTTTAGGTCTTTATTTGGAAGTTTGGTAATGTTTTTGTGACCACAAAATATGCTGTAGGAACCTAATTCTTGTTTATATCAATTAGGTTTCTATCAATTAATCTGTGGTAAAATTGGTTTTGTTATGTGCTCTTTCACCTGAAGTCTCAATTTCAAGAAACTCCCCACAATGTTAAGTAAGAACTGACTGTATGTACTTCAGATGCAGTAGGAGTTCAAAGTGGAGAGTAAGAATTCAGGTTGACTTGGGTGGTGGGTAAAGAAAGATGGCACATGAAAATAAATGCTTAAAACATTAATAAGTAAATAAGGGTTAAGAACATATATTTCTGAAAGTGCTGATACATTTAGCATCTCTTAATTGTCATTATCATTTTGTTCAAAGCCAAGATAGTAAGTAGAATCTTGCCCGGCTGACATGGCTCAGTGGTTGAGCTTCAATCTATGAACCAGAAGGTCACAGTATGATTACCAGTCAGGGCATATGCCTGGGTTGTAGGCTCTCTCCCTGGTGTAGGGCATGCAGGAGACAGCTAATCAATGATGTTCTCTCATCATTGATGTTTCTCGCTCTCCCTCTCTCTCGCTCTCTCTCTCCTCCTTCCTCTCTGAAATCAATACAAATATTAAAAAAGGAAAGTATAATATTTAGTAGTCTGGAAATAGTAATAATAAAGACATAATATTATTATAATATAGATATTATATGATTTATAACATACAATATGATATAGAGTATAGCATAATTTCATTACTTTGATTGATTACTCTTATTTCAATGATGATTTCCTAGTGAACACTGAACACTGTGCTGTATTTTTATTATCACCTCTCCTTCTCACAAACAAATTTACCTAACAGCTATTATTATTCTTTCCATTTTATTAATAAGGAGTCAAAACGCAGGTTGAGAGGTCACTTGCCCAAGATCATAGACCGAGGAATTAGCAGAAATGAAATTCAGACCCAGATGTGTGTGTTGCCTGTGTTCTTCCAGATAATCACAAACAATGCCACAGGCATGGTGTTGGCATAATCAGGACCAAAGGTTTTTATCTGTACCTTTGAATGTGGGGTTGAGCTGTATGGTGATATCTAAAGTACAGCTTTCCCTTAAGGTCCTGTACAGAGTAACATTTTGTGTTTCTTGCCATGTGTTGATTTTCCAAAGTTGGGAGTTGAATGTTGAATTACCTGGAACCATATCTTCCAAAGGAGCAATAAAACTCGGGCTAGAGACCTGCAGTCCTCACAAGTTGACAGTATTGATGACTTCAAAAGTTGGCTCTGTTTGCTCTTTGCATGGAGATTTTAACTGTCACAGAAAGGGATGGCACTGTCTTTAGACTTCTGTCCTGTCAGAGAAAGATTAGGATTGCAGATCTTATTTGTTTCTTAAGCAATAAGGTCAAGCAAGGGTGGAATTTTCTCTCTGAGTCAATCCCATTAATACTGAGAGAGGTATCAGAAGTTAATGAAACCAATGCTCTGTTCACAGTTTGTTTATGTCCCTCTGTCATAACAGATAGACATTTATGATCACAGGGTTTTGGGTGATGATAAAAGCCAGAAGGTGAGAGCCATTCCCTGTGGCCTGTCACAGGACAAGTGGCACCAGCAGGTTCCAGTGTGAAAATGAAATGTCCTGTTTTCTTCAAGACCAATTGAAATGTACCTCTAACAGACTGTGAAATTGAGTCCTGTTGTTATTGACAACGTGTCATTGTATTGGAGAAAGCTCTGTGAGGGTGGGAGTAGTTGTTGAACAGACTGTGGGAGGTATGCTGAAAGATAGCTGGATATTCTGAAAACAATCACATCGAGTTTTTTTGTTTGTTTGTTTAGCTTTTTTAAGTGGTTGAAAGAAAGTCCAAAGAAAAAATAAGTCAGACCGAAAAAGTTAAGAACCATATTATTTCACTCATATGAGGGATATAAAATTGAAAGTAACAAATGGACAAACAAGAAAAATAAAACTCATAGACAGTCAGAAGTATGATAGTTATGAGGGAAGGGGATGGTAAGGGAGTAAAGGGTGTCAGCTATATGTTGAAGGAAAATGATTTGACTTAGGGCAGTGAGCAAAAATGTGATATCTAGATGAAGTATCATAGAATTGTACACTTAAAACCTATATCATCTTATTACCAATGTCACTCCAATAAATTTAATAAGAAATGACATAGAAAATGAAAGCATCCATTTAGGTCATTAAAATATAATATAAACACAGTTATCTTTGATGAATTCAAGGAAAAAACAGACAAATTGTTTATCTTACCCAACTTCAACAACACACAAGTCTCTTCTTGTTTTTCAATCATGTATATTATCAAAGGAAATTTTCAATTCAAAGCTGGGTTTACTCACATCTGAAATATGCCTATCTCTCTACTTGGATAGAGCTATGTTTCTGAGAAATAATGATAAATCTAATTAGTATCAGATGCACACATTCTGGGACTAAATGAAGTAAAATGACCTTTTTTTAAAAAAACATACAAATATGTGACTCATGCATAATTGTATATTGTGATTTGGGCAAATTTATATAAAATGACTGTAACATTTATGATCTCACCTGCTTTTCCAGAAATGTGTATTGCTCCATTAAGAGACATTGTATTTCCACTCTCCTTGAGAAAGAGCAGGTCTTTGTGACTACATTAGAACATAGACTGCAGTGGAAGCAAGATTGTGTGATTTCTGAGACTAAATCAAAATAGGGGATACAGCTTCCACTGGGTGTTATTATGACAAGAAGGGGAGCTAGATCCTGGGTGTCTAAACCTAGAAATGTCTACCTCCAAAAGTCATTTAGTCACTTGCATATCCTGTTAACTAGAAAAAGAAGTACTATATAATGACTTAACTGTGCCTTTTAATGGGTTTGTTTTAAGTGTTTCTTTTGATCAGTGCAATGCAGTGCCAATCAATTATGGGAGTTTTCAACTATATAAGAGTTTTTATACTTTGATAACCTTTTGAAAGAGAGAGAGAGAGAGAGAGAGAGAGAGAGAGAGAGGAATAACTTCAAGTCATCTGCAATATTCCCAGTGTTTTCTGTTGTAAAATCTTTGGATGAAGTAATAACTTGGGAGGCTTGGGAATCAACTGGCTTATGATTTATCCAACTGAAAATTAGACTAGTTCAACTGGGTAATAATAATAATAATAATACATGTTTGGGGAACATGATGCACAGTGGAGGAATAAAAGGAGCATTTTCTTCCCATTTCCATGAGCTTCAGAGAATGCTTATTAGCCAAGTGACTGATGTGTTACTTTGAGTTGTATCATTAAACATGTGAAGAACAAGGCTGGTTATGAAACTACTTCAATTAGGTGGTACGCATCCCAGGCTTAAAGAATATTTAGATCACTGGAAAGTCACATTTCTATAGGCATGTTTTTAAACCAAAGCTATAGAAATATTATTGTGCTACTGAAATATTTTGTGTTCTACTGAATATGTTTGCATTTTAATTCAGGGTAAGGATGAGATCAGCGTATCAACATAGTCATCAAATTTATAACCAACTGGAGCACATTAAAAAGTTTAGTATTTTCAGTAAAATTAGGGGAAAAAACATAGGGAAGGGAACTAGAAGGAAATGCATGTAATAATTAAAGTTTTGATCAGTTACCTGATTTTTTTTTTAGGTAGTGGCAAAAAACAAACAAACAAACAAACAAAAAACACCCACAAAACAAATCATAAAGGCAATCTATAATTATTTCAAAAGTAATTATTTACAGATAGATGAGACATTCTGTTGGATTTAGTTGAGGAACGGTTTTATGTTTAGTATGATAAAACAACACCTGATCTGGGCCGGGTTTTTGTTTGGCTAGTAGTTTATGTTTGGTTAAGGTGCGAGATGTCATGTTTGGACCAAGTCTGCTGGGTTTTAAAGTCTGGTTCTCCCCCATAGCAAGGGTGTGAATTTAGGACACATTTTTTAAATGTTTCCATTCCTCTATTTCCTCATAAGTAAAATGAGGATAACAATATCTACCTTCTAGAATTGCTGAAGGATTAAATGTGTTAATATGTGTAATGTGTTTTCAACAGTGCCTGCCACATAGCATAGAAATACTTATTTGGCAGTTTGGCTGGTTATAGAATTCTAAATTGGAAACCATTGTTTTCTTCCTTCAGAATTTTGAAGACAGTGACCCATTTTTACCCTAGGTTTTAGTATTTTATTGAATTCCAATGTCATTAAAATTCTGAGTCCTTTTTGTGTTCATTGTCTTTTCTCTTCCTAACTCTTTAAATGTTTTCCCCCCAGTATCTTGAAATTCACAAAAACATATTTTTTAGTGTGAGCATTCTAAAACCACTGTAATGGGTACTGTGAGTGGCCATTAAATTTTGACATTAATGTGCTACATTTCTGAAAAATTGAATTAATACTTTGATAATTTTATTTCCTCCATGTTTATTCTTCACACTCTACAACTGCTATTATTTGGATATTAATTTTCTGGGACTTATTCTTTTTTTAAAACCTTTCTATTGATTTTTAGAAAGAGGAAGCGAGAGGGAGAGAGAGAAACATCAATGTGAGAGTGAAACAGTGATTGGCTGCCTCCTGCACAGCCCCTACTGGGACTCAAGCTCTCATCCTGGTTATGTGCCTTGACCTGAAATTGAACCAACAACCTTTTCAGTGCTCAGGATCATGCCTAGCCAACTGAGATATACCGGCCAGGACTTGGGACTTATTCTTAAAATGTTCTTCATACTTATCCCATTTTCTATATATTTTCTATTCTCTATCCCAAATCTTTACTTAGACATATTATGTAATTATCAATCTATGCAAGATTCTGAAATTGTTGCTGGTTTATATCAAGGTCAAAGAAATAACAGCTTTCTCTTCCTCTTTTTCCTCTTCCTCCTGTTGCAGACTGATTATAATATTGCAACTCCTTCATTACTACTACTTCCAAAGCAATATGTACAACCTCTAGGTTTAGATGCAATGTTTTGGTTTTAGTAGCCTGTTTCTGCATCTAGTATATGTGCACCTCTGTCCTCAGTCCAAGGAAATATGAAATAATCTAGGGGTGAAATGGAAAGGTTTTTTTTTTTCATGATTATTTATTAAAAACTCACAATAGGACAAAAATCGTGCACCTATGGATGAGGACAGTGGGTGGGGAGTGAGGGCGGATGGCGGGGTGGGAACTGGGAGGAGGGGAGTTATGGGGGGAAAAAAGAGGAACAAATGTAATAATCTGAACAATAAAGATTTAATTAAGAATCTTAAAAAAAAACTCACTATATCATAGAATCTGTTACGTTGGCTTTCTCTTAAAGAACTAAAACAGAAAAAATAACCTTATAAGATAAAATTAGTCTTTTGTCATTTTACAAATAAGAACTTGAAGATCCAGGGAGATAGTAAAATTTAGCAATTAATTTCAAAAAAGGATTTGAACTGATATTTCACCCTCAAAAACGCATGCTTTAATTTCTATACAGTGATGCTTTGACACAAACAAAAATTTTAAGGACAGTTGACAGTACTGCAGAGAGAAACCCAGCTCATTAGTAGTATCTGAGACTATTAGGCTAATGTGTGCAATACACATCCTTTGAGCAACTACTATATACCTGACATATAGTCAAGACAATCTCCTGAGGTGTACAGTTGGCCCGAATTCCGAATTGGTGTGTAGTCCCTGACTTCACCGACACTGTCCTGACAATGGAATGTAGCAAGATAATTTCTCCTAGCTGGAATTCTCACCAGGGAAGGGCAGAAAAAGATGCAAGATTATTGTTTTACTTGGGTACAGGGACATTTCATTTCTGTGAGTGCAGAGAAGAATGAATGTGGTGGTGAAAAAGCCTGGTGGATATGTAGTCTGTAGTGTAATCCTCCCTGTGGCCTGTGATGTATTGAAATATATTTTCCCCATGTGGCAGAGTGGCATCTCATAATTCAAATTCTCCCTTCTTGACCTCTCAATAACTTGCCATAAAATAAAATAATCTTTATGTATGTGATTAATTCAGACATGCCATATTTTAAAACTGTGGAGAGTTTTCATTCATCTATCATTCTATTTATCCCATAAGTTTTATGTTGGACCAAATGAAATTACATATACTACTCAACTGTTTGTGACCTCAAAAATGGTAATAGCATATGGTTTAAAATAAGATTTATTGAACTTTGACAAAAATTACTGAGAGATTAAAAATGTATTGGACAAAACCATAGAGAATATGAACAAGAAGGTTACACTTTTTTCCCCATATATACAACAGATCTTTGTTGAGCATCTCTACCTCTGGGCTCTATGAATACAGTGGTAAACAAAATATATGGAGTCCATAACTATATGGAGGTTTAATTATTTTGGAAAAATCAAAATATACTTATACTGTAGTGTAAGAAAGAGATAATTGCCATAAATTGGTATTGGAGTTAGAAAGAAGGATATGTCCTTCTGAAAGAAATTTCAAAGAGATTGTATGGAGAAGATGATTTTCAGCTTGTCCTTGAGTTATTGAACTGGATCAGTGAGGAAAAACACCAGGTGGAGGGAACTGTATGTATGCCTAGGTAGGTGTTTGATTCTTATGGGACACAGTTATGAGTACTGCACACAAATCACTTCATTGAGTATAGGTATTGGTCAAGGGTATAACATCTTTGTCCACAGTGGGAGCTCTCCTTGGCTAAATGCTGTCTTCAAAACTTCCCCAATAGAAAGGAATCTCTTTTTAGACATATATTTTTTATTGATTTCAGAGAGGAATGGAGAGGGGGGAAGAGAGATAGAAACATTAATGATGAGAGACCCACACACCCCGTACTGGGGATCTAGCACATAACCAGGCAGACTTTTCTTAGTATTTGTGTAGATTTCCCTAATAGTTTCTCAGTCATTGATCCACATTGGGCAGACAAGGGGAAGACACCCTCATAATTAATGGACAAAACAGAGAAGAACGGGACCTAGAAAACATCAATGCAATTAATTAGAAAAAAGAAGAAGTCTAAGTTCTGCACTTAGACTTTGTTGATTTTTCTCTTCCTCAGTCTCCCAATCTCTCTTAGCTATGAATTTAAAATACTTACTCATGCCATTGATTTAAGGAAGTTTAGCATAATGAAACCAAACCTGTTAAGACTGGGTTTTGATCAAAATCTTAATTGTATGGGACATGTCATCATTTTACAAAGAGGCAATCTAAGACTCAAGGGATTTAAATGTTGTGCCCAAAGACACTCAGGGAAATAAGTGATTATACTGGGACTCAAATCTAGGTCAGTGTGACTACAAAATTATTATCTTTTAACTCTGCTGCTGCTTCTATTGAAAACAAATAGATAACATAGAACTTTCCTGACTAGTGTTTTAATCCACATTTATAATCACAAAATAATGTTAACATATGCAAAACTAAACATCACAGAATTGCTTGTGATAAAATAGTCAGAAAAGATGATAATTAAAAATGCCCATCAAAAGGATATCTATGAAATGAATTATAGTAATTCTATGCAGTACAATGTTACATAGTCCCTAAAATCTGTGAAGTAAGGTCATATGTGATGATAGGCAAAGATTGCTAGGATTCATTGCTAAATATAAACAAAACAGAATCATGTGAACAATGTGATTTCGTTTTTCAAAAATTATGTAACTCTATATTTGTTTATAAGTATGTACACATTCTGAAAGCACGTTAAAAGAAATTGCTAATACCAGTAATTTCTGGGGATGGAGAGAGAGAAAATTTTACTTTTATTGTGTATCTGTTGTCTGATTATTGATTTTATTAGATACTGTTACTTATATATTCTTATAGATAAAAATCTGTTACTTATATTTTTAATGAAAATTAGATAACATAAAATGAGAAGGATAGTGCCTAAGAACACTCACAGCTTCCAAATCCTATGTTTGCAATCTGAAAATTAACTTACTTTGAACAACTCCAATACCCAATTTCTCAGCAAAGTTCCCCTGTGACCAAAATTCAGAACAACTGCACATGTATAAAAAAATGTATGTTTATGTAATGCTACTGTCAGAGTGACAGCTGGATGGGGGAAACTAGTCAAAGGCTGACCCACAGCATATGGCCTCACAGGTTTCTTGATTCCTGCACACATTGCATTCTTGGCAAGGTCAAGGGCAGGCACGAAAGTGATTCATTAAACTTTTGTGGTTGATGTGCTTTATAAGTCAGCGTCTTGTTAATGCAGACCCGCACCCCAGCCCTTTGTTTAAAGAACCAAGACTCGTTCATATAAGGAATTTGACTACTGCATGTGTAGGTGTGAAGAGCTGAGAGTATAGATTGTAGACCCTATAGAGGTCCCGTTGTTCAGTCAAGTGGCAATTTTTGAACAAAAGAAGCTTCTAATTAATAATAGTATTTCTAGCTCTGGCTTTACTCTTATACATTTTAAGGAATTTAGCTAAATAAAAATGGTAATGCTCTAATTTTTTATTTGTCATTTAGATGGAGTGTAATGTTGTATAATACATTTTCTGTAGCCAGGAAATATTGAACCTCTATCTAAGAATCTTATCAACATCTAAACACATTTTTCTTTGTGGGCAAGCTAAATGGTAATCTAGTTCCAACATTTTATTTATAGGTAATTTTAATATAAGCTACAGGATCAAGATTAAGTGTCAATGTCCTGAAAAGTACGGCCTTTTAGAGTAGTGTAAAATAATTTTTTATACTTTGGTCCCCCTTTTTTTTGTCTTTTATAGATAAGATATTCTTTTTTTTCTCTTTCTAATCTACTAACTGTGGATAATCTCTAAGACCTAGATCTGCTCTATGTATATCTATACTTTAATGGCTTTACGTATAGCCAGAAATCTCCATAATTTGTAATTTTATATATCCAACTAAATTTCCCACCATCTCTCTAGGACCGGATGATGCCATCTGAGGGGACTGATTTGTGAGCCATATCCCTGATAAAGAATATATCAGGGCCCTGTTGGCTTAAAAGCACCAGCCATTAATACAGAAAGCTTGTATATCTAGACAAAGAAAGGTTTTTCTTTTATTTTTTTAAAGATTTTATTTTCATGTTAGAGATCTCATTTAGGAAAAGATACATGAATGTAATAGGGAAGGATGTAAGGTAATAGAGAAGGATGTAAGAGTGTTTTTAAAATACATTTGACTCTTGAACAACATGAGTTTGAACTGCACCGGTTCACTTATATGTGGATTTTTTTTCAGTAAACATACAGTCAGCCTTTGGTATCTTTGGTTTTCACATCCACTGATTTAATTATGGATCAAAAAAAACAAACAAACGCATTTTCTATCCACAGTTGGGAATCTGCAGATACAGAGGACTGCCTCTATGCATTGTTCTATGCCATTTTAAATAAGGGATTTAAGAGCATCCCTGGATTTTGGTATTTATCGGGAGTCCTGGGATTAATCCCCTGTGCATACTAAGGAATTACTGTGGTCAACTTTGGGGGGAATGAAAATCTGTATGTGAATTTCCTACTGTGCAGAAGGCTCGGTGCCCATAACCCCTGAATTGTTCAAGAGTCAACTATATATTCCAGGTACTTTATTTCTAATTATAGTATTATTTGTATTTAAAATAGACGATGTAAAAAGTCCTTAAAAACACAAAGAAATTGAAAAATACCTATATTCTCACCATTAATATGTACCTAATTCTAAAATATTTTGACAGATTCCCCTTTAAATAAGTACCACACTTCCTGGTTAAGATCATAAACTTTATTTCCAGACTTCCTGGATTCAAATCACAACTCTTTCACTTCCTAAGTGTATAACTTTGGGGAATCTATTTAATTACTCTGCTTCAGTTTCCTTACTTGCAAAATGAGGACAATAGTGGCACTGACCTATTTGTTTATTTTTTTTAGGAAGTTTAGATAAGTTAGTACATGCACAGATTTTCAAATTATGATGACCTGTTACATTAATAAAGTTTGCTATTTTGATAACCATGATGACACTATAAAATACATTAATAGTTTCAAAATCCTGTGCTACTTTTCTTCCAATTGCTTAATCAAAAATGTTTAACAATTGACATTACATATGTGAAGTAATAAGCTTAATTGGCAGGTGCTAATAAAGCTTACCGAGGAGTATATTTTAATTGCTTTTTAGAGCCTTTGAAACTTTTAAACAATAATAACAATTACATTATTTCTTAAGTGTTTTTGAAAAATACCTTGATATTGGGCATTTTTGGTTGATTCTTTCAAACTCGAGAGAGATAAAATACCTAATAACTCAAATATTCTTAAACCTCTTCTTTTCAACTTAAAAAGTTGTAATCATCAAACTTAAAAAGTTGATTTCAACTGAAAAAGTTGAAATCATCATCATTTTTAAATCATCAAACTTCTTTTCCCATCAGCCCACTTGTCTGCTTACCTTACAAACCTAATATCATTGGTGAAAAATAAATTTAACAGTAAAGGAAAATCTCATGTCATTCATTCTTTGATTTCTTCTTGAAAGCATCACTATTAATCTTATAATTATTTTAGAAGATAAATATAATAAAGCATGTCATATTCACCCATCCTCTACCCCCCATAATCAAATGCCGGAATAGGACTGAGGCTAGAATATCTTTGGTGGCAAAAAAGCCAAAAAAATAATTTATTGCTTAATGCTTGATTCTTACATAAGTGCAAACTCTGAAAATGCCCAGAGATGTAGAGCATTTGATAGAGAAAAGGTGAAAAAAGTTAGCTCACCAAAGTCGTCAAAGGGAAAAAAAAACAGAGATTTCTTATCGGATTAAACAAGACTCATGAGGTTACATAGTCTTATCTCCATGTTTTGAATCACCACATTCTGTCTGACCATTATAACAAACAGAATACTAACCAGTTTACTATACAAGAGATTCTACTGAACCCGACCCATTCTCTGTCCCAGAAGGAAGAGAAGGTTGTCTCACATGCGAAAATCACCTCTCTTCATGGAGCAGCTTTATCTTCCTTCTTCCAGCCCCTCTCCCGGCCCTCTATTCCCGTCTCTAGATCACAATGAATCAGCAGACTGACTTTATGTTATGCAGGTGTGTTTCATAAACAAAAGACACATTACCTGAATATTCACTTTTCAAATAAGCTTTCAATGAGAACATATCTCTTCGGTTGGTTCTCAACCTTTAGCACAAGCAATATTTCTTTTACATGGTTTGATAGTGACTATAAAATTTTATGGAAAACAGAGCAAAGTTGTATCTAGAGCAAAGAGCCCGTGTGTGGGGATAGTAATGTGCCGGGGTCCGGCCCCAGCAGGTCCGGGGTCCCCAAAGGTGTGGACGGAGTCGGCGAAGAAGGAATGACATGGAAACAGCGTTCAGTTGATCAGCAGCCTAGCCAGGATCTCCAGCCAAGTTCTGGTCTGGATCTTCAGAGAGGTTCTGCTTAGGATCTCCTGCCAGGGTCTGTGTCCATGTTCTCTTGCTAGGTTCTCCAGGTTCTCCAGCCAGGTTCTGTAGCCATGTTCCCTTGCTAGGTTCTCCAGCCAGGTTCTGTCCAGGTTCTCCAGCCAGGTTCAGTCACCAGGTCCTAGTCAGGTTCTCTTGCCAATTTCTGTAGTCAGGTTCAGTCCAGGATCTTTTGCCATGTTCTCTCCAGCGAAGTTCTTCTGTCTCTAGGTTCTGTGTAGGTTCTGTCTTCTTCCTTCTGTCTTCTGAGTTCTGTGTCCTAAGTTCTGTGTTCTAAGTTCTGTATTCTAAGTTCTGAGTCTTGCTGTCTTGTTACATCTGTATTTATACCAGTTGATTCAATCCTATCAATCTCTATTACAAAGGTTAGGGCGTTTCTTATCTCCATTCCAGGGAGTAAAGATTATGTAGCTTAACCATGATTGTTCGTAGTTAAAGTGATTAATTACCCGCCTGGCACTTAGTTAAGAGGTTTTATTCCCTCCCTAACTTCAGGGGAAAATCCCTACCTGGGGAAACAACCTTTCTCAGAGACCTTGGTTAAAACACATAGTGCCAAGAAGGTGAGCAAACATATTAAGAACAGTATGCTATATATGCCAGGTCCCTTGAAACAGCAAGCATGGACCGGCTCCCGGCACTAATGCAGTTTGAAGAGCCCTAGCCCTTTTTCATCACTTTCTCTATATTTTTGGAAGCAACCCTTCTTGTACTCCCAAGATATAAAAACAGGCAGAAGTAATTCAATTACTTGATAGAATAACTTCCTAACTTTTTATGTGTGAAAGACAGACAAAACACTACTATAGAAGACTGTTTTAAAGTCATTAAGTTTCATTAACAGCACCACTTAATGCTCTCCTAGACCAAAGAGTTTTGCTTTATTACCCAAATGTAGCCATATGTGTTTTATTCCCTTATACCAGTGTTCATGAAACAAGAAATTCTGGAGGGGGTGTAAGAAAAGATCCTATATAATAAAAGCCCAGCAACCGAATGGTGAAATGACCAGAATGACCAGAGACCAGAACACCACAGCCCCTCGCCCAGGCTGACCCATTCCCCAAGGAGCCGCACAGAGGTTCTCAACCTATGAGTCGCGACCCCTTTGGTGGTCGAACGACCCTTTCACAGGGGTCACCTAAGACCATCCTGCATATCAGATATTTACATTACGATTCATAACAGTAGCAACATTACAGTTAAGAAGTAGCAACGAAAATAATTTTATGGTTGGGTCACAACATGAGGAACTGTATTTAAAGGGCCAGAAGGTTGAGAACCACTGGGTTAGGGGCACCCCTAGGATACGTGGGAGGGTGCGAGTTTGATGCGGGAAAGTCAAAGAAATGGGGGGAAGGTTTTCAGGGTCTGTGGGGTTAGGGTGGTCACCCAGAGTAGGTGTGGAGTGTGCTGGGGAAGGAAGAGGAAGATCCGATTGGAAAACGGCTCAGCACAGTACCTTTCTCATTGTGAACCAGGATGGCACCAGCCTTGGACTAAATGGGTGGTTGTTTCATGAGTGCACTTGGGGCCAACATGTTCATGGCAGTGGCAGTACTCCCGAAACTTCACTGATTCCAAATAGTAAACAGCTACCAACGCCAAAGAACGGGAAAATCCTCTCCAACTAGAGGCCCTGGACATTGCAACATGACTGAAGGAAATACCACTTGAGGTTTACTGTTCCCTTGCAGCGAGGAAGATCAGAATTAGAGGTTTCCTTTGTTACCTTGGCTTGAAGCGGAGGAAAATGGGATAGTGGCAAATAAAAAACTTTGGAGATAGTGAAGGGCAGTTTGTCCAGACTGTTGAGAGCTCAGAATTAGAGTTTAATTAGGATAGAAATCCTGCTATTAGCACCTGATGCCTGAAATCTGACCACTCTACTCTTAAGTTTCCAGTTCAAGTTTTTAGAGACTGCCTATTAAACATTCCTGTTTGGAAAATGTAGAACACCATGGCCCCTTGCCCAGGCTGCCCCCCCCCCCCCCCCCGCCAGGAAGCAGTTAGGGGCGATGAGGCAGGCAGAGGCAGTTAGGGGCAATGAGGCAGGCAGGCGAGTGGTTAGGGATGATCAGACAGGCAGGCGAATGGTTTGGGGTGATCAGGCAGGAAGGCAGGCGAGTGGTGAGGGGTGATCAGGCAGGCAGGCGAGCAGTGAGGAGCCAGCGGTCCTATATTAAAAGAGGGTGCAGGCCAAGCTGAGGGACCCCCCTCCTGCATGCATGAATTTTGTGCACCAGGCCTCTAGTCTTTAAATAATACTCATCTGAAACAAGGAAAATGAAAGTTCTCACAGCCTTTCATCAAATGCGCCTGTGAGACAAAATTCAGATTGTATTGGGGTAAGTTTCCAAACAAATCCAGACCACTGATTAAATACTTTGAGCCTTTGGCTTCATGCGATTCTAAGGACTATCAATACGAGTATTGTGGCATAGTCTTATTAGACTCATTGGAGCTGTAATTAACCATTGGAGAGAAACAAAAGTTTTTAAAAAATCCATTATGATTAATTTTCTAAGGATGTCTTGGAAGCCTTAAGGAGGCATTAGTAGTCTGCCTATTTATAATTAACAAATCGAAAACACGAATGTGTTTTCTCATCAGGGAGTATTTAAATGGAAAGCTTTGTTGATGTGGGACTTAAATGCATAGGCCTCAGTCTCTGAAAGATGTGTCTTATGGAGATTTTAGGACAATGCAGCGTGTTCTCCTGATGAAGTATTCTTGTCATTACTCCTGTTTGAAGTGGTCATGAGGGAAAATCGCTTTGGCTTCCTCTGGTCCAGACAGCAAGTTAATGGGAGGACTTTGGCTGCACACTCAACTCAGACAGCATTATGCAGCCAGTGCAGACACAGCAAAAAAGGAATTAGCTCTTTAGTTAAGTGTCGGAATTCAGTTTCCAAGTGTTTATAGTTGGAATTTTGGAGTCACCTCAGCCAATCAAAATTGGATTCAAATTTGCACAAATTGAATTAGGTAATTATCATATAAGTCATCTTTGTATTTAAACTGACAAGTAATATGGAGTTCAAATCTATCTAGAACTATCTATAATAACAAAAGTGTAATATGAAAATCAACCGAATGGCCAAACAGCGGAACCACCTGTTGAACAACCTTCTGGACAAAGCCGGACTGCAAAGGCCTACTCTTGCTCAAATTTTGTGCATCGGGCCTCTAGTAAGAAAATAAAATCATATATTGCAACAATTCTAATTTGCAAACAATACCTTCCAAAGAGAAGCTATTTGGCAAACACTGCCATTGTAATTACTTTGCCCCTGCCTCTACTCTTCTCCAGGCCACTTCTGGAATATTCTTTTAGGTAAAAATGTAGTGCTATCAATTCACATCATGGACCCCTTCCATGACCACTACTTCTGTCATTATTATATAGTAAGAGCCAGTGTAATCTTCCATTATTATAGATATGATTTTAATACTTTTTATTTTCTAATGTTACTCCAATATTATGAATTATTTAAAAGGGGATTTAAAAATTCATAAACAGAAAAATTATGGTTATTACCAGAGGAAAAAAGGTAAAAGAAGGTAAAGGGAGGTATAAGTGATGATGGAAGTAGATTTGACTTGGGGTGGTGAACACACAATACAATATACAGTTGATGTGATTGTACACCTGAAACATAATTTTATTAACCAATGTCACTCCACTAAATTAAAACAAATAAAATTAAATAAAATAAAAGTATTACATTATAAAAATAAAATAAATATTATAATTTCTAGTAACTTATACAAAAGAAATAAGATATGCAAGTAAAGAAATATACAAAGACATACATATCATATATACACAAGGCAATATTCTAAAGCCATTAAATAGCATCTTACTATTTAACATTATGTCATAATGCTATGCAAAAAACAGAGGTTCCCAAAACTCTTTACAAAAATAAATAAATAAATACATAAATAAATAAATATAAAAATAAAAATTTAGGGCCTTATCATATGCCTTTCAGTCTCTCTTTCCACCCTCGCTGGTTTGTATCATTGGATAGAGCATAGGCCTGCAGACTGGAGTCCTGGGTTCGATTCCAGTCAAGGGTATGTACCTGGGTTGCAGGCTCCTCCCTGGCCCAGACTCAGTCAGGGCTCATGTAGGAGGCAACCAATTGATGTGTTTCTCTCACATAGATGTTTCTCTCTGTCTTTCCCTCTCTTTTCTACTCTCTCTAAAAGTCAATGGAAAAAATATCCTCTGGTGAGGATTTAAAAAAAAAAAATCTTTCCTTTTCTCAACCTGAAAAATCCCTGTTCAATTTTAAATTCTAGGCACACATATAATTCTTATTTGAATACTTTTTGGCACGTCCTTGACTGTTGCTGCCTGTTGGGTTAATAATATATCCCATACCCATGCTAATAGGACGCCTTGTGTTTGTATTGTAACATTTGGTGGACATTGGTTGTGTGTTTCCAAGAACTAGAGAATGTCTGTCCCATATACGTCATCACCTCAGAGGATATCTGAGTCAATAAATGCTGCATGTGAAAATTAGTTAATGTACGTGATTGACTAGTATTTAGTATACTTGTTTATTTCATCTTGTAAAGACATTTGTGCATGTCTGTGCTTACATTGAACGTGAACTCAACAAAGGATGAGGTTTTCCTGAGTTGAAATGTGAACTGACAGTGGCAGCTACATTCCAGAAATATAACTGAAGTACAGAGAATCATGTTAATTAAAAGAGATAGTTGGGTGCTTTTTGTCTTTTTATCCCCCCCTTAACCAGAGGGAAAAGGGTGTGGAAAGAGGTAAAAGAGGGTGTAGGGAGAATAAATAGAGATAAAAGGAGACTTGACTTGAGGTGGTGAACACACTATACTATATATAGATGATGTATTGTAGAATTTTATATCTGAAACCTATCTAATTTTATTAATCAATGTGACCCCAATAAATTCAATTTAAAAAGTTTAAATTAGGTTCCTCTAATAAAATCTTTGTAAATTGCCAAATTCCAGGGGGATGGATATTTGTGGCCAGTAATTCACTCGATCACAGAGAAACAGACTGGAATCACAACTAATATCATACAAGCTTTCAGAAACCATCCAGTTGGTCATTCATCTTTCATGTAAATTTATATCTAGATATTAACAAGCATTTTATTAAAAATTAATAGAAATAAGAAAGAATAATTTATAGAATGTGGTAGAGAGCCATGGTATTCTGTAAAAATGGAAAAACAAACCAAAGCCCTAGCCTGTTTGGCTCAGTTGATAGAGCGTCAGCCTGCGGACCAAAGGATACCAGGTTCGATTCCAGTCAAGGGCACATACCTTGGTTTGGTTGCAGGCTCCTCCCAAGTCCAGGCCCTGGTCCGGGTGTGAGAAGGATGCAACCAATTGATATCTTTCTCTCAATGGAAAAATATCATCCTTGGGTGAGAGTTTTAAAAAAAAAAAAAAGAAAAGAAAGATAGAAAGGAAAACAAACCACAAACCCTGATTTCTGGTGGAAGTTCCTTTCTTCTTAGCTCCTGCTCTTTCCACCAATATCCACTGCTCACCTCCTCTGTACAGGGCAGGATGAAATAGGATGGTGATGTAGCCTGGAGGGATTTGCATAAGGTTAAGGTGAATATGCATTGTTCTAGACCAGTGGTCGGCAAACTCATTAGTCAACAGAGCCAAATATCAAAAGTGCAACGATTGAAATTTCTTTTGAGAGCCAAATTTTTTAAACTTAAACTATATAGGTACGTACATTGTTATTAACTTAATTAGGGTACTCCTAAGGCTTAGGAAGAGCCACACTCAAGGGGCCAAAGAGCTGCATGTGGCTCATGAGCCGCAGTTTGCCGACCATGGTTCTAGACATACCAGCCAATTGTGGACAGAACCTGGTAAATCATTTGGGGCTGAAAGACAATTATCTGAATAAAATTCAAAGTTGTTTTCCTAGGAACTGTTGAAATTTTATTGTCTAGTCCAGTGGTTCTCAACCTCCCTAATGCCGCAACCCTTTAATACAGTTCCTCATGTTGTGGTGACCCCCAACCATAAAATTATTTTTGTTGCTACTTCATAACTATAATGTTGCTACTGTTATGAATCGTAATGTAAATATCTGATATGCAGGATGTATTTTCATTGTTACAAATTGAACATAATTAAAGCATAGTGATTAATCACAAAAACAATATGTCATTATATATGTGTTTTCCGATGGTCTTAGGCGACCCCTGTGAAAGGATCCTTCGACTCCCAAAGGGGTCGTGACCCTCAGGTTGAGAACCTCTGGTCTAGTCATTTGAGAAGGTGTCATTTCCCTCCATCCCACCAGAGGGCAGTGAATAAAGTCTTGGAGCTTCCAGTAAAGTATTTGCTTTTCATCCCAAGTGACAGTATCTGTGTCCAGTGTGTAAACCTATCTAAAAAAAGTGTACAGTAATAAGAAAACGTTTTAAATTATATATTAGGGAAAAGAGGGAATGATGATTACAGATTATTTCTCTAGTAACCTGTACCCAGAAATGCGATGTCAGAGACATCGCTAATAATCTCCAATAAAACCCTTTAGTAATATCATTTCTCTTAAAGTAAAAGAGGACTGTTAAATAATTCACTGGCTAAATTAACTGATAGATAATTTATGATAGTTGGAAACGAATGAAAACATTTGCAAAATAGAAGACTGGAAATTGAAAACTTGAAGGACATGCTGTAACTACAAGCACATGATGGGGCTGAAATTCATACCAGTTTTTCTTATTACTCATAAATCTCGCCTGACATTAGCAGAATTCAGCCTGTGATTCATAGACTTGCATTCATTCCTGGGCACCTTCTCTTATCTTGTCCAGACAGAAATGTGTTAATTAGCATAACAATGTAGATTGTAGAACTGTGTGATAATTATAAAATTGTAGCTGATTTCACTAAATTCTAAATCTTCAAATACATTATCATTGCAATTAATGGGCAGACTCATTATTTTGAAACTTGGCAGGTGTTTTTAAAATGTTCTTTTTCTGCAAGCTGATGGCATTTTTTTCCATCCCAAATAGTCAAATTTTCTTCCTCCCTTCCTCCTTCCTTTCTACTTTCTTGCCTTCTATTTTCCTACCTCCAATCCTTGCTTTATTATTTGTAATGTGTTAAATCCTTAAGCCATTGAGTAAACCTTAAAAAAAAAAAAAAAAAAAAAAAAAAAAAAAAAAAAAAAACAGGCACTATTTGCCGCAGCTGGTTTGGCTCAGTAGATAGCGCACTGGCCTTCAGATAGAAGAGTCCTAGGTTTGATTCTGGTCAAGGGCAAATACCTCGGTTGCCCCATTCAGGGCATATGCAGGAGGCAACCAATAGATGTGTCTCTCTCACATTGATGTTTCTCTTTCTCTGTCTCTCCCCATCTCTTCACTCTCTCTAAAAATCAATGGAAAGATAACCTTGGGTGAGGATTAACAAAACAACAACAAAGACATGCACTATTTCATCTTAAAGATCAGTGATATTTTAAACACTGCCCAAGGGCCTTTAGTTGTGTAATATTCACAATAACTGTCATCATCCATATAAGATTACAGCATGCACTATTACAGACTGAACCTTTCAGATTAATTCACTTTATTTAAAACCAAGGCATATATTCCTGTAACAAAAATAATCCGATCTGCATATAATCAAAACAAGAGCAAGGGAGAGGCAAAATGGGAGTGGTTATGAAACATCAGTAAGTCTGACTTAACATGATTCTTAGAAATGTTACTATTACCGCATGACTAATTGCAGCAGAAAAAAAGAGAGAGAGAGAGAGACGGATTAAGTCATGTTATGGCTGCCTTCTGTTGACTATTTTGTGTTTGCTCTCCAAACTCCTTTCCAATCCATCATCACCCTGGAGCACCACAGCAATCCCCTGAGAGAGGCAGGGCAGATTTTTATTAGAGAAGGCCTGTGTTTCCTTGTTTTCCTGACCCGTTTTATAAGAGAGTTGCACTCTTCAGCCTTCTCTGGGGTAAACCTGGGCAGTTGCTCAGTGGCCACTCGCCTGCTGCTCAAAGGTTTGAGATGAGACTTGAAGGTGGTTCTTCACTATTTGTAAATCCTGTGAGATGTGAAGGTAGACATTGTGAATAGCGAGGGAGAAACTCAGGAGAAGAAGGTTTTAAATGAATACAAATCATAGGATTAGGCTTCAGTGAAATAGATGTGTTTCCGTTTATCTTTAACTGATTAGAATCTTGATAAATGTTTCTTCTTTAAACTAAAAGATAGCTTCCAGTGAATCCTCTGATAAAATATGCAAACCATGTGCTTTTTTTTTTTAAATAGCCGTATGTGTCCAATTAATGTTGCACTAGTAATTTGTTTATAAGACACTTCTATCAAGAAGTCTTACTATCACTTTTTATAAAATAATTCTGGGACTCCTCTTTTGGAATTATCTTTAGAATTGATTTACAAGACATGTGCAAACATATATTGTTACCGTAAAATTGGAACATATAATCTGAAATCAAGTGAATTTGCCCAATTTGAGTACTTCCCTTCTTTATCCATTCATCTTTGGTTGTTGAGGTGATTCTAAAAAAAAAAAAAAAAAAAAAAAAAAAAATCCTTAATGTGATATTAAAGATAATCACACCACATGCTGAATATTCTCTACACACAGAATTTCAAAAATGTTCTAACCAAAAGTAGAATTTCTAGAGAAAAAATAAAAATTTCCACAAGAAATAATATTAAGAAAAGAAAAATAAGGTGGTGTCATTGGAACAAGTAATCTCTTGTAAAACCATGGAACAACCTGGAAACTCATGTCTTCTTTATAGAGTTACACCTGCCATGTTGTTCAGGTGATAGAGTACTTGATCCAGTTATTTAAGCAAAGGTCATTTGGTGCCATTTAAGCAAAAATCATTAGTGTTAAGAATGGCTGAAATTTTAAAGGTGGTGATTAACCAACAGCTCAGTTTATGATTTTGAAACAATCGAAAGTGATTGAAGGACAAATGTCTTCATTGTAACATTATCTCTTTGTCAGTGTCTAAAAATAATTCCTGGTAAACTGATGAACAAAACAGATCCAGAGACACAGAACTGTGGAACAGACTGTCAAATCTCAGAGGGAAGGTGGGGGCTATTGGGTGGGTGGGTGGGACGAGATCGATGAACTTGTATGCATATATGCATAATCCATGGACCCATACAATAGTGTGGTGAAGGCCTGGGGCTTGAGCAGGCTAGAAGAACTCAACGGAGTGGGGGCAGGGGGCAGGGGGAAAGGGGACATATGTAATACTTTCCACAAAGATTTTTTAAAAAGTAATGCAGTATAGTGAAACTTTTGGGTAAATATGTATTGTTTACTTTATCTGGAATACACAAAGTTTCCTGTAATATCACAGAAGATAAATTCTATGAAAGCTGAGACTTTTTGGTTTTCTGAGCTTATAAACACACACACACACACACACACACACACACCAAAATGGATAAACATATTTGTGAGTGTGCGTGTGTGTTACTATCTGTGTAAAGTCTCTACTGTAATTGTCAACACTAAAATCCTATCTGTTTTTTTTTTTAATCATGTCTAATGAGTAGGAATAATACCCCCCAGGTTTATAAAAGATGCACAAATTCTATTAACAGACCTTGTTATCGAGAACACAATTAGAAAAGGCTTTAAATGAACTGGCATTCCCAGTTTTGTTGTTTGCCCAAACGAAGCCTTCTTGAGCTGATTCTTGTGCCAGTTACTAAGTGCAATAGGACACCCTAGTAGAAGACAGGCACTATAGTAAATTTGGATTCAGCTGAGTATTTTAGTTTTATTTAAGTCGTTTTGCCATTGCTAATAAAGATGCTGTATTTTTTTTAATCATTGACACTTATGTGGATGCTCCCTCTCTCCTCCTGACATTTGTCCACCTCCAGGTGTGGCCCAGGGAAGAGTAGGAGGTGATGCCATGTTCAGTCTCATCTATCTGAACATGAGAGCAGCCAGGACAGAGCTTGAAGCAGAAGCCAGAATACATGTGGCGACCTGCTTTCAAAGCTGCCTCAGGAGGCAGCAGCGGTCATTGTTCCCAGTGAGTCGATCTCAAAGCAGGGGACTTGACAAAATATTCCTGTGCTTCGGGAAAAGGTGTCTGTCTGCAAGTAAATATGCCAAAAGCATAATTAAGGAAAATGAAAGGTGTTATTAATGAAACAAACTGAATGCTGACAGTGAAAAAGAGGGTTGGGAGGCTGTTATTTGGAAGCAAAAATCTGTAATACCCACTTTAAATAAAAAGAAAAAAAATGGTTAGGCAGGCAGGCTTTGGGCGAGAATAAATGAAACTAAAGGATTGTAAATCAATAATGCAATAAAGGGGGGTTGAAAGCTAATGGTTCTTTTGTCTCAAGATGTAAATGGTGTTTTTATATTCCACTGTAAACCTTAAGTGATGGCTTTGTTAATTACAGGACAGAAAGCTTGCCATTTCATTTGCCTGGCTACAACAATCTCTACTTTACTAAGTGTTTACTTTATTTACTCTGCAATTAGGTACATTTAAGTGTGGATTAAGAGCTATTGCTATTCTGGCATAAGGAGAACCAGTTTCTCAAGACAAGATTTTCATTTCTATTGGTTAGGATCCAATAGATTAGAACAAAAAACATAAAGGACACAGTTAATAAATTAGGAAAATTGGCAAGAGGTAGTTCAAGACTAGAATATCTAAGATACTTTGTCAGGCTGAATATCTTCAGGGTTACCTGTTGTGATTCTAGCTATAGGATACACTATGACAAATCTGAAATAGCATTCTTATATTGAAGGTGAGGGTTCATTATTTAAAATGGGTCCTACATCTTCTGATATAGGCCAAGCAGCCAACTTAAAACTCAAGTAGAGAATGCAGAATGCCATGCTTTAGTGGTCTGTTCTCTTGTGAAAGATGGAGGTGTATCCTAAACTCATCATGAGTGGATGGTCGGTTGGCAGTTGGTTGATATTTTCTATATATTTTTGTATTTCACATAGTATGCATATATATTTTTTTTCATTTACAATCCCTCTACAATTTCACTATCTACCTTTTTCTACTTCCTCTCTTCCTTTCCACTCTCTAGACCAGTGGTTCTCACCCTGTGGGTCGCGACCCCTTTGTGGGTCGAACAACCCTTTCATAGGGGTCTCCTAAGACCATCGGAAAACACATACATAATTACATATTGTTTTTGTGATTAATCACTATGCTTTAATTATGTTCAATTTGTAACAATGAAAATACATCCTGCATATCAGATATTTACATTACGATTCATAACAGTAGCAAATTACAGTTATGAAGTAGCAACGAAAATAATTTGATGGTTGGGGGTCACCACAACATGAGGAACTGTATTAAAGTATTAAAGGGTCACGGCATTAGGAAGGTTGAGAACCACTGCTCTAGACCTTTCCCACCTCCATGAAATTTAAAGGACAATCTGCATATTCATTGGCCTTCCTTGTATTACAAAAGAAGAACCTCTAGTCAGTTTTCAATTTGCCAGCTCTCTGATTTTATCAAGCATTCTTTTACTCTATTACACATTTAAGAACTCTATATGAGGGTCAATTTCAAAGAACAGTCTCTAAATGCCATTTGTTATCACATTGTTTAGGAACAGGGCTTTGGTGATGACACTTTTTATCTATTTCATATATTTAAAATAGGTCAAACAAAAAAGACTTTACCCCTGTCTGCCATTTGTCATTAATGTAGCTCGATTATCTGCCTTATCTTCTCCTTTTCATATTAAATAGCCTTCATCCTCAGAAACCCTCCTGTTGGGAAATTGCTTTAGAGTAATCACATCTCTTACCCTTCTCAAGATCTTTTCTATGGAAGAGAAATGCTTTGTCATCTTAGAAATGAGATGAGAGAAATGGAATGTGCTGTGTAAAATACGGGCATTCATTAACCATTGTACTTTTCTGAATTTTCTTTCTCATTCCTATGTATGGGGAGTCCACAAAGATGTCTCCAGTGACATAAATGCATTCATAAAGGTCATAAATGACACTTCTAGGATAATAGTAAAATGATATGTTATATTTGGAGTTACTCAGATGCAGGAAATAATTTTTATGTAAGCAAATACCACCTTTCTTGCCAAAGAATACTCAAGGTACCTTTTATTTGATGGATGTGTATCTTTTGAATTTTTTTAGAGTCAGCATATTAGAACTGGAAGTACATCTAAGGAAGGGATTCTATCTAAGCCTTATTTTAAAGGTGAAGAAACTGAGTCACTCTGCTAATAAAGACCCATGTGGGAATGCCTAACTCGTAGGTCTATACTGTATCCATTGTATCATTTTGATGCCCATAGTATTGCCATTTGTAATTTTGAATGGTTTATTTTTCTCAATCAAGTGTTGCATAAGCAACTCATACCATTATAGCTCTAAGGTGTGATGTGGGAATAGGTGGTGGAACAGAAGCATAATAGCAGTTCGCTTTCTAACTATGGTGACCCTTCTATCACCATGACTCTTTTCTGATTGACACAGTCTGTTTGATCACAGCATTACATTGGTTTGTTTTAGATATATTTTTATTTATTTCAGAGAGGAAGGGAGAGGGAGAGATATAGAAACATCAGTGATGAGAGAGAATCATTGATCAGCTGCCTCCTGAAACCTCCCTACTGAGGATGGAGCCTGCAACCTGGGCATGTGCCCTGACCAGGAATCGAACCATGACCTCCTAGTTCACAGGTCTACACTCAACAACTGAGCCATACTGGCCAGGAGATCACAGTATTACAGTTGATTGACAACTCTGGGTCAGTCTTAAAACTTTGAGAGTCCTTACTCTTTTTTTTTTTATTATTATTATTATTATTAGTTAAGGTATTACAAATGTGTCCTCATCCCCCCCATTAACCCCCAACCTCCCCCCCACACACACTCATGCTCCCATCCCCCTGTTGTCCATGTCCATTGGTATGGCTTATATACATGTATACAAGTCCTTCGGTTGATCTCTTCCCCTTACCCCTGCCCTCCCCTACTTTCCTTCTGGGGATTGATAGCCTGATTGCTCTTTCTCAGTCTTTGAATCTGTCCCTTTTCATCAGTCTATGTTGTTCTCTATAATCCACAAATGAGTGAGATCATGTGGTATTTATCTTTCTCTGACTGGCTTATTTCACTTAGCATAATGCTCTCCAGTTCCATCCATGCTGTTGCAAAAGGCAAGAGTTCCTTTTTTTTTACCGCAGCATAGTATTCCATTGTGTATATGTACCACAGTTTTCTAATCCACTCATCTGCTGATGGGCACTTAGGCTGTTTCCAAATCTTAGCTATGGTGAATTGTGCTGCTATGAACATAGGGGTGCATATATCCTTTCTGATTGGCGTTTCTGGTTTCTTGGGATATATTCCTAGTAGTGGGATCACTGGGTCAAATGGGAGTTCCATTTTTAGTCTTCTGAGGTAGCTCCATACTGTTCTCCACAGTGGCTGCACCAGTCTGCATTCCCACCAGCAGTGCAGAAGGGTTCCTTTTTCTCCACATCCTCTCCAACACTTGTTGTTTGTTGATTTGTTGATGATAGCCATTCTGACAGGTGTGAGATGATAACGCATTGTCGTTTTGATTTGCATCTCTCGTATAATTAGTGACTTTGAGCAGGTTTTCATATGTCTTTCGGCCTTCTGTATGTCCTCTTTCGAAAAGTGTCTATCTAGGTGAGTTGCCCATTTTTTTATTGGATTGTTTATCTTCCTTTTGTTAAGTTTCATGAGATCCCTGTAAATGTTGGAAATTAAACCCTTATCGGTGGTATCATTGGCAAATATGTTCTCCCATGTAGTGGGTCTTCTTGTTGTTTTGTTGATGGTTTCCTTTGCTGTGCAAAAGCTTTTTATTTTGATGTAGTCCCATTTGTTTATTTTCTCTTTAGTTTCCATTGCCCTAGGAGCATTATCAGAGAAGAAATTTCTTCGGCATATGTTTGCGATTTCGCTACCTGTGGATGCCTCTAGTATTTTTATGGTTTCCCGTCTTACGTTTAAGTCTTTTATCCATTTTGAGTTTATTTTTGTGTATGGTGTGAGTTGGTGATCTAGTTTCATCCTTTTGCATGTATCTGTCCAATTTTCCCAACACCATTTATTGAAAAGACTGTCTTGACTCCATTGTATGTTCTTGCCTCCTTTGTCGAATATTAATTGGGCATAGTGGTTTGGGTCGATTTCTGGGGTCTCTATTCTATTCCATTGATCTATATGTCTGTTCTTGTGCCAGTACCAAGCTGTTTTAAGAACAGTGGCTTTGTAATACAGTTTGATATCTGGTATTGAGATCCCACCTACTTTGTTCTTTCTCAGGATTGCTGCAGCTATTCGGGGTCTTTTTTTATTCCAGATGAATTTTTGGAACGTTCGTTCTAGATCTGTGAAGTATGCTGTTGGTAATTTAATGGGGATTGCATTGAATCTATAAATTGCTTTGGGTAGTATGGACATTTTGATGATGTTGATTCTACCGATCCATGAACACAGTGTATTCTTCCATCTGTTTATGTCTTCCTCTATCTCTTTTTTCAGTGTCCTGTAGTTTTCAGCATATAAGTCTTTTACCTCCTTAGTTAAGTTTATTCCTAGGTATTTTAATTTTTTTGGTGCAATGGTAAATGGGATTGCTTCTGTAGTTTCACTTTCTGTAAGTTCACTATTGGTGTAAAGAAATGCCATGGATTTCTTAGCATTAATTTTGTATCCTGCTACATTGCCGAATTCATTTATTAAGTCTAATAATTTTTTGATGGAGTCTTTAGGGTTCTGTATGTACAGTATCATGTCATCTGCAAATAAGGACAGTTTTACTTCTTCTTTTCCAATCTGGATGCCTTTTATTTCTTCTTCGTGTCTGATCGCAATGGCTAGTACTTCCAGTACCATGTTGAACAGGAGTGGTGAGAGGGGGCATCCCTGTCTTGTTCCTGTTTTTAGGGGGAATGGTTTTAGTTTTTGCCCATTGATTATGATGTTGGCTGTGGGTTTGTCATATATGGCTTTTATTATGTTGAGGTATGATCCCTCAATTCCTATCTTGCTGAGAGTTTTTATCAAGAAAGGGTGTTGGATTTTGTCAAATGCTTTTTCCGCATCAATTGATATGACTATGTGGTTTTTCTCTCTCAATTTGTTTATGTGATGTATCACATTTATTGATTTGCGGATATTGTACCATCCTTGCATCCCTGGGATAAATCCTACTTGGTCATGGTGTATGATCTTTCTGATGTACTGCTGGATCCGATTTGCTAGGATTTTGTTGAGGATTTTGGCATCTATGTTCATGAGGGATATTGGCCTATAATTCTCTTTCATTGTATTGTCTTTATCTGGTTTTGGGATTAGGGTGATGTTGGCTTCATAGAATGAGCTGGGAAGTGCTCCTTCCTCTTGGATCTTTTGACATAGTCTGAGGAGGATAGGTTTTAGGTCTTCCTTGAATGTTTGGTAAAACTCCCCTGTGAAGCCATCTGGCCCCGGGCTTTTGTTTGCTGGAAGCTTTTTGATTACTGCTTCGATTTCCTCCATAGTTATTGGCCTATTGAGATTTTTAGATTCTTCCTGGTTAAGTTTTGGAAGGTTGTATTTATCTAGGAATATGTCCATTTCCTCCAGGTTGTCTAGTGTGTTGGAGTAGAGTTTTCATAGTATTTTCTAACAATCCTTTGTATTTCTATGGGGTCTGTTGTTATTTCTCCTCTTTCATTTCTGATTTTGTTTATTTGGGTCCTCTCTCTTTGTTTCTTGGTGAGCCTGGCTAGAGGTGTATCAATCTTGTTTATCCTTTCAAAGAACCAGCTCTTGGTTTTGTTGATCTTTTGTATTGTTTTTTTGGTCTCTATGTCGTTTATCTCCGCTCTGATCTTTGTTATTTCCTTCCTTCTGCTTACAGTGGGCTTTTTTTGTTGCTCTCTTTCTAATTCTTCGAGTTGTAGAGTTAGGTCATTTATTCTCATTGTTTCTTGTTTCTTGCAGTAGGCTTGTAGAACTATGAACTTCCCTCTCAAGACTGCTTTTGCTGTGTCCCATAGGTTTTGGATTGTTGTGTTTTCATTGTCATTTGTTGCCATGATGTTTTTTATTTCTTCTTTGATCTCACTGGTGACCCAGTCGTTGTTTAATAGCATGCTATTTAGTCTCCATGAGTTTGATTTTTTTGGATTGTTTTTGTTGTAGTTGATTTCCAGTTTTATGCCTTTGTGGTCTGAGAAGATACTTGATATGATTTCAATTTTCTTGAATTTGAAGAGACTTTGTCTGTGACCCAATATATGGTCTATCTTTGAAGATGACAAATGTGCACCCGAGGAGAATGTATATTCTGTGACTTTGGGGTGAAATGTTCTGAAGATGTCAATTAATTCCATCTGATCTAGTGAGTCATTTAGGATTGATGTTTCTTTGCTGAGTTTCTGTTTAGAGGATTTGTCCAGTGGAGATAATGGGGTGTTAAGATCCCCTACTATGATTGTATTGCTGTCGATCTCTCCCTTGATCTTCTCCAGAAGATTTCTTACGTATTTGGGTGCTCCTATATTGGGTGCATATATATTTACCAGAGTTATTTCTTCTTGTTGGACTGCTCCCTTTAGTATTATGAAGTGGCCTTCTTGATCTCTTTTTATGTCCTTCACTTTGAGATCTAATTTGTCAGATATAAGTATTGCTACCCCGGCTTTTTTTTCACTTCCATTGGCCTGAAAAACCTTTTTCCATCCCTTCACCATCAGTCTGTGTGCGTCTTTTTTTGTGAGGTGGGTTTCCTGTAGACAGCAGATATATGGGTCATGTTTTCTTATCCACTCATTTACCCTATGCCTTTTGACTGGGGAATTTAATCCATTTACATTTAAAGTTATTATTGATAGAAACTTGTTAGTCGCCATTTTTGAGAGTCCTTACTCTTAAGAAATTGAAGCTTTAGAAATAATTTAGTAATAAGAATGGTAATCATAACAGCACTTTCACTTTATATAGTGTTTTTATTTATATGATATTATTTGATTTTTACCATAACCAAAAGAGTCAGGAAAATAATTAAAAAAAAATTGATTTTTGAGAAAAAGAAGCAAGCTTTGAGACAGATTAGTAACTTACTTAATTTAGCAAAGTTAGTGAATAGCTGTGATATGTCTAAAATCTATAGTAACTCCAACTTATATTCATTTGAAAATAATGGTTCACATAGAATATTTAAAAGGATTCACCTTCACCATTCACTTTAACCAATGGCCATCCATAGATAGCCACTCTATAAGGTAGCACTTTTGTTATATCCACACCCTTATCATTGTCTTCATGTTAATATCCATGATATTTTTACTAATTGACTTATTCTGCCAGAAACCAGTATATCTTCACTTTATTAGGAAGTGTGTCAATGCTTTGGGATTTACTTAATACTAAGGAAACTTCCTCTTTCTAGAGCCAGACGCTCAATGCAGGAGCTGCCCCCTGGTGGTCAGTGTGCTCCCAAAGGGGGAGCGCTGCTCAGCCAGAAGCCAGGCTCATAGGTAGCAAGTGCAAAGGCGGTGGTGGGAGCCTCTCCTGCCTCTGCACCAGTGCTAAGGACTCCTCTGGCTGCGAGAGGGCACAGGCCGGGCTGAGAGACACCCCCCCACCCCCAGTGCACAAATGTCGTGCACCAAGCTTCTAGTAGAATAATATTTAACTCTAAACAAAGGACCTGCTGTGCAAACACATGTTAATCTTATCCTTCCCTAGAGATAACTTTAGGATAAAGAAGAGAATAGGAACTATATAATTTTATTATTTATGTAGTTTTTGACCCACATCTTAGTTAATTCTCTATTGATCATAAAGGAGAGAACAAAGAAGAAGGAACCAGTGACAACTCTCTTTTACTCTCTAAGTGCCTAGTCTCTACCATCTCTGTTTTTCAGATCTTTACAAATCACAGAAATCACATAAGGTATCCTAAATCCATGTAGTTTTGTGGATTGTGTCAGGATTGTACATTGTTTTGAATAACATTATCTGGTTTACCAGATGACTATGGTTGGGTGATTGATTCTACCTGCAGTCTTACTAGAAAGAAAGAAATGTTGCAGCCGAGGTGATTAAGCTACAGTTAGATTCTCATAGAAATGCATTACTTACTTTGATCACTGTGTATGTGCTGCAAGGTGTGACAAGCCAGGTCACGGAGTGATTGTTACATTTCTCCATAGGTCAGGTCATAAGTCAATGTCAGCACAAATTCCAAAGAGGGTAGCCTTCCGTGGCTCTTCTTTCTTTCTCCTCAAACTTTGGAAAACATAGACAACCCCAGGTGTACTCTCCTCTTGGAAAATGTCTCTTTATGCTCTAGAGAAATCCTACCTTGACAATGATCCATCACCATTAGCTTAGTCACTGGATATTTCAAGCACCTTATTGGTGACAAATTGGAAATTGAACAAAGTTGTTAAGTGCCCCAAATCAATGCAGTGGTAAAATACTCCCAGTATCTAAGAGCCCTCTTAATACCAAGAATGGGAATTTCTCTACAAATCATCCCACTCTTACCCTAGGAAGGTTATTGTTTTTATATGGAACCAAATTAGTGCAAAGGAAAACAGAAGCACAGCAATCTTTCCTGATTCCTTATCTTTTTTTAAAAAAATATATATATTTTATTGATTTTTTACAGAGAGGGAGAAAGAGGGATAGAGAGTTAGAAACATCGATGAGAGAGAAACATCGACCAGCTGCCTCCTGCACACCCCGCACTGGGGATGTGCCTGCAACCAAGGATCATGCCCTTGACTGGAATTGAACCTGGGACCCTTGAGTCCGCAGGCCAACGCTCTATCCACTGAGCCAAACTGGTTTAGGGCCTGATTCCTTATCTTAATACTAGAGGCCTGATGCACAAAATTTGTGCACTCATGGGGGGTCTCTCAGCCTGGCCTGCACCCTTTCGCAGTTCAAGAGCCATCGGGGATGTCTGACTGCCCTCTTAGGCCTAAGCGGGCAGTCGGACATAATTAGCAATGCTGCAGAGACAAAAAAGTCTCCTGCCACCAGCCTGGCTTCTGGTTGAGCGGAGCTCCCCCTGTGGGTGTGCACTGACTACCAGAGGTAGCTCCTGCATTGAGCGTCTGCCCCCAGGTGGTCAGTGCATGTCATAATGACCGGTCATTCTGCCGTTTGGTCAATTTGCATATTAGCCTTTTATTATATAGGATACAGCAGCAGACCCAAAGCTGGCCCTTTATTATGCCTTGAAAGGGTGTACTTAAAATGCTCACCAGTCTGAGACTGTATGATATTGTAACTCAGTTTTTCATGTGAAAACTAACAAGTGTATTTTGAAGAGTGTCTGATGCAATGTGATGCATCGTCAGCAGAGTCTGTAGAAATTGGTCATTTTGTTATCTTCATGAAGAGATCTAGGACCCATTTCATTTTAGAAATCCGTGTGTAACCAATTTTGGCATCAATTTCAACACCAACTTCAACAGCAGGAAAACTGAAGCTGCCTATATATGAGGCTGCATTCATCTCAACCACCTCCAACCTTCCCCCCAACTATGCTAAGCTCTAGGAAAGCATGAACACGAGCCTGATAGGAGGAAAAGGACATAAAACGGAAGCCCAGACCTTACTCTTGTATGAACCATCATCCATTGATGTCAAATGGTTAGAATGAGAAATGCTGATGTTTAAAACCAGCTTTTAAATGATGTTGGTGAAAACGTTAAAAAAATGGTTAAAAAACACCTTCCTTCGGATGCTTCATTAAATCCCATATCAGCGAAGCCCATGGTGGGCCTTTTGAGGGAGTTTCATTTGACTGTTTTAACTTTTGAGATAAGTGATTTTTCACCCTTTGAAAAAGAGCAGCTTTGAAAATGTATTCAAATACCAATGAGTCTTTTGCATACGAAGAAAATGCCCAGCCCCAGCCTCACCTGTCCACACCGCAGGCTCCTAGAACAGAGCACTGCTGGGTGGGCTTTGAAGACCTTTGAAGTCCATGGCAGCCTGAAAAGGGAAGCAAAAGTGGATTTGGCTCCAAGAAGAAAATTAAGCTAACCTAGTGCCTCATAATAAATGAAGTTACACACCAGCTTCACTAGAGAGGTAAATCATTTTTAGTTAGCATAGCAATGGAATAAGAAAAAAAAAAGAAAAAGAGAAACTGGGAGTGCTAAAGTTTCTTGAAAATAATTTATAGCCCTAACTATGTATTAGTTTGCTAGGGATGCCATAACAAAGTACTAGAGATTAGGTGACTTGAACAGAAAGTTACTTTGTCACAGTTCTGGAGGCTGAAGTCCAAAATCAGGTTGTCGGCAAGGTTGGTTTCCTCTGGGGACCAGAGGGAAAATCTATGCTCCCACTCCTCCTTGGCTTTCAGATGGCCACCTTCTTGCTGCCTCTTCACATGGCTGTCCCTCAGTCCACATAACCCTGATGTCTCTCTGGGTGTCCAAATTTCCTCTTATAAAGACACCAGTTAGATGGGACTAGGGCCCACCCTAACTACCTCTTTTAAAGGCCCTATTTTCAAATACAGTCATATTCTGTTAGGGCATCAATATATAGATTATGACATGGGGACAATTCAGCCTCTAAGAAGTAATCTTAAGATACTTCTTAAAATTCTATGGGGTTTTCCTGATTTGGTTTTGCATTTTGTTTTTGCCATATTGCTGCCAAATAAAGGTTTCTGAAACTGGCATGGTATGGTTGCTTTCTCTACAGCAGCTTTTCAATGTCAACACTATCGACATGTGGACGGTTTAGTTCTATGTTGTTAGTTCTTTTCTGCATTGTAGAATATTTAACATCATTTAGTGCCTCCACCTACCAGATGCCAGTAGTACCACCCTGTAATTATACCAACTTAAATCGTTTCCAGACATTGCCAAATGTTCCCTGGGGTGCAAAATATCCCCCAGTTTAGAACACGTGCCCCTAAAGAAAAGGAAATTTTAAAAATGGGATAATTAAGAAAGCGTTGAGCCTGCATAGGGTTTATTCTGACTTTTCTTCTGTTAAATACCTATCACCTTTATTGCTAGAGTGGCTGGTTTGCGTTCTGGCTCTAATATATGCTAGCTATGTGATTTTTGGTCATTTTCTCCTAAAATGAAGATATTTCTGTGTCCTAGTTTTACATTTTGTAAAATGGTGATGTTGATTGTGCACTCCTCTTAGGTTTTTGGTGATAACAAATAATGAACTCGCATAGTGCCTGGCACACATCTATCCTGGAAGCCTTCTGTTGTAGCAGCAGCGGCTGTAATAGAATCCTAAACTATGAATAGGGTGGCCCCAGGTCTAAAATGTGCAATGACCCAGAGCTGAGCTGAACTTTACCTTGTAAACCCAACAGATGTACTATTTGACAATACTTGAGAATAGGGCTTTTAATTGGTGATCCATGATTAAATGTCAGCCTGATAAATAAACTCCCAAAAATCTGCATGCAATTTTTAAAGAATGTGGGAACATATATATTTTTCTGAAGAAAGGACCATACATTTTAATCATAGTCACCAACAGTCCCATATACCACAAAAATGCAAAGAAGTGCTGCTTCAGATATTAACGAATCAAAATGTTAAATTCAAAAACTGGTCTTCATGGGTAAAAAATGTGAACATGATAAATCACTAGCTAACCTAGTCATGGAAAACCGATATGAAATACAAATACACAAAATAAGAAACAGAAGCAGAGAAATTAATATACAAACAGAGGAAATGAAAGGAAAACTCCTAAGAGACTGCTTTGTTCATCTCTATGCTAATAAATAAATATGCATTATATATTTAGATATTATTGTGTGTAATCATAAAGTGAATGATGCTTTGACCCTAGTCTCTGGCCTCTCTATTCTCATCCTGTGACAGTGTGTGGCTTTAGGAAGACCAGTGGCCTCCTGACCTGTGGCTGTAGCCTCGATCCCTCAGCAGGTCACTGGCTGGAAACTTCTCCCAATATCAGGGGACCCTGTGTCCCTGGACAAGGGCCCCAATACCCAGTAATCCCTTGAGGTAAACTTGTGGACCATGGTAGTTTGTAATTTATATAAAGCATCTGACTGTGTCTGTCTTCCTATTATGTATCAATTAAGGCTGTGTGTTTAAAAGAAGGCAATTTTCTTGTTCCTTCTCAGATACACACAGGGCTCCTATTTCAATGAGGAATGACACTGTACTTAGTAGTGCTCACTAGAAGCATCTCCATTAAGGCATTAGAGTCAGGATTATGCCACTATGCCCTTTATCACCAATGCTGCTTAGCCTAGTATTGGAATATTAGCCAGCTAAATTAGAGAAAAAAATGTATGAATTGCCCTAGGTGGTTTTGCTCAGTGGGTAGAAGGACTAAAGGATCCTGGGTTTGATTCTGGTCAAAAGCACATGCCTGAGTTTCAGGCTCAATCCCCAGTGTGGGGCGTACAGAGGGCAGGAGATTGGTGATTCTCTCTCATCATTGATGTTTCTATCTCCCTCTCCCTTCCTCTCTAAAATCAATAAAAATAATTTTAAAAAATAAAAATTATATGAATTATGAAAGTTGGAAAGGAACTTGTAAATTATCACATTTAGAAAACAATGTTTTTTTGTGTGTGTGTGTGAAAACTCCAAGAAATCAAACCTGTATAAAACTCTTGAAAATGATAGTTCACTAATTTAATTATTTAAACTTAATGTACTATGTTTACATATGTACACAAAACAATCACAAAATATGGTGACTATGGTACATTTTACAATAGCAAAGGGAAATATTTTTAAATTAGATATTATATATATATATATATATATATATATTTAATAAATATAGATGAATTATTTGTATAAGGTACTGTTTAAAAATACTGGCTCTGAAGATATGAACAGAATAGCTCAGGATATCAGAAGGGGACTTACTTTTCATTTTTACCACTCTACAAGTCTGAGATTTCTACCATGCAGATAGATTGCCTTCTTAAATTGCATAAGTAAAGTATATTTGCAAATAATCATTTATTTTGATTAGTAATACCAGTGGTCACAATATCCCCAATTAAACTTTCCTTGCAAGAACAATAATAAGTTTAATTGAAAATGACTTAAACCACACAATGGAATTAGAGCCACAAATAATTTAAATGGGGTTAATGTAAGAAAAATTATCTACAATAAACAATAAATAATATTTATTATACTTCTTATGTAAACACACATTTCCTCCCTGGTAAAGAACTGAAAAAACAAACAAAAAACAACTCTTAGTAAAAATATATTCAGCAGTTCTGGGGCAGATTCTTTCAGCCTACATTCTCCAAATTACCGTTTGTTGTCTGTTGCAACCAGAAGATGCTGCATGCTAATTCAGCCTTCATTTGCATCATAGCCCTTATTAATATGTTTAAAACTGTATTCAATCTCTTTTAAGGTTCACTTTAAGTCACAACAGCTATCAAAGTTAGTCATAGTATACTCAGACCAATACTTTGTGCATTTGCCTTTCAAAGTATTCTTTGAATTTCTCTCCATGTTCTCACCTCTCTGCTCTAAAAAACCACTCAATCCCCATTATGGGGAGTGATGTCCCACTATTTCTCTGCTCCTTCCATGATATGGAAATAAAAGGTAGTTTCTCCCTTTTAGAGGGAAGAGTAATTTCCTGATGAAGGAATGAGCTGCAAAAAAAGAACCTGCCATGCATACCTAGGCACACTATACCACTGTCTGCATAGTGCCATGAAGCCTTTAAGAGGACCATAAACATCTTAGTAGTTTTACTCATTACTCATCCCATGTGCAATACAGTGCTGGCTACAGAAATATTTTACCATGTTCTTATTGTTTTCATGTTTATCATCTTACTTCTCTCAACAAACTTTGAAATGGTTATGAGAAGACTGGGCAGCTATACCTCTATTCATGTAAGAAAACATTGTCATTGATAATCAATGTGTCTAGATACTGAACTCATTTTTTCTCATTAAGAGAGAAAGTTAATGTTAATCATCTCCAGGGAAATTAGTAGACAATGGAGCAGAGTGGTTAAGAACATAGACTACGGTGACAAATAGTCTTGGATTTAGGGCATGGCTTTGCCATTGATTGGAAAGTTAGTAAGTACTCTAATTGTCATTTTCCTTATAAATATATATGAATCAGAATAACACTTTGTTCATAGAGTTGATTATTTTTTCATCCAACAGACAGTTATGAGGATCAAAAATGTGAAATAAGCCAGTTAGAAAAAGGCAAGTATCGCATGGGGGATAGATTCCACTCATATGTGGAATCTAATAAATAAAATAAACTAATGAACAAAGAACAAATAAAAGAGCAGCAATGTGACAAACAGTATGGAACTATGGTAATTAAAAGCAGAAAAAATAATTTTTCTCATGGGGGTTAAAGTCCAGTTAAGGAGACAGAGATTCTTCAAATGATAATACCACTAAGTAAAATTAGCATCACTAGAGTTACAATGATGCAGAGTTCTGTTGCCGGAGCATCAAACTCCCACTATCTCTGGGCCTTCTCACTTACTGCTGCCTTTGCGTGGGCTGATCCTCCCTCAAGGATCCCCGTCCTCTCTTTATTCTGTCTCTCTTCAAATGTCACTTATTACAGAATCCTTCCCTGACCTCTTTGTCTACAGTAGCCCCATGCTCATTTCTCTCACCTCTTATCCTGCTACTTTTTCTCCAAGCACTTAATCCATCTGACCTTGAATATTTGTTTATGTATTATCTGCCTTCCATCATCAGATCATAAGCTTTGTGAACATCAGAGCTTTGTCTGCTGTGTTACCTGCTATATTCCACATCGAGAGAAATGATGGGCACAAAATGAGCACTAAAGAAATATATGTAAGTAAATTATAGATAGACTAGAGGCTGGGTGCATGAAATTCATGCGGGGGGTGGGGTCCCTCAGCCTAGCCTGCACCCTCTCCAATCTGAACCCCTCAGAGGATGTCTGACTGCCGGTTTAGGTCCAATCAGCAGTCGGACATCCCTCTCACAATCCAGGACCACTAGCTCCCAACCACTCCCCTGCCTGCCAACCTGATATCCCCTAAACCACTCCCCTGCCAGCCCAATCAATGCTTAACTGCTCCCCCGCTAGCCCGATCGCCTCCAACTGACCTCCCCTGTCGGTCTGGTCACCCCCAACTGCCCTCCCCTGCTGGCCATCTTGTGGTAGCCATCTTTGACCACATGGGGGTGGCCATCTTGTCCAAGGGTGTGGCAGTCAATTTGCATATTACCTCTTTATTATATGGGATAAATAAGTTAAGTAACATTAGGGAGATTTGGAGTTAGTGCAGGCTTCCTGAGAAAGTGATGCTTGGCAGTGGCAGAAGAAATAGAGGCTAATCATGCAAAGTTCTGTAGGATGAGCACTCCAGATAGGAGACAGCAGATTCCAAGGCTTGTTACGTAGCCACATGTGTTAGGTCACAGGTCCAGAGCAAGACTAGTGTAACTGCACCAATGTAAGTGGAGGGAATTCTAAGGAAAAAAAAAATGAGAAGGAGCTAAACTTTCCTGGATTTTCAAGGTCATGTTAGGTGCTTTTGTTTTCATATCAGTAACAAGGAGACTTAAAGAGTTTGAAAGGGGAAAGGGATGATGACAGGCAAAGATGTGATCAGGCTTTTTATTTGAAAAATCTCACTTTCACTGAGATTGGCGGGTTTGGTAGACAAGACAATGACCCTCTAAAGATGCCCCGGCAATTAATCCCCTGAACCTGTAAATGTGTCCGGCCACATGGAAGGGGCCATAAGGCAAGGGATGCTCACAGCCTCCAGAAGTTAGAATAGGAAAGGGAGTGGATTCTCCCCTAGACCCTTCAGAAAGAAAGGCAGCTCTGCCAACACCTTGCTTTTAGCCCAGTGAGACCCATTTGGGATCTCTGATGTTGAGCACTGTAAGATAAGTGACTATTTTTGTAAGCCAATAGCTTGTGATAAATTGTTAACAAGAGCAGCAGGGCACTAATACAAAGAGGGTTGCAAGAGTAATTGTCTTATGAATTATGAGATTATATACATGAAGCAATGGTTAAAGTGCCTGGTCATAATAAACTTTCATGAACTGTAAACTTCTGCAGATGTTTTTGTCATTGACATCATTTATAAGGTTATTGACATCACTAAGAAACACATGTGTATTGAATCCAAGGAGCTATATCAAATGTAGCTTTTTCTAAACTGAAAACTGTAATTAAACAATATTTTAATCTTTATGAGTTCTTATCAAAGAACCTAATGGACCAAAATTGACCTTTAAGACCTTGACCCTCTTCACCTTTTCCAAGTTGTAGATTCAGATAAGCAGTGCAGAGCATGATATGTGTAAGAGCCATTTTGCGTTCTTCCTTCCTTAAGTTGCTATAATATCTGCACCATTGGGCTCTGCTGCTGACACACAGGAGGCTCTAAGGGAGGGAACAGGCTACTCTGTACTCAGACATTGTAAAAAAAATCATTTTGATGGTTTTTATATGCCCGCCTTACGAAGAGATTCAAATTAAAAGCAAATTGTGTTCACTCAAATGTATAACAGTATAGCACTAGTCAATGGACAGACAACTGTCACAGACTGGAACAGGAAATAACAGATCCTAGAACATTAAAACCCTGAATTAATAGATAAGCAAAAGCACTTTCTCTTTACCCCAAGGATTATAACCATCAGCTGTAAAAATAATTAGGCACATGTGATGGCAAATGACAGCTTTCTCAGTTTCTCTGGAGCACTTGAACCGCTCAATCTATTAGGGTGTGCCATCCGCTTGCTATTGTTTCTTTTTGATGACACCAACTTACACGTCTAATCATTATTTAACAGAACCTAGTGCAAAATGTTATAGAATGAAGAGCCATTAGTAGCTTTTGACAAAGGAAGCTGCCTTAATTACTTAAAAAACTAAGCCTTACTTTAAAAAAACAAACAAAAAACAACTGTAATGTATTTGAAGAAGAAGAAGGAAAAAAGAAGATTTCAAGGCATTCTACTTGTGTTTTTATCCTTCCGGAAACTGGAAGAACTAGTCCTGTCCTTAGCTGCAAATGGCTCTTTCGGAGGAGTCTAACCCTACTAGATGCTTTCTATCAAAAACAGCTCAATGATGCTTCAAAGATGCCTTTGAGAACCACTCAGTATAGTAGCTGTTCTGATGTGATTTCAAAGCCAGAGAGAGACATTATCATGGAAACAAGATATTGGCTTATTTGAATTTCATCTGTTTCTGCTGCTTATCTCTTCCTTGTGAAGTGATAATGCGCCTTTATGGCTTTAGCCTTTTTCTTCTTTACCAAAATGTATTGTCAGGGAGAAAATATGGTGATTCTAGCTACGAGTAACTAAGACAGATGGAATTCTAAACTACAAAGATTCCATATTCCTATATAAGAAGAGTTTTCTATGTACCCTTTGGAATTCTATCTTTGAAATTCTATCATGAAACCTGATAAAAACAGTTTGTAATGGACAGCAGAAATTCTTATTTGATTTGGTAATCAACAGAGGTTTCAATAGGGGGTAATCACATCATTCTAAACTGTGATGGGATTAAAAACACTATAAACAATATATTCTATTAACTAAGTTTTTTCTGAAAAATCTTCGTTAGGGGACAAACTGAAAATTTTGTTTTTTGTGCGTATCACAATATGTTGCAAAATTTATAAGGCAATACAGGAGTGGTCAAAAGTAGGTTTATAGTTAATATACTATAATACAATAATTAATTAATATATAATAATACATGAAAAAAACATTTTGCATACTGACAATGGTAAACCTACTCTTGCCCACCCTTGTATCTGCTCTGTGCCAAATAGAAAGTCTTGGATTGCCCTAACTGGTTTGGCTCAGTGGATAGAGCGTCAGCCTGGGGACTCAAGGGTCACAGGTTTGATTTCAGTCAAGGACATGTACCTTGGTTGTGGGCACATCCCCAGTAGTCGGTGTGCAGGAGGCAGCTGATCGATGTTTCTCACTCATCAATGTTTCTCACTCTCTATTCTTTTCCCTTCCTCTCTGTAGAAAATCAATAAAATATATTTTAAAAAAATGTTTTTAACAAGAAAAAAAAAAAGAAAGTCTTGGATTAATGAGTAGCTCCAAAACAGGATGTCTTCTGGTTTTGCATAAACAGAAAAGTTAGGGAGGGATGTGTCTACTCAACCATCCTAAATGGGCTGTACACAAAGAGCATTAAAAGTTGGGATTTGGCCGAAACCGGTTTGGCTCAGTGGATAGAGCATCGGCCTGCGGACTGAAAGGTCCCAGGTTCGATTCCGGTCAAGGGCATGTACCTGGGTTGCGGGCACATCCCCAGTAGGAGATGTGCAGGAGGCAGCTGATCGATGTTTCTCTCCCATCGATGTTTCTAACTCTCTATCTCTCTCCCTTCCTCTCTGTAAAAAATCAATAAAATATATTAAAAAAAAAAAAGTTGGGATTTGCATCCAGTTTGGATGTATGCTAAGTTCTGAATTATAGTGGAGTTGACCTATGTAAAATGCTGCTATTCGGGCATTTATTGTATTTCTAGGATAATGTGAAATCTAGAAGGCCTCAAGTCTTGGTGTATTTAAGAAAAACACACCCGGATGTGTGTGTGTGTGTGTGTGTGTGTGTGTGTTGGGGTAGATGCACATATATTCTCTGCATATTCCTTCAACTGGAATGAACAAAGAATTAAGGGTATTGTTTGGGCACCAATGTGGTTCTATGCAATTGTGGCTCCTTCTCCTTCCCCTTCCCGTAATTACTTAGGATTTGATGTGCTGGATTGTTTTATTAAGTCTAAGATTGTATGGACAACCTATCAGAGCTTTTGGCTCTGACTTTATTTGATCAACTAGAAAGGTCATTAGCACAGTCCATTTATATGGCTGTCAAATAAGGGTCAAAAGATTAGTGATAGAGTGCTAATGGCGATGGCCCTAAGAAAAACGCCAGCTGCTATTCAGTTAACACCCAGGGAGGCATCCATTCTGTACCCATGAGGAGAAATTTATCTTCATTTTTAAAAGAACAGTTATTAATGACCTTATAATTTTCCATGATTCTGTGTCTTCAAATTATATATCCCTTGCCTCTACTACAGACTATCAATGTTTCCCAAACCTTTTCTAATATTCTTTCCAAGCTGGGCTTTGGCTATCAGGTGACTGATCCAGACTCTCTGTATAGTGTTGTCTGGTTGTCTTTAGAGATGATCCAAATGACATCAAGATATTTTGTACATTGTAGAAGGTTGTTTTTTTTTGGTTTTGTTTTCAATTTTAACAAGAGCTTGGCTCTCTAATTGTTAGTAATATTTCATCGTGTAGTGTAATTCTCTCATGTAATGAATGACATTAAGTGGAGCAGTGAGTATTTAATTTCTTCTCTAATTGAAATGCATTAGTGTAGGGGCCAGTGTTTAACTGTTAGATTCTGTTGAATCTTTTCTGCAGGTAATTTTACCAACTCCTATAGCTGATGGCAAAGTATATATCTTTCCATGGAAATGTATCATTGCTGATTGTCCTGTGTATAGAGAGTGGGAGGGGAGGCAAGAAAGAAGAAAAAAATCTTGATATCTTAATATCTGAAACCAACTTGAAGAATATCTGGGGGGGTGTATTCTAAGAATGACATCAGTTCAGTGTCTTTTAGTATTCCCAAGCATATTGTCACTGCCAAATGTCACAGCTTTTCATGTTTGGTTTTTTTTTTTTTTTTTTGGGGGGGGGGGGGTTTGCTGGTGGTTAAAGAATGATAGACTCTCAAGTCCTTAGACTGTAAGATGAAATCAGGAATTTCTTTGATCTTACTTACCTCACTACATTTTTTTAAATTATCATTTTTGATGGATGCTAAAACTAATCCTCTAATTTCCTTTGCTTGGTAGTTTATTCTTATAAAAGATGCAATTGCAATAAAGCTGTTTTAATATATTCTCAGAAGTGTCACGGTGCGGAATTTATGGGCTACTTCTCACTACGTAAAGTGATAATAGTTCCTGTTTCCATGTGACAGTATTCCTCCAAAAACTACCTATGCTGATTGATTTCCCTCAAAATCTGTGAAGGATTCCAGACCCTAATGTAATTCTTAATTCCATTGTCAATTGGGTTTTACTACTTGCTGTATGAATTCGGATACAGGGGGTAGTCTTGGGTTCACAGTGTGAATGGGGAATGGGCATTGAAGGGGGTAGATCCTAACTTCTCAGCGTCCAAGTGCTGATATGGTCATTTATTGTAAGTCTTTTTATCAGTGGGTTAGTGGCCCAGGGCAAGTACCAATATTAGAACTGAGATAAATTAAGTCTGGAATAAAGAATTTGAACTTTATCCTTGTGCCCAAGGTATACGAGTTTTATTTTTGACTATTTGCATCATAATAAAAAAGATATAGTGTATGATTTAGGAAACTCATATACAATAAGCCCAATTTTCTCATTGGACAGAGATTCAGGTTATATGGATAGGGATTGGGTTTCAACCTCTGGGTCCAAAATCAACTTTAAGAGAGAAATTTTTAAAGGAATATATTTTCTTATAATGCTGATAATGGTGTAAGGTTTTGTGATAGATACTTATAATAACATAATCTGTATCCATAACTCTGTCAGAGCCAGACAGGCCTAGGTTCAGATCTTTGTGTCAGCAGTTACTAGCTATGGAGCCTTGGAAAGGTAAATATCCCTTTCAGAATCCCCACCTTTAAAGTAGTTGATGAGAGAATTAAATGGAATACGAATGCCTCAACCAAACAAATGCTCAATAAATGGTTAAAGTAGCCCACCAACAGTGGTAATAAGCTAGACAGAGTGATAGGTACTTTGCATAAATTATCTAATATACAAAACAACCCTGGGTGTTCGGTGGTGTTTTGGATGACTATTTTTAAATATATATTTTTATTGATTTCAGAGAGGAAGGGAGAGAGAGAGATAGAAACATCTATGATGAGAGAGAATCACTGATTAGCTGTCTCCTACATGATTCGATCAAGTCTGCAACCCAGGCATGTGCCCTGACCAGGAATTGAACCATGACCTCCTGGTTCATAAGTCAACACTCAACCGTTGAGCCACACAGGCCTGGCTGCAGGCCCCATTTTAATTGTGACATTGTTAACTTCAAAAATATTAAACAACCTGTTAGTATTTGAGCCCCCAAAGTCATCATGGTGAAGTTGATGGTGATGGTAAAGAAGATGATGTGGGTTCAGACTGTGGGCAAGGCAGAAATCAGACCAGATCTTTCATTATGTGTGATCTCTTCCTCCTTGCATGCTTTCTGTAGATGTGCGATCTCCCACAGATCCTAGTCTCAACACAAAGAAGGAGCAAACTCAATCATGGCTGGCTAAGATTTCAGTTGGTGTCGCTTTGGGGAGACGAACTGAATCAGAAAAGCCAATAGCAGAAAATGAACTAGAGAGACCATCATTCAAAAAGAAAACCAGGGCTTAAAACACTGAGATTTTTGGCAGATGCTTGCATTTCAGAGACAAGTATTTACTTTTCTGGAGGATTTTCATCTAGTTATCTTACCTCCTTGAGTAAGCTGAAATTTGAGTTACCTGAAAGAGTATTTGTTTCCTGCCAGTAAAGCATGAAGGCCACATATCTTTGAAAATATTTGCATAAAGAAAGAGTGAAAAATAAACATAATATTAAGCAAAGAATTATTGACTGCATTTTAGGTAGAGATTGTGACAAATCTGAATGAAGTCACTTTGAGTGAAGCCAATACTCAATTATCCACAGGTATTAAAATGCTTACAATAATTCATAGCATAAGGCAAATGTATTTCATCTTCCAAATATGAAAACAAACTAAAATCAAACAACAAAATCTGTGTAAGTCTGCTCTGATGCACACACACGCACAAATAGAGTAGATGTTAGAGTACTTGGATCCTTGTACTATTTTTTAAAGTAATTTTCTGAGTGAATTTATTCAAGTCATGTATTTTCTCTAGGTTTGTTTATCTAATAAATGATGGGAAGTGATATATATGTCTTTCATAGTCTCTTCTATCTCAAAATTCATGAAAGCCTATGTTTCTATGGAAATATATTTATCATCTATTTCTCCTTCAAAAATATATTGATATGCCATTTTATGCATAGCGTTTGGGGTTCTACAGTGTCAGGAACAAAAGGTGAAAGTGGTGAAGAGCCATTCTTTATTTGAAGGAAGTTTTAAGACCAGTTGGCATGACTCCCTTAGATGAAAGTCATAGTCAGCATCTCTCTATAGCTGCCATTGCTCCGTTTCCCTATTCCACAACTGAATTCATAGATAATTGAAGGATTATGATTAAATCCATAGGCTAGGCTTCATGTAACATCTCATTGTGTTGCCTTATTCACATATTGCTTAAATTGGGCACTATAACCCCCTGTTAAAGTATTCCTATTTCCACTGATTTACTCACTGAGTCTTTAATGGATAGTTCCATAAAAAAAACATTGAGCTAGATGCTGAGTATGTATTGGAAGAAAAAAAACAACTCAGTGTTTATCACAATCAGATTGGGAAGGTAGAGAATAGCAGGAAAACAAAAAAAAAAAATTAGTTCCTAATAATAAATGTAGATTTCATAGATGTGCACAAATGAAGTAGTAGAATTATAAAAATGACAGGAATGAACTATTAAGATAGAACCTTCAGGCTGGTGGCATTAAGCTGATTTGAAGGTTGACCTGGAATCAGCCATGGACAGAGTGAAAGGAAAGAGAGGAACCTTGAAGCAGTGGTTCGAGCTCGTGTTCTGATTGGAGAAGTGGTCTGTGATGAGGCTGGGCAGGCAGTGGGGTGACAGTGGCAGGACTTTGGAGACTGTGCAAAGTTTCTGGTTATTGTTTTCAAAGCACAGAAGGAAGTTGTTGAAGAATAATAAGTAGAAAAATAATATGTTATCACCCTTGTGGAAGGCAGCGAAAAGCAAATCTGTACCGTAATGCTTGGGTCGTCCTCCCAATTGGCCATTTCATAGTGCCCATTCTATTGGCAAGAAAACTAGAGTTTAAGAAACTTGAATAGTCAGCCCAATGTTCCCACAACTGTAAAGTGGGGGAGTCACAAAGTAACCAGTTTCTTCTGACCAGCAAGTCAGTGCCCTTTCAACTAGGCCAGTCTGCCTAGGTGATGCATCCGTTTCACCGTAGGGTGGTGGAGAGCATGGACTTACCTACTAATGAAGGATCACGAATGGAGACCTAGTTGCAGAGCGATGTGCTGGGCAGAAATAAGCACCATAGGAAGTAGGTTTTGAAGAGTCCAGGATGTAATACCAGTGGGTTGTCAGAGAGAAAATCACTTGTCAGAGAGAAAATCACTTGGCCTTGGGCATTGACCAGAGGCCAGGCGAGTGGTGAGTGACAGATGAAATGCAGGCTTCTGAGTACAGGCTTTGTGGAATGATCAGAAACAGAAAACATGGAGTTCGGGCAACTTCAGGAACTTGCAGCAGAGGTGATAAGTCTAAGGCCAGAAGGGAAGTTGGAAATGGTCTGGACTGAGATTTTATTTTTTAAGAGTGAAGTGGGAAGGAATAAAAACACATCACTTGTATGTCAGTCCTGTTTTGACACAGAAGGCCAACCAATTTGCTTCTTTTGTATTTCACTTAGTCCTTATACTTTTATTTTGGCCTAATGAATCTCTAAAACATTTATGCAGCATTAGACATTGCGACAGATGCTAGTGTGTATTAAAATACATGAACTTAGATTAAAATATGTCAAGAGTAATTCTTTTAGAATCGACTGAACCTACTTATAACACTATTTTTGTTTTAGAAGTAATATATGTACATGATAGTCAAATAGTACAAAAGGCACACATTTTTATAAAGTAACAAAAGCCTCTCACTCAGAACATTTCCCTGCCCATACACACATAGCTACATGTATACACTCTAGAAATAGCTGTTGTCAGCAGTGTTTCAATGTGTCTCCCTTTGAAATTTCTGTGGTTTTAAGAAGATATAGAGAAACACACACACTAAGCTAACCAGGGTATCCTCATCTCCTCTGCCATTCTCTTCTGTGAACCCAGTTTGAGTCAAAATGTTACCAGAGTTTCAGTCTTTCTTTCTTCCTTCTATGGACCTGTTTTGCTGGTTACCACAAGGGTAGGGGACTCTAGAGTTGGTGGCCATAATGGTACCAATGAGGAAAAGAGAAGTGAAGCTATTGGGATATGTTGGCAAGGATCAGGTAATAACACCTGCTCTCGCAGCCCTGACCAAGTAAATGATGTTCTCACACCTTTCTCCATCACATCCTTACCATCTCTATCAAAAACAGAGCCCCTTGCCTTCTTCACTGAATGTGACAATGGGAGAAATGAATTCCCGTTTTAAAGGGTCAATTCCCTCTTTTGCCATAATTAATAGTCTCTTCTCCTCCGGCCATGTGTATCTTTCCAGTAGAGCTGCTACTGAGTTAAATTATTTTAATTTAAGCTGAAATGAATCCCTCTTGTATCACTTGAGACATTGCCCATGAAAATATGATTATACTCCTTTGCTTGTGAATAGCACCTATACATGTTACTACAAATCACAGAGTTTTTCTTTTATGAATTAAACATGAGGCTCATTCTTCATGATTGACCTATTCCTTTGGAAAGATTCTAATTCTTACTGTTCTGAGGTCTCTATAAAATGACATAAGATTATCATTTCCTTTGCCCTAAACCAAGGTCATAAGCAAATTTCGGCTACCTGGAAGATGAAGATAAAATGATCCCTGACCTCCCAAAGCCATGCCCTGTACCATTTGTCTGAAACCCTGGTTTTATATAATCTCCATGTTTCACTTGACCCCTTAGGTATCTTCTTATACTGCTATCTTTTGTATGCACTTATATCTCTTAAGCAACCTGAAGGCAAAAATCAAGTGTATTAATTTTTCAAACAATCTTTTTTATAAGATAATGGTGGCTACAGTTTAGGAATCAAACCAGAGCTGTTTTGGCATGGTCATTCTTGGATCTCCTTGATAGTTTTGGCAACCCTTGGGGGTCCACACTCCTTTCTGATTGAACTTGGTTTCCCAAGGATGAAATAAAGGAAAAAGGTTTATGTTTGAAAGAACCCAATGGAGGTTATTTTTTAAAGACTGCAGCATAATGAAGCTAGCCCAGATTTTGTAATTCTGGTGTGTGATCATTTATGAGATTAGGCAACCATAGCTCTCCAACTAATGAGAAAAGGAGATGAAAGTATGTGAAGGGCAGGAAGTGGGGATGGGAGCCTTGTGAGGTTGGGTCCCAACCTAAATATGAAAACAGAGGGATAATCAGGGAACAGAGTAAAGATCAGGGCTGGACCAAGAGGGGAATCCAAGAACAAATCACCCACTTCCAATCTCGCCTCAGGGCTCCAGGACCTAATTAGGTTACAATGGTTTAGTTCTTTATTTTTTATTATAGGAAAGAAGGTGAATAGTTAAGAAATTCTGATTCCTAATACAATCTAAATGTGACCTCACTAGTCTTTTGGAATAGGATTGTCTTTATTGTAGCAGGGAAAGATTTCAAAGGCCACAGTGTCCACCAGCTCTACCACTGACACCGATAACTGTGGTTTAAAGGGTGATAATGATTCCCAAATGACAGTGTACAAATATTGTTTCTTACTGCAAATGTCCCTTCATAATTCTCTGTGGGAGGATGGAGAGCAATATAAAAACATGGCAGTTTGCATAGAGGAACATAATTTTGCTCACTTTAATTACTGCAGCCAGTCTTGGTATATTCTCAGTAGTAGGATATTCACCATCCAACAGAAGCTTAGATTTCCTCAGTAATATTCAGGACAGACGGAATCAAATTGCTCGTTCTGTGCCTCTTTGGAATATGACAGACCTCACATTAATGCAGGTAGGTGCAACTCTAAGATCTAAGGGGAGCCAAACTTTACTTGAGAAAAGACTAGTTTAATTACGGCAACTTTTCTAACTTTACTAACGTTTTAAGTTGATTTGGACTATTGTCTGGGCTGAACAATTAACCTTCACCTGCTTCCGTTGGAAGACTAGAATTACAAAATATTCACGATTTGCAGGAACACATTCGCTTCTATGGCAAAGTGTTGCCAATTGGTGTTTTTCTCCTTTTTTTCCAAAAGATGATTACATGTTCGCAATATGTAAGGTATTGTACACATTTCAGCAGGGAATTGTAAGCCTTTATCTTTTGTCAGCAAGAAGGAATTACTGCCCTTTTTAAAATAGCCTCCCTAGTCTGTCCAAATAAATGGATGCCTGCTGGAGACTTCATGATGTCTTTTGTTGGTTTCTGTGAATTTCAACATAGGCAGTCAAAAGGGAAAAGAAGTAACGCATTTGTGAAAATTTCAGAAAATTATAGGTCTTATATGGGAAGGAGGATGCATGCAAGTATCTATAGTCCTAGTTCCTTATTCCTTCTATACTTTATTAACACAAGGCTTGGAGCAAGAGAAAGGAAGTAAATGAGAGGGTAGGAAATGAATATTTCTTTCCCTCTCCAGTGAAGGTTCAGTGCCCGTCAGTTTCCTAATCCTCAGACCAATAGAGAGAAGTAAGGGGAGGCAGCAGCCATTTGATCAACACCTACCAGTGGTATCAGAAAATTCCTGCCTATCTATATATATAAAAAGCCCATGGCCTTAATGCCGCAAGGACCAAAGACAGGCACAGGTGGGTGGGGCTGTGAGCAGGGGTGGGTGGGGCTGCGAGCACAGCAAGGCCATGTGATTGGGCAGGGCCATTCGATTTCACATTCTGGGCTTCTAGTTTAAACATAACAGTATGCCTTTGCTAGTTTGATTTTTTTTTTCTGGAAGTCTGAACTTTTTGTTGTTGTTGGTGTTAAATAATAAAAATGAAAGAGTCTTTAAGTTGGAGCGGTGACATTATTTTTGGTGCTATTTTGCTTGTGGTTTACTTGGTTCTTTCATCACTTAGAAAGTTGGCAGGTGACTTAAATGTCCTCTAATTTCCACAATGGTTATTCACACATATAGCAATTTCCTTTGGAGCCACAGCTAATCAGCCAGTAAGCGGTTGATTAAAAGTTTGCAATCTTTTTACTCCTGGTCAAATCCTGGCACTTTGCTTCTATCTCTCCTTTGCCCAGGGCCCCAAGATTTCTCAACCTCAGCACTGCTGGCAATTTGGGATAAGTAATTATTTAGTGTGGAGGGCTGTTTTGTAAAAAAAATCAGAGGCTTGAATGGACACAATAGGTAACCATGTGTGAAAGTATACAGCACAGTGACTGGCACCTAATCTATCCTCAAGCAAAACAAAACATTACCTTCAACTGTTTAAATCACAGCATATAAGGTATAATTTTCCACTCCTCAAACCTTTCATCAAATGTGTAATTTGAAGAGTCTTTGTGATGTAATGGAGAAGGCTTGAAGCACTGAGACTTCAAAAGACCTGAGCTTAACTTCTAGCTATGATTATATATTATTGATTTCAGAGAGGAAGGGAGGGGGAGTGAGAAATACAAACATCAATGATGAGAGAGAATCATTGATTGGCTGCCTCCTGCAGGCCCCTACTGAGCATAGAGCCTGCGACCCTGGTATGTGCCCTGATCTGGAATTGAACTTGTGCTATGACTTCCTGGGTCATAGGTAGATGCTCAACTACTGAGCCTAGCTGGCCAGGCCAGTTCTGATTCTTATCTGGTGTGACAATCTTAAAAGATGCTGACCATGGAGGAAGTTCAGGGTGAATGGGCTTCTCAAGCTTCTGGGTTCCCTGCTACTCAACCATGAGGTCTGGAGGCTGCAGGTGTCCTTGCAGGTGTGTATTCAGCAGTTTTCTACTGAAGGCTGGTCTGCAGTCCCCACTGCTCAGGCCACTGAATGGGCAGGGACAACCACTGAGTGATCTTGAGCCGTTCTTCCACAAACTCTTAAACAAAATGGAAATAAGGTCGATGAAAGTAGCTTCTAAAAAAAATTGAGCCACAGTTTTCTTGAAAAAGATAAACACATAAATTTGAAAAAACTTATAAATTCTGAAGCATGGCAGAAATGCATGGTTCTGTTTTTATGACTGATAAGTAATCCAGAAAAAAACAAACAAACAGATGGATATGTCCCCACTGAGTACTGCATTCCTATGAATGCCAAGTAATTTATAAAACTTGTAAGTCCACGGAGAACTACAGAGAACCCGGTGATGCCCGTCATCAAAATATAGAGGCTGTGAATGAGGTGGAATCTTCCAGGGTCAGAGCAAAGCTGCTAAAAGAATCAACCCTGCAGAAAAAAGGGCAAGATCATGGCTCATTTCTCAGTGTGATTGACAGCAACCTTCAAGTTTGAGCTGCTCCTGCAGGTCCCTGCTTCCCTGTCAGTAGGCACAGCCAAGCATCACAATCCTCATTCTTATTCTGTCGGTCCTCCCTACAGTTCTGAGAACAGCGGTCACAAACTTCTTCCTGGCTCTCTGGACCTACAGGGGAATCATTCTCTTTAGAATAAAAAGGTTAATGGGTTTGGCAAATTCTCAGGGAGAAGTGGGCAGAGGAGGGTTGCTTTTTCAATATGGGTTTTAGGCAGTTATGAAGTATAGCGTTGACACTCTCAGGAATCCGTGACCTATTGGATATAGCACGCTGCTGCTTTTCTTGAGAGGCTGACTTTAATGTCTCTGCCTGGGTGAGAGCAATGTCATAAGCACTGTGGTTGGCATCCATCCAGCTTCCTTTCAGCTCACGGCAAACATCTGTTATGACCCCCTGACCAGAGGCCCAAATGTGAGTCAGGAGCTTTCCTAGGACCTGCAGGAAGAAGCACTGGCATGGAAAATTGCTTCCATGGTGATCAATTCCAATAAGCAAACTGATGACATGTTTTCTTTTTTAAAGTAATCATTTTTAACACCAAGTAGATATAAGAGAATGTTTATAGCGTGTGTGAGATATAAAGAATCATAGAACTACACAAGTTTATGGATCTACCACCCTATCTGCCAAGGGTGTTGTCCAGGGGCCCATATATATCCTGCCTCCACTTAGGTAACCTGCGTTCTAAATTTTGTGTTTATTATCCTCTTTCTTTTTGTTTGAAGGTGTTACTGCATATATTTGAATGTCATTTGAATTTTTGTGCATGTTTTTGCATTTTATAAAAGTGGGCTCATAATGCACAAGTTCTTCTAGGGTTTGTCTGTAATTCACTGTAATGCTCATTTATCTTCTTTGCTGTATATTATTCCATTCTATTCTTAATGGCTTTGTGCTGTTTCTGGTTCTTGCTACTACGAATTGCGCTTATGTGCATTCTTATAGTGACATCCGCTGCTGCTCATGCAAGAGTTTCCTAGATGCTTCAGAGGGCAAAGGCTGAGTCATGTAATAGGGGCACAGTTAATACTGCTTCATAATATCAAACGTCTTTCCAAAGTAGTGCTACTATTTTTCACTCCCAACCACTTGAGACAATGTTGTTGCTGTTTTATCTATGTATTTGCCAATATTTGGTATCATTTAGGTTTTTCAAAAATAATTTACCAGTCTGATGTATTGAAATGGCATCGTCTTAAGGTTCTGAATTAAAATTCCCTTATTACTAATGAGTAAACACTATTTTTTGAAAAATAGCTTTTGAGAATAGTATATGTTCTCTTCTTTTCACTCTAGTTTAATATTTTTTGATTCATAGATCATTATTATTTTAAAATAGTTGAGTGCATCTACTTTCTTCTTTATGGGCTGTGCTTCCTATGTGCATTTGTGTGCTGTTAACAAATGCTTTCCTGCTCATGGTCATTAAGGTACCCGCCTAGAATATCTTCTAAACATTTTGAAGATTATCTTTCAGTTAGCAATATTTAAGCCATGTGGAATTATTTTTTCTCTATAGTATAATGTTGTGGCAAAGTATCATTATTTCCAGATGAAAAAATAATTTTCCCAGACACCTCTATTGAAAATTATATCCACCAAAAAATAAATAAATAAATAAATAAATAAATAAATAAATAAATAACAGCTTGGTCATAATAAATCAAGTTTCCTTAAATACATCTATTCATTCCTGGTCTCTCTATATTGTTCCAGGGATCAATTGTCCTATTGGTACATACCTTCTTACTCACTGTAGTTTTATAGTAATCATTGGTCTCGGACCCTCTCTCCCCCACCCCCCCCATCAATTTAGGCAGTACATTTATAAAAACTTGAGGAATTTGGCAAGTCAAACAAGATGACACCACAACAAAGATGATATAGATCACTTAGCTTTTGCTATGTAACTAGCAGACCCAGACTATTGATACACAGCATTTGTTTATCTCCCAATTCTGTGGTTTGCCAAAGGGGACTGGGCTCAGTTGGTAGTCTTTAGATTTAGGTTAATGTATGAATTACACAGTATCATTCTTGTAAATATTGTGAATTCTTTTTTCTAGAAAGAGCTTTGTATGAAATATTTTATTTTTTTTTTTCCTGCTGCTTTGGAAGTTGTTGTAGAGTTGGTCCTGGGTAATTTTTTAGACTCTGTGATACCTAAAAAAAAAAAAAAAAAAAAAAAAAATGCCTGTTACTCAAAAGTTATTTATGATCATTTCTTTCTCTTATCCTCACATGTTCCTTTGGCTACAAAAGCCCAGACTTAATACTTCTTTAAAAAATATTTAGTAGTACCTGTTTTTGACTTTTATTTCTTTAAGCCTCCTATATATGAATGACACAAATGTGCTGTCTATGGGGCACTGATGAAATCCAGTAAGTGAAAATCAAAGTGTTTTAGGTAAAAAAAAAAAAAAAAAAAAAAAAAAATTATATATATATATATATATATATATATATATATATATATATAAAATAAATAAAAATCAGTGTTGTTTGAACCAAAATAAAAATACAATATATCCAAGACAATGTAGCAGTTGAGGAAATATTTACAATGGCTGTAGATACAGGCCTTTTCAGAAAAAAATATCTGTCAAATCAAGCAAGACAAATGTGCAGCATTTATCTTTGCTATCATAGCAAACTCTAATTAGGTCAGTAACTTCATCAACCCCCTTTGGAAATTCCTTTGGAAATTCAGGTGACAACACTTTATCCTTCCCTTTAGACCTCCTGAATTATTATATGTAGTTATTTTGTACAATTACCACATTGCTCTGCAAGAAAGTTTGCATTTTACTTTTAGGGTTTTAACTTTTATTGCAAATGTTAATGCAACATTAAAATTCAGCATTTAAGTTCCCAGGAGCAAGGAAATGCAAAGGGCAACATTTTCCTAATGTGATTAATTTGCTATTCTTTCTCAGGCTTCTCATTAGAACACACTTTTATGTTTCCAACATATAAATTCAAAAATTTTAAGCCCCATTTTTTTTTCTTTTAAAACTTTACCCAACGGGGAGAATATCTTTAGTTACTATCCATGATAAAATTTCAGTGTTTGGTTTGTTTGCTTGTTTTTAAATTTTGTGTCCACCAATTAGATATATTTTTTCCACTCCTAGAGTTCCCTGGTTTCTCTATTCAGAACATGCCTATATAGTATCAATGAAATGAATCCAAAATTTCAAAGTCCAGATAAGTCCATTTTGTTTTAAGTCCATAAAATAGCCCATAAATCAACCTATCCTCTGTTGAGAAAAATTCTACCTATTTATTGTAAATACTAAGACCACTGCCTCTATAACATTCTTTTTACCACAACCCACATCCTAATTTATAATAGCCAACTTATAGTTTTAAAATACTTATTATATCACAATTTAAATAAATAACTATGGAAGATAAGATAGTCCCTGTTTGGGCTGTGAGTAAGCAAAAATTAAGGTCATGGACTTAGATGTTAAACAAATCTGAGACCACCTGATTAGTTGTGATACATTGGACAACTTGACTTTCTTATCAGTAAAACAGAAGTACTATGCAATTGATGAAACTGGATTATTATATGATTAAATTGTTAACTATGTATGCAAAGGCACTTCATTGTTCATATATATATATATATATATATATATATATATATATACACTAATAAAAGGCAAACATGCAAATTGACTGTACCTTCACTATGCCTTAAGTCACACCCACCAGCCAATCTGAGTGACTATATGCAAATTAACCCAACCAAGATGGCAGTTGGCAGCCATGGAGCTGGAGCAAGCAGGAGGCTTGGTTGCCCCAATGATGGATGAAGCCAAGCTTCCCGCCTGCCGCGGCGGCTCTGAGCTCTATTCAAAGCAACAAAGTTTCAATTATAGAAGGTAAATAAACCCCAGATACCTGCTTTCAGCCGGCTGTGGTCACGGAGCTTGAGCGAGCAGGAGGCTTCCCTCCTGCCCACCCTGGCTGGCTCTGAGCTTCTCTCAAGGCTACAAAGTTTCAATTATAGAAGGTAAATAAATCCCAGAATAAAAAAAAAAAGAAAGAAAAAGAGGAGAGGCTAGGAGCTTCCATCGCCGGGGGGCTTGGCCAGCCTGAAAATGGCCCTCAGCCCCTCACCCAGACTGGCCAGGCACCCCAGTGGACCCCCCACCCTAAAGGGGGGGTGACAAGCTGAAAACAGCCATCAGCCCCTCACCCAGGCTGGCCAGGCACCCCAGTGGGGACCTCCACCCTGAAGGGGGTGTGACCAGCTGCAAACAGCCATCAGCCCCTCACCCAAGCTGGCCAGGCACCCTAGCAGGACTCCCACCCTGATCCGGGACACCCTTCCGGGCAAACCAGCTGGCCCCCACCCATGCACCAGGCCTCTATCCTATATAATAAAAGGGTAATATGCAAACTGATCCTAACAGCAGAATTACTGGGAATGACTGGTCACTATGACACACACTGACCACCAGGGGACAGACGCTCAGTGCAGGAGCTGCCCTCTGGTGGTCAGTGCACTCCCACAGGGGGAGCTCTGCTCAGCCACAAGCCAGGCTGCTGGCTGCCAGTACAGCAGTGGTGGTGGGAGCCTCTCCTGCCTCTTCAGCAGCGCTAAGGATGTCTGACTGCAGCTTAGGCCTGCTCTCCACTGGCAAGTGGACATCCCCCTAGGGCTGCCAGGGGCCAGAGGGATGTCTGACTGCCAGCTTGGGCCTGATCCCCCTGGGAGCAGGCCTAAGCCAGCAGGTGGACATCCTCCGAGGGGTCCCAGACTGTAAGAGGGCATAGGCCTGGCTGAGAGACCACACCCCCCTCCCCACAAATGCACAAATTTTTGTGCACCGGGCCTCAAGTATATATATGTGTGTGTGTATATATATATTTACATGAACATTCTCCTGAACCATTAAGTTCCATATCATATATTTGAAATTATTTAATTTTAACTTGTTTTCTCTATAAAAATAACATAAATTGATTTTGTGTTTTAGCAGTTGAGCATAAATATTCATTCAGAACCTATCATGATAAAATATATAAATGGCCTTCAGGTGTACTCTAAAAGTTAATGGTCTTTAAAATAAAATGAAAGAATTATGATAATGTGTGTTTTTGTTGTGTGTATGTACACAAACACATGTACATGTATATACTTATAGAAATAATTAGATATATTTAAGTTCAAAATGTAGTTCCCTGGGGGAATAGTATATATAGTAATATTCCAAACAATGTTATTAAAAAAAAAAAAACAGTTATCATTTATTGAGCATTTACAATGTACCATGCACTAAACTAAGTGCTTGACTTATATTATTTTATTGAATTCCCACAACATCCTCATGATATAGGAGTTATTAATACTTCTAATTTTCAATTCAGTAAAGTAAGACAGAGATTATTGACCAAGGTTATGCAGTCAGAACGCATCAGAGTCTGTTTTCCAGGTTTCTGGCTCTTCCTTGCTAACCTCTATAACCACTCTACTTGCAGAATCCCCAAGGTATTTGACCAAAGCCCACCTTCATTGGAGATGAGGTTTTAGGAAGAGTTGTATGATTCAGTTACCTAAATGACTAGATGATTGAAGAGTCAGACATGAGTCACAAGTCATGAGCCTGAGTGAAAAGTTTAATCTGTTGTTCTTTATTTCTTTGTGCTTTTTTTTTTAATTTGAAGACCTCTCACTGAAATTCTCAAATATAAAAAATATAAATAACTGAGAATATAAATATCAGATACATTTCTATTCAGTTATTCTTTATGGGTATCAGCTCTTTTTTGGTAATACTAATTGCTAAAACACAGAATATCAACAAAATTAGGCAAAATTAGAGAAAAAGAAAATAATCAACTTCAGAAGACAATTTGAGGCCTGGGGGGCTGACTATTAACTGTTGTCAACCATTGCTTCCTTTAAGAGCAGCTCATATCCAGGCTTGAATAAAACACATATTCTAAGGCCACATAAATTATGTAGGACTTGTTTTTGCCTTGTTTGTCTGTTAAACTTGGAGTTTCTCTTAAATTACAGGTTGTCTCCTAATTAGTTAAATGCTACAATTACCTCAGTCATTCAAAGTGTGAAACTCTGAAACACCCCATCTCTTGACTGAAGAGAAACAACTCTTTTTTTTTCCTTCCTCTTCCTTTCTCTCTATTTTCTCTTACAGTTTCTCCCTCTATTTGCTGCTCTCACCCCTACTCAACACTCTCCTCTCCTTCCTTTTACTAGTATTCTACATTTGGCTCATAATGGGCAGATAAGGAAACAAAACTGGAAACAATCATTTCATTATTCATATTGCTCCTTGCCAGTAGCAATATTGTCTTTCTATACCCAAAGAGCAGAAAGGAACACAAGAATCCTTCTCCTACTTTTCTGCCTCTTCTCCTCCTCCTTCTTTTTCTTCTGTATATAAATAAAGGGGTATTTCACAGCTACTTGACCACTTCCCCAAATCTGGACTCTGCTGGTAAAGTTGGACTAGGGTTTCTGAAACTTGGTGTTATTACTTTTATGGCCAGATAGTGATTTGGTGTGAGGGCCTGTGTTGTGCATAAAAGGATGTTTAGTCACATCCCTGGCCTCTGTCTACTACATACCAGCCAGTAGCATCTTCCCTCAAGTTATGATAACAGACATTTCCAAATGTCCCTGGGGTGTAAAATGGTCCCCTATTGAGAACCACTGAGTTAGACACTTTCATTTCTAAATTGTATATTACTTTAATTTATTCAGAACTTGCTAATGCTCTCATCACATTTTAAAATGCAGATTTGTCAATTTTTTTCCAACCAGGGGATGCAGGCATAGGGCACAGAGATAACGAGTTTAGTGTTGAGAAACTTCACGTGAAAGATACCTAGGTGGAGATGCACAATAGGGAGCTACAGATATGAGGGTACATGTAGGAGAGAGGTGAATTCTGGAGATGATAGCTTTGATGCTGCTTTTGTTGGAAGATGTGAGAGTACATAAGGTGATTGAAGAAAACTGTATGACTAGATTGAGCAGAATATAGCAGTTTCAAAGAAGCAGATGCTTAGAGTGAAATGTTGCAAAAGGGAATTGGCCTGGGAAATAGTCAGAGAAGATATTAAAGATGAAGAAAGCTATTATATAAACCATGGTGAAAATATATTGTTAAGATACCAAAGTCATCCTATATAATAAAAGGGTAATATGCAAATTGTCCACTAGACTGGGAGTTCGAATGAGTTCAACCAGGGGGTGGGGGCAACTCACCAACCACCCAGGGACCTTCCCCTGAGCCGGCTCGGCCCCATGGGCCCGATCAGCGCAGGCTGGCCAGACCCCATCAGTGCACGAATTTGTGCACTGGGCCTCTAGTCTATGTAATAAAAACCCAGTGGTCTTAACGCTGTAATGACCAAAGACCGGTCACCAGGAGGTGCATTGATAGGTCCCGCGGTGCCGACAGGACTTCATGCTGTGTCCCACAGTGCGCCGGATCTGGATCTCGTGCAATTTTGCATGCTGAGCCCCTAGTAATAATAATAATCTCAAACAAAGCCCTTGCTATGTGAAAGAAATGGGAATAAGACTATTCCTGCATTAATTCATTTAATGTTCATAGCACCTATCTGGGTAGATCACCTCTGTTGTATAGATGAGAAAACCATATCTATACATCTATCTCTCTGCCTCTGTCTTTTCAGTACAGCATAGAGGTAAGTGAGGAAGTGCATCCAAAGAAAAGCCAAACTCTCTGGTCCAAAGCCCAGCCCTGTCACCTGCAAACTTCATACTCTGCCTTAAATCACTGAATCAGGCTGTGCCTCACTTTCTTCATATGTTTATTGATAATTATGAGGATTATAGTTTGAGGTTTTGAAAGCCTCCTGGAATTCATTGTGGAATATTTAAAAAAAAAAAAAAAAAAAAAAAAGCAAAAATTAAAAAAAAATAAAATAAAATAAAATAAAATAAATAGATCATACACAGTCACAAATATCAAAGTGTATAATTATTTGATGGTCCTTAATTAATAATAGGTAGGTTTAGCAAATCAAGTCTTCATTGTATAGAATTAAAATTTAAACATTCAGTCAATCAATATTTGAGTATCTTTAATGATTTGGCTATAATACTAGCTGCTTAGAAATAAAAGATAAACTATATCTTTAGAAGTGGGAATGGAAAAACATAGGATGGTATTTTAAAAAGAAAATAACTCATTTCAACTTATTTCAGCTGCCTTCTACCTATTAGACACTATACTAAACTGAATAAGCTGTATTTTGTATCCTCAAGAAGTTTAAACTATGTTGAGGATTATCAAAGTAATACATATGAATAGAGGATTTTAAAGTAAGAGGAAATATCATTCATCAAAGGGTAGTCCACAGCCCTGGCCAGGTGACTCAGTTGATTGGCGCCTCCTCCCTTACACTAATAAATTGTGTTCGATTCTAAGCAGGGCACCTATGGGAGACAACCAATTGATGTTTTTCTCTCACCTTGATGTTTCTCTCTGTCTCCCCACCCCCTCCTCTCTTGCTCTCTAAGAATCAATGGAAAACACATAATCGGATAAAGACTAAAACAACAACAACAAAAGAATAAACAAAAGAAGAACAGACTCATAGAAACAGGCCAGTTACCTGAATGGAGGTATTATGGGGGGATGAATGAAAAGGTAAAGAGTAATATAGTCAGTAGTATTGTGATACATTTGCATGGTGACAGATTTTTACTAGATTCGTGGAGTAATCACATTGTAAGTAAGGTATAAAAATATTGAATCAGTGTATTGTATACCTGAAACTAATATAACGAATATAATATTGTATACAAACTAATAAAATTTTCAAAACAAAACATAGTTCACTGACAACGTGGAACAAAATATTTACAATATAAATATAATAGGTAGAATATATTTTTATTAGTAATAAGTTAATTGTTGAGAGAAATAATTCTCTCAACAAAATGAACAAAAGATAACAGTAAACTAAGAAATAGCTCGGCCATCATGGCTCAGTGGTTGAGCATGGACCTGTGAACCTGGAGGTCATGGTTCAATTCCCTGTCATGGCACATGTGGAAGTTGTAGGCTCGATCCTCAGTGTGGGGTGTACAGGAGGCAGCCGATCAATGATTCTCTCGCATTGTTGACATTTCTATCTCTCTCTCCCTCTCCTTTCTTCTCTGAAATCAATAAATCTATATTAAAGAAACATAAAACACAAATAAAAAGCAACAAGTATACATGGAATATTCACATATAAAATATGCCTTACCTCATTAATAAATAAGTGCAAATTAAATTAGCAACGATATTTCATTTTTCACTAATCAGCTTGATTAGGAATAAATTATGTTGATGAATATGTAGAAAAATGGGTACCATCTTGCTGTTAGAAGAGAAGTAGTTGATTTAATCTTTCTGCAGAGGATTTTTTTTTTACATAACTTGCATAATTAAAAGCAAACATTTACAATTAAAAACAGGTAGGGATAAAGGAAGGACGAAAACATTGGAAGAATTATTATTGCTGGAAGTGGAGTTCTTGTGGCACACAAGAAAAATTATTTCCTGAGGCCCCCATGGAAGGGTGGAGCTCCATTGGAAAGCTTTATTGATGATATAAAATTAAAGGGCTTCCATTTTAGGGTCCCATCTTTGTTCCTTTCACCATGAAGAAGCCCAATCTTGTCTTCAGCAGGGCCAGAATTAAGGCCACTGCACATATTTTCAGCTCCATACTAAAGTCCCGTCCAGTTCAGCATCCTGCATGTGAAGTCTGAATCTGCAGGGTCATGAATGATGCAGCTATTTAAGGTCACATGTCTACGGAGAGAGAACAGGTGAGTGCACAGGTGAGTGTGGGTCACCAAGCAAGAGAATGCAGGAACAAACAAGAGCAAGAGCAAGAGAGGGGGGACTCTTTGGGGATTTTAAGTTTCCAAGATTTCAATAGCTTCTGAGGTGGTCCACCCCCTAGCTAATCCGCTGTTTCTCAGGCTAGAACGACAGACAAGTACCTTCCCTATAACACCCTACCTTCATTGCACATGTGCACATCTCACCTTTGTTTGAGCCCTTGCCCTACTGACCTGCAGGGAATGGACAGACGGTTGCCTGCCTGGGAAGCATGAAGCTGTAGCTTCCTGGTGGAGCTGCACAGATGACCATGCTTATAATGTCTGGCTTTCAACTTGCTCTCTTTCTATTATTAATACTAGAAAGCCAGTGCACAAATTTATGCATCGGTGGGGTCCAGATGGATCATCCCAAAGGGATCCTATCTGGCTGGGTTGGTGCGAAGGAGGGACCTCAGGTGGTTGGCCAGCCGGCCCTACCCCAGATTAAGATGTTGGGGGCCAATCAGGGGCAGCCTGAACCAAGTGGGGAGGGGGGCAATTGGGGCCTTGATCAGGCTGGTTGGCTGCTGCAGTGCACATCAGAGCCACCGGTCTTTCTGGTTGTTCTGGTCGTTCTGCCATTCCAGTTGCTGGGCTTTTATATAAATAGATTAATAAACCAGCTAGCTAATTATGATGATAATAGAAGGAAGTGAATAAGAAAAGAGAAGAGAGGTTACTAAATGATCTTCAAAAGTAACCTTTTTAAAGTTTGGTAAGACAGTTTGTTCTTTATCAAAATCTAAACCAGTTATTTAATGGAATTAATTAATGCCTTGGAAACTAACCAAAGACTTATAGTTTTGGTGCTGCATAGATGCATCTATATTTTGTTTTAGATTACATTTTATTTTTGTCTTGGTCTTTGTTTTTGATAGAGTAACCAATCTTGAGATATATATGGATCTCAATAGCTTTGAAAATTCCCAACAGCTTAATACTCTTCCTTTCTGTGACAGCTTTTGAATAACAGTAACATGTTTTGCAAAATAAGTGTGGCATCATTTTATATTTCAGGTCTGACTGTTGAGATAGAATCAATTTTTTAAAGAGATTTGGGTGTATTATTTTTACCAATTATTTCAAGTATGCAAATAATATATTTATTTTATCTATCGTACCTTAAGTTATTTTTTTTTATTTCTAGTTGTGGATTAATAGTTACCTCAGAAACTGAAATCATTTAGTACATTTATTTTGTGAAGAGATGAACTAGAAAATATTTTCATATTTTAAAAAATGCTTTTTAAAATTCCTATTCAATTGGTCTAAATAACAAATTATTAAGTGGAGTGACTCCTTTATACAGTTTTGCAGTACTGGATAATTTAGATTGAAAAGGAATTTTTTTCTTGAAAAATACTAATTCCACATTTCCAGGAGAGTAAACTTTCTTGAACAGAACCTTAAAACTGTAATGCTCATATATCCATGAAAAACATTTGCCTATGAAAACATAATCACCCAAACCAAAACGCATCATCAACATTGTACGGCAATGTCCACACGCTTGCAATCATATAAGAATAGATACAAGTGTTTAGACGTACAGAGTACGCACCAATCCTACCACGTTTTTAGACTGTTCTCTCTCTTTGTGGGTCAGGCTGTGGACTCTTTACTGAATATTTTTCATGCTGCTCACCATTAGCATCTAGTGAGAAAATAAAAAGGCAGAGCGTCCTTGAGTCTCTTTTAAGCTTTTCTTTTACATGATGTGTCACATTAATTCTGCCCTACAGGGAAATAATGAAAAAAAACTTTAATATAACACTGTGGTTCAGAAAGGAAACACGACAGCAGTACATTACTGCAAATTGTATTTAATGAGCTTCTTAACACTGGGAGAGTGAGTCTTTGAAACAGAAGCTACTCAATTGCGATCATTTTGACGATAATTAAATCATTTTACATTTACCACAGGGACTGGTTCAATTTTAATTAGACACTTTCATGGGAAGGTGAAGCCACATGATTAATATTTTCTTGATCGTATAGTGGGAAAGATTCATAATGTAAAGGACTAAAAAAAAAACAATATGTCTGCTATTTCAAGGAAAAATGAAAGTACATATTCTAGGAGTTATCTGAGGGGCATGAGTTGGGCAGAACAATGCCAGTGACTTGGTTTTGGCATGGATAGATGCATATCTGTAAATGGGTGAATAAATAAAAATAATATGTGTTTCCTATTCTAGGGCTTTTTCTTAAATACTGATATTGTGTTTTGTGTGAAGAATGATCAAATTAAGTAACAAAACTGCTAATCAAATGAATTCAGTATATAGTTCCTTGTTTTGGTAGAAAGTACAATTGAATTGGATTCCCAAGGCAATGTAAACACTAAATCTGTTGTTTGCTAGCTTTTTAATCATGGTCAAGTAACTTAATCTCTCTGTATAACATTTTATTCTCCCTAAATAATACTAATACCTTCCTTTTAGAGTTAGTGTGATCATTATATAAGATAAAAATGTGAAACTACATTGCAAACTTAAGATTGATATATAAAGTTAACTTAGTAATGTTAACAAAAATATTTTTATTTTGGCATTTCTTTCATTAATGCTATATTGTTAAGATTTTATATTTTTAATCATTCTTATTTCACATACTATATGCCTGTATGAAGGCAACTGCAATTTACAATAAAAGGAAAAGAACAATAAAAACCAATGTGTGTTTCTATAATTGATGTTTTCCCAACCATGAAATATCCAAAGACTTGTCTCATATTTAAACAAAATGTCATGACAGGAGAGTGGATGGCTCGAGGGATTTCCTGAGGATTAATCTATTTGGCATTAGGCACAAGCTGTAAGTCTAAGCTAAGTTATCTTCAATCATATAAGACATTCAATCATTTCCCACATATTAAAACATTGGAAACACAACCCTCCTATCAACTCCAAATGGGGAAAAAATGGAGGCATTCAATAGGAGCTATTGGATAATTTCCCGAATTAAAAAAAATATTTTTTTTCCTAAAAAGAACCTTTTTTAAAAACAAATTTCAAATTATTAGAAATTTTATCGCTTTCTGTTTATTTGAGACTCTGTTGCACCTCAATAGGATATCTTTGTAACAGTGGTAGGTGTGGTGTGAATAGCTTGCAAACTACAATAGTTGGATTGTGGGTTGCATTTTTGCCCATGGACATTAGCTCTGTCACTGTTTCTTAGAATAACATTTATGTAGATAGCCATTGTGTGTTTGGTTCTTGCCTGTATCACCAGCACCTAGCACATAATTGCTGTTATTATTTGAATAAATTTATTAACTGTAAAGGCATTATTTCTAAAACATTAAATGACTACACTTATAGGGCTTGCACCATTTTTTTTTAATTTACTTAAATAGGCAGCATGGTATTGGGGAAAATGGACTAGATTGGATTCTAACTTCCTTCATTTACTTGCTGTGTGTCTTTGAACAAATTATAGCACTTCTCTTAGTTTTGGGATCTTCATCATGAAAAGATTGTGTAAGATAAACTGAGTTCTCTTTCAACCTAAATGATCTAAAAAATGCTGGTATGTTTTTTATATCACGTGGGGACACGTTCCCTCCTGGGCTGAGTCAATCTGTGTTAAGCCATTTGGTGTATTTTATCAGAGATGATTTGACATTTCTGGTCAATTTTGAGATAGATCTATGGCTTTAAAGAGAATGAAGGCAATTGACCATCTATTCCGTACCAGTTTCTAGTGCAAGATCCTCTTGGGAATATACTTCAAAGCTCTGCAAATTTCAAGACTTGTACTAAATGGAGGTAAAATAAGAAAACTTCATTCTGTCTGCTGAGCTATGTGTGTGTTGGGGAGGAACCAGTGAATAGGGGATATTTAATTAAGGAACTCAGCCATCAAACTCTGCCTTTGGTATCCTATCATCCAATTTCCTCTTATATTTTTTTCACTTTTTCTCCCTTCTTTCCAAGAACTTTCCCTTTCTCTTTTTTTTGTCTTCCTTTTCACACTCTTTTCGTGAAAGTAGGTTTATGTGCGAGTAGAGGGAAAGATACAAGGAAGAAATGTTCTCCTTGATTCTCTGCCTTGAGCAGAATAGGAGTCTTCTCCAAAAGCCAAGAACCGAGAGAACAGAGATGAAACAAAAGTAAGTCTACCCAGTGTGTGCAGGGTGCTGTTGTAAGATGACTCTCCTGTGCTGTCATGCTTCGTGAATCATTACACATGTTTTATTTGCTGCTGGGACTGTGCTGTCCCTTTAAAACAGATTGTCCCCATTAGCCTAACACACCTTGTTGCCCTGTGGCTCCTAGAACTTGACTTCTATAATGATTCTGTATAGCCATGAGAGTCAATAAAAAACAACAACAGCAACACAATTCTCAGGCATTTTAAGGGTAATGCATATAGGTGTATTTTATAGTACAAATGCAGCATTTAGCGGCTATTATGTCTAGCAAACAGAAACTCAGTTCCTCTGAATTATACTCATCGGTGGACTGTAATTGATTGCTACTTTCAGATCATTTATTTTAGAAAACTCAATAAAACAAAGTGATGAAAATGTGCTGGATGATTTCCACAGAGGGTAAGAATGAAAGAGCTAGGAAGGATTCATAGTCACTGCTTGTTTCTCAAACACAGCCCCAGTCCTGGGTGGATGGCTGTTTCTTTCTCCTTGGAAATTCCTCACCTAATGGGTGAAACAAATTTCCCTGATGTTCTGTTTACCCCATTCTTGCTTTTATTCCCTTTGATAAAGACCTATTGGTATTGAAGATTGCAGGTGGGCTATTTTACATCGAGATTCTGGTTCAATTACTTCCAGCTACATCGGTACGTTGCCAGAAAGGGCTTCAGAAGGTAACAGAGCTTGTATGCATTTGCCTTCCTTCTCCCAGGTAGCAAATGCAATTGTTTTGTTTTTCACGGTCTCAGAATGACTAGATGTCAGCAGCTTACACCCCGCAGGGCAAATCAAGATGCTGCATAAAGTGTTTGGAATTGCTATGTTGGCATTGATAGCAGAACGGTAATAACAGGATGTCTGAATGCAATAGGGCTTTTGGCAATGTCAACCGCTCAATCCTGGGTGGAGGACAGAGAATGTCATTGTGTCATTTCAATTAAGCTTTTATTTTCCCTCCTCTTCCTCGATGTAAAGAATTTTTTAGGATGAATGAACTCCTCTTTACTTGCCACAGACACAGTGTGAGTCAATAGCTGGCACTGCCACCTGTATCTCTGGTTATGTAGCTCAAAGATAACTCTCGCCAATAATCTCTCTTCCCAAAGGGTTTTGTGCTCACCTGGCTCACCTCTTCTTCTAAGTCATTGCAGGAACTTACTAGATATATTTAGCAACTAACGAACTCCTTGATCTTGTATCCTTCAGGGGGAAGGGGAGCAATATAAAAGTCCATAAATTATTTACTTCCCTACAGACACACACAGACTTTGCTTTCTTTAGTGCTATTCGGCGTTTGGTAAATTTCCATTCTATTAAGCCATCTTTAGCTCAGGAATGGCTGCCTTTGAAAACAAAAAGCCTGTTATTGTCAACATTGTACAAATAGCATGCTAATCATTCTATAAAAATATATTCATGTCTTTAGCATTCTCTCTGCCCAAACTTTGAGATGTGTTGAGTTTAGTCAGCCATCTAGATTTTATTTTGTTTGTATCTCACTTCTCTATAAAACGTATGTGAAATGGTTCACTAGCTTTTCTCTAATGCCACACAACCAACTTGTCTAATCTTTAACTGAGATATCAGTGTTTGTGTGTGTGTGTGTGTGTGTGTGTGTGTGTGTTGCAGAAAACAATCATATCACTTTCCATAAAACTCCTACAAGATCACCCAAAGACAATTGTCACCTTGTTATTTGTGCGGAGCTCTCCGTGCCTCCCACTGGTTTCCTGTGGAAGCGGGTTTCTTGAGATGTCACAAGAAAAGGAATTGCATGGGAAAATGAGTAGCATTTATTTGTGTGAAATTAAACCCCTGAGTTTCCAAGGTCCTCCCACCCTCCATCATACCACGGAAGGAGTCAAGCTGTGTCTTCAGTAGAGCTATAACTAAAGCAGTTGCCCTAAGTTTCTGCTCAATATTTGCACAGTCCAATCCAGCATCAGGCTAACGTAACTCATGTTCCCAGCTGCAGTCTATCAGTCTATTGTGTGTGGGGTCCTCTTGGCCGTGGGCCATGCAGCTTCTAGGGACACAGGTGAATGCAAGGAAGCAGAAACAAAACCAGAGGAAAAAGAGAGGAACCAGAGAGAGTGAGAATTCCTTAGGATTTTAACCTTCTAAGATTTTTGAGCATTTTTAATGTCCTCACCCCCTTTAGCAATGATCTCTGTTTTAGGATAGATTGACAGCCACCTTCCCTATGTGACTCAGTGTCACTGCACATGCACCCATCTTCCCCTTGGTGGCCCCCTTCTCCCAAGGGAAGACCTGCAGGGAATGGGCCCTGGTTCCCTGGGGAGTGTAAAGTTCCAGCGTCTCTGTGAAGCTGCCCAGATGGCAATGCTTATAATATCTGGCCTTCCCTTCACTTCTGTCCTATTATTAATAACTAGCTACTTATAAAGATAACAATATAGTCCCTTGGCGGTAATGTGATAGAAGATTTTCAATTTCAATTTATGTATTAATCCCACAGTTGTGCTTGGTATGGGGCATTTTGCCTTCATCTGTTCTCCACAAAAAGGCTGTATGACTACTTTCTGTATGTATCATGTTTGTAGATAAGGTCATTCCCATAGTGTGGATGCATTTGAAATGGAAGCAAATGTGTGGTGTCATAGGTGAGCATCAAGCTATTCCTATAATCCAGATAGAAGCCCTTTCTCATTAATTCACATAACTATCAACAATTAGCATGAAAAAGGAAGTTGAAAAAATGTGGTTTGGGGTGTTGCTTGGAGTGATCTATCTGCAAAGAAGTCCCTTAACTTCCTAAAATAGTGTGACCATCATCCCATGAGCAAAGGGAATTCTTCAAGGCCTTCTGTTGATGAGGAAAATAAAACATTTTTTTTGGGGGGGAGACCAGCAGCCTAACTCTGCACCTAGTTAATAAGTATCCCTAATGCACATTCCTGTTAGCCTATAGTCTACTAGTCACTGCCCCTTCCTTAATTATCTGGTCTTGAAAGACCTGTTTACCTAAATACATTTTACAGAAGCGATAAACCATAAACAATACACAACTCCCAGAGGGGGTTATCTGTGCTGGCACCAGGCCAGGCCTTTAGGTGTGCTCTCATCGCCCCCATCCCAACACACGGGGCTTTTTGCAAAGCCCGAGAAAGGTCCGGAAGTCTGATCCATATTTGGGGGACAAAGAAACAAAGGTTATAAAGAGAAAGCTTCCTCCATATTGGTTTGCTCAGGATTTGGAGAACTGACCCCCTGAGTCACTGTACTAGTACATGTGAAACATCTGGAAATAAATGGGTTTTTCCTGTGTCTCCGGGTACTCCTGTGTATTTTTCGGTCTCCTAGTAAATTCTGTAACACTGTTTAGAAATGCTTTCTGCCATGAAGAGCTTCACCTTCCACCTGTTTATCCTCTGATGATTCAAAGTTTATCTCTAACTTTCTTTGCCTTGTTTCCACTTCTGCATTGTTATATTTTTCCACCCTAAGTTCTTTGAACTGTGACTTGCATTTTTCAGAGGAAGAGAACTACAAAGGTCTCACTTTCCAAATCAGATGAAATCTGCTAGAAGTTGCCTACCTATGGGCTGGGAGAACTGGTGGAGATGTGAGGAGAGACACTGTGCTTAATCTCTCTTTGTTCCTCCGCCCCTCTGCCTGGAGATTGAACACCTCCACTGACGTTGTCAACAAAGCTGTTATTCCACTCATTGGTCAGTACGCGTTCACTTTCTGCTGAATGCCTGGGGAAATGATGCATTGTATGCTGATCCTCTCTTGGTTCCATTTTCTCAGGGACAATAATGCCAACTCTGTGTCCCTGATTATAAGTGTGGGAGTGGGAGATTAAATCATAATTCACCTGCGTGGAGACTCAGATACAAAGATGCAAATAGATATGATAAGCATCTGTTTTTGTTTGTTTGTTTGTTTGTTTGTTTTTTAAAGAGGCAGGGGCTGGTCACTTTAATCTTCTAAGAAAAGTAAATTTATGGCTTATCTTTATGAAAACCTCTGTCCTTCTGCAGAGTCAGTGGAGAAACAAAAGACTGTCAAATGCTTCCAAATTGGAAAATTATCTCTTTAATAGGCCAGTTCTTTGAAATAGGTATTCTCAGCCTCTGGAGTAAGAAAAGAGTTTACTTGAAATACTTGTATATTTTGGGAGAGTTCTGTATAACCTCCATTAAAGTTTTTGGTTTTTTTCTGAGTGTACATGTTTGATGTTAATACATATTTTAACTAATTCAAGTTTTCCAAACTTGTAACTTGAGGCAAGCCCTACATTGACCCATTCCCAGTCATTTTCTTTGAAGGTTCCGCTAAGTTCCCTACCTCAGAGGGCAAGTAAAGTAATTAACCTCATTATACACTGATTGTTTCTTTCTTCCACGTTTCCGCTGCACACTAGTGTAAAGTTATTTCCATATCCTCTTGCACAGTAGTTTGTATTTTGCCTCCACTTTCATGAATGCCTGAAGGCATAATAATACCTATCTCCCTGAGTTCCTGTGAGGTTTACATAAAAGAACATATGTTGATTTCTATCTCCTGGTCCAATTCAGCTCTGGAGTTGCAAAGGAAATTAGATACATGGAAAAGGGAAAAGCTTGGGTAACCTGGTTATCCCAGCATTGGTAAAGGGGGGAGCTCCGGATGCATCCCCTATGTGCATTCTGGGTTGTTTCTCTAGGCGTTGGTTTATATTGATTGGTGATCGATATGAGACTCAGACGAAGGTTGTTTTTTGTTTGTTTGTTACTACCAAGTTTTGTTTGCTTATTTTTGATAAGCTTTTGGTTTATAAAATAACTCATCAGCATTTCAAGATCAAATGTCATATAAAATGGTCACACTTGGCGACAGTGTTATTGGACTGAAGCTGATGAAGAACGTAAGTTGTAGACAGGTGTTCTGCCGGTTTTCACACTCTGTTTTCTTGTGTCCTGTTTGTTTCATTCATTAGTGCTTCCCACTTGCCCACTGGGGCCGTTTAATTTGAGACTCCTTTGTAGATTCATAGCTCCTTCAAAGAACGCATGGTTTGAGACATCAGCATGTTTCGACCATATTATTTTCCTTCAAATTCCATCTTACAATTCTCTATATTTGTTCTCCTAAGCTTAAAAAAAGGATATCCACATATGTTATACTTACCTTTCCTTAAATATTTAGTGCAGTATTCTGAATAATTACACTAATTTTATAATGTCATACTAGGAGGGGTATACTTTTCCTGGTAATATATTCTTTTATGAAAAGTAGATTATTATTTGGAGAGTGAGCATTGAAGTAAAAATTACCTGGTTCTGGGGGATTGAATATGCCAACATACAATGGGCAATGCATTGCTTGTTCTCATTTGGGTGGTCTCCATTTATTTCCACAGTTCAAATGCCATCACTGTCACTTGCTATGTATACACCTTTGTTACATGTGTTGCAAATGCAACTGTTGATAAGAAAAGGGATCATTTAATCAACCAAAAAATATATGTGTCCAAAACCAACTTTGTTTAATCTTTTAAAGAGGTAAAAAGATTTTAGAGCTGGAGAGAATATTAAAGATAATTGGGTCCCCTGGTTTTCAAACTCCATGATAATAGAAATTTCAGAAAGGAAAAGTTTCAACAGTAATATGTAAATAGTGACAAAATCAAACCAAAATTCTAATCTTAGGTCTTTTGTGATAAAGGAAAGACTGAGAGAAATATTCAACATTTTTGAACTTCATTCTTCTATAAATATTGTTTGTGAATAACCTACTACATCAACCATAATTTTCAGGAAATGGATAAGTCGATACCAAAAGTATGAAGCCACTGAAACACTGCAATGAGGCTCATGTGTTTTAGTTTAGATTTCCTCTAAAGCAAACCCTGAGACAAGGATTTGTGTACACATAGTTTATTTGAGAGACAATATAGGGAAATATGAGGTAATGGAAAGTGAGATAGGAAATAGAGGAGAGCCAGTAAAAGGTGTATTGATAAGCATAGTTCTGTTATGGGCAACTGGGAGTAAATTGAAGTGGGGACATGCTGTAGAAATTAGTGGAACCCCTACCCCACGTTCTGACAATTAAAATTATTTCCTGCTGTCCCCAGTTGAGGTTCACTGGCTTAGGCAAAGCTCTATACTTTCCCAATGAGAAAACTAAAGCACAAAGAGTGAACTTTGGTTGTCCAGTGTATATAGCTAAACTAAAGATAGAATAGGACCTAGAACACAGATTTCTACTGTTTTTAGTCTTGGGCTCTTTTTAGTTTTAGAATTAGAAAAACACATAACTTACCAGAACAGTTGCATCACTTATAGATTAGAATATCCACAGGTGACAAATTCCAGAACAAAATAATCTTTTTATTTTCCTTTTTCTTGTTACACTTCCTTGACGAAGATGCTGTATGTAACCTCTCCTAGAAAACTATGGCGTTCTTGTACTACTCAGGTTGCAAGTTGAATTGCTTCTGCTCATTGGGTTCCTTATGGGAACAATAAGAAGTCACCATGATCCCTTAGGTGTGAGATTGTAAACTGGTCTCTCTCTAATCAAACTTATCTCCTAAGTATCTGTCCAGTGCAGATCGGTCTCTTCTACAGCCTTCTGTGTCATCTCTTATAAAACGTTTTCCACCCATTCCACTCCCCTGACCTCCCCACTGAGTTGGGGGGCATTCTGTGTTTACATGACATCTATCCTGTGGTTACTGCGATGGGAGCCCTAAGCCATCTCTATTATTGTCATCTACTTCTCTGATTTCCCCCTCTGCCTTGTGAGCAATTTGGGCATAATAGCCTGAGGCTTTCAATATTCGATACCTAATTCCTGAATTCTTAACTCAGTAAATGTTTGGGGAATGAATGAATGGGTCATTAAAGGAATAAAAACTGCGAAGTCGGTCTACCCAAAAATAATTATAAAAGCAAAGAGAAGGTTTATTTCCCACCCCAACCCCGTTCTTTAGGAGTTTGCTGTGTTCCTTACACTCACTTTGACTATGTTCATAAGCAAAGTTAAAGGAAAGTGTCTTGAAACATTTCTATCAAATCAAATATGTTTGAAAATGTTCAGGTTGGGCATGCATTTTCATAAATGTGATCTGTGCGGTGTGGATAGCTCTGTGGGATAACATCTAACCCAATAGCTCATTTTTCCTCTGCTCTGAGTTTTAAAAACCTGATTATGAAGTAAGGGATTTGTAATGCTTCACAGGAAAACCTGTTGAATGACTGAAAAGAATTCAAATTCTCTTCATAAACATTCTGTTCATTGCCAGGCATTGTGGAACAATAGTGATTACAATTTCCTCAGGAAAAATAATCTGTAAAACAAGACTATGCTTATTTAAACATTGCTTATCCAGGTATTTATTATAATAAGATAATGATCTTAGTCTGAATTAGCTATTGAGTGAGATGTTCTTGTTGTTTGTAAAGTTTAATTCTATACAAAAAAATAATGTTGGGATGTAGTCTCTGTAACAGCTAATGAATAAATATGAAGATTATTTTCAAGCCATTTACATATTAGGAAATTTAGGTTTTAGCCCTCATTATTGTATAACATTGAATATGAAATTATATACAGGCTTCGTCTTGGTAAGTGAAATAATTTGCATGCATCCATCACAGCAACAAAGACAAGGTTTAACATTTCTTATATATTAATATTGATGTGCAATTTGAGTTTTAGCTTGAAAAGGCAGAGTGTTTATTTGGTACAATTAGTGTAGATCTCATTGCTTGAAGAGCAGTGTGTCTTCATCAAGCCTTATTTATTAAGCAATGATATTTACTTAGCACTGTGCTGAATGTTGGAGCATAGGGGCATAAAATAATTTTAAAATGTTATCATGACTGTTAGAGAAATTAGAGTCTCATTTAGAAGGGAATATATATATATACTAATAATAGAGGAATATGAAAATTGTCCGGGATGCCGTCACAGTAACACTAATGACTGAAAAGCAGGCTGCGTGGGGCTACCAGGCCGGCAGGGGGTTTAGTGAGGGATGACCAAAGACTGAACTGCAGGCAGAGCGGGGGGGGGGGGGGGGGGAGGGGGGCAACCAGGCTGGCGGTGGGGGCGGGGCAGTAAGAGGTGACCAGGCCATTGGAAGGGGCAGTTAGGGGTCATCAGGCAGGCAGGCAGGTGACCAGTTAGGAGCCAGTGGTCCCGGATTGTGAGAGGGATGTCTAACTGTCAAAATTGACAGTGGGACATCCCCTGAGGGGTCTCTGATTGGAAAGGGGACATGCTGAGCTGAGGGGACCTCCCCCTCCATGAACAAATTTTGTGCACCTGGCTTCTAGTATGTATGTGTGTGGGGGTGTGTATACTAGATGTATATATATGTCCCAGAAAAATTCTGAGATATTCTAAATTAAATTATAGAAGCAGGAGAGTTATAGAGACAGGAATTGTTATCCAGTTAATAGCTGGGGACAACTAACAAAAGATTTCTCACATTAACAAATGCATGTTGTAGTTTGAAGCTACCTCCGGAGGACATTAGCAGACCTCTAGATGCCTCCACATCCCAAATATGAGTACATAAACTTTCCAGACTCTTTCCTGTAACCAATCAAAAGTAGGAAGGCGGGGGTGGATGCGTGGGTGGGAAGAGATCAACCAAAGAATTTGTATACATATATGAATAGCCCATGGACACAGGGTGGAAGAGGCCTGGGGTAGGGGTGGGGGCAGAGGCTGGCTATAAGGGGTCAATGAGAGAACAAAAGGGGACATAAAATACTTTTAACAATAAATATTTTTTTTAAAAAATCAGTAAATATTTATTTCTTACACTCCATGTACTTATCATAGAACTGCCCCTCTTCACCTTTTTCCATCCCCTTGTTGGTAGCCAATGCAAATTCTTTCCAAACAACTTCCATCTTTCTTCCCCCAAATGTAATGTATAAAAGCCATCAATGCCAGGTTGGTAGACATGTTGCCTTCTCCACCTAGAGCTGCTGCTGGTGGTTAGACACACATCGAAGGACTTAATCTTTTTCTGGCCAGCATATGGTTCATGAAACCATTTCTTTCAGAAAATTTTTCACACTTATTCATCCCTTTAGCAAAAATGTATTGAATACCTTACTCTGTGCCCAGTGAAGCCTATTAAAGTGCTTTTTGCTCATTCTTCATTTTTATTAATTCTCCCTCCTTTTGAATTAGATAATTAAGTTATTCTCAAGCAAATGTAAAAACCCATAAAGATAAGCTTCAAAGCCTGCCTTACTACATGATTGCCAGTCCAAGGACTTATATACATGAGAATCACTACAGTCTATGCTTCCTTTTCTCTGTATGCTATTATATTATAAACAAATAAAAACATATAAGACCATTTCGCAAGGAGAGTATTCTATGTTGGAGCAGGTAGTTATCAAAGGATTAGTTAATAACACTTGTGACTTGGTTTTTTAAATTGAAAGTATACTCAGGTATGGCTTATATCCAACTAGTATGCATGTACTCTTGCCCTGGTTGTTTTGAATGATGTCTCTTCTGATGAGACCCATATCTGCTTTGATTTGAATATGCCCATGCTCTACTGTCTAGAAAATGCTCTTACTATCTCCTCTGGCAGGCTGCTCTGAGGACTCAGGGAAGTATAGGTTGAGATTTCCAGCCACTCTTGTTTCTTCTGTCCTTCTCTACTCAACCTGAAAATGTGGGTGATTTTTCATCGTTCATGGTCAATGGCTGGTTTGTACCAGACCTGTGCAGTCCAATACTGTAACCTGCCAAATTGAGATGTACTGTCAATGTAAATGACATTTTGTAAATCATATTTTGAAGACTTAGTAGATTTTTATTTTATTTAAAAAAATACATTTTTATTGATTTTAGAGAGGAAGCGAGAGGGGGAGAGAGATAGAAACATCAATGATAAGAGGGGATTATTGATTGGGTGTCTCCTGCATGCCCCCTACTGGGGATCGAGCCACAACTCGGGCATGTGCCCTTGACTGGAATCGAACCCGGGACCCTTCAGTCCACAGGCCACCACTCTATCCACTGAGCCAAACTGGCTAGGGCAAGACTTAGTAGATTTAAAATATCTCATAAGTGATTTTATATTGACTATGTGCCAAAATGATACTATTTTGGATATATTGAGTAAAATAAGATATGTCATTAAAATGGATTACATCTGTTTCTTTTTGCCTATTTTGTAATGTGGCTACAAGGAAATTTGAAATTACACAGGAGGCTCATGTCATATTTCTATTTTAAAGCATGGCTTTAGGCAATAGATTTGATAGCAAACAATTATCTTTAAATTCCCTCATTTTGTAGTTTTCCAAAGTGAGGTCCAGTAATGGGAAATGTGTTACCCAAGAACATAAGAATGGGTCAGATTCGAAATAAGCTAATGGCCTGAGGTTGGCTGTCAAACGCCACCTCCCACCTTCAGCACTGGTTTTCAGGTGAGCCCCTGGAGTCTTCCAGTGAAAACATAGTAATATAAAAGCTCTTTTGGAGATACGAACCATAGCTCTTGAACATTGATCATAAAATGTTTTATAAGGGAAAAGCAAACTGTAATCATAGATTTTATCTGCTTCTTACTATTTTCTCTTATCACAGGTTTTAGGAAAAAGACCTACTCAATATAAACCCTTTTCATTCATTATGGAAAAACAAACTGCAGATACTTAACAATTGTGTAGTTATTCAGTTATGTAAATGAAAGGAAACAATCAATCTGAAGCTGCAGATAACCCCACATTCATTATACCTTTGTGATTGCATATATTTATTTTTGGCGGGGGGCAGGGAGGTGAGAAAGTTTTCCTTCATGATTCTTTATTATGCATTTATAATTTCAATAAAATGTTATATTCTAGCCCACTATTCACTTACCACCAAGTGGGGCTATCTGCATGTTTAGTGCCGATATGTAATTCATGAGGAATACTAAAACATGTCATGTAAATAATACAATTAGTGTAAGTTTATTTCTAGTATGCTTGCTTAAATGAAATGAGATAAAATACATGCATTTAAAACCTTTTAAAATCAATGTTGGGCCCTAACCAGTTTGGCTCAATGGATAGAGCATCAGCCTGCAGACTGAAGGGTCCCAGGTTCGATTCCAGTCAAGGGCATATACCTTGGTTGAGGGCACATCCCCAGTAGGAGATGTGCAGGAGGCAGCTGATTGATGTTTCTCTCTCATCGATATTTCTAACTCTCTATCCCTCTCCCTTCCTTTCTGTAAAAAATCAATAAAATATATAAAAAATTAATATTGGGGTCAATGATAAAAGGAAAATAATCATTTAGAAATACCATGGGATGCTATTAGTGCACTTGAAACTATTATGTGAGGAATTGTGCTCCTCTGGGATGAGCAGAGCCACCTCTCCCCCAAGATAGTGGCTTATATCCCTATCACTGAAAGGTTGTCCCGACAGCTCTATGACATCATCAGGGACACAGACTTCTTCCAACTCACTGTTTAAGTGTCCCTGGTTCTTGTGCCATATTTTCATGATCAAAAAATAACAAGTGAGCCCTAGCCAGTTTTGCTCAGTGGATAGAGCGTCAGCCTGAGGACCAAAGGATCCTGGGCTCGATTCCAGTCAAGGACACACACCTTAGTTGCAGGTTCTTCCATGGTCCCCGCCCTGGTTGGGGCTCGTGCAGCAGGCAGTCAATCCATGTGTTTCTCTCACATTGATGTTTCTCTCTGTCTTTCCCTCTCTCTTCCACTCTCTCTAAAAATCAATGGAAAAATATCCTCAGGTGAGGATTAAAAAAACAAAACAACAACAACAAAATAACAGCTGAAACTTTAAATATCAAAGCTGTGTTTCAGAACACTGATTGGAGGAAGCACAGAGTATATTATTTCTTCCTTTAAATAAATGTGCTTGAAATTTCACAGAAAAACTCTACCCAAATGGACACATTTTGGTGCACAAAGGCTGGAAAGTGTGTGCATGTGTGTGTGTTTTAACTGAGCAGCAAAGAGACTGCTAAAGATTGGGATTTCTTAATGAATATGAGGAAATAGATTATGCAGTTGGCCACTAGCAGACCATGCCACGATTTATACATTTGCTTCCCAAACATCTCTGCACACACTTCCTCCCCCAAACTCAAAATTGCGCCTAGTAAATGTATCCACTCATAGTCAAGGAAATCTGAGTAATGGGTAGTTCTTTTCTATAGGATCAGGTATGATTGTATGTGTTCTAAAGACCAATAGACTATTAAAAGTAAAGAAGAAAGAAAACTCCCTTTTCAGAAAAGGAGAAAATATAAGTCTCAAGGGTAGTTATGGCTGAATCACAACAATCAGATCTATTAAGCAGGAATAGGGAGAGCTCCCTGCTTTGGTTCTGTCCCTTGTGACATCTTCATCATCCATTAATCCCCATGTCCACCTTTTTAGAAGAAATTTAAAAAGTATGTCTATTTTGAAGGGCTATATATTTTCAGGCAAGACTGAGATAACCAAAAATGCTTTTCAAGATTAATAGTCATAGGCTTGATATTATTTTGGTAACATATTCTCCTAAAGTTTGTTAATTATTTGGCCTATGTGTAAGTAACCATACCCAACAATCTTGTTTAAGGTGTGTTAAACCAAAATAATTCAAGGTAATCAGGGTCTGAGAATCACATGAAACTGGTACCAAATTGGATGAATATAGTCTGAAGAAAGGCCTTGAGAAGATCCCTGATAGTCAGATTGTATTTCGGTAACATTGTCATGTAGCAAAGGGGGCTGCGGTATTTGTCTTTCATTGTTTCAGAAGGCAAAATACTTTCAAGTAGAAGGAAATTATAGGAAGGCAAGTATTGATGAAACTTGAGAGAAATAAAACAGAACAAAACAAAACAAAACAAAAAACAACCTTTCCAATAATTGAAGCTGTCTCAAATCTGGAAGTCTGCATAGTGAGGTACTATACCAGTTCTCAGGGCTACAATGAAGGGAATGTCTGGTGTAAAAGGTTAAATTAGCTAATCCCTGGGCTTCCACCTGACCCTGCCTTCTATGTTGCTATGATTTTATGAAACCAAAGGCAAGGATTGGACAAGTATTGATTCAGAAGAACCCAGAGAGGCATGCAGCAAGATAGCAAACTATCTTACAATCTGTCATAAAAGATTTATGCTACTCCCTGAAGAGCAGCCCAAAGTTAAGACTGTTCAATCTTCATCTTCTAGTTGGTATTTGATCTCCTTGAATTCCTGACACAAGTTTTTTGGGGGGCATTTGATCTCCTTTGAATTTCTGACACAGGGGGGTTGTCATGATATGAAAGTTCTCTGTGCATTACATTTTGTTCTTTAGGAAATATATCGTTCTGTAAGAATGTGTTTAGTTTTTGTAAATGCATGTTTAGCAAGTTTTGAGTTTTGAGATTTGTGTTGGTGAGATAGAGGTACAATTGTTTTTAGAGAAATCTAAATCCATATTATTATATTTTAAAGATTTTTTATTGCATTGATTATTCACATGAATAGTATGTGTTTCCTGTCCACACTCACCTTCAAATTCAGAAATTTGGACTGAATTCTTTTTTAAGGGTATACTGCTATAATTTTTTTAAAAATTAAAATAAATCTGTTTTTCAATAAGGTTGGCAGGGCACTTGAAAATTCTGTCAATGCATCAAAGGAAAGAGAAAAAGCACACACATTTGTTGATTCAGTAAATATTCCTTGAGTTTTTTCCTACCTGCTTTGTGTCAGTTGCTGAACTTGGCAGTGATGATAAAATGGTGAGAAGTCACACACAGCCTGTTTTTGAGTTGCATATAGCCAAGCAGCTGGAGAGTAATATGAGGTAAATTGTGAAAATGCTGTGATAGAGGAAGACAATGATGCATAGAAAGGGAAACCAACCTAGATTTAGTAAATTAGAGAGTAATGTAATGTTGAGGCCTGAACTGTGAGAAGGAAGAGAGGAAAGTGAGAAAACCATGGTAACTGGTTTTCTAGATATCCTACTGTCCTATCTCTGTCCTTACTTAATACTGATGACTATGGCAGATCTGTTTTGTTTTTTCTTCCCCCCAGGGCTTAAAGGTCGTAACATTGTTAGAGGCTTTCTTTAAGGAAAACACAAACCATAATATTATAATTACAAAATTGGATACAAAGTCAAAAAGCTGTTATTTCAAATGAGAAATATTAATGCAAGAAAATATTGAAATTTTTTAATAGATTCTGATTCTTTTCCTTGGAAATTTGTAGGCCATTTCCAGCAATGCTCTCTAGGGTTGCTTTGTGATTGCAACCTGGCTTTCCCTCCCCACCTACAGCACTCTATGACTAAATTTCGGCACTGGCTAGGTACTATGCAAGTGAGTGAACTTGATGTTTTATTAAATATTACATAAACCCATCTTACAGTGACGCCAAGTGAGAAGTAATGCAAGGTAGAAGCCCTGCCTTAGATGTGCTATTACTTTTTGGAATTTGCTGCAAAATTTGAGTAAAAAAATCATACCCTTATAGCCCAGGTTACAGTACAGATTATGACACACTTGAGCTTGAATTCTGGTTCTGCCACTGATTAGCTGTGTAAGCTTGGACCTGTGAATTAAACTCTTTGAGTCTGTTTTCTCATCTATGAAATGGGAATAATAACAATACCCACTATTTAAACTTCCAGCAACAACTAAATCACTGTTATAATCCCATCATGTTTTCCACCATTATGTTTTTAAATACTTTTCCACTGAAATTCATGGAGAATGTCAAGGTTGTAAGTAAACTAGTGTGCACAGGTTTTATTAACCAATATTATGATCATACTACTTACATTTAGATATGTCTCATAGGTAACGAAGTATCTTCATGTCTACTGTCTTTTCTGATCTTATCTGCTTCCTTCTCCCAGGACTGCTATTCACCTGGGGCTCCGTGGCAATTTGATGTCAAAATCTATTTTGATTGGACCGTGTCCCTGCCATACTAGTTGTTGGCTATTTTGAATATCATTCTTCAGAATATAATAGATTTTACTGTTATTTTATATTTAAATACAATTTTGTTAATGTGCACATTGAAACCCAGAAGAATGATTTGCCCATAAACCCACAGGTCACAAGGAAGGTGGGTTATACTAATCAAAAATGAGTTGTTCAGCCCAGGCCAGGTAGCTCAGTTGGTTAGAATGTGGTCCCAATCCGCCAACGTTGTGGGTTCAATTCCTGGTCAGGGCACATAGAGGAGGCAACCAATGCATGCATAAATAAAAATTTCAAAAGAAAGACAAAAAGAAATCAAGTTGTTCAACAAATCCAGTGCTCATTCTAAGATATCAAAACTCTTTTGACATTTAGTCTAACTTCAGATCATCATGGAATTAACAATAAATTGAAATCAGTTAAGTAGGGCTAATTTTATATATATTCCAAATGGCAATACTTATGCTTAGGTCTCTTATACACAATCCCCAAGTGGAGAAATGTTGACTTTTTGACCAAAGCACAAATCTTCTTTATGGATGAGAAGACACATTAGTATAGGATAAAGTCCTTATCCAATGAAGGTGATAATGAACCACAAATTTCACATCACGATATAGTGGTCTCAATTCCTTACAATGCACAGTACATCCTGCGTGGTTTTGAAGTAACATTTATTTATTTATTGTTGTTTTCTGGGGGGAAGTGTGTTTCCTGTAAAAAGAAACAAAACACATCTTTTTGATCGTGATGAAAATGAAAAGCTCTGGAAAATATTGTTCTTACCAACAATTAAAGCTATTAACAAGGGAATCAAATGTTTTAGCGACAATGAGAATATGGTGTGGTTGGTTGAGTTTATTATAAGAGAGAGAGATCATATCCACTGTTTCGATAATCAGTGCAATGTTAAGTGAGAGTATCCTGGGGAGAGATGTTAGATTCTGTGTCATAGCTAGAAAAGAAAGTTTAGCTAGCAGCAATTTTGATTAAGCATAAATATTTATAGAGCAGAAAAGAAGCTCCAGTAGCAGATGATATTCCCTCATCAAAGTGCCTACTGGTGCACCCCAATCAGAATGGGAAATGTGATGCTCCAATCAGAAGTTTTTCTTGGAGTTATCGAGAGTTCAAAGGTTGATTGAAACACAGTAAAGGGTGTTGTTTATTGGATAGCGCAAGAGTGCTGAAGAAAGGTCCATCTTTACTCCACAGGCAGTTACAGAGACCAGAACAAGAGTAGGACTAGGCGTCAGAGGGAGTGGAGAGAGGGATAGTGCTGGAAAGTGGGGAGACAGACAAAAAAGCCACACCTACCAAGCTTTCCATTTGAAACTACTATCTGAAGATTCCCAAACCCAGACCCACTGACCTGAAATCTAAAAGGAAGGAAAAATGAGTCTCCAAATGATTTGGCTTTGAAGATGAGACTGCAAACTCTTTGCTTCTTTTCTTCTAAATTTTTGGTTTCTTGTTGCATTAATAAAAGGAAAACTCTTTTCTTGATTTTCTAGCAGGCTGCCTTCTGAACTTAAAAATACATGTAAGATCTGTACATAACATTTTTTTTTTTTTAAATTTTACCTGGGGATGATGGTTAGGAGGAAGGGGAAAAATGGTGCATTTATTGACTCATGTATTTTTCATCAACATAATAAATAACCTTACAGGAAATCTGCCAGGAATGTGATTTGACCTCCTTTGAAAGGACAGCAACCCAGACATCTTTTCAGATTTCTATTTGCCTTTAAACACAGCCATCATACGGTTGAACCAGAGGGACAGAGGTTAGTGCATGAAACCAAGGTACACGCTCTCCTAAGTTACCAGGGATGCTCTGCTCCTGTCACCCCTCTTTGAAGACAAAGCAAAAATCAATTTATCTAGTCCCACTATTTCTGCAACTTTTCTCCTCAGTACTTTAGCTTTAGAAGTGAACGGAAGAAAGAAAAACTCTCTACTCTCTATTCTATTGGGCCATTATTTTTAATATATAGGAGAGATCAAACTTTAATTTATAGCTGAAAGTTCTCCAAGGTCCCGCTTCTCCTCTCTTACCTATATTTTCCTCTCTCATTATAGATTGATGATGGTGAGCCACAGAGCTTTACTCAGATATTGGTATAAAAAATTGTCAGTAGAAAATATGAGGATTTTGTCCAGCAGGAAAGTTGTGGTTTTTGAGACCAAAAAATAATAATAAAATAAAATAAAAATAAAAATTGCCCTTTTCACTCCAAACTATGTTTATATTTTTTTATTGATTTTTTTTTAGAGAGAGAGAGAGAGAGAAAGGGAGAGGGATATATAGAGAGAAACATTGAGAGAGAAACACCAACAATCAGCTGCCTCCTACAGGCTCCCTACCAGGACCAAGCCTGAGACCCAGAAATGTACCCTGACTGGGGAATTGAACTGGTAACCTCTTGGTTCCTGGGTTGATTCTCAACACTGAGCCACACTGGCCGGGCCTCCAAACTTTCTTTGAAGCCAGTATTTGTGTTTAAGGCCATTTAAAATGTGGGTCTCTCTTTCAAAGGAAAATAAATGACTACACACTGGTTGAGGAGATATGGTTTGAAAGATGGCCAGTGATATAACCATTTATCAAGCACAACCAATTCATTGTTTTTAAAAATTGGCCTCTAAAGCTACAGCAATATCATGTTATTTACTGTACTAGGAAGTGCAGCAGCCTTTAGATGCTAACTGTCATTTATAAACATATATAGCACTAAAAGGATGTTAAAGATTAGATCAGTGTCAGAAGAATCCTTTGGGGATCTTTATTTATTTTTTTAAATATATTTTTATTGATTTCAGAGAGGAAGGGAGAGGGAGAGAGAGATAGAAACTTTAATGATGGTAGAGAATCATTGATTGGCTGCCTCCTGCATGCCCCACCCTGGCATGTGCCCTTGACTAGAATCGAACCTGGGACCCTTCAGCCCGCAGTCTGACACTCTATCCACTGAGCCAAACCAGCTAGGACCCTTTGGGGATCTTTAAAAACTAGTGTGGGTTATTATGTTGCACACTCAGAACCAGAACCACTGATTACCCAACTTAATCATAGCCAGGTCACTGTTTTAGGTATCTATTGCTACATAATAGGTTACCCAAACTTGGGTGCTTAACACAACATGCATGTATTAGCTCAGCGTCCTGTGGAGCAGAAGTCCAGGCACACCTTTGCTGGTTCCTCTACTCCTTGTCCCACAAGGCTGCCATTAACTTGTTGACAGGGCTGTGTTGCTTTTTCAAGCTCAGAATCTTCTTCCCAACTCTTATGGTTGGCACAATTCCTTGTGATTTTAGGGCTGAAGTGCTCATTGCTCCCTGGCTGAGAGCTGAGAGTGGCCCTGTGCTTTTAGAGGGCACCATAGCTCCTCTCCAGGGCTCTCCCAGGGCCTTCTCACAGACCACCAGACACGTGTGGCAGCTTAGGCCTCCAAGCCCAGCAGGAGCATCTCTTGCTGCAGCAGCTAAGAAATGGTCGTCCATCATGTAACAATCACAGAGTGACTGTTGCATCTCCTATGTCCTATTCTATGACGAGAAGCAAGTCTGATTCTGCCCACATCCAAGGGAAGTAGGTTATACAGAGATTTGACTCACTGGAGGTCACCTCAGAGTTTGCCCACCCCAAGGGACTCAGTTTCAAGGAGCTCAACTGACCAATTGTGTTTATCTAAATCATTGGTGGGACATGGATTTTTAGATTAGTCTTGGGTGGTTTGTCAATAGAAAACAAAAATAAAACCAAAATTGTGTGTTGTTTAAAATGCTACACTAAGGGTGTAATGCTAATATAGTGAGCAGGTGATTGGGCGTTTGAATTTATATGTGGGATATAAAACTGAAAGTAACAAATAAACAAACAAGTAAGCAAAATCTTACAGGTATGGTGGTTACCAGGGAAAGAAGGGTGGTGGGTGGAAAATAGGTTGACTTAGAGTGGTGGGCACACAAGGCAATATACAGATCATGTATCATAGAAATGTGCACTTGAAACCTATATAATCTTATTAACCAGTGTTAGTTACCACAGTATATTTAATAAAAATGAAATGAAATTAAAAAAGAGGTCTTCATAGAATGTGAAAACAATAAGTTTGCTCCTTTTTCTCTTACCATGTACATAAAGTATTTGTGCAAAATATTAAATAGTTAATTTACAAAGAGCCTCTGGCCCTAACATATGGTGATGGTTTGAAAAATACTAATTTTGCTAAACTCTGATTTTTGTGGTGATTGCAACCATATTTTAAATAGTCTGCATTTGTGACTGGAATCATTCATGTGGTAAACACTTAGGCCTAAAGGAAAGTTAAGTGTTTGGCAAAAAACATGGATGGCAATGTGAATTGAAGGTGTTTCTCCGTTCTTAGCATTTTTATAGATTCTTAAATATTTTTGGAGTAAGCATTTCATAATATGTGGGGGTCCCTCAGGAAGAAGTTGGTTATTTTAACTGACCCGTAGCTAAGATAGCATATACAAGCCTGAAATGTAGTCGATTACCATCTGTTTCTAAATCTCTAAAGTCTCCTAATTTCGCAGTTGAGTATTTCTTTCCAATATCGTTTTCTATCTTTAATTTAAAGTTATTTCATTTTGACACTCCAATAACAACCATGGGCATATGTTAAATGTATTTGGGGAGATACTGTTTTTTTATTGCACTATTAGTGCATTTAAATACAGATGCTATGATTATAATTAGTTTTAATTCTTAGCCCAGGAATAGTTTCTAAAACTAGCTCGCCTAATTTGATAACAATATTATTTTTGAGACAATGCAAATACTCAGGTATGCCAATGCAATATTGGAAAGGAATATAATTTTTTAGGTACAACTCATTCCTCATTACTCCAATCACAACCTGCTCTCCTTAGCAGATAAGCAGCCGTGGGCAAACTATGGCCCGCGGGCCGGATCCGGCCTGTTTGAAATGAATAAAACTAAAAAAAAAAAGACCGTACCCTTTTATGTAATGATGTTTACTTTGAATTTATATTAGTTCACAAAAACACTCCATCCATGCTTTTGTTCCGGCCCTCCGGTCCAGTTTAAGAACCCATTGTGGCCCTCGAGTCAAAAAGTTTGCCCACCCCTGGTAGAGGTAACTGGCATTCTGAAGCATATCTTCACTGTGTATATTATATATCTTCACTCCATACCGATGACAAAATAGCTATGATTTTCCTCAGAGTGAAGCTTATTCTGAAAACCTAGCTGACACAGTTGTGGAATGTGGCATAATCATTTGCCCTGCACAACTTATTTTGATTCTTTTCTAGGCAGGTGAGCTTTAACATCTACTAGAATACTATAAGCATGTTTAAACTTAAATTTTGTTTCAAAACATATTAGGAAATAGATTGTGAGAATAAATGAAAGATGTATATTGACATCAGTTCCTTTTTCAAAATCAATATATACCAACACATTTTTACTGAGTTATATGAATTGTGATACTTTATCATAGCTCTGATTGAAGACACACAGATAGGATAGTGCCGTTATAAATATAATAACTCAGTTCTTGATTGTATGCTTATGTCAAAAGTCCCATTGAAGTTTGGAATGCTGATGACACAAATGTAATAAAGAGCCCTTTGTGCATTTATATCCAGTAAAACAATATTAGAAGATGATACATTCCCTCTTCCTTATGCTTAGAAATCTGGGTCTTATGATTCTATATTAAATTTATTATGTGTTGGTATATAATTTCCAAAGATTCTGTTTTTAGCATTAGTGTCTCTGCTTTGGCTTTCCCTATAAATTATATGTCCATACTCAGATCTTGAAAATATGTTCTTGGGGAAATAATCACAGTACATGGCCACTCAGAAACTTCCAGTTTGGAAAGAGGCTGGTCAAATGTGCAGGAAGTGACAGCAGGTCTTGATGCTGAACCTGTGGGAGTATAACTTTCTTTTGGGCTCCAAGAATGAGGAGAGAATCAGTGCCTCCGTTCCTCTTAACTCTTGCTCTGGGGTCTATTCTGCAAAATCAACAGCAATCATGTGGCAAAATGCACAATTGAAAATAGAGAGTCGGGCCCTTGTTAGAATGGATCCCTAAGATAAATCTGCTACCAATTGGGAAGGAGATGAGTAGAATTAAAACAATTTATTAACCAGAGTCTTTAAGTTTTATGCTGCCTCAGGTGCGGCTCTTATCAAGCCTGGATGGTGGGCAGGGGTATCGGGTAGGTGTTTGACCATAAAAACCTAGCTCTTCCTAGCACATGCAGGACACATATAAGGAAGAGTTAATGGTTTTCCTGGTCTAGTGTCCACTGTAACATAACTCCCTTATTCTGATGATATAATTCAATTGTGTGTTGTGGTTTTTTCCAGAAAGTATTAGTTATTTGATTCAGGCTTCTGGAACAGTGACTGAACACACCTGAAAACTAACTACTTGTATACTCCTTTCACATGAAAAATCTGGCTTTATCACTGAATATACCTTATCCATGCTCTCTGCCCTTAATCCAGTTATATTAGTATCATAGATACAATTGGCTACAGGGTATATGGGAGTTTTCTTATTTTTTCTAGATGGAACATCTTTTACTTTGCAGCATCGTACTCTGTGTTGAACATAGTCACATTTAAACACATAGTGATATTTGTACATGGGAAGTTTAGCCTGGACCAATCATTAAACTAACATTTTCAAAGTAAAAATATCTATTGTAAGTGAAAAAGGACATGGAAACTGGCATAGGCTTGGGTGTTCACTCTTGCTAAACAGTTATTAACTGTATAGTCTTGGTCATACCTTGTATCTTCACTAACCATCAGTTTCTACATGTTTAAAAATGATTAATTTTAGGTAGATTCTCTTTGCCTTGAGAATTATATGGAAGATACTTTCTTTTACTCTGCTCTTCTGGCCACTCAGAAGTAGGTAGACAGCTTGTTAAAGGAAAACAAAATCAGAAATATTTAAAATGCACAAAAGTGGAAGATTATGAGTCATTAAAAATTTAAATTCCCGTAGAATTTTCCCCCCATCAATTCATTTTAAATATAAGCTGCAATTTGACACTGCTCAATTCACCAGCCTCCCTAAGGGCATCCTGTTTTCATAACAGGAGTTCAAAAATTGGGTCACCTCATGATGCGTGGATTATATTTTAGAAAAGGGATCAATAGCTCCCTGAGTGCCTTTGACTCTAGAGGGAAATGACACTTTTAGGTGGAAACCTGCAATATACTTGGACATCTGCATAATGACTGAAATTAGCATGGGTTTACATAGTACACAACTCCGTTTGAATTTTGATGCCTTAGAAAGGAACGGAAGGTTTTAAATTTTCTAAGGGGAAGGCTCTGGAGGGTGTGAAGGCCTAACCCAAGTGAGCTCAAGGTGAACGGCATGTCATGAATGGATGAAGGGACATAAAAACTGGGTTCATCAAAGGAAAATGTATTATCCAACCAAAAATGATCCATTGCTGCGTATGTGTTACAGCACTCTTACCCTTGAAGGATGTTATTAACAGGCAACCTCTGTCCATTCTGCTTATTGAGAGGTGATGTAGTGAAGCCTATTCATTAGACAGATATCTATGACCATAAGTTCCTTATAGTACTATTTGTGTGAAGGGAGAGGAGAAAAATTAGGAAAAGAGAGAAAACAAAAATGGTAGAAAGAAGAGAGAATAGAGGAGCGGATGAAAGATAAGAAGAGTTAGGGTGAGGTGGGCAAGAACAAACACAAATTTCAGATGGAAGGCGGGGGTGTGTCCAGAAGAGATTAACCAAATAATTTATATTCATATATGCATAACCCATGGACATTGACAATAGTGTGGTTAAAGCCTGGGGAGGGGTGGGAGTGGAAATCAGGGATTCAATGTGGGGGAATCTGTAATACATTCAATAGCAAATATAAATTATAAATGAATAAATAAATACACAAACTTGGAATCTGCTTGATTAAATGGTTTAACGATCATGTGGTTCCAAAAGTTTCTAGACTACACGGCTACAAGTGTTTGAAAAGCAATATACTCAGCCTGGAGATTTTGAGATCTGCCAAGATGTTCTGCCTTACTCTGCAAGTTGGGAGAATAAGAAATCAGTCCTGTCCTCCTGTGGGTACTGACAGTGGGAACCTGTACCTGAATTTGTGAGCAAAAGGTGACTTACTTGCAAAGCTCTCCAGATCTGTGGGTTTCTGTTGAGTTCTTCAAACTCTATGGGCCACAGAGGAGCGTGGTGAAGTGATTCCCTTCTCTAGTGTATTCTTTGTGTCACACAAACCCCATCATTTGAATTTTGTGCCAACTGAACAGAGTCCATTGATTTACTGATCCTTAGTGTGTTTTCCATAGTCTTATTACTCAGTCAGCTATATCCTTCTATTCTCATTTCAAATTGATGTTATGAAAGAATAGCATGAGTTGATTTAAATCCAGCCATAAAGACATTTAACCTCTGAGATTGCCTTTGTCTTACTGTGGATGATGGTAGTCACTTTCTTTATGAAATACTAAAAATGTCTCCTGGTATTGCATAGGTAGGAGATAAATAAGCATATACAATTATAACAACAAAGCAGAAAGAAAAATTAATTCAGACATTAAACCTCAGATGTGCTGGATGAATAATAACTGGGTGAGTGAGGTTGGAAAGAGCCCTTGGTGCATTCTGATAGTTTTGAGCAAGTTTTAATAATTTGCCTCTTACCTGTCTCCCTTATTTTAATAGGTTTGTGCCCCATTTTCCTACAATACTAGTCCCAGATAAGTGAAAAAATGCAAAAGTAAATAGAAACAATGAAATTTGAGACAGAACCTGCTCCTAACAAAACAAGAGATTCAAGAGAATTAGCCTGTTTCCCAGAGCTCTGCTTTTCCATCTATAGAATGAGGACATGAACTGTGTGATCCTCTATTTCTTTCTACTGTAAATCACTTTCTGTAGCTTCGTTTTTCTTATCTGTAAAAATGGGAAGAAAGCCTACTTTACAAGGTGACTCTGAGGACTAAAAGAACACAGTTGAATATCTTTCTCTGCACACATCTACTGGATTCCTGAATTTAGTTATCTAGAATTCACAGAATGAGTGCAAGTAGTAAGGGGCATAACACTGAATCTATTTGAGTTCAGTATTTCATATAGCATGTGGTGCGTTTTGACCAGTGGTGATTTATGAAATGGCTTTAGGTCCTGGATGTCTATAGAAGCACCTGACCTGTTCTGGTCTCCTTGACCTTGGCAATAAAGACAACCTTGTTCAACTTTGCATCCCCAGCATCTATCACAGTGCCTAACAGTCAGGAATGCCCAATGGGTGTTTGTGGCTCTCAGGCCAGTCACAGGACCTTGCTGAGCCTCCGGACTTGGCTTTAAAATGTACTAAACAATCTGTACTAAACAATCTGTCAGAGTTTTTTTTTTTTTTTAAGAATGGTAAAGATCATTTCAGAAAAGGTAAAATCATAATACACATACAAATATAAAATGAACAGGTAGTAAAGATTTCACATAGCTCATTAAACGAGAGAATCAAGATTGTTATAACTAAATAAAAGAAAAAACTAAATAAATGCACATTTTATAAATCAGGAATATTGAGATTAAAATACAAATGGAAGTAAAACTGGCTTCTTCCACAGTGGAGAGGGAAATCTATTGACCCTTGACTGCACAAAGTACAATTTGTTTGTCTATAGTGAAGAATTACTTTGTACTGCTAATAGTTATTTACAATTTACAGAGTTGTAAATTCTGTAGAATTCTTCTATGGAATCAGAATCATATAAACAGAAGGATGTACTATGGACAATGTATGGTTTTACATTGAAACACAACATTTTTCCCCACATAAATTACATAATCATGTAAATCACTTAATGGTGCCTTATATATAGCAAACTTCAAATAAATGGTTATTAAAAATGTAACATTCTGCTAGATGTAATTGCAGATGCAAAACCACATTAACATTCAATACAGTTTTATATTTAAAAAATAATAGAAACGGTCAAATATTATTTAGTGAGAGTAATGGGAACTAAAACCTAATTGATTATCCAATATTTATTGAGGATTACATATTCCTAAGTACATCATTTTATTTTTTAATTTATTGCATTGACATCTATAATAATAAAAGCAAAATATGCTAATTAGATCGAACATCCTTTTGGATGTCCTTCCAGACGACCTACTGAACAAAGCTGGGGCTGCGAGGGAAGCCTGGGTCCTGGGGGAAGGAAGGCTTACTCTTGCATGAATTTCATGCATCAGGCCTCTAATATCTATCTATCTATCTATCTATCTATCTATCTATCTATCTATCTACCTATCTATCTATCTAGATTTCAAGCATATAATTCTGTGATACGTGATCTGTATATTGCATTGTAAGCCCCAAGTCAAATCATCTTCCCTTACCATATATTTGTGTCCTTTTATTCTGTTTCATACAGGAGTTACTGGATGCAGAGAGATAACGTATCTAGATCACCAATATGGAAACATCCTGAAACTACTTTGGAGTCTCAATACAGTGACTGGATTCAAGTTGAGCAAACAGGGAAACTGGCCCACCAACAATTTGCCACAGGTAAGTGAGAGATGTAACTTTCTCCCTTAGAATCCCTCAAAGATTCATTGACTGTGGGATAGTTAATTACATTTCAGACGATTTTAATATCCTTTTGATACAGCCGAGAGTTGCTCTTCTCTCCCTAACGCCCCCATGTGGATGCCAATGCATGGCTAAATGTCTAGACATTTCTTTCTTTTCATTTGGGCTTCAGTCAGTTACAGCTGGAGGATGCGGGGGGAGAAGGTACCCACCTCATAAAACTTTTACTAGTGGTGATTCAGGCGGAGGAGCGTGAGTCCAGCTGTTTCTGAACAGATGTTTCTTTGTTCTGCCCCTGGAGGGGACAGAGTGGCAGAGTGGCCTGCCCTGGATTCAGGATGAAATACACGGACAAAGAGTGATGCCCTCTGCCTTTTTTTTGAAACTGGGGCACCAGTTAGGTCATTCATGTGAAACAAAGTGTTTGGGAAAGGTAGCCAGCTTGTGAGGTTCCAAAGCTTGATGCGGTGACAACACAGACATATTTTCTGTTGGGCTGTTGTGAAAGTTGAACTTGGCTGAACAAATGGGTTGGAAAGAATGAAAGTCTGAGTGACTGCAACAGGGGGCAATTTGTGAGCTGGGCCTGAGTGGCAGCATCGTCTGTAGCTAGATGTGCCATCACCAGTCAAGGCCACTTGAGCCTGCACCTAGGGCCTGTCCAGGTCTATGACATGGAAATCTCCTGTTTATTCTTCTGTGTGGTTTCAATGTGTTGAGGAGAAAAGAAAAAAAACACACACACACATCCAATTATAGTGACATTAAGCTTCATCTGTGGCTAGGGAGACATTTGTACTTGCCATTTTCATTGGGAAATTGTACTTGTGTCATTCATGCTGTTTTAATGTTATAAGAACCTGGGGACGTTGGCAGGTGAAATTGCGCATACATTTTCCTGTTAATATTTGCCTCTACTGGGTTGAATGTATAGCAGTGATCTCTTCTGAATTCCCAACTCCAGAGCTTCCAGAAAGTTTTTTATTTATTTGTTTTGTAACAACTTCATCACAGTATGTTGATGAAGCTAAATTGGACCCATGTTATCTGTGTTTGAGAGATCCCTTTGTTTCAAGAGTCACATAAGAACCTAGGTTTGGAGGTGTTTTGAGGCATGTTAAGGGCTCTTAAAGATGAGGAGGCAATGGGAAGATAAAGAAACGGTACCAGCACTCAAGAGGAAGACGAACCAACAAAAACACCACTTGAAGGTGTTTTTATTTAAGTGTTTGGGTCTCACTCCTTTGCCTTCAATCTTAGTTCTTCTATGGACGCAAGAGGGTGGATATTGTCTTCTTTGAGTTAGGCTATTTGTTTAGAGGGAGAAAGACTCATGTAAGTAACCCAAGTGAAAAGAGAATTGTTCTGGTAACAAATGTGAACTAAAGCTGAAACAAAATTTAAAAACAAGAAGGAAACAGCAACTTCTGTTTGTACCATTTTCATGAGCAACAGGGAACTTAACTCCTCACAACTCTATTTCTCTCTGAACTTCCTATTCCATTTTTTTCTTCCTCCCTCTCTCTTTTTCATTCAGTGTGATTCTCAACAGATTCACCTGAGTTATTGGGTGCATCAGCAGTTGATTCATTCTCTTTCAACTGAGTAGTATTTCGTAGTAAGGATATACAACAGTTTGTTTAGCTTTGTACCTATTGAAAGATGTCTTGATTTTTTTTCCAGTTTGGAACTATTATACTTAAAAAATTGCTATAAGCATTCATGAACAGGTTTTTGTGTGGGCATAGAATTTTAATCCATTTCCTGCAACTGCAATTGCTGTATTAAATGGAGGTCACATATTTGTGTTTTTATTTCCAGCTTTAATCTATAATGAACATATAAATAGTGTAAGTTTATAGTGTAAAATGTGATAATTCAATGCATGTCTACATTGTGAAATGTTTACCACAATATGGTTAGTTAACCCATGCTTCAACTCACATAATTGTCATTTTGTTGTTCTTATGGTGACAAAATTTAAGATCTACTCTCTTACTTTCAACTATACACTACAGTCTTATTAACTATAGCCATCATGCTATACATTAAATTCCCCAGAAGTTATTCATCATATTCAACGTTTGTACCTTTTGACCAATATTTCACTTACCATTCCTCTCAGCCCAGCTCCTGGTAACAATCAATCTACAATTGTCCCCCCTTATCGGCAGTTTTACCTTCCAACTATTTCAATTATCCATGGTAAACCATCATCCAAAAAATACTAAATGGGAAATTCCAGAAATAAAGAATTAATATTTTAATTTGCATGTCATTCTGAATTACATGTTGAATTCCTACACTGTCCTAGTCCACCCTACCTGGAATGTGAGTCATTCCTTTGTCCAGTATATCCACACTGTATATGCTACCTACCTATTAATCACTTAGCCATCTTAGTTATCATGTTGAATGTTGCAGTATCACAGTATTTAAATAACTCTTATTTTGCTTAATATTGGCCCCAAAGCACAAGAGTAGTGATGATGGTAATGCAAGTATGTCAAAGAGAAGCCATAAATTATTGCTTTCTTTAAGTGAAAAGGTGAGTACAATACAATAAGATATTTTGAGAGAGAATCCACATTCACAGAATGTTTATTACAGTATGTTATTATAATTGTTCCATTTCATTTCATACTGATAACCTCTTATTCTAATTTATAAATTAAGTATTATCATAGGTCTGTATATATAGGTTTTAGTACTATCTGTACTTTTAGGCATCCACTGAGGCTCTTGGGATGTACCCCTTAAATAAGGGGGGGCTATTGTACTATCTGTTCCTGAGTTGAATGGTTTTAGATTCCACATGTGAGATCATGTGGTATTTATTTGTCTCTCTCTGTCTGACTTATTTTACTTAGCTTAATGCCCTCAAGGTTCATGCATGTTTTGCAAAGGCAAGATTTCCTTCTTGTTAGAACTAAAAAATACTCTATTGTATTTATATAATAAAATAAATTATATATTTATATATTTTTTTATTTATTCATTAGTTGATTGACACAAGTTCTTTCTATGTCTTGGTTATTATGACTAATGCTACAATAAACAGGGTAGTGCAGATATCTGTTTGAGATAGTGCTTTCATTTCTTTTACATAAATACCCAGAGATAGATTTGCTGGATCACCTGATACTTCTATTTTAAAATTTTGAGGAGTCTCCTTACTGGTTTCCACAGTGGCTGCACCAATTTATATTGCCATCCTCAGTGCACCAGGGTTCTCTTTTCTCTACATAACTTGACATGTTCTATCTCTTGTCTGTTTAAAGTAGTCAGTCATTCTAACAGGTGTATAGTGGCATTACATTGTGGTTTTGATTTGCAGTATGAAAGGCGGAAAGAGCTCCCCTTGCTGGGAAAGGGAGAGCGGGTGGCCTGCGAGCTTCCTCAGTATTTAGGGACACTGCATGAAGGACCCTCTTGGGTCTCAGCCCACACAGAGCCTGGCAAAGCTGATATGTACAGAGAGGCTAGGAACCAGGAGGCCAGACAGGGGCCACTGTTTCTCCTGTGCTGTGGGAGCAACCAGGGTTCCCAGGGTCCCGCTCTGCAGAGGACCATGCCAGCTTTTGCCACTAAAGAAACCAGGACAGCTGCTTCAGGCCCCTACAGATTTCACTGGTTTTAGCCCCACAGGTTTTCACGTTTGCATATGCCAGCCATCTGAGTGCCACCCCACTGTGTCCTGGCCTTGGGTCCTCAGAATGTGAACTGACAGCCAGCCAGGCCTGTGAGTGACTATGCCAGTGTAAAATCTCAGCTGCGTCCCCCCTTGTTGATTTTTGCCCTTGCTGCTGGTGCTTTTGGTGTCATATCAAAAACACATATGTATATTGTCAAGACCAATGTCAAAAGCATTCCCCTTAATTATCTCATTAGGATTTTAATTTTTATTTCCCTAAATCCTAGTGATATTTGACATTTTGACATCACTGTTTATGCTTATTTACCAGATTTATATCCTCTTCAGTGAAATGCCTTTTTATATCTTTGGCCCATTTTTCTAATTAGATTGTTATTTTTGTTGTTGTTCTTTTTGGTGTGTTGTTTTGTTTTGTTTTGTTTTTACTGTGAGTTTTGAGAATATCTTATGTATTCTATGCACTAGTTTTTGACAGATATGTAGTTTGCAAATACGTTCTCTCATTCTACAGCTTGTCTTTTTATCCTCTTAATGAGAGTTCACAGAGCAAAAGTTTTTATTAATGGAGTCCCTTAATCACCATTTCCCTTCATTAGGGTAGGTATACATGCAAACCCATCTCAAAGAGATGGTTGTTTTACATAGTAGGGGCATAAAAATAATTAACAAATAAAGACATAATTTCTAAATTAATTGATTTAACAAACTGTCTTCTACAGGTTAAATAATATTCTAGGTACTGAGAAGAGCATATGTGTGGGATACAGAGCTAATTATCAAGTTACATAAAATCCATTAGTGATGCTAACATAGAAAGGCTGCCATAGCTATAATATAGGAGAGAATCCTCTTTCATCTCCTCAGAGTAAGGCCATGTCTTGCAACCCATTACTCGCCATACCTAACTTGCTATAGAGATTTAGCAGAGGGAGAGGGAGCATTTGAGCTGCTGGGAAGTAATCTGTCTCATATTTTCCAAATTTCTTGAAGAAAAGGAGTTTTTTAATATTTCTAGATAAAGTATTCACACAGTTCATTTTTTTAAACCAAGTTAGACAGGTCTTTGTGCAAATCTTATCCCTTCAAATGAACTGAAGTATTTATTGTTCTGGCCTTGGTAGAATCAGAAGAAAGATAAAAATTATTGTTCAGTACTTTTAAATATTTAAGATCAATTGCCCCCTTTATCTCATTATATATGCTCTGACCTCAAATGTCAGCCACAATGGCAGGATGTTTGACCATATGTGTATGTAGACTGGTGGTCTGTGAGTCAAATGTCAATCCCACCCGTCCCACCACATGCAAAAATAGTTAAGAAAACTGCAATGAATAAATAAAAATAGCAGCAAGATGATTTCACAACTTGTTAAGTCTACAGGTAAATATAGCCCAAGGCAGAGTTCTGAATCTTATCTATGTCTATCAAGTCTGTCAGGCTGGGCATCACATAAACAATGGCTTTCCAATTACCCAAGGAAGGGACTTCATCCACAGATATAAAAAGCCCTTGACAGAAAGTCAGAAGCATAGCTAACAAACGCTTCAGGACTTCACTCCTGGACCGGAGGAGGCCCGGCTTAGAGAAAGCAAGAGCCCTATTGGAAAGCCTCCTAAACCCTGCTGCGAGGAACCTTAATGGAGCAGAAACAAGCCTTGCTTAATTAATGCAAGGCCAGGGACCTGCTTGCAAAAACATATGAGTTCTGCTCATCACAGGCAGATGAAAGACATATTTCTGACCTACATCATAGATACTTAGAGGACATCAACTTTGTGTATTTGATAAGGTAGGGTATAGTCAAAGGGCTTTCTAATCATGGATATTTATAGGATCTTATTTTTTCAAAGCATCCTGGTTTTTGTGAGGTTGGCTTCATCCTAAAAGGTTTGCACTTTGGGTGAAGAGCTTTCCATTGGTGCCTCGTGGAATAAAATAAATAAATAGAAAGTGAAGTTTAAAGTAGGTTGAGTTGTACTTTACACAATTCTCAGTGAAGAATGAGAATAGCACATTGAAATGGGCTATATTTATGCTTGGTACATCTTGTTTCATGGAAATTCACTTTAATAAGTTTTCTATACAGAAAATCAGACTCAGAACTTATACTCTTAAAACTTCCAAGAATTTAGCACTTTATGGAAGAATTGTGTCTGTCATTTAAACTGAATAGTTGCCACAGTTGAGAAGGTCAGGGTGAAATACAGTACCCAACATAGAAAACAATCGATATTCATGTAAAACTCTGTGGGTTTTAAGGTTTCCGATGTTATCGGGTTTTAAAAATTGCCTTGTATTAAGTTAGTTTTTTAAAAAGTTTTATTACATTCAGATTTAAATTTCTTTTAAAGATACATTTGATATTGTCATAAACAAAGTCATTAGTAGAAACTCAGAAACAAATTAAGATTATAATCACTTTGTGAAGGAAGAGAGAATAAAGATATGTATAAATGAGTGGCAGTTACTTCTTATTACAATCATTCTGAATGTGATTTTGCTGCTTCTCTGACTGTATAATAGAAGGTTTAGTCAATTTTTCTGAGCCTCCTTCACATGACCTAGTTGAGGGTTGAGAGGTGATAAGTAGAAATCACAGGGAATATAATCAGAGACTGCATCTTCTTGCCATATTCCAGTTTATCAAACATTAAATTAAAAAATTTCAGGTATACCTGAAGCACCATTTGAGAGAAAAATCAGTTCTTATTGTGTCAGTCTCTTTTCCTGGCTTCCCCACTAGGTAAAACAATTGTCTTATTGGCAGGACCTCAATTTTCTCAACTTATTTTTTTCCAGTGACAAAAGTGCTAAATATCATGGGAATCCCTTATGCTTGGTTTTTCACATTTTACATCTTTAAGCTCCATGTTCATGTTGCAAATATAATGACATATCATTGCAGTAAAGCAAAATATGTCACAGTGCATGTTTACTGTTAAAAAAAAACAAACAAAAAAAAAAACCACTAACCCATAAACCAGAAATTTTGAAGGCACTAATACAATTCGAAACAAGCATTCTCTTCAACCTACTGGGACGCATCTATTTCAGAGATCAGCCCCTACATGGAGTGTCCTGCACAGAGAAGGCACGGCACTAACAGATTGGTGAATGAGTGGTTGCTTATTTCATACCCTTGGAAAGAACAAGGTAGAGCTAATGGTATGCTGGGAAATCAGCTCTCTGAGGAGGAAAACTAGCTCTGATTTGTAGTGTTTTTCCTGTTTCTGTGGTGTAAATACTCCCCCCCACCCCCGCCCCATGGCTCATTTTACTTACCAGTGTGATGTCACTGAACATAGGTGGGAAGAGGTGTGCAGACTGTTCTCTTGCAGGCTGGTACAAGCTGGTTCTCGTCCCTACCAGTTAAGAATTTTGTAACTGGTTTCTTGTGATTTGGAAAAAGAATATCATGCTGCCCGATTTCCTGTTGGCTAATTAGCTGACGATTTTGGTGGAAACTAGAGGTAGGTCTTTTTCCAGTAATGCTAACAAAGTGTTACTTTTTTCAGGTAGGTTACCTGCAGGATGAAAAGTTGTAAGAATGCCTTCTCAGGAGTTCCCATGCTTTTACTAGCAAATAAAAATCAAGAGAGCTTTCAAGCATACATTTATTTCTGTGAAACAAAATCTGTTTATTACACTGTGTGCCCACCACTCAAAGTCAAACCATCTTCTGTCTTCTTATATTAGGCCCTCTCCAACCTCCGCTACCCCCACTTCTTCCCTCTGGTAACCACCACACTGTTGTCTGTGTCCATAAGTTTCACTTTTATATTAATTTGGTCACCCCATATATGAATAAAGTCATGTGGTCATGTGGTTTTTAGCTTTTCCTGACTGACTTATTCCACTTAGCATAATATTCGCTAGGCCCATCCATGTTGTCACAGTGGCAATATTTTGTCTTTTTTTATGGCTGAGCGTATTCCACTGTATATGTACCACATCTTCTTTATCCAATCACCTGTTGAAGGACACTTCCATTGTTTCCATGTCTTGACCACCTTGAAAATTGTGACTTTGGAAATATGGCAGAGAACTACACAAATACAAATTCTGGCCCTGATCCTTATCAATTCATATTTTAGTGAACAGAGACAGTCAATAAACTACTAAGTAAAACAAAATAGTAAGTAAAGGCTATGTTGAATAATAATAAGTTCTATAGAAAAATATAAATTAGGAAAAAAACACACAAATAGTTCTGGCATAGCAGTGCCTTGAAATTTTAAACTGATAGAAGAGGCATCACTAAGAAGATGAAAGGGACCAAAAGGAGGTGAGAGACTGAGAACAAAGATTTAGATTTTCAGGTCCAGGAAACAAATGGAGAGACCTTGAAGTAAGTGCATTTGAGGAACATCAAAGTCTATGGAATAGCTAAATAGAAGCAAGAAAGGGAGAAGGAGATGAGAGTTGAAGTCCTTAAAGTGGGAGGAGTGGGGTAGGATATAGATTGAAGAGAGATGAAGGTGAAAGGTCAGAGGACAATTATGCCGTAGACCAATTCCAGCATGTCATAATTTCAAGAGTTTCATCAAAAGGTTGATGAGACTTGGGGACTCAACAGGGTTGAGTCACACATGTAGTCACCTGTTGGGAATGGCTAAAGGCATTTCCCTAAACCTGAATAGGAAACTGACTGTGGCTGCCAGACAGTTAAAGGGCATCTTAATCTACATGTTATTGCCTCCTACTGGCCAAACACCTGAACAGCCATAGGCTAATTCCCCCAAACTGACAATGCTTCTGTACCCTTTGAAACCTTACCCTTTGAAGTATATTATCTCCACCTTGCCTTAGGACAAACTGTGTTAATAAAAGCAAGGGTCCTAGACAAGGAGGTAGTATTCAATTCCTTTAGCTGAAGGTCCTCTGACCCCCAAAGCCTTTCAAAATTATATCTCGTCTCCGGACTCTTTATTAGTCTCTGGATTCCTATGTCATCTATGTACAGCCTTTTCCAGATCCTTGAACCCTTCTTGATGCTGGGACAAGAACCCCAGCACAATTATCAGTCTATTATAATATATGTGAAAGATGATAATTTTATGTACTATAATGATAGAGGTGCAAGTGGTTAAGAACCGTTTGGATTTTTAATGTATTTCGAGTAATATAATTTGTGGGATGGTTAAAGGCAGAATGTGAAAGAGAGGATTAACATTTAGAAGAGGCTGATGTATATTTGTGTACACAGTTTCTTGGGATAGAAGAAAGAGTCAAAGTGGATGAAGAACTTTTGGAGTTGGTCCCACTGAATGTCTGTAGTGTTGTTAACAGAAATCAGCCCAGCCCGTGTGGTCCAGTGGTTAAGCGTTGACCTATGAACCAGGAGATCATGGTTTGTTCCCGTTGCAGGCTTGATCCCCAGGGTGAGGGCATGCAGGAGGTGGCCAATCAATGGTTCTCTCTCATTGTCGATTTTTCTATCTCTCTCTCTCCCACTCCCTTCCTTTCTGAAATTAATAAAAATAAAAAAGAGAACAGAAATCAAAGAGTAATTAACTCTGGATGTGAGCCACAATATTGTGGGAGTCCAGTTGTCAATGTCAAATGCAGGAATAAGGAGTCAATGATTATTCTATCTCAGATGCTAGTGTGACATTGTCAATGGGAGATGTTAAAGGGCCATCAAAAAAGGGGTGGTTGTCCCTCTAAGCAGCATTCTCCGGGTGCTCACTGCCAAGTGCAGGCTGTAGCACAGTGCCTTGATCAAGAAGACAGAGAGAGTGGATATTTTCTGAGCAATGTGAGACACCCCAGAGATTCCCAGAAATAACTGGTCAATTTCATGAATAAAGTGAGTCTTTGACTCTAAGCAAATTAAGAAGTATCTCATCTGTACATTTACGAGGCCTCATTTCCACTCTCCAGTTCAAGATGCCAAGGGTTCTGCTATACTCCATATATGACGGTCACCTCTCCAAGCGATTCCTGCTAGATTGTGACCTGCCCATCGGAGGCATTAGGGACCTTCATGGGCACTTTGAAAGTTTAAGTCTCAGTGTCACTTCTCTATCCTGAGCTTGCCCCGTGTGTTCCATTTTCTGGTTTTCTTTTACTTTAGGGATTTAGTCAGTTTTCCTTTACTTCCTGAGATGCTATTATCCTTTGCATTCATAATTTGCCTTAAGATAGCTCAGTTTTCCCAGCCCTCATTATACTTGTTCTTCCTGAAAAAAAAAAGGAGGGGGGGGGAGTGATTCCACCTAGACTTACCTTGCATAACCATGCTCCCTTGGCTGAGGGCCTCGGGTTCCTGCCATGCAGTTCACTTCATAGTTCCATGTACCACTTTTCCACAGTGGCTGCCGATGTCTTGGCAGCTGGCTACTGAGAGCACCTCCTTGGTCTCACTCACATAACCTAAGGGAGCAGTGAGTGTCAGGTATTGATTATTGTGCTTGACCTGGGAACAGGGCCACCCTAGACCCTGCTAGGTTGCCCCAAGGTCAGAGGGGTCAATGTTTTGCTACTTATTTGACACACAACACATGGCACACTCTCCTTACCTGACATAAGCTTTTTGCTCATATGTTATTCTTTTTCCCAGAATGTCCTTCTCCCCATTTCTGTTTTCTAAATTCAGCCTTTCCCCAGTACTGGGTGAATTTCATTGTTATGAAACTTCTCCTGATTCTCCACTACTGAAGATGAGCTCCTTGGATCGTCAGTGCATGTGGATGGGCAGGTCTTATAGTGTCTTTACATTCACTAATTTATCGGTGCTTGTGTACATTTTTTTCTCCTGCCTGAAAGTGAGCCTCTTCAGCCAGACTTGAACAATAAATGCTGTTTAGCTCTCCAAAGCCTGAGAGTCCCTAGGGCAGCTGAGAAATGTAATGAGGCCCATAAGCCAGAAGCCTGGGATGTATTAGGAAAGGCTTAAGAAAAATCTTCACGTAGACTATGAACTTTAGTTATAATTGAGATTTAAATTCATTTCAATAACCGGCATTCACTTAGGGTGCTAGAGCTCAGAGTCGTGAGTTTTATCATGGACCACCAGGCTGAAATAGGCAAAACAAGAAAGGACTGGTGAATATTAGCTGGCTGCTAAAGCTCTTAGTTTGACTTATTTTATGATTATTTTATTTCCAGGGGTAGGGGTGTTGGGAATATTTTTGCAATACTGCCTAGGCCATGAGAACAAGTCTGTAACTTAAAGACAAAAGCCTTTCCATCTGTAGTACTTTAATAACTTCTTTAAAAAAATGTATTAAATGTATTGGGGTAACATTGTGAAATTATATCACTTTCAGGTGTATGTAGCCACAGACACCCTCTTCTCTTTTCCTTTAAATTAGCTAGAGTAAAAAGAAATGAATCTAAAGAAATAGAATCCAGATTTTATTGTTAGCCACACACATTAAAAATAAGGCACTTGTTTTTAAAATAAACTGTCTACATGCTGGCAGAAACATAATAAATTTTGAGAAAGTTGCACTTTTCCCCATCTGCAGAGTACTAATAAGACTCGCATATTTGACCCATCTGTTTTTCATAGATTATTTGAGAAAACAACATATTTATTAAAAAATCTATAAACCCTGAAAACAACTTCCTTTCATCTGCAATAAATTTATAAACCCTTTGCAGTGTTTTCAATGGTAAGAAATCAAACTCCTTTTATTATAAGGCAAAAACATATTCAGTAGCCTTTAGGTTAGTACCACTTAGAATTAGGAATTATTATGGAAATGACACTTAGTTTGCACTGCTTTCAACATTATCTGCCCTTTATTGGTCAGGCATTCATTCTAAACCTTTTACTTGGCACTAACACTGTCATTGGCCCTGAACTCCAGAAAAAAATAAACAAACTAAAAACACCTACATCCTGGCAGTTAATTGTGAGCAATAAAAGGTTGTTAAAGTGTGACTATGACCTGGGACAATATTGGTCCCACCAATGTATACAGGAGGGAAGAGGGAGACATGCATTTATAGATGCCATATTTAACCAAGTTTGTACCCATTGCATTTAGTCTACACATGGACTTTTGATTTAGACATTTCTTTCTCTATTTATTTGGTTTTTATAACTTCACTGATTTTATGCCTATAAAGTGCTCATGTAAAATAGACATCAATCATTATAGAAGTATTGTTATTGGAGAAATTGGGGTATTCTCTTCCTTACTGGGTGCTGGGTATGGGGTCCTTGTGATATCTTGAGAAAAAGTGTTTTATGATTCAGGAGGATGAGTGATTTTTATGTGCATGGAATTATATTCCTGGGTTTCCAAAGCCCCATTTTCTTCACTCCAATTACAGAAGAAGTGTAGCTGGGATTTCAGTAGAGCTGAAATCAGAGCCAGAGTTCCCATTGCATGTTGCAGTGGGTCCAGTTCAGCAGCAGGCTAGCTGCAGTCTATTAGTCCATTCTGTGGGGGGTATGCATGGCCAGGCCATGGACCACATGGGAGGATGTCAGGAAACAGGAGCAAGAGAGCCCCACAAGCCAGGAGACAACCACTACACTCTAAGATGAACCAAGAGCACAAGAGAGTGAGCTTTCTTTATTCAGGGAACTACATATCTCAAAGTTCTGCATACTTGCAGTGACCGTGCCCATTCTAGGCAATGACCTCTGTTCCCAGGTGTGACTGGCAGCAAGCACCTACACTAGTCCCCCCAACTTTACTGGGCCTGTATCTACCTTCCCTTTGTACTATCCCTTGGGGAGTGTAAAGTTGTAGCTTCCTGGCGAAGTTGCCCAAATGACATGCCTATAATATTTGATATCCCCATTCCTCCTTTCTTATTATTAGTAACTAGGTTAATTACAATGGTACTGTTAACATAAAAAGTCTAATTTTCTCATAACTTTATATTGTATATTATTTGGCTATTTCTGTTAGAATCATGATGAGAACCCTCATTTTTATAACAGGTAACTCAAGCTCAGGCATGTAATTAGGCCAAGCCATAATTTTCATTAAGACTTCTTGTTGAAAAACTTATGGTAGGGGTGTGTGTGTGTGTGTGTGTGTGTGTGTGTGTGTGTGTGTATTTCTACTCCTTTCGCATTATATAAATACTTCACATTCAATAGACAAAGATGACTTTTATTTTTTTCTGCTTGCACCATTCTGTGGACCCTACCTGATCATTCATTCATTTGTTCATTCCTATATCCATTCTAATAATAAATATGACTATGAATTGGAAAAGTAAAGGGCATTAGAAGAAGAAAAAGAAGATAAAGAGGTTGAGAAAAGGGAGCTAAGTAGCTGTGGCAAAGATAAAGGGAATGGATGTCAATTAGGGAGGGAGGAGCAGAATCTGGGTTAAAACCAACTTCCTTTCTAAACTGTGCTCTTAAGCACTGCACCATGCTCCGTACCTCCAAAGAGCTTGTTTAATTGATATGTTCCCCTGAAGGCTTTCATTACAAAAGTATCATCAGTGCTCAGATCCGACAGAGTCACGACTGGAGGGGGGGCAACACTTGCTAAGTACCCCACACCATCCTGAGCATTGGGGTCACAGATAAAGTAAGGTGCTATCCCTCACTTCATGGTGCCCAAGTCAATGGGAGGCCCTTGGTGGGCCTTATCTGTGAGGCTTTGCAACGGCTTCATCAGGTGACAGGAGTTACTACTGCTCTCAACGCTACTTAAGGCTCCATCTAAAAGGCAGACTGTCTTCCTCTGCATGTCCCCACTGCCTCGTTCTACCCCTGCCTGCCTTTCATCTTCATTCTGCATAACCAGAGCTCATTCTGGTGCCAGGAAAATATAGACAGACATGTGGGGACCAATGGAAAAAGAAGCACAAGGAAGTCTCATCAATCTCTTGTCTTGACCCCAGCAAGTCTTCAGAAGCTTGAGTTGAGGTCTCTGGATCACATGTGCTTCTCTGAATCATTCTGCATTTGTGCTTTTTGAGATGTTCTTTTTAGCAATTCAGTAATATGTCTCTAGCCCAGAAGATCACACAAAATATTTCACTTCTGAGTCTGGGCCAGCTTTAAAAATAAAAGTCTAATTTTAAATTCACCCTCCAGTACACAGTTGTCTTCTTTTGAACACAAATCCTTTTAACAAATATATTTTTTAAGAAGCATGTGGTAGTAGGGACAGCAGAGTAATTAGGTCCACAGATCTGAGGTACAGCTCTAGGGCTGCCACTTGCTAACTACGTAACCCTGTCCAAGGAACTTAGCTTCTCGGAACCTCAATTTCCTCTTTGATCAAATGTTGTTAGTAATACCTGCCTCAAGTATTTGTAATGCATATTAAATAGAAATGATATTTGCTAAGAGGCTTTGTTGATAGTTTTGTGTTAAGTAGTAGTTGTGAATAATAATAATAGTAATAATATATCATACTTTATAGCTGCCAGAAAGATCATGGCAGAGCTTCTGAAGGTCAAATAAATTACATTTGGGGGCAAATATGCTTCATGTACATAATATAACCGGCACACAATAGAAGACAGATATGGTCACATGATCACACATAACTTCCAGAGTGCTATTCCAAGTGGACATTTTTGTGAGTCTCCTTTCCTAACACTGCGTTGTTATATCCGGAAGGTAATTCTCATGCAACCATTATGTGTTAGGAAAACATCAGGATGTGGTGAGGGGAGAAGAGAAATGAAGAAGGAAAGGCTCAAACCTTTCTGAATGTTCCCATTTGTAAACAACTCCCAGTATCGGTGGAAAGAGCACTAAAGAGTTTCCAGGGTTAAGCCATTCCCTTTCCCATTTTGCAGCCATATGTCTGGGTCAATATTGAGCTGTCACCTATTGAAATTACTAGTGTGACATCTTCATCGGTTTCAAACTGACTGCAGCCCAGAACAGCTCAGGCAATGACTGGCACACCAGGCTTGCTCCATCCTCCATCTCCCTGGCAGCTTAGGAGAAACGTGCCCTCAAACATTGGGCACATCTCTAAGGCAAGCAACCTTTTGTGGGGATTGGCCAACACGCGGCACACATAAAACCCCCAATCAGCCTCATCCCTGTTTTTAACTGTGATAAGAGCCCAGGAAAGGACATCAGACAGGCAGACAATAGTCTGCTCATTCCAGAGAGTGAAAGCCAAAGTCACTTTCTCCCAGCACTGGACTGTGCACACCAGACATCCAAAAGAGAGATGAGGAGAGCCAGAAAACTCTCCCATTGTTCCCTGGAGTGAATTTTTCTCTCTCCTTTTAAAGGACTTATATTAAATTTTTATATCATTTTTACTTCACATTGAGAAATTACTCAATTTCCTTTAAATAGCTCTGTTCCAAGCTGCACAGAAACTGTGCTCCCCTCCCCCCAGGGAAAATGAGATTATTCACAGGTGGGCTAGGAAGGTATAAAGCACATGCCATGTCATAAACAGCTCTATCTGTTACACAGGGAAGTCGCTTGGAATTGTGGGATGCTGTCGGGAATGTTAAGATCACCGACGCTTGGGTCATGGTAGCCAGAGCCCACTTTGGATTCTGAAAGGCAAGCAGCCGAAGATGGAATTTAGGTGTGTTTCAGTGAGAGTAATGGTGAGAATATCTGCTGGCAATTGGATAATACTGACATGTTATATAGCAGCTCTGAAGTTACAATCCCAGCTTAACCACATGTGTGTGTGACACCACACAATATATTTAACCTCTCTGAGATGTGGTATTAGCAGCTACAATAATAACATCTGTGAACTATGTAGTAATGAGAGAATGTACTTCATATAGTATCATTCTGATTATGTAAAGGTGTAGCGTAATGCTTGCTGCATAAGAAGATCTCCATGAACATTGGCTAATGGCAAAAGGGGTGGTTATGTGACCCTGACTATGAACCAAACAAGTCTTAAAAGCAAGGGACTGTATTAAAGTCTAGATCTCCACAACATATCTGGCCTTAGTGTATGCTTTCCCCTATTGTGGTCTTGTACTTATTCCTTTTTGAAAAAATATTCATGATATTTCTTAAATGAGGTTTACAACTGGTGGTTAAAAAAAAAGTGCAATGAAATCTTGCTCTAAAATGATGCATGAGAGATATTGGTGATTTCAGTATTGAGGAAAGATTTGAGAGAGATGAGCTAATTTGATATCTGATATATTTCCTTCAAATACATTAACGAAAATTTTTATTTATTATTAGAGAGAAGGAGGGGGAGAGAGAAAGAGAGAGATCAGATGTGTCCTGTACTCCGGTACATGTGCCCCCACCAGAGATCTAACCCACAACCTGGGTATGTTCCCTCACCAGTCATCTAATCCAGAACCTTTTGGTGCATGGGATGATGCTCCAACCAACTGAGCCACATAGCCAGGGCATTAACTAAAATTTAAAAGATGCTTTATATGTTCATCTATCCATATATCACTATGGATTGTAACATAGCCTATAAATCTGTATAGGAAGATAAAGATGTCTGTATAATATCGATTAAAGTTAAATGGTGCCCTACTATTAAACTCTATAATGTAAAGAGCTGTGAGTGGTAGATGATTCAGAAAAAGTTCAAGTAAGTCATTGCCATTCCATTTGCATGTGGGTGAGAAACGCCCACACTCAGCTTTCTCCATTGAAGATATAGCGACACAGGTGAGGGACTACATAAGTAAGTGTGTGTGACTTCGAGTGAATCCATTCTTGTCACCAGAAAGTGTGTTTCCTGAAGCATGTATCCTTGGGTGCCTAGCACTCTCTTCATTTGTAAAAGTTACTTCAGCAAATGGAAGCATGCCTTAGTTGGGAGGAAAACGGCTGAGAAGTAGGTAGGGTCTGTGGAAAGATACCTAGATGGTGAAAGCCACATTATATGAAATATCCAGCCTAGGCAGTTATAGGATATGTGGTCAAAGGAACCAGTATCTCCTTAAACATTTGGTTAGAATGCTTACAAAGGAGCCAGTAGACCTTTTAAATAATGTTTGTGACAAAAGGAATAGCTACCCCAAATGATTTCTTTTCTTTTTTTGATTATTATTTCATTTAATCTTAAAAATCACACAGTAAAGTCGGTATAATTATCACCCCCATTTTATTATTTTCACTTTTTTTCTTTATTGATTAAGGTATTACATATGTGTTCTGACCTCCCACCCCCCAAACCCACCTCATGCCCTCATCCCCCTGGTGTCTGTGTGCATTGGTTAGGCTTATATGCATGCATATAAGTCCTTTGGTTGATCTCTCCCCTATACCCCCACCCTCCCCTACTTTCCTTCTGAGGTTTGATGGTCTGATCAATGCTACTCTGTCTCTGGATCTGTTTTTGTTCATCAGTTTATGTTGTTCATTCTATTCCACAAATGAGTGACATCATGTGATATTTATCTTTCTCTGACTGGCTTATTTCGCTTAGCATAATGTTCTCCAGTTCCATCCATGCTGTTGCAAATGGTAAGAATTTCTTCTTTTTTACCACAGCGTAGTATTCCATTGTGTAGATGTACCACAGTTTTCTAATCCACTCATCTGCTGATGGGCACTTAGACTGTTTCCAAATCTTAGCTATGATAAATTGTGCTGCTATGAACATAGGGGTGCATATATCCTTTCTGATTGGTGTTTCTTGCTTCTTGGGATATATTCCTAAAAGTGGAATCACTGGGTCAAATGGGAGTTCCATTTTTAGTTTTTTGAGGAAACTCCCTACTGTTCTCCACAGTGGCTGCACCAGTCTGCATTCCCACCAGCAGTGCACGAGGGTTCCTTTTTCTCAGCATCCTCACCAGCACTTGTCATTTCTTGATTTGTTGATGGTAGCCATTCTGACAGGTGTGAAATGGCACCTCATTGTCGTTTTGATTTGTATCTCTCAGATAATTAGTAGCTTTGCACATGTTTTCATATGTCTCTTGGTCTTTTTTATGTCCTCTTTCAAAAGGTATCTATTTAAGTCTGTTGCTCATATTTTTATTGGGTTATTTATCTTCCTTTTGTTAAGTTGTATGAGTTATTTTCAATAGGTCAACTGTCAATAACAGTATTTGAAGGATAGATTGATATAATCAGACTCAAATCTGAACCGATTTTCACACTCTCCTATAAAAATGAACCTTTATTATATGTATTTTCTGAAGTCAATAGTAAAGGATAAAGATACTTTAATTATAACTTGCTAATGGTTATAAAGGTCAAAAGATGAAAGCCCAGATTCTTTTCTTTAGTTGTGTTTTTACCACAATAGCCTAGAACATGGTTAAGTGATTTTCTCTGGGGGCTTATACTCTAAAAGAAGTCTTTTTTTTAGACTGTATATCCTATGATCTTCTCTAATATCACACAGTACCTTTTACATGGTTATGGTAAAACCAGTTGTGGAAAATAACTATTTCCATCATAAAATCTTGCAGTTGCTATAAGGCTTTATAATTTTCAAGTGCCATTACGTTCCTTAGCAGGGTTGACGCCCAACATCCTGGATAGGTTAGAAGCCTCTGTTTTATGTCTAAAAAAGTAAGATGCAGTAGGGCACCAAATGGCTCTCGATGCCCAGTTTGGAACATCATTACTAAAGTACCGGAAGCATGTGGCGCCAAGCTTCCTTCTGTGACAGGAAGTAGAACTGAAGCTTTCCTATAGGAGGAAAAATTGATGATAGGGATGAAGTTCTGAAAAGGAATTTAAATTCAGGGAAATGTTTCTTCACATTTAAATTTCATAGCATGTACATGCCCCTATGGAGATATAGAGGCAGAGAAGGACTTCTATTCTCCCTGGGAGATGCTCCCCGGCCGACTCTCATTTGTCCTAAACACCAAAGGGTGGGTTCCTCTCCCTGCACCATCTGGAAGGAGGTGTTAGTATCAGTGTAGCCTCCTCTGCAGGCAAATGCAGCTCACAATGTATTTCTCCCCCACCCCCCAGAAGCTTAGCCAGAATTGTATTCCCTGAGCATGGAATGCTTTAAAAATTATATTTTACAAAATGAGGCATACTTCACTCTGCTGAAGACTCACTTCATTCCAAAGTTAGACATTCATTTTCAGATGAATGTCTTGATAAACGCATATTCAAGACATTTAACTGTGGACTCCCAGAGTTTCCAATTCTGAAAATCATAATATGTGTTTTAATATCAAACTGTTATATTGTAGGAATTTGTTTAAAATGGAACCCTAGAGGGTGAGATATATTCAGCAATTTGCAGACCGATCCTAGAATATGGCAAATTAGAACAGTTGAGCTGAAAGTTTGTTTGTTTGTTTGTTTGTTTTTTAAAAAGGGAAACTGAATTATATTGAGTGTGAATGATTAAGGAATGGAAAGTGGTGTTCGATCTTGGAAACTCAAATGAAAACAGGAAAGACATGGAATTGAGAAAGGTGATAATAATCCTTGTTATATTAAAAAGGAAACCACATCTGTTTTATCTTTTGAAAATTGCAGGTAGGTATGTATCTTTCATGCTGATGTGGCACGTAGATGGAGATACCTAGGCTGGGTTAGGTAGAAGGAATGTTCCGCTGAGGCTTTGGGTGGAAAGCCGTCCCAAGTTGCTGTCATTTAAAGAGAATGATTCTGGCACAACTAAGCTAGAAACAAGATTAAGAATTAGTGTATTTGGATCTGGGTAGTGCATAGAGGACGATGTGTGGAACTTAAGGAAGATTAGTTGTAGTTTGTTTTTAGAGCAGGATTCTTGGCATACACTTCATTACCAAATTTACAGAGTTTGCTTTGACCATGGGCTGCTACAAACTATCAAAAAACTATTTTTTTCCTTAATATGGTTACTAATCCAGTTGGAATTAGTGATGGGAGACCAAGTCAACTGGAGTCTAATTCAAACATACTTATGAAGACAACTTCTTAACCAAGTTTTATAACCCTCTCTACAACACAAAAGTAACTGTAGGTTAAACAGATATTTTACCCTGCTTTCAGCATAAGAGATTGGAACCTGCTTTATCAGAGAACATTTCTCTACCTTTTGGTTGACAGATGGGACCAAATAGAGTAGTATCCAGCTTCCCAGGTACTTTTTATTTTTAAATGAATGAATGAATTTACATTTGAATATTCAAGTGGCTTTGGATATACTGAAATGTAGAGAGACAATATCTTTCCCCAGATACACACATATGCACCTGCTCATAAAAAAGTTTAAAAACAAAATAAAATGAAATTTCAATTTATTAAAATAATTTACCATTTAGGAGAAATTATTTACAGTTTGCTAGTTTTTATAATATAGGAAGTGGCTATAGCTTCTTTATCTTCTCTGTGGGGATAAGAGCAAGGTTCCAAAGCTACTGTTGAAAAATTAGACCTCTCATGAGTCATGCATTCCCACGTGTCCCCTATGCAGCATCCAGGGCGGAGGTGACCTCCTATTATGGACAGCTAACACTTGCGTGCTACTCATGTTCAGCTTGTTATCCAGAAGCCAGGACACTGTTGGGATAAGATGGCATCTCAGCAGGTTTTCTGGAGTATGTGGAGCATTCGTGTAACCTTCAATTAGCAGAAGGAATGTATTTTGTTATTCAGAAATCAAAGTTTTGTCACTTGGTACAATTGCAAATAAAGGTGGTGAACCCCAAGATACTATCACTTTATGGATCATAGGAACTACTTCAGGCATCCTAGACTTCTGTTAGAACCTAAATAACTGGCAAAAAAATAGTGTAGGGCCAAGAACTGTATTTTCATTGTTGGGTAATTAAGCAAAGACAATTAGGTCGATAAGAGTCCCTATTGCTGGAATAGACTAAAGATTATGGAAATTAAAATAATAGAGACAATGGTTTGCATACCTCCACATTTTCTGAATTGTCTTTTTCTGTAACTCGTTTGCCATTGCCCATTGATGGCTTTTTTTGTATTTTTAATTTTGGTATACTTTTGTTCAATTATAGTTTATATTCACTATTATTCCCTATTAGTTTTAGGCATACAACATAATGGTTACATCAGGGGTCCTCAAACTTTTTAAACAGGGGGCCAGTTCACTGTCCCTCAGACCGTTGGAGGGCTGGACTATAGTTTAAAAAAAAACTATGAACAAATTCCTATGCACATAATGGCGGCAAAAACACCCGGCGGGCCGGATAAATGTTTTTTGGCGGCGGGCCGCATGTGGCCCGCAGGCCGTAGTTTGAGGATCCCTGGGTTACATAGTCGTTTAGTTATTGACTATATTCCCTGTGCCGTACTCTACCTCCCCATGACTGTTTTGTAACTACCTATCTGAGCTTCTCAAGCCCTTCACCTTTTTCACCCAGTCTCCCCCAAACCTCTTCCCCTCGTACTGGAAACCATCAGTATGTTCTCTGTATCGATAATCCTATTTCTGTTTTGTTTGTTCATGTATATTTTTCTATAGATTCCTTATATGAATGAAATAAATAGTTTCTTAAAAGACTTTAGAAGTCAAGTCACAGGAAAGTTGTAACCTGTTAATTAAATGATGTCTATGATTATTTTTAACTGTAAAATATCTATGACTATAACACAGAATCTGCAATATATTTAACAATGTCAGCCTGGGGTACTTCCTGTTTCTTTTCTATTGCTCTTAATATTAGACACAATCTATGTCCCTGTAAGATAACCTGGGAAAGCTGATCTCTGTGATTCCAAAGCAGCCGGTTAATTTAGTTACTCCAATACAATTAAGTGTTTGTCCAGAATAATTTGATTTTAGTAAATGATGTAATTGGCAACCTTGTATAGATAGTACCTGAATGTATCCTTCAAAGAGGAGAGCTATTCCTTCAAAGGGGACAGACTGTTAACTTTTTTAAGAAGTATTTCCTACGCATGATCTGACTATTGCTTATTGAAAACTTTCTATAATCTAGTACCATGCTAAGCATTTCACTCGTATTCACGTAGTGTTTTGTTGTTGTTGTTGTTAACTCTTAAAACAACTAGCTGAAGTAGACACAATTGTTATCACCACTTTGTGGATGAGAAAACTGAGACCAAAGGAGTTCATGAGATTTTCCCAATAGACACACAAAGAGAACAGGGCATATCAAGCTATCAAGCCATTTTTATTTTTCAGCAGAAAATAACTTAGTGACTATCTTTCCAACTCATTTTGCAAACGAGGAAACGGAGATTTGTCACTTACTGGCTAACAAGATCCTGCAGATCTTGGCAGATCCTGAAACAGGATATAAAGCTCCTGCAGCCAGAATCCAGTGATAGAAAACCATCACCCTGTCATGTTTAAAAAGCGAATAGAGGAATTAGTACCTGGTAGGTTTTCAGATGGATTTTTTGAAAAGGTGAGTTTAAGCAGATAAGGGGGTTTCTGATTATTGTGAGCTGATTTTGAAATGATCAGTAAACATAGTCACTGCTAGGGTTTCATTTGCTATAAGAGAATTATTTGTTAGCTAAGCACAATACAAATGCTCCAGGGAACGAATATTGTGTTTCCTGTTTACAAACAGGAGAGAAGCTAAGCACTTTGCCCAAAGGCTCATCTTCAGAAAGCAGTGCAACTTGGGTTCAAATCCAGTGCTCTGCTCTCCTCTATTGCCTCCCTTAGCAAAAAAGTTTAAACAAGCCCAGCTGGTGTGTCTGGGTGGTGGACCATCGACCTACATGCTAGGAGGTCACGGTTCAATTCCTGGTCAGGGCACAAGCCTGGGTTGCGGGCTCCATCCCTAGTAGGGGGCGTGCAGGAGGCAGCTGATCAATTCTCTCTCATCATTGATGTTTCTATCTTTCTCTTCCTCTCCCTTCCTCACTGAAATCAATTTTTTTAAATGTAACAAATTAAAGTTAACTTAAAAAGGAAGTTTAAACAAAACGAATCTGGGTTAATTAATTTAGATCATTCTCTAAGGGATGGTTCTGGAATTGAAGTATGGATTGCAGTGGAGAGAAGAAACAGTGCCTCTATGCTCAGGAGCCATCCAGAAACAGGAAGCTGGAATGGGGCTTGGCTCCGCCACTCATCTTTCTCCATCTGTCTGCTTTCATGGCCAAGAGACAAGTCTAGTTGTTATAGGCATGGAGTATGTTGTGGGCCAGAAGGCAGAAGGCAGAAACCTAAATTTGTGGGAATTGGTCCCATGCCTGCTGTTGTGATTCTTCATAGAATTCTTTGTATTAAAATCCTAGACCTGACCTCACATCCATTGTCATTATGGGCCGTGCAGTCATTATGTTTTACTTACTTACATGGAACCATAGCCAATAAAATGCTTTCTGATTGGGAAAGTTGATTTTATCATATAAGTTTGAAGTTGAAAACCATAAAAATACAACTTTATTAAAATTTAAAAGTTTATTTTAAAAAGATCTGCGTGAAATAAAATGCTTAAAATCACAAGAAATTTGTTTAATGTGTGATTAAGTAGATGCCAGAATTTATATTATGATAAAGTTCACTGGATTGGAAACTGTAAGAGGTTGGTTCTAATTATATTTTTGTTTAATGTTAGAATGGACTTGTATCAAATCTCCTACACTTCCTTAGTCTCGTGATCTCTGAGAACCCAAGCCCTTGAACCAGATAGCCTGGATTCCCAGCTGTGGCCTAGGGAAAAGTCCTTAATTTCAGAATCCTTATCTGAATAATATTCATATAATAATCATTATTTGAAAATAGAGTACCTATCTCAAAGTTTTTTGGAGGTTAATTGAGTTAATACATGGAAATATCTCAGAATAGATGACATTGACTGACAGATGTTAAGTACTCAACAAATGCTAATTATTACCATTATAAATCCATTCAACTAATTTCACTGTGTGCCAGACACTAAGCAAGGAATTGGGGACAGTGAAGAAGAAGAAGGCTTGTAGTGCAGCATATAACATGTAAACAGATACAGTCATGATTATATTCGATGTGAAACAAACATTAATAAAAGTACCTCATGATATGGAAGAAGAAAGCAATTTGACTTAAGATTTTATAGCAGACTTCCATAACATAATAGGATTTTAACTAATGATAGGTAGGCAATGGGAAGAAAGGCCTTGGGTTAACAGTGAATAAACAGCAGGTGCAAGGTCATTTAGCATGAAGCGGCATGGTGTGTCTAGGCCCGTGGTCGGCAAGCTGTGGCTCGTGAGCCACATGCGGCTCTTTGACCCCTTGAGTGTGGCTCTTCCTAAGCCTTAGGAGTACCCTAATTAAGTTAATAACAATGTACCTACCTATATAGTTTCAGTTTAAAAACTTTGGCTCTCAAAAGAAGTTTCAATCGTTGTCCTGTTGATATTTGGCTCTGTTGACTAATGAGTTTGCCGACCACTGATCTAGGCAACTAGAGGTAGTTAGTATTGCTGATGGAGAGGGAGTGGTAAAGATAAATTTAAAGGTATAGACAAGGGCTAGATAAAATCAACTTTGTGTTGTACTAAAGTGTTCCCATTATCTCCAGGCTGGGAAGAACCATTAAAGAGATTAATTAGAGAGAATAAATTATCAGATTCATGCATTAACAAGCTCATGCTGGCTACCTTGGGTTTCCAATTGGAGGAATAAAACAAAGAAAGCCCACTGCCTAAGAGGATGTTGTCCAGATTCAATAATAGATGAAAAGGGCAGAAGAAACAGAGAAGAAATTATGAAAATTGTAGCCTCATTTTACTTAATTAGAACCAGTGGTACATACACACTCTAGAAGTAACCTCCTCAGAGGGCAAAATAAACCTTTTGAGTACATGCAATAGTGAAGTGTAAATTTCTATATAAACTATGGAATCTCTGAATGACATTGTCAATTGAAGAAAAATGGTTTGCTTATAGTATCCCACATTTTGTGTTACAAAGGTCTCAGATAGTATTACGCTTTCCCTCCCAATGACAAATTTATGCAGTGTCAGTGTCAGGATCCTTATACGCAAACTTTAATGACTGCAAAGTTGTTTTCTAAATGATCAATGCATAATAGAAAATGACACTATCACCATTTCTTAAATGCACATTGGTAACTGAATATATATCAGTAGCAGGTTGAATTATCATCAGTAGCAGGGATTGCTTGTAACATTGAATTCTATTCAGTCTAGTATAAAATGACAAAAGCTTATTCATATTTCTTTATCTTTTTATTTGTAACTCTAATGTATTATTTCATCTTTCACAATGAAAGTCAGTTTTGAAGGAAAGGCATCTTTTTTTTTTTTTTTTAAATATATTTTATTGATTTTTCACAGAGAGGAAGGGAGAGAGATAGAGAGAGTTAGAAACATCGATGAGAGAGAAACATCGATCAGCTGCCTCCTGCACATCCCCCACTGAGGATATGCCCGCAACCCAGGTACATGCCCTTCACCGGAATCGAACCCGGGACCTCTCAGTCCACAGGCCGACGCTCTATCCACTGAGCCAAACCGGTTTCGGCGAAAGGCATCTTATATAATAAAAGAGTAATATGCAAAGCAACTGAATGGGGAATGACCAGTTGGCAGGGGGCAGGGCCAGCGAGCAGGCGGTGCCAGGCCAGCCAAGGCGCTTGCCAGTAGGCAGAGGGTGGGTACTGCAATGGGGAGTAATGGGTCTGCCCTGTCTCCTCCCACAGAGGGAGGCCTTCAGCGGCAGTGGCATGCTGATGGGGGCAACGTCATCCCCTGATGGGCTGCCCAGTTGCCTCTCACAGAGCGAGGCCAGACTGAGCGGGCCTAAGCCATCAATAGGACATACACTGAGGGCTCCCGGACTGTGAGAGGGTGCAGACTGGGCTGAGGGACACCACCACCCCAAGTGCACAATTTTTTGTGCACTGGGCCTCTAATATATATATACATTTATATTTATATTTATATTTATATTTATATTTATATTTATATTTATATTTATATTTATATTTATATTTCAGAGAGCAAGGGAGAAGGAGAGAGAGATAGAAGCATCAATGATGAGAGGGAATCATTGATCAGCTGACTCCTGTATGCCGCACACTGGGGTTCAAGCCCACAACCTGGGCATATGTCTTAATTGGGAATTGAACTCTGACCTTCTGGTTCATAAGTCAATGCTCAACCACTGAACTATGCTGGCTGGGCTGGAAGGTTTATATTTATTGCATGCTATCCCTCAATGATCTCAATATAACACCAGTTGAATCAAAGAAATTCAGGGAACTGTACAAGGTCTTATAGTACTTTCAAGTCTACCTGCTTCTTGTCAGAGGAGCAATTTTTGACTCAGAGAGGTAACTTAGTGGTTATGTCTACAACTGTTGAGCAGGAGAAAAGCAGAAAGAAACCCGACTCCTTACCTTGTTGATTTTTTCTTAAAATGTTGTTAATTATTTATTTACTAGAGGCCTGTTGCACAAAAAGATTCGTGCAATAGGCCTTCCCTTCCCCTGGCTGCCGGCACCGGTTTTCCTCCGGCACCCGGGACCCAGGCCTTCGCTCCGGCCGGAGCCACCTTCAAGCCTTCACTGCTGCGGCCAGAGACGCCTTTAAGTCTTTGCTCCGCCGCTTTGCGCCTGCATATACAAATTAACCGCCATCTTTGTTGGCGATTAATTTGCATATCTCGCTGATTAGCCAATGGGAGGCATAGCGAAGGTACGCTCAATTACCATGTTTGTCTATTATTAGATAGGATTATATTCTCTTATATCTAGTTAATATCTGTTAGTTTTACCTGCACATAAAATGAGATAGAAGTCATGGAGGAGGTCACACAAAGAAACTCCTCTCATTATTTCTGAATGCAGACTTGGAATGTAGGAGTTAGAAGGTCAGCCCTGCAGCTTAGCCATGGGGAACATATTGTGAAGACAGAGTCAGCTTAGCTCTCAGTTCTCTCTTTATTTTCCTTTCACATATGTTTCTTTTAAACTTCAATTTTTCATGTCTGAAGATGCTACATGTGTAATGGACTTTTGCATTTGTTGTCTAATGCACTCATAACAGCCCATTTTTGCACAAAACGTAAACCACCTACAATAAATAGTAACCACCACCATTATGCAGCATTAGAAGAATTGCATAAGCACTGTCAATTTCTGTGCATCCACTAGTGTTTCACCCTGCAGCTAGCCAGGTTAAAATAACAATTACTGACACATTAGTGAATGTTGAAATTCTCTATGTTGAGGATTGTAGGTCAGCATGAAAGCATAAGTACATATCGGCAAGGACTAGGTTGTAGACCATGTCATCGACACTAAAGTAGAAGTGGTAGGGAGAAATATTTGGGGGAAATATTTGCCAAGACAAAATAAAATAATAGCCAGAAGTGCTTTAGTGGTAAACCACTAGTGATGGGCATCCATACTTATAAAGACTCCTGGGGACAGAAATATTAGGGGTAATTTCCTAGAGTATTTGGTGGAGAAGTAAAGGTAGCTTCCATTAAGCTTAGTTGGAAAGAGTGCAGTGCTTGTACTAGTATTTGGTGATCCTGATTATGGTCCAACCTACCCATTTTTGAATGGGGGACAGATTCCCAAATGTTACCTGCTTCCCTAAATGTGTATAGTCATTCAGTGGGAGAACTTGACTTAAAAGACAGGTAATATTATCTTTCCAATGGAAGTGAAATGGACCTCCAAACCAAAATTTGTTTCAGACTTTGAAGCTGATGATGCCACATGTACACCGAGAGGGTTTGAAGAGATTTATTGCTTACCTAATGAGGCTTTCAGGAAATAACAGAGCAGGCTCCCAAGCAAATCCAAAAAGGGCTTGTTGGGGGGGGGGGGGCGAGGAAGGCTCCCTCTGGCTTTGGATTTTATTGTGATTAGGTGCTGGACCCAGGATAAGGTTTTCCATACATGGACCGGGGCTTGCATGTCATATTATTTTTTAGGGTTGTTGTAACAAATTATCACAAACCAGGTGGCATAAACACCAGAAACCTTTTTCTCTACATTTCTGGAGGCTAGACATGATATCAGTGGCAGTAGGGTTAGTTTATTATGAAAGCTTTGAGAAAGTCTGTTCCATGCCCCTCTCCGATTTACATCTGTAAAGACCCTATTTCAAAATACATTTAATTCTGAGGCTCCAGATAGACATGGATTCTTGGAAGACACCGTTCAACCCAGGGCATGTGATTAGAACTTCTTGCTGGTGCTACATGAGAGAGCTCATGGGCTTTCTTATTGACATGTTCGGTTGTGGAGCAAGAGAGGAAGATGGAAGGATGAGAGTTTGGAGATGTCAGCAGTCAAACATCAAACGCGGTCAGACTCTTTATCGCTAAAGGTCTCTTGATTCCTCAGGAAGTTATACTGTTCATTGTTTTTCAGTAAGAAGGGAGGCACAGACATCTGTCTTTCAAACTTGTGCTCCATGGTTGTAAAAGAAAGATGCTAAAATATTACATGTGTTGAATTATCTATAGAAGTTGTATACCATTCTGTCCTACGCAAATATGATCATATGTCCACTCTACCCAACAATAAAGAACTCAGAATTAGAAAATATTCAATGATAATTTTCAAGCAAATAGAGCATATAGGGAATTATTTCTCCATAGGGAACCAGGTAAAGAGAGAGGTGAGGACTGGAATGGCAAACATCAAGCAGGACCCCCAGAAAAAACGCTTTGGGATAGCAAAAAAAGAATGTAGTTATAAGAATTGCCATTTGAGCTATTGGACTGAGCTCAGAAAAATGGCTCAGACACATTTAATTCAATTTAAGTAAAAACTTAACACTGAAGCCAGGAGCCTTGGTGAATTGATAATTAGTTCCTTGACCAGAATGCTAGAGAAATTTTGAATACATTTCAGGGTTTGGAACCACCATAGGAGTGAGCAATATAGACCTATGGCACCATTGTGACCTAATACCTCTTTAACATAGCAAATGTTCTGTAAACCATCCCCTTTGCTATCATACAATGCAATGTGAAATGTATCTACCTCACACATATAATTCTAATAATCAGTAATCAATATAACCATCTAAATGTAAAAAAGGAGAAATAAAGAAAAGTGACTTTAAAAAATGGGTTGATCTGAAATAAATAGTCTTTTCCACAATGTATAGTGAGATGCCTCCACTGAGATAGCTGCTGAGAATGAAAGAGCTCTTAAATGCAAGTCCATCCTATTGGTGACTTAATAAGTCATGAGTGTAGAAACCATCTCAGATGTAAATTTCTGAAATGAGGGCCCGCTATTGGTAAAGATATTAACACACGAGGACACAGTTTTCCTTTGATTTGTGTGATAGTTTCATTCCTTGTTATTGTAAACATCTTTTAATTTATATGTAAAACAGAATCAGGCTCCAGATAGACATGCATTCTTGGAAGACACTATTCAACCCAGGGCGTGTTATTAGAATTAGGATTAGGTAATCACATACATATTTTTCTTCACCTGTTTGAGTGTCTGGTGGGACACCTATGTACCAAATATTCCTTGTGACAACCAAAAGTGCTCCTACAAATATCCAAATGCTCCTGAGACCCATTAGAATACATGATTTCAAATGTCTAGACTTAAAGAGAATATATTTCTTCCAGTATAACAAGTGGTTATTTAATTTTTAATGTAGTTTTTGAAAACTTGCAATTAAAATCAATTTTAACAAGTCTGTCAGTCATAGAAATTAACATGCCTTCACCTTTCTAACTCAGTGGATGTATTTAACGCTGTGAAAACTTCATTCCGCTGAGAAAGGGAGACTAAGGGGTTTGTTTATTTTAATCAAATGAAGATTAATGTCATCAGTAAATATTTATGTGAATAGGATTCTGGTTTTCCACTAGCATAGGGTGGAGAAATGGAGAAACATTTCTCACCTGATATTTATAAAGCTAAAGGTCAGAAGCCATATACACCAGTTTTATTTTGTGAAAGGATTAGAAATGGAGCGTAGGTTGGTGGAATCTGACGTCTAGGAAATGAATCCTAACTTAATATGAACACATAATAACTGAATCCCTGAGAAAGAGTATATATATATATATATATATATATATATATATATATATATTATTTATTAAATGTGATATAAAATCATTGACTGATTGATTGATTCATTGATTGGGCAATATTAAAATAAGTATAGCGTCTAGAACCAGAAAGTTCTTTGCACTGATCAGACACTATCAACTACTGTGTTCATTCTGGATCCTGCATTTAAATAAATCAATAAATTGGAACATGTCCAGAAAAATGCAGCAAAAAGGCTACAAAATGTGTGTGTGTGTGTGTGTGTTCGTGTATGTGTGAATGTATACAGGCATATGGATATTTTATGTATGCAGACCACCAATCCTGAAAAATATACTCACATTTCACATTATTATATTTACATTCTTCTCTTTAACTATGAATATATTGAGATGCATTGTCAAGTGTATATTTAAATCAATGTTGTTTTTAAAATTGTCATAAAAAGCACATAACATGAAAACCAATCTCTTAAATTTTAAAGAGTACAGTAGAGTGTTATTAACTATATGTACATTGTTATAGAGCAGATCTCTTAAAATTTTTCACCTTGCATGTTAAAATTCTATACATACTCAACAACTTCCTCATTCCCACTCACCTCAATCTCTGACAACCACATTTTGCTTTATGAATTTAACTACTTTAGATAACCTATAACTAGAATCTTGTAGTTGGTCCTTGTCTGACTAGCTTATTTCACTTAATATAATGTCCTCAAGGTTCATCATTTATACCATATAACAGAATTTCCTTCTTTTTAAAGGTTGAATAATATTATATTGTATAGATTATGCTACATTTTGTTTATCCATTCTTCTATTAATGGACATTCAGGCTGTTTCCAAATTTGGGCTGTTGTAAATTATGCTGCAATAAACATAGATTAAATTATCTCTTCAAAATCCTTATTTCATTTCTTTTTTTTAATATATTTTATTGATTTTTTACAGAGAGGAAGGGATAGGGATAGAGAGTTAGAAACATCGATGAGAGAGGAACACTGATCAGCTGCCCCCTGCACACCCCCTACTGGGGATGTGCCTGCAACCAAGGTACATGCCCTTGACCAGAATCGAACCTGGGACTCTTCAGTCCACAGGCCGACACTCTAGCCACTGAGCCAAACTGGTCAGGGCCTTATTTCATTTCTTTTGGATAAATACCCCAAACTGGGATTTCTGGGTCTTCTGGTAGTAGTTTAATTTTAAATTTTTGAGTAACCTCTATAATGCTTTTCATAGCAGCTGCACTATTTTAAATTCCCACCAAGAGTAGAAATTCTTGCAATCTTGGCAGGATTGTTATTTATTATATATGTAAAAATAGATACATATATAGATATATATCATATAACCCTAACATTTGTGAGGTGATATCTTATTATTGTTTTCATTTGCATTTCTTTGAGGATTTTCTATACAAGTCATTTGCCCATTTTTAATTGGATTATTTTTATTTCTATTTTTTTATTGAATATATATACCTAATATATATTTTAAATTTTAACCTGTTGTCAGACATATGGTTTGCAAAAATGCCTCCCCCCGCCCATTCTTAGATTTTCTTTTATTCTGTTGATTGTTTTGTTCGCTATGCGGAAGCTTTGTGTTGTGCAGTGTTCCCAATTGCCCAACTTTGCTTTTGTTGCCCTTGCTTTTGGTGTCAGATCCAAGAAATCATTGCCAAAATCAACGTCACAAAGCTTTCTCCCTATGTTTTCTTTTAGGAGTTTTATAGTTTTAGGTCTTACACATAAGTCTTTAATCCATTTAGTTGATTTTTTTGTATAGGATAAGGGATTAGACAACATTTAACTTTTAGTCTTTTGTATGCGGTTATCTAGTTTCTTCAAACTATTTTGTTGGAGAGACTCTTTCCCCATTGTGTAGCCTTGACAATCACCATATGACTGTATATGCTTGGCTTTATTTCTGGGCTCTTTGTTCTGTTCCATTGCCCCATATGTATATCTTTTTGCATTATCATCCTGTTTTGATTACTATAGCTTTGTAATATGTTTTGAAGCCAGGAAGTGTGTGGTCTCTATCTTTGCTTCCTTTCTCAATTTATTTTGGCTCTGCAGGGTCCTTTTCATTCCATATGAATTTTAGGTTGTTGATTGTTTTGTTTTTTTTATTTTTTGGGGAAAAATGCCATTGATATTTTTATAGGGATTACTTTAAATCTGTAGATTACTTTGGGTATCATGGTCATTTTGACATTACTGAGTTTCCAAACCATGAACACGGGATGTCTTTTCGTTCATTTGTGTTCTTTAATTTATTTTACTAATGTTTTGTATTTTTCAGTGTACTTTTTATTTTCTTTTTGCTTTTTTGTTTAATGGAAGGATACCTATAAATGCCCAAAAAGAGAAGGTCACAGAAGAAGATGATTATCTTTTTGGAAATCTATCATATTGAAAACTTTCTTAGTTAATCAAGTTTCAGATAATATTTAGCTTTACAATAATTATTTTTGTTAAATATGTTGGTGGCTTATTTGATATTTAAAATTAAGTTTCAGGTTGAATTTTTATGTTCGGGTAAATGTTTCTTTCTCTTTCTTTCTATATGTGTTTGTGTCTATAATTGAGCTGTAAACATACAAACATGCATAAATAGATTGTACTTTGTAATGACCCAAGGTCAATAGCTAATAATTCAAAAAGCTTTTAGCAAAGAATTATGAAGAACTTTTAGCAGTTTTAAGTATATAGGCAGAGGCTTTTTTCATTTTGAATTATTATGCCAGACTTTTGGAGAGCTTATATGACTAAATTGTTTTCTGTGATTTTAGTGTTTTCTTATACCACCCCTTCTCCAGTTCACTCAGCGCTGCTGTAGCTTGGCTGAAATGTGTGTCTAAATTACAAATAAATTGCTTTTCAGTGAAGTCATGAGGACCTCTTCTGTGTTATAGAGTGCATATACTCAGTAAACTCCCTTTATGCCATACACAAGCTTTTTCTAACTTTTTGTCATATTCTAGAGAATCGGGGTTGCCCTGAATCTCTGTATGCAATCCATAGCCACTTACAAGTCTGCCCTGACATTTAGCCACCATGTACTCTGTACACACGCTTTGCTTTTTCCATAAACTCTGTTAAGGTCTGTATTGGATATTTGATATTAGCATTCTAAGTTTGTGTCCGCACACATTATATGCAGTGTTGCTGGGAATTAAACTCACTTGAACATTAGGACAGGAGCCAAAACAGACATAAGATGTGACTGAAGTGCCGGAAGCAAGTCTTGGCAGTAAGTGGTTCTTTTCTCGCCTGCTTTGGCAGTGCTCACCAGCCTACTTCAACTCACATGTCAATCTTGAAATGAGAATTCTTTTGGGAATGATCAAAGTCATTGCTGGTGTACTTTTTGGAGGGAGAATGATGCCTCAATTATGCCTCAATTTACCATATTTGGTGTCCAAATGACTGTACCGCATTGCTAGTCATTGTCCTTGGACGCATGTCCTCTCCCTCATATTTTCTTGCCTTGTGCCTGTGTTCCATTCCCTTTAGTCAGAATGGCTTTGGTATCTCAGATACAAGACCTCTTAATAGTAAAGAGGTGCTCTGATTGTCTTTTGTCATTGTCCTTTTAACATCTTCTTTTACCCTCTGCACGAATATCTCTTCCTGGGAAGTCATGGTGTGGAGGGCTGGCTCAACAAAGGCACAGTCATAAATTTCTTGGGGCATGCCCAAAATAATATGAAGAATCAGGATTAGAAGTAGATCTATGGTGAAACTAATAAAACTAAGCTTCAAACCCCTTTCTAATAGTGTGCCTTCCCAGACCCAACACTGTATCTGTTATTTTCCATTATTTTACTGAAAGACTATTGAGATGGAATAAAATATAATTATAAGATCCAGTACAGACCATGTGGATGAACATTGCCCATGAAAACATCTGTTTCTCTTTCCATTTCTCCTTTATCTTAACTCACCATTCCCTTAATTCTTCTTTATTTTCTCTTCTCCATCTCTTTTCATGTTCTTTTTTCTCTCACTTCTTTCTCATTTTTTTTTTTTATAATTTAGGATGGTTTTCTTCTTCTTTATTCCCATGGTTACCATCAGTGCCTTTATCATTTGACTAAAAATATCCAACCCTTGGGAGACTAACACTCATTTTCACTTTTGTTTCTTTCTTATGAACACAATTTGTACACGTGGATTCCCACCCATATCAAAGCTATACAGAATACACATCTCCAACTGGGATTTCAAATGAGTTTATCAAGAAAGAGCTCACAATATTTCTTCCTGTTAAAATATTTTGTGAGACCAACAGGATACAAAAATAAATCTCTGCTAAAGTTATTGAAAGTTACTTCACTTAGTAGATATCCGTGCCTTTCTTGAGGTAAAAGAGAGTCAAGTTAGCTTCACAATTTCATATTCCAATCTAAAATTGGCCGCAGCTTAATAACATGAAATTTTTATTTATTATTAGAATAAGAGATATTCTTATATTGGCCATAAGAAAAAAATGTCAACATAATTATAAATAGAATGTCAATTGATTCACAACACATAAGAAAATATTTAAGTACTTTCTATAAATTAGGACTTTGATGGATTAGACCCAGATCCACCCATCAAGGAAATTTTGATGATACATGAAATGAAGAAATAATGATGATGATGATAAAACTAAAATAAAGCTATTAAAATAAAACAATTAGATGTGCCAGTTGAATAATTTCTGAATGTGGCTGATCATCAGAAATTTCCAGCCATACGTTTATATCTTTTAATAAAAGTTTATGGGCTCTACTCCAGATATATTAAATCAGAATTTCTAGATTTGCAGACATAGGACTTGTACCTTTAACGATATCTGTAGGTAATTGTGGTGTCCAACTAGGTTGGAAAATTACTGATAGGGAGGAATATAAGTTCTGGGCCTTTAGAAGTAAGAGAAATAGCTTTAGATTCACGTGGCCATGAAGAAAGAAATGTTTGGCCAGTGACAGTTAGAGAGCACTTCGATAAGCATCAAGTATTAAGAAGGAAATTATTGGCAAGAGAGATGAAAAGAGTATACAGTATATCTGAAAATGAAGGTTAAAGGCATCAAGGAATAGTAAAGGGACTAAATTGATAAGAATTAATGACACTTAGTGAGAAGCAGAAGAGAAAGCTAGCGCATCAGATAAAATATCAAGTGTAGAGGATCTTGAAGACAGGAAAGGGAAACATAAAGTGTTTACCTAGTGGTACCTCATTGCTTATTTTAGAGTAGGATGCACCATCATGAAAGTAGCATTTAGAAATATTCATCTATAAGGATGCAGAGGCTGGGTGGGAGAGATACTGATACTAGAATTAGCACCCAATGAATAGTAGTAAAAATATAAGTTGCATTTCTATATGATACAGTAACTAATTTTAATCTTGACTCTTCCATGACCTTCACAAGTGGTTTCCGACATTATAGTGATATGCATAAAATACTAATGATGTTTTTTCTATGAATATAATCCAATTACACATGAAATTGCCATACATTGAATGTACCAAGATAAGATGTTTTGTTTGTGGCATCCTGATTTCTTATTTATTTATGAGCAATCTAGATTAACAAAGTTATAGTAAAGCCTCTGTTCCAGTGTGGCCCTGGGAAATACAAATAGGTGATCTCTGGTTTGGGAAGTTTGATCAGCAAGATTGGTAGTGAATGGAGATATTGCTCCATAGGTTCTATTACGTTTACAAACACAGTGGCCCTCAACAGAGGCAGGTCAAGAGTTCTAGGGGTGTCACAAGCGTTTAGTGCAGAGAGCCAGAGATGCTATGTGAAGGAGAGTCCTGCCAAACAAATAATTGCTTGCCAAAATGTCAGTGTCCCCAGAAACATGTAGTAATAAAGTGGTTTTGAGTGTGGACTTGGAGTGAAGTCCACCTGGTAGTGAGTGCAAGATGTACTATAATTGCCTCTGTGACTTTGGGCAACTGACTTAATCTCTGTAAACTCATGTGTTAAAGGAAGCAAAAATGTAACATTTATACACAGAGGTCTTATGATGACCAGAGAAGACAATGACTCTAAATGATTTGGCATACTTGCAGTGCCTAGGACATACAGAAAAATGACCAGTTTGGGTGGCCATTGAGTGGCTGTGAGCTCACCTTCTCCAGTAATCCTGAACCTTCAGATTTCTTCCCAACTCATTCCATTCTAAACAGCAAGTGAGATGCAGAGATAGAGTGTATAACATCAATTATTGAATAGCAATATATTTCTGTACTAGATGAAACCTTACTCCACCCCCCCCCCCATTTTTTCACTTGTCACCAAGATTGTGCCTCAAGAAAATCCTAAGAGTTGAAACTCCCAGGCCTCTTTTTTGTTGGACCTGTTCTCAATATTAGTGAATCGCCTGATATTGTTTCCTTCATGCTCAAAGAAAGGAATAGGCCACACTAGGCAGACGCGCTCTTTTATTCATTTTTATTTTCCTGAGTCCTCATGGGCTCTTCTATCCCGATAAACTCAGCTTGTTCTTGGAGAAATTCCAAAGTACTTCTTAGATCCGAAGTCCTCCCTTCATTTCTTCATTCGTCCAACAAGTATTTATTGGGTAACCACTGTATGCTAGATGTCATTAAGCACTAAGGACACAGCTTTGTAAAAGACCCACGTGGGGCCTGCCCTCATCCAGCATCCATTCTACTGGAAGTCGCAGACAGTGAACACAATGTCCAGTAAATAGATAGTGTAGAGAGGCAAAAACATGGTCAGAAAAATGACACAGGGTCCTCTGATGAATAATAAAAGAGATGTGAGGAAATAAAGGAGCCCTCTCTGACATTTGATATAAAACTTGAACAGCCATCTGAAATGAAATCGTTGGGGTGGGGAAGGGAACGTGCCCCAAGCAAAGGTCATAGTACTGAAGGTTTAAGAATCTGAAAAGCAAAGGAAAGGAAAGGAGAGGGGAGAAGAGAGGAGATGGGAGGGGAGGGGAGGGAAGGGGAGAAAAGGTAAAGAAAGAGCCCTAGATGGTTTGATTCAGTGGGTAGAGCATAGGCCTGCAGATTGAAGGGTCCTGGGTTCTATTCTGGTCAAGGGCACATGCCCAGATTGCGGGCTCATTTTCCTAGTGTGTGTGTGGGGGGGGGGGGGGGGGTGCGTGCAGGAGGCAACCAATTGATGATTCTCATCATTGATGTTTCTCTCTCTCTCTCCCTCTCCCTTCCTCTCTGAAATTAATAAAACAATTAAAAAAAAAAGAAAGAAAGGAAAAGAGAAAGTCGGTCCTGCCATTAAACAATAGTTAGGTGTTAGGGGCAAAAATCAGTAAGTGGGCAAGGTTGGGAATGTAGGCAGCAGCCCATTCTAAAACCTAGACAAGATCCAATGTAAAGCAAACTTTGCCATCTCCATTGAGCTCTCTCTCCATCATCATCCTGATTAGCTTTCTGAGGGTGAGCGAACCTCCAGGTTTTAATTTTACAATAAATTTCTCTCCAAGTGGATTATAGAGGAATGACTCAGCAGCCATGTCATTGTACCCATCTTCCTTCCTGTCAGAACAGGCACCTCATAACTTTCAAAGTGACAGTGGCGTTACAAGAGGAGATGTGCCTCTAACAGAGACAAGACTATTTTAAAAGTTAACTAAAGAATATAGTGTAGCTCGGCTGGTGTGGCTCAGTGGCTGAGCATCCACCACCTCTGAACCAAGAGGTCTCAGTTCTATTCTGGTTGGGTCCGGGCACATACCCTGGTTGCAGGCTCTATATTCAGTGTGGGATGTGCAGAAGGCAGGCAATCACAATCCAACCGATTGATGATTCTCTCTCATCATTGATGTGTCTGTCTCTCTCTCCCTCTCCCTTCCTCTTTGAAATCAATAAAATATATATTAAAAAAAGAATCTAGTGTATTATAAAGTTCCTAAAAGAAAACACAGATCTTAGTGTGTGGGATTAATCAGGACAAGCTTTCTAAGGTATGTGTTGAAAGAAATGGAAAATGTGGACTCACGGTGATGATAGAACATTCAGGATTGGCCTTTATGGTAATAACGCAGCTTGTTTTGACCTTTCCCTTCTCATCTAGTACTAAACAGTCAACATGTTTTGAGTGCCTAATGGGCAGCATGCTAAGTGCATTGACAGTGTCTGGGTAGCACATTGGTTTGGAAGAGGTTTAAACAAAGAGGGATGCTTTTTTTTAAGTGATAATAGATAAAAATTAAAAATAAAACAAACTTATATATACATATATAAACATAGTCCTTCTTTTCAGCAACCAAAGTCATCATTAAGTTTTATTCTAGTTTGATTTAAACTCTAATGTAATTGACTAGGAGAAAGCTGGACAAGCAGAGCTGTTCAGAAATCTGTTCATTTCTTCTTCATCTCATGGGAAGAGAATAAAAGCAATGGTCTTGCTCTCTTAGTTTCAGCAAGAGATATCCACTCAGCATCACTAAAAATAATTAGACTTTCAAATGTCTTGTGTGGCTTTCTTCCCCTTAGGGATAGTTTCGCTGCTACTTCAGAAGGAAATTTTGAAAAAGCGCCTATGAGTGACAAATGAGAATGGATTGTACTCTGAACCATGCATCCAAGCAAATAAAAAAGGCTTTCAAATACTAATTGATCAAACCTCACAGCAGTCATCTGGACTTCATGCTTGCTTACAGGCTTGATTGTAATAAAGCTCTTTTAGAGACAAAAATATTATGTAAACTGTTGGAAAATGTTCTTCCTGTTATTGGTGCTCATTGACTGCAATCTCTTTTCATTACTGTACTATTATGGGGCTGACTGCTAAGTCAATATGTGCAAAGGCAGTCAGCCAGGGGACCAGGCAGAGGGAATGAATTTGCCTGACCCAACGTTTCTGAAACCCTATCTGCTAACTTACCATCCTCCCTCCTGTAATAGCCTTTGTCCCAACATTTTCTCCGGGTGAATATGTCTTGAATCTTTGAACCTGTGGCAATGAATTTCTTTCATCCTGTTGGAAGTTCCTCAATTCACTTCTGCTATATATGTGTCTATATTTTATGCACATTTAATATCTGGAGCTTAAAAATAAGGCTGGGTAATAAAAGAGTCAGGGTGAATTGATGGCAGGACGGTGGAGATGATAGAACTATGAAGTAATGCTAGAAAAAAACTCCCAGAATATTTGCCTTAAGTAGTGCTTTCGAATTGGAGTTGAAAGATTAAAAAGGGGATTTAAGTCCAATCAGATCTAATACATAAGTTGATTTTTAATTTCATTCTTGTAAGAATGGTAGTACCTTGAAGTTGCACATTCTTGGGAGACACTCTCTGGGATTTGGCAGGGGTTCTGAGGCTCTGTGTCATGTCAAGCTATTGTCCTCCTCCACTGAACTATCGTTGCTTTACGGATCCATAATGCTGAAGCCTACCTTTTTTCCATATCCATGATGTGTTCAGGTTTGGTGGCTCTGTGCAGTTTCTGTGTTTTACTGGCAACACAGGACTCTTTGGTGAGGATGGGCATCTCATGTCTGAGGCTATATGTGCTAGGCAACCATCTCACTCGCTCTCTGTGTTTCTGAAAAGGATTTGAGCTGTTCAGACATCACCCTGTAGCCATATACTTCCCTCAGCTTATTTGAGGGTCCTCTGCATCTGCAAAGAAACACCCTATACTTTCCTTCTACCTCTTCCCAAAACCCTCAGTATCCATCTAAAATCCAGGATTTGTGGGGAGGAAAAGGCAGAGAGGCACATAGGCTACTTCTGCCTTTTGGAGAGGAACCTCCTTGAAGACATTGTAATACAGAGAACCATTTGAATCGGGGGGGGGGAAGAAAAGGGAAAATCAGGCTGAAAAAACCCTGATATCTTAACATTTAAAAGCATGCTGACCTCTCTTATGATTAAAATGTCACATAGATCATGAACCAAACAATGATCCTGTTGGTAAAGAAGGACAAGGATTATTGGAAGAAAAGAAGAAAAAGAGGAGATGGAGAAGGACGAGGAGAAGGGGGAAGAAGAGGAGGAGATGAAGGGGGAGGAAGGGGAGGAGGAGGAGAAGAAGGAGGAGGAGGAGGAGGAGAAGGAGGAGGAGGAGGAGGAGGAGGAGGAGGAGGAGGAGGAGGAGGAGGAGGAGGAGGAGGAGGAGGAGGAGGAGGAGGAGGAGGGAAGGGAAAAGGAGAAGAAATGCAAGAATGTTGGGGACCAAGGAAGTTGGTTTGCATGAGAAACACTAATATGATTCCGAATACAGAACTAGCCACTGGGCTTCCAGGTCCCCACTATGGTGTAGTCAGACTCGCTCCCCTAAGAATTCAAAAAGCTCTATTCAATTCTTCTCTAAAGATTTCCTATTATTTAAGCCAGTCTTGCCAACATCTGGATAAGACCATACAGCTTGAATGCAGTTATTGATGGATTTTTAAAGTAACACCCAATGTTTGTTAAGTTGAGACATTTATTTTTAGTTTAGCCTAATAGACGTGTCTCTCTCTTTCCCAAACACTGTACATAAAGTTCTATGTTGCCTGGAGTTTAATTCATAGAGAAAAACTGATCATAGAGAAAAATTGGAAATAACTTATGCATGTCTAATTAAAGAGGAATGAATCAATTCTGATAAAATATGATAGAAAACTATGCCATCATTAAAATTCACCAGGTAAAAGAATAGTCAAAATAAGTTAACTATATTACAGTCCTATTTTAATATACATGTATATATTGTATATATGTGTGCATTAAAATTAATATTTCTGGGCAGCTCAGTATTAAAGGATTTTTTTGCTAAGTTTCTATTTCCTAGCATGCTAAAAATATGAAATAATATTAAAAAGAGAGAAAAACATTATGTTATTGAGATAATTGCCAAATACATATTTAGATGCCTAGACTTGCCTGAAGCTGTCCTGAATCAGAGATGTCAGTCACAGTGTGAAAATCTTGTGTGCATATCCCAGGTCTGTTAAATACTAGATACTTAACCTCTTCTTATCTTAAAAAAAATGAGGATATTACTTTCCACCTTGCATTTTGAGACTTAAATAAGAGGCAATGTGTATAAAATGTATGTGTATAAACAGCCACCTAATAGATCAGCCATAAACATTTATTTTCTGTTCTTCCTCTTGACTGTTAATTAATAGAGCAGTGGAAACATCACAGAGTCCCCAGTCAGAGAAGCCTAAAACCAAGTTAAAGCTTAGCATATATTTGATATGCCCTAGGACAAGGACAAGGTCTAGAGTATCTCTGAGCTCTTGCTTCCTCATCTATACAATGAGGATAAGTGCTGTTCCCCGTCATGGGAAGTCCTGAGGATTACATGTAATATGTATACATTACATGTATACATATGGTGTATACATATGGTGTATACATCAAATGACATACACAGAGATCCCAATATAACACTGGGCTGAACACGTAGCGAGGGGTCGGCAAATAGCAGCTCCTTGTCGTTTCCCAGCCATTAAAGGAGCTAATATTTCAATGACAAATGGTATAGGCTACTACAGAGATGGCGAGGATAGGGAGCTCATGGGATGCAGGAGAGTCCAGGAGTCAGAGAAGCTTTGTTGGAAAACAAAGCAGGACCAGAGTTGCGATGCTGCAGGTGACCTAGATAGTGTTTGAGCTCCCAGAGTTTCAACCACGTCATTACTGATTCTCTACAATTGCAAAGAATATAATCTCCATCTTTCAAAATAGATGTTTCTTCTAAAAGTATTTTTTCTTTGATTTATTTCGGTCACATCTATATTATTTTAAAGTTTTAAATAACTCTAAAGGATAATGTGAGGTTTTCATTTTAATGAAAATGAAGAATGGGATTTAAAAACTATGAAAAGAGCAGAGTTTTCAATTTTCATATTCAGGTGGAAGAACTTTTAGAACAGGAAATTCATCCCTAAGCAATTTGTACTTCCCTGCAAGTAGGAACTGTCTGCCCAGCAAAGTCTTTAGATATCATATCCAACTCTCCCATTTTGCAGATGGGGAAACTGAGGCCTAGAATAAGAAATTTTTTCATCCAGAGATAACTGAATGCAAGACCTAAAAACTAGACTCTCAAGGTAGCAGAATGTGTACATCATTACACATCTCTATCTCTGTGTTTTTCTATTTCTCTCTTGTTCATTTTACATATATAAGTATATATCTATACGTATATTCACATGGCATACATCTATGTGTTTCGAGATTATATATGTATGTATAATTGATCATTTTGTGGCCTCAGATACAAATCATACATATGCCTATGAGCATGTGAGACTGTGTTAGCTACAGAGAGAGGCAAACAATCATGTCCATCTATGGGACGTGATTAGTTTTACCCTAAAGAGTAATGTTGGTTGCTCTCTCTAAAACTGTTTAAGCTAAGGTAGCTTTGAGAAATGTACATTTTTATTCTTGATCATGTAATTACTCCCATGTTGAGTCCCTCTCCAATAATCTCTTCCTTTGTTTGACAAATTTGCAGCATCTCTGTGCTTTCTCTCTGCTCTGGTCCTGAGCGCTCAGGCTGTGAATAATAAAGCCTCCGAGGCTGTGTCTGGCTTGCAGACTTGTCAGTTGAAAAACTGTAATTTGTATTGATTAGTAAATTCACACTCTTCAGCGGCATATCAGAAAGGCCCACTGGAGTCGGAGTTTCTGCTATATTAGTTCAAAGGCACTCTTGAGAGAAAGAAAGCGTTTTCTGTAAGATTAAGCCCCCATCTCAAGAAAGATGATCCCAGAGCAGCCGTGGGCAAACTACGGCCCCGCAGGCCGGATCCGCCCGTTTGAAATGAATAAAACTAAAAAAAAAAAAAAAAAAAAAAAAAAAAGACCGTACTCTTTTATGTAATGATGTTTACTTTGAATTTATATTAGTTCACACAAACACTCCATCCATGCTTTTGTTCCGGCCCTCCGGTCCAGTTTAAGAACCCATTGTGGCCCTGGATTCAAAAAGTTTGCCCACCCCTGTCCCAGAGTATGGCTTAACATCGTCAGCATTCTCTCAGTCAAAGATGAGATCCTGGCTCACTTTTTGTAGGGAGCAGGGCTGCTGTTTGCCTTTCTCTGGATTGCAACCATGAAAGCAATCCCTAAGTCCCAGAGTGGGAGACAGACAGCAGAGTGGCCTGCCCCACTGGGAGGAAAGGGATTGCCCTGCTGGAATTTACAAAACCTGGGTGTTGGTCTCTTGTACGCTATTTTCTAGGAGTGTCTATGGCAAGTTACTGAAACGTTCTTTGTAGGTTTTTCATGTGGAGAAAGGCAGGACTTCCTAGTCCAGTGTGGAATGGGCCCCGGGCAGCCTTGATTCCTCTTCCCACAGTCCTTTGCCCAGATTTTGTTTTGCTTAGAATGTGCAGTGGTTCCCAAAGTGGGTTTTCCAGAACTGCAGTGTACACAGCACAGATCATATAGGAATATACGAATTATGCAAATTCTCAAATCTAGCCCGGTCCTATCCAGTAGAAACGGGAAGGGGCTCAGCGCTCTGATTTAGCCATCCCTCCAGGCGATTCAGATGTGGACAATGTTGGAGAAACCCTCCCCTGGTAACTCCAATGTATCTCTTCCTAGGGAACACCTCTGCCCTCTCCCACCAGATCAAATTCCCCCATGATGGGTCAGCTGCCATCTACAACTCACTGGGTGAGCATCTAATTGCTCCATAAGGCCAGAGCTATGCCTGTGTGGGTTCATCATTGTACTCCCATGCAGCAAAGCACCTGCCACACAGTAGGCACACAATGACCATTTGTCATTTAGATGAAAGTTAATGGTCTTACACACATTATTTAAACTTGCTGAGATTCAAGGTACTTCTCTTTAAAATGGACACAATAAAGCATACCTTGGAATCTAGTGAGCTAAGAGTAAAAATTCAACAAACAATGTCTTTAATTTCATATATATGTATATACAGTAAATATAAATAATATAAATATAAATATAAATATAAATATAAATATAAATATAAATATAAATAATATAAACATAAACATAAACATAAATTAACTGGAAACCCTCTTTTGCTTCTGGGTATGTAAATTAATCTGATTTTCCTTTGTGTTCCTTCCCAACACACGGGGTTGAATCACCATTTTAGGAAGCATCATGATGACTTAAAGTGGCTCTATGAAGACATCTAATCCTCCAAATTTAGGACACAGAGTGACCTGCTGAAATGCTCATATTCTCAACACACATTACACCCCCTTAAAAATCTGGCTCTCTATGCCTGTGATTTATTTATTTGTTAAAAGTCTGTCTGCAAAGACCATATAATCCTATCTGCCTATGCCCAATTGTACTCATTTTGTTCTGAGGTCTTGCCTACATCCCATGGCACTGCCAGGATATAGGCCTACTCCTGCTCTACAACCCAGAAGCCTCTCTGCTCCCATCCCCATCCATTATATCCTTTTAGCCCACTGGAATCTCTTTTTCACTGCAGGCTAATATTTCTCCCTTCATTATTCAGCCTAATACCCCATAAAAATGCCCCTGGATTCTTCTTCTTTGCTTTTGGCCAGTGCATTTTCTCTCTAACAATATTCCGCCCCCCCCCCCCCGCCCCCTCCATTTTGGGACTTGAACTTTTTGAAACAAAATCCAGGAAAACTAGAAAGTGTCTGTTTATTTTCCTTGACTTCATCCTCCTGACACAGTGGGCTCACATGTTTCTACCTGAGGTGGGGAAAAATACTATCATCAAAATAAAATAGTAGCCCTCGTGTGTGTCTCAAATGGGGGCAATTTTGTCCTCCAGATCACATTTGGTAATATCTGGAGACATTTCATTATCACCACTTAGGGGAATGGTCCAGTAGTTTCCAGTGAGTAGAGGTCAATGATGCTGCCAAACATCTTATGATGCACAAGATTGCCACCACCACAAAGAATAACCAGGCCCCAAATTTCCAGTGTCAGCCCACATTGGGAAACCCTGCTCCACATGAAGCTATGCAGTAAATGCTGTGAAAAGTGGCACAAAGCAGGTGTTTCATGAATCATCTTTGACTTTAAACCTTGGTGTCTTCCATCCCTGATGTCCTTGCAGCCTTAGCACTTTGGAGAGATTTTAGAAGCTTTGCGCTGTCACTAAGTTCAGCATGGGCACCAGGCTTAGCCTTCAGCCACACTCCTAGTGAGCAGATTTCCATGCACCTGTCTAAGTTGTTTTTTTCCACCTTAAAGCCATACATTTTGTTGCTTCTCTTTGTCCTGGTTGTATATTAATTTACTAGAGGCCCGGTGCACAAAAATTTGTGCACTCAGGGGGAAGGGGGGGTCCCTCAGTCCGGCCTGTGCCCTCTAGCAGTCTGGGACCCCTGGGGAGATAACGACCTGCTGGCTTAGGCCTGCTCCCGGGTGGCAGAGGGCAGGCCCAATCCCTAGGTGCAGCCCCTGGTCAGGCTCAGAGCAGGGCCGATTGGGGGGTTGGGGCACCACCCCCTGTCACACTCAAGGCAGGGTCGATGGGGAGGTTGCAGCGCAACCCCCTGTCACGCACAGAGCAGGGCCAATCTGGGGGTTGGAGCACTGCCCCCTGTCACACACAGAGCAGGGCCCATCAGGGGGGTTGGGGCTCCGTACCCCGTCACGCACAGAGCAGGGCCCATCAGGGGGTTGAGGAGCTCTCCCCTGTCACTCACAGAGTAGGTCCGATAGAGGAGTTGGGGCACCGTCCCCTGTCACACACAGCAGGGCGGATCAGTGGGTTGGGTCGCCGCCCTCTATCACCCACAGAGCAAGGCCAATCAGGGGATTGGGGCGCCGCCACTGTCACACTCAGGGTAGGGCTGATGGGGAGGCTATGGCTCTACCCCGTCACACACAGAGCAGGGCCTGTGGGGGGGCGGGGGGGTTGGGGCGCCAACCTCTATCACCCACAGAGCAGGGCCGATCAGGGGGTTGGGGTGCCGCCACTCTCACACTCAGGGCAGGGCCGATGGGGAGGTTATGGCTCTACCCCGTCACACACAGAGCAGGGCCCGGGAGGTGGGGGGGGGGTTGTGGCCCCGCCCCCTGTCACAAACAGAGCAGGGCCGATCAGGGTGTTTGGGCGCTGCCCCCTGTCATGCTGATCCCGGTGCCGGGAGGCCTCACGGCTCCGCTGATCCCGGTGCTGGGAGGCATATTACCCTTTTACTATACAGGGTAGAGGCCTGGTGCATGGATGGGTGCCAGCTCATTTGCCCTGAAGGGTGTCCTGGATCAGGGTGGGGGTCCCCACTGGGGTGCCTGGCCAGCCTGGATGAGGGGATGATGGCTGTTTGCAGCTGGTCACACATCCTTCAGGGTGGGGGTCCCCACTGGGGTGCCGCCAGTCTGGGTGAGGGACTGAGGGCTGTTTTCAGGCTGGGGGTGACTGAACTCCCAAACGCTCCTTTTTTTTTTTTTTTTTTTTTTGTTTTATTCTGGGCCAGCTTTAGCTTGAGCTTGGCTCCAGCTCTTAGGCCTCTGCTTCTGAAAGTAGGTTTCTGGCCTTTGCATACAATGTTGTGAATCTGCTGGCTGAAGTCTGGTGGTATTTGTTAAAATGTTTCAAACTGCAGGCTCAGAGGCCTGCAGCCGCAGGCAGGGAACATTGGTTTCCTCTGTCACTGAGGCAACCAAGCCTCATGTTAGTTTCAAGCTGCCTGGCTGCCGGCCGCCATCTTGGCTGACAGTTAATTTGCATATCTCGCTGATTAGCCAATGAAAAGGGTAGCGGTCATACGCCAATTACCATGTTTTTCTTTTATTAGTGTAGATTAGAAAAAGTGGGACTGATGTTTGACCTTGACGTCAGTGTATTCGCCATGAAATGAGAAAGGATGGAGTTAATGCACTACAAGTATATGATGAAATTGGCTAGAGAGCTAAGCACAAAGTACTAAGGAAATGGGACAGAGGACTACCGAATAGCAGGTGAATGTGCAAGGGGAAGGACACACTGGGATTAGACAGTGGGACAGGAGGAATCGGGGTCAGTAGGAATTGTTGATGAGGAAAATGAGAAGTGGAGTATGCCAGGCAAGACATAGACATGAGAAAGATGATTAAGGGTTGGGAGGGCAGGCCACAAAATTTGTGGTTCTCAGCGCAAAATGAAGTGCAGAAAGTCTTGTTTGAAAAGCAGGAAAGGGTTACCATAAAGAATATTAAAATGTAAAACTATTTTATTTCTGCTGCAGTTTCTCTCTCTTGACCTTTTCCAGTGCTCTGTATTAGCTATTCATTCTTACAGCAGCTGTGATATAGGTGAGAGTCAGATAGGTAAAATTAAAGAATGGATAAGAAGAAATAGGTGATCTAAGTTGTTTAGGATGAAGTTGTCTGGCACAGGTAGGAACCCTTGTGGACAGAAGGTCACAGGGTGGGCATTTGGAATTATCTGCCATAAATCAACCTGAGATGGAAATTTATAGAGTGGGGGAAACTGAGTGAAAAAGATATGAAACTGAACCAGGGGAGAAGTAGGTGCCAGAAGAAAGTTTAGTTCTCTAAACTATTAAAATATGCTATGGATCAGGTTGTCTATGAATAAAATGGTCAATTTTTGTTGTTGTTATACAATTTAAATTATTTAAGTATAGTAAAGTCATTGTTTAGTACCATCTGTTGCTTGTAACACACATATAACAACTTATGTACTGATACATCTGGTATTATGATTTTGCAATCATAAAATTATTTAAAAATCACAGTTTGAAAATAGAATAGAATTTTAAAACGTATATAAATATATTATTACTAGAGGCCAGTTGCACAAATTTGTGCATGGGTGGGGGCCGACCAGCCCACCCCAATGGGGGCTGATCAGGGCAGGGCCGGCACGGGGGGGGGGGGGGGTTTGGCCGCAGAAGGTTGGCCGGCTGGCCCTGCCCTGGATTGGGGTGGCGCGGCCTATGGGGGACCAGGTCGGCTGAGGGGTGGGGCCGTGGGAGGTTGAGGGGGCAGCGATCTGGGTCCAGTTGGCCGCCACAGTGCTAGTCATAGCAATCAGTCCTTTTGGTTGTTCTGGTCGTTCCGTGTTCCAGTCACTTGGCTTTTATACATATAGACTTTACATGTTAGTATTTTCTTTCAGAATATATGGATTAACAGTAATATTTTTATACTATAGGAACACCATTATATACACCCCTCTTTTTAAACTTAGCAATACATTACCTATAAATATTTTCTGTCTGGCTGCATAGTGTTTAGTCTTCATTTTTATGGCTCTATAATAACCCATAGAAGAGATGGATTTTAATTTTTCTTAGACTTTACCCATTGTGGGATAACTGGGTTTAATTTCTTGGCATTTCTGAATATATATACAATTTCAGGACACTTCAGTTTTCCCCTTTTTTATATTAAGCACCCTTTTGAAGGCAATTTTCTTGGGATCTGGCAGGGCAACATATCATACTTAAAAATAAAAATACAATAGAATTAAATTACTGTTAATAAAATAAAAACATAACTAAACAAAACAAATAAATAAAAGTATAAACTCAACCTTGCTAAGAACTTAAATTAGGTTTAAAATACAGAGAAAACCAACTTAGCTGATGGCTAGTCTTTAAGGCAAGTATATTAGTAAAAATCATCAATATTATTAGAAAAATTTCAAATGAAGCAGTGTGGTCCGATGCCCTGAATGTGTTTTAATCATCAATTTTACAGAAGAAAACTCTAGCGTTATAGAAAATAAATTACCACAATTTACACTGAGTTACAGTTTTCATGTCATAGTTGAACACACTGATATTTGATGGGGCAATTTTCTGTTAGAGTAATTAGCCAATTTGGACTTGGTAAAGTACATTTGCCATGCCCCAAAGATTGTCGTTTCAGAGAGCAGAATGGGAAAAGGATGGAAAGGATTGCAAATAACAAGACCAAGCTTGATGCATGAAGGAGGTAAACACTTTAGAGAAAATATCAATATTGCTTGCTCACACAATTATTCACTGGGACAGTTGTCTAGTAGTACAAGGTCATATATAAGTGGCAATAATACATCTGAAATAGTTCATTTAACAAAAGGAAGTTGTATTATTGAGTCCAACGTAGCTATCAAAACTTGTTTAACTGCCTCAGAACGAAACAATGAGAGGCAAGGGTTTAAAGTAAATGCCCATGTATCCAATTCTTCATCAAATGCAAATCTTATCTCCAAGCTAAGATTTTTGAATTGGACTCTTATCAGTACCATACATTTCATCAGCAGCATTCTCTTTGAAGTACTAATTTATTCAAGGTTTTTAAACTGAGGATTTGCCTTTTAATGGGGAACTTACATCTGCATTTCTCTGTGCAGATGAAATGTGTCACTGAGTTATTCTATGGAGAAAGTTGACGTGTTTATTTATTTTTGGTTATAGATAACTTATTACAAAAATAGATCAGATATGCATTGCTGATGTATTCTGAGAATGGGAAACTTCAGGTAATGAGCGCACATATTTCATTCTCAGAGGAGAGCTGATAAATTTCAGTGGGTTGCAACTATTTTAGATGGTTTTCTTTATTCGTTACCCCTTCTGTGTCCTTAAAAAATAGAAAAGCAGTAATATGAACATGGTGTTACTAAATTTAGGGAACAGTTAGAGTTTACTTACTTAATCAAAGAACTCTGGAAACTTTCAGGAATTTCATCCAGGAATAAACAAGAGATTATCCCAAGCTCAGATGCATTGTCAAATTTCTACCTCAGTTTCTAATGTGCTGTTCTGAGGTTTGCTGTGATCCTAAGAACATTTAGATAGTTTTTATTTAGAGAATTATAATTATATAAATATTTACATGATTATTATTTCATTTTATCATTAGGGAAAAAAAAGATCAACTTGGATCAAAATATTAAATCAGGCATGTAGTTTAAGTTTACCTATCTGCTGGCAACTCCAAAACCAGAAAAATAGTATATTTTTCTGCTTAGAAGAGCTAGCTCTGAACAGACCTTTCTTTTTCTTTGTCTTTTATTCTAGTTTTGTTGAGATATACTTGACCTAAATGTTAAGTTCAAAGTGTATCAGAGTTGTTTTGATACACATATATTGCAAAATGATTACCACCATAGTGTTAGCTAACAACTTTATCACATCATATAATTACCGTTTTTTATTGTGATAAGAACATTTAAGGTGCATTGTCTTAGCAACTTTCAAATTAGAAATTGCTAATCTATACAGGTGTGTTCTCCTCCTGATCCCTGTATTAAAAACCTTTGGCTTGGCTTAGTCTTTTCCTTTCTAAAATTAAAACAACAGACACATTTCCAGAGTCATATTTCTATGGTCATTTGCTTTACTGCTCAGAAGAAGGAAAATAAAGATAAATTGGAAGAAAATAAAATGAAATGAAGGGAGCTGTAATTTGTCTTCAGTGTTAGCTATTTTGTATGTGATTTATCGGGTTATAATTTTGTAAGCAGAAAAATGCACCCATTAATTAGAACAGAGGGAAATGAAGCCACATTTCACATTCCATCCGCCTACATTCTCCAATCAGCTGCTGGGGGAAGGTTTTCCATCTACTGCTTATGACAGTGGTGTAGCTTAGAAAATACTTGCTTACTCCTAGAAATATGTCCTTCTTATGATTACTATTGCTTGCCATTGATGGAACAATTCTGTCTTCTGAATAAGAACTGTCAGCACGTTTATGGAATATTCAGCCCTCGATCCTACAGAGGGCCATATTCTTTATTTTATAGATGAAACCCAATGAGAGAGGCTTAAATTCACACAGAAAATCAGTAGTACACTTCAGATTAGAAGTCAAAGATTTCTACATCTAGTTATATGCTCTTTCTACCACCTACAATTTTCTTTTAGTGCGATGGTTTTTGGAGCCCTGCAAGTGTGAAAGCAGAGTGATGGATACATCCTGGCTTGTGTGGGATTTATTATTTTTAGCACTGAAAGCAAATCCCTGTTCCCAGGAAAGCCCTCCGTCCTAGGAAAACCTGGATGGCTGGTCACCCACTTCGTTTTCTGTCTCTGTCTTTGTCACTTACTCACACATACTCTTATGGGCTAGACACCTGAGATTTCCATCAGCTGTACTGTGTTTGCTTTCTTGCTTTCAGACCCTGTGCTAAAAGTGCCAACTGGATTGCCCTGAATGATGGACAAAAGGGGCATCTGCCTTTTGCTCATTCTTTACAGGAGGCTGTTCAAACCTTCCTCTGGCCATACGCTAATGCATGGGGTGGTGAGTCTTGCAGCCAATGGAATGTGCCCACACAGTCATGCCCATTTTATAGACATCTCCAGCTACCAGAAACCTTGGTGGTGACATGCATTCTTCTGTGGCCTGCACAGGCCTCTTCATAACTATATGTGCACATCCAATCAAGGTGGCCAAGGGCAGCCATTTGTAGAACCTGGGGAGAAGGATGTGGAAGGCTCTTGAATAAGTGAGCTCAGTCGTCTGCATGCCTGTACATACATCTCCTGGGTGGTGTGGGAAGGAGCTTGGCTGGAAAAGAAGAGGAGGGTGAAGCCAGGAATTGGATCCATAGCTTCGCTCTCCCCTCATCCCAAATCCTGCCCTGATTTCTAAGGCTTGTGAGAATTCTGCATTCTAAGCCTGGTCTTCTAGATTCGTATGAAGGGGCATGTGTCAAGATAGGAGGCTTGAATACATTGTATTTCACAGTTGGTTAGCTTGGTTTATAATTTTAAAATCTTTATCATATCGTGCTTGGGTTTGTATGTGTACTGTTGTCTGCAACTCTTACGGAAGGGCCTGCCTGCTACCTTCCCTTGAGTCAGATGTGTCCTTGATATCACCTTTAGATGTATTTAGAAATGTTGGCTCTCTAAGCAACACAACAACCAAATAAACTTCTGAAACATGCATATGTAGTATGCCTGCTTTTTTTGTCAAGTTCCATGGCACATTCTGTACTCTTTTGTTCCCGACTCCATTTTCCTGGCTTGCCAATGGTTTCAAGAATTGGAGTCATCAGGAGCTTTGGTCTTCTGTCTGGTTATCTCCGTTATTGAAAGCAAATAACAAGTCTTTTCCCAAGATAGGTAAAGATAGAGGGAATTGTCCCTGTGAGATGGATACAGCAGAATTGTTTGAATTCCATGTCTCCAGGGAGAATGATTTTTTTTCAACATAGTTCGGGTACAAAAAGGATCCTTTCTGTGTTATATCCCACATACTTTCTCACATACACATGCTCTCACTTTTCAGCTGTACACATCACAGCATCAGTAAATGCCTGAGCTACTTGAACGCAGTGGCCACAGTTCATAGATGCAGAGAGGGAGCATTTAAAAATCTAAAAATATCAGTAGCCACTGTTCACTGAGGATTTAAAATGCATCAACTTCGCACTAAACGGTTTACATGCATTGTCCCAGTTAAGTCCTGCAACAACCTGATGTCCGTGCTGTTCCATTATATAAGTGAGAAAACTGAGCTTAAGCACCTGTATCTTGCCTGAGTAACATAACTAGTGTAGAGCCCTTTGTCAAAGCTTTAGTTCAGTCTTCCAAGAAATGTTTATTGTACACTGCTCCTGTGGCACAGCATGTGCTAGGTCCTCCTCATGTGCTGGGTAAATGAACAATAAACAGTTATTGATGAAATAATACAATCGAGAAGGCTTAGAATTTAGAAAAGGGATCAGAAGAGATCCATTGAACTCAACCCCGGGTGGAACTGATGTCTGAAATGTGGAATCAAAGCTGGAAGCTGAGTCTGGAAGAAGAAATGGGTATTATTGAAGACATGGAATGAGGACAGATTTGTCAGATGAAGGAAACAGCACATGCAAAGTCATGGAGACATAAATGTTTCTGGAGTGTCGTTTCTAGAAAATGGTAACGGCTTTCCTGTGGTCAGAATGGCTATAAAGGAGGGACAGATGAAGGTAGAGCATTTAAAAGAAGATAGAGGGTATAAAGAAAACCCTCCTGATCTTAAAAAACAGTGGGATTTGTCTCCATGGTTTCATAGATACACTGAGCATCACTGCAAGAACTCTGGGAAGCGTACTGTTCTCTATCACACATTAAAGATGAACACATAAAACCTGGGTATAGTTAAGCAACTTGCTCAGCCTGAGAGCTAAAAACTAGTTGAATGTCATTATTTTGAATCCTCAATCTCAAGACTCAGGCTCTAATAGTCACCCTGGAGAGACTATTATTTCATTTGGCTTTAACTAACCCAGCAAATCAATTCAAATACAATTTAATGAATCTTCTCTAATTGCAGACTGAATTTTAGTGAACGTATTTTTATAGATACTCAATGAATATGGATAGACTTGAATGAGGGCAGTTATCCATTTGCAACATGATTTATAATCATTTCATTTTTAATAATCATCTCATTTTTTGAATGGCAAATATTATAATGACAACTATTATTCACATCTAGAATGTGTTCGTTAAAGGTGATCAAACTCATGTTAAAGTTGAGACCTCTCCAATTTCCTCACTCTGTATGATTCCCATCTCAACAATTCTGGTCCCAATTTTAGGATCAATCCCAACTCCATATGGGAAGAATTGAGTGTCAACATTTTAGACATCCCAATTTAAATAGCCAGGTTTTGTCCTGTTCCCTAAAACCAAGACCTGGTCTTCTATTCTGATAAATGGACCCTCCTATTAACACCTAGCTCTTCCCTTCCCTTTCCAGTCTTCTTCAAATATGTGTTCAGCTCTAAACTCCAGCCTGCACTGAACTCTACTTCCTTTCTATGATAATGCTGATTCAGCCATTTTTTGGATTCCTAAGCATATATATATGCATGCATGAGCCCTTTGCATCTTCTGGAACATATGGGAACTCTCCATTAAATGCCTTTGATGGGTGCTGACATACTGAGCTATCATCTGCTATTACTCTTTATCTCAGAAAGTATTCATCTGGTTGAGTAGAGATTAATTCTGGAATCTTTCAATTCACATCTTTGAAAAAAATATTTATATTTCCCATAGGAACCTAATTGGTGTTGCATATGCCTGCCTTATGCTGAACTAGGTAGCATTCTTTTTATAATGTAAGACATGGTGGTTAAGGGTGGGGATATGGAGGGGTGGAAACTAAGAGAGGACCGAGAAGACTGTGTGGTGAGATCCCTTCAGGAGAGAATAGGGTTCCAAGGAGCCCACTTTTTGGCAAAGTAGTCAGTTGTATTTGGGGCAAATTCATTTGTTGGAGGAACACAGGTGAACAACTGCTCCAGAGATAGGTTCTTTTGACCAAGTGAGTTGAAAACTCTGAGAAGCTCCTTTTTAAAAATATATTTTATTGATTTTTTACAGAGAGGAGAGAGAAGGATAGCGAGTTAGAAACATTGATGAGAGAGAAACACCGATCAGCTGCCTCCTGCACATCCCCTACTGGGGACGTGCCTGCAACCAAGGTACATGCCCTTGGCCGGAATCAAACCTGCGGCCCTTCATTCCACAGGCCTACACACTATCCACTGAGCCAAACCGGTTAGGGCGAGAAACTCCTTTTTTTATTCTTAAAATCAGCTTCTGTGTTTGCTATGATTCTTTATAAGGGAAAGTTGCCAAAGAAACCTGTAGCCCTCATTCTGGAAAGATGTTCTAAGACACAGAAAATATTTAAAGATCTAAGAACAGATGGAAATATAATATAATGGGAAAGTTAGGATCAGATATTGTTTTATTTAGAAAGAGCCTCTTTAGCTACTTCTAATTTTAGAGGAAGCAGGACAGTATATAGAGAGAACATTAGGCTGAGAGTCAAGAGCCCTGTGTTCTAGGCACATTTCTCATTGTAACTGGTTCTGCAAGGTGCCCTTGATTAAGTCAGTTGAGATCTTTTTCTAGCTTGATCCAGATAGTAAAGGAAATTAGGGGTTTTATTTTTTTACAATCCTATTTATCTTAGAAGTTCTGTTTTATGAGGATATTATCTATAAAAGCTATTAGTCAACAGTGAATGTCATAATATGAACAAAGAAAATATAACTACAAATAAAAAAAACACAGACACATACAATTTAACATTTTTGGGCCCTAGCCAGTTTGGCTCAGTGGATAGAGCATCAGCAGGTAGACTAAAGGGTCCCGGGTTTGATTTGGTCAAGGGCACATGCCCAAGTTGCAGGCTCAATCCCCAATAGGGGGCATGCAGGAGGCAGTCAATCAATGATTTCCTCTCTTCATTGATGTTTCTCTCTCTCCTTCTCCCTTCCTCTCTGAAATCAATAAAAATACATATTAAAAAATTCTGTGGACATTGAACAGTAGTATGCATGTTTGTTTTTAATTTTGCAGTTCAAGCATATGTAACTCAACGTAGTACAAACATTTTTAATTGAAACCTAACTGTTTTCTAACTGGATGTCTCATTTCCATTCTCATATTCCTATAGACTTTCTACTGCACAGCAGCTGGGATGATATTCCTAAAGCCTACCGCCCCCCCATGACTCTCTCTTGGTACTAAGATAGAATCCAAACATCTTATTGTGGTCTCTACAGTCATCTATATAAATAGGTCCTTACCACCCACTCTGATCTCATTGCCTGCAGCATGTTACCTCTCTATTAAGTTGAACCACAAAAACTTCTTTGAACCCTTCAGATGTCTCTTATCTGAATAATCCTACTAATAAATAAGTCATTTGTTATTTAGGATTGTTGTACATGCTGGTGTCACTACCTTAGGTACCTTCTCTGCAATCCTGGCATCACTGGCTCCTCCACATCATTCAGGTCTCAGCTGCACATCTGTGCAAAGAGACCTTCTCCAACCAACCCAGCTAATATACCATCCATTGTCGAGTCCTCTTTAACTCGATTCCCTATTTTTCTTTCTACAAATCACCCATTTCTAGCCCATGAGGAATTTTGGGATTGATGATTACTATTTGTCTTCTCTCATCAGAATGTGAGCCCCATGTTGGCAGGAGCTTTGTCTTGTTCACTGGGGTATAGCTTGTGTTTAAAGTAATGTTCTGCATGTAGTTATTGTTCCCAGAATATTCATTAAAGGAATGGATGTGTCCTTGGAAGAAAATTCAACTCTAACAATCCAGATCAGATCCTGTGTATGTTGTTTATAGAAGCCATAATTAAATATCCTATATTGTACCATTAATGCAATTCTGTTCTAATCTAGTTATATATTTATGAGGCTACTTAAATACAAAAGAGGGAACATTAGAGACACTATATATATACTGGACATCATAATTTATAATAATAGATCCAAAATATATAGTTTTGTATCAGCAAAAAAGGTATCAAACAAAAGAAAATTCTATAGAACATTGAAATTCTATAGACATATTAGTATGTCTTAAAATTTTTTTCATTTTTAAAAATACTTTTTAATGATGTCAGAGAGGAAGAAGGATAGAGTGATAGAAACATCAATGATGACAGAGAATTATTGATTGGCTGCCTCCTGCATGTCCCACACTGGAGATTAAGCCTGCAATCCGGGCATGTGCCCCGACCCGGAATCAAACCATGGCCTCCTGGTTCATAGGTTGATGCTCAACCACTGAGCCATCCTGCCTGGACAATAATTTTGTCTTTTTAAAACAATTCTTTAGTTTATGCCTTTTTAATTTTTATTTTTTAAATTTTATTTCTTTTTTTAATTTAACAAATCAGAGGTTTGATTGCCTACTATTCTTTTCTTGTATATTCAATATTCACAATGGCTGATGATACATCAAGGAATCCATTCAAATATTTGGAATCATAGAAGGCAAGTGGAATAAGTGTGTCTTTAGAGAAGATATAAAGAGAAAGGATCCTATTTCAGGAAGATAAGATGGGGAAGAAAATGAGTACATAACATATATTGAGCCACTGTGATAGAATTAGGAGCAATTCTGTATTTAAAATGAACATGTAATTCTCCCCCAAAAGACATATCTGTTCAGGGCTTTCTTCACTCCTTAAATAATGGTGGAATTGCAATTATAGAAATACAAAATAATGATTCTTCAAGGTGGAGGGACATATATAACCCCTTAACATAGTCTAGAAGTGCAACCAGCCTGTCGCTAGAGTATGACTGTGCCACAGACAGCATCAGCACCCCTCTGCCTGGCCATCCGAGTGCTACCCACTCAGTGAAAGTCTTCCATGTCAAACAGACTTTGAGTTGTGTGTAGTAAGGTCTTCCATCCACAGAACTCTAGCCCTCTCTGCCATACTAACTTTGGTCATCTGATTTTAACTTGCCAATATTGATTTTTTCCTCAATCTGAAAGTGATATATGCTTAATCCAAAAGCTTGAGAACTTTAAACACACATAGAAAAATAATGCATGTATAATTACACCACTCAGTCATTGTACTATTTTGACTCACATTTTTCTAGTACTCATGTATATGGTTATATGTTGATGCTTACAATGTATGTATACATATATGCACGTGCATATGTATGTATATATAGTTATATGTACAATATGTTATTTTATATATGTATATATATATGTAGTTTATAAATGTAATCTATTATTTTTATATACACATTTTAGAAAATATTATCATTATGATAGCTAATCTGATTTTTTTTTACTCTGAACATTTTCTATGTCTATAAATATTCCTGAACAACACAAATTTAATTGTTTTTAGTATTCCACTATGTAGATATATCACTTCATTTTTGTCCAGTTTAGTTTGTTCCATAAAATATTATGAATGCTTGAATTTTAAAGAGTCCTATTAGTACATGTAGAATAAAATAAGTCTATCTTCATTAAGCCATCAGTATAGTGGTTGAACTCATAGTGGTCCCTTTTTTCCAGCCATTGTGCTGACAACTTTATGCAGATTATATCATTTAACCTTCATACTTCTGTGTAGAATAGACATTGTCATTAACATTTTACAGTCAAGAAAACTAGATAATAAAGTGGAGTTAAAAAATATGTAAATATACACATACTCACCTAGTGACACAGAAGCATCAGCATCCCTCTGCCTGGTGGTCCTTGGGCTACACACATACACATGTACTGACTGGGAAGTCTCCCTGCATTTAGTCATTTTGCCTTTAAGAGTTAATAGATGACCTCAGGCAAGGGTTTTTAGTCTTTTGTAGTATCCTTAATGTTAGAACTCTGTGTAGTTTAGGGGACAATAGTCTCTCAGAACTATTTAGATAAGGTACTAGGTTTCTTCTAACTTAACCCTATTGTCCTGCAGATGAAGAACTTGGACTCAGATAATCATAGTCATATCAGTTTCAGCATCAGAATCTAAATCCAAGTTATGCCATAACAGCATTTCTTCATTAATTCATTCCTTCAGTGATTATTTATTGAGTGCCTACTATGGGATGAGCAATATATAAAGGCCCACACATGTCAGTGGATCAAGTCTGTATCAATGTGTAGTTTCGCTAGAAAGGTCACTTGATTATTTCCTCCCAACTTTCTTCTCTCATCCAATCATGATGTCTCATAGTTGACCATGTCTTATATGCCTGTGCCAGAGACATTGATAGATTTCTTCTGTTCTAGGCATGTGGTTCTAGGATGGGTGTAATGTTATTTCCTCCTTGCTCTTTGACAGATTGTATAGTCAGTGTGGCCCAGAAAGAGTTTCTGCCCATATTAATCAAATCCTCCAAATCCTAAGCATGACTTCAATAGTATCAGACAAGTCAGATCAGGGAAAGTGCTGAAATAAAGATGATATTGCTTATTTATTACCTTGTAAAAAATTATTCTCAAATTTAGTGGTGTAAAACTGCAAAAATGTATTCTTTCATGGTTTTGTGAACAAGAAATCCAGGGATGGCTTAGCTGGCTCCCCTGGCTCAGGGGGATTCTCAGAATCCTGGGATCAAGGCATCATCTAGGGCTGTAGTAAGAGGAAGGCTTGCCGAAACCGGTTTGGCTCAGTGGATAGAGCGTCGACCTGCGGACTGAAAGGTCCCAGGTTCGATTCTGGTCAAGGGCATGTACCTGGGTTGCGGGCATATCCCCAGTAGGAGATGTGCAGGAGGCAGCTGATCGATGTTTCTCTCTCATCGATGTTTCTAACTCTCTATCTCTCTCCCTTCCTCTCTGTAAAAAATCAATAAAATATATTTTAAAAAAAAGAGGAAGGCTTAATTGTGGAGGAACAACTTCCAAACTCGTTCATGCGCTTGTGCCTTACGAGCTGTAGAATTGAAGGTCGCAGATCCTCTCAGGCTGGTGGCAAAGGTATCAGTTCCTTCTCATGTTGCTTTCTCCATAGGATTACTATAACATAGACTTGTAGTCCTCCAGAATTCGGGGTCTGACAGAAAGAGTGGAGTTGGCTAGCCAGAAGGAAGGCACACTGTTTTTATAACCTAATCTCAGAAGTGGCATCCCACCACTTCTGCTATATTCTATTTATCTGAAGCAATTCACTAGGTCTAGCACACTTTCAAGTAGAGAGGATCACACAAAGAGCAGAAAAACTGGAATTGGGGGTCACGGAGAGCCATTTAAGAACTTGCCTTGCACAGAAATAAGTCAAAGAGATGGAGTGAATTATCATGACTAGGGATTTCCAAATGTCTTCATTGAAGAAATAGTATTTGAATGTGACCTTGAAGAATATAACCTTAAAGTGAAAGGGGATTTGACAAGAAAACAAATAAGAGAGAAAGGGTATCAGCCTAAATAAAGGCACAGGGAAATGGAGGCTCTGGGATTCATTCGTATTCAACGACAGGGAGACTGCCACGTGCCAGAGTCATAGTGAAGTAGGGCTGGGGTCCAGGACAAATCCTGTGTCTAATCTGATTTTCAACAGAAAGATCATTAACCCCTTTTCTTCCTACTGCTAAATGCTGTTCCATTATTTTTGTGAAGTAAGGACTGTATATCAAGCTTCATTGTAGAATCCTGGCACTGGCGAGCATTATAAGTCCTGGAGCTTATTTCAGTTTATGCAGAAACAATAGACTTTAGCATCTGAAACACCTGAATCCCATTTGGGCTACTTATCAGCCCTTTGCCCAAGTCATTTAACCTTGCTAAGTACCAGGACTTAACCTTGCATAAGTCCATAGCTGCAAAATGGAGTGATTATAATTATATGGAACTGCTGTTGGAAGGATTAAAGGATGTAGCATTTGTAAAAAACACATACTTTTATGCCCAGTATATAATACACATTCAATAAGTTTGTCTCACTTGCCTTTCTTTTCTTCTGTACATCTTTGCCTATTTTCCCCATAATCATTTAGAAAGTCTCATTTAAAAAAAAATGATTACCTTGTTTTAAAAAGCCTGCAAAGGAGAGTTAACCTCCTTTACATTAAGATGTGATGTGTTTGCTCTCCTAGAAGCCAAGATGTAAGGCCTATAAAAGTAGGACAAATTTAACCCCATTTTAATTCCATTATACTGAGTTAATACAATGCACATAATACACACTCATTAGATGCTTCTTAATTGAGTTATTTTTCCACCTTATAGTCAACACTATTATAACTCCTCTGAAAGGTAAAACTAACACACAACTAATTGTACAAAATCTCGAGAACTTTAATGAGTACTAAGCAAACAGATGGTTAGTTTAAATGACTTAAGATACTGTGTGTTTTATCTTAAGAAAGACATTTAATACCTGGGCTAATTATAGATACAACATTGCCTGACACATCGTAATGTATGTTTATATTCTGATTTTTTTTTTATTTAAAGAAACTAGGTTCCTTGGCATGAGGTGTTCCATGCATCTGAGACTGTTATGCAAACTATGGCTAAACTTAATTCCAATATTTGAAACTGCTAGCTTTAATCTGTACCTTCTTAAAGGGGAACATTTTATATTGCTGCTTGAACTCATTAGCAATGAAAGAAAAGGTATACCAAAAGGCAGATGCATACTTTCCTTATCTAGACCCTTTACTGCACAAAGAGCACACCTTCCTACTCTACAGATTTGAATATATGGCCTTTGAAAGTTAAATTAAGGAATCTTTTGTAGTTGTAGATTGATCCAAATTCTGGTAATGAGTCTATAATTTGTTATAGATTGCATTATCATGTGTCATTACCCAATGTAAAGAGTATGTGACATCACCTACCTAATCATTATACATTTTGATTTCTGTCTTAGTCTGATACATATAGTGGAAACTTGGCATTCAACATATAAACATTATTATTTTTTCCCTTTGGGAGCAACCCTAAACATCCTCACAGTTTTGACAAAATGCTAATATGAATTATGTGATCTTTAAGAATCCCATAATTATGGGCAGAATTTGTCCATCACCCAGAGTTCTTGCCAGAACATTCAACCCAATGTCCTAAGGCAGTGGTCAGCAAACTCATTAGTCAACAGAGCCAAATATCAATAGTACAACGACTGAAACTTCTTTTGAGAGCCAAATTTTTTTAACTTAAACTATATAGATAGGTACATTGTTATTAACTTAATTAGGGTACTCCTAAGGCTTAGGAAGAGCCACACTCAAGGGGACAAAGAGCCGCATGTGGCTCACGAGCCGCAGTTTGCCGACCACGGTCCTAAGGAAATGCTCCCAAGTCTACGAGCTCAGTTATACATTCTGGCCCTGTTTGATGAATCACCCTGAAAACCCCAGTCCAGGTATTCTCTGGCTCTTGGTGATATGTATTCACTAATTCCTGCAGCTTCCTCGGAGTACAATCTCTTAGTTTTCAGGCCAATTCGCACTGAGATATAACCTTAGTTATTGGCCTGGCAGATAAAGATGAATCAACAGCAGCTCCTAAGAACCTCACCTACTGCCATGAGGGTGTAGAGGGCTCCGCAGCATCTGCGTGCACAGGGGATGCAATTAGGGGAAGTCCTCCCCGACAGGGGCGGGTCATGTCTTCAAGCTCAGAAGCTTCAAAGGACTCCGCAGAGACAAGTTTCTCAAGAGCTGCTTCTCCGATGTCCATGTTTAATGTTTCAAAGTTCATGATTATCCAGATCAGCATAACAGACCTACCAGGTCTGAGCGGGTATTTGACTCAGGAACTCTGTGCCTTCAACTATTCATGGTTATATTTACTGTCAGTTCTGTCTCCTCTTCCACTGAAGGATATAAGGACCTCTTTGTATGTGACCAGAGTCCCTCTTGCTTCACATTTAGCCTTTAAGTGTTTTTTAACCACCCTCAGTTTCTCATTATCCCTCTGTCTGGTGCCCATATAATTTAATTGTAGTCAGCCCACTTTACGGTCCTTTTAGGGAATTGTTACTCGCACACTTTTTTTAGAGCCTGAGTCATCTCATTGGCAAGGGCATCTTCCTCTACCAGGCTATTTCCCAGGATACCACCAGTGCAGTCTTTAGTGATGGGTTTATGACATGGAGCCAGGGACTCTCGTTGCCCTATATTTCACATTATATGAGGTCCTTTCCTCCAGCTGTAGGGAGTGATAAAATCTAGAAACCTAATCATACCACCTGCTTTCTCAGACCATGCTGTGTACCAGCAGTGTTAGTTTGGGTCATCTAAGGATCTGAAACCAATAGGAAATTGGATGTTCAATATATTCATTGGTGGGTATAAAAGGAGAAAGGGAACAAGAGTAGGTGGAGAGAGCTTTCAGACCACAAAGTGAGTCTGAAAAGAGCAAGGGAAGGAACGGTGATTGAATAGAAAGAGCCTTAGATGGAATGCCATACTAAGACAGTCGGAGCCGGACCGATGGAGGGGTCTGGAGAAAAGATGACCCATTTGAGGAACTACAAGATGGGCAGGGATGGTTCACCTCTAATAGAGCTACTTATCTCAGTCATTAACAGGGGTCAGCCTTGGATGAACAAGGTCAATGTGAATTCTGCAGAAGGTGCTCTCTTGTCAAGAGGTCTGAGTGCTGCACTTCCAGGTAGTTTGATATAATGGGGAAGAAAAGGAGTACCAGGTCTAGTCTAGACTAAGATAAATAAGAGTTTCTATCCCAGCTCACTTTCACTAGTTCTGTAATCAGCGCAAGTTACTTGAAATTTATGGGGTTCTGTTTTCTTGTATATAATACAAAGACAATATTGCCTTCTTCAACATTTGTAATTATTCAATATGAAGTTTGTAAAATTACACAGCACGATGACTGTTATATAGTAGCTTTAGAAATGTCATTTGACCATCCTTGCATCAAATTCCTCTTCTCTCCAGTCTATTTTTATTTGCTCTGTATATTAAGTTGGGATAATAATAGTGTCTTTCAAAAAATTATAATTGTGTTTTTTCAATGTTTAGGAAATCTAGTTACTTCAAGCTGGTAATTAAGGAAACATGCCAATTAGGAGTTTTAACATTTATTATAGAACATGAAAATTTTACCTTGGCAATTCAGTTCTTGAAATTTTTTTGATATCCTTACCTTTTTAGATAAAAACTTTACAGTTTGTAAATCACTGTACTTCTAGTCCTGGCAGAAGACATATAAATCAACTATGTACTCTCAGTACTGCCTATATGTATGATATGTGTGATGTGTCCTCTAAGTTTATTTTATATTTTAATATAATATATAATAACTATGTCTGTTGTAAGCATGTCTTCTTCCTCAGGACTATAAAAATTGTTTGATGTACTCTATTATGGGTAACAGATTACAACTATTCTTCAATTTCAACTCCATTAAAGATTATATGAAGGAAAGCCTAACTAATGGCTACCAAACAACTGATACTCAGTTTTGATCAATACTTTATTAAATCACTTGTGTGCCTATGCTTTTGTTACCAACATAATGGTAATGCTTATCTAACCTTTCTTAGGAGGTCTCAGTACATTAAAAAAGCAAAAAAAAACAAAAAAAAAAAAAAAAAAAAAACAAATAAAACCCCACAAACCAGCAAATAAAAAACATTAACCCTGAGAAAAAAGAATGAAAATAATCTATCAGTGAGCAGATAGACACTAGATAAGGAGAAGGTATTATTGGAAGAAGCCTTAGATATCACGCAGTGCAACCCTGTTATTTCCCACAGAAGCAGAGAGGTTAAACCATTGTCAAAGCTGACTCAGAGCCTGGCCAGTATGTCTCAGTGAGCATCGACCCCAGGAGGTCAGGGTTTGATTCCCAGTCAGGGCACATGCCTGGGTTGTGGGCTTGATCCCCAGTGGTGGGGCATGCAAGAGGCAGCCGATCGATTATTCTCTCTCATCATTGATGTTTCTATCTCTCTCTACCTCTTCCTTCCTCTCTGAAAGCAATAAAAATATATTTTTTTAAAAAAGCTGACTCAGGCAGGTGGTAGCAGGGCTTAGACAAAGTCAGATATTCAACCCCTAGACACATATGTTTTCTCCTATATGGATCTAGTTCTAGCATGTGCATAGAATTGTGTTGAAAATACATGAGGAATAAAGACCCTTTTCCTCATTTTCCCAAGTTTAACCAATAGCAGTGTTTGTGATAACAGTACTTGAGGAAGACAGAGTTATCTAAATATGCTAGTATGTTACATTGAGAAAAAAAAAAGAGCAATGGATATTTATTGGTCTTTCATTCTTTGAAAAGAAGTCTGTGGAACTAGCCTCATTTTATCCTTAAAGTAGCCCTCAGACGTGGTATGTTTCATTGTCCTTTTTTTTTTTTTTTTTTGCAGGATCATATGGTAGTTTTATTTATTTTTTATTTAAATTCTTTATTGTTTAATGTATCACATAAGTCTCCTTTTTCCCCTATTGACCTCTCTCTGGCTGCTCCAACCTTCCAGCACATGTCCTCACCCGCCTACTGTCTGGGTCCATTGGTTGTCCTTCTTAATTAGTAAGCTAACTGAGGCTTAGAGGATTAAGTGGCTAGTACAAGTGTTTATAAATGCAGTTTATAAACTATATTTACAAAAATTTTATTTTTATATTAAATTTTTATACATATTTTATAAAAGCTTTATATTTATATTGTAAATATATGTTGTGCTATAAAATATAGCTTATAAATGGAGATTATCTGTAACTTTGATACCGTGACTCCTTCAGCACTTCTCAAAAAGAGAATTTGGTTGATGGACATTGATTCAGACTCAAACAGTCATCTTTGAACCTTGAAAATGAATGGTATCATGTATAATCACATGCATAATAAATGGTGAAATTCTAGCTCAAATGCAGATCTTCTGACTCCAAAGCTCCTTCCCCTTTCTTGAAATCACTCCTCTTAGTTTCTCCCTTAATTTAAGTTTTTAGTAGTAGTTTTCCAACTACATTTGTACCCCAAATATCATCATATAAATGAAATAGCAAAAGTGTGAGAAACTAAGTTAAACTTTTATTATGGACACACACACACACACACCCTGCATGCACCCCTACACATACCATTACCTGGTTAGTTAGGCTAATGGATCATTCTATTTAGTTCTTGGCATGATGCTTCTCTAGGAAATGAACATGTGTTTAGTTGATGTTGGATCTCTCTCTCTCTCGCTCTCTCTATCTCTCTCTCTCTCTTTTGTAATCCTCACCTGAGGATATTTTTCTGAGAGTGGAAGAGAGAGGGAAAGACAGAGGGAAATATCCATGTGAGAGAAACACATCGATTGGTTGCCTCCTGTATTAGCCCTAACCAGGGCCCCAGCCTGGAAGGAGCCTGCCACCCAGGTACATGCCCTTGACCGGAAGGAATCAAACCTGGGACCCTTCAGTCTGCAGGCCAATGAACGCTCTATCCACTAGGGCGATATTGAAACTCTTCCCTTGGTTATGGTGGGTATGAGGGTCTAATACTATGCATGTATAAATCTCATCATGGGATCTGATAGTTGCTCTATAGTATCATTTAGTGTAGAATTACTCTGAGAATCGGATTTTCTCCTGTAGGTAAATGGTAATAGATACCTGGAGGGTGAGAATAATCCTGGAACTAATCACCTAGAATATTCCCAGAACATAGCTTTTCAGAGAGGTTAAAGGAATTGGAAGAAAGACCATAAGATGGATTCTTCTAATTGGCAGTCTGACTCATTTTTTGCACTTGCTGTATGAATGTCAAGATGTCCAGGGCATAGTGTTTCCATTGAGGCAGCCATAAGCTCTGAAGTAAGTCACCAAGGAATAAACACAAGATGTTTTTATGGTATTTGCATATTTATTTATTTTTTCCCTTTCCCCAATCCATTTTAAATCTGTGTCTGTCAAAGACACAATTGGTCAACATTAGAAAATTAAATTATAATTGTTTCTTTGTTTTACATTTATATCACAGTGATTTTAATGTTGTTTCATACTCCATTAATCTTTCTCTATTTGTTTACTTTCTCTACTCTACCCAAAATATCATTTTTTGTGGATACTAAATATTTACTTTATAGGTACTTATGTTCTATAGAAGTTCACACATTTTTTTCACCATTATTGTATACTGTTGTTCTTGTGATTTAAAAGACAATTCAAATTTTTTAAGTCTAAAAAGTTAGAATATAAATGGGAAACAGTAAATTTGGGGGCCAGGGATGGTGCAATATTGTCAGAATTAGAGAATAAGAAACAGAAAGATGCTTAGGGAGATAGTAGAAGTTTTCCTTCATGAGCTGATTCTTCTTGACCTCAAATTGTTTTCCTTCTAGGAAAAAAGGAAAAGACTTTGAAATAACTGGTTTTGGATATTTTAAGGGCAGCGTGTAGTTAGTGCTGATTTGGCCATAAAATAAGATAAAATTTAAATGAAGCCAAACACCTTTCGGAATTACTCTGTATATTGATCCTTTTGCTCCAGCAATGATTGGACAGAATTTAAGTAGGATCTTTCCAATGACCTACTCTCCAAAAAAGTAAATTAAAAGGCTTGAATATATTAAAAATTTGTTATCATCTCAAATATGAGTTTTTATTCATTCAATACATTCATTTTAATTCTGATTCCTAATAAGTTGTATGTTTTTCATTTAATATTCTATTCAGTTTAACTATTAAGACTTGTATTTCTGAGCAATAATTGCAGTGCTAAACAATTACAATCATTGTTGTTCAAAAAAAAGGTCTTTTTATGAGTAATTCAAGTATACAGAGTGAATTATTTATACAGTGGGATAGAATAAATCTTGATGGTGTTGCCCTAGCGTATTCTGTGGGTTTAATTATTATTAATCTGGGTAAATTTTAACTTTAAAAATGTTAATTTAGTTCATCGGGTCTCCTGGCTCATTAATCTCTTCAATAGTGTCACTTAGAATAAAATGGTTCATCGAAGTATAGTGATTCAATCATAAATATGTCAAAATGCAATAGCAGCTACACTGAAGGCTCATAGGATTCAAAACACTTTTCACTTCTCAACGTTCTTCATTTTTAATAATGTCAGTCATTGTTGGAGATTTTTCCACTTCATTAAAATATAATTATCCATTAATGTAACTTTTATTTTTTCATACACATGCACAGACATGCATGTGCACACATGCGCGTGCACACACACACACACTCACACACACACACACACACACACACCTCTTCAGAGATTACAAAAATATCAGAGAGCTTCACCTTTCCTCACCATGAGAATGCCTGCTCTGCTTACCTCAGAAAGTGCTTGAGATAGATGATTCTTGAAATAATAAAGTGTAATAATAATGTAAGCTGCTGCCCTGGCCATTGTGGCTTAAGCATCCTCCCATCCACCAAAAGGTCTCTGGTTCAATTGGGCTAATTTGGTCAGGACACATGCCCAAGTTTCAGGCTTCATCTCCAGTGGGGGCGTGCAGGAGGCAGCCTATCAATGTTTCTCGCATGTTTCTCTCATGTTTCTCTCTCTCTCTCTCTCTCTCTCTCTCTCTCTCTCTCTCTCTCTCTCTCTCTCTCTCTTCCTTCTTCTCTCTCTAAAATCAATAAAACAGATTTAAAAATAATAATAATGTAAGCTGGTATAATTGTAGCTATTGTTAGGAACTGCTTTGTTTCCAAATGCCAAAGCTAAAATTTTCAATTCTTCAACACTTTTTGCATATAATAACCCTGTGTGCCAGATTCTGTGTCTGTGTGCTTTAAACACAACATGCAAAATCTTCACCCTAAGCCTGCTAAGTAGTTGTCATTATTTGCACTTTGCTTTTGAGGAATTTTAAGAATCCAAGTACATGCTCACAATCAAGTAGGTGGTGGAGCCAAGGTTCAAATCAGGTGTGCTCCTAAAGACCGTGTTCTTCCTGCTGTTCTTTCTTGCATGTGTCTTTTGCTTGAACCTCCAGCTAAATCTTATATTTGCAGTTGGTTCTTATGTAAAAAATGACATAAGATGAATGTACAATTTTTATTACTGAGTTGAAACAAAAATAACCACGATTTTATTTTAATCTTAATATGTGTTAATGGTGTTACATAAATCATATCAATTAACTGTCAGATTAGCACACGGCTCCTTTTATTTTGTTTTGATTTGCTTCAAGTTATGGATGAGGAAACAGACTTAGGGAAGTTAATTACTTATGATGCCTCAAATTATAAATAAAATCTAATAGGATGTGGCAGAAATGGACTTCTAATCCTGACCTATTTGACTCTGACACCCTTTTAATCATTTTACACAAAAGTGTTTCATGAAAGGGAAACATGCTTTGCAATCATTTGGGCTATTATAGCATTTTTTTTTCTTTTGTCCATTGTAATTAGCCATCGACTTAAGCTCTGGAAGTAGCTATCATCTCCTTTTTTGTTTCTTTGCCTGTGGTCACACTACCAAGACCTTATGAATGAATGTGACCGCCCCAGAGAACCTGACTACTCGGTAGTCCATCCACAAAGCGCAGCTACATGGAGAGCCAATGATTTACATTCTGCACAGAAACAGGAAGATCAGTTGGACTGTAGTGTCTACTGAGACATGTACAAAATCCATTTTCAAACATGAATTATGTCATTTGGGGAAAACACTGATAATCTTCCTGAGGCTATGGACCAGACTTTTTAGACCAGTGAATGATAATGTCACAGAATTTATTCCAATAGATAACTCTTTCTCTTTCTACTTCCTCTCTTAGTTTTTCAGTTTCACTGCGGGAAGTACCTCTGGCTTCAGATTTATCACAACAAAGAGAAATCTGAAGGAAAGCTAGAGCCATCTGTTTTCTGTAAATTAAATGTTTTGATTAGAGATCCCTATAGGACATATGTGCCAGAAAGGCATGGCATATTACTTGTGTGAGAGAACATTATATCTTGCTATGATTAATATGCCAGCCTTGGAACTTCCTATTTCAACTGTTGGTTCTCTGTTTTATTTTATTTTATTTTTTCTTTATAAGTATCAGAATTAGAATTAGATGAAGTCAGGGATATAGATGAAATTTCTAGCTGGGAAATGGGGTGAGGGCTATGGAGAGGGAAAATTAAATTATTCTTCTTATTTTTGATTGAGTCAAAGTGAAGATTTTACCCTTCTTGATCCTCATATATTTTTATTTTATTTTGGATTGCTTACTTTGAACATATTTGCAACATATCCTTTATTTGTATATTATATTTTTATTTTAAGTTTTTATTAAATTTATTGAAGTGACATTGGAAAATACAATGATACAGTTTTTAAAAGAACATTTTAAAAAATGCAACTCAAGGTCTAGATTTTTTAAATTTGATTCATAGTTATTGTATTGTTTTCCTGAGAATTTACACTTCATTGCCAGAAATATTACCTGCTGCTTCCCTAAAATTTTAGTAGAAGAGAACAGGCCCCATTTCTTTAATTTTTTTAAAAAAAATCTGCTAAAAGCTCCTTGTTTTTTCCTCATAAATGTCTACATCTGAGTGGTCATAACAAAATTTCATAAAGTGTACATCATACAAATTGGAGCAATATATATTCTTCCTGATGCTGGGTCTTTGGATCATAATAAGAACTGCAATAATATTATGCTTGAATTGGGACATGTAATTCCTGAAAATATCAGGAAGATCATTTTAGAGAGGGATTTTAAAACAAGTATACAGTTTGTTGGCACCACTGACATAGAATTAGATGAACAAGTTTAAAACAATACATTTCTATCTAATCTAATTCTGACATATAGGATGTTTAACATACAATTTACAAAATAATAATCAAGTATAAAATGTTCTTTTTTGTAAATTCTATTTAGACAGTTGATTCTCATAGAATGCTTTTGTTGATTTTTACTGGTCTTGCATCTATAGCCAACCTATGGTTGCAACTGATAAATGAGTGTCTATCCAATATGAATATTGATTGATATTTTAATTTACATTAGCATTTAAGAGCAAAAATGTAACAGCAAAGACATATTAAAACGTCAATAGTTTTTAAATGAAATAAGCAACTTGTTTAGTTAGATAATAATGTTCAAATACTAGTATTCGAAAAATAATTCTCAATTCGCTGTGCTATCCTCAGTGTAATGTCTACAGACAGGGAACACGAAGTATAATCTGCATTATTAACATTTTCCTCATCACTGTTTAACTGTCCATTCTCTAAGGGGGTGATATGACCCACAGGGGCAAACACCGGCTCTTGGGCTGGGGAAATCATGTTACATTTTTGTGTATAAATCATAGATATGCACATAGTACATAAACAGTAATAGTTTGTAGTCTGTAGTTTAAATATTTCATGGTGGCGTCAGTTAGGACAAAAAAGGGCTCATTAGGGTGGTGATAATAATAAAACAAAAAAAACTTGAGAAACACTTATTTAGACCTTATCAACAAAATAAGGTATAGAACCTTGACTTGTACTATTTGCTGATTTCTGTGGTATAAATACTCCCACCATGGCCAATTTTAAGCTACCTATGTGATATTGCCAAGCATGGAGTTGGGAAGAGAGGTAAAGTATCAGACCATTGTATATCTCCACCATGCATGCATAATAGCTGCAAAGAACCACAGGCACGTTTAAGGAAGGGCAAAAGGTAACAAAGTTTTTAGTAATTGATGAGTTTTAAATATTTAACATAAATTATTAAAATGCATGTTTATATCATTTTGTTTATATCAAAGGCTTTATTTAAACAACCAGTTCACAAAATTTCTGAAAATGTAGCTATCATCTTTTATGTGCAGGTATGAGCCAGTTCCTGCACATGACTGTATGGTAAATGCAAAATTCATTGGTGGGTAGGGGCTGCCTCACAGCCACCTGAAGAGACAGCTTTTCTGCAGTCCTATTAAAAGGATGCCTAGAGAGGGCCCAGCTATTTCAGTTAGTTGGTTGACATAACACATACTTTGTCTACATCTTTAATTAAAAGAAATAGTATATATTTCTAGAATTAGGCTTATTGGGTCAAAAGGTATGAATCCAATTTTGAAATTGATGTCTAATATCAAATTATTTCCATTAAAGTTATATCAAATTGCATTATCTCTGGTAGGGTTGGAGATTCCTATTTCAGAACACATTGTACTTTCAAAAATGTTATGTAAGAAAATTATGGGGTCTCAATTGATTGGCAAATCTGGAAGTAAAATGTTCATATGCCAGTTGAAGAAGATTTTATTGTATGAAACAATAAATCCACATGAAAAATAATGAAAACCGGAGTTCCTAATATTTAAGGGTTAATTGAAAGATTCCTGAAATGTGTTGTTCCTTTACATTTGAAGTGTTTAGGTCCTTAGTAGTGTATGAGATGTTATTTATGAATCACTGGCCCATACTTAGTGATTTTGCACAGGGTTCTCTCTGCCAATATAGAAAATTTTACTCACAGTTTTATAAGCAATGCCATTTTTATAATAGTGATAATAGAGGAAAAGATACTGTCAGAATCTGTTTCAAGTAAAATTGTGTCATCTCAAGAATCTAGAGAGATATTAAAACGCCTGGATTTTATGTTATATACAATGCTATTTGAATATAAAGATTTTAAATGTATTCCTCTAAAAATATTGAAACACATTTTTACTGCTTTCAAGCATTTTATATGTAGATATATGCATTAAAAATCTTCAAAATCTGACATCGTATTTTCTTTTTTCTTTCTCAAGACTAAAGTGATTATTGAGTCTCAGGAACTTTGTTGGGTGGCATGGCAGGACTCAGATGAGGTATACAGTTTTCAATTCGAGGCATTATATTACAGATGAACAGTTCTTAGAAAGATTACAAAATATTATTTAAGATTGTTGATTTTATTATTATGGGTCCAAGTTGATGTAATTTTAAGGTGAAAACAACAGCTTATAATCTATGCCCTTTATCATCATTTTATAGATGTGCAGATGAAGTGGAGGGAGGAAAAATGTCTGGCTCAAATTCATAATCCTGTTTGTACTGGAGATATAACTGATATGTGTGTCTCTTGACTCCTGAGTTCCTCTCTTAGCCATTCAACCATAGATCTGTTGTTAATAAAAATTCTAGAACCAAGTAATACATTTGAATTTTCATAGGAACCTTGCCATAAAATAAATGTATGGAGTCCTCATGAATGAGATTAATGTGTTTATAAGAAAAAGCATCCTTGCCTGTTTGGCTCAGTGAATAGAGCATCAGCCTGCAAACTGAAGAGTCCCAGGTTTGATTCTGGTCAACAGCACATGCCCCGGTTGCAGGCTCAATCCCCAATGGGAGGCATGCAGGAGGCAGCCCATCAATGATTCTCTCTCATTAATGTTTCTATCTCTCTCTCCCTCTCCCTTCCTCTCTAAAATCAATAAAAATATAATTTAAAAAAGAAAAGGAAAAGCACGAAAGAGTTCTCTCTCTCAGCCCCCTGAGATCACAGCAAGAAGACATCCTTCTTTGAACTAGGAGGGCATCATCAGGAACCAAATCAACACCTTGATCTCAGACTTCTCAGCCTTCATTAAAGACATTTGTATTGATTAAGCCACTCAGTTTGTGCTATATTTGTTATAGGAGCCCAAAGACAGACCTTAGTGTTCTAATAAGGGTCTGACATGAATGTAAGAATCCAAAGGCTGAGATTGGAGAGGGAACAGCCTGGCAGGAGAGGTGTGGAGATCCCTGTGAGCCTCCCCATAAGGCAGATGTCTGACCAATTCAGAAAACCAGGACAAAAATGGAAGTTTGTTTCTTCTTATTTTCTTTTTGTTAAACATAATTCATTAATTGCAGAAGCAATCAGTAAACACTCTCCAACACGGGAGTGTTACCCCTCTGTAAAAAAGGACAATTCACTGGAGCAGATTTCCCCCAAGGTCAACCATAACTGGAAGCATGTTCGGCCTCCCTTAGATCCTTTTTCTTTTCCCCACAAAATGTAGTGGCCCTGGCTGTGCAGATAAATCAAGGGGGAGGGGGGGTGCCAGTGAGCCTCTGCCCAAAAGGCGGTCTGTGAGTCTCCGGTGAGTTGTGGTCTACTGTAAGTAATGCTCGCTGCTTGAGGAGCTGGGATGATGGATGCGAATGGCATGATTCGGGTTTATGAACATCAATTAATATTCACACGTCTGTCTCACTGTACTTCCTGCATCTCCACTTATGAAAATAAGACTGTCAATTAGTCTGGAGGCTGACAGGACATTAAAGAGCCTTTTGTTGGGCTATGTTTACAATATATGGACTTTTCATGTCCTTTTTTTAGGGAAGATCCTTATGAGACTGACTCTAAAGTACGGAAGCATAAATAACCTTTAGTTACATTGGCGTTGGTCTCTGCATGTTCTGAGAAGGGATGTATTTGAGGTGGAATCTGGATAAGCCTCCAAATCAAAATAGAGAACAGGATTGCTTTGAGAAGAGAGGTGATCGTGGGATCAAGGGATACACATTAAAAAATCTGCCTCACTAGCATTATTAAATTATCTGATTAATATTTTTGAATAATGCATAGCAATTAATTTATAGTGAATACACTTGTTGACCTCTCACTGTATAATTTCCACAGCAGGTCCCTTGATATCCGTAACCTATTAACTTTATAAGCATGTCGTTATTATTATTCAATTAAAGTTCTAGGTGAGGAGAAGATGGTAATTAGGTTTAAAACATGGCCATTCCACTGTTATTATCAAATAGACAGCATGTCTGTTTAATTTTGTCAGTTAACATTTTCATATAATACATATTTCAACAGTAATGAGAGTTTATGCTGATATAGTTTGCCACAATGTTATTAGCATCTATATATCACCTAATGATATTATAGCCTATAATTATGGAATGTAGTAGCTTAAACTGCATTTTAATGCTTCTCCCCCATATATTTTAATTTTTTTCCTCTCCATATTTAATTCACTAAACCCCTGGTACTTAATTTACCAGTTAATGCTATCTCCATTAGGGCTTCGTATGCTACCAGTTACGAAGTAGTAATTATCATATGGGAAAATGTATAAACTTGTGAAATTCTTCCAGAACTGGGAATACAGGACTCTTAGTTCCTAACATGATTGATTAGCTGTTGGTTAACTCTGCTTCCAGAGTATAAAGTTGGTTTCTCGTAGACATATAACTGACTATCAGCTGTTTCTAACTCTGCATGTCCTTTGTGTCAGGTTCCATGGTTACACTCCCAGGTAACATGGCATTGCCAGCTCTTTTCCACATAGAACCCAAAAGGTTTATTGCAGAACCTATTCTCTGATCTGTCCCTGGCCTGGGGGAAAGAGGAAGGCGGTTCATTCTGTTTGCCCTTCGGCTGCTTAACCTCCTGATTGTCTCAAATCCAATCAAGGTGTTATTGCAGTTGGTGTGAGAATTACTGAGGGGCCCTAAAATACTATTTTAGGCATAGCATGTTCATCAGACTAGATCCTCTCCTGATTGTGTCATGAACAAGCCTGACCTGTTTAATGACAGATAATGAGGGGAGGAAAGAGTTGCTTTGATTAGGACGGAGCATAGTTCAAAAAATAGTCACTCAACCCACAGGACAAATAGAAGAAATACTTGGCTTAAGAAATCCTTTCTGTCAGTGGTCACCTTTGTGACTTGGCAGAGGGAATTTAACTCTGAGATTCAGCTCCTTCTTGCTTCGGGGGATGCACACACACATACAGCTGACCCACACTTAACTCTTTTACTGAAAATGGTTGTACAATGCAAATGGAGCAGCTAATATTAAAGTATTTTGTTACCGTGAATGCTTGTAACAAATGAAGTTACCCCCATAGGCCCTCTCCTCTACCAATCCCGACCCCGTTGCTCTCCCTGGACCCTGTCAGAAATGCTCCTTCCCAGTTGTCCTGTATTACTTTGGGAGGGACCGTATAACAAAGTGGCTGGTTTAATCGCAGAACTTGTCTTAAACAACAGTTCTGGGGGTGGGAGGCCTGTCATCAAGGTGTTATCAAGGTTGATTCCTTCTGAGCGCTGTGAGGGATGGATGTGTTCTGGGCCTCTCTTTCTGGCTTATAGTTACTATCTTCTCCTTGTGTTCCTTCAGAGTTTCTCTCCTCTATGTGTCTGCCTCTGGGCCCAGATTTCCTCTTTTCGTAAGGACACCAGTCATATTGAACTGGGGCCCACACTATTTTCTCATTTTAACTTGATTGACCCTAAAAAGACCCTATGTCCAAATAAGATCACAATGGGAAGTTCTGGGTGTTAGGGCACCAGCATACCTTTTGTAAAGGGATACAACTCAATGCATTACAGTCCCCAAAGAGCAGCATGACCCACTCACTTCTTCCAGGTCTTTGCCCTCCAGGAATTCCTCTCTGGCCACCCCATTGAAAAATGCACCCCTGCTCCCAAGTACACCCACTCCTTCTCTCTTTCCTGCTTTGATTTAGTCAATGACACTTTCTACCACTGACATGCTGTATATGGCCCTGGTTTACCTTGTTTATTGTCTGACTCATTCTACTGATACAAAGCCTTGTGGAAGCCTTTATTCTTTCTTATCTTTTAACTAGAAGCCCAGTGCACGAATTTGTGCATGGGTGGGGTCCCTCAGCCTGGCTGGCCATTGGAGCTGATTGGGCCAGCAGGTGGGGGAAGAGAGGGAGCCACAGGAGGTTGGCTCAGTGGAAGTTGGCTGTGGGAGAACACCAGGGGGCAGCTCCTGCATTTGCATTGAGCTTCTGCCCCCTGGTGGTCAGGGCACATCATAGTGACTGGGTGACTGGTCATTCTGGTCATTTGGTCATAACGATTGCATATCTATCTATCTATCTATCTATCTATCGATAGATAGATAGATAGATAGATAGATAGATATAGATATAGATATAGATATAGATATAGATATAGATATAGATATAGATATGGATATGGATATGGATATGGATATGGATATGGATATGGATATAGATATAGATATAGATATAGATATAGATATAGATATAGATATAGATATAGATATAGATATATCCCCCTAGAATTGTATGGGGCACAGAGTAGATGTTCAATAAACATTTGCTGAATGAGATGTAGAGAATGTGGCACTGCCCTCTGGGAACTCATATCATCTTCCCTCTCAGCATCTGCATAGATGAGAGCACCCAACATCCCTGTAAAAGTTGAATTAGACAACCTGTTTACTATGGGCACTGTACGTCCCACAGCACAGTAAAGTGCACTGTATTATTCAGGTACATTTCTCAGTTGCAAAAGGAGAGGCAACAGGGATTTTAGGCCAGTATAGTTTATATCCTTTTTTCTTTTAAATCTACCACAGGGGGTTTAATATTGGAAATACTCATTTATGTAGCATCAAAGGCAAGAGAATGGAAGTTAAGGGGCCGGACAGCAGGTGGTAGAGAAAAGACACCAGGGCATTTCTCAGCTCCCTGTGCTCCCTCAGGAAGTGGGGCTGCTCTCAGCTCACTGCTGTAAGCCTTAAACACCAGGCTGGATTCACTCAGCAGGAGGACTCATTAAAATAATTATGTTTCTCCACCCGGAATTTGGCTTCAGATCACTTTAGCCTTTCAGTGCCCATGATTTTAGAAAGAAATCTAAGGCAGGATTTTTTTTTTTTTTTTGGTAGCTCTTCTCCTGCAAATGAAGCTCATAAAGGTGCCAGCAACAAAATAAATCAGTTATCTTGTGCTCTCAGCTGAATCTAGCTGCTGTTATTGTTGGCTGATGTGCCTCTGGGGAAAAGACATTTCAGAAAGGACTAAATCCACCCATACTGTTGCTTTAATAAAGCAACATTTAGCAAAAAAAAAATCAAAAAATCAACTTCAGGAACACTATATTAAGGCTGGAAGCTAATTTGCAAGGAAGGCTGTGAAGAATCCATTATTTCAAAGCCATCTATCTGTAAGGGGCTCAAGTGCTGCCAAGGCTAGGTGTGAATTCACGCTATTGCCATTTTCTGGTGCAAGCTGCATGGTGTGCCAGAAAAAGCTTGCGCCGTGAGTCTCCCAAGTGCAGCTCAGCCCCTCACTAACTCTGTGATGTTGGTCAAGTCTCAGATTTTCTAAACCTGTTTTTCCATCTTTAAAATGGAGCTAATAATATCCTTCCCAGTTGTATGTGTGAAGGTGAAATTGAATTCCTTGGAGAGAATTCAAAGTTGGTTCTATTTCTGCTATTCTGGTCATGGGTGCTATAAATATATCATTTTTTTAGCCTCATCACTATAGCTTTTTTTAATTTTTCATTTTAGCACGGGTGTGCTGCAACTATTTATTTCTCTAGGTTGGGTGACTGTGAACATATGAGTTATGTTCCCTAAGGCTCAGTTTTCTCATCTGCAAAATGGGAGGTCAATGACAATGATAATGATAAGAGCTAAGCAAAGCACCGTAGATTGCCTGCCGCATATAAGGCATTATGCTAAATGTCATCACAACTCTGGAAAGGGTCCGGTTGTGGCCCTGTTTTACAGAAGAGGAAACTGGCTTCCAGAGGTTTAATAGCTTGTCCACTATAACACAGATAGAAGGTGCTACAGATGTAAAATACCTAGAATACTATCTGGTAGAGATTCAATGACATTTTTATTATTATAATACTAGATGGCTGGTGCACGAAATTCATGCACAGGACGGGGGGGGGCCCTCAACGCAGCCTGCACCCTCTCACAATCCGGGACCACTGGCTCCTAACTGCTCACCTGCCTGCCTACCTGATCACCCCTAACTTCCCCCTGTGCCAGCCTTGTCATCCCCAACTGCCCACCTTGCCAGCCTGGTTGCCCCACACTGCCCCCCCCCGCCAGCCTGTTTGCCCCCAACTGTCCCCCTGCCAGCTTGGTCACCCCCAACTCCAGCCCTCCCCCCCACTGGCCTGGTTGCCCCACAAAACCTGCTGTTCAGTCATTTGGGCGTCTCTCACTAACCACTCTGCTGGCCTGGTTGCCCCACTCAGCCTGCTGTTCAGTTGTCTATCCGGTTGTTTCGGTCGTGGCAGACCCTAGCTTTTTATATATTAGGATTGAGTATCATCAGCATCAAGACCCTGTCTTCATGTCATCCATAATCTTTACACTGTGTGTTTTTTGTGAGAACAGGGAGTATATCAGTAGTACATTGTTTGTTAGTATTAACTAGAATACTTCAACAACACTCCACAAATGCATATAGAAAGAAAAATAAAGAAAGGAAAAGAGAGGGGAAGGAACAGAGAGAGAGGGAGGGAGGAAAGAAGGGAGGAAGAAAAGCAGGCATAGATAAAGTGCATGCATATTGCTTCCTCATATGTCTGCCATCACGTTTGTAACCTGTTGACAATTTCAACAGAGCTGTTAACGTGGAACATGCAGAGCCTATTAACCATCATGATTTCGGTTGCTAGTGTGCCATTTTCCAAATGTGCTTGCACAGATGAGTTAACAAGACAAGTTGCTCTGTTTCTTTAATGACCACCAAAGTGCTCAACACACAGCTTCGGCTAGCAAGCACCTGCATGAACCCTGGAATATTTTGACAAAATTATGTTGGCCAGGGCTCTCTACATAGAAATTCTAAACTGCCATTTTATAGAGAAGTATCTCTCACTTTATCAGGCACTGAAAATGGCTTTTGGAGGTTAAAGTGCAAGGGGACTATTGTTTATCCTGTGTATCCTTGTTTATGCTTAATATGTGGCTCTGGCAGTTCCAACACAGCAATGGGACGTCATCCTCTGCCAGCTTCCTGAAAGACTAGGCTAAAATGTATTTATGTCTTGTCTAAGCTGCAAAATCTGTGTTCCCTTCACCCATAATTTCCCCTCCAGCTATTAATGTTCTTTCTTTTACTCCCACACTCTTAGGTTTTAAATATGAATAATGTTTGGGAATAAAAAAAAAACCAGTGGATGTTCAGTAAATTTGTCATAAGATGACAAAGAAATATTTGAAAATAAAGAAATGGTTATGGGCTTTTTCTTTATTATTTTAATATATTCATTTGGTTATTCCCACCATCTTTTAACAGGCATTTACTTAATGCACACTATTAAGGTAAACCTGTGCTTAAAGAACTGATGGTTTAGTTGGAGAAAGGAGGGGACATACACAAATATATAATTAAAACATAATAAGGTAATTTTTATAATAGATATATCGATAGAGAGATGTGCACATACAGGAGAGGGATTGCCTTTCTCTGGGAAACCATGGAAGGCTTCAAAGAGGAAGTGCTTCTGAGCTGGGTCTTGAAGCCGGTACAGATATTAAAAGGTAGAAAAAAAGAGAAAAAGCATTGGAAGCAGAGCAAATGTTATGGAATATCTTTTAAACCAATATGTCATGGGGTGGTTCAAAAGGCACAAGGAGGTTATATTGGTGTGGGAAGGGAAAGCGAATAGATGAGATTAGAGAAAGTGAATTGATGAATGTCTGATAATTTTGCTATTCTGACCATGCAGCAACACTTTATAAAAAACAAAAAAGTGAAAGGATGAAAAAATGAAAAATAAAAGTGATCCTCCCAGATAGACTAAAAGATAGATTTACAACACAACACATACACAACACATACACCAACATTTACTCATGTATACACAGGTGATCATATCTTAAAATTCTAGTTTATCTATACTGCAACAGAAAAGCAACATCTAAGTACTAATTAATGGATTCTCTTCTTGTGGCATGATTTGGTGATGCTGTGCATTTAGAGAATGTATATACCTAATGTGACAATGAATGAATTTGATTCCCCTAAGCCATAATGCCAAGTATATTTCACTATAGCCTAATTGTTTGGAAATTAATAATGTGTATTTTTGTTGAGTGTACATACATGTGGAGCTCTACAATCCATGAAGCATATGCAGGGGATTTGTGAAGAGCCTGTCTGTGGTCAGTCATTGTTAATCATGTGGCATGAAGGGGAGAAAAATAGCCCAGAGTGAGAACAGAAATCATCATAATTTCATCTCTCTTGAAGCTTCACTTCTTAAAGCTGAATATCTACTCTTAGATCCTAATTGACTTACCCTCATGTGACCTGGAACTTCCCTCATTCCTGTCAATGCAAAAATAAAACAAAACACTGACTACTCAATTATCAAGTATCTCAAATCTCATTTCTTTTCCTTCTGGATAAATATCGGTGTCCTCCGGTTAGTAGAATGCAGAAGAGTAATTACTGTTGGAAAGTGTACATATTGTGTTATGTAATTTAGCCTACTATGGAACTATGTTTAAACCATGTCAGTTTGCTTAAGAGAAGGATATAGCCCTGATTCTAGTAGGTGAAAAGAACTGCCTTTCTCTATCACTCTTTTCCTGTCTATGTGAAGATGTCAGTAACATTTTTCCCCCTCAGCAAACTATCCTTTGAATGTCAGTGATGGATAGTTATGGAAGAAAGAAAGATGAAATCAATGTTATTGGTGATTCTTACCAATACTAACATAAACAACGAAGTAGAGGATTTGAGTTTTTATCAACTCTGTGGAAGGAGGGAAGTGATGTCAGAGAAAATTGCAGTGCTGATTTTCCCAGCCGTAGCATTCTAGCTTTTATATATTTAATTGACACTTACTAAGCAGCTATCACAGAGAAAACATCAAGGTTAGGCAGTGTCATAGATAGATGATTGAGTGAGTCATGGTCTGTCATTTAAGAAATATGCAATTTAGTGGAGGGAGTAAATAGATGCACAAGTAACCAGGATTTAACCAGTGGAGACAGAGAATGTGCTATAATACAGGCTAGGGATGCAGCTAGCCAGCTTTTTATTCCAACAGAACATTGGGGCCATCATGAAGAGGGCAACTCTAACCCATAACAGAGGCAAGACCATCATTCAATTAAAGACAATACGTGGGATCTGAATATCTTAAGTTGGTCTTGCTCATCTTTCCCAATCTGAAAAGATGGCTCTACCACCTTTTAAGAAAGAGTCCACATATTTAAAAGAGACAAAATATCAACCAACCCACTAGCCTTAGGTTATAAGTTACTGACATTCAGCAAAACTAGTAATTATTGGCACTTTAAAAACGTCTGTGTGTTATTTCTATGCAAGGGTGAAGGATCCTTTCAGACATGCATTTCTTAGTTGAAACCTGTAATGATGTTGATTTTTCTACTCTATAATTGCTTTGATGAGGGCACTAATATCAGGAACAAAGTTTCAAAGTCACATTATGGACCTCTAGGCAGGTTAATATGGACTTTGGGGATAATCCAGCCATGGGCAAACTACGGCCCATGGGCCAGATCCGGCCCGTTTGAAATGAATAAAACTAAAAAAAAAAAAAAAAAAGACCGTACCCTTTTATGTAATGATGTTTACTTTGAATTTATATTAGTTCACACAAACACTCCATCCATGCTTTTGTTCCGGCCCTCCGGTCCAGTTTAAGAACCGATTGTGGCCCTCGAGTCAAAAAGTTTGCCCACCCCTGGGATAATCACTATCAGCATGTCAGATTTGACACATGACTTCTAGTACAAATAGTACAGCACACACACACACACACACACACACACACACACACACACACACGTGCGCGCACGTGCACACACCATCTATAGGAGCCTGAGGGCTTTATTATAGAAGGGAAATTCTTTGGGAAGGACATGTTCTACCAAAGGAAAGAAAAATAGTGTTTGAAACTATTTGAGCCTACTTCTTCTAGGAACCCGAAGGAACTCACATCTAGGGTGCAAGATGAACAAGAAATATATATATTTGTAAGACATATAATTTTAAATATGTATTAGAAAAAGGCTTTGTATTAGATATATATTATAGCCATATATATATGCGGCCCAGGAGAGGGACAAGCCGCCCAACCGCGGTCCTGGACGCCAACAGCTGCGCCTGCGCCTGTGGCCTAGGAGAGGGACAAGCCACCCGCCCATAGTCCCCTACACTGTGGCCAGCCTGGATGAAGCCAGCCCCGGTCTTGGGTGCCTGCGGCTGGCCTGAGGGAGGGAAGCCCAGGTCCCGGGTGCCTGTGACCAGCTGGAGGAGGGAATCCTGGGTCCTGAGTTCAGGGCAAGGCAGAGGTGGTTAGGGGCAATCAGGCCAGCAGGGGGCCAGTTAGGGGCGATCCGGCAGGCAGGCAGAGGGGTTAGGGGTAATCAGGCAGGCTGGCAGGAGAGCAGTTAGGAGCCAGCAGTCTCGGATTGTGAGAGGCAGTTGGACATCCACCGAGGGGTCCCGGATTGAAGAGTGTGCAGGCCAGGCTGAGGGACCCCCACCCCCCCATGCATGATTTTCGTGCACCAGGCCTCTAGTATACATATATTTTAATAGTGAGGCCTGAAATTCTCAAACTGATTGGAAGAAATACTCTTTTCTAACACAAATTTCAGAACTCTGTAGGTAGAGATGTCAGGGCAGCAGAGAACACTGGTCAGCTTTTATCCCCATTCAGGTTTCTCTCCATTTTATAAAATATCTGGTCAACGTCTACAATAGTCCTGAAAAGGAGCTTCAGAGAAGTCTTTATGAAAAAGAAGACTCGGCTGTTAGGGTTTGGAAAATAAGAAGCCAGAGGTGAGGTTGACAGGTTGTGTTGGGGGGAATCAGACAGACCTGACAGTTTATTTTTAAGCATTTCAAACTTTGAAGGATCAATTTTCTGAAAGGTTTCCTTCTGATTGTTCTTTTGAAAGTAAGAACTGCCAGGCCTACACCAGAACGTTGACACCTATTCAGTTCAGCACTTAGAAAAAGCTAAGAGGGAAAAGAAAGACTTTCAATTCTAGTCCTCTCTATGTATTGTGGTGTTCAAAGCAGTGAATAGTGGAGTTGGTGCTGAAAAACATTTCCATTATGCCTGCTGCAAAGTCTCTGTGAGTCTCAATGAGTAAGGAGAGTCAGGAAGTGAAACTTTTTCCAACTGGGAGATTTTGAAGGGCCATTCTCACAGCAAACTGAGCTGGCATATCTAATTTGTCCTAAACCTTCATGACGAGAAAATTAAATTAAATTTTTGAAGTTACTGTTCTATAAAAAAATTTTATTATATTATTTTTTACTAGAGGCCTGGTGCAGAAAAAATCATGTACAGGGGGAGTCCCTCAGCCTGGTCTGCCCCCCCCTCACAGTCTGGGAACCCTCAGGCTGGCTTAGGGTCCTACTGATGGCTTAGGCCTGCTTACCATGGGGAGTGTGCCTAAGCTGCAGTCTGGTCTCCATCTGTTGGAGGCAACCGGGCGGCCCATCAGGGGATAATGCTGCCCCCATCACCCCTCGCTATTGCTGCCTCTGCTGCTGCTGCCTCTGGCCTCCCTCTGTGGGAGGTGACCAGGCCAGTCAGGGGAAGGCATTGGCCCCATCACCCCACTGCTGCTGCCACTGCTGGCTGCTGTGGCTGTGAGGCCTGAGCCCCGTGCCTCACAGACGTCAGGGCTCACAGCTGCCTGAGCCATTGGCTGCCTGAGCTGCGGGCCTCGCAGCTGCCATCATTGCTACCTGCCTTCAGCCCTCACAGACACTGCAGCTTTGTCTGGAAGGACATTCAGAAGGATATCCGGAAGACGTCTGCTCTAATTAGCATATTACCCTTTTATTAGTATAGATTATATTATTTTTCAGAATTTATGCATTTGCTGGCTACATTAGATCTTTCAAGAATAAAATTAGAAAAGTATCTACATTTTCATGAGATTCATTTAGAAATTGATTTGGCCACTTATACTTAGTCTTCATCACCATGTATATTATCTGATAGGTTTTTGTAAAATTATGTGTCCATGTTCTTCATCAGATTGTAAGTCATTGAAAGGTCAGTTGATATTCTATGTAGAGTGTCCAATATGGTGCTTTGCAGGTCATTATATATGTAGTAAATATTAGACCTTCTCAATACTCCCTATCCTTTTTTTTTTGTAAGTTTTTGTTTGTTGGTTGGTTTGTTGGTTTGTTTTTGTATATTCCAATTGAGCATACATGTGGAGTATGATGGTAAAATAGGCCAGGGGGTTTTTACAACTGCTAAAGGGATGGAGTCTCAAACATACTTAATCAACATTTATTTAACAGAGGCCATGCTATGTTATGAGGCTATAGAGATAAATGAAACAATGCTCCCCTTTAGGATTCTAGCAGATGAAAAAGACCTGAAAATAGATAATGCTATACGCATATGGCTAGAGATCAATATAGAGTTCTAAACATGGAAGAGATACGTTTCCCTGTCGAAGCAACACTAGACAAACTCACCATCAAGATGCATGTGAGAGGGATCATTTACTCTGGTCTGAAGTCAACACTGAGCAGACAGCAGTGCAGAAAAGCAGCTATGGGTCCTGAAAAAGGACTCACTCATGGAAGCTCTGGTTAACTTGTGTCACATGAGCAGTGTTATGTTTCTCAAGGTGACCCTTGGAAAAGAATGACACTCTTGCAATTTGTTTGGAAAAAAGGCTTATACTTCTCTCAGTATTTGTGCAGCGACTAAAATAATTAGATCAAAATAACAAGTACGGCTGCTTAAAGAAACACCCAGAGTGATGGTAGCAGCAGTTCTTAGACTTGGCTGCTCATTGGGGTCACATGGAGGACATTACAAAAAATTCCTCTCAGCATCCCAGGCCAATTAAATCAGAGTCTCTGGGAATTGGACCTAGTTTTTATAAACTGCCTGCATGATTGCAATGTAGAGCCAAGTTTGGGAACAGGTGGGTTACCTTCAAGCTTCTTAATCTCTGATAGGCTACCAGTCACCTGTGAGTCTTGTTGAAATGCAGAGCTTGATCCTGATTCAGGAATCTGAGATTTCTAACAGGCTCCCGTTGATGCATATGCTGTTGTTAAATAAAAAGGGGCAAGAATCACCGAGGAATTAGAAAAACCAGTTGTTTCATGATATTAAAACAGGCACTTTAACAGTCTTTGGATTAAATACAGAATTGCAGCGCGTTTAGATAAATGAACCTTATTTTAGGAAACTAAAGTAGAATTGTAAGCAGATATCTAAAAGATCAAGGTTCTGTAATTTCAAGCCAAGCCTTCTTTCGTGAGATTTGGAAGATGATCAACATGGGGCGGCTAGAAAGACAAAGTAGAAAAGAATTTCATGGATTCATTCTGCACTCTGTGAACCATGTGCTGTTTTACTTTTACCCAGTTAAATTCAGTATTTTCCAAAGCAATGGTGTTCCTTTACACTGTTAACTGGACAGAAAATCTACATTTATTCATTTGACATTTATTTTGCTGAATAAATATCCCACCTCAGTCCCCCCTTACTTGACCTCTCAACAGCAATCAGCACTGATAGCCTTTCCCTTTAAACTCTTTTTCTTACTTCTATGTTCCATTTGTCTCCTAGCTCTTTTATTCTACTTTCCTGAGCACTCCTTTTCCATCTTATTCACTTAATCATTTCCAACTATCATTCATTGTTGAAGTTCCTCCAGATTCAGTCTTAAGCTTCCTGAATTTCCCATGTAATTTATAGTTTCAGTATGTGATTTGACTCCTGTTCATAGGCAGATGACCTATGAATATATATGTTAAGCCCTGACTTCTCTTTGTGCTTCAGGCATATATTGAACTGTCTACTCATCATCCATGTAGATGGTTCAATGGGACTTCATATTTGATTTTTTCCCCAAAGAGTAACTCATAATTTTCCTTCCATACACTTGGAACTCAGGATTGTAATCATAGAGTATGGTACTACCATCTATACATTTATGTGAGCCTAGGACTGGGGATTGTGACAACTCCTGCCTTTTCCTGCTCCAATATTAAATCCATCAGCACATTCTATTGATTTCACCCACCAAAAATCCCTGTACTGTCCAGATTTTTCCATTTCTCCCATCACTGCCATCTGATCATATCAATATTCCTGATTAAAACCCTTCATCTATTCTTTTATTTCTTATAATAAAGACAAATGTATCATAGTTTTAAGACTGTTCTTTGTCTACCTCTGTGTTCAATTTCAATATATATATATTTTTTATTTAAGTAAACATTTTATTAAAGTGTAGCATGCTACAGAAAAGTACACAACTTTTAGGTATATGGCTTGATGAATTTTCATAAAGTTAATGCATCCATTATGAAGAAACAAAACCTGTCCTTTACCTGGAAGTGTCCTATCTCCCCTGTTGGCCACTACCCCACAAGGTCGACCACTTTCTTGACTCTCCCCATGCACAATTTTGCCTGTTTTTCATCTCTATATAAATGAAATGTGCAGTGCAATTTTTGGCTTCTTTTATTCAAAATTAAGTTGCCACACAACACTGAAATATGTCGTTTGTCATATATAAGGTGACTGCCTAGGTATGGGTTATTTCTATACTAATCCTTTCACTCTATTGATCTATTTTATTTGTTCACCAAAAACCACACATTGTCATGCATCCTAACATGCCATTTATTCTGTTGCCTTAAAGTAGTCATTGTAGGAATATACCACACGTTGTAAATACTGTCTACCTACTGTTGATGAAAATGTGGGTTGTTTGCAGTTTTTGACCTTTACAAGTAATTCTGCTATGAGCATTCTTATACTTGTGTTTTGGAGAATATACCTAGACCATACTGTGTGGTTTATGTGTAGATAGAGGCCATGAATATGTCCTGCTTTAGCAGGTATTTCTGGTACTTTCCAAAGTGCTTTATGAATTTGCACTCCCACCAGCATGGTTTCAGAAGTTCACAGTTTCTGTGTCACAATACTTGGTATTTTCTGTTTTATTTTTTTCATTTTAACAGTGGACATAAAGTAATATCAAATCGGGTTTTCATTTGTATTTCCCTTGTGATTAGTGAAGCTAAGTGCCTTTCATTTGTTTATTGGCCATTTGGTTGTCCTCCCTGTGATTTCTGTTCAAGCTCCTTGCTCATTTATTTATACTATATTGCAGACAATTTGGAATGGATTTGAGGGTTGTTGCCTTTTATCTTTTTCATGAACTCTGACTATGTTGATAATACACATTACAAATATATTTTCTCAATCTATACATTTCCTCTCCACTCTCTTAGATATATTTTGATGCATAACATTTATTTTAATGTATTCTTATTTGTAGCTTTTTTTGTGGTTAGTCTTTTCTGTATTCTAGTTGTCTTTACCCATCCAAAATAAAATAAATAGTCTATGTTTTTTCTAATTTTTTAATTATTTTACCTTTCACAATTAGATCAGAACTACACCTGGAATTTATTTCTTTTCCTATAAGACATGCAGCATGGTTCAAGAAACTTTTCCTTCCATATGGATGTACACTTGGCCTAGCAACATTTATTAAAAGACCATGCCTTTCCCTACAGCACTGATACACCCATTTTGCTATGTACCAAGTGTTTGTTTATGTGTTAATAGATCATTGGGCTAATGGCTTATATCTTCATCAATATCACCTTGTATTCATTTCTATAGTTTTATAATTAATCTTGATATCTGATGATATATTTTCTACAGATTGTTCTTTTCTGTGATTGCCCTGCTATTTGCATTTATATGGACCTTTTAGAATCAACTTGCCAATATCAAAATAAGTTGCTGATATATTATTTGGGATTTAATTGACTCTATAAAACCATTGGAAGAGAATTTATATCCAAAATATTGAATTTCCCCATACATAAGTAAAATAATGTCTCCATCCATTTTGGTTTATCTAAATTTATCTCAATCCTGGTTTTTAATTTTTAGTTTGGAGATGTTTCACATCTTCCATTAGATTTATTTCTAGGTTTAGTTTTTAATGCAATTTCTAGCTTGGAAAATTCAACCATCTTTCTTTCTGACCTTCCTGTTTCTATACACCCCATCCTATTCCCAGTAATTTTTTAAGTTAGTCCAAAGGATCTGATGGAGGTGCCCACTCCTCCAAATTAACATGAGAGCATTCCCCACCTTGCTAAAAAATCTTAAACCACTCTGTTATTGGTGTTTTACTAACTTGCCAAATCAGACACTTCCTCTTCCATCTGGCTGAATTGCTCACTTCTATGTATTTGCATGCCTTGATCATTTGACTCCCTGGGGAACCACTACAAATGCTGATTTTCAAAAGAGGCCTTGCTTGCCTATTCCAATCAAAATAATGTCTTTCAGTTAGTCATTAATTTATTACCCTGTTTATTCCCTGAAAATACCATAAAGGGGAATAAAAAGTCACATTTATGGACCTCTTTACTTACTAATTGTCTGTTTCTCTATTACATTATACATTGCATGAGGACAATGACCATATATATCCTTTCATTGTCTACACACCAGTGTTTGGCACAAAATATATACTCAATAATTATTTGATAATTGAATAAAGGAGTTAAGTGAATGAGCGAGTGATTGAATAAACATGAGGAACAACTATCCGAAGCATCACAATATTCAAAAGAAAGCTGATTACTATAAACCTAGCCTCCACGCTGACCCTTTCTTATCACTTGCTTTCTTCATTAGGAATTATTAAATGACTCATCATCTTTCCTATTATAATGCTTCATGTCTCATGGGCCCTTCTTTTTAAATTTAATTATATTGGAAGTGCAAGCTATGCAGATATTTTGTCAATTTTTCCTTTCTGAGTTGCTTTCTATCAGAGGTGGCATGATTAGTTTTAAACATTGATTACCCTTTCAGCTTTCATAATGAACCAAAGTTTCATTATTCCCCAAATGAGGAGAATGTTTTGCTTCTGCACTCCACAATGGTCACAGGCTTTGTTAATGCTTGTTGTCTCCTTGTCTCTCCTGCTCATGTGTCTTTATATAGACAGTGGACTTGACTTGAATATTTATATTTTTAAGCACCAAGTTATATTACCGGCAATGAATATTATAAAAATGCCAATACCTCTATCTCTGGCTTGACTGTGTACCATCAATGTATTAAATACACAAGAAAGTCATCCAATAAAAAAGCAAAATATCTAATGTTACTACAAAATCAATATAATATTAGAGAAAGGGTACAAAGAGAAGTAAGGAGAAATATCAAGTTCAAAACACATTAGGTCTTAGGGGCACTGCACTCATTATACCTAATCCTGAAATAGCTCCTCTGATAAGGGGTCAGTGTGTTCTACAAATGGTAAAGCATATTGCATTTCAATGATGTACATGTATGTGTAGTGGTCATAAGTTAATGAAAACATTATCCAAGATTTCATCTAAAATCAGTCTGATTTCATAGTCCCAGGAATTTCAACTTTTTCAGGCTTCCTATGTGTGTAGAACCCGTGTATAAAGAGGACTAGATCCTCATAGACCTATGAAAGGTGGACTGATTGGGATTCCTAGAAATGGGGAGTTAACCTTGAGACATCAGTTGCAGAACTTACCAACCTCTGCCTTCCCAGACATGCAATACAACCTTGTGAAATTTCCACTGTCCCCTTGTTTTGCCTTTGTTCCTTCAAATGTTACACATTTGATATCATCTCCCTTTCCTGTTTGACAGTCTGTCTTCCTGGATCGATACCTTCCAGGGTAGACATTGTCAAGTAGGACACTGGAAAAGTTGCCCATTTGACCCCTTTATTGTCCTGCTCTTTCTGAGACTGCATTGAGTCTATATTAAGTGAGGTATAGTATGATGCTATCACTCCTACTTCATTTATTTCACATATACAATAGCATGTTGTAATTTCTGCTAGTCACTAATGCGTGTCCATGACTCTCAAAATGTGTGCTTTGGAGAGAGGCATCCTAGAATTTCCAGAGGTAATGCATTATTTTATTAAATCAAGACAGAGCCAGGGTGCACAAGTCCCAGAAACTGGCCATTATGTGGCCCTGTCTATGCTGGTCAGCAATTACCAGTCTCTCAGTCAGGCCTAGTTAAAGGACAATGCCCTGCTCTATACAATGCTCTGGACAGTGTGGGCTTTCAATAAATAGTATAGAGTGTCTCCTCGACACCATCTGACAAATTGCCCTGTGACTTAGAAACAAGACACACTTCATGTAGGGCTGAAGGATAATTAAAACGTGGCTAAAGGGTCAAATGCCACTTCAACCATTTTTTCCTACATTAAAAATGTTTCTCCAGCTTCATCTTAGAGGTGCTTTTGTGCAGAGAGAAATTGGGTTGGATTCTCAGAGAGGCTTTTGTCCTTCTCTGAAAACCTCTGTTTCTCTTCTTGCATTGGTCCCTGTTGATTTCAGGAAGTAAAAAGAAGTATTTCCCAGCCATGTACCTGGCTAATATGAGAAATGCCACCATCTCCTTTTGAGAACTTACTAGACAGGGAAGAAGTGGCTGTATATCAATCAAATGTAGAGACATTTTTAAATGACTAACAATGCCAAGCAGAGGTAGTGGTCCTGTTGTAATTTCTGTATTTAATTAGTTTAGCAATCTTGTTCTTAAATAGGAGACCTGTAGGGTAGTTGGAAAATAATACACCTGAGAGGTAGTTGGAATAAGTTTCTTTCCTGGATTAGCAGAATAACGTGGGATAAGTCCTTAGTCCTTCAAATTGGTGGAATTTGTAAGAATTTCTTAATTTGAAAGCTGAAATTTATTATCCCTCAAGGTTAAATTTATCTCTCAAGGTTGAATATGATTACCTAAATAAAATACATGGAACATTTTTCAATACAATGACAGCAGCTATTAATATAAATTAACATTATGCAAATAAATGCTACTATAATACTAGAAATAATTTGATTTCTCCAATATATTGTGAAAAAGAAAACCTTTATCTCCTTGAAAAATATTTCTTCACATGTAACTGAATATATAAAGCCTTTTTTCCTTTTAATTATCTCAAGTTCTGAATGAAGAGAGTCTGAGTTAATAAGATTCTGTTTCACATGTACTATCATAAGTAAAAGGAATTTTAATCACATGTACAGAGCTACAACATAAATTTAACATTGTGCTTAATGATAAAATCAGAGCATTTAAATATCATGTGCAGTTAAAGGCCCTTCCTTGGCTGTACTAATTCATGAGGCCTAATTGGCTCACTCCAAATATGACTGGAGATATTTAAGAGGTAGAAGAACAGCTGTCTCCCAATAATGGTGGGAAACTCTGTTGTCTCTGAAAATACTGCTCCATGGATCATGAGTTATTTTATCCCTGAAAGACATCATAGATGAATTGTGTTTTATTTTATCCCAGTAAGTCTTACAGTTTAGTATAAATATAAACAGACTGAACAAAATTAGAGCAGTGCAATTAAAAGTAGAAAGAACAAGCCCACTTCATGAAGTCAAATATTATCCAAAAAGATCAGTCATACCAGCATGCCCCAGGGGGTAAGAATGTTTCACATGAAACACACAAATATTATGGCACTTCAAACCTTGAACTAACACGTTTTCATAGTAAGGTTGGACAATATAATTACCACTCACATATAGAAATTTATTATTTCCTGACTCTGAATTTAAACTATTTTGATCATTTTCTTGCAGCTTTCACTGATTCTTACAATAAACCAAAGTTCACTGAGGGTTTCCTTTGGCAAATGTATACCTGAAACGGCTGTTTTCTCATAACTAAAGAAAAATGTGCTTGATATTGCAAAGTGTCTCTTCTATTCCTGATATTGCAGAAAGGAGAAAGAAGACCTGGTTACATGCTTATGCTTACATGGTAATTAAATTTTACAACACAGATTTGACCATTGCAGGACTTAGATGTCAACCAAGGTTGAAAGGGTTTTGTTTTTAGGACATAAAATAGAATATATGAACCTGGAATAAATTCAAAGGTGTGATGAACTCTATAAAACAATTGAAATCATATCTACCGCATGGTTGATAGGCACTCAGCAGGCTATTTATGGGAGCGAGTGTTTGGATATTTTAGTACCAAGTTTTTGGTATGTCTACTGAGAACACATAGAGTAGGGGGATTTATAAAACCCTAGTCTCACATTAAGAATTTAATTAGTATGTTAAATGTATAAATTGTTACTTCTTCCCCTGTGTTTTAACAATTTAGTTTTCAAAAATTAACTTGCTGTCCCAGCCTATGAGACTCAGTGATTGAGCATCGACCTGTGAACCAGGAGGTCAAGGTTCAATTCCCAGTCAGGGCACATGTCCAGGTTGTGGGCTCAATCCATAGTGTGGGGTGTGCAGGAGGCAGCCAATCAATGATTATCTGTCATCACTAATGCTTCTATCTCTCTCCCTCTCCCTTCCTCTCTTAATTTAAAAAAAAATAATAATTTTCTGAATTTTTAGGTGTTTGAATTATTTTTATTATTTCACTAGAGTACCAGTGCACTGGTGGAGTCCCTTGGCCTGGCCTGCAGGAATCAGGTTGAAACTGGCTCTCCAACATCCCCCAAGGGGTGCCGGATTACAAGAGGGCAGTTCTTGGGCATCACATCCTAGAATTGGGCTTCCTCCTCTCTGGTTCCAGGTGTGTCACCCGAGAACCCCAGCTGCCAAGTCACCGCAGCTCAGCAACTCCTGCGTTAAGCATCTTCCCCCTGGTGGTCATTGTGTGTCATGGCTACTGGCCGGACAGTCGCTTAGGCTTTTATATACTGATATATAGATTGTATTTATTTTCCTCCACATTTTGAGGTAGGGAGGTGGAAAGACAGAGAGAGAGAGAGAGAGAAAAGGAAGAGAATCTACAGAATACAAGTAAGGTTGCAAGGTAGCTGGCAATGAGGGAAGACAAAGTATGGGAAAAAATAAGTCCTAGTGAATGGGGAAAAAAGAATTAAACAAAATTTATTGAGTGTTAATACTTTTTGTAATAATTGATGTTTCTGGTTATTAAATGTTGGCTATATACCAGTTACTCTAGTCAGTACTTTCTTTATTTGTCAAGTTATCCTCATAAACACACTATAAAGTGATATTAGGTTTATATGAATTTTACAAATAAAAAAAATTGATGCTTCAATACAGCAAATAACTTGCTCAAGGCCATAGAGGTAATAATTGCAAGAGCTGGGAATTGAGCCAAGATTGATTTGGCTTGTAACCATGAGGTTGTGCGGCACTGGGCTAAGCCCTTTGCTTGCATCATCTCATTGGCTTATTGCAACACTTTGGACCTATACTATTATGCTCATTACTTTGTTATTAGATACAGAGATTGAAGTTCAGGGAGGCTCATGAACTTATGTAAGTTCACCCAGCAGAGCAAGGCTTTGAATCCATGCCTGTGCCACTCTGCACTGGGAACGTTTCTATTTGGAGGAGTAGGTAAAATGAGAAGAATGTTTAGAGAACAAGTGTAAAGAAAACCAAAGGAAGGACAATTAAGGCATCACTGCTTGCCTTGTTGGCTATTCCAAGAGGATTCAGAACAGGGGTGATGACTGAAGGACCCGACAGTCAAAAGGGAGTCAAGTTTGGCTCTTCACCTTGCCAGTTGTTGAAGATACAGTGTTCTTTACTTCATTTGATTGGTTCCAATCACCCTTTCCTGTGAGTTGTTTTGGATCCAGAATTCCTTTTATTTGAGTCAGAAGAAGAAAATAGAAGCCAGAAAGCTGATTAGAAAAGAAATGAAAGCAATTCTGCCAGTGCCTTCTGTCATGAATCTAGCAGTCCTAAGGTACAGGAGATGGGGGAAGGCACTCACCTCTCACCTGGAGGGCTGCAATATCCTGGTAGGTGGAATAAATCATCTCTGAGGCACCCTCTTTAATCTGCTCTCCACCTTGCAGCCAGAGGGACCGTTTCAAAATGCAAAACTGGTCCTGTCACCTTCTAATGTTGAAACCTTCTAGTAGCTTCTCCTTGCTCTAAAATGAAGACAATGCCAGACGTCTGTCTACCTTATCAGCCTGCTCTATGCCATGCATTCTCACATACTTTTTCAGCCACCACATCACTGTCCTTTCAGTGGGCGGTACTTATGTCTTATATGTGTGCTATGCCCTCTGGCTGGAATGCTTATTCTATGCCCTACTCGTGCAGCTTATTGTTATAAAGCTAGAGCTGGTGATAATAAGCATTGCTATCCACACTTCCCATCAGCGCTAGCTTTATTTCCCCCAGAAGCTGCCTTGGTCAGTGTAACTTACCACCTGAGAACAACAGTACTTTTCTTTTGGAATGACGGTTATCGTGGAATATTTCTTTTAAAAATATATATTATTGATTTTTTACAGAGAGGAAGAGAGAGGGACAGAGAGCTAGAAACATCGATGAGAGAGAAACATCGATCAGCTGACTCCTGCACACCCCCTGCTAGGAATGTGCCTGCAACCAAAGCACATGCCCTTGACCAGAATTGAACCTGGGACCCTTCAGTCCACAGGCCAACACTCCATCCACTGAGCCAAACCGGTTAGGGCTCGTGAAATATTTCTTGATTGATGTTTACATCCCCCTCTAGACTAGAAGTTTCCTGAAGGCAGCAAGCTCATCTGAGTTTACTCACTATTGTATGCCCTGCCCGAGCCCCGTGCCCAACATAGTATGTACTGCCGTGTGGTTGCTGATGTCTGTGGTTGACTCTCAAAGAACCCTGTCACCTGGCTTCATGCTCTGGACTAGTCCCCTTCCCATGTTAAATGTGAGCTGAGCCCTGTGACTCGCTTTATCAATAGAAAAGTAAGAAATGACATTACACCAGTGCTGGGACTCATCTCTAAGGAGCCTTAGTCGTTTTCAATTTTGTGCTTGTGGGAAAAACTGAGGTATGGAACTAGTCCAGAAACCCTTCTAGAGAGACCCTGTGAAGAATCCATGGTCCATGAGGAGAAAAGAGGCCCCGAGGCCACACGGAGAGGAGAGAGGCCAGCTCTCCCAATGTCCTAGTTAAGCATCTAGTAGACTTTGGCCTCACCCCATCTGATGGGATCTGGGTAAAATGCTCCAAATGAAGCTAGAGAAGGAACTGCATGTTTATGCCCCCGCATACAACAGACCTGTGGGAGACAATGAAATGGTTATTGTTTTAAGCTGCTAAGTGTTGTTGCTTGTTACAACAATAGATAACTAAGACAGAAACACATGCTACAAAATTATAGTATTTATAGATTAATCTAGAGTTCTCATGCTTGGATTCTTGGTACAAAGGAGGTAGGGAAAGGTATCAGGGTCAGACCTATACGGATTTTCTTCTCTTCTGGACCCTCCATGCTTATCAATTGCGAAAATCTGCTTATGTGGTAGATATGAAAACACATGTAATAACTTAACACTTGTCTCACTAGCATGTACATAATAAAAGAATCACTTTAATATGTAATATCAACATGTATTGTTTTATTGACAAAATTGCTGGTGGCAGAGTTTTTCCCTTTCAACGTATCTCACCTCTTCTTGATATTTCCGGGAGTCTCCAGCGGGTTTTTCACAGGTGCCCACAAGCAAGTCCCTGGACAGCTCTCCCACCATGCTTTTTTGCAGCACCTATTATTTCCCAAGGGTACAAGTCTGTTTAGGCTCAGCTGGGGTCTTTGATCACATATGAAAACTTTAAACCGAAGGGACTTTTTCTCACGAAGGTAAACATTTGTTCTGTTTCTATTGTATTTGGCTTAGGGTGAGTTTATTTATCTCAGAAATTACATAATTACAGGATTTTTATTGGATGTGCATAGATGTTTTATACAAATTTTCCATCAAACAGTAAATATTGAGTTAAATAGTCTGTATTGCAGACATTTCATTTGTTGTGTTCATGCATGTGTGTTTGAAAATCAACTAGATCTATTTTAGTGGCATTGTTAACAAATAAGTCACTTTATTCATCTCAACCTCATTGTGTATTTTTAAAGCAAATTTGCTAGCAAAATGGAATAATACCTTGCATACATTGCTTAACCTTTTAATTTAATAATATATCATGTACATTTTCTAATTTCCCACAGAATTATTTCTAATGACTACATGGAACACCATAATTATTTAGCCAGTCTCCTGTTCTTGGCTAGCATATCATTTAAAATTTGTTGCTATATTATAATTATGCTCAGATGAAATACGTAGACATTATTTCCTCGAGATATATTCTTAGAAAGGAATTACTGGTTCCACGGTTCTACTTATTTCAAGACATGTTAACATATGTTTTCAAGTCGCCTTCCAAAGAGAAAACCAGTTTTACTCCTCCACAACACTGCATTTATCAAAGTTTTTTCTTTTCTTTTTTAAGTTTTTTTCAGAGGCCAAAAACAGTTTCCTTATTTTAAGTTAATAACTACAATTTTTAAAACCCATCGTTCTTACTTACAGTGATGTTTTTCTGCCTTAAGCCAACACTAGAACAATAATAATTACCTTGAACATAGTCTTTGACAACATTTTCACATTTATTATTTTACACAATATCCCCAGCAGCCTTGGAAGATAAACAGTAGAACCAATAATGGTTAAAGTATGTCAGGAAGCATAACAATTAGTTCTACAAGTATTCACACACAGGCTTCTCACTTTCTAATTAGGGTAAATTCCTTCAGTGAGACCTGCCATTCTGAGTTGATAAGAAAGAAGGAATTTGTCCCCTGGGATTAATCCTTTTTGGATAAAAATGACAAGGTATTTTCTCATTCTGACCCAGTAAGTAGATGAGCTTACTGCTGATGAGGCAGTTTATTTCTTCTTAGGCTGAGGATTTTGGGATAGACGTCCATCATTCCAATTATATAGCACCACACAGTATTCTATTATTAATGTTGAGGTTTATTTAAATCTAGGTATTGTTTTGCTAAGTGCTGAAGTCTCCCTCTATTTCATTGTGTTTTATGTGATTTTTATAATAATAGTGACACGTTATAATAAAAATTAAAAAGTAATTAAACTACAAAAAGTGCACAGGAGAAGAGTAATCCATCCCCCCTCCTTTTGCCCTAACTCCATCAGCAGAAGAAGCCACCATAGAAATATAGTGTTAATCCCTTGGTATTTTGTAAGCATATTTGACACAATTGAGCTCAATTTATACCTATTATTCTGTTAAATGATTTTGTCATTTGTAATTATACAGTATTGCATGTTGCTTCAGAGTATTTTATTGGAGGGATATAAGAGTTTAAATCTGGCCCATTATTGATAAACATTTGTATTTCTTTCCAGTATTGTTATTCTCAATATTAAACATCTTTAAAAATCAATATATTTCCAGATTGAATTTCTAAAAAAGGATCAGTAAACAATCTAAACTGCAAAAAAAATGAGTCAAAGGTGATTTGTATTTGTAATTTTGACAGGCATTTCCATACTTCTTTTCAAAAATATATTCCCACATATCTAGGAATAGCATATTAGAGTATCTATTCTCATACTCTTACAATCACTGAATATATTCATTTGTTTTTATTTTTTGCTCATCTCAGTGGTTTTAAAAAAATCTCATTGTTCTGTTTTTAATTAATATGAGGTTGATCATCTCTTTATTTAGTGTTGTTTTGATTTTATTTTTAGAGGACTGCTGTTTTATACCAATTGCCTGGTTTTCTATCCAGTTTTTGTTGTTGTTGTTGTTGTTTTGACTTTCCTTCCCGATTTGTAAGCTTTCTTTGTATACATCTAAAAATAGATGCTTTGTCTAATCCTGTTACTAATTTTAGGTAGACTTATTTTTTTTTCTTTTATAGGCTTTTTTTTTGTTTTTCTTTCATGCCTCTAAATCCATCTTTATTCCAATATTTTTTATCCACACACTATTCTAATAACTTCTTATTTTCATTATTCAGCTTTGAGTTTTGATTTAACTAGAATTTATTGTCATACAAAACACTAAGGATTTTTACTTAGGTGCGTCCATCCCATATGTTTCACAGATGTGTAAATGTTTATATGTGTATGCTTATACCGCCTCCAATTAAAAGCTGGTTGTTCTACCAGTATTTGTTAAATAATACTAAATAACTGAATGCATTTGTACTGGTTTGAAATGACATCTTTAACCTTTACATTTAAAATAATTAAATTTAAGTCTCGGGGTTTTTAGATGTTCATTTATCTGTTTATTCATGTGGCATGTTCTTCTGGTTTTATTACTATAATAGTTTGACAGAGATACTTTATATCTTGTAGAGCTAATTTTATCATATTTCTTTTATTATTTTTATAACTGTTCTTATGTTATTCTAGCATGTAAATATTAGAATTGGTTTGTTGTTTTTTTTCCGGTGAGAAAAAAGTGGCAGTTTTTGAAGATTTTCACAGCAAACCTTGGTGTAGCCGGGAAAAGAGCAGGTGCCAGTGCCTTTGGCCATATTTCCATTGGCTGTTAAAACTGATGAATAGTTTCGATTTTTAGCAACTTGCTTTATCTAATTGTTTACAGTTTTTTTCATTAGTAGCCATTTCACTCATCAGAGAGAATTTTCATGTAATGAAATGGGCTACTTCAGCTTATGGAAGCTGTGTGAAGGGAGTAAAAGACAAATTTTCAGCCAGTAGTTTAAGAGTTTTGCTCAGATGAAAAGCCACACAGCTGCTTATGCTCTACCGGCTCTTGAAATATCAAAGAAACTGGAAAGGCAAAGAAACAGCTCATACACAGAAATCGGGGAGTCAGAGCATGGAATGCCTTCCACTTCATCTTATCGTTACAAGTTGAATTAATTTGAGTGAACTAGTATTAATAAGCCCACTTAAAATAATTAGAGCCACTAAATGCCAATAAAAACCAAAAGCATAGTAAATATGTAGCTATCTGTCCAAACATAGAACATTTCTAACTTACATGTAGTTTAAGCTCTAAAAGTTCAATCAAAGTCTGTGGTTTGACCTTGGGCTGTATTGGTTCAATATATAACAGTATGTTAAAAGTGAGGTTTTCTGGAAAAGTCCAAGATGGAATAGATGCAAAATTCCAAGGCCAGATTTTCCATGTGTAGGTTTTTAAAGGAAACTAGGGAAAAGTTTTAAGCCTCTGGGAGTTCCAGTCAGATAAATGATGTAGGAAAAGGGGTCAGAAAGTGTGGGAAGGAGGGTTTGGAAGTGAGATTGCTTTGAAGAGCTGTTGTGAGGCTTTGAGTCCCACTTCATCTCTGAGAGGAGAATAAGGGTTTGCTCTTTCCTTCTCCACACCTGGTAAAGTGGGTCTCAAGAGGATCCCCCAGACAATACTGCGATGCTTTCCCCCTTGCCTTCGGGGGCCTGATATCTGACTTGTAGCTGGGAAAGGAAAGCCATCTATGGGACAGGGTTTGACTCCTACCCAGGACCTCTTGATGACAAAAGAAAGGCTAGTTATTCGGAGGTGAAGCGGGATACCCCCTATTGAGGTGGGTGTTCATTCCCAGAGTTTACGGGGCACAGAGAGGTAAGAGTGTTTGTAGTGAGCCACACAATATGGGGTTGTCTGAGGCGCTGACCAATAGGACTGTCTGAGTCCAGAGACCTGAGCGGAAAGTGGGGGGAGGTCCATTGCTGTAGGGCAAGCTGAGGAAAAACACAAGGTAGCAGCATAGAATTGCATCTGTTCAGGCAGCGACAGAAGCTAGAAAGTCAACAGTTAAATCCAAGAAGCCAGTGCAAAGCTCTTCATCAGGGAGAAACCTAAGCCAGGCCCACCCAGAGTCGCCAGCTCTAACCATCTGCCTCACAAAAGAACCACAAGCCACCACCAGCTGAATGAAAACTGACCTACCTTCTTACCTGTTCCCTTCCCTCTGCCCGTGCTCCCAGTACCCAAATTGGACCTCTTCCAATTAAATCAGAAGTTAGAGAGTGGAGGAAGAGGTCAGAATACACAGGGAGAAAAAAAAATACACTTTCCTTCCCCCATGGTAAGACTTGAGTCCAAACCTGGTCCAGACTGTGGAAGGGAAAAAACTACAACAACAACAAAAACACCAACAATTTATGCTAACTCAAATGTGAAGTTTTGATTATAATATGTTAGACTGAAAATGCCAATGCTGTGTTGCTTAAAGTGGTCCTAGGACTGCTATTATCTAAAAGGGTGCAGGAGCCCTAACTGGTTTGGCTCAGTGGATAGAGCGTCAGACTGCGGACTGAAGGGTCCTAGGTTCGATTCCAGTCAAGGGCATATATCTTGGTTGCGGGCACATCCCCAGTGGGGAATGTGCAGGAGGCAGCTGATCGATGTTTCTCTCTCATCAATGTTTCTTACTCTCTATCCCTCTCCCTTTCTCTCTGTAAAAAATCAATAAAATATATTTTTTTAAAAATAAAATAAAAGGGAGCAGGAAAGTCGTGAATCTTGTCATGCTTTTCCCGGGGAAAGGGCACATTTATGTCCTCTAAATAAAACATAAGATGGCAATGGGAAATGTTTTGGTAACATTCTAGTCAGTTCAACAATCAAGGAGCAAATAAAAAAGGGTATGAAATTATGGTTTCTTATAAATTTTAGCCACAAATAGTTATTTCAACCCATAATGTAGCTGAAATATAGTGGAGTCCTGACAAAATATCTTCCATCTTCAAGCTCATTTCTGCCTAATCTCAAACCTTGAGTCTTAAGCCTTCCCTCCATTCAATTAAGAATATTAAGAATCTCATGCAGCCCTGGCTGGTTTGGCTCAGTGGCTAGAGTGTCAGCCTGTAGACCAAAAGGTCCTGGGTTCAATTCTGGTCAAGGGCACGTACCTAGGTTGCAGGCTCTTCCCCAGCCTGGGCCCTGGTCGGGCCTGTGCAGGAAGCATCCAACCGATGTGTTTCTCTCACATCGATATTTCTCTCGCTCTTCCCCTCTCTCTGAAAATAAATGGAAAAATAAATGATGAAATAATAATAATAATAAATAATCCTGGGGTGAGGGTTAATAAAATAATAATAATCTCATGTAAAGCCCGGCTGGCATGGCTCAGTGGTTGAGCATCGACCTGTGAATCAGAAGGTGGTCTCTCACTGGACATTGGCTCAGCCAGTCCCTCAATCTTGGACTTTCTAGCCTCCAGACCTATTCACAATAACGTTTATTGTTTAAACTGCCATTGTGGTACTTTGATAGAGCATCTGAGCTAAAGCTTGCAACCAACATCACAAAAGAGACCACAAAATTTCCAATCACAGAAAACCCCAGGATCTGGAAATCCATTTTTTCTATGCCATTAAATTTAGACTACAACTGTGCTCATAAAATAAGACCTTCTTAATCTCTCTTTTTTTTAAAAAAAGTTCTCACTGAGTCTAACCCTTGAGTCTAACCCTTGAGAGGACAGAATTAAAAATGTAAGGTTGTCTTAAAAAGGTGGTTCATGAAACAGAATAGACAAACAACATGCTGATTAATTCCCCTTCAATCTTTCAGGTCTAGGTTTAGTCAAGGATTGTGACAGGAAGTGGAGAATTTTTAAATTTAATTAAAAAAATCAAAATTTTGCTATTATATGGCATTGGGCTTTGTAGTATCTGAGAATGGTCCCAGGAAATGTAGTAAAATTCTTTTAGAACTTCACAGTTACATTTTAAAATAATGTTTAACATTTTTTATTAAATTAATTAACATGAATTTCACAGTTCAGCACTTTTAGCAAATTGGTTATGCACTATTTTTAGGAGTTAATGCCTATGAAGACAGAGAGGCTGCATATAAATCATTAAAATGCAATTCATTTGCCCAACCAACATTTATTGACCATGTGCTATATGGTAGGCATTGTTCCAAGTATTGGAGATATAGCCATAAACACTGTGTTAGATGCTGTGAAATAGCTTTCAAATAAAGGTGCTTTGAAAAGGAAGAGCAGTTCTGTCCTGGGGTTGGTAGGAAGGCTTCACTGAGGTGATGTTTTTAAATATATTGACAGAAATAGGAGTTTTCCAAGGTAGGAACTACCAGGCAGCAGAAACAATGTTTGCAGAAAGAGAAAGGCAAAAGGTGGAGAGAGCATGGTAGCCATGTGCTAGGAGTCAGCATAGGGCCCAGGGGAAGGCGAGGATATTGAGTTAAACATCTAAGTTTGCATCTACCTCAGCTGGTGTTAGGATCCTGCTTCTCTTAGTCTCAGGTAACTGCTGTGATACCCTTGATATGTCTGAGGCTGTCAAGGCCATTGGAAGTGTTCTGATCTCTACTAATATTTATTTTCCTGAATTCAGGGAGAGTGCTTCTAGTGAAAATTTTCCTTATAGAATAAGATTTTCCATAAGAAAAGTCACTTTTTTTTCCAAGTGGGAATTGTTTACCTATATTTTAGATGAGGAGGAGAATGGTCCTCTTCCCAGGCAGAGAAGCAAACTAAGTCATTAGTAAGGAGTGAAAGATGTGATAGATCATTCATATACTCTTATCTATGAAGCAGAGCTACATATGGACAGAGGTACATGTATACATGTAAATAATCCTATTTTTTTTATTGTTGTTGAACAATGGGTAGTATCCATCACACTCGGAGTTATGTATTAGATACTTTAACTTATTTAATTATTCCAACCATCTTGTGAAGTTGCCATTGTGATCCATACCTGTGACTCACTTGCTGATCTGAGTGGTTAAGTAAATGATCCACAGTCACATAGGTAGTAAATCACATACAAGGTATCTTTTACTCCAGAACCCATGGCCTTACCCATCATGGAGCACTGCTCTTTTATCTGAATTGTTCTCTATTATAGGTATTTCTATCCAATTCCCAGAATCTCATACTAATGTACGGGAGCTGGGCATGGGCCCCCATGAGACAATCAATTATACCTTCTCTCTGATTTCCACCTGTCATTCCTGGCCTGAGTCTCACTAAGCTGTTTTATGTTTCTTTCATTAGAGGAGGGTTGTGTCTCATTCATAAACTTTCACAAGTTTCATAGAACCATCCTATTGTTAATCTTTCTCACAACAAATCCACGTTATTTCACTTTTTATGTGTTCCCTTGACCCTTGTTTAACGGTATTAGATGTTCTCTTGACATACTTGATTATATCTATATCATTATTTCCACCATCAACATTATTTTGAGTAGAAATTGGGAACATCTTTTTCTGGTCCTTTTATTGATGTCAATGATGGAGAAATATGTGAAAATCAGTCACTTAAAAGGCAAGTTTATAGTTATTTCTTAGTCAGAAAGGGAAATATACAGGATTCACTCTTTCTAATGGTCAATTATGCGCCATTTTTATTAGAAGTCCTACTCCAGAAAGCAGGTGTGTGATGTACTGGTTTCGTCCAGTTATATGACACTCGCTGAACAGGATGCTCAAAAATGCAGATGCATTTTCTGACTCTGACATAATATTTTTCTGGTGCCATATGGAGGTTGTGTAAGTTTGGTTTGACAGGTTATTTCTTTGGACAGCAGAGCCAGGACATGCTAGTCACTTAAGTACTGTCAGTTTTGGCATCAAATGTGCAGTTTCTGCCAAGGCTGACATCTCATTCTTCCCTCCTCTCTCCAGCAGGTAAGTTCCCCTGTCAAGCCCCATAAAATAGCTCTTTCTGTTGTGCCTGGTGTTTGTTCAATCCTTTGAGGCAGGCAACAGTTTCTAAATCCTTCGTCACAATAGAACCACCTATCAACAAATTAATGATGTAGAATTAAAAGTCCACTGACCGTATGGACAGAGTAAACAAAGAATTATAGCCTACCACCTCACAGTTTTGACAGTTGTTTTAATACATCCTATAGGGTGACTGGCTGTATCTACTATCATTGAGTCCCAAACACTACTTCTCCAATAAATCTCACTTTGCCCGGTAAGTGATTTCCAAAGTCTTCTTGCATACATGGATTTCATATAACTAGCATCATTCATTTATGTTTATATGAAATAAGATCATAGAAAACATCTTTGCATAAAGGAGATAATTTATGCAAATCTCCTAATTCAGTGCCCAGTATGAAAATGTCAACTGACATTAAATTCTTTCCTTCATACATCATCCCTATTTTCCATCTTGAATTTCAATTTCTAGGAATATTAACCAGACAATTTCTAAAACATACATATATTTCAAAACATTATTGGTTTTCTAATTGTAAAAGCAATGCATATATTTGTAGAAAGTTTAGAAATTAAAGGATGCATTATGAAGGACAAATAACAAAAGCTTGCATATTGTGAGAAATGAATAGCAAACTCGATCCAACTGATTTAAGATATCTTTTTAGAGAAATTAGGAAATGTTTAGGGGGCCCAATACTGGGGAGCTCTTACCACCCCCAAGCCTGAGAGGAGTAGTAATAGTAGCTATATACAGTGAGCAGCTTGATAGAAGCCTTGGTCTTATTGGGTGAATACAGGCGAGCCACAGTGGTATAACTGGGATGGAGGAAATGAAACCCGTAATGTCATCCTTTTACTTCCTGTGAAAGTACTTCCAGGACCTTCCATTGCATGAACTCAAGAAGAAGGCAGAAAGCAAGGTAACCAATTATAGGAAAAACTCAAGGTCAGCCTCCCAGGATTTAGATGCTGGAGAAGGGTGAGAAGTAGATCTAAGGAAGCTGGAATAATCCAGTCTTTCTAATTGGTATTACATTTCATCTAAGTACACTAATAACTTAGTTTTGCTGAGAATTAGGCTCAGATTTTTTTTATGCTATCATTGTGTAGCCCAGTATAAAGGTTTTCTGTAATGTTCAACTTGCATTAGATACCTCTTTTTATTTGTTTTAATAATTCATAATTAAGCTTCTAAGAATTTCTCTATATTCCAGCATGACATAACTTGTCTGAATGACTTGAACAACACGGGTACACATTAGTCACTTGATTCTTAACCTTTAGACATTTAGTCAAAAGCTCCCAAACATCTTTAGTAGTAAATTCTCAATTGTTTTAATCATCAGTTGTGCTATTCTATTCTTTCTTTTTCATTAGTGTTCTTGTGTCCTAATGAGCAACATGTGGTGTGATTGTTGTATTGGTTAAGTTTTTTTGTTTATAAATATCAGAAATGCATATTTTTAAATTATATAAGTATAATTGGGAATAGGGCATAGCTGAATCTCAGGACTAATATTATAATTACTTTTCTCTTATGTTGTGTTTATAAGTATCCCATGGTCGGCAAACTGTGACTCACGAGCCACATGCGGCTCTTTGGCCCCTTGAGTGTGGCTCTTCCTAAGCCTTAGGAGTACTCTAATTAAGTTAATAACAATGTACCTACCTATATAGTTTAAGTTTAACAACTTTGGCTCTCAAAAGAAATTTCAATTGTTGTACTGTTGATATTTGGCTCTGTTAACTAATGAGTTTGCCGACCACTGGTATAGACAGATCTAGCTATCTAAACCTTTTATCTATTATCTGTTTATCTATCCATCTTATCTCCATATCTATATTTGTAATTATATATAGAGAAATATTGTTATATACTTATTTATATCTGCATCTACATTTTGCCTCTTTTTTTCCTGCATTGGGTTGTATTAAAGTGAGCATTCGTCATATGCAAAAATTACAAAGGTGGCTGTGGCAGTTATAAATGATAGTTTAAATCTCAGCAGCCAGCAGAAAGAGAAACCCTTTAGTATTTATAGCAAAGCCTCTAGGATGATTTTTATAGTCTATCTTGGGCCATTTCATCATCATTGATTAAATCACTACAGATGGAGGGAATAGACCTGAGTCACAGGTCAAAGCTGTTGATGATTTCCTGTTGTACGTTTATCTGGATGTTTCATGGCATTTTGGTGGGAGGTGCACAGCAAAAACTAAACTTCAGTGATATGACTCCTACCAAGAAGGATCTCTTACAGGAGCGATAATGCCAGTCAGGGAAGAAATGGATAACTTGTTTGAAACCAACCTAGCCAACATCCTGGGTGCAGAAGGAAGAAATAAGAATAATTTACTAAAAGACAGAAAATAACTTGTAGCATGGCTCATTTACTAAAAAAGATTTAAAAAGAAACCAAATAAAATTCAAGAAATATAACCAAAGCATCTTTGAAATAAAACATTTTTTCCAAATGTCTTCAAAATACAATGGAAAGTAAATACATCACATTAACCATGGAAGCTCAAAGCATAATGCTCTTTCATATTATAATTTGTATATCTGTAAAATTCTACTTTAAATGAATCTTAACCATTAACCAATCATTAAAGTAATAAAGGTTTCTAAAAATGTTATTCAAATGCTATTAAAGGTCTGACACAGTAGTGGACATACAATTCAATTCAACAAATCTTTCAAACCAAGAAAATAAAACTATGGTTTTGCTTGTTTTGTAAACACTTTCAATGCTATGTGTAAAGAGTTGCTTCCTAAACTCTTAGATCTTTTATCTGAATTTTCTAGTGCCATCTCTGTAAAGATGATCCCTAGAATAAGTGCATACTAAGACACCATAGTCTCTAAGCTTCACGAGTTGTGTCAATCCAAAATATATATCAACCTGCTGTGGCTAGCATTGAGCCAAGCCCTCTGAATTATTAAAAGGTGGGGTGTAATGTGATGGGGTGGGCAGAATTCTAAGGCAGCTCCCAATATTCCTGCCTCCCTGGGGACTCTCCTTGTATAATCACCTCCATTTCAGTGTGGGCGAGACTATGAATATGATGGGAATTCAGCGTCATGGCAGGTTGAGTTATACAGCAAAGGTGAAAGGATTTTTCAGATGTGAAGTCCCTAATAATTTGACTTTTAATTATTCAAAGGATGTATATGCCAGCCAGAACTGATGATCCCTTTGAAAGATGGTCTAGACTAGGTAACAGACAAAAAGCAGCCTGAGTGCTCCTTGGCCTTGCAGGAGTGAACTGGCCATGTTGTGGACAGGGGTTTTCAAAAGGAGCCATGTGTAAGGAACGGCGCCTCACTCCTGCAACCACAGAAATGAAGTCAGTCAACAAATAGTGGGGTTGGAAGAGCCTCAGATGAGATTGCCGCTCTAGTCAACACCTTGATGGCAGCCTTGCTAGACCCTGAGCAGGACTAACATAAGATGTGTTCAGATTCCTGATCTGGAGAATGCTAAAGTAATACCCGCTAAATTTGTGGTAATTTGTTGCAGAACAATAGAAAACTAATAAACCTGGCTTCTTCACATTTTTAAAATAAGCATTTCCTTTTCACGTCCATATACAATTGTTTACATTCTCAACATAATCTGTCTTGAGATAAGTAGTGTAATCACTCAGAAGCTATCTATACATCAAAATGAAAGGTATCCTATTTGTGAGCTTTCTCCTAAAAAGTAAAAACAAAATCTCCTTCTATGTTGGTTTTGCATTTCTCAAACCATATTTTTATAATCCCGTAAAGCATTGCATGCTAAATTATGTGTCCAGATTAAAGCACTTTGAGTCTTGCATTAGGAACTTTGAAATGCAGAGATGGAGGCTGCGCAGGAGTTCCACCAATGCCATGGGGGAAGCATCCTCCCGAGGCACTGCAGTCAGGAGCTGCTGAGCACCTCACTCCTCAGCCTCAGGGTGTAACAAAGGTTTGAGGACACAAGAGAAGTTAGAAAATAAAGGACTTCGGATTTTCTTTCCTTCGAAGCTCTCTTACATTAACAATCTGACTAGCTAAGTAATTATGGATGGGGATTTTCAAAAGGAGATATGTGCAACATACATGTGTCATCCACTACAAGGTCAAGTATAGGTTATCCCGAAACATCCAGAATTGCATTAGAGAAGCCCAGCTTGATATTGTGTCATGTCCAATGTCACTAATGTAAGGTGATGTCTCTGGGTGCAGGAGTGGTGAAAAAACAGATGAGTGCTTTATTTAATAATAATTCAAAGATCAATGTGAGCTTCGCCAAGTACTGCTGAAAGGCAGAGGGGAAACTTTTGCACGTTTTTGAGTAAGTACCAACATCTGGGATTGAATATTTGATGTAAAATTGACTACATATTATTTTTATTTGTATATTTTTTTTATTTACATGTTTGTATACATTGTATACATATGTAGGTATATATGTTTATATAAATTTATATGTTTATGCATTTTATTTACTCAACACATTTATTGAACACCTAGTGTGTGGCAGGTTTTGTTTGAAACAAAAATGGCATAATGATAACTCATTTTCCGTAAGGCAATCAGGGAGGGAAAATGGGTATTTACAACAATATATTTCTAGTAGACTATGAGCTTAAAGGCATATATATATATATATATATATATATATATATATATATATATTTCTATTTCTGCTTGGCTCCTTAATAGAGGTTCAGATCCCCAGTGAGTGCTTAATAAATGCTACTGCTTGTCCCAGTAATCACAAAATCTAGTCAATAAAATTATCCTATTTCCCTTCCTTAACACAATGCTCAAATAATCAAATGGTGAAAGGAAGCCGACACATTAGATTTTCATACCAGGGTATTCAAAAGCAAATGATACAAAAAGCACATTCTGCTGAAGGATAAGGCAGGTCCCATTTAGTGTGAGTTTTCCATTGTTTCTGGGAGAAGTGGTAGCTTCCATCTTTGAGTAGTAGAACACATTCTGGGGTACTTGATATGTTCCAGATGCTGTCCAGCAACTATAGACACAGGAAAAAGAATTCTGCCCTCAAGGATTAAACTCATATATAAACACTAACAACCCAGCACGGTAGAGGCTACGACAAAAGTATTTTTCAAGGTTATGTGGGATTATATGAGAGACCCACCAAACTCAGGGAGTGTGTGAGCATGTGTGTGAGGGGAGGGAGGGCATAGTTGAGGGGGTCAAGGAAAGATTCCCAGAAGTAATAACTAATTATTGTTTTGAAAAAATGAGTAGGAGTTATTAGAAGGAAGGGTATTCTAGGAAGAGAGTAACATGTAACAACATCATGGGGGATCATGGAAAGACTGAATAGAGTGAACTTTAAAAGGAGCAAAACTCAAGGCAGGAAGTCCCATTAGAAATCTCTGCATGATAAGGGTGGTAAAATTATAAGGGCCTTGGCTAAAGCAGTGCAATAGGGTGGAATCAATGACATTGGATTTGGCAGAAATTAAGACCAAAAAAAAAAAAGGTAGCACCTGGTGACTGCAAACGTGGTGCATAACACCCCAGAAGAGAAAAGGATCATTTCCTGGTGGCTTCCTCACTTATGCTGTGTATAAATGGTAGGGCCAGGAGTTTAACCCAGGTCTTTCTCAGCCCCACATTTTTTATTCTGTCTTCTATTCTATCATACTCCTTTTTTTTAATAAAGGAGAAACCTCCACAAGTCATATGCTTATTCAAAATCATATCATACTTTATCATACTCAAAAAAATAATGGATGAGGAATCTTCATAACACCACTAGGCAGCCATAAGAGCATTCAAGCCAGTGAAAGCTGATGACTGGACATAAGTTAGCCATGGACGGTGGAGTAAGTCAAGATGAGCTCATAGGGAAGCAGGTGAAAAGGTGGAGGGAGGTCAAAACTCAAGTTAAATATTCAAAGCAGAAAGAAGGAAAGCCAGGTAACAAAAAGTCAAACAGTCCAAAATACAGAAATTTGAGCCATCACCCAGAGGAATCCATGTAGGATCCAGTTATTTAGAAACCAAATAGGCAAGACAACATTGAGGAGAGCTAGCAGCAGAAAGAGATTCAGTTACTGGGAGCCAGAGGGCCATGGTAATGATTTCAACTCTGGGAGAAATAAAATACTAGACAAGGTCCAAATCACTGTTGAATAAGAAATAACTCATTTTTGGAGAACAAGGATAGCATAGTCTAAGCAAAGCTGATAGCAAGTTTGATTCACTGTTACTTTATAAATAAACTAGAGGCCTGGTGCACAAAATTCATACTTGGGTAGGGTCCCTAGGCCTGGCTGGAAATCAAGGTCCATCCGGGCCTCCCTTCCTTGGCTGCCAGCCACCAGCCCGGGCCTTCCTTCATTCCACGCTGCCCCCTGGTGGTCAGCGCACATCATAGTGAGTGATAGGAATCCATGTGTCCCTGTGGAACTCCTGCGGGGGCACTTTGCATATTAGCCTTTTATATATAGAGAGAGAGATTGCTGACAGAAGATTTGTATTTTCCCCATAAGAATGTGTGGACTCATGGTGTGAGTAAGGGTCAAATGCCCAGCGAGATTGAGTTGATTCTGCTGTGCAAGTTACAGATTTACAAGGACAAGTGCCAGGTAGGTCATTGCAGATATTTTCCTTTTCATTTCTTGCCCTGTGATTTTTAAATGGCTTGAGCTAAGCCAAAAGAATTGGAGTTACAGAAGCCAAGTGCTTACACACTTGCAAATTCTGTTTGTCCTCTTCTTGTTAATATAGTTTCTCACATCTAAGATTTCTTTTACAGCTCCCTGGCAGTCCCCTGCCACTAAAATTCTGTGTAGCCTTTAAAATCAGGAAGGCTTTAATTAAAAAGCCAATTTAACATTGACTTGCTATGTGACTCTGGAAGTCTACTTAAAATATTGAAATTTACTTTACTCCCCCATAATGTGTATGTTGGTAATAATATACATACCTAACAATGTTGTGAGTTTCAGATTATATGCTTTGTGGGAATGTGTTTAGCAAAATACAAAACACGAATAAAAATGGTTGATATATAAGTTGGTAAGTAAATGAATGGTATTAAACTATATAATTGTCCCATAAATCAATATAAATTTGTTTTTTTTCTTATAATAAGAAAGTATTGTACTCAGAGCTCAATATAAATCTGAAAAGAGATAAATCAAGCAAAATATCGGTATAGCTTAATCTTTTTTAACATAGTTAAAGTTAAATTGGTCATTTAGATATTTTCTTGGTATAATTTTTTTTCGCTTTATTGCTAGTTTTTTCCCTTTCTGATGAAAATCTATTTTTTCAAATGAGCATGTAGATTTAATAATGTTTCACTAGCTGACCTTCAACCCCAAATTTTCTACAAGATAATAGACTGCATTCTGCATGCATTTTGGGATTCTTTTGCTCCCTAACTCTTTGGATGTCAAATTCTGGCTAACCTTGCTGTCAATGGTGCATCAAAACTGTGTCCCTCTATCAGAAGATCCTGCAATTAGCTCCTAGTAATGCTGAAATCTGATCATTCTATAGTGCCCGGTAAAAGTTTGTGACCAGGTATGTCAGTTAATACTACAAATTACAAATAGAAGGGTATAGATTATGAAACTTAGATAGCTCACATGTACCAGCTATCCCAGGTAGACTTAACTCTAAGGTCAGTTCTTTATTTTCAGAGGTGGTGAGTCACAGTGGTTAAAAGCATAGACCAGAACTGGACTCTGCCACTACAGAGAGACCATGGGTTCTTAAGATGTATTGAGCCACTGTTTTGCTATCCTGAGATAAGAAACTATTGAAGTCTCCATATCACTGGGTTGCTCGGGTAAGATGAGATATCCTATAAGCAAGCCCCAGCACAGAGAAAGCAATCTTGGAATGTTAGTTGTTCTTGCTGTTTCTGAGTGTACCAGAAAATCTAGAAATCCTTAATCCTCCTATAGAACTTGCCTTCCATTAGATCTTAATTTGGACCTCTTAACCAGATTTTTGAGCATCATAATCCAGTCGGAATGTTATAAAGGTGAAACATATGCAAAGCATAAGAATGTCTAATTACTTCTTACATATGAAAATGGGCCTTGTTTTAATTTCTTGTAGCTACTGTAACAAATAACGACTCATGACTTAAAACAACAGAAATGTATTATATTAGGGTTCTGGGGCAAGAAAGACCGTATCCGTTTTACTGAGCTGAAAACAAAGTATTAGTTAGACTGTACTCCCTGGGAGTTTCAGGAGTAAGATCTGGCTCTGGCTTCTTTCAGCTTCTGGTGGCTGCCAGCATTCCTAGGCTTGTGGCCACATCACTCTAGCCTCTGTTTCCATGGTCTCATTGCTTTCTCTTGTGCATTAATCACTCTCTGTCTCCTGTGATAAGAATGCATAAGATTTCATGTAAAGCTCACCTGGGTAACCCAGCATAATCTCCCACTTTTGAGATTGTTAATGTGATCACATTTTCAAAGTCCTTTCTTGCCTTATAAGGTGATGCTTATGCCTTTCGGAGATTAGGGTGAGATATTATATGAGGGCCATTAGCCAGTTTATAACAGCCATAATTTTATTTCTCATATAATCATAACCAGCATCTGGACACAAAAAATCTTTATAAATGCTGAATTTGTTAGAATTAGGCTAAGCTGAAAATAATAAAAATCTTAAAATAATAGTGGCTTAAAGAGAAAGTTTTTTTTTTTATTTTTCTCTCATTAAAATATGTCTAACAGTAGAAAATCCACACACATAATGGAATCGGGCATCTTCTGTCTCCCTACTGTATGATCCGTGGCATGTCAGCTCATGACATCTTCCTTCAGTCATTGAGTGTATGTTCCAATTGGCACAAAACAAGAGAAGGAGTGGATTGGATTTTGAGTGTGGCCCACTAAATAACTGCTAACTCTTACTGGCTTTCCTAATTTGCAAAGGAGGTTTTCACTGGTGCATAACTTCTGGGTTCTGATACCAAAAAGATGGAGAGAATGAATATTGGTTAGATAGCTAACCAATGCCAAATAAACCAGGTAGTATTTTTTTAATTTGAAAGTCCTCCAAAGAAGATTTAATTTCTCTAGAAATTTATTTTCTCTAAAAATCTGTAGAGATGTTTACATTAGAAGCAATCACAGTAAAACTTTTATTATGAAAGTGTGCAGAAATTGAAAGAATTTTTAGTTATTGAAAAAGTAGTAATATTGATCTATATACCCACCACTATATTTCAATATTAACATTTAGCCATATTTGATTTGTTTTTTATTCCATTTATGTCTTTTTAATTATCTTTCTTTCTAATCTACCTAATCTATTTATCCAGTTGAAAAATTGAAATTGAACTGCATAAGTCATGAAAATTTACCCCTAAACACTTTAAAAAGTTTCTTCTAAAAAATAAGAATATTCCTCACCTCAATATCTTTATAAAAAATTTAAAAAAAAACACTCAAAGAAAACAAACAAAAAAAACAGTTTCATAAATGAGAAAATTGAGGCTTAAGGTAGATTTTTAAAAAGAAAAGAAACTTGCACAATGTTACATAGCTGGTAAGTAAATGCCAGAATTATAACTTCAGATGTACTTGATGGAATCCCCCCATTTTCCCTCTAGATTAGGTAACTCCAGACATAAATATTTTTTAAAAAGCTTCATATCTGTTTTACTGAGGTTGGTTTTCCTTACAGTCCTTGAGTTTCCTTTAATCCTTGTCCTTGCTTTCAATTTAATTGCTTTTTAGATATAAGATTAATTCTCTTCAAGGAAAAGCAATTTAAACAGAACAACTATTTGCTTATATTCAGACTCATGCATCCAGTAGAATCAAGGAATAATAGAGGTCATCTTTTCAATGTTTGTTATACAGATGCAGAAAATAAGATTTCCCAAGATCATGATTAGGAAGGAAGGAAGCAGGACTGAACCCAAATCTCCAATATCGCAAACCTATGTTCTTACCATCAAAGGAAACTGTATGGTTATCTCTTACCCCAGTTTCTGCACTGATCATTTTTTAAAAAAAATTGCAAGAAAATAAACTTTGGGTGTTTTTTTTTTTTTTTTCCTTTGAAAAAGAAAATGAAAAGTTAACATCAATAACATATGGACACACACCCTCAAGGGATTCATGATGACACTGTGATTAGCCTGACACTATGTTTGGAAGAATGGTGTTTATCTGGCAGCTTATCCTAATCCAGCTTCCTCCCTTTCTTTGATCATAAATAAATCTCATTAGATTCTTCTGTTGCAGAAGACCCCAGAAAAACCAAGCGATGCTTTGAAGTGGAAAGACACTGTTTTAATTACACTGGTGTACTCCGGGAAGTAATTTCCAAATCAGAGGGAAGCAGCGGGTGGAAGGCTTCACTTTTTATAACCTTTGGGGTCTTTGTTTTGCAGATATGCCCCCTGCCCCCCTTCATGGCCCTGCAGGACGCCCCCCTCCCCCACCCCCGTGTTGAGACATACCTTACTAGACCAGTTTCTGGGATGGAGGCAATGACCTAATTATAGGTCATCAAGAATGCACACTGAACTTGCTGGCATGAATTCCAATTGCTAGTCCCCAAAATATCAGGGTTCTATTTGAATTAGCCCTTTTTAGCCTTCTCACTTCCCTGACACATATGGACCATCTGAATTGGGCCTATACTAGTCCTTCTCTATCACATTGCCCTTTTTCACAGAATGCAGAGCAATCTGTAATTGCCAGGTTGCTTTGTTTTGCATAATTAGCATATTGGCCCTCTCTCATCCTCTCTGGAAATTCCAGGAAGACAGTTACATTGTCTGGCTTGTTCATAGTGTATCTCATTCCTAAAAGGGAAGCCAGCACACAGCAGATCCTTCTGAAGACAAATTGGATCACAATACATTTTAAAGAAAAATGAATTAATGGTGGAATGAAAGACATCTGTGTATCATACTCTAAGAATTATGCTGAATGGCATTACTAAACTAATAGGATTATAATGCAGAGTTTTCCCTGCACTTTTGCTAACACTTATGTGTTTTTTTATAACTTATAAAATTATGAAATGCTTTTATGTTTACTATCTCACTTGATGCTTACAATTATTAACCCTGTGCATCCTGCCCCAGCTAATTCTGTCAAATGTTTAACATTAGAAGATAATATAATTTTATGAAAAAAATAAGGATTTGAGAGCAATAATTATACCTTGAAATAAAGCAAATGGTAAAAACAAACAAACAAACAAAAAAAACATACACACATATTTTAAAACTTAATAATTTTCTTCCTTCTACTGGGCAATGGAATTCCATTTCTCTGAAGTCACCAATATTAACAGAATGAAGTATAACCTTCCAGAGTTTCATTAATGTTTTTAAAACCTCTTTGCACCAGTTCCCTTCCATACTCCCACCTCATTCTTGACACAGATCTGATAGTGAAAAGACAGCCCTTTGTTCAGGGAAATCTGTTTTGCCCAATGATCTCTTTCTTGACTATTTTGAATAAGTTCTCACCACATGCCTCTCTGCTACAAAGTAAACATTACATTTGCTGAATTAACCGGAATAGGGGGCAAAAAACATTCTTTGGCTGTAATCTCTCCAGCCTTGTTCTCTGGAAACCATACCGGACACTAAAAAGCTGAGTCTCCAACATACAATCTCAGTTGCAGAGAGAAGCCCAGGAGCCCATCGCTTGGGTTGGGCTCCCTATGCCACCCATCATGCAGGCCTTTTGCAACACAGATTTGTCTTCCTGGAGTCTTTAGCATAAAGACTTTAGCATTTTTCTCAACTAAAAAGGAGGACTTAAAAGACCTATTCCGAGAAATTTACTCCATTAGTTTAGACTAATGTTTAGATTTGGTTTTGGTTTTGGTTTGTATTTAGTCAGATTACAAAATCACAGACTTTTAGAACAAAGGAAATTGAGAGTTCAGAGAACTTGGCACCCTTTATTTTAAATGTGGAAGAGGATAAACTGCACCAAGTAACTTGTCCTCAGTCTTACAGTGGCAAACGAAGACCAAAATCCATGTATTCAGAGAGTTCCCAAAACTTCCATTCTTTCCATGGCACTCCTGTTAGTAAAGTGGTTGCCAAGGACTTCCCAAGGATGGGTTTCTTTTATGAACATTCAAATTGCATGGAGATTAAAATAAGCAAACAAAAAATTGAATAACAATCAATTTGAAGGAAAGAGAGGGAGGAAATCAAACAATATTTTTTTAAAGCAAAGAAATAAACAGTTGGAGGGAATGACCCAAAGGAAGATAATGAAAATAATTGTATCGTTCTGAGAATAAAGGCAGGTGGGTGGTGAGCACACTGATGTTTCACTGTTAAGGTGAGAAGACTGCGGAGAACAGACAGGTTACACCCAGCCCACATCATCCCTCTCCTAATTATTTTCTTGCAGAGAGGAGTTAGAAACTACTGAATGGAAAGGTAAGCAGCCTTTTCATTTTTCATTTGGATGCTGATTTCCTTTGCTGTGCAGAAGCTTTCTGTTTTGATGTAGTCCCATTCGTATATTTTTTCCTTTGTTTCTCTTGCCCTACTGTATGGGAGAACATATTTGCCAATGATACATCTGATTAGGGCTTAATTTACAAAAATATATAAAGTATTCACACAACGCAGCAAAAGGAAGACAAATAATCCAATTAACAAAAACAAAAACAAACAAACAAAAGAAGGGCAGAGGTCTGAATAGACACTTCTCCAAAGAGGACATGCAGATGGGCAAGCGACATATGAAAAAATGTTCAGCATCACTAATCATCATGGAGATGCAAATTAAAACAGCCATGAGGTACCACCTCACACCTTCCAGAATGGCTACCATCAATAAATCAACAAACAAGTGCTGGCGAGGGTGTGGAGAAAAACAACCATAGTGCACTGCTGGTGGGAATGCAGATGGTACAACCACTATGGAAAACAGTGTGGAGTTTCCTTAAATAATTAAAAATGAAACTCCCATTTGACCCAGTGATTCCACTTCTAGGAATATATCCTAAGAACCCCGAAACACCAATCAGAAAGGATATATGCACCCCTATGTTCATAGCAGCATTACCTATAATAGCTAAGATCTGGAAACAGCCCAAGTGCTCATCAGTAGATAAGTGGATTAAATTAGAAAACATTTTGTAAGATGTTTGTCTATGATGAGAAGAATTTAAATAGGCTGTAATATTTATGGACTTTTTTTCCCAAAGTGCTTAAGATCCGGCATTCTTTTATATTTCAGAGCTTTGTGGGACTACTAGTAAATGCTATTGCATTATTGTTCTCTTTTTACCTTTAAGGAGAATATGGGACAGAGAGGAAACATTTGAACCTAATTATATTTATATATACACTGCCTTCTTTCAGTCCAATCTTTATCTATTAGAATTGAGCCCTAGTGAGACCACATCCTAAACAGGGTAATGCATCAGTCAGTATCCAGGCCACTGTGCTTTGGTTACCAGTATGGGAAAGCTCTTCCCCCCCTTTTTCCCCTCTCATTTTACATATTTACTATGCTATGCTGTGCTTTATGAGCTTCCACTTCTTAACAACCGTGTACTAATACTAGTGAAATAAAGATGCATATGAAATGAACTTTATCCCCCACATAGTTGACAAGGCAATTCAGTGTAGTTCAGAATAATGATGAGTAAAACCAAGAAATCTGTTACAGAAGTGAAATCCAACAGAGAATGGGGATAAGAAAGAGTTTTTAAAAGAGAAGAGGATGGGGGAAGGCTTTTCAACTTATTCTGCGATTTTGCATCTTTCATACAAGAACCCCGCTTCTAACTCTCCATTCACTCCCCAACCCAGCCTCACACAGGCTGTATCAGTGTCCCCAGCCAATCGCAAAGCAGAGGTCAGGAGGTCCCAGGAGGTTGGCAATCCCTGTGTGAAAGATACAGGGCTTCCTTTCCTCCGTGATGACAGTGTGGCTGAATCTTTTTCTTTGAAAGAAAATTGAAGCTCATATGAATCAAGTCAAACATTCATGCCTCATCAAACAAAGGCACAGTTTATGAACATGTAAATGATCATCTATTCATTTGGTAAATTAAACATGACACTTCTAGACCTGAGACTTGAAAGCATTGTGGTTCAAACTGAAATGAGCAAAACTTTTTTCAGGGGAAGAAGAAGAAGCAAAGAGGAAGATAGAAAACGAAAATGGCTTTGAATGGGTTGAATTTAAATTTCCAAGAGGAGTTATAGAATACATTGGTTCTAATGTGTTTAACCAAGTAACTCTTTGCTCATCAAGCATTTTGAAGGCCCAGGCTTTCTCAGCACATACGGTAGGAAAAGGTGCAAGGCTGTTCTTGAAAGACATGGCCAGAGTTCTAACAAATGTTCCTTTGACTTATTCTCAGCCTTGAGATTGATCGTATGAAGTCCTATTCACCCTTGATAAAAAGTCTCCTGACAGAAAACATCTATCACTAGGTAATACATATTTGTTTTGTGTGTTCATTTCTCCTCTTGCCCCTCTTCATGAGCTCGTTGAGAACAGAAATCCTATTCTCTGTCTTCTTTTTTTTAAAATATATTTTATTTTTTACAGAGAGGAAGAGAGAGATAGAGAGTTAGAAACATTGATGAGAGAGAAATATCAATTAGTTTCTTCCTGCACATCTCCCACTGGGGATGTGCCCACAACCCAGGTATATGCCCTTGACCAGAATCGAACCTGGGACCCTTCAGTCCGTAGGCTGATGCTCTATCCACTGAGCCAAACCAGTTTCAGCTATTCTCTGTCTTCTTATCTTTATCTGTTTATACAGCAAAATATCTAGCCCCAAGTTAGTATTCAGTGATATTTTGTTGAATTTAATTTGTTAATTTTTATCAGAGCTTCAAGTTAGTTTTAAGACTCTGTACAGTTTCTCTAAAAGAAAGAATAAAGAGCCCTCACTGGTTTGGCTCAGTTGATAGAGTGTTAGCCTGTGGACTGAAGGGTCCTGGGTTTGATTCTGGTCAAGACGACATGTCCGGGTTGCAGGCTCAATACCCAGTAGAGGGTGTGCAGGAGATAGTCAATCAATGATTCTTTCTCATCATTGATGTTTCTAGCTCTCTCTCCCTCTCCCTTTCTCTCTGAAATCAATAAAAATATATTTAAAAAATAAAAGAAAGAATAAATAATCCAAAGCTTCAGTATAGGTAACATCTACTCAACTGGATTATTTGCTGTTTCTGAACTTTAGAAGCAATGCTGCACTTCTAACTATCCTGAAATAATTAAGATATAAACCCCATAAAGTTTTCTGTGCCCAGCTCCCTCCTCCTTTTCCATGGGCATTTTATGTGATTGTTTATGGATAATATTTTAAATAAGCTCTCAAGTTACAAATATATAAGATTTTTAATTTTGCTCTCCATTGGCATTATTTATATTTAATCATAGGAATTCCTAGGCCAGGATCATCAATATGGTGCAATGTTGAGAGGACTTCAGTTTGCATCATTTACAATGACCACAGTGAAAATACAACAGACTTCCTGTTTAGGAAAAGTATTTTTTTTTAAATTAATATTCAGAGATATTATAAAAATGTAGACTAAAATCCCACTCTAATGGGTTCTTCCTTCTTTCCTTCCATCCTTCCTTCCTTTTTTCCTTCCTCCCTTCCTCCCTTCTTTTCTATTTTAAGTTAATATCTGTGCTTATTATAAAACCCATGTCCAAATTTCAGGCTTCACTCTTACTTTATTTCATAGATGTCCCCAACTGTTATTTACTTGAAAAAAAAGTATCTCTACTCAATAGAAGTCTTATTTAAAATTACACAGAGAAATAATTTAAAATTTGTCATAGTATAATGGGAGGTTACAAAGTGAAGAAAGCATTACATGCTCTAGACACTAAGATAAGTGTTAAAATTAGGGTGATTTAATTGAGTTGTCATACAGCTTTGAGAAGTCAACTGAATTACCTCTAATTATTTCTTGAGCGTTTACTATATGTCAGAGACTAGCCTAAGCACTTTACTTGCATTAACTCATTTCATCCTCATGGCAACCTTTTGAAGTACTTTCTTTTATTATGTCCATTTTACAGATGAAGAAACCAAGACTCTGATAAATTACATATCTTGCCCAAGGCCACACAGCTAGTAAATGGAAGGTCTAAGATTCAAAGCTAGATAACTGGGCAAAGCGCTATACTTGACTTCATCTTCCCAGTTATAGCAGAGGCAGCATTCAGTCCCAGATTGGTCAGAGCTAAAGCCCAGATGCCACAAATAGTGTCCCCTCGAACAAGCTGGTTAACTCTGAGGCATCTCAAGAAATTCCCCATCAGCACAGAGTTTCTTTGAGAGGGAATCAATGACAACTACAATCTATGGCGGGGGGGGGGAGGGGGATGTTTATAATTGATCATTGAGTCACAGAAATACTGTTTTGGGAAGCTGTTTACCATAATTATATTTACTTTGGGAATTGCATTTGGGTTTACTGTAAGTGGAATAGAAATGGAAACAAATTTATCTTACCGTTCTTTTTATTCTTTGAGGAAATATACCTGGTTCATTCAGCACCTCATTATGGCTGTTTCTGGAGGAAGGCTTTCTTCAGTTAGTCAGTCAGTCATCACTCTCAAGTCTGGAATAGATGCCCTATAATGTGTTAGGTCCTGGGATACCGCAGGTAAAAATGTCCAAGTCCTTGCCCTCACACAGCATCTTTTCCAATGCATATCGATAGTTGAAAAAGCCTGGAGATTTTTTTATTTTATTATATCCTTCCAAGGTGATGAGGTTTTAGTGAGCTAATTGTTGCTTACCTTGGTTTTTTGCCAATGTATTTAAAGTATGGCATGACTGTGGAATTTCTTTAGATTTTGGTTGATGCATGGGGTAGAATAATGTACGACAGCCCATTCAAATAATCCACAATACTCTCTCAGCTGATGAAGATATTTTTTCCTCTGGATACTACATAAGAAATTTCACCAGAGTTCCTTTCTTCCTCTTTCACTTTATTACCTGAGGGCATATGTCTTCCCACTATTTTAATTCATGTCAGTATCATGAGCTGATTTTAATTTCAAACACAGGCATGTCTTTGCCTCAACCACACCCTATTCTCCTCTTCAGATGTTAACTTTTATAATAGAGAAACCATATGCTGCTAACATGTAGCACAGTGTCTGATGTATTGGTTCAAATAACATAAGATGGAATTAAATGCAATTCAGGTGGCTGCAATTGCTCCCATTCAGACTACTGACCACTTCCGGGAGAAAAGTAGAATTGACCATTTTGATGAGCAAACTGCCCCAGAGATTCCAACTATTGAAATGACTGCTGCGATTGCCTTGCTGCTTTCTTTTCTTAGCTTTTTTCTCTTGTGAAAGTGCATTGTTGCTGAAGGAACTTGATTGTCCACTGGAAGAGAGTGAAAGCCTTTTGTCTATCTCCCATCCTCAATAGCTTTGCAGGCGTACTGTGAATTTCATGGCATCCTGGATGTGGTTCAACTTTCACCTGATACGAACAACTAGGGAGGTGAATGGGTAGTCACCACGTGTGTAAGTGCCTGGTCTTTCTCTGTAGCATCAACAGCAGGGACTCCTGGTTGTGAAGGCTTTGTGTTATGGACATCTGTCTATGAAGGCAAAATTCTTCCAAGATTCTGACTCCCCAGTGAGCTTTGTGACTCACTATTTCTCTTGTCTCATGATGGTTCTGTTTGTCTTCCCTGTATCTGCTCTAATTGAAAGAGTGGAGGGAGGCAGCTTTCCTGGTTTGGATTGATTGACCATATAATGCCATCATTAAATGTCTTAAAACTAGGCCTTAATTTGAAGGTGTTAGCAAATTCACAAGAGACCATTCTTTGTGTGATTTTGAAATTATTTTCAATTACAGATTAGAGCGCAGCAGTGTCGGTAATATCATCTAATGATGCATAATGCTTCCTTTTGTCATTCCCCCCTCCCCTTCTGATTGAGATGGGCACCCTTAAGCTGCCTGACAGATTCCTGAGTGCTGAAAATCACCACTCCAGCAGACGAGGAGTACAATGATGCCACAAATGAGTGCCAATGAAAGTGATAGATCTTTGAAATAAATTGCATACGGCTTCCAAATTAGATGTAATTGGAAAGTATCCATCAAATTTTGAATTTGGACTCAATAGTGACAGATAGTTAGTATAAAACATTGAATAGGAGACCACTTATGAAAAGTTAGTGATGGTATAAATGCATATGGAGGGGAGGGAACATAAAATATATTCAATGACTGTTTTTCTCAAATCTAAAAGCAATTAGTATGAAGAGTAAAATGGATTTATATTTTGCACACCTGAATGTGTATGTTTTAATCTGTATATGTGTGTCTCCTTATCTAGGCTATTTTCATCTCCCGACTTTTAATTTTCCAAATAACAAACTAAAAAGCTAAAACCACAATTAGGAAGAAATACTGTGATAGAATCTATATGCAAAAACATGGAAGTAAATTCACCTCTTATTTCTTTTTTTTAAGTCAAGTAAAGGTGAATATATTATAATATAGTAACAATTCAGGAAAGTTGATATCCCATAGGATTTAGGGGGGTTCCAAAGTGATTAGGAATTCTATATGCCTTTATCTTTTGATAGATTGTTGAAATTGATGTGTCCAGAAGAAAATATATTTAGACTAGAAAATGTATTTATTTTTATTTAATTTACCCATTGAATACTACCTAAGCATGATGGGTAAACCAAAGACTTGGAAAGGAAGTGGACAGATGATGGCAAATGGCAAAGAGCATAGGGAAACTTTATGGATGATGAAAAGGAGAAGAAAAATGATAAATGGTTGCAGTGGCAAGATTAGATGTCATATGGCAGAATGTAGTAGGATATAATATTAGAAGATAGGTTTAAACACATTCTGAATAGCCTTGATGGTCATTGAGGAAGTCTAATATTATTCAGCAGGTATATTAGATTGTGTTAAATATTTACATGAGTGATAGAAAACCTAGAATTATAATGGTTCAACTCAGTTAGTGGTTTGTTTCTTTTTTGCATATTTAGATAGCCCCTGGTTAGTAATGAATAGTTCTGTTGTCATCAGGAGCCTAGCTTCGTCATCCTCAACATATAGCTACAACTTTTTATCTTTTAGCTTACAGTGACATTATCTCCCTTCCACCTCTTAGAAAGGAGTAAAATAGAGATCATTTTTTATCCTTTAAATATTATTTTCAGAAAGTTGCACAACCGCTCTTGTTTATTTTAGCCAAAACATAACTACATCTATCAGCAAAAAAGAAGTAGATAGGCAATTTTTATTCTAACTGGCCACAAGGCCAGGTAAAAAATGGAGAATGGATTTCTGAAATAAGACTCAGTATAAAAATTTCTATTTTATACTTTATAACATGTTTGTTTGTGTGTTTTTTTGTGTGTGTTTTTTGTTGTTTTTTTAATGTAAAGGATGGACTTAATCTAAAGAAGAGACTAATCAGAAAGGGAGAATAGGTAAGACCCTCTAGAAATAGCCTTTGGTTAATTATTAATGCACATGCTAGGGCAATGGAGATAGAAGTTTCTATGAATTGAAATATCATTGAAGAGATAAGAATAAAATTTGACCCTTGCTGGTTTGGCTCAGTAGACAGAGCATTAACCTGTGGACTGAAGAGTCCCAGGTTCGATTCCGGTCAAGGGCACATGGCTGGATTGCAGGCTTCATCCCCAGTGGGGGGGGGGGGGGGTGCAGAAGGTAGCCAATCAATGATTCTCTCTCATCATTGATATTTCTCTTTCTCTCTCCCTCTCCCTTCCTCTCTGAAATCAATTTAAAAATTTTTTAAAAATAATAAAATCTGGTGATTTTCTAATTGCTGAGTATAAAAGAACTGAAGTCAATTGTCATTCTTAGTTTCTTATGCCAGTTATGGTGAGGTACCTAAGGGAATGACCATGAGAAAGAAATCTGATTTGGAACAGTTAAACTGAGAAATATCTAAGGGACCCTCATGTATGCTAAATATCCAGGCACTTAGGATGCAAAGATATAACTATGTGAGTCCTGTCCTAAAAGAGAACCTAAATCTAGTAGCAGCCAAAGTTCAGTTGAGCATGTGAGGTTTTTTTTTTAAAATACAAACAAGAGCCTTAATCATACATTTAGAATTATTTCATCTCTTAATTACATATTTATGAAAGGGGTGTAATTTCTTCTTGAGAGTATCTTTCTATAGTTCTCTGACTTTTCTAATCTTACCAAATTATTATTGCTTAATCTTTACCAAATGTAATTTATTTTATTGTGCTGTTTTGTATTTCTTTTTCAAATATTCTGTAGTATGACTGCAGGTAACATCTATTTCAAAAAGATACATGAAAATCAAACATTCAAAGCCATTTACTTTTTTTAAAAAAAATCCTCACCCAAAGATATTCTTTCATTGATATTTTTAGAGAGAGAGGTAAAGACAGAGAAAAATATTGATGTGAGAAAAACACATTGATTGGTTGCCTCCTGCACAAGCCCCCACCAGGGCCCACTCCAGGGAGGATCCTGCAACGGAGGTACAAGCCCTTGACTGGAATCTATCAAGGATCCTTTGGTCCACGGATCGATTCTCTATCCCCTGAGCCAAGACGGCTAGGACCAGAGCCATTGACTTTTTAAAGAGTTTTTATTTTTTTATTAGTAGATTTAGAAATTTAGATGCAAAATAATATTTGAACTTTGAAGATAATGCACTGTTGTCCCCTCATATCCAAAGGTTCTTTGAAACATTTTACATTTGTCAATTTTTTTTACAAGGCTAGGAGGCCTTTCCTACTCCCCTGCACCCACACTACTCTCTTTAAACACTTTTAAAATTTTCTTTCCAGTACTAACGTATAGGAAGAGTAAGTCTGAGAGCATATTTACCTTTATTGATACTATTAGACACTGGAGATAATATTTCAATCTGAAGACAAGGGATCGTCTTTAACTTGAGGAAAGTTTCTATTATTTCCCCCCACTGATGGCTCTGTTAGCTTATTATGAAACTCCACCTAGATGTCCTTTAGAGTCCCTCAAGCTCTACTTTTTCTGAATTAGCTTCTCTCATATTTTCTATCACTATCTTCTTTTAGCTATGGATTCTGGAAGGTTTCCTTGATTTTTATCTTTTAGGGCTCTAGTTAGATAATCAGGCTCAGGATTCTGTTCAAATGCAGCTGATTTCTCAACAGAAACTTTGCAGACCACAAGGAAATGGCACAAATATGCAAAGTAAGCAAAGACCCACAACCAAAATTATTCTACCCAGTGTGGCTATCACTTAGAATTAAAGGATTAATAAAGAGTTTCCCAGACAAGAAAAAGCTAAAGAAATTCATTACACCAAGTCAGTGTTACAAGAAAAGGTAAGGGGACTTTTTTAAGTAGAAAAGAAAATATAAAAATATATATGAACAAGAAAATATAGGGGGAAAAATTCTCACTGATAAAGGCACACACTTAGTAAAGGCACTCAATTAACCATGTAACAAGTTAGTACAAAGTTTAAAAGATAGAAGTAGGAAAACTGTGTGCTAATCATAACTTGTATTCACAGGATTTCTTTTTAAAATAGCTTCTTGCTTTTAACAAATTGATATAGTGTATATATATATATATATATATATATATATATATATATATAATATTCAGTTAAATGAAACTTCCTTTTGGGTTAATACTATTTTTTTTTATTTGAAGAGTTATCTTTAGCATTAATATTTTGCTCTAAAATTTCTGTTGCAATCCTTAGTTGATGATTTACATGCCATTAAAGAAAATTCTATGCTGATTAATTTAGGTGGTGGGCAAGACATTGTTTTTATTCTGAATTTGGATAGGTATTTTTTTCTCCAGGTAATCTTTCAAATGAGAGGAGGGGAGGACATAGGCCAATAGAAAAAAAAAAATAGATGTAGGTCTCAAAGTGTCTCCTTAGGTATTAGGAACATGGAATTAGTAGACAGGAAGTTCCACACTTCATCTTTGGACTATTCACCATGCATCAACCTCAATGCCACCTTTCTATACTAATATGGCCATTAATATTCATCTCCATGCAGTTTAAAAATCACAGATAAAATGAATTGGCCAGCACAGAGAGTGGAAAAAAATATGCCCAGAATACAGTTCTGCACTATTTATTTCAATTACAGGTCTGAGGTAAGAGTAGCAATGTCACCAACACAAAGGGTTGCAAAGGGACGTTTAAAGGAGAGCCTCATACACAGTTTTGATGAATTCTGGAGGCAACAGTGTCCGTAAAAGGAGAATGTGCCTGGGGAAAGGTAATAGAATGGACCTTTTTCTCTCTGTCATGGGAGTATGAAATGAAATTAGGACTCGGGGAAAAGAGAATAAGGACAGATGAGCCATTCAAGCATGGCATATTAAGTACGTGGGAAATAGGAATCCAGTCTCTCCCCATTTTACCTTCCCTTCCTCTTAGAGAATCTCAAACCTGTCATTGAAATAAATAGGGTGGAAGTACACTTGGGAGTATTACGTAAGCCTGGCCACCTTGCCCAGCTTCCTGCCTCCAGGCAGAATTGTAGTTAAATAATTCTGGACAGATGGATGCCTGTCCATGGAGAGCTGGGGCACAGTTATGAGTGAGCATGGATTCAGAAGTATGGTGTCAGTCTGTTTCCATCTGGAACTAGAGAATACCTTGGTGTGTACAAAGGCAGTAACCATGCTGTTCAAATGATACCCGGTGAGATTCCATTAGGAGGTAAGCTTCAGGAGCATTATATTTTCCATATGGTCCAGGAGTGCTGTATTTTAGGGCATGAACTTGTCACATCATGTCATTTGGAGGTAACTTACTTTCCCACAAGTGTGAGGACCAGGTTAAAGCCAGTTGTGCACTATTTTCATTGCGTGATACACATGGTAGATGACATCCCCATTAACCACACACCCAAGGCTTTGTTCCATTTCTGCCATGTTGTTCCCATTTAATAGAGTGAGTAACACCACACTTTACCCCTCGACTTTGGGAATCATTTGAACATTGAAAGAGTAATTAAATATCAGCTTTACTACTGATAAAGGTAATTAGGGAATAAACACATGGAATTTTCCATTCTCATCATGGCACAGCAATGCTCAAGCGTAGTCCTTGGACCAGCTCACACAGAGACATGTAATTGGAAAGTTAAAAGAGAAATATTTCTTCGTCACATTGAGTCCAACAGCAGCGTTAGTGAGGAATGAGTATTTACATATGCATATCGAAGACCAACATAAGATTTGACCGAAGTGTATTTAACACATTCAATCAAGATCAAAAGAAAATGCACACACTGTCAGGGCAAGCAAGTCCAAAAGGAGAACCAAAAAGCGATTGAATTGCAAAATCTTTTTCTCCCATTGTTCCCTTTCAGATAAGTTGTTCTTTGTTGGGTAAGATAAAGCAAATAATCTCTTCCCAGCAATTCTAAGATAATGGCTATTCTTATTCTAAATGCAAGAGTAGAAGTGCTAAAAGAAAAAGAGAAAAATGTTTACCATATTAAATACCTGTAACTCAATGTATAGCTCTCTCATGTAGAAAAGATAGTAGAACACAAATGAGTGAGGACAACAAGACTTTAAGGATGTCACTAAGTATTAACTAAAACAGTATTTTACCTGTGATGAGTTACACAGGGTTACTATACCTACCTTTAAGGCTATTAATGACAAATCACTAACTGGTTTAAGTAAACATAACTTTTCAAATAGTCATTTAATAATCATATTGGTAAAATGCTAGGAAAATATTCTCCAAAGAAAACATTTAAGTCAGAAGAAAAGAAAATGTTAAAGATACAAAATCTAATATATCTCCTAGACCCTTCTTTCTAACTCTGTTCACTGAAGAATAAGCATGAATTCTTTGCTCTTTACTGCTATAATATTTTAGCATTGAGATATAGTTCAGATATCATAAAACTCATTCATTTAAAATGTAAAATTCAATGTTTTGTAATATATTTACAAAGTACTGAAAACTTCTCCATTACCTAAATTTAGAACATTTTCATCACCCCAAAACAATTTTTTGTATCAATTTAGAGTCCTTCCCCACAAAACCCTCAACCTAGGGTAACCACCATTCTACTAGTATATTCTTTCTCTATAAACTTCCCTATTCTGGACATTTCATATAATGTGCAGGTATAAACCTTTTAATTTCTTCCTGGATTTGGTTTACTAGTATTTTATTGAGAGCTTTATTCATCTTTATTCATAAGGAATATTGATCTATCATACTCCTTTCTTGGAATATTTTTTTTCAGGTTTTGGTGTTAGGGTACTACCAAATTAATTATAATTAACAACCAAACTATTTAACAAATATATGTGAGTCTATGGCTCAGAAGTTTATGTACATCATAATGCATCTGTTATCACTACCAAAAATGAGGATCATATATATATATTAACTAAGCAAGTATAGATATAGACAGGAAGAATAGAAAAGGGCATGTTTTAGGAATGGGTCTTCTCCATGACCTTGTCCTACTCAGGGCACATATAATAATGAAGGCTTGCTATAGTACAATATATCGTTGGTATTAATTTAGTCCTGATTATGATTACAATTAATAAAGCATTAAAAAATACTACCATGCCAAACCGGTTTGGCTCAGTGTATAGAGCGTCGGCCTGCTGACTGAAGGGTCCCAGGTTCGATTCCGGTCAAGGGCATGTACCTTGGTTGCGGGCACATCCCCAGTAGGAGGTGTGCAGGAGGCAGCTGGTCGATGTTTCTCTCTCATCGATGTTTCTAGCTCTCTATCCCTCTCCCTTCTTCTCTGTAAAAAATCAATAAAATATATTTAAAAAAAAAAGTCTTTCTTCAAAAAAAAAAAAATTCTACCTAATCTATAAAGACTATTCTCCTAAGAATAATTATACAGAGTTTATTGAAGACGTAAGCTAACTGCCAAAGTGGAGAATAAACTTGAATTTCATTTCCCTCTTATCTCTCAGGTTGATTGTCAGAGTTTGGCCTTTAGATTAAAATATATTTCTTCAGATAATTAGCTTTCTTGAACTTCATTGCTGTTTAGCTTTCTCTTCTCCAGAGCACTTACTATTTTTTTGCTTAAATGTGTAATTTCATGACAATGCTGCTTCCTTTTCACTAGGAATATATAATAAAGAGGTAATACACAAATTAACGCTCACGCCCTCACAAGATGGCTGTCTACAACCAGACCGGCAAGGAGGTTAGTGAGGACTGATCAAACAACTGAACAGCAGGCTGTGTGGGGCGACCAGGCTGGCAGAGAGGGCAGTTAGGGGAAACCAGGCCAGCGGGGGGGGGGAGGGGGTGCAGTTGGGGTCAACCAGGCCAACAGGGGTTGCAGTTAGGGGAGATTAGGCTGGAAGGGGGGCAGTGAGGAGCAACTAGGCTGGTGGGCGGGGAAGTTGGGGGTTACCAGGCTGGCATGGGGGGCAGTAAAAGGTGACCAGGCCAGTGGGAGGAGGGGGGCATTTAGGAGTGACCAGGCCAGCAGAGAGGGGACAGTTGGGGGCGACCTGGCCCGCAACAGGGGAAGTTAGGGGCAATCAGGCCGGCATGCAGAGGCAGTGAGTGGTGATCAGGCCAGCAGTGGGGGGTAGTTAGTGGCAACCAGGCAGGCAGGCAGGTGAGTGATTAGGAGCCAGCGGTCCAGGATTGTGAAAGGGATCTCCGACTGCCTGTTTAGGCCCAATCCCTAAACTGGCAGTTGGACATCCCCCAAGGGGTCCACATTGGAAAGGGTGCAGGCTGGGCTGAGAGGACCCCCTCACCCCCCAGGCACGAATTTTGTGCACCGGGCCTCTAGTAAAAATAATAAAGGCATCAAAGATATACTAGCCAAAGGCATTAGTTCCCATCCATGCCTAGAGTGGAGTATGTGCTCATGAAAAGAGATATCATTGCAAGTCATACACACTGGCTAGGAAGTTAGTTAGTTGTCAAAACTTGATTCTACTACTAACTAAACAAGGACTCTGGACAATTTCTTTAACTTTTAGTAATGGTCCTTTGAACTCAGGTAACTAAATCCAGATAAATAAATCCATTTAAAAATAAACCAAACACACGCAAACAAATAAAAAGACAGAAAATTAGATAGTATGAAGTCAGTTTTTAAAAAAAATATTATCTATATAACTGATATTGGATAGAATTACTTCACTCTGGTTAAATGCAACATATTTATTGATTGAAAATATTTATTGAGGAATCATTAGGTAAGACATTCCTGACTCTTATAATTCTAAAATCACTATAACATTAATAATTAAAAAATGTTAAGATAGGGGTTAGGGGAGCTGGCTCTGCCTGGGGTTCATTCCAGGGTCTACTGATTACTACTTGTGTACTTTGAGAAAGCTAAGTAACCCCTTGATCTTTAGTTTTCTCACCTGCAAAAATAGGTTATACTACCTATTGTAGCCTTGATGGGAAGACTAGATTAATTAATGTGAAGTGTTTCTACAGTGCCTGGAACGCTCACTAAATATTAGGTAAATTATTTAATGTTTTATCTCCTGTAAGGCCGCCCTGAATGATTTCCCCACAATAAGGCTTTCTGCAGAATTTATTGTGCTGAATGGAATTCGCTGAAAATCTTTGTTAGGAGACTAACCCTTTTGTAATATGAATTTATAGCAAATGAAATTTCAGATTTTTGTATATTATAATTTTAAAAAATGAACAATACCGATGCAACATTTAATGGTGTGGAGGGATTGCAATGCAAACAGTATACTTACTCTCAAAACGTGACTGCCACTGAAAAGATGATTTTACAAAACATTGTGCTAGAACACAGTTTTTATTTTTCTACTAGCTGTTGCCTTAGCTCTGGACATCTATCTCATAAGTGTTCATTCAGAATGAAATGGTAGTACTTCAATGTAATTAGCATTTAGTGAGTTGCCACTAAGTGAGGAAGATCTGCTAAGGAAAAAGGTGTCACTCTCCTCAGGGTACTCTACTGAGAATGGCCAAATGGCCACTCATTTGGAGAGTTTTAGACATATTGTGGGATCTGCCTGTGAAAATGCTGATGCCCAGTTTGAGGACACTTCCCCAAGTGACATGTGCAAAACTAGAATATGAGTCTCTTCTGTGACATCATTCTACAAGGCACTAAAGTTGGCATAGGAATATGCCTATTCAAAACTCTATAACACTTCTTACCAGAAATAGTAATTTACTTGAGATCTATGTTCCCAATACTAAGAGTAGTCCCCCACTGCAGGGACAGCTTCAGGGGAGTGTCTTGTTTCTTGTCACAGCTGTGTGATCTTTCCCAATGGCTGGGAAAGTTCCTATGGTGCCAAACACAAAGGTATAATTTCCAGGTACAGTAGGCCATTACTGTTCTTTCCCTCATCTATAAAGGCACACAAAGAACAGACGACAGCCAGATGTATGATTGCTCATCAGGCTGAACCAGCCCTTCTTGTGTGTCTCAGGCTGACAATAAAAAAATGCATATGAAGAACTTAAACATGTAGCAAGGAACTTTTTCAAATGGAATAACGTTGAATATGTAGAGTAATTTTTATATTAGAATTTATGGCCAGAGTCATTCTTGTCTTCTACATTCATATCCATTCTTTGAGCAATTTAGTATTTTAGATCTCAGAATTTTGCATCTACTAAATGACATTTCAGGTGTACATTATAGGCTCTTTGAGCTGGAATACATGCTAATGGTCACCGGACCCCCTCTTTGCTAAATTGAGATTTAAGGGCAGAGAAATGAGGCAGCCTTAGCAAGGTCACGCAGTGAGTTATCAGCAGAACTGATACTGAAATACAAATGTTCTCAATAAAAATGTAGTGTCATATCTGTTGCTCACAGCTGTTTTGATCTTCACAGTAACCTTTAGGTCTACAATTTGCAGACTATCCTTCAATTCTGTTTCCCTGGAGCACTATACTTTATCCCTGGAGATAGTTTAAAGGTCAAGGTTTTAACTGAAACTTTTTCCAGTATCTTTAAGCATAGATAGTGGATTTCTTCTCTTTGCTTCTTTAGTATTTGATTCTTATCTCTAACATAGCATTTCTCTTATCACATTTCAATTATTTATATATTGGTCTATCTCCAGCCGCACCTGGAATGTTTTGCTGTCTAAATCTCTGTTTGTTTGTGTATGTTTTTCCCCAGTACCTTACTTGGTTGTTGGTGCTCAAAAATGTTTTCTGAATGAATGAAAGAATGAATGTCCTCACCTGGATCTCTTACACTGGGTATATCCCAGCTTTCCTTGTCATTGCCATAAAACTTCTATAAGAATACATGACAGGAGTCAAGTTCATAAACTCAATACGTTCATAATGGGACACTTTGTAATGACTACCACAAGAGGGTATTAGATAATCCATCTTTTTGTGAAACACAATGGGCGACTGTATGTTATAAAGAAAATTGATCTACTATTACTTTCACACTACACTTTCAATGTCTGGAAAATTCGCACATTCATTGTCTCATTTGATCTTCACAACAACCTGTAATAGAGTCAGGAAAGATATTATTATAACCTTGTCACAGATGAGTTCAATAAGACTCCGATAATTAAAAGGATGCAAGTCTGAATTGAAGCTTTTTGACTGCAAAATTAGTTCTCATTCAATTCAAATCGGATACCCTTGTTACACATTTGAACTCTCCAGAAAGATAAATCTTCACATGAGTAAGTTTTCTAAATCAGTCAAGGTTCTTTGAGTTGCAAATCATGGTCACTCAGCTCAGCCTGCCTAGAGCAAAAGAGAGAATTTATTGTGTCACAAAAATAAATACCCTAGGGGTGATTTCAGGTACCCTCAGTTCTATCAACTCAGATTAGGTTATCAGAAATAATAATGTTGCTTTCCTCACTTTTTGAGTAATCCTCTGAGTTGGATTTAAACTCAAGCAGTGTCTTCCCCTTGAATGTTCAAAATAACTGTGAACAGTTACAGAATTCTCACAATTGGTAACCCATGCTGTGGTCATTGAGCAAATATCTAAGCCCCTGCCATTCAATGGCCTACCCTGCGTCATGTGTCCATCACTGACACAGTCACTGCAGATTTGAAAAATAGGGTTGTGTGACTGATGACACCTGGATGAGGGACGGATTTGCTGGAGCTCATTGTCACAACAAACCCAGCACAATGACTTAGGTCACAGCGGAGGGAGAGTGCTTCCTCAGCAAAAAACGGAAGTGCTGTTTCCCGGAGAAGGGGGGATGGACCCTGGGCTAATTGAAACAACAGCATCCTCTAGAGCAGCAGTTCTCAACCTGTGGGTCGCGACCCCTTTGGGGGTCGAACGACCCTTTCACAGGGGTCGCCTAAGACCATCGGAAAACATATATATAATTACATATTATTTTTTTGATTAATCACTATGCTTTAATTATGTTCAATTTGTAACAATGAAATTGGGGGTCACCACAACATGAGGAACTGTATTAAAGGGTCACGGCATTAGGAAGGTTGAGAACCACTGCTCTAGAGTATCTTTGAAATCTTCCAACATTACCAAATGTAACCCTGCTGACTTTCTTTGACATGTGTTGGTGGGCAGGCCATTTTAATAAAGGTTAAGTAACTTGAATATGAAGTCACTCAATCACCTGGTCCAAACAAAATCTGAGCAAACCTATCTTATCTGCTGCAATAATAAAAATAAAAATAAAATACCTACAGGAAAAGAGATGGCAGTTGTACACAAAAGGAACAGGCTCCCATCAGCCTGGTGTTTCGTCAGCAGAACTGTTGACTGACTGGTACAGCATCTATTATTTTTAGCTCTAAAGAAGGTAAAGCTACTATAGCTAGATTTTCAGATCACTGCAAGAGCTATAATATAATCACCATTTATTAATGTCTTTATTACTCTGGATGAATAAATAATACCCCTCAATAGGAAAATGCTTTTATCACTTGAAAAGTGAAGCAGGTGTATTAGAACATCATCAATAGAGAATGAATATGGAAATCTCTCCATGTCTTTCAAGTTACTTTTCAAGTGCAAAATACAATTTTAAAGGTGCAAGGGAGGGAGAAATTCACCGAAGTTGGAATATTATCCTGGCCTTTTGTTAATGATGAGCAGGATTTAGTTGAAAATGAAGCATCCATATCAATATTCCTTTTAGTTATATTTTGGTGACAAGTTCCTTCTAATTATAATGGGATTTTTGTTTAATCAGATGTTTATTTAAAAAAAACAGTTTGTAACTTAATAGAAAGAAAATGTATAAGAAGAAAAGATTAAAAAGTAAAGATTTTGTGATTTGGAATCACACAGATATGGGGTCGTTGATTCATCCATTAAAACAAATTTACTCAGCACTTATTATATGCCAGGCAATGTTCTAGGTGCTGAGAAAGCAACAGAGAACATAACAGACAACATCCCTACCCTCATGCAACTTACAGTCTAGTACAGGGCTTGGAAACATTTTTTTTTAATATATTTTTATTGATTCAAAGAGGAATGGTGAGGGAGAGGGAGAGAGGTAAAGAAACATCAATGATGATGTCTCCTTCACACACACCCCAATGGGCATTGAGCCCGCAACCTGGACAAGTGCTTTTGACCAGAATCAAACCCGGAAACTTTCAGTCCACAGGCTGATTTACTATCCACTGAGAAAAACCAGCTAGGGCAGAAACTTTTTTCCATGAAGATGTATATACATAATTTTGACTTTGCAGGGCAGATAGTCTCTGTTCCATCGACTCAGTTCTGTCATTGCAGTGCTGAAGCAGCCACCAATTATACATAGCAAAAGGGTGTGCCTGTGTTAAAAAAATAAACCTATTTAAAATAACAGGTAACCAATCATATTTGGCCTCCGGCCACAGTTTCCCAATCCCTGTTCTAGTGGGCTGCTGTACCATATAACTAGCTGTTATTGCTTTTTTTGCAAATTTGTTGTTGCAGTTTTAAGTGTTAGAACAGTAGTGATTTTGCATAGTTGTTGCAGGGATAAATGAAATAATGCATACCACAGGCCATATCCTCCTGGTGGAAACTTAATAAATATCATATGATTCTGCACCTAATTCCCTCATGTTACAGATTCAGAAGCCAGTAAACTGGGGAGTTCCGCAGCGAGTTCATTCAATGGTTGTTCACTTTGTTTCCTATCAGTGAGCACCTCCTTTGGAGCTGGGCAGCCAGAACTCTGCAGCCTCACCTGGGAAGTCCAGCTGCAGCTGGGGCCTCAGCAGAGCAGTTGCTGACAGAGCATCGTTTCCTGTGCTGGGGTCTAGCATGCTGACATCCCTGCTGCCACTGTCTCCCACTCAGCTGGTATGTTACAGATTGGGTTGCCTCTGGCAGCCTCTTTCCATTCAAGTACTACTGAAGGCTCATTTCAGATACATGTTCAGTCTGTACAGCTCTATGGAGCCATAGGGCATTTGGGTTAGAGCTTTTGCTCCTGGGCACGTAAATCAGGTTCTACATACAGGATGTGAGAGATGCAAGTTTGACCGATTCTGTTCGTAGGACTTTTGCCATCCCTGTAAGCCCAGACTGAGCACTTTTCTGCAGGCCTTGCTCCCTCTCTAGCCAAGAAGTTCATCTTTGATCTTCAGACCTTACTCCTACTTCCTTAGATTGACACTCCTTTTGGACAGGACCCATGTTTCATGTACCTTTAAGTCTCTTTCGCCCTTGCATGCATTCTTATTACAAGTTGAATGAATGAATGAATGAATGAATGAATGAATGAATGAATCAGTCTATCTGAAAACAGCCCCTTCTAGGGGCTTCCCAAAGCTTCCTGTTTATGCTTAATCATTATTGTTAGGTCCATGATGGCAATACAACTTGGAAAACAATAACCATTTAATTTTGAAGGGCAATACATAGGTTTGAATATAATTATCATCTGCAGATATTCCGAAGATGGAGTGAAGAGATAACCTCTTCTTTAGGTAGCAGGGCTTGAACTAGACAATTGACTATGGATAGAGTTTAATTGGTCAGAAGAAAAGATTTTCATATGGAAAGTAAAAGAAGAACAAATTCTGGATGTGGGGGGTGATCTTGGCATAAGTGAGGTAATGAGAGCAGTGAGGACACTTAGCTAATTATAACTAACTAGAGGCCCAGTGCACGAAATTTGTGCATGGTGGGGGGGTCCCCTCAGCCCAGCCTGCACCCTCTCCAATCCGTGACCCTTTGGGGGATGTCCAAGTGTTGGACATCCCTCTCACAATCCTGGACCGCTGGCTCTTATTCGCTCACCTGCCTGTCTGCATGGTCACCCCTAACTGCCTGCCCCTGCCGGCCTGATCGCCTCTCACTGCCTTTGCATGCCATCCTGGTTGCCCCCAACTGTCCCCCATGCCGATCTGGTCACCCCAAACTGCCCTCCGCTCCTGGCCAGATCGCCCCCAACTGCCCTCTCCCTGCCGGCCTGATAGCCACCAACTTCACCCCTCCCCAGCCTAGTTACCCCTCACTGCCACCCCTGCCAGCCTAATTGCCCCCAACTGCCCCCCTGCCAGCCTGGTCGTCCGACACAGCCTGCTGTTCAGTCATTTGGTCATCCCTCACTAACCCCCCTGCTGGCCTGGTCATAGGCAGCCATCTTGTGAGGGCATGAGGGTTAATTTGCATATTACCTCTTTATTCTATAGGGTGCTGGGATTAGAGAGAGATAATGATGAATGAGCAAGGTGAAGCCAAAATATATACGATTCCTCAAGTGCACATGGGACATTATTATTTTCAAAGATAGACCACATATAAGGGCACAGGCTAAGTCTCTACAAATTCAAGAAGATTGAAATTATAACAACTATCTTCTCAGATCACAATGACATAAAATTAGAAATCAACTACAATAAAAACAATCAGAAACTATCAAACACATGGAGGCTAAGGAGCATGCTATTAAACAATTAATGAATGGGTCACCAAAGAGATCAAAGAAAAAATAAAAAACACCCTGGAAACAAATGAAAATGAAAATACAATCCAAAATCTATGAGACACAATGAAAGCAGTCCTGAGAGGGAAGTTCATAGCACTGCAGGCCTACCTTAAGAAACAAGAAAAACTAGTAATAAGGCATCTAGTCCTACAACTTAAAGAACTAGAAAGAGAGCAACAAGAAAAGCTCAGAGTAAGTACAAAATATATCCAAATCTTTGGATGTGTTCTCGCCTGCTCTTCCATCCACACAGTGGCCCCACACCAAAATGTGTGAATGGAGATAATGGTCAGTTAACCATTGCACATATATATGTGTATATGTGTGTGTGTATATACATATATATATTATACATAGTAGAGGCCTGGTGCACGAAATACATGCACTGGGGGGTGGGAGTCCTTCAACTCAGCCTGCCCACTCTCACAATCCAGAAGCCCTCAGGGGATGTCCTACAAGCCACAGTCGGGCCACAGAGGCTCAAAGCAGGCGTCCCGTGTGTGTGTGTGTGTGTGTGAATGTGTGTGTGTGTGTCCGCTGGGGGCCTGCCCCCAGCCATACTGCGGAGGCTCGGAGCAGGCACCCTGAGTGTGTGTGTATGTGTGTGTATGTCTGCTGGGGTCCTGCTCCCAGCCACATTGGAGGCTTGGGGCAGATGCCCCATGTGTGTGTGTGTGTGTGTGTGTGTGTGTGTGTGTGTGTCTGCTTGGGGCCTGCCCCAGCTGCCCTACAGAGGCTCAGAGCAGGCGCCGTGTGTGTGTGTGTGTGTGTGTGTGTGTGTGTGTGTGTGTGTCTGCTGGGAGCCTGCCCCCAGGCATGCTGTGGAGGCTCAGAGCAGGTGCCCCGTGTGTGTGAGTGTGTGTATGTGTGTGTGTGTGTGTGTCTGCTGGGGGCCTGCCCCCCAGCCATGCCTTGGAGGCTTGGAGCAGGTGCCCCTCTGTGTTGATCTCTCAGGCTCTGGGCCATGCCTGCGTGTTGTTCTCTCAGGCTTGGGGCCACCCCCAGCCCCTCCTCCTGAGCTGGTCGTGATCCTCACGAAGTCCTGACCTCATTTGCATTATATATATATATATATATATATATATATATATATATATATATACACATACATACATACATATATATATATATATGTATACACACACACACACATATATATATATACATACATATAAATAATTGTTGATACCTATTATCTGTAAGAATGTCTACTACATCAATGCAAATAGAAATATATGCCTAATCTTTTCATCACCTTCCTGCTCTTTTCGGCTGAACTCTTTCAAAAATATCATCATCAATTCAAAAGGCTTGTATTTGTTAAGCAGGTAAAGTGGATGTGTCAACTTCCAGGAGTTTTGGTGCTCTCACCACTTAGGTGGTTGGGTGCTCTCACCACTTAGGTGGTTGGGTGCAGGCGGGGGATGTCTGCCCATGCACTGCCTCTGAGAATGGAGTTAAGGCAGCCGCACCCTGAGAAACATATGCTCCTAGTTGGCTGCCTGGTTACCCTGACTGAGTCCATTAATATAAACCATAAACAAAGCCTGGGTGAATGGAGCTGGCCATTTTGTTGCAACATATGGTGGTGGCGTCCCAGATATTTTTATCTTACTGCTACCCAGATGTTTAGCTCTCCTGACACTCAGCTTTATCTGGCAGGCAAGGCGGTAGAGAATGTCCTTGTGGATTTGGGGAGAAGCATGCTGTGTTCTTTTGTTCAGCACCTTGTAAAAAATAGGCTAGCAATCAATTAATAAGGCTTCTAAGGTACCTTTTAAAAATATTGTTGCATTTGTTTTACTCAAACCAATAAATCTCTATCAATTTATCATTCTCTTCCTCCTTCACTGTCCTCCCTAGAAATTTTTAAAACTCAAGCAGAATAAAACAGGCCTCCAACACATGTCTTTTCATGAACACAAATATAATAGTTTAGCCAGGATTGTCGAGATGGCCTGCTTATTTTTCTTTTCAGTTACACAGTGCTGGCCATTCAGTTCTATTATGTTCGGCGATAATTTTGAAGAACAATCTATGCATGAACAACATTCTATTTTGTGGGTACAATCAGAAAAGATAAGTGCAGGTCTGGCATCCTTTCCCCAGCCAACTGGGTCCTTAGATTTGTGTTGATAATCATGGTTTACCACTGCTTCTAAGGTCCCCTGGGAGTTTTTTGTTTCTGACTCTTAGTCTTCACAAAAGACTGTTTTCAGACCCCTCCACTCACTGCACATTAAGCGATTGTGTACCTTGCAACATTTGGAGCCATCCAGGGAGATGAAGATGCCCTCGCTTCAGCTATTTCTGCCTCATTGGTAAGGTTAGCAGTTTTCACACACTTCCAGAGAGCAGGAGAATGGCGCTTGCCCTCCCTGAAGCCCCTGCCCAAGCTCGAGGGTAGGTGAGAGATTATTTAAGCAATCTCCTAGTAGGAAAGAGGACAGTGCTGAGGATAATAACATGTTGTGTCTTCTTGGAGTATTTCATCCCAAGATTTCTATGTGCATTGCTAACATTCTACTCACTAATCCTAAGTGTCAAGCATTATTATCAACATTTTAGAGGTGGGGGGCTGACCATGAGAGTACAGGGCAATCTGAGGTCTACGAATCATCGTAATATCTCAGTTGATGGATTTGCTGAATTTCCACCTAACGTGTCAGATAGAGAAAATGAGGAAAGACCACTATTTTCATATAGCCTGAACACCTTCTCTGCCTGTTGGGTGTGTGTGTGTGTGTTTAACTTTGGAATCAGTTCATCAAGCATTATTCATTCAATTTTCTAAAAGACCCTCATCTTCAAATTTCCTGAGCCAATTATAGTTTGACAAAGCCAGTCCTTTATTCCTTTTTGAAATATTTTATTTTCCTGGTTTTCAGCACTCCTCACTTTCTTGGTGTTTTTTCCTGTCTTACTAATTACTCCTTATCTGCCTTTTCATCTTTCCAACCTTTATTTCAGTCTTTGAACCATTTCTCTCTATGCATTCTCTGGTGGCAATTTTATAAGTCTCATGAATTTATATATCCAGAAACTGTACATATTGTGTGTGTGTGTGTGTGTGTGTGTGTGTGTGTGTGTGTGTGTGTGGCCACACCTGTCTCATCAGTCTAAACCTCTCCTATTTGTGGGCCAGGAACCTTGTTACTATAATTCAGCACCAAAACTAGTGATTATCTGATTTTTTCCATCTTTGAACTTCCTCTAACTCTTTCTCCCCAACCAACCCAATTTGGTGGAAAGTCAGGGATTTAAGATTTATAAGCCCTTATACTCTCCTATCTGAATTTTCTATAGTCTCAGAAATAGTTTCCCTGGCTTTTTTTGGTTATTATTTATTAGTTTTTCTACTTCCAAACAACCATCTCATCCCCATGTCATATTTGATATCACTAATTCATGGCTTCAACTACTTCTGTGTTTGCATCTTCGGAAGTGTGACATCAAGCAAGGTTGTCATTGCTGTGTTGCCTATAATACGTAATAACATTTATGTATAATATATAGTAGTTACAGAATATAATGTAAAATATTTAGAAACAGCATATTGTCAAAATAGATTATATACACAATGAAACCCTTAAAAACAATCAGGAAACTATAGCTAACTGTATCATGTATGCTATTTACATAGTAAGTGCAAAAGGAAGACACAGACAAATATATAATTCCACTTTGGTGTCAGGTGGGTATGAGTGTGTGTGTTGGAGAACATATGTAGTACAGTGATTTAAATAATTACCTCTATATTTTATTTTATCAATTATGCTATCTTAAATTTTTTACAAGGAGCATTTATTATTTCTTACATAAAACAAAAGTGATTTTTATTCATTTAAGATAATAAATAAGTCTATTAATTCCATGTTCAGTGCTAATGTGGGCCCATTTATTGTATGTCTCTAGAGAAAATAATAACCCTTTGAAAATGCATTCTTGTTTATGGTTGCTCATTGTTTGGGATTATCAGTCAAGGGATCTTTTGACAAAATGAACATGGAAAATTCTTTTGCATTATCATGTGAATGGATGTCAACCAGTGTATAGCCAATCAAAGGATAAAAGTAAGATTAAAGTGTTCAGACAGAAATTAGAGAGTAGATTCTGAGAAAACATGGAGATATCCACACATTATTTATGTAGAAAGGGCCAATTCATATGAATACACTGCAACTGTAGTGAAAACAGTTTCAGCACTTTGACAGGTCCTGTCACTTTTCTGCAATTCTTACCTGGTAATGGAGATTTTAGATGGAATTCTCCAGTCTAGGTGGCATAGTGTTTTACCACAATGCTAAGAACCAAAGGGAAAGACTAATGCATGATTAATGACTGTTTTCTTCAAGACATTCTTCCAAGGAAGAACTTTTATTGAATGGAGTGCTTAGGTAGGTGTTAACATTGTGCATTGTGAGTGGTCAGGACAGGGGGAGAGGTAAGTTGTGTGCGGGAATAGTCAGAAAAGAGATTTTAAGAAGGTGTTGGAAATCAACCTGCATCTTAAAAGACAGATGCATCAATGTAAAGTGAGTGTTCTGGGCAGGATGAACAACAATGGGGATGCCAAGGAGACTGAAATTGAATGACATATGTGGGTGAGTTAATAGGGGATATAACTGACAAAGTATCAGTGTTATGTGATAGAGTTAAAAATTATGTCAGCTGATATGCCTTCCCAATGAGATTGAGATGCTGGTAGAATCAGTGTTCTCATCTAGTTGAGGGTGGGGTAACAAGAAATTGAGGTGACTTTTCCCTTTAAAGATTTGGCCAAACTTCCTTTTACCTGGTCTGCATGTATTAGTTGTGGCCATTCTACCTGGTCTATGGCATTAGTTGTGTCCATTCTACCGTACTTTGAGTTATCTTAGCACATTGAAGATGGGCTTAGCCCTCTGCAATAAAAGGTCCTAAGTTGCAGTCTAAACTCTGTAACTATTGAAAAGTGAGCATCACATGTCCCAAACTCACTTTCCCTATCTGTAAAATGGGGGTAATAGGTTTAGTTGTGATATTGCTATGAGAAGGGGAAATGCATAACAGGTATTTAATACAGTTCTTGGGTCATGGTAGAGATTCCATATATGGTAGATGAGAAAATATTTTCCCAGGTATTTAATACATTTGGGGGCTTTTAATGCCAAATTTAAGCAAAAGGAGACATGGAGTTTGGAGAAATGGAGAGGAAAAATAGGAGGAGGTAGAGATGGAAAAGGAGAAGAGAACAGAAGGAAAAGTGCTATACCAGGCATAACTGGGCCTGTTTGCCTAGCAAGGCAGCACTGAAAAATCTCAAGATACTTTATGGTTAAGATTTCCTGGTTGTTATATATTTAAGGTAATGTTACATATTGATTAGAGAGAGAGAGCAATAGAGGGTAGGATTTTTAGCAGTGGAAAACAAGAATGGAAGTGATCTGAGCTCCAAGTTAAAAATACTTTCTGAAGAAAAGTAGGAAGGAATGTCTGTTCTGACCAGCCAGTTATAGTGAGAAGCTGTCTTTCGCCCCTTCCAGAAACTACAAGGCTCCTGAGTCTTTTGGGAAGGCAATGACACCCATAGAAGAGAAGTGAAATGAGTTCAACTAACCATATAAATTTTGGCCTTCTTTTTATCCATTGTGTCTATTGTAGTAGCAGCTAGTGTTGAAAGACTGGAGATTATTGCAAATGACTCTTTTCCTGTGCTTCAAATTGTACTGCTTTTCCACCAGAAAGCATTTTTCTAGGACATTGATAATCCTTCATCAACCTTCTCCATAAGCCTCTCTATTCCTGCATTTTCTTTCTTTCTGAGATTTCTTATCAGTGCCCGCCTACTGCACAGTAATTTTTGTGCGAACCCTCATGATGTGAAAACCGAGGAAAATCTTTCTGGAATCTTTTAGAAGCTATGATTGATGTAAAGCACAATAAAAGCACAGCTGGAATTGGAGATACCGACCTCTGTTTTTGGCTCCGCATTGATGAGGAGGGGGGATGGCAAGCTTTGTTTGCTCCTGAATGTGAACAGAGAGCCAAGGTGAAGCAGGCTGCCACTTGGGAAAATACTTTGGAGCAATAACTGTACTTTGAAACTAATGAGAATAATGTTTAGATTAATAGCTCAGGTCACATTTCATGTATTATATTTAACACTGTGGAAAAAGAGCAAAGGGGGAAAGTTGGCATACTCTTCAACAATCTGTACACATCACTAATCAAAGGACACATTTGAATGTTCTTGAAAAAATGCAATGCATGCTAAATGAAACCTCCTACAACTCATTCCATTTCTTCTACACGCTTTTTCCATCATCCTTTAAAATTTAGGCCAAATTACTTTTTTCAAATATCTTTTTACGAAAGATTTTTAAACCCTTTTCAAGGGAAAGGGTCACAGAGCAATTTGAGAATATGGAGAAAACCATATATCCTAGTCTTTTAGAAGTTTACACACCTTTACACACACACACACACACACACACACACACACACACAGATCTATTGTAAATTCTTAACTCAATGAATGTTAGACAAAGAGTTACTTTTCTAAAGCAAGTACAATGTGAATGAAAATAAGCATATCTAACAGTCAGGATCAATGAAAATATTCAATAAGTAAAAGTGACTTCAGAATTCACCACAACTCAATAATTATTAGTAGCAACTGTTTTGTTATTATTGTTGTTGTTGTTTTCACTTTTTGAATATTGTTTTCAAAAATTGGGAAGACAGATTTTTATTTTCTGCAATTATTTGTGACCTATTAATAGGTACTTACAGGTTTTACTTTACTTAGAAAAAAATCCATTTGTAAAATTATATTCCAAATGTGTTTTTAAAATGCACTTTAAAATTTTTAACTTACCAGATGTCAATCAAATTTACATCTTTTAAAGGTTGTTGTGAAGAAAACACAGAAAGCTTTTTCATAGCATGCTTGTCATTATTGAAGAATTGTCTTCAATATTAACAAACAAAAAACAATCTAATACTATGCTGTTTAGATAATACAGACAAGTTACAGTTAATAAAGTTAGTTACAGTTATTCAGTCAGTGTGGGGAAAGGTGAGCAAGCTTTAGAGATTATTAGCTCAAAACTTTTTTCCAGTTTCTATTTCTGGAATTCCATATTCTTCTAAAATGCCCATCTCAAGTAGTCATAGGGTTAATAAAGTTGCACTCTGCTCAGTCTCAAGAGTGGACATCTCTTCAGCTGGCGGACATTTCATGTTTTTTATTCTATGCCACCTTAGGTTCAAGGATTTTTGTATATCTTGCTGAGATGATGTTGGTTTTCATCTCCTGGATTCTTATCTACCTCACTACCATCCATCCCTGTGATTTTACATAATAATTTATGAGTTCTGATAAGACTAAGCTTACCTGGATCTATAACCCAACACATATGCTGGCTCAATGGCCCACTTTGTGCTGCTACAACCTCATTGTCAGCACCATACATCACTCTTGCCTGTCTGAGAGTTGAAAAAAAACACAAAACTATGATCGTAACTCATTAAGTACTTTTAGAGCCAAGACCTACTACAGCACTCTCCGTTCCCTCCTTCTTTTCTCTACTAATGACCTCATTGTTCCGCTGGCAATTGTGTAGATGAGCTCTCTGACATAAGTAAAGTGAGAAAGGTTTAGGGTCTCCAGCATCATTTACTGTGTTGCACTGGGACCCACACTCTTCTTTTTCAATAACACCACTCTTCCCAATTTCATCTTCTATCATGTAACACACATTCTGGAGTCTTTTATGACATTTTCATTTACAAGAACTCTTTTTCTGGTTGTCATTCCTGATGAATCAATTACATTAGGTTGAACTATTTTATTGTCTCCAATATCTTTCTTACAATGACATGTTCTTCCTATCATGGCACTTCCAATTTAAGCCTTCTGGATCACCATCCCCCGGATGCTGGACTTATTTGGGGGCACTAAAGACAGAGATTGACAGTAGGGTGATGGATGGTGACTACTTTGATCTTGACCTCACTGTTCATGAGGCAGGACAGCCAAACCTAGGATGAGGTGGTGACTGGGTTAGCAATGGCTTTCAGAACATTCTACCAACTGAAGAACATCACTTACTATAAACAAGGGGAAGACGATGGTAAGAGGAGTGAAGTTGCCCAGAAGCATGGAATGGGAGAGCAGGAAGGTGCTCTTAAACATACTTTCATCCAAACTGCATTCTCACCATTCTTATTTCATGGCATCTAAGAGAGCTAAATTCACTTGTCCAAAGTCACTTGGCTATAGTTAGACTTCCTCTCAAGGTCTCATGCTTTGAGAGGAAAGGTTATATACAAAACAGAACTAGCTTTAGTTCTCAACTTTAGATGTCTTTGGTTTTGACAACTAGGAAGCCAGAACAGGTCCATTCAGAATCACACTGAGAACTTTCATCCTCATTTCCAAGAGGAAACCTCCTGCAAGGGGGAGTGACTGTCTGCACAACTGAACTGGTTCGCCTGCAGTGCTCTTGCTCTGGAGGCTGCTAGAGCCTTTATAGTTGAGGCAGTCCTTTCTAGTCATTAGAGATTTAAACAATTAAAAGATTAATGGGTAAGTAGCTTACTCATAGAACATTTACTTCAAGTCCTTCATAATATATACAAATGAAAGCTCTTAACACTGATTTCAGTTAAGTACCTTTTCTCCCATTCTCAGATGATTTTTTTTCTTGTTACTTCTTGACCACTGTTGACTGCACCAAGACTCCTGAAAAACACTTTCTGTATATAATGATGAATAATACATGACTGGGCTCGAGGCTAGGAGTGCTGATCCTGCCATTTATTCAGCTGAATGACTTTATGCACGTAACTTGTTAGTTACTTAAGCGAAAGTAACTGAGAGAAAGGGGATTTTCTGCTCATGTTGCTAGGACTACAGAAATAGGAGATAGGTTTCTCAATTCTTCAAGTGAGAAATATGAAGCCACCTCCCAGAAAACATTTATATAAAGGCCACTACTTTCTATAAAGCAATTTACCTCCAGCTGGGTGGGAAATCTTACAACAGCTCATAAATTACTTTGTAAAATCATATCACATCAGACATTACAGTGACCTGAGAGATTAGCTATTTCAAATTAACTCATTTTACAGATGAGGAAACTTCGATTCACTGAGGACACTTTATTTGCCAAAGCCATATAACAAGTCTATAGCAGAATTATGACAACTCTTTCAGCATCACAAGCCAACTCATTAATTCTACCAGCCCTCTCATAATCAGAAAAATCCTATGTATCATCTCAGGGAATTAGAATTGACTAATCCAGGCCTAAAAATTGACATCCTTTGGGTTGGAATATAATAGCAGTTCAGAAACAACCAATTTTCAAGAGACTTTCATACTCTTCCTGGAGGCAGGCTGATATGGTATTCATAAGACACTTTTATTGATTTGAATTTTATTTTTTAGAAGGAAGCAATTCTTGGGAATAAAAGTCTTTGTAACCCACAGAGATTTCAAATATATTTTAGTGATGTTTGGCTTATCAAAACATCTTTATTAGATTTTTGAATCAGATAATCTTTGACAGTAGAATAGAAAATTTAGTATGTAGGTTAAAGATAAGTCATGTAGTGTAAGTTTTCTATCCAACTTTCCTTAAAATATTGGTGAAGCATTCCTCCCTATTTCCCCCCATTTCAGTTGTGGTATATATACACCACTATTTTGTCACTTAAATATGGTGGAAGTTGATTGTATAAGTAAATTCTTAGTAGGTTTTGGGAACTCTAATAGAAAGTGATTGATACCATAGGCAAAACCAACAGCACCCAACTATCAGAAGGAAGGAAAAAACTTGAACCAAAGAAGCATAATCCAAAATTGGAAATGGAGGAAATTTAAGTTAGTACAGCTCAAAAACAGAAGGAAGGCCTTTCAAAACTAAAAAGTAAGAGCAGGAAATTCAAAACATTTCTTGTGTGTCTCATAGTCATCCGTTTACTCATCTATTCAATAAATTCATTTTTGGACAACTGCTATGTACCAGACACTATTCTTAGCACTCAGGATACTCAGTCACTAAGATCCTTTCTTCTAAGAAGCTTCCATTGTAGAGCAGGGAGATAGACACTAAATTACAAACTTAAATAAGTAAAGTATATGGTTGATACATGCTAAGGGGGGGATCATGCTAAGGAATTAGTTGCTGCAGAAATAGAGGTGGACAAGGTAGGCCTCCTTAAGAAGGTGGCATTTGAGCAAAGACCTGATTGGGAGTGAGGAGATAGCTATGTGGATGTCTAGGGAAAGGGCTTCCCAAGTAGAGCAGCCACACATTACAAATTTCTCAAGGTGTGAAAACAGGTGGCATAATGAAGAGAAAACGTGACTGAATTAAAGTGAAGGAGGGGAGTCTGGGAGGAGACAAGATCACTGAAATAACTGCGGCTGTGATTGCAGAGAACATCTGAGTTAGGCTTGTTACCACCAGCATTAATCACCATATCTAGCAAAGAGTTAGTGCTAGTGCATGCTAAAAAAATGACTGAATAAAGAAGCAAGAGTATGGCTAGAATTTCATAACATTTCCTACCCTTGAAGTGGAAGGAGTAGGTGGGGTGAAGTGATACCTGCTACCCAGGCTGGCTAAATATCTGTAGGCATGTTAACATGATAATGAATTAGGTTTATTTTAAATATTTTTTTTAATCTGAAAGAGGGATCAGACAATAATTTAGTCCAGTTTTGCACATCATGAGTCAAAATAATTAGTATCCCTATGTCTAACTTGGTTGACTTATTTCTTTTTTTTCTCCACTATTTTCACTTGCCCCTCTTTTGATTGCTCTCTTCCCTTCAACTACCATTTCTCTTCCATTTTGACTTCTCACCCTGCACTAGTCGGAGCTTGTGGAACTGAAAATGTGTAGCAGTGGTCCACTGAGCTTTAAAGAGTTTTGGATTAATTGAGGCAAGGCAGAAAGCCCTGCACTGCATGCCTTTGAAACCCTATAAGCTAAGAGCAAGTACACAAGGAAACTTTCCTCTGGTTATCAAAAATGGCCCATCCCGTTCTACCTGTCTGTGTGTTCTTGGAGGAGTGTGCAAATTCCCCTGCAGGCTAAGCACATATAGAGGTTGATCCTTTCAGGGTTAATTTATCTGCCACTAACTTCACTAAGCAACCTCTAGTCCAGAGGTGATAGCATCATGAGTAAGAGAGAGAACTGGTTAGATTTTACCAGATCTCTCAGGATCTTAAATACCTATATGACTTAACACCTCCACACCATACATTTCTCTTGTGTGTGTAGGTGATGTGTCTTCATTTCTCCTCTGAATATCTACACTAATAAAAGACAAACATGCAAATTGACCGTACCTTTGATATGCCTTAAGCCACGCCCACCAGCCAATCAGAGCGACTATATGCAAATTAACCCAACCAAGATGGAGGCTGGCAACTACGGAGCTGGAGCAAGGAGGAGGCTTGGTTGCCCCAATGATGAATGAAGCCAAGCTTCCTGCTTGCCACAGTGGGCTCTGAGCTCCACTCAAAGCAACAGAGTTTCAATTAAGAAGGTAAATTGCCGGAGTCCAACCCCAGCAGGTCCAGAGGTCCCCAAAGGTGTGGATGGAGTCGGCGAAGAAGGAATGACACGGAGACAGCGTTCAGTTGATCAGCAGCCTAGCCAGGATCTCTAGCCAGGATCTCCAGCCAAGTTCTGGTCTGGATCTCCAGCGAAGTTCTGCTTAGGATCTCCAGCCAAGTTCTGTGTCCATGTTCTCTTGCTAGGTTCCCCAGGTTCTCCAGCCAGGTTCTGTAGCCATGTTCCCTCGCTAGGTTCTCCAGCCAGGTTCTCCATCCAGGTTCAGGATCTCCAGGTTCTAGTCATGTTCTCTTGCCAATTTCTGTAGTCAGGTTCAGTCCAGGATCTTTTGCCATGTTCTCTCCCTAGGTTCTGTCTCTAGGTTCTGAGGCCAGTTTCTGTCCAGGATCTTTTGCCATGTTCTCTCCAGCGAAGTTCTTCTGTCTCTAGAGAACGTTCTGTGTAGGTTCTGTGCCTAGGTTCTGTCTCTCTTGGTCTGTATTCTAAGTTCTGTCTTCTAAGTTCTGTGTTCTAAGTTCTGTGTTCTAAGTTCTGTGTCTTGCTGTCTTGTTACATCTGTATTTATACCAGTTGATTCAATCCTATCAATCTCTATTACAAAGGTTAGGGCGTTTCTTATCTCCATTCCAGGGAGTAAAGATTATGTAGCTTAAGCATGATTGTTCATAGTTAAAGTGATTAATTACCCGCCTGGCACTTAGTTGAGGGTTTTATTCCCTCCCTAACTTCAGGGGAAAATCCCTACTGGGGGAAACAACCTTTCTCAGAGAGGAGACCTTGGTTAAAACACATAGTGCCAAGGTGAGCAAACATATTAAGAACAGTATGCCATATATGCCAGGTCCTTTGAAACAGCAAGGATGGACCGGCTCCCAGCAGTAAATAAACCCCAGATACCTGCTTTCAGCTGGCCATGGCCACGGAGCTGGAGCGAGCAGGAAGCTTCCCTCCCACCAGCTCTGGCCGGCTCTGAGCTCCTCTCAAGGCTACAAAGTTTCAATTATAGAAGGTAAATAAATCCCAGAATAAAGAAAAAAAAGAGAGAGACTGGGAGCTTTCGTCACCAAGGGGCTTGCCAGCCTGAAAACAGCCCTCAGCCCCTCACCCAGGCTGGCCAGGCACCCCAGTGGGACCACCACCCTGATCCGGGACACCCTTCAGGGCAAACCAGTCAGTCCCCACCCATGCACCAGGCCTCTATCCTATATAATAAAAGGGTAATATGCAAACTGACCCTAACAGCAGAACGACTGGGAATGACTGGTCACTATGACACACACTAACCACCAGGGGGCAGACGCTCAATGCAGGAGCTGCCCCCTGGTGATCAGTGCGCTCCCACAGGGGGAGCTCTGCTCAGCCACAAACCAGGCTGACGGCTGCTAGTACAGCACTGGTGGTGGGAGCCTCTCCTGTCTCCTCAGCAGTGCTAAGGATGTCCGACTGCAGTTTAGGCCTGCTCCCTGCTGGCAAGTGGACATCCCCCAAGGGCTTCCAGGCTGCCAGAGAGATGTCTGACTGTCAGCTTGGGCCTGATCCCTCAGGGAGAGGGCCTAAGCCAGCAGGTGGACATCCTCCGAGGGGTCCCAGACTGCAAGAGGGCATAGGCCGGGCTGAGGGTCCCCCCCGCTAAGTGCACAAATTTTTGTGCACCGGGCTTCTAGTGAGGCTTATAATAACCTTGGAGGGAGCTGGAGGTTTTTCAAGTATTTACCTTGATAGCATTTGGACTGTCAATGCTCTGATCCCTCCCTCCCCACTTCTACCTGAAAGAAGAAGCAAAGGCCAAAGTCTACCCAGAACATCTGATTTCTAAGATGATATTTTTGGTATTTGTTATTATTGGATTAATGCTTGGTCATTGAGAAAAATACACACTATGTAAAAGAATAAAATTAAATGTAAAAGCTGCCAATTCAAGTTCCTCATCCTCAGATGTTATTGATGTTAACAGTTTAACATGAAACCTCCAAAAATTTTTTTCTATTCTTAATCAAATATAGTATACTTATAATTTTTTCAATAATACATTCAAACCATGCAGACTGGTATGCCTTTATTCACTTGACATCATTCCATGTTGTTGCATAGAGATCTTTCTCCTTCTTTCCAATGATTAAGTAGTATTGCTTGGGTAGATTTCTGTAAGGTATTTAGCTGGTCCATTTTATTATTATTATTATTTTAATTTCAGAGAATAAAGGAGAGGGGAAGAGAGATAGAAACATCAATGATGAGAGAGGATCATTGATCAGCTGCTTCCTCCATGCCCCCTACTGGGAATCGAGCCAGCAACCTGGGCATGTGCACATCATCAAATTGTGACCTCCTAATTCATAGGTTGACACTCAACCACTGAGTCATGCTGGCCAGGCTAGCTGGTCCATGTTTTATGTTACTTTCACTTTATCATTATTATAAATGATACAAGAAATTCCTATGCATACATATCTGTGCATTGAAATCAATCCAATGATGACTGAAACCTATTGAAAGTGCTTTTAAAGGTATTTCATGTTATTTTTAAAAAGAACTGTAAAGAATAAATCTATAGGAAAGGAGCTGCAAAACACTTCTTATTTCATGCATCTCCAAAATACAAGCCCTGGCTAGAAGGTGAATCATGCTTAATTACTTTTCTTCTTCTTGGAGTAGAGGCAAATTACAATAAATTAACAGCATTTAAGGTTCTTCAAAAATAAAACATGAAAGAAAATATGACTCCTCTTCAATTTGAAGTTTCACTTAGAACCCTGCCATCACCAGAAGGTCCTTGTTAGCTCCTGCTTCACTCCAGTGCCAGCCTTAAAAGAAACTCCAGGTTTCTCAGAGCAGTTGTGCCACAATTTGTGAAGGACGCTTACTTTCACAGATCTATGAAAAGATTAATTACGCTGATTTCCACTCCGCTGTATGGCAAAGATGTATTTTACTTGTGTGGATTGTAAGGCCTTCCCTATCTGGTGTTTCATTACTAGCCAATTTCATCTAGTGATTTATTTGCTGATAAGTGTTTACCTACTGGCTTTCCTACCACCTTAAAAAAAGCATATATGTAATATGAACATACACACATACCAGAATAAGTTAGTTATAAATTTTACTGATGATGTGCATATGCAAAATAATTATTAATGGAATATGCAATACACTTTCTTCCAAATAGCTAATTGATTCTCATATAATGCGCTCATTGATTTTAGCCAAACTCTTGTATTCATAGTCAAGTTCTTTGCATTGCACGTGAACGTAATTCCAGCATGAATGTTGGTTAATATTTTAGCTATATTAACAATGAAACAAAAGTATCAGGGTGATGTAACTGAGCACAGACTTAGAAAGAGATATGCAGTAGCATACCATTAGGCAGTATTATTGCCATACATAACAATAGCCATAGATAAAAGTAAAAAAACAGTAAAATAATTGGGATGTGATTAAATATAAATTTGTTTTTTCTTTGTTTTTTATTGTAAGTGTATTTCTTTTAATTTTTAGTAATGGCTGTTTAATAACTGACTCACAAAATTCTTAAAAGTTTGGTACCTATGCAAGCGGCTCCAGGTCACTGCCAGTTAATATCCCATCACTTCACAAAGGATGAAATCAACTACTTTCAGAACTGTCTCTCAATGACTTTCAAGGTTAATAGGCGAGAAGAGCTTTAGGCTCCAGTCATACAAAGATTGGATGGAGTTAGCATTGTTGGTAAAATGAACCTAATGGACTGAATTTTTTAAAGTACAAGAAAAGATGACCTGCTTTGCACAAATCTTGAGATTCTAGCAAGACCCAACTGGGTAATTTAGAATAATCAAACTGAAACCAGTAGTAAAAGAGGACAATAGCCTATGGAAAAACATATCTTCTAACAAGAAACCGCCCTTAAACCTGGCAATGCGTTCAAACTGAAAACGGTTCTTTGAGTTTAAAGTTATTTCAAAATTTTACACTTTTTTGTTCCAGGCTTAGGGAAATCTAAAATAATGAATTCCATCTTCCAATAAATAAATATTCAAACAATGAGATCATTCCAGTGTCCCCTCCCATTCTTTCATTCTATGGTAAGTTCAATCACATCTCACCAATATACTTCCTTATTTCTTCAATTATTTGGGGGACAAGGAGCACCCTCTCTCATCTGTGTCCTTGAAACACTTTGTTTCTTGTTTGTGGTGATCATTATATATTACTATAACTTCCTTTACACTTACTTCCCATTTCACTTGTAAATGCTGTACTTTTCTTCAACTTGAACTCAGTGAGCAAATTATATGGTTTTGTGTGTGTGTGTGTGTGTGTGTGTGTGTGTGTGTGTGTGTGTGTGTGTGTAGATTAAATATCCAATTGAAATAAGATTAGCATTAACTGCCCGGAATTTATCTGAGAGACGAGGGAGGATACCCATTACAGATCTAGGACAACCATGAAGCGGTGGGCTGGCTTCCAAGTAATGTGGTCTCACCTTGACAAGGAGGATGACATTGCAGATTCTCCGCACCATTTTGCTTTTTATGTTTTCATTTAATGGTGTGACATCCTATGAAAATGATCATTATTTTTTGTTCCAATTTTCCCTCCGAAGCCGCTTTGACACAGATCAGTGCCTCTCAGTGTCGTTTTTTATGGAGCTGCAACATCAGAAACTGACAGCTGGAAATCTTAATTGGTCCAGTGACAGAAAATGCAATGACTGCTCACAGTGACTTATTTTATCTGACCTTGTGTTTAACTCAAAGGTAAATTTTTATCTCACGGTTGGAAAAGAGAACATTGTGGGGTGATGAGTGGGGCAGACGAGCCAGAGAAAGCCCGTCTTTGGGGGGAAAAAATGCTACTGGTTTGGGGGCTGTTATTAAATTAAGGTTTAAGTGCCGGTCTTAAATAATGGATACCAGTGGTCTCCTTGGCTATTTAAACTGCCAACCTTTCTGATGTGCCTATCATTACAAATGGCAGCAGGCACCAACTGCAGCATGGAAGGTTGCCCACAAGTGACAAGCCAAAGGTCCTGTCACAAAGACCACCAGGCAGCTGTCAAACATACTAGCATTTGATCATTACTGATGTCTACTATGCCCTCTCATTGGCTGGAGGCAGCTTGAATGGTAGCATCGCCTTGGAACAAATGTGGCAATTGATTTCAGATCACAGCATCTGGGTTCCTTCAGTTAAGCTCTCTGAAGTTTCTCATGTACTCCTCAATCTCCTTGCCCTTAAAAACTGTGATTGTATTTTAACTGTAATTAGCTCATTCAATCCTTCAATTTAAAAATGTGTAGATTTATAGTATTTGCTTGACTGCTCCAGGTGTTGGCTGGTGTTGACTGTTTAGTTGTTTGCATCTTTCTGATGTTTACTACTCTTCGTAAGCACTTCAGTAAAACTGTCTCTCCCCTTTCCTCTTGATCACATGCTTGCATCTGTGTCAATGGGACTGCTTTTTATTAGTGGAAAGCACAGACCTTATTTTGTGTAGGAGGTTTTACATCTGTCTGTCTTTGCTCTTCTGCCAAGGGAAAGTCAAAGTGAGGAAAGTAGTCGAATGAGTCACCCATCAGCATTTATTCTGAAGGGTGCTGGCATTATTACTCCGCATTACGGCAGCATTGGCTCTGATAACCGCGTCATGATTGAAGGTGCAAATAAATTTAGCATTTACTATCTTTGAGTAGCTGACAGACTCTAACCCATGTTTTGCTGTCTCAAGATTTTCCTTCTTCTGGAAATAGAGAGCCTTCTCCCTTTCATCATTCCAGTAGAAGGCTTCTTACAGGCATATGGTATAAACTTCAGAAAGGCTTGATGAAAGAATAAGTGAATGAATGAATGAGTTAGTGGATAATGGAGTGATCTTGTTGGAGGAATCTGGTGCATCATAATTATATATATCATATATTTATGTTCCTTCTTTCTTGTAAAAGATATGCATTGAGTTCTATTATTGAAAAATAATGTACAGAATAATAAAGCCATAATATGTGAGACCTGGAAAGAACCTCACACATTCCCTATTCTATTGCATTGAAAAATCTGAGAACTTGCCCAAGATAGTACAACTAATAAAGGCAAAGTTTATGCCCTGCTTTCCTGTCTCTTCTCTTTCAACTAAACCATGCTGTTTTTTTAAAAAAATATATAGTTCATTTGAAAAGAAAAATTACTGGCTCTCAAAGCATATAAAAACTTCATCTAGATACTCCAAAATCCATTTGAAGGCATGAGGACACAGAAATTTGCCAAATGAGACTCCCTCAAGTGATCATTCATCCATTTAACAAATATTGAGAGCTCATTATGTGATGGGCATTGGTCTCTGTGCTAAGAATATATATATACACACAAAGATAGGCCCTGCCCTTCCCTCCCAAGCTTGCATTCTAGTTTACATTCAGAAATAGTGTTTCACCTATGTCTCTGTCAATCACTGGGTTTATGACTTGGGACAAATTCCTTAATCTTGAGCCTCATATTTCCTTGTCAGAATAACAAAGCCAGTATATCCCACTTTGCTTTGTTGTTGGAGGGCCAAAAAGGAATGTCAGTAAGTCACTTGGCAGAGTAGCAGACACATAGTAATAACATGACATAGAGTGGCTTTGTTTTAATCAATTCAGGGTATTTCGGTTGCCCTATTTCAGCCCTATCATTTTTTTCTCTTCTAAGAGATGCACCATGGTGCATAATGTAAGCTCTGCTCCATGCAATTCCTCACCTACTTACTGAATTCCAACCACACTTTATTTCTGTTCCACAAACACCCCTAGCTCCTTGCTTTAGTGTCTTTGCATCTGACGCTCTGGATAGAATATCCAGCCCGCTCAACCCCCACTTAGGCCTCCTACTGCCTTTTTTGTCTGCCTCATTCCTACTCCTCTTCTCTGTCACTTTAATTATCACTTAGTAAGAAGCCCTTTCCTAACTTCCCAGGCTAAGTTAGATCTTCATTAGACACCCTGACAACGGGTTCATTTACATGATTTGCAGAGTCCAGCACAGAATGAGCATGTGGAATCCCTTGTTCAAAAGGCAAAATAAAAGCATTTTTGTAGATAATAGAGTATAAAACTTTTACCCTTGTTTTCTGCCTCTCTTGACTTGCCAGCGTGTTTTTATTTATTATTTAATATATTTCTAAGTAAAGAAAACATTTAAAATTTAATTATTAGCATTAATTGTATAAGATAGCATACAGATTTATTATATTTTGATAATTACCTTTATAATGCATAATAATCAGTTTGGGGTTTGAGGTTTTTTTGTGTGTTTTTTTAAACCTCACCTGAGGATATTTTTTTCATTGATTTTAGAGAGAATGGAAGGGACGGGGAGAGACAGAGAGATAGAAACATTGGTGTGAGAGCACCACATGGATTTGGCTGTCTCCCACCCCGACCCCAACCAGGGCCGGAACTGAACTCAGAACTCTTCAGTCCACAGGCCAACACTTCATCCACCTACCAAACTGGCTAGGACCATAATAACCATTTTAATTGCAAACATGAGCTTAACATGTAGACAAAAATAGGAATTATGCAATTCTTGTTTGTGGCTTATGCATGCATGTGTATTTCCTTCTTGCCAGAACAGTGGAGATGTTACAAAAAGATGAATTTAGATGTTTTTATTTCACTTCTTGATATGTACACATTCTACCAACACTCTTTACTTTGAGCTTATTAATGGACAAAGAGGCACCAAAAAAAAAAAAAAAAAAAAAAAGAAAGAAACTTGGAGTTACCCTATCTTCAGCTTCTTTGTCATCATAATTCAAACAGGTGATTAGGCAATACAGAGAAGTAACATGAGTAAGAAAGAATATGTAGGCTTTCTTGGTCATTCCTGTGTGTTCAATATCATTAGCCTCATTCCACATTCAAAGTAAGTTCTGGGTAGAATAGGAAGTGTTGCTGCTAGGGGCTGTCAGTATGCCTGCTTACTCAGTCTGAGATAGAATACACTTATAGTCCCTTAACTTCCACATATCATATGCCCACCAGCATTCTGGGCTACATATGAATGGAGTAGCAAGGAATGGAGACACTCATATTGAGCTTTCTCTTCTGCTCCTGGGCATGGTCCATTATATCGCACTTAATTTTAACACACATTTTAAAACATAAAGTTATCAATAATTTCCAGACAGTAATGGGAGAGCATGAAACCGAATCTGAGGCCTTTCTGGGCATGAGCTCTCATAAGACTGCTCAGATCCTGTGCCCGAGAAGCCTGACCTGCTGACAGCACCCTGTGCTTTTACATTGAACTCCTTAAAACATCTGTAATGTTATATTCATGAAGTTATTTAACATATGCCAAGACACAAACTACATGAGGGCAGCGATTTCATATTTCTCATTCAGTAAATATTTTTAAGTATGTGAACAGATTGATAGGTGAAATGCATTAATGGGAAAACCAGGAGTCTGAAGTCTTCATGACCAAGTTTCAAAGAATGACTTGAAATTAGTAACAGTAGTTAATATTAATGTACAGAATTAGAATTCATAGATACAATCCATAGCTGTGTATTCCTCTCCTCCTTGGGGTCATGTTACACTTTCTAATTCTGTATGCTCTGCTTAATCAAACCTTAGTCATGAAAAGAACCAATGCTATTGCTATTCATTGTAAGAGGAGAATCCTTTCTTTTCCTGTGTGTGCATGTGTACACACACGCTTTAACAAATATACCACTCCCACGCATAAAGAAAGAAGCTGCCCATCTTATCTAATAAAAGAGAAATATGTAAATTGACTGTCACTTCATGATGCCTCACAGCCAATCAGGAGTGACTATGCAAATTAACTCAACAAAGATGGTGGCAGCCCCACCCCTCGGTCGCTCAGGGCCTCTGGGCAGTGTGCCTCCTCAGGGCCTTTCTGCCATGCTCCACACCTGTCAACTGTCCTTGCAGCCTCTCTGTGGCCCAACCCCCAGCCTCAGAGGCAACCCTCTGGTGCCTGAGGTCGTAGCTCCCGTTGTGCATCTCCCTCTACCCCACCCCTGCCCCGCTGCTCTAATAAACAAAACCCTAGAGTTGGAGCAGCCCTACAGGTATGGATGCACGCAGGAGTGCCAGGGTTCTTGTTCCAGCATCTAGAAGGGTTCAGGAAATCTGGAGAAGGGGCCGTGCATAACTTAAAGAATCCAGAGACGAAGCATAATTTTGAAAGGCATTGGGGGTCAAAGGAGCCTAACTAAAAGGAGCTAAGATCTCCTCATTTCAGGACCCCATGCTTTTTATTAACACAAATTGTCCTGAGGTGAGGCAGAGATAATACACTTCAAAAGGTCAGGGTTTCATATAGAGTCCATTGTCAGAATGGGGAGAATTAGCCTATGGCTGTTCAGGTGTTTGGCCAGTAGGAGGCAATAACATGAAGATTAATGTGCTCTGATCTGTCTGGCAGCAAGCAATCCATCACTTTTCAGGTTTGGGCAAATGCCTTTAACCATTCCCAACAGGTGACAAAATATGTGATTCAGCCCTTGTTGAGTCCCCAAGTTCAATCAATCTTTTGATGAAACTCTTGTAATTATGACATGCTGGAATTGGCTTCCAACACAGGAGCATGCTCAGTGCACAGTTAGCCGCCCAGGGAGCCCCGGGCCAGCCAAGGGGTGATGGTGGCGGCCATGGCAGCAGCAGCAGGCGGCTAGGCTTTGTTTTGAATAGATTAAAAAGCCACCTACACAGTAACCCAGATTATCAGATCTCCCTCCTCCCTATCTCGCCAAATAAAGAGGGAAGGGGTGATGGGCATGGAGGGAGGGCGGGCGGGCAGGAGGCAGAGGGCAGAAGAGGAAGAGGATGAGGAAGGGGGCCAGTTGCATCCCACTTTCACAATGGGAAAGTGAAGCACACTAGCACACCCAACCTCTCCAGTCCTCCCGCCTCCGCTGCCACTGCACAGGCTGCCGGAGCGAGCCAGCCATATGCCCTCAGCCAGGGGAAGGAAGGCCTATTCTTGCACGAATGTTCATGCATTGGGCTTCTAGTCTTGTTAATAATAGATTTTCCCTTTGCTCAAGATCCAAAAGAGGACGTTTTGTCTATTTTTACACGGTTTATTTTGCTAGCCCACCAAACTGAAGTAACAATTCATTTAACTATGTCAAAACCAATAATGACTCACTGCTATCATCTTTCTTTTGTGTAAATTTTAATACATTTTTAATTCCACCACCCTGGTTGGTAAACCAACCATTACAGCTACTGCTGTCCAATAATGTGTTTCAGTCATTTCTAATAAATCCAGACTTTAAGATGGCTTATCATGATCTCTGTAAACTACTGGAAATGGATTCTCTCCCTGAACTGCTGGGTCCCGCAGCACTTTAGCTAATGAAAGTGGATTTGGACACACTATTCAAATACACAAAACTGCTGAGATTTTTTTTTTTTTTATCAACTATAATGTTCTGCAAAATCTGTAATTTTACTTACTGGCCTTTTTTCGCAGAACTTGCTCATGTAAATCGCAATCATCTGGTCCCTAGTGTTTGTACTTCTTTCCTTTTACATGATTTTAAAAAATCTAATCATCTAAGTCTAGAATTTTCATAAAGTTTAAATGGAGAATATGTTTAAGCACAAATATACTTTCATTATTACTTTTTGCACATAAAGCGTTTATTTTAAATGTTTTAAGTGGCCATAATTATAAAAATTACAGAATTAATATAAGTATTGTTTATACTCCTCAATGCAGAAAACAGGGAACTGTGTGTACATTGAATAAAATAAAATTAAAATAAAGACTTAATTCAAGCTTGAAAGATGAGGTCATCATCTAACTTTAAGATGCAAACACAAAACGTCTGAACTATACCCTTTTGTTCAGACTGCACTACAATGGCCCTGGCTGAGTAGCTCAGTTGGTTGGAGCATCATCCCGATAAGCCACGCAGTACCACAATGATGAAAAATACAAAAGGCACATTTCAAGGAGCTACAGACGTTTTGAACATAATTGTTTGTTCCTCTTTTGTCTTTGGAGAACTTTATTTCTTTTTATTTTTTAAGACAACCAACTTAAGTATGTTTCCAGGCACTGCAATTTGTGACAATCAAAACAGTCTTCTAAAGGGTCAACAGCATTCAGAGATTCAAGCCCAATGCACTTGGAGGTTTATAGTGAAAAAGAATAGACACAAATTCTATAAAAATGTTAGTACAGAATCATCTATATAAAGTCCAATGAATGAATAAATTTAGATTTCATATTCATATAGTGTAGAAATTTCACAGAAAATGCTGGGAAGTATGTATGATTCTTTGACTTCAAATAATATGAACATTTATCATTTAAAGGTACAAACAATGACCTTGGGGATGTAAAGACTGGATTTTGGTCATATATCTGCCACTGGTATCGTCTGGTATGGATTCAAATGTATCTGGGACCCATTTTATCAATAATATAGTGATGAATAAGGTGAACACAATCTCTCTCCTCAGGGAACTTACAATCAGGATCAGTGACTTGAATAGTCACTTTTCCATCCTGAGGCTTCTGGCTTTAAAACAACATTCATTTAATCATACAAGTGTCTTCTGAATATTTGGCAGAGTTTGTCCAAGGGTCATAATAGGTACAGAGATAAATCTTACCTAGTTCTTGATTTTAAGGTGCTTATATTCTACACAGAAATAACAATGAATGGTGCATATGTGAAAGATTTAGCTAATATGCCATGGACATGAGGAGTGGAAAGGATCTGCAGCCAGTTAAATCAAGGTTTCCATGAGCGAATAGCATGAAGTGGGGGTAGGGAGATGTACAAGATTTGTATGTGTTGAAGGTGAGGAAAAATGAGAATTCTAAGCAGAGTGGATAGAAGAAGACCTGAGGAAGGGAAAACTCAGGCAAGTGTGTCATGTGGCCCTCTGTGACTGGGTATAGAGTACTGAATTGCTTTGCATGTCCTGTTCTCCTTTCCTTTAGTGGGCTGGGCTGGTGAAATCCTCATTTGTAAGAAGACCTAGTTCAAATACTGCCTTCTCATTGCAGCCTTCTCTGCTTCTCCCCAGTATATCTTCTCAAAGGGCTCTGATATGGTTATCTATACTAATAAAAGGGTAATATGCTAATTAGACCCAGTCGACCAGACATCTTCCGGTCATCTGGTCCTCCTTCTGGGACAAAGCCACAGTGGCGGGGGCTGAGGCAGAGACCATAAGGAGCGATCAGGCTGGCAGGAGAGAGCAGTTACGGGCGATCAGGCCGGCAAAGGAGGTAAGTTAGGGGCAATCAGGCAGGGGAGGGCAGTTAGGGGTGATCAGGCTGGCAGGAAGAGTGGTTAGGGGCAATCAGGCAGGCAGGCAGGTGAGTGGTTAGGAGTCAGTGGTCCCGGATTGCAAGAGGGATGTCTGACTGCCGATTTAGGCCTGATCCCTGCAGAATCGGGCCTAAACTGGCAGTTGGACATCCCTCAAAGGATCCCGGATTGGAGAGGGTGCAGGCTGAGCTGAGGGACTACCCCCCCCCATACACTAATTTTGTGCACTGGGCCTCTAGTTTATTTATAATTCTGTTATCTTACCAGATTTCAAGTTCCTTAGAGGTGAGTGCAATGGCTGGCTTTTTAATTCTTTCCATTGTATAGAGGTGTTCTGGCTAAATGGATATTGAATTGAATTGAGTTGGAATCATAAGAAAATGGGACTGCAAACATGGGTTAGAAGCAGATACAGAGGGTCTTAAAAGCCACGTTTAGAAACTTAAAACTTCTACGCTTTTTTTCTTGAATATAGCAATAATAGCTAATATATTTTTGTTCTGGGCTTTAAGTGCTGTGCATAATGTGTTTTATATGGTCTTCAGAATAACCTAATGACATAGGCAATACTGTTATTCCCTTGTTAGAGCAAGGAAACTGAGGCCTAGTGTCCCAGGGACTGGTGCAAATCAGAGGGAGTTGATGGTGGAGCTGTAGCTTGAACCCTGGTAACTTGATTCCAGGAAAATACTTTTAATGATTATGCAGAACTGTGCTTAAAAAAAGTAATTTTGGCCCTACCCGGCTTGGCTTAGTGGATAAAGCGTCAGCCTGCGGACTGAAGGGTCCCAGGTTTAATTCAGGCCAAGGGCGCATGCCTGGGTTGCAGACTCAATCCCCAGTAGGGGGCATGCAGGAGGCAGCCGATCAATGATTCTCTCTCATCATTGATGTTTCTATCTCTCTCTCCTTCTCCCTTCCTCTCTGAAATCAATAAAGAAATATATTTTGTTTAAAAAGTAATTTTTCCCTGGACTGTGTGCTCAGTGGTAAGAGCATCACCCAGCACACTGAAAGGTCTCAGGTTTGATTTCCCAGTCAAGAGTAGGTCCCTGGGTTTCAGGTTTGCTCTCCGCTCCCAGTCAGAGCACATGCAGGAGGCAGCCAATCAATGTGTCTCTCTTACATCAATGTTTCTTTCTCTCTCTCCCTCTCCCTCTCTCTGCCACCCTCCTTTCCTCTCTCCCTTTCTTGCACTCTCTCTGAGAAGCAATGGAAAAAAAATATCCTCATGTGAGGATTAACAGACAAAAGAAAAAAGAAAAAATAATTTTGCAGAACTATCCAAGGTGAATCAGAAAAAGAGGCCCATGTCAAGGACCTCAACTTGGAGGCAATTGTAACAAGAAAGACAAAACAAGGGCCTGTATTGAGCTGGTGGAAGTAAAAAATAAGAAAGCAGGAATGTACATGATTATTAAAAGATTTAATAAATTATTCCATGTGGGGGAAAATAAGTGAAATATTGTGAAATATTTACATTACATGTAAATGGTAGGAGGACAATCTCATTCACACACACACACACACACAAACAGAAAACCAGGGGAAAAATCAAGTTCAACAGTGGAGATTATAAATCTGTGATCATATAATTTCTTTATTGTGTATAAATTATACAAGTCTGAGTATGACATCCTTTTGTGATTTCTATTCCTTAGAGAAAATGCGCTGTTTACAATACAGTTTATTATGTGCGGATATATTTTTACAGATATATTTTGTCAAGATGAAATTATGACTTATTTTGGAAAATAGGCAGCATATGTAAAAGTTGTTTCTTTTAGAGGTTTATAAGACAAGCTAGAATTTTTACAAAAATATGCTTAAAAGTAGATCGACCATCTTAGCAACACTAAGAATTTTTATCATTGGTTTCTCAATGGATAACCAAAACAGAGCATTTTATCTGAAAAAAATCAGTATTATTATGTATTTTAATCTTGGGAAAGTTACTCTACTCCAGCAGATATTATAAGGTTGTTGTACGTATTAGAGAGATTATACATGAAAACTTTGCACAGTGTGCATGATATAGTAAGCCCATAAAAATATTCACTACTATTGTTGTATTATTACTTTCAATTTTTATTTTCACTGAATTCCCTAACAAGTCTGTGCCACACTGGAGAAATATGAAAGTGCTTAATGTTTGTTGCTAAGTAACATATAACCATTGTTTAAGAACCATAATTATAATAATCAAACTATTATTTCTTAGACTCTGCAGCAACTTAACATTTGCTTTATCTTATGGTGTGGGATGGTGAAAATAGGAACTGATTTGTATGATTTTTGCATTCAGGATGCAAATTCCACACTATCCTTTCAGTATTCTGGTTTTGATTGTGAAAACAGTAAGGGAACACAGGATAATATAATATTGACAAATGATCAAATATATTCTAGAACAGTGGCTCTTTAGCATCCTTAGATGCTGAAACATATGGAAATGTGATGTTATCTGAAACAACCAAATGGCATTTTTTAATGACATGTGTTTTGTTGTGGTTAATTTCATCTTAAAACGTGGGGACAAATTTACTACACTGAAATATCACTGTGCAAATTAAATATACTGCAACATCACAGCTCAGTAAAAACAAGTTCAAGGAAAGAAGTGCTTGAACTCAGAAGGCCTGAGTGGCATTTTCTGAGTTCCTCTAGTAAAAGTCATGGCTACACATTTTATTATCTTTTTTGATCATGGTGTTTAACAATCAGATTTTCAGAAAAGCCCTGGCTGGTTTGCTCAGTGAATAGAGCGTCGGCCGGGGGAATGAAGGGTCCTGGGTTTGATTCCAGTTAAGGGTACATGGCCTGGTCGAGAGTTTGATCCCCAGTGTGGGGGGGCGGTGTGCAGGAGGCAGCCAATCAATGATTCTCTCTCATCATTGATGTTCTGATCTCTCTCTCCCTCTCCCTTCCTCTCTGAAATCAAGAAAATATATTATTAAAATTTTTTCTTCAGAAAAAAATATATGCCAAAATGATACAAACAAATCAATATCATTAATTATTATCTTTTTTTCTTCCAAATGGGACTAGGAACATTTTTTTGTTTGTTTGCTTGTTTGTTTTTTGTAGCTGGAGAACACAGTTCTGTTTTGTCAAGTCTCAGTGTTCCATGTAAGCAGAGCTTCTGAATAGATACACAAGTCAGAAAGGCAAGGAGAAGCCCTACTTAAGTGTAAGACAGTTTTATGTGGCTTTAATGGCAACACTTAAAAAAAATAGAGAGAGAGGTGATATGTCCCCATGGGCATAGTAAGAATCAACGGTGAGATATAGCTGCCAAGAAAGCTAATTGGACCTAGATTACATGAACAGCAAAATTATCTCTAGAGTAAAAGAGGTGACATTTCTTCTCTGCAATGGAGAGGTGACACCTAGATGGCTGGACTCAGTTCAGAATTTAAAACTTGAACTTGGGTAGAAATAAACAAATGAACTTTCAGGATTTTGCCTTTAATGCCACAAGCAACAACCACAATGAGAAGTGCCTCATTTCTACATCCTGAGGGCCAAGACCCCCAACACTAGTCAGCCACCCTTGACCCAGATGGTCAGTTGGAGGGAAAGGGGGGAAATCAAAGGAATAGTGCAGAAAACATGAACTCAATGAAATGTAAACACGCTGTTTAGTAGCTAAAGATCTGACTGAACATGAAAGACCTCTCATCTAGAACTACAGGGCTCAGTACGGTAGAAGCTAGCCAGAAGTGGTTATTAAGTACTTGAAATATGGCTAGTCTGAATGGAGAGGAACTGTAAATATAAAATACACACTAAATTTTTTGGGAAAAAAGAATATAAAATATCACATTTATCATTTTTGTATTGGTTACATGTTGAGATAATATTTCAGGCATCTTGATTTAAATATATATATATATATATATATATATATATATATATATACCTTTAAAATTAATTTTACCTGTTTCTTTCTAGAGTTTTCTAAAGTGGCTACTAAAATTTCTAAAACACATATGTACCTTACATTATGTTTCTACTGGGTGACATTTTTCTAGACTAGAGACCTGCTAGTTTTTCTGTAAAGAGCTAATATTAAATATTTTAAACTGCTCAACTCTATTATAGTGTGATGATAGCCATAGGCAGTATGTAAAGAAATGAATGTGCTTGTGGTCCAATATAAAATGATTTATGGTTATATATTTAAGTGCCATGAATTTTCATGTGTCATGATATATTATTATTTTTCTAGCCATTTAAAAATATGAAAACTGTTCTTTAGCATATACAAACAGGTTGCTCATGGGCCATAGTTTAATTTGCCAAGTACTGTTCTAAACCCTACTCTGCATTTATTAACATTAGTCTTTAGTAAAATGATTTAGTCTATATCCTCATCTAAAAAGTGTGATATTAACACCTTAATTATATACCCCCAACCTAGAAGTTTCTAGTGAAATAACATGTAAATAACTTTACAACTTGATAAAAAAGAATACTAAAATTGGCCAATACCAAAATGGAATGCTTCTAAAACTAACAAATTTCTTAATATTGAATATATCTAAATATAGAAAAACTTCTAGAAAACGATTTTGTAGGGGAAAATTAAACACTAGATGTATAATTTAATTAAATGTGTAATAAAAAAATTCCTTTCCAAATCCCAGATATATGTATTTGTTTTATAACATGTTAACTCAATTTTATTAGAAACTAGAGGTCTGGTGCATGAAACTTCATGCACTGGAGGGGGGGGGCGGTCCTTCAGCCCAGCCTGCCCCCTCTCACAGTCCAGGAGCTGACCCAGCAATCAGGGGAAGGTGACGCCCCCATCACACCTCTGCTGCTGCCACTGTCAGCAGCTCAAGCCTCAGCTGGCCCTGGTTACCTAAGCCTAGGGCAGCCCTGTGCATCTGGGCAGCCACCATCCCAGGCTTGCCTACACCTTAGGCCAGCCCTGGGCGGCTGGGGGGCTGAGGGGACTGGGTGCTGCCATCTTGTGGCTGTGGGCGCTGCTATCTTTGAGGGCATGACAGTCAATTAGCATATTCCCTCCTTATTGGCTGTGGGCGCTGCCATCTTTGAGGGCGGGGTAGTAAATTAGTATATTCCCTTCTTATTGGCTGTGGGTGCCGCCATCTTTGCAATGGTATGAGGATCAATTAGCATTTTCTCTCTTTATTAAATAGGATGTTTTAGGAGAAAATTAAACAAAAAGTCTCAGAGTTCAGGTTCTGACTTCTATCATAGAAATAATTTATTACATTAAAAACCATCAATTTATCAAAGGGCTTTTAGAAAGAACCTGAAATATGATTGATTGCATTTCTTTTTTTAAAATATATTTTATTGATTTTTTACAGAGAGGAAGGGAGAAGGATGGAGAGTTAGAAACATCAATGAGAGAGAAACATCGATCAGCTGCCTCCTGCACACTCTCTACTGGGTATGTGCCCGCAACCAAGGTACATGCCCTAGATCAGAATCAAACCTGGGACCCTTGATTCCACAGGCTGACGCTCTATCCAGTGAGCCAAACCGGTTAGGGCTGATTGCATTTCTTTTTTTTCTGGTAACAGAATATGGTAAGTCTTTAACACAGGAAAGGAGATTATAGGATGTAGATTGGTATAATTCTTACTTTTATCTATCAACTAGAGGCCTGGTGCATGAAAACTCATGCATTGGAGGTTGGGGGTGTCCCTCAGCCTGGTCTGCCCCCTCTCACAGTCCAGGAGCCCTCAAGAGATGTCCTACTGATAGCTTCCCTCTGTGGGAGGCAACCGGGCTGATCAGGGGAAGGCGCCACCCCCATCACCCCACTGCTGCTGCCACTGCCAGCAATGGCAGCTGTGAAGCCTGAGCCCTGGGCCTCATAGCCACCGGGGCTCAAAGCTACTTGAGCCCACAGCTGCCATGAACCCTGGGCCTCGTAGCCACTGTGCCTTTGTCTGGATGGTTGTCTGGATGGACGTCTGGATGGACATCCGGAAGACTTCTGCCCTAATTAGCATCTTACCCCTTTATAAGTATAGATGTATACTTATACATGATTTGCAATTTATCTGAACACATAACCAGTGATTGGAAATAAGCTGATAATATATTTTAAGGTGTACATGCCCAATGTTTTATCCTCTTTGCCAATTTCTTTAATGTTCTTCAGCTGGGTTATAACAGTAAAAGGAGTGAAACGATTAAACTGAGTTTACATTTATTTAGTTACTAAGTTGTTCTCAATCACTGATTGAATTTGCATGTTGAATTGGTTTAAATTGCAGGATCATCTTTCAGATACAAAAGTATGTCCAGCTATTAATTATGTGTTTCTCTTTTGATTTGAATGATGTAGGTAGTTGAAGCTAGAGCAGAAGATTAATCTCTGCCTTTGCCTTACCTCATCTTTTCTCTGTGTGTAATGTGTCTGTGACATTTGTCCTCCTTCCAAGAGAAAATGAGGAAAACTTATCAGAATGAATGACCAGTCCTCATTAAACTGATGTTTCTCAGAGAGATTTCCTTTGATTCCATGCAGTGAAACATTACCTTCCGGAACAATGAGTTTATCAGTAAGAAATCCATAACCAAATGTACACCGGCCAAATCAATCAATTCATCCTATTTCAAGGGCAATGAGGAGAAAAATAGAGTATCTTCCAGCTTCAGACAAAGAATCAACGTTGTCTGCACGGCATATTTGGCCCCATGTGTGAGGAACACCTATTTCTAATAGGTGCTCTGCATTCTCAAATTCACATGAACTGCACATGGACGACTTTGTTTTAGAGGCTAGAAGAAATAGGCTGGTTCACACTTTTTAAATTAAAAAACCCAATCCTATGCAAATGCCCTTTAAGACCAGACCATAAGATCCTCTCAAAGTTTCTCCAGAAAGTAAAGTTTCAGTTGCAAAACAACCCTAATCCTTAAAGCTTTTATGAAAACTTAGCTGGAAGGAAGGACAAATAAACCTTTTCAAACAAGCACTAGGGGGATATATGGAGCCCACATCCGTCATTCTCAGTGTACCTCTTGTTACACACAAATTAGTCAGAGAGGGAGAGAGGGACAGCTCATATTGATTTTCTTCATCTGTCTGGGGACGGAACTCCACATGGGTCAATTACAGTATTTCCTTGTTGCTTCCTGTGCATACAATAGTTGTCCTGAGTAGTAGGCAGAAGTATGTTTTATCTCACGAATGTTTCTATTCCTGGTTGTATGTAAATAAAAATTAGAAGTATTTGCTTCCAATACATTATATTTTAGGAAAAATATTTTTTATATTGTATTTTGTGATTACAAATATAACATATGCATACACTAAAGAATTTGAAAAAAATATTGAAGTAAACAAAGTAAAAATATCTCTTACAGCCCCATTACCCAGAAATAACTACTACTCATTTTTAACTATATTTTCTTCCAGTCTTTTTTTACACTTTTGCATTATTTTGTTAATGTATATAATACCTAATACATACTAGGCATTACACTGTCATTTGGAGATATGATGGTGAATGAAAAAGATATTGCTTTTGCATTTGCAGAATGTATCATTTAGTCAGAGACAAGCTAATGCAAAAGTGTACTTTGTGCTGTAATAGAATGAGTCAGACTATAATAGTCACACATGAGAGGAAAAGCAGCCCAGCCAGGAAAACAGAGAAGGCTTTATAGGAAAACTACAATCTAAGCTTAGGCCTAAGACTGGATAGCATTCAGCCGGATAAAGAGGGAGGAAGACAGTGGCAAAGAATTGACCACGAGAAAGGGTTCAGGTAAAAAGCTGGTGGATGTTCTAGGAAATAAATAGCAGATGAATACAGCTTCAGAGGGTGAAGAGGAGATTTGAAATAAGTGGAACCAGGATGGTGGCAGAGCAATACTCTAGCAATCTATGGACATGATATATATAAATTAGGCTACAAATTAAGAAACCCTGAAAAGAGACCTCATATACAGAGCCTCAGATAAGATGGAAGCTTTTTCTCTCTCATGTAACCATACAAAGAAAGGTGAGTGTTCTAGTGTGGTTAGGCAGCTCCGTTCTACCAGATCATATGGAGACCCAAGTTCCTTCCTTCTCATTCCCAAAGGTAAGAGTACAAGTTAGCTCACCTGTACATGTCTAGCTTCCCCACATATCTAGACAACACACAAGTTCCTTTCAAAGAACTGGCATGAAATTGTATACATTCCATTGTTGAGGACTTGGCCACGTGAGCTCCTTGGAAAATGTTATCTCCAGTTGGGAGGGCCAAATGCTGGCAAATTTAAATTTTGGATAGCAGATTCTGTATGAAAAAGAAAAACAGTAACTTATTTCCCTATTATATAAAGGCTCAGTTGTATTTTAGAAATAATGGAAGGAAATTTAAATTTTTATACAAGAGGATATTATTTTCAGACTAGAGGCCCAGTGCACAACATTCATGCACTGGGGGGTGGGGTCCCCTCCGCCCGGTCTGTGCCCTTTAGTAGTCCAGGAGCCCTCGGGGGATGTCCAACTGACATGGAGGCAGAAGAGGCTCCTGCCATTGCCGCTGTGCTTGCCAGCCTTTAGCTCCACTTGTGGCTGAGCCGTGTTCCCACTGTGGAATCGCACTGACCACCAGGGTGCAGCTCCTGCATTGAGTGTCTGCCCCCTGGTGGTCAGTGCGCATCATAGTGACCGGTTGTTCTGCAGTTCAGTTGATTTGCATATTACCCTTTTATTATATAGGATAGGAATAGTAGAACACACCCTTGGCAAAGAATAGAATAGCAATTGTCAACCTATTTGCTGCAAGAATTTTTAATATCTGACTATTTAGTCAGGGGCACTGACCTCTTTTCCCTTAGCTTCTCAAGTTTTTAAAAATGACAGCCAACACAACAATAGACATCCAATGTGAATAAATCAAAATTATACCTTTTTTTTTTTCTGCAGATCACTAAATATATATTTTTCGTGTGGCTCAGAATTTTAGTGATTAATTTATGTGTGCCATGAGATGAAAAAGATTGAAATACCTGGAGTAGGAGATGAATTGGACACTAACAGGGATGGAGAGAGGCTTTCAGATGAGAGGTTGTGTGACAAAAAAATTGAGGCAAGGGGTAAGGGTGTCATGAGCTAGGATAGAGGCAGAGGAATTATGCAGAAAGGAGCAAGACATTTATGAGTCAGAATGAGTCATATATGAGGTAGAATTACAGGGCTGGATGCATAGATAAATGGACAAGGTAATGATGAGGGAAAGTGAGGGGTCAAGATGTCTGACTTGGCAACTGGTTGAATGGTGCCATTCATGGATTATATTTGTAGAATGTACACTATTTCAGAGATCACCACAACATCTACGGCTTAAAATAACAGCTCTTCTATTAACTCATGATTGTGTGGGTCAATTGGGCATGGCTCAGGTAAGCCATATTCTGCACATCTCAGCTGGAATCAGGCATTTTATGCTATCTTTGGGTCAGCTAGGATTCCAGGGGTGACTCTAACAAGGGCATATTGGCCTCACTTTCTTCACCAGCCAGCAGATTAGCTTAAACTCCAAGTATACAAAATGAAAATGCCCCTTTGCACAAGCACTTTTTAAAAAAATATATTTTATTGATTTTTAAAAAAATATATTTTATTGATTTTTTACAGAGAAGAAGGGAGAGGGATAGAAAGTTAGAAACATCAATGAGAGAGAAACATCGATCAGCTACCTCCAGCACACCTCCTACTGGGAATGTGCCCGCAACCAAGGTACATGCCCTTGACCAGAATCAAACCCAGGACCCTTCAATCTGCAGGTTGACACTATCCATTGAGCCAAATTGGTTAGGCTGCACAAGCACTTTTTTTTTTAAAGAGCACATTTTTTTAAAATAGAAATGTTAAAAAAAAGACTATGCTGAATGAAGAGGAAAAACAAAGAAACAAACAAAAAATACACCACACATTTGCCCTGAAAATTTGAATTAAAAAATTTTCCACCTGTTTCTGAGAAAATATTATAGCAAAATAATTTTCTTGAAATAAATTGCTTTAAGGTACATGCATTTGGCCATTCTAAAATTATAATTTTCCCATTTTTTTTTCCACAGTTAGTTTCTTCTTATGCAGGGTAATATGTGTTTTATTCACTCTGCACATCATTATTAGGAGTTGTTATTCTACATTTATAAAATAACCCTTTTGAAGTCTCTGTGTCCTGTATGCATTGGACTCATTCAGCAATGCAAGGTACTTGTTCACACCTAGTGTGTGAAGGAGCCATGAAAATCTCAAAAACTATTATTTCAAGAATCAGTTGACCTGATATAGGAAACGATGTGCACAGTGTAGTGGAAAAAATTCACTGAACTTGAATGTTGTAGATAGGGAGTGTGGGACTTTCTTCCTGGGAATCAATTCTACGTAATTTTGAGCATCACTTCTCTTCCTGGGACTTAATTTTCTGCATCCCGAGAGACCGGCCTTCGTTAACTCCAATGTCCTTTTCCTCGCTAAGATATATGAAACTAACTGACTAGTGTTTTGTCCCTGGTAGTGTAAACAGAAGGCCATTTCGAAACTTGGACTGTCAGATCTGCTTTCCTTCAACCAGAGGAGAAAATGAGAACAATTGGAGTAACTCATATCTTCATTCTGTTTGTTTTTTCTTTTATATTGATCCATGATTCCACAATTTGGCATTGATTGTCCAATTGTGATATGCCACATTGTCTTGTGTTAATGTTTATTTGCTTATAGAAATTAGTGTGTCAGCACTAGTCAGAATATAAATGATCTTATTCTGTATTTTATTTTTAAAAATCACCATATTAAAAACAGTTTTGAATGTTTCTTACTGTTCATCACAAACTGGGGAAATATATCAAAGATAATTACTCTCTAGGTTATATTTCTTACCTGTTTAGTAACTTGAACTATAAATACTTAACTAGATAACTTGGTTTGTCTAAAGTTAGCATTTTAATCCCTTCCTAATTATGATGTCAGCTACTCTGGATACACATATGGTGTCACTACTCAACTTACACTGTATACCACAGGTCAAGAAACTATTTAAAATCTTATGATGTGGATGTGGAGCTAGTATAAATAATGTCAATCACTCATTTTATAGGAGAACCATAACCCTCAGAAAATGTAAGCATTTTGGTCATATTATATGGTGAGAAGACCATACAAATTATAATTTACACCCAAGTTTAACTTCATTACAAAAATCAGCCTGGACTAGGGTCTTATTGTGTCCCAATGAATAATAGATTAATTATCTATAATGGGCAAGATGTTATATAAATACTTTCTGCCAAGGCTATTGTAAATAGACTGCAGATACTGTGGTGTGGTGCAAGTTGTCTTATTATTACAGATCTGCCTGCTAGAAACTATTAGGATACGTTTTTTACTCTCTTTGACATGCCTGATATTGAATATAGGCCAAGATAGTTCCTCCAAATAATATTCGTTCTTTCCATTCCTCTTGTGTGTACGTCAGCTTTCTGATTCCTTTGGAATGGTCTTGGGTTGATTATTGTTTTGTAGAGGATATATATAAATTAATATAATTTTGTTATAGCCTATATAATAACACCCTAATATGCAAATTGACCGAATGGCAGAACGACTGGTTGCTATGACATGCACTGATCACCAGGGGGCAGAAGCGCAATGCAGGAGCTGCCCCCGGTGGTCAGTGCACTCCCACAGGGGGAGCACTGCTCAGTCAGAAGCCAGGCTGAAGGCTGGCGAGTGCAGCGGCGGTGGCAGGAGCCTCTCCCACATCCAAGGCAGCACTAATGACCCCTTGGGGAATGTCTGCCTGCAAGCTTAGGCCCCTGAGGGATCCTGGACTTCAAGAGGGCACAGGCCAGGATAAGGGAACCCCCCCACCCCCAGTGCATGAATGCCATGCACTGGGTCTCTAGTATTTTATTAAAAAGGCTTTAAGTTCCTAATTTGATAATTTTCTGAGTGAACCCATATAACATTTCCAGATGCTATATGTACCTTCTGGGAAAATTAAACCTAAACTATTGAACTGGGTCAGGAAATATAGCTTCTAGTTCAATTTTTTCATGAGTAAACTCTATAATCCTGAGTCTCAGTTTTCTCCTCTAAAATGGGAATGAAATATATATGCCTGGCCCAATTTAGGGGGTAGTTCTAAGGGTAAAATAAATCATTTTTAAAACAGCAAATACCAAATGCTCTACCAAAATATGAACTTGTTATTAAAACATCTAGAATAAGTATTTTTCAAACTTAGAGCATTCTGTAATTACCAACTTTTATTACACTGGCAAATGGAGACAAAAGGGACTTAGTATAATAAACACACAGTGAAATCCAGGTTACCAGTGGGGTCCTGGGAAGGAACCCCTTCAGTACAAATATGAAAAGAGAACACCAAGCCCTATTACTGTTCAGTATTTTCTTCTGAAATGGGTATCCAAAGTTTCATCGAATGACTAAGTTCTGTGGGCACTGAAACTCCATCATCTATTGTTTAGTTAACTGAGTTTCTCCTTCACCCTCAGTTGTCTTCCTCATAGTTCCACGTTTTCTTCAGACCTTCTTCTCTTGGAAGGCCATAGAGATATAACTATTTATTTCCAAAGAAATGGATATCATATATATATACAAACCAATGCAGATACCAAATCCAACAAGAAAACACCTCCTCACACACAATGGCTGTAGTTCCTTATGATTTATCAGATTGTGGCTTTACACATGCAGTCCTCATAGACTAAAGATATTTTACACCCTCTTCGTTACATTATGTTTTCCCTTCCTGCCAGAAGACGTGCATGTGCATCCGGCTATAGAGAATAACACACAACGTGTGCGATATTCCCCAGCGAGAAGCAATGGCGTTCTGTCTTGCTTTAGATTTGATGAGCTACCGATTTGTGATAGTTTCATTTTTATTTCATTACTGGGCAACCAGAATGAATTGACAGAGAAAGCAATCAGCACATGATTCACCCACTGGAACCTCTAATACGAAATGTTGGCTGCTTCTGTCAACACAGCCAATTACCAAAGCTACTCAAAGGGTAAGTGATAGCCAAAATACGCCACATGGTTCCGTGGCCTACATCCTGCATGCCTGTTAGTGAATATAGAGTAGACACACGATGACAGACTGCTTTGCCAATATAACATTTCAGGTAAGTGCTCTGTCTGTACTGTGCTCTCCAAGCAAACACAGATGTTTGCGGTAAGATAAGAGCTTATTCTGTGTGTGAGTGTGAGAGAGAGAGAGGGAGAGTGAGGGAGAGGAGACACAGAATAAGATTGACTGCATATTGAAGCCAGGAAACAAGAAATGCTTCAGGAAAAACAATTTTGAAAAGTAAATAAATCTAATCCTTCTTACCATGTGGATTGTTTTCTGTGCTAGAATATCAGCCTGGAAGAGAAAATACAAACTCAGACTTCTGGGAGTTCATTGATTCTTACCTTGCAAAGAGGCAATGATCAGTCATTCATTCAACAAGTATTTATTGAGCATTTGTTATGTGCTGGCACTTTATACTAAGTACAGAGACATAAATTTTAAAATTAATCCTCCCCTTTGCAACACCATGGATGGACCTGAGCACATTATGCTAAGAGATAGTCAGACAGAGAAATACAGGGACAAAATAATATCAATTATATGTGGAATATAAAACAGCTAAATCTATAAAAAACAGAGTAAAATGGTGACTACCAGGGGATGGCAGGGTGGAGATTGGGGGGGTGATAAGATTGATGGCAGTTAAGGGTACAAACTTGTAACGAGTAGTAAATAAACACAGAGATAATGCACAGTATAATAAATATAGACAATAAAATTATACTATAATTATGTAATGCAATAAATGTTACTACGTTGACAATCATATAAATAGTAGAGGCCTGGTGCCAGAGGGAAAACAATGCCAGTAGCCAGGGGAAGGAAGGCCTACTCTTGCACGAAGTTCATGCATTGGGCCTCTAGTATCGGATATAAATGTGTCAATGCAATGTGCTGTACACCGTACATTTACACAATGTAACAAGTCATATTTATTCAATAAAAAACCAACATCATACTTCACCTCCTGAAATTTGTAGTTTGGTTAGGGAAAAAGAAAATTAAGAAATCTGAGCCACTTCAGTGTAGGGCAGACAGATGGGACTCTATCAGAGCTCCTAATCCAGATTTTGATATCAGTAAAGATTTTAGAAGAAAGTGAACCCAAACCAAGACCTGGGAGTTAGCCAGAGCAACTGGGAAAGCTATGATTACTCTTAGCAGTTAAAGCTACATCAGTGAAAGTGTAATGCCAAGAAGGCATGAAACATTTTAACAAGATACAAAGATTCAGAATTTATGCAGGTTCTTTAGTGTTGGAATCAAGGAAGAATGGCATAGATGGAACTGCAGAATTAGGCAGGGAACACATCCCAAGTGGAAGCGGTATTTGCTTTTTATCCAGAGAGGAATGAGGAGATATTAAAGGATTTTACCTGTGAAACGGCATGGTCAGATACACTGTAGTATAAATCTCAAAATTGCTCTGAGTAGTTACACACACACACACACACACACACACACACACACACTCGACTTTAAATACAATTTTAAAATAATTCTTGGAACACAAAGATGGAAGGAAACAAGTATTCAGACAATCTGTCAAATAGTTATAGAAAATGAAACTTTTATTCTAACTTGAGTCTTGGAGTCTTGGCACAAGATCCTGTTGCAACCTATGCTTCAGCGGCAATCCCGTGATGGGAAACCTCTGCTCACACCTGGGCTTCTTGGTGTGGGTTTATCTGTCAGGTACTCTTCTCGGTCCAAGGACATTGACAGGTAATCAGAAAATCACACTTTCCCCCATCGAGGTGCTTCTTCAACCTGTTGAGGAAGATATACCAGTACTTTTTCTTTTCTCTATAAAAATGAGGGAAAATTAGATACAGTGCATCTGCAGATTTTCTCCAACTATTGAAATTTTCCTTGGAATGCACTTACATAGTTTTTGGGGGATTCCCAGCACTGGTCTTACTTCCATCCTTTGTAGCCACATTTTTTTGAAAGTCTGAAATATCTTCCATATATCATATCAGTGTGCTGTGTATTTGTTAAAGTCCCATACTATGACTGTATTGCTGTTTATCTCTCCCTTAAAGTCCTCTAGAAATATATAAATATATGCTCTCATATTGGGTGCATATATATTTACCATGGTTATATCCTTGTGTTGTATCGATCCCTTTAGTATTATGTAGTGACCTTTGTTGTCTATTGTGATGGCTTTCATTTTGAAGTCTATTTTGTTGGATATTAGTATTGCTACTCCAGGTTTTTTTTTCTTTTCCATTTGCATGGAAAATTTTTTTTTCATCCCTTCACTCTCATCCTGTGTGTGTCTTTTGGTCTGAGGTAGGTCTCTTGTAGACAACATATAGTTGTGTCATGTTTTCATATCATTTCAGCTATCCTATGCCTTTTTGTGAAGCACTTAATCCATTTACATTCAAGGTTATTATTGATAGGTACTTATTTATTGCCATTTTAATTCTGTATGGCTAGGTTTCTCAATTTCTTCTTCTCATTGCAGCAGTCCCTTTAACATTTCTTGTAATGCTGGCTTGGTGGTAATGTACTCTGTTAGGCTTTTTATGAATGATAGCCTTGCTGGATATAGTAATCTTGGTTTCAAATCCTTTCTTTCCATTACCTTGAGTACTTCATGCCATTCCCTTCTGGCCTGTAGAGTTTCTGATGAGAAATGTGGTGTTAGCTTTATGAGAGTTCCTTTGTAGGTAACAGTTTGCTTTTCTCTTGCTGCCTTCAAGATTCTCTCTTTGACTTTAATTTTTGGCATTTTAACTGTGATGTTTCTGTGTGTGGGCCTGTTTGGGTTCTTCTTGCTTGGGGTTCTCTGTGCCCACTGGACTTGTGTGACTTTTTTTCCTTTCCCAGATTAGGGAAGTCTCCTGTCATTATTTCTTCAAACACTTTCTCTATCTCTTTCTCCCTTTCTGCCTCTTCTGGCATGCCTGCTATTCTAATATTATTATGTTTCACATTGTCCCACAGCTCCCTAAGGCTGTCCTCCTGTTTTTTAATTGTTTTTTTTTTCCTTTTTAGTTCTCTGATTGAGTGATATTTTCAACTGTCTTCTAATTCACTGATTTTATCTTCAGCTTCCTCTAATTTGCTGTTTATTCATTCCAGTGTGTTCTCTGTCATTCTTTATTTCTGTTTTCATAGTAACTATATATTTTTTCATACTGTTGATCATCTTTGCCATCATTATCCTGAACACTGTATCAGATAAATTTATCTCCATCTCATTCATCTCTTCTTCTGGAGAATTCTTTTGTTCTTTCATTTGGGGTTGTTTCTTTGACTCCTTATTTTGGCTGCCTGTTTGGGTTTGTGACTATGTATTAGGTCAGTGATGGTGAACCTTTTGAGCTCGGCGTGTCAGCATTTTGAAAAACCCTAACTTAACTCTGGTGCCGTGTCACATATATAAATTTTTTGATATTTGCAACCATAGTAAAACAAAGATGTATATTTTTGATATTTATTTTATATATTTAAATGCCATTTAACAAAGAAAAATCAACCAAAAGAATGAGTTCACGTGTCACCTCTGACATGGGTGTCATAGGTTCGCCATCACTGTATTAGGTAGATCTGATGCGCCTCTCAACCTCTAGTCCAGGACAGTGTTAAACACTGTTTCTGACTAGTTAGATCAGGCAAAGATTCAAAGCCTCCAGAGACCACCTCTGTCTACAGCAGTGGTTCTCAACCTTCCTAATGCCGTGACCCTTTAATACAGTTCCTCATGTTGTGGTGACCCCCAATCTCATTGTTACAAATTGAACATAATTAAAGCATAGTGATTAATCACAAAAACAATATGTAATTATATATGTGTTTTCCAATGGTCTTAGGCGAACCCTGTGAAAGGGTCGTTTGACCCCCAAAAGGGTCGAGACCCACAAGTTGAGAACCGCTTGTCTACAGCCTGATAGGATTTTGTCTTGAATTTCCCGCAGGCAATTGTCCACAGGTGTGACAAAAGTTCTTTTCAACAGAGTGGGGCTATTGCTTCTGCCTGGAGGCTAATTGTTATTCTCAATCACTTAATGAGCTTGAACAACTCCACACCTGTGGGGCAAGGTGTTTTCCAATAGAGTGGATCAGCTGTCTTCCCCCAGGCAAAGCTGCCTTTTAGCTAATGCCTGCGTGAGGAAGATGGCCTCTGCAGCATGAGGGGATGTCTCAGCACAGGAAACTGGGGTGTCTGCCTTCTGAGTTCTAACCCAAGAGCTCCTGATCTTGGCTTCTGTTCCCTCAGCCCTGTCCACTCTGCCCTCCCTCTGCCAAAGCACAAGGTGAGTGGCTCGGCAGGGAGTTTTGTGCATTGGCCCTGTAAGAGGGTGCCTGAATTCCCCGTTTTCTCTCCCTGGCCAACAGCAACTCTGCTGCTTTTCACAGCCAGATGTTATGTGAGTACCCTTCTCAGTTCTGGTGATCTCTGCTGGGGAGGCCCAGCTTGGAGGTAGGTTGGACTCTCGAGTTCTCAGTGGAAACCCCTCACAGCTGAGATATCTCTCTGGAACTTCAGTTCCTTTCTGTCAGAGTCTGGCCCTCCCTTTCGTTCCTTGCCCCTCCTACCAGTCTCTCAGTGGTCTCCATTTTTAGTCTCCACTCAGGGTTCTCTTCAGTGAGTCCAGTGTGCCATGTATTTGAAGTGATTTCATATCCTTTCATGTGTTTCCTCGTAGTTTCATAGACTAAGGTTTGTGATGGTTTCATTTCAATTCCATTACTAGTGAAAAATTGATTGACAGAGATAGACAGTAGCATATGGTATTACCATTGTAATTTCTAATGTAAATTGTTGGTTGTTTCTGTTAATCCCCCTGACTTCCTGGTGACTGTTCTCTGAATGCCCTCTAACCTAATGTATGGTTTTAATTAAGAAACCCCATTTTTTTGGCTGTAATTCCTTAGGAAATAATGTCAGTAAGGGAAATACATTCTTTAACCAATATATTAATTGGAGGGCTAATTGTAAGACTAAATATTCAGAAGCTACTATGATGTATGCAGTGAATTTGCTTAGAAGTTGATATTTTATAGATCAATGACATATTTACAACCATTGATGACAAAGATGATGACATTGTTGATTTGTTGAGATGACTAGTGAACCACTTTTAATCCCCCTTATTTTTATAATACTATTTGTGCATTAAATTTGATTTTAATAGTGTGGTGTCTAGGAACAAGTACTCAGGTGCTTGCTAACTCCCTTCACCTGAGTCTTGACCTGCATATTGAGGCTTGGGTAAGCCATCTGGAGCTGGTCCTTGGCTTGTCTGTGATGTTTTCTCTCTCACAAAGGTCTAGTGAGCATTTACATAAAAAAACAACAAAGTTTTATTGAACCCTTAGTACTTACGATATCAGGAACTTGAGTACAATGGTGACACAAGCAAGCATAGTTTCTGAACTCATGGAGCCTATATTCTAACTGGTGAAATAGATAATATACAAATAAATAAAATCACTATTTTAGCTTATGATATGTACTATAAATATAATAAAAATGGGAATAGGTTGGCTTATATTCTTCTGAATGCTTTCTCATGCATCATATTAGTTTTCCTTATACACAATTGTACTATAATCGTTATATTGCTAACCCATCTTTTTATCTCCACTTACCAAGATATAACATATGTCTTTGTAAGGAAAAAAATAAGCTTCTACAGAATCATTATAATCAATCAATGGTCTATAATTGCATTAAGGCACCACAATTACTAAAAATCTGTAACCTATTTTGAAATTCAGGCTCTTTCAATTTCTCCATATTATAAACAGCTTTTCAATAATTAATCTACATATACATCTTAATTATTGCATCTTAATTATTTGCATTATATTTTCCAAAAGAAAAATTAGTGTCATAAGTGATCTCTTGATACAATTGTTTTTAAAAAATGTCTTCTAGAAAAATTAAATTATTTTCCACCAGAAATATATAGAAATGCTTATATCCTGCCCATATTGGTATTTAAATTTTATCCTTAATTTTAATTCTTAAAAATTATTTGTCTTGTCTGACATTTCAGGCTATTATCCATTCATCAACCAGGCCACTTGCTTCTCATTCTCAGCTTCTCGTTCGCTGGTCTGACCACACACAATTGTACTTCATTCTGTATAGGGTCAGGAATTATCCCCAGCTCTGTGTCCTCATGAATAAAATTTTCCTGTCAGAAACATGAATTCTACCCACCCTCTACTTCCTGACCCTCCAACTTGTCAACAGTTGTGCAAAAAAAAAAAAAAAAAAAAAAAAAAAAGGGGGGGGGAGGGGGAGGAGTTGTTTGCAAAGGATGTTTTATTTAAATTTTTGTTTAAAAATCAAAGGAGATAATGACATTGATCCAGAAGGTCCTATTACTCAGAGCTGTAAATTTCATTAGTGTCTAAGTTCTTTTCAAAAGTTTTGTGTTTTATTTTCATGTTATAACAGAGCTTTTTTTACTTCACTTTTGCTTAACTTCAAAATTGATGTCTAGGACCACTGCCAGTAATATTATTTCGTTGCATATGTTTTGCTTAATTACACTATTTTCTGAATTCATATTTTGAAGTGAAATCTTTTCTCCACCTCATCATCCAAACATTATGAACAAACACTCTCTGTCACATAGAGATTAGAAGATAAAACCTCTTTTAAAATTACAGCTATTTAAAATGTTTCTAGAGTATGGTTAGGGGATGATAAATCATCCTGATCATTTAATTTGTTTTATAAATCACAGGGTATCAGAATCTTATTGTACATGGGATTGAGTTAATCTAACTAGTAAGCCCAATAAAGTCCTAGCAAGGTTTAGATGTCATCCATATTTGAAGTATCTTTTCAATTTACAGTATGGTAAAGCGCAGGTTAATTTTTTCCCCAATATATTTGTGTTGATTCATGTATCAATATAAGAAAAACATCTGCATCTTATTAATACTTGTATTATACTGAACACTAAGATGCATTATAACACAAATAGAAGGTCCTATAGGGAACCTTATATTTCTTTTTCTTTCTTTCTTTCTTTCTTTCTTCCTTTCTTTCTTTCTTTCTTTCTTTCTTTCTTCCTTCCTTCCTTCCTTCCTTCCTTCCTTCCTTCCTTCCTTCCTTCCTTCTTTTTTTTTTTTTCATCTTCAACAAACCATAAATAACCTTAAGGTCACTGGAATGTGTTTGCATACAGATTCTTAAAATTATGTACCAAAGGCAAGTGAAAGATTAACTGTAAGATTATGGTACACATTTTTTTTCCTTTAGTTTATCTTATTTCTTTTTACCACTTAAAAGAAAAACATAAGCACCTAGTAAATATCACCAAGCTGTAATATGAAAAATAGATATCCAGTTTTGCTAATGTGTTTCTCCGTTAGTCTATACTTTCTCGAATATTGTGGCATAAATCTGTACTTTCGTCTTTGTAAAATTTCTCTAATTCCTCTCCCTCGCTGCCCCTTATGTATCGTAAGCTCTTTTAATTTGAGTAATTAATAGAATCCTTCTGAAGGGATAACAGTAGTTGCAGAGCCATGAACAAATCTTTATTTTAAATATAAAAGGAGAAGGGTCATTATGTATGACAGGAGCAGAAGTATTACAGTTCCTTAGAAATAAAGGGTATGCTAAAGAGAATAAGGAAGGGAATTATGAATGTGAGTATGCTCAATGAAATCATTCAGAGATTTCAAAACTAAAGCCCTTGAGTGTATTAATCAACAGCAAGAAGAAAAAAATCAGAGCAGAAGAAGGAACAAATCTTGTGCTGTAGGATGAGAAACTCCTACATGGACTTTGATGTGCTTCAGGACAACCCCGTAGACAATGTGTGAACAAAGGCTGCTTCCATCTGAACATGAGACATTCCTGGGCCTATCTGAGGTCAAGTGGGAAGAATGTCTGTGCATAGGTCCCAGAAAGCTGTGTTTGAGTAAGCATAGCAGAGAATTCTTAAGCAATTGAAAACTTCAAACAAATAGATTGGAATCCAATTTTTAGAAAACATATCCTCAGAATACTTAAGTGCTACCTCCAAGGTTATGCACCTACGTGACCTGTTGAAACCCCCGAACGGGTCTTTGATCCCCTATCCACTGCTCGTACTAGGATGTTCAACTGGATATATGTTAAGATTGCATTGGCTTTGATGTTGAATTCCAATTCTTACCTTCTATGCCAGAGGTTCTCAACCTGTGGGTCACGACCCCTTTGGCGGTCAAATGACCCTTTCACAGGGGTCACCTAAGACCATCATGCATATCAGATATTTACATTACTATTCATAATAGTAGCAACATTACAGTTATGGAGTAGCAACGAAAATAATTTTATGGTTGGGTCACAACATGAGGAACTATATTTAAAGGGCCAGAAGGTTGAGAACCACTGCTCTATGCCATCTAGTTAGAAAAGGTGATCTATGTGAGAGAATGTATCTGGCACAGAACCTGGTCCCAAGAATATATTATGAAGCTGCCAGAAGAAACTGAGCATCTGAGCAGTTTTCTGAAGCATAAGATGTCACAAAATAGGGGCCAAGGGTTACACTCAGTTCATGTTGGTAATTTCAAATAAGCAAGGGCAAAGGACAATCACCCAATATCTATGCTGAGGAAGCTGTCTTGGAGTATAAGGTATTGTAAGTAAATAAAAGGATTCCCTGACTATATGGATTTTGACTTTAAAAAATATCAGTGATGAAGAATATGAGGTTGTTTTCTTAAAAGATAATAGTGAATTTTGTGCATTTTTACCATGTTATTCTAGATCTCCAAAAAATTGATTCAAACACACATGCATACTAAATCTCTTAAGGTCAAGAGTTGGATAATTGATAAAGGCTTAACCCTTTGCGGTCGTTTGTCTACTCTCAGCCACCAAAGCTTTTTTACCATTCCGGTCGTATGTCTGCTCTCAGCCACCACAGCAAGGAACCGTACGAATCTTAACTCTATTCATTCATGTATCAGTTCCTAATTTCTCTGAAAGCTCTTCAGTGTCTAAGCGACCTTGTCACGAACCAAAACATTGCCCCGACAAATCGGAGATATCGAAACTCAATATAAACAAACGCGGTTGTTCCACACTCGCCATGCAAAACACCCTGGTGAGTCAGTCGCCTTTTGAGAGTGAAGAAATCGACAAGCTTCGGAGATACTTTGCAGAATTTCAAATAAAGCTTTACAAATTATGTTTAACTGTAATTAGGCATTCTTGCTTGTTAAGGTATTTCAAAATAATACTCCAAAATGGCAAAAAGAAAGTTACTGAAAGAAGTGTACTGCGAATCTGAAAGTAACGATGAAGAGTTTTATTTTGGCACCTTGAATACTGACGCTGACGTAGAAAGTGATAACGTTTGTAGTGATTCTACTAGTAGTGACGTAGTTCCAAAAAAGAATTAATAAATCTTGTTTATCCTTCATAATCTTGCATGTTATGTATCACTGCTCTTTCAATGGAAATTAATTCTGACCAGTACGACACCCATGTCCAAATTTAATACGACCACAAAGGGTTAAAGTTACCACTGAGACCATCAAGATTGATGGGAGATAAAGAGGAAGAAGAATAAGAATGAGAAGGAGGAGGAGGAGGAGGAGGAGGAGGAGGAGGAGGAGGAGGAGGAGGAGGAGAAGAAGAAGAAAGATATAAAATATAAAATCACATTTTTCAAAATCATAGTTTTTTCATACAGTGCATACTCCTCCAACTTTGGGTAATGGTAAAACCCCTTTGAGAACATAAAAGATTGCCAAATTCTAATAAACTGTTGCTTCCCTCTACATTTCCACTCCTTCCTCCTCTGTCTCTTCTTTCTCTGTGTCTCTTTTTATTCTCCACTTGCTGTGTATTGCCTGGTCACAAAGTCAAGAGAGTAATCCATGACCCACAGAGTATCTTTTGGGTTGCTTGAGGTGGCAGAATGGATCAAGAGGGTCACCTTGTGGGTTGGTCCAGTAGGTTATTTTATCTGAGAATATCAGAGAAAGACTGAATAGGTACTAAAGTCAGCTGTTCACAAACTGTTTAGGAAAGCATTGATGATGGAGAAAAACCATCACAAAGTCTCAGAAGGAGATTTATCTCCTACTTCACCAGCTCTTCAGCTCCTAGCAATCTCTCTACATTACTCATTTATCCTAGCCCTGGAAGATAACTCTTAACTGAAGGTCAATGGCCTACCCTGTCCCTAAGGGTAGGAAAAAAAGGTTATTCTGCCAAGAAGATTCATTATTTGTATATAAACAAGAGCTGGGTTCTTCCTCTAGCAGAGTGGGTCGTGACCGGGGAAAAGAATGACTTAGTTTTCTAACATTTTTATCTTCCAGGTCTTTATGTCCACAAATCTTTCAGGATCCTGAAGCAATGGGATACTGATCTACCTCATTGCAGTCATTCCATACATTCTGTACATACTCCCAGCCCTACCTGCATAAGGATATTTTTTCCACTTCCATTTTTATCTCCCCTGTCTCTCCATTTTACCCCACCTTGACTCCCTACCTAGACTTCATAGTCTTGCCATTTGCAGGACAATTTAAAATACAAATCTACATTAGGTCTCTGATCCACACCTTCCTCAGACTCACGTGTGAATCTGGGACCTGCTTTCATGTATCTGTACAGAATTAACATGCCACGTTAGTTTCCTTGTAATTTGCCCATAGAATCCCTAATCAAATCCCATGAAGTCCCTTGTTCAGGAAGCTTTGGTTTGGGGACAGAAGGCCTAGCCCTGAGCGCATGTAATTCCAATCCTTTGTGACAGGTACAGTGCAGAATTCATTAAAGGGCCATCGCCTCCTGTCATAATAATCAGCATCGCAATTCTTTTTTCACTAGGTTGTGATGTTACTCTTTGGGTCTTGTTTGTTATTGCTGGAGGTCCAGAGTCAGGGCTCACATCTTTTGAAGTTAAATACTCTGCTATTCTTTACCATTGCTCTCTTCTTTTTCTCCAAAGAATTGCTACAGTTTTTTTTCTTCTTCTTGGCTTTGGTTTTGCCTGTTAAATTGTTCATTCAAAAGAATATCAGAGCTGGAAGATTTACAGTAGAATCACAGCAAAGTGTGTTCTTAATGTCTCAACATTCATTTCAGTTTTCTCATAAGTCTTCAATGTCTCTTAAGACAGTCTATTCTTCTAATTTGTATATTTTAAAGCAAAGTATTATTGAATTAACTACCTCAATCTAAAATTATTTATAAAGAAAGGTTTTGGTTCAAGACCAGCATTATAAATAGAATATTGTATGGACGGTGGTAAAATATCCTTATTATTTATACATTTTAAGTTTTCATTTATCTCTGGAATATTCCCACCCTATTAAACTAATTATGTATAAGAACTATGAGGGCTGCTATAGTCTGACACTGGATTAGTCTCTCCTTTTGCATTATTTTCTTTTCTTGTTGCAGAAGACCAGAGGAAAAGCCAAGCCAAAAAAACGCTTTAGAGAAAAGGAGTTACACAGTTTATTATACCACCGGCAGACTCAGCAGGATAATTTCCCAAGTCTGAGCAAAGTAACACGCAGAGAGCTTCTCTTTTATGTCTTTCTGGTGTTTTTGTCCCTCAAATATGGATTATGCTTCTGGTCCTTTCGTGGGCTTTGCAAAAAAGTTCCCAGGTGATGGGGGTCTTGAGACAATATCTAAATGGTCTGGCCAGGTGCCAGCGCTAGTAACACCCCCCCCCCTCACACACACACACACACAAACACACACACCCCTCCGGGGCTGTGCACTATTCATAGTTATGGCCTTTGTATTTAGGTAATAGGTCTTGAAAGACCAGTTTCTGGAAATGAGGCAGGGACTTAATTATAGGTTATCAAGAATGTACACTGGGCTTGTTGGCACAGATTCAGATTGCTAGCCCCCCCAAATATCTGGGTTATGTTGGAGTTAGCCTTTTTAGCCTTCTCATCTTGACTTCCTTTTATCTCCATAGCAAGGTTCCATGTTCTCTGAGGGCTTTGTTCTCTGTTGTGACAACCCTTCATACATGCCTTTATTTTAATCAAGTGCCTCCAGGCTGTGGTAGATTACTTGTTGATGTCTCCTTTGCATTCCCGATGGCTATGCTCTGCAGGTCCAAGGGTAAGTCTGTTCTTCTAGCCTAGCCTGGGGCACTCAGCTACAGACATTTTGGGAGCACTCAGCTAGTTCTCACCCTGGAATCCTGTTGAAGACACAGTAATTTCTTTTTATCCCCCAGTAGAGCATGGCACATAGTAGGTCCTCAGCAAATACCTCCTATGGTCAATGTCATAATAAATGGATCAATTATCACGGAACAAGTGCTTTAAAATGTTAGCTATCGTTACTAATCAGTGTATAGACAGCAAGTAGTTTAGATAGATTTTAGGTTGTGAGAAACAACTGATGTTTCCTGTTTCCTATTCACAGGGCTCCTAGCCTTAAGGAGATAATTACAAGTTTAGGATATTCCAAACAACTTGTGCGCTGGGGATCAACAGATCAGAAATCTATTTTAGATTCAGTTAATTTAGTTTAACACTCAAGATTTAGCTGAATCCCTCGTTTTATTTAAAGAGACATGCTAGATGCTTCTCTAACTGTCTTGTACAGCTAAACACTGACAGAAGTGTGATGCCTAAATTAATATCAGCCATACCAATCAAAGGTGATTTTCGTTACTGTTTAAACAGATTATTTATGGCAAGAGCTGATGTGTTTTGATTTTTCAACATGTCAGCTATAAGATCAGATTGGATATTTTAGCCTTGTGATAGCTCCCTATAAATAGAGGCATAAATTATAAATGCTCATTGATGCAATTATAAGTTGCCATTTGGTATTCTTTGATTCCAGCAAAATATAATGACCCTGAGTTAGAACATTGCACTAGGGGTGACCTCTGTCTCCAAAACTCTATAAGCCAGTAATTCTTGCTGCAAAGATCCTTTTTTTCCTCTCGTCCTATTGTAAAATTGTAACCAGACAATCAGTGGGTCCATACTGCCTGTCACTACTGGAGCCAATTAAGCAGAGACAGGCTTGAATCATATATGAGCATTTATTCCATACTGCCAGTAGTATGGGAGAGCAGCAGGTCATCCACAAAAATCTGCTCTGCCTCTCCCCCCGCCCACCACCATAAACCAGCTGCTTACATTGGGTAGAAAGACAAAGATGACATGGGAAGTAGGCAAAAAGGTACGGCAAATGGGCAGTTTATAGGTAATGCAGGCTGGAGATTTGCAAAGGCCTGCAGGTATGCAAAGGCTGGGGGTCTTCAAAGGGCTGGCAGCCCTGGTCTCTGCAACAAGGTTGTTAATCTTTCCATGATAATAGATAGCTCCTGGATGGAGAGGGTGGGCCACATTTCCAGGTGAGCTCCCAGGTTCCTCATGCAACTCCCAGCCAGGTTAGAATGTGCTTTCTTTAGTCAGAACAAAACAATCACGGTCAACAGAGCATGATTAGTATTTCTTACAATGATAGCGGGTCCCCAATATTCTATATCTGCCCCTATCAAAATCAACAAACAGACAATCCCTCACCTGCATGTTTGGAGATTAAATCTTCTTCCTAAATGTGTACCTGTCCCAGCCACATATAACAAGGTTCTGCTGAGGGGCTAAGAAGTGGGTATGAGTCATATACAGAGCCTGGCAGTGTGGCTGGACCTATAGGTTTTCTCAGATGAGCCTGCACCCTGGCAGGCTCTGTTCTGGGTATTAGGAAGGAAGGAAGAGTGCTGATTGTCGCCATTCTTGGGCCTAGGATAAGATAGTGCTCCACCTGGGTTAAAATCCCATCTGTGTTGCCAACAAGGTGAAAGCTTGGACAGTAAATTAACCTAGTTTCTATGTATTTAAAATGAGGAAAACAGAGATACAAAATGGAAGGCTTTTTCTTTCTTTCTTTCTTTTTTGAGACATGCATGAGATAATTTATAGACTTTTGGTACACAGGAAAAGAAAAAAAAAATTCCCCTACTAATTCCCTCCTGAGTTCTTGATGACTAACCCACCCCCAGGATTCAAAGCGAATTAGAGAGATGCAGAGGTGGGATGCGTGTGGAATCCATGACGCACTGCTCTGCTCTGGGTTTCACAGAGTGCTGTCCTCTAGGCCCTAAAATGTCTCTATCGCTTCACTTTCTGGTGGTCCTAGTAACTTCTCCCATGTTTAATGTGCCTGCTGGGATCTCTGATTTATCTCCCTTTTCAAAAATCCTCCTGCAGCTCCGAATTCTCCACTGTATACCTTTGACTTAGTCAATAATACATGGCCCATTCTTTTTTTCTCCTTTCATTCCCACCCAGAAGTTAGCACTCAAAGTATAGCTCAAGGAAGAGGAAAAAATACAACTGCAGCTCTCCTCTTCTCTCAATCATAAGCTAAGAAATTGAAAAGCTTGCCGGAATGAATGTGAAACAAGTGAACATATAAGTAACAATGCAAAATAAACATATTGAAGAACTCTGGGTCCCTCAAGAAATGGGAAGGGGCTCAAATCAGTACCTCATCCTTGGACTTCAGAATATGTCTGAGTACAGACACAATTGACCCAAAGCCAAACAAATAAATGAGACTCAGTGGCACAAGTAATAGTCTCAAGCTGATTCAATGAGCACATTAAATTTATGGGGACAATTTGCAGAATTATCTAGGATTGATTCTGGTTGCCTCCCATCTGGCCCAGTTCACATATTGTTTTTAGTATGATAATAATGTTATGTAAATGATATATTAATGTAGGTATTGGGATTTGGTACATGGGCATTCCTTGACTAGCCCCTCACACAAACAGGGATATCACTCAGCCATAAAATTGCCAGGAATGGCATCAGATTCCATGTGAATACTTTCTACCACATGGTGTTTAGCCTCTCCTGTGATTCTGCATGAAATATTGGAGGTTTGGGAAGGGCGATCAGGAAAAAGGTCTTCAAAGCTTTCATCCCTCCAAGCATAACCTGAATGGCCAGCTTCTTGGCCCAGGTAATAGCTTTTGTAGTGGACCCATCAGCCCATAACACTTTTATAGTGTACTTATAGGTGCCATGAGCTCAATAAAACCAGGGCACTTGAACTTGACATAATTTCTTCTTTCATAGAGGTGTCACGATTTGAAAGGCCCCAAGGAACTACCCGTGGACCAAGAGACAGATAGGCTGAGCCTCTTCACCAATTTTTATAGATGAAAAATGTGTCTAATTGGGAAAAACAGCCTCTCTCATCAAATGAAGGTTAAGTAAGTCAGCAACACTCAGGTAGAATCAGGTCATTTGTAGGCCACTTTTCTCAATGTGAATTTTACTATATATATAAAACCAGATCAAGGTTGAGGAAGTTTACTAGGGGATAAAACATACCTTTACGAGCTACCATTTTTCATCCTTGAATCAATCATGCTGTAATGAGCACCAAGTACTGGAGGCAAAGTGAGATGGGGCTTAAGGCAAAAGTAAATCTCCGTGGAAATTAACATGGCCTCCAAAGAGTCTTGAGAAAAAAATGTTGCCAACAGCAAACCAGTCCAACTGAAGATTTGTCCATCCAAAATGGACAACAAGTACAATTATTTATTTATTTATTTATTTATTTATTTATTTATTTATTTTTTATATTTTATTGAGTTTTTTTTACAGAGAGGAAAGGAGAGAGATAGAGAGTTAGAAAATCGATGAGAGAGAAACATCGACCAGCTGCCTCCTGCACACTCCCCACTGGGGATGTGCCCGCAGCCAAGGCACATGCCCTTGACCGGAATCGAACCTGGGACCTTTCAGTCCGCAGGCCAACGCTCTATCCACTGAGCCAAACCGGTTTCGGCAACAAGTACAATTATTATAACTACCATTTACAAAGTTACTTTGAAAAAAGAGAGAATGTATATGCAACCTTGGCTTATCAGACAATACTCTACCGAACTGAACTACTCAGCCAGGTATGGAAATTGGGGTATTTTATTTTAATTTTTTTTTTTAATCCTCACCTGAGGATATTTTTCCATTGATTTTTAGAGAGAGTAGAAGAGAGAGGGAAATACAGAGAGAAATATCCATGTGAGAGAAACACATTGATCGGTTGCCTCCTACATGAGCCCGGACAGGGCCCTGCCCAGGGAGAAGCCTGCAACCAAAATAGATGCCCTTGACTGGAATTCAACCTGGGACCCTTCTGTCTGCAGGCTGATGCTCTATCCACTGAGTCAAACCGGCTAGGGAAAATTGGGGTATTTTATTAGGAGAAATGACTCATTCAAACTCGAACCAGAGACAAACCTCCATCATTTTAGTATTATTAGGTGGTTTTATTGTATATGCATTGTACATCAGTATATATAAACTAATATAAAAATAAAAGTCGGGAAAACTGGGAGAGATAATAAGAATGGAAAAGGCCAATTTGATATGCTTTTGTTTTTCCAACTCTCCATTTTATGTAGAACTAGGGGCCTAGTACACCTTAAAAGGAACTGTGGCCCACAAGGCTGCAGTGGGCACAGGGGCAGGTCTCGACAGCCCCGCTGCCACCGCTGCTCCAAGCGCTGATAGTACCAGCCCGCTCACACCTGCGGAGTGATTGGGGCTGTCGGCAGCAGTGGGTGCGAGCAGGGCCACACCAGCAGCAGGTGCAAGCACTGGGTGGGACCGCGGCACATGGGAGCAAAGAATTTTCAGTAACCACCAGAGTCTTGCCCCAATGACAACAAAGAGCGCCCTGCCTTGGTCTGGTGCCCCCACTCACCTGCTCCACCATCCCACCACAGCCAATACCCACTATGTTCCACACGCTCCCCCCTGGTGGTCAGCACACATCATAACAAGTGGTTGTTCAGATGTTCTGTAGTTCGGTTTATTTGCATATTAGGGATATATATATATATATATATATATATATATATATATATATATATTATTTTGAAACACAGACTATGCAAATAATGATCTACAGGTATTGCTGGGTAATAAAGTGCATTTTTTCTTAATTGAAAATTGAATCTGTGAATCGCTAGAAACAGATATATATGGCATGATAATATAGAAGAGTTTAATTAACCCAGATGGAACTTAAGGGCTTTCCAGAATGAATCACCCAAGGAAACACCCACATTAGAATTATATATGTGGGCTTTCCAATTTAAAGAGTAGCTCATAAGTCCCCTCTGCTAAAAAATCACTTTGGTATTATTACCACATCTTTGTTTATTACAATTAGATAATATTTTTTATTTCAACGAGCCTAAAGTATTATACTGAGACTTTGCCACATCTGATGTCATAAAAATAAAAGTGAGGAAAGCTAGGAGAGAATGAGAATTTAAAAAAAGAAAGAAAGAAATGATAGAAGGGATAATAGTAGCAAGTAATTGCTAATTCAAATTGCCTTTGGAGTGCCTATCATACCTGCAGCCTCCCAGAAGTACTAGTAGGAAAATGGATGAGTAATTGTATAGTCATATCATTTAACTTTTACAGTGCTCCTATAAGGTGAGTATTCTTGCCTCAACATTGTAGATAAAGAGCCAGTTCTGTGAGGACAGATATCTTCAAAGAAGATTCCTAAGAGAAAAAAATCTGTATTTCTAGAAAATGAAGTGAAAGCTGTACTGAAAGTTTGGGTAGAAAGAACCGCCAGAGGTAGATGGGATACTGACAGGATTATTTCAAACCACCTCGGGCCCATCGTGAGAAGGCAGGTTCTTTGGAAAAGAGAACACTGCTGGGAAACCAGAAGGCAGCAGGAAACAAGAAAGACCAGGTATGAGATGGCTTCACTCTATGAAAGAAGCCAGAGGTGTGCATCTACTGGAGAGGAGCAGGGCTGTTGAGAACAGGACGTGTGGACACCACTCATTCATCGGGTTGCTAGGAGTCAGAGCCAATGCAAAGCATCTAACACATGTTGAGTTAATGAAATCCATCAAAGTCTAATGCTGCTCAGTGGAAGTGCTGGAATTTACTCAGGTTGGTCTGATTCTGAAGCTCAAGAAACTTCAATTACATCCTCCTTCCTCTGGTTGGATTTTTCAAGATTGTCAAATGCCAGATCTAAATGCTGAAAACATCTTAGGGACTATGTATTTGGATAACCTTATTTACTGCCATTTGACATAATTCACTCCTGTAGTTTTTCAATTTTCTAAATGTCCCTGAATCTTAATCCTGTTGACATATGTTCAGAATGACTTGAGTTAGATAGATAGGGCTTGAAAACTCTAATGGAAACTCCCTAAACAGATGAAAAAAGTTTTCTCTGTTTTAATCAGTGTTTGGTTATTAATGTCGTTCTCCTTGAGATGACAATTTTTCCCCCAAGTAAAAATAATCAATCAGTGTTCTCTTAGATTTCCATCTCAGATTCAGAAGAAAAAATTTTCAGGCATCAACATAAAATGGCAGAAATACACATCTGTTGCCATGTGAGCATGTTAGAAACCCATGTCTGTGGAAACCTACCTCTGCTTCTGAGAATAACTTGGAGCACAGTGCTGAAAGTGTTTATACTGAAGTATTATGGGGCAGATGGTATAATTAAACATGTTTATTTATATATATTATGCTGCCAATTTTTAGAAACACACCTAATTAGTGAACAAAATTATACACAAACACACAAAAGAGTGTGGTAATAGTGTGTGTGTGTGTGTGTGTGTGTGTGTGTGTGTGTGTGTGTAAGATTCAATTAATTTGGGGGAATTTACCACTTGTAGTTTACTTTTGCCTAGAAATTTTCAGAGTTTATTAAAAGATGCCCAATGGAAATCTAGCAGTTGTAGTTTACTTTTGCCTAGAAATTTTCAGAGTTTATTAAAAGATGCCCAATGGAAATCTAGCAGGTAATGAATTATCCAGGGTCATATTATTTATAGAAAAATATAATAAACCTGTCAGGAGTGGATTTCTAATTTGATTAAAACAATCCCTTGTGACAAATATCTAAAAAAAAATGAGAAAGGTTGATGCCATACCAATTGAGATTGTACAACTCTAGAGACATCAGAATGTGAGAGCTGAAAGAAAAGACCGAACACAGAAAGTCTATTTCCTCAGTGGGTGGAGATATCTAATTTTAGGACACACTTAGTGTTCCTCCAGATGGCTTTCTGATAGAATAGTACTGATATACTGAGAAAAATTTGAGTGTTGGATCCACCAGTCATGAGCTTGAATCTGACTCTGCTATATTACCTCATCTGTCTAAATTCATTTCTTAAGTTATACAGCAAGGATAATAATAATAGCACATATGTCACAGGACAAGATCAAATAAGATCAAATAGATAGCAGCAGATATAATTTCCAGTGATTACCAATACATTTTAGCTATTATTATATGTAATACTATAGGCCTGGTGCACAAAATTCATGCATGGGGTTGGGGGGCATCCCTCAACATGGCCTGCACCCTTTTGCAATCTGGGACCCCTTGGGGGATGTCCGACTGCCAGTTTAGGCCCAACCTACAGCAGGTGGGGCCTAAACCGGCAGTTGGACATCCATCCGGCAATCCAGGACCACTGACTCCTAACTGCTTGCCTGCCTGATCACTCCTCACTGCCTCTGCCTCGTCCCCTGCTACCGTGTGGCTTCATCCAGAAGGACATCCGGAATGACGTACAGAAGGTCATTCGGCTATCTGATCTAATTAGCATATTATGCTTTTATTATTATAGATTTTTATAAGCAAGAAGAATTCAATGAAGTTTTGGTTCACACTCTTTCCCTTAACCTAATTTTGATCCTAAGATTTTCTGTTTCTGTAGCCATCATCTCTACATTACCATCCATAGTATAGAGGAGAGATTTTCCTAGAAAATTCCCTGTTATTAACATAACAAGTCTAAGAACACACAACAGCTGAGATCCATTTTGTCCAAATGTTATGGTAGCTTATTTGGAGCTTTCAGGAATTTGTTATCTAAAATTATAGCATAACAATCAAGAGCTGGTCATTTGCATAGTGAATGATTTCTAATTATATGTTTTTCAAGCCAGTGGTACCTTCGTCCAGTGTCCTAATGCCCAATGGCTGAATTTCTGAAGAGCAACTAGATTCAATATTATGCTTGGCCAATGATATCACAGTAGCATCAGCACCAAGAAAGAGTCATCAGTGGCACAGAGATGGCTTTGTCATCAGCAAATGGGGACAGATGCAAATTTCCAAGCTCGGAGAGCAGCCTTCCCCACACAGAGCATCCTTCTGTGAGTTCTAGAGATCAGGTTTATGCCCGAAGACTGAGACCTGCTTACTCCCTTTATCTTCTCTCATGAAATACTTGTTATGACATGAAATTACCCAGGCGATTTTTAAAACTAGAGACAATATTTATTTGACAGTGATAAGACATGCTAAAAGTTGATAGCAGATTTCAACATGCTAAATCTCTCTATACTTGTGATAAACATACCGATGCATTAAATTTCACCTGGGCTACAGTTTTTCTAGAGCAGGATTATGAAATAGAATTTAAAGGAAGACAGAGTGGCTAGGGAAAAATTTATGGTTGTATTTGCCGAATCAATTATCAACCTTAGATTGGCTCCATTGTTACTTTCTACTCTCTTAATTTATTTTTCCATTTTAAAACCAGCTTCAACTATCGCAGCACATTATTGAGTGGTTAATGCTTTCCCCAGCAGAGACTAATTCTCTCCCTAGTCAAATTAATCCATTGATTTTGGCTTGTGGATGGATGCTCATTCTTTTAACCATAGGATGAATGTGCATTGTACAATCATTCATAGCCATGAGATACTTAGACAATGCTTAAGCAATTGTCAGGGAACCAAAATGAATATTCAATATGCTGAATATTCAGCTACATACACACACACACACAATTGATGTCAATCATTTTGTAAGATGTGCATCAGGTAAAGAGAATAAATTTTTTTCTCTCTGAGGGCATTGCTAATTATGTGTGTGGGTGTAAGTATGTGCATGCGTATGTGTGTATGTGAACACAGATTTCATTTGCATTAAATTCTCTGCATGCTTTCTGTTCACAGTGATAATATTTTGCTTTAATGGTATTTTTCAATATACAGGGCATTGATTCTAATAAATATTCCATAAAATATATAGCAGATAGGATTATTAAATATATTTGTTCTGATATAATCTCAGCAGTGAACCTTACAGATTAAAAGAGACAGGAAGGGTGGCAGATACATTACCATACATGTGTTTTCTCAATCATCCCAACAGGCAACAGCCCTCTGATGTTCCAGATCCTGGTATATGATGTGACGTGATATGTTTTATAATTGGTTGTCTAGATTTAAAGTTTGGTGTCCTGCCAAGTGAATCCAGAGGAGAATGCTCAAAAAACATAACAGGCCCAGAGCAGCAAAAACTCCATTTATTGTATTTACTGGGTTTATTATAGGTCAAAGGGACTCTAAACTACTCCATCAGGTTTTCTTAACTTTGTATGACAGCCAGGTTTCTCAACCGCAGTAGTATTGGCATTCTCTACTGGATCGTCCTTTGTTTGGGGATCTGTTTTATGCATTGTACCGTGTTTGGTAGCATCACCAGCCTCTTCCCACAAGATGCCAGTAGCACTTTCCCAGTTGTAACAACTGAGAATGTCTCCAAACATTGGTAGTTTTGCCCTGAGGGGACAAGATCATTCTGGTTGAGAATTACCATTTTAAAGAATGGCGTGTCCTCTTGTCTTCTTTTTTTCTCAAAAAGCTTCCAGATTCTTTTTGCAATTTACACCCCCCTCCCCAGAGCCATTAGGATGTGTATATAAGAATTTATAAGAATTTCTCCCAGAAAAAAAAAAATAGTATTTCAGTTCATAGGCTTTTTCAATACAGAGAGAGAGAGAGAGAGAGAGAGAGAGAGAGAGAGAGAGAGAGAGAGAGAGAGAGAGAGAGATGAAAGTTAGATTTAAATCACCAAAGTATGAACTAGGACTATGACATTAATAAAACTTTTAGTATACTTCCTTATTCACCATCCTCCCCCAAAATGTAACAAAATTTAATCTGATGACACAGTTTAAGAGAAATGTTACATGCATGGCCAACAGAGAAATGTACACCAACATTAAGAAACAAGCAAGTAACCCACCCAAAGATAGGGGAAAATTTGGTTGATGGAATAATTTTACAGAACACTCAGAAAGTGCCTTTAATGGATTTCTATCCCAATATACAAAAACCCTGGGTCCGTCACATCCACAAGGACTGGAGACTGGACCTAACTCCCAGCCTGCATGCGCAGCAGGCTCTGGTGGGTGGGGACTTGTGGCAGCAGAGACGGGAATGGGGGAGGCAGGGTGGCACTCACACTCACTCACAACTGCATACATGCACAGACACACACAGCGCCCACCAGCTCACAGTCTTTTCTCCCTTTCTTTCCCCCCCTCCCAGCTCACTCTCAGAGTCTCTCTCAGAATGAGGAAGCAAAACAGACTGGGCCTGAAGAGGCCTGGATGGAAGGGAGGGCTGGCAGAGGGTGGAACAGCCCCCAGTGGCCCCGCCCCTCCCACCCAGTAAAGAGGAAGAGAGACACAAGGAATCAGGGAGGCCTGGAGGACTGCTGAGAAAAACAAAGAGAGACAGAGACTGGGTGAGATCAGGCCTGCAGGGGAGGGCAGTTAGGGGTGATCAGACAGGCAGAGGCAGTTGGGGGGGATCAGGCAGGCAGGTAGAGGGATTAGGGGCAATCAGGCAGAGGCAGTTAGGTGTGATCAGGCAGGCAGGCAGGCGAGTGTTTAGGAGCCAGCAATCCTAGGTTGTGAGAGTGATGTCCAACTGCCACAGGGAATGGGCCTAAACTGGCAGTCGGACATCCCCCAGGGGGTACCTGATTGGAGAGGGTGCAGGCTGGGCTGAGACAACCCCACCCCTGTGCACAAATTTCATGCACTGGGCCACTAGTAATAACGATAATGAGCTGCATGTATGGCACTTTCAACTGTGCAATTGGTGACATGGAGAGATACCTAACAAGAATAAGAGCCTTTTGTGAAACAATCATTGTGTGCCATTAGACTCTGCTCAGAATTTCCAAATTCAGGCTACGTGAATAGCCTCAAAGGCCATCAACTCTAACCCAAAGCCATGATTTGAACAACCCCTTCTGTCTTCCTTCCTCGTGTCTTCTCATTGGCTTATATTCTCATTGGTTTCTCTCACACTACTTCATTTATGAAACATTAAACGAATGGTGAGTGCTTGTCAATGTTACTTGGGAAATAAGATGTGCTAATAAATATAATGTGAAGCATAGCCAGTGGTCATAGGCACTTGTATTTTAGAGGGGAAAATCATGAGCAGGCCAACATGATACGTGATTGGGAACACTGACTTTTCTAGCATGTACTGTATTTGTTCTGTTCCTCAGGGAATCTCCTAACTTTCTCCTGCAGGTCCTTCTTAAATACAAGTTTGTATTGCCGATTAGCCTGTGCAGGCAAAAGATTCATTTAACTACCCCCACTCCTGCCCCAAACACACACACACACACACACACACACACTGAAATGCTCTCACTGTCCTTGTTTTTGTGTCTGGGTGCTAAGGAACATTTGCAAACTCCCCTGCTCACTTAGAAGTTAGTCCCTGCATCCCAAGCAAGGAGCTACAGCATCTGATTACAAAGCTGTTTAATGTCTCTGGGATCTTATTGGGTCAAACCCATGACTAACAATCATATAAAAATATGGCAAAACCAGATGTGTATACACTCCTATAGATTTTGGAAGCTGGAGTACATTTGTCCCATTTCAAGTTTTCTCACACTCCAAAGAAATTCAGATTTCTTCTCTCTTCTGCTCTATTCCTTTCTGTGTTTCCATATAAAAGGCACCAGGGAATCAGATCTATAAGATATGTACTCAGTTTCTTGACCTGGAAAACTTCTAAAAAGTTACAGTGCTCAAGGCTGTTGACTACAGCTCCATTTCAGCCTCAAACAGGCCGACAAGAGGGGTTCCCATGATTAGATATTATTTTAATCTTTTTTTAAGTTTTATAAACCATGATTCCAAAGATAAAGCGTATTTGTGAAAATAAAAATGGAAGTAAATATAACATAACTCACCGTTAATTAATGTATTATGTTACTAGTAATTACTTGCTTCACATCTCTCTTTCCCATGTAAGAGTATTTGTTGATAATAACAGTTATACTCCTCAAACTTTCTCAACTGTCTTAGAAACATTAAGTTAAATCATTCAACTGTAAGGGCACCCAGATAATTACTTGTATTCTCCCCATTTTTAAAATATATTTTTATTGATCTCAGAGAGGAAGAGAGAGGGAGAAAGAGATAGAAACATCAATGATGAGAGAATCATTGATTGGCTGCCCCCTGCACGCCCCCTACTGGGGAACGAGACTGCAATCCGAGCATGTGCTCTTGCGTGGAATCAAACCTGGGACCCTTCAGTCTGTAGGCGGAGGCTTATCCACTGAGCCAAACCGGCTAGGACTATCCTCCCCATTTTAAAGGTACCTGAGGCACCGAGAGATTAAGTGACTTGAGTAATGTTCATAGCTAGGTAATGAAGACTGGGATTTGAAACCAGGCTTCTAGCTATAGATTGTTTATTTTAACCCCATTGCTATTCTGCCTATCTACTCGCAGTAGCTCATCAGTTTAGTGAGGATGGGAACTGTCTGTCTTTATGTGTACATGTGGGTCTGTCTATCTGTGTTGTTATGCATGGTGAAGTGAGAAATCAAATTTATTCCAGAGACATTACAGAATTGCAGAGTGGTCACAATAAAATATGTAGTTTTAAAATATTTAAACTTCTCCCTAGCCTCTTTGGCTCAGAGGACAGAGCATCACCCTGCAGACTGAAGGTCCCGGGTTTGATTTAGGTCAAGGGCACATGCCTGGGTTGTGGGCTCAATTCTCAGTAGGGGCCATGCAGAAGACAGCCAATTAATGATTCTCTCTCATCATTGATGTTTCTCTCTCTCTCTCTCTCTCTCTTTCTCTCTCCTTCTCCCTTCCTCTCTGAAATCAATACAAATATATTTCAAAAAAATAAAATATTTAAACTTCATGGGAAGACACATATTTCAAGCCTTGACTTTTCATTTCCACCTGTCTCTAGACTAGTTGTATGCCACAGAAAGCCATACGTTGGAAAAAAAAATGAATACATTTTAAGAATGTAGATCTTGGTACTTCTTACAAGAAAAACACCAACTAAGGTATTAGGCTAACCTGGTGGACTATACTTATGTCATCCCAATACTGTACAGTATCAGAGAGGGTTTGCTGATTTGTACTTAGTCATTATTCCTTCCCAGCTGTTAAATAAAAGGTTCATTTTCCACCTTGGTTATATCCTCAAACTACCTAAGACCTTACCTATTTGGAATGTGCTACCTCTATTTCTTTTATAGAGAGCACTTTATTATAATGACTGCTGTTGAGGAAGAGATATTGGAATCTGTTTTCCTGTGTTATTTTCCCTCTTCTAAGATGGAATATTGGCAATAAACTAAAAAGTGTGTAGCGATGTATGACTACAGAGCCTTACTAGTAAATTTAATATTTAATAACTCAGTCAGCTATATGACCTAGAAACCAATCTGTTACCTGATTCTATTACCAGAAAATTCTGTTTCACTAGAAAATGCCTTAGGAATCTCAGGGGATCCATACATATAATTCCTGGAATTTTTCAAAAATTAAGATAATAGGAGTCTGAAGAGTTTTCACATAGTTGCTTGCCAGCTCTGTGACTTTTGACCTTTCACTCAGTCTCCTCGAGGAGATTGAAGAAGGGATCACAAAGTATTTGAGGTTTTATTTTCCCCCATCAATAAATTTCAAAAGATGTGAAAATGTACTGTCCGATGATAAATGAGGCACTTAGAGAGGGTAATATTGTCCCCTGATTAATAACACAGTAGCATTTTGTACAGGCTGGAGAGAAATCTTGGAGAGATTTAGCAAATTTCCCCCTTTCTGATTTTCTTTCTTTCTGCTAGGCTTGCTGGGTATGAAGCTTACTCCTAAAAGAGGCTGCCTGGAATTTCAAAGTAAAATACGATAAGAATGTGAAAGCACCTGATAAAAATTCTTAAACCTTTATGCTTCTCCAGAATCTGTGTTTTTGCTAATATCTCCTTTGTTTTCAGGGTACAATATTAAGTATTCAAAAATGTATAGACATTGAATATTTTTGATAAGAATTCATATGGGGAAACTTGATTTTAAAAAAGAAACTAATGATTAATCTCATTAAACAATAAGCAATTTGAGCCCAGGAACTAACACTATTTCCATCATTCTTTGTATCTTCTGAGTCCAACATGTGGCATAGGGTAGAAAAGGAATTAATGAATATTGAGTGAATGAATAAGACCCCAAACTGAGAAAGACAAATATCACATGGTCTCACTTATCTGTGGAATCTAATGAACAAAATGAATCGACCTGAATCAGGGAGGCATGGAACAGACTGACATACCTCGATGTGGGGTTGCGGGGACGAGAAAAGATAAACCAAAGAACTTACAAACTTATATACATAGCCCAAGGACACAGGCAGTCGGGTAGTGAAGACCTGGGGGATAGGTACCTGGGAGGAGGGAGAGAGGGGAGGAAAATGGGAGATATCTGTAATACTATCAACAATAAAAAATTTAAAAATGAAAAAGAAAAAACCCTGAACTAGTGTGGTAATCAGAGTGGGCACTAACTTAATTCACATTGCCAATATGCAATGATAGAGCTGGCACTGACATTAAAAATCTAGTCTCTCTACCCACCATATTTTAGAACTAACAATACTGACAAATGTAAATAGGCTTGCATAATATGAGAGACCTGGGTAGTAGCAGTGTTTGAACTTGAAATGAGAACACCTGGGTGCTCTTTGATATTATCCCATTGTGTGTGTCTTTCTCTTTCTACTCCTCATTAAAATGGCTTAGTTGAGTAATGTGTGTGGATGTACACAATTTAAACACACAAAAACTCTCTCTCTCTAGATTTAAGTAACCTATACCTATTGCAATATTCCACTTATATGCATAACATGGGTAAATATTATTCTTTTAACATTTTTCTCTGTTGTTTTCTCTTCCCCGGACAGAAATCCTCAGAATACCCTCAGTTTATTATCATTCATCCTACAAATTCCATCCTGAATCTCAACTTCTTTACAAAGCTAGTCCTGCAATCCTGGCTGAGGGTATCTACCTACATTTAGGCCTATTCTAATTGTTTCAAGTTGCACGGAACTTAGTAAACATGCAGTAAATTAATTATGAATTAAATATGGATACAGTTTATTACCCAATCAGACATCATTTTCGCACAGGTAGGAAGCATATCATACTGGTTTATTTTCTCCACAGTTTCTGGTATAGTTGTGACTATATAGACACACATAAGACTTTGTAACTGGAAACAACCTTAAGAATAATCATTAAGTCTCCATATTTTATGGAAGACAAAGAAATTTTTTTTAAAAAATAAGGCTTTTTCTAAAGTAATGAAACTAATTGTTTGTGTTGAGATTAAAATTTTGGTCTCATAATGTTCTGATACACAATATTGAATTTCTCGATTGATATTCAATGAATATTTGTTGAAATAAACTTAACGTTATAGTGTGTGCATTAGTGTATATATAATATGTAGTCCTATTGAGATGAATTTAAAATATTATCAATAATATGTTTCCGGCCTGGCCTGCATGGCTCAGTGGTTGAGCATCGACCTATGAACCAGAGGGTCACAGTTCAGTTCATTTCCAGGTCAGGGCACATGTCCGGGTTGCAGGCCTGATCCCCAGTGTGGGACATGCAAGAGGCAGCCAATCAATGATTCCCTCTCATCATTAATGTTTCTATCTCATTCTCTTCCCTTCCTCTCTGAAATCAATAAAAACATATTTTTTTTTAAAAATAGTATGTATCTGCTTACAAATAATAACTAAATGGAGTTAAGTCTATAACTCATAAAACCCACTCAAGCACTTTAAATAGAATAAATATTTGAAAAAAATCATGGTGACAGTGAAGTTAATTGTTCTCAACATGTCAAGATTGGCATTTTTGTTCTGTGTCACGAATATCTGACAATCATCAGCCTGAGTCACCACCCGTGACATTTTCTTCTACTCTTAACATACTATTGTAAAAAAAAAAAAAAAAAAAAAAAGTGCCCTCCTCCTTTCTTTGATTAGTGCATCACCCTGCTTTAACAAATCCCACTGAAACTCCCCGACCATGGCTTCAGTTTTCCGTTAGAATCCATGTAACAAGAAGTTGTCAAGAAAAGACATTAGGGAAAATGTCTATAGGGTAAGAGAGCCTTGAGATTTAATAAAGTCCAAATTTAGCATGAGAAATAGAGACACTGAGTGAAGAAGCAACTCCTCTAAGATTACATAGTTGGATGTAAAACTGGGAGAAGACCTCAGGCCCCTAATTTCAAGATTTTAAATATAACACTTCCTCATGAAAATGAAGTCAGAAAAAAATAGGATATATATTAGACACATCACAATGTTTTAAAGAGCTAATTAAATTTAAAATTTTCCTATACACCAGGTGGGGCAAAAAGTAGATTTATAGTTGTTCACATGAAAAATAATGCAATAATTAATAAAGAATAATAAAGAATATGCTTTGTGTTTCCTGTACTCACAACTGTAAGCCTACTTTGCCATGCTCTGTATTTACCATTCTCTGTATAATTCTTTCCTGTGTGTAGACCCAGATTTCCACTTATAATAAAAGCATAATATGCTAATTAGACCAGATATTCTTCCAGATGACCTTCTGGATGAAGCCGGGGCTGTGAGGGAAGCCCAAATCCTGGGTGACAGAGGGAAGCCTGTGCTGGCAGCTGGGGGAAGGAAGGCCTACTCTTGCACAATTTTCATGCATCGGACCTCTAGTCTGGCGTGATTTTCCTTCTGTCTAAAGCACTTTCCTTAACATTTATTGGTGTGCCTGTCTGATACTCTTTGATTTTGTATTCCTGAAGATGATGTTATTTTACCTTCATTTTTGGAAATATGTTTTTGCTGGATCTAGGTTTCTAGTTTACCAGTTGTTTTCTTTTTTTCCAGCAGTACTTCAAAGTGGTTGCTCCACTTTCTTCTGACACATTTTTTTTCAATAAAAAGTCTCTCTTTTACCTTATTTTGTAAGTAATTTATTCCTCTGTGGTTTTCCTTTACTTTGGTGGGTTTTTTTTTTATCACTAGTTTTAAATAATATGATTATGATGGAATGTTTAGCTATTTGTTTTATATTTCTCCTGGTTTATTGAGCTAATGGGTTTATAGTTCTTAATGAATTTGGGCATTTTTTGGTAATTATTTCTACATATTTTGTACATGGTTTCTGATTCTGAGACATTGGTACCTATATAGTAGGCTCTTTAAGTTGCTTCATAGCTAACTGATACTTTTTTTGTAGTTTGTTAAAATTGGGATTTTATTCTCGATAGATTCAATGGTTATGTTTTCAAGTTATGCTTGCATCTGCAGTGTCTAGTCTGTTTTCAGTCCTTTCCAATATATTTGTCATCTGATACTTTTTCTATCTTTATAAGTTCAATTTGGGTCATTTTTATATTTTCAATGTCTCTTAACATGTCAGTGCTTTTAATCTATCTTGAACATATGGAGTATATTTATAATAGCATTTTAAACATCTTTGCCTATCAATTCTTTCATCTATGTCAAGTTGTCAAGTCAGGGTCTGTTCCTATTAACTGATGTTTCTTTTCAGTGTGAGTCATTTGTTTCTGTTTCTTTGAATGCCTGGTAGTTCCTCTCTCTCTCTCTCTCTCTCTCTCTCTCTCTCTCTCTCTCTCTCTCTCTCTCTTTAATGTCAAACATTGCAAATTTTATGTCAGTGGTTGTGGGATTTTTTTGTTATTGTTCCTTCTGATATTGTTGATTATTATTTTTGTGTACAAAACATGGAAATATTTAACTTCTTTTGAAGCTTTCTTTTAAGTTTTCGTTAGTCGTTGTAGAGCAGCCACTGGTCTGCAGCTCATTGGACCTCACTGCCATGCAACACTCTCTGTCGTCCCTGTGCAAGGACCTGTTTGCAGGGAAGTCCTTCCATTCGTATGGTGGGAACACAAATGCTTCCTCTTCCTGTGTGAGCAACAGGGACTTGGCCGGCTGTTCCTTTCTGCTGACTCTTTTTCCAGACTTGGTAGTTTCCTGACACTCCAGTACTGACCAGTACGTATCTAATGACTTGCCCAGAAACCTCAGCGGGTCTCTGATGCAGTCTAGGCTACTCTCCTCTTTGGTATTCTGCCTGTCAGGTTTTAGACATTTTTACCTCCCAGACTTTAAAACTGTCTTCAGCTCGGGAAGAACAGGAGACTCTGTTTGGATTCTTCTCCCTGCACTGTCCTGGAATCTCTCTCCAAGTGGTCAGTTGGGTTAGTCCTAGGGATCAACTCATTATTTATCTTCTTTCAGAGATCACTGTCCGTCCGACATTGTCTATGGTTCTGTGTCTGTAAACCACTGTTTCTTAGTCAGTTTAGGCTGACCTGAAGTGCCATTGACTAGGCACTTCACAAACAACAGAAATTTATTTCACACATTTCTGTAGGCTGAAAATTTAGATCAAGTAGCAGTGTACTCAGGTTCTGGTGAGAGCCCTCTTCTGGGTTAGAGATGGCCAACTTCTTATATTCTCACATAGCAGAAATAGGGTAGACCCCTGGCAAGAGCACTAATTCATCATGGGGACTTCACTGCCTATGACCTCATCCAAATCTAATTATCTTCCCATATCTAAATACTATTGCGTTGGGGATCTGGCTTTAACATGAAAACTTGGACTAGTGATGAAAAGGGTAGGGGGAACATAAACATTCAGTACACAACACTCTATTTCATATATTTTCTTCATTTTTTTTTAATTTGTAAATTCCTTTAATTTTTAAGGATACATATAAGGTTTAATATTGAATCATGTTTTTGTCCTAGCTGGTTTGTCTCAGTGGATAGAGCGCTGGCCTGCAGACTAAAGGTTCCTGGATTCACTTCTGGTCAAGGGTATATGCCCGCATTGTGGGCTTGATCCCCAGTAGGAAGGAGGCATGTAAGAGGCACTCAATGAATGATTCACTCTCATCATTGATGTTTCTATCTCTCTCTCCCTCTCCCTTCCTCTCTGAAATATATGTAAATGAATCACATTTAAATTTTTTTTCATTTTGCTTTTATTTTTCTCATATCAACCATTGTATCAGATTGGGAGAGATTAGTCTAAGGCTACTAGTCAGAATTTTTTTTAATCCTGACCCTGATTTTCAACTAGACACATTTCAGATGGCATAAGGCATTCATGAAAACAAAGTAGAGGAGAAAAGGCTGGTCAAGAGGTTGATTCAGATTGTTTGCAGCCTTTACTGCTTTGTTAGAGAACTTGGATTATATCCTGTAGTGAGTGGGAAACCAAGAGATTTTGAAGCAGGAAGATCTTCTCATCACAAAGGATAAGGGGATTAATCTGGCTGTAAAATAAATTGATAGAGGGAGATTGGAGGCAAGGATGCTTAGAGAGTATAGCTTATTGTAGGCATAGGATAAGGACCAGGATTAGCGCTGTGATGTTTTGTAGACACATCCCAATTAAATTAAGGGATTAGCTTAATTGACAGGCAGTGAAATTAACACTGAGTCCCCATTGCAAATAATGGATGGCTTTGGGGGGGGGAAAGAAAGTTATCTTTATGGAGGAAGCTGAATACCTAGTACAGGGAAGTTCAAAATGAAGTGACAGCTTATTTCCCAAGCAACCAGGACGTGACATGTACTCCTACCACCTGGATCTGTTCCCGAGAGCAGAGGCACGCTTTGTCTCTGGCACAGAAGACGTGATGTTTGGCTTGTACAATGGGCCAGCTTGTGATTCTAACAAAGGCCACTTAGTGTTGCTGAGCTTTTGAGATGCGCGTGCATATCTAAGCCATTTGTCAATGATGAATTACTTCTTTTGTATCCCTGGCCAACACCTTTCCTTTAAACTATCTGGCACATCACCTAGGGGAGAAACACCAGCTTTACTATTTCTCCTGAGCATTCATTAGATAGACCTTTGTTGTTGTTGTTAAACAGAAGGAGATTAATTAAACTAGCTTTTAAGCTGATGAAAATCATTAGCATTAGGCAAGTAAAATATTGATGGTGTGTGGGAAGCAGCATGAGCAAGAGAATTAGTAGGAACTCAAACCAGCCACCAGCTCATATTTGGGTGCTTTTGATTAAAAAAACAAACAAACAAACAAACAAAGAAAACAACACAAAAACTAAATTGCTTCTCTGGGGCCTTCCTAAGGCCAGGCCTCAACAGATGATCACTATTTAAAAAAAAAAAAAGAGGACTATACAGAATTTTCTAATAGGTAAGGAAAACAAAGTTATATGAAACAGAAAGAGGCCCAGTGATTCTTTATAGGTGCACAAGCAATTTAGAAATAATCCTATAATAAATAAAAGGCTAATATGCAAATTGTCCCCTTGGGAGTTGGACCAACCAGGAGTTGGATGTCTCCCTTAACATGCACTGACTACCAGGGGGTAGCGGAATGAAGGAAAGCCCTGGCCGCCCTGGCTAGCAGCTGGCAGCTGGGGGGAGGAAGGCCCCGATCGTCCCTGATCGCCGGCCAGGCCTAGGGATCCTACCCGTGTACGAATTTCATGCACTGGCCCTCTAGTTGGATGATAAGCATACAAGGAAACCTGTCTGTGGGACTATGTCAGTAGTCTATATTAAGTAGGCACCCTAGTAGATGACAGAGCAGACTATATTTAGAATTGGGAGAGGGGGATTGATTTAAGTTACTACATTTTGATCACCTGAATGATCCTGGGCTAATCACCCCACCTCTCAAGCCTCACTTATCCTATCTTTAAAATGAAAGGACTTAATTTGAGCTGAGGTCCCTTTTACTTCTAATTTATTGTGATTCCTTGTTTCATGGATGGGCACTTAGTCCTTAACCTGAAAAAGGAGGGGACAGCTTTGTGGGCCTTGGAGAATGCAGTGGGCAGGTTGCTGAGGGTGGATATACTATGAATGTGTTTCTATGACTCTGTGCATATCAGAGAGAGACAGGCTTTCCATTTTGGGTAAGATATATATTTGTTAAGAAAGTCTTTTCTTTTCTTTTTTTTTTTTTTTTTTGGCTAATGGAGTTTTGCAGAAGGAAATAAATGATTTGTGTCTATTAGAGGAGCAGGAGCAACAGCCGCGCATTTTTGAGAGCTCCATTAAATGTGTTCTGTTTCTTGCGCTGTCTCTGTTCATTTGGGTGAGAACTGAAGTGCACATTAAAAGGCTGAATTAAGTGAAGGGCTAAATGAACCAATTAATTCTTTTTTTCTCCAATACAATGAAGGTGCCAAGCGGAATGCAGAGCAGCCTGCAGTTGACCCTTACATATCTCTCATTGTGACTTTCTCTGAAAGGCCCAGAATTCATGTGCCTGCTCCCCTCCAGGGTCACATATTCAAAACAAAGCAAAGGGACTTTGACAAGGAAATACAATGATATGCTTAATGAAGTACAGTCACTCTGAATACATTACTTTCTTCCAGACCCCTGTTTCAGGCCAAATCTGACCTTTAATATTTTCAACCCTAAAACGCTGTGTTGTAAACCTTAAAGTTTTTGATATCATTTTTATCTCTAAAGCATATCAATGTATTCCTAAACATCTTGACAGATGTTTATGAATTGAAGAGAAAGCAGGAAAGTGTATGGTTTGAGGTAGATCCAAAGAATTTGGATTCCAGCAGAGCTGGTGTTTAATAGCAGCTTTGTGACCATGAACCAGTTACTTAGCATCCCTGAGCTCCAGTGTCCTCATCTGGAGAATGGTACAGGAACAGTCCTTCCTCAGAGGGTTGCTGTGATTATTGCATACAATGATTCATTTCCAGTAATTAACAAATGTCAAGCACAGAGTAAACACTCAGGAAATGGAAGTTGTCGTTTTTTTCTGCCCCATTTTGGGGAATACATAATAGCATGGTTTCCTCATTGTATAGATTATTAAATCATTCATCTCAAAGGCAATAGAAATAGCTCTGGGACCCATGGACCTATGCAGCTAATATTGGCATTTCACTGTGTGTTGTTTTACCAGGATTCTCTACTATTCTTTCACCCTGTGCTCTAAAAACACTCATTCTTATAGAGGCACAATGGGACATGATTCCTTGATGATCCAGGCAAGAGAATGATATGGTGCAATGCATGCATCATAATGTCTGTACATAATCAGAAATTAATAAAAGATCTATAATAATAAAAGCATAATATGCTAATTAGACTGGACAGCTGAACGACCTTCTGGACATCATTCCAGATGTCCTTCCAGATGAAGCCACGGTGGCAGGGGTCGAGGCAGAGGAAGTTAGGGGCAATCAGGCAGGCAGGCAGAATGGTTAGGGGCAATTAGACAGGCAGGCAGGTGAGCCGTTAGGAGCCAGTGGTCCCTGATTGCAAGAGGGATGTCCAACTACCAGTTGAGGCCTGAACCCACGGACATCCCCCAAGGGGTCCTGGATTGTGAGAGGGTGCAGGCTGGGCTGAGGGACCCCCTTCCTGTGCACAAATTTCATGCACCAGGCCTCTATTCCTCCTATCTAATAATAGATAAACATAGTAATTGACCGTACCTTTGCTAAGCCTCCCATTGGCTAATCAGTGTGATATGCAAATTAACCGCCAACAAAGATGGTGGCTAATTTGCATACTGCAGGCAGGGCAGGACAGTGTGAGTGTGAGCCGCCATCCAGGCCCCCATGTGCGACCCCAGAAGCCGTCTGCCTGCTGCCCATGATCAGATCCGATCCCGGGCCTCAGGCCGGCCCCAGAAGTCCCAGAAGCCACCTGATATGGCAGTAACTCTGTCAGTAAGCACTCTGAAAGTCAGTGACATAAATGCACCAATTAAAAGACAGATTATGAGAGTGAATCAAAAACAAAACCCACTTTAAATATAAAGACACGTATAGATTAAAAGTAAATTAATTAAGCTGCAGCCTGTTTTGTTCAGTGGATAGAACATTAGCTCAGGGACGGAAGGTTCCCAAGTTCGATTCCAGTCAAGGGCGTGTCATCAGTTGCTGGCTTGATCTCCAGTCCCTATCAGAGCATGTGCAGGAGGCAACCAATCAATGTGTCTCTCCCTTTCCTTTCACTTTCTCTAAAATTCAATGGAAAAATATCCTTGGGTGAAGATTAACAAAAACAAAGTAAATGGATTAAGTAACATTAAAGAGATTATAAGAAAAATATATTCCAAATTTTGTTAGTTGTATAATGGTTATGTTTAAATTATTAACACCTAAGAAATAGGGAGAAGGATACATATAATATGCTGTAGTACTTTATAGTTTTTTTACATGTATGAGATTATTTCAAATTAAAACATTAAAAAATTAAAAATTAATAAAATATTAATTGAAATGTATCTGAATTACATGAAAAATCTCATAATTGCTTCTAGAATAATTTATTAAATTGTGTTAAAATTTACAAGAGTTCAATTAAAAGATATTTTAATTCTAAATGAAATAATAGAAAATATATAATAGTGCAGTTATAAGCACGTATCTGAAAATACAAATTTAAAGAAGTGAATTTAAGAAGGGGTTAGCCAAAGAAAATATATGCACAACCCATGGACACAGACAACAGTATGGTGATGGCCAGAGAGAAGTGGGGGGCAAGAGCTGGATCAAGGGGGCAAAAGGGGGAAATTGGCACATCCTATATAATAATAATAAAAGGCTAATATGCAAATTGACTGAACGGCAGAATGACCAGTTGCTATGATGCGCACTGGCCACCAGGGGGCAGACGCTCAATGCAGGAGCTGCCCCCTGGTGGTCAGTGCACTTTCATATGGGGAGTGCCACTCAGCCAGAAGCTGCCTCATGGCTGGCCAGAGCAGAGGTGGTGGCAGAAGCCTCTCCCACCTCCGTGGCAGCACTAAGAATGTCCAACTAACGGTTTAGACCCAATCCCTTGTGGGCCTAAGCCTTTAGTCGGACATCCCCTGAGAGCTCCCTGGCTGCCAGAAGGATGTCTGACTGCAAGCTTAGGCCTGATCCCCCGGAGAGTGGGCCTAAGTCGACAGGTGGACATCCCCCAAGGGATCCTGGACTTCAAATGTGCGCAGGCCAGGCTGAGGGAGTCCGCCACCCCACCCCCCGCAAGTGCACAAATTTTTCTGCACCGGGCCTCTAGTTATATATAAAATAGGTAATCAACATTTTTAGATTTCCAATTCTCTTTATTCACCTCCATTCAAATTTACCTCCCTTTTAACACACATACCTTCTTCACCACAAGTATTAGAAGAGAGCAGTTTTCAACAACTAGTTATATGATTACATCCTAACTCAAGTTTGTTATTTGTCTATGTTTTTTTCTGTTTCCTGTAATAATATAATACAAACAATATTAACAAACATTTGAATGCTCTACTGGTCCAAAGGTGAACATCTCATATTTCTGCCCATGGGAACAAAAGAGAAATCAGAATTCCACATGCATAGTTTATTTTACCTATTAGTTTATAAGTTGGAAAATAGTATTTAAGATAGAAATAACCATGCGCCTGGACAAGATGGGAAAGGGGATGAAGTGGTAAGTTATTTAGAAAATATAGAATATACTAGAGCAGTTATTTTCAACCTTTTTCATCTCATGGCACACATAAACCAATTACTAAAATTCTGTGACTCACCAAAAATGTATTTTTTGCCAATATGACAAAAATAGGTATAGTTTTGATTTATAATAATAATAATAATAATTACCTATCTGTTTTGGTCCAAAGTGACTTTTAAAAAATTAGGTGCCTATAGCCCAGCTGGTTTGGCTTAGTGGATAGAGCATCAGCCTATGGACTGCAGGGTCCCAGGTTCAACTCCAGCCAAGGGCACATGCTTGGGTTGTGGGCTCAATCCCTAGCAGGGGGCATGCAGGAGCCAGCCGATCAATGATTTCCTCTCATCATTGGTGTTTCTATCTCTCTTTCCCTCTCCCTTCCTCTCTGAAATCAATAAAAATATATTTTAAAAAAATTAGGTGCCTATACTTCTATATAAAGATTTCTGCTACCAAGAATTAACCACTCAGAGCAGATGGAAGGTAGGGGAGGGTAGGGGTAAGGGGGAGAGATCAACCAAAGGACTTGTATGCATGCCTATAAGCCTAACCAATGGACATAGACACCAGGGGGGTGAGGGCATGAATGGGGGGGGGGGACAAAGGGGGAGATAAGGACACATATGTAATACCTTAGTCAATAAAGAAAAAAAATCATTAAAAAGAAGAATTAACCAATCAGATGTATTATGTTACATGACCAATAACATGCAAGATGGAGCATTCACACACAGATTTCTATGTAGTATTGGCTGCTTAAAAATTGTTATACTAGAACAATAGAAAATATAACCAATTTTAAGGAAAGTGTTTCTCTAATAAAATGTGCAGTTATTCATTTTAAAGCCCATAGGGAGGAGTGACAAATGCCATACACACTTGCAATCTTTAGATTTTTACTCTATTGGAACCATGAATGTCATATTTCCACATTAATTCCAATTTTCTTTTAGATGAAAGTATTGAAATCATCTTTAAATTAACTGTGCAAAAACATAAGGTTACTCTTCCCTATTATTCTTAGAGAAAATTCACAATAAAGAGGAGAAACCTAAATAGAATTACAATTGATAAGTTCTATTCAACTGTCCAGCTGGCCATCTAATAAGTTTCCAATATTGCAAGTAGTTCTTAATGGAAAATACAAAGTTTTTGACAAAACCATACTGTGTCATTGGTGATCTTGTTTATATGGGGAATGTAATGTAAGAAAAAAGCTTCAGTATACTCAATGTGTTTAATCAGTACAATTAAAAATATATTGGGGCCCTATTTTATGTAAGATGCTGCTCTAGGCACCTTGGAATGAGACAGAGAACAATATGGTCAAGGTACATGCCCATCCACACTTATATTCTAAACTAGAGGCCTGGTGCATGAAATTCATGCAGTGGAGGGGGGTGTCCCTCAGCCCAGCCTGCAACCTCTCCAATCTGGAACCCCTTGGGAGATGTCCCACTGCCGGTTTAGGCCCAATCCTGCAGGGACATCCCTCTCACAATCCAGGACTGCTGGCTCCTAATCACTTGCCTGCTTGCCTGCTTGCCTGCCTGATTGCCCCTAACCGTTTTTGCCTGCCAGCCTGATCAGCCCCTAACCACTCCCCTGCCAGCCCGATCACCCCCAAATGCCCTCCCCTGTAGGGCTGGTTGCCCACAACTGCCCTCCCCTGCTGGCCATCTTGTGACAACTTAGGGGCAACCATCTTGTGGCGGCATGGGGGTGGCCATCTGTGACAACGTGGGGAAGCCATTTTGTGATGATATAGAGGCGGCCATGTTGTGATGACAGGGGTGGCTATCTTGTGATGTGAGGGTGTGAGGGTCAATTTGCATATTATCTCTTTATGATATAGATATTAAAAACTTTAAATCACATTAATTCACATGACATCCCAATGAAAAAATCAGGCTGAGTTTTTGTTGTCATTCATTTTAAAGATGAAAAATAGGCCCATGCATAATAAGTACTTTTTTTGGAGTTGAAGGTACTTTTTATTCTAAAAGACATGCTATTTTCACTATATTGTGGAAAGATAAGGTAGGAAAACCACTATAGACTGTCTGAAGGAAATATAGCATACCTGACACAAACTTCTTTTCTGGCATAAAGAAATTGCTGATGGCAAAGTGGTTCTATCAGTCCTGAACCAATCTAAAGTCTTCGACTCCTACGGAGTTAGATAATATGTTCCTGAGAGGACTCCAGTGTGCGAAAGCACTACCTGCTGCACTGGGGCTGTGAAGTCTACCTTAATAAAGAGGAGGAAAAGGTGTGAAAACACCCTCTGGTTCTTTGTAACTGGTTACTCATCTCGAAACAGGAAAATAAAAAGGCTGAACACAAGCATCCAGCAAACAGCATTCATCCACGGCTTTCTGGAGGCCCCTAAGTAAAAGGATGTGTCGCAGCTCTGCTATATGGCAAACATGTAACATCAGGATCCTCTTTCTATCTTTATAATCCAGTGGTCAGAGATAATAGCAAGCTTCTTTCTAGAAGATTCCCCCCAAATTTATTTTCAATGAAGATAATCTGGAGAAAGTTTAGGTGATATTAATTACTTTCCTAGAGTCATTTTCATTTAAAAAATTATTCCCCAAATGGTTTCATCATGAGAATATTATGAAGAGAAGATCTTTGAAGAATATGATCAGTGTGGGGGTATAAGTGGAGAGTGGAGTGGTAGTTCATATGTCCATTTCAGTTATGATTTTGATCAAGTTGGTTGCTTCTATTGAATTATTTCAGATTACATTTTGTTTAAAACTATTGTGTTATAGAAGTGAGTAGCATGTAGTAGTATTTAGTTCTATTAGTTGTTCTATACAAGTGAAAATAAGGAGAGGAGGAATTTCTATAGTCAATTAAGTTTGATAAATACTCCACATCCCTCACCTCATGGAGAATCATAATGCATGAAATCATGTTAAATGCTCTGAACTGCCCTATAAAAATGGGATCTGATTCACTTATTTTCCTTCAATGAACCCAAAATATACTTGATTTGAGAATATTTTACATCAAAATATTTATTCCATTTAGAGTATGTTCCTTAGAGACATGGACTAAATTATTATGGTAGAAAGAAGTTAAGCTAAGTTTCCAAATAGCCACATTTTTGTATTTTCCATATAGTTCCACAGAGTCAATAATTAAATTACACTAGCTCTGTTTAAAAATAATTTTTGAAAGCGTTTTTAAAAGTATCAGTTGCAGAAATGTAGAACAAATGTGATAAGGCTTAAGGGTAGAAAATATGAAACAAGATTTCTATCATTTGATGAATTATACAACAGTGCGATGTCCAGCTTTAAGGAGGTTTGAATTGTGGATCACATGTGGATGATGATGTTTAATTCTGGCTGAATTTAAGGAAAATGGTGTCAAACTCAAGTGCTACTGGGGGAGGAGTGAATGACCTATAATTTTGTGTAAATTGGACCAAAAAAAGTAAGAATCAAAAACATTGCTTTGAGGTTGTCATTTTGTTGTTTTCAAAACTACTTTAATAACTTCATCACTTATATTCTCAGCTTTCATTCTTTCCCTAACCCAACCTCTACACAAGAACTAAAATGATTATTTTTAAATGTTAGTTACATTGTCTCATCTCCCTACTGAAAATCTTCCAATAAAACCCATAATCCTTACTATGGTCTATGAAATCCTAGTTTGTCACTGGTTGCCTCTGAACTCAATTACTCCCCAATTCTAGCTCACATTGGTTTTCAAAATAAATTTTGAAAACTACAAGCACATTTCTATATCAGTCTTTGCTCTTGTGATTCCCTGTGTCTCCAGTGATTTTTCAGTGGCTATGCATGTGTCTTTCCACTTCAGTTACACAAGTCTTGCTTTAGGGGTCCCCTTCTAAATGAGGACTTCCCTGATCAGTCTTCTCTAATCTGCAACCTTTTCCTGCTTCTCTTTTCTACCAATCACTTTTGCATTGGCTGATAAGATGTTATATATTTTCTAGAGGCCTGGTGCATGAAATTAGTTCACTTGGAGGGTCCCTCAGCCAAGCCTGCACCTTCTCGCAGTCCGGGAGCCCTTGGGGGATGTCCGACTGCTGCCAAAGCTGTTGTTCTCACCAGCTGATATCCCGGGTTCTGCCTGAGTGGCGCTCCCTCTGTGAGAGTGCACTGACTAAGAGGGCAGCTCCTTCATTGAGCGTCTTCCCCCTGGTGGTCAATGCGCATCATAGCGACCAGTCGTTCTGACATTCTGTTGATTTGCATATTATCCTTTTATTGTATAGGATTTGTTTACTTAGTAATAGAAGTAATGCTAAATGCTACAAGACATAAGTCTTGTAATTTTAGCAGCATAATACAGATAGATTCCCTATTTATACAAAGATAGATTCCCTATTTATACAAAGTTCAAATGTCAGTGGCAGCAGGGAGATTGGACAGGGGTCTGAGTGACATCATTGACCTGTGGCTTTAAGGCTCACTCTGGCACCTTGTTAGAGCCAGCAGGCAATACAGAGTCAATAGAGGGCATTTGGGAAATATATGAGCCATATCTGAAAAAGGAACACATCACTTCCTCTCACAATACTTCTGCTACAACTCAGTCCTGTGGACAACAATCACTGTAGGAAGATTTAGATATGTAATTCAGCTGTCTGACAAGAAGGAAGAGTAGCCATGGCCAGTGTGGCTCAGTTGGTTGGAGAATCATCCTATGCACTGAAGAATGGAGGGTTCAATTTCTGGTCAGGGCACATACCCAGGTTGTGGGTTCAATCCCTGTCAATCCCTGGTTGGAGCACGTGAAGAAGGCAACCAATCACCTTGATGTCTCTCTCTCCCTCCCTCTCATTTTCTCTCTCTCTAAAATCAATAAAAAGCATATTTTAGAGTGAGGATTTCAAATAAATAAAGTTCACATTTTAAAAAAAGAAGAGTAGATCTCATCACAAAAAATAATTGTAAAGATGCTGTGATGGATGTTAACTAGACTTATTGTGGTGATTTTACAATGGGTACATATGTTGAATCATGTTGTACACTTGAAACTAATATAATGTTAGATGTCAATTATTTATAAAATAAATAAATATTGAGGAAGAAGGGAGAATAAAGAGGTTTGGTGCAAAACCACTTCTTAAGTTCTGTCACATCACTCAAATTAAAAGGTAAATTTCATAAGGCAGGGATTTTGGTTTTATCAACTTATATCCCTATCACCTAGAAAAGTGCCTGGTACATAGTAAATGCTCTACTAGATATAAGTAATACAAAAGCATCATATTTATATGAGGCTTATACTTGTCAGGCATGGGTCTCAACACCTTACATAAAACACTATAAAATGACCTTATATGGTAGGTGTTCTTACTGTCACATTTCACAGGTGAAGTTAGTGAGGCACAGAAATGATGGAAAATTCTCTTGGGATCATAGAAGTTGTAAAAGTCAGAGTAGAGATGTGAATTCAGTTTGTCTGGATCCAGAAATTATGTTTCTTCAAACAATGCCTCTCTATATGTATGAAATGAATAACTATACAAGTGGGAATTTTCAAGTTTAGCAAGTCAATTCTATTTGCAAATGGCCCCTTCATCAAAAGTAAGTTCTTCCTTATTTTCCACTATAAGGGGAGTGAAAAATAGTTACCTATCCTGGGTAAGCACCTGAGTTAGGCACATCCAATAGTTTTCCTAACTACAATTCTAGGATATCCTGCTTCCCCATCCTGGTCACATAATACGTTTTTCCTCTTGTAACAAAATAAATAAAATTAAAATTTATTCAATTTTTATTCACGCCTAATCCTTTTTATTTTTTTTTTATTTTTAAAGTTGATTTTAGAGAGAGGAAGGAAGGGAGAGGGAGAGAGAGAGAAGCATCAATTGGTTGCCTCCGTAAGCACCTTGAGCAGGGATTGAACCCTAAACCTAGGTATGTGCCCTGACTGGGAATGGTGTACAGGATGATGCTCTAACCAACTGAGCCACACCAGCCAGGACTTAATACTCTGTTTTCTAATGGTTTGGCTATTTTATTGGGAATGATGTTTGGAAATCCTTTAATAAGAAAGTCCACCTTCTATCTCTCATCCTAATAAAGACAGGACTTAAGTATAAAGTGTACAGACTGCAGGAGAAATGTTAAGCCTAAATTCTAATTCTGAAATCTATTATTGTGATCTGCCTTTAAATGTCACCCTCAAAATCCTGCATCCTTCTTAATTTAATATAAATACATGTAAAGTAAGCCTTCTAGCCCAGGCATAGCTCACATCCTGACTCCTGAGTTCAGGGTAATGGTTTCAGAACCTAAGAAAGGTGGAGCACAGGAAATAAGAATAATCAATCATGAGGCACTATATCAAACCTTTTCATTTAGAAAGGCTCTGAATTTCTTGTTTGTAGATTTTTAAGTTTGTATAAATTATGGTATTTATGAATGAAACATCTACAGCTGTGTCATTATTTTAAAAATTATAAGTACCTAGGATTTTGTGGCTCAACTAGATACTGGTTACCTAACAGTTCTTAAAGAATATGGAAAACTAGAGGCCCAGTGCACAAAATTTGTGCACCGGACCTCTAGTTTCCCTCAGCCCAACCTGTGCCCTCTCGCAGTCCGGGAGCCCTTAGGAGTGGGCTTAAGCCAGCAGTTGGACATCATTAGCACTGCTGCAAAGGCGGGAGAGGCTCCCACCATACACGCTGTGCTCGTCAGCCGTGTGCCTGGCTTTTTGCTGAGCAGCGCCCCCCCCCCCCCGCCCCCGCCTCCGTGGGAGCACACTGACCACCAGGGAGCAGCTCCTGCATTGAGCGTCTACCCCTGGTGGTCAGTGTGCATCATAGCAACCAGTCACTTGCATATTAGCCGTTTATTATATAGGATAACCAGGTGAATGATTTCCAGTGGCCAAATCACGGTTATCCAGTTTGCTGCTGTTTTTTGTTGTAACTGTTGTTTACCCTCTCACAATTTTGCTTGGGATATGGAATGTGGAAGGGCTTTGAATCATTAAGTTATATATCACTAGTACTGAGACTTTTGAAAGTCTTGAATCTGAAAAGGGATATGATTTTTTCAAAATTGAGGAGAAGAGTAAAAGCAGGTTCTCTGGTATTTCCAAGGGATTGTCTCAGCCACGTTATAATTACCATTTAGGAAAAGGGCTATAACACTGAAAGGTGAGCCCAGAATATCAGAATGTTGGACAGTGCTTTCAGATTAGGTTTTCCTGAGTAATAGTTGGTGATCTGTAGCAGAGAAGATAATGAAGTTAAAATAAATAAATAAATAAATAAATAAATAAATAAATAAATAAATAATGAAGGGAATAAAAGAGAGGGGAGGAGGGGCATAGGGAGAGAGAAAAAAATAATATAAAAATGTGAGATAGATAACCTCATTTATGTTTATGCTTTATTATACCTCACTCTCTGCTGACTGGCTGGTTTGCTTATATATGTGTATATGTACATTTTTGATCCATGGATTCAAAGGGCCAACTGTATGCATTGCTCCATGCCATTTTATATAAGGAACTTGAGCATCCACAGATTTTGGTATCCCCCATGGATACAAAGGGCCAACTGAACTTAACGTAAGGCCCACCTTTTTCAAAGGTCAACTATATATATTTGGTGACTTCAGTGCTTTTCGGAATGCTTTGTTCATTATGGCACTTGATTCTTGCAAGTAACTACAAAACAATTATGAGTGCACACTCCCAATGAGATAGCATGTAGATAGCATAATAAAATATAATTACCTTCCTCCTCTACTAACACGTGGTCGTGTGTTACTGTGATATAAGCTGCTCTTAAAATGTTTTATTATGTCCTCACTGATTCTCCTGAACCCTAGCCTCCTGCCCTTATGGATAACGGTACCCAGTGGCATGCTTTTCTTGACAGTGGCTTCTGAAACCATTATTAGAGGTTTCACTGAAATGTTTCTACTGTGTCTTTGGTAATAAGCAAGTGTTCCCAGTAGATACAAACTTAGTGTTTAGAAATCACATAACTGTCTTACCCAAAAACTTTTAAAAGCGTTATAGGTGCCCCTCAATATAATATGGAGCGGGCTCCCCAGTGGCATTCTCTCCGTACAAACTCAAACAGAAGGAGCACAAACACCAGGAAGTTTTATTCCCTTAGTTTATTTTACAACTATATATATATATATATATATATATATATATATATATATATATATATATATATTTAAAGAATATGGTATAAATGGATGCATAATGATAATAATAATAATTCTACTAAATAATCAGAATTTACCTGCTAAAAACAAATGAGTCTAAGAGTAAGGGTTCCCTTGACTATTGTTCTATTTTAGTCAAAGGAAGAGGTTACAAACAAATTGTTTTAAAGGTGGGATATTTAGGTATTCACTCTCTATATCTATTTTAATTTGATTTAATTAATTAATTTATTTTTTAATCCGCACCCAAGGATATTTTTCCATTGATTTTTAGGGAGAGTGGAAGAGAGAGGGAAAGACAGAGAGTAACATTGATGTGAGAGAAACACATCAATTGGTTGCCTCCTGCACAAACCCCAACCAAGGCCCGGGCCAGGGAGGAGCCTGCAACCAAGGTATGTGCCCTTGACCTGAATTGAACCCCGGGACCCTTTGGTCTGCAGGCCAAGGCTCTATCCACTGAGCCAAATCAGCTAGGGCTTTATTTTAATTTTAATATCTAGAACTCCTCACACATTTGGGTTGTCTTTGACACTAGCATGGACCATTGTCTGCCTATTCATTCAGTCATCTCTAAATCCACTTCACTCAGTACATAGTCATAAATGATAGACGTGATCCCTGCTTTTAAGTAACATACAGTTTCTTATAGAAAGAAAAATGTAAACAAACACTAATGATATGGCCTCATAATTGGCTTAGTGAAAAATATGTGGATGGAGATGTTGCCTCTTATGATCCTTTGTATTTCTGTAGTATAAGTTGCAATGTCTTCCCTGAGACTGGATTGGTCTCTTTCAGTGGCTGGAAGACATGGAGCCAAGTGGAGGGTCTTGGATCTCTGAGGGCACAGACAGGAGTGTCTCCTGCTGGCAGACTGGCTAACTGTGGCTGTGAGGAAGCTTGATTCAGGGATAGGATCTGTTCAGGATCTCTGGTGGCACAAATGGGAGGTTCTCTTGCCTGGTCCCTGTGCCAGCTGTCCAGCTCCTGGCACTACAGCTGGGCAGGGGCTGGTGCCTAGTATACAGCCCCTTCAGGATCTCTGGGGATTCAGCCAGGAGTAGCAGGGTCCCTATGCCAGTGACAATGATCGTGAACCATAGTTGGGACAGACTGAAGCTCAATTACAGGGCCTTTTTCCAAATGACCAAATTTGGTGGGCTTACCTCCAGGTGATCCCAGACTGTGGCCAACAGGTGTTGAAGCTGGTTTCTGGGTCATAGCAAAAATGGAAGTCTGTATGGGTATTATCTGATACATGAGTGGGTGTGTCTTCTTCCGGGTCTCTTGGCATATGGTGCTGGTGACAGACCCAAAGATGAAAGGAGTTATAGCAAGTCCTTAGGAGTCTGGAGCTATTCATGTTTCTGTGGCCAGGACAGTGGTCATTTGCCTGGTTGTGAGCCTGGTGGGCTATTAGTGGTCTAGGACTAAACTGGGGTTTCACCATCTCCCACCAGGAAGGCACCTTTGTCTGTGGATGGATGCCACATTTTATTTTTTAGAGGGGATGTGTGCAAGGGGCACCTCTTACTTGGCCATTTGGCTGATGTCCCTCCCAAATCTTAATTTTGACCTCCTGAACAGCTAGAGAACACATTTTTATTGTTTTAAGGCACCCCACTTGTGGGACTTTGCCACAACACTCCTAGGAAACTAACACACTGCTAAAGTGTAGTTCATTTCGAAAGGCCACTTATGTAAAGAAAGATTAACAGAAAAAAAACTGCTTCTCCTGTGTTCATCTATAGGTTATGGCACTTGGGCCAAACTCCACCACATAGGTAACTAAAACTCGTATGAATTCAACTGCCTCTTTTTTATTAATCCCTAAGTGGCTTAACTGGTTGGATTCAGAGAATAACACTATGCCAAGTGAGAAGCTACCAAGCGGCTATGCACCCTATACTTGAATACAGAATAAACCCGCCACTTTAAAGGAAGTCTGTTGCACCCTTAAATAATTTCCATGGCTTTGGCATTTTTTTGAGCTGAGATTGCACTTCCTATCACCATCACTTTGGGTTCGTGCTCTAGGCCTTGAGGAACTCCAGTTTCAATTGCACTTTTCCAGAACAAGCCAGGAACCTTGGCCCCTGTCCTCCACCATCTGCTTTCTACAGACTCCACACCCCGCATCCTTGGAGCCTGGCGAGTGTGACATGGTTCCAGCTCACAGCACTGGTGCAGCCGCTCCCCGCCGCTTGTCTACACTAACCATGTGCACTGGCATTTCAGCTCCATGCCTGCTCGCTGCTAGGCAGTCACTACAACGTCCTGCTCTGTTCTCCCGTGACATCGCTACATGGTTAGCTTGCCCAGGGAAAACAAAGTTTAATTAAATCTTAATGTTGCAGCAGGCTCTTACAGAACTGTTACTTTCCCATCCTTGTGCTTTTAGCAGAATACGTAATGAGAGCGTATGGGGTAACGAATCAGCCCTAATTACCAAGAGTAGCATTTTGTCACTCACTCCATCTCCTATCCTTGAGCTTACTTTATGGCTCACCACAGAGATCTCATATTTCCTCACAGACAGATAGAAATACTGGGGTAGTGTTTGTTCTTTATAAATTATGAAGGTATCATCATAAAAATCTTAAAATAGATTGATATATCTAAATAAAAAGATGCAGTATTTTGTGCAGATTCGTTTAGGGGTTATTCCCCATCTGCTGCGTTTACCCAGTTAACTCTTTCACATTCTTGTATTGTCTAAATTAAAACTAGTCTTCTGAGCACTCCAAAAGCTAAATAACCCATACAGTATTCTTTGTTTGAACTGATATCATTTCTCTCAGGTTTTTAAATCATGACAGGAATAATCATCATGGTATTGTTAATCTATGGGGGAAAAAAGAAACTAAAATGTGATATCACCCAGAAATCCCTGAAGTGGTTAATTTTTCCAACTTCCACTTGTATTTTTAGAGAATGTCCTGTACCTCAATTGTTAAATGTTGACCAAATAAGAGTTAATAGTTGACTATTACTGCCTGCCTTAGAGAAGTACAAGAGGAAACATGACTCTGTGAAAATTATATATATAACTTGTCAAATGCTTTAGGGGTCTCTAATACATACACATACTGTATATATCACAATATGTGGACTTTTTATCCTGTATCATTGATCTGATTTTTCTGGCAATTCACCCCTTGATTCCTTAACCATTTTCAGTACAAAGGATAGTAATAATATGCCCTTTTTATTTTGTGATAAAAACCAAAGAGCCTAGAAGACATCATGGACACCAAGCTTCTGCTTTCCATGTGGAATAGAACAGTTTCAAGAGGCTGCATAGTATTAACTCCACTTTGGATAAAAACTCTGAGGCACAGATGTTGAGAGGTCTCTTTTCAAAGCTACATAGGCCATGGAAAAGTAATCTAGCAAATTTGGTGTAAATGACCTCTTTTTAGTGCTCCTATGCAAGAGAAATTCTTCTAAAATGTATGTGAAAAGATTTCAGGTTGAATAGTCTATAAACTTAGCCAGTTATCTATATTACATGCCTGTTAACATGTAAATTTTATGAAATTATCTACAATAATAAAAGTGTAATATGCTAATTAGACCAGAGAGCCGAACGACCTTCCGGACGTCCTTCTGGATGTCCTTCCAGACAAAGCCGCGGCGATGGGGCTGGGGCAGAGGAGGTTAGGGGCAATTAGGCAGGCAGGCAAGTGGTTAGGGGCGATAAGGCAGGCAGGCAGACAGAGGTGGTTAGGGGCGATCAGACAGGCAAGCAGGCCAGCAGTTAGTAGCCAGTGATCCTGGATTGCAAGAGGGTGCAGGCCGGGCTAAGGGACTGCCCACTCCTCCATGTACGAACTTCGTGTACCAGGCCTCTAGTGTATATATAAAGGTTGGACCCATTATATTTTTTTTAAAAAAAGACCTTAAGTACATTCACAATTAGACATTGGAAGTATAAAATGAAAATAAAATCTGACTTTTAAGCAATGTAAAGTTTCTTAGATAAAACATAAAGATAATTGACTTTATTATTTCTTTAATCATCTATTTTTGCAATAGTCCCAGAAACAATATAGGGTGCAGTGAAGTTCATTTTCTGAATTGTATTTGAGATTTTTTTTTTTTGGTGGTGTTTAATACTAACTGTCTAGGAAATGTACAAGCAAAACAGAAGTTATATAACCCTCATCTCTGATACCTGGCCCAGTGTATGGCTAATTTATGATACATGCTTACTAAAAGAATTTCTGACTAACAAAATGACAGATGGACTGACTAACTGACTAAATCAATGACTCTGAAAACATATTCATAGACTGAACTAAGAGCCAAGAATTATAGTGAAGCTCCATAGCTATTAATGAATATTATCTTTTTAATGATGGCAGATAAGGATAGAAGTCCTTTTCATGATCATTCATTTTCTACAAGAGAACCGCAAGGCTCAACAAATTTGAAATGAATCTGAGCTACTGATACTTCCCTGATACTGACATTTTGATATTCCTATTCATGCACAGGAAAGTGGCCTCCCTATGTGAACAAGGCATGTCACAAGACTGCAAAGGGCATGTGCCCTCCACACAGTAGTTTCTGTTGAAAGCCCTTTGATGGGAAACAGCAGCCTTCTACATGGATGCACAGGGGAGTCCACACATTGCTAGAGGCACCACTTGGCTCATATTCCGTCTATTTTCTACAATATGGGCAGAGTGATCATTCTTAAATCAAGCCCACTTAAATCCATCAGAATCCTAGGTAATTCTATAAGGCAAGAAAAAGAAATTAGAAGGTATACAGATTGGGAAAGAAGAAATAAACTTTTGTCTGTTGGCAAATGATATGATCATCTGTGAAGAAAATCTGAAAGAATCAGCAACAACAAAGAAACCTCCTGTTGGTACTAAGCAAGTATAGCAAGGTTGCAGGATATAAGGTTCATATACAAAACACAGTCTCTTTCTGGCCAGGGCACATGCCCCAGTTTCGGCATTCCCAGTGGTGATGTGCAGGAGGCAGCCGATCAACGATTACTTCTCATCATTGATGTTTCTCTCTCTATCTCCCCCTTCCTCTCTGAAATCAAGAAAATAATTTAAAAAATAAATAAGTAAAATAAAATAAACACAGAAAAATACATCAGTATCTGTATCAGTTTAAGGATAGTGTCCAAACCCCTTGGCATGGCATATGAGATCTCTTATAAACTTGCCCCTGCCTAATGGTGCATGTTAACTTGTTATACCCAGACTTGTTTGTATACATGTGTACACACACACACACCCCACACCCCACCCTTCACATGCTAATCATTCAGAACTTTTTGTTTATTGAAGTACAGGTGTGCCAGGTTTTTTTTATGGGTTTTCTTCTCTGATGGTGAGAGCAGAAATCAAACATTATGATTAACTTTTTTGATTAACTAATGTCTACTTGTCATTCAAGCCTCCTGTCTTCAGAAAGCTGTTCTTGATTCTCCTCCATTGTTATTCAGATGCCTCTCATTGCACCTTCTTTTGTCAGGGAACATGTCACATATTTCTATAATCATTTATATTTGTGACTGTATCCTTTAATGGGCTATGTGGTCCTTAATGTAGAATCTGTGTGGTTGTAGCACAATTCTGTGTCTATAGCAGGTGCCCTAGAATTATTTGTGGGATAAGATTAATGGGGGGAGTGAGGAGAGGGAATGGAGTGAGCACTCATCTAGATCATTCCCAGGCCAAACAACCATCTGTGGCAACCTGTCCTTCAGGGAAAATGTGTGCAGTTGCTGGAAGCATTTTACGTCTTAGGCGGATAGAGCCAACTTAATTCCCTGGCGATGTTAACACGGCAACTTTCACCAGACTGAAAATCCTCTGGCACTACAAACACATACATTCTGGAGGCTGTTTATGAGACTGAGAAGGTGAGTCAATAGACTCTGTTCCAAGTTGGCACGAAGGAACATACTCCTAAACATCTAAAGCTCTGTAATTCACAGTGAGCTTCTCATTAACTTAAATGTTAATGTAAATTTAAAACATGTCGCATCGATCTGGAACTATTTTTGCATGCACATTGCATCACTGAGCTCTCTAACAACAGAATCCAAATGGACGTCCCTTCACAACAGCTTATGATTAAGAAAAGAGTGAGACTTTCTCTTTCTTTTTGTCCTGTAAAAGTATTGGTTTGAATTAAAGGTCAAGCTGTGAGGTGCTATGAGACGCCCTCCTGTTGAGAACAATGGAATTGGATCGAACGGAGCATAAAGATCAGTTTCTGAATCTATTCTCTCAGAGTATTGCACATACCATTTTGCATATGTGTAAAGATTGGCGTCCCTCCATTTTCACTGATGGGAAAACTAAAGTCCTCATTACCCTGCTGGTGACCTCAGTCTATTTTGTTAGTTTCAGCCAGAATCTCCTTACACTGACGTTTCTATTTCCTTATTTATTTATTTATATTATTTTTATTGAATTTATTGAGGTGACATTGGTTAATAAGAGTGTACAGGTTTTAGGTGAACAATTCTGTAACGCATCATCTGCATGTTGTATTGTGTGTTCACCGCCCCAAGTCAACTCTCTTTCCATCACCATTTATCTCCCCTTTACCCTCTTCTACCTCCTCTCACTCCGCTCCCCCTCCCCCTTCGGTAATCGTCATGCTGTTGTCCATCTATGAGTTTTGTGGGGTTTTTTCTTAACCTTTTCACACTTTTCACCCAGCCCTGCAAACTCTCCCCTCTGACAGTTGTCAGTCTGCGCGCTCTCTCTCTCTCTCTCTCTCTGTTTCTATTTTGTTAGTCAATTTTGTTCAATAGATTGAACATAGGAATGCGATCACATGCTACTTGTCTTTCTCTGACTGGCTTATTTCAGTTAGCCTAATACTCTCCAGTGCCCTCCATGCTGTCACAAAGGATACCTTTTTTTTTTTTTTTTCTTTTTGTGCTGAGTAGTATTCCATTGTGTAAGAACCACAGATTTCTTATCTACCCATCCACTGATGGACACTTGAGCTGCTTCTGAATCTTGGCTATTGTAATTAACATTGCAATGAACATAGGGGTGCAGTTAGTCTTTCCAATTAGTGTTTCTGGTTTCTTCAGATATATTCCCAGAAGTGGAATTGCTGGGTCCTACAGCAGTTCCATTTTTGATTTTTTGATGAAACTCCATACTGCTTTCCACAATGGCTGTACCAACCTGCATTCCCAGTGCAAGAGGGTTCTCTTTTCTCCACATTCCTTCCAACACTTATTGTTTGTTGATTTATTGATGACAACCATTCTGAAATAGATTTATATTTTCTTATTTAAAAAGAAAACAGTTTTCAAAGGATGTTGTATTGTGTTAGGCTCACATAAAAAAAAAAAATTCTGGTGCTGACTATAATAATGACGAGAATGATACCTGGAAAATCTTGTGTACGTTTACTCGCTCTGTGCCAGACCCTGATGCAAAGTCTTTTATAAAAAGTTCCCCCTTCATTCCCAGAGCAGCAGAGAGGAGGGGTCACTCTCATTGCCCTGTTTTACAGACTCGGAAACTGTCCCATGGAAAGAACTTTTCTAAAGTTCTCCAAGCAAGAAGTGGTGTTGCTGACCCTGGGGTGCAGGATGGGCTGACTCCAAGGTCTTTTTCATCACCACTGTGTTCTGTGGGTCTTTAACCACACAATGCAACCAACCTATGTGCCGGGAGCCGGTCCATGCTTGCTGTTTCAAGGGACCTGGCATATATGGCATACTGTTCTTAATATGTTTGCTCACCTTCTTGGCACTATGTGTTTTAACCAAGGTCTCCTCTCTGAGAAAGGTTGTTTCCCCAGGTAGGGATTTCCCCCTGAAGTTAGGGAGGGAATAAAACCTCTTAACTAAGTGCCAGGTGGGTAATTAATCACTTTAACTACGAACAATCATGCTTAAGCTACATAATCTTTACTCCCTGGAATGGAGATAAGAAACACCCTAACCTTTGTAATAGAGATTGATAGGATTGGAATCAACTGGTATAAATACAGATGTAACAACACAGAACTAAGAAGACAGAACCAGGAGGCACAGAACCTACACAGAACGTTCTCTGGAGACAGAAGAACTTTGCTGGGGAGAACATGGCAAAAGATCCTGGACTGAACCTGACTATAGAAATTGGCAAGAGAACCTGAATAGAACCTGGTAACTGAACCTGGCTGGAGAACCTGGACAGAACCTGGCTGGAGAACCTAGCGAGGGAACATGGCTACCGAACCTGGCTGGAGAACCTGGAGAACCTAGCAAGAGAACATGGACACAGAACCTAGCTGGAGATCCTAAGCAGAACCTCTCTGGAGATCCAGACCAGAACTTGGCTGGAGATCCTGGCTGGAGATCCTGGCTAGGCTGCTGATCAACTGAATGCTGTCTCGTGTCCTTCCTTCTTCGCCGACTCCGTCCACACCTTTGGGGACCCCTGGACCTGCTGGGGTTGGACCCCGGCACCTATGCAAGCCTAGAGTAGTGAATTTCTGTTTTAAGACATGCACATAAACATACAAGTGAGGATTCAACACTGCCCTTGAGAAGCTGAGTGGATGGATGAAATCCAGAAACCTGTTTCTAGTTCACGAATACGTTGCATCTTACCTCCTTCCCTTACACACTGTAAAATGTGACCAAATGGCTTAGTGAAGCCTCTTCCAGCCCCACATTCTATGAATCTGCATAATGATATGATTCACTTTGTTCCGATTGACAAACCCATTGCCTGGTTTTTCTCTTCACCACCACCCACCATGGCGCTTCTTCACACCCGTGCCTCTGACCCTGCAGCAGCCCACCTCGCTCAGTGAGTTGAAACATGTTAAATACCAGGCAAAAAAACCCACAAAAAACAAACAAAAAAACTCAGGCTGGAAGATGGGAAAAAAAGCAGCATTTTGTTCCCTTGAACATACAAATAAAATACAAAAAAAACCCACATAGTATTGAAGAGAAACCAGACAAGGCCTTCATATATCAAAGGATGAATGGTAACAATGCATTCAGAAGCTCTGATAAATATAGGCCTGAGAGGACTTACTGAAATGGAATATTTACTGGCCTCGGGATGGATATGCAGCATAGTAAGAAGGGGTGTAGGCTCTGCCATCACACCTGCTAGAGCTGCCATACATCATCTCCCTCTGCACAACTGATTCACGCCTCACTTTCCTCACCAATAAAAGGAGAATCATGGTTCAGAATTCTCATAGGGTTCGCATGGGGCTTAATAATAATATAAAGAGTTTATTCCAGTGTTATAAATATAGTACAGGCTTAAATTTGCTTCCATTATTCTGACAACAACAACAAAAAAATCTCATGTGTCTTAAAATTATCTGTGTGTGTGTGTAAGTCGTAATTTCAGCTGTCACTCTATTCTCAGTTCTAGGAGTTGTTATTCTTTTTGAAAAACAATTACACGTAGGCCGGCCAGTGTGGCTCAGTGTTTACAAATCCGTGGACCTAGAGGTTGCCGGTTCAGTCCCCAGTCAGGGTTGTGGCTCAACTCCCAGTAGGGGGCATGCAGGAGGCAACTGATGGATATTTCTCATCAATGTTTCTATCTCTCCCTCTCCCTTCCTCTCTCTCCAAAATCAGCAAAAGCATATTTTTAAAAAAGAAAAATAATTACAAACAAAACAACTAGATATGACTATTTCACCCAAAATGCCCCCCCCCTTTGAAAGTATCTGAGAGGTATAAAACAGTGATGATATAATGCCAAATTCTATAGTCTCTTTTACAAATTGCCTACAATCTCTCGGTTTTTTTTTCGGAATTCCAATGTCTTTCCTTCTACATTAGGAGAAGAACTATAGTAGCCTAACCACCAGACATTAGTCCACAAAAGATGATAAATCCTGTGAGTTAAAAATCAAAACCTACTCAGCTTCATGAGGTACACAATTGATTTTTCTTTTCAAATCAGTAGGTGAAGCTGAAATTGATTGATTGCGGTCACTTTGGTGTAATTTACCAACAATCAACTAATTGCCTATAAGATATAGAAGCCAGTAATTGGATCCATATAATAAACTAGAGGCCTGGTGCATGAAATTCATGCACTCGGGGCGGGGGAGGGTCCCTCGGGCCGGCCTGTGCCCTCTCACAGTCCAGGAGCCCTCAGGCGATGCCTGACTGCCAGGAGCGGGGCTAAGCCTGCAGTAGGATTCTTAGTGGTACCAAGGAGGCGAGAGAGGCTCCCGCCACCGCCACTGCACTCGCCAGCCATGAGCCCAGCTTCTGGCTGAGCGGTGTTCCCCCTATGGGAGCACACTGACTACAGGGGCAGTTCTTGCATTGAGTGTCTACTCCCTGGTGGTCAGTGCACATCATAGCGACTTGTCATTCCCCCATTGGGCCAAAACTGGCTCTCCAACCTCTCCCAAGGGGTCCTGGATTGTGAGAGGACACAGGCCAGGCCGAGAAACCCCACTGGTGCACTATTGGGGCCAGAGAGGGATGTGGGAGGTTGGCCAGCAAGGGAGGGACCATGGGAGGGCTCCAGGGTGTGTCCAGCCCATCTCGCTCAGTCCTGATTGGCTGGACTCCAGCGGCAAGCTAACCTACCGGTCGGAGTGTCCGCCCCCTGGTGGTCAGTGCATGTTATAGCAACTGGTCAACTGGTTGACTGTCTGCCTCCTGGTGGTCAGTGCATGTCAAAGCGAGTGGTTGAGAGGCCTTAGCATATCATTAGCATATACTCTTTGATTGGTTGAAAGGCCAACTGGACAACCGGACACTTAGCATATTAGGTTTTTATTATATAGGAGATCTATAAAATATTAGGCAGTATTTAAATATGTGAGTTTTGTTACCACAAATTCTTCCTGACCATTCTACTTACATCAAACCACATCCTTAGGAGGAAAATTATCACATGATATGAAAGAGGGAAGGGGCTCAGATGCAATTTGTAGAAAACCCTAAATTTTATATGTGTAGTGATTAAGACTCAATGAGGATTGGACACTTGCCAAAAGTTGCCTGGTTAATTATGGTAGAGTTATAAATTGACTCTAGTTCTGATTCTCAGTCTGATACCTATATTGATTTATTTTCTTGTTGCTATATCCAACTGAGAAATCTGGAAATTACAGTGTATGCACTCTAGTATTTTTATGTCCATTTAAAGTTGAAACAAACTGATTGTTTTGTTTATTTTTATTGTTTTGAGCTCCTGATAGAGAGGTGAGGTAAGAGCAAAAAGTCTCTCCTATATGTGTGCGAAAGTGACTTGTAGATAAAGTGTTTCCCCGATGAAATACACATAACACATTTCAATAATACGGCACAATGAACATTGACCAAAAAACTAGCAAATCTTAAAATGGATTTACTATATGTGTATATACATATATACTTATCTATATTAGAAAGATGAATATTGCAATATTGCATCATTTCAAATCACTCAGCTCTACTGGTGGAGTGTGGCAGGCAGGAATGTCTAACCCCAGTTTGTTTTCATTTGTATAACATGATTTAACAATCTGATATTTGTGTTGTCCTACTCCAGGTGTAAAAGAAACATCCTCTTCAGAAATCCAGGAGACTTCTTTAACTTCTCCAGGTTTTCAGGAAGACCAGGACCTATCAGAGACCTTTTGATAAGGTAGGCTCTGAGTACCACTCATCTGTTTTCTTGGGGCTTCCCTTCCAGTTGCCCAAGTTCAAAACAAACAAACAAACAAACAAACAAACAAACAAAAAAGGTTTATTAAGTCAAAACAACAGACACATGGAGAACCAGATACGACTTTTATTAATGATACAGTTACTATCTGAGGACACTGTTTCAGGCTGTGGCAAACAATAGGCTTCTTGACATTTCACCCCAGCCTTAGGTAGATCTACCCATCTGGTCTGGGCAGCTGCAGGCTTCCCTCACATGGCAGCCTGGCCTGTAAAATGTCCAGTGTGGAGCAGCAGGCTCGAATACATCTCTAAATAGCCTGCCCTCAAGATGAACGTGAAGAGAACGGGTTAAACTATTACTGACAAAACCTTGCTCTGCTCCCACGTTCACCAATCAGATACATAACTCTAATGACCAAGGGATGGCGAGAGTGAAAGGAACAAAAAAGGCCAGGCCAGGTAATATAATGGAGTGTCCTTCACATGGAAAAAATAGCAATAGGGAATAAGCATTCTTTCCTAAAACCACAGAAGAATAGGAGTGGCCTGCCAACAGAAGGGGCTGCATCAGGATTCTCTTAACCTAGTAGCATGCCTAGAGGATTCCTCCTGGTGATGGAGGTGGCCACGGCGCTGGGACTTCTGCTGCTTTAGGACATAAGCTAGTTCTAGGCAGATGCCTCCTGGGTGATGGGGGCGGCCGCAGCCCTGGGACGTCTCCTGCTTTAGGATGTAAGTCAGATTCTAGACAGAATTTTTTTTTTTACCAACTGCCTGTTACAAGTTATGTGTTTTTAGAGTCACAATGAACATGTTGTCTTTATTGTCATAGAGCAGATATATGGTAGACCACTAGGGTTTGTGAGTATAGCTGTTTTTAGAAGCCATTAGGTACAGTATTTCTTTTCTTTTTATTGGATTTATTAGGATGGCATTGATTCATACAAGTATATAGGTTTCAGGTGTACAGTTCTATACTACGTCATCTGTATATTGTGTTGTGTTCACCAGCAAAGTCAAGTCTCCTTCATTCACCATTTATTCCCCCTTTACTCTTTCTACCACCTCCCATATGGTAATCGCCATACTGTTGTTTATGTCTATGAACTTTTGCATGAATGGACATGGAGAGCATTGTGCTTAGTGAAATAAGCCAGTCAGAGAAAAACAAGTACCATATGATTTCACTCATATGTGGAATCTAATGAAGAAAATAAACTAACAAGCAAAATAGAAACAGACTCAGAGACAGAGAACAAACTGACAGCTGTCAGAGGGGAGGAAGGATGAGAGGCTGGGTGAAAAATGTGAAGGGATTAAGAAAAAAACACACACAAATCATGCACCTATGGATGAGGACAGTGGGGGGGGTAAGGGGAGGGGGTGGGGTGGGAATCCGGTGGAGGGGAGCTAAGGGGGGAAAAAGAGGAACTGTAATAACCTGAACAATAAAGATTTATTTTTTTAAAAACGAAAAACACACACATCGTAGACAGAGTGATTTTTTAACTCTCAGGCATGCTATCATATTATTTTGTACAGGAAATAGTTATCTAGGTAGTAAGTGAGCTTAGCGAACTCCTCCGTGGGAATTTGTCATTGTAATTTAATAAATCATCTATGTCACTTGGATTTATTTGTTGGCAAAAATAAAACCAGGGAAAGAAAACATATTAAAAGTATAGAAAAAAGAACCCTAAGCTTGAAGAAAAGTAAAATAATAGACTTGGGATGGAACCATGTACCAAGCTAAGCATATGAAGCTGGCCTTGGGGGCGGCGCCCACTTAATATCGTCAATTGAATGATGCCTCTAGAATAAATGAACTCAGCTCCTTTCATATCTGTGTCTCATCATCTGGGATTCAAGATCGTGCAAGAAAAAAAAAAGTGTTTTATTATTTTAGTCATTTGATGTGGTCAGATTTTGGTGATTTGCTCTCCGCTTGGTTATACTAAAGTAGCAAAGGGGAAAAAATATAATGAATTGGGAAATTTTGTCTTCTGTAATGGAAGGGAAATCATCTGGATTTACCACTCACCATGAATACATATCATGGGGAAGACTCAATCATCAACCATGAGACAGAGCTATCATCAGAAAGGAGGGCTCTATATTTGATATTATTTAATACTCACTACCTTGTTATTTATATGATATATCACCTATTAACACCAAGTGATCCACAAAAATGTGTGGATTACAGTGCCATTTAGAGAGTTTCTTATTAGCAAAGGTCTCTTGTCTCTATGTCAAGGTGCTGCTAAATAGATCAATTTAAAAAAATTGACACTCAAATCCTACACTTCTGCAAGTTATTATGTTAGCTAGAAAGTACAGTTGAATCTATAAAGGTCCTGATCTCATCTTGTGTTCACTTTGAAAGAAAGGGACTATTCCTTGTCACTCAACCTCTGCCTCTGCCTGGGATGTGGACGACTTCAGGCATTCAAAATTGGAGCCTGATTTCTCCCATCTATTCCATTCAAGTATGGAATGGAAGCACTTTAGACTTGAAATATATGCCTAATAACCAGTATTGTCATCTTGGTAATGAGGGCCTAAACCTGTGCTTTAACTAATGAAGCCATATAAGAGGAATGGAAAGGGAAATATAGTCACTAGGAGGTGATCCCAGGGAGGAGCATGTCGAGTGGACCAAAGACATTTCCGTGCCTAGACTGGAGATGATATAGAAGGGTTTGGGAGTCAGGGAGTATGACCATAAATGCACAAAATGGGGACCTTGCTTGGCATGCCTACTGTTGTCTGTGAGGTATGAATTAGAGATAAATGGGGCAAATAGGTGATCTGTTTTCAGCTTTAGAATTGTAAGCCATGACTTTCTTCTGCTAGGACGCCAGACTAGGTACCCAGCTACAATTAGATCCTGGGGGAATTAGCTAGTCCCCAAGGAGAAATCAACTAGGCCCCAGATGAAAAATGTTATACTGAAAGAGAGAAGAAAATAAAAAGTAAGGAAAGAGAGAGGAAATAAAAAGACTGGGACTTCCTTGGGGAACCAAGCCTCATAATCTTTCACAAAACAAAGACTTTTCAAGCAGGATAATGTGGTCTTAGGTCAATCAACCAAAGATGTGCTCATTGTTGCTATTTAGTTAACATTAGTTGATCATATGATTGGATAACTAATTAAATTAATTATGAATATATGAGCCTATTTTCCCAAACATGCATGTTTGTTTTCTATATCAGAATGAGTTCATGATAATTTGTCTCTTTTCTCTTATACTCAAACTCTTACAACATCATTTTTAGAATATTAGGAAACCAAAATAAAAAATAAAGAAATACGGGTAATATGACTAAGCTATGTCCACCCCTAATAGATCTTTCCTAAAGAATTTTTCTCAGAAGTTCCAAGCTATCTGAGTTCTGGGCATCAACAAATCACAGCAACATAAAATCAGATCATAGCGGAAAACATTCTAACTTTAATTGTGTTTGGCGTGTTGTAAAGTTTCTAATCATATTTAGAATCAGCTAGTAAAAGGAATGAAGAACAGGTTCTAGAGCAGCGGTTCTCAACCTGTGGGTCGCGACCTCTTTGGGGGTTGAAAGACCCTTTCACAGGGGTCACCTAAGACTATTGGAAAACACATATATAATTACATATTGTTTTTGTGATTAATCAGTATGCTTTAATTATGTTCAATTTGTAACAATGAAATTGTGGGTCACCACAACATGAGGAACTGTATTAAAGGGTCACAGCATTAGGAAGGCTGAGAACCACTGTTCTAGAGGAATGTTTGCATATCCAGGGAAATTTTCCAAGAACCTTTAGCAAAAGTGTATTAACATCTTAGGAGAGATCAGAATCGCAACCCTCCTTTGATGAACTATCACAGCTCTTCCCCTTCTGTTGTGCGTAAGCCATGTGGGATTTTTGTCCCATTTAGAATTGTTATCCTAATATGAATTGGCTCTATCAGTACTTAACTTTATTTCTGACTTCTTGCTAAAGGGACTGAGAATTATTGCCTTGTAAGGGGTGATTAAATGAACAGAGAAACATAATGGAACATGTAAGGTTCCAAATTGCCTTGTTGGTTGGGTCTAGTTCGTATATAAGAGGCAGACCTCTACATGGTTAAATAGTAGTGGCTATTCCTTTATGATTGACATTTTTATTTAGGGACAGATAGAATTCCACTTGTTTCTGGAAATATATCTATAAATTAGAGCCCCCAGTGTGTAAAATGAGGTAGGTAATTTCCAATGAAACAATATTATAGCCCCAATCTAAAAAGAACTAAAGGAACAGTTGCTATTATCACATCCACGGGAATTTTTGATAAAAAATATATATAGCTTTTTCCAGTTCGGGTTGTCTCTGAAATGTAGCTATATTGGTAGTGACTGAAACAGTTATTAGATCTGATTCATAGAGTTCTTGGTAATAGAAAAAAACATGCCACACTCCCATGACTCAGGCCCTGGTTAACAATCCTCTGTACCATAAATCTGATGTGGCTCTAGTCAGGGACATCTCCAGCCCTATGGGATGCTTCCTCCTCGCTCTTTAAATTAAAAATTGAATTAAAACACCCAGTAGTTGCAAGCGTATAAAGAAAGAGCATTTTTTAAAACTGCCTTTGAGTGAGTATAACATGGTGTAACCCTTTTGGAAAGCAATGTGCTATCAAAAAATCTTTGAATGTGTCTTTCCCCTGACTTAACATTTCCTTTTCTAAGATTTATCTTGAAGAAATCATTAGACAAAGGAATGGAGATATATATATATGACTAATCGTGGGAGCATTGTAAACAGTTACAACATATGGAAAAACTTAAATACCTGAAAATAAAGGACATGCTTTAATGCCGGGAGCCAGTCCATCCTTGCTGTTTCAAAGGACCTGGCATATATGGCATACTGTTCTTAAAATGTTTGCTCACCTTCTTGGCACTATGTGTTTTAACCAAGGTCTCCTCTCTGAGAAAGGTTGTTTCCCCAGGTAGGGATTTTTTTCCCCGAAGTCAGGGAGGGGATAAAACTCCTTAACTAAGTGCCAGGCAGGTAGTTAATCACTTTAACTACAAACAATCATGCTTAAGCTACATAATCTTTACTCCCTGGAATGGAGATAAGAAACGCCCTAACCTTTGTAATAGAGATTGATAGGATTGAATCAACTGGTATAAATACAGATGTAACAAGACAGCAAGACTCAGAACTCAGAAGACAGAACGAAGAAGACAGTTCCTACACAGAACTAGAGACAGAAGAACTTCGCTGGAGAGAACATGGCAAAAGATCCTGGACTGAACCTGACTACAGAAATGGGCAAGAGAACCTGACTAGAACCTGGTGACAGAACCTGGCTGGAGAACCTAGCAAGAGAACATGGACACAGAACCTGGCTGGAGATCTGAGGCAGAACCTCTCTGGAGATCATGACCAGAACTTGGCTGGAGATCCTGGCTAGGCTTCTGATCAACTGAACGCTGTCTCCGTGTCATTCCTTCTTCGCCGACTCCATCCACACCTTTGGGGACCCCTGGACCTGCTGGGGTTGGACTCCGCACTTTAACATGGCCTATTGGTGTGATAAAACACTATGCAGTCATTCGTAATGATGCTGTTGCTCTATTTGTACACATGTGGAAGTATATTTACAAGATGTTATTAATTTAAAGACCTGGTTGTAGAAAATTAGGTACATGCGATAGCAATAATTTATATATTACATACTAGAGGCCCAATGTACAAAATTCATGCAAAAGTAGGCCTTCCTTTTCCCGGCTGCCAGCACCGCTTCCCTCTGGCACCCAGGACCCAGGCTTTCCTTGCAACCCCGGCTTCATCCGGAAGATCATCTGGAAGTATGTCTGGTCTAATTAGCATATTACATTTTTATTATTATAGATAGTATGCACTTGCTTGTGTAGAAAATATATGAGTCATGGAATTATGGCTTATTCTTTGTATATATTCTTTTTAAAAAAGAAATAGATATGTAAGTCTATAAATTGAGAAAATAAAATAAATCACAAACGAACAGTTCTTCAAAGGACAATAGATGATGTGCTGCACCAGCACGGCCAAGGGTGAACGTGAGGAGGGGTGGTGAAGGATTGAAGAAAAGACAGACAAGAGAATACAGCTGGGGCTTGGTAGATCTCCTGTGCCTGGATGAGACCACAAAAGACCCAGCCTGAAAGCAGATGCTTTATTTTATAGTCTGATTTAAACAAGGGTAAATTAACATGTATACAAATGTTCTTGTTTTGGCAACACTTGCTGCACCTCCCACAACCCATTAGCTACTTAGGAAGGAATTAGGGAGGGGCTACAAGGTCAGGCTTAATTATGCTGGGAGAGCTCTGCCCTCCAGGCTGGGACCTGTTTGTGGCCCTGCCACAGGTCAGCCCGAGGCTTGACCCTAGAGTCCTTCCCTACAAGATGACCCTCTGACTTCCTTAAAAGCCACACCCAATACTACCTCTATATTATCCATGCTGTTTTCACTCCAGAAGCAGGCCTTGAAGGAGATGGATCTGTGGACTGATGATGTTTTTCTGGGAATGGGACTGAGCTATGACTCCTATTGTCCTAGTTTATAACAGTAATAATATCTTCTGCCTGCTATTAAAAGTCATAGAACTGAAGTGCCAGAATTTCTAAATAATATGGTAAAAAGTATGGGGGGGAGGGGCTCAACACTAATACGAATTAAACCAGTTGATCATTATTTTAATCCTCACTTGAGGATATTTTTCCATTGATTTTTAAAGAGTGTAGGAGAGAGACAAAGACAGAGAGAAACATCAATGTGAGAGAAACACATGGATTGGTTGCCTCCTGCACGAACCCCGACCAGGGGAGGAGCCTGCAACCAAGGTGCCCTTGATCAGAATCGAACCCAGGATTCTTGGGACCACAGGCCAACACTCTATTCACTGAGCCAAACCAGAGAGGGCCATTTTTAAATAGGACTAAACAAGAAGAATGGGAGATATAATTTTCAATGCCAGGGCAAGGGATTGAAAAGAAACATTGAAGATAGTTGTAAAGGAAAGACAATAATATATGTGCTTCTCAGCAACAAAGTAAAGCCGGAATTACTTCTGGTGTGGTAGGTGCTTGAGGCTCACAGTGAGGACAGTGACAGTCTCACAAGTCTGCTATCCTATAATATGCAAAAGAAAGGGCGTAGGGAAGGCACCAGGATATTACTTGGGAGACCTTGAGCCATTGTACAGCTATTATCAGGACTTAAGAAGCAACTAAATCCTGAAGTCAATGCCCATCAGGCTAAGACCCCTACCCTTTCACCCAGACTTTTTCTAAGGTCTGTTAGAGACTTTATTTTTCATATTTATTTTTCCGTTACATTTGACATTCAATATTATATTAGTTGCAGCTGTACAGCACAGTGGTTAGACATTTATATAACTTATGAATTGGTCCCCCATAAGATCTGCCCCCACCTAAGGCCATATATGGTTATTATAGTATTATTGACTATATTCCCCATGCTGTACTTCACATCCCTGTGGCTAATCTTTAACTATAAATGTGTACTTCTTATTCCCTTCACCTTTGTCCTCCAGCCCCCAACCCCTCTCCCATCTGGCAAACATCAGTTTGTTCTCTGCTGTATCTGTGAGTTTGTTTCTGCTTTTTTCTGTTCTTTTTTTTTTTTTGGTTCCAGGTTATTGACTTCACCCCTTGTCCTAGAATATTGGGACTCTCCCATACTGCACCCATGGAACAGTTCATGTCCCCATGGTAAAGAATGGGTCCTTGATACTCAAAGCTAGGATGGGAGCAACCCTGTAGCTCTAGGTCCCCTGGAAATTGCTTTTCACTTAGCATTCTTAGATGCATCCATGTTCGTGCCATGAAAGCTTAGGAATGTCTCTTTTTTAAGAGGGTTGGAATCAGCCTGTTTGTGGAGGAGTCTACTTATTTCAGTCTATTTGTTATTACTATGATCATAAAAATAATGGCAGGTAACAGTAACAGAGGAAGAACTTCCTATGCATATAATTGGAGCTAAGCCTTTTCTCAGTGAATTATCTCAGTAAATCCTCACAGCATCCTTTCTACCTCACGTGAAAGATAAAGGCACTGAAAGGGAAGGAGCTAAGTAATCTGTTTGAGGTCATTCTAATAGAAAGGAGGTGAGCATGGCATTAAAATCTACACAGCGTGATTGAAATATTCTTAAGCATTGGTAGTGCTTCTGACTCTGTGTGAAACAGAATACATTATAATGTTTATTTATAATGATTTGTTTAAAGTAACAATGATCATTTTAAAAGACTGACATCAAATATAGTCAAACAAGATGCTCACAGGACTCAGAATTTCAACTTTTCAGATTTTTTGGAATAACAAAAAAAGGAAGTGAATGAGGAATCCCACTGTTCCTCTTTAGATTTCTCCATTTGCCCTAACCAAGGGATGCATCTATCTATACTAATAAAAGGGTAATATGCTAATTAGATTGAGAGACCTTCTGGACAAAGCCATGGTGGCAGGGCTGAGGCAGAGGAGATTAGGGGTGATCAAGCCAGGAGGGGAGGGCAGTTGGGGGTGATCAGGCTGGCAGGGGGCCAGTTGGGAGCAAGCAGGCCAGCAGTGGGGGGCAGTTGGGGGCGAGCAGGCCAGCAGGGGGGGGGGTGCAATTTGGAGTGATCAGGCTGGCAGGTGGAGTGGTTAGGGGCCATCAGGCAGACAGGCAGGTGAGCAGTTAGGAGCCAGCGGCCCCAGATTGTGAAAGGGATGTCCGACTGCCGGTTTAGGCTCAATCCCACAGGTATCAGGCCTAAACAAGCAGTTAGAGATCCCCCAAGGGGTTCCAGATTAGAGAGGGTGCAGGCCGGGCTGAGGGAAACCCCCCCCCCCCCCGTGCATGAATTCCATGCACTGAGCCACTAGTGGTAAATAACAAGATATGAATGAACTCCATAGTTTTAAAAGGGAAAGACACCCATAAGAATATAGCACATGGTCATAGTATTGTATCTGAATGTGGAAAGGCATGCTCTAAGTATGTTTCACATGCTTTCCAAATGTGTGTCAAATACTAGTATGTTGTATTTGGCACACATTTGGAAAGTGGGTGAAATGAAAATTACCTGCTAAGTCTCAGCTATGCCACAGTGATTTTAGCTGAGAATGCTTAAGAATAAAATAGACAGGCCATTTGCAGTTCCATTTGTACATGATCTTGTTTTCTCTCTATGCAAGATATTCCTTCAAGAATGTCACTGTCATCATTGAGTACTCGCTCATTCATTCAATAAATGTTTATGAACATGTACACCTGCCACAGAGCTAGGCATTGGGGTTAGGCAGGTGAACAAATGTCTTCTTCAGTGGAGGAGAGCAGGGACACACCCTAAGAGCTTAATATCTTAATAGTATATGGTAGCAATGAGAGGAACAGATGCACATTAACATAAAGATCTATACACTTGCCCACGTATACACACATGCTGTCTTGCCACACTGCAGGAGGGAAATATCAATCACACTGAAGATATTAACAGAATGTCGGGGTGGCTTCCGCCTCGATGGCAGAAGATTTCATGGATAAGTAGTTTTGAAAAGTTTGGTTAAAAAAAGTGACAGAATAAAATATGGTGGCACAGAATATGGAGACGTTTCCTATTTTGACACAAAGGATCTGAAGAGATCTCAGTTTTCTTAAGGATTATAATTTGAATTAGGAAACAGGTCAGTTGAACCCTTTATTGGAGGATTCCATATCAGAATTGATGTGAATGATTTTCAGCATATTTCTGAGTCTAAATGAAACAAAACAAAATGCCCTCTCCAGATACTTTCTTTGGAGTCTGCAGTCTTTTATATGATACTAGAGTCTCAGTGCATGAAATTCTGCACTTAGGGGTGTCCCTGAGCCCGGCCTGTGCCCTCTCCCAGTCTTGGAGCACTCAGGGAATGCCCGACTGACAGCTTAGGCCCATGAAGAGTGGGCCTAAGCTGTCAGTCGGACATCCTTAGCACTGCCGTGGAGGCAGGAGAGGCTCCCGCCACCACTGCTGTGCTTGCTAGCCATGAGCCTGGCTTCTGGCTGAGCAGTGTTCCCCCTGTGGGAGCACAGTGACCACCAGGGGGCAGTTCATGCATTAAGCATCTGCCCCCTGGTGGTCAGTGCACATTATAGCAACTGGTAGTTTCACCGTTGGGCCAAAACCGACTCTCCGACATCCCCCGAGGGGTCCCAGATTGCGAGAGGGTGCAGGCCAGGCCGAGGGAACCCACGATCAGGGCCAGGGAGGGACATGGGAGGTTGGCCAGCTGGGGAGGGACCACAGGAGGGTACCAAGGCATGTCCAGCCCATCTCTCTCAGTCCCGATTGGCCAGACCCCAGAAACAAGCTAACCTACCAGTCGGAGCATCTGCCCCCTGGTGGTCAGTGCATGCCATAGTGACTGGGCGACCAGTCTGCCCCCTGGTGGTTGGTGCACATCATAGTAAGCAGTTGAGTGGCCTTAGCATATCATTAGCATATTACACTTTGGCCAACTGGATGATCGGACACTTAGCATATTAGGCTTTTATTATATAGGATGGTATGTAAGTATTGTACTTAATTCTAATAAATAAAAGTAAACCAAAGTCCTTTTGAACGCTTTGGCTTTAGATTAAACTGGGTAAAGGCCCCAGTTTCGTTTAATAATTTTAAACTTTAAAAAAGTTACTTCTCTCATCTTTAGGTCCTTTATCAAAGGAGGGTTACTGAGTCAATGCATGTGAAAAACTAACACACTTCCAAAATGTAGTACACATTCATTAAATGTAAGCTAGGTTCTTATCAATAAATCCTCTTTACTGTTTCACTGAGAAGAAGATAACATGAGAGTCATGCACACACCGATTGACACGCTGTAATATGCTAACTGGGTTTTTGCTTCAACAAAATGAGTTTATTGAGATATTACCCTCGCCTAGAATTGGAGCAAGTGATGTGGAGCAGTGATAAACATTGGAGAGTCCTACTGCCAGGCTGTCAGCATCTGCGAGGGACCATTTTCAACTCCCCACCATGGCTAACTGGGAGTCCTGACTTATTCTTTATTTCTCTTTCAATTCCTAAGAAAACCAAGGATTGCTAACGCATTCTTTGGTCAACAGGAAATATTTCAAAATGCCTCTGGCACAATGTACTATTGAAGCAATTCTGCACTTCAAAATATATTCCTGTTAATAAAATATGTTTACCTTCATGAACATCTGCTCCTCACAATGGGCCTGTGAGGTAAGCCTAGGGCTGTAAAGAGGGAATGGGGAGCTGTTGGGAGGAAACTGGCATTTCAAGGGATTTAATGAATTGCGTACAGGGCTAGTGAGAAAGCAGGGATTTCTTCTGCATTTGTTTGCCTCCATATAGAATGAATGAGTCAACTGTTTACCTTGAACCCCAGGCAGGGCCAGCTTGGAAAGAATATGAGTAAAATTTTCAGCTTCTTTCAAACCACCTTTTCCCTTCTCTAGTCAAATATAATTTCCTGCCTCTTCTGGGTTGCTGGACATCCATTAAGATCATACCTCTCCCCCTTCCTTCTCCTTTATTTACAGACAAAAATAGTCTATCCCACAGTGATAATTACTGGAGTAAAATGTGGTCTATCCACACAATGGAATATTATTTGGTGATAAAAAGGAATGAAATACTGGTATGTCCTATGACATACATGAACCTTGAAAACATTATGCTCAGTAAAAGAAATAAGACCCAGAAGATCACAGATGGCATGATTTTATTTATAGGAAATGTTGAACATGAAAATTATATGGTCATAGTTCTATATCAATTTGAATACAGATAGTGAATCTGTAGAAACAGAAAGTAGATTAGCAGTGGCCTAAAGCAGGGTGAGGAAGATGAGGAATGACTAATATGGCTAGGGTATTTCTTTTTGAGGTGGCAGAATATTCTAAAACAAGATTGTGGTATTGTTGCACAAATGTGACTATACTAAAAATCATGGATTTTCTACACTTAAATGAGTGAATTGCATGGCATGTGAGTTGTATCTCAATAAAACTGTTAACAATTATAGGAATGGCAAAAACTGCATTTGCATGTAACCAATATTTTGCATATATTAATTTTGCATATCCATTTAACCCTAAAAACTACCTTCTGAGGCTGATACCATTGTCATTCTTTTTGGGAAAAAAAAATAGATTTTATTGATTTTAGAGAGAGGAAGGGAGAGGGAGAAAGAGATAGAAACATCATTTATGAGAGAATCACTGTTTGGCTGCCTTCTGTACACCCCTCACTGGGGATTGAAGCCACAACCTGGGCATGTGCCTGACCAAGAATGGAACTGTGACCTCCTGGTTCATAGGTCAAAGCTCAACCACTGAGCCACACCAGCCCGGAGATAATATTTTTATTCTAATTTCTTATATGAGAATACTGAGAAAAAAAAGTCAATATTCTTTTTATTCCTCTTATAAGGATCAGTGTCATTACACTGGGCCCACCTAGATAATCCGGATAATCTCTCCGTTACAAAATCTTGACTCATTCACACCTGCAAGGTCTCATTTGCCACAGAAAGTGACAAAGTGACATATCCACAGGCTCTGGGGATTAGGATTTGGACATCTCCGAGGGGCCATTATTCAGCCTAACATAGTCACAGTGGTATTAAGTGGTAATGTAGAGTCTTCAATCCACGTTTCCCAAGAGGACATCCAACTCTTTTCTACTTTATCACGACTGTGTCATGTAACAGTGGCTGTGTATAAGCCTGTCTAGATTTCAAGCCCTTAGAGGGCAGGAAGTTTTACCTACTCTAGCAAATAAGTTTGTGTCGGGGGAGTGGGGAGAGGCTTTTTCTAAGAGGACAGGTAGAGTAGGGAAATTCAGTTTCACTTGTAATTTGCATCATTTCTCACTGGCAGTTGCCTCTTTGACCCTCCCTCTTGGTTAACAAAGCAGTGATGTAGATTTGCTTGGATCTCTTTTATTTGATAAATTCTGTTTCTAGCAGAAAAATACTGATCCCATCAATAGGCAAATCATTTAATAGTTTTCAAATAACAACTATAATTCTCAGCTGCTCCTACATGTGCAAAGACAAGTAGAGAACTAAGGCAGTAGCATGAATAATTTAAGCAATAAACCTCTCTTGGCTCAATTATCTGATTATTTCAACAAGCATCTGGATAGAATTTTAATTTATTATTCTCTAACTTTTTATTAGGTTACTTTAACATTCATAGGCATTGCCTTTTTAATGGCGTCTATTTCTTTTGTGTCCTAAATTCAATTTAACAAACATTTAATGGGCTACTAATATATGCCAGAAACTGTGCTCACTTCTACAGTAGCTAAAAAGACAGAGCATCAAATAATCTCATTCTCATGGAACTTTTGATCCCAACATGAGAGATGAAACAATTACACCAATAACTACACAAGACAGCAGAATGTAAAGGCAATTATTGAAGTACGAGAATTATGGTAGGTAGAGGGAGAAATATTAGTCAGCTGGAAAGAATTGCTGGAAACTTCTGGTAGGAGAAGTATGGGAAGCATTCTGGAGGATGGGTAAGAGTGGGAAAGGCAGAAGGAGGGTGGGGGACCTGGGATGAAATGAAACCTGGGAGCCACAAGGCCTCTGGTTACACTGGGGAACAGGGAACATACGCGATGGTCCCAAGAACTGAGGGACTGTTTATACCCAGCATGTAAAAGTCTCTAATTCATTCATCCCAGCACTCTATCTAGTAGTCTTCTACATGATTGTGGTGAGGGGATAATTAAGCATTGTCCAGAGATACTCCCATCTTCAAAATGGGGGTGGGAGAGGTGCAGGGGGTGGGACATGGGAGAAGGGATACTGCCATCTAGTGGGGAGAAGACAGGGATAGATGCTGCTAACATTCTACAACACATAGACCATTCCCAGCCCCCGCCATAAGAAAGAATTTTATCTGACTCATCTAACCCCAAATGCCAACAGTGCTACAGTTAAGAAACCTTGCAATAGCATTATGAGGTTGTACTGTTATTTTTTTATGTTAATTATAAAGAAATTTAGGTCTTTTGAGATTGCAAGTCTCACTTGACATCAATCATTAAATAGTAAATGATAGAGTGAGGTTAGGGCCACATTATGGAGAGCGAGGAATGTGGATATAATCAAGTAGCTAATGATATTCTCTGTGGCTAAATGATAATGCATGTCAGGAGCTTGGTACAGTGCCTGACACATAGTAAGCTCTCGGTAGATGGCCCTGGCTGCTTTGAATGACAGCTGGTGTTACCAGCGATGCACCAGCTGTGAGTGGAGAGGGAGAGATCAGGGCTAAGAGATGGTCGGGGACAAGGGCAGAGTGTTCAGAGCCGAACTGGTGTGACAGCATGTGGAGTGTACAGAAAGGGACACACACACGAAATGTTACCCACGGAGGAACCACAGAGCTGACAAGTGGATGAAGGTGTGGGCGTGCGTCAGGGAGAGTTCTGAAGACGGCTCTGGTGTTGAACATGAGAAACTAATTTTCACCTCACTGCCATGATGTGAATGGCTGCCATGCTGGGATTTATTATACTTCCTTAAAACAGACAATCTGAGGCCCAGAAAGGGAAAACAGTTAGTTCAAGGTTACACCACAGTTTAAGATTTCTTTAGAAACTTAGGGAGAAGAAAAGTTCGACTTTAAAAAAAAAATACAATAACTAAATATAGAAAAAGTAAGGACTAAACAACATCTTCTTTGATATGCTTCCAAAAACAGCATTAACATTCATTTTGCTATCTATTTGTAGAGATGAAAGTAACTTTAATCTCTAGTCAGGCATCATGGCTGAATGAGATACCCAAGAAGATTTCCTAAAGAGTGAGGGTCTGTTTTCATTGTCATCCTTGTTGCATTATTAGGGGATAGCAAAAAACAAAAATAAAAAACAGAGCTGGCTGGCCAGCTAACAACATGTGGAAGGGCAGAGAGAGAGGATCCGTGGTAACTGAAAGGTGGATATATTTATTAATAATAGAAAATAACACTAATAATTAATGGGTGCTCATCAGATGCCAGCATCTGTGTTATTTCACATGTGTTATTTCATTTTAGTCCTCATTACTGTGTGGGATAGATATGACTAGCGATAGAAATGGTCTTTGAGGCTTAGAGAGGTTACTTGACTTACGTAAGGTCACGCAGCTAGGAGGGAGTGGAGGCAATATTCAAACCTCAGTATTGGACTCAAGTGCCCAAGTTTTATATAATATTTTATATTATAGATAAAAGTTAATGCATAAATTCTTCCCTTTGTTGTACTTGACAAAATATAAATAAGACTGGATGCATAACCCTACCTAAGGGTGACTATTGTGAGAGGAACAGCATGCCTCCTTCTCAACTCTCAACTGTGTCTTGTTCTCAGGGCTGTGGTTGGCTTGCAAATCTAACTTTTACCCCTTTGGCTCTTCTGTCAAAAATTTGAATTCAGCATCTTCTCTGGGAATTCTGAGTAGAGAACACAGCCATGACACAGGAAGGCAGGGTTCCTGCCCTCATGAACAACACATTCATGCAGAGGCAGATAATAATCTATATATATAAAAGCCTAAGTGACCCTTACAAACAGTTGACCAAACAACCAGTTGAAAAGTTGCTATGACATGCACTGACCACCAGGGAACAGACACTCCATGCAGGAGCTGCCCACTGGTGGTCAGTGCGCTCCCACAGCCAACCTCCTGCAGTCCCTCCCGCCCCGGCCGGCTGGCCCCAATCAGGACTGGCCCTGATCAGCCCTGATCACCAGCCAGGCCAAGGAACCCCACCCATGCACAAATTTGTGCACCAGGCCTCTAGTAGTAGTAGTAGTAGTAGTAGTAGTAGTAGTAGTAGTAATAATAATAATAATAAAAGACACTCAGATAAGACTTGTATACAAAATTAAAATAAAGTGATGTGATAAGCACTAAGGTACTTTGGCAGCCTGGAAAAGGTGGCCTGTCTTAGGAGATCAGAAGGAACAGTGCCGCCTAAACCGGTTTGGCTCAGTGGATGGAGCATCGGCCTGCGGACTGAAAGGTCCCAGGTTCGATTCCGGTGAAGGGCATGTACCTGGGTTGCGGGCACATCCCCAGTGGGAGATGTGCAGGAGGCAGCTGATTGATGTTTCTCTCTCGTCAATGTTTCTGACTCTCTATCTCTCTCCCTTCCTCTCTGTAGAAAATCAATAAAATATATTTAAAAAAAAAAAAAAAGAAGGATCAGTGCCTGCAAAGGGAGGAAATGTACAGGCATAGGGAACAGGTGTTTCCAAGACCCTACTGTCACACAGAAAGCAGGCCTGGATGGCTGGAGAAACTAAGGCGCAGGAGCAGGTGATGCACGAATAAGGTTAAAGGATGGCTGGGAGGAGGCTGATGCCAGGAAAAGTAGGATTTCCTAAGTCAATATAAGGAATTTGCTTTTGTTTTTGGTACAAGGAGATGTCTTAGTGTGGATCATATGCTCTTTCTCCCAGGAGCCTACTGTTGCGATGGTTAGAGTTTGGGGTAGAGAAAAAACTCGATACCCAAAACAAAATAAAACAGAAAGTTCATAATTTTGCCTTGACTTTATCAGTTAATATTTCATGTGAATATGGGAGGCTAGAGAGCTCCCAGACTCTTTCAGTAGCTTCATTTATCTCTGAAAGACACATTTCTGACACTTCAATCAATCAGTGGGTGTCATTAAACTGCATATTGTGTTGCAAGAAACTTTCTTCTTGATTTCCCTTCTCTTTTTGTTCTCAGGAAATTAATTCATGTCATTTCCATTTGAGATTCTGTGGCATTTGATGGTACAGGCACTTAGAGGCACCTTCCTAGGACTTGAAGCGTAGCTCAGTGTTATTGCTTTTCAGCAGCACCTACCATCAGGCCGCTCAGGACCCTGAAGTTACATATGAAAAGTGGCCTGACCCAGGCCCACGGACCTGGATGCAGGGTCCTCCAAACTAGTTGACTTTGGTGAGTGATGCTGGCAATTTGGTTTCTAACGTTTTCTCCCTGTTGTCTTTGGCTGTGAAAGGAACATTGGAGGGAATGTTTGTAAGACGTCGTCAATTTCACTTTAGAATTTTGCTCTCTAAACAACGGCTGTGCTTGGAAACCTTGGGAACTTTTTTTTTTACAGTCATAGTCTGAGACAACTGACTTGTTTTATGAAAGGTTGAGGAATGTCAATCACACCATCCCGTCGATCATCATGAAGGCACTTCTCCAGGTAGACATATTCTGATAAAAGCGTCAAATTGAAGAGTCCAAAGGGCACCTCAAAGGCCACCAGTCCAGCAGGTCCCAGAGTTAACACCTTTCCTGTCATCAAAATGAAAACATATGCAGTGGCTCAATAGTGCTTCCAACTTTTGGTTGTGCCAGATATATACATTGTAAAGCATTATTAAATACAAGTAGAAAAGGAGGTATAGTTGTAAAAACACAGGAAAGAATTAATCACAAATTGAAGATTTTTACTTTTTTTTTCACTAGTTAACAGGACCACACCACTATACCGCTCATACTCATCTCATTTTGCTAAGTGAACCAATGGAAATGTAACTGGGATGATATCTGGGAACTCCTTACCTCATCTAAGCCTGACTCAGAGACCCAGCCATAGCCTGCAGCCTGTGCTTGAGCGACTCCAATAGGGGCTACAAAGCAGCCCCTGAGAGCTTAGTTTACAGGAAGTGCTTTGTTACGTTGATTGGAAGTTGTGTATAGACTCCACATGCTCTCACACACACATGCACACACGAACATATGAACAAACAACAAACATGCAAATTAACAAGATTTTGTAGATTCTACCATGACATTTCTTACACTGATCTTCCTCTCTCCAACCCCAAAGCGGCTGCCTTGGTTTGGGTCCCATAACCTCCACAGTTTCATGGTTTCCTCATTGCTCTTGTATGTCTAGTTTTCCTCTTATCCTCTAATCCATCTGCAAATTGCCCTTTGTAATGTCTTGTGAAAACCACACACTTATCACGTTATGTCTTTGCTTAATATAGCTTTAATGATGCTCCATTACTTTTTGGATAAACTCTTTAAAAAAAAATTCCTGAGTCTGGCTTTATATTAAGGTCCATTTCTTGGCATTTCACCTCCTTCTCTGCTATACACTCCCCTTAAGCTCCAGCCCTAAAGTATTTGCGGTTCTCCTAAAGTACCAACAAGGAGTATATGTCAAATTCAAACTCAGGGCTATGCAATGCCCAATGGGCTGCTCTGTGTTCTGTCCTGGGATCAAGCAGATCCCCTCTGAAAATACACTAACCCTTTCCAAAAAGTGTAAGCATCACTGAAAAATAACGAAAAGTTACTAATACTTTGCCCAGATGTAGTATACATAACTCCCTGAAATCGATACTCAATAAAAATTTGATAAATAAATAAATGAGTCAGATTAGATTGAACTCAATTGTTTAATAGCACCTATACACATTTTCTTTTTTACTTAGTATCTTTCTTCCTGGAGAAGGGAAGCACCTAACATTGAGGCCTTAGGCATGTACACAGAAGAATGAAAAAAGGAAAAGATACAGAAAGGGTGGATGGGCCTCTCCAAGGATAAGCTTTGTCCCAATATCATAATGTGCCTCCCTCTAACCCTAGACGTAAAAGAAGCAGAATTGAGAATAAAAAAAGTGGTCTTTTTATGTAGCTGCCAAAATCAATATGAATAATAGCAACAGCAAAAACCATTGAGGAATCATTCATAAGAATGAAAGTAAGAAATCACATTTCAGTGTAGCATAATTCTTTTCTGTACACTTTCATTACTTTTTTACAACTTTATTAAGTCATAATTGACATATAGCATTGTGTAAGTGTAACCTTAAATTTAAAATGTGTTGGTACACATATACATTGTAAAATGATTTCCACAGTACAGTTAGTCATCACCTCCATCATCACATACTTCTGTGTGTGTGTGTGTGTGTGTGTGTGTGTGTGTGTGTGTGTATGTTGAGAACACTTATAATACACTCTCTTGGCGACTTCCAGGTGTATCATACAGTATTGTTAACCATAGTAACCATGTTGTTCACTGTATCCTTGAACTCATTCATCTTATAACTGTAAGTATATAGTCTTTGGCCAGCATCTCCCTATAGTCTTCTCTCCCTCAGACCCGAGCAATCACCATTCTCTGTTTCTATGAGTTCTGCTTTTTTTTAGATTCCACATATGTCAGAAAATATAATGTTTGTCTTTCTCTGTTTGATTTATTTCACTTAGAATAATGCCCTCAAGGTCCATCCATGTTGTCACAATTGTTTTTCATAGCTGAATTATACTCCTATATACATATGCGTTTTCCTTCTCTGTTCGTTCTCTGACAGGCACTTAGATGGTTTCCACATCTTGGCTGTTGTGAATAATGCTGCAATAACCAGGGGGGTGCAGATATCTTTTTGAGATCCAAATATCATTTTCTTCATATATACCCAGAGTGGGATGGCTAGATTATATGGTCATTCTCTTTCTTATTTTTGAAAAATGTCCATTCTGGTTTCCCATCACCAGTGCACAAGGTTCCCTTTTCTCCACATTCTCTCCTACACTGATCTCTTGTCTTTTTGACAATAGCCATTCTAACAGGTGTGAGATGATATCTTGTGGCGATTTTGATGTGCATTTTCCTGATGATTAGTGATGCTAAGCATCTTTTCATTGTTCCTCTTGGCCATCTGTGGAAAAACAAGTATTTAGGTCCTTTGCAATGTGGCATAATTATTATCCAACTGAAAATGTGAACTTCTATAAAAATTCTTAAATTTTTAATAAAAATCCTTTCAGGAAGATAGTTAAGTGAAAGTCATAGTAAAATGTCAAGCACTCAATCACTTAAAAGTCAACAGTGTTCACACTGTTCATAAGAAAGACCTCAACTTCAAGATGCACCTCAAATTCTTCATCTGTCACAGGCATATTCATTTTATATTTCATTCTCTTATAAAACCCACACAGTTGTTGATGGTTTAAAAAGATCTTTCTAGTGAAGCCAAAGATTCTCAAACTCCTCTCATTTTAAAAGTTGACTCCAATGGTATTTCTTTTTTATAAAATTCATCTTTATCATTGAAAGTATTACAGATGTCCCCTTTGGTTCTTTTTTCCCATTGACCCCCTCAACCCCACACCTGCCCTTCCCAGGCCTTTACCAGACTACTATCTGTGTCCATGGGCTATGCATATAACCATATAACCATCACTCTCCACCCAACTCACCACCCTCACCTTCCCTCTGAGATTGGTCAGTCTGCTCCATGCTTCTATGACTCTGGATCTATTTTGTTCAACAGTTTATTTTGTTCGTTAGATTCCACATCTGAGTGAGATCATGTGATACTTATCTTTCTCTGACTGGGTTATTTCACTTCGCATAATACTCTCCAGGTTCATCCATGCTGTTGCAAAAGGTAAGAGTTCCTTTCTTTAATAGCCATATAGTATTCCATTGTGTAGATGTACCACAGTTTTTTTGTTTGTTTGTTTTGTTTTGTTTTTATCCACTCATCTATTGATGGGCATGCAGGCTATTTCCAAATTTTAGCTATTGTAAATTGTGCAGCTATGAACATAGGGGTGCATATGTTTTTTCTTATTGGTGTTTCTGACTTCTTGGAATATATTCCTAGAAATGGGATCACTGGGTCATATGGGGGTTCCATTTTTTTAATTTATTTTATTTTATTTTATTTTATTTTTATTTTGATAAATGTTCAATATGCTTTTCTTTATTTATTTGTTTATTTTTTAATTATTAAATCTTTATTGTTCAGATTATTACATTTGTTCCTCCTTTCCCCCCCCCAATAACTCCCCTCCACCCAGTTACAACCCCACCCTCCGCCCTCACTCCCCACCCACTGTCCTCATTCATAGGTGTGCAATTTTTGTCCAGTTTCTTCCCGCATCCCCCACATCCCTCCCCCACCCCTCAAGAATAGTCAGTCCATTCCCTTCCTATGCCCCTGATTCTATTATAATCACCCGTTCATTCTGTTCATCAGATTATTTATTCACTTGTTGATAGATGTGTATTTGTTGTTCCTAATTTGTATCTTTTTTCTTCTTCTTCCTCTTCTTAAAGGATACCTGTCAGCATTTCATATAATACTGGTTTGGTGGTAATGAAGTCCTTTAGCTTTTTCTTATCTGTGAAGCTCTTTATCTCACCTTCAATTCTGAATGATAGCTTTGCTGGGTAAAGTAATCTTGGTTGTAGGTTCTTGGCATTCATCACTTTGAATATTTCTTGCCACTCCCTTCTGGCCTACAAAGTTTCTGTTGAGAAATCAGCTGACAGTCGTATGGGTACCCCTTGTAGGTAACTGACTTTCTTTCTCTTGCTGCTTTTAAGATTCTCTCTTTGTCTTTCGCTCTTGGCATTTTAATTATGATGTGTCTTGGTGTGGTCCTATTTGGATTCCTTTTGTTTGGGGTTCTCTATGCTTCCTGGACTTGTAAGTCTATTTCTTTCACCAGGTAGGGGAAGTTTTCTGTCATTATTCCTTCAAATAGGTTTTCAATATCTTGCTCTCTCTCTTCTTCTGGCACCCCTATAATTCTGATGTTGGTACGCTTGAAGCTGTCCCAGAGGCTCCTTACACTATCTTCATATTTTTGCATTCTTTTTTCATTTTGCTTTTCCGATTGGATGTTTTTTGCTTCTTCATATTTCAAATCTTTGACTTGATTCTTGTGATCCTCTAGTCTGCTGTTGGGAGTCTGTATAATATTCAGTCATTGTATGCTTAATTTCCAGTTGGTCCTTTATCATAACCTCGAGGGTCTGACTAGATTTCTTGAGGATCTCACTACATTTATCGGCGGTCTCACCAGTCTTTTTGAGGGTCTTACTAAATTTATCGGCAGCTTCTAGCAAGTTCTTGAAACACCTTAAAAGTGTGGTTTTGAACTCTATATCCAGCAGTTTGCTTTCCTCCATTTCTGTCATTTGTGTCCTGTTTCATTGTCTCTGCATTTTTTATGCTTCCCTGTGTTGATAAAGTGGTTTTCTGTGCTAAGTGTCCTCTAGGGCCCAGTGGTTCAGCCTCCCCAATTACCTGAGGAAGACACTCTTGGTGCACCCCCTTGTGGTCTTTGTGCACAGTCTTGTTGTAGTTAAGCCTTGATTGTTGTAGGTATCGCTGGGAGGGATTGACCTCCAGGCCAATTGGCTGTGAGAATCAGCTGTGTCTTCAGTGGGAGAACTTCTGTCCTGAATCTCTAGGGAGGTGCTAATCTAACCTCTGCCTGAGGCTATCCAGAAAATGCCTCCGTGCAAGGCTTGTGAGGGGTGGGTCCCAGGGGATCAACAGGGTGGGTGGAGCGAGCAGTTATGGCTGCTCTCAGTCCTGCCTTCAGAGGCCCCGCTTCTCAGTGTCCCAGCAATTGCTGCAAGTACCTCCAAGAGAAAGCTGCCCTCGAGTTCCGACCAATGCCAGACAGTCCCGCTTCTCCCGTATGAGTCTGGGTCCCCAGAGACTCGCCCAGAACTGGAGCTCAGAGCCTGAGACTCCCTCCCGATTGAAAAAGACAACAGGGCCCTCACCTGCCAGCCTGCTCCGCATGTGCCTCTGTACCTTAGTATTTTACTTCCGCACTGCACCTCCTCTGAGTCTCGGTATGCTTTTCTCTTTCCTTCTAGTTGTAGAATTTCCACTCAGCCAGCCTTCCTGTGGTTCTGGGTGATATCCGTTCTATCTTTTAGTTGTATTTTTGAAGTCATTTTTTTTATTTTTTTGAGACAACTCCATACTATTTTCTACAATGGCTGCACCAGTCTGCATTCCCACCAGCACTGTACTAGGGTTCCCTTTTCTCCATATCCTCACCAACACTTGTCATTTGTTGATGTGTTGATGATAGCCATTCTGACAGGTGATACCTCATTGTCCTTTTAATTTGCATCTCTCCAATCATTTGTGACTTTGAGCAGGTTTTCATATGTCTCTTTATTGCTTCAATGAAATAATTACTTAAATATAAAAAGTAAGCACATATAAAGAAACTAGAGGCCTGGTGCATGAAATTCATACATGGTGGCAGTCCCAAGGCCTAGCCAGCGATTGAAGCATGAGCATCTGTCATGGAAGAGCAGGTCCCAGCTGACCTCTGGGACCTGGACAGCACCTGGGCCCCCAGGTCCCCACGTGCCCTCCTCCGCCTGAGTCATGGACCAGAGTCCTCGCACAGAGATGCGGTGAGCGTGGCCAGATGCCACAGGTTGGGGCACAGTATGAACCCACAAGGAGCCAAACCAGCCCCTGCTGTCCCAGTGGCTGCAGCCTAGCTCACCAGGAAGAGGCCACATGGGTGCAGAGCAGGCTTCTCGTGGGTGCCCAACACCTGAGCATGGGGCTTCCCCAGCACGTGAGCCCTGTCATCCTCTGGAAGGGTAGCAGGGGGAGTGAGAGCAAGCTCATCGGACACCCCACATTCTCACCGCACCTCCATCCCCATCACCCCTGCCCCCAGGTAGCCAGCGAGAGGTCTCAGCATGTCGCCAATGCTCACCATGCTCTGTGCTGCCCCCTGGTTGTCAGCACACATCATAGTGAGTGGTCAAACTCCCAGTCTCCTGGCCAAACTCCCAGTTGAACGACTGCCTGAGGGGACAATTTGCATATTAGGCTTTTATTATATAGGATACTGTTGGTATCATTGTGCTTATTTTTGGTATTCAAAGAATCATTTCACTCAAACAATCAAGACGATTTTATGTTCTGTGTAAAGACAATAGAATTTTTCTAGGAGAAATATGCAGCATCTCCTAGACAGTCATTCCCTTCCCTCTAAAATGCTATGTATGTTAGAAACCTGGGCACCTAAAAAGGCAGATTGTCTAACATTATTTGAATCCTGTGCTACTAAATCAGCTGGAGGCCTGAAATCACAGGTGTGCTAATGCATGTTCGATGTGAAGAGAACTGAATTTTGAGATCTGTGCACTTCATTTCCTGAAGACACAATGGCAATATAGTGTGGGAAAACAAGGCTATCATTTACTGAAGATGCACTGCATGGCTAATGCTGAGGTAGGGTGACATTCTTTAGGAGTTGTTTAGTATCAAGGGCTGATTTAGCTAGATAAAATGCAGCTGTCTTCCCAAATTACACAGCTGGATTCACACCATCTACTAATTCCTGGTGGAATTTTAAAGATACCTTTGCAGGCAATTTTCTCCCCGGTGCAAGGAATCCTAATGTAGACAGTACAATAAACACCGCCATCTACTTTCTCTGCACAGATACCGCCTCCCATAGAAACATTTGATAAAGGAGATTGTGCTCTAGAAGTGGTTGGGTCACCATTTAAAAAAAAGACTTCTAAAATGTAAGTGGCTCTAAATTGCTTCAAAATTGGGAATCAAATTGTCATATGACTGTTTCCATCCACATTCTTCTTACTACTTTAAGTCACTCCTAGAATTTGTCATGTGGGCCAGTGGGTCTGAGAAAAGAAGAATCCTCCCCAAAGTGGAAATGTTCCCCTTCATTGATGCTCTTTCTTACCAGATGTCATTTGGGATCAATAGTCTCCTAGAAAGAATATTTTAAGACAACTTTCAAAATCTGGACGCTCTTTATTTTCACATGACATCTAATAGTCTGGTCACCTCTACCATAGCTTAGTCTGTAACTTTGCTAAGCTTTACCCCTGCTAATCTTTGGGCCACAAATTATATTTTCTTAAAATGTACCTTATTCTCTGTCCTCTGGCTATGAAACAAACAAACCCGCATCCATCAACTGTATACTAGCATTCATGAAGCTTTAGCACATTTAGGTTTCCTGTTGGTAAAATCCTCTGGAATTGTCCAACATAGAGGTAGCTACTTCCTCCTCTGCTTTCCCAGTTCTTTACACTTCCATCTACCAAAATGCTGGGCATATTGTATCACCATTGCCTGCAATTGTCGTACCTACTGTTTGCCCCCTTTCCTTCCCTAACCAAGTAGACAGTTCATTCATCCATGAATCAAAGATATACATTAAGAGACCAAAGACACTGTGGTATTTGGTCACCAGTAAACATGAACAAAACCAGTTCCTTGGGAAATTGACTAGCAATGTATTTTTCCCACACATCTGTAATTTCATTCATCTAATTTATTTCTAAGAAGTACTTATATATTTAGAATGAATTCTCTTCTATGCATTGCCACTGATTTTCCCAGTGTTATGATTTCTTGTTATTGTACATAAGGAACATATGTTTCCATTGTTGTTTCTTCCTTTAACTTTTCTCACAGTGTTTCTTTTTCTGAAGCTAACTAGTCCTAGAGAGGAAATGGTATGGGTAAGAAGAAAGATGAGTGCCAAAGAGCCCACAGAGGAGCCTGAGAGGGGTCACAGGAAAGGAATACAGTAGAAAGAATTGGGAAGATGTGTGAGCTGTTCCTTAATCAGCCTTAACAGATGTGGTCAGGAGAGTGGGGGTAGCAGAGGAGTTGGTGATAACTTCCAAAATACCCTGGAAAAATCCTGGTAGGGTAATATCCATCTGTTGAAATAAATAAGTGGTTAATTGAATGGTCCCTCATGTTGAAACTTTTCTTTCCTGTAAAGCCCAGTAATCATTAAGGGAATTTGTTATTTGTAAGAGAAGTTGTGGTTAATTGCAAAGATCACCATTCTCCACTCTCTTTTGTCATCTAACTTCAGAGTGCCCTTCCACTGTGGGTGGAATGACCTGCCTCATTGCTTAACAATGGACTCAACCAAGCGATTTGCTTAGGCCAATGAGAAGTCAGCAGATATGATTTCCACAGAAGCTTGGAAAAGTACTCATGCCTTTCTACTTGCTCCCTTGGACTTCTTCTAATGCCAAGAAATTTGCTTGAACCAAGCTGATGAATGGAGAGAGACACATAGAACAGACCTGAGTTGCCCAGTGTCCTAGCTAAGACCGTTTTAGATCAGCTTCCAGTGAAACCAGTCAAGATCAAAAGAGCCACTTAACCAGTCTCTGACTGACCTATAGACTCATGAGAAATAATAAGTGATTGCTGTTTTCAGCTTCCAAGGTTTTGGATTATTTATTATACAGTAAGAGCTAACTGATATGTAACTTATAATTCTCTGATGAAATTGTTTTATTTGGTGTCTTTTAAAAAATTTATTTCAGAGATGAAAGAAGGAGAAAGAGAGAGAGAACCATCAATGATGAGAGTGAATCATTGATCAGCTGCCTCCTGCACACACCATACTGGGGATCGAGCCTGCAACACAGACATGTGCCCTAACCGGGAAGTGAACCATGACCTCCTGGTTCATAGATCAACGCTCAACCACTGAGCCATGCCGGCTAGGCTATTTGGTGGCATTTTTATTCATTTTTCTATTTAGTAACTGCAGTATCTCATCTAATATTTTGTGTGCCACAGTGAAAAGAATATTCAGTAAGAGACAAAAAATGCAGATTTCCTAATGTCATAATAAACATTTATTCATTCAATTATGTGCCCAGTATTAGAAATACAACAAAATCCCCAAAACACAAACCAAACATATGCTCATGAAATCAATCATAGTTTAGTGAGAAACATAGACATGAGCAAGATATTTCCATCTGCCATTGACTAAAACATTAATACATGACTATAATGGGGAGGGGGGAGGGGCCTGGGTAGAGGGGTAGTCACTGTAGAGGAGATATTTTTTAAAAAACACCAAAATTTTCAAATCTACTTGACTTTAGTATCTTTGTCTATATTTCAAGGAACATAAAATAGATTCCTATCAGGATATCTTCTATCCCTGAAATGCAGCATTCTTGAATTATTATCTAGCATAAGGCATGTAGTGAGTTCCACTAAATACAGCGTTTTATCATTTAAGTAGTTTCCAAAGTTGTTCTAAAGAAGTTAATTCGCATCCTTCATTATGTGTGACAGCAGAGGCAAGCTTGGTAAGATTATCTCACAGGATAGTCTGGTCCTCCGTTAACAGTATTGAAAATGAAAAGAGTCTGTAACATAAAGACTCAAATCTTAGGTATGTCTTGTGCTTGAATATAGTAGCCGATGCCCTATTCAATAAAATGACTAAACACAATAGACACATCCCTATTTTCTCTAGTTTTAAGCCAAGTTACGAAATTCATTCTTTTTTTGCTATTTTTGCATTCGTGACCACAAGATGCTGTCCTCTGCAGTTTGCTAAAGATGACATCAGGTAGAGCACACAGTGAAGTGACATGATAGTTCTGTTTCCCCACCCAAATGCCTACCAATCAGACAGGAGAGCAAACAGAATTCTGTGCGTTCATAGCACCAACCTGCCAGGTTCACACTGCACCCCCCTTCTCCGGTGTCATCCTGTCTCAATGGCATTTGTCCTGTTCCTTGCTTTTTGGTAATTGCATGGACTAGTTGGAAGTGTGACAATGTGATCAATTCATTGCTGATTGGGCAATTATTATTTCTACCCTGTTGTTGTTGACAGTACCTGACTTCTACGGAGTCAATATATTTATGTTGCTATTTAACAACAACGTAGCTTGCATGTGTTTTTGTATGACAGTTAGCTTGTTTACTACTTCCTGCAGTTCTCTTTGAGTAAGGGCATTCGGTGACAGATGTGACAATTCCATTCCCCCACAGGGTTACAAACTCACCTCTGGGATTCAGAGCTGATAAAGGCAGCCTGCCTGCTCATGACTGTCTTACATGTATGCCCCTGTTCCTCAAAACCAGCAAAATTGGAAGAATTGGAATGGAGTAGATCTGGATTCAAAACTTATCGACGTCATTTACCAAATACTTGGCTTTAGATTCACTTGCCCTGTCTTTAAAATCTCTCGGGGGGCTGTCTTGCATTTTAGATAAAGTGATGTTAATGAGAAGTCAGCAAAAAGACCTATCCAGACGGATGCCCAATAATCACGGATTGAGCCTGAAAATAAAAGCCGGATGACTAGTGCAAGGTCCTACCGTGTGAATGGGGAGCTGAGGTGAGGAGACAAATGGCAGCTGCTGAATGGGAAGGCAAACTGGAAGGGGAAGCCTTTTCTTCTTCCTTTTGGCTGAATAGCACTGCTCCTTCCCTGCTGCTCTGTGTGAGAGACTAATTCATTATGAAAGGCTTACAAGATGTCTGGTAGGTAGCTAATCATCAACGTTGAAAAACAAATCATTGCTCTTTCCCCTGCTGTTAAAGCCCCTAGAAAGAAACATTTCATTTCCAGTGGCTTCTAGCTGACCTCAGAACCAGAGCGTAGGTGCCTCTGAAGCTGCTAGAGCAGCTAGTGCATGTGCTTTTTAATAGTGTATTCATTTTTAAAAATATATTTTTATTTTTTTTTATTTTTTTAAATATATTTTATTGATTTTTTACAGAGAGGAAGGGAGAGAAATAGAGAGTTAGAAACATCGATGAGAGAGAAATATCGATCAGCTGCCTCCTGCACACCTCCTCCTGGGAATGTGCCCGCAATCAAGGTACATGCCCTTGACTGGAATCGAACCTGGGACCCTTCAGTCCGCAGGCCAATGCTCCATCCACTGAGCCAAACCGGTTAGGGCAATAGTGTATTCATTGATAAACTGTAATCAGCATATGTGACACAAAAGCTTCAAAAGGCAAATTAAAGTTATAGTCAACTGCCCACTAGTGTTTTAAATCAATCAATGCAGCATTTGTTTTAAAACAGAAGCAAGGACATTACCCCTCAACAAATTCACATATTCATGTAATTTGTAACTACATTGAGGCTCTCCAAATAGATGGAGAAATGGCCATAATACAAAAGCTCTCCGTTAAGAAAAGCATTCCTCTTGCAGGTGCTGACATCTGAAATACATCTGAGCATGTGCATCATACCCCAAGAATGTGTAGATGTAATTCTCTTTCTTTTTTAAATCTTTAAGTGAGGAAACATGCTTGTACTATAACGGGAACAGGAAAGAAGAAAAAGAACATTTGGTGTGAACTTGGATATGCCTCTGATGTTGCCTTAGTAAACTGTTCTGCTTTTTGTCGAATGCCACTCCTCATTATGATCTGCCACTGAAAGACTCAAATGTTACGTATTGTGCTGGAATAGAGTAACCTACAGCCTCTTTGAAACTGCTTTTAAACCAAGTACATATACCGATCTCTGACAAGTAAAACAAAAACAAAAAGAAATTGGTCACAGAGGTCATTAATTGTACAGCTTGAAAAAGAGAAATATTTATCTGCTTTCCTCCCCAACATGCATAATATTTTATCGTTTGAATTAACATTCCCCATGTTATCCTTTTCATATCTCAAGGTTACATATCTGAATGACATAAAATGAGTAATCATAGCTTACAGAAAGGGCCTTAGGACAATTACATAGCAGAGAAAGAAACCAGCATACATACATTATTCATAATATTATTTTGCGGGCCCCTCCACCTAAGAAGACCCAGTGAAATTGAAATGTGCCCCCCCCACCACCACCACCCCCATGACTTGTTGGAGAGGCCCACAGCCAGGAGCCAGGGATGCTGCAATTGAGTTGTCAAACTGCCCTGATGTCTTGTACAAGCGGGACAGGCCAATTTACTGCCAGGCTGCATGGGCTGAAGGCTCCTAGCCTGCCTTTCCAGGGCTTCCTCCTGCTGAGTTATCCTGCTGGACAGCAGGCTCCCTCCCTTGCAGCTTCCAGCTGCCCCTAGAGCAGTGATGGCGAACCTATGACACGCGTGTCAGAGGTGACACGCGAACTCATTTTTTGGGTTGATTTTTCTTTGTTAAATGGCATTTAAGTATATAAAATAAATATCAAAAATATAAATCTTTGTTTCACTATGGTTGCAAATATCAAAAAATTTCTATATGTGACATGGCACCAGAGTTAAGCTAGGGTTTTTCAATATGCTGACACGCCGAGCTCAAAAGGTTCGCCATCACTGCCCTAGAGTCCTCCTGACCAGCCTATCCCAGGTAATGACAGTGGGTACTGGGTTACCCTTACCTGTGACCCACCTGCTGGGCCAGGGAGGGCAGAGGCCCCTGCCCTGCAGCCAGAGAGCAGCAGCTTTGTGTGGTGTGCTTGGTGAGAGTTTTGAATTCCGGTGGCAATTTGGTTTCATTGTCTCCCCCATAGTAGCTCCAGCTCCTGGTTTGCAGGATGAAAATAGGCAGGCTTTTAGGGGGGAAAAAAAAGACAACTTCTCCCACACAGCCCCTGAGTTTCCCTGCCAATTACTAACCTGGGAGCATGGGGGTTGCTTCGAAACGCAGCAGTTCTGGCTCTGCCCTCTAGGTGGCAGCAGTGCCCCACCTCAGAGGCGCCAATGCCCTCTTCCCCGACTTGAAGTGTTAATGCAATTGACCAATCAGTGCTAAGATGATGGGAGGTAATTGGGTAATTGTATTTTACTGATCACAGAAGAGAGAGGGGAAGGGAAAGGGGAAGGAAAGGGGGTGCAGTCCGAGAGGCGATTTGGGGGAGCTGGGACCCTGAACGTGTGGACGTGGCATTGGCCGAGGGAAAGCCTAGACTCGAGCTGCTGGCGGCACCGCATTTATTTATTTGGGGGAAAAGAGGAGAGAGAGGAGCAGGAGGGGAAGGAAGAGAGTTCCAGTCGAAGTGGATGGACGGGGACCGGGGTTTTGGCCGTGCTGGGAGCCCGGAGGCGGGGCGCGGGGTGGCTGCGCCCCTCGGATCGTGTCTCCTGGCGGAGGACTAGCCGGCGTGGGGACGGTCTGCGCCCCGAGGAACCAACTTGTGGCTCCCGAATGCACCCGACGCAGCTGGGAAGGAGATGAAAGCTGCGGTTTCATTCCAGGAGGCTGCGAGGAGCCAGCGACGAGGGATTCCTTTTCCGTCGCGCTTTCCTTTCCATAGGATTCTTCCGACTGCCTAACCCGCGTCCTTCCCCCGCTTCGCCCTCCCCGTGTGAAATTAAAGCACAGTTTGAACTCCTTTCCCGAGGCGCCCCCCAGATCCGCCGCCCGCCGATGGAGAAGAAGGGGACCCCGGGGTTAGCGGGGGCCACCGGCGAGGGAGCGCGTCACGCGTCTCCCCCATGATCCCGGCCCTGCTCCCCGAGTTCTGCGACACCTGCAGGAACCGGACGGGTGCCGGGGTGGGGGCGGGGACCGAGGCAGCCAGAGCCACCCGGAGCCTTTCAGAAAGAGAGAAAGAAAGTAGGGGGGGTGGAGGATGGATTTCTTCTTGACAGCTGACGGAGCCCTGAAATTTTCCTCCCCTACCTCCGCCCCCGCCCCCCGCCCTCCATTTAACGTGAGATTATGAAATTGCAGAGGCGGTGGAGGGAAGGAGACGGGATCTAACAGGGCATTTGGAGGGAGTGGGAAAGGTGGCTGGCCCGGTGGCTGAAATTAAAAAAAAAAAAAAATCCAATTGCGCACTGGATTGTGATGAGAAATCTAATCAGATCTTGGGAGAAGGGGCCGGCCAAGAGGGTGATGAGTGGGGGGAGTTGATCCCCACATTCTCTGAAGGGGGTGGGGGTGGGGGGAGCTGGACAGAGGAATCGGCGATGTAAAAGGAGACTTTTTTCCCGGCGGCGGCGGCAGTTGGGTGCCTTGCCAACATGAAGGATGCGGGACGCAGCTCCCTCTGGGAACAGAACGCGGTGGACGGTGCGGGAGAGCAGGAAGAGCGAAGCCTTCTCCCCTGAGACCTGGATCTTCACACGCATGTGTCTCTGGGCCCACTGGGAGCATTGAAACATGAAATAGACCAATGTCAGAGCCGCGGGAGTCGGTGTGCTCCGACATAAATAAATAATAAACCGCTGCTCCCCCCTCCCCTCCCCAAAAAGGATGACTGGAAATGGAGAACCGAGGAGCCACACAAAAAAAAGTATGTTCGTTATTTTCTACACAGGAGAAAGTAAGCCAAGGATATATATTTTTGGAATGAAAAGTTTGGGGCTTTTTTTTTTTTTTTTTTTTTTTAGGAAAGTAAAGACCTGATATGGTGGTGTTTTCGAGGAAATTAATAATCCATCCGCAAAGAAATTGTGGAGAAGAAAAAGTTGACCGCGGCAGAATGAGGCATTGATTGGGGGAGAGGCACCCCGCAGAGCACAGTTGGATGTGTGCCTGTGTTGACTAAAATTGATGGATAATTGCCATTGGATTTGTCATCAACCTCCTTTTTTTTTCTTTTTTTTTTTTTTCTTCTTTTTTCTTTTTGGTGTCAAGATTGTGCATTTTCGCTTGTTCTTAGCCACCTGGATTTCCAGCTGGATGTTGCTGTGATTCAGTCTGAAATACAGTGAGTGATCCTTACTTTCTTATTTATTAACGCAGAAAAAGACCCTTTAATTTAGCGTTCTTAGTCTCATTCTCCCCTCGCCTTCCGAGTGTGGTCCTTAAAGACATTACTAGGGAGCCAGGAATAAAAGAGAGGGTGGCCCACGCATTTGCTCCAGCACCCTGTGCTCAAGCATAAGCCGGTTTGCTGCACCGATGCAGGTTGTCTGCATCCCGGGCAAATGCCTTTGCAAATGTTCATCAGGGGGGAAAACGTCTCCCCAAGAAAGCCACCGCAGTGTGGGGTGCCCGTGCTGTGTGATTGACACTCCTGGATGCATTTAAGTTGCATGGTAGCCCCGGAGTTGGATGCACACATGTCTAGCCATTGGAAATCGAAGGGGCCTCATTTAAATGTCATTATCCAACCTGACACTGCAGATCAACCGAATGTATTAACGCCAAAAAATATGATCATAAACCCAGCAGATGAAGGATGGCTTTTGGCTCCTGGTGGATGGAGGGAGGAAGTGTGAGAATGGAGAGGAAGTGGTGGAGAGAGGTGGCTACACTTTCCCCAGCCTCTTTTGCTCAAATGTGGCCCAGAGTACCTGGATTCTTGCCAGGGCTAAGGATGAGGGATGGACCCACTTCTCTTCAACCCCACCTCCTTCGAACTCACCACTTCTCTGGATAACAGAGAGGCTGTACCTATATTGTAGATGGCTTGGGCAGTTGGCTTGGGTTTTGCCAGAAACCTTCCCAATATCACTGGGACAGGGCTCTTGAGAAAAAAAGCAGGAAATGAGTATCCGGTGTGGTAACTTAGGTAAAAGAGCTAAAGAAAAAGTCTGTGTGTTGCATAGCAGTGCTGCTCATGTGACAGGTTTGTTTGGGGGGAAAGAGGCCAAGAAAGCAAAATAAGAAGAGGTGGGACATGCCTGGAGAGCCTGGGGGCCTGTAGGATCTCCCCTCTTTCCATCCCCTTCCTTTCTTTCATCTCTAGCAGAACTCTTCCCCTTCACCCTTCCTGATTCCTCTCTGGGGCCTTCTATCAGGATCATAGACTCATATAACTTTAGAGCCGGAAGACTCCTCAGAGATCTCATGCCAATAAAAAAAGGAAACCGAGGCATAGAGAAGCTATAACTCTTCGGTTAATGGCCAAACCATATGGGACAGGTGACTCCCACAGGCCTCAGAACAGCACACAAATTCATTTTGGAATCCAAACTGGTAGGAATCAGCCATACACGGTGCTGCTACTTCTGTCCCCACAGCTGCCATTTTTGTCTAAAAGGGTCAAGGAAAGTATCTGTCTTGAGAGCTCAAACTGAACTCCTGCCAGGCTGGACCTCAAGGCTAGCCCACCCCCAACATGTATATCCGTTTTGAGTTTGTTTTTTGTGTTTTTTTTAATGGCTGAACTCAGATAACCCTCGCTTTAATATTATTTTTAAAAATGAGAGGATCCACATCCACAACTCAGGCATATGCTGAAGGAGATAAAAGGCAGTGTTCTCCGGGGTCCCTGCTTGGTGTCGGGCATATTTAGTCCAGTGAGTGGTGGTCCCTGGGGAGTCGTTCAGGAACCATGGAGTTAGATTTATACTCGAGAGGTGATAATAGAAACCAGAAACACCCGGCTAAAAGCCTGTTCTTCCACTCACATCATCTCTTCTTATCCTTTTCATTACTCCTTAACTAAACTAGCCTACAGCTGGGCACTTCTCTAATTTATTTTCCTGGACACATGTTTTCTCTAGGGACACAGATCAGGCAATACATTCACCAACCCATGAAAATAATCATCTAGGGTTTTTCTGTGTCACCCCCCCCCCCAAGATCTCTGTAGGCTTTTGCATATCTTATTTATGTAAGATATGCAGTTTTTTGTTTGTTTTTCTATTTGTCTGTTTTATTTGCTTGTTTGCTCTGTTTTTACATGACCTCAGTTAATTTACCACTCTGCTCATAGACTGACTCAAGTTCCTGCTCAATTGCAACTTAGCACAACTGAGAAAAGAGAAAAAGAAAAAAAAAAGTGTGCTTTGACGTTTTTTACTGCGTAGTTCAGCTCTGGGCTTCACAGGAGAAGCCTGGCCTGGCCTCTGCCAATCAGGAGAGGTTTTTTCCTTTCCTTTCCTTTCTTCTCCTCCTCCTCCTCCTCCTCCTCCTCCTCCTCCTCCTCCTCCTCCTCCTCCTCCTCCTCCTCCTCCTCCTCCCTCCTCTTCTCCTTCTTCTTCTTCTTCTTCTTCTTCTTCTTCTTCTTCTTCTTCTTCTTCTTCTTCTTCTTCTTCTTCTTCTTCTTGACATACAATTTCTTCACTGCTACACCAATGAGACCTCTAAGTGCATTACTCTCCTTTACATTGTCACCCCCCCCCACCCCGCCCCACATTCACATACATGTGCAAGCTTTTCTGAATGAGAGGAGGAAGGGGTTGGGGGAGGGGGAGAGAGAGAAAGGGGTGGTGGTGAATGTCTTTAAAAAATTGCAGGCTGCCATGTTTCCTCCCACCCACCTCCACTTCTGTGGGTTCCTCATATCTGGAGAGGACGGAGCACCCGAGGACAGCATTTTTCATCTGGTGAATGAATCACTCATTTCCCCTGCGCTACAGTGAGGGACACGTTGGCCGGTTTGGGATTTAGCTCCTTTGGTTTGGCAGTCAGACTTGGCTCGGAGTTTTAGGCAACTTGTTCCTGCGCTGATGGAAGAGTGATGGCCACGGGAGACCTGGAAACTTACCTCCTGAGCTTATTTCAGAGCTCAACTTGAAATAACGTGTCTGAGCCGGTGGCTGTGTACTGGGGTTCTGCTGAGGTCCAGGGGCCCAGAAACTGCTGGGTTTTGCAAGTTTTGAAGTTCCCGTTTTACATGAGCTCCCTCCTCTAATTAATAGCTGTGTGCATTGGGCCACACCTTTCATTTTTCTGGCCCTCTGTTTTCTCATCTGTGGGATGGGGTTGGTAATATCAACAAATTAGAATTCAGCTCAATTTGAATGGTTTGGTGAATTCAGAGTAATGTTATGCAAAATCCTGAGCATAATAGGCACTCTGAAGAGGGCTGTTTGCTATGGCTGTTCTGGGATTAATTTGGATGAACTTTCTGGGCATGAATACAGGCTGGCCAGACACGTTACCAGGTCTAGTGGCTACACTTGAGGAGGAGGGAATGTGCGACTGGCCTTGCAGTGGTTGCCAGATTCTCCCTTTGAGTTCTTAACAGGACAGACTGGCTGCAAGAATCATTTCAGATTGAAAAGCTGCTTCAAGCTGGGAACTGGAAATCAAGATTTTCTCCTTAAAGCGTAGAAAACATAAATCTCAGCAGAGATAATACTTAAATGAGATTTTCAGGGGAAAATAAAGGCTCTTACTGTGTTGCAATTATTTTGGTCTCAAAGTTGCATATGACAGATTTTGCACATCCAATGGATAATTTTAGCTGAATATTACATCATCGGGACCTGGACTGCACAGAATAAATGCAGATTTCTAGGCAGTACTATCATTTTAATTAGATGGCATAAAATTCCATTCCTAATATTAAGGCCTCCAAACTCACAATTTGGATTCACTGTCAGCCTTCCTCGTTGTAATGAGTTCTGGGTTAGTTAAACATCTTCTTAGTTAAACATTGTGATCTGATAAAGGCCTGCTGGTTTTTGGAATCAAGACTTCATGTAGACACAGTGTCTTACTGTTTGCATGTGCAAATCTTCCAACACCAACTCCATAATGGTTTTCTGAGGCAGCCCGTCCTGGTCTCTGCTCATCATTTCATCCTCTACAAAAGCAGCTCTGTGCTTTGTCCATTCCCTCAATACGCCCCCAGAGACCTGTTCCCTCTTGAGGGAAAAAGGGTCCTACCATTTTAGTTGCTTTATTCATGATGATGGCCTCTCTGTAGGTTAGAACCATGTAGTCAGGCGAAAGAGTTGCCCATTGGAATCTTATACTGCTTCTTTTCAATTCCAAAGTCCATTTGAAATCTGTGTTCATTTTGGAAAAGTATCCTAAAGTTAACCATCTTCACTGATCTTAAGAAGACACCATCTATGGACATCCTTACCATTTGATAAATTTTACCTTTTAGTGTGCTTCAAAAATGTGGCTGAGAAATTCCGTCTACTTGGACCATGGCATGTTAAGTGAGTTCGAATGCCCATCTTTCCACTGGATCACGTGTGGTATATGCACCATTTAGCCTCTCTGAGGCTGCATGCTTATCTGTAAGAGAGAGGTTGTAAAGAGCCACGTGGAATTTGTCAGATTATATATGCCAGGCACAGAAGGCGTTCAATAAATTGGGCATCTCTGATTTTAGTCCAGGGAATGCACAGTTTGTAAAAAAAAAAATACAAGTCTGATCTTGTTTGACAGAAGCTGTTAATCTAAAACCACGTTGGCATAGACGAGTTACAAAGGAGAAATACATAGAGGGGATCACGGTTGTCGTAATGCAAACAGGTGCCACCCTTTTTGTAAGGCCCTGTACTTTTAAAGCACATTTGGGAGTGCTTTGGTGAATGCCCTTCCCTCAGGAAACATGGGAATATACTTTGTGAATTGTGGAAAACATACTCCGTGTCCAAGTAAAGCGTCATTAGGTTGTCAAGTATTTTCTAATACAGACATAAAAAAAGGTGATGGCTTGTCAGGGTGTTTGGAAGATTCTCCAAGAGGAATCAAGGACCTGTTGCACCTTCCTTCAAAATGACTTCTCTGGAGAAGGGTCAATTCGCCAGTTGAAACTTGATTGGGCAGGTCTCATGGCGAAGATAGTGTGCTTGTAACACTCTCCGAGGGCAAGGATTTTATTTCTGCTCTGGTCTGTCCTCAGCTCCTCAGAGAAATGTTTGAGAAATACTGTGCCTCTGATGACTATTCCTTGACTAATTGAGCTCACTTTAAGAGACATTTCTTCCAAAAGTCTCAACTGCAGGTATATACCCATGCAACTTATAGGAGTTTATTGAGAAATATCAATGAGTATATTGACACTGTGTGTGTGTGTGTGTGTGTGTGTGTGTGTGTGTGTGTGTGTGCACCGTGCAGTGGTTTCCTTATGTTGGGAAAGCTGAGGCCCGAATGGTGGTGCAATGTTCATATATTTTTTTTTATCCTTGATGCTGTCAGTAATAGACTGTAATACTTTATATAAATCATCTCACCTCTCTTAGGTTGGTCTTACATTTTCTGTTAAATAAAAGTAAAATCTAAGATTTCTTTAAACACTCAGATTTTAGGATCTGAATTTGCAATTGACTACCTAGGAATTCATGATTCCTAGGAATTAAAAAAACATAACATTTTTGGTCATCCTGATACTAGTTTTTTTAACTGTGGAGGGGAACAGCACAGTATTCTGAGAGAAAGGCAGAATTGGTATTATAATGGCTGAAATATAGAGTAAAAGGTGAAAGAAATCTCTAGAGGGTTTGTAGAGGAAATACAATGAGATTTGGAATAGACCAACAACGGATTCCAACTTTGTTTAAACCTATGAGCTGAGGGATCCTAAGTGGGCCAATGAACCTTGCTATTCTTTAGTTTCCTTCACTATAAAACTGGAGATCACTGTTCTTGACCTTGGGGGAGTATTAACATGTATAAGTGTTTGACACATGATCAGTACACAATAAATGCTAGCTCACCTTTCATTGAAACTTTTGACTACTTTCCGCTGAAATGGGAACATTTAACTGAAAGTCTGTGAGTGTTTTATGTGTCACAGTGACTGAGTATATAAATGAAAATCTTTTGCTGATTCTGCTATTGAAGTTGGTAATAATATTTTTATAATGTTTTCCAATGTCAAAATCGGATTTATAATGAAGGCTAAAAAAGATGAAAAACATATATATGATTCATAAACTTGTATTTCAACTTTTTCATAAGCTGATGGCAGCTTCCTGTGCTTATGGAAGCTTTCAACTCTTATGGAGGTTATGGGTATAATTTCACAACAGCGAGAGTTACTATGATTTATTGAGCGTTTAATATACACAGGTAGTATATTGAAAATATATAACATTGTTTTCTCCTTAATTCTCACTTAGAGAACTGAAAATCAAAGTGGCTAAATAACTTGCCTAAGGTTTTGCGGCAACTGGGTGGTGGACCTGGAAGTAGAAACTACATTTCTTCTGACATTAGAGATTAGATCAGAATCAGACTTGTGGACGTAAGTCTAACACATAAGCATGATAGCTCTCTGTCATCTAACTTGGTAGTCAGTGTGCATTTTTTAATTGAGATGGAGAAGGCCTCCCTTTTCCCTGGTTCCTGAAATGAAGGTTGTCACATAGACCTCTGCCAGTCTTCAGTAATATTCAAATGTGCCCCTAAGTGAGGAAGGGACAACTTCTCAAAAAGATGGGAAAAATTTTCCTCAGTCAATATAAGTAATAGACAGAAAAGTTTTGCAAAATGCTTTGAGGTCATCTGGAAACTCAGAATTGTCTGAGAAATATGGTCAATGCTAATAATAAGTGTGAAGTTTAGTTCCAATATCCTACAAACCCAACAGGTTTGATCTCAGTCCTCGTCATGTTTGATCTTCCTGTGGCACTTGGGAGCATCGCTGCTTCTGGCTTCCTGAAACTCCTCCAGGGCTCCAGGGGCTGGTTGCTTTTGCTTCCCGATTCATTTGGCTTCATTCTACTGCTGCTCTCTCCTTAAATGTCCAGGGCTTCCCCTTGGAATCTGTCCTAGTCCCAGTGTCTCTGCATCCTTGAGAGATGTCAGCTGGGCTTGTTTTGTGAGATGACACTCAGATCCTTGGCCTCAGTCCCCTGTGTATGCTGAAGACTCCTAAATCTCCATCGCCATCAAGACCCACTTCCTTCCCTGGTCTCTGTAGGCCTTGCAAACTTAACAGGTGGAACAGAGGGGAGGCTGTATAGTTTTAGATTCAATGATGCTGTTGTCTCTTTAAGCTCCCTCAGATCCAACCACTCATCAAATCCATGCACTGTCTTAAGCACAGCTTTTCTATCTCTCAGTTCAGATTCTATCATTACTGTTCTAGACTTCTTTTTTACTTTCTTGTCTTTCAGTTGACATCAACTTTTCTTCAGTGTAGTCCATTATTCATTCTTCCCTCAAAAGGATTATCCTAAGAAATTATGCTAAAAAAAAAACCCCTTCTCTGTATTTTATAAATATGCTTATAGAATAAAATCCAGATTCTTCACTTGATAATATGGTCTGGCCAACCTATTCATGTCATTTCTTGTCTGCCTGCCATTCTGAATGTTTTATACCTCTGGAGATATCCCAGGCTACATTTGGCACCAAATTTTTGAGAATTTCTGTATTTATTATGACATACTTTTTAAATGTCAATGTTCAGAGCAAGTTACCTCTTCTAGGAAAGTCTCCCAGATCCCCCTGGTCCACTGAGTCTCCCCATCGCCTGTACACCAGCGTTTTATTTATCCACGTGTGATAGCTCTTATCACTGTTATAACATATCTATTTATTTTTCCAAAACCCACTAGGTTGTGACTTATTTGAAGACTAGAGGCCCGGTGCACAGATTCGTGCACTGGTGGGGTCCCTCAGCCTGGCCTGGCCTGCAGGGATCGGGCCCAAACTGGCTCTCTGACATCCCCTGAGGAGTCCTGGATTGCGAGAGGGTGCAGGCCAGGCCAAGGGACCCCACTGGTGCACGATTGGGGCCGGGGAGGGACTGCGAAGGGCTCCAGGGCATGTCTGGCCATCTCGCCCAGTCCTGATCATCCAGACCTCAGCAGCAAGCTAACCTTCCAGGGCTGTGGGTGCTCATAGTGGCTGGTTGAATAGTTGGAGGGTCAATTAACATATTAGGCTTTTATATATATAGATATGATCCTCATTTTGTCATCTCCTTCATTTAACATACCTTACTAGAATTTTTCAATATTTTTTGGTAGAGCCAGTACATGAGTGGGATGGATGCATATCTTTAGGGTGAGGAAGTTCCTTCAATTGCATTTATGGTGTAGGCCATTCTTTTTCCAATATTTTTACCAATGATATCACCTTTTATAATTTTTCCTCTAGGGACCTATGTTTCAAAACTACTTTGCCTAATAAATACATTGCAATTTGCTCCTCCATGTTGTCTAATTGAAAACACATACCTGCCAATCATCATTCTTGAAATGCACTGGATGAACATTGTTAATATGAGTTGATATAAATGGAGCCGAAAGAAAAGATGTTTTAATTACTGTATGCAATTGTGTGAGAACATGCACGGTGTTCCGTTGGCTTTTTGAAATATAGATAATAGTTCTGTAAATACACTTTAGTGCTAATTGGATGCGCTAATGGCTTTACAATGCACACTCCTCAATGGCATTGTTCAAAGAATATTGTTCACAGAAATAAAGGTGCTCCTTGAAGTTGTGCATTTCACAAGCTGCACAGTCATATAAAATGGATCTTCCTGTTCACAGACTATTGGTAAAAGACTGTGGATTTTAAATTTGAGTAATGCCCAAATATGGAGTCATACCATGGGAGAATAAAAATGATCTCCTTAGTAAAAGTGTCTGCATCTAGTAAAAGTGAGCTGCAGTCACTTTTCACAGTATGTACACACCTGGTTTTATGAGGCCAGCTATGCATTTTCAGGAGGTATTCCACCTTCATGCTTTATGCTTCCTCCATCCTCTCCTAAGTAATAGCAGAAGACACTGGATTAGATGGAAGGAAGTGCTAAATGGGAAGGCACCATTAATATGGTTTAATTTTATTCTTCAGTCTTTGACTGGACTAGTAGATGCCTTGACTCGGTTGCATTGGACATCTGTTTTTGTTCCAGTTCGTTTTAATAAAGTTTTTCTTCTACTTCTAGATGATTTCTTTCCAGTTTAGCGATTGCTGTGATTAACCTAATATTAGTATTAGTAAAGCAGAGAACATTAACAGTGTTGCTTCACAGTGCTTTGTAAATGGAGCTATCCCTTTAAATCTTCTCAACATGTTGGTCTTGGAACATCCAAGGCAACATTCCCTGTCTACTCCATCCCTTGCGGTGCAGCACCAGAAGGTGTGCAGGGAAGTTTTACTTCCAAGAGCCGGTGCCCAGTGTGGTCTCTGGTTCTTGACAAACTGCGAACTGCTGAGATGATGCTGTTTTCTTGGCAGGGCTCCATTTGTCTCCTTCCATCGATTTTAACCAGGTCACTGTACGGGATGTAGGAGAATTTAGCCATGCGATTATATTTCTTTTATTTGTTGCTCAGATAGCTACCTGTGATGGGAGGGCTAGGTTTCATAGATTCAAAAAGAGTAAGTTCCTTTTTCTTATGATGACTAAGGCTGTCCTATAATTATTAAAATCAATGGTTATTGTAAAGGTGGCCTTGCCTTGAACAAGTTGATTGATTTGTGGTGCTTTAATAGATAGCCTATTGTTTGTAGAGCTTATCTTTTTATTTATTTATTTTTGAGCCTAAGAAACACTCTACTAAAAATAGACTCATTCTCAGGACAATATACATGTTTTCATTGAACCAAGGACTTCATAATGATGTTGGAAAGTTCAATAAATAAAATATGGGGTTTTTGAGAAAGGTGCATGGCATTTGAAAGTGTAAAGACGTGTCTCTCTTGAATGACGTACAGTTGAATCTAAGCCAGATCTAATTTTAGGAGAGAGAGAGAGAGAGAGAGAGAGAGAGAGAGAGAGAGAGAGAGAGAGGAGAAGAGGGGAGGTGAAGGGATGGAGAGGAGGGAAGAGAGAGAAGAGGAGAAGAGAAGAGAGAAGAGAAGAGAAGAGAAGAGAAGAGAAGAGAAGAGAAGAGAAGAGAAGAGAAGAGAAGAGAAGAGAAGAGAAGAGGACTGATTTCTGTGAGCTTGGCTCTTCTAATCTGGGAAGGAAGAATACTCACAGTTTAGAGGATCTGCAGTGAGAGTCACCTTGGCAGGGACCAGAGCATGAGTGTGGGTGAACTAATTTAAATGCTTTATGGGGCGTGATCCAGGGGACTCCGATGTCTTCTAACTGAAAAGGCAGAAAGTCAGAAGTCACCCTAAAAGAGTTAACATTCACTCAGTGGTATTCAGGCAGGCAAGAATGGAACCATGAATGCCTTCTCTATATTGTTAGAATGTTGCCATGGCAATAGTTTCCAGCAGAAGTTACATGTTTTTCCAATTCCCCAAAGCAGCCAGCAGCCTTTCCCTCTCTTTCTCACCCTCCCTCCCACCCTCCTATCTCCCTCAGTCCTTAATTCTCATCTCCCCATCCTTTTCCTCCTTCTGTTCTTTTTTTCTCTCTCACTTTCTCAACTTATTACCATTAACAACAAAAATAGTCCAACTTCACTAGGTCGCCTTTAGGCAGAGAGTGAGTCAGACATATAGCCTCTATCTGGATTTCTTATTCCCCTGTTTGTTTATGTATTAAAGACCTCATTAGAGGGAAGCTGTGGATGTGAGCAGAGTTGGGGCTTTCCCTTGTTGGTAGGACACAGAACATATTATAATGGTTGGTGTTGTGGTGATATGTTAATTGGATCGCTCCAGGCAAGTGCAGAGCAGCAGTCTCTGACAATTAGAAAGAACAATGGTTTTACTATGAAGGAGGCCACTCTCTTAACCAGGGGAAGGATTAGCATGCATTGCAGGTCTCTGCAAGTTTCCTGTAGACCCTGAGAGAGATCTGTGGTTGGAAATGCCTCCTGTCCCTTTAAGAGAGCTGCCCCTCTCATTGAGCTGATTTGACCACCAGAGAAAGAGAAGTGAGGGGACAGGGAGAGATCTGGTTGAGTGGGCGGTGGGGGACCCTATCGCAGACCTGGGCCATGGGATATACTGCGGGCTGGTAGGAAGAAGCCTTTGCCGGCTTGATGCACGTGGCCAGTGAATTGTGAAATGGGTCTCATTAGAGCCGTTCACATCCAGGCATGTGCCAAAGTGCTTTGCCGGCACAGGGCCATCACTTCAGGTCCAACCCTGCCGCTGTTGGCTGCAGCCAAGAAGGGACAGAGGCTCTGTCTGTGTTAAAGCTTCAGTCCCATCGCTCTCTGTCTACTGTTCATTGTGAGGCGCCCCTGGGCCTTTCAGTCCAGCCCGGAACGAGGCACAACACGTCTCCTAGGTGTTTGTACAGAGGAGAGAGGAGGGATTTTGAGCATCACTGGTTGGTTTGAGGCAACCAAAGGGTGAGGACACCCAGAAATTCCTTCTCTTCTTGCCAGAGTTGGCGTCAAGGCTGTCTCTCTAGGCTTCCCTGCAAATACGCCCAGATACTTACCTGAAGGAGGGGAGCAGGAGTTCAGAGCCAAAGACGTCCTCAGAGACCTTTGTGTTATTAGATACAGAGGAACTCTCTGTGTGTTTTTTCTCAGACTCATATTCTAGTGATGTTAGCATCAAAATCTACCTCCCACAATGTAGCACCATCAGGACTAATAATAGTTGCCTTATGCTGAGTACTGTGGGTCAGGCGCTTTGCATGATGACTCTTTATTTAGCGCACCCAGTGGTTCCACAAGGTTGATGCTATGAAAACACAGATGCCAGACCAAGCTGAGCCCTGTCACTTCTTCATTTGTGGCTCTGGGCAACTTTTCTTACTCATATGAACCACAACTGTCTTACCTGCAACATGGAGATAAGTATGTTACAGGGTTGTGGGGAGTTATAACTGAAACAATGCAGGTAATGCTTATTAGCAGAGTGCTTGCACGTGGAGAACACTCAGGCTATTATTTGTAAAAAATATAAGGCATTTTCATACAACAGTATTATGAATTAATCAGTAGCATGTGCCTCTGGCAGAATGAAGTTAGAAATAATGTAGGGCAGTGTTTTTAATGGAAAGGGGAAAAGAGCGTTAGACAATGCGTTTCTGAGTTTGAAATGGTAAAGGTCCTGACATTTTTGGTGTAACGCTACCATTTAGAAAGAAGAATAGAGAGGGTCATTGGAATAAACTCCTGTGGCATTTGTGCCAGATTCATGATTTTCAACCATCCATAGCAGAGTTTTCCTGTGGGACTCATCTCTCAGTCATGGTATCAGTTGCGATACCAGTTGGAAACAAGGGAACTAAATCTAACTAGATTCAGAAAAAAAAAATTACTGACAAATACAATTGAAAAGTCCCATGGTTATGAAATTCAAGTGTGATTTGATCCAGATGTGAACAATGTCAAAGGGACTTCTGCTCTATGGGCCATTTCCATCCTCAGACTATTGTTTTGCACCCCCTCACCCACCCACTCAAGAAAGGTTCTCACTTTTGTCCCACTATTCCCAGAGAGCATCCTGAGATCTAAGCTGACTGGACTAGCTTAGGCCATATGCCCACTCACAGACCAGACACTGGCTTCAAGGGAATGGAGTTGATGTTCAAAGGCATCAGAATTCAGGGGCTATTGAGAGACAAGAGGAATTTGGTGCTGGAGAGATAATCACTAATAAATGCCGTAAGTTTAATAATGGTGGAAAGTGGAAAGGATAAGTTATGTTTCACTCTGTAAGCTGCTGGAAGGGTTAATTTGTTTTTGCTTCTCTGTAATGCTCCATTGCATTTAGGTATTGAAGTTTTAATAACCATCCAAGGAGTCTTGTTCTTCCAGCAGATCATCTGGCTGTAGCTATCAATTTTTCAAAGGAACAACTTGAGCCACATTCATGCTATTTTTGCATTGCTCCTCTCATCTCCTAGGAACGGGTTCTTGTTTTTGAAAGAGAATTTACAGGCTTTTCTGGAAGTAAGAACACAAAAGCAAAAACAAAACAATCCTCTTCACTCAATAAAAGTCCACTGGTAGAAGTTCTCTAAGCTGTCTGGAACACCCACGTGGCTGGCCATCTGTACAGCTATGGCTGTGCTTCTATCCAAGTTTGATTTCATCTAATTTGTCACAGCAAAGAACTCAGTAGTGACATAGTCCATCCTTGAACTCTCCATTCTGCCTCCCTAGGGAGAGTGGTCCAGGGAATATGGCATGATGCTGTTTGCTTCTTCATAAGCAAAGTGGAGAGAATGCTTATCTGGGCTTTGGATACAAATATTTACTAAAGGACATGGCCTATTCAAAGGACATGACTGCTCGCCAAGTTCAAGATCTTGGAATGATCTATTTTGCAGTCTTTACATGGTGTGTACCATATTATACAAAGTATAGACGCTTTGTTCTTACTTATGTAGTGACGTGCTCTGAATTGAAACTTAAACCAAGTTCAGGTGCTTTTCATAAAATCTCTTGTAGAGCAAACTGCTGGTAGAGTAAGTTGTGAAAAGGTAAAGCAATGAAGAAGACTGCCCTTTTTGACCACCTGGTATATGGTAGGAACTGTAGTGGGTTATCTTACATATCTTATCGCATTGTGCCCTTACAAAGGCTACAATAAGAATATGGAAAATATCAATAATTGGTAATATTTATTGAGTGATTACTATATGTAGACACTGTTCTAAATGTTTTATGTTTGTAATGACGTTGAATCCACAAGGCAATAATCACTTTTTTAAAAAACATGGGGAAGGGGAAGCTTAGATAGGTTTGATGACTTGCCCATGTCACTGAGCTAACAAATGATGGAACTCAACTTTGAACTGGTACACCCTGTTTTCTTTTCTTTTTAATATATTTTTATTGATTTCAGAGAGGAAGGGAGAGGGAGAGGAGATAGAAACATCAATGATGATAGAGAATTGTTAATCAGCTGCCTCCTGCATGCCCCCTCCTGGGGATTGAGCCCACAACCTGGGCATGTGCCCTTGACCGGGAATCCAACCATGACCTCCTGTTTCATAGGTTGATGCTCAACCACTGGGCCACACCAGCTGGGCCACCCTATGGTTTTTATCCTGTTCTATGCTGTCTCTCACATGAGACTACTTAAATAAAAAAACAAAACAAAACAAAAAAAACCCCACACACACAAAAAAGCATGTTATATTTGTTTTTTAAGAGTAAATAAATAAAACATACCAAAGATCTGTCATTCTTTCCTCTAACCTCACTTGTTTTTAAGTTATTCTCCTCTTTTCCCAGGCTCCTAAGCTTTGACCCTCTCACACAGTAGTTTCCAGCCTCTCGTTGGGCCTAATGTAGCTCCCAGCCATAACTCCAGATATTTGAAAGTGAGGCTTGTCTGCACCATTTATTTTAAATGTAACCATTGGAGATCACCCCAAGTGAACCATCAGAGTGCTTGGGGAGGCCTTGTTGTTTGTCATAGGTTAGGGAGAGTGAAAAAACATTTCACATCCCACTGGTTTCCTGGCAACTGAACTTTCAAAACATCTACAGATATTAGTCGTGAGCAGGCCTTCTTCCTCAAGATGCGATGATACCGGTAGTCACATGCACAACTGCCCAAAGCTGTACCACACATTTCTTGTCTCAGAAGTAGCCTCCTCCATGTATAGAAAAGAGGCATTGGGCCTTTTTGCCCACAGCTCCTCAGACTCTCTGCTCTTCCCTACCAGGATGGTATGTGGGAGAGGAAGAAGGGCTTCAGCTCTTGGACATTGTTTATGCTGCCTTTCCTAAGAAGCTACTAAATGAAATTGCTGTTCTCAGCTCATCTGGGCAATGGGCCAGATAGGCAGTAATGCCTCAAATCAATTTCCTTATTCCTTCAGCATATCACCCTTTTACTTATGAGACAGACATTGCAGGGATGGGAAAAGCAGGCACAACATGCTACAATTGTGGGATCTGTGAAAGCCAACCCTTGCTCACATATGTGCACATGTACACAGATAGGGGCCCCACTAGCTTACCTCAGTGTCCTGAATCCCACCTGACTCTGGCAGTCCTTCCTGAGATATGCACCATTCACCTTTCTCTACTATCCAAGATACAAGGAGAAAGAACTGCCTATGGGGGCAATAGACTATGGACTCAGGGCATGGCTTAACAGCTGAGAATTCTTCTTATTGCCCACTATCCATTTGATCCAGTATCGTCTTTTCAAAGAATGTAGAGTGACTTCTTATCCCCCAATCTCAGGCTCTTATAAAACAAATTGGCCCAGCCAGTGTGGCTCAGTGGTTGAGCATCAACCAATGAACCAGGAGGTAACAGTTCGATTCTGGGACAGGACACATGCCCAGATTGCAAGCTCGATCCCCAGTGCAGGGAGTACAGGAAGCAGCCATCGATGATTCTCTCGCATCATTGATACTTCTATCTCTCTCTTCCCGTCTCCCTTCCTCTCTGAAATTAATAAAAATATATTTTAAAACAAAAACTGAAGAATCTTGGTGCTACTCACTATTTTATAATATCTGAACTACTACTTCCTGTCCCTTGGGGCTGGCAAGACAGAGTAGCTTCTTGCTTCATCTCATCTCTAGAACATGCTCGTTCCACCCTAATTCAGGCTTTTTGCACTTATCAGGTCCAGATCACTATATTCACGCCCTGATTTGCCTTCTCCTTCCATTCATCCCCATCATCAGTTGTTTATCTTTTGGAGGCACTGCCTCTGTGCCAGCCAACCCTCACTGGGAGGGTGAATGCTGGACTCTGCTCCAAGCCTCTACCTCTCAGCTCTTCCTCTTCTCTCAATTCTAGTTGGTATTTGTTGGCTGTGCCATACTGTTTTCCACTTCCTGTCTCCTACTTTGCATGGGTAATTGTTACGTATGCCTAGTGTTTGATTCTCTACTTATGGGGAAGGCTCCCTGAGGGCAGCCCCTTGACTCACAGGTCTGTGTGCTCTCCTCCCTGCCTCACACATAGAGGATGCTTTGTCTCTGCTTCATCATTGAAATTGTGATGTTTTGCTTTACAAGCTTCCAACTGCTGATCTCATTTTTTTTTTCTTTCAAGCAGTGTTTGTTTTTAATTAGATTTTTATTATTTTTTTTAAATAGATGGCCTCAGAGAGTCTACTAGTGGCAAGGAGACCTTCTCCGTTGGGGTATCCACCTAGCAGTGTGCCATCTTTGAAATAAAAAAGAACTTTCTTTTTCTGAGTCTCCTCTGGGGTCCCTTTAGAGATCTGCTATTTGAAGAGGAGTGGTTCAGCGCTCCAGGTTCCCTGTGGCTGTTCCTTAGCAGGGATGTGACCCTTCCTAGTCAAAGCAATGTGCTCCTGTGGGTAAAGGCTTGGCTGCCTCAGAGGTCTACCTGCTCCTGCCTCCTATAGTGCTACATGGTGATGGATGTCCCGGGATTTCTCAAGCGATACATGCTCATGTGTGCAAGAGTTTTTTTTCCAACCCCCTAGTCTGTGAAAGTTAGAAGGAGTGTAATGGAGTGGTTATTCCTAATGTTTTAAATCTCCTGCCCCTGTTTGCATATTATTCTAGTACGTAGCATTGGTTCCTACAGCTAACCCACAGAATGGGCAGGTGTCCTGATGAAGTTTGCCATCATAAATAGAGGAAACAAAGCAAAATGTTTCTCACAAAATTAAATTTTATGATTTAAAAAGTTGAGCTTTAAAAATTGAGCTTTATTTTTTTCTTAGTATTTTATTAGGGTTAAACATGTGCTTTTTATAAAGGCGAATGGTTAGGATGCTATATGGTATTTTAAAATATGTTCTCTTAATGTAATCACTTGGCAGGAAAAGAATATATATATATCCATCCAGGAGGGAGGGAGCACAGGAGGTTTACAGTTGTCAGTATGTAAAACGCAGAATTTATTCTTGTATTATTTATTAATTATTGTATTAGTTTCCATATGAATAACTGTAAACCTACTTTCCCCCCCCCACACACATATATTTATACATATATAAATATACAAGTGCCTGCTTTCCCTGTCCCTGCAGTATAGTAGTATATGCACATATAAGTCTATGACAATGACCGCCATGTCTGTCATTAGCTTCAATAGTGCGATAGTCAAGAACGCTGCCATAAGGTGTAAACGTTAGAGCCCCAAAGAGACCTTGAGCTGGTGGTTGTGAGACAACAGGAAATGGAGCCCATATCACCACGGCTTCCCCAGCAGCAGCCTGGTGATGGCCCTTTCCCTGCTGAGTGCCATGGTCAGAGCTAACCTTACCAGGCTGGTTGCTGGCTGCAGAACTCAAGCAAGTCCCCTCCCCTCTCTCAGCCTTCTGTAGCTGTGACATGAAAAGTTTGGTTTGGAAGCTCTGCTGAGACCCTTTTTCCTCTCTCTCTTTCCAAAATCTAAGGCATTTTGTGGAACTATTCACAGGTAACAAGACTATATGTGTCAGCGATAATAGAAATTCATTTTTCTTGTTCTCCCTCTCAAATATTCTGGATGACTTATTTCCTTTTCTTCCATCTTCTCGCTTTCCTCTGTCTCCTTTTTCATCATGCTTGTCAAATTTATTTTTTTCCTGTCTCTATCTAACCAAGTCCTTCTTCACATTAGAGTTGCCACTGTGTGTGTGTGTGTGTGTGTGTGTGTGTGTGTGTGTGTGTGTGTGTGTCTGTGTGTGTGGCTATTTCGCAGGATAAGCACTTCATTTCAGACTTGCTTCCACTAATTAACTACAAAATTAAGTAGGTGAATTCATTGATTCAGCACTTGGTTTGAAGTTTATATTAACTCATTAAAAGAGAAGCTCTAGATGTGGCCAGAGGCTTGCTGGGAATGTTCCCTCCCCCTGGAACCCGCTGTGACTTTCCACACTAGATAGCTCTCTGGCTGTTTCTCAGAAGTATCTATCCATGCATCTGGGGATCAGCCAAAGGACCCCCGAAGCTGCATCACACAAGAATTCCATTCTTTGTGACTATGGAAAGAATCGTTTCTTTGTTCTTTTTCTCCTTCCCCAGCTTACTGGCCAGAACTTTAATTCTACTTGTAATATATCTGGAGAATTCCCTTTTGTTGCCTACTGAGATTTCAGGGATAACTAGTTATGTCAGCTGCTGCCCACCTGAGGAAAGTAGGTCTGCACAAGTGGTTGAAATTTTCACTTCATTTCCATCAGAAAGAACATATGTAGGATTCTGAACAGATCAGAATCACCAACTAATTTTAAAAAATAACACATTGACTTCAAATCTATTTTTGTTTCTGTTTCCAACAATCATATATTTTTTCATTCTTCTTTATCACACAGTAATCACAAGTGAATGATGGGTATGGTGGCCATTTGTCACAAAATTGTCTTTACATTTTTTTGACATTTTTTCCATTTATGTAAGAGTTCATGGCTTCTTTCAAATACCTACAAATAGCATCTAGCTGATAAAATATGTTCTATGATGAAATAGAGTGGAATGCGATTTGTAAGAGTGGCATCCATCGTAAATGGGGCTTTTCTTGGAGCTCATTCAAATAGTTCAGGGTCTGGTCTAATGTAATTGAATTAAAAGACAAATGCACTAAATATATGGTCTCTGATTTTCTATATGTTCTCTTCTGTGTACCCCTGTTAAAAGTCCTGAACTAAGTGTCATTGCTTTAAGACAGCTCATTTTCTTTGTTCCCTGTATTAAAATGTAGGCACTGATTATCGGCATAAATTGACCTTATCTTCATTTGCAGCATTAGGAGTGACCTCTATTGTTCTCTACCACCACCACCACCACCACCATCCCCATCCCCGGCACTTCACACACACATCTACCATGGCACCAATCATTTAGTAATTATATGTTTATTCTCTATCTTCTCCACATCATCTGAGCTTTGTCTGTGTAGGGTACCTGCCTTATAAATCTCTGTGTACCTCTTTGATACATAGTAGATAATCAATGTTGAAAGAAACCAAATGAAAACTTAAACCTTGGAAATTGTTTAAAGCAAGATTTAATTCCTGTAGTAATAATGCAATGAGAGTTGGAGTAAAATTTTCTTTTGCAAAATTCAATATCACAATATTTGAAATGATTGTGTCTAATAGTGCTATTAAATTCATTGCATGCATTTGTGTTTTAAGACACTGGCATGGGTTTTAAAACATATATGCATGGTTTGAAAAATGAGTTTGAATCAATAAAACTCAAGGAACTAGTTTCAACCAAGTTAGTCATCAATTTTTAGTTACTTAAGAAAAAATATTCTCAAAATAATCAGCAAAGTCTAATCTTTAGAGTGTAATCATCTTCTACTTGTAAATTTATTCTAGGAGAGACAGAGACAGAGAGAAGAAACCTAAAGTTACATTGGCTTGTCTTAGGTGGAGCAAATTATATTGATAATTGTTAATTACCTTTAACATCCTATAGTATAAACATAAGCATATGTACTTTGCATTCAAATTCAGAAAAGCTCTCATTTAATAATATTTGAAATTGATTGTATGTGTATATACATATATTTACACATATGCATACATGTATATATAAGTATACATACACGCACATCTTGGTAAATCATAATTTAGAAGTCTGGATTCTACTTCTGGAGTTTTTTTTTGTACAAGATATTAAAATGTAGCAGTACTATACTGTTATTAAAACAATTAGAATGGGAGCTTAGAGAGCAATGACGGCTTATTTTAATTTGTATAAGAAAGGTATTTTTTTTATTATAAGATGGATGTACTCATAGTTGGAATTAAGTTAGGTATAATCATTGCTCCTTCAATAATTTGTACAAGAAAATATTTGAAAATCACATTCCTTTGAAAGCCAGGTACCATTGTTTTAACCATAGCAAAGATGCTAGCCCAACTAAAATATTAAAAGAAAAAAAAAGAGTATGTGTTACAGAAATGTTCACATTGCTTTCCATTTGAGAATTTGCTGCTAAATTTCAGCTCCTGACGTCTTTCTATAGTTGGGCTATAATAATTGATAACAGTAAAATAGAGTTTTACAAAGTAATGTTGAGTACTTTGGCTGATAATTGTATAATCATAGACTCAGGGGAAATGTGAGCATTCCACAAACTATGATCTGTGTCTAAGAGTAGAAAAGCTAGTAAACACAGATAATCAATTCTAAGTCTAAGGGTTTGAATTTGAGCACACACACCCTTTTTAAAAGATAAATTATCATTCAGGAATTTTCCCCCTTTGATACTATAATACATTTGGTGTCTTTTCAGTGATAGAAAAAGAGAATGAATCATAGGTTTACACTCTGTTCATGGAATTTGAATAATTTAATTAATGCCTTTATAAGACTTGCTTTCCTCCAAGATTATTTTTGGTTGAGACTTCGAATCAAAGGAGGATGTTTCATTGAAATTATGATTACTCACTCACAACTATGTTGTTATTATTATTATTATTATTATTATTATTGGATGCACTAATATTAAACAGGCTTGGGAGCAATTGTTTTCTCTTTTTGGGTCTTAAATACCTTACAAATATAGTAAAAGCTATGGGACTTTTACTGTCTCCACTCTACACATGCAATTTTTCAATTATCGCAGGGAGCTCACAGAATCATTCCATGGATCTTGGATAAAAGATATGTGATTCTTGGGATGGAGTTACATGAATCACCTAAAAAGTTGCACTCATAGCAATCTTCTTACATATGTATCCTGGACTTTGATTTTTTAAATCAGACATGGATGTATCAAGGAAAGCTTGAGTCCATTGTGTTTCCAGATAGTCATTTTATCTTGTTCCATGAGTTACAGAATTGGATTCATAGGATGCTGTACTTTGTGGAGATATATATATATATATATATATATATATATATATATATATATATATATATTGCTGTTTGCTTTTTTTGTTTTAGGCCACTGGAGAAAAATGTTAACTATAAAATAGCTATCAAATAGTTTTTTGTTTTTTTTCTCATGGAAATTTCATGACTGATTGGACTCCACATTTAGAGTTGATGGAAGTGAAGAATGTATGTCATACCCCAAGTAGGAGTTTAGGGTTGGGAGAAATATTTTCTCATTATATTTTCCATTTTTCTTTTCTGTATATTCTGTTTGATGAGACCTGTCAACTTTCTGAAACTTCTGAGTATATTTGTGTTAGTTTATATTCAGTTTGGAAGAGGCCCGTTGTAATATGCAGATATGGATTGATGTGTTAGGCTAAGGTGCTTTTTTGTTTGTTTGTTTTAATTAAAAAAATGATTGACTGGTTGATTGATTTTAGGGAGGGAGGGAGGGAGAGAGAGAGAGAGAGAGAGAGAGAGAGAGAGAGAGAGAGAGAGAGACATCACTTTGTTATTTAACTTATTTGTGCATTCATTGGTTGATTCTGATGGGAACTGAACCTGCAACCTTGGCATACTGGGATTACATTCTAACTGAATAAGCTACCTGGATAGGGCTCATGCTAAGGTTTTTAATGATATTTTATAGCAATGAACTTTAGATACAATCTCTTAGAATAGACTTCATGCTAGTCTGCCTGGAATTAAATTAATGATTTAATGAGTTTGGAGATAAAGCAAGTGGCCTTGGTTCATTCCTAGTTTGTTAAATCATAGGCTGCAATAACATAAAATGCTCTCATATGATTCCCTGAATCTGGGATGCAGTTATGAATGAGTCCATTAATTCCACCATGACACCCATATGTGTCAGCCACGAAGGTCCTTGCCTGTGAGATCTTCATTTCCTCTCATCCACATTGACAGATTGGAGTCCACATTGAGAGTTGATGCAAGTGAAGAATGAATGTGTCATACCTCAAGGAGGAGCTTAGGGTTGAGAGAAATATTGTTTTAGTAGCTTGAAGAGGCAGGGAGTTTGCATTTGTTGAAGCAGGGCCAGGACCTGAGCATATTTGACATAGAATGCCTGCTATGTGGTATGGTAGCCCCTACCAACACATGCTAGCTATGAAATCCTGTCTATGACATAGACCAGGGGTCCTCAAACTTTTTAAACAGGGGGCCAGTTCACTGTCCCTCAGACCATTGGAGGGGCGGACTATAGTTTAAAAAAAAAACTATGAACAAATTCCTATGCACACTGCACATATCTTATTTTGAAGTAAAAAAAACAAAACGGGAACAAACACAATATTTGTATTTGCATGTGGCCCGTGGGCTGTAGTTTGAGGACCCCTGACATAGACCTTTAGAGTTAGTAAGGGAAGAAATGTAACTTGTATCCGCAGCCTTGTGCTCTGTAATTTAGGGAGAATCATTGAACCCTTCTGAAGCGCTTTCCTGGTCTGTAAAAGGCAGCTTCCCTGCTGTCTCTCCCCGTTTCATGTTGCTGAAAGGCTGGAAACAGATGGTGAAGTGGAGGAAACTACAGAATTTTTATTTACAAGAGGCTTAGGGTTTACAGTCTGCTGGAAAGGAGGGGCTCCCCTGGGGACTGGTTTTGGAATAGCAGGCTTGCTTTTCCTTAGGTAGGATATATATCTGGCTTGAACTGGGTGTGGGCATGTGGATGAAAATTATTTTTGGGGTATCCAAAATGCGTCCAACCCTTTAGTGCATGAAAGCCTCTTAGAACTTTTTAAAGGTTACTCAAATTGAAGGTTTACAACTCTGTGGCAACATCTGGCTTAAAGTAGATGCTCCAACGTCATTATTGTTCAGTCTTTTCCCAGTAGCCACCTTATTGAGGAAGGAAAAAATAGAAAAATGCATTAGAGCTGGCTTACCCAGATTGTTTGTATACAGCACTGTGATCAAAATCACCAGATACGCATGATAACTCTCAACTTCGTTCTGCCTTTAAACAGTCAATGATCTTGTTAGTTGCAGCTGTAGACCCAGTAGTAGCGGAAATCCTTGTTTATTGAATTCCTAGCTTCCAATTGACTGTGCAAGGAGCAACTGTGTGAAAATAAAAGTCAATGGCCTCCCCTCCTCCTCTCTTTACCTCTGCCTCTTCTTAAGAATTGGGTTCTTTGGTGGGTTGAAAAAGTTGAATAAAATAAAAGACAGTCTTTCTCTGTTTAAAAAAGGAATAGAAACTCTATTATGGCCTGAATTGTGTCCTCCAAGATGTATATTTGAGGTTTTGATCTGCCTTCCACACTGCATCAGAATGTGACTGTATTTGTAGATTATGTCTTCAAGGAGGTAATCAAGTTAAATGAGATCTTTAGGTTGGGTCCTAATCCCAAATGATTGGTAACCTTAGAAATAAGATGAAATTTGAACACAGACTTGCAGGCGCAGAGAGGAAAGTCTATGTGCAAAAACAGTGATTAGGTAGCTGTCTCCAGGTTAAGGAGAGAGACCTCAGAAGAAGACAGACTTGCAGACCCACTGATCTTGAACTTCTAGCCTGCAGAACTGTGAGGAAATAAACTTATGTTGGTTAAGTGGCCCAGACTGCATTGTTTAGTTATGGCAGTCCAAGATGACAGTGTTTTCCTTAACTGGAATGGAGAGCTCTGGCTTTAATAATGGAAGAATGTATGTAACCACTTAAAGGAATGCATTCTCTCATCTTTACCTTCAGTAGGTATAGATCATCTGCTTGGCTATTCACTAGAATAGGAGGTGGAGGACATAAGAGTTGCTCTTTCAGGAGAATCCTTGGATTAATCCTAGAAGCCCCACATGGGTTAGTTTTATTTGTCTTGGGTAATACAACCTCCTTCCTTTCTGCAGAATAGAGTCTAAGGAGAAATTGCACGTTTTAAAAGAGAATTTATTAGCCAGATGTTTCAGGGTCTGCCTCAAATACAAGAATTGCCTTAGGCCCTCTTTTAAGTCTTACAACTAGCCATTCAGGGATCTTTTACTCCCAGAATGGGACAGGGGTAAGAAATGTACATCCCTTGGAATACCCAAAACTAAGGCTTTGTATCAATAGTGTATTCAATATTTGTACAGCTTTATTGTGTAGCATTCAATGAAACATGGCTCTCCATGGAAAGTCAGAGCTCTCCATTCCAGTTAAGGTTAAATAAAGGAGAAAGAAAAGGTGGAATTGTGTTAGTGTGATCTTGTTGTTGTTGTTGTTGCTGTAGGGTAGTGATAATAGTCAGTTTGGAGTGGTATGAGTAAGATTGAAGTACGTTAGACTTCAAATTTTGTCCTGGTTGAATGCTGTTACTTCAAACTCTTTCAGAACTTATATTTCCTAAATATTGTTTTTTTATCACCATCAATAGAGATAATAGCAAATAGGCATAAAAAATCACTGTAAATAGGTACAAGAGCAAACCACTTCATTCTGTTATTAAGTGAAAAAGAGTATGCACCTAGCCTACTATTTGGTACAGAGTAAGAAATAGATGCTTTTGATACTATTGTTCTTTATAATATTTACTCTCAACACTTCTTTGGATTGGGATGCTTTTGAGGTGAAACAGACACTATGTTGACTTCACTGCTAGACACCCTTGCTGTTACCTCTCATTAGAGAAATATCGTGTTTGTAGCATGAGGAGTACAGCTGGGGTGAGACTCTGAACACTCTCCTAAATAGCACATTTAGCTGTAGATTTTAAATAAATTCAAAATAATCCTATTTGAGGCCTGTAAGCTAAAGTTCTATCTAAAGTACAGACTCTTTAAGGACCAATATTATCTTTGTCTTTCAGAAGGCAAAAGCTGAGGAGTACTGAATTCAAAATAGCTTTATAAGTGTTGAAAGCAATAGGGCTCGGCAAAGGAAGATATTTCAGCGATGCTCCCTCAGGTTTCTAAGCCAGAGGTTCGCCATCCCTGTTTTGCATCATGATCTCCTGAGGAAATATAAAGTTATCAATACAGGAGCTTCACCAGCTGGTTCAGACTCTACAGGGATGGGGGTCTGCATATGAGAATGTTTTCAAAACTCCATGAGTGATCCTGAAGTCCATTGGCCAGTGTTGATGATCATGGTATAGATCATGATCTAAGTAGACTCCCCAGATGAGTCCGAAAAGGTCATATGTTGGCAATCATATTTTTAACAATCTCTTTGCCGATACCACAGTTTAATGTTACATAAATGTGAATCCAGTCTGCGGAAATCATGGAGTTTTCCTAAATAATGTTTATTGATTTTTTTCAAGATCTCTCCATGTTATCTTTTTAAAAAGATGTAATACAGTAATGTAGTTTCATGATAAATTTTAAAGTTCTGTATGAAATCATAAAAACATAAAACCGTATGCAACATTTTCCTAATATAAACTCAGAATCACAAAAAGAGTCTGCTTTGCATGCTTTTTTTTCAAGTCATCTTGGATTGAAGGTCTGTGATGTCTCATGAACCCATGACCCTCTTGTGACTCACTTTGAAGTATCTTTGGCTGCAACAGTTCATGGTATTCATTTCTCATTGTAAGAAGGCATGTACGAGGTGCTTTGACAAGTCACCAACGAAGCACAAAGCACTGTTTGTGTTCAAAGGACCTCTCCTTCTGGTAGGATGGGGCTTAGGAAAAGACTCCACCCTCCCCAGAAAGGCATTCTTGCTCTTTCCTGTACTATATGGAAAACTGGTGAAGTTCCTTCGCTGCCTAGGGAGCTCCATATCATTTTCTTAAAAGATTGAGTTTCCTTCCTTCTGTTGGCTTGCTGTCCATATATAATTTCAACTCCAGATGGAAGAGGAACAAGAAAATCAATTAAGGTTTAAAGTACTGAGTTTATGGAGCAGAAAGCCAATAATTATAGAAAGTTAAATATGTTCTTGAAGGTAGCAGGGAGTCTATCACACTTTCTAGTACACAAACCTAACATTATTTTTATGAACTTCAGTCTGTATTTTCCTACCTTTCTTTTTAGTTTATAATTCTAGTCCCATTTGAAAACAAACCTAATGCAGATGTGCCTTTGCCTACAATGGAGTTGCATCCAGGTAAACCCACATAACTTGAAAATATCCAAACTAAGAAATGCATTTAATATACCTAAATTACCACACATCATAGCTTAGCCTACCCTACCTTAAAATTGCTCAAAACACTTACATTAGCCTACAGCTGGGAAAAATCATCACATGGCCACTTCACAGGATCACAAGAGAGTTTTGTACCATATATCACTACTAGCTCAGGAAAAGATCAGAATTCAAAATTAGAAGTGCAGTTTCTCTGATTTTCTATCACTTTCATACAATCATGAAGTTGAAAAATCATAAATACATAAAAATCATAAATAAGTAAATAAGTCTTGAACCATCTGCATTTGCAAATTCATGTACCTTAAGGTCTGATTATTAGTTTTACACAAAAAGGTCCCTATGAGGTCCTATTAAGCACCTCATTTAAACACAATAGCTTCATAAAAATTATTTGCATTTAATTATGAGGAAGCAGCTCTAATCTACACTAATAAAAGAGAAAGATGCAAATTGACCATACCTTCATGATGCCCACCAGCCAATCAGGAGTGGGTATGCAAATTAACCCAACAAAGTTGGTGGGTCAATTTGCATAATCAGGCACTGAGCAGCCAGGGGCGGGGCTGGACACAGGAATTCTGCACCGCCCCAGCCTCTCCAGACCTCTGGGCAGCATGGGAAGGTGGAAAGGCAGCTCCAGGCTGGAGTGAAGGCAATGCCAGCAGCCAGAGAAAGGAAGGCCCATTCTTGCATGAATCTTTGTGCATTGGTCCTCTAGTGTGTAAAATAAAGTTCCATGCACTAACATAATATAATAATTCAGTTATAATAACTCAGTAAGTTAACAAGTTTTGATTAAACACTTTTTAGAAGCCATGATTATGTATGCCATTGATTGTATAAATGGAGTTTGACATATTGTTCAAGTTAAAAATTATATATTCTATGTGAGAACACAAAACTAGTTCGAAGAAATAGTTACCAAACCCTACAATGATGGTATGTTCTGAAGAACAGACTTGTGTAATAGAAGCAGTACATGCCATTGAAGATCAGAAAGGGGAGGTTTTAGTGAAGGCAACACATAAACTGGCACAGAATAGAAAGGAGAATAAAAATGATGTGTGTTTGTGTTGGACAGAGAGGGAATGGCTACTGCTCTAAAATCCAACATTCCAAAATGAGTTTTATATTAATGAGCATAAAGCAAAGAACCAAAGCAATCTTGGACTAAATCCTGTCTTCATTATTTACCAAGTAAATTCCATTGGCAAGACATGAATCCTTTCTTAGTCAGTTTTTTCATGTCTAAATGGGGTTTATAAACTTGCCTTTGAGAGTTGTGAGGATTTCATAAGTTACCTATGCACAGGATTCAATAAATGTCTGTTCCTTCCATTCATATCCATAGTTGAGCAATATTGTAGTCATTATAGGGCATGATAGACTTACCAAAGAATTTAGATGGTGCCTTGGGAACTGTTGGAATAAAACTGGGCTATAGCAGTTTAAATTTATTTATTCATTAAAAAAAACACATTGAAAAATGTGCTTCACATTTTTACTGAAACATTCTATTAACCATCCTAAAAATGTAGAAATGGACTATCTACATGTATTTAAAATCTGTCAAATTATTCTTTCTCAATCAGCAAACAAACAAATTATGTTTAGATTTGCTGTTGCCCCTACATCAACTGAAATCACCGTGAATTGAACAGATTTCTAGCTGATGGATTTTAATGGTTTATTTATGTATTCATATAATCCCTCCATCGAATGCTGACCACGTAATTGTATGCCTGAGCTGAATTTTATTGATTTTTTTCTTGCTCCAAACTGTGCTGTTGAGATTTTAATTTCTGACAATGCATTAGTGCCAAATGGCACCATTAGTGCTGTTAGGAGTTGAGTTTTGCTGAAATATTCAGTGACTATCCTCTAGTAAAGAGAACAACGCCATCCCCTTCATTGGTTGTGACTTCAGCTGAAGTGTGGTTTTTCATTTGAGACAATTTGGGGTTGCAAAGGAGATAATGGGATTTTTAGACTATGGAGGATTTAGAAAGCAGGGAGAAATTGAAGCCCTTTGTTAATATCTAAATCTGTGATGTTCACTTTGAAAAAATATTTCCCAACGTCCTGTATATTCTTGAAGCACATTTAAATTACTTCAACAGGTGCAATAATAAAATGACATTGCAAAGCATGAATATGACATACAGGAGGCAAAGTAAAAGGGCACAGCAATGAGATTAATTATCCCAAGAGGATAATGAAAGACAGACCTACAGAGTCCACTCAAGGAAGAAAGACATGGGAGCAGATATGTATAGCACAATGCAGGAAATGCTGATAGAGTTTTGCACAAAGTGCTATGGGAGAGTAGAAGGAGGAAACACTCACTGTGCTAGAGCTGGGTGGGGTTGAGGAAAAGAAGAGAAGGCCTTATTTAAATCTATGTTGCCTTCAAAACAGCAGATTTCTCAGTTGTTCCCACAACAACAACAACAACAAATAAAACCCTTAGGCTGCCCTGGTAAATATGTGGCATGAGACCCCGACCTTCAGCTTTTTAATTCAATGTTGTAAAGCAGTATGGGACAATGGGGTCCTGTGTTTCCCTGAAGTAGCCTATTAGTCATGCCATATCTGTAGTAATGGATGGTCTGTGTATGTTTCACATCTCTGCATTTCCAAAGGGGTGGGCAGACAAGAGCATCTGGATGCCTGGAAGATGTGAAAAGTATTCCCCCCGCTTCCTGGACCGGATGGGGAATGGGAACAGACTCCGAAGAAGCAAGCACAATTTATCCTGAAGATAAAATTCCTCTTCTTGGCAGTTTTCAGGGGAAACACTGAGAGGAGAGGAAGAATGATGGATATGGACCACCATCCAGATCAGGTAGCGGAATTGGCTCTTCAAAGGGAGCCTGGATGTACATGTGGGGCAAAAGTAGGTCTACAGTTGTTTGTATAGAAAATAATACAATAATTAATCAATGATAATACACAAATAGACTATGTTAAGTACTCACAACTGTAAACCTACTTTTGCCTAAGCCTGTATTCATCAGCACAGACAAACAAACAAATAAACAAACATAAACACATTTTTATGGCCCAAAGGATGCAAGCTAACTGAGAATCCCGCTTAAAGAATGTGCAGGTAGTTCTTTGCATGCCCTTATTTTTCTCACTGCACTGTGTTTTATGGGGTGACTAAGGTGAGTCAGAAATACAAATGACAACAACTTTATATTTATTCACCAAGTTAACTTCAAAACCAATTTTTAAAATCTCAGTTTTGAATTGAGGGTAACTTTAAATATCAGGGAATGTGGGAAAAACTCTTTAACTTCTAAGGGATTTTTAAAGTGTTGACCAAATACATGCTTCTAGCACATAGCTCTGCCTTTTGACCTCTGTGCACTGGAGGCAATGTTCTTGCCCACAATAGAAAGAACATTGTCTGGGAAGCTGAGGCGAATTTCTCTGCAGGGTTCTCTTGGGACCCAGGGTCCTTCGTGGAGTCATTTTCCATCCATTTGGTTTGATCTTCCTCTGTGTGGTATTGGCTCTCTGAAGCCATGCCCGCATTCAGGCTGTAGGCCCAGCCGCTTCATTTACAAATGCGACCCTGCAGTAGCATTCATCATTTGCGGTCACATTTTGTCACCCAGAGTTCACTCCCAGGAGCAGCCTTTTCTGAGATGGAAGAAAAGGAGTCTGGACTCTAGCTGGGTAGCCTCGGATTCTGCTAAGATGTGGGACAAGGGGTCACGGTATTGCATGATTTTTGAGATTGCCATTTCTATAGGTTATAGCCAGAATGGCGACTCCTGAGGTTGGGTAACGGAGCAGGGCTGCTTGGAAGGTACTAAAAGGAAGACTGGGAGAATGACTGTGGGGAGAAAATAAGCAATTTCTATCATGATGTATTAATTTATTTAACTCTCAAAATAACCTACCAATTTTATCTTCAGCTTTACAAGCAACCCAGTCACAGAATTCGGTTTTCCACAGAATTTGTGCTCTTAATGGCTACTCTATTTCTTCTCTGTCTCATAAACTAATATTGTTGCTACTATTTTAGTCATTAGATGCAGTCAATACAACAGTATTATTAAGAACCTACTATGCTTAGGGAGTTGAGTAGTGAGTGTCTTGTCTTTTTTAATTTATATGTGTGTGTGTGTGTGTGTGTGTGTGTGTGTGTGTGTGTGTCTTTTTTATTTCCAATGCGGGTTTGGGTGGCTGAATTAATTAGATTAATTAGACACATGTTGGAGATTTCAACCTCTTGCCAAAAAAGTCCTTTCTTCAGCTCCATCACTGTGTGGAATTTTCGTTTCTAGGTCTATGTGGCAAAGGTTTCTGTTTCTAAGATCTGTTTCCTATGATAGAACCTGAGTATTTGTATCATGCCATGCCCATACCTCAGAACTTTTTAAACTCATTTTTATCACTCAGATTTATAATCGTTCTAAATGTTGGTTAAGCAAGATGAAGGTAGTTTCCATAAACTTTCAGTAAAGTCGCACAATTTGCTACCCCAATGCTTCCTTCTCTTCAGCAATAGAAAATATATCAACCACAAGGAATGGTCTTCTCTTCCGATAAAAACCTACTCATTTTGGAGGTACTTTATTATGGGAGAGAGAAAAACTTCAGTAAACTTTAATACTTTCTTTATTTTTACCAGTAACATTCAGTGTTGTTGTTGTTAATTTATTATATAATATTTTTAGAGTTGGTGCTTTGTATATGCATATGTTTTGCATTTTTGGTTATCTTTTGGGAAGAGGCAGAATTAATTTTAAAAATAAGGAAATGTGGACAGAAGACATGAGATACATGTCAATGGTTTAGGCCATGTGGTTACATGAATAATAAACCTTTGATGCTTGTCCCTGTCATCTCCCAGGAAAGCTCCTTGGATAAGTGTTTCTTTTATTTCTATAGGTCTCTCACCTACATGGAAGCAGGACACTGGGGGAAGTATTTTTAGAACATAGGCTAAGGTGCAACCTGCTTCCCTAAATTCTGGCTCTAACATAGGATTTTAAGCTGTAAGACCTAGGGCAAGTCACTGAGCTTCCTGTCTCTTGGTTACCTAATTTTCAAAATAGAGATAACAAGAGGATGAAACTCAGAGAGTTATTTTGAGGATTAAAATAGTTAATGGGTGCAGCAGTGCATGGCACGTGATTAGCAACTGACACAGTTTTGCTATTTGTCATTGTTTTCTTCATTGCCGTGATCATGTGGACTTGTTTGATAATCCTTCTGTTTTGCCTGTGTTGATGTACTGGTTGTCAGATGTATTGGTTTGTTGACCTAGAGAAGACTTCTGCAACATGTGAACTATTCCTTCCTGGTTTCTGTGTTATCTACTTCAGTGTAAGATGGACAGCAGAATTCTAAGGAAAGAATAGTGGGAAGAATCCAGACTTTTTCACTCTTTCAACTCAGAACATATTTAGGCTATAGTCTGATGTAATTGTAAGCTTAATTAAATATAAGTTTAAACATTTCTGGTTGAAGGAAAAAGAGGTTGAGATTACTGTTATTTCCCATGTCTGCTTGGTAACTTAGCTGGTCACAATATATGATTGAATATTTTCTCTATAGGAAACTTTTTGCTCCTTATAAGAATATAGGGATTGCTTCTAGTGATCTTAAATTCTAGTTGGTGAAAAAGACTAAGACACACAGGAAATCAGATATATATTAATATAATATACATATTATAATTGGGTAATTTAAATAATTACCATTCTCCAATTGCATACTGACAAAATTGAGAAACTAATAGGAGTTAAAATAATTGTAGAGATTAGGCAGAGATTGTTTTTGAGGTGGATTGTTTATTTCCCAAACTCCCAGCTATGGATGAGGAAAGTTCACACAAGAATCTGAGCATTTAATTGTTTTGAAATCTAAACTCTAGGACCAGAAAGTTGATTGCAATCGCTGCAATTGTAGTGTAAATGAGTGATTCATCGAGAGACTGTGAAGCATGATACAAAGGAACCACAGTGCTCAATTCTGCTATTCTTAGGAGTTGAGCACATTGCTGCAATATGTTACATGGAGCAGTTCACTTGGTCAATCTTGAATTATTGAAGGCTCATTTTAATACAGAATCATATATCTGTTAATGTTCCACCCAGGGCCCTGTGCATCCTTTAACAAAGGTATCTCTTCTGGCTTTAAAAAGTAAGGACATTTATTTTCACCTAGAACAAGAAGTTCTAAGGAGAGTGCTTCTGTTCATCTCACTGGTTCAACGGTGGCAGCATTGAGGACAGACATCTTCCTATCACCTTGCTTTACTGTTCTTCACTGGTCACCTTTGTCTTTAGTCCAACTCCCCTTTGGTCAAAGAAGATTATGACAGTTGTTGGCATCAGACCTGGACATGGCATAGGCCAGGACAAAAGAGCTTGTTTATTCCTTGAGTCTTTTAAGAGTAAGGAAAACTTCCCCAGAAATTTCCACTAAGCCTCCCTGTATGTCATATTGGCTAGATCTCTGTGTCCAATCCAATCACTAGCAAAGAAAATGAGACAACCATAATTGCCTCAGATGAGTCAGGACCCATTCTTTGGGGAGGCTGCTTGTAGACCTGTGTGGAGGAGGATCGATACCTGAATAAAGCTGTAGTTTACTTGGGAAGTAAAAGGGATGGGAGAAGATCCATGTTTGTGGGCATCTATAATATCTATTATACTTGGCATGTAGTTGAACACTATTATGCTCTTAATTTTGTGAAAGAAATAAAGGGAGGGAAGGAAAAAAGGAAGAAAAACACCTGCATGATATGTGTTCTTTAGTCTTCACTACTCATCCAATAGAATTTTTCTATATGTTTCTGTCAATTCCAGATATAGCATAGTAAACATATCATTAGGCCCTGGCCGGGTGGCTCAGCTGATTGGAACATCGTCCCATACACCAAAAGGTTGTGGTTTAGAATCCTGTTCAGGGCACATACCAGATTGCTGGTTGATCTCTGGTCTGGGCACATATGGGAGACAACTGATCACATTGATGTTTCTTACTCTCTCTCTAAAAATCAATAAAAACATATTCTTGGGTGAGGATTAAACAAAACAAATTTTATGAGAAAAACATATCATTAGATCACGTATTAGAATCATAGTGTCAGAAACTTATTAGAATTGAGTGGCCGGGGCTTCTTTCCTGGCGAGGGGTCAACTCATTGCAATAATGTATTAAATAGCCTTTCAAAATAGAAGAGCCAAAAAACAGTGTCCTTTGGAACTAACCCTCTTAAACAGTATCCAAATCAATGAAAAGTGCCTGCACTAATGAAATAAAACATCAGGGCTTTGGCAGGAGGTGATGGGCAGAAACACCCAATGGCTTGATACATCTGTCGCCTGAAGATATAAATGAATTCCTCCTGTAAAAGAGAATGAATAACTGTGGCTGAAGCTAAAGCCCTGGTCGAAAAAATGACTTCCTGCCTTCTGCCAGAGTAACTGGGAGCACATTTCTCAACCTCATCTTTGTGCCTACTAAATTCAGATCCTGGCTGTAGAGATAAGATAGATTCTCCATCTGCAGTTGTGAATACTTCATTATTTAGTATTTGGTAAAATAAATTATGAGAAAGGGGTATTGTATCTTCCTTCAAGGTTTGTAAGTGTTCAGGGGCTGTGGTTTTATAGTTAATTGATGGGTTGATTTATACCTTTCTTTATTTGTTCATTCATTCATTCATTCATTCATTCATTCATTCATATATTTATGCCATTACTTAAGAGTATCTGATTTTTTCTAGACAAAATTTTGTGCTGGGCACATCAAGGTTTACGAGGCCAAGGTCCTAGTTTTGAATCATGTGTAGGGCAGTGAAGGTCAATATGTATTGTTAATTTTTTCTCAAAGGGTTATATCTTCAAAGAAGTATGGAAATGAATGGCAAGTGGCTCAAAACTTCCTGTCCAGCCCTTTCATTCTGCTTATTCCCCAGTACATGGCATATTCTGTGCTTCATTTAGACCTTCAGGGCCCATGTACTCTTTTGCCTAACATTCATCAAAGTCTGCTTCCAAATCCTCATTTTAACTAAAAGGTGAATGACTAACATCATTTTATTTTAATAGTTCTATCATCTTTTTAATAGGAGTTAGGATAAAATGAGGAACATTTGTTCCAGAAGTTTGGAGCTTTGTTCAGCAGTTTGGGATTTTGCCAGTTTGGGGTTTAGCAGCCTTGGTGCTTATATCTGGGAATACAACCAGAAATCTGTGAAGATAAAAGGAAGATAAGAAAAGATTGGGACCAGGAGTCAGGCTTGCTCACCAGACAGCTATTTTCACTATCAACCTTAAAGATAAGAGTCAGAGAAATTGATTCATTCTGCAGTTTGAAAATCTGCTTTCAGCATTAAGACAAGGAGTCAAAGGCATGATTTATTGCAATAAAAAGTTATTTAGCAGGAGCAAACTCTTTATAATGTAAAGGGTACCTCAAAATAATAATATAGAGATGGAGAAAGATTAAATGACTCATATTAGGTACCTCAGCTGGTTTATGTCTGAACCAGGATTTGAACCTAAGGCGATGGGTAGTTACTGGATATAGTGCATAAATCACTTTATTTTTATCACCTCCCTTACTGAAAACAAACCATGTTCACCCTATACTTTTGAAGAGAAGTAAGAGTATGGCAATCGAAGTTATTTACATTGGTAGTCTCATTTAAACACCAGAATATTTTTTGAAACTGTAATTCTCATTTTATAGACAAGAGAACTGAGACTTAGAGAGATTAAGGAACAAGTCTTAGAAAGTATCATATCTGGGATGTAACATAAGATTTACCTGATTTTATACCACTCTATGTACCATTCTGCTTCTTTGCTCGGTATTTAGCTCAAAACATCAAGTAAACAAGCATAAAGATAAATAAGAGGAAGTTGTTTTTGAGTGTTCTGGTATACCTCTGGTTTCTAATACTGACTTTATAAAGTCAAATATAGTCCAGAGACATAAAATCTCTTTACAACTCCTATTGGATTTTCTAGTCCACAAGTAGCCTTAGATATTTGAACACAAAAGTATAGATTGGGACTCCAAGTAAACAGTAACTTTGTCAGTAAGCACTGAATGCTTCTGCAACTGCAGTAAGGACATTTAGGAATTGCTACTGTCTGTATAAATGCCAAGTGCCATTCTTTTTCCATTTGAGGATTAGGCGAAATTTTTTTGAGCCACACTTCTTCTCGCCAGTGTCACAGCCATCTCTAATATTTCACTCAGACATCATTAATGTATTGATGCAAATACTTCATTTAGGAGCTGAGAGGCACTTAAGGTATGGGAAGACGAGTCTGAAGTTTACTATTTATGAACAGGAAGTGCTAATATCTTATACAGTGACAGGTCTATATGAAAGAGCTTTGGTAAAATATGTTATTTATGAAAATACACATAAACATGCCATATATTTCAATATATGGGTTACATAAAGCTTTTGATTGCTTTACTTTTATTTCTGATATGTTCTCTACTTCAACAGTATAGGAGCTTTCCATTCTGTGTATGAAAGGTCATAGGGCCAAGTAGAATCGATTCTATGCCCACAGTTATCTTGGGACCATTTTATCTTTGCCATCCTGTGGGTTTCTAACCATCTTTGCTCTGCATAGAAATCATGTTGGGAAGCAAAATGTAGTAAATATTTTTAGAAAGGGCTTTTTATGTTGTGCCTTCTCTTGGAAACCTAAATCAATACTTGCCCTTTTCATACCCCTGTCAGTAAAATGGAGTCTTTCTGTGCTGACTTGGAACTCTAGAGTGTGTGGTAAGATCCATTTGTCTTGAGCAGTCTCTGTTCCATAGGGTGCTCTGTGTGTGTTTGTGTGTATAAGTATGTACCTGTGTGTGTGTGTGTGTGTGTGTGTGTGTGTGTGTGTGTGTGTGTACACGATTGCTTGAAGTGATTGGCAGTAACACCACCACCACAAGAAAATAATTGTTCTCTGATTTTAACCAATGCTTTCTTTCGCCCGCATCATTTCATTTCAGTCTTCTGATTAATAGGCAGGACATCTAGATGATAAGTCCATGATGCTGATCAGAAGCAGTGTCCAGATGCCTAACATGCCTCCTAACCTTCACCTCCCAAGGGGGCCTTCCACAATGCATGTGCAAAGGCCACGATAAGCATGTCCTCTCTGTTGTGTCACAAAAGGCTACAGGAGAACGGCAATACAGGACTGGCTTGTCAGAGCATCCGAAGGACCCCGACCTGTGTGAGTCAGGATATAAACTCTTTCCAGTCAATGTAACTTATTGGTGCCTAGGAACTCCTTCCAACTGGAATCAGAGAAAAGGAGATCCATTTGGTGTCAACGGAGGAGGTGAAAGTGACTTTTCAAATTTCATTCTTATCTCTGGTATAAAGGCCCCTCAGCCTCTGAATGGAACTCTATTAATGTGTAGTCCTTTGCATCTCAGTTACTCTTACTTTCTTTCTGCATGCCTTTGTGCATGGGGCTGAGGACAGTCTGGGGAGGGATGGAGAGAGGAAGATTGCAGTATCTCTGGTTGAGGGTGAGCTTCTGAATGTGGTTCACATTTGGAAGAGGAGTGGATGCAAAAGAATCGTCTGTGTACTCTGAGGTGCTCGCTGTTTACTCTCAGAGAAGAATCTTGGAGTGAATTTTGCCTCACCCACTGAGGCGTTAAATGGCACCCCACAATTTCTTAGTTATCCTGGCATTTAATTACTTCTTCTTTATAGGAGCAGGAATAACTTCTATCTTATAGTATTATCATTATAAAGCATAACTCATGTAGCTAAAACCAAAAAGAGGCAGCCAATAAAATGTGGCCACTGAAGTTATGGTCTCCTGTAATTTATAGGAGATTATGCACATTGATTCTGAGTGACCTCCTTTCTGACTGCTGAGGAGGAACTGGGCTTGTCTTTGCATGTCTTCCTTGCAAAAACTACTCAGACGTATCCAATGCACGGTTACTGCTTGCAGGATCCCAGTGAGAAGAAGAGATTTTCATGGATTTGAAACTAGCGAAACCTGAAAAGACACATCTATCTCACTTTTAAAACTAGAATTAAAACCTTAGCTCAGGAAATAAGTGAGGATGTGTAGTGCCAGTCCACTTCTGAGGTGAGGAAAAGTCCCTCATCACACGTTGGCATTCTGATCACAGTGATTCTGGGTTTCAGTTCAAATAAGTGGTGAACTGGTCTGCAGAAATCAGCAGAGTCGGAGGACTCTAAATTGTTCTGCACTAAATTGGGAAGAAATGAATATTTTATCAAGATGACAGGCGATATCATAGTGCCCATGCTTCTGTATTTAATCAAGTCCCTCTTATTTTGAAATTTCCAAAAAAGCATCACTGTTTTCATGAATGAGTCTTTGAGGAGAATAAAAGCTAGAGATTCATTGCATATTTTGGTGCACAGAGAATTTCGGATGGGATATTTAGAAATAGCACATCACTTTTATCTAGTTTTCTGAATGCAATTTTCCAGGCGAGGCTGTTATGTATATGTGTATGTATGTGTATGTGTGTATACATATATGCAATATAGTTCATATGTATAACTATATGTAATTTGATTTCTTAAATCAAATTTAAGAAAGAGTATTTTTTCACTTGGACCTCCAATGACTTTTGATATCACTTTCTTTGAATCCAGAGTATAATTTAGTAGTCACTTTGTTTCACTTATAAAGTGTGAATTCAGCACATGTTATAATAAAGTACGTAGTTATTAGGAAATGAGATTATTTTAATTCTGACCAAAAGATTTTAATTAACTGCTGGGGGCCTAACACTCTTGGGTATGTAGGATTAAGAAAAAGCATTCTCTCTGCCCTGTGGTTCTCATGATCTGAAGCAGTGGCTGTTAATTCGGGCTATGTTGCCCTCCCCGAAGGAAGGGGACAGTTGACAATTTTTAACCCCTAGAGTGCCGGGGAGCGCGATCGCGCTCCTCCTGTCTTTTGCCAAAAGTACCGGGAGCGCTAACAAAGCTTCGAAATGGCGTCCGGTTCTAAGTCTGCTTTTATTAGTGATGATGATATTGCTGAATATGTCAATGTAGTAAAGGTTTCCTTAAGTTTTTGAATATGTAACTTCATTTACTTGTGATTCATAATTTTTTTCCTAAACTGCTGTAAAATCAGCAAAAACGCCTTGGCAATTTTAGCATAGTTCCCAGGACAGTGATGGTGAACCTATGACACACGAACTCATTTTTTTGGTTGATTTTTCTTTGTTAAATGGCATTTAAATATATAAAATAAATATCAAAAATATAAATCTTTGTTTTACTATGGCTGCAAATATAAAAAAAAATTTCTATATGTGACACGGCACCGGAGTTAAGTTAGGGTTTTTCAAAATGCTGACACGCCGAGCTCAAAAGGTTCGCCATCACTGTCCTAGAATATTGGTTGGCACTCAAAGGGTTTAAGACATAGTTGGTTGGCATCCAGGGAGTAGAGGCCCCGAGATGATGCTACTGCACAGGACAGCCCTAGTAAAAAATAATTATATAGCCTCCAAAAATCAGGAGTGCTGAACTTGAAAACCCTTGTCTGTAGGGCTAGAATATATAATGTATTGTGGTAAGTGCTATTTTAGGAACATGGTTGAAATGCTGGGGCAACTCAAAAGATGGATAACCAGAAGTGGGGAAGTGTTGAAAAGCTGTCTGGAGGCCCCTGACATTGGGGCTTGGCCCAGAAAATTGAGCCTGGTTTAGGTAGGCAAGGATGGGCAGGCAGAGAACATTCTGGGTTGAGGTGCAAAGATGAGCAAAACACAGAAAACTAATAATGCCATAAGGCTTTGACTGGACACAGTTACCACTAAGGCAGAGCTCAATTCATGGTTATAAACAAATGGGGTTAATAACCCACTCCATATGGGAGCTTTTTCCTAATGTGTATTTTAAACTGTGTATATAAAACCTCCTCAGAAAAGAGACAAAAATTCATGTTCTGCTTGCAGGATGAAGCTTTCCGGCTTCCGGCTTCAGTTTTCCCAGAGTGCAGCCAGTGTGTCCACAGATTGCTAATTCTTCCTCTCTTCCAGCTCTTCCTAGAACTGGAATCCAGGGAAAGGACTTTATACAGCTTAGAACCATTTGGCAGATAACATAACCCCCATATTTGGACAACCCAAGATATTAAGGTTTCCAAAGGCTCTCTGACAGAAAAAAATAACAAATAAGTAAATGAACAAACAAATAAAACAGAGAGTAAGTCAGTGTTTCATTGGTACTGTTGGTGATTCTGTGCAGTGGCCCAGAGTATGGACTCTGTTAGTCCAAACTCAATAACTTATTCCTCATCTGACTTTTGATAAGTGAAGATTTGTTCAAAGACCAGTCCTGTGTTTGGGAGGCCCTATAAGCCAGATCCTGGCCTTCCTGGTTGGCAGGAAAGACATTTCCTAGGGTAGATTTATAATGGGGAAATGCTAAGTGCTGTGGGCAGATAATGAGGTTGCTTAAGAACCATTCAATTAACAAAATGAAACCAATGTAATACACTCAGTGGTTGCACTGAAGATGTCTTTTGAAATGTTGCTAATGGCAAACATGGTGAATTTAAAAAGGTCCATATTTAAATTAGGAGATAGGGAAAGAGAAAGAGAGATATATACAGAGAGAGGGAGAGAAAGTTATAGGATTGAGGGAGGGAAGGTTGAAAGCAAGCAAGCTTAGTTTAGGTTAAAGAAAATTTTGGTGTCTTGAGTGATTATAAGACAACCGTAAACTCCACCTGGGGAAACCATTTCATCTCCTACTGAGCAGTTGGTAATATTCCTCTTAGTTGTGTTTAAAAGTGCCCAGATTCCTAATAAGTAATGGTAGAAATAGTAAACAAATTGTTTTCTACTTTCTGTCAGTATAAATTCTAGAAGATTACATATATATATATATATAGATATATATATATATATATATATATATTACATACATACCAATTATTTCTAGTGTTTATATTTTATTTAAAATTTTATTGAATAGTGAATTTTATCATTAAAATAATGATCTATAATATGAAAAATGGAAGTGGAAATATGATACTTCTTATAGCCTTTTATGTAAAAAGTAATTTGAGTGATCAAACTGGAATTATTCAAATAACAGACAACATTTTTTCAGGCTTTTTTAGTTAGTATCTTCCTTTCTGGTTCAAATATTAGGAATCAAGGAAACCACATGTTTCTGTTTATATTTCTCCCCCTAATAGGGGATGAGATGACTTTCATCACAGTTAATTAGAAGAATGAATTTGTCATATATGTCACCTCCCAGAAGCACCTCAATGAAATGCCAGCATTATCATTTTTCACATCCCTTAATCACCATGGAGATTAAGTACTAAATCAAAAGTCTGTAGAGTTAACCCAATACAAAGTCATATTGGGTATTTGAAGTCTCAAAAAAGGTTGACCCATTTTTTTCATATTCTTTTTCCTAACCATTGATTAAAAAGTTAGAAATTTATTTACTTAATCTATGTCATATGTATGGAAATTTTCATATAAATTTCTAGCTCAGTAAGCTACAACTGTCTAGTTCTTTGCAGATGTCGCATGATGAATACAGTTTTGATGATTGGTTAATAGACACAGCTTTTTAAAAAATATATGTTTTTATTGATTTCAGGAAGTAAGAGAGAGAGAGAGAGAGAAAGGGGTAGAAACATCAATGATGAGAGAGAAGCATTGATGGGCTGCCTCCTGCCCATCTGTTGATCGAGCCCACAACCCAGGCATGTGCCCTGAGAGGGAATCAAACCATGACCTCCTGATTTATAGGTCGACACTGAACCACAGAATCACACCAGCCGGGCCAGTTTGGGTTTTTTTTAAATAAGGCTAGGAAATTATTAAATTAACACCTGCCAAATTATCTTGCTTTCTTCTGGTATTAACTACATTCTACCAATTACTATAACTATTTCTGTACTTGGTACATTCTTCACTAGCTTTTAAAAAGTCTAGCCAGGTAGCTAAATTGGTTAGAATGTCCTCGTGATATGCCAAAGTTGTGTGTCCAATCCCTGGTCAGAACACATGTAAGAATCAACCAATGAATGCATAAATAAGTGGAACAACAAATCTCTCTCTTCCTGTCTCTTTAAAAATCAATAAGTAAAATAAAAATAAAAAAAAGAGTGCTGTGGCAGAGAGCAGGTCTTACTTACATTCACCTCCGCACATTGTACCAAACACAGTGCCTGCACCGTGTAGATAACAAATGAATAGTTGTCAAATGGAAATTTAATAAATTAACAAAATAAGCACAGTATATGTTGGAAGCCTAGCACAGAATGGGCACATGGAGGTCTCTCGATAAACACGAGCTAAATGAATAAATGAGTCATAAATCTAATTTTAACCATTAAGTAGCTGTGAGACATGGTCAAATAACTTCCTATTTTGGGCACTTCTTTTTCTCATTAATAGTATAAGATATTTTTATTAAAGAATGTTTTTCTAACTGCTTTCAGATTCTAAAGATGTGTTTTAAGACCTCCATGAAGAATGAGGCACTTTCTCAGCCAATGATAGGAATTTAAGTGGCTTTGCTTATGTCACACCTACCATAGTCTTTCAAACAACAGCTCTACTGTTAAAATTGTTGGAAAAATATTGGTGTAAATTTCAGTGTAGAATTTGCTTATCTCAAACCAGTTTGCACACATACCACTTAAAATTCATCTTGTTGATATTAACACATAAGAACTGGACAAGGGGCCCTGCTATTCCAGATGCCACATTCAAATGAATTTGCCATTCATTTTTATAGGAATATTGGAGGCAACATTAATTAATTGCAAAGGCATATAATAGTTCCTTCACTAAAAGGAGAAATGTATGGTCCTTCATCATGTGTGCAATGAGCTTTAAATAATAATTTTAACATTATGGAATAAAATATATCAGTTTTTTTCTCTTTTGTTCACTCCATATTTTTTAGTTAAGAGAGCAGCACTTTGAAAACATGTTATTGAATTCTTCTTCGATGTAGTCATTCATCGAAAAGGTGGTTGGTTTGATTTATTTCCCTCTCCTCAGACAATTAAGATTGGCAGGTTGGCAGATAAAATGTAGCTGCTTTGATTGATCTCTTAGAATGTAAAGTTGTCTATCAAAGTTATGGAACCTGAGACATTCATATGGCTTAGAAATAACCACAAAAATAATAATAGTAAATAACAGTCATAAAAATAATGATAATAAAGAGCTCTATTTAATGTTATTTGTTGTTACTAGTGCTAGCCACTGGGCTAAATCATTTAAATATACAACCAAATGTATTCCTCCTGACAACCCTGTGTGACAGGTTCCATTATTACAGGAGAGGAAAATGAGCATCTTTCCCAAGGTTAATAGTTCATATGTGAGGAGTCAAGATTCAATGAACTTCTCATCTAATAGCATGAAGATAAAAGGACACAGATAGATTTCACACAGGTAGAATATAATGAGTGCTATGAGAGAGGCGCACACAAGTATGATTTTCTCTAAGATTGTCCATCTGTGTCTTGATTGGTTCATTGATTTTCATAGATATACACTCAGCATTCATATATTACTTCTGTCCAGCCTTGCAGGCTTGGCAGATCCTTAGAGGCTCTCAGTACTTTCATCTCTTAGCAGGATGTCTTTATTTTTAAATATATTTTTATTGATTTCAGAGAGGAAGGGAGAGGGATGGAAAGATAGAAACATCAATGATGAGAGAGAATCATTGATCGGCTGCCTCCTGCTTGGCCCCCACTGGGCATTGAGCCCACAACCCAGGCATGCGCCCTTGCCTGGAATCGAACCTGGGATCCTTCAGTCCACAGGCTGACGCTCCATCCACTGAACCGAACCAGCCAGGGCCAGGGTGTCTTTCTATGGCATCCCCAAGAGCTGGTCAGAGAGTCCCTTTGCTGAGTACCTTTAGCAATGAGCACACTCTCTGCAAACAGGGAGCATCTGCTTCCCAGTTTCTGTGTATGAATAGCAGTTGAGCAAAACTGGGTTTCCTTGTACCTTCCCATCTTGGTTTTGCCTAATATAGCCAATGAAAATTTTATGATTGTCCCTTGTCAACAACTAAATCTATCTTTGAGGGCACTATTTGGCTCTCTTCCATCTCCCCATGCCTCCTTTAGGGTTAACATTGCAGCGTTTCTATAGGATTAAAACTGTGTAATCATGTAAAGTGTTTAGGAGTGTGCCCAACATGTAATAAGCACTTTATATAGATGATCCTAATCATGATAATAACAAAATTGCTATTTATTGGATTAGACATCATTTATTCAATTTTTCTCCTGGTTGATCATTATATATATACTAGAGGCCCGGTGCACAAAAATTTGTGCACTTGGGGGGGAGGGGGTCCCTCAGCCCGGCCTGTGCCCTCTCGCAGTCTGGGACCCCTCGGGAGATAACGACCTGCTGGCTTAGGCCTGCTCCCAGGTGGCAGAGGGCAGGCCCAATCCCTAGGTGCAACCCCTGGTCAGGCTCAGAGCAGGGCCGATTGGGGAGTTGGGGCACCGTCCCCTGTCACACTCAAGGCAGGGTTGATGGGGAGGATGCAGCGCTAGCCCCTGTCATGCACAGAGCAGGGCCAATCAGGGGATTGGGGCACTGCCCCCTGTCACTCACAGAGCAGGGCCCATGACGGGGGTTGGAGCTCCATACCCTGTCATGCACAGAGCACGGCCCATCAGGGGGTTGGGGCGCCACCACTGTCACACTCAGGGCAGGGCCGATGGGGAGGTTATGGCTCTACCCCGTCACACACAGAGCAGGGCCCGCGGGGGGGTGGGGGTTGGGGCGCCGCACCCTGTCACACACAGAGCCGCAGGGCGATCAGGGGGTTGGGGAGCTCCACCTATCAGGCACAGAGCAGGGCTGATCAGGGGGTTGGTGCGCCTTCCCCTGTCATGAACAGAGCAGCGTGGATAGGGAGGTTATGGCCCCGCCCCCTGTCACACACAGAGCCACAGGGCGATCAGGGGATTTGGGCGCTGCCCCCTGTCATGCTGATCCCGGTGCTGGGAGGTCTCGCGGCTCCGCTGATCCCGGTGCTGGGAGGCATATTACCGTTTTACTATATAGGGTAGAGGCCTGGTGCACGGGTGTGTACTGGCAGGTTTGCCCTGAAGGGTGTCCTGGATCAGGGTGGGGGTCCCCACTGGGGTGCCTGGCCAGCCTGGATGAGGGGCTGAGGGCTGTTTTCAGGCTGGGGCTGACTGAAGCTCCCAACCACACCTTTTTTTATTTTTCTTTTTTTTTTTTTTATTTTGGGCCAGCTTTAGCCCTGAGGCTTGTCTCCAGCTCTTAGGCCTCCGCTGGCCTTTGTTTACCTTCTGTATTCGAAACAATGTTGCGATCCTGCTGGCTGAAGCCCGGCGGCGGACCAGCGGCAGACTAAAGCAGGTTTCTGGGGTTTTGTTTAGCTTCTATATTTGTTACATAGTTGATTAGAGTTGCAGCTCAGAGGCCTGCAGCGGCAGGTGGGGAACATTGGAGTCCTCTGTCACTGAAGCAAGCGATCCTCATGTTAGTTTCAAGCTGCCTGGCTGCTGGCCGCCATCTTGGCTGGCAGTTAATTTGCATATTGCCCTGATTAGCCAATGGGAAGGGTAGTGGTCGTATGCCAATTATCATGTTTCTCTTTTATTAGATAGGATATATAGGGAGAGGGAGAGAGAGGCAGAAACATCAATGATGAGAGAGGTTCATGGATCAGCTGCCTCCTGCATGCCCCACACTGGGGATCGAGCCCACAACCTGGGCATGTGTCCTGCGCGGGAATAGAACCGTGACCTCCTGCTTCATAGTTTGATGCTCAACCACAGAGCTATGCTGGCAGGCGATACTAGCTTTTCTTCAATATGTTATAGCTAATAGAACACAATACTTCAGGTTCACTTGTGCATATTTTTTTAATGAGCCCAATTAATTAAATTCTGGCTTAATGGTTAACTTAATAGGGACATTGGCAGTGTCCACTTCTACATCCATGAATCTGGGTTCTGCCTTGCTGAGTCATATATTTAAATATCCTTTAAATACCCTAAACCATTGCTTGACTTTCAGGTTTCTCACTAGAAAATAGTAACAACATAAATATGAAAAAGGGAGGGATGGAAACATTTAAAATAAATAAAAGCCAGAAAGACACTTTCCCATAAGAGTTAGGAATGGGAAGTAAGTAAAGGGGTTAAAGCATGGCCCATGATCAAGGCAGGTCCTCCATTCAATCTGCCTTTTTTCCTAAACACACCAACTCTTTGTTTGTTAAGCTAATAAACTTGTAATAAAATACAAAGATTTCCCTACAGACAAGGGCAGACAGCTAATTAAAAGATGCTAAAATAGGCAGCTCCCTGGAGCCTGGAGTGGTTTTTAAGGTTGATTTTGAATGACTTGTCCGGGTGGGGAGTCTTCCAGAAGGAAATACATCTTTGTTTGGGTTTAGGTCAAGTGCTGGACTCCCAGGGCTCCAATGAACCTTGAGGAGAGATGCCTGAGGCAGAGCCCAACAGAGGAAGTCAGATCCTCTGAGAGGGGGAGGAGATGATTGACCATCACTCTGAAGCAATACTCGATCGCAGCCCTTCTCAGGCAAAGAGCATGCCCATGGCTGTTGTCTCCTGCTTTGCTTGTCTGTGGTGGGCACCAGCAACCTCTGCAATGCTGAAGTCTCAAGTTTAGATCCAGTCTCAGTGGCTGGAACACCAGTAGTGCCAAGTGCCCTTTAAATATCTTTTCATCTTCTTGTATGTTGCTTTGGAAGGAGAATGTTCTAGATGTGGCCCCTAGTTTTGCTGAATAATGGCATTGTCAGGCTGTATGGATTCTTTCATCATCTAGTCCAATCACCTCATTTTTGCAGATCAAGAAACTGAGGCTGAGAGAGAGGGGACTCACCCAGAGTCACTCAGCTTGTCAGTGAAGACAACAGTGGGACCTGTGGTAAGTTGTATGACCTCTTTGGCCTTCTCTTTCCAAGTCTATAATGGGCAATTCTACTTATGTGACGTTTAATTTTATTCCTAACATTTAGTGAGATTTCCATGTTGTAATCATCAAGAGCCTTTTAGAAAAATGATGCATTTACTATATATACCTCAATAACAGAGTTCAAGCATTTTGAAGATGGCTAACATTCTAGTTAAAAATGTTGCATTGTGTACAGATATCTCTGTATATGGCATGGATTTAGATAAAATATTTGGAAAATACACCTGATTTTGAATATGGTTGGTAACTTACTGTATTACATCCTAACAGTACAAACAACTTTTTAACAAAACTATAGTAAATGTTTCTTTATTGTTTATTGCCTTATGTTGTTCTCCTCATTGCTGAAAAGTTCAGGTGTCATGAATGAGTAAGGATGCTGGAGATGCACTGCAGTGCAGGGTAGGTATGCCCAAGTTGATTGTAGTTAGTTGAAAATTCCATTGCTTATAGCAAAGATTGGCTTTCTTTCTGCTCATTTATTCAACAGGCACATTTTAGACAGACTGACAGCAAATTCATTATGTAATGGCAGCTATAAAAGCTTTCATCAAGCATGTGCATGTTTGGTGTCTCTGTATGGCGTAAGCTGGGTTATAGAGTGTCAAGGGCAAAGGAGTCAAGGATAAGGAAGACTTGGGGTTTTAAGTCATTGTCTCCATGGAGTTTTAGGGGCATATAGGAGGATCAAGGAACTTAATGACCTTTCTTTTTTCCTTTATTCCTTCCTTCCTTCCTTCCTTCCTTCCTTCCTTCCTTCCTTCCTTCCTTCCTTCCTTCCTTCCATTCCTTCCTTCCTTCCTTTACTTATTTATTTACTTATTTATTTTTTATCTGTTTTCCTTAAGCTCATCAGATGTAAATCTTTCTAGTTTTGTAAAGCTCTGTCTTACAGGTACATTGATATTCATTATCACTGCTAAATAATGTGATTTTTTGAAATTCAATTTATAATGCAGAGCACTCTGAGGTTGGAGAGTTCATTGGCTACAGGACGAGAAGCCTTTTCGTTGTTTGTAAGGGAAAGCATCTTTGTACCACTGGGATACAGATTCTCAGACACTGATTACCTAGATGACATGTGACAAGTTATTTGTGATGATGTTTATAAGGATGCCAGAGGGGTCAAATGAGATAATGCACATGAAAGAAATGTGTACAATCTAAAATATAACCAGAGTCTATTTTAAAATATATTTTATTGATTTCAGAGAGGAAGGGAGAGGGAGAGAGAAAAAGAGATAGAAACATCAAAGATGATAGAGAACCATTGATTGACTGCTTTCTGCATGCCCCCTACCGGGGATCAAGCCCACAACCTGGGCATGTGCCCTGACCAGGAATCTAACAGTGGCCTACTGGTTCATGGGTCGATGCTCACCACTAAGCCATGCTGGCTGGGCTCTCTGCCTCCTTTAAAAGAGACACACTTATATTCTGTTACAATCCATGTGTCAGGAATCATATGGCCCCACCTAATTGTGAAGGCAGTGGTGGGAGGGTGCTAAGGCGTTATAGTCTTCTCTAGGCCCAGGAAAGAAAAGTTAGCAGATACTGGTGAGTGTTGTTTCTGCATCACAAGTTTCCGGGGGAGCAAAGATTCATTTGTTAATGTTATCTCTTTCTATGGGAGCTGTGCAGTCATATGAGAAAAACAATAATTACAGACGAGTATGTAAGGCTATATTACAATTTGGCAGGGCCTATAGTTCCTTAAGCCAGCAACTGCTGTTCTGTTTAGAGAATTCCTTTTTCCTCTGCAAGAGCTGACTTGAGATTTAAAGATTCCTTGTATTTTCTTAAGTTCATGCTGTCTACTTAGTTTTCTTAAATATAGGCCAAGATGTTTTAAAACAAAGCCTGGGTCTTTGAATTGTTGGAGTTTTTTGTTTGTTTACTTTTGAACCAGTGGCCTTCTGCTAGTTGTTTCATAGAATGAAGAAAATTTTCCTTTTCCACTGTAAGCTGTGATGGGCAGAATGTAGCCACCATCTTTGTTGGGCACTCGCTCTATAACTGTCTCAGCATTTATGCCTGTCATGGTCATCTATGGAAATATGGAGACAGTTTTCTGGCATCCCATACAAACAGCAAAGGACATGCAATTGGAGAAACCTATACCTTGTGGAAAAATAAGAGTGAAAACTAAGTTTAACTAACTAACTAACTAACTAACTAACTAACTAACTAACTAACTAACGAAGGCCATGTAAGTAAGTTTAGGCTTCAAATCATGAACAGGTTCATGAAATTGGGTTGAAGATGACATGTTGCTATAGAGTCTAGCTATTGTGTGTGGATGTGTGTGTGTGTGTGTGTGTTTAGTACAATGCTTTTTGTTAAAACTGTTTTACTTTAAAAAAATTGCGAAGAGATAAAAATATGGTGTCATGTTGATTTATAAACAAAGGGAGGATAAAAATTGGTACTGTCTTTTGATTTTTTTTCTTAGAGTGAAAACAATTTTTAGTCTTTATGTCTTTTTTATAACTGTAATGTGACTTATCTAGAGACTTATCTGGGATTTCACTATAAAATGTTTCCTCTCCACAATTGCCCCCTATGACTTTATTTTCATATTCCATGGGCTTTATGTTATATCCAGGTAATGGCTTTACTTCGGCACTTAGAAGTATGGTATAGCCTCTAAGTAAACATTTTCAGTGAATCTAGAGAGGCAGTAGATGGCTGATGAGATTTTGAAGATAAGCTAGACAGGAAAACTATTAAAATTACACAAATAATAGCAATAATAATGCAATCATAAATAATAAGTAGGCATTCTTTATGATCCAAGTATTGGGCTAAATGTTTTGCAAAGATCTTTTCATTTCATCTGCATATTTATGAGAGGCAGGCACTGTCATGAGCCCCACTTTAACAACCAGTTTAGAGAGGTGTTAAATAAATTTCCCAATATCACATGACCAGAAGGTATCTGTCTGACATGTTTAAAATTGTACAGCTATAAAGTATGTGGATGGTTTCTAAATGTGTGGATAATCCACACATCCACAATATAACCAAAGAAACTTCAGCCTAAACTGTGTTGTAGTATATCCTGGGAAATATGTGGTCTGGGGTTAATATTAAATATATGCTAAAATGAAAAATTTAGCTATGTCTCTAAAATATGAGGTTTTAATTGGAATAGTATAATAGCTACAGAGGAAAAGGCTTCTTGGAGGAGAGGAAAAAATAAAGAAAACATTTATTCTTTGAAGAGGTAGAGAAAGAGATTAAATTTGCTTTGCATATTTCTGAAGTAAATGGATCATTTCTTTTCTGCTCCCAAGTGATAATTTTCTTCTCTTCTGAAAGAATTGAAACTTCTGATGTGTCTCAATATTTCATGGGTGTTTTTTGTGTTTTTTTAGGTGGGGGGGGAGGGCCTGATCTGGCATGATAGCCTAGCACTGTTAGCAAAAATGTGTCATTGCTCTCTACATATTTTTGTCCTCAGCTAAAATTAGCTTTGCTGAGCAAATAGATATGTGCAGCCACCCTAAGCAGATTATTTCCCAGAATGCCAAAGGAAACACTGACAATGGGACTTACTTCTTCCTTCATTAATATGTTTTCTTTTTTATTGAATTTATTGGGGTGATATTGTTTAATAAAATTAAATAGGTTTTAGGGTTACAGTTCAATCATCTGTATATTGTATTGTGTGTTCACTACCCCAAGTCAAGTCTCCTTCCACCACCATTTATCCCCTGTTTACCATCTCCTACATCCCCTTAGCCCAATTCCCTCTGGTAATCACCATACTATGGTACATTTACACAGTGGAATACTACTCTGCCATAAAAAAGAAGGAAATCTTACCCTTTGCAACAGCATGGATGGACCTGGACAGTATTATATTAAGTGAAATAAGGCAGTCAGAGAAAGACAAATAGCATATGATCTCACTTATATGTGGAATCTAACTAACAGGCAACTAATTGATGTGTGTCATCTATGTTTCTCTCTGTGTGTTTCTCCCCCTCCCTTCCTCTCTCTCTAAAAATCAATAGAAAAATAATCTCAGGTGAAGATTAACACAAACACTTTTTAATTAAAAATTAATAAATAAACCCACCATTCAAGTTGCTCTCTGGATTATATGGGGTAACATATGACTCATTATGCTCTTCACCTTGCAGACAGCTGGTCTATCCTGAGGGGTAATTTTTTTCTTATTGTAGCATAGCTTTAAACAATCCTATAAAATTAAAATCCATGTTCTGTTTCAGGTTTCTTATTTCTCAAATAACCATGCTTAGAAACCTATGTTATTCTGCAGTCCTTTTTTTTTTTTTCTTTTTCAATGTTCTTTTACTCCTTTATTCTCTTTTTAACACCCATTGTTGGTATAATTACATAACTCTTTGCTCTCAATAAGAAATAATTGACTGAAAAATTCTGGTGTTGGTACTGCATCCCAGTGAGAAGTTGCAAACCTTCCATCACCATCAGATTTGATACCTCTCTCCTCTATCTACCTTTTTTTTCCAGGTTATTAACAAACCTGTGCTATGCTTCAGCTCTATGACTTTTTGAAACAGATATGTACATGTGGTGAGGGATGGCATCAGTGGTAAACTTACTGACCTAATTCTAACTTTGCCGAGAAGTTGTGTCTGGGGAAAGAGAAAAGAAATGTAAACAGATCCCAAACCATCATCATCATCATTGTCTTCTTCAAAGGAACATCGCCTGCTTCCATAGAATGAGAGGGATCAATATGGGATGAGTTTTACAGGGTTTGATGATCCACTGGGAGGAGGTGGATGAGGAAAGATCATCGATTTACCAGTGAATTAAATTATTCTCAATTTTAAAACCAACTTCATCTGCCAGAGAATCCCACCATTAAAATCACATACCTCTCTATTCCAGCTCCTCCCCTCTCCCTCCCCGCAGTTCATTTGCACAGTGTGTCCCCAGGACGCTCTTCCTGTGAGTTGCTGGGTTCTTGGTTCACTGTGTTCCAAAGTTAATATCATGTCATGGTACCATATGGGCGACGGCAGAAAATAACAGCCTTTCAGGGCTCACCTTTCAGAAGTGGGGGGGCGGTTGGACTTAATTAATGAATGATGTAAGATCCTCCATAATCCTGAGATAAAAGACTATGAAATCAGAGAACTGCTATTTCTCTACTTCTAAATAAATACCTTCCAAGTTAATAGGGATTTGAATAGCTGTTAAGTGCAAAATGTACAGCACTTGCAGGTGTGTGTGTGTGTGTGTGTGTGTGTGTGTGTGTGTGTGTGTGTGTGTGTGTGTAATGAACTACATTTAATCCTGGAAGGAACTTTTGGCTGGCCCCTCATGTTACCTGAGGTCAGATATTATTTCCCCCAAAATTGTAGAGCTTATTAGAGCCAGACTCCAAACTATAACCCAGACTGTTTAGACCCAGTTTTCTTTGCAACATAAAAGACTGCTTCACTATAGATGTTCTATATAGAATCATTGGAATATGACCAAGAACTAAGGAAAAATGGTTTGTGATTGAACTTAAACCTTTTCAAGTATAAGCAGGATTATTACTGTTCCATGAAATATCGTAAATGACTTTTCATCCTATTGGGCCTAGAAAAAGATAGAGTCTTAGAGCCACCGCTATGCTAGGGAAATATTACTGGCAACAATCCATATCATTTGCCAAGGCAACAACCACCTTCCACCACCGACTGGAGTTGAATGCATGATTGTGTTTGTGTTGAGGCATTGTGGAAAATTGCTCATAGGAAGTACATGGAGGTTTTCTGTATAGCTGGCCAAAAGAAAGTTCCAAAAAATGATTCATTGGCATAATTTCATCCAGCCTAAAATTGCTGCTGTAGAATAGGATAGTAGTCTGAGTCAAAATAGAATGAATTCTGGACTTTGAATCAGGTGACTTGAGATTAAACACTCAAGCCAAATTCCCCTTTCGAACGGTATGATTTGTGGCAAGCCACCGAGCTTCTCTGAGCCTCAAGGTAATGTTTTTCAAAAACGGAACTGATAATTTCTAGGTCATGTATTTTGGGGGAGAATTATATAAGATCATTCAGGTAGAATTTTTTGCTTTGAATAGTGATAATGACATGTGTATAGTAAGAAATCAGCTATAGATATAGTATTTTGAAGCTAAATATAAAGAAAGATGTCAGCAATAATCAGGATGCATGTTCAGGGTATGTTATGTAGAAGGCAATCCTCCAGAGACCAGAGACAGAGAAGGAAGTGTTTATATAATGAATGAGAACATCTCTAGGCCCTGGCCTGGTAGCTCAATTGGTTAGAGCTTCATTCCAATGCCAAGGCTGTGGGTTTGATTCCGGGTCAGGGCATATACAAGAATCAACCAATGAATGAATGAATAGTGAAACAACAAATCTCTCTCTCTCTCTCTCTCTCTCTCTCTCTCTCTCTCTCTCAATTAAAAACATTAAAAAGGTACATCTTTTAAAAAATCTATATCCTCCACTAATTATGTAGCTTCAATTTGATACCACACTTCAAGACAATATCATTACCACACATATGGGTGGCCAGTCATTCTTGAAAAAAAAAAAAGAACAAATAAACAGAGAACTATAGAATCTACTTGGAAGCTTCATTTTTGTAGGAAAATTCACTTCCTTGTAGCTTACCATATTATGTTTTCATTTATTTAATTTCATGTTGGCACCAGAGTTGGCTTAATCTCTTAATTCAAAGTCTTCAAGAAGCCATGCTCATCAATATTTTCCACTTTATTTCCCAAATGGAATTCAGGCTAGTTCATGGCAAAGGTTTTACTTTTTTATTTTTAAATTTTAATTAATGAAAGTATTACATATGCCCCCCCCCCCATTGACCTCTTCTAGCCCGCCTCCACCTCCCACCCCAGACCTTCACAACCCTATTGTCTGTGCCCATGGGTTATGCACATATGCATACAAGGTCTTTGGTTGATCTCTTCCCACCCACCCATTCCCACCTTCCTTCCGAAATTTGACAGCCTGTTCCATGCTTCTGTGTCTCTGGATCTGTTTTGTTCATTAGTTTATTTTGTTCATTAGATTCCACATATGAGTGAGATCATGAGATACTTATCTTTCTCTGACAGCCTTATTCTGCTTAGCATAGTAGTCTCCCAGTCCATCTGATGCTGTTGTAAATGCTGAGTTCTTTCTTTTTACAGGTGCATACTATTCCATTGTGTAAATGTACCACGGCTTTTTTTATCCACTTATTTGCTGATGGGCACTTAGGCTATTTCCAAATCTTAGCTATTGAAAATTGTGCTGCTATGAACACAGGGGTGCATATATTCTTTTTGATTGGTGTTTCTGATTTCTTAGGATATAGGTTTTTGCTATTCAAATAATTTATGTCTGTTTCTCTAAGAATAATGTTCCAGGTATCTTCAACTGCATTACTCATGGTTTTATATAGGAAATTATAGAAATTCATTCCCACAATAGCTTTTATTGGTCTCTTTATACTTATAATTACTTCAAGTCCTAGGCAATAATAATGGCCTGTCCACAGATTTTTATGGGTTATTGTGGTAACTCCATTTTTTTTTTAATAGGATGGATGGGCCTCCAGCTGTCTGGCATTGTCCAGGTGGGTTTCCACCCTATAGCACTTGATGGGATATAAACAAAATAAGCTTTGGGGGATGTTTTAACTTTATGTTGCTATGTAAGTAAAATAAGTAAAAGTAAGTGAATGGAGTTCATGAAACTTCTTGCATATTGATGATTTCCAATCAGAATAGCTTAATTCATTCAATGCCTATTCAGTATTACATTGGTTCTAGATGATAGAGATAATGGGTTAAAGTATGCTCTCTATATGAAGTTGCTCCAAGTTGTAGGGGGCGCAGGACCTGGGGAGGTAATTATATTACAGTTTAGATACAATGCAGATATCATGACAGACTAAATGTTCTGCAGATTCTCCTAACTGAATGTGGGGGTGGAATCATTTCTGGGAATATTTCCCCAAAAGATAATGCTTAAACTAAGACTTAAGAAGTGGAAATTAGCCAGGAGAGGAATATTGGAGAGTATGAGTTGTTAGCTTTTGTGCCATGACATTTTTATCTGTCACTCCAATACTGATGAACCATAAAACATGTCTTTAAGTGGCCCTTTAGGTAACAACTGAGAGAATATAACAAAGAGCAAAGCAGACTGTATCATTAGAATTAAGGGAAGTGCAGCAAAGTGCCACATTATGGGCTACTTGTCAATGGGGAATTTGTCTTGGGGACAAAATGCCAGTAATTTATTGACTACTTACTTTATGCAGGCTAAGGATTTAACATATTTTATCCCAACAGCAAATCTCTAAGAAAAAAATATGATTATTATTTAAATTATAGAGATTAATCAGTGAATGAAGGCTTATAGGAAAGAGTAGGTTCATTTCTTACATACATATAGATAGTGGATAAAAGAGTTGAGATAAGAATCTGGTTTAACTGGGTCTAAAAATCATGATCTTTGGGCTATGTTGCCTTGTCTTTATAAATTGCATTTGTCATATTGCATTTACTATGGGCAACACAAGTGTTGAAAAGTTTAAATTGGAGAAAGATGAAAAAGCCAGGCAAGTAATGAAAAAATTGGATTTGGTGGCATATACAAATAGATTAAAGGTTATTAAATAAAGCCCAAGATATAGGGAGGCAATTTATCCACACATATAAATGCTAAATGGAGCCGGAATTATATATAACCCAGATCAACATTATATAATAAGGATTTTAATGAATGTGGAGGCTACTGAGTATTTGACAGCCTCTATAGAATAAAAAGCTATTGGATTTTTGAAAGTTATCTCGTGGGAAATACTGGAAGCTAAAACACTTGAGGAATGTAAAGCTAAATTGGGTAAAACATACCTCAAGTCTCCAATATGATCTCTTTGTGTAAAACGCATGCACAAACACACAAGCATTCAAAGCTACTTTTAATTTTTACAAACCATGCATCAGTTTATTTAAATAATGGTTTTAATCTTAGAAGAGAAAACTTTTATAAAATTAAATTGTAGATAGAGGCTAAAGCGATGTAGGATAAGTCATAGAAACTGAAGTCTCCTTACAGTGGGATGGAAAATATGCAGTCATTTAAAAATAATTAATTTTGCAAAGGGATACTTTAACGGAAGGTCTTGGAAAGGGGGCAAGGAATTAATTTCCCAAAAGACACTGCAGATAAAATTGTGGTTGGCACATTTCATTCCTGCAGATACACCTCTTCCTGGCATCTTGTCTGGACTCTTAGGTGACATTAGGAAATAGCGGTGCTCTAATGATTGTCCAATCATGCAAATGAGAAAGGCACCTTACAGTCATTTTGCTCTGGATAGACACTCTGAGCTTAGCCTTGGTGTGGTTGCTTCTTAGGGAGCTCTAAAAAGAAGTAGTGGAGTCATTACCCAGACCTCTACTGAGTGGGAGTTTGGGGTTCTTTATCCTCCCTAAGCCTCCCTACTCAGCCATGGCAGAGATTGTGATATTGAAAGGGGCCATCCTACTGACCTGGTAGTCTCTGTTTGTTTGTTCTGAATCTTTGCATCACACTGGCACTTGTGTTCTCGTGTTCTATGCTTACTTAAGTGTAGACATCCTTTCTCATATATTTAAGATTTCTTTATGCATTTCATCTCTTGCATTCCAACTAGTCCAGGCCTCAATTGCTTCTCTGGCGACAAGATAAGGTGTGATGCTGGTTTTGCTATTTTAATCGTTACCCACTGGACTCAACGAAGTCTATCATGATTTCCCCATTCCAAACGTAATAACAAATGGACTCATTATCCTGCCACACCGAGTATTTTATACTATGGAAACAGCCTGTATTTCCAGCCTTTTCCTATGATTTCTTTGCTCTAGTTCTTCACCTTCTCCTACAGGTGCTATTGATGCATTCAGGCTGGTGACGACTCAGGTTCATACTTGGCCACTTTCCAGCTTTTGCCCAAAGGGCTCCCTCTGCCTTTACCACCATTTCTCACATGCTGTGTACTCCTTCTGCTCTATTGACATTATCTACCTATTGAAACTCTACAAGAATCTCCTGAAAATCAGACCTTGAGCTTCCCTGCTAAGCCAAGATCTATTTTTTTCAGGAAATTCCCTTCTTTCCTTTGAGCCTTCACGGCACTAGTCTGGCATCCTCCCTGAGGACCCGTCCCAACCCATTATGAGCACTCATTGTGTTACCTGAACTTTCTATTACAGGCATTTTAACATGGTAGGTGATGGATAAATATTACTGAATATTCAGGAAATGTTTCTTTGAAATGCATTGCTTGTTGTCAAGTGAAAACTGAATTCAGAAGCAATCTAAATGCCTAGAGGTACAGGGAATGAATAAATGCGTTATGACACATCCATATGTGGTTTACACTGCAGTTATTAAAATAAGGTTTACAAAGAAATTGTAATGCCATGGGAAAATGGTTATGATATACAGTAAATGGTTGACATTCACAAGGGATTTTTCCCATTCCTTTCAAAGGTACCTGGATGTTTTAATAAAAGTATAAGAATAGTAACTAACCCTTACAGGTTATTTAATGTGCCCAGTAATCTTGAGTTGCCATGTATCTTATTTAATGGAGAAAAATAATGGGTGTCCAAGCAGTTAAATAATTTGCCCAGGGTCAAGTACTTCCAATGAAACAATAAAGTTTGGTGGCTAAGAGGAAGGAAACTTAAGTCAAAATGCCAGAGTTTTAGTCACTGTCCCATCACTTGTGAAGCACTCACCCTCTCTGTGTATCGGTTTTTATCAACTATGTATCAGAGATAATAACACTGTAATAATAACAATTGAGATAATAAGAACCTTAAATAGCCACACGGGGGTAGTGGTTACCATTTGGAGAGTGAAGGTCTATTAGAGAGCTATAGGAGCGGAAAAGTATATTGGGGAGGGGGGCAGGGCAGAGAACAATGACTGCAATTACCAAAGGAGTGGTCAGAGAGGACAGCTTGAGACAACATTTGGGCAAATATAAACAAACAAAAAACAAACAAACAAACCGTGAAAGAGCAAGCTATGTAGATATTTAGAGGGAAAATTTCCAGGGAGAGGGACTAGGAAATGCAGAGACCGTGAGTGTGGGAAGCATGGCTTAAAAGAGGAATGGTATGGAGGCCAGTGAGGATGCAAGAGTGAGCGTGTGGACAAAGTGGATGGGCCCAGAATGGCCATGGCCATCATGAGGAATCAGGAACTCCACCCTTGGTTTAATTTATTCATATACATATCACTTATTTATTAATATGTAAGTGGCATACATAAACATATATTTAGCAATATATGTGCTAACTAGTATATTTATATTTAAAATTAATGTCAAGGTTTAAGACTCAAATGCTACATAAGCCTGTTCCTTCCTCTAAAACTGTTAACCTAGAGGTCAGCTAGAATGTTTTTCTGGCCACATTTTTATTTTATAAGTGTGTCTATAATTTTAAATGCTCTGTGATTCTCTAAGCAGATCTTGGGACTTACATTACCCACAAAACTAAATAATATTTAGGAGCACAACCCTCTTTAGGTCTGTCCTTGTCCCAGCAAACTTGCTATTTTATTTTCTCGGGATTGAGTTGATCTATAAAATTCAAATGTAGTTGAAATGTATTATTATGAAATAAAATAAGCCAATTTATATAGGCAGATACTTCTGTAAAATTAATGAGAATAATAAATCACGGTACAGAAGGAGAGATGAATGCGAAGCATTTTTAGAATAACGGGCAGTGGCCACATGACACTGTACGGGAAGTTAAGGTAATTTCAGGTATTTAGTGTTATCTTGCATGTCATCTCACTAAAGAATACCTGTCATATGTTAAATCTTCGTGACACATTGTGACACTTACCTACTATGTAATAGACTTTCATCTGAGATTTTGGCTTTGCCTATGATTTCATTTTTAAAAGAAACTTTATTATGTTGCAGTGGTAGCTATAATGCCCATTTTTTAAGTTTTTTTTTTTAATTAAGAAAATGTGTGTGTGTATATATGTCTATATATACCATATTTTAATTCAATTAAATTTTAATATTTTGAAGTTGCTGCCTTCTAAATTAGCTTTCTTATTTTACTTAATTAATCAGATAATTATCCCATTAATGAATAGTTTTTATATGAAGAAAGATGGAAAAGGATGAGAAAAGGTATGAACATTATTGAGTGCCCACTGTATGCCAAGGTCTGTAAAAATACTGATGCTGCCTGTCATTTTTCAGTGACATTTAATAAATAGATTAAAAGCACAAAACAGTGAAGAGTAGCTATTATCATTATTGTCCTATATACTATGCACTTCACATGCATTATCTCATTTAATATGTATACCAGACTTGCAAGGTAGCTAGTAATGATTTCATTTTAAAGATAAGAAAATTGGGGAGATACCAAAATTTGCCTAAACACACACACTTCTAATACATGATAATCCCAGGACTCCTTCCTGAGCCTGTTTGACCATAAAATCTGTGTCCCCCCATCACAATGTCTCTCTCAATTATAATTTACTAATACCTGAAAATAATATTTTTCTGTCCTGGTTTTTTTACTTACTAGCTGTATTTACTGTTTCTTAAAAGGTTACTTACTTTTAGTCAACCTTAGATTCCTTGTCTATAAAATGGGGATATTAATATTAAATATGTTATAAACATATTGTGATTATTATATGACATAATCCATGTCAACAAACAATAAAATGCTTCAACCAGAGTAATCGCTCAATACATGTGAGCTTTTATCTCTTTTCTAAAGTTTCTGCATATATAAGTAGGAAATGGAAGAAATTATTTGACCTGTTAACTCCATATGGTGTCATAAAATAGATTTTCTATCCCTTGTGTTCCTTCAGTCTTCCCAACCACACCACTTTCAAATTTTGATCTTCCATAATTTACAGATTATGTGCAACCAGATACCATTATTAATGAGCATAGAGGAAAATGGATTAGCCTCCTAATGACTTCCTTCCCCAGACCTGAACCTGATCCTGGGTCTCCTCAGATGCTCTGCGATTGCTGCCGGCTGCCTGTAATTAGTGTTTTCTAAAGGACTGACTCCATCCTCTTGTCCAGCCCAGTCCTCCCCACCCCCACGAAGGGCCTGAGGTCTTCCCATTGCTCTGATGACTTGTTACCAACTCCGTTCCTGGTGGTGCAGAACAGGGACAGGCATGTTGAGGATGCCATTTGTTTTCACGTTCACTTTTTTTTTCATAACTGGGGAATTTCACAGAAAGATTTCATGCCTATTCTAGTTTCTGGGAAGCCCCCGGGTCTTTCTCTTGCAATTCTGTGTTCTTTCTGGGCTGTTCTTGTTCCCTGGTCTCCCTTGTTCCACCTCTCTGTTCCCTTTCAGAAGATAACCAACCTGTTCCTATGAAAAGATCCATTTGGGCCTGGCTGGTGTGGCTCAATGGTTCAGCACCCACCTATGAACCAGGAAGTCATGGTTCGATTCCCGGTCAGGCCACATGCCTGGGTTGCAGTCTCAATCCTCAGTGTGGGGCGTGCAGGAGCAGCTGATCAATGATTCTGTCTCATCATTGATGTTTCTATCTCTCTCTTCCTCTCCCTTCCTTTCTGAAATCAATAAAAATAGATTTTTATAAAATGATCCATTTGGTATCATGAAAGCTTTGTCTTCTTTTTTTCTAGAAAATATTGTCCAGTTGGACAGAAAGACAAACCTTAGATTGTGCCTCCTTGTTCCTCCTAGGCCAAGGCTTGACTCACAGAACAGAGGGATAATCAGGGAGAGAATGAAGAAAATCAGTGTTCTATTGGTGTCTTCATCTTTTGGGGTGACTAACTTTGGAAAACAAACAAGTGTGCATTTTAGCCCTGAGGACATGGGAGATAATGGTTGCTACAAGAATAGCCAGATTCTGTCAACCATCCTGCACAAATGAAGCGGTCAAGTTCATCTTCATTATGCAAGTACTATACTGGCAGCAAATATGAAAGTCTCTGCACAGCTCTGAAATCATAGTAGAAATCTGGAGATTTTGCAGGTGCGTATTTATGCAAAAGAAGAAAGAAAAAAGGAGAAAGAAATGCAAAAAGAAACAGAGGAGATGAAGACTTACATTTGCATTGACACTTAATTAAACAGTTTTACCCAAAGCAGTGGATGGTGAGAACCGCACCCCAAAATAATATATAAAGAGCATCAATGTTTGAGTAGTTTAAACCTTTTAATACTATGTAAAGTACATGCAACCACATAAGCATACATGCAACTAAATAAGAAGGAAAATGTCCCCATATTTTTCTTACTTGCTTCTTTTATTGACAAAAAACAAACAAGCAGATGAACCTCCTTGCCAGCTGTGAACAAAGAAGGCCGTGCTCCTCAGCCCACAGACCTTTCCCCTCTCTGCTTTCTTGAATGCTCTGCACATTTCCCTCTCAGTTCATTGGCCTCTGGGCTTGCCAAAGAGCGCCTGTTCTTGGACCTCCCGCTTTTGTTTTTTGGCCTTCCTAAGCAGTTCTTAATTATTTTCTTTGTTTCTTTCTTGAGCCAGGACTGAGCTTGGTCCTTTCTCAGACTGCCTTAGTGTTTTTCACGGCATGGGAAAATTTCCATGGGCCTCTTCACGCATACGGTCAAGGTCAGGGGTATGTTTTTATTTATTTCTTGGACCCAGCAGGGGTTTCCTGCCTGGTTTTGTATGTCAGTTCCTCAGTTAATTGGACTAATCAATCTAATGAATTTTTCTGAAGTTGTTCAACAGCCATTGTAGCTCTGAGAGCTATGGACTAGAGTCCACAGCATGGAGTATGAGGGGTTTGATTTTAAATTCCCTTTTTTCCAGCTCATAACCTATGTCTGGGCTTACATTTTTTTTTTTTTGCCATTTTCTAGATGTGTGAGCCTGAACAAATACTTAAATTCTCTCTGAACTCCTCTTTTGCTCATTTGAGATTATATTTGAAACTGTCATCTTCCATGTAGGTTGCAGTAAGGATTCCTAAGTATGTAAAACATATTATAGACAACTTGGCACATAGTAGATGCTCAATCAGTGTAGCGATCTATAGGAAAGGAACTCCTTCTTAATGAATTCAATGCTCCAATCTCTCTCTGCCACTTGAGATGAGACCAGCCTATGCTTACAGCTCTTTGAGTAGGAGGATTATATACCAGGACATCATGATTTTATGACAGAAAGAAGATCCTGGGGATCAGGGTGTTCCAACTAATAACACCCTTTTTGTTTTGCCTACTAGGAAAGGGAGTTGACCATCATTTCAAGGAATCTGCTAAATAACATTCAGATACTGAATAGCTGAGCCAAAATTCCTGGCCTCTTGACCCCAAAATGGTGTCCTTTCCCCTTACACCAGTTCTCCCAGGGTTTTTGCCCACAGATAATGTTCAGTATTATATCCACATGGGTGCCAGCAACACCAAGTTTCATCACATTAGCCAAAATTCCATTCCTTTTGTTCTTACTCAAAAATGATCAATAAATGATCAATAAATGATCAAAAGGCCAATAAGTGAGAAGAACTCTGATGAGGCACAACCTTGAATATCTCCTAATTGTGAGAATAAAGATGTTATTAAGGAACATTGCTACTCTAACAGTTATTATAGAAGATTACATGAGACACTCCCCAAAATATTGGTCTACTGGTCTTTTGTAAAATATGTTGAGAATCGGTGCTCTATGTTGAGGTTAGCTTTTAAGTGGCATAGTACATTCAGCTTTTATCAAAAAGGCAGGGCAGGAAACACGTGGAGGTGTTGCTGGCATCCTGGTACCAAGATGTCTCTAGATTTCAATCCCAGTCTCTATGGCTTGGGTATCATTTGCCAGATTCTTTTAGTTGGAAGTATTTCTACTCAGCCATTTCGCTAGCATTTCTCAGTGGTTGCCTCCCAAGTTATTGTTCCTTCACATGCCATCTTGTAGGAGGAACCTAACTTGAGGGCTAAGCATGTGAATCTAGAGCTTCCCAGTTGGATTTCAGTTCTGCTTCCAGTGTTGACTGGATGTGGGAACTTGAGTAAATTATGTAGCAACTGCCTCTCTGTTGCCTCATCTTAAAAATGAAGATAATAATAGTATCCACTTTATAGGGCCTCTGTGATGTTTATATCATATATTATACATAAAGAATGTATATGCTGTTTACATTTAATATATGTAAAGAGCTTAACAGAATGCCATACATTGTGGGTATCATTGGAAGCATTGGAAATTATTATCTTTTGACTGGGAGCAAAGCCCCAATCTAACTCTTTGTACAGACTGGAATAGATCTAAGGTCTCATTTAGTAATTCCCAAATATTTAGCTTCCTCGTAGCTTCCCAGACTTTTGCAATGCTCTTACACTCTTTATATTTTCAGGTATTTATCTTGCCTACCCTGTAAAAGTTGTGTTTTTACAAACTACTAGAAGTTTCCAAAAGGAGAATGTAATTACCTTGAGTGCTTTCCTCGTAAGTCCACAATAACAAGGATTTAGTTTGTTTTTCAGAGCTATTGTGCTTAATTAATATTTATGCAGGACTTAGAGAAATCATGAAGATTAGCAGATGTCCTTCACTAAACAGGTGGTGAATATATCAACAATCGCAATAAGAGCAGTGATGCTACAACAGTACCTATTTCAATTACTCAGACTCATTAACAAGTCTGGTAAGTGTGGTTTCATGTATGGTTGCTACCCAATCTGGTAAATGGATTGTCAGGCAAATAAACACAACTTTAGGGATATTTTAAGATAGTAACATGAAATGTGAATTTTACTTCATGCAAATAACAGAAAAGCAAATATACAGGTTATTCTGTTCCATGGACTATTTTGGTAGTCCCCCATATCAATGTTTTTCCTTTCTGTGATTTCAATTGCCCATGGTTAACTGCCGTCTGGAAATATTAAATGGGAAATTACAGAAATAAACGATTCATACATTTTAAATTGTGCGCCATTCTAAGTAACTTGATGAAATCTCCTGCTATCCCTGTCCATTCCGACCGTGACATGAGTCATCCCTTTGTCCAGTGTATGCATGCTGTATGAGCTCTGGGCCCTTCATCACTAGTAGTCATCTCAGGTATCAGATCAACTGTCATAATATCACAGCGTTTGTGTGTTTAAGTCACCCTTATTTTACTTAACAATGGCCCCAAAGTGCAAAAGTAGTGATGTTGGCAATTCTGATATGCCAAAGAGTATCAGAAGTGTACATATGTACAGGAAAGAAAACAGAGTCTGTATAGGGTTTGACGCTATCCATGGTTTCAGGCACCTACCAGGGATCCTGGATTGCCTTCTCAGATAAAGGGGGGCCGCTATAGTGCAGAGTTGCTATGATGTCTGTGAAAAATTATGAGGGATCCAGGCTTTTTCTCTGTCTCTTTCCTGGTATTCTGGAATGAATTGGTAAGCTTCAAGGTCAAAACATGAACCACAGTGGCTGCTAACTCTCCAGCCATCATGTCCACATTCCAGAAAGCAGAAAGGCAATGCAAATAGGGCATTCCAAAGATATCTGTATTCTGAATTTTCTTCTTTAGAGCAGCATATTTGAAATTCTCATAGGACACTTTGGCTGATATTCCATTTGGTTAAAATTTAGTCATGTGACCATACCTAAGTACAAACGATTCTAGGGAACTCAGTCTTTTATTTGGGGCTCATTATAAGCCCCAAACTAAAACTAGGATTTTTAAGAAAGAAAGGGAGAATGGCCTTTGGGTGGGCAACTATTTTGATTTGGTATTTTGTTGATTTTCCTTAGTACTTCATTTTTTAAAGATATATTTACTTCCTGTAAAGCATTTCCATGTTTTTTTTTTTTAATTCTGTTTATAATTAAGGATTTTTTCCTATTTGTTTCTCTTTAAGTTTATTAACATGTAGTGCTTGCTTTTAAAAAGCTTGCAAAAAACTTCCCCAAAGCACATGAACAAGGAGTGCAGTTTACTCTTTCATTCATTTTAGTTAATGAAACTTTACTACGTACCCTCTATGTGTGGCACTGATATAGGAGCTGGGAATGAAAGAGTAAGCAACACGAAATATCAGCCTGCATGGGCTTACTAGATGGGGGAAGATGAAAGTTAAGCAAATCTGACACAATGTCAGGGTGTGGTAAATAGAGCAGAGTCAGGGAGAGTGTTGGGGCAGGAGGATGCTATCTTTAACTAGGAGATCAGTGTAGGCATTCCAGTGGAGAAGGCAGCAAAACAAATGCCCTCAGGGAATGTCCTTGAAGGAACTTCTACGTGCTGTGCTCAGCAACTATAAGGAGGGCCAGGCAGTTGGACTTCAAGGATGGATGGAGAGTTTTAGGAGATGAGTTCAATAGGGAGAGAGATCAGAGTCTAGTGCACCAAGAGGGTGGATAATTCCAGCACTTGAAAGAATACAGCTAGCATACTACAGCAGCCAAAGCGAAATGGAAAATGAAATGACCATTCCCATGTTTTAGTGTTTATTTTTCTCTTCTTCACCATGTATTTAATGATTGCCTACTACAATGTGTGAGGCTCCATTAGGATCAGAAGATAAACCCCAATAGGAAATGTTCTCTGTTGGCAAGGTGCTAGAGACTTCGGATCAGCTCAGAAAGCTTTGGGTCCTAAACTTTATAGCTGTGTATCCAGGAGATTTCTTTTTTTTTTTCTTCCTTTTTCTTTCATATTCTCTTCTCCTTATTAAGATTTTTATATACAAAACTAGATGCCCAGTGCACAAAAATTTGTGCACTCGGGGGGGAGAGAGTTCCCTCAGCCCTGCCTGTGCCCTCTCGCAGTCTGGGACCCCTTGGGAGATAACGACCTGCTGGCTTAGGCCTGCTTCTGGGTGGCAGAGGTCAGGCCCAATCCCTAGGTGCAGCCCCTGGTCGGGCTCAGAGCAGGGCCGATTGGGGAGTTGGGGTGCCGCCCCCTGTCATGCACAGAGCAGGGCGATCAGGAGGTTGTGATGCCACCCTCAGTCACGCTCAGGGTAGGGCTGATTGGGGGGTTGGGGCACCGTCCTATGTCACACTCAAGGCAGGGTCGATGGGGAGTTTGCAGCGCCACCTCCTGTCATGCACAGAGCAGGGCCAATCAGGGGGTTGGGGCACTGCCCCCTGTCACCCACAGAACAGGGCCAATCAGGGGGTTGGGGTGCCACCACTCTCACACTCAGGGCAGGGCCGATGGGAAGGTTATGGCTCTACCCTGTCACACACAGAGCAGGGCCAATCAGGGGGTTGGGGTGCCCCACCCTGTCACACATATCCGCAAGGTGATCAGGGCGTTGGGGAGCTCCCCCCTATCAGGCACAGAGCAGGGCTGATCAGGGAGTTGGGGCGCCTTCCCCTGTCACGAACAGAGCAGGGTGGATAGGGAGGATGTGGCCCCGCCCCCTGTCACACACAGAGCCGCAGGGCGATCAGGGGGTTTGGGCGCTGCCCCCTGTCATGCTGATCCCGGTGCCAGGAGGCCTCGCGGCTCCGCTGATCCTGGTGCTTGGAGGCATATTACCCTTTTACTATATAGGGTAGAGGCCTGGTGCACAGGTGGTTGCCGGCTGGTTTGCCCTGAAGGGTGTCCTGGATCAGGGTGGGGGTCCCCACTGGGGTGCCTGGCCAACCTGGGTGAGGGGATGATGGCTGTTTGCAGCTGGTCACACACCCTTCAGGGTGGGGGTCCCCACTGGGGTGCCTGGCCAGCCTGGGTGAGGGGCTGAGGGCTATTTTCAGGCTGGGGGTGACTGAAGCTCCCTACCGCTCCTTTTTTTCTTTTTTCTTTTTTTATTCTGGGCCAGCTTTAGCTTTGAGGCTTGGCTCCAGCTCTTAGGCCTCCACTGCTGAAAGTAGGTTTCTGGCCTTTGCTTACAATGTTGTGATCCTGCTGGCTGAAGCCCGGCAGACTAAAGCAGGTTTCTGGGGTTTTGTTTAGCTTCTATATTTGTTACATAGTTGCTTAGAGTAGTAGGTCAGAGGCCTGCAGTGGCAGGCGGGGAACGTTGGAGTCCTCTGTCACTGAAGCAAGCAAGCCTCATGTTAGTTTCAAGCTGCCTGGCTGCCGGCCGCCATCTTGGCTGGCAGTTAATTTGCATATTGCCCTGATTAGCCAATGGGAAGTGTAGCGGTCGTACGCCAATTACCATGTTTCTCTTTTATTAGATAGGATAAGCCTTGAGCCCTAGCTGGTTTGGTTCAGTGCATATAGAGTCAGCCTGGGGACCAATTGGTCCCGGGTCCAATTACGGTAAATGGCACGTACCTTGGTTACAGGCTCCTCCCCAGTCCAGGCCCTGATTGGGGCACATGCAGGGGCAACCAATTGATGTGTTTCTCTCACATCATTGTTTTTCTCTGTCTTTCCCTTCCTCTTCCACTCTCTCTAAAAAAAATAAAAATAAAAAATAATGAAAAAATATCCTTGGGTGAGGATTAACAACAACAAAAATCAAAACAAAAGAATACAAAAGCCTTAAAGCTCAACTTTAAGTTAATCTTCTCTCTTGAAGACATACAAAAATCTTAGTACCCCATTCCATTCTTGAATCTGTCTCATATCTTTTGCTAAACACCACTTCCTCTGACTTGCATGACCTTTATCTCTTCTCTGGCAAAGTCTAATTCTTCCTCATGGTATTGTCTTTGAAAAGATTTTTCCCAGCTCTTTTTCACAGAACTAATTGTTTCTATCAGTATCCAGCCCAGTCCTTCTCTTATATTAGGCATTATGATGTATTATCATGTTTATATGCTTATATTATACTTTCCCACTGGTATACAAGTTTCTTAAGAACAGATGCAATGCTTATTTACTGTTGAAACGCTGATATGTAGCAAAGTGCCTGGAACATATATTAAGCATTTAAATATGTTTGTTACATTTTTAAAATGCCCATTAAAGACAAGGCTAATATTAATGTCTACATTATGGTACATATAATATAAACAAGTTGTGTTTTGATTATGTAATCTTTGCTCTCTAAAAACCATTTAACCTTTAGCTTTTAGCCTTTATCAAAAGTTATTTCTAAGTAAAATGTGTGTTTTCACATTTCTATTAAATCTTGAATATGATCTACCATTTATGTCTTATGCAGCATTGAGTGGCCTCACATTCCTGCATAGTTCTTAAATTGAATTGACTTAGATTTAATCTATTTTATGATGAACAGTAGACACAGATGTCTATTATGAAACAGCCACCTTGGGGAAACATAAATCCTAGAACAATCTGATGTTTATAGAAATATAAATGTATTTACTAAACCACAAGCTCTTCACTAGACTGTGAACTCCTTAAGGACAGGAAATATAGTGTATTTATTCTCACATATCATGTGCAAATTGCTGGGATCAAGGTGCATAATCCCCTATCTGAAACCCTTGGGGGAGGTGGTAGCTGGTAAATGTCTAAAAACTGGTTCTCAGAAAACACACACACACACACACACACACACACAGACAAGAAAGCCTTGATTTGTAGCTTTCTTATTTCCTCTATAAATAACCCCACATTGGTTAATCAGGCTACCAAACTAAAATCATTGATTGTGAAGTTAGGAAGATATTCATACAATTGACTAAGGCATAAGCTGACCACAGTTGTCAGTATACCATCCTCAGGTCTCTAAATGGGTTTAAGGATTCAGAAGGTTTTTTTATTTTTTATTTTTTTTTATTTTAAGAAGCTAATATGTAAATCTAGTATATATTATGAAACACCTTCAGAGGTATCTGGGGTAATACTTGTAATAAAATGCATTAGTATTTCTGCAGTAAAATAAATAGGTGTTGACACTAAGAGACATATATAAATTCCAAATATATAAAACTAGAGGCCTGGTGGGATCGGGCCTAAACCGGCAGTCAGACATCCCTCTCACAATCCAGGATTGCTGGCTCCCAACCACTTGCCTGCCTGCATGATTGCCCCTAACTGCTTCTGCCTGCCAGCCTAATCACCCCCTAACCACTCATCCGCCAGCCTGATTGACACCTCACTGCTCCCCTGCCAGCCTGATTGTCCCCAACTGCCCTCCCCTGCAGGTCTGGTCCCCCCCAACTGCCCTCCCTGCCAGCCCAGTCACCCCTAACTGCCCTCCCCTGCTGGCCATCTTGTGGTGGCCATCTTTTGACCACATGGGGGCAGCCATCTTGTGCGAGGGCATGACTGTCAATTACCTCTTTATTATATAGGATATTACCTCTTTATTATAGAGGATAAAAACTTTCGGTTTTTAGGGTTTTTTTTTTTTTTGTAATTTAGAATTGTATAGAAAGTATTAGGATTTTTGTATCCATATTTTTAGAAAAGCAGTACTTCAGTGAAAAACTATGCTCTAGAGCACACCTATCCAAGCTATTCCACTCCAGTCCTACTCATTGTCTTTGGACTATTTTGCACCTCTGTAACTTATAGGTAGCTGATGGCTATGCAAAGTATATCTTGTCCAGTGGAATTTCAATTGACTTCTCTCTCCCCAACAACTGCAATTTAGCTCAATATTCTTTTACTCCATGTAATTGTGTAATGTTTTGACTTCAACTTTGGACTGGTATAACACCTTCTTGGTTTCCTAATGTCATATTGAACAAAATAATTTTTTTATATGTGCATAAGAGTCATGATTTTACATTTTCTTAATGTTTCTTTTAACACGCTATAGGGGAGATATTAGACATGTTCTAGGAAATTCCTGAGAGTGGAACATGGACTGTTGTTGAAATGCAGGATTGGTTTCGGTGTCCAATAGCATTGTCAGATATGGAGAACCATGGGTTTACCTGGAAGTTTGGTTCCCTTCACTGGGAGTTCCCCAAGGAGAATCAGTGCCTGACTGCTATATGTAGAGGTTGCTATGGGACTGGTCAATATAGGAGTATTTATGACAAAGTCTATAGGGGAGAGATGGAATGAAAGAACAACAAATTTTATGAAGTTTACAGATTTAAAGTTTAATTTAAGTCTAGCTCTTACCCCTAGTATGACTCAAGTGGCATAGAAACACTCAATGAATCATTAGTTACCTAAGATGACGGGAGCTTGGATAAATCCATAACGATAAACTTAGCTGATGAAGTCAGGCCTCATTGGTATCCGGTATGACTAATGAATTCATTAAAGTTCTCTTTTAGGAAATCAAAGATGTTTTAATTATAGGAAAAGTAACTTGCCAATCCCTTGACTCTCTCATTCTGGAAAGTCAGTGTGTCTGGCTTTATGCATGACTGTTCCAGATTCACAGTTTCCCACAGCCTAGAAATCAGCTCTACCTGCGCTTATGTTCCCACATTCCAACTCTCCATTTCAACTCTCAAATGAATCCATTTGCAAGAACATCAAAGGCAAGATAAAAAGCCATTTCAGCTGCAACAACAGTTTTGTATAGTATGTTAGGATTGCTCAAGGCATGGGTAATAAGTTCATAAACATTGGCTTTCTTTCTGGAGCTGAAAAGATTTGGGAACTGAGAGATTGAGTTTTGTGATATAGACAGCTGCCAACCATTGTTTCTTGTAAGGGAAGGCTCTATGACTAGGATTTTGTTTGTTCATGAGTGTGGGCAGTATAATTTTTCCATAGATTTATACCTCTTACCTGTTGCCTATTATGGAAAAGCTATCCCTTCTGGAGCCATAGTGAATGAATATATGGGTTATATCTGGTTAGAGCAGAATGAGAGCTAATGATGTGTAAGTTTGGCCATTCTCTTCACACATAGATACCTACATACACATGTATAATAAAACTTAACAGTAGCATCATTTAGGCTACTTCTAGTATGTCCTTCTAAATAACCAGAATTAACCCCCATCCTCAACAGATACAGACTCTGAAAATCTAGGTGTAACTGCATACCTAAGGCATCAAAATCACCTATATATTCACTACTCAAGAGGATGTTCTCCCACATTGAATATTGCAAAGTCAGGTAGCCTCCATGAACAGTGGCAATTAATAATCCCACTTCTAGGACTTTATCCCAAGAAACCAGAAACACCAATCAGAAAGGATATATGCACCCCTATGTTCATAGCAGCACAATTTACAATAGCTAAGATTTGGAAACAGCCTAAGTGCCCATCAGCAGATGAGTGGGTTAAAAAACTGTGGTACATCTACACAATAGAATACTATGCCTCTAAAAAAGAAGGAACTTTTACCATTTTCAACAGCATGGATGGAACTGGAGAGCATTATGATAAGCAAAATAAGCCAGTTGGAGAAAGATAAATATCACATGATCTCACTCATATTTGGGATATAATGATCAACATAATTTGATGAACAAGAATAGATCCAGAGACAAATGGTAGGGAGGGGGGAGTTAGAGAGCAACCAAAGGACTTGTATGCATGCATATTAGCATAACCAATGGACACAGACACTGGGGCAGTGGGGGCTTTCTCAGGGTGGGAATGGCTGGGGGGGTCAATTGGGGAAAAAGGAGAACTATGTAAAACTTTAGACAGTAAAAAAAAATAATAATAATTCCTCTCTCTGTTTTATATGACTGTTGGAATAATTGTCTTGATTATTTTCTCCTTTACAATACTTTTTTTATTTATATTTGTATCTACATATATTTATTGAGATATACTGTGTGGTAGGCACTACATGGGTTATTATGGGCTATCTATATATCTATATATATATAAAAGGCTAAGTGACCAACTGTCCGTCCATCCGACCATCCAACTGACCAGCCAGCTGGTATATGTGACACACACTGGCAATTTAAAAATAAACGTTGACTTGTGCATGTTCAATACATATAAAGCTCTTGCTGTTGCCAATCTCACACATGTGTTTTGATGGCATTGTCAATCATGAATTCGGTTGTTTCTGTAAACATTCTGAAGCTGAAAGAAAGTGAGATCCTCAACAGAATATGTCTGAAGACCAACTATTGGCACAACGTATATCATGTTGTTATTGTTTATTAATCGATTTATATATAATTTAATATACATTTTACTAATTTTCTTTCCTCTCTGACACTTCTATTATAGAGAAAGGGCAAATATGGATATTAAAACATTTATGCTAATTAATTTCCTTTCAATGTGCACGAATCTGTGCACCGGGCCAATAGTATTAAGATAAGTAGCTTTGCCCTTAAGGAGCTCCAAGCCTTGGAGAGAAGGTAATATCAGTGCATAGTACAATGAAGTTAATTTGAAAGCTTAATCCATAAGAAAATACAAATGAAATACTATGTAGACTGTGTAAACCTAGAAGATTACTTCTGAACAAAAGGGGGCTATGGGAGGGAGTAGCAGACTGTGGATGTAATAACCATTTATAAAGGAAAAGGCATGTAAGAATCCAGTGATTTCAAATAATAGAACCTGATTGGCTACTGGATTGATTGGTTGACCCTTAATTTTAAATTGTGCCTGATAAAATTGGCCATTAGATGAATACATTTTTGATAGGAGTGAGAATGTGGAAACACATTAAAAATGGAGAAATCCTAGTTTAAAGTGGGAAAACTTCAAATAATTACAGAGGAAAGGTAAATATAGGAGTATTTATGACAAAGTCTGCAGGGGAGAAATGAAATGGAAGAACAACAAATTTTATTAAATTTACAAATTTTTTAAGGTCTTACTATAGTGTAGGAAAGAATATGTCAGCTATTATTATCCTCACCCTCCAAATTGAATATGTTGTATCTCTCCTTGATGGTTTTAGGAGTCTAAAGGAGTATTGATATCCTTACCCTGGGCTTCTCAGAACTCACTAGATTGCTTTTATTTATAGGGTTAAGAAAGCATTACTGAATGCATTTGCAAATCATTGATGACTCCTGATCTGTGGGTCATATCTTGAATTATTGAATCATTTTAACTTTATATTTCCTGAGATAAAACAAAAACCTTCTAATTGCTTCTTCTGGACCTGGAGGTACTGTGTCATACAGAGTTCCTTTGACAAAACCAGATTCCAGCCCTAAGGCTCAGAGCCCTCCTTCAAGTTCCTGGGAAAGCTGAACCTAGAGAAGGGAAGGTGCCTTTAGATCAGTGGTTCTCAACCTTCCTAATGCCATGACCCTTTAATACAGTTCCTCATGTTATAGTGACCGCCGACCATAAAATTATTTTCGTTGCTACTTCATAACTGTAATTTTGCTACTGTTATAAATCGTAATGTAAATATCTGATATGCAGGATGTATTTTCATTGTTACAAATTGAATATAATTAAAGCATAGTGATTAATCACAAAAACAATATGTAATTATATATGTGTTTTCCAATGGTCTTAGGCGACCCCTGTGAAAGGGTCGTTCGACCCCCAAAGGGGTCGCGACCCACAGGTTGAGAACCGCTGCTTTAGATATTTAAATGATGTGTAAAATTTTAGGCTTATTCTCTATGGACCCCAAGGGCAGAACTAGGGTTGGTTCGCAGAATTCCTACTGAGGTTCATTGAATGGGAGAATTGTCTAAAGTCAGGGGTGAACAAAACAGGAATGGCTACCCACTAGTTGTTGGACCCTTGCTCTTTATCACAAAGCTTTAAGCATAGGCAGGGTGACATGTCAAAGTAAAAATTGCTCTAGCCTAAGTTAAACAGTCAAGAAAGACTACTCAAGACGTACTGCAGTAAGGGACAGAGGCTACAACTAAGTCTAAACTCAACTGCACTGAAAAAGAGTAGGTGGGGCTGGAGTGAGCTAAGTCCTAAACATTCGGTCAAGCCATGGACCCTCTGTTTGTTAACTGGCTTTATCTAAAAGAAAACTAATTTCTCATATCCCTGTGACAAGAGGTAGTTTTTCAGCTTGAAGCAAGATGCCCACTGAAGTTAGGTTTCTACCCTCCCACTGAAATTGGGAGGGGGCGGGGCATCTCATTGGTTGATGTCATCTCAAAGAGATGATTCCCAGGTCCTTGAGAAAGACAGTTCTGGGTGACAAAACTGGCAAGAGGTTTTCGTTTTTGTTTTTTAAATTGTGTGTCAAAGGGTTAGAGAAGAGATTTATAATTACACATTTTCTAAAGTAAATGCTGCAAGAAAAGCATACTGAGGGTCCTAGAGTCAGGAAGAAGTCTGTTTACAGTTTAGTCAAGCTGAGCGAATGGTCCATGTCGGTCAATCACATAATATGGATGATATAGTCACATGTGAAATCTGTGGTTAGAACAGATCACTGTTAAAATACTTTACAAACTGAAATTTCCTGTCTCCTCAATTTAGCTACGCAGACCAGGAAAGGGGGTTTATGAGGAATTTCATTCATTTAGGTCTATGCCATTCAGCCTGTTCGTATTGTGTAGATGAACCACCTCATTTTTAGTGATGGAACGTTGATCTGTCTAAAGTTTAGCATCAGAGTTCCCATTTCCACATGAGATGTGGTTTTGTGACAGTTCTTTTTCCTTCATTATGGCTTCTATATGGCTTTCCTCCACAAGCCCCAATAATTTCTCATTTCCTGTTTGTAGAATCCAGAGATTTAAAAAGTCATCTCTTTGCAGTTATATTAACCAACATTAGGTAGAAACATGTGGTGGTGCCTCTAATATAAAATTAATACCTTCTACTTTTAGCAACAAAGTCCCTCAGTTGCTTAGGGAAACCCAGGAATTAGGGAGCTAATTAAATCTAGTACCTCCTTCCCCCTTTTATTTTCACCTGAATGGAAGAAAATTGTGTACCATAAATGCTAAAACCGCCTGTGATCTATATTGGAGTCTTGATAGTAAGAAGAGAGAAACTATCACTAAAGCATTTATTCTCCTTTTTAGAGGTTCTGTTTTTATTATACGGTATGGTTCTTTATTGTATATTAATATTAATGGAGTGGATGCCACTAAATTCACAGCATATTCATATCATTTCAGCCTGAGTGGAAATGAAGGCAGGTGAACTCCGGCCCTTTAAGGGAGCCACAAAAAAACAGTACTGAGTGGCAGAGGGATGATTGAATTTGCCAATAGAGTCTGTTGGAGGCTTGCTAATTTAGAGAGGCATTTTCAAATATCACGGCGACTAGGATATTCCCAGGGGAGTTCCCTTGGGCACAGCAAGTGGATCAGGATTTAAATGATATTATTTTTAGAACGATTTGCAAAGGAGGATGAAAAAGTAAATAGATGATTTCACAATTAATACTGTAAGTACAAATTATTCAAGTCCCATTTGTGTTTGTGGGAGAAGCAGCCCAGCCCTCATCTGTGTCTTGCCCTGCAGGGTATGAGGGAGTTAAAAGGAAATGATCCCAGAGAAGAGCAGTGAATTTGTCTAACAGCTTCCCCATTAAATAGTCAGGCTTTGATCATTACCCTTAATAACTCTGCCCCCTCCCTCAGGCACATATCTCTGCAGGCTGGTTTCCCCAGGTTGCTTCTCTTCTAGTCCCGTAATTGGAATTGATAACCGACCATCATACAGAGACCAGGGACATTTGTCAAATGCTGTCATGTTTATAGAATCAGAAATGGACGCTACTCTTGGATTAAAATTAATCCCACAGAGAGCTTTAGACGTTGGATCCTCTGAGGATAGTCCCTCCAGAATGGACTTTTCTCCTCTCCTAGTTATGAATCCTTATAGCAGGTTAGTCTAGCGCACCTCATTCATTTTGCACCAAGAGAAATGAGGCCCAGAAAGGTGATGTGACCTGTCCTTGCTAATAATGTAATTTGTTGGGCACAGAGAGAGGATGAGCCAGCTGTCCTCTCCCTGCCTGGCATGGCCACCAACTGACACCATTTCTTTGTGATTGAGTCATTTTCTCAAGGTTAGGGGATATGTTGGGGCTGATTTGTGAATGGGGACATGGTTGTAGATGAGTTATTCTTTTCAAAATAGTGCCTTTTTTGGACAGCCTCTTCCCTCTGGCCAGTCTACGGTGGAGGCCCTTTTTGATGTAATCAGCCAGGTGTCCTCAGAGGAAGGCTGTCCTGGTCCTTCATTGAATGAGCATTTCCCACACATGGTTTTCCTTAATGAGCCCAACACGTCTGTGATTAGCTAGCTCTATTATACACAGGAGCCAGTGAGAGCCAGAGGTGTTAAAACACCTTGCCAAAAGCACACAGCTCCTTAAAGGGGGGACTGGGATTTGAACAAGGGTCTCTGTGATGCTAACACCTCCATCCCCAGCCAATATTCTGTGTTAATGTGGCCTCATCTGAACAGCTCATGTAAACTATATGCAAGGCATGATTCAAACTGTTTGGAGTGAGGGCTACCTGAGGTGGCATTTGCTGCCTGCTAAGCCCTTCCCTCTCTTTCTACCTCTGATGTCCCAGCCCAAGTTTGAGTCTTCTCCTGCCCCACATCGCTAGAGACCAGAACATCTGTCCTGAAATCACTGCTCCCTCCAGAACAGGTTTTTCTCTTCCGAGTTATGAATCCTTAAAGCAGTTATTGTTCAAAATGGACACCTGAATTCTGTGAGGGTTCTTTGGGTCATTCTCAACCTGAACTTGGGTGTGCCCTGTGGACTTCACTGACCCTTTGAGAAGGAAACCACCATCGCCTAGATGGAGTTTCTGAAATAGAAGGCTGTTACTCCCACTGCAGAGGGAGGTAAAAGAAAGCCTCTTTATTCTAGACTAGAGTCTTTGGGAAGATAAAAGTGAAAGGCATCATTTCTTTGAAGTAGAGGGAAAGGTTTGTTTACTTTTATTGCTGTAGCCAGTAAGTGAGGTGCATTTTCTTTTACAAGGAGAAAAAAAGGTTGGTTTAAAAAAGAATGAACAAGTCAAAGAAAGAATGGATGACTAGGAGAGAAGCTAGAGTCCCATGGATTGATGTTTTCAAATTTGTCATTTGCAAACTGAACTCTAAAGAAGATGAGGTTGGTTCTCCCTCAACTCCCACAGCCAAGGCTGAGGTACAAGGGTGAGGCTGGCGAGTTCAGGCTGCTTGGTGTGTGCTTTCTGCCTTGTGTGCCTGTGGGATGGAATGCAGTCATGTGCTTTGTGGCTACAGTTTTGCAGTCCTGGATTCAGGACCTTTTCCTTTCTTTACCTCTCTTGCACGCATGTGCCTATGTGCATGCATTCACAAATACACACATTGCACTCTCACCCAACTTGTTGCAAAAGTGTCTGTTCAGCAGGCTACTTCACAGAGGGCATACATTTCCATGAGCAGCTGTAGTTTAGTTGAAGAACCAAGAGTGTCTGACCAATGGGAGTACAGATTTGGCCATGAACTTCATCTGGCCAACCAGCTCCTGTGGTATGGATTTATACTTACCAAATTGTGAAAGACTACAACACTAGAACTTTTATTTTTAAAATAATAAACATTTTAATGATCAAGCAGGAAATGTTGAGCCAGTAGGAATGATTAGGACCCACAGGGGCATTTGGTTCTGAGTTCAAATTCCATAACCTGAGTTTCTGACTGTGGTCTTTTGGACAGTTTCTCTGTCCAAGTTCACTTTCTCTTTTCTAGGAAAATAGCACCTACTTCATAGGGTCCCTGGGGTCATCTAGCAGAACATCTGAGGCTGATGCTCATATGGTGCAGTCCCTTGTACTTTCTGCAAGAAATTAACAACAGATTGTAAAATAAATAAATAAACAAATAAATCTCATAGACTTAAGCTATTTTAAAGTGATAGTGCATAATTAAGCTCTGGAAAGTTAATATCCTTGTAAAATGACCAATTATTTCTATCTCACTAGTTAAGGTATTGTCTTGCCTGGTCTTTCTGGTGAAATCCAATCAGTCCTTCAAGCTGAATTAAGGAAGAAAAAGGAAATCCTTTAAAAATAAAAGTCTAGCCAAAACCAGTTTGGCTCAGTGGATAGAGCGTCGGCCTGTGGACTGAAGGGTCCCAGGTTCGATTCTGGTCAAGGGCATGTACCTGGGTTGCGGGCACATCCCAAGTAGGAGATGTGCAGGAGGCAGCTGATCGATGTTTCTCTCTCATCGATGTTTCTAACTCTCTATCTCTCTCCGTTCCTCTCTGTAAAAAATCAATAAAATATATTTAAAAATAAAAATAAAAGTCTAGCAAATCACTCTGTAGCTCAAAACCAATGGCTCATTTCAGTCAGGGAAAGAACTTTGTTATTGATAATGTCCCACAAGGCTCTGTGCAAGCAGATCTTCCTCCCCCCAATTAAAGTGACCCTTTGCCCTTAACTTTCAGCTCCCTGCCTTCATCACTGTTCTTCTAACATAGGCATTCTCCTGCTTGGGAACTTTTGTACTTGTCTTTCAGCTGACTGAACAATTATCTTTCATGTATCGCCAACCCACACTCCCTCACTTCCTTCTGGGGAGGTCTCTGCAGAAGGTGATCCTGTCCACAGTTTGTATTTTTGTAATCACCTTTTATGAGGGTCCATTTCTGACCTTGTGCCTGATTCTGAATTCCCCTTTAGCTCCATTTATCCCTGGCACCTACAAGTCTCTATTCAGAAAGCTTGCTGAATAAGCAGGCTGGAAGAGTGTAAATACATGTAGAATTATTCCATATTTCAGAACCAGAAAGGCCCATGGACACGGGTGGGTGCATATGTGAAATAAACACTGGCATGAATCTTAACCTAGAATTTAAAATGGAACTTCATTTGAGCTTCAGGATGGGCTGCCTTCAACTCTCTCAAAGGGATAGATAAATAAATACAAAGGTTGATTCTGATTCTATGTGATGGTGCATCTTATGCTGCCTGGGGACATTCGCATTGATATGCATTGATATTATTGTAAGATAGAATACTTGTGGAGGATCGGTATATCTTCTAACAATAGATAATCAAGTAAGGAGAGTAATTGAATGGTTGAGCTTAGATTTCCACTAATGCAAGTGTGTAATGGGATTGTGGTGGTGGCTCTTGGCTGAAAATAGATGGCTGTAATTGACGAGTTCAAGTCAGACCCTACTCTTCTCACAGTGAGTATGTGTGTACACAGTCTGCGGTGTATATGAGTGTGTCCATCTCTGTATTTACTTGTCTGTTTATTTATATGCAACCAAAGTTCAGGAACATGTAATTATAAATCTTTAATACCTGCCTCTTCTTCTTTCTCTCCCAATTACTCATTCAATGAGTAATGGTACCTGCTGTAAGAGCTCTCACCCTACGTCCACTGTTGGCACCACTTCCTCTAGAACATGAACTTTCTCTCACTTATCCCATTTTACTGAAGGCACCAAAAAAATAATCGGCTCACCCTTATTAAATCAGTTCTGTAAAAACATGTCATGTTGTATTTTAAAGTAACAGCATCACACTTATATTTAACGTAGTGTATAAAAGGTGCTTAATGATACTTGTTCCCTGAATGGATAAATCGGTCCTGTGCTGATAGATGTGAAACACTGTGCTAGGCCCTAAAAGGCATTTATTATCAGAAAGAAGATCCTTTGTCTCCCAGGAGCTTGCAATTCTGTTGTGGAGGTAAAATATAGTCTCCTGACGCTGTCTAATTCAATATATAGGTTGTAAGAAACAGCATGATTGCCATAATTGTGTTGTTGCAATAGCCAAGGCCTCTGGGCTGTTCCATGGAGGATGACAGTAGAATTAGAAGGGAAAGAAAGGGGCAGTGTGGTGGAACAGCAAGCGCCCTGTGCAGCTCCGACTTGCCAAAGCAGTGGGTCCAGGTAAAGAATGAGTGATAAGAAAATGTGAATTTGGGTCGATTCATCCTGTCCAATGTTATTAATGAGAGCTTGGGCTCTGGAGCTCTTGGTCTTTTCTGAGCAAGAAAGGGGCATGATGGAGTCACCATTTTAATAAGATTAATATCTGGCCACTGAGAGCAGTGTGGATTGTCTATTGACAAAGCCCATTTTTTGCATGAACCTGTGAATAAATATGATAGGTGATTGCCAATGTGATTAATCATCAACTCCGAGGGGTCAGATAAGCAGGTAAATGAAGGGGGCTCATCTTGAGGTTAGCACAGTATGAAGGCTCAAGTTCAAGTGTTATGCTTGAGAGAATTATTAATGCGGGAAGCTTCAGTGGACACAACATTAATTTTTCAAGCAGAAGTAAATTTCTCCAGCGTCTATATTTTTTTGTTTCTAAGTGAGGCTAATAGAATATAAAAGAGTGCTTGGTTCCAGATTAAGTTAGTTATTTTGTTTTGGGTGGGGGTGGGGCATGATTTTAACCCTTTCAATATTCCAATAGTGTTTAGAAACCCTATGAGACAGTCTGACACAATAGAAAAAAAACAAAACAAAACAAAAACAAAAACAGACTCCACAAGCAGCTGCCTCTGTAAATGAGTGAGAACCCTCTTTACTGGTGATCTTGGGTAAGTCACAACTTTAGCTCAATCTGCAGCAATTAATCCCCTCATCATGGGGTCATTATAAGGATTGCATATATGGAATGGTATATATAGAATAATTAGTCCTTTTAACATGATAATGATAGTTAATATTTGCCTACTATATGCCAGACACAGTGCTTAGACTACAAGTTCATTGTCTCAATTAACTGAACGGATACTTGAGTAAAGTCTTAGATTTACTTCACCCCCGCCCCCATGAGAAATGTGTCCCACAATGAGAATTGTATGCGTTTTGCTTCTGAGCCATGGTGCCCATGTGTGCGTGTGTAAATACATGTGTGTGTGTGTGTGTGGGGGGGGGTTGTGCATAAGAGAGGAAAATGAAAGGTGAGTGAAAGCTTCAAGGTAGGCTACAGGGTAAGGGACCACTAAGAGGTTCATTTCCAATCAAATCATGGGCCAGTTTACATGACACAACAGGCTTTGCTTTTGGTTTCCCCATTTATTTCTTGGTTAAACACTGATGGCAGTAGCTGGCTTTTCTTCCCTGTCCACCTGGTTGGAGGCTGGCTTCTCTAATTGAATCATGCCTGCTGTAGAATTAGAATATCTGTTCCCTGAGGGTTTTGTTTCTTTAGTGCCCAGGTTCTCATTTGGTTTGTTTGATCCTTTTTTTCTCTCTTGTAGTGTCTGTGCTAAACCATTCCTAAGCTTTTCTTGTCAAAGGTTTAGTTCACTTGCCTGCTCAATTCTCATCCACGCTGAGTTAAAAGTTCCTTCTAGGCATAGTTTAGTTAGCAATGAATTCTAAAATTCTTGCGTTTAAAGAAATACTTTCTTAGAAGCTTTGGGATTCTGTAAGCTGTATGGTACCCATGGTTTAGGTAGAGTGTCTTTGGCAGCCAAAAGATAAATTTGCTTTTACATAGGACATGATATAGTTTTTTACTGAAGTATATTGAGAATTCCATTTATGGTGATTTTGGCAAATTGCCCAGCTTTGTAAATGTTCCATGTCTCCATATTCTAGCCTTGTTCTTTGTCTCTCCGAGAAGTTCTAAGAAATTATATATATTTGGACTTGCTAGTCAAATGCCCTTTGCGGTCTGAAACTCAAGAAAATCTTATGATTTTTTATTTTATTGTTCTTGGAATGTTTTATGTATCAATATGGTCATATCTTCCAGGTTTATTATTGTGTCCATATAGTGTTATCATATGCCCAGAGTTAACTAAGAACTGATTCACAGATTTATATAACTCATGGAATTTTAGACCAAAAAATCAAGTATAACTTTAGGGAATGTGTAAACTATGAATGGCCAACAGGTTTCATTCTGAATGCCAACTCCGACTGGTACGCTGAAATTCTCTAAGTTGGTTTGACCAGGAAGACTTGCGACTCCATCCAGCCCACATGACCAATTAGTGACACCTGCCATGTGACAAGAGAAAGAATTTCTGCAGTCATGCAAGGGATTCATAACTGCCCCTTTATGAAAGAAAAAACGGAGGCATAGAGAATTTGTATGTCTGGCAAATTTAGAGTGTGGGGTAAATGTGTGTTTACACAGTGGATGGGAAAATGTGAAACACCTATTTTGAAAATAAAATTCAATTTAGGAAGGTGAAGAGAATTAGAAAAGTGATACTTTGGTGAAGTCTTTTGAACTTGGGTCTCTTTACTGCCAATTGAGTGGGCGGTGCTGTTTAGGGGAGGTGCAATGGCACCTGGCCTTGGTGTTACATTAAACGAGGTCCACATTCTGGTTCCTGCCTCCTTGCGCTCCCTTTATCTCAACTCTAAGATTAATTATGGGGTGGATTGATGTGATGTATGTTGATTGACATAAAGCTAAATAAGTGCATGTGGATTATTTCAATAGTAGCAGCAGTAGTAGCTGCTGTTTTCCAAGAATAGGTCAGAAAACTAATGGAAGACATTATGAGCCTGCAAACATTACCAACTCCCTTGGATGTAAGGCTTTCCTTCTTGGAAATGGGGCAGTGGTGGCTTTTGAAAATCCTTTGGGGAAAATGACATAAAAATGAAGTTTTGCTTTTCTATTATTAATATCCCATTTGTCTTTTCTTATCATCTGGTACCCAGATGCTCTGACTCGGACTAGATATATGACTGTAACTATTAAGGTTTTCAAGGAATCTTTATGGTCTCAATGGCATCCCCAGGTGACATCCTTTCATATTTTAGTGATTTCATTAGATCCCTCACCCCTTTCCTTCAGGAATCATCACTTATATTGCAATCTGTGTTACAAGCATATCTAAGCAAGAAGGTGGCTTTTCAGGTTCATGTTCTAACTGATGGTACAAACTGCTGATTAAATGCATCTCTGTCTAATCAAAACATATCTGGAATTTAGCAGTGCAGCTATGCATTGGGCAAACCACGTGATGGAGTTGATGATAATGGCAGAAGGACATAATCCGTCCTTCATCCAGTGGTTCCCAAGTAGGGCAGGACCTCAGAACCTCCTGGAGGGACTTTAAAAAAATATTGCAGTATTTCCTCTGCCCCACTTCCCAAACCAGTGTTCTAAAAATTTGAATGTTTAAAAAAGAAATCCAGAAGGTAATGCTCATGATAGGTGAGGATTGGAGACTTTAGTTCTGGATTTGAGTGTCATTTGATAAAGTGGAAACAAGGCTTGGTTTGGCCCCGAGTTCATTTGCCTCTATACTCTTGTTTTCTTCAAAATACCATTTCAGTGTTTCTCTTATTTCTCTTTACACCGTTTGCGCCACTCTCATGGGGTTTTGTAGCCTGCTGAAAAATGCAGCTGTTTTTACTTAAACAGAAAAGGCAAGGGAGAATTTGGCTTTGTTTCAATGTTGGTGAGTGTGAAGGATTCATTTAGAATATTCTGCTCCTTGGAAATGGCAGTTATTGTTATTCTTTTCATCATCAGGAAACTGGGTGCTGGACAACTGCAGGCAGCTCTCCTGTGAAACAATGGACAGTTCTTGTAAATGATAATAATATGAACAACATTTAATAGCATTTATGTTTGCAGAGTTAACAATTCTATCAACAATTCTATCCTCACAGATTATATTTTATTATCAAAAACATTCCATAGTGTTCCCACTTAGGGTCCTTCCCACCTCTAAAGATAATTCTGCTTTCAAATGGACATATATATTCAAATGATCACATAGAGGCCTCATATATACATAAAATAAAAAATATTACTTTTGTTATCTTTTGTTACTCTCTGTTTATCAAATATGGTTTCCACTTTGACCTAATTTTTCTTCTGATTGTTGTTTAAATCTGCTACCCATCAAGTAGCTAATATGTGAGGTGTGAAGCCTACAACTGAGTATGTCTCTTCATTGCTTCACTTCTCTTTACAGGGGAGGCTGGGGGAAGGTCAAGGGGGAAAATAAAAAGGAGACATATGTACTAAAAAAAATGTATTATGATCCTCTTTTCTAAAAATATATTTTTATTGATTTCAGAGAGGAAAGGAGAGGGAGACAGAGATAGAAACATCAATGATGAAAGAGAATCATTGATCGGCTGCCTCCTGCACGCCCCCTACTGGGGATCGAGCCTGCAACCTCAGCATGTGCCCTTGACTGGAATTGAACCCGGGACACCACAGTCCACAGGCCGATGCTCTACCCACTGAGCAAAACCAGCTAGGGCTGATCCTCTTTTCTATAGTTTAGGAAACTGAGGCCTGCTGAGGTAAGCATTTGTCAAACCAAATAGAAATTTGAACCCATGCTCCTTAACCACAAACCCCTGTAAATCTATTATACATACTTTTTTTTTTCTGTCCCATTTTTTGCTTGAAGCAAAAATACAGAAATTTAATGGTTTACCCTAGTAGATAAAGAACCAAGATTTTGTGTCCCACGGTTAAAAAAACACACACAACAATGATCAAGAATTGGTTTTAGAAAAGTCTTTACTTTGTTTGGTGATAGTCCAGACACTATTGAAAGGAAGCGTGACGGAGGAGGCACAAAGATATCACATATTTTTATCCTTGCCAGATTTCAATAGAAATGAAAAGCATTAAGACCATGAGACAAAATCAGAGTTGTGGGGGCGGGATCTAAATCTTAGGCCCCAGCACAGGGGTAGAGACTTGGTCTCCATCCACAGGCGGTTTTGTTGAGACACGGACATATTTCCCCATTACATAATGAGTTTTCCCTGATGCAAGAACATTTAAGAGATTGAATGAAAGCCTTCAGGACTATTGGAGGTAATTGACTGCCAAAATTCATTCCTTAGAGAAATTATGAGTCAATAGAGTATCAAAGACTTGCACAGATGTGTGAAAAGGAACCTTTCATGTCAACTGCTTTGCATCCTTCATATCCTGTCATTGAAATCCACTTTGAAGCCTCCTTCCAGGAATCAGGAGCACACTTTGTATTGGCATCAGATGTGTGTGTGTGTATATATATATATATATATATATATATATATATATATATATATATATATATTGTATATGCAATGTTCATGTGTAGAAAATATTTTTTTTCCTATTTATAGTTAGTAGCTCCTTATTTTGTAGAGCACAAAAAAGAAATCTCTGTGCTGTCTGCACCAATTTTGAACAGAGCAAATGCTGCTATGATTTAAATCTTTTGTGTTCAAATCTTTTGAAAGCATAAAAATGATAATAATAAAAGTATACATGAATGGAAATGTGCAAGGTAAAAGAACAATGCAAACTCAACACAATATGATATCTTTAAGCCCAGATGAAAAAATAGTTTGCATTTCTCTTTATAGCTTTGGTAACAGAAACTTAAGAACAAACATCCATCCTGACTTTCACTAAACATCTCATCCCTTGATGCCAAGTATATTATGTTCATGCAGGTCCTCTGTAGTCAAGCCTATAAAAAGTTATTGAAATGGAGAGAGACATATAGAATAAGTCTTTTGCAAGCACAATTGAGGGTATTAAGAACCAAAGGAAGTCAGAATTTCAATTTGCTTTCTATAACCTAGACCTTTGCATTTAAAAAAATATATAACTCAAGATTCAAGTGGAGAAACAATACCATTTGATTCTTCTTAGTTTTGTTACTGACAAATGGCCTTGTTAGTGCTTCAGCTAGATTTTCTTATTTCTTTCAGTATTCACTTTAAGAGAGTCATCTAATTGATTATTTTATATTGGATTGTGGACAGTAGGTCTTTAAACCTAAGCACTACACCCCAAGATAAGAATCCTGAATATTCTCTCTTCTTTCATTCTCCCTTTCTCTTACCTCTCTCTCTCTCTCTCTCTCTCTCTCTCTCTCTCTCTCTCTCTCTCTCTCTCTCTTTCTCTCCCATGTTTCCCTCCCTCCATCATGTATTTTTCCCTAAAGGCTGATTTCTGAAGTGAGAGTTGGGCTGCTGCATCTGTTCCCTACAGGGCATTGATTATAAAACTCCTTCATCTATGAAAGTCGTTTGGAATCCTCTATCCAACCAAGTGATAGGGAAACTGCTTAATTCCCCAGGGGGTGGCAGTGGGCTGTGGGAAAGGCAAAGGGGGCAAGGGAATGATCAAAACATCTGACTTGCAAAAGCCCCTTGAGTGCTCTCTACAGCACCATCCAAACACAGCTGGGCTGCTTCATCCCCAGGGGCCTTCTCAGTGGTGTGGGCATCTCGGGTGCTTGAAACTGACTGCTCCTTTCCAACTGGGGGCGACTCGGGTTGGGGGCAGAGAAGAGGAGGTGAGAAGGCATTGTACTTGACTCTATCCAATAACCTGGAAGTTGGAACAGGGGTGTCCATCCAAACACACACAGAGCAGATGAAGAGACGTGCAGGACTCTAACATCTGTAACTAAGAACATTGATTCAGCAGCTCAAAAAAACAAATCCTCCCCAAAGCATTTCACCTTGAAGTGTTCTCATCTGCAGGAGAGGGAGCCTCATGAGAGGTGCTGAGAGTTCACATGTAATTTTGCATTTGGCCTGGGGCCAGCTGGCCAAGCCAAGAAAAAAATCAGGGTTCAGGCTTCCTTAGGCTTCCCCCTCCTCCCCCACTGCTGAGTGGCTGGAATTGTTTTCCCCAGACAGGGAGACACAGGGAGACGTGATCCGCTTTGAGCCCCAGGCAGTCACCCAGTCACCGGGGCTCCTTTGTTGGCTTCTCTGCTTGGCAGAGGTTTGCTCTGGCTTGACTGAAATGTGCCAGTGTATCCCGAGCTTCCCTCCCCCTGGCACAGCCTTGTCACTGGGGGGCCACTGAGGGCCTCCTGTATTAAATGCTTCCTGACAGGGGCGGGGCCCAGCCACAGGGAGAGATCAAGTGGCAGCCTGCATAGGGGTGAGAGCATTTGCTGAAAGAGAGATGCTAAACCTGTCCATCAGCATCTTTCCCTCCCGGAGCCTGGAGACCAAAACGGTGGAAATGACAGGGAGAGATGGGCTTTCAGGAAGCTCACCTTTGCCTGGCAGTGATGTGTATCAGTTGCAAGGGCTTGGGGGGAGCTGCTGTAAAATGAGGCTGAGCCCCACAGCCCAGGGTCATTGTGTATTTGGAGGAGCAAAGCTGGCACTGTCCATGTCTTTGGGAGAAGGAAACCTAAAGGTGATGGTGACTCAGAGGCTCTGGCATCATAACCTGTGTGTGACGGTGCAGAGGGGCATCCAGTGCAGAGGGGCATCTAGTTCTAAGGCTGCAGTAGACACTGTTGGTAAAAGCTTCGGGCTTTGTTTCACACAGACTTGGCCTTCTCTAATTCGGGGAGACTTGGTCCGGAGAGGAGATGGGAAGAAGATCAGACACCCTTGCTGTTGTCCTGTTCTTCATCCACCCCGTGTATCTGTGTCACTGTTCTCCCTGGCATCCTCGCTGGGAGAAAAGTAAAATAAAGGTTACATTTTGAAGATAAGAGATTCAGGAGAAATTGCCAGATACTCAGAGAAATAAGAACAGCATTAAGCAAAACTGTGAAATAGGATAAATCTATTTTACCACACCCTGTTTGGTGTCTTTGCTTGTTAAATCATGCACTCATTCATTTATTCAAACATCCATTAGTTCACCGGACAAATTGTTGTTGAGCATCTACTTGGGCGAGATCCGCATGTAGAGGAGTCAAGAAGAGTGAAGAAGAAGCAACCAGGTCACTTCCTGCCTAGAGGTTCTTTAAAAACAAATATACAAGCAGGCTAAATGGAGATTGCAGGAAGTGCCATACAAGAAATAAATGAGCTAGTATGGCAACTGGTAACTGGGAGCAGTGGGGGGAAGGGAGGGTGGAGAAGGCTTCTATGAGGACAGGAAAGGACTGAGGACAATGAGCTGCCAAGAGAAGGGGAGAAGGAAAGGGATAGAACATTCCAGGCTCCTAGGTGTTATACGCTCAGATGCTCAGGGGACTGTGTGGCTGGCTGGTGATGTGCCGCGGCCCATCCTTCCCCAGGACCTCAGGTATCCAACTTTGTCTCCATGACTTTCTAACTAGGTTACCTTGGGCAGGTTCCTTCACCTCACACATGTGCTGTTTCTTTGAAAAAAAAAAATGGGGATAATAGAAGCTATAAGCTCCATATTGAATGTTATTTCAGTATCAGATGGAAAACCAGCACAATACCTGGTACTTTACTGGAGCTTAACAAATCTTAGTTCTCCTTTCATTTCTCCACATTTCAATTGAAATTCCTAACTAAGGTATAAGTCGCAACTCTTCCGAGAGACAGTAGTATTTTAAAAGGGGTGAGAAGGTGACATGTTGATACTCTGCCTGAGAAAGGCTGATGTTGGGTGAGGTGACACAGAAGCCTTTCTTGGGCTCTTGAAGTCAAACTTTGTTGACAATTGTCTACAACTTGTTAAGCTTGGAAGTTAGGAATCATGGTTTCCAGCCCCACCATCCTTTTGAAGGTAATTACTAGTAAGTTCAAGGTGGCTCATGCTTGGATGGGGAAATGGCAAAACTGAAGAAGAGCCTTTTCCTTGTAGCAGCTCCCCAGCCTCCTTGTCAGGTCTCTTTCTTCACCTCCACAAGTCCCTCTGCTCCTCCTAAAAGTGCCCACACTGTGTCCCATTGCTGTCCTCAGCTGACTGTCAGTCAAGGCATTAAGTGATGATAGATTCTTAATGATAGTTTTCCCAGTAAGGTTTATACCTGTCTGGCTTAAAGCTCCCACCTTGCACACCTTATTTAAATTTTAAGTGGAAGATTACCTTTTGGGATGAGTTGGAATTTGTTAAAAAACAACAACAACAGCAATCTGTGAGCATAGTCTGTCCTAACAGTAGGACAATGAGAAAGAATTCGCCCTTTTGTGAAAGAAAAGTGAAACATTCCTTTATTCTGATTGAAGACAGATGGTGGCGAGGCTATATATCCTCCTCCTAGAGATGCAGTTATCAGTATCTGATCATTTTGCCCCTTCTCTTCTTCTGAGATAGGAAATAAATGGTTGTGAGTAGTGTGTGTGTCAGTGTGTGTATTTAATGAACTTTTGCATTAGCTGAGATCAGCCTCTTTCTTAAAGTCTAGATTAGATAATATGGACTCCACCACTCAGTATTTTTCAGTACTTTTGGAAATCCAAAGCCCTCTCTAACCAGTTATCTGCCACGTGTCCAAAATGGAAACCATAGCACACACCACTATATTTTGAGTTGAATTAAAATATCATTTTGCAGTGGATATTATAAAAATAAATATATTTCACACAATTTGGGTGTTCTTGATTGAAAATTCTCATGAAAAATGATTTTAAAGTTGGATAAGGACACATATGTAAAGAAAAAAAATCAGTAAAGAAAAAAAATAATTTTTTAAAAAAGCAATGGAGGACTTGCCCAACTATGTTTCAAAAAAAAAAAGTTGGTCTATAGATGCTTATGACAGGCAAATAGCTAACACTACCACAAATTCTTGTGGAGTTTCCATTCTATATGTCTTCTGGATCTTTATTTCAAATCTGTGTGCTATTTTCCTAATCTCTACTCATTTTTTTTTTTTAAATAGACTTTTATTGAATTCAGAGAGGAAGGGAGAGGGAGAGAGATAGAAACATCATGATGACAGAGAATCATTGATCTGCTGCCTCCTGCACTCCCCCTACTGGGAATTGAGCATATGCCCTTGATAGGAATCCAACCTGGGACCTTTCAGTCCACAGGTCAATGCTCTATCCATTGAGTAAGACCAGCCAAAGCTCTACTCATTTTTTTTCCTTTGGTTATTTCTTTGTTTCCTCCTGGTATCAGTCCAAATATTGACCACAGTCCCTTCTCAATTCCTTTTTTCTCCCTCTGCTCCCACTCGAAAGAGACAGCTTGTGTAGAGGATGTTATTGACCACGAAGGAGTAAAAATAAGAATGGGATACATTTGAAATCTTGATATTTAACATTATTCCTCCAAAACAGCCCCTCAGTTCTTTCTCCTTACAGAGTCCTCAACTTCCTTGGCCCTATGAGCCAACTTAACTCCACTATACACACATCAGCAATTCTTACTGTGTCCATGTACTCTATGGGAGGACAACAGGTGCATCCAAGAACTATCCCAGGACAACTGGGATGTCATGTCACCCAAATAGCATATGTATAGCTCAGCACTCTACTTATCATCTGATTTTCCCCTCTGATTCTCCTTGTTACTAATATGCTCTGGCTGCAATCCAGTTTCTACATTGTTCTTAACTCGAAGCACTGTCTTCTTTTAGGGATCCATATTATTGCATTTTTCAGAACTCTCCAGCATTTAACGTTTGACCCTCCTTAAGGACGTTGGCTTGAACTGCTGCTATCCCAAATTCCACTCACTTTTAGAATGATATCCAACCTCAAGCATGTGCATGAGGTCTAACATCTAGCCCCAGACCAGGGATGGGAGGGGAGAAGAGGAGGGTTAGGAAGGGATACAATATTGGCCTTTGCTGAACATTCCCCTTTTCAAAATGCAAGCACTTCAAACAGCGTTTCTTTTTTTTTCTCATTATTTCCCAACCTTTCAATGAACAACAACAACAACAAGCTACACAGAGTTTCTGATTGGTTTTGTAATGAGATCTTTAGCCTAGCTTGATCATGTTGTGGAAGCCACTTTCCAGGCCATAAACTGCGAGAGAGAACCGAAGGTCTTAAAAGCACACACCTGAACAGTGGTGGGCCTCTCAGTAACAGAACCTTCCTCCCTGTCCCCAGGTGGCAGGTTACATGAGGTGACTGATTATTACAAGATAAGCATTCGGATCTGCAGACTCAGCTGCTTGGTATATTTCTGGGGATGTGAGAAAAGAAGAAAAAAATTGAATGGCTTGTTGTTTTTTTCCCCTAATGGGGACTCCTTGGTAATTTCATTATTGATAATTACAAAGAAGAAGGCACTTAAATGCAAAAATTAATGTCCAATTTGCCTTTTAATGGCCTGAAGCAAATCTGATGGCTATTGCAATCCAATGAAATGACTATTTTAGGAGAGAAAAGCACACCTTGATTAAATTCCTTCTGCCCTTACCCCAGTAGGTGCATCCTTGCTTTAGCCTGGTTGTTACCAAATTTGCAGAGTTCATTTAAAAAAACAAATTAATGTTTTAATGATTTTTTTCTTCTATTTATAAAGCTAACATCCTTATTACTAGGTGGTAACATGTCGCGATTAAAAGCTCAGGTTCTGAAAACAGACCTCCTGAGTTCACATAGCTGTTGTGTCCGTTGATAGACTTCTTAACCTCTCTAGGCCTCATTTTGCTCATCTAGAAAATGGGCATAATATTTGGACCTATCTCTTAACATTGTTATGAAGATTAGCTGAGTCAATACATGTAAAGTCCTTAGAATAGTACTTAGTAAGGGTTTAGTACATGTTAGCTAAAAATAAAATTTTAGAGCGCTGTGAAAATAAAGAGAGCAATCAAACAAATACATGTATCCACCCAGAGCTGAGCACACTTAACATTTGGAATGTCTTCATGTTGCCTATTGTGTATCTGTGTGTTTGTGTACCTGTATCATCATACTATAAAAATGGCTGTATATTTCTCTCTTTTTAACTAAAAACGTGTCATTGAGCATTTTTCATGTGATGAAAATTATTTTTATACTTTTGGGCTGCATAACATTCTAAAATAAGAACTTTAGAAAATGATTTATTCTGTGGTACTTAGTATAATTATTTTAATTAAGTGAGGAAGTAGGCCTTAAGTTGAGAACTTAAAAAGAGGTAGACATTCAATCAAGTTTTTGTTGCTTTTTAATTTCTATGTACCCTAAAGAATCCAGAGGTAATGTTTTTTTCTTCCCTTTTTTTTTGTCTTTTGTTTCCTCTGGTGCTGACAGCAAGGTGGTTAGTGAGCTTTCTATCTCGGAGTTTAGCCCAGAATGGATAAAGCAATAGCGAGAAGAGAGGAACATACTTTGAGAAGATGGACATCATAATATCTATCTCATAATACTGTTATGAAGATTAAATTAAATAAGTCTGGCATGTAATGGGCTTAGCCTAGTAAGTGTTTAATAAGTTGTAATTAGTATTGTTATTATTAATAATTTTTAGTTATTGCTTTAGAGACTATATTTTAAGTGCCTCCAAATTAATAAGCAGAAATAAATTTAAACATTTTGATTTGCTTCATTCGGACTTGGTTAGCCCTTCTCAGAAGAGAGAGAGAGAAATATCAAAGAATGGAATTTCCCAAGGATTACATTTCCTCAAATTGATGGATATTCCAATCCCTCTTATTTATTGTCTACCACTTAGAGAAATAGAGAGTTAGAAACATCGATGAGAGAGAAACATGGATCAGCTGCCTCCTGCACACCACCTACTGGAGACGTGCCTGCAACCAAGATACATGCCCTTGACCGGAATCGAACCTGGGACCTCTTGGTCTGCAGGCCGATGCTCTATCCACTGAGCCAAACCGGTTAGGCTCAAATGCATTTTTACTTTAATGACCCATTTCATAGTGCCCCTCACAGATTTTAGGTAATTGAAAATTATTTGGTGTAATTATTATGTAATTAGTTACAGTTTATTTCTAAGGTGTCCTTCTTATAGAAAATGTCAAATAAGAGCTAAGAGATTGTGATACATCTATCTGTCCATCTATCCATCATCCATCCATCCATCCATCTACTTGTCTCTCAATCATCTAATACTAGAGGCTTGTTGCATGAAGAGATTCATGCAATAGGCCTTCCCTTTCCCTGGCTGCCAGTGCCGGTTTTCCTCCGGCACCCGGGACTTAGGCCTTCGCTCTGGCCTGGAGCCTTCCATTCTTGCTGCTCTGGCCCGAAGCCTTCCATCCTCGCTACTCTGGCCCAGAGCCTTCTGTCCTCACTGCTCCGGCCTGGAGCCTTCAGTCATCGCTCTGCCTCTTTGCACCTATGTATGCAAATTAACCGCCATCTTTGTTGGGTTAATTTGCATACTCTCCCGATTGGCTGGTGAGCGTAGCGGAGGGACAGTCAATTTACATCTTTGTCTATTATTAGGCAAGATGTTCATATACACACATGGAGACAGAGATTCTCAATATTGTTACTAGCTAGATGTGGCTAAAATGATTAATGTCATGTATCTCATTCTGTTACTGTACCTACTTATAACTTCACATTCTGAGGCCTTATGTTCCAGTTTTACCTGGCAATGCCTTGGGGTCCTGTCTTCTGCTGCTGGCACACCATATTCACTCGGTGATCTTTTAATGGACACATCCAGGGTGCTTGCTAGATGCATGGGTCTAGATCTTTGTGTCTGTGACTTCACCCTTAAAGAATTTCTTAGTCTCCACGGGAAAGTAGACAAAGTAAGCAGGTGCTTAAAGTACCACTAGAGGCCCGGTGCACAAAATTCATGCACTGGGGAGGGAGTTCCCTCAGTCCAGCCTGCACCCACTTGCAGTCTGGGACCACTCGCTCCTTATTGTCCACCCTGCTCACTACTCCCTAATGCTTGGCTGGCTCACTGCTCCTTAGCACTGCCACGGAGGCAGGAGAGGCTCCTACCACTGCCACTGTACTCGCCAGCTGTAAGCCCGGCTTCTGGCTGAGCAATGCTCCCCCTGTGGGAGCACACTGACCACCAGGGGGCAGCTCCTGAATTCAGCATCTGCCCCCTGGTGGTCAGTGTGCATCATAGGAACCAGACATTCTGGTTGTTCCACCATAATGGTTGCATAGGCTTTTATTATATAGACTAGAGGCCTGGTGTACAAAATTTGTGCTCAGAGATCTCCTCAGCCCAACCTGCACCCTTTCCAATCCGGGATCGCTGGCTCCTAATCGCTCACCTGCCTGCCTGCCTGCCTGCCTGGTCATCCCTAACTGCCTCTGTGTGCCGGTCTGATTGCCCCTAACTCTCCCCCCTGCCAGCCTGGTCGTCGCACACAGCCTGCTGTTCAGTAGTTTGGTCATCCCTCACTAACTCCCCTGTGGGCCTGGTGGTCATAGATAGCCATCTTGTGAGGGCATGAGGGTTGCATATTACTTCTTTATTATATAGGATGTGATAAGTTACAAACAATGCAGGTCAAGAAATGCATGTTGTTTGAATATTTTCCTTCTGGTCTTCTACTTTGCTAGGTATTTTACTAGGATTATTTAATGTAATCGTCATTGGTGCTCTAGGTGGCAAATTTATTTTGACTGTAGTGATATGAAAACTAAGCCTCAAAGAATGTATGTGTGTCATGGAGGTCCCAATGGGAAACTAAACAGCTGGCACATTCAAATTAGTACCAAAGCATGTTTTTTCAAAGGTCTGGTGGTTTGGTGAGCCACAAGATTTGGTGCAGTAAGTAACCTGGGGCTAGTGTAAGAAGAGCTGTCACTATTTCTTTTTTAAAAAATTGTTTTTATTGATTTCAGAGAGAAAGGGAAACGGAGAGAGAGATAAAAACATCAATGATGAGAGAGAATTATTGATCAACTGCCTCCTGCACATCCCCTATTGGGGATCGAGCCTGCAACCTGGGTATATGTCCTGACCTGGAATTGCACTGTGAACTCCTGGTTCATAGGTTAATGCTCAATCACTGAGCCATGTTGGCTAGGCGAGATGTCACTATTTCTAGGCCTGGAGAGATTGAGAGAGGGAGAGGTTACTGGTTCCCAGAAGGAAAGAGTTATGCAGAGACAGTCTCCTTAAGAGCAATGTCATTTATTTGAAGATCACAGAGAACCCAGCTGACCTCACAGGATGGAACCAGGGGAGTATATGGCCTGCCTGCCCTCCCTTCCCTCCTTCTAATCTCCTGCCTGTGTCTCCTATTGGATAACAAAGGTGCCCATGGATTCCATAGTTACAGCCCTTGTCCAATCAGGGTAGAGAGTGGAGCTGGAGGGGCAAACATAAAACACGCAGGGCATGTTGATGTTTGCAGAAGACCAGACAGTAGTTTAACGGTGGGATAATTCATCAATCCAAAATGTATTCTAGAACCTTTCCAGCTTACTTATACCTTAAACTGAAATGGCCATGCCTGCTCTTGGTGGTTCCCAGCTGCTGTAGTTTTGTAATATTACCTAACCATGTGCACCAGTGTTTGCAGTCTTTCCTTTGAGTCATCCTCATGTTGTATTCTCCCTTCTGCTCATTTCGCAACTGCTCTCTCATCTACCTTTTAAAAACATCCAGCTTAGGTGGGCAGAACTGGCACAAACTCTATCCAAATGTGTTTTTCAAGTGAATCCATTAGCATTTCCATATTACTTGGAGGCTCACTTTTTCTTCTCTGTTCTTTTCCTGCCATTGGGAAGCACAGTGTCCAGATGATGATGAGATGACTTGATGGCCCATTGAACTCATGCTGTTTGTGATGTTCGTAATAAAATGCTGACTTATTAGTTCATGAAACCTTAGGCTCTTATCAGAATTTTACCATTTATCATAACATCCATTTTCTACTTCCAAGCTTGGACTGCTTCCACTGCTTTATATTTATCAAAATGGAAATCCTTATTCAAATAGCATCTAAACATTTAATGCACTTCAGTAACCATCAACAAAGCACCTACACTGTGCCAGGCTCAATTCTAAGAATAAACATTTAGGGGACATTCAATGGGGAAAAATACAGACAATGATCTCTATTCTTGTCAAGTGAAAATGGAAAACAAAAAAATACACAGAAAGGAATATGGATTATAAAGAACGATTGAGTGAGATAAGTGCTATATAAAAAGGAAAACTAGGGCTGGGAGAATAGTGGTGGGAAAATATATAGCATGAAATTTGGACGAATTGCTTAGAGAAGACCTTATGAGAAAGTGACATTTAAGCAAAGATCAAGAAGAGATGAGGAAATAAACTCCATGGATATGGGAGAAGATGGTTCCAAGCAGAGAGAATGGGCAGGAGCATGCCTGGCTTGTTCAGGGAATGCCATGGAGCCCAGTGTAGGGGGGAGGGAAGTTGGATTTAAAGATAAGAAGGTAAGACACAGGGATCCTATGAAGGTGTTAAGACCATTGGAAGGACTATGGTTTTTACCCTAAGTGAGATGGGCAGAGAGTGGTGGGCTTTGATCGAAGAGGGTCCTGATGTGACTTATATTTTCAGTATGTTTTCTCTTTTTTGTTAAGAATGGATTATAGCAGAAAAATGCCAAAACTGGGAGACATTAAATGATAAAGTATATGTTCTGCAAAGAGCACTTTGGAAAGTAGAAGAATCAAGATAGGATATAAAGTTGTCTTTTAAAACTCAATCTAATCCTATTATTCTCCTGCTTAAATGTCATATGCAGCTTCCTTCACCTAGCACTCACACATTGATTCATTCATTCAGCTAGTTATTGAAAAAGGTTCCTAAGTGGCCACCATGTGCCAGGTACTGTGCCTGATGCTGGCAATGAGCCGGTGAACAGACACACCCAGCCTGCACCAGTGAGCTGGCATTGTCACAGGGAAGACAATTCAAAAGTATCCCAGTGCCTTCAGTATGGAGTACCACTCAGTGTAACATCTTTCTACATGTGCAGTCTTTCTACATCACTGGACATTCTCAAAACATGCCAAACCTACACTTTAAAACCAGGAGAACTTGATTAGACTCTTCTTACCTGAAATAACCTTCTCCCACCCCCATCCTGCTTTTCCACCAGGGAACATCATCTGGATTATTATGCCATCTCATTCCTTCTTGAACTCCCCAAGCAATGTACTTATCCTGCTGGCATAGCTCTTATAGCGTAACAATAGGAGCTGTGTGTGCGAGGGTCTTCATTGGTATGCTGGGAGCTTCTGAGGACACCTTATAGCCCCAGAATCTAGCTCAGGGCAGCTGAATTCGTGTGTATAAGGGTGACAGGGTGAGGTGTTTTGGGAGTTAAAAATGAATTCAGTAACTAAGGAATGTTTTGGGGGAATAAGAAAGGACCACTCACAACAATTAGAGAGCAGGAGACAGTATGTAATCAAGGACTGAAATGCTGCAAACTATACACCAATGGGGAGGAGACCTTGTGTTCTGGAAGCTTTAAACGAGGCAGCAGTGCTTTTGGATTTGTTAGGTTCTTGAAGCGCATTAAGGAAACCTTTGCATTTAGTGTGTCTGTAGGAGTCCTGAAGGGCCAGAGTTGAGGTATCCAGATGGTGAGAAATTGCCATCGTTTTGTAGAGGAAGAGGTCCGTCTTGAGTTTGAGGATGCCTTGATGAGACAGTCTCTAGCACCCCTTAAAAAATGAGTCTCTGGTCTTGAATTGCTTCCCTCTGTAGCGTGTCAGCTTGCTTTTGGACAGTATTTTGTCTGGGTAGAAGAATTCAGCTCTGACTTTGACCAAGTGGAAGACATCCCAAGACAATCAGGACATGATCTCAGGTTTTCCTGGAAGCCTGCATGTCGATTTAAGACAGCAAAACAACCATTGACCTCTTTTTACCAATTTTTCTATGAATTTTGAAATCATTTGGAATGTACAGACAACTTTCTGAATTTTCATTTAATGGTAAATTTAGTCGGTCACATTAAGGTGCTTGCTTTGTGGGCAAACAGCATCATGTAAGTTCAACGCAATCAAATCTATTATGCGAGTCCCGGTTTATGGTGTTAGTACTTGCGGTGGGCAAGATGTAGTTCTTTGAAAGATGATAAACTAAAATTTTCTTTCCTGGAAATGGTAAGCACTAGATATATTTATGCAGTGTCCCTTTCTAACTATATTCTATATCATCAATCTACCTATCACTTTTTACATAATTACTGCAGCAAGTTATTACAGAAGGAAAGGAGATTTGAGGTTGAAAATTACAGATTTAGTACCAACCCTCTCCCAAAATAGCTCTGTGACTTTAATCAAAACATTGGATCTCAGTTCCTTCTACTTTGAAATGGAAATATTACTTAGGACTATCTGACCTGTCCTCTGGGATGATCAAGTAAGCTAATGAGTAGAAAAATGCTTTATAAACTGTAGTGCAAAAAACCCATCGGTTATTGTTATGACTCTTGTACTTTTTCCTTTGTCTCTGTGAACAGTATTGTCATGTGATCTGACATTAGACTGCTGTTATGGTTATAGCATAGGAAGAAAATTAAACACTCGTGGGACTCTTCCTGTGGCTCCTTCATAAACATGACTTCATATTGGAAAAATTTAAATCTCTCTGTCTCTCTCTCTGTCTCTCTCTCTCTCTCTCTCTCTCTCTCTCTCTCTCTCTCTCTCTCACACACACACACACACACACACACACACACACATGCATATACACACAAGTACACTTGCTACAATACCCCCTTCAGTTTCATTGTCAGCCTTCTAATAGGGTTTGGTGACAATTTTGAAAAGGATTATCTCCTTTTTCTTCAGAATTCTAAGATAAATCAATTATTCTAGTATTAAACAATAACGTGTAGATATGGCTTCTACACGTTAAAGTAACTCCTGGTTTATAATTTCATTTAAATCATCACACCTAAGGTTTGTAATCAAGGCCAGAAGACATTAAAAGCAAGTTCACATTGTGTGCCTGCAATCGTTTATTCATGTGTGAGTTAAGTAATGGGTTTTAGCTTTGTATTCCTCAGACACTAGAAGACATTAACCTTGTCAGTGGATTCTGTGATCAGTACTTAAAATAATACAATCCACTTTTATTGCATTTTTACTGTGTGTCACCCAGTGTGCTAACACCTTGCAAACATCATCTCTTAATGCTCCAGTCAACACTTTAGGGTAAGTACTATTGCTCCCCAAATTTGGGGAGAAGGGGTTGAAAAAAAAACAAAAAGGTTTGGAAGAGGATGCCACTTATACAAGGTCATGCACTTTGTAAATAAGCAACCTGAACTAGGATTCTCTGAACTCGGGACCTCTGCTTTTAACTACAATACTTTCCTGCCTCCTAAATGAAAGAGAGGTAACATATTCTACCAATGTTAGCATCCACTGAGTGCCTTGGTTTACAAATATATGTGGTCAAGTTTCCCATCAGCAACATTTGACCCAAACCATGATGCATGTATGGAGAGGGTGGCAAAAGCAATTTTCTATTTTTTAAAATATATTTTTAATGATTTCAGAGAATAAGGGAGAGAGAGAGAAACATCAATGATGAGAGAGAGTTATTGATTGGCTGCCTCCTGCACACCCCCTGGGTTGAGCCCACAACCCAGGCATCGAACCGTGAACTCCTGGTTTGTAGGCTGACACTGAACCACTGAGCAACACTGGCCAGGCAATAATTTTCTATTTTTACCATGTCAAAGAATCCTTTGCTTCTTCCCTCTTTTTATGGAATGTACTGATGTTCTATAAGTATAATCACCTAGGCACTAAGTTCAGAGATTTGGGTTCAATGATAGTCTATAGACCTTTATAGACACAATTAACTGTACTCCTGGGAAGGACTGAGTTTACAGGATGCTTAGAGTAAAAAAAGCAAACGCAACAACCAATAAATGATTGTTGTTGTTCTTGTTTTGCGTCTTTAAAGCTTGATCATTGTTTCCCTTCAATTCAACCATTCATTAATTTACTGCGTATGATGAGCACCGACCCTCTGCGGACACTTTCCTAGAACCAGGTGATATGACACTAATCAGAGAAGCATGATGCCTCTAACGTTGAAATTAATCAGTAAATTAGTCAGTAAATAAATAGTTGCAATTGTGACGTGTGCTGAAAAGAAATGTCAAAACAGTGTATTCCTTCCCTAAGGCTACCTTAACAAATTACCACCAACTGGGTGGCTTAAAACAACAAAAAATGTATTTCCTCATAGTTCTGGAGACTAGAAGTCTGAAGTCAGGATGCAGGCAGGGTGTGCTCTCTCTGACCTCTCTAAGCAAGGATCCTTCCTTGCCTTCTCTGGATTCTAGTACTTTCTGCAACCCATGGTGTTCTTGGCTTGTGGATGCATCACTAGTCATACAGCTTTCTCCTCCCTGTGTATCTTCACATACTCTTCCCCCTGTGCACATCTGTCTCTGTCCAAATCTTCCCTTTTGCAAGGATCCCTGTCATTTCATATTGGGGCCCACTCTAACAACCTCATTTTAAATGGATTACCTCTGTGGACTCTGTCTCCAGGGAAGGTTACCACTTCACTTCCTTTCCTTTCTTTCTAGGCAGCTGTTTCCATATTCAGAATGTTCCATTGTTGAATGTGTATAGGAAATAAAATATCAATAACATGAAAATAACTCCTGCCAACAGGTGCTTATCATGCGTCAAGCACAATGTAAATTATTTTTAATGATTTTTTAAATTAGTAAATCTAGCAAAAAATAGTGCCCTGTGCACATTTCAGTAGGTGATTCTAATTATTACTAGAATTTCTATTAATAAGTTTTTGCCTGCCTCACTAAACTTAATATCTTAATATTTTAAAGCAAAGCTTAATGCTGAACTTCTGAGTGATGTTATTTTATGGATTAAGTAAATGATACCAACATGTAAAAAGAAAGGATGGAAATGTGTAGAAATCTGTTTCTAATCAAGTTTGTTTGTTGAAATAATTATCAAACTCTACCCAACAATATAACAATTCCTAAAAATTATCCTACAATAGCTTTTTTTCAGTTTTTTTAATGAGCATCTTAACTAAAACATCTAATTTAGCCTTCTCAGAATAAGCTTTGGGGAACAAATGCCAATGTAAATGCTTTGGATAAAGGGAGCCCTGATCCCACTTTCTTGTTATGTATTATTTGTGCCCTGAACATTGGGAAAGTATAGAGCTTATCTATAATAATAAAAATGTAATGTGCTAATTAGAACAGACTTCCGTCCAGATATCCTGTGGGCTAAGTTGGGGCTGCGAGGGAAGCCAGGGTTCCAGGTGCCAGAGGGAAGCTGGTGCCAGCAGTTGGGAGAAAGAAGGCCTACTTGTGCATGAATTTTGTGCATCGGACCTCTAGTTAGCATATGAAGGCCCTGAGAAGTTCTGCAACAAAGGAGTCTCCTTTACTTTCACACGTAATCCCTGCAATGTTTGTAATCACAGACATCCTCTTTAGATTATACCTACTGCACTGTGAACAAAAAACACTCTCATTTTATTTCTTGCTCATGTGTTGGGAAGATAAAGTGAGCCTGACATTTTCTCAGAGGCAGAGTGTAAATTCACAGGTAAACTCCCACTTGGTGGCCACAGGTAGAATGTCTCTTTTCTCATCCCTTGGATTTCTGATTTTTAGAAACAAAATGTCCTTGCAGTAGACCTTGGAGTTCTCATTGCCTCAGTCTAACCGTGGAGACATGAGCATAGCTTCTGTTTGCACCCCAGAGATATTTCAGGAATGTCCTCCATTCTCTATCTCACCTTTCCTCTCATCGTTTCTTTTCTTTTCCTTTCCTCTCTGGTTATTTCCACTGTCTTCCTCTCAATGTAGCTTCACCATGAGGCATATTCCCTTTTAGCCCACCATGCAATTTTGAGGCCTTGATTTAAAATAGGCACTGCAGATGTTTTCCCTAAGTGGGCCCTCTGAAGCATCTCCTTGGGTACACAAGGTTCTTGCCTTTGTGTTTACCACTGGAACAGAGTTAGCATCCAAATTAATGTGCAGCTATGACCGCCCTGGAACAAAGCAGGGATTGTGTGATGACTCATTGGCTCAACTGCTTTACTTCCTTCCAACAATTCCTATGTGTGTGTTGGGCTACAGGAGGATATACACAAATATTCAAAGAAGAATCCAACTTACAATTACCACCACTTTAGGTAGAGTTTTAGCACTATTATCATGCACAGCCCAAATAGGACTCTGTGTTCAATAACACCTTGCATTCAGGCTATATCTGAGACCACTGAATGCATTATATGAGTTGTATTATTGTATTTATTGTAAAGCCACATTGGCATTACCAGTGTATTCTTTACACAAAGAAACTAAATGTGTCCTTTAACTAGTCTAACAATAGCTTGGTCTGCAAAAGGGAAGGACAATTAGAAAGTTCCCAAGCCAAGCCAGTGTGGCTCAGGGGTTGAACATCAACCCATGAACCAGGAGGTCACTGGTTCAATTCCTGTTCAGGGCACGTGCCCAGGTTGCAAGCTCGATCCCCAGTGTGGGGTGTGCAGGAAGCAGTCAATCAATGATTCTCTCTCATCACTGATGTTTCTATCTCTCTCTCCTTCTCCCTTCCTCAATGAAATCAATAAAAATATATTTTTTTAAAAAAGAAAGTTCCCAAATTAGCATCCTAATAATCCAACAATAATTGATGCTCATCAGGGGTTTATTAGAAACAAATGCCTTTCCATATAATTAGTGCCTATAAGGAATGGGATGACGTGTGAATTTCATCAGAGATGCATTTTATATCCTTCTCTTTTAAGTGGGAGACTTGATTTGGTCAAGAGGTTACAGAGTAAGATCCATAATAGGTAACATTATAACTCTTCACAACAGAAAGATAAACAGAACCTCAACTGACAGATGCCTGTTTTCCCCACTATAAGCATAGCACATTGAGCAGGCTTTATCAAACCAACGTATCACATTGCACATATACATATTTCTATGTGCACAATGCGCATACAGTCATCTACCTACCAAAATAAAAAATGTGCACACCTCTATGGTGAAAACTTACTAAATAGTTAAATAAATTTTTCTCAGACAATGTTCATATCTTAGAGGTGAATCTCCCCACCTTTCAAATATTTGTGTAATCAAACTCCATATCATCCTATATAATAAAAAGGTAATATGCAAATTGACCCTAACAGCAGAACGACTGGGAATGACTGGTCACTATGACACACACTGACCACCAGGGGGCAGATGCTCAATGCAGGAGCTGCCCCCTGGTGGTCAGAGCACAACCACAGGGGGAGCTCTGCTCAGCTACAAGCCAGGCTGATGGCTACCAACACAGCAGTGGTGGCAGGAGCCCCTCCCGCCTCCTCAGCAATGCTAAGGATGTCCGACTGCAGCTTAGGCCTGCTCCATGCTGGCAAGTGGACATCCCCTGAGGGCTCCTGCGCTGCCAGAGGGATGTCTGACTGCAAGCTTAGGCCCAATCTCCTGGGGAGCGGGCCTAAGCCAGCAGGTGGACATCCCCTGAGGGGTCCCAGACTGCAAGAGGGCACAAGCCAGGCTGAGGGACCCCCCCGAGTGCACAAATTTTTATGTACCGGGCCTCTAGTCCTATATAATAAAAGGCTAATATGCAAATCGACCAAAAGGAGGAACGATTTGTCACTATGATGTGCACTGACCACCAGGGGGCAGACCCTCAACGCAGAAGCTGCCCCCTGGTTGTCAGTGCACTCCTACAGGGGGAGCGCCACTCAGCCAGAAGCAGGGCTCAGGGCTGGCAAGTGCAGCAGTGGCGGCGGGAACCTCTCCAGCCTCTGTGGCAGTGCTAAGGGTGTCTGACTGCTGGTTTAGGCCCACTCGCCCCAAGGAGCAGGCCTAAGCCATCAGTTGGACATCCCCTGAGGGCTCCCAGACTGTGAGAGGGCACAGGCCAGGCTGAGGGACCTCTTCCCCCCAATGTACAAATTTTGTGCAACGGGCCTCTAGTATACTATAAGAATCAGTCCCCTGGATAGAGTTTTAAAATAATATCTATATGTATATTAATATCTTGTATTCTCCCATGTGCTTTAATTTTACTGTTATAATATTGAAGCTGTTTTCCATAGAAAGAACCGTCAGCCATGTGACTGATAAATGAGCTAGTTAACAGGAGACATGCACTCTTTCAGAAAACCAGGGTCCTACTTAAAAGCTGTCTACATCCCATAAAAGAAAAAGCCTAAATATTGTATAGTCTTAGGATCTTCTATAAATGTACATACATGTACGTAAGTCCATGGGAGTATATACTCATTAGTCTTTATAGCTATTATAAATTAAAATGTTCCATAGCAAAGGTACATTATAACATCAAGGGTGAGAACTGGTCGTGCAGAAATTGAAAGGGAAACACCGAAGTAAACCTGAGACCCAGGGTGACATTACCTCACATAAGGGCAATGGGAAGGTGACGGCTTTTAATTAAAACAGAACTGCTGTGTCGTGACAGCACTGATTCAATTTTGCCTACCTGCCCCGCTCGGAAATTATAGATTTAAAAGATGTAATTAACAGAAAATTAAAGATTCTTTTTCATTCTGGGTTCCTTTCCTCTCTCAGCCCAACTTCTCAGCTGGTGCGAAGCCTTTTAAGTTGTGTTTTAAGCCACAGGAGTGTGGGCCATTAATTAGCCCAGCAGGACCATGATCATGCACTCTGATGGGAGCATCTGACCCTTCCCAGGGCAGGAGCCTCTGGCTGAGTAAAAGGCAGGGGACCTTCGCCCTCTGGGTTTCCAGCTTTAATAAGCTCAAAGAAAGGCCCCTGCCCACTGTGGAGATGTTCAGGGTTCTTTCCTTCTATTAGATGTGACCGGTCCACACAGTTGTGAAGTGGGGTCATTGATGTGCAGCCTGAGGAGGTTTGGACCCCAACCAGAGCAAAATAAAAGGTTCCCTCTACATTGGCCACTGCACATTCCTACACAGAACCCCATTTCTTTTCCTTCTGTCACATGAATCCAATCTACATCCCTTCACCCTAAATTTTAGTCTTTTAATGAACTTGTACATCTTGCCATTTTCCCTCTAAGTAGCCCTTTTTAAAATCTATTTATAGCATATTCATCCTTGCCACGTTTCTCAGTGATTAGAGCGCCAAACCAAGGATTGGAGGGTCTCAAGTTCAATTCCAATCAAGGGCACATACCTCAAGGTTTCAGGCTCAATCCCCGGTGCTGGTTGAGGCTCGTCAGGGAGGCAACCAATAGATGTGTCTCTCGCACATCAATGTTTCTCTCTATCTCTCCCTCTCACTTCCACTCTCTCTGAAAATCAATGGGGGATATATATATATATCCCCCATTGATTATATATATATATATATATATATATATATATATATATATACACACACACACACACACACACACACACACACACATATCCTTAGGTAAGGATTCACAAAACAAAACAAAAAAAAATTTAGTACATATTTGATTTTGCCAAGAGCTTTGAAATAACCTCTGCCCCTCAGTAAAACAAGTTTTCTCTCCAATCATGTTCTGTCTTTTGATTTATTCCAAATCTCTTTGGTAAAGAATATTATGCATAAGTGGGTTTACAGTGAAACGGTCCCCACCTCAAGAAACTGCGCTTTTCTACCTGAATTTGACCAGGGTCCAGTATTAAGCCTCACGCTGTCCTGTTCAGCCCTGGATTTTGCCTTTACGACATTCCCACCACTTCTCCAGAGCATCTTTTGTCATAGAATCTCACCACCAGTGGTTGCTGTGGGTAAACCTGTCCCAAACTCAAAAATGGGGGACTATCTAGGCCTGCCTTCTGTTGGTGCTTTTAAAAATTGTTTCCTTAGTGCCTTGTATTAGTGACTAATTTTCACGTTGACACATTTATCCAAACATAGCATCACATGTTTACAAACATCTCAGCTGGAATTAATTAAATCAAGGGGTATAAAAATAGCTATTAATGATTAGCCTCATCCCATTATTTGTGGAATATGCAAATGAGCAATATTTTCCATTCCCTGCCTTCACTGATACACAGTGCTGCCACCCACTACATCTGCTATACTGTTACGGAAAAATGTGGTTGAAACTGAGTCCATGTACAGCAGTTTTCCCTGTTGCGGGGGCAATTGCAGAATTCTAGACCACATCCTGGGGGAAGAGCTGTAGGTCTTCTGGCCAATGTCCAGGAGCGGTAGAGCCAAGGTGGGCATTACTGGTGAACATACAATGGGAGTAATTTAATTGTACTCTGGGATTCCCCTGTTGAAATGCCTCTTCATTTCATTCATGTGGAATCAGTGAAGTCTAAGGGCTCACACTTCAGGGACAGGATTTGTAGGAGACATTCTGTGAGCCTAGCATGTGGCTACCTGCCCATATATAGTAGATATCCTATAGCAGAAACTTTGACCCTTTTTGTCTGTGGCCCATAATAGAAGTACACTTACATATCAAGCCAGTTATAAACACATAAGTTTATGAGCCAATTATAAACTATTCCAATGTATAATACACTTGGATATGCTCTATTCTATTATCTTTTATTTTATTTTAAATACAGGTCATAATCTGGGAATTGCTTCCACGGCGAACGAGTGGCCCTTGCCTAGTTTGAAAACCATTGTCTTATAGGGTTGCAGTGCTGCAGCTTTCTCAGATCATGTTCATATGTCTTATCCTGTTTGATCATCACAGCTGTCTAACACTGGGGATTTCTTTTAACTTTTGTATGTTAATATTTAATATTCTAAGAAGAAAAGTATACATATCAGAAGCATACATATCCATGACATTTCACAAACTGAACACACTCAGATAACCAGTGCCCACAACAGGAAACTGACAAATGCCCTCACCTCAGATGGTCCCCTGTACACCTCAGATGATCTTAGAATTGTGCCTACCACAATTTGGAATTTTTTTCTATGGGATCCTTCTAAGCAGGTCCCAATAATTTCTATATGCTATTATAAATCAACATCTATTCATAGGATATATTAACTCTAGCAACAACTTACAGTCTGATTCATTTATCATACGCTGAATTTTATAAAATATGCATATTCACATGTACACGGATAAACATATGTAAGATTCTTTTTAACTTCACACCCTATCATAGGACTGGAATCAGCCGCAGTTTAATGTATACACTTGATACCTTGCCACTAAGTCACTTTTCCAGTGCAGATATTTTACAAGCCAATGATTCCTTTAGCAGGGAGTTTATATCACCTTACTCTCACCTTCAATATGAATAAGGAGCGATTCAGAACATCAAAGCAGGTGGTGCTCCTTTTGAAATGCAGCATACTTTGTCACAAACCTTCTGAAAGATAGCTAATCTTTATTAAAATCAAACCTTCAAAATAATGTGAAACTATCTTTCTCTGGGCTTGTATTAGAAAATCTGGTTCAGAATAGATCTGCAACTTTTCATTGGTATAAATATTCTTGCACACAGTAAGGTGGCGTGGGTGTGGATAAGATGCACTGTGCCTTCTGGGAATCATGCCAAGTGGTGACTTCAGGGGACCACTGTAAGGCCTTTTCTTGCCTAGCTCCCTGACAAATGGCATGCCTGCTTAATCAAGGGTAGGCGAAATGCGGCTGCTGCCCTTTAACAAAACTATAATGGAAGACAAAGGAGATAGGTAGTGCACGTGATCAGAAGGATAACGGAGCTTGTAGATAATGTGAGCTTGTAGGCAAATGGGAACATCTCCAGAAAAGCTAAGAATACGTTGGGAGTTAAATCCTATTTCATGACAAGCATCACAGCAAAGGCCACCCAGCCTTTCTTTCAGAGTGGTGCTTAGAAGTTCAAGTTAAAGTCCCTCCTCTTTGGATCAGGACAGCTTGGACAAGAAATCTGGCTCTGCTACTTAACAGCTTTGGGCAAGTTTCGTAACCTTAATAAGCCATCATTTTCTCATCATTGCAGGGCTGTAAATTACATACCTTACCTAAAGAGTTAATTATAGTACTTGACCCTAATAAACACAACAACAAAGCAAGGACATACACAGAAGAACTTGTGGCTATAAAAACGGCATGCATGTTTGATCTCATTTCTCCCAAATCCTACAAATTGCTCAGCACTGAGTTACATTCTTTCCAGAATACATGACAGGACTAATTGCCTCTAATTGTTCAATAACCCCTAATGTACCCTTCTTTCATGAGAAATAAAAGACATTTTAAAAATATTTAAACTTTGAGAATTGTTGCTGATTAAAAAAATAATTTTTGTCTATCCATTTGGGAGACTTATTCTCAAGTTAATAGTTTAACTGTCATTGCTGCAATATCAATAAAAATTGAAAAATATAGCCAGACAGACATCAGATTAAAATTTGATATTTCACCCCAGCTGGTTTGGCTCAGTGGATAGAGCATCAGCCTGCAGACTGAAGGGTACCAGGTTCAATTCTGATCAAGGGCGCATGCCTGGGTTGCAGGCTCGATCCCCAGTAGGGCGCATGCAGGAGGCAACCAATCAATGATTCTCTCTCATCATTGATGTTTCTCTCTCTCTCTCCCTTTTTCTCTGAAATTAATAAAAATATCTATCTGCCACTAGAGTCCTATTGTTAGTCTTGTGATAAAGGGCAGGAATGCTTCTACAATGTTTTCCTTGGGGTGGGTGATGTACATCATAGCCCACTGACAATTCACTCAAAAATCCTCCTCTAATAATCTTCTTGAAGTCACTCTCTACTAAGTTGTGGGTAAAACCACCCACCCCATCCTTCAGGAGTGGGACTCATTGGATAACTCTAAAAAAATCTTCATGAGCTTTCTCCAGTTCATTGGTGTCTTTGCTGTGCCTAAGAGATTATGAGCTTTGCAATCACTATTGCCACCTCCATTGTAAATCTGTATTCTCTTTGGAATGTATCATCTCCTGTGTCTTGGTTCCTTGGGAAAAATCTCCATTTCAATATTTTCTCATTCATAAAATAGCACATAGCGGTGTAGGTTAGATAGTGATTTTATGACAATACAAAGAGCGACTTTTGTGCCAATCATTATTCTAGGCTCAGGAAATAAGAATAAACAAGCTACAAAACGCCCTGCTTGTTACTCATGGAGCTTATATTCTTTTGAAGGCAGAAATGTGGTTTTAAAAAGAGAAAAATAAATAACATAATTTCAGAGAAAGGAGATGAGTCACAATGTGCAGGGGAGTACTGAGTCCTTTGATGGAAGTTCATGAAGGAAAATCTGTGAGAACGTGGCATTTATACAGGAATTATTCAAAATTATTGAGAATGACCGAATCTAAATTTTGGAAGAAAAGTATGTACATTTTAATATACATATGCACATCTGGAGAACTATGAATAATATTCAATGGAAATTTCATACACATTTCTGAATCCCCCTCCCTTAAGACGTGGGAAGAAACTCACACCTCTTCTAGGGAATATTTTCTGACCTGATCCAATCAGATTCTCTGTCTTCCTCTACAGTGGGTCCCACCCAACAGGCCTGCACTGGGATGTTTGTGACCTTGCATGAGGGCTCTTATTACATTTGTAGATTATTCTTAGTCTCTGCTAATGAGATGGCTCAGAGTTCGCTTGGAGTATCACATCTTAATCACTTGATTTCTGCAGACGTTTTCTTTCTCCAAATAAACTCTTCAAAGTGCCTGCTGCTCTGTGCTCATTAACCTGAGAATGGCTTCTCTAACTCCACGTTAAAAATTCTCTTCGGTGTCTGAGACTTCGGTTCTGATCAGGGTTCTCTAAGCAGTAACAAAGGGAGGAGGAATTTAGACTCTTGGATGTGAAAAAAATAAAAGTCAGTGACCAAATTTCCATCTGCAAGTAGATTTCCCTTTATATAGAAGTACAGACTTGACTCCTTTGCAGTGTGACATAATTAAGATCCACCCAACTTCATTGTCTGCCAGATTCCCACTTAATCATTTCATGTTCCGTCGGCTTTAGGTGACTTAAAGATAGCAAAACAATGAGTGAATGAATGAGTGAAGAGATGAATATTCACCAACTAGAAAGTCGTGTTTGATTTTTATTCTTATACTATTTTCCTATTTTTAACCCACGGTTGATTGGACACAGGCTTCATGATGAAAATAGCAGCCCTTATTTAAATGCAGCCAACATTAAGAATAGAGCCAAATGTCAGCAAAACATCTATACATGTTTCTACTTGCCAATGAAGGTGCGCTGAACCTTGACTCCCTGCTACTAGGTCAATGCTCAACCTCTGAGCCACCCAGCCAGGCAACAAGTGTAGTTTTTGATGTTGAAATTATGATGAACAAATGAGCTTATTTAAAAATAAGCCGGACAAGCACTTGTCAGAAGAAATACCATGCAGACACTTCGGAATGTCTTATGGGAACAGCTCATAGGGGAACGGCCTGATGTCAAGGAATAATGGTAAGGATCTCATGTCAGTTTGTTTCTATCCAAGCATCCAAGAGGATATCATAGGTTGCCAGCCACGCTTTCATTAAATGGCTGCTCAGTATGAAAATGTAGCCTTCGTCAAGGGACTTCCCATTGCAAGTCACAGCACATTGCCATGTGCTTTCCTCTACCTTCAGTGAACTACTCAGAAGACTTGAAGGCTCACTTCTTCATCAGAATCTCCACCTAGTGGGGGAGATAAATTATACTTGACTTGAAATTGGCATTTCATCAAAAGACATAACTATAAAAATTGGTATTATTTTGATCGCATTAAATTGGTACTCTTTTGATTGCATTAATCTCTTTATGTATTCAGAAGAGGCCCCTGAAGTAGAAAGAATCTAAAATCTATAGTTCTATACAGATTTAAGTACCAAACACAGGCCACTGAAATTTGTTAGACTTGTTCCCAGGGAGTTTTCAGTCACCTTGACCTGAAGAAAATGGAGAAATCTCTGACATTTCAGGATATGACCTGAATGTATACCGTTTCCAGGGTATAACCAAATCACTTAGGTTTTGCTTGGATACTTCAGGGAACTGCAATGGAATGAAAAATAAATGAAATAGCCTTCTTTAAAAACAATATTGGCCCTAGCTGGTTTGGCTCAGTAGATAGAGTATCAGCCTGCAGACCACAGGGTTCCGGGTTCAATTCTCATCAAAGGCATGTACCTTGGTTCTAGGCTCCTCCCTGGCCCAGACCCTGGTTAGGGTTTGTGCAGGAGGAAACCAATCAACGTGTTTCCCTACACTGGTATTTCTCTCTGTCTTTCCCCTCTCTCTTCCACTCTCTCTAAAAATCAATGGAAAAAATATACTCAGGTGAGGATTAAAAAAATAAAGTAAATAAAATTAAAATTAAAAAATAAAAACAAGATTGGACAATAGGCAGGGCAGACTCTAGAAGTAACATTAAAGGAGGCACAGCCAGCCATAGGAATGAGGACAAGGGCCAGCTTTCAGATTTTTGACCTCCGTAATTGGGAGAGAATAAATTTATATTGTTTTAAGCCATCAGATTTGTGAAAATTGTTCTGGAACCCAAAGAAAACTAATACATTCTTCACTTACATATTCTACTCTTCTGCTTGTCTATTCTATTCCTATCAGACTAGCCTATTTTTACCCTTATCATTCTATAAGTATAATGTCCTTTTTGTCTTAGTCTGCTTGGACTACCATAAAAATATACCACAGACTGGGTAGCTTATCAGCAACAGAAATGTATGTCTCACAGTTCTAGAGGCTGGCAGAGATCAGGGTGCCAGTAGGGTCAAGTGAAGGCCCTCTTCCAGGTTGTAGACTTAGTTGTGTGCACATATAGAGGAAGGGGCTAGGGTTTTTTTCTGGAGCTTCTTTTATCAAGGCACTAATCCCATTCATGAGGGCTCTATTCTCAGGATTGATCACCTCCCAAAGGTCCACACTCTAATACCATCACATTGAGCATTAGGATTTAACATGAGTTTCGGAGTGTCACAAACATTTAGATGTCAGAATGCCCTCAAACCTGCTCTGTCTGCCTGGGACAGTTTTCTCCCATATCTTTGTATGTCTGAGTTCTTTCTTTTTATTCTTGAACTTAAATGTCTCTTTCTCAGAAGGGTCTTCCCAGACCAAATCAGTGTAATAATATTCCCCCTCAGTCATTCCCTGTATCATCACTATTTTATTTTTATTTCAATACTTATCTCTACCTGATAATTTCTGGTTTGTTATCTGTCTAATCCCTAAAAGAGAAGCTCCATGCTACATTCTTCACTGTCTGACTCGCTGCAGAATCCTGAGTGTCTAGAATAGCCCCTGGTATTTAGTAAGCATCCAATTAATGTTGAATAAGATACATATCAGAAAGGGTCTCAGTGCTGGAGGGGTTTAACGTGGTCATATTGGATGTCTAGAACAAGCCATGTCCTAAGTCACTGAGGACTTGGGTTATTGGATATGTTATAATGAGTAAGATTTAGACTCAGTGAAGAGGACAGAAGTCCCACAAGAATATCACAAGTAAATATGAAGTCATGGTGTTGGAGCCAAACTGGTAGCACTTCCAGTAGACAGAGCATACAGTATAAGCTAACGGAGCATAAGATAAGAGCTAAATCTGAAGCAATGGTGTCATGAGGCTGAGTATGAGTATTACGCTAGAGAAGATGGCCAGGATTTGTTCTGCCTGCAGGCAGAGGTACATTGGTACATTGCCCACTCTTAAATGGAGAGAAGGACTAACGACATTGAGGAAAATTTGGGTATGGGCAGTAACGGGCGAAGACTGGAACTTCCAACTGCCTTGGCAAGGACAGACTTGGCTTTCTGATAATCTAGACATAAACATTTCTAGTGAACTAGATTGAGGGGACTAAATTCTCCCCAACAGGGCCAGGTTTCAATTTGAATACAGTAACTTAAAATGATGCTACATCCTGCAGCATTAGAACCTAGAAGAGGCAATATCCAATAACTGGCTGACATTGAGTACCACATCTAACCATGAGAGTTGGGCAGGGATAGCATCCCTAATGATATCAGTATTCAGCCTTTTGCACCCTGTCCACCTTACCACAATTTTAGAAGCTTAATGAAGACATACTAGTTCAATTAAGAAATCAAAACTGTGTGCTATCATTTGAAGATATTTAATAGCATCTGATATTAAAAGTAAACTAAGAGGACTATCTGTTAGATGACCAGGAGGAGGTCTTGGAAACCATTGTGTTAAAAACCACCATCTTAGCAATTTTCCATAGGTTGGAGAGTGCCCAGTGTAGTAACCTTGGGGGTCTTTTTAACTTTCTCATATCAGTAGTTTAACAACAGCAGCCACAGAGGGTGGAAATCTTATTTTGAGGCTTGCAGCCATGTTATAGATCCCGGAGATAGGGTCTTTTGCAGTATCTGCTTACAGGTCACATGGCTTATCTCATAAAAGTTATTTCAGCATTTTTCTTCCCTCTGACTTTCCACAGGTTCTCTGTTGTTATTGTTCACTGTATATTTTGAAAGTGAAAGACAATCAGGTTGAGGAAAGCCGAGTGTATGTTTGTTTGTGGGGGTGCAAATGTGGAATCAATATGTATAATGCAGAGTGGCTAATATGTTGTGCTATTTATCTTCATTTGTGAGGAGAGATAAGTCAGCCAGGACCATGCCAGTCCTGATTCATTCTTCATCACTACACTCATGAAGATAAATGCCACATTTACACAGACCACAGCTATCATGTGTTCTTTCAGACCAGAGATCAGATGGGCTAGAGCAGGAGGTCAACCTGGTGTCATTATTTGAAAATCAAGGACACTTTGTAGCATCTCCTACTCCCACACATCTTGATCTCCGGTGTTACACTAGGGTACCACTAATGGCTGAAGAGGTATTTAATTAGCATATATATTCAGCCATGTCTACATTCAGATATTCACTTCATTTTAGGTTTAAAAAATGTTTATTTCCTGTGTTTGCCCAGCGCAGCATCCTGCAGTGGCAATGTACTGATTAATAGGATATAGTCTTGGTTCTCACAAGGTGGTAACTGGCATAATGAAGAGAATATTATGGGGAAAAATGAGAAGCAAGGGGTTAATTCTCTCTGTGGGCATGCCAGATGACAAAGGAGCAAGTCAGAATAGAACTAATGAGAAATAATCATTTCTGAGCAGCTATAGTAAAAGAAAATGCCACGCACACATTAGCTTTCCATGATTTGCAAATGGCTGTATCACTGCACTGTAAGGCTATGGCTGAGCAAGTGGGTAACTTCCCTGTCTTGCACTGAATTACATATTCTGGCTTTATTTCCCACCCCTCCCCCAGCCCCACCACTAAAGTGTATTAAAAACTAGGCAGAGGGATAGAGAGATTAAGTCACATCGTAGCAACAGCATATAAACCATATTCAGAAAAGCTGAATCTAAATAAACAACTTAAAAATACAAATGGCTCAATAGGACCTCTAACTTCCCAGGGATTTTTCCATGTTTGAAATAAACACCTTCTCACATAACCTCGACAGGCAACCAGATTAATTTTTAGTTAAAATCTCAAAGTGGTACTGATTGAGACTTTGCTGCTGATAGTTATTGTTTATTGTTCTAGAAAATCCCACGTTTGATTTGGAAAATATAAAATACAGGGTGTCCCAAAAAATGTATGCACACTTTAACAGCGGATAGCTCAATTTTGCAAATGAAATGTATTTTAATAAACACTGCCTTTATAATTATTCAAAGTGTGTGCATACATTTTTGAGGATACTCCATATTATTTCTTTCTGAGAGCTTGCAATATGCCAAGCTAGTTGGTTTATGGGCATCACCCCATTTCATGAACAAAAGAACCTTCGGAGCTTGGCTCTATTATTTTCACCCTCACTTTACAGACGAGGGCATCGAAGGCTAAAAATACCATGGAACTTGCGTAAGTCACAAAATCAGTACGTGTAATGTTGGAATTTTATCAACTTACATTCTGTGTGCTATCACATGCTCTGATTTAGGATTCCTCATCATCTCCATGTTTATACTCCCCCTTTCACCTGCTTTTCTCTACTTCTCTGGTTTTTTGTTTCCTTATCTATATCATTGGACCATTGATGGGCTCCATCAATAAACAAATCATATGAACTCTATGTCCTGAGACTTCATGTTTTAGGAGACAAAATACATGCATACATGCATACGTACATACATACATACATACGCATCATCGCTAGTTGTGAGAAATGCTTGAAAGAGCAATAAAGCAGAGTAAAGGGATAGAGAAGGATGAGGACAAGGAGCAGTTATATTTTAAGCAGCAGAGCTGAGGAAAACCTCTCTGAGCAGGTGGCTTGGAGGAAGTGAAGGAGCCAGGCCTACAGATATTTGGATAAGAGAAGCACCATTGTCATGTGCCTATATAGCGACAGCTCTGTCTGGGTGAGGAACATTCTAAGCAGAAGAGACGGCAAGTACAAGTTTCCTGAGGAAGCAGTGGAGGCTGAGTTAGAATCAAGAGTTTCTTTTGGAGAGGTTATTTCCAAAGCCTCCAACTGGAGGTCTTAAATTAGTGGATACGTATCTGTGTTGCCGGCTATAGATGTTTATATTTTTGGCAGTCTTTAGTTTGTAGTGGTGTTTAAAGCCACTATGGGACCACTTATAGAGTAAGTACAGATACAGAAGAGGTCCCTAAGGGAGCCCAGGTGCACTCTAAGGGTTAGTGGCCCAAGAGATAAGGCAGAGCTACTGACAGAGGCTGAGCAGAGTGACCAATGAGGTGAGAGAAAAATTGAGAGGGATTTCCTGGGAGCCACGTGCAGGGAGGACAGAGTGGTCACTAGGTCTAATGCTGCTAATTTTTGCCTAATATGAGAAATGAGAATTGGCTTCTTGATTTAGCAATGGACCTAAGTGTATCTCCCGCCTCTTCTTTGCCCCCTCTACACACGTATATCATTACTCATTGCCTTGCTCTCACATTATTATAAATCCCAAGCACATTAACTTATAACTCATATTTTATATGCCCTATTGAAGGATAGTTAATGGTTCTTGAAACTGTGATATTTGGGGAAACTTTCTATAAGACTAAGTTACCCATTTTTAAAAAATATATATATTTTTATTGATTTTAGAGAGGAAGGGAGAGGGAGAGAAACATCAATGATGAGAGAGAATCATTGACTGGCTGCCTCCTGCATGCCCCCTACTGGGGATCGAGCCCACAACCCAGGCCTGTGCCCTTGACTGGAATCGAACCCAGGACCTTTCAGTCCACAGGCTGACACTCTATCCACTGAGCCAAACCAGCCAAACCGTTTTTTAAAACCAATGACAAAAAATGCACAGATCATCACAGAAATAAAATTTAATCTTATTCCATTTTACTTATGGAATAATAATAATATTCATCTGTGGTATATTGCTGATAAGTTTATGAAACATTTTGACTTACGTTATCTGTTTCAAAAAAAAACATGTCACACAGTAAAATACTCAGCTCAGAAGCTTACACCATCAGACTCCACCACCTGCTAGCACCTCCTTGAAGGAGTCAACCACAGACACACACTTCACTCCTCCTCATCCCTTGAAGATTTTAACACCTACCTCCCTGTTGTTCTCTGCAGTCCTGCTCCTGATAGAATTCTTGGTGATTTCAATATCCATGTCGGTCTCTGGGCCTTGATGACTAAGTGCATGGGCTTTTTCTATCTGCTCTTGTTCACGATTTCCTCTTTTTTGCAGCTTATGCCAACTGCACAGCTAAGCTGTAAAGATCTGTACTGTATTTGTTGGAATGAAAGATTGTTTCTTTTACTTCATCATCTGTGCAAAATGCCAACTCGACCTCTTCATGTTTCTTTGCTTCGATTACTCTGAGGCCCTCAAGATCAGATTCTAAATTTTAATCTGCCATGGCCACCAGAGTGTTAGGAGGAGAGTAGGGGCAGGATGAAGGATGGGGAAGATGAGGAGATGTTCATATCTTTATTGGTTTTGGATGGGGGGGGGGGGCGGTGGGAAACAATTGGAGTTTCCCGCAGAAACTAATGTCAAATTCTTAACATGTCATTTGACTTTAATAATTCAGAGAGCTCTGCTTATTTCTTATCTATATTCAAAATACATTATCCCATTTCATCTTCAGAGGTGGTATTGATAAAGACACTGGAACAGAGAGAACATGGGACTTGCTTAAGGTCATACATCTGATAAATCAGAACCAAGTATAGACTACAGATCTTCTGACACCAATTGTATTTTTTATTTGCATTAAGCAATGCATTGTTCACAATGGTCAATGGTTAAGATAGCTGTTTTGGCTTTCTTCCCGGGAGAGTGTTAAAATACAGTTGTGATTCAATAGTAAATATTGTCACCAGTGTTGTCTGTGGTGATAGTGGTGGCTGCAGATAGAGAAATACGCTGAGTTGTTCTAATGTATGCTTTTGTTTTTTTAGATTGTCAAACACGTTGCCTGTTTATGCATGGAGACCACAATGGAGAGCTAGGTGGGTGACAATTCATGCTCAGTCTTTCCCACAACATCCTGAACACCACAGCATCAGCTAATGGGCAGTGGCTCATTATACACTGTCAACTCCAATAACAGCAATGATTGGCTTTGCCAGCATGAGCAACTGCAAACCACTAATGGTTTTGGTTTTGTTTTTGTTTTTGTTTTTTTTTTAAAAAGAGGCTGCAATATAGTAGAACAGACATATGTGGAGTCATTTTTTGCAAATTCCTTGTATGTTTCTCTTTGCCAGTTTAGAAACAGCCTTCATGTTCCCAGCTTGGCCCCAGAGATGGCTGTCCTTGGGATTCCCTTCCCTTGTGAGTGCCTCCTCCTTCAGTCATATTTTAAGGGCTAAAGATGTTATAAGGGTAGTGGTGGCTCATGGTTGGAGCTGGATTAGTGTTTCTCCTGTGGAAATATTTCTGGAGGTCCCTCCTCACTGCACACCCCGCACCAGCCAATCATGCCATATGCCCAAACACGCTTACCTCTGACTGTAGCACAGCATCCGTGCGTGGCATTTCTATCCATAGAGCGGAGATCAGGAGGCATCAGGCGGAAGTACTGACTTCTTGCTCTGTGACTTATGATCAAGTGTCTTTTTGTCTCCGTTACATTGTCATCTCCTGGAAGGCAGGATCCTGGATTTATTTTAGTCCAGTACCTATGAGCCATAGTTGTCCTTCCTTGAATATTTTCCAACAACATTAATGCATTCCCTTCTAAAAAGTCCACAATTAAGTTGGGAGTAGGGTTTAATCTTCTTGCCTTCCTTGTCCCTAGAAGAGTGCCTGACACACAGTAGAATGACACTACTTGTTTGTTTAGTGAAGGAACAAGAGTTTGAATGAGTCCATCTTTCAGATGGTACCTTGTTGCCAAATTAAAGGCAAAGCAAACCTTTTCTAATTAGAGACAGAGAAATGATGACTTCTAGTGTTTTCTTCTCTCTCTCTCTCTTTCTCTCTCTCTCTCAGTGGGGGGGTGGGATGGGCACCAGGAATAATGCCCTAAAAGTGGTTGTTTATTTTGGGAGGCAAACGCTAATCTGAAGCTGTTTTCTTTATTTTTATATTCAAATGTCTGTATAACAGCAAAGCACCAGAGACCTATTCATTGCTCACAAATGATCTATGAGGTAATAATGAGCTTGCTTTTCCAGCTGTGCTGCATTTTGGTGCTATCCTGGGTTTAATTGAAAATATGCTGTGACCTTGGTTTTGTTCACTGGGCATGGGGGGTGTCTAATTGGCATGAGACCTCTGAAGAACTCCCTTTTAGCAAATGTCATTTAGATAATTTGGGGTTCGCCTTCGGGAAATCATGTGTGAAGTCCTGTAAATTCAAGATGCATATTATTTGCATGCAAATCACATAGAGCTAATAGTTTTGTTTTTTTTTAAAGAAACTAACTTTTTATTTTGCTATACCTATTTGTTGAATTCTAAATGCTATCAGTATGATAATAGTATTGGCCCAAAAAGTCTCATGTTTCATCATAATTAAATAAACAGCTTGTGAATTGCAGTCCAAAAAATGTCTGTGTTCCACTCTTAACTTAAGGGGTTTCCATAGAAACCATGGGCAGCAAGTTTAACTGACATTTATTGGACTTGAGGCTATATGCAGCATTGATATCTCTGTTTTTGTCTCTGTCCCTCTGTGCATATGTCTCCTTCTCTTCCTTTAACCCTCATAATCCTCACCCCACCTCAGTCCTTCCCCTGCCCCTCATTTTCCTCCTCCCCTTCTCTTATGAGCAATGAGGAAGTAATTTGGACTCAGTTAGATTTAACAAATGCAATAATACTAAAATGAGCTCTGATACTTAAGTGTAATTGTGTTATTAGCTGGAAATGTTTTTCTTCAAAAACAAAAGAATTGAGAGTGAAGTTTGCTCAAATAGCACATGCTGGCAAGAAGGAACCTAGTGGAAAATTTGCAGTCTGCATATCACAGTCTACATTCATACCCCAACAACAGCTTTTCCTTCATTTAGTCAACCCAGACTGATGTTTCTCTTCAGTCCTAATTTTCTGCCTTCTAAATAGAGCATAGTTATTATGCTGATTATATTCCAAGAGAAAAGATAAGTTTATTTAGGAAAGAAAACATACTCTACATATTGTATACCTACTGTGTGCCAGATATTTTGCTATGCAGTTTCATTTAGGTTGTCTTAGTTAATCACACAAATACACCGCCAGGCAGGAAAATGGATTTGGAGCTGGTGGTTGAAGTTTAGCGCCACTCCACCATCCACCCCCAACCAACTGGCTTGGTAGAGTGCTTTATTGCTGTCTTAGTTTCTCAAAGAAAACATGAATATAAAGCACTTCTAAAAATGGACTTTTATTAGGATTAGTGATGATAATGTAGCCAGTGCCCTGTGGCATGATGTTTCTCTCTATCCCTTTAACAATGAGGAAAATAAGTTGCCAAAAGAATAAGTCATTTATCCAAAGCTATAAAGTGTGTACATGCAGTGCAGTGGTTAAAATGGGTCAATTTAGATAGATGTAGGATCAGTTACTGATGGTGTGATTTGGGTAAGTAATTATCAGAGCATCTCATTGAAGGATCATGCAGTTGTTATGAGGATTAAGTAAAATTGCATATGTAAAATACTCAGAGAGTGTATATCAGCTAGAAAACCATATATATATATTTTTTTTTTTGCTGTCTCCCTCCTTCCTCCACCTTCTGAATTGTTTTGTTTTTAGTATGGATTTAAAGTAAAAAAAAATGATTGGTCTTTAAAATCAGTCCAATACTGATAGTTTAAAATGATCTTATAATTCATAGACTGTCTTAAGGTATCCTTGATAATCATGATAAAGGAAAGACAGGTAATATCACACCCATTTTACAGGTTAGCATAACAGAAATCCAGAGTGTTATTGGCAAGATCTCCCTACAGTGAAGGAGGAAGTTGAAAAATTTTTAGTATATTTTATTGATTTTTTACAGAGAGGAAGGGAGAGGGATGGAGAGTCAGAAACATCGATGAGAGAGAAACACCGATCAGCTGCCTCCTGCACGCTCCCCACTGGGGATGTGCCCGCAACCAAGGCACATGCCCTTGACCAAATCGAACCTGGGACCCTTCAGTCCACAGGCTGACACTCTATTCACTCTATTCACAGCCAAATCAGCTAGGGCGGAAGTTGAAATTTTTATGTAGATCTCTATGATTCTTATATTAAAACTCTCAAAGTCTGTTGTTCTTCTTTGGGTCCAATGTACTTGTGTTTTAAAGCTGAAATCTAGCCAATTTTAATTCATATTTCTAATTATGGTGAGAGGAAAAAACTTTGGGCAGGGAAGGTGAAAATGAGGTAGGGAAGGGATACTTACAGACCTGTTTCCAGGTTGTTCCCTCAGGACTCAAAGGGACATGTGCAATTACAATTCTCAATCTTAGGGGCAGATGAAGCATTGATTTTGTATAGCAACACTTGAGTGTTTCTGGTTGGAGAAAAAGGGTGGGATGGAAAGAAAAATAACTCAAGTCAGGTATCAGGCAGAGATGTTGGTGAGCACCCAGTGGTTTCAGAAGTGAGTGTACAGTTAGGACAAGGATGTGACGGGGCATGATTGCTGGAGAGCGTGATCATGAACAGACACACAAACACACATACATGGATACACCCACATACATAGACACATATATAAAGGATTAACCTGAGTGAGCATGTCTTTAAATTATAATCATTCTATTGCCTCAAAGAGCTTATACTAGGAGATACAATGTTAGCTCTACCATTTTTAACTGTTGTATGTTTAGGCTTGCTTAATTACTAGAGTATGCATTCTGTGTTATCTTTGAAAGAATCCTCACAAACCCCTTTCTTCATTTTGTATTAATTAATTAAAAATAAATAATATAATCCCTAAAGCCACCTAGCCAGATGCCCAGGAATAGTAGCAGTCACGATGTGCTGAAAGTATATGAACAGGTCATGCAGAGTAGGTAACCCCTCTGTGCTGTGGAAGTTCCTCTTTTGCTCAGGATTCCTCATATATGTTATGGGACACATGGCTCCATTGCCAATGTAGTAAGTCTTAATCCCTTTCTTATTTCTTAGATGAAACAAATTATAAATATAAATTTTAACATTTTTTATTTTATGCCCTAATGCAGTGATGGCGAACCTTTTGAGCTCGGCGTGTCAGCATTTTGAAAAACCTTAACTTAACTCTGGTGCCGTGTCACATATAGAAATTTTTTGATATTTGCAACCATAGTAAAACAAAGACTTATATTTTTGATATTTATTTTATATATTTAAATGCCATTTAACAAAGAAAAATCAACCAAAAAAATGAGTTTGCGTGCCACCTCTGACGCGCGTGTCACAGGTTCGCCATCACTGCCCTAATGGATCATCTTGGTAAGTTTGGTGCTGAGGAGGGTGGATAAGAAAAGGAATATTTCTCTATACTCTACAGAAGAGTCAACACACTTTTTTTGTAGAGGGGCAAAGATTAAGTATTTTAGAATTTGTGAGCCATATCGTCTGTCACAACTGCACAATTCTGCTTTACTGTGATAGCAGCCTTAGACAATACATCCATGAATGGGTGTTTAAGTGTTCCAATAAAACTTTATTGAAAAAAAAAAAAACAACAAGTGGTAGGCTGAACTTTGTTTATGGGCAGTAGTTTGCCAACCATTGATCTTAGAGTTTTGCTTACATCTCCACCTACCTTCCATGTCTGCTCATGTGGCAATTATAGCTTAAAAGATAGGACTGAGGAGTGTAGGAGTGACAACTATATATTATTCTTCCCTCATTTTGTGTACTGTAATTTTTGTCACACTTACTTTTGATTGAACTTTATCCTTTCCCAATTTCTTTAGCATAGGAAGAGCATATGTTCTGTCTGCATTTTACAGAAGGGTACAGAAAATGTAGGTGTCTCTCATTAATGACACCTAGCATCTATAGAACCCACCTTTCTTTCTATTGGATTATTCTTTCTAAAATGCATCATTTAAAGAATAAAGAAAGATGGTGGGAGAAATAACCAAGAGATAACTTTCATTATCCAAACCAAGGAAAAAATAGTTGACTAATGGCTTAAATAGGGCCAATCATAGGCTCCCCTACTTTCTTATCCCATTAAGGTACCATAGGGGACTGAGTTCCTTATTGCTCTACATGTGTATTCCTGCTTTTTGTCATGATTTATTTTTAGATACACTGCATTGTAGGCAAATAGATGCAGGAAAATAGAAGGAGTTCTTCCTTTGCAAGTACTGTGTTACCTGAAGCCTGTTCATATTACAATTGAGTCCTCATTTTACAAGGTTCCATGGTAACTGAGTGAAAATCTGTTATAAAAGAAGTGTGCAAGAAAAAGGACTTGGTTCCAATGTGAATAAACTATGGTTAACACTGGCACCAAGCAAAATGAGGACTGCCTTAAGTAAATAAATAAGAATCCAATTTCCAAATGTCCTGCATTGGCCTTATAATTCCCTCTTTTGTGGTCATTAAGGGGAAACAAGGAAATCACTGATTACAGTCATTTCCATTATCTGACATGTCATCACCAAGGTTTCCTCATTATGCAATGTTAACAGTGTTGAGGTTACTTGAAAGCAGTTCCAGTTCTAATTAGGAGGCCATCCCCACTATCTGTATTCTGATTAAGTGACATTGCCTGGAAACCACAGTAAGAGTCTACTCTGTTTCCTTCCCTTGCTCAGATCTCGTAAACACAGACTCAATTAAAGAGAGTTTCCTTATCAGGTTTTTATGGGTCATTTTGGTGAATTTATTAAAGGCGTAAGTCATGCTGAAACTGGAAGGCAGTGGCTCCGAGGCCTTCAGTGGGAGCCAGGTCTAGATGAGCAGTACTTGCTCTGATGTTTTAGGGAGTCCAGAGTAAATAGAAGTCAGAGCATCCAATTATGGACCAGGAGTCTAGGGAGCTGGTGAAGTATGAAGAAGTCTTACAAAGGGAGGATTGCAGAACAGAGATATGGACATCATGATAGCATGTCAGTTTATATTTTAGATAAAAAGAAAAGCCTAGTTCAAGCCCTCATCTTTGCATACTTAAATTATTAAAATAATTTCTTAGCTGACCTTTAGGTCTTACCATGAACTCTTCCCTATCTATTCTCCATATTATTGCAAATGTGCTTTTCCTTAAGAATTCTTCTCATTGTCTTATTTCCTTTCCAACAAAAGGAGAAAAATCAAGTCCCTACAACCCATCTTATGACTTTATATGGAATCTAACTTCTTTTGATAATTTTTCACAGTGCTGTTACTTATTATTCCTTCTATCCCACTGCTTATTAGTATATGTTCCTAATAGTAGTCTGCTGTGCCTCTCTCTGCCTATACTCATGTTTACTTCCATACATTTTTCACCCAGGACATGCCTATTTTCCAATAAGCTCTCCCCCTTCTCTCTCTCTTTCTTCTCTCCCTTAGTGTGTCCTCCTAAAACTGTTCATTCTCCTCTAGCATTTCCTGCTATATTGTAATTTCTTGTCCCACTACACTGTGAGATTTATGTGAGACACTTCACCCCAAGGGTCAAGAACTGAGCACTGTGCTTGACACTTAGTAGGCTCTAAGAAAATTTTAATTTTTTTTAAATATATTTTATTGATTTTTTACAGAGAGGAAGAGAGAGAGATAGAGAGTCAGAAACATCGATCAGCTGCCTCCTGCACATCCCCCACTGGGGAAGTGCCCACAACCCAGGTACATGCCCTTGTCCGGAATCGAACCCGGGACCTTTCAGTCCGCAAGCCGATGCTCTATCCACTGAGCCAAACCAGTTTCGGCTAAGAAAATTTTATCAAGGGGATAAATGCTTGTGTTTTTCTCTCTCTTGGAATGTGAGACCTTTTGCTTATCCACAGTACATATCCTACTAAATCTCATGTCCATGTAGCCTTCACTAACTATGCAAAATTTACTAGTTCCCTTGGAACACCAGACTATTTGTCATTATTCACATCACCATGTATACATTCACTTAATGTAGCCCTCTGGCATTGGTTCATGACTCTGTTTTTATGTTAGGCTTGTCTCAGCAGTGTTTTAAACAATCAGTGAGGAGGAGTTATCAAGTCAAAGGAGTTTCCGTGTAAAGCTCACACAGTGTTGGTGAACATACTTAGAATGATATACTATTAGAACTGAAATGACTTTTGAGATTCTTTTTCTCAGCACTCTCCAGTTAAATGAATCCCAGATGTGTTTAGTGCTTTCTGGTTACTGTCTAGGAAATCATGGCTTTGCACATTTTAATAATAATCAGGGAAGAACGTATTTGGTAAAACACTGGAAGGTAGTTTTAAAATCTGAATGGCTCTATGTATGTGGTATTTATTCTCTTCAGATTCCTTGCAAAGCAATTTAAATTGCATTACTCATTAAAAAAATATCCATATGCCTTTTGGGTGCTACTGTTGATTTGTTTGTTTTCACTTATAATGGCAATGATGACCTTGCACAGGGCATTTCCTAAGGATTGATGATCAGGTGGGGGTTAATGGCTATCAACTCTTCCCAGCTAATCATCAACCCCAAGGATATATGGGAAGCCAAGTCATTAACTGCATTGCCAACTTCTGACATAAAATCTTTCTCTACCTGCCTTGCCAAGGACTTATGTTTTCAAAAGCTTCTTTGGTTACTTTCCCTGTCATTCACTTGTATAGGAAAATATGTAAATATTAGTATTAATAAATAAATATATGTAAATATAAAAGAATAACTGTTAGCCTCTGCAGACTGACAGGAGAATGCCATGAGGAGATACATAATTTTCCATATTTTGATTAAATGTAATTTGAAATGTTCTGCCTCTTTTATTTGCTATCATTTAGTTCCTTTTTTACAAACTCAGATTCCCTAGAAAGGAACATGCTATTGTGAATCCTGAGTAGCTAAAAAACATACCAAGTTTCTGCAATTTAACTCCACTCAACATTAGAGTTTTTGGGTAGGGGAGTGTGGAGCAGGGTGGGTTACAGAGGATTTGATTATAGTTGTTTTAATGGAATATAATTATTTCTCATTTATTCCCGATATACACTTGACCTTTACAGATATTAGTAAGCATAATATTGTCTCCTTCGGCTTTAGTCATTATCACCCAAAATATTCTAAGAGCTAGATTAACATTAGCAATTCAATTGAGCTATCTCAGTTCATTTTCACTTGAGGAACAAATGAAGAAAAGATGTGGAGCAATGAAGTTCCCATTTCTTTCTCTTGAGGAAGCTCAGGATCCCATTTCCTCACGCCAGCATCCTGATTCTTACATCGACACAAAGTCCATAAAGAGATGATGTGGGTGACAAATTGTCACCTAAGTACCAGTGTTTAAAGTGTGTGCCAAGGATCACTGTCACCCAAGGAAGGCTTCATTCCAGAATCTTTTACAATAGACATTTGTCTTGAAGAATTTACTCACATCTGGGTCTAGTTCTTAGTTTTTATTTTATTTTATTTTATTTTATTTTATTTTATTTTATTTTATTTTATTTTATTTTATTTTATTTTATTTTATTTTATATATATTTTTTTATTTTCAGCAAAGTGATATTGGTAGCTCATCATGATGAAGCATGGGGTTCAGGGAGCGGATCTCCCCCTTGCAGGTTCTTACCTTGCAAATTTTAAAGAATAAATTTATCAGACTAAAAGGACTTGTTAGTAAAAGGGTGAAAATTTATTGGAAGCAAATACAAAGTCCCATGTAGAGAGGACTTCTTCAGGGGGTAACCAATTAAGCCCCCTTTTTTCTAAGGTTTATAAATTGTGTAGTTCTTTGTCTCTTCATGTTCCCTTCTAATTGGATCCCTTCCCCATTTTATGACCCTGTGCTTTTCTAATTAGTCACTCTTTCGCAGAATATCAACTTCAAAGTCCAAAACCCAGGTGGTACCCCACACTTTCTCTCCCCCTTATCTTGCAACATTCCTTTATCTCCTGTGAAAATATGTTTCCCTCTTTCCAACATCTGTCCAAATTTCTCTGTTCTCTGTGAAAGTATGTTTCCTTCCTCCCGGTACTCTGTGACTTTTCTTTATCCTCTGTAAATGTATGCGTTCTGTCAGCTCCAAGCCCTCACCTATGCAGTCCTCCCCCAGGGACCCTCTTTATTCCTAAGGCTCTCTAAACCTGTTGTTTTATCTCTAAAATTCCTTTCAATGAGACGGTACTCACACTTACTAAACACAGAAGAAATGGATATTTAGAGCAGACTGCCAATTTGCTAAATTATAGCTAGAGCTATAATAGACCCTTCAAATTTTTCAATCTGTCAATTTTTTTTCATGTAGAACTTAATTTTTTTTGCAGTCATAAATCTCTTAGAGAACATAATAGTAAAACCAATGAAGAACCTTCCTATAAAAATACACAATCACATTTATACAAAAATGTGCATATAAAGAGATTCACAAATTGCCCACGATCCATTCATGAACTTCTCAGGAACAAGTGGATTGAACTATGGAAAAGCAAATTATAATTAAATAAGGTGGTTGATGAAAAATAAAACAAAAACATCTTAATTGTATAATTCAAGTTGCTTTAGCATCAGGTTAGAAGACTCTGATTTATTAATCATTCTCCATAATTGGGCTTTAGTTGTCAATAGTAGATAAATATCAATAATAAAAACAATGACAAACATTCATACAGTATTGACTATATATACCAGGAATTGTTCTTCTTACTGTATTTATTCATGTATCCTCACAGCAATAGAGTATGTAATTCAGGATATCCAATCTCTAGGAAGTTTCACAGATGTATCTCTGACTTTTTTTAACTCTCTATATTTCATTAGTGTACATTTAGTTATTTAAGTAATTGGTAATTTACAATAACCAATATTTTCTAGAGTCTACTTTTATTTATTTCTTTAATTCCTTATTTTATTCCTTTTTTATTTCATTTAGTATATCCATGTTTAGTATATATAATGTCCCAGGGTACTGTACTGTGGATGTGTTACTTAGCATACAGCTTATTGCTGGTAAGGGTAAATTTTTACCCACATCTGTTGTCTTCAATCACCCATTTACTTGCTGGTATTTGGAAATCTTCTTCACAAGGTTAATTTATTTATAATCTTTATTGTTTGTGGGGTGGGGGTAAAGACTAGTTATTGAGGCCCTCTTTTACCATTTATAGTGAGTTATATACCATTTTTAACTTTTTGATTCATACATGGAGCTTATCAATGAACTTGATATATTATTTGTTATTATAAGATTAGCTGATTAGCCTGGCTCCTGAAGAGATATTAAAATATGGACTCCATTCAGAAATGCAATTGAGCAAATATTTACTGATTGTCTAGACATCATTCCATTCCTGTCCTTAGAAAGTTTGTGATTAGCTCTAGTCGTTTTGGCTTAGTGGATAGAGTGTCAGCCTGTAGACTGAAGGGTCCTGGGTTCAATTCTGATCAAGGGCATGTTCCTCAGTTGCAGGCTTGATTCCTGCCCCTGGTCAGGATGTGTGCAGGAGGCAACCAATTGATGTGTTTCTCTCACACTGATGTTTCTCTCTGTCTGTCTCTCCCTTTCCTTTCCACTCTTTCTAAAAATCAATGGGAAAATATCCTCGAGTGAGAATTAACAACAGTAAAAGAAGTTTATGATTAAATAGGTCAGATGCATTTCCAAATATTTAGATTCAAATACAGATTTTATAAGTCTTGGCATTACAGACACTTAGGGAAGGGGTGTATTAATACTGGCCAGTAAGACCAAGGAAGGAATAGTAGAAATTCCTTGGCATTACAGACACTTAGGGAAGGGGTGTATTAATACTGGCCAGTAAGACCAAGGAAGGAATAGTAGAAATTGTCATTGCAAAATTGGCTCTGATGTTGGGTACAATTCTGAAAGATAAATCACAGAAGAGCATCCCAGGCCATAGAGAAAACAGGAGCAAGTCCCTGAAGAGGTAAAGTAGGGAGTCTTTTTTAGAATCAGAAACAGCCTGCAACCTTGACTGTATTATGGAGAACAGTGGGACTGGGAAAGCAATATGGTGCAGCTTCATGGTGTCGTGCATGTCATATAAGGTAGTGGTTTTCAAGAGGGCAAAGCTCCCTCCCCCAGGAACATTTGGTAATGTCTGGAAACATTGTAGATTGCCATAACTGGGGGTACTACTGGCATCTAGTGGGTAAAGGCAGTAAGGGAGTTAGGCTTTATTCTGTGAGCACTGGGGAACTATTGGTGGGTTATGTTCTCTTGAACTTTGATTGTCTAGGTCAGTGACGGCGAACCTTTTGAGCTCAGTGTGTCAGCATTTTGAAAAACCTTAACTTAACTCTGGTGCCATGTCACATATAGAAATTTTTTTTATATTTGCAACCATAGTAAAACAAAGATTTATATTTTTGATATATATTTTATATATTTAAATGCCATTTAACAAAGAAAAATCAACCAAAAAAATGAGTTCGCGTGTCACCTCGGACACACATGTCATAGGTTTGCCATCACTGGTCTAGGTCCTTGTGTATTGTTACACTAAATCTGCAATGTGTCACTTTGAAGACACCCCACCCCCAGGAAAAGTATGTAATGGAAACCCCAGCTTTGCATACAAAGATATCATGTCTTAGTCATTTGGTGACCCTGAATCTGAAAAAAAAAAGAAGGAAGGGGAAATAAATTTTTATGCCTCGGTGGGGCTCCAGACTCAAAAATGTTAGTGCAAAGGAGAATGCAGGCATTGTTACAAACAGGCACATTTCTGATAATTGGAACAATCTGATTTCATTTCCCGAGGAATTAAATAACAAGCTGTGTGTGGAGCTTGAAGTTTTAGCTTTATTCTTCAGTGAAGCATTTCACTAGACCAACACAGCAAGCAGCGATCATCAAAATACAAACATATCCCTGAACATCTTAAATCCTACCCTTTAATTTGAAAAACAAGTCAGTCATCTATATTTCATTCCTTCATAAATAATCAACCTCAAAATGTGAATATGATCAAAAGGATTCACAAGCAGCAGAAATTCCATGCCAGGTATGCGTATCTCACATGAGGCTAAGCAAGAAAAAAAAATAATTTTATTTTAGCTGTGCCAAGTTGTTGACTATATTTCTGGGCCTGCTTTTTGAACATGAGTAGATTTCACTATTTGTTGCTAAGACTGAGTTGGGGCTGGCACAGCTACCGCAGTTCTTCTCTTATTCCAAGTTGTTCCTTTGGATTCTGGCAGAAGAATCAGGAGATCTTTTGCACTTGTGGCTTTTCTAATAAAATGTTCAAATGAGCTCCAGAAGCAGGAATGTGATGATCAATTGAAAAGGGCTTTGGAGATGATGTGACTCTCTGCCATGAGAATTCTTGTTCTCTGCTCTAAGCGTTATATCCATGGGAGTGACCAGAAAGTTGAGTCAAACATTCCTAGATCTGAAGTACGTGTGAAGAAGCAAATCATGAAAAGAGCTTTGGCATCATCCAAGTTGGAATTTTCAAGGAAATTGTGTTATTTTTAGGCACATACAGCAGAGGGCATTGTTTGGCTAAACTTAAAACAAGGGCTGCTATTGATAATAATAGATAAAGAGGGAGGAAACAGGGAAAATTTTTCTGTGAAAAACAAACAAAAAAGAGAGCAAGGAGACAACAAAATGACCTTTATATTGCTTTGTTCTCCCTAGCTTTTCTTTGTAGGAAGGACTTCTGTGAGAATAGCTAAAAACTGGACAAGCAATGGTCCAGAAATTAATGAAATTCCTACTAGGTGAATTGAACTCTTCTAGATGCCAGGGATCAAGGAGCATATATATATGACATCATTTAGGTCCTCCATGAATTTATAGCTTTAACCAGCTACAAGCTGCTCCTGTCTGCTTGAATGCCCATTGATTCATTCATTCATGTCTTTGACAAATGTTCGATGAGTATTTTTTTCTAAATAAATACTACTGAATAGGGGAGACAAGTCTCTACTTCATGGAACTTAACATTCCATTCAGATGAAAGAGGCAGTATGAAAATAAACATCAAGTAAGTGAGAAAATATCAAATAATGATATGTAGTAGGATGAAAATTAAATAAGGCATTGTGATTGATGGTGATAGAGGGGCTACTTAGGCTGGCTGATCAAAAAAGGACTTTCCGAGAAGGCAAAATTTAAAGGGAAACCTGAATTATAAGGAAAACTAACCATACAGAAATCAAAGGGCATGTACTTCAGGCAAAGAGAACTCTAATGAAAAGGTTTTTTTGTGTATATTTTTTGGGGGAGGTTAGGGGTTTGGAGTTTTTGAGGAATGAAAGAGGTCCAGTGTGTTCGAAGAAAGCTGAAAGGTAAGGGCAGTGGGCAGATGTCAGATAATCATTTGTTAGAGGCTAAAACAGTTTTCATGATGCTCTACAAGGGTATAGAACTAACAGGAATATTTCAACCGAGGAATGATATGAATATATTTATATAGTTAAAATTCACTCTAATTATTGTATGAGGAATTGATTGTGGTAAAGTGATTGAAAAAGTAGAGAAACTGGCAAAAGGGTATTTCAATGGTCCAAGTGAGACAGGAAGATGATTTGGTCTAGAAAGTGACTATGGAGAGTCATAGATGGATCCAGTGATATTTTAGTGATAGAGCCAAATGACTAGCATCGTTCTGGATGTAAAGGAAGACAAAAGTCAAGATTTTTACTTTTTTGCTTCAAGCAACTGGGTGTGTAATAGTGGTGTTTCTAGAGGTGCAGAGGCAGGTGTGGGGATTTGCTTTCAGTATATGCTGTGACATAATCCTCCAAATGTATGTTTATTAATGTTATTATCATCACTCCCACTTATGGATGGTGTGGGAGGTGCTGCTGGGAGAAGGTCACTTTGTCACTGACCCCTGCAAGTCAGAGACCTCAAATCCAGTTCCTTCTTGCCAGTGTCATTTACACCAATAGAATGAGACTGTTTTTGGTAAAGCAGATCAGGAAATTTCTTCTTAACCAAACAATGAAAAACACACTCATGCCCTAAAGATCCCTTCTCTCCAATTTTGGGAAGTCCAGAAAGCTTTAAAGGGTTGGGGGAAGGTAGATGGCAGGGGTGGAGTTTTCAAAAAAGGATGGGGAGTTCATGAAATTGCAGGGACGCACGTGCGGTTTCCAGACATGCTTGGAACATGCCTGGCCACGCATTGCCTGTCTCATTTTAATGCTAAATATCCACTCCTGGGCATGATTTTTAGTATGCTGATGAACAATAGTTTGTCAAAAAATTACTTGAAACTGGTTTCTGGCACCATCTTGGATCTTTCTTGTGCAAACCGGTTTTTTAGTTGTGGTCCTTGGCTTCTCTATCCAGTTCCTGCGAGCAGACTTACTAGTAGCTAGCTCTGGAATTTTCACCTTTTTTTGATGAGTTCAGCCTGCTTTTTGTCAGGGGATATGTTGGAGAGAATACAAGAAAGCTAGTAGAAGTTTAAAGATTAACTAACGATGTAGTGTCACAACCCAGGGAAAAATTTACCAAAGATCAGTCAATAATCATAAGCTAACCTAACCCTCCTCATTGTATCTTAAATCTGGTTTTGTTCCTCTAGGTCTGCAAATATAGACTCGGCGAGGGGGGGGAGAGGGGGGACATGGAAGGTGCTTTCTATGCTTCAGCATTGTTCCAAGTTGGAAAGTACAGGATGCCATCAGGGAGTCCAAACTGAATGTGTGTTAAGTAGTCCCATGTGTGCAGTTTACAGAGTAGAGATGCGCAGCACTAGAAATCAGAGCTACCTCCTTCCTGATTTGCACATGAGTCTCCAAAATGATATCCTGCTTGCTCTGTGTACACTGAGTTATTTTAGTGTTCTTTTAAAAATTGGTATTATACTCCTGAAACTAATACACTGATATATATATATAAATATATATATATATATATATATATATATATTTATATATATTATTATTTTTAATGCGATCACCACATACAGACGCTAATTTTGCTTTCAGTTCTGTTTTATCCTGTGCAAATTCAACTAGTTGGGTTAATTTGAACCTGTATACTTCTCAGTAGTTAGGTCATCAGATTGATGATCAGTTCCATTCAGTTCTAAAGTCAAGCAAGGGATGTCAATTATTAAAGTTGTCTGACTTTCCCATCAACCAATCATCTCTCTCCAATTTGTTTTACATATAAGGACAGCACCTTCCTAAGACAATGTTCTCATCATGTCCTTTCCTGCTTCAGACCTTGGGATTTCTTCCTAAGTCTCTGTATTGACAAAAATCCAAATCCGTCTATTATGCATGCAGTGCCCCTCAATTGGGTCAACTTAACTATCTAAATTCTGCAATGTAAGCCTAGTGCTTCCACTAAGTCAGCTTTCCTATTATTTCATACTGCTACCCCTCTGCTTTTACAAGTAATCTCTTCCCTCCTCCATCACCACCCTTTCTCTTAAAACTTGCTCTGATTATCTGTGCCTATTTTGATTTCTGACAATGCTGTATGGCATTTAGATGTTGAATGCATTGATTTACAGTAGTGCCTAGATATATATACATGTACACTTTTTTTTTATATGTACCTATACATTTATATCATAGCTCCAATAAGATAGTGGAGTTCTAGAAGGCCTGGCCAATATAGCTCTTTTATAATCCTTTTTTCATACTCTCCAGAGCATAGCAACATGATGGCTACATGTTTCTTTGTTTTTTCCTGTTTCTCTTTTTCTAGTACATCATTATCTTTATTCACTGCTTCTCCTCATCTAATGAGATTGTAATGCCATCACCTCTAGATATTAAACATATGTATTTTTTTACCATAAGCCACATAAGTCGTCTAGAAAAATTAAAATGCAGATCTAGATATTATTTTACCCTAAATTTTAATTTCTTAAAAAATTTCAACATTTTCTAGAAACATTGCAAGATCATTGTAGTTGGCCAAAGATTCTGCTTTTGACTGGACAGGTTGAGTCCCTGGGTTATAGATCTTTAAATGTTGTATCATTTCCATTACATTTGCCTAGAGGGTCAGCCTTGGGCATATATACAAAATATTATTTTCTCTGAAAACCTGCAGAACTATATACTCCTGCATAAGGGGTGGAAAAAACTCAACAGATTTGCAAAATTGTGTTCCAAATGGGAGAAAAACGAACTATATTAGAAAATATTTGTATGATAAATTTGATTTGGAGAAAAAGTTATTTGAGTTGTTGTTGTTTTCCTTTTCCTGTAAATTCTAGCACTTTTAAAAATTGAAAGAGGCATCCAAAGAAATGACTGCAGCAGAAAGCCTTCTTAGCATGAGGGGATGGGCTTCCACTCCTTTCTTAGCAGCAAATCATGTGGCTTCAGCTTTAGTTTCCTTTGATAGATCTCAGATTTATAATGGTATAAGAATCAGATTTTTTTCTGTTGTCTTATTTGTCTTTACTTTGCGTTTGGTTAGAGGGAGAAGGAGGTGGAAAGGGGAAAAAGATATAGGGAGAGAGAAGGAGATAGAGAGGGAATAGAATGAGTATTAAAGTATCAGAATAGGTTTAACCATAGGTCACCAGAAAAAATAACTGTTTGTACTGTAAGGAATTGATGATTTTACATAATAAGAAAATGCAGAGGAAAGACAATTACAGGATTGATTAATTCAGCTGCTTATCACAAGATCAATAATGCCAATTCTTTTCATTTTTCTTCCTTGACATATATCAGCTTTGTCCTTAGACTGCCCCTTCTCTTGGCCACATGATGGCTACAGCAACTCCAGGCATCTTATCCTTACAAAGGTATCCAGAGACAGAATAAATAACTGCTGCTTTTTTTTTTTTAAGACAAATGTATTCAGTGTTAAGATCAGGCTATTACATTTAGCAATCAACAGCCTGGGTGCAAAAAACAAATCTACATTAAAATCCTTTGTTGCAATGCTTTACAGTTTCCACAGAGCAGAAACTAAAATAACCTGTTATACAATTAGCCACAGATACAGTCGTCAAGTTTTTTGACCATTCACATGTTGATTGTTGTAATTGCCAAAATCACTGTAGCATCTGCCACCTCCAAAATTGCTTCCTCTACCATGGCCAAAACCACCTCTGCCTCCTCCATCATTATAGTTGTCAAAGCTGCAACTCCTGCCATAGCCACCGCCAGAGATTCCATAACCCTGTCCACCACTTCCATAGACTCTGATTCCTCTAAAGTAACCAGGACCACCTCCTGTATAACTGCCATCATTACCAAATCTATTATAGCCATCCTGCTGCCATCCTATCCACTCCCACCACGGCTGACACCAAAACCACCTGGACCACTGGAGTTTGAAGTTTCCTTCATGATCAAAGATGTCATTCCCACCAAAACCACCTCCACAACCACCTCTGAAATTTCCACAACCTACTTCACAGTATGGCCATTCACAGGATGGTGTTTCTTGTATACACTCATGATCATCAAAGGTTACAAAAGCAGTCTCTCTTTTGGCCACTGCCTCGGTCAGTCATGATTTCAATCACTTCATTTTCCTATACTGTTCAAAATAATCTCTTAGGTGATGTTCTTCAGTGTCTTCTTCAGTACCACCGACAAAAATTCTATTTCACAGTTAAGTGGGCACCAGTCTCTTGTGAAAGCCCTCTCTGGTTCCACAGCTCTTCCGTTCACTTCCCGTGGCCCTGCGTTCACAGCCGCATCCACCTGCTCCACATTGGCACATGTGACAAACCCAAAGCTTCTGGAGCACTTGGAGTTTGGAATCTCATCATCACAGAATCTGTGAGCAAATCCAACTCTTTGGGAGACTCTGACTTAGACATGACGACTGAGGAAGGAGACACTCCAATGATGCTTACTCTGGGGCATCCACTGGCAGAAAGGAGTGATCTAACGAACGTATCTGCCCAAGAACTGCTCCTTTCCTATGTTTTTTTTTTTCTTTTTATGTGTGGGAGAAAAAGTTTCCCCAGAACCCTTGCAGCTGATTTATCCTTACATCTCATAGGCCAAATTGTGTCACATGCCCAGACCTAACCAGTCTCTGGCCATAAGAATGGTGCAGCCAAAGTTCTTTACCAAAGAACTCAGCAAACTACAGTCTAAAGGGCATCCCACAATCTGTTTTTGTGTGTCCTGTGAAATAAGAATGTTTTTACCTTTTTAAATATTTGGGGGGAAAATTAACAACAATATTTTGAGATGAAATATTGTGAAATTCAAATTTTATATTTTAAATATCATTGTCCATACATAGTTTAATCGGAACATAGTTATACACATTCATTTCTCTTTTGTCTATAGCTACTTTCAAGCTATAACCACAGAGTTGAGTAGTTGCAGCAAGAGACCATATGGTCTGAAAAGCTTGAATATTTACTATCTGGACCTTTTTCAGAAAAATTTTGTCTAGTCCTAGCTTAAACCAAATTCTATTCACCCATCACTGCTGGGTCAGCCTCTCCCAAAACAGATAATATGATTTTGTGATTTTTTTTTCTTTAAAGATGGGAGTGAATTTTCCTAAACAAAGTTTTCGTGGGAAAGAGTAAGGGAGTAGGATATTGATTAGGCAACAATCAGAGAGAGAGAAAGAGAGATTGAGGTTCACACACGTTTTAGATAAATATCCCACCTTTAGTATTGTAAAAAGCTGACTCTCAAAATATCACCAATCAACATGTTGACAAGACAGTACTGAGTTTATTGTTCACTAGGGTGAAGGAGAACACCACCCCACAAAGATTTAGGAGTGTCTGTGAGAGAAGTGGTGAGAATTAGGCCAGAATTTATTGAGAACTGTATGGTTTCCCAACACAAGAACTTGATTAGAACTGCATAAGAGTTTTGACACAACAGTCCAAGATTGGTGAAAACAGCAAGGTAAGATGATTGATTCAAGATCTTATAGCACAGACCTCCATTAATGCTTTCCTTGAGAGAGGTGATGGATCATTGGGTAAGTTTCTATAAGAACAATGAAACAAACCATTTGCTTTGGCAGGAGAGTCCCAGAAGAGGCTAGAGATGCTTATAAAGACAGTGGAAAAGCAAAGTCATGTTGATGTTCATAGTAATATGGGGTGTGGGGTTCTCCGTGTCCCCGCTGAGTGTGGTAAGTGGTTTTGGTACTCAGTGTTTAGGAAGATTTGTTGTTGTTATAAATGAGTGTGAGTGTATGTGTCTATTGGGGAGAGGGGGGTTGGATGGTTGTGTTTAACTGTATCTTTCTCCCACCTTGCTTCCAAACTAGTTCCAATGTCTAGACAATTTATGCTGACTTAGCAATGATGCTGTGCTAAGTAAGGCCTCCCCATTAGCTACTCTCCGGCACTCAGTTCCTCCTGTGTGTCTTGGTCAGTGAAGCACAGGGTAGAGAAAAAAGAAAGGTCTGTTGACAAAGTCAAGCTCTCCTCTGGGACCAGGCTAAAAGTATTATAGTTTAATTTAAAACCCATGCAGATCCATTTGTAAATAAATGCTGGCAGATGACATCGTAATGGATAGTGCAGTGCGTACCTTTAAATTGATTTCTTTTTGATGTGATAAAAATATCTTATGAAAGAGATGTGGAAATGTGGATTTTTATGTAAAGTAACATAATTTAGATGTTAAAGTAGAAAACATTTTCTTGATAGTAGTTTATTTCATTCAATGACTGTACTAAGCATTGTTTGCTGTAGGTTATAAATCAGCTTTGAATCATTACTTATGACTGATTTATGGAAAATCTTATTAATTGCAATAGGAAAAAAAGACCTTGAAGTAAGCAAGAAGTAAAAAAATAGAACAGCCTGGGGATAAAAAGAGGACAGGCATATCTACCCTGTAATGAATAGTAATATCATGTTTGCATGTTTTATTGATAGCATGTTTCTGATCATACCAGTTAATCCACACCACACAAATGATAAATATTGTTGTAACTCCTGTCTTATATGAGAAGAAACTGATTCCCATCATTTTATTTTCTAATATATATTAAATATTTATTATATGTTGCTTATTATGAGCCAGTAATGTTACATATATTACGTGACAGCCTTAACAAAAGCCTTTGAATGCATAACACTGTTGTTCATCTTTCCCAGATGGGGAAAGTGAAGTATGGACAGGTGAGTCTTCTCAATATAAGGTCCTGGAGTTTCAAGCAGGCCTAAAGAATTAGAAAGTCTCACACCAGAGCCTTCTCTCTTGGTCACTGGACATAACTTTTTGCTGTTTCATATTTTAAAGAGAAAAAAAAGGTAGCAAATGGCAGAATAAGGACTTATCTTCTTCACTTCTGTGCCGTTTCCAGTCAACCAGTTCTATCACCCTGTGTTACCTGAGACACTAAGATTCTAAGGAAAGTCATGGGATGGGGGGGGGGGGGGGGGGGGGGGGAGTCATAGAAATGGAGGGGCAAGGCCTGGGGTCCCTACTCCTAAAAACATCAATCAATTAATGTATTAGGGATTTTATGTGTTTTTCTTTTCTTTTCTTTCTTTTTCTCTTCTCTTCTCTTCTCTTCTCTTCTCTTCTCTTCTCTTCTCTTCTCTTCTTCTTTCTTTTCTTTCTTCTCTTTTCTTTAAATTCCCAATTGCCTTAAGAAGTGTGTGTTGGGGAAAGGGGAACACATCTAAAACTACAGCAAGTCACACAAATGAAAAATCTTTGATGGTCATGATTAGTGGAAATGTAAATAGGATTCTATTTAAAATGTAAATCTGAAAGTGTTTTTAAGGTCATTTTTAAATTTACCGCATAGGATCTGACTCATGGAATGAAATCTACCAACTACATTAATACTTATAAAGCCATCAAAGGATTAATATAATGAGTGGGTCTATGATATATAGTAATTAGTTGTTCTAAAATGTAGATTTTATTATAATTCAGGTTTGGTGAGGCCAACAAACAGATCAGGAGACAAGGACCATTAAAAAAAAAAGTTTGTTTATTTGTTTACTGACAGTTCCCAAGAGAAGAGACCCTGCCATGCCACACAGGGGAAACACCAGGGTTGGCCAGGAGGTAGAAGGAGCAAGGGGAAAATGTGGAGCAAGAGCCTTTGTTGTGTTTTGTGAGAGAAGGCAAGGTAAATAGGCTTGGATGGGCTAGTATGATCATCTCAGGGGATACTGGACAAAGGGATATCTAGCCCTAGAATGATTAGGACACAGGGATATTATTGGCCTGAATGTAAGAGTCATGTGAGAACCCCCAATAGGACATAGGGGGTTCAGATAGGTTGGTATGCAGACATGAATGACACATTAGTATATATCACTTACACATATGCAAAGACTCGTCATTAGATATTAACTGTTTGCACAATTTCAGCAGTCATTTTATTTAGTGTGGACAGCAAGGTAGGTACTGTGTTGGCAGCAGGCTAAGAAGAGGCCATAAGACATGACCTCTGCCCTCACTAAGTTCATAGGCTAGGGCAGGAAATAGACCCAGGAACAAAGGATCATCGTACGGAATGGCGTGAAAAGTCAACCGAGAGCCCCAATAGCCCAGAGAAAGGATGGAAGGACCCATGTTGTTCTGCCTGGGAAGCCCATGAAAAGAAATACTAACTCAGAACCCATCAGTCAACTTTCTTTGCTGCCATAATGAAAGAGACGTCAACAAGCCTCTGAAGCCAAAAAGCAACCTATGACTTTAAACTTCACCTTCTTGAGACTCTGGTCACTTTCAGTGGTTTTGTAAATGTGTATATATATTTAAGAATTGCTAATAGCAGCTGCCTTTTCTGAGTAAGGCATCTTCTGCTATTGGGGGCGGGGGAGGGCCTCTTCTCCATCTTGTGTGCTCTATGAAAATGAAGCTATTTACAAACGCTAATTCACACTGAGAACCCCCCCACCAGCAGAAGAGCCAGCCCTTTGCACCTTTTCACCTCAAGCCCTTGAGTGGTGGGCAGGGAAGTGATGGCCAAGAAACTGGGCCCATCTCTGGCATTGACTTCTCTCCAAGACTCACTTGGAACAATAAGATCTTTTTAGCTGTTCTTAAAAACAAAGCTGATGATAGGATTCCATTCTGAAAATAAAGCATGTCACCTGCAGGATGAAACAGGGATTCCTAAGTGTGTAATGACTCTTGACAGTCTGGACCTGATCTCACCCCAGCTTCTGTCCCATTCTGCTCCCCAGGCTTCTCCATTCTCCTGCTGCAGGGAACTTGTCACTGTTCCCTGGATGGACTAGTAGTTTTCATGTGTCCTTGTCTTGACTTAGGCTGGTCTCTCAGCCTGAAACGCTCTACTTCTTCTACAAAACAGATCAGATAATCCTTCCCTTTGAAAATTCCTAATTTGTCAGTGCAGATTGAGTTGCTCTGCCGTCAGTGCCTTTGTATAAATGCAGCCTGGTCTCAAACACATACAGCAAATGTTTATTATTTCACTTCCTCAGTTGGTCTGTATTTCACCTTTTGAATTTTAATTTGCTCAGGGGTAGGGTTTATATTCTTCTATTTTATATGCCCAGTAGTTAGTAAAATGCCTGGCTAAGGGCAAAAATAAAAACAGTAATAATAATAACAATAATGTCTAACATTTATTGAGTTCTTACAATGTGGGAGGCATTGTTCTAAACCCTTTATCTACATTAACTAAGTTTGTCCTCACAACAACAATAAGGGGAATTGAACATTTGCATTTTGCAAGTGAGGAGATTGAACCATGGAAAGGATAAAATTTAACTTCCCCAAGTCAACATGACATAAACACTAAATTAGTGCCGTTTTAAATAAGAATATGGTCAGTTCCTGGTACCTTCCCCCTCCCCCCATTTTTTTTTTCTCAGTCAAAGAAATTCATAGAATGGTCACTGTTTATTGAGATAAGAGATTTGGGAGAAGTCATTACACAGGTGTCCAATGCCTGGTATGCCAGTGGAGTGGGCCATATACTGGGTAACATAGGTTCCTTGAGAATGCCTCCTTGTGCTGGAAGAAATGCAGAAAGTGAGTTATTTCATTTCTCTTAAAATCTACTTAAAAGAGTAGGGATAAAAGACATGCAGTAGTTCTGTTATATTGAAATCTTTTCTATAAACAGACATTAGGCTTTATGGAAAATGATTTAATTTATGGCATGTCTACCTATAGATAGCAGTAGGCCATGTTATGAGTTTTTGTATATGAGAATCTCTAGAAGTTCGTGTACAGGTGTGCACATCACTATTTCTTTTCTTTTTTAAAAAAAAATATATTTTATTTTTTACAGAGAGGAAGGGAGAGAGATAGAGAGTCAGAAACATCGATGAGAGAGAAACATCGATCAGCCGCCTCCTGCACATCTCCCACTGGGGATGTGCTCGCAACCCAGGTACATGCCCTTGACAGGAATCGAACCTGGGACCCCCCAGTCCGCAGGCTGACGCTCTATCCACTGAGCCAAACCGGTTTTGGCAGAATCTCTAGAAGTTCGTGTACAGGTATGCACATCACTATTTCAGTGGATTTTCACAGGGTCCATAAGGTAAGTTGCCAGTGTTTACAGTGGAGGTCACCCAAAGTAAAAGTATTTTAAAGAAATGAATATATATATTGCCTTCATTCTCACAGCAACCTTTTTGTAGAGTATTTGAAATCATATGCTTCTGGACCGATCAGAGGAACATCTTAGCCTTGGCTCTGTAATTACCATGTGAATGTATTCATGTTATTTCTATGATAAACTTACTCATCCTGAAAATGGAGAATATCACAGTTCCCACATCAGAGGAATGCAGGTTTGGAAAGGATCAGACAGGCAAACTGTGTAATTGCAAAGGGCCCCATTCTCAGAAGGGTCTACACTTAGCTTCATGCTCTATTGTTATGGATTTGAAATTCTTAATAATTATTAACAAGGCATCCCACATTTTCATTTTATATTGAGCTCTGCAACTTATGTAGCCTTCCTGGATAGGATTGTTTGTGAGGCCTATAGCCCGGGGTGCCTGGCACATAGAGTAACCCCAAATAAAATGTCAGCTATTACTAATTTGCAAGGGATCTATTAGATTTGTGGGTATAGCTCCCAAATTCTATTTTCTGAACTTTTCCAATTTGATCAGACAGTGAATTGAATGGTGGAGTACACCTCATTTGTCCTCATGCATTCAGCTCACACTGATTGGTTATCACTCTATTAAGTTTTTCCGCTTCATTCTTCCATTTCTCTGTGATTGCATAGCTGATGGAATAGGGTCTGTAGATGGCTGCTAATTTGAAGTGCAGGAACATTTTTATAAAAATATGAGACTCATTACTCAATAAAGGATATTAAATTTGTTGTTTGCCTAGTCTGAGAAATGATGGCTGATACGCTGTATCACTGGCATTGTTCCAGAAAGACATGTTGGAAGAGAGATCTAACTCTCTCTTTTTTTGCTCTTATTGTATTGCAGACCATTTGAGCTCCAGAAGGACCAACACCAGATAAATTATGAATGTTGAACAAGATGACCTTACATCCACAGCAGATAATGATAGGTCCTAGGTTTAACAGGGCCTTATTTGACCCCCTGCTTGTGGTGCTGCTGGCTCTTCAACTTCTCGTGGTGGCTGGTCTGGTGCGGGCTCAAACCTGCCCCTCGGTCTGCTCCTGCAGCAACCAGTTCAGCAAGGTGATTTGTGTTCGGAAAAACCTACGCGAGGTTCCGGATGGCATTTCCACCAACACTCGGCTGCTGAACCTCCATGAGAACCAAATCCAGATCATCAAAGTGAACAGCTTCAAGCACTTGAGGCACCTGGAAATCCTCCAGTTGAGTAGGAATCACATTAGAACCATTGAAATCGGGGCCTTCAATGGTCTGGCGAACCTCAACACTCTGGAACTCTTTGACAATCGTCTCACTACCATCCCAAATGGAGCTTTTGTATATTTGTCTAAACTGAAGGAGCTTTGGTTGCGAAACAACCCCATCGAAAGCATCCCTTCTTATGCTTTTAACAGAATCCCTTCTCTGCGCCGGCTAGACTTAGGCGAATTGAAAAGGCTTTCATACATCTCAGAAGGTGCCTTTGAAGGTCTGTCCAACTTGAGGTATTTGAACCTGGCCATGTGCAACCTACGGGAAATCCCTAACCTCACACCGCTCATAAAACTAGATGAGCTAGACCTTTCTGGGAATCATTTGTCTGCTATCAGGCCGGGCTCTTTCCAGGGGTTGATGCACCTTCAAAAACTGTGGATGATACAGTCCCAGATTCAAGTGATTGAACGGAATGCCTTTGATAACCTTCAGTCACTGGTGGAAATCAACCTGGCGCACAACAATCTAACGTTACTGCCTCATGACCTCTTCACACCCTTGCATCATCTAGAGCGGATTCACTTACATCACAACCCTTGGAATTGTAACTGTGACATACTGTGGCTCAGCTGGTGGATAAAAGACATGGCCCCCTCCAACACAGCTTGTTGTGCCCGTTGTAACACTCCTCCCAATCTGAAAGGGAGGTACATTGGGGAGCTCGACCAGAATTATTTCACATGTTATGCTCCTGTGATTGTGGAGCCCCCAGCAGACCTCAATGTCACTGAAGGCATGGCAGCTGAGCTAAAATGCCGGGCCTCCACATCCCTGACCTCCGTATCTTGGATCACCCCAAATGGAACAGTTATGACACACGGGGCGTACAAAGTGAGGATAGCTGTGCTCAGCGATGGCACGTTAAATTTCACGAATGTAACTGTGCAAGATACAGGCATGTACACATGTATGGTGAGCAATTCTGTTGGAAATACCACTGCTTCAGCCACCCTGAATGTTACTGCAGCAGCCACCACTCCTTTTACTTACTTTTCAACTGTCACAGTAGAGACTATGGAACCTTCTCAGGATGAGGCACGGACCACAGACAACAATGTAGGTCCCACTCCAGCGATTGACTGGGAAACCACCAATGTGACCACCTCTCTCATGCCACAGAGCACAAGGTCAACAGAAAAAGCATTCACCATCCCAGTGACTGATCTGAACAGTGGGATCCCAGGAATTGATGAGGTCATGAAGACTACCAAAATCATCATTGGCTGTTTTGTGGCCATCACACTCATGGCTGCAGTGATGCTGGTCATTTTCTACAAGATGAGGAAGCAGCACCATAGGCAAAACCATCACGCCCCCACAAGGACTGTTGAAATCATTAATGTGGATGATGAGATTACAGGAGACACTCCCATGGAAAGCCACCTGCCCATGCCTGCTATCGAGCATGAGCACCTAAATCACTATAACTCTTACAAATCTCCCTTCAACCACACAACAACAGTTAACACAATAAATTCAATACACAGTTCAGTGCATGAACCGTTATTGATCCGAATGAACTCGAAAGACAATGTACAAGAGACTCAGATCTAAAACATTTACGGCTACAGAAAACAAACAATTAAAAAAAAAGACAGTTTATTAATAATGACACAAATGACTGGGCTAAATCTACTGTTTCAAAAAAAAGTGTCTTTACAAAAAAAATACAAAAAAGAAAAGAAATTTATTTATTAAAAATTCTATTGTGATCTAAAGCAGACAAAACTATGTGTATTCCTCAGAACCTGTTTTTGCTGCACTTATTTCCTATTTTCGCATATCTTGTCCCTGCCTTCCCTGATTGCCATATTTTTCATAGATCTCAATTCCCTAAGGAACTGGTCTAGGAAATTTTGTAAGAATTCTGTTACACTTTGAGATTTTTATGGTGAATTCTAGTGGTGAGATCCAGTCTATTTTTGTCTTTTTTTTCCCTCTTTTATTTTCCCCCTCATGCCCTCATGAAGTAGTCCAACGGGGAATGCAATATTAGAAATAGATTTTTAAGAAAGAACGAGAAAAATAATGCAAGATCTTATATTTTTCATGTAATGACCTGTTCTGTATTTATGAGGAGGACCATCAGTGGAAAAGGAAAAAAGAAAAAAAAAGTAAGCAAACAACAGATTAATTTACATATGAGCACCTATAAAACCCATGATCTTTTCAACAACTCTAGAACCAGAATTTGTAGTTCAAACGCTAAAAATAAGATTATAAATAAAAATATTGTTGGTTTTTCTGTATCTGGACACAGCTCATTTGTAGTATGGCTCAAATATAAGAAACTTAAAGGTAATTCGATTTTCTACTTTCTGAGAAAGAAAATACATTATTTTTCAGTCACAGCATCAAACACCATGGGGTCCTGTCTCATTAGGTTGACTTGAGTTTTGGATCTATATATTCAAGTATGCTGTGGTATTTTTTCCTCGCATTAGGGTCACCCTTTTTAAATGCTCAGATTAAAAATCATGATTTTGTGAAGTAAATTCAATTTCAGTTGGAAGAAAGTTTTAGTATAATTTCTTTACCATCTCATAAAATTCTGCCGGCTAGGCAAAGTATGACATCTGAATGCAAAGGTATTCTAAGTTATCCAAGTTGAAAAGTCATTTTTGGTGCTGAGTGTCAACAAATTAAGTTTCATTTAACAATAATTATTAAAGACCTACCATGTGTTAAACATTGTTTTTAGCGTGGACACACAATTGACAAGACCTGGTTCATGCCCTTGAGTCAATCACTGTCTGTGTGATATATGATTAAAGAAATATCAGTTCGTTATTGGGGGACAGCTCTAGTTTTACTGTTACATGAAAGATTGCAAATTGTGACCCCGGTGTTTCAAAATATCAGGTTAATGTTATTACAGAATCCTCTTGATTCATGGTTTCTTCCATCCGTCTGGAAGAGCTGCCCCTCTTTTTCCAAATGCAGATTACAGAGTTTAAAGAAGTACACGTAAGGAACTTGTTATGAATGACTGGATTCATACCAAGAGATAGCAATGCTAATACAATGGTAACCTGCTAAAGGTACTTGAAGAAACTGGAGAAAGTTTCAGTGTGAGAACATACACTAACTTCCAAGGAAAAGAGTAACTTGGGGGTTACTGGCACTGTGACACTCTCCTGATATTTTCATATAATATATGTATGACTTTGCCTTTTTTTGAAGCAAAGTGAAAATCTACACCTCTTATTAGTGACCCTTAAAACCTGCCTCCCCTTTGGTGAAACAAGAGTTGGCCAAGCTAGAGCAAACTTCAGGTTCTAATGGATGAGCTGCTTTGATACCCACACTTAACTCTGCAGGTTGGACCTCACACCAGAGTTTTGTGATGTCCAGATGTGAAAAACCAATCATTACTAGCTAAGTAGGTCAGAGAACTAGAAGGAATGGATAGCAAATGAATGTGATCACACAAGGGTCTTGCCTCTATGTTTTCATCACCAATTCTCTTTCAGGCTTTTGCTCCCTTATTCCCTGCCTTCCGTGTTAGGAAAACGATTCTCATTCACTTTGCTGAGGAGAAGACTTGGGGGGAAAAGGAAAATATTTTTGCGGCCATTTATCAAGCTTTTCAGTACCAGATGTACTTAATATATTCCCATATACAAAACAAACAAACAAACCCACCAAGGAATTTCAAGCATGTGCTAGTATAAAGAAGAGTGGCATAAGTCAAGAAGGGAAAAAACCCTGCCTTCTCTACTTGCTGTGTTCTTAAGGAGCTCTGTCTCTGCTGACTCTAACCCTTCTTTCATCTTGAGTTTATAATTCCTATGGAGTTAGACCCAGCATGCAATTCTCCTTTCTGTGAGGGATTGGCTAAACAGTTAGGTAAATCCTACTGAATAGAATGAAAGGTGAACTTGAGCTAAAAATTTAGGTAAGAAAATGAAGCATACAATTCAATCCTATAAGAGATTATGTTTGCCCTATTTAATACATTTTAGAAAAAAAAAAACAAATATATATGGATAAAAGAATGGTTACGCCAAACTTGACTTCCACAGTGAATATAGACACACATTTGACAAAAGGTTCTCATGCAGGTTGGGGGTTGAAGGGTGAAGTGGTATAAATGTATGATTTAAAGGACACTGAAATCTAGATGTTTATAATTAGAAATATCTGTATTTGCTCCACATAACGTCCTTGGCTTTTGGCCCCTCAGTATAGAAGCTGCACTGATGGATCAAGACAATCACACACTGTGCTGTGACTATTTATACATCTGGTATATCCTTACAGTAAAACAATTCTATGTTGACTGCTCTTTTTACTCTATACATAGGCAACCAGTGGCAGTATTCTCTAATACTTAATGCACTCAAAATATGCCATTCATAATTAACCAAATTAAGGTAATATAATAATAATTGTTACACACATACTAGAGGCCTGATGCACAAAATTTGTGTAAGGGGCTCAGCCTTCGCAGCCCCAGCTTCATCTGGAAGGTTGTCCGGAAGGATGTCTGGAAGGTCATTCAGCTGTCCAGTCTAATTAGCATATTATGCTTTTATTATTATAGATATATATCCTACTAAAGGTATGCAGTTTGCTTTGGGAATATTCACCAAGGATGTTCTAAAAGAAGATTTGCCAACTTTTTTTCTCTATATCATTTTATACCTGGCTATGACCTCAATCTTCTCAATTCTTTTGAACATTTCTAGATATTTGTATTGGTAAAGTGCTAGGAGGATTTGGCATAGCTCACACACATACACCCTGATATGGCTTAATCACTTCCCCTTATATTCTGAATACTATGGAATCAATATCATATTTTCCTGTGGTTGAAATAGGACATTTGACCTTTGAACATTGATCAATGTTTTGTTTGGTTTTGGTTTTTTTGAAAAAAAAAATTGTTGCTGGTCCATGGTTGCTCTTAGGCCTTATAATAAGATAAAAACCAGGATATTATTTGAGACCTGAATACTATGAAATTCTGAATATAGGTCTGCTAGGAAAAAACTTGACAATGGAATGCTTATTTACATGGGAGAAGAAGAAGGCATTTTGGAACAGGAATTATTGAAATGCGAATAAATATGAAGTGGAATGCCCCAGTGTATATAACATTTCCAAGGTAAGTAGTGATCATCATGGGAAAAAAATCTGAATCTTTTACCCTTTGGAATAATCTTCAAGATAATAGGTAAGTGGAAGAGTCAGATGAATGCTTTTGAATAAAGGGTAATGCTCTGAAGTAATGTAATTTTTAAATGATGTGTTCAGTTGTTTAGTTGGTGCTTCAGCTTACTAGTTTTCATAAGGATATCAAAAATAATCATTAAATATCACAGACCTAACATGTGAATGCTTGAGTGAGCAGTCATATCTGTCTAAGAAGCCCTTTGCCTGTTTCTCATAAAATATAGTAGCACAGAGTCAAATCTCATAAAAGCATCTCCTCCAACAATATGCACATCATTACATTTTATTATAAAGTATTTTTTGTACAAAAGATACTTCAGATAAAATTAAGTCTAAGAAGTTGCCTTAAGAAAATTCAGGTATTTTTTACTTTCTCTTAAAATTCTGTATTAGATAGAAACCAGATGTGACATTGTCTGACTGTGTTTTATCAAGATACAAAATAATATGCATCTGGCTCTATGAAAGAAAAAATAAATCTCCTAGAATTACGGAAAGTGCTCTGTCAATTAATACCCAAATTTAGGTGATGAATGAACATTTTACTACACAAACCAGTTCATGTCATTTTGATCCTCCAAGTGCTAACAACAAAATATCTGAGATCCTAACCTTTCTTGGCATTCTTTGAGAAATATATCCACATTACATATAAAATTATAATATTAAATTGTATAACAAGTGTTCAGCAGCAGTGAGGAAAACTACTGTTCATTTTGTTTCAGTCCAAGTAAATAAAAAGGAAAGGAAGAGAGCGATTGCTGTAAGATAGACAATAAAGGAAGCAGACATCTTAACAAGAACGCATGATATTGAAAAAAAAAATCATTTGTTTTGTAAATTTTGTTTTACACAGAAAACAAGAATACTCATATTCATTCTGCACATTACATAGAAAAGAAAGGCCTCTGAAACTCCAAACCATGAGGGCTTATTTTTGAATACTTGGTCCAATATTTTAATTTTATTTTCCAGGTAATTAATACCACACTTTATTATGGATCTGATGCTGAATTGCTGTATTTGAACTTATCTAAATGGCATCAGTCCTGTCTATCTGGTTGGCAGAAGTAGTGAGTATATGGCTTTCCACCCAGATGAAAGAGGGGATTTAATGTTGTTTGAAGTTAGAGGGGCTGGTTTCCATGGTGGCAGTAGAACCCATTCTGATTTTTGTCTGCTAACTTGACAACTTGGCAGAATAACCTCCTATTTCAACTTTGGGATATCATGATGGAAAGCCACATGGGAAGTCCAATCATTCAGCGTGTCTCTATACCAGTAAAGCTTCTGAGTAACAATGAGTATATCTCCTTACTTCTCAGTCCTTAGTTCCACATTAAAAGAGTTAAAAATAAAGCAAGACTCAACAATTGCGATTTAAGCATGGTTGCTAGTTTTGTAGTGACTAGTTCTCTTAAAGAAATAAATGCAACTTCAATCCAACGAAATATATTAGAACATACATAAAAGTAGTCATGATATATTTTATGGAACGTATCTTTATTATAGCTGTTATAAATTTTAAATCTAACAATGTGTAATATGAAGGCAATCATGGGTTTCTTTACTAATGGAATCATTATGAAAAAAGTTAACCTTAACAAAATTTGCAAAATGCCTCAGAAGTCAAATACTGAAATAGATTCCTAGGTCCTAGGGATAGTTCTATTTTTAAAAAAGGAAGTTTTACAAATGAAAGAGAGATGTAATGAAGTTTCTCTTTCCGGCAGCCCTCAAGCAGACTAACATGCTTATAAAGACATTTCTCAACATAAATGGACTGTTAAAGAATGAACTGCAGTCAAGTCTGACCATAAAAATGCCATGTAGCTATGTATTCTCATCTGAAGGTTTTTCAAGGATGTGGCAAACAAGTCTCTCCTTAGAAAATTAAGGCCAGCCTGTACGTGCTCAATCGCATTTTGGGTTTTCATTACATAGCCTAATCCTCTGCATATTTTGTTCCTGGCTTTCATTTCTCAGAATGTTTTCAGGTTTTGCAGGAGAAATATAAAATCAGAATCTGTCACTGCTCCACGGCATTTAGTTATGTAATCTGGAGTCCAACCCTGACAACATTAAGGGCGACTCATACGGGTAAATAAATAATTTCCTAGGCATTACAGGCATAGTGCCATTTTTATTTTTACTTTTGAACACCACTTAAATTATCTGATATTTTTATTATGATTAATACAACTTCTACCTCTGAGAAAAATAATTGCATGATATTGAAAAGTTCTCTGAAAGCTACAGAATATTTACATAGATTATACATAATTTATATACTATACATAATTTATATAATTTTATGAACACAAACTTGCCATGCTTATCAGTGACAAATGGCAAAATGTATAGGTTATTCATTAGAAAGCTATGGTAATTAGATAAAAATCTCATTAGCTAACATGGTTTTAATTTATTGACAATACCTTTAAATTAATGTAAAACTAAATTTATAATAAATTCTGAGAGTGATTGGAATAGTCATTTGAAAGATACTTTAATAATTAGAGCAAATGCTGATGTTACAGAGTAAGAATCTACAGATTAATATCAGAAATAGACTGGGTCCTTGGAAATTAGTGGGATACCATTAGATATTCATAAGATGAAAAATGTGCTTTATAGAGTAGAAAGTATTTCCTCATTTCGACCTATGAAAGAAGGGTAGGTGAATGTATTTTTAAAAAAAATATATTTTATTGATTTTTTTACGGAGAGGAAGGGAGAGGGATAGAGAGTTAGAAACATCGATGAGAGAGAAACATTGCTCAGCTGCCTCCTGCACACCTCCTACTGGGGATGTGCCCACAACCAAGGTACATGTCCTTGACCAGAATTGAACCTGGGACCTTTCAGTCCATAGGCCAATGCTCTATCCACTGAGCCAAACCGGTTAGGGCGGTGAATGTATTTTTCATATGTTTACAGAGATTTTGAGAGAGAGAGGAAGGATAGAGAAAGAGAGATAGGAACATTGATGAGAGAGGAACATCATTGATCAGCTCCCTCCTGCAAGGCCCCTACTGGGGATCGAGCCTGCAACCTGGGCATGTGCCTTGACTGGGAATCAAACCAGCGACCTCTTGGTTCTGGGTCAAAGCTTAACCACTGAGCAACACGAGCCGGGCTTGGTGAATGTATTTTAATTAATATATCAAATTTCCCTTGTGTAGTGCATTTGTCTATATGTAGAGCTATTATTATATTGAAGCTATAAGCACAGAATGGAAAGGGGAAATAATGGAAAAGAGAAAACGAAAGTGGTATAAGTACAAAAGAATAGTTCAATTATTTTTATGTTAGAATGGCCTCATTCATACAGTGAATTTAAATTGAACAACCTATTTAATTCCAGGACTCTTCAAGGGTCTGGATATACAACAATGAACAAAACAGAGTCCTGTTCAATGTGATATGGTGATTAATTCGCCTTGGTTTTCCCAAGTTTTTCTGGTTTTAGTACAGAATGTCCTGTATCTCAGATATCACGTAGTTCAGGGCAAATCAAGATGGCTGGTTACCCTTCTGCTGACCTTATCCTTTGGTAATTGTCAGCTTGATTTGATGATTCCTATTAATGTGCTTATCTCATTGCTCATGGCAATTGCAGATAACATTGGCTACATATAAGCAGTTTCTAAGTTGAGCAAGGTCATAACAAGAGCATATGCTGGTAATATTAAATTCTGTCAAATGATTCCTAGATGGCACTTGATAGAGTGCAATGGAAATACAGCCAGCACAATTCACCCTGAAGGGGGGATTGTCATCCGGAGATGTCAACAATCATATTATTATGCAAGATAATTTGCAGGACACTGGCCTCACCATCTCTACTCCTCACAAAATCACGTGCATGTCCTAAAACAAAAAAGAAACATGAGTTTATTGCAATGCTCATGATCTGCAAGGCAGAGGATTCAGGCTATAGGAGCAATGGTTGGTGAGTGATAACTTTAGCAAGAACAGTTTTAGGAAATGATCTTATTTGTTTGTGGGGACCATGTGAGAAGATAAAAAGAGGCTGCAATACAATGGGAAGAGGAAATTAATTGGCAGGGTATACTTGGAAGCAATGATAGGTTGTTTTGAAGGAATCTGAAAAGTGGAAGTGGTGATTGATGTTAACTAGAAGGTGAAGGTAGAGAATAGGGAAGCTACTAGTCTAAGGAATTTAGACTTTAAAGGCAAAAAGGTAACCATGAAAAATAAAAACACATATGAACAAACATTTATGTCAGAATGATTAATTTATGAGAAATCAGTATAAATCTCAAGGTAGCTAAGTTTGAAGAAATGACAGGAAAGTTACTTAGATTTTTTTTTTTTTAACTAGCTCTGAACTTTCCTATCTATAACATATGAGTTGGGCATTGTTAGTGGCCAATAAAGAGCATTTTCTGAGGAATTGTGGTCTCATGATCGCTATACAAAGTCCTCACTTAATGTTGGTGACAGGTTCTGCAGCTTTAAGCAAAACAACATATAATAAAACCAATTTTACCATAGGCTATTTGATGTAAATAAGAGTTAAGTTCCTACAGCATCCATCAACATTATAACAAAATGCTGTTGAATGAAACCATGTTATTAGAAGACCTGCTATATTTATACTGCCTTATAATTTCCTATTGTTTCAAAGAACAGGAAACAAATTATTTAGATTAGTTTCATAAATGGCTAATAAATCCATCTTAGGAGGTTCTTTCATCCCTTGATATAGAATGAAGTAATAAAATTTTCATTTAATGAATGAACAACAAATCATGAAATTCAAAATACTACGGAGTCCATTATAGAAAGAGAATTAGGTTATCATCTGTAAAATAACCAATTAATTGATGTCATAATGGCTTAGAGTTTTCCAGATATAAGCAATGATAAATAGAAGAAATGCAGACTTTTAAACTCATGAGTAGAATATAGACGATAATTTCAAGTAAAGTAGTGGACGCTTCAATATGGAATGAATGAAAATTTTAGATACCAGATTACAGATAACCATGTTCCTGTGAACACCAAGACATAGACAAGGAGTGATACTATACATCTCTTCAATCTCAAGGGTCTCTCTTTAACATTTACTAGCATCTCATGTATTATTACTCCAAGGATCTGAAAGCTTTTCAAAATTTTGATACTTGTTCCAATAGAAATGATATTAAATTGGTAAGTAAATGAGAGTGATTTCTTATTTTTTTTTTCATAAAATGTTATTTATAAGCTATCCACTCATTCCAGCATAGCAAAATATGGCATGGTATATTTATTACACATTAGCAAATTACTTTTGTATTAATAAGTAACATTTTGAAAAGCACTAAAAAATGATAACTAGAACCTGATAACTGGTTTGCTATTCTTAGGGTGCATATCAAAGTAAAATACAGGGTGTCCCCCCAAAAGTATATACACTATATATACAGCTGATAGCTCAATTTTGAAAATGAAATGTACTTTAATAAATATATCTTTATAATTATTCAAAGTGTGAGTATACATTTTTGGAGGACAGGTAGTCCTCGGGTTATGTCGGACTCGACGTACATTGATTCGTGGTTATGTTGCCATCTCCCATTTATTTATATAAAAAAAAAAATTTCTGTCATTTCGACATATGTACATATGCGCTTTATGTTTTTTTTTATTATTTATTTACCACAAGTAAAGGTCAGGAATTGTTACCTTTCTTTTAAATTTGTTTTACTGTTTCACTTCATTACTGCTGTGTATGTGCTCCATGTGAGTGACGAAGGTGCTTATGTAGGTGGGTTCCGACTTACAGCGAAAATCGTGTTATGTCACACCTTAGAAACGTATCTCTGACATAACCCGAGGACCTACTGTATTTCTATGCTAACCATTAAGCAATTTTAAAAATCAAGAGTCGCCGAGACCGGTTTGGCTCAGTGGATAGAGCATCGGCCTGCGGACTGAAAGGTCCCAGGTTCGATTCCGGTCAGGGGCATGTACCTGGGTTGCGGGCACATCCCCAGTGGGGAGTGTGCAGGAGGCAGCTGATCGATGTTTCTCTCTCATCGATGTTTCTAACTCTCTATCTCTCTCCCTTTCTCTCTGTGGAAAGTCAATAAAAATATATTTAAAAAAAAAAAAAAAAAAAAAAAAAAAAAAATCAAGAGTCATGAGCAGGTAACCTGGATCAAGATGATAATAACTGTCAGAACTGGGGATGCAGTAAAGGTTAAAAAAAAAGTTTTCAATGAGACATAGGGTCTTTAAAAAATTCACAATTTCTCAGTCTATAAACCTATAAACCTATAAACCTAGTAGTGTAGACTCTCAATTCCTTTCTTTATGGTTCTTTGATTGGACGCTTACTAGCACAGCATCCATAGAAGTCCGCCATCATTTCATTTCATACCATCTGAGCATTTCAAAACTGGAAAATGTAGTATAGAATTTAGGTAAACTCCCTGCCTATAGATGATGGCCTTTAGTTCCTGTATTTTAATTAAGTAAAATTCATTAAACGTTTAAACTCTGTGTCTAATGACTTAAATATATATGAGTTTTTCTTTTATCTTTTTTACTTTTTAGTCCTAAAAACATGACCACAAACATGTTTGCAAAACAGATGGTTTTTCTTTTTCTTTATTTTTTTTATACCAGGAAATTTCTGTTCAGCTGTTGTATGGCTAAGGAAAATGTCCTGCATTTTAAAATACTCATTTTATATGCTTATGCTTTCTTTAAGCATTTGGCACTAACACTGTGTTATTTAGCCATACTTTCCTTGGATCTAGTCACACACCATTGCATTTACCCATTTGTCATTGTTTTCCAGTAGTAAGAAATTTTGGAATAGACATAGCTCAAAGAAAAAGAGCAGAATATCATAGAAACCATTGCATCTGTTCTAATTCCAACTATTCAGATTTTCAATTTCAAATGTTTTTATTTTCTTAGTAGCTACCCAATCAGTAACTACAATATTTTAACTTTTATTTTTGGGTTCCAAATTCCCATTAAAAAAGGAAAGATTTGACTTCTTTTAAACTATATGACTCTAATATTTATGTGAATGAATGTATATGTACGTATGTAGATATGTATGTATGTCGTGTAAATACAGGTGCTTCATCCTCATACTTGTATTCTCATTTCTTTTGCTACTAGTAGACACAAATTTCATCACTTTTTAGTGACTATAAAAAAGTAGTTTTTCTTCTATTATTTTCATAGCTTGACACTTCAGCACAAGAGAGAGTCCAATTATGTGTGTGTGTTTCTTTATTAATCTGTTCACTTGCTTCTAACAAATTTAAAATATTGAAGAATAATGGCATTGATTTTAAAGCCACATTATATTTTAATATATTTTCCTTATTTTTTTCTTCTAAGAAAAACAGTCCTTCCCCAATATGTCATTTGTGCATCTATCTACATTATTGTTAGTAATACTTACTATTAATTATAATCTTAATAAAATAATAATAGCTAACAGTTATTAAGCTCTCAACTCAGACCAGTCTTAGGTTCATAAATTTGATTCTACATTCCTCAACTTTCCCAAAAGGCCCCAATATTAAGATTAACCCTATGTTTTTTGCTTTTTGGTTTCTTTTGTTGTTTTGTTTTGTTTGAGAGAAAAGAGATGAGTTTAAAGATTCCACTCCAAATAAGGGAAAATTAAGACCAGAATTGCAGATCCTTTTTATCCCTTTCTCTCAAAGCCCACTCTTGAGGAATGGGAACTCTACCACTATACTTGTTGCTTACATAAAAGACTGCTTTATTCAATCCTGTTTGATAAATAAGTCCCTCAAAGAAAGAACTGAGGAAAGCAGTTAATAAATCCGCAATTTAATTTCACTCAGTCTTTCTTAGGTCCACAGAGGAAACATACCTCCCAAAATTTAATCACCCACAAAGACTCTGGTCCTGAAGTATTTCTGTCTTGAAAATGTGGTTCAGAGACTGGAAGCAGAGACCTTGAGAATGCAGCCTTGAAGAAATCCACTAGGGATGTAAAAGAAGTAAATGAAACAAGCAGAGTTTATAATTCGGCAAGGTTGATGTCAAGTCTTTCTCTCTTTTTAACAATTCTAATGACAAGCTTACTAAATAGAGCTTAGTGAATAGGAGTTCTTTGGAACCTCACCTCCTGGACTCAATCATAATTCTGCCCAGCAGTATGTTTCAGTCTGAAGTGTTTTAAAAAATGTCTACTATGATACAGTTTACTTTGAGTTCATTTTGTTTTTCTCTGTAATTTGTGGGTCTTGAGTAATGGAAAACTTGATTATGTTCTACTGGAACGCAAAGGTGTTGCAGGTGAAGATGTCATGATTTTTAAAGTAAAATGACTGAACTAGTTATCAAACACCATAGAATTATGTCAGTGAATTTAAAAGAAAACGTTTGCAAAACACAGCTACTTTTGTTTCATTGGTTCAAACTCTTATTTCTAATTTGTGGATTTTTTTATGCCATAATATTCTTCCTACTCTTTACTCAGCTTTGCTCTAAAACTTCTTTTCAAAAGGTTAGGAGAGACTTTGAAAACCCAGATGTGAATTAAATGTGGCCTATTTCTGTCAGTTTTTCTTTTAGCATTATTATATCCCTACAATTTTTTCTAAAATATGCCAGCAGAAAGCCTTTGAAATCTCACATCAACTGACCAGGAAACAATAGGTACATCAGAAATCTTGCAAACTCTATAGAATCACTGTCCAGTCATGTGGTTCCAAGAGCCAGAATTTCCCCTTTATTTGAATCAGGGCCAGCTAACTCCAACCATTCTGTCAATGACCAATGCTAATAAATAAAGTTTTATTGAAACACAGCCATGCCCATTGGTTTATGCATTCATTGTTTATAATTGCTTTCACCATACAATGGCAGATGGAGTAGGTATAATGGGGACCGTATGTCACAAAAAGCCTAAATATTTACTATTTACCTTCTACAGATAGTTTGCCAACCACTGGTGCAGAGTATGGAAATGAATTTGTCTCTGCAATAACGAGCAATCACTTATGTAGTATTAAATGATTTTAATAGTTTGACTCTGGAGTCCCATATCTGCATTTTTTAAACTACCTTCTTATCCCATTCTACACTGCCCATTAGGATATTTTAGGTTGAGACAGTATGCTATTTATGAATATGTCAAATTCACAAGCACACTCCCCATGACTTAAACGATTGTCTTAGAGATCCCTCGGTGCTTCCTTGGCTGCAGAATTTATTGCCTTTTTAATGTTTTTATTGCACCAGAGAAAATTAATAAGCATCTCATTATAAAAAGAAAGCTGGCCAACGGGTTTTGGTTAAGAAGGTTTTCTTTTTGTAAAAGAAAAAGAAAAAGAAAGAAATAAAGCCGATGTCTCTTAAATGTGAGTGTTCTCTAGTAACTTTCACATTTTCCTAAGCTAAGAGCTTATATGTTGGTTAGATGTTTCAGTTAAAAGCTATTTTTCTGAAGAAATACATAATTTGTTGTGTTGAATAGTATTTTTCAATTAGTCTTATTAGGGAAATATAGTAAGATCTAAAAATAAAACAGACAGGTGTTCAGGGAACCATTACACATTTAAATGGCTTGGTTACTTCTCTGCGGTAGAAGACTTGGTTTACTGTCTCAAACAACACAATTACACTGCGTCCTACTTCCATCTATAGTCCATCAAAGAGAAGATAAAAGAATAAATTAAGCTGGTTTCAAGTACATTTGGGATGATAATTTGAAAGTTGGCAGCCCAGTTGAAATGTGTCCTATATTCACTAAAACTTTTATTGAATATTTTGAGGATTCTGACTTGACATATATTTCAACTTCCCATCTATATTCCAAGTGCTATTGAACAAGTTTCAAATCTCCAATTGGAACAATGAGCAATAAGGAATTTTTTCTTTTTCTAGAAATCCAGGCATATCTATAAGGAAATCTCCTACCCAGATAATTTTCCCATTAAGATTCTAGCCATAGCCTTTGCTTCCCATTTAAATGTCTAATTCAAACTTTTTCAATTCTGACTCTACATTAGGAGCACCTTTAAAACTGGGTTTGTTTGTTTTTGTTTGTGTTTTTGTTTGTTTGGTGAATGCATAATGCTATGCAAGCTCCATGCATACTTCAAAGATTTTAATTGAACTGGCCTAGGGTGAAGTCAAAGCTCCACATTTTTTAAAGGATCCCCTTATAATTCAAATACACAATTGACTAGAAAACTGCTGGTGTAAATGCCTTAGTAACCACAGGCAGGCAGATCCTATGAAGTGACAAACCCAAGAGAGAGACTGTCAGTAGAAATAAAGCATAAAGTTTCTGATGGAGATTGGAATACACTTGAAGTAGCAACAAAATGCATGAAATCAGTTTCTAAAACTAAATGACTAGAATTTACTTCTCAGATTAAAAATAATACCTTACATGTATATGCCACTGCATTTGCCATGTGATTTTTACACTCAACCAGTTCTACCTATGGCTTACTAAATGTCAGTATATATTAACATAAGCTGACTACTAATGTAGAGCATTGTAATCAGTGGTCAACCATGTGCTTGTATCATAAGTATGATCCTAAGTGGCTATCATAATCTTTAAGGCTAAAAGTAGTTAATACATTTTAGACTGTGAAGATAGATGATACCTGGGGTGTAGGAATAGCCTATCTAATAAAAGAGAAACATGGTAATTAGCCTTACATCTGCTACCCTTCCAATTGGCTAATCAGGGCGATATGCAAATTAATAGCCAGCCAAGATGGTGGCAGGCAGCCAGGCAGCTTGAAGTTAACATGAGGCTTGCTTGCTTCAGTGACGGAGGACTACAATGTACCCTGCCTGCCTTGCCGGCCTCTGAGCTCGCAGTTTGAAACATTCTTACAAATATAGAAGCTAAACAAAACCCCAGAAACCTGCTTTCAGGCAGCCGGGATCTCAGATCTGGAGTTGATACAGTGTTTCGATTATAGAACCCAAACAGACCAGATACCTGCTTTCAGCAGCAGAGGCCTCAGAGCTGGAGTCAGAGCTAAAGCTGGCCCAGAATAAAAAAGAAAAAGAAAAAACGGAGCAGTTGGGAGCTTCCGTCACCCGCCAGCCTGAAAACAGCCATCAGCCCCTCACCCAGGCTGGCCAGGCACCCCAGTGGGGACCCCCATCCTGATCCAGGACACCCTTAAGGGCAAACCAGCCAGCCCCCACCTGCGCACCAGGCCTCTATCCTATATAGTAAAAGGGTAATATGCCTCCTAGCACCGGGATCAGCGTGACAGGGGGCAGCACCCAAACCCCCTGATCGCCCTGTGGCTCTGTGTGTGACAGGGGGCGGGGCCACAATCTCCCTATCTTCCCTGCTCTGTTGGGACAGGGAAGGCGCCCAACCCCCTGATCAGCCCTGCTCTGTGCCTGACGGGGGGAGCTCCCCAACCCCCTGATTGCCCTGCGGCTCTGTGTGTGACAGGGTACAGAGCCCCAACTCCCCTATCGGCCCTATTCTGTGAGTGACAGGGTACGGAGCCCCAAACCCCCTGATGGGCCCTGCTCTGTGGGTGACAGGGGGTGGCGCCGCAACCTCCCCATTGACCCTGCCTTGAGTGTGACAGGGGGCGGTGCCGCAACCCCCCAATCGGCCCTACCCTGAGCGTGACTGAGGGTGGCATCGCAACCTCCCGATCTGCCCTGCTCTGTGCATGACAGGGGGTGGCGCCCCAACTCCCCAATCAGCCCTGCTCTGAGCCCGACGAGGGGCTGCACCTAGGGATTAGGCCTGCCCTCTGCCACCTGGGAGCAGGCTTAAGCCAGCAGGTCGTTATCTCCCGAGGGTTCCCAGACTGCAAGAGGGCACAGGCTGGGCTGAGGGAACCCCCTCTCCCCCTCGAGTGCACAAATTTTTGCGCACCGGGCCTCTAGTATATATATATATATATATATATATATATAAATTTTGCACCAGTGGTCATCTTTAAAAATGAAACAGTCATATGCCTTTTCTGGGATAAGAAAGATATAAGCTTCACTGAAGACAGAAAGCTGAATTTAATAGATAACCAGTCAAAGGGTACTCCCATCATATCTCTCTCCTGGGGCAGAGAAAGATAAGCAGAGGGTGGCAGAATGAAGAGCTTCACCTCTAGCATTAGCAATATGGTTTAATCTGGAGATTCAGCTCCTAGATGTTTCTACAGAAAATAATGTCTTACATGGGGGAAAATAAGAACACCTAAAATAGCTTTATTCTTTTACCAATATAATTACATGAATTCTAGCATCTCAATATTTTTATTGTCTTTTCTCATTAGAAAATTATCCTATAACCTGGAAATCATTGATTAGCTCCAATATTAGGATGGAGCCTAGAACCTAGAAAATTATTAGTTTTTAAAAGATTTTGTTTTATTGTCCAAAGATTTACATATGTCTCCTTTTTTCCCAATTACCCCCCCCCCCCGCCCCCGGCAGCCATTCCCACCCTGGGAAAGCCCCCAGTGCCCCGGTGTATATGTCCATTGCTTATGCTGATATGCACGTAAAGATTTTTTATTGATTTTTAGAGAGAAAGGACACGGAGAGAGAAATGGCAATGTGAGAGTGGAACACGGACTGGCTGTCTCATGCATGCCCTGGAAACCTGGGAACGTGCCCCAAATGGGAATTGAATCAGCAACCCCGAGGTGCAAAGGTCATGCCTGGTCAGGGCCACCTAAACAATCTACACTAATAAAAGAGAAACATGGTAATTGGCGTACGACCGCTACCCTTTTCCTTGGCGAATCAGCGAGATATGCAAATTAACTGTCAGCCAAGATGGCGGCCGGCAGCCAGGCAGCTTGATACTAACATGAGGCTTGGTTGCCTCAGTGACGGAGGAAACCAACGTTCCCCACCTGCGGCTGCAGGCCTCTGAGCCTGCAGTTTCGAACATTGTAACAAATACCGCCGGACTTCAGCCAGCAGATTCGCAACATTGTATACAAAGGCCAGAAACCTACTTTCAGGAGCAGAGGCCTAAGAGCTGGAGCCAAGCCTCAAACTAAAGCTGGCCCAGAATAAAAAAAAAAAAAAAAGGAAAAATGGAGCGTTTGGGAGTTCAGTCACCCCCAGCCTGAAAACAGCCCTCCGCCCCTCACCCAAACTGGCCAGGCACCCCAGTGGGGACCCCCACCCTGAAGGGTGTGTGACCAGCTGCAAACAGCCATCATCCCCTCACCCAGGCTGGCCAGGCACCCCAGTAGGGACCCCCACCTGTGCACCAGGCCTCTACCCTATATAGTAAAAGGGTAATATGCCTCCCAGCACCGGGATCAGCAGAGCCGCGAGGCCTCCTGGCACCGGGATCAGCATGACAGGGGGCAGCGCCCAAACACCCTGATCGGCCCTGCTCTGTGTGTGACAGGGTGCGGCACCCCAACCCCTCCCCCCCCGGGCCCTGCTCTGTGTGTGATGGGGTAGAGCCATAACCTCCCCATTGGCCCTGCCCTGAGTGTGAGAGTGGCGGCGCCCCAACCCCCTGATAGGCCCTGCTCTGTGGGTGATAGAGGGCGGTGCCCCAACCCCCCCCCCCGCACCCCCCACGGGCCCAGCTCTGTGTGTGATGGGGTAGAGCAATAACCTCCCCATCAGCCCTGCCCTGAGTGTGACAGTGGCGGTGCCCCAATCCCCTGATTGCCCTGCTCTGTGTGTGACAGGGGATGGTGCCCCAACTCCCCTATCGGCCCTACTCTGTGAGTGACAGGGGGGAGCTCCCCAACCCCCTGATGGGCCCTGCTCTGTGTGTGACAGGGGGCAGTGCCCCAACCCCCAGATTGGCCCTGCTCTGTGTGTGACAGGGGGTTGCACCGCAACCTCCCCATCGACCCTGCCTTGAGTGTGACAGGGGGTGGTGCCCCAACCCCCCAATCGGTCCTGCTCTGAGCCTGACCAGGGGCTGCACCTAGGGATTGGGCCTGCCCTCTGCCACCCAGGATCAGGCCTAAGCCAGCAGGTCGTTATCTCCCGAGGGGTCCCAGACTGCTAGAGGGCACAGGCCGGGCTGAGGAACCCCCCCTTCCCCTCAAGTGCACAAATTTTTGTGCACCGGGCCTCTAGTCTATATATATAAAAGGCTAATATGCAAAGTGTCCCCTTGGGATTTTGACCAGGAGACTGGGAGTTCGATCACTATGACATGTGCTGACCACCAGGGGGTGGCATGGAATAAGGGAAGGAAGGCTCCAGCTGGCAGCCAGAGGCGCCAATCAGCCCTGATTGCCAACCAGGCCTAGGGACCCTACATGTGCATGAATTTCATGCACCAGGCACCTAGTTATGAATAAAGTCTGATTTTTATGACCAATTAACTATTATAATGATTAACATTAATTTTAGAAGAGAGAATTCTCAAGTTGTTTTATTCAATCTGTACCAGAGTTATTTTCCAGTGCGCTGAGATAGGAGAGCCCACAGCAAGGCCCCACAGGAGCCAAGACCTGTCACACATTTATTTCAGAAAATTGTTTTACTTAAGTGGAATTGATGGGTATTTTAAAATCATTCTGTATAGAAAGATAGTCAAGCCAAAGACAGACATTGGTGTGAATGCCAGGGCACAGTGATTGTTTTTGAGATATTTTGTTTACAGAGGAGGGGCCGTGTGGGGTGGGGGTGGTGGGGGAGAGGATGTGAGTTGTTCATCTGAGTTAATAAGCAGATCCAGTAAGAACACAATAAATTCATTTTCTCAAGCTCTTTCCTGAGAAAACTTCCTTTACCCTTTAGGAGAGAGAGGCGCCCCTGTTAAAGCACTAGGTACTCTGTTTCATGCGACTAGATATATAGAGTATCTTAGCCTCAATGCTAAATATATAGGAGGCTCTCAATAAACATGACTGAATGGATAGATGGACAGATGGATAAGTGGGTGGATGGACAAAAGTTGGGATCCTCTCCTCTCACTCTTGGTCTCTACAAAAAACACTAAGAAAGCCCACACACGGCTGTAGTTAGAAGTTTGTCTTTGAGGTAAGTCAGAATGTCTCTAAGGAATTCTCATTCTTGGAATGGCTATAAATTTTCTCATCTCCTAATTGGGTCTTATGTTCCCTCAATGTTATGGTGTTTGAATTACTCCAGCTGACATCTGTGTGAATAAAATGTTTTTCCATATAGCAATTGTTATGAACTGGGTAGTTTTATTAAGATTAAATAGAGTAGCATGATGTACTAAAAATTGAGCTTTATTTGGCCGGCACAATGTAGGAAATTATGAAATTTTGATGAATGAGTGAATAAGTGAATGGATAAAAACATTTACATAAAAATAAATCAAGGCTGAGCTTTTCTTAATTCACACTAAGCCAAGAATCACTGGTGAAGGATGATTATTTACACACTATATATACCAGGAGTCAGCCAGCTACTACTGTGGGCCAAATCCATCCTCCCCCATCCTGTTTATTTATGGTTCATGTCAATACAAAATTTATGGAAATCTGTTTTCCCTCTGGATGTCTAAGCTATGACATAATAGCCTCAGATTTGCCTCTTGACCCATTAAACATAAAATAGTTACTCACCAGTGGATATAGAAAAAGTTTTCCCATCTCACATTAAACTATAAACTCCACCAATGGTAGGCCAAATTTAATATACATTCTATTATCTATTCAGCATCTAGCCTCTGTCTGACATGTAGTAGACACTCATTCAATGCCTATTTAATGGATTGATTTAATGAATGAATGAATGAATGAATAAATAAATAAACAAACAAACAAACAAACTTATTTTTTTCTCCTCAAACCCACATGCACCAACCAATCTTCAATGGAGAAAATATTTCTCATTAGAGTTCTCAAAAAACATACATTTACAATTTTACTGATATAGAAAAAAAAGTTATTTAAAAAATATGGTCAAAACTTTAATATGTAATTTGTTCAAGAAAATATCAGAGACCTATACAAGGTGTCCCAAAAATATGCATACACACTTTGAATAATTATTCATTCTAATGGGCTAAATATGAAATGAATGAAACATCAATTGAGCTATCAGAAAAAAATGTATATACATTTGGGGGGACACCCTATATGTAATGCTGGGAAATTATTTTTCAGTTGCCTTTAGAGGTAGAATGTCCTCCTCAATTTCCTAGTTGAGAATCTAGCAGTGTGTCCTTCCACATGTGGATGTTGAAGGAAAGATGATTTTCAAGAGCAGGAAAGCCTTCTTAGGCACGGAGTTTATCAGGGAGCATTTGTTGTTGCTGGCCCTGCCTTTTGCTCTTGATAAATTTCAGGTGGAAAGAATTGCATATCCAGTTATGCTAATAAGCCATGTGTGTGGCTTCAACTCTATGTAGTATCCATAGGGTGGTAAGATTTCCTCTTAATACAGGGCTGAAGGAACTGTATGACTTAGATAAGAAATATTCTCAATATCAATAGAACAGTCTACTTAGTTGTATGTGCTTTATTGCTGTTTATCAGATCTATCATCCTCCATTTTCATATTTCTTTCCTTCTTTGATTGTGGTTGAAAACTTCTATTTTGATTGTCCAATTTCCTCTGGTCTTTCAATATAAATCACTTCAATTTTTTTTTTTTTTGAGTAGGTAAGGTAAATATATATATATAAAAGCCAGACAGGCCCTCTAAATCCATGGGACCATAGTATAGGCTCCTCTCCAGGGTGGTACCCTGTAATATAATGGAAAGAACACTGATATTGAGGTCAGCCATAGGTTCAAATCTCAGCTCTTTCTTTTATTAAGACTTGGTGACCCTTGTCAAGTTCCTTATCTGACTGCTCTTCTATAAGTTTGTTGTAAGATATAAATAAGACGATGGTTGCAAAACATTAACACAGTACTGTAGGTCCAGTGGACATTTTTTAAAGTTAGTGTTGTTTTTTGGGGGGGAGGTTGCTATTGTGTAATTAATAATTATTTAGTAAATAGCTATAAAATGCCCAGTATTATAAAAAATGGTAGCTTTTGGAAAAAATAAATCATACATAGAGTGCTTGCTATGTTCTATACTAAGCAATTCACTTAAATGACCCCAGATTACCCTATCCATGCATTTGTACCCACACTTTACAGAGGAGCCGACAATGTGAGCACATACTCTAAGAAAAGGACAGTCATGCATCACTTAGCTACAGGATATGTCCTGATCAATGTATCATTAAGGTGTTTTGTGGTTGCATGAGCATCATAGAGTGAACTTATAATAACCAGAGGATGTAGCTTACTATTACAACTTATGTACTATACTATTATGACTGGCAGCATAGTAAATTTGTCTACACCAGCATTGGGGATGGGTAGTGAAAGCCAATAATGAGTAAGCCCTTAAAAACCTAGACCCTTATGATAGATCCCAAGTAAAGCAAAATCCAGGCCATGTGCCCTGCCACTCCTGCAACCTTAGTGGTAACTCCAGGACCTGTAAATTATAGACTTATTTTTCTTCAACGTTTCCTAATGGTTTTTGCTGAAGGGCATTTTTGCAATTGTAATAGGAACTCTAAGGGTCAGTCCAGTTGTAACATTAGTTTAGAAAGGGTCGATGTCTGTGGGAAACTCAATGAGGCCCAGGTGAGTTCTCGCAGGCATTTTTCGCCATTAGCATCATTATTGTTAGACTAACGCGGGCACAAAACAGTAACGCCTTACACTATGACTTTGCAATGGCTGTGATGTCACTAGGCCATAGGAATTTTTCAGTTCCATTATAATCTTATCGGACCACCTTCATGTATGTCATTTGTCCTTGACTAGGTCATCATTATATCATGACAGTGACAGAGTCGGGGATAAAATTCATGTGTAACTCTGTATTCCATGCTTCTAACCATTTATAATTTCAAGGGGTTTAGAACAGAACAACCATAAAACAAATCATTCACAAAAAATTAAATAATTATTGGATTTAGTATAGCCAAATCCAGTTATCAATTCTTAACATAGTGGTGACAATAAAGGCTTGTTAAAAGGAATTATTTTCAACTTAAAATGCATTCTTTTTTGGAGGGGATTCTTTCCCCAATGTAATTAGTACACAGCTGTTATAAGATATCTCCAAACCTCATTAACCTTTGGAATGCAGTGTTGAATCCAGGTTTAGCTACATAGATACATTATAGAGAGACTACACCCACCACGGCCATTTACTCGTGACCTCTAACAATTACAACCTAGAATACTCCTTAAAATGTAGGTTTCAATGCTCCACCTGGGCACAATAAATCAAATTCTCCCAGTAATTTGCAGTTTAAAATCACTCCAAGATAAGTTTTACACGTGCTGATCTTTGATCCCCATGTCTTCCTCTGATTTAATTGGTTTAGGGAAGAGCCAATGGGGTTTTTTGAATTGCTTTCCAGGTGCTTTTAATTTTGCAGCCAAAGTTGACAGCTCCCGGCAGGAGGAATGTTTCTCTTTAGAGTGGGAAGATTTCAGGGAGAATAAAGTTTAAAGTACAGAAATTTCACGAACCTGTTCAGCAAGTCGATACATTAAGGCGTAATTGTTTTGGGCATAAAGAAGAAAGGAACAGCCTGCCTGCTCTCTAGGATCATGAAGCTGAAGGAAGAAGATCCATGAACAACTAACAGGTAACCAAATAATAAGAAGTTGAAGAAATAGTAAATATTCTTTCTACCTGTGCTCATGGAGGGAAGCATTTATCTTTTTAAAGGAGGACAGCACATGATGCCATTACAAATACAAAGCCTTAGGGATAAAAACTTAGGACAAAGAAACAGTAGAGGGATTCTAATATTTAATAGATTTTTAATGGGTTTGTTGATTATTCACTGTAATGACTTCAGATTTTGTTTTTTATTTTATTGATTATAAAACTTATGCTTACATTCCCCTGTGTGGTTCACAGCAGGGAACTTACATGAGGAGGCTGCTGCAGTGTTTATGATGAAGTGAATGGAAAGTTCTTCAACAACTTCAGGTCTTAAGGCTGAAAGTTTTTAAGTCCTGGCATTTGACTGGTTTCATCTGCTTGTTTCTCAATTGCTACCTACTTTAGATTGGTATCTGGTTGAGTTTGGGACATATGTTTGATCTTAGAATTGGGGTCCAATAATAAATAAATATCCCATGGATCCTTTTAGGTTTTATCTAGGTGAAAAATGTATTTTATCCTCAGGATTCTTTGATGTAGATTCTTTGATGTAGGTCTTTTGATGTGGCAGGTATGTCCAGAATAAGAGAAAGTCTTAACAAACCAGCCAGTCCAGTTTGGGCTTTGTGGAGGTGAAGGGCTAAATGAGTAGATACACATGCAAATCCAGATTCTAGTTTCTTTCCTCTATTATGTTCTAAAATTGCATAAGTCAACTAGTAAGCCATTGGTTTTAGATTTCTTATAAAGTAATCTGTGTGTCATACAACTCACTTTTATACATTTTATCATGGACAACAAAATAATCACTTTTAATTTTCACCTGTGCTTTACATATTTAAAAAAATAATGACAAAATAGCAATGAATATTAGAGATACAATTGTAAAACATGCATAAGAGTGGTCTAGTGGAGGATGTTAATATCTACATTAGAAAAGGACACAGGAAAGGCTTCTGTCCCCAACTGAGGGGGACAGATAAGCCTGGAGAAAATACACAAGTAAGAATAAGTAAAGATAAAATGCTGGCCATTTTGAGCATTAGTATGGGAATGTAAAGGGGAGGATGGATTCAAGAGATTATCAGGTCTTCAATTCAACAAGATATAGCATTGGATGTATTCTAGGTGTACAAGGGAAAGGAAAATGAATGATGAAATTGGGAAAATTACTGCAATGTTCACTGATTTAGAGAACAAAGAACAAGGAGCGAGTTTGGATGTCAGGGAAGGTAGAAGAAACCATTGGGGTCTGTTTGAATTCAAAGAACCTTGAGGCATCAAACTGAAAAAGAGCAGTTAAACAATGGAAAACATGGTCTGGAGCTCAGAAGGGAAAACTGGGCTACCAGTAGGGGTGTGACCGCCTCCAGGATAATGGTAGTAGTTGATGTCAGCGGAGTGGCTGAGTATTGGGGCAGCGGGATCAGCTCCAGGCAGAGGCATGCCAGCTGTGAGCATTTCTACAATGGCAAGTACATTTCTACAATGGCAAGTTGAATTCTTGTAGGAGGTAAAAAGTGAGGAGGCCCCACGGTATGCAGAGCTTTGAGCTGTAAGAGGTTTGGGCCTTTTTTAAAAAATGCATTGTAGACTTTTTTTTTACTTGCTTGCTTTTAATTACATGCATAATTTAGATAAGCAGTGGGTGAGCGGGTGGTGTGTGTGTTTGTGGGATGTTGTGGGTTTGTTCGTGTTCCTGTAGGCAAAAAGGTCACTCAAAAGGCACACTTCCTGGCAAGAGACATTGAAGACTAAGGTGAGTGGTTATTTCTGGACTTAGTGGGGAAACACTACTAGTGAAAGCACCTGCGTTTGACTAAGTGGTTATGTTTCCTTTGAAACGTGGTAAGAAGGAAGGAAGAATCACACTGAGCAGCTGGGTGAGAGAGGTGAACCAAGCAGTCACAAGTAAGGCACTCTTCCCTCTAGAAAAACTAGCTCTTTTGATTATACAAATGTTTGCGTAATCTCACTGTAACTTTGGTTTTCTTATTATTGACTGCTTCACCCAGGATAGAACCTGTCACTGGGTTTGAAGCAAATATTTGCACATATAGTGATTAAATGGCATCATAATGAAAACATTTTTTCTTTGGATTCACAAAGACAAAATTGCAATTTTAAATAGTATACTTATATTGTAAAGTAATAAAACAGAATACCTTTCCCCCCTTTGGATATTTATTGGGGTGGGGAGGATGGTTAATACTTTGAATAAATGAACACAGTGATTCTGGAAAGACAAAGATTTGGACAAGGAAATTGGGAGTGGCTCTGCCCAGGTTTTTGCATCTTAAAATGGTTGTGCTCTCTTTTTAAATTTATTTTTAACTTCTTATTTTGAAATAATTTCATAAAAAAAGATAAAGAGCAAGGGATTCTCGTATATTATTTACCCAGATTTTCCAGAGGATATAATTTTATGTGAACATGATAATAAAAAAATTATGAAATTAACATGTATGCAATAATATTTAAAATTTCATCAATTATCCAAGTAAATATTTTTTGAATGTGGATCCAATTCAGGATCCCACATTCCATTTACTTTTCAGATCTTCTTTGTTTCTTTTCAATCCCAGAGACTTTCTCATTCTTTCTTTGTCTTTCATGACCTCTATATTTCTGACTGGCCATACATTTTGTAAAATGACCTCAATTTGGGCCTGCTTTCTCATGATTATATTCAAGTTATAAATTTTTGGCAAAAAGTACAGAATGATGTGTGCCCTTAAATGTTAGGGCTCCTGAGGGATCCCATTTATTAATCATTATTCTCTTTGCCATCAGATTTTTTTAAAATGGAGAAATAGACTTTGAAGTTAGATAAGAATTAAAACATATGCTTTATTATTTATAAAGCTGAATTAGATAACAGACCTTCAAACTTGAGTTCTCTTTCTTCTAAATTGAGCTACTTGGGCAAAGGCAGAGCCTGTAGACAAACCTGTGGGTCTTCCATTGCGGAAGTAGGGGCTGTTCATGTAAACTTACTCCATGGAGGACAGGCACAAACTCTAAGGCTTTACTCTTGTGCAATAAAACCCGGGGACAAATGCATGTTCCACTGTGGTAGTCATCAGGCGTGTTCACCAAATACATTTGCTTTTAGGCATATGGTAAAATTGCACATTTCTGTCCCTGTGAATTTAGATATAGCCCTGTGATTTCTTTAGCCAGTGGCATGTAAGGAGAAGTGTTATATGCTATCTCTTAAAGGGGTACTCCTTACCCTCTGCCATGAGGTGGTAACTGTGGGCCATCTTGGGTCCCTGAGGGTGGGAGGTATGGAAGAGAGCTACTAGCTGTTCCCAAGAAGTCATGTGGGAGGAGTGAGAAATAAACATTTGGTGGTTTAAACCTCTGAGGTTCAAGGTGGGGGTGGGAATGGATTGTTAATATCATATAGCCTAGACTAGATTGAATAACAGAGACCTTTGCCATCTTATCAGCAAAATAAAACCATTAACGGCCTATGGGAAGTGGTGTTTTCCCCAACAAAGGAAGAGCACGTACTAGTGGAAGTTCTAATTTAATGGGACAGAAGGAACTTTGCAAGAGAAAAGTTAATTCCTGCCCTGGAAGACAATAATAATATGTAGTAGTAATTATATTGTAAAAGCCAAAATAACATTAATAGCAACTCACATCGTAGAGTGCCTATTATGTACCAGTAACCAAGAGGCACTTTATAACATTATCTCTTTTAATTTTCACGGGAACTTTTTGAGATAGCTATTGTTATTTGTCAGTTTTGTTCATGAAGAGTTGAGGCTTAAAGATGTTAACTGTCTTACACAAAGACTCAGATAATGAGTGGTTGAAACTGGAATTCAACTCGAGTTCTATTTGACTGTACAACCCAAGCTTTTATCCATTGTGCTTATACACTTTATTAAAAATTGTGTAAGTTTGGTGTAAAACATTTGTCTTATTAATACTTGGGCTTTTTAGCTTTTCTTAAAAAATGGTATAAAAGAATTAGAGATCATTGTCCATACTATTAAATGTGGAATTTCTTTGAAACATTGGATAATGTATTTGTTTCCTAGGGCTATTGTAACAAATTACCACAAATAAGTGGCTTAAAACAATAGGAATTTATACTCTTACTAGAGGCCCAGTGCACGAATTCATGCATGGGTGGGGCCGGCCAGCCCACCCTCTGATCTTGTTATTTAATGTACTTTTATACAAAAAACGTAGATAATTTTTATTTCACAAATTTGTTTTAAATATTTGATTAACTGAATTTTAATATATTTGACCTCCCTGATAAATATATATATATATATATATATATATATATATATATATATATATATTTATCACACACATACTAGAGGCCTGTTGCACAAAAAGATTTGTGCAATAGGCCTTCTCTTCCCCTGGCTGCTGGCACCGGTTTTCCTCTGGCACCCGGGACCCAGGCCTTCACTCCAGCCAGAGCCACCTTCAAGCCCTGGCTGCTCCAGCTGGTGCCGCCTTCAAAGCCCTTGCTGCTTTGGCCAGAGCCGCCTTCAGTCTTTGTTCCGCCACTTCACACCATATGCAAATTAACCACCATCTTTGTTGGCGGTTAATTTGCATATCACACTGATTAGCCAATGGAGACATAGCAAAGGCACAGTCACTTACCCTGTCTGTCTATTATTAGATAGGATATTAGAATTTAAAGAATAGGGTAAAAAGCTGTTATAGAAAGTGAAACTTTAAAAAATTGGAAACCATAAGTTAACTTTTGGAAATATTTAATCGTATCCTTGTTCATATTTCTGGCTTCAACTTATTTTCTCATGCTTGTAATGAGCACTTACTATGTAGGATAAGCCATGAAAGATGCCAATAAGGACACAAATATGGCTACAGCAAAGTATTTTTTGCCTAATTGGGAGTGGGCAAATAACTAACAAAGTATTATGCATATTCAACTAAAGTAAGATATATATATATATATATATATATATATATATATATATATATATATTTTTTTTTAAAAGGAATATGTTAACAAAAAAGATGCATGCATGAGATTAATGGGTAGAGTTTTCACAGGCAGAAGCGTTTAGGGGAGACATTTCAGAGAGTATATTGTGAGAATATCACTAATGTTGGAAAGCTAAGGGGGCTTTGGACCCAGTTTGGTCTCTGTGTTTGATTACAACTTGAAGATGCTGTTGGGAAGGTATTTCAACAATGTCTAGGAGGACTTAAATGCAAAGACAACATCACCCTGGATCTTCTGGATATTGAAGATTTGGAAAGCATTTATACAAGTTATAGTCAAAGTCATAATTTAGGAAGATTATTCCAGGTGCAGGATAAAGCCTTGTCAGAGAAGGCAGTAGACAAGTGAAAGAGCAATTACAATGACAAAGCAGAAAGGTTATAAAGGCCTGCATCAGGATAATGTAGCTGAGAATGAACAAAATATGAAAGACTCTGAAGGACACTCTTGACTGTTGTGATTTTGGGTGATTAGATAATGGAAGCACAGCAGGAGGAATCAAATCTGTGTGACCGGTGCTGTTAACAGGCATTCCAAGGGAAGAGTGACCAATTCTACTGTGGGCATGATAGGTTTATGGTGTCAGTGGTCTTTGGGAGAGATTTCCAGAAGGAGAAATCAAGAAGTCAGTCAGGAATGCAGGTCCAAGTTTCTGAAAAGGAGCTGCTGTTAAGAAAGAGAGAAGCTGAAGTCCGAAGAAATATACTTTGAATTAATAAATAGCCCGCATCAAAGAATCAGGCTTTCAACCTGATTAAAGTGGTGTAGAGACCTGTTGTGTTGGTTTTATCTTCCAATTTGCTGAGGTTTCTAGTAATATATTTGTGATCCCTTCACAGCTTGTATTTGGTTTAATAAGGACCGTCATTGCATTAGGTCCAGTATGACCAGGGTTGGAAAGTATGTTTAGCAGCAAACGTCTGCTGGGGCATTTTCCAGTCCAATTTGCAAACCAAGAAGTTCTGGTCTGCTCTCTAAACTTTAGGTGTTCATCCTAGCAAGTTGAGGTAGATATACTGCCCGTTAATCTTCATACTCCACTCAGCTGTTCTTTCTTCCTTAGAGCAAAATGATTTAGGGTGGTAATATGAAAGGAAATGAACTATCATATAAAAAGTGGTGCATAACTCGGAACCTTAACTAAGTTCGGAGTTGCTGCTGATTACTTTCCAATCTCATTCTTTATTTGCAAATGCCACTGCCTCATGGCCACTGAGTTCTTATTATATTATTGCATCATTAATCATTCTTGGAATCCCAATACAGCTCTAGGATAAACACAGGCATGCTCTATCTTCCACTTGTGTCTTGCGATGTCTCTCCTTCCCTTCATTATCATATTGGAGCTTGCATTTAAATAGCCACTTGTTTCTGAAATATTTTCAAAGTGTGTTATGATCACTGATGTGAGACTCTCTGGGGAGAAATACAACAAATATTTGGCATTGTATTAGGAGGTGGATTTAGAGATAGGAATAGAAAACCTCACATGCATTTGAATGGGGGAAGATTTAATGGGTTAAGTGCAGTCATGTTTGTATTTTACAGGACAGTGAAAGTGTGATATCCCAATGAGAAACAAAATTTAATATGAAATGATGTCTTATGGTCACTTATGCACTTTAAGTTTAAGGAAATTAATGCTTTACAAATCTGACCTCACCAAAAACAAATAAGGCACCATGGACAATGCATAGTCAACAAATATTTATCAAGAGTCTGCTACATAGCAGGTGCCATATTAAGCACTTGTGTGATAGATTGCTAACAAAATAGGCAAAGATTGTTTTTCATTATGGAAAGGCCGGCACTAAACTATAGACAAAATGAGTAAATATGCTATATATTAAATACCTGAGGGGGAAATGTACAGCAGAGTAACAGGTAATCAATCATGCAGAGATAGCAGAAAAGTTGTCATATTAAATGGATTAATCGGGGTAGGTGTCCCAGAGAAGATGAGACCTGATGAAAAACTAAAAAGAGGAGTTAGCTGTGCAAATAGGGAAGCTGCAGTGGGGGGCTAGGGTAGCATACTGGGACGTGACTCGCCAACGAAAAGTACTAGTGTGAAGTCAATTCATTATGAGTTACAGCTTTCATTAACCATCTGTACCTATAGACCAAGAGCAGCTAAAGAACTTAATAGAAGAATTCGCTATATTTAAGCTCTTTTATTTTAGATAAATAGTTGGTAACAACCCATGAAGTAATTTCGACCCACTGTCTATTTTTGTAAATAAAGCTTTATTGGCTCATAGTCACACTGATTTGTTTGCATATTGTATGTGGCTGCTTTCTTCCTACAATGGCAGAATTCAAATTCCTAGAATATTCAAAATATCATGAAATTAATGAATGAGAACCACTCTAAGATCTTTTAAGACAAAAAATATGTCTTAAGACAGCAGAGACCTTTGAACAATATGAGTACTTTCTTCATCAATTTCTGTGTGACTTTGAGCAAATTGTTTAACTTCCTTAATCCTGAATTTTTTTCCAAATACATATTTCTTAGAGTCAATTAAATGAGTTGGTGCATTTAGTGTGGCAGCACAGAGATAATCTGAGTCATGTAATAAAACTTTTGAATTTAAATATAATAATGAAGACTAAGTGTTTCCTGTTACTACTATAGCAATTACCACAGACTTAATGATTTAAAACAATACCCTTGTGATTATATTGGGCTCACCAGGATTACACAGTATAACTTGGTCTTTCAAGGTTAGCTGATTTGCGGCTTCTCCCCATCTGCTGATTTAATTCCCCTTTGCCATATAACCTGACATGTCCTCAGGTTCTGGGGAATAGGACCTGGATGTCTTTGGGGGGGTCATTATTTTGCCCACAACATTAAAGGTCACACAGTTTCTTGCCCAAGGCCATTCATCTAGTCACATGTAGAGTCAAGAGTAGGACCATGCCTCCACACGTCGAAGAAGGCAAAGACCAAAAGATAGAAGAGGATGTATGCTTGATCTTTTTTACCCGTTGTAACAGCCCTGAATTGCTATGTAAGGTAATAGTACACTTTGTTATTATATCAGCCACTTTGTTTTGGGGTCTCTTGTTACAAAGTTCTGCTCAGCATCCTCAGTAAGGCAAGGATAATCCATCTCCTTGGTAACTATAGCTGTTTCTTCAAATATAATTCTAGGTTTGTATCATCAACAAATCCATGTTTGTTTTGAGAAAGTAGCAAGTCAGTTAAAATGGAAGCCAGAATATAAAGGGAGGGAGGTAGGCAGGGAAGGAGGGAGGGAGGGAGGAAAGGAGGGGGAGAGAGAGAGAGAGAGAGAGAGAGAGAGAGAGAGAGAGAGAGAGAGAGATTATTGCTTGGAAGTATTGGATTCTTTTGGTGATAAGTAGCTTTCTTAAAGAAAAGGGGCCTTTGCTATTGTTCGTATTTAAAAAGGAAGAGACAAAATAGTTATAAAGGCTTTGTGAACATTTCATCATTTTTAAAGTTTTCTAATTATCTCTAAAAGCTACAAAAGTGTTGACAGTATAAATGGATGAGAAAGAGGAATTAAGGGAAATCTATTCATAATTTCATTCTGATTTGTAGTTTAAAGCTCATTCCTACCATTGCTCAAAACATAGACAAAGAAGAATGTGCTCAGATGGTTTTAGTTGCTGTAGAACTATTGAACTCCATAGGAAAAAAATGTCAGAAGTGCATTCGTGTTTTCAGAAGGATAGTATATTGTTAAGATAGTATGCTGGTTAAGATTTATGGGCTAGTTCTGCAGTCAGAAAGTCCAGGATTGCAGCTTTGCTATCAGTCCCAGTTACTTCACCTCTGTGCCTGTTTCTTAATCTATCAGGTGAGATTAACCTGTAACTCTTCCTTTATATGATAGCTATGATACTGTAACATATGTGGCATGTGGCAAATTGCCAACTAAGCCATAAATGCATATTATTAGAAAACTAGTGGCCCAGTGTGCAAAATCGTGCATAGTAGGCCTCCTGCCATTTCCGTGGGAGCCGGTGGGAGCCACAGTGTGCCTGCGGGAAGGTGAGAGGGAGCTGCCACCGCTGCTGCCACTTGCGGGAGCTGGAGAGGAGGGACCGAGAGGTACTCCATGCATCTCCTGGTGACCAGTTGCGCAAACAGCATTGCCCACCTGCATGCACCTGCTGTGCATGCAGCCTCCTGCTAATCAGTCATTACGTGTGAGGGTGTGACGACCATTTGCATATTAGCCATATATATATATATATATATATATATATATATATGGAGAGAGAGAGAGAGAGAGAGAGAGAGATTACTTCTTAGAATTAGTATTAATATTAGCAATTTGAGCGTGCATTTATTCACTGAAAGCCAAATTTGGCCACCCATCAGAATTACCTGAGGAACTTTAAAATGAATTCAGAGTCCTCTCCAGAAGATTGGATTCAGTAAGTCTGGGTTAGACCTTCTGCATTTATATTTTTCCAAATTCTATATTTGAGATGTTATTGTGATTCTCTTGACTCCATTCAGGACTTGGTAACCTCTTCTTAAATACCAACCCAGATAGCGCTTCACATCTACATAGTAATAATCATAAAGGTGTGCATTGCATTTTAGACAATATCTAACCTTTTTTCCTTCATAATTACCCTTCAAGTAAGTTCATATCATCCCCATGTTACAATAAGAATATCCAAATTTTTTCTTGATTATTCAGAGTTTATCAACTATAATAAATATTATATGTATATATTTAAAAACATGTGTAACATTTAAAATAGATCTAAAAGAAGAAGCAATCCCACTTAGGAACTTTTAATTTTTTTCCTATTTTTAAAAATTCCTCTTTCACTGATACAAATTCTGAAATTTTAGGAAACCTAATTTTGTGTTTACTGCTCAGCCAGAGTCCTTTACGTCAGCGTGAATTTCGTTCTAATCCAGGCTGAACAGAAAGTAATGAGGATGAAAGTGAACATTCAGTGTGAGTAGGGAACGTGAAAGATCTTTCTGAACTCAAGTCAGGAAAATCACAGAGGGTTTCTGTGTTGGCCATGCTACAGCAAGTCTGTTGTAAAGTATTCTTACCATTTCTATTTTAAAGAGAAAGTCAAATTCTAATCAGGCATTTAGAAGACACAGAATGAGAGACTCTTGCAGGCTAATTTGAAACTTCATGGGTTGAGTAAAGAGGAGCAGCATAATATTCTTAAGGTTTCAGGACCAAAGAATGTATTTCCCAAATAGAAAACACTTTTTAATGTCATACATTTTAAAAATATATGTTCCTAAAAACCCTATCTTCATGAGACAACAAGTGAAAATTGTAGTAATTAAAAATGGTGCATCATAAAGCACTGTAGTGTTACATATCAAACCCACTCAAGGCTAACCCCAACCACTAATACAACTAATCTCAGATCTCCATAGATCAGTCTATACCTTTTATTAATCATAGCTGCCAGGAGCAGTCTTGGACATGTAGTAATTTAAAAGACCGAATTCTAGAGGTTACTCTACTACTTCAAAAGGCCCCTGCCCAGCCTGGCCAGCATGGCTCAGTGGTTGAGCTTCAACCTATGAACCTGGAGGTCACGGTTTGATTCTTTGTCAGGGCACATGCGCTCAATCCTCAGTAGGGGAGGTTCAGAAGGCAGCTGATCAATGATTCTCTCTCACTGATGTTTCTATCTCTCCCTCTCCCTCTCCCTTTCTCTCTGAAATCAATATAAATATTTTTTAAATTAAAAATTAAAAGTCCCCTCTCCAGCCATAATACCTTTAGGGCTCTTCACTCTAGTACAGTATTAGGTATTAGTTAGGGTTCTCAAGAGAAACAGAACCAATATGAAATATATATATGAAATATATATATTTCATATTGGTTCTGTTTCTCATATATATATATATATATATATATATATATATATATAGAGAGAGAGAGAGAGAGAGAGAGAGAGAGAGAGAGAGAATTGGTTTATGCAATTACAGAGGCTGAGATATGCCACAATGTGCTATCTGCAAGATGGAGAACAGGAACGCTGGTGGTATAATTCAGCCCAAGGTCACAGGGCTGAGAACTAGGAGCTCCAATGTCTATGCAAGGACAACATTGGATGCCCCAGCTCAAGAAGAGATAATTTGTTATTTGTCTACCTTTTTCTTCTATTTGGGAATCTCAGAAGATTGGATAATGCCCACCAACATTTGTAAGTGTGGATCTTTCCTACTCAGTCTACTGACTCAAATGCTAATATCTCCTAAAAGCACCCTCACTAAGACACCCAGAAATAAAGTTTACCAGCTATATGGGCATCTCTTAGTCCAGTCAAGTTACCAAATAAAATTAACCATCACAAATATAAAATTCTGCAATAGATGTTTCTGCAATTTCTTTTTCTTAAACTCTTTAGGCCTCATTCTGCCCATCTTCCTTCCCAACCTTATTTTGATCAATTGGGTAGATGATCCTTTCTTTTCTTCTTTCTTTCTTTCTTTCCTTCTTTCTTTCTTTCTTTCTTTCTTTCTTTCTTTCTTTCTTTCTTTCTTTCTTTCTTTCTTTCTTTCTTTCTTTCTTTCTTTCTTTCTTTCTTTCTCCTTCCTTCCTTCCTTCCTTCCTTCCTTCCTTCCTTCCTTCCTTCCTTCCTTCCTTCCTCCCTCCCTCCCTCCCTCCCTCCCTCCCTCCCTCCCTCCCTCCCTCCCTTCCTTCCTTCCTTCCTTCCTTCCTTCCTTCCTTCCTTCCTTCCTTCCTTCCTTCCTTCCTTCCCTTTCTTGATGTAAAAAGGCTTTGATGTGAAATCCAGGTGAACATCTTTTTTGCTAAAGGAAAGTTCAAATCCAATTTTCCACTCTAAATGAATTCTTTCTGAACACCTGGACTGTAGGTTTTCATGATAGGTCATTTTTCAACCACTTATGTCCAGTTAAAGCCATGGAAGAATTCACAATTACTCCAGGTATTAAAATATAAAGAAAATCTATAATTTCATAAACTTACTGGGTCATTAACTTTGCACCCAGCTTAACAATTAATGTAGTTACCATATGAAATTGTATTAGATTGCACAGCTGGTAGTTCTATCGTAAATTTTCTTCTGAAAATTTGATACTCTAACCTAGCCACTATAAGTTGTCTCTTCCTCTAATGCACAGAACAGGTTTATTGACACTAAATAGGTCCAAGGGTGAAATTAAATAAGCATTAAAGAGAATATAAAATTGCTGCATTTTTTTCTTATAAGATGTGTGGTCTTGGCTAAGTCTGTCATTTGCATCATCTATACAATGATTATATCGACGTTAAAAAAAGTCATACTAATCTGAAAGCAAGATTCTAGATAAAAATAAAAATTGATAGGTTTCATTAGGAAAACTGACACATGTGACAATGTTGTGAAAACATATACAATGAATAATGAATCTTATCTATGGAATAGAAATTTTATCTATGGAAATGTAATTTTAATGTATCTCACCCTAGAGTAAGGGATATATCATTGAAACACTGGCATGAAATACAACTGAAATAACAACAGCAAAGAGGAGCTGGATGATACTCTGAGCCTATTACACAATCAGAATTGTATTCTTACCCTCAGAATTGGGATTTATGACTGAAGCAACTGCATTGTCTCCTCAGACCACACCTCCACTGCATTTGAAGAAATTCTTCTTGAACCAACATCAAGATGTATTTGGTAAAATATGAACCAGCCACCTTGGCCATTTTAAATTAGATGCTAAATGGACATAAGCTATAAACTGAATCAGGTTCCCTTCCTATGACAAAGACATTATTCACTCTATTGGTAGCTGAATACATAACGTAGTAAATGGAAAGCTCACTGGGAACATCTTCCTATAATATAAACACAGAAAAGCAGTGGAGAACATTTTCTGGAGCTGGAGAGGAAAAAGAAACCAACATGCTCAGACAGAAAAAGCAGAGATTGAATATATATATAATTATAAAATGTCATACTACTGTTTCTAGCTTGTTTCAGAGGCCCAAGCTGTATTCCTCATATGATCAGGAACCCATGCCCCCTTCCCTCATGTATGTTAAGGTGTAGAAAAGGAAATGTGTACATTTGTAAAAGTTAGAAAGTGGTGCCAGCAGATTAAAGCTGACCGTTTTCTTTCTCTCCTTATGTAGCTTTAGCCTGTTTTGATATTGGGGTCAAAATAATTTGTTTTAATTTTAAACACACACACACAATACAATACAATACAATACAATACAATACAATACAATACAAATTAACTGCTTTTGTAGTGATGCTTGTTAAAATAATACAAGTCTCAAAATGTGCTATTTCTTCTCAATTTTGAAAAAAAGACAATTCTTACAAAAATCTGGGACTTTATGATGAGCCAAATATTGTGTCTCTTTTGGGTAGGATTTTTGAATTCTTTTGAGGAGAGATTGTTTTCTTACACTGGATATGATACTTCTTCCATAGAAAACCAAGGAATGGTATCTTAAAAATAGCTTTATTATTTCCAACACTTCCTACACACCAGGACAAAAAATACTGTGGGAATAGAGTTCTAAACTCAAGTCTCATCTCATTACTTTTGTCTGCAATTACAAAATGGTGTGTGGGGAGTAGGGAGGGTGTGGCACGTGCATTATTCACATACAGAAACTGTGGGCAAGTGCTTTCGCTAGGAGCCAGGGTAGAGTGCACAAGAGAAGGCATGAGGGATTGCATTGTACATATGACTGTCACTAGGTCACAGTAAGGGAAGGGCAAGAAGGGGCACTTTTGGCAGAGACCAGCCTTATCATGTTGGTGCACCTGATCAACTGCCCGGGTTCTCACGGAGTCTTCGTGGGGATGTTGAGGCATCAGGAAAGATGAAGTTTTAAAAAACTTAAAATACATGATCATAGTGTCTTAATATATAATATCACAAGAGAAAGCTTTAAACTCATTGCCAATGCCATCACTTTAAGGATTCTCAAACCAGAAACAAATCACCAAACATGTATTTGACGGGTCTATATCTATATGACACAGGGACACATTCTTTGTAAACTAGTTTCAACTCAATGCGATTGGTTGAATATAAAGCAGGCAGAGGAATTAGTCTGAAAAAGACATAGTAGTCTGATAAATCAATGTGATCCAAACATCTGGAGAGTCATATGTCTGCTGGCCTAACATCCTCTTCCCCTGGCACCGCTGTCAGAACTATTTCATCATTACTTCCCCTTTCCCACAATTTCCAGTCATCAAATGCCACTAGCTATTCTTGTATCCTATCCTTATGTTAACTTTCTTACGTTCAAAACATTTTCACAGCACAATATGGTTTCCAAGTTTGTGCCCTTAAGTTCTTTTTCTTGTGTGGGTATCACAGAAATACACATATGCTGGAATTTTATCTAAAGGCAGATGATAGACTGATAGCTGTCAGATGGGAGGATGTTGGGGGGCTGGGTGAAAAGGAGAAGGGATTGAGCAAAAAAAAAAAAACCCACCACAACAACAAACTCATAGACACAGTATGGTGATTACCAGCAGGCAGGGAGGTGGGAGAGGTAGAAGAAGGTAAAGGGGGGATAATTAGTGATGAAAGACTTGGTTTGGAGTAGTGAACACACAGTACAATATACAGATGATATATTTTAGAATGGTATACCTGAAACCTATATAATTTTATTAACCAATGTCACCCCAGTAAATTCATTAAAACATTTAGAAAACTTTCTGTAAAATAAGTTTATCTTGTTGCATTCCATGAATTTCTGTGAGTGTTTCTTAGGCAGCATGATTGGGGCAATAGTTTGCAAACAATGTACTACATTCTCACCTACAAAGGATATTTTATGTATTAATTTTTAGGCAAAAAAATGTTAAAATGTTACCTAACCTCAAATTCTAAGTGTATGGTAGTTCATATTTATAGTAATTCAAATCCTCAGATACAATTATGTGTTTGAAACAATTGAACAGAGACAAAACCATGGAGGCGTGTGCGCGCATGCGTGTGTGTGTGTGTGTGTGTGTGTGTGTGTGTGTGTGTGTGTGTGTGTTTAAATTTCTTTATTGTTTAAGACCTACATCAGATACCATCTTATAAGTAAATAGGAACTTTCACCTATTCTTAATCTAAAATATATAAGTATAGGCCTGGCCAGGTACTCAGTTGGTTAGAGCATCATCTGACACACTAAGCTTGTGGGTCTGATCCCCAGTCAGAGCACATACAAAGAATTAACCAATGAATGCATAAATAAGTGGGACAACAAATCTCTCTCTCTCTCTCTCTCTCTCTCTCTCTCTCTCTCTCTCTCTCTTTCTCATCAATAAAAATAGTTAAAATATGTAAGTATAGCTCACCATTAATGTATTACTTAGGTCTTGTAATAATGTCATTAGAGATATGAGGGTGATGCAAATATTTTAAAAATAAACACATTAGCTAACATTTGGTAAAATGTCAATCTAATATTGTTTGAGTGATGATTCTAGAGTCAAGTAATATCCTGATAACTTTTTTAAAGCATCTTTCCTGATAGAGTGGCAAGTAGGTTTTGAGTATTTAAAAAAATGCAGTCATGTATTAAAACAAAGATAAAAATGTGGGAAATGAGACACTTTCTTCTCCTGAAGTTTTGCATCATGGGAGTACAGAAGGCTTCAGCACCAACTGTGAACACAAGATGTGTGAGTGTCTATGCTCAGGAAAGTAACTGAAATAATGCCTTGCATTTATTAATAGAATGCCAGCTGTGTTAGAACAGAGAGGTAGAGGTAGCAGAGCACAAGCTCATTTTTGTCAGGATGTATATTTCAAGTATATCTGCTATTTTAGCACCGGGGGATTAAAATTAAATCAGGTCTGTGCTAAATGTAGGTGAGGTCTATATATTGGCAAAGTAATAAACAAAGATAAAACAGTCATGGAAAGTGATCGCCTGGCCATTAATGAAGAGCAATAAGAAGAGGATTGCAAAAACCAGAACGTGTATAGTAAGGCAATATCCAGGAAAGAGCCCCCAAATGATAATTGTAAAAGGCTCTAAATGGTCGAGAAACTACACTTTTAGAGTAACAGAGATACGGAATAAGGGTTTTGCTCCAGTCCCAACATGTCATTAGAATTCTCTGCTTATTCTTAGCTTCACCTCCTCTTTACTCCACTGACACTGCCATCTCCTATGCTCCTAGGGCACCGCTCACTGCACTCTATCATGGAACTTCCCATGGTGCACTGTAATAACATATGCGCATGCCTGTCTTCTTCTCGAGATAGGAACATCTCTGGTGCAATGGTCTTTTGTGAATCAATGCTGTATCCTCAATTCCTTACATAGGGCTTGGTTCATACAAAGGCGTTCCATAAACATTTGTTTTGAATGGATGAGTCAGTGCTGGGTAGACAAACAGAAGTAGTGCATCTAGGCTCTAGGGTCCCACACCACAGCCGAGAGAAAGAAAGGCACAGTAATGTTTGAGGCGTCTCTGGCTACTAACATTTGAGAAAAGGTGGGTTAGGTATCCAGGCAAAGCAGAAAAAAAAATATGAGATAGCAACACCCAGGAAATTCTGGGGCACAATCTTACATAATAAGGAACCCCTGCTTAAGAAGTACATGGAGTCGGAGCATCAGCCACCTAGAAGCTAGAGAGGAGATGAGGTAAATGATTGTACATGACTGAAAGGGGTGAGTTAATAGGACACATTCAAGTAATTTAAAACTTTGGCCTGTTGATGTAGCCCGTTAAAAGCTGTATACAGATGACTGATTTTAGAGTGAAAGCATTTTAGTTGGTCTTTTCCATCGTGTTCCCTTGACCGAGTAGGTAAAGCTGCACGCCGTTCTGATTCAGCTTCTCAAACTTAGTACAATGCCATGTTTCTCACAGGACTTGCTTTGACTCCTTTTGGGATGACACCAAGTGCCTAGAAATACAACTCCCCATCTAGTTCTGAGGTCTTCTGTCTTTGACAAGACAGTTTGGATGGATGCACACAGATCTTCAATTATCCCCCAAACACCATACTTGCACTCCCTGAGAACCTTCAAATATAATTTTGCTTTTGCTCAATCTTCCTGCGTTTGACTGAGATTTCATCCTGGAGATGAACTTGGTTTCACCACCAGCTCTTGTTTAGAGGAGAGTTTGAACATAATATATAATACACTTATTTAACAGGTTATTTTTTTTTCAAATTGTCTTTCTCTCTTTAATATAATGCAAATTCCACAAGCCTAGATATATTTTAATCTGTTTGATTCACTAATATTACCCAGGCATCTAAAATCATATCTGGTCCACAAAACATACTCAACGTTTGATAAATGAATGAAGAATGAATGAATGGATGGATGGATGGATGAATATGTACTGAATCAGTATGTTTTGACACAGAAATTCCAACTTTAGCAAATTGTCTTAAGAAAATCTTCAGATAAATATACAAGAGTGCTTATAGGAATGATTACTATAAAGTTTTCAAAATGATTAATGAACAAAATCTTAATGTCTACTAATAAGAGATTAATTTAATAAATTGACATTGCATAGCACGGATTGTAATGCAGCTGTAAAAGGTATCTATATATTAACACAGAAAATTATATTAATAAACTTTTAAATCTGTTGCCGAAACCGGTTTGGCTCAGTGGATGGTGCGTCGGCCTGCGGACTGAAGGGTCCCGGGTTCGATTCCGGTCAGGGGCATGTACCTTGGTTGCGGGCATATCCCCAGTGGGAGATGTGCAGGAGGCAGCTGATCGATGTTTCTCTCTCATCGATGTTTCTAGCTCTCTATCTCTCTCCCTTCCTCTCTGTGGAGAATCAATAAAATATATTTAAAAAAAAGATAAAAATAAACTTTTAAATCTGTTGATAAAAATCACTTACAAATTAACAGATACAATATTCTAATATTTGTTTAAAAATCTAGGAGGATAAGCATCAGAATGTTAAAATAGATTACCTTACGTTAATATGGATGTAATTTTATGTTCTGCTTTAAATATCTATATGTTATTTATATATGTGTTCATAGTAAGTCAATCATAATACAAAAAAATAAGTAAAGGTGTAATATTTGACTTAAAATAAGATGCTAAAAATATAGTTTTAGTGGGGAAGAAAACATTCTTTTCTTCATTTTTTATCCTCACATGAGGATATTTTTTCATTGATTTTTTTTTAGAGAGAGACAGAGAAAAACATCCATTGATTGCCTCCTGCATGTGATGGGATTGAGCCTACAACCAAGTTACATACCCTTGACCAGGAATCAAACTGGAGACCCTTCAGTCCAAGGGCTGATGCTCTAACCAATGATCAACCAGCTAGGGCATCTTTTTGTTTTAGACATAAAGAACACTTTTCCTTATGGGTATAACATACATTTGAATTAATTTTTCAAATATCTAATCACACTAATTTGAAAAATTACAAAACAAATCTTTATAAGCTAAAATTTTTATGTGAAGCATAGGTATACATTCCAACCACTTGGAACTTCAACCGTGAAAATGATGATGCTTTTATCAGGGGTAGTGAAAATGAAAGGAAATCTTACTAATAAATTTCACTAAATGCTATATGAAAGGCATTGGGTAATATAAATTCCATTTTTATTTACCCCTTTTCCTATTCTTTAAAATCTTCCAACTGGGTAAATAAACTTTAGCATTGGGATTTTTGCCAGAAAATCACTCACACACTGCTACTGCCCATATCAGGTGGCTAAGAAAATCTAGTCACTTTCAGGTCACATACTGATTTAGACAATAATTATTTATGTGTCCTTGAATGTGTCATTAGTCTGTGAAGCCACTGGGGATCATAATTCTGACTATTCTAAAGGTTGATAGTGAGGATACACATAAACTTTAATTTAAGGACATCAAATGTTAAAAGTAAAGAAGAATTCAAAAGCATGATTCTGCCCTTCAAACAATAAATGAGAAGCCAGTTCACAAATGAAACATGAAAACAGAGATGGATTCATGAACTTGGCTGGCAGAAACTCTGAATCCATTGGCATACACTTGCTGCTTTTATCCATTATCAGCTCAAAACACTCTCACACCAACTGCATGGAGATAAAAGGCTGAATATCTTATTACCAGTTCCCTTGAGCCCCGTGGCCAAATCTTTTTGTGATTTGAACTTAATTACCTTGAAAGAGGTGCATCAGTTTTATAAGGTTGCAAATAAAACAAAGATTTAGATCTTCCCTTGTGTGAAACCAGTCTATAGATGGAAATCTAGACAATTGTCACTGCTCTGGCTTTGTGAACATCAAGTGGATTGTTTCTTGAAGGGAATCCCCAGTGCCAAGTAACCCTGAGCCCTGGATTAGTATTAAATAATAATAATAATACTAACAAAACAATAAGTAAAAACAATTTAATGTCTCCATGATGGACTCAGAAGAATAACTACTTACCAGGGCATGTAACATTTAAAGGTATTTATAACTTATATGAAATACAAATATAGATAGATAGATAGATAGATAGATAGATAGATAGATAGATAGATAGATATAGATAGATGATAGATAGATAGATAGATAGATAGATAGATAGATAGATAGATAGATAGATAATTAGAGATTAGAGGCCTGGTGCATGAAATTCGTGCACTCGGTGGGGGGGGAGGGAATCCTTCAGCCCAGCCTGTGCACTCTCACAGTCCGGGAGCCCCATGATTGATCACCCCACAGAGGGAGGCCCTGCCTACCCACCACAGCCCACTTGTCAGTGGCCTGGGCCTCCCTCTGCAGGCTGATCATGGGGCTGGCCTGACCCCAGTGCATGTCACAGCGTGGTCATCCAGATGGTCGTTCTGCTGTTTGGCCATTTGGTCAATTTGCATATTATGCATATATATATATATATATATATATATATATATATATAATTTTTTCTTTCTTATTGGCCTTAGTGATTTTAGCAGGTGAGGTGAAACCACTGACATTTAAGTTTTATATCTTAGAAATGCCATATTTTAGCATAAAATTTGCCCACAGTGCTGAAATAATTTTAGAGGTACCGCACTTCTTAGAATCAATGCTACTTACTCTCCTTAGAGCAAATTTAAGAGCTAGAAAATATGTAGCATTTAGTGCTAAGCTGTGAGGTACAGTGGAATCCTGGGTGTTATCTTCCTAGGGCCAAGCAATAGACTGGGTGGATTACCTGTATAGACTAAAGGTTTTCTTAACACCCTTTCCACCTTCACAAGACAATTATGATTTTTCCCTCCTTATTATAGAAGCAGTCATATAAATTGCCTGCTTACTAGTTTTATATGACTGTCTCTTTAAGATATTGAACAGTTAACTGCTAAATGGAAATGACTTAGCAGAGGAAGTTGAGTTTGCAATTTGAGTTAGGAGAATAATAACGTTAGTAATAATGTCCACAGAATATCTCTGTTGGTTTCCATGTGGTCTAAGACATATGACCCAGAAAACTTGATTCTGTGCTGAGCTAGCTACTTAAGGCAAAAACAAACTCTCCTCTACAATAAATTCTAAGTTAAAAAGTGTTGGAAAATAAGGTGATTAATAGGATTTTTCTTTATTTCATTAACTTACCCATAATATAAGACTGCCATGACTAGAATGATCTTGTAAAGAACAGATATGGAGCTTCCAATCTTAATTGAACTATTTGCTCTCAGCTCTGTTTTTTTATTTTTATTTTGTGTACCCTTGTAGCATTTTCTCCTGATGATTTTATATCTATCTGTCCATATCAAAAAATTTGGCACTTTACTGTATTTGGCCTTCCTCTGTAATATTTTTCAAACATATAGGTGTATTCACTTTTTAAAAACGCATATAGCAGCCTTAACATGTGAAAAAATTAAACAAAAGAAAACAAATATGGAAAAAATCTAGAAATTTTTATACCACATACATACACACTCACACACACACACACACACACACACACACACACACACACACACACCAATCTGCGGACCACTTTATGATTCATCAGGAGCCAATATGAGACACACTGTATTCTCACTGGAGCCTAAAGCAGAGAGCTGAGGAACATTCCACATGTAGAAGCTTAGATTTGGTCATTGCTCTGAGTACCTGAAAAGGGGCTGGAATCATCTCCTCATTTAATTTTAAATTCAGAGATGGTAAAAAGTGATTAAGCCAACCTCAGATATACATGGGAAACAAGAACAGAAGAAAAGTGCATCATTCTTTCCGATGGGAACCCTGTGATAGACCTAACATCCAGACATCAGTAGGACTATAGATTTCAGTAGTAGACCTCAGACCCTAACAACTAGACCCTGCCAAGGGGAGGCACATCTCAGTGGATGTCAGGAAAGGGTGTTTTCTGTGGCAGATACACTCTATCAATTCCTGGGACCTGTAGAAAAATCCCTTTCATATGTTGCATCAATATCCAGATTGTACATAGAGTAAAATGCAGTCAAAATAATGAACTCAAACTCTAATAACTTGGCCAAGTTTTACTGCACATTAGAACCACATTATATATCCACGTTAATTTTAGGTAATATTTATATTTAGCCTTTTTCTGCGTTTTATTTTGAACACAAAGTCTATTAAAAATTTCCAACTTAATGACCATCTAGAAAAGAAACAGAGCAATATAGTTTGATGAATAAACTGCCCGTTAGATCACCTTTAAGACAATATCCCTTCAGGCAATAAAATTGGCCAGTTCAATTTCCTTTAATAGAACTAAGTTTTCCCCTGAATGAAATTCCCTTCATTTGCTGATTGAGGAAGACAGCTAATTTTAATAGAGATTGTCCCTCCATGACTAGCCTACCTTTGCAGATTACTTAGGAAATATGCATTTCAGGAGGAAGCAAGTCATTAGCAATCGAGGTATTTAGAAGAAGTAAAAGGGTAAAATGTACATTTGGCACCAAACAGCAATCTCTTTACTCCTAGCTCCAGGGTTCTCAGGATGCCATTAACAATTTTTACCAGGTAAATGTTTCCCAACAAAATAAGCTAAATGAGTAACAAGATGAATATGGTTCATTCCAAAGACACTTATTTAGTGTTGCTTGAAAATTGAAGGGAAAAAAAATGGTCCCATTCGAGTTCTTTCCAAACATAGTAAACCCCAAAATCTTTCCACTGTGTCAAATCAATTATATAATTTGGGTTTCGTAGTATTTAAGTCAAACACTGTTTTAGAATCCTTCAGAGTAACAAATGTTGTCACTTATTTTTATTATATTATGTTCTACTTAGCATGAGATAGGGAAGTATCTTGTAAATGTTTTATTTTGGTGTAGTCCAAAAGTGTCCCTTTCACTCAGAAGGATGAGCTGTTTTCCCACAAAATGGACAGAGATTTGATGATAGATTGTCTAGGAATAAGACAGGATTAATTTTTCTTATTTCAAAAGAATTACTAGAAAGTTCTCCATAGTGTGGCCATTTACACAATACCCGATTACTGAGCACCTCTCAGAATTAAGCACAGAAGAAGGCTTTTGTTTAATCACTCAAACCCTTCCTATAAAATGCTCCTAGTCTAGTGGAGAGATGTTCAGTTCAACAGCCAGTCCATACTATTATTAAGAAAATAAACATATCCAATTATCTTATAACCCAAATGTAATTACTGTTATTATGCATGTGTAGTTTTCACAATTTTTCTATGCAATTATGAAGATAGGTTTTCTCCAAGTATGAAAATACTACTCACATTTTTTTGTTTGCTTTTTAACCTACTTTCCATTTATTAAAGCATTTTTCCATGTCACAAGTTTTAATAGCATTCACATATATGGGTCTATTAAATTTATTGAACCATCCTTGAAATGTTGGACACTTTCATATTACCAAAGTTTTGCTATTATAATAGAAAATAATAGGCTGAGTATTGCTATAGATTTTTTGAATATTTAATCATTTCCTCAGAATAAATACCATGAGATAGAATTTCTGGGGCAAATGTTAGGTACAGCTCTAAGACCTCGGAAATGTACAACCAAATTGCTATTTCCTATTAGTTTTTATTAGCTTGAAAACCAGTTGTGTTGTTTCCCTTTTTCTTTCTTTTTGTTAATGAGTCTCATGATGTTTTTTTTTCCCTGTTTTATTTTTTTTTAACCTTCTAATTTGTAAATACTTTTCTATTTAGTATCTTTTAGTTTATTATGCCAGAGTTATTTATATTAAAACACCCCCTCCACTTTATCCTTTATTTTACATTTGTAGTGTAAAAGACCTCATATAAGGACCAGAGAGCAGTGTCTAGGAGATGAGACTAACCCCCAGTCAATATCCGACTTGGAAATGGAGACCTCAGTCCTCCAACCTTGAGGAACTGAATGTAGCCAGTAATCTGAGTTTAGGAGCTAATCCTTTCCCAGAACCTCCAGAGAAAAATCCTTGATTTTAGCCCTATTGGAAACTAACAGAGAAGTTATTCAAGCCACCCAGACTCCCGACCTATAGAGGAACTTAAGAAAGAGGCATTGTTTTCGGCAACCAAATGGATGGCCATTTGTTACTCAACAACAGAAAATGAATACAACTTTAAGGGAAGTAATGGTGCATGAGTCTGAAATTCCTCTTTTCAAATATGACTCCTATAAAATATTATGATTAATTTTGATTCCGTAGTCATTTGAGCTAGATAAACATATGTATTCCTAGTTTAACTAGAGCTTTTAATAATAAACAACTTATCATTTTATCAAATGCTTTCGCAACATCTTTTGTAAATTTTGTTTTTTATTCTACTTTGAAATGTTTGTGATGAACTACATCAACTATTTCCCAATATAGCTTTCATGAAATAAACCCTTCCTGAGCCCACACATTTATTCTTTATTTCAGTTATGAGTCATTATTTTAGTCAAGATTTTCACATCATTTTAGAAAGAATATGGGCATGCAATTTTTTTTATTTTTTCTATTATTTTTCTTATTTAGATTTCAGGATTATGTCAAGGCTCATAACATGAATTGAGAAACTTTCCATCATTTTTACTTGTCATGTGAATTATTTCTTAAATATTTGAAAAAAAAACAACAACTTACCTATGAAATAATTTTGGAGAGAAAACATTTAAGCAGCAATTCTTTAAAAATATGTTCACCAGCCCAGCCAGCATGGTTGAGTGTTGACCTATAAACCATGAGGTCATGGTTGATTCCCAGTTGGGACACATACCTGGGTTGCGGGCTTATAGGAGGCAGCTGATCAATGATTCTCATCATTGATTTATCTCTCCCTCTCTCTCCCCCTCCCTTCCTCTCTGAAATCAATAAAAATATATTTTTTTAAAAAATGTGTTCACCATTTGCCAAAGTAATTAGTCTATTTTTAGTGCATTGGCAGGATTGCCATATGGGCATATGCCAGGGGCATATAAATCAAGCAGAGGTCGGAGGTAAGGGGATAGAAATGACTTTGATGGGGAGATAATGTGAAGTTTTGAAGATCAGAAGGACATATCTAGGAAAACAGGATAGGAAAGGGAATTTCAGGAAGAACAGCATTTATAAAACCATAAGAATACGAGAAAGTATATTGTTTGCCTGCTATATGATTTTTTTAATATCTGTTGTGTGTTTTGTTCCAAATATATTAAATAAGCTTTTTATTGTCCCACATAACCCACAGGAAAAATGAAGCTCAGGAAAGTTAATCCATGTGTATAAAGTTACTAGTAAGTGAAATAATGAAATTCAAACCCCCCTAATACCAAAGTAAACCTTTTTTCTTCTTTTCCTTCTTTCATATATTGACAGTGTAAATAAAATGAAATTTCAAAAATCCGAAGATAGCCAAGAAGGTTAAAAATATGGGAAAATAGAAGTAATTTTGTTGAGGCACATCCTACTTCTATAATAGAATAATTTTGATTGTTATAGGATATTAACTTTATTAGATTTATATTGTATTTTTATTTGTTAAGACATTTCATAATTTTTTTATTTAATTCTGCCAATAAATATGTGCCACTTCCTCTATACAAACTCAGGAATGCCATTCTCAAGGGCCTGGCAGACATCCTTTGAAATGTGAACATCAGTAAAGATAGAACCCCTGTCTTCTAGTCTCTGTGAGCGGGTAGGAACATAACTAATGGTGGACAACTGGCAAATACAGATGGCATAATCGCATTAACCAAGGTTCTCTCCTAACATTCCTCAGTACTTTTCCACTTAACTTAATCCAGCATTTAAAAGCCTCCAGCCTTTTTTTCTTTCTTCTGAGTTGAATTCAACCTCTCTTTTATATTGCAATGTCTTGACCTCTATTACAATATTCTTGAATAAAGTCTTCCTTGCCATTTTGAACATGTTTAGTACAGTTCAATTCTTCTTTTACAATAGATTCTAGAATTTTATCTTGCTTATGTAGTTATTAAGTAGCCCAGCAGAGATTCTGACTTTTTCACTCCATCAAAATTGCTTGGAATGTGTATGTGTTGTGTCACTGATAAAAATAACATGTTATATTATTTTATAATTGTCAATGCAGTTATTTCTATACCCTAGCATATTAGCATATAAGATAACCTAGCTTATTAGATAACTACAAGCGTCCCTTTGTACTCCATGCTTCAGGATCATTGTAGTGAAACTCAACCTGAAAATATAGACCCAAATTGTCATTTTTGGATAGCCATTTACCAGCTTTGCATCCTTGGACAAGTCCATTCTCACTATGCTAAAAATCATAAAACTAATATATGCTTCCTAGACTTTTGATGAAGTTAAATTATATTTTAAATCACTTTGAAATAGACATTGCTATATAAACGGTGTCCCAAAATTCACGCAAGAAGTAATTTTGATAGAAAACACAGGTTTATAATTAAAATTATAAATTTTTATTGATTCATAAATTATACAGTATAAGGTTATGTATGGAATAGCATATCAGGTAAATGGTCTCCACAGCACAAAAAAACTGGATTATCATGTCGTGATAGCGAGCACTATTAACTGTTATTGCCTGAGCAGCCGCATTTCAGTCATGGAAAATTTCAACAAAAGAGTGTGTATGTGGCAGCAAAGCTGTGGAGGCCATTTACCTGATATGCTATTCCATACATAATCCTATACTGTTTACTTTATGAATCAATAAAAAAATTTCAATTTTTAATTATAAACCTGTGTTTTCTATCAAAATTACTTCTTGCATGAATTTTGGGACACCCTTTAAAAGGAAGTGGCTATAAAAAATTGATCATTGGAAATCCAAACACATGGGATTTTTAAATTGCTCCCAAATGGCTTAGGTAAAATTTGAAGTCAGAATTACAAAAAAAAAGTATTAATATTCTATGCCAAAAATAGTACAATCAATGTTTTAAAATCAAAACATTCTGGCTCTCACAAATCTATTTAATACCAAAGCTTCAAAAACAAAGTATTCTAAGTATATTTTTTTGTCTAATATTTTAGTAGCAGTACTTGTGCTAGATTTTCATATATATATATATATTTGATTTCAGAGAAAGGAAGTGGGAGAGAGGGATAGAAACATTACTGATGAGAGAGAATCATTGAGTGGCTGCCTCCTGCATGCCCCACATTGGGAATGGAATCAAACCCTGACCTCCTGGTTCGTGGGTCAAGGACATTCAACCACTGAGCCACACTGCCTGGGCTTGTTTAATAAAATTTAAGGATGGAACAAATGGAAAGTTTAAGCAGCTATATTCTACCACAAGCTTTGGGAAGTCAATGAAAACAGTGCTTTTATAAGCAAAGACTGTTGAGCATGCAGAATTTGTAAATTTATAATTGCTTTGAAATATCCTATCTAATAAAAGCGAAACATGGTAATTGGCATACGACCGCTACCCTTCCCAATGGCTAATCAGCGAGATATGCAAATTAACTGCCAGCCAAGATGGTGGCCGGCAGCCAGGCAGCTTGAAACTAACATGAGGCTTGCTTGCTTCAGTGATGGAGGAAACCAACGCTCCCCGCCTGTGTTGCCGACCTCTGAGCCTGCAGTTTGAGAAACATTGTAACGAATATAGAGGCTAAACAAAACCCCAGAAACCTGCTTTCAGCGAGGCCGGGATCTTAGAGCTGGAGTTATACAGTGTTTCGACTATAGAACCGAAACAAACCAGATACCTTCTTTCAGCAGCAGAAGCCTCAGAGCTGAAGCCAGAGCTAAAGCTGGCCCAGAATAAAAATGAAAAAAAAAAAAAAAGGAGCAGTTGGGAGGTTCAGTCGGCCTGAAAGCAGCCCTCAGCCCCTCACCCATACTGGCCAGGCACCCCAGTGAGGACCCCCACCCTGAAGGGTGTGTGACCAGCTGCAAACAGCCATCATCCCCTCATCCAGGCTGGCCAGGCACCCCAGTGGGGACCCCCACCCTGATCCAGGACACCCTTCAGGGCAAACCAGCCAGCCCCACCCAGGCACCAGGCCTCTATCCTATATAGTAAAAGGGTAATATGCCTCCCAGCACTGGGATCAGCGGAGCCAAGAGGCCTCCTGGCACCGGGATCAGCATGATGGGGGCAGCGCCCAAAACCCCTGATCACCCTGCGGCTCTGTGTGTGACACGGTGCAGCGCCTCAACTCCCTGATCAGCCCTGCTCTGTGTGTGACAGGGGAAGGCGCCCCAACACCCCCCCCCCACCCCCCGGGCCCTGCTCTGTGTGTGACGGGGTAGAGCCATAACCTCCCCATCGGCCCTGCCCTGAGTGTGAGAGTGGCGGAGCCCCAACCACCTGATCGGCCCTGCTCTGTGGGTGATAGAGGGCGACGCCCCAACCCCCACCCCCCACGGGCCGTGCTCTTTGTGTGATGGGGTAGAGCCATAACCTCCCCATCAGCCCTGCCCTGAGTGTGACAGGGGGCGGTGCCCCAACTCCCCTATCGGCCCTACTCTGTGCATGACAGGGGGGAGCTCCTCAACCCCCTGATGGGCCCTGCTCTGTGCATGACAGGGGCGAGCTCCCCAACCCCTTGATTGACCCTGCTCTGCTCTGTGCATGACAGGATGCCGGGGTCCAACCCCAGCAGGTCCAGGTATAGGCTCCCAGGTGGGGTTCCGTCCCCACCAGACTCATTCTCATATGCAACTGGGAAGCAGAGTGAGAATTCAAGATCTCCATTAGCTTCAGCTTCTCTTATCGCCCTTTGAAATTTAGACATGGAGCTCATAGGAGCCACAGGCTTTCTTTCTAATTTGGAGAGCCTGTTTTGAATGGGAGGGCCTCTCTCCTCTCTACTGACTGGAAAGGACCAATGGTCATATTTATGATATTTATTCTCCTCCCGATCAGTAGGCATAGCTAAATTGCTTTTAGATTGAGCTGAAGACAATAATGATGTATCCTCTCTGGGTGGAGCCGAGGGACTATTTAAAGTTTGAGAAAGTTCAACCGTTTTTGCCTCTGGTGCCAAGGTTTCACAAATTGAATTCCAGAGAGAAAAGGTAACTGCCGGGACCTTCTCAGAGCCATGGTAGCTGTAATAGTTCTTTAATTGCTCTCCTACTTTAGTCCAAGTTTCTAAATTAACAGTTCCATCCTCAGGAAGCCATTGATATACATCTTCTATAAAACTTTCTGTCTGACTGGGAGTAACCTTAACTCCCCTGCTAGCAAGCATATGCGTTAAAAGATTAATACAGAGTCTTTTTTCTTTAGACTCAGTATGACCCATCCTGTCAATCTAAGTTCTGTACTAACTACCCGCTTACCCTACTTATCCTCTATGGGGGGGGGGGGGGGGGGTTTGCAGCACCCTACGGTGCAATCCAATCCGTCCCAAGTACGGGGGGGGCTTACGTAAGGGTCCCTGTTTGGGCGCCTGGTGCCGGGGTCCAACCCCAGCAGGTCCAGGGGTTCCCAAAGGCGTAGACGGAGTCGGCGAAGAAGGAAGGACACGGAGACAGTATTCAGTTGATCAGCAGCCTAGCCAGGATCTCCAGCCAGGATCTCCAGCCAAGTTCTGGTCTGGATCTCCAGAGAGGTTCTGCTGTTTATTGTCTTGTTACATCCATATTTATACCAGTTGATTTTAATCCTGTCAATTTCTATTACAAAGGTTAGGGCGTTTCTTATCTCCATTCCAGGGAGTAAAGATTATGTAGCTTAAGCATGATTGTTTATAGTTAAAGTGATTAATTACCCGCCTGGCACTTAGTTAAGGAGTTTCATCCCCTCCCTAACTTCAGGGAAAAATCCCTACCTGGGGAAACAACCTTTCTCGGAGAGGTGACCTTGGTTAAAACACACAGCGCTAAGGGGAGCAAACATATTAAGAACAGTATGCTATATACGCCAGGTCCCTTGAAACATATGCTGTGCATATGTTTCTATCCCGCAGCGACTGTGTCAAGCAGCAAGGATGGACCGGCTTCCGGCAACAGGGTACGGAGCCCCAACCACCCTGATGGGCCCTGCTCTGTGCGTGACAGGGGGTTGCGCTGCAACCTCCCCATCGACCCTGCCTTGAGTGTGACAGGGGGCGATGCCCAACCCCCCAATCGGCCCTACCCTGAGCATGACTGAGGGTGGCATCGCACGCAACCTCCCAATCTGCCCTGCTCTGTGAATGACAGGGGAATGCGCCCCAACTCCCCAATCCGCCCTGCTCTGAGCCCGACCAGGGACTGCACCTAGGGATTGGGCCTGCCCTCTGCCACCCCGGAGCAGGCCGAAGCCAGCAGGTCGTTATCTCCCGAGGGGTCCCAGACTGTGAGAGGGCACAGGCCGGGCTGAGGGACTCCCCGGCACAAATTTTTTTGCACCGGGCCTCTAGTATATTTAATAATATGTTCTGAGTCATTCTGAGTCAGCTGGAAGAAAACCAGTTCAATTAGCTGTAAGTAAAAAGGGTACATGAAGCAAACTGCACAGAGAGATGGGGTGAAACTAGTTTGCATTAATGAATAGATGCAGAAACACCAAAGTCATCAGGGCTGTTTTGCATTGGATCTGGCTCATTCCATGTTATTCCTCTCTTTGTCTTTTATAGCCTCTTCTCTCTGTTTTAACTTCATTTTCTTAGCACAGCTGGCCCCACATATCTACAATCATGACCACATTCTGTTTCTCATATTTATATAATATAGCATAAGCCTTATGCTTTATCTATATAATAAAACCCTAATATGCAAATTGACTGAACAGTGGAACAACCAGCAGAATAACCAGTTGCTATGATGCACACTGACCACCAGGGGGTAGACGCTCAATGCAGAAGCTACCCCCAGCCCACAGGCCCCAGGCCAGCTAAGGCAGGTGCCAGTGTGAGCCCCCAATAGCCATGACTGCCAGTTGTCCCACAGATGGCCCTGATTGCTGGCCACGTCTAGCGACCCTACCCTATACATTGGGAACAGTCTCCTAGATTTAAAAATTAAAACCTGGAAGGCTACTCTAACACTGAAAAAACAGGATGATGCAGCGATGACATGCATGGTCTCTGGCTTGTACATTTTGTAGTCAGCCCTGTTTCTGACACTTATAACTGTGTGACAAAGCCAATTACTTCTCTCTGCTTCAGTTTTTCCACCCATAAGATGGGGAAAATGGTACTACTACCTCAGAAGGATCATGTTATATACTACTTTTTATAATTAGGACAAAAAAATGTAGCTGCCCATGCAATAGCAAGATGTCTTTCACCTGCATGAAAAGTATGGTCACTGGTGCATGCAGTGTCCCGGATTGTGAGAGGGATGTCCGACTGCCAGTTAAGGCTCCACATCCCCCGAAGTGTTCTGGATTGTGAAAGGATGCAGGCCGGGCTGAAGGACTCCCCACTCATGCACGAATTTCATGCACTGGGCCTCTAGCATTAATATAATTTAACACAGGAATCTAGAGAAGCAGACATATATGTATATGTGCTTATTTTCAGTTAGAAATAGAAAATATATTTCTTACATAAATGAAAAAAAAAACTTTGTACACGTACATGATTGAAATAGCCATTAATGTTTATTCTCCTTTATCTTTATGCTACTTTTTAAAAATTTGCATGTACTTGTTTTTAGCAAGGTTTACCCATTAAACAAGTTTGACAAGGCCTATTAAAGCATCGTGCACACCTGATTAGACCATGAACTTGTTAAAAAATTAGGACCAGTGTATTATTTCTTTTTGTTTTTCAATACCTATGTGAGTAACTTGCACAAAACAGGCTCTCTATCCATGTTTGGGGAAATGAATTAGTAGTTGGATATTCATATATTATGGGGTAATAAATAAATATACGATATCTCAACTCAGAAAAATCACTGAGAACCTGCAGATCAGAAAAATTGTGGTCCTTCATTTTCTAAAGTATAAGTGTTGAACAGCTATATTTCCTGTACATCTGAAGACATATTCCTGTATCCTATTTTTCCCTTTTTTTCTCCAATTTACGCCCTATTTTTTTTTAACATAACCTATATTTTGCTGTGTCTTGCCATCAGTGGCTCTTGTGACAACATCTTCCTTGTTATTTCATGAAACCAATGTATTTATCTCATATCTGCTCAAGTACAAATTCAGACAGCCACCCCCCATTTTCTTCCTCTTCTGCCCTCCTGTGAAGTTCACTGCTGTGACCTTGATTATGAGCAGGTAAATTGCCTCTGCAGCTGAATCTGTTTTGGCATGGATTCTTCCCAGGCATTTCTGCAGCCCCTGCTCATCGTCACAGTAGCCATTTACTGTGGGGCTGATCTGGTACAGAGCTGGCTGCCACACAACTTCCGGATGCCTTGAGGTCCCAGAATGGCATCGTGTCACCCAGAGTCTTTTGCTGAAGCCACACTGCTTTCCAGATAGATGAGGAAGGTGTTTTTTTCCCTTACTTAGCTGCATTCTGTTATCTAGCTCTTGCCCTGCTCTGTCCCAAGTTTCTTATAATATTTTTAGGAAAGTTGTTCTTTAAGATTGAACTTTAGAATTTACAGATTCCAAGCTAATCTAGAAGACTCCATTTGTTCTCAGGGTTATAATCAGAATAAGTCACAGCAATAAGGACTATACTACACTCAGAGTTGTTAAGAGCTCTGGACTTCTTGTGGCATCAATGTGAATATTTCCCTAATTAGAGGAGGAAGGATTAAAACCATGCTACTGTCTAAATTTGGATAATTCTTGCAATAGCGAGTGACTACTTTATCATTGTCTGTCTTCATTATCTCTCTCCCTCCCAAATTGAAGACTCCTTCTCTGGCTTTCTTCTACCTGACCTCAAAATATTGGTTTACCTGTTGTCAAGGTGTTGATTTGGGCTTGTTATGGCTCAACTGTGCCCTCCCCTCAAATTTAAATGATTAAATGCTAACCTTTTGTACCTCAGAATATGTACCTGGAGATAGGATCTTTAAAGAGGTAATCAAACTATTGGATTCTCAACCAAGTTGTGTACAGAAAAAAAAAAGTCTCAGTTGTCAAACAAAACTTTGGTTCTTGACCCGACAATCCTTAATCCTTTCATACCTGTATGGTCAGTCACGTGTTTCTCAGGCAACAAACAAAGGAGAGAAGGAGTCAATTTGCCACTGAGCATTGCATTGTTAAGATCTCAAGAAATTGTGCTGTGAATATTTTCATGTTTTGGGTGTTTTTTGTTTGTTTTGCTTTTGAGGGTCTGGAACAGATTAATCCAATTTAATTTCTAATGGGGGAAATTTGTTCAGTTTTTGAACAAATTGCTTTCAAATAGCCTTCCAGAGTTAAGTTCGAGAGCTGAGGTTCCACTGTAAGTTAAAATGAGATTATTAGGGTGAGTCCTAATTCAGTCTGACTAGTGTCCTTATAAGAAGAGGAAGTTAGAACACAGACCTATACAGAGAGAAGACCATGTGAAACATAGGGAGATGTCTATCTGCAAGCCAAGAAAAGAGGCCTCAAAAGTAACCAACCCTATCCACACCTTCATTTCTGACTTGTAGCTTCTGAATTGTAAGACAATAAATTTCTCCTGGTCAAGCCACGCATTTTTGGATACTTCATCATGGCAGCTAGAAAACTGGTGAATTATTTGAGGAGTTAAGTACAGTCTGAAAATCTAATAAATGCGATAGCATGACTTTGTTTAGATGCTTTAACTATTTAGCATTTTCATCCATGAAAGTTACAATGGTTCTTAAGTAACCAGTGGTTGGCACACTGCGGTTCGCGAGCCACATGCGGCTCTTTGGCCCCTTGAGTGTAGCTCTTCCACAAAATACCGACTTCTGCGCATGGGCCATGAAGTTTCAATCGCACTGTACATGTGCGCCCGCACGTGGTATTTTGTGGAAGAGCCACACTCAAGGGGCCAAAGAGCCGCATGTGGCTCGCGAGGCGCAGTTTGCCAACCACTGGTATAGTCCATGGTTAACAGCAACAGCATCCCAGGTAAACTAGCTAGAAATACAAATTCTGAGGCCCTACTCCAGATCTACTGAATCAGGTTCTCTGGGTTTTACCAACCCTTCTAGGAGCTTCTGACTGAAATGCTCAAGTCTGAGACTCATGGATTATAATAGACCAGACCTGGAAAAGAATTTAGAGCTCATATATCCTTGTGTTATGGACATGAAATGGCATCTTGGTAAAGTCTGTAATTACCCCAAGGTCACTAAACTTTATTTCCTGACTTTTCTCTCATTGTTTTTTTAACTTTTATGCATTTTGGAGTTAGTTCAGGGCAATATGGTATTTGCTACAATCATGATTTATTTTGTTCATTTGAGTATTGTCTCTTTAACAGATATACAAATCCTATGCCTTTCTTCTCTCTCCATTATCTCCCCACATTACCAAATACATGTTTTGTAATGCCCATAATTTTTACCCCTAAAAATAAATATTTTAAGAATGGCTTTTGTTCTGTGTTCTGATATGCTACTAAAATATAATTCAACATATGTTTCCACTAGTTAGTTATGAACGAAAATATATTAAGGGTTTTCTTTATGTAAGTCACTAAAGGAGAAAATATTGGTCTAATATTATTAGATTTTTTAAATCTATTTAATATTTTTAAAAATCTAAAACAGTTAAAATATAAAATAAAATATAAAGAATAATAAAATATTTAAATATTTTAGAAATATAAACTATAAAATAAAATTATTATTAAATAAAATAAAAATATAAAAGCAGTCTAATCATTGGCTATACCATATAAGTGCCTAATTGTTTGTTCCAAATCCTTCTGGATTTTTCAAAATATGTAATATTGTATATATGCTCTTATTTGCATTCAGAAGTTGACTAATCTTTAAGAGAGCCCACAAATTAGCAACTTGATATGTACATATTTGTGCCTGAATAGTTTGTACTTATATTAAGTGGCTTACCCAATTAAATAGCCACATACACCTATTTATAAAACCTAAAGTTGGCATAGATACAATTCACCTAACAGTCATCTTTAGCTTTAAGTCTTTTTTTTTAATCACAAAGGAATATATAATTATTTATTAACCACGGTTTGCCAGTATTTACAATAAAGTAAACAATATAGAGTTGGGTAACATTCTGTTTACTACAAAGCTATTGTTTTTCCTGGCTTTTGTTGAACCAGTATTCCAAATCCTGAGGCTGAGCCTACATGTAAGGAATGAGTTGGAGTAAAGAAAAAACATGCAGATCAAGAGCTTAGATTACAAAATGTTGATTCATCCATTAATTCCATTAGGTCTTAATTGCCAAGGTCTCTAACAGTCTGATTAGGTGTCCATGAACAAAGTCTTACACGTTCCATGACCCTAATTATTTAATCAATATAGCACAGGGATTTCAACTTCTTGTAAAGGAGTGTTTTACAAGGTGAAACCTTTAGATAAGTGTTGTTTACCTAATTAAAACACATCAATCCATATCTACAATCATAAATGCAAGTTTATTTGCAAAACCTTTGAAAGGAAAATTTTATCATTGCCAATAACCTCCTCACCCAAATGCGAAAACTAAGCTTTAAGTCAAATTTACATTTTGAGATGAAGAGAAAGCCTGCTCAATTTGTTTCTTTATGGCTCCCTAAGCGGGGCAGTGTCCTCTGCCTGTGGTGGGGTTATATACTGCAGACCAGACTATCTGGATCACTGATGTCTTTAATTAACACACAGAAGGTCATGTTAGTGCCCAGAAGCTGCCCATGGCAGATGCTTTGCCTAATCATTATTGGATCCAATCACTATTAATCATTAAAGTTTCACTGGGGTTTGCAAGTGTGGAGAGGAAACAGCAGGTTTTTCTACACAGCCCATTGAAATCATTCTTCTTGTCCATTAACTCTTATGAGGTCATGATGCTAATGCTTTCCCAAGACGATCATGTACCTCTCTTTCCATTCAGTATGTGCTTTTAGTTTGGATCGCGGAGCCTGGTTTAGATTGCAGCCTCCATTGGTATGTCACACGCTTCACTATGGGAACCATTGCCCTTTAGTGTGAGAAAATGCAGGTCAGTTCCAGGAATGAGGGAGTAAGTAATAGTTCAGTTTTATTTTATTTTATTTTATTTTATTTTATTTTATTTTATTTATTTTATTTTATTTTATTATTTTATTTTATTTTTTTATTTTATTTATTTAATTTCCTCACCCAGTATATTTTTAAATTGATTTTCAGAGAGACTGGAAGAGAGAGGGAAAGACAGAGAGAAATATCAATGTAAGAGAATCACATAGATTGGTTGCCTCCTGTATTTGCCCTGATCAGGGCCCAGGCCAGGAAGGAGCCCACAACCAAGATATGTGCCCTTGATTGGAATCGAACCTGGGACCCACAGGCTGACACTGTACCCACTGAGCCAAACTGGCTAAGGCTTGCTTAACATTTTAATGTATCCTATACACCGCCCAAAAGTGCAACCATTTCCCTGGCCAAGGGTAATTTACAGAATTTGAATCTCCTATGTCAGTGTGCCGAGGATTGTGACAAGTGATGAATTTGTAACAATAGGTGACAAGAATGACTCGAAAAGTTATTACTTGGAGGTCCAGAACTCAAGTTCATGTTCCTTTAGAATGTCTCTCTTGAGATCTTTTTTCACAAAAATAAAACGTTGAATTGGATCAGTACTAATTCTGTAGAGAATTCTTTGGAAAAGTTACTTTAGCAATCCCTTGAGTTTTAAACATAGAAGTTTTTGTTTGTTTGTTTTTAAGATAAATGATCAGCTCCAGCAGTCTAAATCCAATTATTACTATAACATTTGTAATGCATTTACATTAAAATGAAAAGATCAATGAGATTTCTTACAACTCTCTTCATAAATACCTGGATACCCAAGTATTTATATTTTCATTCTGTCAGTAAATTTTAAGTGCTGCCAGTAGGATCTCAAGCCCTTTTGATTTTTCTTATTGTCCTTCTGAAAAATTTAATCTCTCACTTTTTTGTAAGAGTATAATCTGCCTGACATTGTTAATTCCCTACCCTTTTCTACAGTATTACATGTCTTCAAATTCTATTCTCAAGTTCTTACTATATTTCAGAACTTATCCTACTTTTTATATTAATGTGTCAATCAAAACAAAGTCTAAAAGTTAATTACAAAAAATTGATAAAGATCATGAGATTTTTTTCAACCTTTTTCAGTTGAGTTAATTAAAGGAATGTGTAGTTTAGCTGAAGAGAATAGCTTCATCCTTTGGCAACATAAAAAACATAATTTCCTATTTGATCATTACAACTGGAAAACATTTTTGTCACCCTTGAATAACATTGGAAATAATTTCATTGCTCATGTAAATCCCCATCAGCTTTTGTGAGTCGTTTGGCTATAGCAAGAAAAGATCAAATCATTTAGATGAGAAATGAAGTAATGGCAAAAAAAGGTTGAGATTTTCATGGTTTTCTGTTTGCTTTTTCTGTGACTCATAGTCTGTGATCTTTTTTCCCCCTAACAAAGATTATATCTGAGCAAGGGGTCTCTGAGCAATGAGGTGATAGAAACTGCATGAGGATCATTGCTATAATTTTCTTGGAGATAAATGCAAATTGTTAGCTACTTATCTACATCATCCTTTATCGCTCTAATGCAGAGACTGCTACAGTTAGCCACAATGCCTCTCCATTTCAGAAAAGCATTACCTAGGAAATTGGCCAAATACACAAGTGAGAAATAGAAAATTATTATAAAATCCTCTGTTATATTCTTTATAGTCATTGGAACTACATTCAGGCTAAAGCAGTTCATATCAACATTGAGATAAATACAATGTAAGAGCATTGGGGAACACTGGAGATTAGAGTAGGAGGAGACTAACTACCATGGAGTAGAGCCCTTGCTTTGCCACCTATAGGTTTTATGCCTGCAGCAAATCATTTGCCTTCTGAGTCTTATAATTTTCTCATTTGTAAAATGTGGACAATAGTAGGACCTATCACATATCTATTGTGTTAATATGTAAGGAAGCTTTATAGTACCTACCTTGTAAGTCACAGTATATTCTCACAAATATACATTTTTATTACTCAAGCAGCAATCTTTTGTCAAATTTGTCTTACCCTAAATCCTCCTTGCACAGGATTCATAATTCATCAATGGTAAAAATAAATTAATTGAAATTTACAGATTTATCATTCTTTCATATAAATTTTTTATACTAAGATGTAATTTATTTCAACAGATGTTTTTCAAATGCATCTTATGTGCCTACCATAAAACTATAAAAATTCAAACAAAGAAAGAAAACATGAGTCCACGATGACAACATTGTTAAATGTGTTCAGGTTTAAAGAAATATTCTTATATATAAGAGGCTAATCATCAAACTTGCTTTATCTATCATGTAGTTATATTGTGGACAGTGATATAAGGTTATTGCTCTATTAACTCATTCGAGATCAAATTTCTAGTGACAAAATTATGGGTGATGAGGTACATAATGATAATTTAAAACATACTACAACCAAAGACATTAAATGTGAAGAACAAGATTAAAAATGTGTAAAAATCATCTCAGAAAAGCCACTCAAATATATATCTTAATTATGTGGCAGATAATGTTTTTATTTAATTTATTAGAGTGACACTGGTTAAAAAATATGCAGATTTCTATAACACATCATCCATACACTGTTATTGTGTGTTCACCATCTAAGTCAAGTCTCCATCCATCACCATTTATCCTATCCCTTCCCCCTACTCCTAGTAATAATGACACTGTTATCTGTGTGCATGAGTTTCTCTCTCTCTGTTTTCCTCAGTCCCTCCTATTTTGAAACTACATCAAGTTTAACCAAAGTTGAGCAACACCTTTATATAAGTTGGCCTCAACAGACATGCAGTTTTCAACATGGATGCCATGAAGTATTTAGATAATATGTAATTAGCAAGGCAAATTAGTAAACAAATATTGGGCAGTAAGAATGGGTCAGTAGGTCCGAAATATCATTCAGGAATATGAATCCTGATTTTAGTTACTGATATCAATTTTCTATCAGTCTTAACTCAAGTGCTTTCATTGGTCACTGTTGTAGAGTTAAGAGATAAAGTGTAAAGGGTGTATATAGATAGAATCGAGGAAGAAATAAATTTATCCCTTAGAAGTATTTATAGTTAAAATTATTCAACAACATGTGGGCAAATAAAATGCTTTCAATGGCCAGATTATGGACACTAGGAGATGGTGGAGTAAGAAGCACCAAGAATCTGTCTGTCTACCTAGACAACGACTGCCCTCGAAAAATCTCTCTGATATAACTATTTTGGCACTCTGTAGCCTATTAATGGCTTGGTTCCAAAAAATGTGGTTAATTTTTTGTTAATCCTCACCCAAGGATATTTTCCCATTGATTTTTAGGGAGAGTGGAAGAGAGAGACAAAGACAGAGAGAAACATTGATGTGAGAGAAACACATTGATTGGTTGCCTCCTGCATGAGCCCTGACCAGGGCCTGGGCCTGGGAAGAGTCTGCAACCAAGGTACATACCCTTTACTGGAATCGAACCAGGGACTTTTTGGTCCACAGGCTGATGCTCTATCCACTGAGCCAAACTGACTAGAGTGTTTTTAAAAAATATGTTTTTATTAATTTTTAGAGAGAGAGGACAGAAGAGAGAAAGAGAGAGAAAGAGAGAAACATCAATCAATTGCTTCCTGTCTGTCCCCTGCTAGGGATTGAGCCCACAATCTGGGTTTGTGCACTGACTGGGAATCGAACAGGTGACCTGTTGGTGCATGGGACTGTACCCAACCCACTGAGCCACATCAGCCAGGCAAAATGTCATAAATTTTGGTCAATGTGACATTTTAGCACAGTAGCAGGCATGTGTTCCTGCAGCAGCCTACACACAGATTTCAGGAGCTGGGTGCACAAAAGGAATTTGTGCTCTGAAAACTGATGGCTACTTTTGACCTCAGAGGTGCAAAGAGGTAAGTGATCATTACTGTTGGACCGTCCCACTTTGTAATTAAACCCTTCCCCTCTCACTGATGGGAAGGTAGGAGATTTAAAGGGCAAGCACCCTTCCGTTTCCTTCATTTTTATCATTCCCTCCCTTTGGGAGTCAGGCATTAAAGACTAAGATATTCAAAAGCAAATGCAGATGTGGGGAAAACAAGACAGTGACCATGCATGCTAAGGAAAGGTACAGGTTCATAAAAGACCTGAGATGACTTTAAGTTTATACATTACGCTGATTCTTGACATAGAGCCAGCCCCTCTCCCACCCCCCATAAATTCAATAAACCAAATAAAATATATATTAAAAAAAAGCAAACCCTAGAGTAGGGAGACACTCTGATTTCTAGAGTTTACACATTATTACATTCAAATGTCCAGATTCAGACAAAAACCAGTTATTAGCCTGTCTTTTATCTTGTAAGTGGTTGTATTCTACAGGTTTGCAGCATGTACACCTGGTTGCCTGTCCTCTCTTCAACTCATTGTATTTCCTGGGTATATCCAAACAGACTGCCCAAACTGATCCTTTCCTGCTACTCCTCTTCGTTAATGTCCACACCAGCTACTTGCTTTTTCAATACTAGAAATATTGGGTTTATACTGAAAATTTCCTTATTCTTTATTATTGACTTCTACTTTATGACAAAATATTATTGTTCTTTTGTCTTAATTATCACTGAAATCCATCTAGTTCCTCATATCTATTGCATAATGCACATGTTTAGTATCTCTTCGAAGGATTGTAGCAATGCTCTTAATCATGTTTCCTTCCTCTTTCACTCATCTCCAGCCCATCCTGCATGTCTTGTGGCAGAGGCAATGCTGTGTTCTTTCACTGTTTCCCCTTTTTAAGCATACAAGTAGGTAGACTGAGCCCAAAACAATCATTTCTGGCCAATGGAATGTGGCCAGAAGTTGTATTAGGCTTAATACGTAAAACACATTCTGTCTTACTGTACAGTCTTCTCTTCATTTTCTAAATCCTGTTAATGTAAGAAAACATTCAAACCTGTAAAGAATTTTTGTGAATTTATTTGAGCCAAACTATCAACAATGCCAGGAAGCAGAATCTCAACGAATTAAGTTAATGCTTCAGAGAATGGTGATTTTTTCACCTTGTTTTATACATTACAATTGAAGAAGGAGATGTAAGTGGTGATAGAAATCCATTGGTGATAGATTAGGGAGGTGGGAGAAAGCTAAGGGGGGGACCTCTGGGATTGGATGAAAAGTAACGTACTAGACATGCTTCTTTTACAGAGGTGGGTGCAGGATAGTTAACAGTCAACAATTAACAGATAATAATAACAATAAGGCAATCTGTGGTCTGGCCCTGGAGACATGAGGGGTCCAGAGAAAGGGAAGTTACAAGTTATCCTGACATTCCATAGGTATGTTATCTTAAATGCAAAAAGACTTTAGGCTCAGTAAAGATCAAAGTTGATCTTTGTCAGGAAAGATACTGGCCTAGGACATGACTACCCACTATAAACTGCTTTTTAATTAAAGGTTTTAATTTCAGACTATCTTTTGTGGTTACTTTAGGTCCCTTTTTGTCCACAATCCTAAACTTCCTTACAAACATACTTCTCTTTGCCTTTTTCCACATTATTCTTTCTGTCTAAAATTCTCTTGCCTCTTCTGTCCTATTCATCACTCAAACCTTAGATCAAATGCAACTAGGTATTCTGGGCAAAGTCATAGACATTTTTTTTTTATTACACCTTTGTCTTTCTTACCTTTGTTCATCACTGGACATACTGTCTCGGTGTTATCTGCTAATGTTTCTTTTCCTCCTTAGACTATTAGTTACCTGAGGTCAGGGACTGGCTGCTCTCTTCTCTGATTCCCAAGTGCCTACCACATTGACCTACATGCCACTGGCATTTAATAAATATTTCTTAAATTAATTTTAAATGAGCAACAGATTATATCAATCATGGAAAATCCTGGAGGGAAGGTTAGGAACCAGTAACTAGATTGCTGACAGACTTCAGATATATTTTTCCTAAGTTACTCAACATTCCTTATTTCTTGCCACAATAACTGGCCAGATTGTGTATTTTAATTAACTGTTAGCTCTCCTGGGATACTCAGAAGTGAGAAGTTACTTTAGTAAATATTATCATGGTACCACCAATAAGGAACATTTCAGTCTAGACTAGGCAGACCCCCATCCCTCATCAGTGGCAAGGGAGATTAGCTCTCAAGAATGCTTTCAACTACTTGGTATTTGCATGCTCCCCCAGACAATGGCTTTCATTAGACTTTTAATAACACTCTCAAAAACCGATTAGACAATGGGAGACTATTTGTCACTATCTTATCTGTTGTCTTGGTTCTTCCATTAGTCTACAGTGGGTGTCTGCAGAGAGCTATGGCTATTTATCAGTAGGGGAGCAGGAACTGGAAGACTCCTGAGTCATTCAGGATTTACTGTCCCAGAAAAGCCCAAGAGTCATCAAAGGTTAGGACCAAGGCTGATAGTGATGAAAGATTATCCTGCTTAGAGAGGTAAAGGCACCGAGGTCATAAAGAAAATCATCGGTGGAAATGTTACCTGAGATAAAATAATAGAGCAGCACATGTGGTGGAAAGGAAGGAGTTCTTTTTATTAATAATAACGCTTTATTATTATTTTTTTGAGACTGCAGTAGGGTTGTAGGAGATATTAATGCCCCTCAACTGTATAAGATTCTTGAGTAGCTCTGGGAATTGGGAAGTCTGCAATTTATAAGCTCTTGCCTCTTTTCTTATGAGCGACTTAACCAAGCTCCTGTTAGCAAAACTCTTAAGCAACAGCAATCCTATCTGAGATTTTAAAGCCCAGAGAAAAGATTATACAGTTCTCCTGTATAAAAACAAAAGGTTATTAATGCTGTGCTGCTGGTCAAGTCTCTTTTTAATCCAATGGAATGTTCTGTATTAAATGAGCCCACCAGTGCTGGGATGAGCCAAGCTAGGGTGTCATTTATCACTGGCCATTTAGGGTTCACCAACCATAGAGCCAGCCCTCAGATTGACCCTGACAAAAGCTGGCCCCCTGTGTGCGCAGAGAGTTTTATCTGTAGGCACGCTGAGCTTTTTCTGGATTTAAATTTATTTCCCTGACATGGTTCATGGCTCCTGTCTCCAGGTGCTTGTCCTCTGAAGAGAGAGCCTGCATCTGCAATGCACCACCTACAGCAGCTCATAGCCCTTCGGCAATTTGTAGCTCTGGCTCCTTTTCAACTTTTAAATCTTAGTTTATGACCCATTTACCTGGATCATTCATGGTGGAGCAAGTCGCAAATTTTGCCTTTTGCTGCATCACCCAAGGAGATGTGTCATGAGAAGGTGCTATTGCATTAAGGTGATTCATTGGTTGATAGATTTTGGTTTATTGGTTTTTCATTTCCATAAGTTATTTTTTTAGAGAGAAAAACACAGTCCTCTTTCTTATTGAATTTATTGGGGTGACATTGGTTAATAAAATTAGGTGTATAATTCTATAATACATAATCTGTATATTGTATTGTGTGTTCACCACCCCAAGTCAAATCTCCTTGTATCATTACTTATCTCCCCTTTACCTTTTTCTACCTCCCTTTACCTTTTCTACGCCCCCCCCCCCAATTCTCTGTGTCCCTCGTATATGAGTGGATAAAAAAGCTTTGATGCAGCCCTGGCCCAGTGGTTCAGTTGGTTGGAGTGTTTTATGTTAGACCAAAATGTTGCCTGTTCAATCCCAGGAGGCAATGGATAGATGGATAGATGTTTCTCTCTTCTCTCTCTCTCTCTCTCTCTCTCTCTCTCTCTCTCTCTCTCTCTCTCCTTCTCTCCTTTCCTCTCTCTTGTCATTTTCATAATGACATAAAAGTCCAATTTAAAACTTGGAATTTTTTTATTTTTATTGATTTTTTACAGAGAGGAAGGGAGAGAGATAGAGAGTTAGAAACATCGATGAGAGAGAAACATCGATCAGCTGCCTCCTGCACATCTTTTACTGGGGATATGCCCGCAACCCAGGTACATGCCCTTGACCGGAATCGAACCCGGGACCCCCCAGTCCGCAGGCTGACGCTCTATCCACTGAACCAAACCGGTTTCGGCTAAAACTTGGAATTTTTGAATCCCTCAAAGTTCTGAACATGGAGAACTAGTCTGGTCTGCCTGGTCTGCAGTCTCCCACTCATAGCAATTGCCTTCCTATCTTTCTATTCCCAGCTTACTTGCTCTGAAGAGACCTCAGACATCTATGTATAAAAACCTGAGCCCATCTGAGCTCCATCCACATCCCACATACACAAATATCTGTCTCTTGACAACTCTCCTGATCTAAGAATGTGTCCACCAAGGTTATAATATACCAGTAGAAAACAGACCTCAGAAAAATGCAATGACATGCTATGAAAGTGGGCTTGGAAGGAAAAAGATTCCATGATCTCAGGGACTCGGAGCATTATCCAGAATTAAGGATGTCTTTGGGTTTTGACAGGCATGTTCTTTTTGGACCTGAACACTCCTTTCTGGGTGAGAGTGATAGGGACAGAGCGGGGCCCTGTTAATTGAGGGATTATTAATCACTAAGGAAATTGTGAGTCTTAAATTAGATAAAATTTATTAATTATGTGCTGGAATCATGCTAAACATCTATTCATGGGGGCTAATTTGTATCAATAATCTATATCTCTTTATATAAAAGGCTAAGTAACCAAGTATCTGACCATCCAACCAGCTGGTACATATGACACACACTGGCGATTTAAAAATAAATGTTGATTTATGCATGCATGATATTTGTCCCCATCTGACACTGGCCTCCCATTTAAATTCATTCGAAGACAGTTTCCCATGATACCAGCATTTGCGATGACTATTAATAAATCATAAGGACAAACTCTAGACAGAATAGGAATATCCCTACCTGAACCCATTTTCGAACATGGTCAGTTATATGTTGCTTTTTCTCGAGCTCAAAGAGTGTGTGACGTTAAAGTTGCAAATACTTCATCACAAGGGAAACTAGTCAAGCATTTATGGTCAAGTGTTTTTACTCTTAATGTGGTACATGGGAAGATATTAGAATAAGTTTAATCACTTTACCAATAATTGTATCAATGTTTTTGTATCATGTTTTTATATCTTTTTTGTTTTATATCATGTTTTTGTTGTTTTAATTATCATGCATTTGTTGTTGTTATAGCATGTTGTTGTTTATTAATCACTTTACAATTTTCATATACATTTTACTAATTTTTTTTCATCTCTAATACTTCTATTATAGAGAAAGGGAGAAGAGCAATATTAAAATATTTCGTCTAGTTAATTTCCTTTCAATGTGCATGAATCCATGCACCGGGCCACTAGTAGAATAATAATAACTTTATCCACCTCAAATGGTTGATAATATATACAATTAACTACCATCTCAATGCCTTAAATAATGTCGTTTTGTGTTTTTTTTTTTTACTTATTCTCTATGAGACATAAAATGCTGGCCAAGGCATGAATTTGGATCTTTGGAGTTTTCAACAGATCTTTAGCTTTGCAACCATGCCAAGCTCTGAATATATTTGCAGGCAATTTTTCCTTTTGGTAATATATTTTAGTTTTCTACTACGAACAAGGGAGAGGACATCACTGTATTTACATCAAACAGCAAGCTACCATGAAATTGCACATCTTTAAATTTTAATTTAATGCCTTTTCAGAGGTGCACTCATAAGAAAACTAGTTTATTCCACTTATCAACATGAGATGAATGAGGAGATCCAACAGTAGCAAGTTGATGAATGAATGAACATATTTTTGTGACAGTAACATAGTTAAAAATCACTATTTTTCCCCTTGACCTCCCACATCTCCTAATGGCTTGAGGAATAGTTTAATCTTTATAACAATCCCCTTAAAAAAATAAAATAAATACATTTGAAAAGTACATAGAAACTTTTTAACAAGCATATACAAAAAGAAAAGAGCATGCCCTAACCAGTTTGGCTCAGTGGATAGAGCGTTGGCCTGCGGAAGAAGGGTCCCAGGTTCGATTCCGGTCAAGGGCATGTACCTTGTTTGCGGGCACATCCCCAGTAGGGAGTGTGTAGGAGGCAGCTGATTGATGTTTCTCTCTCATTGATGTTTCTAACTCTCTACCCCTCTCCCTTCCTCTCTGTAAAAAATCAATAAAATATATTTTTTAAAAAAGAAAAGAGCAGTGGTGAAAACCATTACTCATGTAATAACATTTCCTAACTAATTATTTTCTTCCAATTTTTAAATTTCAGGTTATATATACTAAGAATAAAAAGACAAATATATAAATAGAATATAAATGATAATCCTAATATCAATATGTTTAAGAGAGTAAAATAAAGCAGAGCATGGAATTTGAAATTAGTCAAATGTGTTTAAATGTACTGTGTCAACCTGTAAAAATTCATTAATTTTTCTTGGCCTCAATTTCTTTGTTGATAAAAGTAGTTTTAAAAGTATCTATGTCACCTTGTCATTGTAAAGATTAAAAGTAAGTATGTATATTTATATTTATTGAGTATAGTAGATATAGAACTTAGTAGATATTTAAGAAATGGTGACTTAAATTTGTTAGTATATCTAGTAGTTTATAGCTTGCAAGCATTATCTTTATAAGCATTAATGTTTTTCATACCTACTTCCTGTTGTTGTTTTTTTCAAATAAAGATCCTGAGACTAAGAGATTAGCTGACTTTCTTAAGTTTTGCATGCAGCAACCCTCTAAGTGATAGATCTATATATTCATTCCAAAAATACTCTATAACATTCACATGTTATCTAATTGAATCTTCACGACAACAATGAAATAAACTAAATGAGGCAGAGAGGTGAAATCCTTTGCCAAGAATCACACAGCCAAAGTGTAATGGGGCAGGACTCCTATCCCAGCCGGGTCTCATGCTTTTTAGAGACAACACTCTGAATCCCCTTGCGGTAAAAGAAACTGTGCTGCTCTCCCAATCTAGTCTCCATTCCCTCTTTCACTGTTTTTTTACCCTCCATCTGTGAAACCACTGACTGTTCATCAAACATACCATATACTTTCCTTCACGTTTTACATTCTAAAATGTTCTCTCCACTTTTGTTCACTAATTACATCCCCCCGTTTCCTCTCAATCTTATGTACCTTTACCGCTCCTTTGAATTCTTGCAATAAATTACCAGGCAAAAGTGTTCACCTCTGTTGTGTTTCTAAAGCTCTTTGTGTATCTGTCTGTTGTTATAGAAGCCAATAATAAACAAAGCTAACCACTTTTTTAGACCTAGGTGTCTGATCTAAACATTTTACATACTTACGCAGTGAATGCTCACAAAATCCTTATGAGTTAGGTATTATTATTATTATCCCACACTTAATGACACACAGTGAGGTGAACTTGGCTAAGTCCACCCTAGCTCAACCTTCTTATGTTTTGTTCTCATGTTATATCTTTTTTCATCCATTTACTTACACTCTCTGTGTGTTTTATATTTAAAGTTTGTCACTTGTAGACATCAGATGGTTGGGTTTTGCTTATTGATCCATTCTGGACATTGTTGCCTTTTAATTGAAATCCTCATTAGAACACACACACAAAACCAAACAGATGTTACTGCTGTGGTGGTGGTTGTTTATGGAAGAAACTGCCATGGAAGCACAGAAACTAGAGATGCAGGGCAGGTGTCACATGAGAGAGGATATTGATTTCATACTTGAAGAGCCAGTGAAAAAGGCTGTATGTGCAAGATGGCAGTGACATCACTGATAAGGGAAATAGCATGTGCAGAGACAGAAAAGCCAAGCAGTCACAAAAAAAGAAACCGTCAACAAAACAACAAGAAAGCCCACTGCATGGGAGAACATATTTGCCAATGTTATCACTGGTAAGGGTTTAATCTCCATCATTTACAGGGAACTCATACAACTTAACAAAAGGAAGACAAACAACCCAATCAAAAAATGGGCAACAGATATAAATAGATACTTTTTGAAAGAAGACATAAGGAAGGCCAAGAGACATATGAAAACATGCTCAAAGTCACTAATCATCTGAGAGATGCAAATCAAAACGACAATTGGTACCATCTCACACCTGTCAAAATGGCTATCATCAACAAATCAACAAACGACAAGTGCTGGTGAGGATGCAGAGAAAAAGGAACCCTCGTGCACTTCTGGTGGGAATGCGGACTGGTGCAGCCACTGTGAAGAACAGTATTGAGTTTCCTCAAAAAACTAAAAATGGAACTCCCATTTGACCTAGTGATCCCACTTCTAGGAATATATCCCAAGAAACTGGAAACACCAATCAGAAAGGATATATGCACCCTTATGTTCATAGCAGCACAATTTACCATAGCTAAAATTTGGTAAAAGCCTAAATGCCCATCAGCAGATGAGTGAATTAAAAAACTGTGGCACATCTACACAATGGAATACTATGCTGCAGTACAAAAGAAGGAAGTCTTACCATTTGCAACAGCATGGATGGAACTGGAGAGCATTATGCTAAGTGAAATAAGCCAGTCAGAGAAAGATAAATATCACATGATCTCACTCATTTGTGGAATATAATGAACACCATAAACTGATGAGCAAAAACAGATCCAGAGACAGAGAAGCATCAATCAGAGGGTCAAACCTCAGAGGGAAGGTAGGGGTGGGTGGGGGTAAGAGGGATAGATCAACCAAAGGACTTGTATGCATGCATATAAGCCTAACCAATGGACACAGACAATGGGGGGGGGGGTGAGGGCATGAGTGGAGGGACAATGGAGGGATAAGGACACATATATAATACCTTAATCAATAAAGAAAAAAAAAATAAATAAATAAAGGAGATCTTTGGTCCATGTACCTTTTTAATACATTTTTCAATGGGAGTACTTTGGACTGAGCTTAGTTGTCATGTTATACCAGATTAAACCCAGGTACTATAGTTGATAGAAAGATGATATAGATTATATAGATGATAGATAGATAGATAGATAGATAGATAGATAGATGATAGATAGATAGATAGATAGATAGATAGATAGATAGATAGATGATAGATAGATAGATAGATGATAGATACAGAGAAGATAAAGATAGAGATATGGATATATAGATATATATTATAGCAGAGCCATGATTAATTGGGTCAGCTTTGAACAAATTAGTTAGGTTCACCAAATCTCTCTTTTGAGGATTAGAACTAGGAAACATGGACAAAAACATGTTGAATAAGGAAAAAAAGAACTACAGGTTTACGTAGTTATTTTGTCTTTACTTACAGAAAACAGTATATTCCTTTCAACATCATTTCCATTTAGTAGCATGGCACTGACTATTTATCCCAGCCATATAGACCTATTAGGTTTACTGCAGAGTTTGCAAGATTCTTATGGTAACTCTTTGGCTATCCTACAAAGATAGTGAAATTGATAGGCTACACAATCATGGCAAAGATAGTGTTAGTGAATAAAAAAAGAAATCAGTCCTTTCCATTTTCCCTGCTCTGTCTTAGGGTTGTGTCATGAATACAGGGTGGGCAAATGTAGGTTTACAATAACATAATAATATAACAATAAACTCTGTGCATACTCACAACTGTAAACCTGCTCTTACTCACCCCTGCGTTTATTCATACCTCATCCATGTAGGGAAATAGCAGGGTGATATGCACTGGGATGAAAATGAATACTAACGTATGAGAGGTGATTACATTTTTATGTGGTTTACAAAGCCCCGTATACGGTTATGAAATTCCATAACCAATGTCAATACTGGCTTAATATATTCAGTAACTGTTGGTTCCATTTGAAGCTCGGATTGACCATGCTTTCACATTAGAGAGAAATAGTACAAATCCAAACAGTTTAACAGGAATGGAAAACACTACACATCAAAGTTGTGAAAAAATGATAGGCCATTTTCCTTACATTACAAAAAACAAGTTAAAAGTGTTGAATTATGGCAAAGACTTGAATGAACCATAGCAAATCTCAGTGGCTGAAAGCTGACTCAAAATAAATGGAGATAATTAACAGATTGGAGATCTGCATGCAACAGGTAATTGGATTATCAATGCATAATTGGTTTCCATGGACCTTTTTACTATCTGCACATCTGCAATATTTCTTTCTTGTCATTTTGCTCTCTGAAAGAATGTCCTCAAAACTCAGTTAATTCCCCATATGATCTGTGTAATTACGTTATTTTGAAGAGATGGGTATTGCGTTTTTATCCTTAAACAACATCCAAAGCCTTCATTTTAATTACAAATGACACTTGTTTCCGCTGCTTCTGCACTGGCCCTATGAGATGAGGCGTTTTCACTCTCCAAGGAGTGCAAACCCTAGTTTAATCACACTGATCTTTTAAAATATTGATAATCTAGGTCTTTTTGTTAGTAATGACAATGCAATAGTTCTTAATTTCAAATATCTTTTCATCAGATTTCTAACTTTGCTGTAAATTTGAAAGTTAGAATTGTGCAATGAGAGCCTCCATGTTACCTATTTGCTGTTTATAATTAAGTCAAGGTGACCACAGAGTGAAGTTCTTTCCTTTCCAAGGAATCTAAAGGCCATATCCCTGTGTTGGTGGGAAGAGAAGCTGTCAGCTTTCAAGGTTGTTGTAACTACTTTCAATAATAAAGAATTATAAACACACACACACACACACACACACACACACACACACACACATCTAATTTTCAATATAATGTAACTTGGAGGTGGGTTCCTTGGTAGGTGATTAGGTCATGAGTGTGGTGCCCTTATGAATGGGATTAGTGGCCTTATAAGAAATAACCCAGAGAGCTCCCACTCTGCCATGTGAGGACACAGATAAAAAATTAAAAGAAAAAGATATTGGACAATCCATTTAAGACATGTAGCAGAATTTCTGACATAGAAAACATATAAAATAAAACCAAGATGACTAATCCTGGTTTTATTTTATATGTTGTCTATGCAGAATTCAATCAAATGATATTGTGATATTGGGAGTTGTGTTTCTACACCATTGGTAAAACATAAAAGGGACGGAAGCTTTTATCAAGTTCTACAGTATTATGAACTAGACCAAAGACATTTAACTATTATAAGTGCAGCCCTCGCCACGCCAGTTTGGCTCAATGGATAGAGTGTCAGCCTGTGGATTGAAGGGTCCCAGGTTTGATTCTGGTCCAGAGTATGTACCTCGTTTGCAGACTCCTCCCTGGCCTGGGTCCTCTCACATTGATATTTTTATATGTCTTTCCCTCTGTCTTCTACTCTCTCTAAAAATCAATGGAAAAATATATCCTTGGGTGAGGATTTAAATAAATAAATCTTATATAATAAAAGCCTAATATGCTAAGTGCCTGGGCGTCCAGTTGGCCGTTCAACCAATTAAAGTGTAATATGCTAATGATATGCTAAGGCCGCTCAACTGCTCACTATGATATGCACTGACCACCAGGGGGCAGACGCTCTGACCGGTAGGTTAGCTTGCTGCTGGAGCCCTCCCGTGGTCCCTCCCAGGCTAGCCAATTTCCTGCATACCTCCCTGCCCCAATTGTGCACCGGTCTGGTCCCTCAGCCTGGTCTGTGCCCTCTGGCAATCTGGGACCCCCTTGGGGGATGTTGGAGAGCCGGTTTTCGCCCCTATGGCAAAATGACTGGTCGCTATGATGCATACTGACCATCATGGGGAAGATGCTCAACACAGGCGCTGCTTCCTGGTGGTCAGTGCACTCCCACAGGGGGAGCACCACTCAGCCGGAAGCCAGCTCATGCAGTGGTACAGCAGCAGTCGCAGGAGCCTCTCCTGCCTTTGCAGCAGTAGGACATCCCCTGAGGGCTTCCAAGAGGGCACAGGCCAGGCTGAGGGACACCGCCCACCACCCCCCCCCCCCCGCCCCGAATGCATGGATTTTGTGCACCAGGCCTCTAGTATAAAAATAAATATTATAAAAGTAAAATGTTGATGCATGAAATAGAAGCCTGAAGGGGGTTACAGATCTCAGTGAGTAAAGTAATTAATCAGATGCCATTGAACTTGAAACTAGATATAAATAGCATCACATCCCAACAGTGGCCTAAAATGCATCCGGTTAGCATTGTGACAATGGTCTTTATACAACCACATCTGGCAGTTATGATTTCCAAACATCTTTGGGATGTCATCATTTTTTCCTTAGTGGGTATGCCTCTTTTAAATGTAGGAAATGTTCAAAAATAGAGATGCTGATGAACTCAAAACTATACGTTAATGTTTGTTTTAAGAAATTTTCAGATTTTATGTATTTGTAGTATTTGAGTGAATTTATTCTTTTGGTATAAAGATAAGTTTTTTCATTTCCAATTTAAAATATATAATGAGTTAATTGATTCAGAATTGTAATTTTTAAAGTATAAATCATACTAAGTTTTTAAACAAATTATTAAGACATTTTAAGAAAGTGACATCATATTTATTAATATATTTTTAGATTAATGAAAATTTCTATTTAATTACATTTTTAAAAGATTTGCTAGTTAAAAGTATTGAAATACTTGCATAGAAAATTGAACATGTTAAGTTTATAAAAACCACTTGAGTCATTGGAAATATTTAAAGGCCTTGAAAGAAGGTGAAGGGGTTAGCCAAAGAGCATATATGCATAACCCATAGACATAGACAACAGTGTGGTGATGGCCAGAGGGAAAAGGTGGTAGGGACTAGGTGGAGGTGGGAAAAGGGAGGGTAGGAATGGAGACATCTGTGATAGTGTCAAAAAATAAAATGAAATAAAAAATTAAAAAATATATTTAAGGGACTTTAATTAATTATGAAGTAAAAATCCCCCTAAAAATAACTGTCAATATTTTCTAGTTTTCGTTAAAAACGTAAGACCAAAGCTAAGTACCGGATTTTAAAATAAAATTTACGTTGAAAACCTAAAGGAACTTTTAGATAATCTCTTCTTGTGTGAAACATCTTTAAGGAAATGCATGTGTGTATCAAACTTAACAATCATAATCTTCAAATTACTTGGATAATATATTATCATCAACATCTTTCTATTCTTTCTTTTCATTGTGACTTTTTTTTTCCAATTTAAATCATATTTGAAGATCCACTAGGGCTCAGGTTATTGTATCTTAGAATCATTAATTGGATGATAAAAAGTCTTAATTTGTTGGCATTTTTTTTGAGAAGGGATAATATACATGCATGGAATCCCTCTGGCACCTAAGAAGACTAGTATTATAGTTGGAGGCCAAGAGGGCCCTTGGTGGCTGGAGCCTTCTTGCTTGGGTAGGATTCAAAGAATAAAAGAAGCTATTAAGGGCCAAGTAATATAGCACTTTTGGGAAAAGACCATTGTTATCCAAGAATGAGAAAATTTGGAACCTCTTAAACTTTCTACCACTTTTTGTTGTGTTTTTCAAGACAAAGGCATGTCTTTAGAAACTTGGGTGCTTTCACGTTTTATATTATTCTGTCATTGTTTACTTTTTATTCTCCTCCAAGTTTTAATAAAGTACCTTTGTCTTTGGGATTTTGATAGCTTCTGGTTTTAGCTATTGCCCTGTGGAACCACGGATTGGATTTCTATACACATTTAGAAAGAAAGGTATTGGGGAGTGCTCAGTGATTTCCAAACACAGACAGTCCTCGGGTTACGTGGGACTTGACGTATATCATTTCATGGTTATGTCGCCACCTCCCATTTATTTATATTAAAAAAAAAGTTCCGTCATTTCGACGTATGTACATATGTGCTTTATGTTCTTTATTATTTATTTACCACAAGTAAAGGTCAGGAATTGTTATCTTTCTTTTAATTTTTTTTTTTTTTTTTTTTTTTTTTTTTTTTACTGTTTCACTTCATTACTGCTGTGTATGTGCTCCATGTGAGTGACGTAGGTGCTTATGTAGGTGGGTTCAGACTTACAGCGAAAATCGTGTTACGTCGCCCGGTAGGAATGGATCTCCGAAGTAACCCGAGGACCTACTGTAATGATTAGGAGTTAGGGAAAGAGGGTAATGTTTACTGAAGATATGACAGATGCTTTACTTTCCTCATTTTATGATCCCTAGTAACTTAGTTTCCCTGGCATAATTATCCCTATTTTAAAGATTAAAAATAAAACAACCAAAAATCTGAGATTGTAAATTAGGTCACTCAATAATTAGCAAGCTGAGTGTCAAAAGTTTTATTCTTTCTGAAAAGAGCAAAAATAAATGAAACCTAGAGATTAAGTCAGAATGGCTTCCCATCAAACTCTTATTTCACACTTCTCAGATATTCCTTTTTAACTTTATAAGAGAATATCTTTATTTGACCTTTATGATTAAATTTCTCATGAGAAATATGTTTGCTTATCCTTGAAAAATATATTCTCTGTCTACTAGGTTTAACATCTCATTCATTGACAGAAATCACTTTTGATTCCTAATTTGTGGTTTTGGAATATGTTGTTTTTCCATTTTGTTTTTGCCATGTAGGATTAAATAGGACAAGAACCTTTCTTAATGATTTTAGAAAATATATGGAATCAATGCCCTTGGCCAAATTTATGTGTTTTCCCTGGAGGAGTAATGTTACTGTCAAGTGTACGTGTTTTCCCCCTTAGGATCTGTTTTAATGAGCCTATCTTTAGGTAATCCATGACCGTGAATATAGACCAAAGTGAATTGCTTTGCCTCCCACCATTGTACCAATCCATTCAGCCAGGCCAGCAGGAGGGCCCAATTAATGATGTTTGCATTGATTGGGTGTGAGTCTAAATTACTGTAATGGAAATGTCTACACAGTTTCAAATGTTTTTTTGTTTTTTGTATTTTTTCCTACTGGCATTTAAGAGGTAATATAACTACTTTTTTAATAATGTATTACCTATTGGTTTGGAAGGGAGAGGTGATTATAGCTACTTGTTCCCATTTCTTACTTGGTACCAGACATCTTGCTAAATGTATTACAAGTGTTCTCTCAATAGGATAGGGGGTATATTTGTTTTAGTTAGTTTGGGGGTATTTAATTGTGTTCTCTTTGAAGCAAAAGTTTTATCTTAAGTTTTATCCTAATGCTAGTACCAGAATGTAAAACAGGTTTCTGATTATGCTTTTTCTTTCTTCTTCTTCTTTTTTTAATCCTCACCCCAGGATATTTTTCCATTTATCTCCTGTGTGTGTAGCAAGAGTTCTGAGGGTGTGTTCTTGCCCTACAGTGAGGGTGCAACTGTTAAAAATCTTGATAGGAGATAACTGTTGATTAATCACAAAATTGATCAGGGACCTCTTTCTGACAATTTGATAATCTATACCAGTTTTCTCCCCTTTTCAGCCCTGGCTTTGGATTTAATTGAGGGCACTGCCAGCCACATGATATGGTGGATTCATCACATTCTGCAAGGAGACACTCTGTCCATTATTTCTGGGTCTTCCTTTTGCATTTATTCTTTCAGTGAACAATTAATTTCATAACGATTCTGTGTCAAGCACATTGACATCTTGATAAACAGTTCCCATCTTACAACAAATTATTTCTCCATGTGTTTACATTAGACACAAAAGTTAACTTCAAAACATTTTTACTTCTAAGGAAGTGCCATAGAGACGACGTTTTGTTGGCACAATTTTTATAAGCAGTTTCTAGTTTAAAAAATGCAAATTAGAAAAGGCTAAGAAGAGACTCCAGAATTTTTGGTTGAGGTGAAGCTCAATGAATAGAATTTAATATCACTATCCTTTTTTAACAGAAGTCGTTTTGATGAGTTAAGGGTCCTTTCTACAGCTGATATAGCTACTAAGTGTTGGAGATGATAGTAGACCTCAATTCCAGCAAATATTTGAGCTTTTAACTAATTCCAATTTTTAATCTTTTAGTGAGAAAAAGATTATGCAAATCATTTGATTCTGAAATATTAGTTTATCTGCTGTTTAAATATTACAAAGGCTAATCTCTTAAGGCTTTAAAGATGTCTTCAGCCTAGCCAGTGTGGCTCAGCAGGTGAGCATCAACTCAGGAACCAAGAGGTCACTGGTTGGATTCCCAGTCAGGGCACATGCCCACTTTGCCAGCTTGATCCCCAGCGGGGGCCATGGGAGAGGCAGCTGTTCGATGATGCTCCTCTCTAGTCGATGTTCCTCTCTCTCTATCCCTCTCCCTCCCCCTCTCTCTAAATATCAATAAAAACACATTTTAAAAAAAGATTTCTTCAGTTGTAAATGTCCCAGACACAGCTTCTAATGAAGTTTTTAAACCAGTTGCAACCAAGTGTTGTTATAGAATTAATAGATGGAAATTTTTCTTTCCTTGGGACACATAATTGGTAAGATCCAAATGACTTTACGCTGAGCTAATATAAGCCTTTCTTTAATATGTGTTTGGTGAAGCAATGGAATAACTACCTAAAACTTTTTTTTTAGTCCATCTGCGTGTTTTATTGTCCTGTAGGCGGCCATAACTTGTAAACTGGTAGAACTTAAATTAAAAATATGTTTTGAATGTATTTATTATTTATATCTACTATTCTTTATATATCTAGTGTACCAATGTGTCATAAAATGAGTCATTTCCATTTACCAACTGGCTGATTGGTCCAATGAAAGAAGTATTTAGAGTGTGAAATCAGTTGAACTCTCTGTTCCTATAAAAAATAGGCAAGTGATTTATAAGCCTGGTCTTGACTAGTTAAAGTAATGAAGACATGATGAGTCTGTGAGGACTCTGGGCAAGCTGTCCCCAAATATCTCACAATAGCATATTGATTACTTTGAATTTCAGTTACTTGACCAGCCTCCTGTGCCAGAAAGTCACCTTGACCCTCCCTTGTCTTGCTGAATACAAGAAATAAATCTACCCTGGAAGCATCCTCTCTGATTTAGGGGGGCTGAGAGAAACAACTTCATCCCTAGAGCTAAGAGTTCTGTGTAAGCAAGCCTTGTTGCCTCTGGATTCATTTACTACCCAAGCCCAAGCTTTGTTTAGATCCCTCACTAATGAATACCCAAACCTTGTTCAGACCCCTTTCCAGTGAACACTAATTTTTTTTTTCTTGTCCTGCCAATTCATCACAAATGTATTGTTTTGTGTGTTTTTTTGTCTAAATGGTGAAAACACTGACTAGTTCTCTCTGAACATTGTTATGATTCTCTCATGTGCATGTATCAAATTGATTTTTTTATCCTGTTAATCTGATTTTATGTCAATTCTATTATAAGTTCAATCATATGAACATAGAAAGAGGGTGGATTAAGCAAAAAAAAAAAAAAAAAGACACAGACAACAGTATGGTGATTACAAGAGAGAAGGGGGTGGGGTGGGGAGGTAGAAGAAGGTAAAGGGGGCATAAATGGTGATGGAAAGAGCCTTGACTTGGAGTGGTGAACATACAATACAATATACAAATGATGTATTATAGAACCGTCCATCTGAAACTATATAATGTTGTTAACCAATGTCAGAATTGTCAAGGTTTTCCAATTTATGTTTTTGTAATCCTTTTGTGTGTGTGGTGTTTTCTTTCAAATCTAACTCACTAAAGAGATGTATCAATTCACTTCATTGGAATACGTGAAGCCTGACTGAATCATGTGGATAGATCACAGATGCATTTGTTTATGGAGAAGAGTGTCTTTCACCTCAAAAAATAGCGTTTTTAGGCATTCAGCCTGCAGGTGGATATATCTTATCACTGCTCTTCCATACACCGGGAGAAAAATCATCTGTTCCTTTGCATTCTTTTGACACCAACCAAACATGTTTATATGACATTAGTTAACAATAATTTTCAAAAAAAAAGTAAATGCATGATCTCATACAGAGATAAAACAAACATGTGATAAAGATTGAACTTAACTTCTTATTACAGGAAACTGATAAGATGTTACACCTACTTCAAAAAAGAATGCCAAGAACAAATATATTTAGAAGTCAAATTTTAAAGTGAATGTGCAAATGGGGGCAAACTGTCTTCTAACAGAGTGCAGGAGGGAAGTCAGTTGAACCTTTATCAGACAAATTTATTTCTATGTCTTTAAATAAGAATTATTGTGTATTGCCATGGATTATTTATAACTTACAGATACATATAAAATAGTAAATAGCTCAGAGCCAAAGGAAGGCTAGAATCAGATAACAACAACAACAAAAAGTGTGTGGTTAAAAATACCTTGTTTTCCACTGGAGATGGCCAGCAATTTTTATACTTATTCCAAATTGTTTTACACACTGCACTGCTCTGGTTGACATCCTGGCTATCTCTCTGATGATTTTCTACATATCTGTACTTTATTTTTTTCTTCTAGCTAGGTACTGAGCTTCTCGGAGAAAATCAAAACACAAAACACTTTCTTTATTATTCAAAAATAGGAATAAATGCACAATGGTTACTTCTTAAATTAAATAGCTAGTAGAATGAAATGATAAGATGGGGTATTATTGGGAATCACAATGAAAAATTGATCTTCCTGGTGTGTTGTTTGATCACTCACACACACACACACACACACACACACACACACACACACTCAATGTTATTGGAATCCTAGGGAAGAATAATGCTTGTTTTGTTGAGTATAACTGTGAGGTTAAGAGAAACACTCTCAGCATTGCTTTGTGTCCTTAATTTATGCTCGTAGATATTTTTATTGGTGAGAGTTTTATTTTTAATATATTGTATTGATTTTTCTTACAGAGAGGAAGGGAGAGGGATAGAGAGCTAGAAACATCGATGAGAGAGAAACATCGATCAGCTGCCTCTTGCACACCTCCTACTGGGGATGTGCCCACAACCAAGATACATGCCCTTGACCGGAATCAAACCTGGGACCCTTCAGTCCATAGGCCAATGCTCTATCCACTGAGCCAAATCAGTTAGGGCTGGTGAGAGTTCTTTTGACTGCAGCTAGCCTAAACATAAAAAAAAACAAATAAGAAAATAACAACAAAAAACATGGATAGAACTTTAAGCCGGACAAATTTACATTCAAATCAAACTCTTAGCGACTATGTGATCATTAGAGAGAGATACTTAACTTTTTTGCGACTTAGTTTCCTCATTGTTTAAATTGAGATAATAATACTGGGACCCAGGATTTTTATGAAGATTACATAACATATGGGAAGCTTAGCCTGGTGAAGAATGCATAAATATTATTTTTCTTTGCCCCTCTTTTTCTATTTTAATTTAAAACAAATAAGAAATAAAGAAAAATAAAGTCTCAACTCTGTTGGACACAATTTAACTTGAATACTCATAAAATGAGTATTAATTTGAATACTCATAAAATGGATTTTTTAAAATGCTTGAATCATTTTTGTTTATAAGATTGCTTTAGTTTCTAAGAATACTAACTTGAAGACTTAAAAGGTATTTTCAGTTTAGGATAACTTTTAAAAGCAATACCTTGCTTCCTAATAATTAGGACAAAATCTAATTTAATAAAGGGCTCTGTCTCTTTTCACCTGTTAGAAGAAAAATATCAAAATATGTTTTGAATGCAAATGTTTAGTTTCCTGCTTCATAGTCACTTTCTTTCTGTGTATATGGGGGGGGGGGGGCTATGTGTTTGTCTCTCTTATTAAGGGAATTTTAGTCAGCCAATTCAGAAAACAGATTAGCCATTGTATTTATATTCCAGAACAGAAAATAGCATTCAAACAAAACATTTAATATATATGAAGAGTGTTCTAACTCTCATATTCATCTTACATATGAAAAACAACAACACACACCATTGTCTTGGAAGGCCTAACTATATTTAAAGAGCAATATGTGATATTTTAGCAGTGGAAGTGGGGTCTGTGGAGTATCGCTGGAATAAGAATTTCTGGAGACCTTCATGGGAGGATGAGATATTGTAGAAAGCTTTATTTCTGTGGAATTAAACCTCTGAGCTTCCGAGGTCCCATTTCCCCATAGAAGTGTAGCTTCGGCTTTAGCAGAGCTAAAATAAATACCTGTGTCCAAAGTTTCTGTTCCATGTTAGGACATAGTCCAATCCAGCATCAGGCTAGTTTAGCTTGTGTTTCCCACTACAATCCATCAGTCCATTGCATGTGGGGTCCACATGGCTGTGGGCCATGTGGCTATGGAGGGAACATGGGCAAGAGCAAAGCCAAACTAACCAGAAAGCCAAAAGCCAAGAGAGTGAATTCCTTTGTTTAGGGGACTATATATTCCCAAATTTTATTTGGCTTGTAGTGGCTCGGCCCATTCTGGACAATGATTTATATTTCCAGGTTTGACTGACAGGCACCTTCCCTAGTCATCACAACACCATTGTGCATGCATCTATCTCCCCTTTGTTGGACACTTCCCCCAGAAGTCTGCAGGGACTAGGCCAGTGGTTCCCTGGGGAGTGCAAAATCACAGCTTCCTGGTGAAGCTGGCCAAGTGGCATGCCTATGTCTGGCTTCCCCCTTTGCTCCTTTCCTATTAATATGTAGCTAATTATAATGGGGTTATAATTAGCTACATATTTGTTTTTATATACTATATATTCATTTATAGTGTAGATTGGGCCTTTCAGCTACCACAGTAAAAAGACAGCATGGGAGCTGCACACTTTTATATAATTTTAAATCATACTATTCTCTCAGAAACATAGACAAAGAGAAACCAATTTTTCCCTTTTTCTTTGCTGGTAGTTCTATGGCAGCTAAACAATTATTTGTTTTGTTTTGTTTTTTTCTAAAAACAAAACTTGCATCTTCGAAGGAGTAAAAGCATTTGGAGCAGCTTAAATAAATACACCATCAATTTGTTTATTATTTGTCAGAAGAGTTTTGTTGCCTTATTGTCTCCTCAACATTGTCTACTATTTTAAAACAAACCAAAAACCACACAAAAGATTAAAAAAGATATAACATGTCCTCTGAAAAGTGTCTGAATAATGAAAAATTAAATGCTGAAATTTAGAAATTCCTGGGCTCCCGTGGATATTTTTAAGTCACATGTGGGGTACATGTTTCTTCAGTAGTTGTTTTTCAGAGACTGACCTATCCCCTCTAAGATCCATTCACAGAAGAAAAAAATCTTCAAATTTTACTGCAGCCAGTTGTAATCCTTCAGGGCTTGGAGCCCAGCTTTCAGTGTACAGTGTTGTGAGGACTCCAGCATTTGGAAACCTCTCCCAGGGAAGCTGCAATAACAAGGTGGAGGCCACATGCTGGGGAGAGCTAATGATGCTCATGTGACCAGCATCCTAGATGATTGTGATTTATGGGCTGCTCAGATCTAAACCAAATTCTACTTCCTGCTCATTAGTGATAATTAACAATTAATGGAGCAGTAGTGAAGTCAATCTTATAAGATTTCTTTTTCTCCTAAAAGATCTGATTATAGGTCATGTTTTCCCTTTAGAAAATTTACCCACACTAAAATTATGTTTACTACAGAAACAAAAAAATGTGCCTACATTTCTGAAGTAGTTATACTAAATATCAGGAAAGCCTCAAAAATATGACGGCTAGTTTCAGGGAAAGGGTAAATTGGAATCGAGAAAACTTTGCATTATCCTCCTTTTTAAAGGATGAAATGCAATCCAGATATATAGTGATTATGAACAAAAAGTCATGGAGAGAGATGAGCAGGTATTTGAATCCAGTTGTAGGGTCCAATTTGTTCAAAATGGAATTCCTCACCCTGCCCCCTACTTTGCTCATACTCCCATGCTTTTCATACTAAGGAAAGATTATTTTCCACAATTGCTCAGACCAAATATTTTGAAACTTTTCTTAATAACTTCCTCACTATTTATAGCCTAACTTCTACTTCTGCTATTGATTCTACCCTCTAAATCTTGTTAGGATTTTCTCATTTCCTTTTTTTTTCTACTCACCAGTATGGTCAAACTATGAGCAACTCCACTGTGTCTTGCGGACAGATTGTAACTGGCCTCTCTGCCTTAGGGCTTTGTTGTTTGTTTAATTCTCAATCATGTAACCAAAGTGGTCTTCAAAATCTGGTTATGTCAATCCAACTCACTCTTCTTTCATACTCCCCTGCTTCAGAAAACAAAAACACAACCACACAGTCACCCACACACAAACCCTTTCAAAATAGATTCCTCTCAAAGAAAATTTCTCTTATATGTAGGATGGGCTATTGTTCTCTGAATAATCTGGCTACTTTTTGCCCCTCTAGCCTCTAGACCAGTGGTTCTCAACCTCCCTAATGCCGCAACCCTTTAATACAATTCCTCATGTAGTGGTGACCCCCAATTTCATTGTTACAAATTGAACATAATTAAAGCATAGTGATTAATCACAAAAACAATATGTAATTATATATGTGTTTTCTGATACTCTTAGGCAGCCCCTGTGAAAGGGTCATTCGACCCCCAAAGGGGTCGCAACCCACAGGTTGAGAACTGCTGCTCTAGAATCACCATATCCAAGCTCATGTATCCACCCTTTAACCAACTGGCTTTAAAAAATAGAGTTTTTTCCTGCTGGCGTGACTCAGTGGTTGAGCATCCACCATGCAACAAGAGGTCACTGGTGGTTTCATTCCTGGTCAGGGCACATGCTTGGGTTTTGGGCATGATCCCCAGGAGGCTGCCAATCTATTCTGGTGTTTCTCTCATCAGTGCTTCTATCTCTCTCTCCCTCTCACTTCTTCTCTCTATTAAAAAAAATCATAAAATATTTTAAAATAAAGTTTTTATGTCAATATCTCCAGCAAAATTCCACAGATATTCTGATGGGATGTATCATTTACTTTAGTGTGGTTTGTGTAGCTAAGCATAGAGTCACCTTGCTGGAACTATGTATTTTTCTAAACCAAATTATGAACATTCCAGGAAAGGATGGAATGGATAGTAAGGAGACAACCCATAAGTGTCCATTAGAATTGTATTTTTAGAATTTTAAGGTGCATAAGAATCATCAGGATGTTGTTAAACTAAGATTCTGAAATTAGATAGGTCCAAGATTCTGCATTTCTAACACACGCCCAGAATATAGAGGCAAGATATGCTCTGACCTTGACACATACATATGTTTGACAGACATATAGAGAACTTGCAGGAAATGTGGTGAATGGTATGCTAGACACACGAAATAAGTATGGCTGTTCAAATGCACCATTTATGAAGTGCATGTAAGTAAATGAATATAATAGGTAACAATTTTATACATTAAAATTATAAAGTGACTCCTGTTTCACTTTCGTTTGTTTATTTTGTTGTTAATTCAGGTAGTTCTGGTCAGGAGCCATAGGGATAGAAATTGATTTACTCAAACATATCCACTTGAGCCCAGCCCAAGTGCTCAGTGGTTGAGTGTTGACCTATGAACCAAGGAGGTGATGGTTTGATTCCTGGTCAGGGCATATGCCTGGGTCACCGGCTCAATCCCCAGTGTGCGGTATGCAGGAGGCAGCCAGTCCATGATTTTCTTTCATCATTGATGTTTCTATTTCTCTCCCTCACCCTTCCTCATTGAAATCAATCCTATATAATCCTACATAATAAAAGCCTAATATGCTAAGTGTCCAGTTGTCTATTCAACCAATCAAAGGGCAATATGCTAACGATATGCTAAGGATGCTCAACTGCTGGCTATGACATGTACTGACTACCACGGGGCTGACGCTTGTTGCTGGGGTCCGGCCGATTGGAATTGAGCGAGAAGGGCCAGACACTCCCTGGAGCCCTCCTGCGTCCTTTCCTCGCTGGCCTACCTCCTGCGTCCCTCCCCAGGCCTGATTGTGTTCCAGTGGGGTCCCTTGGCCTGGCCTGCACCCTCTTGCAATTCGGGACCCCTCAAGGAATGTCAGAGAGACAGTTTTGATCCAGTCCCGCAGGCCAGGCTGAGGGACTCTACTGGTGCATGAATTCGTGCACCAGGCCTCTAGTAAAAAATAAATAAGAGCATATTCATTTGACATTTTATTCTCAGTATTTTAAGTATCAAAGATTAACGTGAGATGTAAATTACAAAAAAATTTTTGCAACATCACCCACCACCAGAAAAACAAGCCATCTAGTTTGGATACAAGAAAGTATTAATACTTTAGATACAAGAAAGTATTAATCTTGTATTAAAGTATTAATGATGGAAGAGTGAAGCTCTGGTTTTCCTTTGTTATATAGACACAACCTTGAAGATATTAGATTAAGTTCTGTGTGTATCATCTTAAGGGCTATAAACACATTGAGGAGGAAGGGAGTAGCCAAGATAATATAAACACTAATAATATCTAAATAATTTAGAAATTTGAGCATAAATAGCCCATCTATATATATAAAGAGCCAGGGACTGTCACGTCTGAAACAACCAAATGGATGACTGAACAGGCTGCGTGAGGTGACTAGGCTGGCGGGGGGGGGGGGGGCAGGTAGGGGCAACCAGGCTGGCAGGGGGGCCAGTGAGGGGTGTCCAGGTTGGCATGGAGGGCAGTTGGGGGCAACCAGGCCAGCAGGGGGGACAGTTAGGGGTGACCAGGTCAGCAGGCAGAGGTGGTTAGGGGTGATCAGGCTGACAGGGGAGCCAGTTAGGGGCAATCAGACAGGCAGGCAGTTGAGCAGTTAGGAGCCAGTGGTCCTGGAATGTGAGAGGGATGTCCTACTGCTGGTTTAGGCCTGATCCCCAGCAGTAGGACATCCCCCGAGGGGTCCTGGATTGGAGAGAGTGCAGGCTGGGCTGAGGTGACCCACCTCTCCATGCACAAATTTCATGCACCAGGCCTCTAGTCTATAATAATAATGACTTGTGGAGCAACTTAAGAATTGTTTTTCCAATATTTTTAGAGGGATTAAACAATGAAATATGTTGCATTATGCAAGTGATAGAAATAGAATTGTTGAGTAAAGTATTGTTTCATCTCATATAGGAACTTATCTTCCTCAATGAAACTAAAGTTTTAAAAGATATGAAATGGGTTGTCTTGGGATATAGAGAATTCTTCATTCAGTGTGTTTGTCCATGGAACTGAGCACTTGTGCTGGAGTTATTGTGGAGGTATGCAAACGTATGAGTAATCATAAATTACTCCTACTTCCAAAACTAAGAAATTTTTATTTTAAAATGGGGAACTGGATTACTTTATACTTGACTAACATTATAATGAAAGCTAGGAATGCATTAAATATTGAATACTATTATGGGCTACATTGAAGTATAGAGAAACAAAATTATACCACTGGTGACCCTTGGGTCTGTCACAGAAATGAGATGTCTATCTCATGAGGCTCTTACAGTCAGCAAAATATTTAAATAATGACAATTAAAGGGTGTCTGGCTTTCCTAACTAATGAAAGTTCAATATCTTCTAATTATATTGGTGGCACAGTTCGGTTGTAAAATATGACTTAGGAGCTCTAATGTGGTACTATAATGAGTCTTTTCATTTCAGCTGCATTCTATATTCTTTTAAATCTCATGGATACATAAATATGCCATTGCCAAAAGACAAAGAACTCAATGTTTTTGACAGGGTAGAGAGAAGTGGCTGCTTAGGGACCCAACATTTTAAAAATTTCAATGTGTGTCAGCAATCCTTTGTTACTGCTAAATGAGAGAAGTTCTACAAAGATCAATAAGGCATTGGACTTGCCCTCACGGTGGTCATTGTCTAGTGGGAGAGGAAAGCGTGTTGAAACCATCTGTTGCAGGATGGTAGAGTTTGTTAATGAAACTATGCACAAAAAGCCATGGAAAACATAGCTGAGAGCAGTCAGATATGCTGATGGATGGTAATGACAGTGGTGAAGGAGAAGGTCAGGGATCTGAGAAGAGTAAGACACATTTGAGCTTATTCTGAAACAATATGTAATTAAACAGATATATATATATATATATATATATATATATATATATATATATATATACACAGTTGATTGATTGATTTCAGAGAGGAATGGGGATGGAGAGAGAGTTGTAAACATAAATGATGAGAGAGAATCATTGACTGGCTGCCTCCTGCATACCTCCCACTGGGGATTGAGTCTGAAACCTGGGCATGTGCCCTTACTGATAATTGAACCATGATCTTGTGGTTCAGAGGTCAAAGCTCAAATACTGAGTCACGGTGGCCTCACTTATATTGAACCTTATACTAGTAAGCCCTATAGAGAAGGCACTATAAACATAGCTAACTATATGAATGAAAGCATGTGAAAGCTTGACACACTGGGTGTGACTAGGCATTGTATGTGTACACTGGCAAAGACCTGGAAGTGAAACTGAAAACTTTAATGAAATTGTGAGCACATGAGATTGGATTTATTAAGGATCTTACATTTATCTTCTTTAATCATTTTTCTTTTCAGAGCTCCCCTACTTTCCAGTAGATTAAGATTGTCCTTCATTGCTATTATGGGCTATTAATCCTCTATCTTGATATATTAAAAACAAATCAAACAAGTCTGCTTCTTTGAGATGCTTGCCATTCTGCAAATTAAACCTCCCACCTACCCACCTCATTATGCTCACTTTCTGTTTGCTGGATTTCAGTCTCCACATTTTATCAAGAACCTTAGCACCTGCTCATGCTGTTTGACTAACGCACATATAATTTTGATTGATATCAAGTCTATATGGATGCTAATCCTCCCAATGGTTTGGCCTCTCAGTTTTCTTAATGTCCCATCTCCCTAGGACCTTCTCACTTTTTTTCACTTCAGCCAGGCACCTTCAAATTCCTTCTTTTAAGTTGTTACTTATTGTAAATTTTATACCTCCAAAGGCATTACTTCTAAACTCTGACCTCAGCTTCTTATTTCCAAGATGGCAAGATTGATGATATCCAGTGAAACCTTTCTTTACCTTCATTTCTGCCTCTACACCCTTCTTTCTTCTTTTTAATCCTTTTACTCTCAAATTTCTTCATTTGTCAATCTACTCAGTACACTTTGTTCGGTCCATAATTTTTTAAAAATTCTCACCAGAGGATATTTTTACCATTGATCATTGGAGAGAGAGTAGAAAGGAGGGAGGAGAGGGAGAGAGAGAAAGAGAATGAAACATCAATGTGAGAGAGACATCGACTGCTGCCTCCCCCATCAGACCCTAGAATAGAACCTGAAACAGTGGTACATACCCTTGACCTGGAATTGAACCCATGACCCATCAGTCTGAGGGCAATTGCTCTAACCACTGAGAAAAACTGTCCAGAGCTGGCCCATAATTTTAAAAACACATTTCTCTATTCTCTAAACATTTCAGGTAATTGTTCCTACAGAGGCATTGGCAGTTACAGTAACTGAATTAATCAAATCAATTGAATATTTGAATTATCTAGTCTTTCCTCACTGTCAGAAAGTTTGGCATATTATTATATCTATCACTACTTTGATGAAAGAAAGAGAGGGATTTTAGTAACCCTCCCATGGATGGTATCCCAGGGCTTATAATAAAGTTAGTAAAATGAATCCATTTTGAAATTGTTGTTTTAGATGTGATAGCTTGATTTTCATATATTTGGTTGGAAGAATAGTGAACTAAAACATGTGAGTCTCACATTTGGACATGGAAACTTACAGACAAATCTTCAATTTTTTACACAGATGGACCTTTGCACATAGTACACAAAAGAGTAATTTGTTTCTGGTCATGTCTTATTAAATACCTAGTTATTATTTTTCCTACAAAAACCTGCATATTATAGACTTTATCTTCTAATCACCTTTCAAATCCATACATTGCTCACTATATCTACTGCAGTTATTCTAGACCAAATTTAAACCCGCTGAGATTATAATATGCTCCTAACTAGGCTCCCTGCTTCCACTGCTCCCTTCTATATCCATAATAATTTATGAAGACACTATAAGTGAAGTTATAGTTTCCAGATGTAACCCTTTCACCTTTCCTTTTTAAACATTTCAATTTCTACCTGCTGATCTTTGGGTAAAGGTATGAATCCCTTAGATAACCTAGAGGCTCATGCCCTGGCCCCTAACTTGCTCTTTATTCTCAACTCGTGGGCACCCTTTCTTCCTCTCAAAGCTGTCTCTCTAGCCTCTTCCCAGACTTTGGATGCACTATTATCCCTTCTGTCACCTTCATTTATTCTATTTTGCTCCTGAGGGCTTAGAAAATACCAGCTTTGCTCATGATTATGTCCTCTTTGCTTATTACAGTTCTTGGCACGTAGAAGTATAGATGTCTATTTATATACTGAAAGAAGACAAAAGAACTATGTCAGCACATAGCATTAATATTTATTGTTATACTAGAAGTCTGGTGCATGAAATTCATACAACGGGTAGGATCCCTAGGCCTGGCCAGTGATCAGGGCTGATGTGTAAGGCAATTGGGGGTGGGGAGCCTGTGGGCACCTGCCTTGGCCGGCCTGACACTGCCCACTCACTGGCCGGCCCTGCCACCAATTGCCCCCCCCCACCACCAGTTGCCTCCCTCTGTGGGGAAACTGGTGGGGTGATCAGAGGGCCCCTGCTGGCACCACTGGCACCCACCTTGGCTAGCCTGGGGCTGTGCGGGCTGGGGGCAGCTCCTGTGTTGAGCGTCTGCCTCCTGGTGGTCAGTACACATCATTGTGACTGGTCATTCCACCAGTTGTTCCACTGTTTGGTCAATTTGCATATTAGGCTTTTATTATATAGGATATATAAGAGAACCCCCACCACATACACATTTTTACTATTAAAACTCTGGATGTTTAAAAAAAAATCAGGATGTTATCTTACAAGGAAGTTATTTTCTGCCAGGTGTCTTTCACATTATAGTTTTCAAGGCAAACGCTGCCTGTAAGTACAATCACAGGTGTCACAATGATACAACTATAATTTCTTGAGGTTTTAGTGAACAAACCATTGGTGGACCATTAAAAGACAGAATATGAATCCTGGTATTGTCTCAAAACTTTATGTTTAAATATCTGTACTAAAAGTTACAGAATGGGTTTCTGTGGCTTGAGAGGTAAGCTAAGAGATAAGAAAAGGATTATGTGGCAACCTTTATTCTCTTTTAATGACTAATAAAATATTGACACATTTTACAACCAATGTGATCTATATTTAATGTAATTTATCAACATCCCCTATTTTATAAAGGTCTGGCTATTTCATAGATTTATTTTTCTTTGGAAAATCATGGAATCTTTTTTTAAATATATTTTTATTGATTTCAGAGAGGGAGAGGGAGAAGGAGAGAGGGAGAGAGGTGGAAACAGCAATGATGAGAGAGAATCATTGATTGGCTGCCTCTTGCATGCCCCACACTGGGGATAAAGCCCATGACCCAGGTATGTGCCGTGACCAGGAATCGAACAATGACCTCCTGGTTCATAGGTTGATGCTCAACCATTGGGCTATACCAGCTGAGTGGAAAATCGTAGGATTTTATGTAGTCAACTAAGACATTGAAGATTATGTAGTCCAGTATTATTATATTGAGGATACAAATCTTAAATGATGATTAAAATGTTATCTCACTATTTTCAAGGGGCTACTGATGTGACAGATTCAGTGTTTTTGTCTTCTCTGGTGGATCCATGTTGAGTTTTTTTGTCTCTCTTGATATTATGTGGAAGAACTCTATTGCAGCAATCTGCTTTTGTACTAGAAGGATCTGGCTTCTTAAACAGAAGGTTCTAAAAGTATACCAGCATGGTAAGAAATTCCTGAAGCCTATTTTTTCCTCTCTGTTCCTGAAACTTGCCTACCTGCCATGTGGTATGGGGCCTGTGATGCAAATGAGTTCTCTACAAAATATGGATACCAAAAATATTGCTTTTTGAGAAAAACCTCATTCACTTTCTCCACAAAAATAAAAGAGAAAAAAAGTGACACAATTAGCAGCCTTCCCACAGGAATTTGTTACACTTCATATTAATTCACTCTGAGATTCTCATAAATAATAGAAACTACCAATGCACTAGGAAGGTTTTTAATTTTTCTGTATTCAAGATTACAGTTAACTTTTTTTTTAGCTTTATTATAGTCATTTAACAGGAATTCAGATTAGGTTGGCAAATTGAGAAGTACTCAAGGAAATATTTCTCTACTCTACTGGTTCCATCTCCAGAATAAAATGTCTATAATGCTGACAAGCCTGGTGACTGAATAACAGTTGACACTTAATAAGTATCTGCTAAAATGAAAATTAAATTAAAAAAGGGTTATCTTCCTTCAGTCAGGGATTGAAAGTGAGTTTAGAGTCTGTGCTGAGCCAAACATTAGCATCTTCAAAGGTCTTTGCTGGGGGTTTGTTTCTGGTGATAGCTTTCTTTAATAACACTCTCTGTCTTTTCTACCACTGACTCAGTGGGCTTACCAGGAAAAAAACACACACGCTGTATCAAGGAGCTAAGAAAGCCTGACTCCAACAATTCCAAACAATCTAGATATGGGCAATAACACAGAGCCATTTCTACTGTTTTTTCTTCTTTTGTCTCTCCCTCACTATTTCTTCTTTCTTTGGATCAAAAGCAACACTAAAATAATCTATCAGTTCACATTTGTAGTTGTTTTCTGAATGATCCTAGAGCTCCTGAGGAAAGTTCCAGAATAAAAATTAAACTGATTTTTTTTCATTTTATGTAAGTTTATATTACTTTTTAAAAAATTATTTATTGTTGAAAATATTACATATGTCCCCTTTGTCCCCATTGTCCTCTCTCAGCCCCCCACCCCCGCCCCCAAAACTGATTCTTTATTATTATGATTACTATAGGCCCGGTGCACAAAAATTTGTGCACTCAGGGGTAGGGGGTCCCTCAGTCCAGCCGGTGCCCTCTCACAGTCTGGGACCCCTCATGGAATGAACAGCTGCTGGCTTAGGCCTGCTCCCCAGGGGATTGGGCCTAAGCTGGCAATCAGACATCCCTCTGGCAGCCCGGCAGCCCTCAGGGGATGCCCACTTGCCAGCAGGGAGCAGACCTAAGCTGCAGTCAGACATCCTTAGCACTGCTGAGGAGGCAGGAGAGGCTCCCATCATCACCGCTGTACTGGCAGCCATCAGCCTGGCTTATGGCTGAGCAGAGCTCCCCGCTGTGAGAGTGACTGACCACCAGAGGGCAGCTCCTGCATTAAGTGTCTGCCCCCTGGTGGTCAGTGTGTGTCATAGTGACCAGTCATTCCCAGTCTTTCTGCTGTTAGGGTCAGTTTGCATATTACCCCTTTACTATATAGGATAGAGGCCTGGTGCACAGGTGGGAACCAGCTGTTTTGCCCTGAAGGGTGATCAGGATCAGGGTGGGGGTCCTGCTTGGCTGCCTGGCCAGCCTGGATGACGGGCTGATGGTTGTTTGCAGCTGGTCACACCCCTTCAGGGTGGGGGTCCCCACTGGGGTGCCTGGCCAGTCTGGGTGAGGGGCTGAGGGCCGTTTTCAGGCTGGTGGGATACTGAAGCTCCCAGCCTCTTTTTTTTTTTTTTTTTTTTCTTATTCTGGGATTTGTTTACCTTTTATAGCTGTCACTGGAGCTGAGAGCCAGCTCCAGCTCTGAGGCTGTGGCTGGCTGAAAGCAGGTATCTGGGTTTGTGTAGCTTCTATAATTGAAACTCTGTTGCCATCACTGGCGCTCTAAGCTCTGAGCCCACAGACGTTGCATCTGGAGCTCAGAGCTGGGCTGCGGCAGGTGGGGAACCTTGGCTTCCTCTGTCACTGGAGCAAGCAAGCCTCCTGTTCACTTCAGCTGCCTGGCTTCTGGCCGCTATCTTGGTTGGCAGTTAATTTGCATATCTCGCTGATTAGCCAATGGGAAGGGTAGCAAAGTTATGGTTAATTACCATGTTTCTCTATTATTAGATAGGATGTAGAGGGAACCTAGTGTCCTTGATTACTGTAGGAAAGAGGTAGATTCTTGAAACCTATAAAGCGTCTAAACAGGAAACTCTGGAGACCCATGGTGTGAAAGGATTCACTGCAGCCTAACTCACAGGGTTGACATGGTGAACTTGCATTTGGATTTGTACTCAGTGGTAGGAATTACACAAGAACAGGCTGCTTTTTATCTTGAAATAGAGGAACTTCTCACCCTGAATTTGGATGGAGTAATACAAGCAGAAACTCAATAGGAAGGGAGTCATTGGGTTTTATTTTTAGTCTTTCAGGCCAAAGTGTGATGTCAACATCTGGAAAGTTGAGTGCTGAAGATATACATCTTCTTTGTATGAGTTGGCCAGTCTAATTAGGCTTTATTAGAATGTGACATTATTCAATTGATTTGTTATGAAAATCCAGTGGATTGTGTTATAGAAGTGTAATAAGTATAACCAATGTCTCCCATACAATGTACTTATGACAATGATATATAATAATTATTGCTGTATGCCCTGCTTGGGTGTTAAGTAGACATTATTTTTTCCTTCCCATGTCAACTTATTCTGTTCTTGGTTATTTCTCTGCTGTTCTTCAGATGCCCATGTTGCTCAGATCTCCCCTGAGTAGTCCTCCTATTTTCAAAAAAGTGACTTTAACATTGGTTTACTGTGGAGCATGTGGCTGAGACTTAAGCTCATCAGTGAACTATCATCTTTTTTTGTTGTTTTTTTTTTTTAATTGAATTATGGGGGAGAAATTGGTTAATAAAATTATATAGGCTTCAGGTGTACAGTTCTATAACACATCATCTCTATATTGTATTGTGTGTTCACCACCCAAAGTCAAATCTCCTTCCATCCCTCTTTTTCCCTCTTTACCCTCTTCTGCTTTCCCCCACCCCCCTTTCCTTCTGGTAATCATCATACTCTTGTCTGTCTATGAGTTTTTTGTTTGTTTTGCATAATTCCTTTACTTTATTACTTATACAAAAATAATGGAAGCTAATGAGATTCAAGTTATTAGTGGGAAATTTCTTAGAAGGACTCTTCCTCACTCTTCAAGCTCTACTTATTTCTATGGACTTAGAAAAGGAACAGGTAGGCAGAGATTTATCAACAATCATCTTGTGACTCAAGGGGATACTTTTCTTAGAGCGATGCTGCTATGAAGATATTCCCAAGCTCCGAGATACTTTCCTCAACTGTATCCAGTCTACTCATAAAACCATCAACGGCATTCTTGATCCCTGTACATTCATGTCTGAACTCTATAACATTTCTTTTTGATTCTTTCTTTGGATTTTTCTCTCTCTGTTTACAGTATTCATTTGTTCTTTCATGCTCTCTATGTTTCCCATTAGAACCCTTAGCATAATAATCACTGTTGTTTTAAATTCTTGATCTGATGATTCCAAAATTCTTGCCTTGTCTGGTCTTATGCTTTGATACTTGCTCTCTCTCTCTCTTCAAAATGTGTGTGTGTGTGTGTGTGTGTGTGTGTGTGTGTGTGTGTGTGTGTGTGTTACTTTGCATTTTGGTATGCCGTGTAATTTTTTCTCGATGATTGGGCATGTACCAGGTAAAAGGAGTTCTTGCAAATAATTAATTAGTAATATGGTGGTAGGGGAGGGGAAGCATTTGATAATCCTATAGTTTAGTCTCAGACTTTTAGTGAGACTAAGCCTCTTGACATAAACTACACATGTGTTTCCCACTTTGTTTTTTTTTCCCTTTATATGGGATAGGATGAGAGAGTAGGATACAATTGGGTATTTATATTCTTTCATGTGGAAGACGGTAGCTGGGATGTTTAGTTGGGAATTTTTCGTCCCCCCAGGTCAGTTAATCCCTCTAATACCCCCAAAGATTAGGCTCTGGTTAACCACGTTCTCCTGAGGAAATACCTTGTTAAGAACACCAGCATGTTCCAGTGTATTTCAGGATGGTTCCTTTTCCCCTTCCCCTTCTAGAAGCATGAGGGGATTTTTCTCTGATATTTACTGTGAGTACCTAGTGGGGCTCCTGCTAGTAAAACTCACAATATAGGGGGCCTGCAACTGGGTCCCTTTGGAGTTTTTTAACTCTCAGAGCTGTCAACACCAAGCCTCCAGTAATTCGTCAATTACAGCTCAATGTAACTGCCCAGCACTGGCGCCCAGGATGATTTCCTCTTCTGAGTCTCTTCTCAGGTAAGCCGGGACAGCCTGTATTTGCTTCGCTGTCTCTTCAATCTAGGGGTCAGTAGTTATTTCCAAGCTCCTTACATGCAGCACTAGAAACTGGAAATCTCTGTTGAACTTGTTCTAATTTTTTCATCTGCTAAATAGAACTATTAATACTCCCTCCCACACAGGTTGTTTTGACTCTAAAATGTTTACTGATAATTTAATATATTCCCAGCTCTTCTACACACTTGGGATAAGGAAATGTGAAGATTGAATGTAACATGCTTGCATAATCATTTTATAAATGTGGGCTGCTCTATCATATTAATTTTTAAACCCCAGGATTAGATGTGGTAGCTTTAATTGACAGAGATATATAATTTACATAATTTATTATTCCTCTCATTATCATATATTTTCATAAAACTTACACTGGGTCCTTGGCCATTTTTAGTATACTTTCATTTTTATTATTTATGTGGTCATTGCCCATTGGAAAATGTGAGTAAATCGATGATCCCTAGTTTAATATATAAGTGAAAATTTATAATGTACAGTATAGAGAAAAAAATCTTCTGAGTAACTAATATAAAATATATTCGTGCTATAGGTGATTATTTCATATTTATTTAACACCTTCAGGACAATAAAAGTATAGAACAGCTTTGTTTAAGAAAAAAATTAGTATGTTAAATATTATAAATGATGTGCTAGATAAACCTCCAGTTTTGTTTCGCCTCCAAATACATACTCAGAGCATAATATTAATGGTTCAGCAAAAATAGTCGAGTGTTTATTATTTTGCATTATTAAAGAAGCCTGAATATTAGAGTAAAGTCTATCATAGTGCCAGGTTAGTTTTTCATTTTTTGAGACCTTGACTTAGGTCACACTGAAGAAAATGAATTAAAATCAGGAGATCATTTGGGATGGAGAGGGCCTCATCTAACAAAAAATCTAATCAAAGCTCCCTGCCTCCCAGGATGGATTTCATTATTCCTTTCTTAGGGCTAACAGACGGCTGTCCATGCTCCTCAATTGGGAGGCTCATCCATCCCCCAGGGGCCATATATTCCCAAGCGAAAGTACTGCTCTCTCTGGGATGACTTCATCTTAGTGCTGGAGAAACTGGGTCAGCAAAGCCAGAAATCTATAGATGAGAGTTCAGTAGTGTTGTCAGTTGGTCCAAATAAAATGCACATTCGGAGATCCAGAGGTTGCAACTATAATTATTCCTACTTACAAAACTTAAAGTCAAAAAATAAGTCACCTACAGGAAAGAGCATCATAAAGTTAGGACAATATTTTTAAGGGTAGTTTCTGAGGCAATTTGGCAGATACTGAAGGAGTATAGTAAGAAGAAGAGACTTTCAAAAATTAAAATTTATATGAAAGAATGCAGTATTACTCATTTCAAAGGAAAGGGCTTTCTCTGAAATAATTCCAGAGCTTATTTAACAATGGAATAGATGACTTAGGAATAGATAAATGGAATAGATAATCTTGTTAAATTAGGCTGTGCACATGAACATCAACTTACAAATACATGAGAGAAAGAAACTATGTGGGGTGACCCCAAGTGAGTAGTTTCAGCAGAGCTGTGACATGCATTCACAGTACAGTTTGCGTACCTTTAATGCTGATCATTTCATTTAATCCCCAGAACAACTTTTGAATTAGTCTCTTTAATCTTCAACTTTTCAGATAAGAGATATAACATTTCAAGATCACATAGTTTCATAAATGATTGAGCTGGGACTCAATTTCATGTCTTTGGATTCAAGCCCTGGTCTTATTTCACAAAATTTTAGAATTAAAATCCATTTTTTCCCACTGGAAATATATTCGACTTTCCCTTGGGAGGAAGAATGGCTGTGATATTTTACTTTCTCTTCCTCAACTCACTTTGAGGGAAATTATACCAAAGAAGAAATAGTACAGAAATTCATGAAGACCCACATTTCTTATGATAAAAGAAACACTCAACCATTTGTTCACATTAGAGAGAAATCACAAAAGATTGTAGGAAAGGACAATGAAGAAAGCCCGGAACAGCCTTTTCACAGGTGCTTACCCATCTTAATTCCTGCATTTCTGCCTTTCACCTCTTTGGGATTTTCTTGCTGTCTGAAAAAGAAAAATATTACCCGATTCTTCCAGTTAATACAGAGTTCTTAGTGATCTAATAAATGATCCCTCTATGATCCTGAATTTTTATAAAAGATAAAATAAACTATATAAAATGTGCATAAAAAAGAAAACCAGACAAATGAAATAAAACCCATGTAGTTCAGGGAAGGTGACCATCTCAATAAAAAGAAAACAAACAAACAAACAAAATATTCATAATAACTATTACCATTTGGGAGTTTGTCAACTGCATGATTAAAATGTAATTATTATTATTTTGTTCATTTTTCTGCATTATTCAAGTTTGTTCTCTGAACAACTTAATTAACAAGAGAAAACTAATAATCTCATTCAAAAAGGCCAAGTAGAAAGAGAACCATTTAGCCCAGCTGGCATGGCTCATACTTGAGCCTTGACCTATGAACCAGGAAGTCAGGGTTTGATTCCCAGTCAGGACATATGCCCCGGTTGCAGACTCAGTCCCCAATGATGAATCTCTTCATCATCGATGTTTCTATCTCTCTCTCCCTCTCCATTCCTCCCTGAAATAAATAAAAAGAAAGAAAAAGGGAACTATTTAGCTATTCTTCCTATGCCTGAAGCATCATAGACAGGGTGACCTAAAAAGAAAAAAAATTATATATATTACATATATATATAATTTGTTTATTTCTATTTGTCCTTCCTGCATTGACAACAGCCAGCCGTCAAAAGGCAAACTGGGATGGATTTTTAATTTAAGAGATATGCTTCTGTCAACATTGTCAAGAGCCATCTATGTTTAATCATTTCCTCTTGCCTGAGCATCGAACAAAAGATTTTTTTTAAAATCACAATATATTTCTACATAGAACATAATGCTGATATTTTTTAAAATGTAAATGAAAGTATGTGACTTTTAGAGGTTTTGTTCTCCCTAAACAATGCAAAAGAAGTTTTAAAATACATAATAATTGTGCAGATAAGATTCAATGAAGATAGTAATCTAGGAAATGTGCTCAAGCAAGATCAATGTTACCGAATCTCTTGTGAACACAGTTTAAAATATTGTTTGCTATTCCTTCTAGGGTTAGATTATCGATTACCACAATTGCTCTCAAATCCCCATTCTGAATAATTACACTCTTCCTTCCTGGTCTTTTCCCCCTGTGCCATGAGAATTGCAGCATTCTGGTCACTAGGGTATAAAATGAGAGGGACAGACACACTGATTTCTGACTTTCCTGGGCATTTCACATTTTGTAAACACAAGTACTTGTTTGCAATTACTTTTGTCTGAGGGCTGTGTTTTCTGAAGCCTTTTCAAATGAAAAATACTAGGAAAGGTTTTTTATTTGTTTTGTTTATTTTCCTTATCACATCTCATTGGGTTGTCAGTGATATATACCAGTATTTATCCCTCATATAACTTCATGCCTAGCTTCATTTGTCTACCTCATGTCCCAAAATAATGGTGAGAAATATAAAGGCACATTTTTGCCTGTAGTTATAGAAAAATGCTACAGAAACCCATACTGGTTATTTTGATCATTAATTAACCTTGCCACTTAAAATCAAGCATTTAAAATCAATAACCATCATATGGTTGCCTTCAATTGGTTGAACTTGATTTTATCTTCTTTTTGCTAATGTTCCAGGCAGCTCTTAATTGGTTTGGATATTACAAAGACAAGTATAAGTTGAGCTATATTTTCTTTTAACTAAAAGTAGCATTCAGATTGGTTTAGTGATTCTAAAGAATTATGTAACAGAAACACAGCGACTACTTTTTAACAATATGTGGAGAAATAGCAGAACAGATAAAAGTTGAAATTCTACTTCTTTTTTTTTTTAATATATTTTATTGATTTTTTTACAGAGAGGAAGGGAGAGGGATAGAGATTTAGAAACATTTATGGGAGAGAAACATCGATCAGCTGCCTCCTGCACACCTCCCACTGGGGATGTGCCTGCAACCAAGGTACATGCCCTTGACTGGAATCGAACCCAGGACTCTTGAGTCCACAGGCCGATGCTCTATCCACTGAGCCAAACCAGTCAGGGCGAAATTCTACTTCTTATTGAGGTTCTCTGAATTGTCAAAAGTCCCAGAAAGCATTAACCTGGTCCAGAGTAGGTCCTGAAAAAATAAGAACATTGACCATAAACTTCATTAAAAAAGTGTCAGTCATAGATCCAGGTGCACATCAGTTTGATATGGCGGGTTGGATAATTTTGGCCAAAATATTTAAATTGCTGGAGATTTAGTTTCATTCTTTGTAAAATATAACCTTAATGCTTACTGATTAAGTTGTTAAGATAATTAGATGATTTGTTCCTTGTGAACTGATTAGCAGAACAAGTGACACATAGTAAGCTTTCAATAAATATGAACTATTAATTTTGTAAATATTGTTATTGAAAACTCTGCAGTAGCTGTCGGCTACTTCAGTGAGGGCTGGCTCTCTTTATATATCTATTAAGTTTACCACAATAACCGGTAGATAAAAAATTCTGTAGAATGAATGAATAATGATGAGTACATGGGAATAAATAATGAGAAAAAGGAGAGTTTATAGTTCACTCTGTCTTTTTTATTTATAGTAAATATTTTTCTAAGCCCATAAAGTCTACTTGAATCAGCAAAAAATTATTTTTAGTTTTTAAGTACTGATAATTAGTCTTGATTTTGCTGCAGTGTAGGGTGTTACTAATTTTCTTAAGAAAATTTTTAGTTCAAATAGTAGCATAAGACCATATTATAGCATTTTCTGCTCCCCAGACCTGCCCTCACTTTTCAGAAACAAGGGGACTTCAAGGTGCCTTCAGGGTACTCATAGATTTCTGACATTTTCTCAGTTGCTTTCTTTTTAATAACAAAGCCCTGCTTGGGGAGTGTATTAATGGAAAATATCCTCCATCTTGTTTAGCATGCTTATAGAAATAGCTTGATGCAATCAGAGTAATGAGAGAGAAAAAAATGAAGGGTGATGAATTAGTCAAATTTCTGGGCATTGAGCTCACAAGTTCAAGGATAGGCAGTAATCCTATATAATAAAGAGGTAATATGCTAATTTACCATCACTCCAACACACAAGATGGCTGCTCCCATGTGGACACAAGATGGCCACTATAAGATGGCCAGCAGGGGAGGGACGTCATGGGCAATCAGGCCAGCAGGGGAAGGGAGTTGGGAGGGACCAGACCTGCAGGGAGGGCAGTTGGGGGCAACCAGGCATGCAGGGTAGGGCAGTTGGGAGGAACCAGGCATTCAGGGGAGGGCAGTTGGGGGTGGGTGACTAGGCCTGCAGGGGAGGGCAGTTAGGAGCAATCAGGCTGGCAGGGGAGCAGTTAGGCATTGATCAGACTGGCAGGGGAGTGGTTAAGGGGTCATCAGGCTAGCAGGCAGAAGTGATTAGGGGCAATCAGGCAGGCAGGCAGGTGAGCAGTTAGGAGCCAGCAGTACTGGATTGTGAGAGGGATCAGGCCTAAACGGGCAGTTGGACATCCCTCAAGGGGTCCCAGATTGGAGTGGGTGCAGGCTGGGCTGAGGGACACACCCCCATGCATGAATTTCGTGCACCGGGCCTCTAGTTATATATAAATCCTAAACAAAATCTCCTTATAAATAGCAATGATGAAGATGAAACACGAATCAATCCACACAACTTTGATAAACCTGAAAATTGTGTGCTCTAAAAACCTAGATGACTCAATAATGGACCCAGTAAGGACCCATAACTAGCATTGAAGAGGGACACAGGGAGTTTTAATTAAAATTTTAGTGAAACATCAATATTAAATTAGCCATATTTCTAAATTGCTATACTACATTATTGATATGTAATTTCATATATTGATATACTGAAATGAATAAACTATCTTAAATACATACTTTTATCTTCTTACACTTCAAAAAGTGTTGTACAAATATGTCAACCAATAAAATGTTAAGCAGATATTGTATATATGGAGATATATATATATATATAAATATATATATATGCTATATATATATGTGCTATATATATAGATATAGATAGATAGATGATAGATAGATAGATGATATATAGATAGATAGATATAGATATAGATATAGATATAGATATAGATATAACCTTCGGCTCTAATTGGATAATTTTTATTATTGCCTGCATCTTTGAGCTTTCTCAGAGTGAACTAATTACTTTACTTTTGGTGTGTGTTTGTGTGTGTGTGTAAAGTACTGGGGAGAACACAGTTTGAAATGTTCATGACAGAGAAAATGGCTTTATTTCTAGGTAAATTTTGAATTTCTTCCTACCTAGCTTTTTCCTGTGTCTTTCTTTGGTATTTAAATTTAATTTCCCCATATGAAGCTCCATACATGGCTTACCCAGCAGAATTTATAAACTCAGGTGTGTGTGTGTGTGTGTGTGTGTGTGTGTGTGTGTGTTTGTGTGTGTGTGTGTGTGTGTACGCATGTGAGTTTTGAGGTGGAAGAGGGCTATAAATATCTAATAAACAACAATTTTTGCCATCTAACAAGAAGCCAAAGAACGTGCTGTAAAATAAAACAAGAAGCTCCACAAACATCAAACAGAGAGGAGTACATCCTTTTTCCAAACAATGATCTAAGTGTTTAAGACCAAAGAACAACTTCTGTCAGAGCTGAGATAGTGTGCTCTGTGCTAAAGGGCTGGGTGGGTTTGCATATTTAATATAATCTTCAGGTCTTTTGCAATAAAATAACTATTCCTGGTTGTGCAAGGATAGTTTTGTTCATTTGGAGAATTCTGTACCAGACCAGTCATAAAACTGCAAATCTGAAACATATTATTTTAAATAACTAGACAACTTTAAGCATTAAAATCAAAGTGCATTCAAATTGAGGCAGAATATATAGAATGCTTTGATAATGTGGATGCCATGTTTTTAAATAGACTTTTATTGTACATGGCTTATCCAGCATAACTGTGTACTTCCAACAGTGATTGCAGTTAAGTCGTAGATGTATCTTCTGCGAAAATCTTTATTGTGTCATGAGCCATATTGCATAATCAACAAAAGGCATACGGATAGACACTTCTATTGTTAATTAGACCTGGTGCTTTGGCAATAAAAGTGAGAATGCTATCTTTTTACCTGATATTATGTTTGATTGTCTTCTGTGGCCACTAGCCTAAACTACTAGAGTCGGATAGTTAGGTTAGTTGGATGCTGGGCCACGCGATGAATTGCTGGCAGTTACATGGAGCACACCGTAGACACCATTTCTAGTTCCTCATTAAAAGTTGGCACCTTTGCAGTTTCTGTCATTTATGTGGGTAGTTTATTACATTTTAATGGCTTACACAAATGGATGTTTTGTATTGTGTGGTTTCCAAATAAGAATGTTAACTCTTAGAAAGTTTTTTTTTTTTGAAATAATTCTTAATCATATAGGAATGTACTTGGATCCTGTCCATATCAAAAGATAAAACAATTGTATTTCAGCATATTTATCCTCCTCCCAAATATACCTTAACTGTCATGGTAACTTTGCACTGACTCCAGACAGGGATATAAATAAATAGATATATACATTGGATATTAAAGTATACAATTTTTTCCCATGGTAACCCCTGAATGATGATTTTAGACAGAAAAATAAAAACTATACCAAACCCCATTTTAATTATATTTCTTGAATAATGAACTTTTAACTTGTGTTTCAGTTGGTATATGTGTGAGATAAAATGTATGACTTTGTTTTTCATTAAACTATGCGAATAGAGGTATGTTTTGGTAAAAATCAGTTTTAAATTTAAAGTGAAGTTGGCATTTTCAGTATGTACCTTGAAAAGGAACATTGACTCAATTAAAATGCCAAATAAATGAGGAGTTTTTCAATTTTAAAAATAAAATGTATGGTATTTTTCACAAGAGATTTTGGGAGAGATACTTTAGATTGAATATTTTCATCCTGGAAAAAAGAAAGCATGCATTTTCATTTCCTACATTTGGCAACAAAAACAAAGCATCAACTCAATATATGATTTTAAAATTATCATTAATTATTCTATGTAGTTATATTTGCAGAAATGTTGATATGATGTGGTCACTGCAGACAGAATAAAAAACAACAACACTTTGTAAAATGGGGCATAGAATTAATAGAATTTGTTCAAGGGTTTGTTTTTATTTCTTTTTTTGATGACATATTACAATACTGATAAATTCAAAATCAACACAACAACAATTATATATCTTTCTGACATTTATTCCATAGTTCCAAGGCATCATCACACTTATGGGCATGGGGCTTGGAGAAAATGATGACTAAGGAAACTACCTGATCTTGATCTTAGTTAAGACCTTTGGCCAAAGATGTAACAACAGATACTCGCTAATGGCAAATGCACCAACAGTTAGTCTAAATTTTGGATAAAAACTCTGGTTAGTGGTATTTTGCTCCATACATCTCTCTCAAGGGCAACTTCAGTAGGAACAGGGTTTTGACTTTCTAATCCTGCCCACACTCTGGCACCACTAATTGGAGGCTCTGTGGTCAGTAGAGTAATTCTCAGAAGACCTCTTTCCTCTCTTCTTCCCTCACAATGTTCTTTCCCCCTAGTAACTCCATCTATGAGAGCCACAAAGCAAGATGCATGAGGATTCTTTACGCTCTAGGGTGGTTTTTGCCTACACTTGTCCTATATTTGGCACCAGAAGGATCATCATTTTCTCCTATGATGAAATTTTCTTATTAATTGGCTCAAGTGCTCTTCACGGGGATAGGAAATTGTTGAGTTTGCATTATTTGGAATCATTATTTTACTCCAATCCACTAGCTGTCAGTTCTATAAAAATGCAAGGACACATAAATACTATGTAAATAAATACTCCAGAAATATATAGGTGCCATATACTTTAATTTCTAAGTGGAATGGTTGGAAAGTGAACAAGGTATAACCTACAGTAGAGAGTGAGAAAAAATATATATAATATATTTTTTTCTACCCCAGGTTATGTGACAGGTTTTATGATCAGGTTGCCATTTGTTATGGCTGAGTTTCAAAGATTTAATCTCAGCTCAACACCTAGTGAGAAATGCTGCAGGAATGACCTTTCCAAGGTGATAGTTTGTTAATTGAGAATACTGGCAGTTGTTTTCAATTCTTTATTTCTGTATAGGCATTGGTTGTTCCTGTCCAATTATACTTCTGCTGACAATATTCCTATCTGTGTTTGCACAGAGTAGACCCTTGACAATATGTCGGAGTCTTACCAGTCCTTCTTGAGATGCAGGCACTAAGAGGAGCTCTGGTTCACTGGCAGGGGCAGCAGGACAGCAGATGGAGTCAAGATCACACTCAACACATACTGTCTTAATCTTAACTACTCTGAGATATAGGAGGTATATTTTCATTACAAATAACTACATGTCATGGGTGCAGGTGTTTCTGTCTAAAATGCAAAACCTCAGTTGTTAACTGTATGAATGCAGGTGGTTTACTGTGTGTGTGTATATAGGTTTCCCCTGTTACCCAAAAATAGCTGAAATTCCACCTTTGGATTTCTGTTGGATAGCGAACACGGGTATTAATATAGGTCTTTTGAAAAAGTGAAGTGGTATAACAAGCACTTTGAAAAGCAGAGGATACGGTAGATGGAAAAGACACCTTATATATAGGATTTTACAGCATTGTATATTTTTCATATGTTATTTTTGGTGCATCCTGTCTTTAGCCTCTTTTGGGGAGACTCAATGTTGCAGTGGGTCTATTTCTTATGGTTGCTCACCCATTTGTTCAAAATGATGCATTTTCTTGACAACTTCTATAAGGAGCTTTGAGTTCTGGAATCTTTTTTGTTTTAATCGTTGAATTTTGTGCAAGTCCTGTTGTAGAATAAAGCAGGATGAAGTAAGTAGGTTTTCCTTCCTGGCATTCGTAAGCAGGTATTTATTCTCTAGCCACCCAGGAAGTGAGTTGATCCTTGACTTCTTGTTCAACTACTTGTACATGGTTGCCTTAGATACATCTCACTGAGCTTTTAATTCTGTAACTTAAACTTCCCAACTACTGGAAGAATGGCTAATTGAAGTATATTACATTCTTCAGAAAGTATACAGAGTTATTCTTGAGATTCATACTATTTAAGTTACATGAGAACTATATTGTCTATTGCCAGGGACCTTTTTGGCTTGTCGGTATTAACTAAATTACTTCACGGCAACTGAAGAAGAACTTAAAAAAATACGTAATGTTAGCCAATGCTACAAATAAATGAAACACAAGTAAACTTAAAAAGCATATTACAGTAACCTCAGTTTCTTTGCCCACCACATAATAGTTGCATTAAATCAATCCTCCTCGATTTCTTATACTACCATTACACTAGAACATGTCTACGAATTACTTTATGGAAATGCTTTCCAGGAATATTGCAATTGCATGTAAGTGGACAGAGAATTTGTTTGACATTAATGAACTGTAACTACTTTATTAATGTTTATGATTTTTTAAAATGCTTACTATAGCACAACAACAACAAAATCATCAGTCTTTTAAAGTGTTTTTGCTTATTATGTCTGCATCAGTATGCCTGCTGTGGTACTGGAATAGCAAGGAAATCTTCTCATGATGTTGTCTTACAAATGTTGGGGGAAAATCTGGAGCAGAGAAGTACTATGCTTTAGTGATGGCATGGCTTTACACATTAGGAACTACCTACTTAGATGGAAGCACACATATATCTATATCTATATCTATATATCTATATATCTATATATCTATATATCTATATATCTATATATCTATATATCTATATATCTATATATCTATATATCTATATATCTATATATCTATATATCTATATATCTATATATCTATATATCTATATCTATATCTATATCTCTATATCTATATCTATATCTATATCTATATCTATCTCTATCTCTATCTCTATCTCTATCTCTATCTCTATCTCTATCTCTATCTCTATCTATATCTATATCTATATCATCTATCTATATCTGTATCTTTATCTATATCTATCTATATAAAAGCCTAAGTGACCATTATGATGGAAAGATCAGTCAACCAGTCGCTATGATGCACACTGACCACCAGGGGGAAGATGCTCAAGGCAGGAGCTGCCCCCTGGTGGTCCATGCGCTCCCACAGGGGGAGCACCACTCAGCCAGAAACCGTGCTCATGGTTGGCGAGTGCAGCTACGATGGCGAGAGCTGCTCCCAACTCCGAGGCAGCACTACATAGCAGCAGCAGCAGATGCAGTGGGCTGGGATGAGCACAAGTGGCATGGTGCCTGGCCCTAGTTCTGGCTCCTCCCTGGCCACCTGCTGTTTGGCACACTGCTACATCCCTTGGGGGATGTCAGACTGTCGGACTGCCCCTAAACTAGCAGTCATCCCCCAAGGAGTCCCAGATTGCAAGAGGGTGCAGGCTGGGCTGAGAGACACCCCCTCCCCCAGGGCATGGATTTTGTGTACCAGGACTCTAGTTAGAACATATAAAGCTGGCAAATTATTTTTCATTGCAACTTGATGCATGCAATGAGTACTTTGAGCATGGTAGTAATATGAAGTAATACTAATTTTGTTTCAGATTTATTGCCTACATAAATAACTACTTCTAAACTGCATAAAACTATTAACAATTATATTGTCAACAAATAAGTTTTGTATAGAAGTACGTTTTGATGGTGCAGCTGCAATGATAGTGCAACATGCTGAGTAATTATCCCAATTTAGGATCTTCCTCTAGAATGTAAATTAACTCCCTGCTTTCTTCACAGAGAAAGTTTTACAGTGGGGGAAAACAAATAAGTCAACTTATACAACTGCTGTACTTAGTAATACAGTAGAATTTGTAAATTATATATAAAGACTATTGTGTTAGAGTCTATTCTCTTTAGAATATGTTAATAGAATGATAATTTTTAAGAATACATTCTTAAATATGATGGTTATTGAGAGGAAATTTCTGCCAGTCATGTTTGAACTATGAACAAGTTCTTAGTGTTTCTGCAAGACGAGAAAAGTTTGCTTCCAACTTTTAATATGAATCAACAGCAGTCATACTTATTTTTATAAATTTTTAAAATATATTTTTATTGATTTCAGAGAGAAAGATAAAAACATCAATGATGAGAGAGAATCATTGATCGGTTGCCTCCTGTACACTCCACACTAGGGATGGAGCCTACAATCCTGGCATGTGCCCTGACCAGGATGTGAGCCATGACAACCTGGTTCATAAGTTGACACTCAACCACTGAGCCACGCAGCCGCGCTGTTTTTGTTTAAAAATATCAGAACAACAAACTCATGTCCTATTGTTCTTTGTTTTTTTGCTTGTTTTTGTTCCTCCAATGGCAGATGACATCAAAGGAAACACAAAAGTTAAAGTTTGGAGGAATGCGTATCTACAAATCATTACGCCATGCCCCATAATTTAAAGGCAATAACCAATGAAGTAATGCTTATATCACACATGTAGAAGTTATCATTGAGCAGTTTCCACATTTTATCAAATGATTTTTTTTCACTAAAAGAAGATTCAAAGGTAGAAAATTAATGGATCTGATATTCATTAATTTTATAAAAATGTAATTTAAATTTACCTATATCTCTATGGCATAAGTCATTGAAATTTGCTATTGATGAGTGACTGAAGTTAAATTGTGAAAATTTAGCATCACCAACTTATTTTAGATAAAATAAAATTAATATCCTGGGATTGTTTTAGAATATTTCCTTCTATTCCTATTAATATATTTATTTTAATCTGATTTCTCTAATATGAATATTATTAAAACAAATGTTCAGAAACTTAGACCCTGGCCAGAGTGGCTCAGTTGGTTGAGTGTCATCCTGTGCACTGAAAGGTTGCTAGCTCTATTCCCTGTTAGAGCACATGCCCAAGTTGCAGGCTCAATCTCTGGCAGCCAATTGATGTTTATCTCTCACATTGATGTTTCTCTCTTCCTCTCCCTTCCCTTCTCTCTAAAAATCAATAAAAAAAATAAACTTAGATATGCATCACTACCTCTGGGTAGTGTTACAAGGGAATGTGGATTGCCTTGTAGGAGAGTGGGCGGATTTAATGAAGTTTCTTCTTACCTTTCAGTAATGTTGACTACTTCCTAAACTCTATCTACATTCTGGCTTTCCATGCCTTCTATTGGACTTATTAAAAAAATCCCAATATCATATGATATGTAAAATAATAAAATCTTAATGTAGGAACTTTCCACATAGTATCCCCATAAATTTCACAAGATTAGAATATACAAGGTGAAGTCTTGTCATCAGGTCTTTGCTTTACCCAAGAGCTAGTGTACTTTTGCCCTAATCTGAAATATGATTAAATAGCCCTGTGTGTTTATTTTTACAGGGAAGTGAGTGTTTCCTAACACATTTAGGTATAGTAACCTATATATATAAAAGCCTAAGTGACCCACCAGCCATTCGACCATTCAACTGGTAGTTATGACGTCCACTGACCACCAGGGGGCAGACACTCAATGCAGGAGCTGCTGAGCTGCGGTGACTTGGGAGCTGCGGTTCTTGGGTGATGCACCTGTAACAAGATAGGAGGGAGCCTGATTCCTGGGTGGGTCACCCGAGAACCACCCTCTCACAATCCGGGACCCCTTGAGGGAGATCAGAGAGCTGTTTTCAGCCAGATCCTCACAGGCCAGGATGAGGGACCCCACCAATGCACGTATCCGTGCACCAGGCCTCTAGTATTGGATAACTGTTTGCCACTTTTCATGCACTTCCTTTGTTTTGTGTCTTTATGGTACCATCCACAGTACAGTGCATATTTCCTTAACCCCGTAAGTAAATTGATCACAGTTTATTATAATGCTTTAAATGGAGAGCTCTGAAATAGACTTATGTACATGTTGATACTTGGTATACAGCAGATTTGGTACTCAGATTAGTGGAGAAAGGATATGTTTTTCTAAATAGTATTATGATAACTGGTTATACAGTTAGATTAATTTTTCTCAATAGAAAATTTTAGTGTCTTTTCAATTCCCTTATTGCTGAAACTCATGAATATGTCCCTTAGTGTGAATTTATTTTCATTCATGGCGCAGGATGTGTGGGACGCATGTTAAAAAGAAAAACTAATACAATTTATTTAGCTCAGGCAATTTTCTGGAATCAATTTTTTGTTGATTTCTTATGCTTTCTTTTATTCCTGGTTTTTCTTTCAGGCACACCTATTTGTTTGTATATTGGTCCTTTTGTACTGATCATCTAATTTTGTTTTAGTATCCTCCATTTTAAATCTATTTTACAATTAGTATATCTAATGGGAGACTTTCATAATTGTATTTCCTTACCCATGTCTGAGTTTTAATTTTTTCTATATTTTTAAATTTCAAGGGCTGGTTTTGTTCCCTAAATATTCCTGTTCATGCATGCTGTTCTTTCATATGTGCAATATGTTCTTCCTTCTCTCTGCAGAAATTATAGCTCTTTTTGCACTTTTACTCTCCCTGCATTATTTCTACTTATTCCAAAATTCTTTCAGAAATTTATTTTCTTTCCTATGTATACTTATAGAAAATGTCCTCATACATCTATTGATATTTGCCTGCAGCATATAATTAGTCAAGAAAGCTCTCAAAGCTAATTGGAAGTTTTATGAGTTGTTGAGATCAGTTACCTGGTGGGTTTCACACTACATGATCTGATGGGGGAATTGTATTGGGGGAGCCAAACTGTTAGACACTGTATATGTATGTTTGTGAATGCATATGTTTGTGAATGTATATGCTGATGCGTGTATATACACATATTCATCTTTGTTCCTCCTGGGAAAAATCTATCATTTGCTTGTATATTTTAAATTTCTCTGTCATTATCCTGGGCTCTGAGTGGGGGAATAATAAGAGTATTTAACACATATACAGTGCTTACTTTATTTCCCAAGCACTGGAATATGTGCTTTACATAATTAGTATTTACATCAATCCAAGAACTATGATCATATCCATTTTGCAGATGAAGGGATTGAGGCAAAGATAAAAACTAACTTGCATAAGGTCATAGGGCTGGTTAGAAGCACAGCTAGGATCTCAACTCAAGAGACCATGTCCTAAGTCGGAGATACCTGGTTTCTTATCCATGCATGGAATTAATACCCCAACTTGGCTTTCTTATTTATGAAACTTCATTCTGTGCCTAATGCTAACTTCAGTTCAAAATATTTATTGTTGGCTCTTTCCACTTAACATACCTTCAGTCTTTTTCTAGTGCAGGAAAAGGGTCATTGCCAGTGTGAGTCAGGTGGATAAAGGTCATAGTGTCCAACACCTCCTTAAATAGATTTTCAAAGCATCCTCCTGTTTTTAGCTTCCTTTCACTGCACTTACAGAGGTCTGGAGTTCAGCAAATTCTTCCACGTTTCTAGGATAATGCAATGCAAAGCAGGTGGTTCTCTTTCCCTGGCTATCTTAAGTTTCAGCTTTCTCTGGTCTTCTAAATGTGCTACCACGATCCATCTGTTTTACATTTCCATATTTTTTCTTTGCTTCTTTACTCGTCCTTATATGATCTTTATTTTTTAAATCACTATACTTGTTTTTATGAGAATTTAGGAAGAAACTGAGGTCGATGTAGGTATTCTCCCATGTGTAAGAAGATAACACCTTTACCTATTTCCCTTGTGAGATAAATTACTTGTGACTCACCTCCTATTTGTAGATGGGAGATTCCATAGCTGAGAATCATGCACCGGGTAAAAAATGTCCCCTTTTAGCATCTGAGTTTTTCTGATTTTAGTTTGTTGAGGAGCATAGCTATTTAGAGGGCTGATCCCAGAGATTAGATGAAAGATTATCTATCACATCAGCCAGGGGCTCTCTGTTGTGCAGGGTATACAAGTTATGAATCAAAGTTGAACATCAAGGATGTAGGGATGACTCTTTCAGGCTCTTCTCAAAAGAGCGGGCATTAGAAGCTTTAGGAAGATGAACATTGATGCAGCATTTCCATTTGCCAATTTGACATCCCTCCATTTTTAAGAACCTACAGACTTAAAGGTGCATGCATCAAATCTATTGGAAAATTATTATAACTGCTACAAAGGGAAAACTGAAGACATTTAATTTGTAGTGCAGTACTTGTTAGCCTCTGCTTCACATGAAAATCGTCTCTGGAGATCTTCACAGTCCCTTTTCAAAGACTGCCTAGAAGCCCAAATAAATCTCAGTCTCTGAGGATGGGATCCAGGGAGCAGTATTTTCTAGAGCCCCTCCAGTGATTTCAACCTACAGCCTTGTGCATCGGTCCTGTGCATGGTTAGAGCCAACCAGCATCTAACAGCGTACCTGTTACAGAGACCTCGCTGTCAGTCTCTCTCTGGCCATCCCTGGATCTTTTGCTATGAGACTAATTCAATTATAGGGCAAATGGAAGGCAATTAATTTGCAATTTAGTGGTTGCTGATTCACTTTCATTGGTATTCCTTTCAGAGCTCACTCCAAGCACTCCTTTTTTTTTTTTTCTTTCTGAGAAGTTATTTTTCTAAAACTTCATGAACGCCTGCTATTGGCTTGTAAAATATATATTTATTTGTTTTCTTTCTAACAAACGTTTTAACATGAGCGACAACTCTCAAAGCAAAGTGCCTTGAAAGGCTGAGTATAAGTAACTCCATCCTGAGCTGCTGCGTTAATTGGTGGAGATGGAAAGTGGGAGAGCGGGTTTCAGTCCTGTTAGATTTTGTTGTGAAGCACCCTCTCTCCCCAACAGCCTCTTAATTTAATCGCCCCGTTTTCCATGACTGGCTGAACTGGTGACAACGGCAGCTTTATGGGCCTCTCTCAACAGGGAGAGAGCGGCGCTCCCACGCAGGGGTGCGAGGAGCTTGGTGAAGGGCCTCAGTGCATCACCCCAGGGAAGAGCTTCCTGGCGAAACCATGGGGAGTGGGAACTGCCCCGCCCCGCCCCTCCCCTCCCCTCCATCCCTGAAAAGCAGCAGCCTGCTGGCTCCCAACTGTGTGGGGAAATAGTAAAGCTCATGGACGGAAACAGTGGGTAGAACAGATAAGGAGAGAAGGGCATGGAGCTTTAAGGACTTTGTGAAGTGCCTTGCTATATTTGAGACACCACGTTGATGAAAACTTGGAAATAGGCATTATGGGAATAAGCACAGTGGGAAGGGCAAGGCCTCCTCTGAAGTGAATGGAACCCCTCCGTGAACGCACTGGCCTGGTTTTTTGTTTTTGTTTTGTTTTAGGTCCAGAGAAGGGGACTGAGTGAGGACTATGAATGCCAAACACCCTTTCTCATTTCTATCTCCTGTTATTTACCGCCGATTAGCAAAGAATATACATATTTTTGCAAAAGCTTTGCCAACTGCATTCCAAAACCACTTTCTTAAATAGCCAATATCATGAAATAATTCCGATGATGACAGTCAAGGAAAAAAAAGAAACAGATTAAAATTGTGTTAAAAATTATATCAAACAGCACAGTATTGTAATTCGTTTCATTTTAGAATAAGGGATACTTCCCTTTTCAAACCCACATATAAATAACTTTGGAAAGTAATATGGAGAAAGAGATGCAAGAGAATTAGTGTGAGAGCTGCCACGTCATAGGCATTTCTATTTGTCAGAACTTTTTGGTTGCAATTGATAAAAAAACTCAGAAAGTGTTGGGGGGGTGGGAGAGGCATTGCCTGATATAATTGCATACCCCATTGTTGATTCATAAGCAATTCGGAATTAAACACGTTGGTCTTGGTTCATAGAGTATGCTGGTTGGGGAAGTAAAAATACTGTACCCACCGCTGGAAGCAGGAGATAAGATTTAGGCCTTTTGAATCATTGTGTTGACAGTAAAAGGGGTGGGGTGGTTTTACCAAAGGAAAGTCAAGGTGATGCCACCAAGGTAAGAGGGGCTGGGTACCAGGTAAAAACAAAACAAAACAAAACAACTGATGTTAGCATCAGCCATCGAGTAATGCTAAGTGACTGAATGGCAAAAAGAAAACTGTGAGAATGAGAGCATGGACAAATTTGGAGGACTGAGGAAAAATTAACATTTTGCTGTGCATCAATGTACGCTGCACTGTCCCCTTTACTTTTTATCTTTTAAGTTAAAACTCTTTATTTGTAATCCGTTTAGATACAAGCAGTTTGACACTAGAGATAGCATGTCTGATAATCTCTAATGTGTTTATACCTGAAGGTATCCTGCTGCCTGTGAACCATGACTGTTAGGAATGGCGCTCTCAAAAAGCAAATCGTTTCTGATTGGAGCCAGACTCGGTCTTGTGTGTTCTTTTGTATGCTTTTGGTTTTATTTTCTGTTCTTCCTTTTTCTTTGTTTCCTTCTTCATGAAAAAGTGAGGATCTCTTTACCTATACACACTATTTAAGTGTGTGTGTGTGTGTGTGTGTGTGTGTGTGTGTGTAGTATGACTTAGGGCAGTGGTCGGCAAACTCATTAGTCAACAGAGCCAAATATCAACAGTACAACAATTGAAATTTCTTTTGAGAGCCAAATTTTTTAAACTTAAACTATATAGGTAGGTACACTGTTATTAACTTAATTAGGGTACTCCTAAGCTGGCCTTTGCTAAAAATGTCCTCAATCTGATTGAGGTACGTTCCCTGAGGTCGGCCCCTTCCAACTCTCCCATCCACACTCGTCTTGTATACTTTTTTCAGATAGACAAGTGTGGATGGGAGAGTTGGAAGAGGTCGACCTCAGCGAATGTACCTCAAAACAATGTACCTCCGCCGCGCTGTGATTCCCACGGCCCAACTGCACCTCGTTTCCCGTCCGACCAACACCCCCCACTTCTTCTAATGCCACTTCTTCAAAATAGACTCGCCCAGGCCAAAAACCGGCTTCTGTGCATGGGAAACGAAGTTTCAATCGGACTGTATGTGCGCGCCCGCATATGGTATTTTGTGGAAGAGCCACACTCAAGGGGCCAAAGAGCCGCATGTGGCTCGCGAGCCATGGCTTCGACCACTGACTTAGGGTAAAGGGAATAGAAAATGATCTAACTCTTAATCAAGAGCATACAACAGTTGCTATGACATTCTCTGGAGGATCTTGGATGATTGAATGAGCAGCAAATTATAACCTGGGACTGTGACTCTTCACTCTATCTCAGGATTGCTAGTAGGGCACAGCCACATGGGATTTCACTGTTTCCTAGAGGCACACATGAAAATTATATTCATTCTGAGATATCTTGCTACACATGAAACAAATTGAAATGAATAAAAATGTTTAGAGGCTCTACAACAATGAAATCCTCCAGGAAAAAAATCATTGGGTAAATGAGACATGAGCCTGGATCTTAGAAAACTATTATTTTCATGAAATTTGTGAGCTTAAAATGTGTTTAATATCATAAAACAAGGAGTGTCCTAGAGCAAGATGGAGGCTTTAAAAATGGAACTGTGGTAATTTCCTGAACACTGTCAAGAGGATGTAAAATCTCTTGTTAGTTTTGGGGTAGAGTAGTATACAAAAAATAAAGAACAACGTAGTGAAAAGAAATTATCTGAACATTTGTTTCATTGATTAATTGTTTACACACTTATTTATATTATATCTATATCTAGTTTCATATCTGTCTATGTCTCTATCTCTATCTCTATCTCTATCTCTATACTATCTATATAATCTCTATCTCTAATTATCTCACTCTATATTTATTTGTATCTATAACTATCTATACCACTGTAGGATAAGCTCCTTGAGTGCAGGGATATTATCCATCTTGTTCACTTTTATATTTTCAGTATCTGAGATGGTGCCAGGTACATAACCATAATGCCAAATATGTATTTTGAAGTGAATAAATCAATAGATACTTGGTTAAGATCTTTAAAATACTTAGTTTAACTCATTTTTCTCATGTGTCTGGTAATTGCCTCTTAGGCGAGCTTTGAGGATTAAACTAGATAAAGCAATTAGCACTTTACTTAGCACCCTGTAGTTACCAACACAAGGATAGTCTTGTTTCTTTTTCAAATCCTGCAATCTATTAATTGATCTTAAGATTCCTGGACAATAATCTAAGCAGCTTTTTTTCTGGCATATCAATACTTTGTCATAGGAAATAAGAGGTAACTAATATCTTTAATTTTTGAGACAATGCATAATTCAGTTAAAGTCCATAGTAAACACTATTTTTAAAAATGTCATGTTTAACTTACAAAATGCCAATTTCTAAATGAGTAGCATTTGATCTAGAACCTGCTTTGAAAAGAACTAAGCTATGTCTATTTCTCCATGTTTTCATCTAGAAGTGGAGCTGGAAATCTGCTAAGGTGTGGTCTGAACCTCATTCTGACAAAGCTCAGGTTTCTTTAGCTACACAAAGCATTTGCCTACTTGAGAGAAACGTGTTACCTTTAAGACAACAATGCAGAGTACAAAGGAGTAGAATATTTCAATGCTTCCAGTGTTCACCAGGTAAAAACAGAACAATTAAAAAAGAATAACCACATCAAAGTTCTAAATTATACTCATTTACTCTGTCAGTAAGTGTGGCAGCCTCCAGAGTGATTACTGATGACTTTGTCACCTTGCTGTTAAAATTCTCTTAGTGACATGCATCATAGCTGGATCTGAATCATAGTAACTATTTCTCTCTTTTTTTTGAGACTTTAACTTTAAAGTAAATTGTATGAGGAAGCAGAGGTGGAGTAGTCAGAAAAAATATATTGCTGCATACATTTTTTCTTTATCTTTAAAAGTAAGAGTGGCAGTACCTTGTCATTTTTATTAGTACTTTGTGTATGGGATATTTGCTTCTCTTTTTTATAAAAATATTCAGATCACTGAATAATAATTTTAGATTTAATTAATAAGTTTAACTTGTAATACAGCTTTACCTATTATAGATTGAAAAACTAAAAATCTTTATTCAATAAGTACTTCTGAATTCAAGTGCAAAAGCTGGTATTAACAATACAAGATAATTTTGGTGAGGAAAGAAAAACATATTCTGCAATCGGATTTTGCTTGTTCAAGAGAACATAATTCCAGTGCATGATAGTACACTTCCCTATAATCAGCATCTGTGACCCAAGTCCAAAGCAGCAATTGCTGTGGCTGATAAATGGCCATTACCCCATGACTCATTCACACTTCACCCATCTAATCAGAAACAATAGAAAAGATTCTAATTCATATCAAATTATGACAGTAGAAATGCCAGGTTTTTCTTGGCTTTTTGAATAAATGGGTTCTTTATGGTTACCAGTCAATAACTTCTCATTAGACATCTTATATGCACAAGTTACTTTGCTAAATAAACACAATAAATTCATATAAAATGCCTAGAAAATATTGGTTTTTAGGGAGTTAGCTGTTTAGTTTAAAAATATTGACATACACACACACACACACACACACACACACAATGATACTGGCTACCTAGATTACATTCCTACTTATCAAGGTAAATAATAATACATTAGTAAGAACCAAAATTGAGTTTAGATGCTGATCTGCCATGTATCATTGTTATAATTTCATTTTCTTTAATCCTCACTTGAGGATATGTTTTTAAATGATTTTTATTTATTTTTTAAAATATATTTTTATTGATTTCAGAGAGGAAGGGGGAGAGAGAGAGAGAGAGAGAGAGAGAGAGAGAGAGAGAGAGAGAGAGAGAGAGACTTCAATGATGAGAGAAAAATCATTGATCAGCTGCCTCTTGCACAGCCCACACCAGGGATTGAGCCTCCAACCCAGGCATGTGCCCACACTGGTAATCGAACCATGACCTCCTGGTTCGTGGGTTGACGCTCAACTACTGAGCCATGCCAGCTGGGCTTAATTGATTTTTAGAGAGTAAGGAAGAGAGTGAGAAAGAGTGGGGAAACAAAATTCCTATGTAAGTTTATTCATTTATCTAAAACCACCTACTTATTTTGTTTTAAAAAATGTTTGTTACTGATTATTGTTATGAATGTGACCACCACTGGACTTTCAGCAGTTTGAGCCTACTTCACTGGTTCCTAGTCAAATTTATATCACTGCTACTTTACTAAGCTCAAATACTGAATGTAGAGGTTGAATGAATATTCAAATGAACTGCTAGAAATCGGATTGAGACTGAGACAAGCTAATTTCAGAGGCAATTATCTCTGATGAAATAGAGAATGAAAAACAGGCAGCTATAGATCATCTACTAGATATTAATTTACATCAAAATTGCCTGCTGTTCAGTGCCTTGATAACCCATGTTTCCAAATATTCTGTGGAAACTTTTTTAGGCCAGAGGTGTCAGGAACCGCATCTGGGGCGGGTATCTTTGTTTCTTAAATAGAAGGCTTCTCTTAGATAATTAAATGAGATTTATTCTCAAATATGACACTCTAAAGATGTTGGTTACAAAATTTGTCTAATTATGAATTAATTTGTTCAATTATATTTCTTGATAAAAAGGAGGAAATTATATATATATAACCATATATAAATATTCATAGTGCCATGAAAATGTTAGGAAATTCAGCAAAAGTATTTCCCAATTCTGAGGAGTTATTGAGAACAAGTTTCATTTGAAATGGTTAATTTAATTTGGAAAAACATAGTCTACTTACTATATTAAGAGTTAAAAGGGCTTCCTCACTGTTTTAATTTCCATGAACTGCTATAACAAAATACCATAGATGGGGTGGCTTAATAACAGCAGAAATTTATTTCTCACGGCCCTGTACCCTGGAAAGCCCAAGACCAATGCACTAGCATTTTCTGTGTCAGGTGAGCACTCACTTCCTGGTTCACAGACAGCTGTCTCCTAGCAGCGACCTCACGTGGTGGAAGGGGCAAGGGGACTCTCTGGGGTCTCTTTTATAAGGGGATTAACCCCATTTATGAGGGCTCCACAGTCATGGCCTAATCATCTTCCAAAGGTCCACCTCCAAATACCATCACATTGAGTGTTAGGATTGAACACAGATATTCAGTCTATAATGCTCAGATATACAGGATATCAGAACAAAAAGGTAATAATGTTTCAAACAAATAACCACAATTAAATTTTTCTCACTGTTTCTTTTTGCCCAATGCAATTTTTGTAACTGTTGATCTTGGATAAGAAGTAGGACCTTCATGAAGTAGTTCTGCTTCCAGGCAGAAAAGAGTTCTGGAAATACTCACCCAGCCCATCTGTATAGGATGGACATTGTCTAAGCATTATTGGCCTGCAAGATCTTTTTAAAAAGTGTATTTTTATTGATTTCATAGAGGAAGGGAGAGGAAAGAGAGAGACAGAAACATCAATGATGAGAGAGAATCACTGATCATCTGCCTCCTGCACACCCCCTTACTGAGGATAGAGCCTGCAGCCCTGGTATGTGACCTGACCAGAATTGAACCCTGGAGCCTTCAGTCTGCAGGCAGATGCTCTATCCACTGAGCCAATACAGTTAGGGCTTGGCTTGCAAGACTATGCTAATCATCTAATCATTGAAGCACCAATAATTTAGAGTGTATGATACAGTCTTTTCAACAGGCAAAAGTTAAATGTTTTCTTAAATGTTTTCTCTTCAGAGAGGCTTTTTCTGATTTACCTTTTGATTTGTGGCACACAGTATAATTTATGGTTTAGGTGCTGGGCAGTGGCAGTGAGGCCTGGGTCCCAGTCAGGCATGTGATTTTGTGGGTAAACAACTGATACTATGTAGTGTCCTCTATCCTTCCTTCCTTCCTTCCTTCCTTCCTTCCTTCCTTCCTTCCTTCCTTCCTTCCTTCCTTCTTCCTTCCTTCCTTCCTTCCTTCCTCCCTTCCTTCCTTTCTCCTTCCTTTTTTCCTTCCTTCCTTCTTCCTTTATTCCTCCCTTCCTTCCTCCTTCCCTCCCTCCCTTCCTTCCTTCCTTCCTTCCTCCTCCCTCCCTCCCTCCCTCCCTCCCTCCCTCCCTCCCTCCCTCCCTTCCTTCCTTCCTTCCTTCCTTCCTTCCTTCCTTCCTTTTTCCTTCCTTCCTTCTTTCCTTCCTTCCTTCCTTTCTCCTTCCTTTTTTTCCTTCCTTCCTTCCTTCCTTTTCCTTCCTTCCTTCCTTCCTTCCTTCCTTCCTTCCTTCCTTCCTTCCTTCCTTCCTTCCTTCATGATATATTGTTCTATACACATTAAAGTAGACTAGGCTAAGCTATGATATTTTATAGGTTTTGTACTGAATGCATTTTCCATTTACAATATTTTTAACTGACAATGGGTTTATTCAGAAATAATCTCAGTGTAAGGTGCGGAGCATCTGTATTTTTCTCACAAATGGTATGCCCTGATTATCCTTGTGAAACTACTCTGACACGCCCATAGTTTGTTAATCTCATCTGATTAAAAGAAGGGAGGAATATGGAGCTTGGCATGAGTAAAGATTAGATTAGTTTTTAAAATGGGAAAATATGAATAAAATTTAGGATAAAAACAGGTGTTCTCTATAAAGTGACCTTCTCCCCCACCCACCTTTGTAACTCTTAACCCCTTGAATACATACCCTTGTTCTCTAAGAAAATTATATATTATGTGACACAGATCTATAAATTTTCTCAAGCCTTTAACTCTTATATACCTGTATGTGTTATGTAATAGTACCATGGAACACCAAGATATGCAGCAGTAAATAGTGTGTTTGCCCTATAGCAACCTCTCCCCTGGTACTGGTCAGCAGAATTCTGAGTCCGATTGAGGAAATATTGATCAAGAGCTCCAGATAAGACTCTGACTTAAGGGACTCCTCAAGACTTTGGGAACATTGGGTGACAAGCAGAACACCCCAAGGAACACTAATAACTAGACTACTCAAGAAGAAACTAAAATAAAATCTACTTTTCCTTCTATGTTAGGGGATTAACCTTTGAAGGTAGTGTTTATCTTCAAGACTCCTACTCATTTATTTCATGTGTTTTTGCATTATTGTTTCTTCTACCTGGGATGCTTTTATAAGGGATCTTCTTGGGCTGTTTCTTAACATTCAAATATTAGCTTAAATGTTTTCTCTTCAGAGAGGCTTTTTCCGATAAACCAAACATAGTTACTGTAGATGTTGTTCTTTTGCATTTATCTGCAGAGCATTCTCATAAAATAATTTCTTTTAAAATGTATCTATTTTTTTTCCTCCTCAACTGGAATGTAAATTCTGTGAGAATAAATACCTTCTCTTTTTTTGTTCACTTTGTTAATATCAAAGGTAGTGTGGAAATTCTAACATAGAAGGCAACCAATAAATGTGAGTAAATCTAAGAATTAATGATTGATTTTAGTTAGATGATTCATTCAATTATTAAACTGAAAATTTGGAGACAAATAAAATGATTGAGACCTTGTCATGAAGAAAGTTCTATAAATTAGATTTACAAGTGAATTCAAAAGAGATACAATGCCTAGCTCAGAGGAAAGAGTAGTTATATCAGTACAAAGGGGTGGCTTGTGAAGTGCATTTGGAAAATGAGATGGTCACTAATAGAAAGGAGAAGGAAGATCGTTCTTGTCATAAATGACATTGTAAACACAGGCTCAGGTCGTATACGTGAAATATGACAACTTGGAGTTGAGAGTCCAGCTCAGTACGCCTGCAAAGCCTTCAGAGGCCCTTCTGAGCTCACCCGCAAAACTAAACCTAGTTGTTTGGAAAGATCTCCGATAAGCATACACATTCTGGCAATCATCGCCGAGAGAGGACAGTTTCCAGGTGACCCTCATTTTGAAGATCTAAGCAAATTCTGCAGATATTTTTGTCCTTTTCTTTTTATAGTGCTATTTACAAAAGGAAAATATTGGCAGAAATATTTCATTCTGGTGTACATCCAATTTCTTTCTGTTTTGATTGCCTAGGCTTCAGTAAATGATTTTCACATCCACAAAGGGCCATTGGAATTCTGCTCTGGAATCCTGTATTCCTTTCTGATGCTGTTATTGATGAGTCTGGATGCTGAAGTTCATGAAGACAAGGCACACAGGCTCTTGGCTAATGAAAAAACACGGTATTCATTTCAGATTACCAGATACATTACAGCTTAGCGGAAGTGTACAAGGACTAGTTGAGAAGGAAATGACCTTTGTGGATTTCATTCTTATTTACCCAAAATATGAGGCCTTCTCTCATTGCTCTTATATTAATGTCACTGTAATGATCAAATGTATTTTAAAATTGCTTAGACACTAAATTTTTAGGATTAGAGCAAAACATGGTCAAAGTGACTTTACTAGACAAAAAGTCAGAAAGATCTCAGGAACATGTTATTTAATAGACAATGAACAAAGTCTTGAGGGAGATAGACTTTGGTTAAAAGCTGAAGACACAGTAAGATGTGAGCTGAAGAATTTCTTGAGTATGCCAAAGCACTTATACACTGAAGTAGTCACAGTCAGAAGAAAACAACCAAAATGACTATTTAAGAATAAACATTTTTTCCCCAAAATTTGGTAGCCCTTGGTTCCTAAGAAGTCTGAGAAATGGTAGAATTCAATATTTTCCTGGTGCAATAGTGCTGGTGAATAGGCTTAGCCTATTAGCAATTGTGATAAAGTAACTCTCTAATGTTCCCCCGGGCCAGACAACCACATAGGCTCATTTGTTACAGCAGTTAGCTTTACTCTAGCTAATATTAATTGTGTTCTAGTTTATACTGCCAATGTGGCTGATGGCATGAAAGATGATAAGAGGTTGATAGAAATTACAGAGCCAAACCAGACCATGAGAAGACAGAGGGTTTTTCTAAAGGGACAGGTTTTTTTTTTGTGTTTTTTTTTTTTCCAATCATTCCATATACCTCTGAAACATGGAAGAGAACTTACTTCACGTCAGGGATGAAGGTTTAAATGTGAGCTGATCATGTCAGGAGCCCTTTCTAAAAGGTTTACTTTTTTATTTTACAGTCGTTTATTTCTAGACATAATTCATTCTTTCTTTCTTTCTTTCTTTCTTTCTTTCTTTCTTTTCTTTCTTTCTTTCTTTCTCTCTCTCTCTCTCTCTCTCTCTCTCTCTCTCTCTCTCTTCCTTTCTTTCCTTTCTTTCTTTTTCTTCTTCTTCTTCTTCTCTTCTTCTTCTTCTTCTTCTTCTTCTTCTTCTTCTTCTTCTTCTTCTTCGTCTTTCTCCTCCTCCTCCTCCTCCTCCTCCTCCTCCTCCTCCTCCTCCTCCTCCTCCTCCTCTTCCTCCTCCTTCTTTATCCTCCGCTGACTGCCGGGAGCCGGTCCATGCTTGCTGTTTCAAGGGACCTGGCATATATGGCATACTGTTCTTAATATGTTTGCTCACCTTCTTGGCACTGTGTTTTAACCAAGGTCTCCTCTCTGAGAAAGGTTGTTTCCCCAGGTAGGGATTTTCCCCTGAAGTTAGGGAGGGAATAAAACCCCTCAACTAAGTGCCAGGTGGGTAATTAATCACTTTAACTATGAACAATCATGCTTAAGCTACATAATCTTTACTCCCTGGAATGGAGATAAGAAACGCCCTAACCTTTGTAATAGAGATTGATAGGATTGAATCAACTGGTATAAATACAGTTGTAACAAGACAGCAACTCTCAGAACTTAGAACACAGAACTGAGAAGACAGAACCAGGAGGCACAGAACCTACACAGAACGTTCTCTAGAGACAGAAGAACTTCGCTGGAGAGAACATGGCAAAAGATCCTGGACAGAAACTGGTCTCAGAACCTAGAGACAGAACCTAGCGAGAGAACATGGACACAGACCCTGGCAGGAGATCCTAGGCAGAACCTCTCTGGAGATCCAGACCAGAACTTGGCTGGAGATCCTGGCTGGAGATCCTGGCTAGGCTGCTGATCAACTGAACACTGTCTTCGTGTCCTTCCTTCTTCGCCGACTCCGTCTACGCCTTTGGGAACCCCTGGACCTGCTGGGGCCGGACCCCAGCACCTGACATTTTTCCATAGGTTTTTTTTAGAGAGAGTGGAAGGAAGGGGGAGAGACACAGAGAGAAAAAAATCAATGTGAGAGAGAGACATTACTTGGTTGCCTCCCTCACGTGCCCTGGCCAGAGCTGGGGATTGACTGGAATCAGACACGGGGCCCTTCCATTCAAGGGCCAACACTCTATCCACTGAGCCAAATAAGCTAGACATAATTATCTTTAGTTTTTCCCCAAGTAACATATAATGTTTAGTATATACAATTTATTTCAGTTGAATTGAAGGCAATTTAGGGACTATACTGTGAAAGGAAGGGTGATTTTTCCCTGCTGTTCTGTCTTTAGAATAAAAGCATACAGCTGCAAAAAAATGTATACATAATTTTCTGTTTTTGAAATTAAAATAAGGTGAAATAAAAATAATTGATGCACAGGGCCAGCCTTTAAGTCTGCAGATTATATTCAAGATTTTATTTTCTGGACTACTGATCAAACATCCCATTGGTTACTATTAGTAACAAGACACTATAAACATGATTGTAGGATATTCCATATTAATATAATAGATGGAACTTTCTGAGATGGTTTTTATTTTAGCTTCAAAACACATTAAATTAACACTAATTGTATTTATGGTACTGCAATGGAATCACTTCAGCATACTAACTTAATTTCTTTTTCGTGTCAATAACATTTTATTGCCTGGACTTATACCAACCATAAAAAAATAGGGGCGGTGGGGGCTTGTCCTGGGGGGGTGGGGGGTGGAAGTGGCCAGGGAGAGGTCAATCTGGAAAAAAGTAGACATATGTAATACTTTAAACAATAAAAAAATAGAACACTCATCACTTATAATAAATCACTTATCAGGCAATCACACATGTATTGTAGTGTGTTTCTTTCTCTAGCTGTACTAAGCTTTAATTATTATTTTAACTGAATTTTGATTATGAGTCCTTAAAGCCAGGGTGCTACTGATTTCTGAACTTCCATAAGTGACTTCAAATAGATGATAGAAACTATAAGTGCATTTTTATCATTCCCAGTTTTAAGCTCTCTCAGTTGATGCATCAAGAAATTTTTGTTCTATTTTTGCAAAAGGCTTTTAAGTTTCATCTTTCTTTCTTTTTATTGAATCTCAGAGTTAATTCATTTGTGCTCAGTATTCCTACTAGTGCTGAGTTTTCTTCTGTCAAATCTGAAGGAAACAAAAATGCATATGTCATTTAAATTTTCACTAGCCTGAGACTGGACCCAAAGGTTATCTATATATATAAAAGGCTGATATGCTAAGTGTCCCCTCGGGAGTTTGGGAGACCGGGAGTTTGATTGCTCGCTATGATGTGCGCTGACCACCAGGGGGCGGTGCAAAATGAAGGCATGCCTGGCTGGCAACGGGCAGCTGGGGAAGGAAGGCCCTGATTGGCTCTGATCGCCAGCCAGGCCCAGAGACCCTACCTGTTCACAAATTTTGTGCACTGGGCTTCTAGTGAGTACATAAACATTTTTTTAGTGACTGAAAAATGTAATACATAATTTAATGTAAATATGTAGGCAAATTATAAAGCATGGTAAGGTATTTAAGTTGTGGAAATAAATAAAATGTAAACAAGACCTTTAAATATCTTACAATTGTTAAAATCATCCACAAAGAACTTAAGTCTTATGAGAATTTACCTTTTTTGATTTGACTATTTGCTGCTAAGACTTTAGACTACAGAAATAACATATTAACTTATAGAACAGTATGGCAGAAATAATTATTTTCCGGTAGAAAATATAACCCTAAAGATTACAATTTTATTGTCCTGTAATCTATTATCCAGTTTGGTCTCCAATTTAGGACATGCATTTCAATGCCATTCCAAATGCACTATAAATTCTTTGTTCACAAAATGTCCTTTGAACATGGTTATTAATTAATAAGCTGACTATGTTTGACATATATTTATCACATTTTAAATTTTTTGTAAATTGAATTTTGACAGTTTTGAAGAAGCCAGCAAAATTCAAAGGATTTGCCCTGTCAACATGGCTCAGTGGTTGAGCATTGACCTGTGAACCAGGAGGTCACAGTTTGATTCCTTGTTGGGGCACCTGCACAGGGTGAGGGATTCCCAGTGAGGGGTGTGCAGGAGGCTGCCAATCAATGATTCTCTTTCATCATTTATTTTTTTCTATCTCTCCCTTTCCTTTCCTCTCCCTGGTGCGCGCGCGCGTGCGCGCGCGCGTGTGTGTGTGTGTGTGTGTGTGTGTGTGTGTGTGTGTGTTAAAAGAAAAGTTCAAAGAATTCACCTGCTAGAGCCAGTTAAGTTACCGTGTCTGAGGAGTATACATTATGGGCCATTCAAACCCAGGACAATTGTTCATAGCCCCTCAAATGAATCTCTAGTTACACTACAACTTTACTTTTGCTGACTCTCTGTTTCTCTAGGTTTGTTTTCTTTCTATAATTTTGGTGGATTTTTTATTTTATTTTTTTCTGATCAAGTATGTAATTATGTTTCTTGTCTAACTAATGATTATGGTCATGTCCTCTTCCATAACATGCCCAGGGCTTGTGGATCTATGTCTTATCTTGAGCCCTAGGTTGTCTCGCCTGATGGCAAAAACAATACCCGTGAATATGTTAAGTTGATTTGTATACAGTTGGTGATTTATTCCACCATGATGGCAGCAAAGGTTATATCCTGGTTTCTGGTGTGTGACTGTTTGGTGATCTCAGTAAAGTGGATGATGGGATCTATCCTTTGTTGGATAAGAGCTGAAAAAGAATCACATTTCTTAGCATATTTTGTTTTAGTCTATTTGTGATATTTACTGCCCACTGCAAAGGAGATTTGGAAATGGGCCTTTTTATGCCTTTGTGCTTACTTGACCTGAGCTAACTCCCTAAGTGTTTTGTAGGTTTGCTGCCTGTAAATAGAAAGACCTTTGTTATATTTATTTTATTTTAACATTTTATTTATATTAATTTTATGTATTAAATTTTATTTTATTTTTTCTACTTACTTATTGAATAAATGTGAAATATTCCCCTATAGTTAATTAAATTTAATATCTCTTACATGGAGAGGACTCTATTCTAACTGGTTTGTATAAGAATGTATATAACAAATTATTCCAATATTTCCAGAAGATGAAATAAACTTCTAATTCTTTAATTGTGCTAGCTCAGTATTTCTCAAAAGTGTGTCTCAGTGTCATCTATGGGCTCTTTTCATGAATGTCTATGAGATCAAAACTTTTTATAATAACATTAGGATATAATTTTTAAAATATCATTTTTATGGGAGTATAGTGGATCTGTCTAGGCTTTCTAGTATTTGATGACATTATTTTGCAGATCATAGAAAATATTCTTATAATTTTTGAAAATATTCTTATAATGGAAAATATTCTTATAATTTCTACGATTTTTAGTGGTAGTAGTTTTTTGGTATAAGTATGCACATATTTAGAAATTAAGTCAGTGTGTTCTTTCTCAATATTACTATTAATCTCTTACTAACTCTACCTGCTGCTATGTCTATAGCCTTGTCCATTGTTACTTGACAGAATGACAACTAGACAAATAGATACAGTTATTTGTGCTTGAACTTAGCAAATATTTTCTTAAAATGAATAAACCCACCTATTAAATCAAGATGTGGAGGGAAGCAGTATTTGCTGCCAATGATAAAATTTGAACTTTCAAAAAAATTATAATTTTTGAAGACTTGTGTCTATTACCATGATCTTACAAGCTTCCTACTAGTAAAAGATTTGTCTGATGAGAGCATGCTTGATACCCAGTAATAAAATTTTGGATGTTTTATTATGAATTTTATCTTCATTAGGAAGATCTGTATATTTCAGTGAACCAATATTTTCTGAGACCAATGAAATATCTTATAAAAGCAAGCATGGATAAAATATCCTTTCAAAAGATAGACTAAATATGTCAATGGATTTTTAAAAAATATTTTTATTGATTTCAGAGAGGAAGGGAGAGTGAGAGAGAGATGGAAACATCAATGATGAGAGAGAATCATTGATTGGCTGCCTCCTGCATACCCCACATCAGAGTTACAACCTTAGCATATGCCCTGACTGGGATTCCAACCGTGACCTCCTGGTTCATAGGTCTCTGCTGAACCACTGAGCCATTTTGGCTGGGCTCTCAATGGGTTTTAAAGAAACAGATTCTGAGAAATTTACTGACATGGCTTCAAATTCCACCTTGCAAATAAACTTTAGAAATAACATGTCATGTTTTGAGAATAGTATCAAAGAGAAGTATCTACAATGATATGAAAAGGCTATTTAAATACTCTGTGTTTTTTCCAACTACATATCTGGTGAGGATAGATGTTCTACAAAAAGTTCAACAATCAACAAGTAAAATACAGAAACAGATCTTTTATTATATCAGACATTAAAGAGATATACAAAATGTAAAGTGATGCCACTCTTCCCACAATTTCTTTTATTTTGGAAAATAGTTTTAATATATCATGTTATAGGCATCAATGTCATTCATTATTATTTTAGGGACTTATTATTGTCCTTTAAAAATAGATATTTAAAATGATTATTTAAAAACCCCTAATACAGTAAATCTTGAGAGATTAAACCCTACAGAAATATTTTGAGATTTTCAGAATTTTATAGATGTTGTAAAGAGCTCTTGAAACAAAAGTTTGAGCCCTAGCCAGTTTTTCTCAGTGGCTAGAGCACTGACCTGAGACTGAAGGGTCCCAGGTTTGATTCCAGTCAAGGGCATATACCTGGGTTGCAGGTTGATCCCACATGTGGGAGGCAACCGATCAATGTGTTTCTCTCACATTGATGTTTCTCTCTCTCTGACTCTCCCCGTCCCTTTCACTCTCTAAAAAATCAATAGAAAAATATCGCCAAGTGAGGATTAACCAAAAAAAAAAAAAAGAGGGACAAGAAACAAAAGTTTGAGAACTGCTGCTGTTTTATTATATTACTAAGGAGAATTCTTGACTAATCAGAATGATTTGGTAATATTTTGTTGAATTCAGGATAAAAAAAAATCACCAATTTCAAAAGGCACCATAGGGGAAATCTAGTAGAGAGACTCTCTTTGCTTGGTTAGCCTCAAGATGAAAAAGATAATAATAAAGGCTATTACATTATCCAATCTAAGATTCCTTAAAGAAATTTTAAGAAAGAAATTAATTCTCTTGCTTTAGAATGTGCTCAATACTTTATGCTGAAGGAGTTTTATATGCTTCATTAATACTTCTTGTAGCCATATATATATATATACAAGTAAGTGAAAGTCTATTGAGACTATCATTTTTGTGATTAAGAAAAGTCTTTGGAAAAAAAGAAAGAAAAATCTTTGGAGATTATGTATTAGCAAATCAGTGGGGTCATTAAGAAAAAATATTTACAACTTAGAAATAAAACAAAAGTGTGGACATTGTGCTTTTTTCTCTCTCAAATTTTTACTTAAACTTTCACAACAAATTATTTAACAATCTAGAAAAATATACCTGTGGCTTATGTTGCCATTAAATAAAGGTTCACACACTCATAAATTACATGTTAACTACTGGGTTTTCTTATTTTAAATTGATTTGTGATTTACATACAAATATATTATGTATACATATTCAACATGTGTGTACATATATTTTTAAAATACACTACAGGCTCGATGCACAAAATTCGTGCAAGGGACTTGGCCCTTGCAGTCATGGTGGCTTGCTTTGGCCCTCGCAGTCCCAACTTTGTCGGGAAGTTCGTCCGGAAGGACGTCTAGAAGGTCATGTGGCTGTCCGGTCTAATTAGCGTATTATACTTTTATTATTATAGATATATATTTATACACACATATACATGGCGCCTGTGAGTTATTTTGTTGCAAAGAATTTCTCCCACTCTGTGGTTTCCATTTTTAATTTTCTAATGGGGTTTCTTAATGAACTTATTTTGATGTAGTGTAGCTTATAGTCTTTGACCAGTAAGTTTAAAAAATCTCTTTCCTTGTGTGTTTTTGTTTTAAAAAATGCCTTTGCCTACTCTGAAGTAAAAAAAACAAAAACATGTTTTACTAAATAATCTCATGTAATATATAGATTTCTTTTAACTTTACCATTATTTTATACATATTTAGAAAACCTACCACAGCTTAATTTTTCCAAAAATCTGAAGTAGGATTAGATTTTAGTTTTTTCCTATGTGGGTAACTTTTTCAGCAGTCTTCACTGAGTACATATTATTTCCCTATCTCTCTACAATAATACATTCAAGAGTTCACATATATGTGTTTGAATCTGAACTCTTTATTCTGTACCATTTTCGTAGCTTTCTATTCTTACGCCCATGCCATATTGTCATATTTATTGAAGCTTTATAATTAGTACTGACATTCAGTAAGGCAAGTCTTTTCATGTCATACATTTTCTTTAAGGATATTTTGTCTGTTCTAGGGAATTTATTTGACAAAATTAAGTTTAATTTTATCTTTTCAAATTCTCTAAAATTCCTATTGAATTTAACTTTTAAATTTTTAAAATTTATTATTTATTTATTTTTACTTTATTATTATTATTTTTTAATCCTCACCTGAGTTGATGTTGTTATTGATTTTAGAGAGAGAGGAATGGCCGAGAGAGAGAAAAACATTGATATGAGATAGAAACACAGATCAGTTGACTTCCGTAGGCACCCAGACTGGGGATCAAACTGCAACCCACGTATGTACCCTGATTGGAAATCAGCCCACTGTCTTTTGGTGTGCAGTCAAAGGTCCAACAGAGCCACCTGGCCAGGGCCCTGTTGGATTTTTGTTAAAATGAAGTAAATCTAAATTTGAAAGAAAATGTCAAATCCAAAAATTTTGTCTTCCAACTAACAAATCTGATAAACCTCACATTTTATAAAGTGGACAGCTTTGTGGGTTTCTATGTAGAACTCTTTCAAATTATTTGTTAAATTTATTCCAGGTTTATGATATTTTATACTACAACTAGAGGCCTGGTGCACGAAATTACATGCACAGGTTGGCGGGAGGGGGGAGGTGCCCCTCAGCCTGGCCTGTGCCTTCTCACAATTTGGGACCCCTAGGTAGAGTCCCTAGGCCTGGCTGGTGATCAAGGCCTATTGGGGCTTTATTTCCCCTAACTGCTGGCAGCTGGCCTCGCCCCTATGGGTGCTTCTGCTTGCCATCTGTATGGTGCTGTCCCCCCTCCTCCACCACCGTCGCCTCCCTCTGTGGGCAACAGGTGTGGGGTGTGATCAGTTGCTGGCCTGGAACTCCCTCTGCAGGGTAATCATGGGGCAATGGTGGGGCCAACGACCAATTGCATCCCACCTGCCTTGGCTGGCCTGGTGCCAGTGCGTGTCATAGAGTGGTCATCCAGAAGGTCGTCTGGAGGGTTGTTCTGCTGTTTGGTCATTCAGTCAATTTGCATATTACACTTTTATTATTATAGATAAGTGGTACACATTTTTACCTTTTTGTGTTTGTTTTTAGCACACAGAATCAAATTATATTTTTTCAGTAATTTGCTTTATATTATTTCCAAACAAAAATAAATATATAGAGCATTGTAGCTCCTGTGTTTCTCTAGAGAAAACTATAGAGGTTTTCAAAATAATTATTTCAAATATTCTTTAAATCATTGCAAATTCTCTTCCACAAGGCATCAAATTCTAGTATTGTTGCTTATATAAATACTGTGTTATAGAAGAAAAATTAACAATAATATGCTATACAAGATACTTGACTTAGATACTATCTACTTATGTACAATAAAGCTGAAAGAAATTCAAGAAAAAAAATATTGTTGTTCTACTGTTCTTTAAAAATCAACCACTTAAAAAATTTATTTTTATTACCCTGCTGGTGTTACCCATTCGTTGAGCATTGACCTATGAACCAGGAGGTTATGGTTTGCAGGCTCAATCCCCAGTAGAGGGTGTGCAGGAAGAAGCCGGTGGATGATTCTCATCATTGATGTTTCTCTCCTCTCTTCCTCTCAAAAAAAAAAAAAAAAAAAAAATATATATATATATATATATATATATATATATATAGAGAGAGAGAGAGAGAGAGAGAGAGAGAGAGAGAGAGGTGAGATGAGATAAGAAAGATTAAAGGTGAGTATGTTGTCAAGGAAATATTTAAATGTTACTCTTTGTACATAAAACTTGAGATGCTTCTAAGACACTAAAAGGGAAATTCAAGTAGCTTAACACTCAGAAAAGTCTTGACAAGAGATAGGAATTTGGGAGTTATTGGCATATGGATGGTATTTAAATACAGGGGCATGAATGAGGTCGCTGGAGATAGATACATTTTCCATCAGTCCTTCCACATACTTTTTTTCTTCATTGTCAGTGTTTTCACACAGTTAACGCACCTATCACTCACTAATGTCATGCCAGTTCATCTAGGTGCCTAATTGATAATTACTACTGAATTTAACAGAATTGCTAGAGGATAGCTACAAAACAAGTTCAGTTAAAAGGCATTTGCTGAAATCTCTGAGCTGTAATAAAGATTACATGCTTACTGGTGTACTAATAAAGGTCTAGTTTTACTAAAATAATTTAATTTTCTTTCCCCAGAAAGAGTTTAATAAACATTTAGATTAAATTGGTAGCTTAAAGGACTCAGTATAATCAGGGTTGCAATAGGAAATGTAATTGTGTCTCTCAGGAGTAAAAGTGAATAGTGATCAGTCACCAGGAAGAAAAGAGAATGTATGTGTAAAGAAGGAGCGGTCCCTGGTACTGAGGTTAGGAGTTAGTATTTTAAAGTCAATGTTCACAGTACATTAGTGTGTATGGCATTTTTTTCTCTTACTTTGTTCTGGATGCATAAATGCATCGAATAGTAGGTGAGCAGAAGTGGATGATGGCTTTTCTTCCTTTTTTGGGGGTGGGGGGGGGAGGGAGAGGGGAGAAAAAACCATTTTGTAAACTAAATTTCCCTAAATCAGCTCCCAGTTGAACTAGATTGTAGTTGCTCATGAATGGGAATTTAGAGACAACTGTTCTATCAGTAGGTAAGTTATAACCTGCCCAGCACTAAAGATTTAGCATAATCGTGACATTCTAATTTTGATTCAGGGAAATTTGGAATGTGGAGTTTTGAATTAAACTGACAAATATTCATGCTACTTATTACCAATGACACAGTCTGCGTAAAGATGTGTAGGGCTGCGTTAGACTTCTTGGAAAACTTTAACAAGTCTTGAAAAGTTCTGGATGGTCTTGTTTCTGATGATCAGATGAAGCAGTTGTAAAGTCTTGTCTTGGGACCAAGGATAAGATGAGCTCTCAATAGACTTTCAGTTCTATGCAATAAAGATGGCAAAATAAAGTTTTATTTTAGCACTTTAAATGGTCCCTACAATCTATACCAATTTGAAATCCTATTTCCAACACCAAATGATAACAAACCTCAGGTGAATATTGTGACATTTCCTTTGAATGAGGTTAGTATTGTGAGATGGGGCCAAGGATGTCACTTTGCCACTCTTAGCTTTAAAATCAGTTGACAAAGCAAAGACATGCCTGATAAAACTGTAAGACATCTCTCCCATTGAAAAGAGAGTGTGTTTTGCCCTAGCCAATTTGACTCAGTGGATAGAGTGTCTGCCTGCAGATTGAAGGGTCCCAGGTTCAATTCCGGTCAAGGGCACATGCCTGGGTTGTGGGTTTGATCCCCAGTGGGGGGCATACAGGAGGCAGACAATCAATGATTCTCTCTCATCATTGATGTTCCTACCTGTTTTTCCCTCTCCCTTCCTCTCTGAAGTCAATAAAAATATATTTAAAAAGAAAAAGAAAAGAGAAACTGTGTTTTAAGGTTGAGGAAAATATATATATTGCTATGAAAAGAAAAATAATTAGACAGTTGTCCAACTTTGAGAAAAACCACATTGATTATCTGATTTTAAAAATGGAATGATTTGCTTGGCCGGTGTTGCTCAGTGGTTGAGGATCAACCTATGAACCAGGAGGTCACAGGTTTGATTCCTGGTCAGGGTATATGCCCGGGTTGCGGGCTCAATCCCTAATGTGGGGTGTGCAGGAGTCAGCCGATCAATGATTCTCTCTCATCATTGTTGTTTCTATCTCTCTATCCTTCTCCCTTCCTCTCTGAAATAAATACAAATATACTTTTAGAAAATGGAACGGTGTTTGTACAAGTTTCCATAATTTGATATAGACGTGCACACACACAACTTGAAATATTTTAAGTTAACTCTCCTTTTTACAAATAGGTATATGCTGTTCAATCATGATGTGTTCTTAGTGAAATGCTAATGTAAGAAGAAAGAAAGATTTGCCTAAGTGGCTTGCTTTAATAAAAATAATAAATTTCATATGGATGCTAATAGGGACCAGTTACTCTGTCTTCAAGATCATTTTCACTGCAGTAGAGATGCCTCAAAAATGGATTTTGACAAAGGGCATCCAATTAGATGAGTAAGAAACAAGCTCAAGTGAAAATATTGGTTTTAATGTGAATGAGCTCTGAGAAATTATGACTCTAATAAGCTTCAGATTTAATGACACTACTTTATCTCTAGTAAGCTTGTGTTAAAACAAGTCCCTTTTACTTTTTTTTTTTTTTTTGGCTTTATAAAATTTTATGCCTAGTGTAACCTAGTGACTTCCTGGGGAGGGTGACTCAAATAATTAAAAAATTGAAGCCCAGACTGTTTTAGTCATGGCCCAGGATCATCTATATTTTTTTCTTAATCCCTTTACCTTTTTTTACCCAACCCTGCCCCTCTGACAGTTGTCAGCCTGTTCTCTATCTATGAGTCTATTTTTATTTTGTTTCTTAGTTTATTTTGTTCATTAGATTCCACATATAAGTAAAACCATATGGTACTTGTTTTTCTCTGACTGGCTTCTTTCACTTAACTTATATTCATAACAAACTCAACTCAAGAAAGTATTAATTTATTCTGTTTTCCAAGGTCTTCTGCTTTGGAATTAGAGAAAAGGATAGTAGGCTATTTCTTAATTTTGCCTAAAAATGTGTGGATATGTGATCAAGTTTGAAAGTTTTCAATAAATTAACCTAAAAATATTTCACATTTACATAGCATTGGTTTAATCGTCTCTGTGACTTTAATACAAAACATATAGATGGTAAATAATAATATTTATGATCATAATAACCAATGCCATTCTTATGTTGGCATAAATAAAACAACTATTAACTATATAATCCTTTTACTAATAATAAAAAAGCCTGAATATCACATATTTACTTTAATATTTTTTTAAATTTTAAATATATATTTTTATTTTTATTGCAAATAGCAAGACAGTAATACAAAATATCCCATAAAGTTTTTTTTAACATTGTAATAAAAAGAAAATAATTTATATTAGCAATTATATTTACTAAATACAATTTAAATATATGAACCCTTTGAATCTTTTGTTATCTATTTATAATTCATAAAATATAACAGGGCATCTGTCGCTTTGTTTTGATTGGCTTATATTTGAGCTTTTCATTGTTGCCAATATTTGTTCCTGTGTAAGACAGGAAAATGTCCTCAAGAGCTTCTCCGCCTTTCAGGATTCCCAGAACTGACCATTTCTCTGTGTGTAGCTCTTTCATGCTTTGAAGGAGCATCTGTCAATTGCAATCTGACCTCAAGAAATTGGAGTACATGCTTCCTTTTTGATTTGCTGTATTACAAGGAGGCAGGCTGACTTGCCCTTGAGTAACAATTTGGAACTGGGCCATACATAAGACTTTTTTGAGTTAGCTTCTAGTTGTTCCCAAATTCTGATGAAACTGGCCAGTAGAATGGGAAATCATCAATTCTCTGTTTTTTCCTAATTTCAGATGGAATTAGAGGACTCTAGCAATTTATCAACAATTGCTCTACATGCAACAGAACAGTCTTGGTATTGTATGAAGTCTAAACAAAACTGTAATACAGAGTTCCTTCCCTAAAGATGTTTATACTTTAAGGGAGAAGAAGGGTGTTGAAGTATCTACACCGCAATGTGAATTAAACTATAGCTTTCTCACAATTCAGAACATGGCAATTTACCAAATGAACGGCAGTGAAAATAAAATCTATGAGCAGTGAAATTTCCAATGTACAATGTATCTTTCATTAAGTCCTATCCCCACACCAAAACATAAGAGATTTTTTTATTTATCCAGGTGAAATCTGAAAAGCCACTCCCTAGTACCTAGCATGGTGATCTGAAAGTTTTGGATAAGTATATTTGTGATAAATATATTGGGACTTACCTATACAGAGAGCCCTATGCAATCTGTACACTGAAGCAAGGAAACTGCTCCCAGAGGCTGGGAACGGGCTTTTCATCATGTCACCAACTCTTCACAACATCTCGGAAATTAGGGGTATTAACTCTACTTCACTGATGCAGTAATTGGAGGTTCAGAAGCTTTGTTGTTTCCTCCAGATACCAAGAAAAATAAGAACCCAGATAACTTAGACTTGAACACTGATGCTCATTCTATTGAAGCATTCGGTGCTGTTACCAAACATTTCTATTTAAATGTATAAGGGCCATTCAGTTGCTTTTTAGATGCTCTGATATACTGCATGTCTCTGGAAAGCCGGTCCACATAGCCTTCCATAGGGACTCCTTTGAGAGGCAGAACTAAGAGTAAACGTCTGCTCTTTGTAAAGCTGAGAGAGCAGCTAGAGAAGCTAGAGGACTCTCCCTCTTTGGCACCAATCTTTTTTCTATGCTGTTTTAGAGAAAACACTCTCCTGAGAAAGAAGATACAGTCTCAAAGAGGGTAGTGTTTTTTTCTTGATGGCGTATGAAGGAGCCTAGAATAACATGCAGATATTATGCGTTAATATTATTAAAGCCAGTGAACATACTAAACTTTGTTGCCCATTGCCCATCTCCTGAATCAAGGGGCACCCTGAGCATCTAAATGTTGGCCCATGTGGCCTCCTTCCTCCTTGCTGCCTGCCTGCTTGTATGCTTTCCCTTGTTCTCTTCCGTCTTTCGTTTACTCTTTTTGTTTTTCACTTCCTCACTCCTTTTTCTCTCTTTCTTTCCTTCCCTTATGCCTTTCATTTTATGCTCTCTCCTTTTATCTCCTTTTCTCCATTCTCTCTCTTTTCTTTTTGCCACTTTATTCCCCTTTAAGGTGACAATATCTTTTTTTTATTATGCACAGTCAACGAATTGTCTTTCTGAAGGTGCTTGTTTCTCTGCTATTCCTATTTTTTTCACTTCGACCACTTTTTATATGTATTTATGCATTTGTTTATTCACACTTATGAGTTTAATATATTACAAAGCAAACATTAAAAATCAATATTGAAGGAATACAGCACCAATGCTTGTCGTCAAGGCTATTTGGTAACTAAGTCAGGTTTTCTACTCTGTAAGGACCACTTGCCTATTGGTTGTCTTCCCCGCCCCAAATATATCCCCTTCCCTGGTAACAACCTATCCCCTCACGCTTTGTTATAAAACCTGATCCTCAGAGAATGGTCTGCTGGGGCTGCTTTTCAATGTTCCTGTGGTGGAACATTTGATGGAAGCAGCTGCATTCAAGTGAAAAGTTTCTGGTAAGGCACACAGGAATAAAATACAACTTAGAGCAATCACTTTCTCTACTCCGATTAGGCCAGGATTTGTTTTGTGTTGCTGATTGTTCTATAGTAAAAACTGCCATCAATGAACAATGCTTTCCATTCTTAGCACATTTAGAAATTATGTAAATTAAAAGAGGAGACAAGAATATTCTGATGCACTGGAGTATATCTCAGTGTAATGCCCACCGTTGTCCTATTTATCTCTGCAAACTATCAGTATCAGACACTTCCAATGGAGAGCACAGATTAAAAAGGCAAATGCGTCATAAGTAAGCTGGCTCATCCTTTCTGCAGATGACTGTCTAGCCTTTTGCTTTAGCTTTGTTTTTAGAAAAAGACATGTCTGGTGGAAGATAATATGGGCCTTGTAAGGGATGATGAATAGGAAATGCCTTCATTCATAATGGTAAGAGAGACTTGAAGTATTGACGCTTTAAAATTTCATTTGGCTTCTGAAATAAAGGATTTTTCTGTATTCCAATATAGAGCTATCAAAAACCCATGAAAACAGCATAGGAAAGAGATAGTGGCTCGAGATATGAACACATCCTTCCAGGCGTACATATTTCTTATAACATAAAATTTAATCTGTTTTAGGTAAAAGTATATTTTTGGTACTAGTTTAATCTTGCCATGTTTTGTCATTAAGTAAAGCATTAAAGACAAATATAATAAGAGCTATTGTGTGGCAAACAGTGTTCATTGCCTACCTGACAGTTATCATATTTCTCTGATATCTCTTTCTTCTTTAAATCTCTGCATGTAATGCCTGCGGTGCTGCAGCTATCTTGTGAGCATGAGGACAACTATTAGTAACGTTTGGTGTGGCAAAGTGAAAAGATAGAAAGCTCTAGAGACCTTAATGAGCTTCTGAATTACCCTTGGACCTGTTCCAACTGTATTTTACTTGGGCAAGACCAGATGCTGAACGACCCTTATTAGAGATGACGATTTTCCTAGTTTACTGTGAATTTGTTGTATACCTGTGATCCCAGAGAATAGTTTTATTTTTTGCAGCAGAAACATGAAACAAATGGTTGAATTTCGACAGTTAATACAGCAGTGACTTTTGAGGATGCATGCCACATTCCCTTCAGATCATGTTTTAGTTCTTTGTTGTTGTATAGAAATAATTCAAACTATTTGAACATCTCTGAGTTACCGGCAGAATCAAAATCCTGTTGCCTACACAAGGGTTCTCTATATCACATCCTCGTAGGAACCTCTACTCCTTCCCCGGCTCATTTTCCCATTTTCCCCCATCCTTCCTTCCCTGGATCACATTTTCTAATCCTGCATTCCTAATTTCCAGGAGAGCTTTCCAAATTATCTACCTCCACCAATGCTCTTAGATTATGCTTTTAGGTACACACCAAATAATACATCTTTCTCTTTATGCATCACACTAGATATGAGGGCTTTTCTGATAAGCCTTTGAAAATTGTACTCCAGCTCCTTCTTGTCCCCATCCCTTCTTCATCTCCTTTATAATAATTATCACCTGCTCATAATAAACTCATTGTTTATTATCGGCCTCTCTCATTAGAATATAAGCTCCATTAGATCAAGAAGTTTTATTTTTTTCCTAGTCATTTTATTTCTCTTGAATTGATACCTGACATTGAATAGTTTCTCAATACATAGTTGTCAAGGAAAATGAATGTACTATTTCAATAAACAATGCAAATTTGTGTACCAGTAAAGATTATGGTAAGAAATACATGGGATATTCAGAAAGATTTAAGTGAAGTGAGACTAATAGAACTATTTAGAAAGGGGTAGGCGGAGTTAGAGAAACCAACAAATGGTGGTGAGGAACCAAGGACAGAGCATACACATGCTCTCTTTCTCTAGAACTGAAGGACCAAAGCAAAGAAGAGTTGTAACTGGAGTCAAGGACAAGAGCCAGATGAATAGATCCATGACTGTAGGGTATGGACACTTTGCTAGCAAAAGTGTAACAAGAGGGGTGAGGGGAGAATAAATATACATCTCTCTTTTTTCCCTCTATAATCTCGTCTTGGTACCATCCATCAACCTAAAAGAATGGTCGGACATTGGAGAATAAGGAAATATAAATGATGCAGTGTGTAGAGGTCAGCCTCCTGGGGGAAAAAGCAAGGCAACGAAGTGAAGAAAATGGATCTGCTTAGAGAGAGAGAAAGGGGCAAATGGAACTAGACAGCACAGGGGTTAAGATTTGTGAAGTTATTAATGTGTCTTCCCATATTTCATTTTGACTCCATGTCCTTCTCCTCGGTTGTCTTGAGACCTATAACAAGGTCACAAGGAATAGTAAAAGGAATGAGCAAGGGATAAGAATCTATCCCAGAGATGGTGACATGCATTTCTTAAACAGCGGGAACACTGAAAGCAAGGAGCTTCCTTCTCATTCAATAGGGAACTCTGGGAGATAATACTGCTGCACCAAGGGCATAGGTGGTGTGGAACCTCCATTAATTTAAAACTAAGTGACATAACATCGTCAACCACTTTTTTAGGAGTGATGGGGGCATGAGAGTCCATCAAGATCTGGCTTAAAAGGTTGGCAGAAGGGGCAATGTGGACCTTATATCAAGGGCAGAATTGTTGACCACCAGGGCTGGGGCTATGGATGTCACTGCCAGACCTGTGGCCAAGCGAGAGTTACACTGGAGTCCAGTCAGCCAGAGAGGCCCTCCTGGAACAAGCTGACAGACAAAAACCACATGTTACATTAGTTGAAGTGACACCAAAAGAGGGCCCAGGGAGGGGCCAGTCACACATTAAAAGTCCTCAGTCCAGAGAACAGCACAGCACACCAAACTCAGTTTTGAGGCCCTCTTCCTTTGATGGCATGTGTAGAGTAAGCTTGTTCATAATGGCAGGCACCGCTTTGAAGTGTAGGGCAAAGCAGGAGGTCTGAAGCACTACATGTTTATCCCAAAGAAAGTAATCTCCTAAAAGTATATCTCCAATTACAAAACTAAACCAAGATGATAAGATTTGACGCGCCCCCATCAAAAAATTTAACTTTAATTCCATTTTATTCTTCTTACCGAGTGGTTGTATGGGATAAAAGAGGTACCAATGAGGATGATACTTTAAGGAATAAAGAATTATATTTTTCTGCATTTGAGTGTACTATGCCTAACTCCAGAAAAGCTAGAAATTCTATGTAGTGTTCCAGGTAATATATATTCTTTGAAGTACATGCATGTTCAAACTTATTCAGGCTCAGCTATGCATGAAGTTCACTCTTGTTTCTGTCAGATCATTGAGTTGACATTGATCTGATTTGATTACATTTAGATGGATGATATCAGCTCTCATATTGAGGAAGTAGACAATGCAAAGTAATTAGTCACAAAGCTCTTTTGTAAGCCTCCAATATAATGAACTCTGGGCAAATTAGCTCGTAAGCATAATATCTCCCACTCTAATTTGATTTCTGTGCTCCAGAATTAGGAAGGCCATCAGTAAGATCCGTTGTTGTTTTGCCCAATATAATTAGAGGGTCAGCAATTTGATCTTGCCTTGATGACAAAACAATTATCTGTGGCATCCCCTGACCATGTAGGGAAAATCAAACGTGTGCTTCCTAAGGTTTCTTCTCTAAGTAAGTACAGTTCAGCCCTGGTTTCGCAGGGATGGAATGAGCAAAATATGAATGTCAGAACTGAAGCTCAGTGTGAGGATAAAGAATAACCCAGGCAGGAGGAATCACAACCATAGCAATTGTGATTCTCTGCTCTCATTATTACCCTTCTGTCTCTGTCGGTATAAGCTATCAGGTTTTCCTTTCATCTCCAGTGAGTGTGGCCACTCGCTCTCTCCTCCCATCTGGCCTGTCTGCACTGTGATTTCCCTGACTGTCCTGGAGTGTGTCCGGTCATTTCACGGTTCCCCGTGACATCATTTACTTGAGAGTTTTTCAATGGAATTTCTCTAGCAAACTCTAAGAAAATAAAAATTAATACAGAATGATATAGCAGTTTAAACATTCACAGGTTTATAGTGCACAGAATTCTTAACTTAAAGCAAGATAAAGTCCCAATAAAGCTCTGCTTATGTGGTAAAATTGGCCAAGTATGAGAACCACCATCCATCCTCCCTGAAGAAGAGGATGCAAATTAAAAGACACTTAAAAAGAAAAAAAAAAAACACTAAAAATAGCCCCACAATGCCCAGCTGGTGTGGCTCAGTTGTTGACCCAAGAACCAAGAGGTCACTGGTTTGGTTCCTGTTGGGGCACATGCTTGGGTTGTGGGCTTCATCCCCAGTAGGGAGCGTACAGGAGGCAGCCAATCAATGTTTCTCTCTCATTGATGTTTCTATGTCTTTTTTTCTCTCCCTTACTCTTCCTCTCAAAAATCAATTAAATCATTTAAAACAACAACAACGAAACAATGCAGATGTTTAAGCCAATAATTCAATTCTCCAGTTACTGAGGGAACAAAGAAAATGTTCTTTGGACTCTGAACTACCTCAGTAAGAGTTAACGTGTATATTTTACTGACTATTACCACATTGTTTGCTTACAGTCAGCGTGCTTTATCTGTAAGGCCTGGAGGTTAGAAATGCGTTAGTATATTTTTAAAATGCAAATGGGTTTTGCCTGTGTTTTGCCTCAATTGAAAAACCCAAGGTTGGAAGAAAGCCTGAGTGCTGGATTATTATTACTCTTTTTAAACCAAGGCCTGACAATATTTTAGAAACTGCTTAGGGAAGGTTTGCCCTGCATCTCCAGAATTAAAGAGGTATCAGCTAAAACTCCCTTAATTGCCAGTTCTTGCAGCCCTCTTGTTTCATGCAAGTGAGTTGAAGGCCTTGGTTTCCTTGTCTGGTGGTTTCCCAGAAGGAAGTTCAGAGGTAACACTTTGCAGTATTATTAGAGATCATATCAGTTAGAACCAAGACAAGCTTCTGAGCATATATTTGACCACAGAAAGGCAACCATGGACAGTTTTGGGTTTTCCTTGTTGCCTACACGCATAATGGAAGGCATAGACTTAATCATCATTATTCATGTATAAGTTTCCTTGAGCTGGCCTTACAAATTTCTGCAAACCAGGTGGCTTAGAACAAGAAAAAATCATTGTCTCAGAGTTCTGGAAGCTCTGAGTCAAACATTTGGGTGTTAGCAGGGCCGTGTTCCTTCATGAAAACTCTAGGGAAAACCCTTCACTTATTCCTTGGTGGTTTTCCACAAGCCTGGCGCGCAGATGCCAGTGTCTGCCTCTGTTGCCACGTGATGTTCTCCCAGCATCTCTGTGTTTCTTATAAGGACACCAGTCATATTGGATTCAAGGCTTTCCCTACTGCACTGTGACTTCATCTTAGCTAGTTACACCTTCTTTCCAAACAAAGTCATCTTCTAAAGTACTGAAGATTAAGATTTCAACAAAACTTTTGAGAGGACACCATTCAAACGATAATAATTTCCCTAAGAGTAATTCTTTTCATGTTTAATTTATTTATTCAGGTTTAGATCACATTTTCTTCCTATTTCCTAAATTGCAATGGTTAGAGCAAATTATAGACAGGTATATTTATGTGTAGTTTAATATTTCCAGAACATATAATGATTTTAAATATATAGATATCTGAGAATCTCCTTTCCCGCATCCTTCCATTTTATTTATCTTTTGTCTTTCTTTGTCCTTTATAAAAGGGCAAACGATGCAAAAAATACATCACCAAATGATTGAATTTACCTGCAAATTGCTTCCAGGTGCTCATATCACTTACTCTCCATCTTTAAACAAATGAAAAAAAAAAATATTCAATGTCACCGAAGAGCAAAATCATGAGGAATTTAAATGGTTTTAATATTAGCTTTAGTTTCCATCTAAAATATTGCTTTCTTATACTTCTCCAGTTTGCATTTATTTATACTTAAAGTTTATACCGCTCGTATACTGTGAGACTCTTGTACATTCTGGAATTTCTAGTTGCCACTGAGCACATGGTTCACACTAAGTATTATAAAAGGGTTGATTGACTTTGATATATAGATTTCAAGTGCTTTAAATGCACTGGAGGGTGCCTAAACTATCATGACTTTAAAAAGATGTATTGGTAAAGAACAGATCAGAACAGAATAATTATAAATATACTAGTGGCCCATTGCATGAAGATTTGCGCAATAGGTCTTCCTCCCCCTGGCTGCTGGCACCAGTTTTCCTCCAGCACCCAGGACCCAGGCCTTTGCTCTAGCCGCAGCAGTGAGGGTTGGCTTCTCTGCTCTGGCTGCTCCCCGCCCCTCCACCCCCCCCCCATCTCCTAGAGCAGAAGCCAGGGCTGGCTGGAAGCCTGGGTCGCCCCCGGGGACCCAGGCCCCCAGACACTCCTTGAGCGGAGTACAGGGCCCGAGGGAAGCTTGGCTTCCTCCGTCGCCAGGAGCAACCCAAGCCTCCTGCTCACTCCAGCTCCATGGCCGCCGTCATCTTCAGTATTTGCTCTGTGCCTGCATATGCAAATTAACTTCCATCTTTATTGGGTTAATTTGCATAGTTGCTCTAATTGGCTGGTGGGTGTAGCAGAGTGATGGAGTGATGGTTAATTTGCATGTTTCTCTTTTATTAGTGTAGATAACATAGTTTATACTCTAAGTTCTATTTTCTTATTGTAGTTATAAATGGTACTTTAAAGGAGTTTGAAATGAATATAACAATCTTCAAAACTCAACATATGACTTGTAATTTGCTTCAGCTCTGCTGCTCATAGAAAATGCAAAGATAAATATGATAGCAGCTAAGGCATTGTCTAGGCACACAGACCAAAGAGTTTCTTTTTTGTTTTGTGTTTCACATTTCAGGAGATCACAACAAGAACAGAGGCAAAAATAAACCTGCTACAAATAAATTTGTACAACTCCAATGTCCCCTTAATTATATATGGGCTGTATGTTATGTGACAAAAATAATGTATCCATACATAGATTTGTATTGTCTGTATTTGGAGCCTTCACTAATTGACAGTGTTGTTTAGCTTCAGTCAAAATTAAGAAAAATTCTCAAATTAATGACATCTAAATTCATGAAATAGTATTGTTTCCCTTTTTTAAAATTCTCACTGAAGGATATATTTTTTTCTTTGATTTGAGAGAGAGAGAAAAGAAGACGGAGAGAGAGAGAGAGAGAGAGAGAGAGAGAGAGAGAGAGAGAGAGAGAGAGAGAGAAACATTAATGTGAGAGAGAAACATCAATAGGTTGCCTCACACATGCACCCTGATTGGAATCAAACCCCCAATCTGGCTATGGGCCCTGACTGGGAATTGAACTTATGACCCTTCAGTGGACCATGCTCTAACCATTGAAATACACTGGCTGGGGCTTTTTTCTATTTTAATAGAGTCTTTTAGTTCATTGATATTTAGCATGTTGGGTGATGTATTGAATTAAATAAATAATATTCATAGCCTTCAACTGCACGCCAGGATTTTTAAAGTTTTGTATAACTGAAATTCTACTTTATTAGATTTAACAAGAAGGGGATTTTCCAAAAATTTTTCAACCAGAAAATGGCAATACCAGCAAGAATGTCAGAAAAGAAAAAAAAATAATTAGAATGATTTTGCCTATCTCTTTCTCTACATGCTTTTTTGGACATCCCTCCCCTCTATTTTCTTTTTGTTTTGTTTTGCTTTGTTTTGTTTTGTTTCATTCTTTTTATACCTTGAAGATCTAGAAATTGTGGTGGTTATCATGATCTTTGAGAGTTGAAGTATGCATGCATCCTTCCTATTTAGCAAGGTTAAAGTGAAAAAGTTTCCCTCAGTCTGAGCCTGCACATGAAATTCTAGAGAAGAACTCTGATTTGTTCAGTTTATATGCCTGTCGCTTTGGCTGGCCATGGCAGACTCTAGGGTAATGAATATAATAATTTTACTCTCCTCTGTGCCCACTCTCACGTCAGAGGGTTTGAGGACTATGATTGTTATTTGAGTAGAACATCATGGATTCCAGTATTGAGCAAGCATCCCAAAGTGGAAGTGATGGGTGAAAAAGATGCTGTGTAAACACATACAATCTATTATCTTCTACAGAGAACTAATTGAATGGGTGAATAGTATCACAATTCTGAAAACATTAATTCACCCTTAAAATTGTAATGAATCAGAACTGGCAAAGCATTATCAATTTCAATGTGTTCAAGCACTTGTCATAGTTATGGTGAACACGTAACATACAGATGAAATAATTTGGACTTCAAGTGTTTATTCATTCACTCGCTCGCTCATTCGTTCATAGATTCATTCTTTTATACACACATGAGTTATGTTCTTCTGCCAGGAACATAAGAGTGGTCCTAATATGAGTTTAAATCATTTTTTATTTTGATTTTTTAAAAAACCTATAGAAAAGGTAGATTAATGCTGCAGTTAACAACCACATGTGCCTATATTTGCCAATATTAACACTTTAAAATAATTGTTAACATCCTTTCTCCCCCTCTCTCTGTCCCAATCTTTTGAAATTAAAATGAAAGAGTCATGATATTTTATCCCAAGCATCTCATGAAAATAAGGACATTTGCCCCAACACCTATTAAAAAGTAACATTAATTCAATAATACAATCTAATACAGTCCATATTCAGTTTTCACCAAAATTTCTTTATCATTATTTTAAAATCCAAGGTCCAAAGTTGAAATATTTGATTCATATTTGATATGTATGTTTCATTAGTTATTCTAAATCTCAGACAGAACCTCTACCTTTTTTGTAGGCATATACTTTTTTATGAAGTTTATGCAACTTAGAAAATATTCTACATTGTATAGTTATTCATTTCTTTCCTTATTACTAGATTTAGATTGCACACATTTGGAAAAGAATACTAGAAAGGTGATATTTGTACATTTTATTGCATCAGTTCTGGAAGTATGTAACATCCAGTTCCACAAAATTGGTAATGTTTAATTTGATTTCTTGGTTAAGGTAATTCCCAATAGAAATTATAAAAGTAGTCTCTTTTTCTTCTTGGAGGGTGGTATTGTGAATACTCAGTTCCTCAAAACCTTTCATCAGAATTGGATGGTTTTAGCATCCATCAATGATCCTTACCTGAGTCAATTATTACATTAGGGGATTACAAAAAGGCAATTTTTAAAATTCTATCATTTATTCTACATTTATTAGCTAGATTAATTTTTTACACAGGGAAGTTTGTCTTCTTTCTCTACTATTATTATTACATTATTATTTTTAATATCACTTTAGGTCCATTTATTTCTTTATTATTCCTTATTCACTTTATTGCTGAAATTTCCCCATCTTTGATTCATGAAAGTCCCATCATGCTGAGTCCTAATGCCTGTAATAAACATTTCTACTTTGACAATATCTTCAGGCACATGGGAAGTACCTATAGTGAATGAACTAATGCATGCTCTTGAAGAATCACAACTCATTTTAATGTTTAAACTCAAGATTCATGGAATCGAACTTGGAAAATATCATGTGCCCATGTTGCCATGGCATCTCAAGTTACCCTCAAAAATGTTTGATTCATGGACTAACTTTTTTCTAATTCTTAGTTAACTCGTTCGCTTATGAGAAACTTAGTGCTGATATTTAATTTAGTACTGATTTTTAATACTGATATAAACACACTGAATAAAATAAAATATAACACAAATGCCAGGAGGGCCCAAAATCTGGGGACAGGCAGTGAAAATGAATGATTAAATCATCAATTTTGAAACCTAGGGGCTCTTTACATATGGTTGACTACCTCATTGCAAGGGGTAGGCAATTTTTTTCAGTTTTCTTTAAGGCAGATATTCTACAATCACCATATGCTCAGTGATATTCTGCGATTTCATAATCTGTTCTACATTTCTTTAGCTCATTGTATTTGCCGCAGAGGGTGAGTTAAAAATGCACCTGCACAGTTTGATGTTTATAAAAATGGCAATTATGATGATGTACCACTGAAATAAAACTTTGCTGCATAGAAATTAAAGAGTGAAAACAATCATCTGCTAAAAACTATTATTTTGTCAAGCATTTTATTCATCAAAATTGCAATTAATTTCTTCCTCTCCATGGTCATTGTAGTTGAAACAAAGACCAGTAATCTCACATCTGGTTACAGATTTAGAAAGAGAACACTTCCTTCTTTCACAAAGCCCTGTAAGTACTCTGTTTACGTTGTTAAATGCGATAGTTAAAATTCACTGGTCTTCAATGTGTTATATTTACTGTGATTTAGGCTCTGAAAAATTTGCAATCCAAATATGGAAGAAGTGTTTGATTAAAAATAAATGTCTTAAAACAGCCTCTCTTGCCTCTCAGTTGCTTTGAAATGTCTGCTATATTATTAAGATTTTAAAAAATAATGCCAGTGTGTTGTTAGCACTCACTATACATTTCAAATGAAACAATGACTATTTTTAAACAGAAATAAAAATCCAGAGTTTGCAAGGGTTAGCACTTACCCTGTTATCTTGCTGGCAACCCAGCACTCCATTAGGAATGAATCACTTTACTATATAAGTTCTTTCGTGCTCTCTGTTTCTCTTCCTTTACCTGTTGCTTTTCTCATTCATGTCTTTCTCTCTCCTCTCCTCTAGCCACTACCCTAATGTCAATAGACAAAGAACAAGTCTTTGTATGTGACCCTCCCTCTCAGATAGTTTACAGTTTGGTTTTATGGTCATGATGGCTCCTTGACTCTCTGTTTCCTCTCATTATTCTCCAAGGAGGCAACTGGATTAGTGCACAATGGCTGCCATAAAAATGAAACCACACATTGGATAGTTTAAAAAACAGAAATGTTGCCTGGCCAGCTTGGCTCAGTGGTTGACTGTGGACCTATGAACCAGGAGGTCATGGTTCAATTCCAGGTCAGGGCACACGTCTTGGTTGTGAGCTCAATCCCCCATATGGGGCGTGCAGGAGGCAGCTGATCAATGATTCTCTCTCATCATTGAAGTTGTTCTCTCTCTCTCTCTCCCTTCCTCTCAGAAATCAATAAAAACCTATATTTTTTAAAAGCACAGAAATGTATTTTCTGACAGGTCTGCAGGTTAGAACTCCAAGATCCAGGCAGCCCAGCACTGGTTCCTCCGGGGCCTCGCTCCTTGGGTAGTGCATGACTCCCTTCTCTGTATGTTCTGATGTGGTCATCTTTCTGTGTGTGTCTGTGTCCGAATTTCACTTTTTGAGGAGTTGAACATATGAATAGTGGGGGACATATTTCAGCCCCTAAGAGCTATTTAAATTACCTACTATTAGTTCTCTTTATCCCCAGCTTTAACTAGAGGTCCTTTCTCTCATCTCTCCTTGGTATCTTGTTTCTATCATTCCTCAAAGACTGCTCACCAGCCAAAGCCGGTTTAGCTCAGCGGATAGAGCGTCGGCCTGCGGACTGAAGGGTCCCAGGTTCGATTCCGGTCAAGGGCATGTACCTGGGTTGCAGGCACTTCCCCAGTGGGGGGGGGGGGGGGGGATGTGCAGGAGGCAGCTGATCGATGTTTCTCTCTCATCGATGTTTCTAACTCTCTATCTCTCTCCCTTCCTCTCTGCAAAAAATCAATAAAATATATTTAAAAAAAAAAAAAGATTATGTAGTTTAAGAAAAAAAAAAAAAGGACTGCTCACCATGCGGAGGGGGATTGAAGAGCCAATTCCATATCCCCACACATCAAATTCAAAATACAAGGACTCAATTATGTCTTTAAGAACTTATTCAGTATATTTTCTTTGGCAAGCCCTGCTGTAGGTACTGAAGACCCAACAGTAAACAAGACAGGCAGTGTTCCTACTGGTGAGAACATTCAGTCATTTGAGGAAGAGACAAATACTGAAAGAAGAAATAAAAATACAGTGGGTAGATTTTAAAAAAGAGCTATGAAAGAAAATAATGGTGCTGTATCAAAAATAACCTTGCTTATGGAGGGGAATGCGAAAACTTTAGTTGCTCAGGGAGACTTTTCCGATAAGTGATCTTTGATCTAAAGTCTGAAAGATGAAGGAAGCTAACCACACCAAATATTGCAAAAGAACTTCACAAAAGGAGAGAGCAGCAAGAGCAAAGGTCTTGGTACACAAAAAGGGTTGGTGTGTTCAAGGACAGAAAGGTGAGTGTGGCTGGAACACAGAAAGCAGAGCGATGCCAAGGTGAAGTTAAACAGAAGGGCAGCTCTGGATCCTATAGGACCTTGCAACCTAGAGAAGTCTGGCCTCTAACCGAAAGTCTCTGCACTTTGGTTCCTACACACAACTTTTAGGTTCCTCATAGGCTGATGCTTTTCTCAGCACAGTTTTCCCTGGCTCCTTTCTAGATATTCATCATTGAACAGTATCCCCAAAAACCCCCAGAATTTAGTAACCCTTTTATTTCTGTATTCCTAATGAAAATTATGTTCTTAAGCTGAATACCATCACTGTTGTCAAATTTTCTAGTGTGCTGTTTAGCTTTATCTGTCCATGTCACCCACCATATTCTGTTCATCTGTTTTGTGATAATTTGTAATAAATATCAGAAATTATTTCACAAATTAATTAATTACAACATTTACTAATATTGACTCTATTCTAGACACATTTTTGAAAACTCAAAATCCAGAGTTGAATATGTGATACTTTCCCTCTTACAGAGTTTACAGTAGGCAGAGGACAACTACACATTAAAAATCAAAGCAAAACAAAACTTATAATGATGAATATGATCGAAGGGTTTTTCCCCACAGGAAAAAAATATGTCTAAGCAAGTTAGGGGTTCAGAATAGAAGTCAAGGAAGCTGGTTAGTATGCCTCCGTTTCAAATATATATATATATTGAGGATATATATATATATATATATATATATATATATATATATATATATATATAAATTAGTTAGCCAAGTAAGAAAGAGAAGGGAAAGAGGGAAAGTCTTAGGGTCTTGGGTGTAAAATATAATGGACTACACAATGTACCTGAGTTATTTTCTTTAGTTCATTGTATAACCACAAATACCAGTTTTATGGTGCCATATTGCATGGACTGTCATGGGCCAACCTCAATATGCTTCATGAAACTATTACACAGACCTTTATGATTTATTACATTGAACATCAAAAGGCAGTTCTGCTACTTATAATATAGATTGGCTTCAACAAAGACTCAAAATAATAGTGGTGTCTGGGATGTATTTCTGCTAGTAACAATCATCAGGTAAGCATTGTGGTCTAATCTGTAACACTGTAGTGTAGACAACTAGACTCCTGTATTGTAGCTGGGCCATCACTAGAGTATTGTCTTCATCCATGTGGATCAGCATGGCCCAACACCTTATGTGCATGTTCACCAGCAGGCAGGGGAAAGGTGATGGGAAGAGCACATCTCTTCTCTTTCAGGGTTGAAAATATCAGAAGTGGCAAGCATCACTTTTCATTCCATTTGCCAAATCTGAGTCATATGACCAAACATAAGTATCAGAAAACTGAGAAAGAGTCTTTACGCAGAATGGCCAAGTGCTAAATGAAGTGGTTCAGAATGAAGATTGCAAATGAGCAGAACTCTATTGCTGCAGCACACTGTAAAGAGTACTATAGAGGGCTGGGTTTGAATCCTTCCATCTGAGACTGTGGGCAAGTTATTAATAATTGTAGATCCTTGGTATTATCTCCAAATGATATAATATCACTTACATTTATGATTGCTCTTAAACATGAAGAAAACATAACAGAGATCCTGTCAGTTGGCAAGCCCTTGGTAAATACTAGTTACTCTGATTATTTTAAATTAAAAATAGCAGTGTTGATGCCAGAGATCATATATTTATCTTTTCTGGCCTTGAATCCCTTTGCCCAATTTCATTGGCTACTATTGGTTCACTGTATATATAAGAAAAGTCAGGGGAGGGTGAAGTGTTCTGTAGACCTATAATTTGGTCTCAGTCTTTTAGTTAACCTATTTGTATGCATTATGAACTTCCTAAGGGTTTCTAGGTTTTTGTTCTTTTTCCTTTGGTGGGACAGAAAGGATAGAATGGGCTGGAGTTGGGTATTTCCTTCCTCCAGGGCAGTTAGGATCTTATCAAAATCCTAGTAAGTCAGTCTCAGGTTAATTAGTTTTGCCAGAAGGCAGGCCTTATTAGGAAGAAAGAAATGCGCTGGTATGTTTCAAAATGGCTCCCTTTCACCTTCCTCTGCCAGAAGTATGAGAGGATTTTTATTGGATATTTCCCTTGAGAACCTGGTCAAGTTCCTGGAAGTTAGCTCTCAGACTTGTCTACTCTGAGCTTCTAGCAATTCATCAATTAGAGTTTATATTTTCCAACTTCCTGTTTTCTGAGGTCATTTCCTCCAGCGAGTCTCTATTCAGGTAAGCCACAATTCCCTGTATTCCCGTCTGTCTCTTCAATCTTGAGAGCCATGTCTTCTCCTGATTTTTCAGTCTGTTCAGCTTTTTGTTTGTTATTAGAACAGAGTGCTACTTCAAGACTCATTACATGAGGAATGAGAAACCAAAATATTTACATGGCAGTACTTTGGGATGTAGAAGAAAGGAAGCTGTGAGCCTATGGAACTCCCAACTTGGTAAATGTAACCCTACCCACAGAGCTAAATTCATATACTGGGTTTATTATTTAAGTCATTATTTTTCTACTTCCTGGTTGTAAACTTTGACTAGGAGTCACTGCTGCCTAACTACAAAACTGTAAATCAATCTTGTGTCATTGTAAGAAGGTTTGACTGACTTATATAAGTAAGAAATCACTGGTAGTTAGTGCAGTCATTAACACTCATGGGCCTAACAATTTCGCTGGCCTCCTAAATGTGGAAAAAACTTTTATGGAGAAGCACTCTTATGGAGAATTTTCTTCCTTCCTTCCTTCCTTCCTTCCTTCCTTCCTTCCTTCCTTCCTTCCTTCCTTCCTTCCTTCCTTCCTTCCTCCTTCCCTCCCTCCCTCCCTCCCTCCCTCCCTCCCTCCCTCCCTCCCTTCCTTCCTTCCTTCCTTCCTTCCTTCCTTCCTTCCTTCCTTCCTTTCTTTCTCCTTCCTTCCTTCCCTCCCTCCCTTGCTCCCTCCCTCCCTCTTTTTTCTCTTTCTTTCTTTCTTTCTTTCTTTCTTTCTTTCTTTCTTTCTTTCTTTCTTTCTTTCTTTCTTTCTTTTTTTCTGTTAGTTCTATTCCTTTCTCCTCTCAACTTCTATTATATGGGCTCTGAGATTGGACTATCATTCTCTGAAATCCACTTTTTTAAAAAATTCTTACCTGAGGATATTTTTCCATTGATTTTTAGAAAAAGTGGAAGAGAGATGAAAAGACAGAGAGAAATATTGATATGAGAGAAACACATCTATTGACTGCCTCCTGCATGCAGAAGGGCCCTGGGCAGGGAGGACCCTGCAACTGAGTTATGTGCCCTTGACCGGAATCAAACCTGGCACCCTTCCATCCACAGGCCGACACTCTATCCACTGAGACAAACCAGCTATGGCTAAAATCCATTTTTTAAGTTAGGTAGAAATACTTTTGTAATCACCTCATTTGGATATATATGAGATAGTGTTTCCCTCTGAAGAAATTCTTTACATATCAATGAGAATATCTTAACCTCTCTCTTTTCCCCCTCAGGACTAAGTAGATGACATATGTACATATGCAAGATTATTCTTATCTAAGACTCATTATCTTTTTCTTAATGCTTGGGAATTATGATCCTAATGGCTTTCTTGCTGCACTTTAATGAATGATTTTTCATGTTCTACCTGTTTCTGTCCAATTCTTTATAAAGAGAAAAAGTATTTAAGGACAGCCTTAGATAAACGTGTAGTGGTTCTCCATTAGCAGAGATTGGCAGCGTGAAGTACTCTAGTTTAAGAATATTATACCTATTAGCCAAAGGGCACCACTCAAGCTAATGGAGTCTTCATTTCCTGTAATCACTATTCTACCCTTTGCATATAAGCAAAGGACAAGTACCAAAGAATTACTTTAGAGAGAGAAAAATGGTTAAGAAAAAATGAAAGTAGAATAATCTTTGCAGATATATCTGGATATGTAATACTTTTGATATCCCCTCAATATTATCTCTCTCAGCACCTTTTGCTTTTTTTTCTGTTTCACATTAAGATGCTTATGCACTTTAAGGAAACTTAACTTCAGAAGTAGATGTTTTTTTCATGTAAGCCAAAAGTACACAAATGAAAAGCGATCTAAATAAAACTTAAGAATATTTTTTGTTCTTTCTGCTGTTTGAGAAATAAGAAACCTTTATCAAAACACATAAAAGTGAACTTAGAGAAAGGAAATTATAATAGACTAAACATATTTTACTTGACAGAAGCCTATTTTAAATGTCATAAAACTGCCAGAGAAGCAATTTGCAGAAGTCACTCAAAAATTTGCCTGAGAAATGCAACCGATTACAAATACAAAAGCGTCAGACTTAATATTTATTATCAAGTTTACAGTTTATTAATCACTGTCAAATATAGTATCAATCTATGTTTAGTTAGTCCATTTCAGACCTGAAAAAAGTCAGACTTATAAAAGTTCAATCTGACAAAAATTATATGCCAATGATATGAGTTGGAAGATATAAATGTGACAACTTTCCCTTGTTACATATTATAATTTTAGTATAGTTAAAAAGTCTTTGTATTTTATTTTTGTTAATTTTTAATATTCCTCATACATTTAGAAAAATTTTGCAATTTCCATGTGAAATGCATTAAAATAATTATTCTGAAATATGTTTGATTAAAAATATGTTCATAAAATAGTTTTGTAAAATGTTTTTCCTGAAGCAAGTTTTAAAAGTTGTAGCTCAGCTAGGGGGTCTTTATCATCAGATGCTACTTGTGGAATTCTTCTTGGGGTTAGGGAGAAAGGATTCTTTGATTTGCTTTTGGTTATTGAGAGAATAAACATTAGCTATTATTTAGTCTTCACAAGATAGAAATTTACTCCAAAGTTTTATTTATTTACTAGAGGCCTAGCTCTTACACAATCATGCCTGAGTAGCTCGCTTCCACTTGCCTCAGCTGGCCAGCCCGCCCTCTGCTGTTCGTAGCTCTCTGCTGCTAATAGCTCGCACACTGCCCCGCCCACTGCGAGAGCTGCTGCTTGTTTGGTCGTGACGGCATTACAGCATGATGGCCACAGGCCTTTTATATAAGAGATATTTTACCATTTTATTTTGCCCAGTGAAGTAGGAAATAGAGAGGTTCTATGATGAAACATACTAAATTAGTTCAGAAGAAACTAGGCCAAAGATCAGACAGAAGCAAGGGATCACCTCATCAAATGAGTGCAATGAGCACATGAGGCCAAAAAAACATAAATTTTGAATCACTTTCCTAATTCCCCCAAATATCATGCCTTTCTCCTGATTTTTAATTCTTCATTCTGCTGACATGTTCCAGGCTACGTATAGTTATAGTTATAAGAAAAAGGTCACTCTTTTCAAATAAGTGTATATGTGTATATATATATATATATATATATGTATGTTTTCATTTATTTTCAGCCCAATATCCTAAAAGTTGATCACTAATTGCTCAATATTACTTGGCATTTAATTATACAAAACCACAGGGCCATGCATCCATTTCAGAAGAGAAAAAAGAATTGAAAGTGTGCATTCAAAAAATACAGAAATGTTTTATTCAAATTCTAGGCATGAAAACAGTGTATTGGTAGGTAATAACTTAGTTAAAAATATTATAAATTATACCTACATTTTTGTGATCTTAAAATTTTCCTATAATTATCATTTAAACCATGTTCATTGTCAAACATCCTTTTTACACTTTTTTTTAAGAGCTTGTAATATTTTCCCAAAAGGGAAAGGTCAGGAAAAACTATACTTAAATGTGGTTTCTAAGTAAATATATTCATTTTAAATGAGAAAATGAAACTATTTTGAAATGAGGCAACTACCCTCACTTATCAGTAGCTTTACTTAAATGGCCACATCCCTGAAGAGGAAACCAAAGGGAGGCAAAACTAGACTCAGAAAACATTACCATGTCATTTGTGGAAGAAATTGTGTTTTGGGTGGTTTGTTTGTTTTGTTTTGTCTTATTGAGTCCATTGGGGTGACATTTGTTAGCAAACCTATACAGTTTTCAAGTGTACAACTCAACCAAACCTCATCTGCACACTGCATTGTGTCCCCATCACCCAAGGCAAAGTCTCTTTCTGGTCCCATTTATCCCCCCTTTGCCCTCATCCACCTAACAACTAGGTCAAGAGTAACTTTGCCTTATTCTCCCTCTTAAACTCTGAGAGTGAACTAAGTCCTAATTAATCATTTTCTATATATGGTAACTTGTGACTGATGATGTATAACTTTTGTGACCATACATTCTGTCTGAGCTTCATCTTATTTGTCTTTGCATTAATTTTTATTTCAAGTATTTGCTTGAACTTAAACATGAGAAGATATTTTGTGCTATTGAGGCCAATGCTTCATTGCTACTTTATTGCATAAAGCATTATAATTCCTTACTGTACTAGGGAAATCATTGGCTTTGCACAAGACAAAACTTATGTGAAAATCCCACCTCTAATTTTTTCTAACCCTATATAATAAAAGGCTAACATGCAAATTGTCCCCTTGGGAATTTGACTGACCGAAAGTTCAACTGCCCACTATGATGTGTGCTGACCACCAAGGGGTGGCGCAGAATGAAAGAAGGCCCTGGCCAGCAGCTGGAAGCCAGCAGCCTGGGGAAGGCCTTGATCACTGGCCAGGGTTGGGGACCCTACCCGTGCATGAATTTTGTGCACTGGGCCTCTAGTGTAAATATGTAAGCAATTGATTTACTCTCTCTGTGTATTCTGTTTTCTTACCTATAAACTAAGAGCCCAGCATGCGATTTGAAATCACATGGTGCTACCCTGCCTTGACACCTGTACCTCTACACACAGAGCTCCAGCTTGCCTGGCCCAGCCCCCAAGACCCCTGGCCTTCTCTGGCCACTTCAAACCCCACCCTCAGTCCCTCGAGTCACATAGGGCTGGTCCCGCCTTCTCTGGCTGTCTCCCAGCTTCTGCCCCATCTCCAGAGCAATGCGGTGGCTCTGCCCCATCATGGCACTGGAGGAGAGTGTGGAAGCCTCCTGCCTGCTGGGCTGTGCTCCTTCCCCTGGCAGGTGGGCCGCGGGGCACTCAGTGTGTGAGCAGTGGGTGGCAAAGGACTGGTAGGGGAGTGCTATGTGCTCTCACCCCTGCCCTCCTCAGCACAGGATGGTCCCACCTCCTCCGGGCGCTTCCCCACTTCCATCCTATCTCCAGAGCAATACCCCAGCTAATATGCTAATGACCTGGTCATTACCGTTACAGCGTATCAACCATTAGCATATTAGCTCTTTATTAGTATAGATAGGACTATAATATTGCCTTTACTCTTTAGTTAGGAGTATTCAATAAGATAAACATGGGAAATTTGTGCTTCTCCTACTTTGACACAGAGCATGTAATAGAAAGTCTGACTTTTCCATTCTTTCTATTTTCTTTCCTTCAACCCCTCCTTTTCCCTTATTTCTGTGATAAAGCTTCATTCATTCCTGGGATTAAACAATTTTCTTGAACACATAGTCCCCAAAGTCCAATCACTCTTTGGTCTCTGCCATCCTCAAATAATTAAGGGGATTTTTACTCTTTCCTACAATTATGAATTGAGCAGATGGAGATTTACTTATTGATTGATCCCAGCAATGTGAGCCAGGACAGCTGAGGGTGGGGTCTGGCAGATAAATATACATAAATATATGTTTCACTTAGACAGTTAATTGGGAGAAAACAGGCGACATTCAAATCAGTTCTTCTCTTCAATTTTGATAAGGAGTTAGCCAAATAAAATGTGCTTGCCTCATTATAATATGGGAGTCCAACAGTGACCACACAATTTGGGTAGAAAACTGACCAGGATTCCTTCTAACACATTTGTTTTACATTAACAGCATGTACAATGTGTCTTATGTACCATTTTTTTATTTAATATCTGATAATACTCTTGTTTTATAAAGACGTAAATTCGGCTTAAAGAAGTTTGACTATGTTTTGTCCAAAAATATGAATGGCAGAGTTGAAATTTGAATGAATGGCTTTCTACAAAGCATATAAAATCATGATGGGTCAATGGTGATCACTGGTCTTTGAAAGAAATGATCCCTATTGCTTTTCATTACCTTTGATTCAAAGTACTTGGCGAAATTGAAAAGTCTTTTAAAATTTCCAATTGCTAAAAGCCTGGAATTGTTTTCTGAAATATCAAAATGATTTCTTCTTTTTTATTTTTTTGCTTTAGTTCACATGTTCTTTTTCACTTATTACTATATGAATGCATAGGAACTTAATCAAATTTCCTAGAGTTGAAGAAGAAAAAAATATCCATCATATTTTGATCTCTGTGGATAATATTTGACAAGTAGAAGTAGTATACAATGATATTAGTGAATGCTTGGCTTTCACATTTCATCTTTTTGTTGATATAAATTGTCATGGAAAGAAACTTTGTATTATATTTGTTATGATCATGAAGAGAACAAAATAAATAAAAAATAGTATTGCAGGGCTGGGAATAAGACAAATATGAGATTTTGCTTTAAAAATGCTGTTTGTGATGGATTGATTTCTTGTCTTCTCTATTGTCAAAGTTGTTAAGCTGAAAGGCTTTGAGGCAAGAGGTAAAGAGAATACAAATGCATTAGAACCTAGTTAGAGTATGACATTATATAAATTTTGTATGACACAGGTTAAATCATATATTTTTTAATAAAACTACATAAAGAAGATATCTGATCAATGAAAGTATTATTATATCTTATTTTTTGACTTATTAAGGTATCTCCTTGTGATGAAGGTTTCATGCTCTCTGTTCTATAATTTCCAACAAACATTCAAAGTAATTAAAGTGCTAGTTATATTATATCACTTTATGCTTTCCTTTGTACAATCTCCAAAATAAGGTTTCTCAACCTTGATACTCTTGACATTGATGCAACATAATTCTTTGTTATGGGGAATTCTCCTGTGTATTCTAGAATAGTTAGCAATATTCCTGCTTCAAAGGTGACTCATCAAAATATTTAATTTGTATCTCCAATAAGATAATGAAATTTAACATTATCCATATAAATGATATGACAATGAATAAAAATATGAAAAGACAATGAACAATATCTAAATGAATAAATGAGAAGCTTTGTAACTTCTTCAGTTAGCAGTACCTTCTCTATCTTCTTGGCGCACCATGTGCTAACTAACAAGTGGCCTCCAATTGGTTATATGTTTCTTGAGAGCAGAACCATGACTTTGTTATAGGCACCTCTCACCAACACCAGAGAGGTGTTACCGGAGAGGACAGCCCCCTAAGCCGTGGAAGAGGGCTGTCCCCAGCCTCGATCCTTGTCTTCTCATTTAAATGAATGTTATGAGAGACCTTGACTGCATTGTGACAAGCCCATTTATTAAAACAATTAAAGCATGCATCTTTATTGAAAAAAGCAAAGTAAGCAAATCTATACATCTGGGGTATGAAGCACAGACAGACAGGCTCTCAGCTAATCTGAAGAGCCAGTTGTGGGGGGTCTGAGGTGTTTTATACCATCCTGTCTATAGGCTTCAAAATTCCTCTGCTGACTCTTTTGGTACAGATTAATTCTCAAGCCCCCCCTTCCCCCCCTTTTTTTAAAAAAATTTTGTTGTGGCCTTCCCAGAATTCATGAAAAGCACCTGGCAACTTTACCTTGCCAAGCCTTGGGGTTGCTGGCGTCTCTGCTTAGGGAGTAAAACGGCCCTATTTTTTCTTTTCTCTTCCCCCCTCCCTTTCTGCATTCTCTTATCAGGGAAGTTTTTTTTTTTTAATCATTTGCTCCGCATCGCGTCCTTGGCTGGAGAAGATAATGGTTTGTTAGTTACAAGCTGGCGGCAAATATCCCACACTGTTTGGCCTTGTTTTAACTTTCCTGTCTCAGTTTCCCTATTTCTCCTGCCCTGGAATCCTGTCACATTCTGCCCCTACAAGGTAAACATCTGTGTGGTTTGGAGGTCGGCCCTGCAGTTATGTCTGTACTTTCTTCATCTTCCACCCCTTATCCTGTCTGCCTAACGCTGTTTCTAACTCTTCATCCGCAGATGGGCAGCTTTTCCACAGTCTTGGCACAAGTAGGCCACCAGTAAATATTTATCTATTGACTATGTGGTGAATGCATTGGGTATGGATTGCTTTGTTCGTAAATCTTGACTGATTTATTTAATAAACACTTGCCGTTTATTTTGTAATCATCAAGTAGTATTATAGGCACTAGGATTTTATTGTTATGCATGTTTTACCTTTGTCTTCTCTTCTCTTATGATGTATTAGAAAAAGCTACAACAGTAAGAGCAGCCGTGCACACCCTACCCCTCCAAAAAGGAAAAAAAAAAAAAAAAGAATTAAAAAAATCGGTAATGTTAATGGATGGAACTTCATTGTTTGAGCTTTACTTTTCTTTAATTTGAAAGCCTGCTACTCAATCAATGAAATTAATGGTGGGGAAATTGAGAATCAATGAAAGAAAACGGGTTCTTTGCATTGTGTGTAGTGAGGGATAGAATTCTCTGACACAGATGAAATCAAGTCAAATAATGTGCTTGAATATGAAAACAGAAGAGATAACTTTATCTTTATTCGCAGCACTTGTAGTTATTACTCAGTTGCTCAAAAAAGGGAGCTTCATCTTTTGCTTCTAGGCATTTTGATACATGGATCGTCTGCAAAGATAAATGTGTGATATTTTCATCTGTGGGGTTTACTTTTCAGTGTTGGGTTGATGTATGGGATTGGTCCTCAAACTTCCAGAAAAGCTAGAGATCCGATACCTAAACTGAGCCTGTGTGGCCAATAGTGATCCATATCACATTCTTTAAGACCTTTAAAAATAAGCAAAGAAACAGTTGTTGAAGTCAAAATTGAATTGAAAGATAGAACTTGGCTTGATAATGCATTACTTTCTGGAGAATAACACTGGATTAACAGAAAAACAGGAAAAATGTTTAATGAGGATTGATTTTTGTCCTAGAAACACTTTAAGTGGCCTTTATCCTAATGCTTCCAGGAAATAATAGAGGAAAATGCTAGTTGAGAGCACACTATTTATTGGCAGATATTACATCCTCTATGTATTGGTAGAATATATTAATATTCAAAACAATGTACGACATTGTTTTGTCATATTTACTTAAGATAACGATAACTAAAGGAAGGTGATTAGCATGAAACCAGTAAATAAACTCATGTCACTCTGATAGTATGTGTTTATGTTTAAGCCTCACAACACTATTTTGTCAAAGAGAAAATTGAAGCTCATGATCGATAAACAACTTAGCTATGGCCCGACACAGTAAAGGAGGAGCGGAGGAGACCTTGTAAATCTCTGTAACTCTCGGATAGAATGAGGATTGCCTTCTTATCTTCTACTAAGAAGCTGCCCTGGGCCATTACTTTACCACAAGATGATTTAATTTGAACTCTTCAAGTGTGCTTTTAATAGAAAAGCCTATTCAAAAACAGGAAATCATTATTTTGCTGTTAAGATTTAATTTAAATATTATCCTGCAAACATTCTGATATTATTTGCTATAAACAGAATTCCACACGAGCATCCATTTACATTGCATCTCACTGCACATCTCAGCGCCCGAAGGCTTTATGCAGAGCAGTTTCAGCATCCAGAACCAGGAGACTGGGGACCCTAGGAGAGACAAAGACATGTCGGCTAGCAAATAGATTACACATGGGATGGGAGAAATAGTTGAAGGGAATTATCAATAGACCACTTTCCTAGTTTTATGTAATGAATAGGTACAAATTAGTCAAAGCCTCAAGAAAAATATCCAGAAATAGCTAGTTCTATAGAATGTGTAGCTTGACTTCATTGCTATAGCTATGTGAGGTGTATTTATTCAAACAACAACTATTTATTGCCATGCACTGTTTCAGAGACAGAAATGGACTCTCCGGTCTGAGTTTCCCTATTTCTCCTGCCCTGGAATCCTGTAACATTCTGCAATTGCAAGAAAAGCATCCTTGCAGTTTGGAGTTCCTACCCTCATGACACTTGTGGTCTTCTTGAAGAGGCCAAATTTTATTTTTTCCCAAAGAATCGCATAACCAAAAATACACAAATGTAAACTATGTTTAATTTTAAGAAAAAGAAGATGCAAAGATGGCCTGTAGCAGGTAACCCCTAATCTGAGGAGCCTGAAAGTGCTTTCCAGGAAAATGTGTTTTGAGTGGAGAGGTGAAGAGTTTGTATAGAAAGTGGGTCAGGGCTCAGTGACTGAGCGTAGATCTATGAACCAGGAGGTCCTGGTTCAATGCTCGGTCAGGGCACATGCCCGGGTTGCAGGCTTCAGGTAGCCAAGCAATGATTCTCTCTCATCATTGATGTTTCTATATCTCTCTCCCTCTCCCTTCCTCTCTGACATCAATAAAAATCTATTTATTTTAAAAAGAAACTGAGTATGGGAAAAGGATAGGGCAGTACATTTAAAGCAGAATGAAAACAAATTTAAAGGAGATGAAAGAAAATGAAAAAAAAATGTTAGAGGCCACTGAAAAATGTAGATGCTAGAGAAAGAAGCTGTAACTGAGACTTCCCTTGTTGCCAAAGCAATCTCCATATTTCAATCTCATCCAAGAATACATATTTACTTCTTGTTATATAACATGAGTGCTGCAGGTTGGTTGTAAATCTACGGGGTTCGACTCAGTTGTCATGGGCTGTCCTGGGATCAGTCTGGGTTTGACTTGGTTCTACACAGCTTCCCATTTTGGTACACAGCCATCGGGCTATTCTCATGGAGGGAAAATACACTCTACTTACAGAACAGCATGGTAAAGGGGAAGAGCAATAAGCAATTGTGAACAAATGACACAATCTACCACTGGCGCCTTTGCTATTTCAAATAGTTGCTTTCCTTCCTGTGAGCAGGTTGCACCCATAGATTACCTGAACACCCAGGAAGTTCAATCACAAATCTGACTCAAAGTATAGGAACTCATGATTAACCCAAAGTTGATATTGAGTCCCTTTTGATCAAGGAATCTATATACCAAAATTATAAGTTATCCAGAGATGTATGGCCTAAAAGTGCCCAACATACAGGAATGTAGTGGTGGACAGGGACAACAGTGTGGTGATTACTGGGGTAATGGGGGTGACGGGAGGTGGAGGAGGGTATGGGGGGATAAGTGGTGATGGAAAGAGACTTTACTTGGGGTGGTGAACACACAATACAGTGTACAGATGATGTGTTGTAGAATTGTGCACCTGATACTATATAATTTTATTAACCAATGTCACCCCAATAAATTCAATAAAGATGTTTAAAATGGCCAATTTTATGGGTGTTTTACTGCAATAAAAAATATGTCTTGCTCTGATAAAAAGGTAAAAAAAGAAATGTAGTGGTGGAATGGAAACAACAGCCCCTGAGGATATTTCCACTTGAAAAGGGAAGAAAGGAGGAGAGCAGAATAGTCATTGGTCCTAATTATTTTTGAAATCATTCAAGCAAATGTGTAATGTCCCTTTATTCGCATAACAAGGAACTTTCCTCTACCAAAATTGCTTTAACTTCCTTAAAAAAAAAAATGAACTACTTGATTCCAGTCAGTTCTGTATGCCAAAAGCAATATCAACAATTCCCCTTAACTATATTCCTCTCTCTAAGACTTAATAAAAGGTGCTTTGAACTTTTAAACTTCCATACAGCCATATGCTTAATCTCTTTTTTTACTCATTTTGTCTAACAATTAAAATTTATTGGGGACCAAACTAATGCAACCAGACCTTAATGTGGTCTTTGCCCAGAGTCTGAGTCTTAATTTGAGAATCTTTTTAGAAAATGCAGATAAGAAAAGAGGAAAATAATAGCTGACATATAAATCTGTGTAATATGAATTAGAAATAAATGTTTTTGTAACCAATTGAGATTTTGAGGTTGGTCATTATACAATATAACTTAGCAAAAGTTAACTAATATAGAAATTGTAACCTAAAAGTAGAGGTTGTCATAACATAAAATAAAAAATACATGTGACAGTGGCTTTAAGGCTAGGTGGCAGGTGACAAATAAACTTAATAAGGATGAAAAATGCTGGCCAGAATTGCAGTAATAAAATATTTGGCACAACTGTCGTAATTGATAAACTAGAAAGAAAAAAAAATGTACCAAATGCATTTGTGTCTTTGAGAGATGCATTGTAGGTGCACTTGAATATATTAGTTTAGAATATAATTGGGCTTTTAATAAGCAGAGATGAGAGAGAAAAGAAAGGAACCATAATTTCCAGTGGGAAGGATGTTTCAGTGTTAAATAACTTTTTAAATTTATTCTAGAGAGAGAGAGGAAGAGAGTGGGATTGAGAGATAGAAATATCAATGAGAGAGAAACATTGGTTGCTTCCCACACACCGCCCTACTGGGGATTGAGCCAGCCACCCAGGCAGGTGTCCTGACCAAGAATTGAACCAGCAACTTGGATTCGCAGGATGATGCTCAATCACTGTGCCACACCATCTGGGCTACAATTCTGCCCCTTTATTCAAAACTTACATCAGCTGGGATATTAGCTTTGACCAAAAGAGAAAAGCTAGCGCTCTTACAGAATGTGCATTCTAGTGAGGAGCACACATACTAGTGTAAATTGCATTTGGCATTCCAGCCCTTGCCTTAAACATTTACATCAGTAATTCAGTTTTAAGTATTTTTAAAATTAAACTTGCTTCTCCATGTGTTATGTCGTTTGTTTGTAAAATTGATTCCTTTCTTTACAACTGTTAGGCTTTCTTCAAAGTTTGGTGATTCTTTGTTATCTGCTAATCATTGCTATTAAATATCCATTTGTTTATTTTTCTTGTCCCAGTTATCGATTACTAGAAGTTGGCTTGATGTAGAGGGAGGGTCGAAACAGAGCGTGCCCATCTTTTGTCTTCTGGGTATGGAGCTACATCATTCTCATGGGTTGTTGCTAGGACCACTGCCCTGTCTCTCAGACTCTATTACAGGAGGCAAAGATCTCTTTATCTACTACTGGAGTCAAGCAAAGTATAGCTTCAATTATTTCCGATGCAATTTTCCAAGTAGTTATGCTGACATTGACTCCAGGGACCTCTGCAACCATTCTTCCATTATTAATTAACTCTAACTGAGACTTGTGCCACCATCTCTTTGCCACTATCCTCTACTGAAAATCATTTAGGCTATGTTTATTAAATGCTTTTTTACTGTGAATCTAATTCCTTTTTGGTGATTTTTAAAAAAAATCTTCTAAGTCTTTATTATGTTCTGGTACTATTATTATAAATTATATAGTTAACATGGTTTAAATTTTTTATATAAAAATAATACCATGAGATGAATATGTTTAGCAATGCTCAGTATGTTATGTTGCTTTAATTTGAGTTAGATCCCTTATCATTATTTTATGAGTAATTTGTCAAAATGTAGGAAATTTTAAATTTCAGTGCCTCTGATAAAATAGTATCTTTATAATTGATCCTAAGATAGACAAAAAGATGTAAATATAATGGACAAATCTGAAAGCTAAATTTCTGATAGTATATTTTATTGTATCAAAACGGTGAAAACGTACTCTACCTTCACAAATCAAAATCTTTGATAATACTTAATAATATGGCAATTATTGAGAATATATTATAATTAATAATACTCATGGTTTTAATGTTATGGAAATAAGATTTATGTGTGCACACATACTATAGCAAAAACACAAATATACATATATATTCTTATCTTTTCTGAACTATATATAATAAACATATAGTTTTTTTTTAAGAAACAAGCAAAACATTTTGATATTTATAATCATTTTTAATATCCATCTTCTCTGACATTTGGTTTCAAGTCAAATACTAAGAAGGGTCTTAGAGAAAGTTATAGCTCACTGTTTGGTGTACATATTTGACCAATAAGTAGGTCCATAATGGATATATTAAATAATACCTGATACTGAATAATGAAAGTAGACTTAGTAATATATCTCTCATATATTGATCCAAAGCATATTCTCAAACAATAGAGAATTATTTATTCTTTATAATCTATCTACTACAGAAATTGATAAAAGTGAGCATATTCTAAAAAATATACATGTATGTACTTTTATTTATTAAATTGGAGAATTACCTGGAGGTTATACAATTAAACACTTCCTAAATTAACCAAATAAGCAAAACAACCTATTTTCTATAACTTTTTCAAGGGAAACATCCGGGTCAGAAGTTAGAGTGAATTCTGTCCTATTACAGTAGCTAAATATTCACAGAAGCTACCCAAATTAACTTAAGGTAAAATTAAGTTATTTTGTTCTAATCTATTTATAAAGCAGGGTCATGCATACATAAAAATCTGACAACTAAAGCATCTCTCTGATTATGTAAGAGGAGCTGTACTATTAAATATTTTTTTATTGATTTTTAGAGAGAAAGGAAGGGACAGGGAGAGAGAGAAACACCCATGCCAGAGAGAAACATCGATTGGCTGCACTCCACTGAGCCCCTCCTAATTCCTCTCCCCCCCCCCCCCCCGCAATAAATCTTGTAAACCTTTGGTGCATAGGATGACACCCAACCAACTGAACCACACAGGGCAGGGCTCTACTATTTTAAATATTGCTTTTCTTTAGGGTTGTTCTAGAGAGTTATGTTAAACAAACAACGAAAACAAACACATTTCTTACACTCATAATTACTTGACTGGAAATTTTTACATTTCCTCTTGTTTGCTATGTTCTTGTAATGCTTATAGTTGACTGCCAGAATAATGTACAATATCAGCAACTGTCTTATTTCACACTAATGAACCTTACATTTCTCTCTTTTGAGTAAACATTTTATTGAGTAAAATATAAGAGAAGAACTTCAGCATTTTACCCTTAGGAGGACTGAGGAAAGAAAAGTCTTTCAGAACTTGACAGTGTAAGTCAAACAGCATGAGGCATAATTAGGAAAAGCTATTAAAACATTATGGTGAAAACACACCTTAAGTGTCCAAAGCTGTATTTAGTGTTTGCGTGTTTAAAAATTGCTTGAACATGTTCTTGTTTGAAGAACACAAAGAAAAAAGAAAACTAAACAACACACAGAATTCTATTAACATCAGGGTTAAATTGGGTACATCACCCATTAGTCCAAACCATTTACTCAGCACAGATTCTGTTTTACTGAACTCACTCTTATTGTGCCTTTAGATGTTTTTAGTCTTTCATTTAAGCATATGATTGAAACATGTGATCTCTTCTCTGCCCTTCATTTACTTTTTATGTCCAACAATAGACGTAATGTCATTGAACATTTGTAGGTGATTCAACATAGGAAACGACTTCTAAGTGCTAGTATGTAAAAACATGAAGACTGTGAAGATGAATAAGACCTACTTGGTATTTACCATCTTTTGAATCTTAGAAAACTCATCTAATGTTATTTGTTTGTTTATTCTCACTTTATGGAAGAAGATAAAGGTTTGAACTGTGAAATTATTTGGTCACTATTACACATGTTAACACTGTACAGGCAGTTAATAAAGCTTCATTCTCAGCATGAAAGTGACAATTATTTATCTAGGACACTGCCTAGCATACAATAGATACTTACAACATAGCAATTTTTTTTTCTATTTGTAATGAGAGTTTTCTGAAGGGAACACAGTCCTTAAATGACCAGTGAACAAAAGGAAATACATAGCAACATAGATTTCTCATAAATTCTGGAGGCAAATATTCAGAACAGCTATCCAAAGGATGGAAAGTAGGTCTCAACTGATATATCAAAGCAGGATAATGAGTCTTTGTTGTCAGGGGTCTTGCAGATATCTGGGCTCAGAAAGAAAACTTGCTAGAACTGATTAATAATACTTGGTTTGTATGTGAATCATTGGCTCTGTGGCTGAATCCATGCAGAGTATTTTTCATTCTCAAATAACCATTTTCTATGAGCAATCTCCTTTCTTAATATATATTTCCCTGAAATTAAGCTGAAAGTATCATGATCAGTTCATCTTTAAATTAAGGTTTAGGATGAAATTTATTTGAATATAAATAATTACAGAGCAAGTTAGAATTTTTGGCTTAAGATGATAAAACTCTTTTTAAATGGGTTACTGAATTATACTCATTTATTGAGCTTTCATAATCATGGCTATTAAAAAAGTGCCTATTCCATTCTTAAGAAAGAGAAGACTTAAAAAGAAATGAAATTAATTTCAGTCACCTTTTGAATTAAACTGAAAGAATGCTTTAATAACCTAATTGCTATTTTTAAATAACAAAAATTAATCTTGATTATAATATTACATAAATCAATTTGATTTGATTGAAGTTTTAAAGCAAGGTATTCTTTTGCATATATCCATCTGCTAATTACCATATGGGCAAACATATCTCTGTTCCATGGACATAAAGATACCTCTGGTAAGATATTATGCTAAGGAATTTCTAAAGAACATTTAGAGTGGCCAAGGGAGAATTTGAAAGACTTAATTTATATTTTACTGTTGTATGTAGGAGATACTTGTATAATAATTATCAGACAGACCTTCTCCTGTCATGTTGGATTCCTGTTGGAGCCAGACCTGTAATGAATGAACGAACATCTTATGTATGTTAGCAAGGAGGCTACCCCACAGAGTACATATGTACTTATTTAACTTTACCAAAAACTCTGTGAAGGTAGATTTTATGTTCCTATTTTACAAGTGGTGAACTAGTCTCACTAGTTCAATAAGACTAAAACATATTTGAAATATTAGATTATTGATAAAATTTTAAAGTCAGTTTTATTCCCCAAATTATGTAATGAGCGTCAGTAGGAATAACACCCTAGGAGGCACTGTGTGCTTTTTTGTTTCAAACATTTTCTCTCACACTCTCTATTGCCAATATAAAGCGATAGAAGACATTCAGTCATCCCAGTTATCTTACTGATTAAATTAATAGTAAAGGCTGTTTTGATTGAATTTCCACATAGATAATTCTTCAGATGGATCTTGGGGAATCTACTCTGTCATTTAAATCCCCATGAGAACTTAATCCAGATTTATTTATTATGAGCAAAGTATTCTGTATGAATGTGTCTATTTAGACACTTATTCAAAGTTCTCCTTTCTGCATGCAAAGGTTTCAATATGGCCTCATATTCTTTACACATAGCTATAAACTTCAGGCCTTCTTCCAAAACAAAAGTGAGGAACAGAAAGCCATTTTGGGTAGAAGATATTGCCTGAAAGTAAGTAAGAGAGAGAGAGAGAGAGAGAGAGAGAGAGAGAGAGAGAGAGAGAGAGAGAAGAGAGAATATATTATAAAGTCTAAGGCAGACATTTTCTTTCTGAGGAAGTCACTATAGCTCCTAAAAAGACAACTAGCTAGATTGAGAATTTTTATCAAAATGGACTTATGGTTTATTTCGAGCTATGACTTGAGATAAAAGCCAATACTAATAACTAATTTTATTTTATTTTTTATTTTTATTGAATTTACTGGGGTGACACTGCTTAACAAAATTATACAGGTTTCAAGTGCACAATTCTGCAACACATTGGCTGTACAGTGTATTGTGTTCACAACCCCAATGTTTACTTTCTCAGATAAAAGCATCAGAATATGTATTTTCTGTAATATCAACTGACCATGTCAAGATTAGATTTGAACCTTTAACTTCAATTGTCATATTATTTTTAAAATTATACTTATTTTTAATAACTTTAATATAAACATGTTGACCCATAATTCTTATAGTATATTAAATATTTAAATTTTTAAATCTTATAACTTGATTTTAGATAATTGGGAGGAAAAAAACCTCTTTAAAGTTTTCTTGGCCCTGCAGGTGTGGCTCCGTAGTTGAGCACTGACCCATGAACCAGGAGGTCCCAGTCCGATTCCCAGTCAGGGCACATGCCTGGGTTGTGGGCTCAATCCCCACTTGGGGATGTGTAGGAGGCAGCCGATCAATGTTTCCCCTCATCAATGTTTCTATCTTTCTCTCTCCTTACCTTCTCTTTCTAAGAAAGTTTTCTTAAAATATACCGCAGAAGTTTGCTTATACTGAAGGGCATCACATCGTGTCCTCCTTAAGGTCTGAGATTCACTAACTGGTGTGTGTGTTCTGAAATTTCTTCAGTAAGCTTATAATTGGTAATGCAGGTCAAGAAAGACCCAGAAAAACATGAGAAAGAAAAGTCTATATAAATATCTCTGATAATCTATACAAGTCATAAACTTTTTAAAAATCATTTTTAATTCCAGGTGGACATACAATATCATTTTAGTTTCAGGTGTACACTCCAGTTATTAGACATTCTACAACTTCCTAAGTGATCATCCCAATGAAGCTAATACCCATCTGACCCCATATATAGTTATTAGAATATTATTGACTATATTCCCTATGCTGTACGTTGATCCATAATGGGTCAGGGCAATGGCTGTCTTTCTCATCTTTATGGTGTGGGTATCTGGCAGGAGTCCCAGGCTGGAATATAGGGCAACAGGCCCAACTGGTTTATCAGTCAAATGTATTAAAGTCTGAGACTGTGCTCTAGTCCACCCAGCCAGAGTGATTTTAACTGTTAATAATTTAATATGCTGATTTAATATTCCATTCTTCCTTCCTTTTTATCACGTGGGGTCTAGGTCACTTTTACTGTACCCTTTACAGCCTTTCTTTTCCTTTGCAACCTTTTTATTTTTCTTGAGTTAATATTCATTTCATATTTTCAGATGCTTTAATGTTCCATCCATGTACCTATTCTTAACATTTTTCTCAACCTTCTTTCAGAAATCTCAAAGGTCTCATATTAATTTTGAGAAATGCAAAAACAAACATAACAGCCTATCAGTTTCTTTTCTATATTTTTTTTTAAAGTTTTTATAGGAAATGCCCCCTCCACTGTTATTCAGGAACCCCCTTACAACTCTCTTAGGCAAGACTCTGCACTTTCTGGGTCCTGCCATTTCACCCTTTGAATTTACTCCTTTATTTTGCTGAAGTACAACCTCAAATAGCTATATGAGAATGTTTTCTAATATTGAATAGAAAATTCACCAGAGGACCTAGGAAGGTACTAAAACATATACAAACTCCACCAAACTAGCGATCAGTGAAATGCAAACTGAAGTACCATCATTTCACAGTTCAAATTGACACAAAGTTAAAAACGTAACATTGAGTACCAGAGGCATACAGGACTGATGGGACTCTGAAAGGGTAAATTTAATTCTGCAAGCAATTTGGCATTATCTAGAAAATTTAGTATGTCATGGCACGAGACATGCACATGAAGAAATGCTCACCATGTCCATGAAGGAAGGAAAAGGTAATTAAACTGTGGTGCATGCTTAGGCTGGGACACTGTAGAACCGTTAAAACTAGCAGACAATGTATTAAGCAATAAAATGTATCAGCATAAAAAACCCAAAGATATATTTGATTAAAAGAGGAAGTTGCAGAGGATCCATATGTATATCATCTATATAAATTGAATAACGGAGAATACTAATCACTTCGGATATACAGTACATGATGGATTATATTAATATGTATTAAACATACTTATATATGATATATTTATTATTCATATGTATTATATATAATATTCATAATGAACTGTATATTTTTATTTCAAATGTCTAAAGTTATTAAGTATTTCTCCTTCAGATATCAGCATGTTTTAAATACAAACTATATGATTTTTCATGTTTATTTTTCATTTAAAGGTTAATTTTAATATGTTCTGGATTAAAATTAGTTATTATTTAAGGTTATAGTTAATTAGTTAATTATACTTGCAATATATTCTGTCAGTCTGTTTTCATGATTTTCATTGGTCTCTCCTCTTCCCTGTTCACATTTGTTGAAAAACTCACTTTAATAGTTTAGTTAGCGTGAAAGTTGTGAACGCTCTTAGACTTTGTATATCTGAAAATATCTTCATTTTGTCAACACTCTTGGATGATAATTGTATTTGCTATTAAATTCTAGATTGCCAGAGATTGTATCAGCATTTTGAAGATATGCACTAGTAGCTTCTGAAATATATTATTGCTTAAAAAATAGCCTACTCAGACTAATTAAGATTTTATTTTAGTCACTGATGTTCTGACATCTGCTCATGATACACCTGGGTGTTAATTAAAATTTTTCAGCTTCAGTACTCATTGTCCACTTACAATGTAAAGATCCATGAATAATTCTTGAATGCTATATCTTTAAATTTTCTGTGCAAAATTTTCTCCATTTTTTAATCCTCATGTGTGAAGGCATTGGTTTGTATTCCACTGACATCTATTCTCCTTCCATATTTTTATTTTTTCCCCATAATGCATTCTTAGATAATTGGCAATGCAAGCAATTTTACTCTTTTTCTCATTAATGCTACTCTGCGTAGCTTTTATTCTATTTCGGTTTTTAATTCTAATTGTACTTTTTAACTCCAAATTCATTTATCTTCTTCCTACACTTTCTTGAATCATTTATGCATGTTTTGATTTTATCATTGCTTACTTTTTTCCCTCCCAGTTGCCTATAAGTGAATAACCATGCAACAACAAAGGAATATAAAACAAGGCTTTAATCTACTTGTACTCTAATTTGAAGACAAGTCTTATGATCACTTCGGGAATGAAAATGAAGGGCTTTGCAGAAACACAAATGTCATTGTCATTTTTGAGCATGAGTTCTGTGCAAGGATAGACTAAAACAGCGTGAGAATTCTCTAACCTTTATCATTAGTATTTGCCTAATCAGATGCATCCTCCTTCTTGATCCTCATCACTCTGAGGAGAATTGTCCCTTTTCGAGCTGCTGCTGGAAATTTATGATGCTAAACTGGAGTTCTAGGAGAGACACAGCGATCAAATTGTGAGCTGGTAAGAGAACCAGAAGAAGGCACTAGAAAATGGAGAAAAAAATTACCTAGAGAAGTTAAGATTATGCATTTGACAAGCTGGGGGAAGACAAAGAAACCAAAAAGCTCATAGGCTATTTCTGCCAGGAAATTTTAGCGAGTTTGGCTCATGAGATGTTACAGGAGAATTGGAGAAAAGGGAAGGTAATTTTAAAATATTTGTTGAAGGTTACAAATCAAATCCTATTTAACCATTTAAAATGCCAATAAATAATGGACTCAGCTATTCATTTACTTTTGTCTGTGAACTGAGTTTTAAATGTACCTTACAGACAGTGGGACACAGGAGCCCTGGATATTATTAGGGTTATATTATTATACATTCCTTATCACTATGGTAGCGTAGGGTATTATTGTTTAATCATCCCTTGCTTAACATTATGATGGCTTCTTATGATCCAAGGGAAACTATGAAATATAAAACCACTGATGATTTTGATTTTCATTTGGGGTTATCTGAGCATCACTCTCCACCTATCTATCTACCCAGGTTTTTAATTAACTCCAAACAAAAACAGATCCAGAGACAGAGAAGCATCGATCAGACTGTCAAACCTCAGAGAAAGGTAGGGGAGGATGGGGGTAAGGGGAAGAGATTAACCAAAGGAGGAATATGCATACATATATGCCTAAACAATTGAACAGACACCAGGGGTGTGAGGGCATGAGTGGGGGGGGGGGCAATGGGGGGATAAGGACACATATGGAATACCTTAATCAATAAAGAAAAAAAAACTTATAAAGTTATGGAGAATTTATCCTGAGTGATCTATAAAAGCTTCTGTCCTAGTTGAACAGAGTTCAAGTATAAATTGTAGTGAAAAGTTAGCTTCAACCATCTCTACTTATCGGAGGATCATTCTTGATAGTGGCTGAATGGTCAAGGCAGATGCATTCCACTTCCTCTGTTAGAACATGTGTTAGCATTGTGATGAAGCTGGTGAAAGAAACTAAAGCAATTATATCAGAAAAAAAAGGCAGGGCAGCAGGGCAGTGGTGAATATCTACTGAGGTTCGGTGGTCTGAGATGGCTTTTCTGAAGAGATGACTTTCCAACTAACCAGAATGATAAGAGGGAGCCAGCATGGAGACAATGAGGAGAAATATGCTCCAAGAAAAAGACCATGATTCAAAGAAAGAGTTTGTTATATTTGAGGAAATAAAAGAAGCTAATGTATTCAGAGTGTAGCAGCAATAAGGTAGAGAGGCATGCAATGAACTTGGAGAGGGAGAAAGTACATGACTGTGCAGTGTCTTATAGGTTAAGTTTAGAATTAAAAAAACACATATTTGAAGTGTACTGATTAATCATTGGAGGATTTTACATACATATGAGTGACCGTGTAGAAAGTGAAGTTAGTTAGGAAAGTCTGTTATTGTGGTAATAGCACTAAGTGACTTGGAATTTAAAATTTCTGGGTGCAAATTCTGGCTTCAATCAGACAGTTAAGTCATTTAATTGTGGTAATGCTTATTTTCTTCATTTTAAAAGTGGAGGGATATGATGAATTGCATCTTATATCTTGTGACAGAAGAGATGATAAAGTTGGGCAGTAATTTGCTCATCTGATAAAATGACCCACTTTTAAAATAGCATTTCTGAAAGATCCACTTACTCCTTCTCATTTAAGGAGTCATTTCTTGGGTCTACTCTTTCTCAGAAGGTAATTCCAAGAGATGTTCAATATTTATACTAACTTTTTAACAAACAACTACCTAAAGCAAAACAACTATTTACACAATGTACATTTCTATAAATAGGAAAACAGTAAATAATAATTCGTTGTAGTTTAGTAAAGAGGATTCAAATTAAGACTATATGGGGTGGAGAGCTTATTCTTTTATATATATATATATATATATATATATATATATATATATATATATATATATATATACTAGTGGCCCGGTGCACGAAATTCTTGCATATTAAAAGGGAATTAAGTTGAGGAAATATTTTAATATTGCTATTTGCCCTTTCTCTATAATAGAAGTGTCCGGCCAGACCCACCCCCATTGGGCAACACCAAGACCCAGCTGGCCCCACCCCTGTCAAGCCCCACCAGGTGGGTGATGCAGCCTCATGTTCTGGTGTCAGGGCAGGGGGTGCAGCCTCAGGTCCCCCACCCCTGGCCTGCGCCACGCAGCCTCACCCAGACCCACCATGCCACGGGACCCACCAATGCACCTCCTGGTGACTGGTTGTTTGGTTGTTACGGATGAAAATAAAGTCATGCATTCAAACATGCACATTCATTTCCAATGCCTGATTTCTCCATGTTCTCTAAATTGCAAAATAAATAAGATCTTCAGCCAGATAGTATTATAATGCCAAGTTCTTTATATAATGACACATACCATTCTCTCCACTCAGTTTGCTCCATTTGCATGGATTAAATGTATGTGACTCATATGAAAGGCAGTGCTGCTTGCTTTTTTCTTTATTTTTAATTTTGTTTTATTACTTAAAGTATTACTAAGAGTATTACATATCTTCTTTTTTTTTCCCCTTGACCTTCCCCTGGTCTCCCCTACCCACCAGTGTCTTGTGTCCATTGGTTATGCTTAGAAGCATGCATACAAGTCCTTCGGTTGATCTCTTACTCCATCCCCCACCCCAACCCTTCCCAGACTTCCTGCTGTAGTTGGACAGTCTGTTTGATGCTGCTCTGCCTCTGTATCTATTTTTGTTTATCAGTTTATAATGTTCTTTATTATCCATAAATGAGTGAGATCATGTGGTATTTTTCCTTCATTGACTGGCTTATTTCACTTAGCATAATGCTCTTCAGTTCCATCCATGCTGTTGCAAATGGTAAGAATTCCTTCTTTTTTACAGCAGCATAGTATTCCATCGTGTAGATGTACCAGGGTTTTCTAATCCATTCATCTGTTGATGGGCACTTAGGCTGTTTCCAAATCTCAGGTATGATAAATTGTGCTGCTATGAACATAGGGATGCATATATCCTTTCTAATTGGTGTTTCTGGTTTGTTGGGATATATTCCTAGAAGTGGGGTCACTGGGTCAAATGGGAGTTCCATTTTTAACTTTTTGAGGAAACTCCATACTGTCTTCCATAGTGGCTGCACCAGTCTGCATTCCCACCAGCAGTACATGAGTGTTCCTTTTTCTCCGCATCCTCTCTGGCACTTGTTGTTTGTTGATTTGTTGATGATAGCCAATCTGACATGTGTGAGATGGTACCTCATTTTTGTTTTGATTTGCATCTCTCGGATGATTAGTGACTTTGGGCATGTTTTTATAAATTCAAGAGGAAGGAACACTTCCAAGCTCATTCTATGAAGCCAGAATCACCCTAATGCCAAAACCAGATAAAGACAACACAAAGAAAGAGAATTACAGGCCAATATTCCTCATGAACATAGATGCCAAAATCCTCAACAAAATCTTAGCAAATCGGATCCAGAAGTACATCAGAAAAATCATACACCATGACCAAGTAGGATTTATCCCAGGGATGCTTGCTCTTAATAGAGGAAGCATTAGCTCAATACCTAACGCCATAAAGTGGTTTAAATGGCATATACTGACTTGAAGAACAGAAGGAAAAATAACAACAGAAAACATAAAAAACAACGTTCAGTGCTGTGGACAGCAGAATCCTCTCTCTTTTCCTTTATTTTTTTCTGCTTTTCCCATGAACCTATTTGTGCTCTGCTCATAATCAACACACAAGACAAAATCAGTTGCTGTAATCTGCATTTTATAGTGCCATTTGAGTGCAAAGAGGTGTTTTCAATCTTTACTTTTTTCTTTTTTCTTTAATCAGTGCAGTTCAAACTTGCTCTCAATGTTCCAGGAGCCAGGCCAACATGACTGTGCGGACACACCTTTGTTAGGTGCTGTCAGGCTTCAGGGCTGGGGCAGGGAACACGTCAGGTGTTGCTGGTAATGAATCAGCTCTCCTCTCTACATAGTGGGAGTCTTTTCACTATAAAATGCAAAGCAGCAGCCATTTTCCATTACCCCCATCCCCAGCCCTCCTCACCCAGCATGTAAAAAGGGGCTGGGAGGATATTTACTCTCTGCTCTGATTTCTCTTATTTAATTGACCCAGTGACAGCTGCTTCTCTGAGCACATCGCCAGCCAGATCAGGACTAGCCATACCTGGAAGGCAAGGATCAGAGCTGACCACAGGCTTTGACCAAGCCCAAGCACGGGTCACAGCAACCTTGGCAGGCGGGCTGCTCCTGAAGACTCTAGGCCCCTCCCAGCTCTGCACCCCAGCTCCCTGATCTCCCCCTTTCACCCACAGGTGCCACTGGTGTGGTGTGCCTCAAGGCTTGGTGTCCAGATGCCAGGGTTTCAGGTTCAAGATGCTCTGCCTCCTCCTGGCACCTTGAGACATAAGTGCCAGCAAGAACCTTTCTACTCGGTCTTGATCTTTGGTCACTGATGAGGTTTTCTGGACTCTCTAGGCCAGGGACAGTCAGGACCTTTGCCTCTGACCAACGCCATGCCTACAGCCTGCCTGGGATAACCCGAACCCCAGGAACGTGTGGGGGCATGGCTGGCCTGGGTGAGGGGCTGTGGGGAGGTGGGGGGATTGGCTAGCCCCCACCCTCAATTGGGATGGGAGAGGCTGATCAGGGGTCGGGCCAAGGGAGGGGCTGGGCAGGACAGCCATCTTGTGATGGTGTTATGGCATGAGGGTCAATGGCATGAGGGTCAATTTGCATATTACCTCTTTATTACGTAGGATATATATATATATATATATATATATATATATTTCTTTATTGATGAAGGTATTACATATGTGTCCTTACCCCCTATTGCCCCCCAACCCTCCAACTCATGCCCTCACCCCCCTGGTGTCTGCGTTTATTGGTTAGGCTTATATGCATGCATACAAGTCCTTTGATTGATCACTCCCCATTACCCCCACCCTACCTTGCCTTCCCTCTGAGGTTTGGCGATCTGATCTGTCTCTGGATCTGTGTTTTTCCATCAGTTTATGTTGTTCATTATATTCCACAAATGAATGAGATCATATGATATTTATTTTATCTGACTGGCTTATTTTGCTTAGCATAATGCTCTGCATGTCTATCCATGCTGTTGCACATGGTAAGAATTCCTTCTTTTTACCGCAGCATAGTATTCCATTGTGTAGATGTACCACAGTTTTCTAATCCACTCATCTGCTGATGGGCACTTAGGCTGTTTCCAAATCTTTGCTATGGTAAACTGTGCTGGTATGAACATAGGGGTGCATATATCTTTTCTGACTGGTGTTTCTGATTTCTTGGGGTATATTTCTAGAAGTGGGATTACTGGGTCAAATGGGAGTTCCATTTTTAGTTTTTTGAGGAAACTCCATACTGTTCTCCACAGTGGCTGCACCAGTCTGCATTCCCACCAGCAGTGCACGAGGGTTCCTTTTTCTCTGCATCCTCATCAGCACTTGTCATTTGTTGATTTTTTGATGATAGCCATTCTAAAAAGTGTGAGATGATACCGCATTGTCATTTTGATTTGCATCACTCAGATGATCAGTGACTTTGAGCATGTTTTCATATGTCTCTTGGCCTTCCTTATGTCCTCTTTCAAAAAGTATCTATTTAGGTCCATTGCTCAGTTTTTGATTGGGTTGTTTATCTTCCTTTTGTTAAGTTTTATGATTTCCCTATAAATGTTGGAGATTAAACCCTTATCAGTGATAAAATGGCAATATGTTCACCCATGCAGTTGGCTTTCTTGTTTTGTTGATGGTTTCTTTTGCTGTACAGAAGATTTTTATTTTGATGTAGTCCCATTTGTTTATTTTCTCCTTAGTTTCCATTGCCCTAAGAGCTGTATTGGTGAAGATATTGCTTCAGCATATGTCTGAGATTTTGCTGCCTGTGGATTCCTCTAATATTTTTATGGTTTCCCATCTTAAGTTTAAATCCTTTATCCATTTTGAGTTATTTTTGTGTATGGTGTAAGTTGGTGGTCTAGTTTCATTTTATTACATGTATCTGTCCAATTTTCCTAATACCATTTATTAAAGAGACTGTCTAACTACATTGTATGTTCTTGCCTCTTTTGTCAAATATTATCCTTAAGATTTCTTTAAATTGAGTTTTTGTAGGACATTTCCTCCAACCATTCTCTCTCCTCTATCCATTTATAGCACCAGCATTTAGATATTGCATCTAGGATTTAGCATCTTAAAAATGCTAATTGATGTTTTAAATTAGTCCAGGTGCAGGGAAAGCAAGTGTCTGGTTATTTTCCAGCCATGCTGGAATCTACTGAAATCTATAAACCCATAGTGAGAAATATGCAAATATATATTTATAAAGTTTCAGAAATTTACAAAGTCTTTGAAGCCTTTACATGGGCCTTCCACGTGGGGTGAATAAGAACCAAGAACTAGGTACCTTCCAAGTATAGTCTGTGATTGTCGAGACGGCTTCTATCCTAAATTTAGTAGTTTTAATTAAAATAAAGATAATTCTGTTGATTTTTATTAATACCATAGCTATAAAATATTAAAAATGCTTCTATGAGGAAATGAGTACAAACAGAAAAAGAACTCACTTCTAGGATTTTCTGGCAACCTAGAAGTGTTCACACAGCTCATTTTAAACATGAGTTAAATTGTTTTTCTCTCCCACTATATTGGCTAAAAGAACCTCATCTTACACCTGGCTAACACTGAAATATATAGACATGAATCTATTGGTTCCTTTTATTTTTTTGACATGGTGATAAGTTTCTATGCAGTTCTTTACAATTGATGTTACCAATATTCAAAATCCTCTTAGAAATGCCGAAGTCAAAGAGATAGTCACCATTTTTCTCCCAAGGTAAATGACGATATTTACAATTGCACATGTTTTTCATATGTATCACTCTATCTTTTATGTTCAGGCAAGCCATCATATTTTTCAGTGGGTAATTTGAAAGATAAAGTGTTGAAGGCATTTAGGTTTGCAGTGAAAACGGTAAGGTAGCAATAGACTGCTGGCAGTGTTTCTAGTTTCATCAGAAAAAAAGAAATTAAATATCCAAAGTACTGCAGTTTACAGTTATGCATTGTTAAAACATTATAATTTTTAGAACATCCCACTAGGATAGTTGTTATTACCCATTGACCTTGGGCATGCGATGTAAACTCTCTGAGTTTCAGTATCCTCATCTAAAAAATGAGGGCAATCACACCTCAGTGGGTTGTTCAAAAGCTTATAATGAGGTAACAAATCTCTTGCTGACCAACAGATGCTTGTGCCCATTATAGCTCCTTACGATCACCATGCAGCCAGTAGCCATAGAGAAATCTGGACTCTTAGACTCAAAGTGAAGTTCCTCTATGGCAGTGGTTCTCAACCTTCCTAATGTCGCGACCCGTTAATACAGTTCCTCATGTTGTGGTGACCCCAATTTTATTGTTACAAATTAAACATAATTAAGGCATAGTGATTAATCACAAAAACAATATGTAATTATATATGTGTTTTTCGATGGTCTTAGGCGAACCCTGTGAAAGGGTCGTTTGACCCCCAAAAGGGTCGCGACCCACAGGTTGAGAACTGCTGCTCTATGGAGAGCAAGCTGAGATCCTTTTAGAGCCTATGAATGATGGGCCACATGTGGGCAGCCAACTAAAGCTGGTGATAGTGAACTCAGCTACACCTGCTCGTAAGGACACCTGTCTCATACGTTACCAGGGACTTATAGGTGCTCCAATGGTAGTTTCCTCATGTAGGCAATTTTCAATTGTCCTTAGGGAGTGGAGGTGGTTTATAGGCATAAATGTAACAGAAGGTCAGGTTAGAGACAGATATCCAGATAAAGAAAATGGCATTCAGGAAAATATAGCATCTGAAAATGTTTCATTTATAACCTAGGTTTTGAAATATTGAAGACATCAGTTATTTCATATATCTTATTTGACTCTCATTTATGCTTGGAGATCAGTAGAATTTAATATAGTTCTAGAATGATTTAAGAGAATCAGAATATTTTATGCCACTTCACAAATTTCAGACATATTATCTTATATCAGACTAGAGGCCCAGTGCATGGAATTCGTGTATGGGGGTTGAGGGGTCTCCTCAGCCCGGCCTGCACCCTCTCTAATCCTCTCACAATCCAGGACCTCTGGCTCCTAACTACTCACCTGCCTGATCGCCCCTAACTGCTCTCCCCTGCCAACCTGATCGCTCCTAACTACTCTCCCCTGTCGGCCTGATTACCCCTAACCACCTCTGCCTCAGTGCCTGCAACTGTGGCTTTGTCCAGAAGGATGCCCAGAAGGATGTCCAGAAGATGTATGGTTTAATTAGCATGTTACCCTTTCATTAGTATGGATTTATATTATTCTTTTTTGCCTCATTTTAAGTTGTTTCCATTTTTTTTTCTGTTTTGTCAGGACTTGATATTAATGTTAAATAAATAGTGGACACCTTAATTATGAAATGGCATAATGAATGTTTGCCATAAAATAGCAAAAGAAATAAGTACTAATGAGAGAGATCTTTTTGTAAACTTACTAACCCCAGGCAAGAGCATGTTCATTGTGACACTGATATTTCTTCAGAGCATCTGTTCATGTTCAATCAAGACAGAGAATGAGAAATGCTAGTGGTAGTACTTTAGAGAAGAGGCTTTAACTCAGGATTGGATCCAGCTCTATCCTTTACCCCCTTTGAGTTTGGGCAAATAGTTTGGACTCCATAAACCCGTTTATTCAATTGTAAGGAGGGAGAAAATACCTCCTTGCAGAGTCTTGGTGTAGATTTGAGATAATGTATGTAAATTTCTCAGAAGAGAGCAATCATCCAGTAAATAGCAATCACTCCAATTATTGCTGTTACCATTTTTGCATGTTGGTAGTACATAGAAGCACCACTGAGATATCTCTCAATTCTGAGGATGAGAATTTGAAACTATTTTGTAAAGCATACCATCTCAATACTAGACTATAAATAGAGATGTTGGGGTTTTCTGGGCTCTTATATTTTCATGAAAAATATATTCCCAGCTTAAAGCTGCAGAAATAAAAAAAACACACACAAATAAAATGTTATAAATATTTAAAGGAAGAAAATAACATGTAGAGAGAGGGTAGAAATTTTATAAAGAGCCCTGATTTCCTCCTGGGGAGCTTTAGTCCCCTGCGACAGTCTACTGGTTCCTGCTTCCTCTTCCCTTGGTGGACATTGGGTTTGGACTCACACTTAGAGTTGTAGCATATTTCTGGTACTCTTTTGCTTCTGCCCTGGGCTTTACGAATAAACATCCCATTTGGGGTTGCCTCTTCATGTGTGGTTCGCAAAACACAAACCTTTTGAACAAAGATGCAACCTAACCACAGAGTTATTTTCTCTCAAAATAACTACATCATAATGATAGAATATTTAATTATTTCTCAACTATTTACTGGCTAAACAATGTAACTATCTGAGGAGAAAAGAGAAGTCATAAGTGGTTCTTGCTGTTGTCTTAATGTTGATATTCTCATCACAGTGTGATGGCATTAATAGGCAGAGCCTTTGGGAGGTTATTGCTTTAGTTAAAATGAAAAAAAAAAATAACCTGAAAGAATATAGTCATTACTTAACATATTTCATAAAAGGGAAATCTCTCCCCCAGCCAGTTTGGTTCAGTGGATAGAGAGTCAGCCTGTGGACTGAAGGGTCCCAGGTTTGATTCCACTCAAGGGCACATACCTTGGTTGCAGGCTCAATCCCTGGTTGGGGTATTTGCTGAAGGCAGCCAATCAATGTGTCTCTCTCACATTGATGTTTCTCTCTCTCTGTTTCTCCTCCTCCCTTCCACTCTCTCTAAAAACCAAAACAAAAACAAAAACAAAAAAAACAAGGAATCTCTACTTTCATTTGAACGGTTCAAATACTGGTTGTTGCTGGGATGTTAGGGGACTTTTGTGTTGCAAGTAGAAACTGACCAAAAACAGAGTGTGGCCTGGGAAGAAATGGTTAAGAAAAATTTCTATAATCCATAGATCTTCTACTCATGCAAAAAAAAAAAAAAAAAGTGAGAGACATTCCAGCAAACACATTAACAATATTTACCAATGGAACCCTGTCCTATGAAATCATTTTAACAGGACATACCTGCTCTGTGTAGGATTGTTTATTATAAATACACCTGGAATCTGGGAATCTATAGGGCCGGTCTCTGTGCAAATGTTTGGAAAGCTATCAGAGTATCCCTCATCGCTGGAGGTTCATGCCTAAAATGGTTCTTTTCAGTGCAAGGTGTGATCACATATGTTCATCTGAGCCTGAGTATAAGCAGAAGCTGCTTTGGTGGACAAGGAAGTTTTCCTGTTTTACCTATGCCTTGTAATTACTTGTATCCTGGTAATAATTATTGTTAAAGCTTGGGGAAGATACTCGATTTTTTAAAATCTGATTGGATTACTTGATCCTCCTGTGATTTCACCATTAGACATTGCTTTGACCATTGAAGCCAATTTGTATCATGATTCCAATGCTGATTCATGTTTTACATATAAATATGAGTTAAAATTTTGGTCAAGATAATTCTGATACATCTAAGTTATGAAAATGTTTTTTTCATACATTCATATCTATGCATGTATGAGTATAACCATACACACACCATGAAATGTGCTTGAAATCTTTTAAGAAGGAATACTGCAATATTCTGTGATATTCCTCCAGTGTCTTTACATAAATAGAAAATTCTTTAAACTTCCTCTAATCTGTTACTTGCAGCCTTTTTTTCTTATCTCTTCCCTTTTCTTTTCTTTCTTGTTTCCTCTTTCTTTCTTCCTTCTTTCCCTCCTTCATTCTTTTCTTCTCTTTCCTTCCTGCCTTTTTCCCCTCCCTCTCTTCCTCTTTCTTCCTCCCTCCCTCTTTTTCTTCCTTCCTTCCTACTTACCTTTCTTCCTACTACCTCCTTACCTTCTTTCCTCTCTTCCTTTCTGCCCTTTGTTTTTCTTTCTTCCTTTAGTCATTTTTTTCTTTTTGATTTCCTCTACAAAAAAAAACCCAACAACAAAACAAACAAACAAACACACAAAAAACAGTGGTATTTTGTGTTGGTTTTAAAGATCTTTTTGGTCCATAAACCCGTATTTTTTTCTCTCCTGAGCCAAGGGGAATTCGGAAGTGTGCAGATTGTATATGAAATCCTAAAAAGCTTTCTTGTGTGGGGATGATTTATTTCACCTTGTTTCTACTTGCATTTATTGCCCCTCATTGCCTTCTGTGTATATTCAGCAGAACAGATTTGTGATAATGAATTAGAAAACACTGCCTAAATCAGAGCAAATCCCAAATGCTTTTTTAAATTTTTTTCTCTCTTTTTTGATTAAAGTATTACATATGTGTCCTTATCTTCCCATTGACCCCCAAGGCCCCCCCCCACTCATGCTCTTACCCCCTGTTGTCTGTGTCCATTGGTTAGGCTTATATGCTTGCATACAAGTCCTTTCGTTGACCTCTCCCCTTTACCCCCACCCTCCCCTCCTTCCCTCTGAGGTTTGATGGTCTGATCAATGCTTCTCTGTCTCTGGATCTGTTTTTGTCCATCAGTTTATGTTGTTCATTATATTCCACAAATGAATGAGATCATGTAATATTTATCTTTCTCCGACTGGCTTATGTCACTTAGCATAATGCTCTCCAGTTCCATTCATGCTGTTGCAAATGATAAGAATTCCTTCTTTTTTACAGCAGCATAGTATTCTATCGTGTAGATGTACCACAGTTTTTTAATCCACTCATCTGCTGATGGGCACTTAGGCTGTTTCCAGATCTTAGCTATGGTGAATTGTGCTGCTATGAACATAGGGGTGCATATATCCTTTCTGATTGGTGTTTCTAGTTTCTTGGGATATATTCCTAGAAGTGGGATCACTGGGTCAAATGGGAGTTCCATTTTTAGTTTTTTGAGGAAACTCCATACTGTTCTCCACAGTGGCTGCACCAGTCTGCATTCCCACCAGCAGTGCATGAGAGTTCATTTTTCTCCACATCCTTGCCAGCACTTGTCGTTTGTTGATTTGTTGATGATAGCCATTCTGACAGGTGTGAGATGGTACCGCATAGTCATTTTGATTTGCATCTCTGGGGTGAATAATGACTTTGAGCATGTTTTCATATGTCTTTTGGCCTTCCTTATGTCCTCTTTCAAAAAGTATCTATTTAGGTCCATTGCTCATTTTTTTGATTCAGTTGTTTATCTTCCTTTTAGTTGTATGAGTTCCCTGTAAATGTTGGAGATTAAACCTTTATCAGTGATAACATGGCAAATATGTTCACCCATGCAGTCTTTTATCCATTTTGAGTTTATTTTTGTGTATGGTGTAAGTTGGTGGTCTAGTTTCATTTTTTTTGCATGTATCTGTCCAATTTTCCCAACACCATTTATTGAAGAGACTGTCTTGACTCCGTTGTATGTTCTTGCCTCACTTGTCAAATATTAATTGAGCATAGTGGTTTGGGTTGATTTCTGGGTTCTCTATTCTATTCCATTTGTCTATATGTCTGATCCTGTACCAGTACCAGGCAGTTTTGAGAACAGTGGCTTTGTAATACAGCTTGATATCTGGTATTGAGATCCCTCCTACTTTGTTCTTTCTTAGGATTGTTGCAGCTATTCAGGGTCTTTTTTTATTCCAGATGAATTTTTGGAAAGTTTGTTCTAGTCTGTGAAATATTCCATTGATATTTAATAAGGACTACAAAGCCGGTTTGGCTCAGTGGATAGAGCATTGGCCTGTGGACTGAGGGGTCCCAGATTTGATTCTGGTCATGGGCACATGATACCCAAGTGGAAGTATTTTGCCCTGCTGAGCTTGAGTCCAGCCTCTGAGAAATCCTTCCTTGAGTTCCTCAGATAAAGCAAGGGTAAGAGAAGAACAAACTAGCAAAAAGATTGCATGGGAGCCTCAGGCAAAAGTCAGTGCATTTACACACTTTGAGGAACTGCTGCGACAAGAAACTGTGTGTTTGGAAGATGCTGCCAAGGAGTCTTGCTGTGAAAATAAAATTGTTTTGTGTAGCCAATATTTAGTTCACTCATGGTTCTGTCAATGGGATGATGAACAATGCACACCCTGGTTCCCAGTCCCACCCCCGCCCTTGGCACAGGTTGGGAGTACTTTGCAATCTACAACTGTACCACAGATGAGCCAGTTTCTGTCATAATTTCAGGTGCAGGTATAACTAGAAACTTTGCCAATAAAGGAGACTCTATGTCTACTCTGGGTGGCAATGCGTGTGATATTTGTTCCCTCTGCAGGTAGGATGGTAGAGCCGAGATGTGTCTCAGATTCAGTTGCAACAGAAGTGGAATACCTCATGAACACTAACCAGCTAAGTGATCTTTATTTAGCAACACTTTCTAAAATTTCTCACGTAAAATTGCAGATAATAATACTTTTCTTGTCATTACTTATGGATCAACAGTGTTGATATAAAAAGCATTCTGTGCATGGCAGCTAGTGGGTATCTATTCACCTACACAAGTTGTATTGTGTTATTTCATGCAGCCTAGATCCCTGATCTACAACTTAACTTTTCCTCTTTTTTAAGAGTTTCCACAAATTATGGGAAGATGACGAGTAAAGTCCAGTAGTGCAACCAAGATAGTTTTTAGCCCTCCTACAAGATATGATTTCTTGAAAGACAGTGGACGTGGGTCTATATAATGAGCTGAACACAGCAATGGTATATACTTTGTTAAAGAATTATGAGAATGAACTTGGCAATTTGACTTTGAATGAAATGACCACTAAAAGCTATTCACCTCATGTACCACACTTTTGTTCTAGCAGAAAAAGGTTCAGAGGACAATCTCAACCACCAACCACAGAAGATAACCAGTGGTTGGTGTTAACATGAATAAATGATTCCAATCTCCTTTGCTGGTGTATGGTGTAGGGTGCCTATGCAGTTTAGTGTGTAGTCTAGTTTTAGGCAATTGATGTAAAGGTGGATCTCTGACATTCATTTCGAGGTACAAACTTCTTAGAAGGTTTTTGAAGCTGAATATGAAGAAAATCAGAAAAAAGTTTCTGTCCTCCTATTTCTATATTCAACATGGTTCAATACATGTCATGATGCATAGAGCTTCATCAGGCATAGTCTAATCATGCAGTGGCAAGCTTATAAACAAAACAACAGTGCTATAGTAACACAGTGGTCATTGCAAAGAATAAAGACAGATTGCAGATATTTGAATATATTTTTGAGTGCTCATACAAAACTTATGTCTTTGTGACTTTAGCCACTATTATTTGGGCACTCTTATTTAGAGCTAAATGTGTCCCAATTAGTAAAAATAAATGCTGAATGAAGGGAACTGGCCACCAATGTAAAGGCTGCCATGTAAACAGCACAAACCTTTCACATGTTTAATTCATTATATTCATTCATTGAGTAAATATTTTTTAAACATATACTCTGTTGAAAAACACTGTTCTAGGACAGTTTACAAAAATTCAAATCCTTTTATAAAAATACAGAAATGTTTAAAGTAAATGTAATTTAATAAACAAATGGTATGCATCTATTATAAACAGTGCTGAGTGTGGATGTATTTAGGGGGGAAGAAGGAATAAATTTTAATAACTGCATAGAATATTCAAGGCAGTATCGCATTATTTAAAACCACAGGGCTCATCGTCAAACAAACCTCCATTTTAAATCTGGCTGTGGAACTTACAAACCATGTGACCTTGGACAAGTTATTTATTCCAAGTATTAGTTTCCTCTATGGAAATAAGAATCTACTCATTGGATAGCTGTGAGGATTAAATAAAACACAATTATGTAAAATATTTATACTACTTTTGGTGACTAGTAAGTGCTCAAAATATAGTAGCAATATTTATTATTCATGGAGTCATAAAATATGTATTAACTACCTAATATATGTCCCTGCTCTAGTTATTGAGACTAAAAGTAAACAGAAAAAAAATCCTTCTCTCATAGAGCTTATATTCTAGTAACAGTAGGTCTTGAAATAATTCACTAAATACTGGTTACACCAAAATTAAAGAAACATTCTGTGTTCAAGGGGTTAGATGTCCAGTTGAAAGAGAGAAATGCAAACTAGTAAGTGTTAAGTACACGGATCTGTAATAATCACTTAAAGTATTTCTCTACAAGGCTAAGAGTTAAATAATTCTCCAAGATTTTATATCTATGTGCATTTATGAGAAAAGTTTAATAGATTATCTTCCATATCCAAGGACTATTGGCCATCATCATCTTTCTCATCTTTCTCTTCTGGATATGAGACAAAGTGAGAGGAATCTTGGGAGCAGTATCTGCTTCCTCCCTGAGTTTGAAGATCATATATTTTCCAAATAGAATAGAAATATATATGAATGTCACAAATAAGCGTAATGTACCAGACCACAAAATGCTTCAGAACTCCATCCCCCCTCATTCTCAGGCATTATAGATATGGCACATTAAAATTAACATTTTCTGCTTTTATCTAGCATGAATTGTTATTCCTCATGCAAAGGAAATTAGCCAATCAGTTTTATAACCAGATTTAGCCACTCGGATCTGGAAAGATAAATAAGAATAATTTAGACTTTTGCTAGAAACATAAAGTGGCATGTATCCCCAAAAGTCTTTTGCTGTTTTCAGTAATATTTTTTTATTTAACACATCATTGGCCATGATTCAGAGTTTTCTGTACAATCAAGTGTGTTGCCATCCCTATAGGGTGGAAACCTCACTTTGACAAGCATGCGTGTTCAATGCAGACATAGTGTGGGTCCATCAGTCTGCAGCCAGGGTTCGCATAAAACTTAATATTTTGCTAATTACATTCTTCATCTACAACCACCAGAGGTCTACCTTACAGTCAAATTCATGTGTAGGTTAAAAAAAAAGATTTTATTCAGTTAGGTGATAATATATACAATATTTTAATTCTCTGGTATGTATAGTATATTTACCCCTAGAGCACTATATAAATAAAATTCACAATTCGTTTATTAGAATGCAAAGCAAATATATGAAGTTGATATTCCCAGGGAAATTGAATGATGAATCAATTCACTGCTATATCTGATTACATAATAAGTCTCTATAACTATATGGCAGGATTATATAACCCAATATGAATGACTACATATATCTTATTTAATCCATTTTATTGCTCCTGCCAAGCGTTGGACTAATTATTTATAGTATAATTACCAGAAAATACTATTCTGCTGTGAATAGTGTTTTTACTTCTATCATGCCTCAAAGTCTTATGTTGGTACATTTGAAGTTGTTCCAGATGCTCCTTACACTATCTTCATATTTTTGGATTCTTTTTTATTTTCTTTGGCTTGGGTGTTTTTTTCTTCCTCATATTTCAAATCATTGATTTGATTCTCAGAGTCCTCTACTCTACTGTTGAATCCCTGTATATTATTCTTTATTTCAGTCAGTGTAGGCTTAAGTTCTGACTGGTCCTTTTCTATGTGTCATTCTCACTAAGATCCTTGAAATTCTCACTAAGTTCCTTGCAGATCTCATGAAGATTCTTGAGTAACCTTATAACCGTGGTTTTGAACTCTGTACCTAGTAGTTTGCTTTCTTCCATTTCTTTCATTTGTGACATGTTTCTTTGTCTCCCCATTTTTGCTTTTCCCTGTGTTTGTTTCTATGTATTGGGTAGAGCTGCTATGTCTCCTGGAGTTGGTAGAGTGGCCTTGTAGTAGGTTCCTATAGGGCCCAGTGGCTCAGCCTCCCCAGTCACTTGAGCTGGGCACTAGGTGTGTCCCTATTTGGGCTGTGTGCATAGTCTTGTATTGAGCCTTGATTGCTGTTGGCAATTGACTTCCAGGCCAATTGGCTGTGAGGACTAGCTGCAATTACAGTGGGAGAACTGCTGTGCAGGAAACACCCCTATGGAACAGAACTTGCTTCAGTGGGGCTTTAGTGCTCACTGAGTCTGCCTCTTGAGTGTATGTGTAGAGTTGTAATCTGGTATGGTCTGAACTGTCCACTGGGTTCACTGGCTCTAGGGCCCCCAAGGAGGTGCAAAGTCAGCCACTGCCTGGGGACACCCTACAGGAGCTATTTGTGTTGGGCTTGGAGGTGCCCAGGCAAGGCCTAGCTGGGAAGCAAGGTAGGCTCAGTGCTAGTACAGGGTCTTGAGACTTTTATCATTCCAGCCCTTTCCAAGTCTCTGCCTCTCCCACCAGTCTCAGTGTGCTTTCTTCTTTACTTCTCAAGTTGGAGGACTTCTGTTCAGCCAGATTTCGGGTGGTTCTTGATGATGGTTGTTCTGTATTTTAGTTGTAATTTTGATGTGGTTGTGGGAGGTGGTGAGTACAGATGTTTACCTATTCCACCTTCTAGATCAGTGGTTCTCAACCTTGGCTGCACATTAGAATCACCTGGGAATCTTTTTAAAATCCTGATTTCTGGGCCTCATCCTTCAAAAATTCTGTTTCTTTGTTATGGGGTGGGGCCACAACATTAGTAACAAAGAAACAGAATTTCCAGGGGATGAGGCCCAGAAATCAGGATTTTAAAAAGATTCCTAGGTGATTCTAATGTGCAGCCAAAGTTGAGAACCACTGTTCTGTATTTAATTAGATCTCTAGATTGTTGCCTATTTAAAGAAAAAGTCAACACTTTTTTGCTTTTCCTACTGCAAAGATGTATTTTAACTTGAAATGCATTTTTTTTTCTCCAAATAATCTATTCTTATTCTAGAAAGGATTTAAGAGGACAGAAACTCATGTCACTATTCAAACATATATACCACTTATATGTTTAGCATAAGTAAGTATCTCAAAATACTTTTCCCAATGAGATCATATATAACTCCAAACCCTGATCTGCTTCTCACTGGATACTTTGCTCAGATAATATATTACATTTGTCTAAGTCACTCCCCCACTATCACCCCACTACCACCTCTCTGACATTATCTAAAAGGTCTTGGAGTGCAACAGGACCTCTCCGTGCATCTGCTAGATGTGAGCTCTAGGAGGGTTACTGACTTTACAGTCAAATTTATCACTGTTTCCCTAGAGACCAGTGTATCTGACACAAGTGAGAGCTTAGTGATGGAATGACTAGAAATGGCCATAGGATGAAATTGTCTTGGTAGTCCTAGACATGAGGGACCTTTCACTGATAAACAACAGGGTGTAGCATGAAAAGCATAAACTCTAGATGAAAAGAACATGCTCTCATATCTTGTGTTGACCCCTTACCACCTCTGAGACACAACTGTAACTCATATTCCAAACTGTTGTAAGAATGTAATAAGTGTGCATTTAGAAGTTCTTGGCATATTACGTGGCACAGATGTAAGTATTTAATAATAGAAGTTACACTCTGTATTGTGCATACATGTTCAATGAATCTTTACCCCCATTTTTATTATGCAGACTTGAAATACACCATATTTTCTTTCTTTCTCTGATGATTTTATTGCTCTTTTAGATAGATGCTTCAGAGAATAGATTTTCATATATGTCTTTTCTATCACCTTTTTCCAGTATATAATTTATCTCTTGCTTATATTCTTCTACTTATTTATTTATTTTTTTTACTTAACCCCAGATTTTCTGTTTTCTTTCTGGGTTTGGATATCTTAAGAGGATAGGTTGCTTATTATAAGGTATAATGCATAGTGTGTAGGAGCCACAGATGTCTTGTTAGAGCTCTTTAATGAAATTATTTGATCCCATATCCTTCATACATTCCATTCGGATATCCTAAAGAACAACTATATATATTTGAGGCCCGATGCACGAAGGTTCATGTAAGAGTAGGCCTTCCTTCCTCTGGCTGCCAGCACCGCATTCACTCCAGCCCAGAGCCGTCTTTCCACCTTTGCTCTGGCCCAGAGCCACCTTCTGCCTTCGCATGCTGCCCAGAGCCCCGGAGTGGCCAGGGTGGGGCAGAATGCCTGCGTCATCACCATGGTGACGACACAAGTGTCCCGTCCCTGCTGCTGCCATCTTTGTTGCGTCAATTTGCATATTCCCTCCTTATTGGCTATGGGTGCCACCATCTTTGTTGTGAAGTGATGGTCAATTTGCATATTCTGTCTTTATTAGATAGGATATATATTTGTTTTCCGTCATATATATGTACACACACACATACATATATACTTGTTTTCCTTCATGCATAGTTTTTTTTTTCTCATTTATTAATTCAGAGATATGCTTTTATGGGCATTCTGTCCTGTTCTTAGTTATACATTACAAGAAAAATGACCAGAGGAAAAGATTTTAGAAAATTCCAAAAACAAGATATATCATTATTAATAGTCCACATTCTTTATAAGTGGAAAGTCCTTAAACCTTTTTGAAATTTGGACTTCCAGTATTCAGAGGATCCTGGCAAAGCAGGTTTAATTTTCTTTTAGAATCGTTGCCTTTCTATTGTATCTGAATGTCATTGAAAGTATTATCTTTGTTTGCTTCCTGAAAAATGACAGACAGAAAAAGAGAAACAATGAAATTAATGGAGAGCTCCAGCACACCTTGGCAGTAAAGTAAGCCTGTCACCAAGTCATTTTATTGTTCTCTCTGCAGTTTGAAGTCTGTCCAATAGACAAAGCGTTGCAATCATATGCCTGTGTGTGAAGAATAATAATGGAGTAACTGCAAAGAGAAAAACGATCTGTTCTCGCTGGTAAAATGAGTGACTTCATTTGCATGAATGGGTCAGGGGCTTGCAGGTGAAGTGCTAGGCTGCTCACATAATAATCCAATGCACAGCTAGATCCCGTATTTCTATTCAAGCTTCAACTCAATTGCTACTTCCTCAGAGAGATTTCCTCTGAATACCCTAAAGTAGCGCCCACTTTAAGCTCTCACTAGAGCATTTCTTTTCAGCCCTAAACATCATATTTGTTTGTTTATTCCACTGTGTTCCCACACAAGAATATGAACGACATGAGCATGGACATTCAGACTGCTCGTTTTACATCCCTAGAACCCAGAAATGTACTGATTAATGGTGATAACAATTACAAAAACAAACTTTCCCTTTCTTTTTCTACTCAGTTGACATATGTCCTATGTTTCCATGAAAGACAAAGCAAAATAAAAATGAAAAAAAGTAAGTTTTCCCACACAGGAGTCCCTGATTAACAGTATCTGACTTGATACCTTCTCTTTCTTTCTTGGCTAATCAGTCAGAATGTTGCTTCTCAAGTCCTTTTCCTGTAAGAGGTTATCTTGTCTACCAGATTAGTAACTCATAAAGGACAGAGCATTCTGGCTTTTACTCACTTATTTTGTATCTCCTGCTGCAACACCTAATATAATACTGTATATAATATGCACTTATTAGTCCTCTTTATTGATGATAAATCTGTATTGGTAAAAATGAGTGCCACAAATAGAATCATAATTTCTCTGACTTGCACAAAACACAGAAGCCAAAGGGAAAAAAGACAAACTTAGCTGGTTTGGCTCAGTGGATATAGTATCAGCCTGTGGACTGAAGGGTCCTGGGTTCGACTCCGGTCAAGGGCACATGCCCGGGTTGTGGGTTCAACCCCCAGTAGGTGGTGTGCAGGAAGCAGTCAATCAACGATTCCCATCATTGATGTTTCTATCTCCCTTTCTCTTTCTCTCTGAAATCAATAAAATATATATTTAAAAGAAAAAAGAGATAGAGTTTAACAAGAAAATGAGTAAAATTTTGTCATTTAATTACAACTTAACCCAAGTTGATAAATGAAGAAAAAATCCAACTAATCTCCAGACATAAGAAGATGGTCATATTAATTAGTATTAAAATGTGATATCATTTTCACCTCTTAGATTACTAACTAAAATTAAAATGATTGAGAATATTCTTTGTTAAAAAGGTTGTGGATACATAGGCATTGTCTTACATAATATAATATATGCAAAAAGAGGCAAATTTTCTGCACACTAATCCACTTAAAGGAGTTTGCTTCTACAAATTTACTATATGAAAACAATTAGACAATTGTGAAGAGCCATATGCAAAGAATGTCATTGTAGCAAGATTATTTATAATAGTACAATATTAAAATAAATGAAAGAATAAAAAGCCAAATAAACATAATTAATATCAATAAGTGTTAGTAGACCCATAAAAGAGGATGCATCCACTGAATCCTACTAAATGGAACATATGTCTTGGATTAGAAAGATAGTCAGATGTGAAGATGCTCATGATGTATTAGTGACAGAGTAATTTATAGAATAGTATTTTAACAATTATTATTGTTGGTGGTAAGATTAATCAATCACTCATATTTTTTTCTAAAGTTTAAAAACAAGAATGACCAAAGTCAATAATATTCCCATTTTGTAGAAAAATAGTTTGATTTATAAAAATATTGCCAAGTAGATAGAGCATCTATTTGTTTTCTACCTAATATAAAATAAATCCCTTTATTTTATTGATAAGTGGAAGTGAAATGAACAAATAGGACCAAAAATATGAATAATGTTAAAATTGTTGGTGAATATATCTTTGTCTTTAACATCAAACTATTAAAAGATGTTTTGTTTTGTTTTTAATTTCAATTGTACTTTTAGTATTTTAGTAAACAGTGCCTTTCTCTAATCTAGAATATTTGAGGAGCTATGGAATACACTGAGTTTTCTAAATAGCCAAATAATTATGTTTATTATTAAATCGCAGCATGGACTATTTGTCCCTCTGTACGCTGGGCTCTCTTTCCATTTAACTAGACCTGTGTGATTTTCATTGAAAAGAAATTATTGTTCATGCATTCAAAGGGCAATGAGCAATTAGAACATAATCGATCCAACTGAGCATCTGATTTCAGCCTTGTGCTGAGAAAATGGTCTTGAAATAATGCCTTTTCCATTAGCAATTTCACCTAATTCAGAACAACATCTTCTTGAATGTGAAAGTGGTATTGACCAGAAAGGAAGTTAACTACTATCACTAACAATATAACTCTAACAGCTTCTCTTTTTAAGTGCACACTTGCCAATTAAAAAATGAAATATTGGTAAGTCAAGTAATGATAACTTATGCTTACATATTTTGGTACATTCCAAATGGCATGTGGAGTTATTTTATTTTTTATCTCCCTATACTTCTTTGTAGTTGGGATGGAATATTTTGAGAGGATAGATTTTCTTCATTTCATTATATATTTATTGAATTTCTGATAAACTCAGGACATGCAATGTTGAATAAGGCAAGTATCTCCCATCAATATAAAAGATCAAATAAAAGTTTAATGAGCAATTGCAGTAATTAATTGGAGATAAGCAGGGATACGACAGTGGGCAGTAGAAAAAGGGAAGGATCGATGTGAGCAGGCCACAGATTCAAAAGGTAAGGAACACTTGAGCCAAGTGGTGCTATTTAGAAACTACCAGTCATTGATCATCTTTTAGGTGGCAGGTGCTCTACATAAATTATTTCTAATCCTCACAATATTTGGTAGTTAACCATTACAATAATTTTTTTTTGTAAGGAAACTAAAACTCAAACAAGTGATGAAATTTGCTGAAGTTCACAGCTGATATGTTAAAGCCACTTTCAGTCCAAAACCCCTTCTCTCAAAGCCATTGTTTCTCACCCACCTTCTTACTACACCAAACTGCTTCACTTATAAGATCAAAGAGGACAAATTAATGGCCATGATGGCATTTAGAGAGAGAAATAGTGTGCACTAAGACAGGGAAATGTGGAGCCACTATGAAATTGTCTAGAATAGGACATATGTTTAGGAGAGCTGAAGAAACTGGGTTTGGAAAAGTACACAGGGCTGAAATCATGGAGGGAATGTTGGACGCTGAAGGGTTTGGAATTTTTATGTCTATACTGAGAAACTATTGAATGAATTAAGCAAGGGAATATCTTTAGTTCATCTGAGCATTAGAAAGCTGATAGATTAGAGATTAGAATTCCTGGTGCAATGTTTGAGGAACTAACCTGATAAGCTACTATTAAGAAAATAACATGGAATAAAAGGTAGGACTCAAAAGTATTAAAAGGACATAGAAGGAAAAGGGGAAATTAAAAAGAAGTACAATGAAAAGATGAGTGAGAATAAAGCATTCTGAAACTCCCCTTAGGCTGATGTCCAGTAACAACTAATGTGTCATTTGGGTACATTTATGTTCCAAAAAGTCCTCTATAATTTTCATTTAAAGTCCAATTTTCCAGTTGTATTGGGTCACATTCAATAAAATAGAACAATAAACTTCTCTCTGGTTACATAGTACATTGTTCTAAATGCTGGTAGGAAATTAAAGTGGAAATATGAGTGTCCATTACACGATGATTTTTCCATGCTCCTGTATATTCTATTTTACTCTAAAATGTGCTTTTTAACACATCTTAACTAGTTGTTTCATACTATTTGAAACTGTTAAACAAGCATTGATTGAACAGACAACATGTGCTAGTGAGGGGATTCAGAGTTACATAAGCAACATGCCCTGCTTGGAGAGATTTTACATTCTCACAAAGTTGCAGACTTATAAATGAATCAATGATGGTATAAAGCAAAGATATAAGTAATAAATGTTCGTATAAGAGAGTGAGAGAGCAGAGGGTGTAGAAGTTTGCACTTCCCAGAAGCAACAAAGAAGCTGTGGAGAAGATAAGAATCTTGTATTAGGTTTTGAAAAATGTGGTAAGAAGCAGGGAATGAGAGGTGCTTGCATGGTCAAGGTGAGATGATTTAAAGGAAATACTAGAGGCTGAATGGGTAAAGTCTACCAAGAGGAAGAAGCAGAAAATGCAGTAGAGGTAAAGCAGGGTTCCTAGGGATGGTCAAGAGCACAAGGAGAAATTACTTTGATAAAGGATAAAGGCAAGGGATTAGGATTTGTGAAGATGTTGATACAGTTTTGAATTGGGGAGGGGGGAGTTAAGGGTGTTAATGCTTCACAGTGTCTATTTTCATTCTAATTTCAAGGATGATTTATATGCTACAAAAATGTGGACAAAGATTAGGAAAAGTTTAGAATACTTGTTGAATGGACTGGGAAGAGGAGCCCATTGTCAAGTGAAATGGTTTTCAAGTGAGACTGAGTTACATGTGAGGTTAGTGTGTACTTGTGGCATTCATCTACATAGTTTTACCATTTTGGGCATTTATATATTGTGGGAAGAGAGATGCAGCTGGTTGAGTTTAATGAAAGTTTGAAATTTTCAGTGGGGTATGGTGGAAAAACAATGGAATTATGGTATTTAGAGACTATAGTGCAGATGATAAAGCAGTGAAATGAGAAAGTATCCGTTGTTTGCAGATAATTTCCTTCTCAGACTTTATCCTTTTAAGGTTTCCAAGTTAATGTGGGAAAGGCAAAAATGAACATGTCCTCAAGGTTTAATTTTGGCTCTATTTGGAGAACTTGTTATTGCTTTTATTTAAAATGATAGCCATACTGACCCTAACCAAAGGAGGAAGATTTTTTTTTTTTTATCTGTACAATATATGAGCATCAGTAAATATTTACTCATCCTTATATTTGGATCAACATTATATAAATACTAGAGGCTTGATGCACAAAGATTTGTGCAAGAATAGGCCTTCCTTCCCCTGGCTGCTGGCACCACCTTCACTCAGGCCCAGAGCTGCCTTCTGCCTTTGTGTGCTGCCCAGAGGTCCAGAGTGGCTGGGGTGGGGCGGAATGCCTGCATCGTCACCATGGCGACAATGCAAGCATCCCGGCCCAGCCACCACCATCTTTGTCATGTCAATTTGCATATTCCCTCCTTATTGGCTGTGGGCGCTGCCATCTTTGTCACAAAGTGACAGTCAATTTGCATATTTCATCTTTATTCAATAGGATATTTATATATATATTGTCAGTGTCATAAGCAGATATATCATGGCTTCTGCTGCTCTTAGTACTTTTGAAATGACATTAAATAAGCTTTAAAGTGGATCTTTATCCTTATAACATAAATATAAAGTAATGAAATGATAGTTCAAATCAAAGCTGGATAGATGAAGAAGCAAGATAAAAATAGTGCTGAAAAAAAGGTGAAGGGATTAAGAAAAAACAAATATAAAAACAACAATAACTCATAGATACCAGCAATAGTATGGTGATTACCAGAGGGAAAGAGGGGAGGAAGGAGGGAGGTAAAAGAGAGCAGAGGGGTATTAATAGCAAAGGAAGGAGACTTGACTTGGGGTGGTGAATACACAATACAATATACAGATGATGTATTATAGAAATGTACACCTGAAACCTATACAATTTTATTTGTCAATGTCACGACAATAAATTCAACTAAAAAGTGATGACAAAGAGGGAAAAAAAAGAGCGTGCCATTTGAGAGACAGAGGAAGAGAGAGAATAGAGAGAGAGAGAGAGAGAGAGAGAGAGAGAGAGAGAGAGGAGAGAGAGAGAGAGAGAGAGAGAGAGAGAGAGGAGAGAGAGGAGAGAGAGAGAGGTGTCTGGAAGGTTAAATCACTAGTGATAAAAAGGATGTATTAGAGCTTATTTCATAGCTGAATCAAAATATCTATGAGATCATAAGTTTGTTTTGAGAATTAGTCATTTGAAGAAGAGTTGATCATTAAGGTTGAGAATACAAGCAACACTGTATTTAGGACTTGGGATGACTCCTAATTGAAACTAAAATATTGAATAGTGAAGTACCAATGTTAATGTCCTAGTTCTGGGAGGAAAGTGTATGAGATCTCTGTGTACTATCTTTGAAATATTTCCACAAATCTAGAATTATTCCAAAATCAAAGTTTATTGAGAAGTTGGGAGGAGGAGAGCAGACAGACACCACATGCCTGCTGATGTGATGCCCTGAGAAGAACACAGAATCTCTCAGGTGGTATCCCAGCGGGGAAACACAACCCGACCCTGACTGTGAAGAAGCATCAGGCGAACTCAACATGCAGAACATTTTATCACAATAAAAGATACTGAATTATTTAGAAGTGTCTGACAGATTTGAAATTGTCAGTGTCATAAGACAAAGAAATGCGGGATGTGAGGGCGATCTGGCTGCGACATCTGTCACCCCATTGATCGCCAGGGTTGATTCGGCTGATCTGGCTGGCTAGGCGGGTGTCCCCCTCCTCCCTCACCGATCCATGTGCGTCCCTCCCGAAGCTGCGCGCTCGGTCGAGGAGGACGACCTTCCCCACGGAGGAGAGGACCGGTCTTCGGTCAAGGGTATACGAGTAGCTGCGCTCCCCTGCTAGAACCTCCAAACAAGCTCTCAAAGAAATGCGGAAGGCATATTCCAGCCAAATTAAAGGAGCTCAGAAGACATGGTAAGTAAATGCAATATAGGATCCTAGACTGGATTCTGTATTGAAAGGAAAACAGTACTTTATAGGGCATTAGTAGTTCCATTAAAAAAATATATGTAATATGGATGATAGACTAGGAATCACATTTAATTGAATTAAGATCACAACTGTGCTGTGTTTATATAACAGAATACCCTGCTCTAAGGAAATACATACTAAAGTATTTAGAGGTAAAGGAATAGGATGTATGCATTTCAATCTCAAACACTTCAGAAACATAGTCATACTAGGAATTTATAGGGTTGGGCAAATGTACGCTTACAGTTGTTGAGTACATGAGACACAATTTGTTCTTGTATTATTTGTATTGTTTATTGTATTGTTTATTTGTATTATAACTGTAAGCCTAGTTTTGCCCACCCCCCATACAGAAAAACAAAGAAAATGGATGCAAAATATTGATGATTGGTGTATTTGCATAAAGAGCCTGTGGATGTTCTTTTTACACTTTTTGCAACTTTCTGTACATTAGAAACCTTCTAGCTTTTACCTCTTTGAGAAAGACATACGTTTCTTCTAAGAAAGTCGCCGTGACTAAAGCTTGAGGTAGAATAATTATAGTAATAAAATTGTTAAGCTGGAAGAAGCTCCCTAAAATGTTAAGCTTAGAGAACACGTTTTCCATGTTTGTATCTCCAGAGCATTGAATGGTGACTGGTAAATAAAAGATGTTTACATTGAAAGAATGAATGGACGGATGTATGCTGTTAGGGACAATGTCCAAAACTGGCAGTATCAGCTGCTCATAAATGGCAGAGGGTTTTTTTGTGTGTGCTTTTTTCTTCTCCCTTCTGTGAACAAGTATTTTGAGGAGCCACAATTTTATAGTACTATATCTAACTCCATGGAATAAACAATACAGGCAACATTTTGATACCAGATAAATAACAGGCTTGATATTTTCCATCCATGGTCACTACTGAAGGACCCTTGCTGTTCAGAACTGAGATTCAGATACTTAGAAAAGAGAAAAATGGTATTTAGGCTTAAGTAAAATCAAAGGGTTAGGAATTTTAGTTATGTATCTTCTGCCACATGTTATAGCAATTTAGATAAAAGCATGTAAGTTTCTTTTTCATGTCCTCATTAGTGAGCTAAGCAGGTGTATTTTTTTTTCACACCATATATAAAAGAAGTGAATATTATTTTATTTCACGTTTGCAAATAAGGCAAAATGACTGAAAATAAAGAAAAAATAGATTGAGATCATTTGAAGCCATAAAGGTTTAAAGAGGAAAAAAATTGCCACATCTCTTTGGTGAGCCCTCAGAATATGTGGGCACGTGACCTTCTGTTGTGAGGACATAGAGAATGTGCACTTCTTGTGTACATATATATAGCTTCCTGAGATGTTCTTATTGCAGCTCAATGTCTTCAAATATACTTAAATACCATATAAATGGGTTTGGCACGTGCATAATCTATTACTAGGATTTATAGTGGGCACTTAATACATGTTTAAGGAACAATGAATCCTCAGATAGCCACAATACTGCTTTTCTTACTGCCTTTCTTGAAGAGGAACAAAGATAAACATGTCTTTCTGTGTGTAATCTAAATGAAAAAATATACATTTTTATTCCCCTCTTTCTCTAAGAACATTCTTATATAAGCAGTTGCTATGTTTTCCATTTCAGTAACTGTTCAGTAATGGAATTTTAAAAAGCTGAAGCAGGAATTTAGGCCTTTTTTTTTATAGCTTCCTCAGTGCACAAGGTATCTGCTTATCAAAGTGCTTTTCAAAGTGATGAGTTAAATACTAGCAAGGAAGTGACTGGCGGAAACAAAGCTTTTAGTGTTCAGACCAAGTGTGGAATTGTGAACCCTTCTGTTGCCTGTGTATTAGCGTAGAGCCAGGAGTTGAGGCTCTGTTTTAAAATCCTGGGCAAATCCTTTCACAATTCCATGTATTGATTAATGGATTGGTGAGAGGAGGTATTCAATGTTGTCTTAATTAATATTTGTGATATATTCTGGGGCTTTTGCAGAAACATCTCTACAGCAATAAAAAAATCTGTTTTATGTGGAATGAAAAAGAGAAAGTTAAGTTAAAGGGAAATGACTCTCTTTAGATCACACAGATTATCATTTTATTGTAGACAAAGTTGAAGCAACAGGCAGTGGGTAATAAGCACATTTTTTATTTCTTCAGCATAGTTTGGCATATTACCAATAACATTACAATTGTATTGGAGGAGTTTGGAAAATGCAAAGATGATTTAAAAAGAATCACACAGTTGGGTAAGGATGGAAAAATTCAAATAGATGAAGTATAAGAATAGAATAAGGAATATAGAGGAAAAGCTTAATAGTATTAAAACAGATGTTGGCTGTAAAATGCAAATGATGGGGACTAGCTATGTTTGGTTTATGATAAGCATAGAAAAAGAAAAATTGAAACTATCTGTTAGGCTCCATGTTTTACTGTAACTGAAACCATAACACTGAAAAAAAAAGTGGTTTTAATCCAATTACAGGTTTTATTGCTTGTTTTTTCTTACTCCCAAATAAGTACAGTGTTTCTATGATGGCTCAACAAAGATAGAGTTTCCTTCTGCTTTTCTCTTCTACAGTCCTTTGAGTTTCCTTTTTCTAATGAAGGTCATTTTATAGTACACAATAGCTGCTGGACTGTAGCTATCTAGACTGAATTTTAGGTAAAAAAATAAAAGAACGTGGAAAAAGTAAAAAAAAAAAAAAAGTGTACTTCCAAAACTTTCATGTGTGAGCCACAGCCCACGTGGCTTAGGATTCAGAATATGGAGAAGGGCCATGTGCAAATGAAAGACAAGACAAGAAATAATAATTTGGAAATAATGGGGACCAGGCAGAGTCCAATGCAAGGGGAAGGACTTTACTGGTTCCCAGGCCTTGCCAACCTTTTATTCAGTTTTGGATACACATATAGCCCTTAGGCAGGCAATTCCGTTAACAGACAGACTATCTAAAAGGTTAGTAAATTTTAGTAAAAATTTACTCTGAGACTATTTGGTCAGGAAATTGCTTGAGCTACCATTATCTCAACTAAACAATCAGTGCATAGCTCTGGCACTTGCCAGGGCTCAAGGTTCACCAGCGTTCAGGGCTCCTTGTTTACATTTCTCTGGTAGAGAGGAAAATGGGTAACTTCCAACACTTTCACTCAATTGTTTTTGCTTATTATTACCAAACTCCCTCTTTTTAGGTGAATTATATATATACTAGAGGCCTGGTGCACAAAAATTTGTGCACTTGGGGGGAGGGGATCCCTCAGCCCGGCCTGTGCCCTCTCGCAGTCTGGGACCCCTCAGGGAATGGCCACCTGCTGGCTTAGGCCCGCTCCCCAGGGGATTGGGCCTAAGCTGGCAATCAGACATCCCTCTGGCAGCCCAGCAGCCATCGGGGGATGTCTACTTGCCAGCGGGGAGCAAGCCTAAACTGCAGTCGGACATCCTTAGTGCTGCTGAGGAGGCAGGGGAGGCTACCACCACCACCACTGTACTGGCAGCCATCAGCCTGGCTTGTGGCTGAGCAGAGCTCCTCCCATGTGAGAGCAACTGACCACCAGAAGGCAGCTCCTGCATTGAGCGTCTGCCCCCTGGTGGTCAGTGTGTGTCATAGTGACCAGTTATTCCCAGTCCTTCTGCTGTTAGGGTCAGTTTGCATATTACCCTGTTACTATATAGGATAGAGGCCTGGCATGGGTTGGGGCTGGCTGGTTTGCCCTAAAGGGTGTCCTGGATCAGGGTGGGAGTCCCGCTTGGATGCCTGGCCAGCCTGGATGAGGGGATGATGGCTGTTTGCAGCTGGTCACACCCCCTTCAGGGTGGGGGTCCCCACTGGGGCACCTGGCCAGTCTGGGTGAGGGGCTGAGGGCCGTTTTCAGGCTGGCAGGTGACTGAAGCTCCCAACCTTTCCTTTTTTTATTTTTCTTTTTTAATTCTGGGATTTATTTACCTTCTATGGCTGTCACTGGAGCTGAGAGCCGGCTTTAGCTCTGAGGCTCAGCTCCAGCTCTGAGACCTCGGCTACTGAAAGCAGGTATCTGGGCTTTGTTTAGTTTCTATAATTGAAACACTGTTGCAACTCCAGCTCTGCGGCCTGGCTTGCTGAAAGCAGATTTCTGGGGATTGTTTAGCTTTTATAATTGCAACATAGTTGCTTAGAGTGCAGCTCAGAGCTGGGCGGTGGCAGGCAGGGAACCTTGGCTTCCTCCATCACTGGAGCAAGCAAGCCTCCTATTCGCTTCAGCTGCCTGGCTGCCGGCCGCCATCTTGGTTGGCAGTTAATTTGCATATCGCCCTGATTAGCCAATGGGAAACATGTCGGAGGTACAGTTAATTACCATGTTTGTCTATTATTAGATAGGATACTTGTCAGATATATGTCTTTCCTAGAAATATTGTCTAGTGTTGATTAAAAAGAAATAAAAATAGATACTGGGTAGAGAACTATGGCATCTGGCATACTAACACATATATAGTTAAAGTCCTTGAGGAAACTTTCAAATGTCTTGAGGTAATATGAAAAACTATATATCCTTGGGGTACAGGAACAAAGAAAATGGAAGAAGAGAACAGTTGAAGCTCCTTCGATTTATCATTCTCTGATGATTTGTGTGATTTTCCTGAAGGACATACAAATTACATGTGCTAAAAAATACCATGTAGCTCAAAAATAGTCAGTATTTGAGTCATTTTTACATATTAAATGTGATTTAAGAGGTGTAATAAGGCTCTTGATCCAAAGAATCTTTTAACCTACCACCATATCTTCTAACATTTCACCATTTTTCAGCCACAATCATAATACAGCTGATGTTCTCTATTAGGTATTCATTCTTTGAGTTTAAATAGCTTTTTAAACTAGAGATGCAGCTTCAAGAACTATTGACCAGGCATTGGGGTAACAAGTGAAGACTATAAAGATGTATAGTCCTCATTCAAGGAGCATGCAGGCTGGTAATGGATATGTATAAGTTTACAGAAAAATAAAGTAAAATGTCATAAGCACTATACTTTAAAACAGTGGTCCTCAAACTACGGCCCGTGGGTCACATGCGGCCCGCCAAAAACATTTATCCGGCCCGCCGGGTGTTTTTGCCATCGCTGCCTGTCCTGCTTAGCAGCCAACTCGTCCCGGGCCCACAGTGCGCATGTGTGGAATTTCTGAGGGACAGTGAACTGGCCCCCTGTTTAAAAAGTTTGAGGACCTCTGTTTTAAAAGGTTTCAAGAGCATAGAGGAACATGTCTGAGATAGTTAGCAGCTCAAAAACCTGAGGGTATTTTCCCTGTGTTAACACAAAATAAAAAGTCGAAATGAGAGGTAACAGGTGTGTATTTGGAACCAAAGAATTGCAATTCTGGAAGCATAGAATCAGGATGAAGTTAAGGGGTTTTGATGAAAAACAGAAAGAAAGAATTCCATGCTAAGGGGAACTCATTCCTATCAGTACTAAGGAAATGATCTAATCTTGGCTATAGTAGCCAAGATAGTCTTTAGATAGATAGATAGATAGATAGATAGATAGATAGATAGATAGATAGATGATAGATAGATAGATAGATAGATAGATAGATAGATAGATAGTCCATAATCATCAGTCCTTGTGATTAGGATGTAAGCCTTCTACTGGCTTTACAAGCGATTGTTTGTAAAACCTTGTTGGTTTGGGGATACTCCACAAATTCAAAGAAGAAGACATGGAAGGCTGTTCTTTTGGAATAGTGGTTCCAATGCCATTTTGGGAAGACTTCATTTATGTTATTTTTCTCACTTGGGAGAAGAAATAACTTAAGCAGTTAGCAGTTTTAGCATTTATGATAATATTGGAGGCCTGGTGCATGAAAATTCGTGCACTGGGGTTGGGGGTGTACCTCAGCCCGGCCTTCCCCCTCTCACAGTCCAGGAGCCTTCAGGGGATAGCCTACTGACAGCCACAGTTTGACCTCCCTCTGTGGGAAGAGACCGGACTGATCAGGGGAAGGCACAGCCCCCATTACCCCGCTGCTGCTGCCACTGCTGGCTGCTGAGGCTGTGAGGCCTGAGCCCCGAGCCTCTCAGCTGCTGTGGCTTTATCTGGATGGATGTCCAGAAGACGTCCGTACTAATTAGCAAATTATCCTTTTATTAGTATAGATCATGGAACAGATATTTTCTCATTTCCAGCTAGCTGAATTGAAAATGCTAACTTGGAATGTTTATCATAGTGAAAAAGTTGGAGAGGTACTTGGGAGTAATAGATACAATCTAGGTGAACTAGACCAGATCACAAATTTGAGGATCAGTGAGACTTGATTCAAGGTTAATTTAATTTAAATTTTTTTCTGAAATACTAATAAACAGTGTCACATATAAACATGGGAAAAGCTAAAATATATATACTTTATAGCTCCCCATTGATTCCTACTAGCTCACACAAGAACCTCCAAATTTTGTGTCTTGGCAGTACACGTGGAGTGGTATATTTGCAAAAAGTGAACACCATCACCTTTTTATACTCTTAGTAACTCTAGTAGCCAGAAATAGCATACCTCTGTTCAGCAAGTCATGTCACCTAAACCTGAAGTTTTCAAGTGTCAGCACCTAGGAAACCTCCCTTTATCTCTGCCCACACAGCAGATCTTGGATCTTAACATTGATTTCACTCAGCTTACCACGTAGCTAAATAGATGGGGAAAACACACAATTAGATACATGAGAAAATTCAAGAGGGAGTTCTGAAGGTTCATAAACTTCTCCTAACTTTGATTCTGATACCAGGAATATATAATTGTGCAATTAAGTAAAAAGGCATTCTACATTTAATGGCCATGTGGAGTGAATATATTGAGAAAAGTAGAAGTCACACTTAAGAGGTAGTTTTTAAGATAAGAATATAATGAGTATTCATTTTTCAACCAAAGAATTAAACCTTATATTCTTTCCAAAGAATTAAATGTGGTTTGTACAACTAGACTACTCTAAAATTGTACATAAGAAAAATTAGAGCTAATTAAAGAAGAGTAGTTAGAATATGTTATTCCACACATCTAAGAAAAATAATAGTATTGTCTATTTATTTTTGCCCATAATGACAATAGCTTTTATTTTTGTTAGTAAGTCAATGACACTCATTAAAATTTCACACAATATAAAGAAAAGCTCTAAAGAAGAAAGTGAGAATTTCCCAAAATTACTATTAAAAGTTTATTGAGTATTAAGTAACACTAAAAGAATTATCCATATTGTATTATATCTTGCCATACTTTCTTTTTTTTAATATATTTTTTATTGATTAAGATATTACATATGTCCTTGTCCCCACGTTACTCTCTACCCCCACCCCCCGCCCCCCCCCGCTCATGCCCTCACCCCCCCGTTGTCCATGTCCATTGATTAGGCCTATATGCTTGCATATAAGTCCTTTGGTTGCTCTTTCCCCCTTACCCCCACCCTCCCCTACCTTCCCTCCAAGGCCCGACAGTCCAATCAATGCCTCTCTGTCTCTGGATCAGTCCTTGTTCATCAGTTTATGTTGTTCATTATATTCCACAAATGAGTGAGATCCTGTGGTATTTTATCCGCTCTCCAGTTCCATCCATGCTGTGGCAAATGGTAAGAGTTCCTTTTTCTCCTTCCTCTTCTTAAAGAATACCTTTCAGCATTTCATATAATGCTGGTTTGGTGGTGATGAACTCCTTTAGCTTTTTCTTATCCGTGAAGCTCTTTATCTGACCTTCTATTCTGAATGATAGCTTTGCTGGATAAAGTAATCTTGGTTGCACGTTCTTGCTATTCATCACTTTGAATATTTCTTGCCACTCTCTTCTGGCCTGCATGGTTTCTGTTGAGAAATCAGCTGACAGTTGTATGGGTACTCCCTTGTAGGTAACTGACTGTCTTTCTCTTGCTGCTTTTAAGATTCTCTCTTTATCTTTTGCTCTTGGCATTTTAATTATGATGTGTCTTGGTGTGGTCCTCTTTGGATTCCTTTTGTTTGGGGTTCTCCGTGCTTCTTGGACCTGTAAGTCCATTTCTTTCACCAGGTAGGGGAAGTTTTCTGTCATTATTTCTTCAAAAAGGTTTTCAATATCTTGCCCTCTCTCTCCTTCTGGTACCCCTATAATTCTGATGTTGGTACGCTTGAAGGTGTCCCAGAGGTTCCTTACACTATCTTCATATTTTTGGAATCTCTTTTCTTTTTTCTTTTTCGATTGGGTATTTTTTGTTTCTTTGTATTTCAAATCTTTGACTTGATTCTTGGGATCCTCTTGTCTGCTGTTGGATCTCTGTAAATTATTCTTTATTTCAGTCAGTGTATGCTTAATTTCTAGTTGGTCCTTTTTCATGTCCTCCATGGTCTCACTATACTTATTGAGGGATTCATTAAATTTGTCGGCGGTTTCCATAAAATTCTTGAAAAACCTTATAAACATGGCCTTGAACTCTATATCCAGTCGTTTGCTTTCCTCCATTTCTGCCATTTGTGACCTGTTTCTTTGTCTCCTCATTTTGGCAGCTTCCCTGTGTTGATAGAGTGGCCCTGCGCGCCAGGTGTCCTGTAGGGCCCAGTGGCTCAGCCCTCCCCAGTTACCTGGGGTGGACACTCTTGGTGCACTCTTGGTGCCTTGGTTGTTGTAGGATCCCTGGGAGGAATTGACCTCCCGGCCAATTGGCTGTGAGAATCAGCTGTGTTTAAAGTGGGAGAACTTCTGTGCTGAAGACACCCTTCTGGGGCAAGACTTGCTTCAATGGGGCTTTGGTGCTCACTGAGTCTGCTCCCTGAGTGTGTCCCTTATGGATCTGAGGAGTTGCAATCTGGATGGTCCCCCTCTGACCACTGGGTACAGTGGCTCCTGGATCTAAGGAGGTGCTAATTCAGCCTCTGCCTGAGGCCAGACAGCAGGAGCCATGAAGAGGCTCAGCTGTGAAGCAATGCAAGCCGCTGCGGGGCCTTGGGCCTTCTCTTGGAAGTTCCGGGTCTGCCTGGCTTGGCTGCAGTTAGGTACATTCACATGCAAAAGCCTCTGCCGCAACCTGGGTGGGGCGGGGTCTCAGGGAATCAAAGGGCGGATCAAGGAGCTATGGCTGATTCTCCGCCCGGAGTCGCACGTTTCAGTGACCCGCTAATTGCTGCAAGCACCTCTGAGGGAAAGCTGCCTTCAAGTTCGCCCGCTGCTGGACAGACCAGCCTCTCCCCGTATGAGTCCTGGGTCCCCAGAGACTTCCCGGAACCGGAGTTCAGAGCAGTCGGGAGCTTGTGATTCAAAAAGACAGCCGCGTCCTCAGGTGCCACCCCCTTTCCGCGCGCGGGCCGCTGTACCTCTGCACTTGTACCTCTGCACTTCACCTCTGCAGCTCCTCTGGCTCTCAGCGTGCTTTTCTTTCCTTCTAGTTGTAGAATTTACACTCAGCCAGCCTTCCTGTTGTTCTAGATGATGTCTGCTCTGTCCTTTGCAGTAATTTTCAATTGTTGTGGGAGGCGGCAATTTCCAGGTATTTACCTATGCTGCCATCTTAGTTTCCCTCCTTGCCATACTTTCTTAAACAAGCACATGCATATACATGTGGCATGTTATTTTATAGCTTGCCTTATCACTCAATAACTAAATGTAGAAGTAGATTTTAATATCATTGTGTGGTTGTATCACATTATTCATTTCTCCATAATATTAATTTAAATTGTTTTTAATTTTTAAATATTATAATGAAATTCAGAACATATTCTGGGAAAGCCATATAGTAAGTATTTAATTTCAGAAATGAGAAAGCTCTGAGCATGTATCAAAATTGTTAGCATGGGTTGGATAAGTGAATTCCAGACTGGACTTGCAGGAATAATCTCCAGAACAAGACCGTGGACGAGGACCACCTGGAGAATCGCTCTTTCCCACAATCTGGAAGGCTGGCCATCGCGCAGTAGTCCTTGCAACTCAACTACAGTTGAACCATGCCTTACTTAGGATTTATAGACCATGAAACTTTTGGCTCAAGAAAAAGAACACGTGAGCTGTGGTCTTCAGAGTTGGAAGGTAGCTGCTGCTGTGTCACCTGTCATTCCCAGGAAAATCTGCTGAGGTGTCACTCTTGTGTCAGGAGGCTCTGATGCAGGAAATGTGGACCAGAGCTTTGCTGTGCTGTTACATTTGCACTGGTTTCATTAAAAAACATTCAATAAACATTGAATCTGTAAAATTGCTCTTACTTGAAGTTTCTGAATTTTTTACTTAAATTACTAAAATATTAATATTAGGCCACTTGAAAATCTATAGCCCTTTCATATAATATTATTAATTCTAAAAATAAAATTCTAAATTAGATAATATTATCCCTTATTTTAGAGACTAGAAATTTAAAATGTGAAAGGCAATATATCCAGGATGAGGTCACACATCACACTCTAAAGGTGACATCTTCCCTTCTCAGAAGACCAAAGGACAGTCATTTTCTACTACATCCCCTTTTATCTAGAAAACTAGCCTTAACTAGAAATCTTTTCTTTTTAAGAACTCCTGGTTTTTGCTTCCTACTTAAGGAGCCTTTTTTTTTTTTTAACTTTGTGTTTTTTTGTTCATCTCAGGATTGAACATTTGGAAGGCTATTTTGTCAGCTAATAAAAAGACAGTAATTTTGAACGTAAAATAGACACTTCTCCAAAGAGGACACACAGATGGCCAATAGACATGAAAAGATGTTCAACATCACTAATCATCAGACAAATGCAAATGAAAACCACAATGAGATATCACCTCATGCCTGTCAGAATGGCGATCATCAATAAACCAACAAACAATAAGTGTTGTTGAGGAAGTGGAGAAAAAGGAACCCCAGTGCACTGTTGGTTTTGCCCCACCCTGTATGTGTAATTAAAGAGCAAAATAATGAACAATCAAAATAGAAACAGACTCATAGATACAGAGATCAGACTGATGGTTGCCAGAGGGGAGGGTGTTTGGGAGCTGGGTGAAAAAGGTGAAGGGATTAAGATCTACAAATTGGTAATCAAAGAATAGTCACAGTGAGGTAAAGTACACCATAGGGACTACAGTTAATAATATTGTAATAATTACATACAGTGCCAGGTGGGTACTTGAAATATCAGGGGACCACTTTGTAAAGTATATGATTGTCTAATCACTTGCCTGAAATTAATACAAAATAACATTGAATGTAAGCTATAATTTTAAAATAAAATTTAAAAGAGACAGTAATTGCAATTCTTAATTGAACAAAAGGTATATCTAGTTTTTTAACTATTCCACAACTAAAGCCCTGACTCTGAATTATAGGGGAAATTGACATGCTACTTGTTTAGAAAGACATTTCAGAATAGATTTTTCACATAAGAATCAACTTATCACTTAAGAGGTTCTGGTGGGAGAGAGAAGAGTATGTCATTGCTTATCAAAGCGCTGAGGTTACGGACTGCCACTGGCTTTGAGATGCGAAGTCTCATTTTTTTCTGTTCCCGCCGAATTATAAAGGAATTAGATGTCAAGGCTAGTCATGAACCATGCTTAGCATTACTAATTTAGTGACGCTGTTATTTGCTGCACACGAAGACAGGTAATTAGGAACACTTCTAGGAGGAATTGTGAAATGTGACAACCCACTTAAAAATCATCATCGGTGTATCTTTGGTCTCCACAAAGGCAAAGAAGCCCTTTGAATTGCTCAGTGTTGCTTCCATGGGCTGAGAGCATGGCTTAAAACAAAATTATACCATGTTCAGTCAAAACGGAACACTCGATATCTGTACTGGGATCTAGCTGCTCAGTTTTCCTGGTGATTGCTAGACCCTGGACACACTAGACTAACCTTGAGCTTAAACTTGTAAGCCAATTCTGTCTTATCAACAAGGGTAAAACTTATGGGACCAATGCCTTAGCATTTCCTTCTCTTGCTTAAAAACCTATGTGAGCAAATCAAAGCTAGGATCTGGAGAGTGCCATAACAGACCTTCGGTTCTTTCAAACTGCTTTAAAGGCCAACTCACACTCTTCCCAAATAGTCTATGAGGTTTTAACTTCTGTGCCACTTTCCTTTTCTCTCTTTAGGAATACACACTTCATCAGATCTCCAAGGTCTCCACAATTCTCCCTTTCTCTGTAAAACCAGGTCTAACCCTTCTTCACTCCACTCCCTGCCACCCTGGCCTGCTTTTCCTAGCCTTTGGCTAGTTTTCACTCTGAATTCCCAAAGCAGTGACATTTCTCAGAGTCACCACGATGCGTTATGGGTTGTTGTTTTGTTGTTCATTCTTCTCACTAGAATATTAGGTCTCTGTGGCTTAGGGGTGCCTTCATAATCCTTTGTCTAGTGCAAGGCCAAGGTACACTAAATGTTCAATCAATATTAACTTGAACTAGCAGCAAAAGCACCAGCCCTTTTAATGAACCTGCCACAATAATGAAACAGACTAACAATTCCCAGAAGGAAGGGGACAGGAAGGGAAGGGATTAACCAAAGAATGTATTTGCATACTAGAGGCCTGGTGCACAACATTTGTGAAGGGAGGAGGGGTCCCTCAGCCCAGGCTGCGCCCTCTCGCAGTCCAGAACCCCTTGGGGGATGTATGCCTGCCAGCTTAGGCCTGCTCTCTGCCTAAAATGGCAGGCAAACACCCCCTGAGGTGTCCTTAGTGCTGCTGTGGATGCAGGAGAGGCTCACGCCACCTCCGCTGTGCTTGCTAGCAGTGAGCCCAGCTTCTGGCTGAGGGGCACTCCCCCTGTGGGAGCACACTGACCACCAAGGGGCAGCTCCTGCGTTGAGCATCTGCCCCCTGGTAGTCAGTGCACGTCATAGCGACTGATCGTGTGCTATTTGGTTGATTTGCATATTAGCCTTTTATTATATAGGATGTGCAAAACGCATGGACTCAGATAACAGTGTGGTGAAGGCCTGAGGTGAGGGAGGGAGTGGAAAGAAGGGGACCAATGGGGGGGGGGGAGTCTAGCTTGTAGAATGTTCCGTGTACACTAGGAAATATGTATATTCTGCTGCTTTTTGATAGAATGCTTGTTAGGTGTCTGTTAGAACTAGTTTGTTTATAATGTTCATATCTATTTTCTTGCTGGTCTTATTTCTAGTTGTTCTATCATATACTAAAAGTGCGGTATTCAAGTTTAACTATTATTGTAAAATTGTTTCTCCTGTCAGTTCTATTATATTCTGTTTCATATATTATGTCTTCAAACCTCAGTGGGATGAAATTAGTAATTAATAACAGAAAACTATATTGTGAAATACACAAGTACAGGAAATGAAACAACACTTTTCTAAATAATAAATGTCTCAGAAGAGATCACAACAAAAATTATCAAATAATTTTAGAGAAATGAAAAAGAAACACAACTACCAAAACTCATAAAAATGCAGCATAAGTAGATCAGATGGGATTGTGCTGTAAAAACTCCAATATTGATTTATCAATTTCTCTGACATGAAAAAATATATGTGCGTAAAAGCAATAGCATGTGCAACATGATTCCACTGCACTTTTTTTAAGTTATTGTTGTCATAAAATTTATATCCCAGAAAGCAAGCATCCTAGGAAACTTAGAAAACAAAATAAATAAGAAAATAATTTAAAAATTTATATTACTATTTTATAGATAAGAAATCAATCTTGATCTCTAAATCTTTAGAGCGTTTAAGTGAATAACCCAAGTTCACATAACTAGGAAGTGGTTTGCCTTGAATTCATGTAGTCAGCATCTTTCTTAAAGAAGACAGACAAGGTAGAGGTATGGCAGAGATCACAGAGGAGTGAAGAATTAATGGTATTTTTTTTCTAGGACACAAATATTTCAGAATGAATATGGGGGAGGGGGTGGGAATCTGTTCTTTAAGCAAAGTTAATCTTAGCAGATAATCTATTTCTAGTTATGGCATTTCTGCCATTTTGCAGTGGTATTTTTGTAGAATATAAAAATGTCTATTTCGGTGCCATGTGAGCATAACTTTATATAGATATGAAAGTGTGGGACTAGGGAGGAAATGCTTGCTGCTTTAGTACTGCAGTGGTGACAAGCTCAGAATATGATGCCTGTCCTCATAGATGAAAGGTGAAAACAAAACTCTTTGTATGGTGAGGAGAAAATGCGGTTGGTTGTCTCATCAGCTGCACCTGTCCACACAGGTAGCTGTATCCACCACCTGTTGTAGCATTGACACCTGCCACCCTCTGTTGGTGCTTCCTGCAGAGGTCTGGGAAGAGGCATCATTCCTCTCTGGTCTGGGATCATCTCACACAGCACATTTATGAGAGATTTAACCCTGACAAGAGGTTGATTAAAGGAGAGATGGGAGCAAATAACATGAAAAAAGGTTTCCACCCTCCAGACATTGTGAGAGCATATAGTTCATGGCAATGATTATACTTTGGACGTGGCTTTGTTTCCTGGCTCCCTGCCTCACTATGTGATTGTGAGCATATCACAGAATTTGAGTCACAGCCTCAGTGACTTATTCAGTAAAAAGGGAGAATAATGGTTAACTCTGTTGGCTTGAATGAGAACCTGTAATGCATTGATGCCTTCCTCATTCAACAAATATCAGCCTCTCTGTTTAGCATTAATTCTAAGACTTGGATCTTTCCTGTTTACTCTTAAGAAAGATTAGCTATGATACTAAATGGTCAAATACTTACAACTAGGAATTCTTTTCCTCCGTATCAGGTTACATAAGTTGGAGCAGCCCTACATTCTTATAGTGCTAGTCTTCAGGTATATTCACCGAATAGTAATAACCACTACCTTTTTCTCTTTCTCATCCTTAATAGAATTTATTTAAGATATTCTTAACTAACTACAGTCATCTCTCAAGTCCTAGATTGGATGCAGAACCCCCTGGGGCTACCAAAACCCATGGATGCTCAAGTTCCTTATATAAAATGGTGTAGTATTTGCATACAACCTACACACATATTCCCATATATGTATACTTCAATCATCTCTAGGTTACCTATAATACCTAATACAGTGTGAATAGTATGTAAATAGTTGCTATACTGTATTAGTTAGGGAATAATGACAAGAAAAAAGAAGTCGGTACATGTCAGCACAGGTGCAGCCATCATAGGCCTTACTACATATAGTCCATGTCAGCAATGACATAGCATTCCCCTCCCCCTCTTTATTTTTTATTCATGGTACCTCAGACTCAGGGATGGCTTTCCTGGAAGATAACATTGCCTATTAGAGAACTAAAATGAGCCTAACCACAGGAGTCTCACCACTCAAATTCCCTTTACCAGCTGCCTATGAATGCACCATTAGAAATACTCTGTTTGAGCAAATTTTGTGTTCACTGCAATTCAAATATCCCTTGCCAGAATAATGCTTTGAACTGTGTTTGTTTTTTAAATATCCTAAGAATAAGTGAGTATCAGCTTTTTCCCTGAAGTCAGCTTTTGAATTCCTGATGTAGAGGGTACTAGGACAGGGGTTAAGTACCAAATGGGATAGAACTCAAGACTAACAGAACAGAAACTGGAAATCCGTTGAATAAGATAGAAGGGCAACTCTTCACAACTCCTCACTAGATCACATAGTACTTTATGAATAAATAGATGAGAAGAACACAGCAATTCTGGATTTCCTGTTGCATTTTGAAAACGTGACAGCAAGGACACCCAAAAGAATATATATTCCCTAAGTTGAGTTAAGATTGGGGAGGGGAAGGAAAAGAACTTATTCTTCCTTCCTCCCTCGAAAGCCTCAAATCATGTTGAATCAGTGCCCACACATTTCCGTTTCCACATGGATTCACTTCCTAAATCGAATTGTCAGGCTGGTTTTACTCATCAATCCCTTTGGTGTTATTCCTGGTGGTCATGGCCCTGAACGTTCGTATCTAAAAAAGAATATAAAAATGCACATCATGGACAAATTAGGATTGATTGCATAGACAGTGGAAACATACTCCTAAACATACCTGTCTCTCCTTCCTATGTTTTCCTGAAATGTTATGTTAATTTCAAAGCCCCAAACAGATTAAAAAAAAAAAAAGCTTAAAGACCTTGCATTCATGGAATTACATTTGTTCTCTAAAAATGTCTACTGATCGGTTTTGTCAGTATGGATAGGTCTTTCTTTTACAAAATATGAATGAGTCAGCTTATTAATCACCATGGTGTAGATATGAACTGCTCTAATCCCATTCCAGTCTTCTTTTTCTAAAATATAGAAAAATAGGTAGAACCAGCTCCAGAGACTACTTCTCCACTGTTCTTACAGAAGGTAATGAACACATATGACCCTGAGTCTTGGCTAAATAGGGGTTTTTAATATGAATTTTCTGTTGTGTTTTTTTGTTTGTTTTTAAATATATATAAGATAAAAATAAGATAGAAAAGAAGGCAATTATGTCAGGCATAGGAATGCTCTATTGGTGGGCGCAGTCCTGTTTTTACAGTGGAACAATTGATCTCAACCTGCTGAGGAACATGCTGCTGATCAGATAAGAGACTCCACAGTAACTAGTGAAACAACTTTTCATGAGCTACAAAAGCCAGAACACCACGCATGTCACAGTGGAATTAGTTGAGAGTTGAGTGTAAGCCAAAGAGAGACCTCCTAAGCTAGACTCAGAAAGAACTCTGTAACGTGCCCTGGGCCACGGCTCTCTCTGCTGTTGTCCTTTCTCCTCCACATCAGGCAGCGGGTCTGCTCTGAGTCTGCATACTTTCTGAAGTCAGTGTAGTGAACTTTTGAGTCATTTGGTCCAGAGCTGTTAATGCTTCATTGCCATGAAGATTATATTCACTACCAAATAGAAAAGATGTAGGAACTGGAGTTTTACTTTCAAACCTGTCCCTTGACAAAAGCCACAACAGGACATAGGGGAAGTGGGACTTGTGATATTGGCATCTTGCCTGCACTGTCTATCGCAGGAGGTTTTCATCACCACCGGGAGCACAGAGTACAAAGTCTTCCTTGTAGCACAGAATGAGTGCTTCTCTGTGGTTTAAAGAAACCATGAAACCCCTTCACATAACAGAAAGAAAAGGTTCTGTCTGACCGGTGTGGCTCACTGGGTTGAGCATTGTCCCATGCACCAAGAGGTCACTGGTTCAATTCCTGGTCAGGGTACATTCCAGGGTGGTGGACTTGATCTGCTGTAGGGGACATGCAGGAGGCAGCCAATTGATGATTCTCTCTCATTGATGTTTTTATCTCTCTATCCCTCTCCCTCCCTCTCTATCTAGAAATCAATAAGAACATATTTTTCAAAATTGTTTAAAAAAATAAAGAAAGAAAAGTTTCTGTTTGAATGAAACCAAATGTTGACAGATGAAGAAACCACACCAGAAACAGAATGGCCCAGTGGGGAACGCAGTGAGCTATTTTTATTTTTTTAGACCGAGGTAGAACTTTATCTACCACATAAGCACACCTCTGTGAGCTGTAAAACCTCTAGCAATTTAAAATTCTCCAGTGTATCCCTGTCTAATAGTCATCACAACTTACCCCTATGTTGTATTTCATTGGTTCTGTACTAATTCTTTATGTGTGTGCTTTGGGGTGAGGATAGTTTTGAGGGGAATAGATATGTGGTAAATATTTCAAAATGTTTATTGCTCTCTAGACTTCTTTGTTTCTAGTATTTGTCCTCGTGGTTTCTGAGTATCTGGAGGCATTCCTATTGCTGTTCTTTCTTGGTAGAATGTCCTGTTATTTAGCACATGATATGCATACCGGAATGGCAAGCTCACCTATCCTGAAAACTGCTTTTTCTGCCAAACCTTCCTCATTTGATCTCCCTCATATCTGGTTGTTCCAATCACCCAAGAAATCTCTATTGAGCTGTATTACAATTTGATTACACTGCGTTATAGCTTATGAATTCTTTAAAAAAAATGTATTAAGGATTCTTTTATCCATCCTTGTATATCTGGCACATAGCACAGTATCTAGAAAGGAGTAGGAAATAAAAAATTGCTATTGAGGAGAAATGACCAGATGAGTAAAGGATGATCAGATAAACCAAAGGACCAATTTAAAAATGTTGAAGGCCTGTTAAGCATTCTTGCATGAAAACACCAGACTGGTTTTCTGTCCCATGTGGTCATTTGTTTTAATTTGTTTATTTATGTTTTAGGTATGTGTTTATTTAGAAAATATTTCTTGAGGATCCCCTCTATCTGGAGATCATAATAGACACTGGGAAAATATCATGTGTAAGACAGATTTTGCTCTCAAATTACTCAACGATAACCATACTCATGGTTTCTCTTCATTTGGAGGCTTTGCCCTTCTTTCATCACAGAAAATGCAAGTACACCGCAAAAGAGAATCCTCAGCATTTGAGTCAGTGTGACCGCCCATAAACATCGCCAGCTGAAAGCGTGATTTAGACCCTGCTGCTGAGATTACCCAGCTGAGCAAGAAAGTGAGCTTCGCAGCCCCAATGCCACCTTTGCCATTTACTAATTGCTTTTAACCTTCCGGGCCGCACATTCCTGTTCCGTCCCTGCTCTTTGATTTATAGTGTTAGTACCAGTTCCTCTGTTCTAATGATGGTTTGCTGTCAAGGGGGTTGTGCACTCTCTGTCCCTTTGTTCTCTTATAAAAATGAGATGTTGCATTTTCAGAAGCTGTTTCCCCAAAGACAATTTTTCAAGGATAGCTGCCGTAGTAGTCACCACCATGTAAGCACCATAATCACAGGCACAGATAGCTCTGTAGCTTTAAAACAACCAATTGTGATGTGTTATGTTTTTGAAATAGTGTCAATATTTTTGAGTTCTAAATTGATACATGCCTTAAGCATCTACCTAAGGTTTATGCTACTGGAGGAAAACAATCTATCTGTGAAAATTAGACTTTTTACAATTCCTGTAATAATGCATGTGATCCAGTCACAGTGTCTGTTTAGGAAACGTAGATTTAAGGTAGACTACAGTCACCTGCACACCCCCTCCCCATTCCAAATGAAGCAAACAAACAAAACTATCACTTAGAAAAATGTGCAAAAGCTATAGGCAGAAAGATCCACGGAATATATATAATTGTTTTACAAATATATAAAACGGTGTCCAATGATTTCCAGCTAAAGTTACAAAAATAATAATATATCTTTTTTTTTAAATCAGTAATGGCAAAAGTCAAAATGTTTTATACTGTCAAAGTGCGGCAAGTCAAGTGGGAAATGGCACTGTCTTTGCTGCCCGGTGGTGTGAATCGGTTTACATCTTTGTAGGTCAGTTAGATGGTAGAATGAACGTCTTTCATATTTGTGGCTGCCAATCAGGTTTGAATACCTTTTCCCTACTTTAGGATACTCAACATTAATATTCTGCTTGCTTAACTTAGAATTAACCTAGATGTCAGAATTTAAACTTCCATCCTTACTTTATGTAGAACACAGGCATGTGGCCTGTTTCTCTCAGGATCAAGATGAAGAAATATCACTGTGGGAAGATGAAGTCTTTTTCTGTCCTCAGAAGGTGTCAGTTGCTGCAGTAGTCAAGTCAGGAGTTAAATTTACTTTTAAAAATGGGGTTTTCAGATTATAAAGCAGATTATAACCATGCCCCAGAGCCATCTTCTTTCAATTGCATTATCCTGTGTAGAAGCCATCCTGATTCTGATGGTAGAGCTTAACTTGAGTAGGTGGCACTGAGTTAATTCATGTCCCGGTTGCCATGGGAGACCTAAATTTAAGTTGCCAATTCTTTTCCAGGGCAAGAAATAAAAATGTGTCTAGTGCCATTTTCTTGGGTGCTGTGCATTTCAAAACCTAGGCTTTGTCTCATATCTTCTCTCAGCATCAGCCTTTATTTGCATTTTTCTCTACCAGGAAGGTTTTACACTGCCAACTTTGTTTGAACATCAGAGAAAACAAAAGGGGTTTGTTGACCATACATCTTTGGAGATGAGGCACTAAATGAATGAATGGATGTAAAAGAAAAAAGTTGAATGGTGACTGCTACCTCATTCATTCACTTGTAAATTGTTCAAAGGCAGTACATTTAAAAATCTTCAAGTAGGTCGAGGTCATATGTAGAGATTGTTTACCAAGACAGTAAATGCCTGGAGAGAGGGAACTATCCTTGTATCTCTGTGAAACATTTGAGAAATATTTGCTGAGTGATATTGTGCCAGGCCCTGTATTTATGAAGATGAATATATGAGTGGCATCATTTTCAATGAGGACTTTTTGAGTCTAGAGAAGTCAGATGTATGAATTGATATTTTCTAAAAAATCCAGAGCAAAGTGGGATGCTTCTTTATATCCCCTATAATGTCTCCGATAGAGTCCTGCCTGTATGTTTTTAGATGCTTAATAAGTATTTCTTTCTACAGATGAAGTTCATTACAAGTACAGAAGGATTCATTATCTAATGTCTTCTTCTCCAGTGTCTTTGATTTAAGGAAACTAACAATGCAAAAGCAGGCCCATGGTTTTATTATGCTATTTACTGTTGTAATAGAGTTGAGGGCTTAAAGCTAATAGCTGCACACATCCGAATTGATTAAAATCAACACACATCTTCTACCTACAGTATTTTGGGGGCTCCCCAAAGGGAAACCTCTCCTGCTCATCTACAGACTCTGATTAAGAAAAAGAAAGAGACAAGAAACATAGTCAAAAGCTACCTGACCTTTGTACGGAGCTGTTTTCAAGACGGTTACCATTTTGCGCTGAATGATCAAAAATTAAAGCAGGGCTGCATAAAATAGAGTCAGATGAGGGCTCTGCATGTAAAACAGGGCTCTGAGCATGTCTGCCTGCACCTCCTCTGAAAGCCTTCTCCCAGAGCTTGCTGTCTCCACGGTAACAGCATCCCTGGGATTCTATTGAAGTGTGTTTTGAAAGCTGCCTTTACCTAAGAAGTTAGCATATGACAGAGCTGTCCATATCTCCATTCTTCTCAGATTATTTTTTCAAGGATAAAAAAAGCATGTATGGCCTGGCCAGGTGGCTAAGTTGTTTGGAGCATCATCATGTACACCACAAGATTTTAGGTTCAATTTCTGGTTAGGACACATACCTAGGTTGTGGGTTCAATCCCTGATCAGTAACCTATCAATGTTCCTCTCCCTATCTTTCTTTTTCTCTCTAATATACATGTAGTAAGTGCCTTGAAAGTAGGAAATATACACACACACACATGCACACACACATATATTCAGGTGAGTTTTAAAACGTATGTTTGGAATAACATTTGCTTCTAATGATCAGATTTATTTTTTAAAAAAAATTTTGTGGGGTATCTATAATAATAAAAGCATAATATGCTAATTAGACCAGACAGCCAAATGACCTTCCGGATGTCATTCTGGACATCCTTCCAGACGACTTTCTGGATGAAGCTGTGGCAACAGGGGCTGAGGCAGTGGCGGTTAGGGGTGATCAGGCAGACAGGCAGAATGGTTAGGGGCTATCAGGCAGGCAGGCAAGTGATTAGGGGTGATCAGGCAGGCAGGCAGGCAAGCAAGTGGTTAGGGATGATGAGGCAGGCAGGGGCTGTTAGGGGCAATCAGGCAGGCAGGCAAGCGGTTAAGAGCCAGCAGTTCCGGATTGGGAGGGAGATGTCCGAATGCCAATTTAGGCACGATCCCTGCAGGCCTAAACTGGCAGTCGGACATCCCCCTGAGAGGTCCCGGATTGCGAGAGGGTTCAGGCCAGGCTGATGGAGCCCCTCCACCCCCGTGCCCGAATATCATGCACCTGGCCTCTAGTTTCTAATAATTATGCTGCCCAGTGTGTCATCATGCTATTTAAAAGTGTTATGTGCACAATTTTAATAAAAGAATAAATAGATAACTTTGATCATCAAATACCTGCCATTATCATTCTAAAAGGAAGTTTCTTTTTTCTCTCTCTTTTTGTTTCTTTTTACCTGCTTTCCCAAGTTTCTGCCTTTCCGCCTGCTTCTATACCTCTATTCTATTTTTTTTAAAATATTGTCTCTGGATGTTTTCTTTAGTTAGAAGTCACAAAGCAATTTTTACATTTTTTAAATTATTATTTCTTGTCCACATAAATGCTTGTAAACACCTCATGATTTTATAAATTAAAACACTGAAGATACTTGGAATACTCTTTATATGACTACATTATGGTTGTAAATAAAAAAAATATTTTCATTATTTTTTGAAGTCCTACTTAATATTATCTTATATTTTCTGAGTACTTGTGACTAGTGCAATTCCATCAGTAGAAAAACAAAAATAAATAATAGAAATTATTTGTATTTATATGTATCATTTATCTACATATTTGACTTAGGGAGTTTATTATTTGGATATTTATAAAGATCTTTGTGCTTTGACAACATAAATTATGCATTTTAATATTTTTGGAAAAGTATATAAATTTATCTACTAAATGGATCTGGGTAATGTTCTCATTTATTAGCAATATATTGGCCTCCTTTTGAGAATGTAATGCTTTATCAGAGTATAGTAACTAGTTTGAAAATATATATGTATCAGAAAGATGTAAGGGTAAAGGAGCTTTTTTAGGATATATAATTTGTTGTCCTTTTTCTGTGATGCCCATGAAAGTGAGTCTGATGCTGTTAATCCTTTTGATATCCTTAGATGGCAAAATAAATATCACTTATGTGAAAGATTTATTTTTTGCAGCAACATAATTGAGTCAATCAATAAACTATAACGTTTCCTTTGGCATTCTGCTATGCACAGCACATTTTATCAACAAGTCAACAAGTGCACATTAAAAAAAACCAAAAAACAAAACAAAAAAACACCTAAATTCCCCTGTTGCAAACATGCCACTTTAGAGATATAAAATAATAATGACGACAATGATAATAATAACCATACACATATAGACCTTCTCACTCTTTCCATGTGACTCCCTCCAACTTTAAGGGAGCTAAGGCCACGTGAAGCCCGTTCTGAGAGTGTGGAAATATAGTCAGTTTGCATGTCTGAGTCCCCCTTGGTTTTATGCAGGACTAGCCCCTTGCAGATCAAGTGCATACTAGACCACTGTTCACCCTGTGGAAAGAGACCTGGGTCTGCAGGAAGCCGCATGGTTGCTCAGTTATATCAGCAACTATGTGGAAGAGTCTGGCAAATTCACACTAATAGAAGCACACCAACTTACCTGCAGATGTCAAGCTCATACTTTAAAAGGCTTTAAAGCCAAGGCTGGCATGGCTCAGTGGCTGAGCATCAGTCTATGATCCAGGACGCTACAGTTCGATTCCCAGTGGGGACACTTGCCCAGGTTGCAGGGCATGCCTCTCATCATTGATGTTTCTATCTCTCTCTCCCTCTCTAAAATAAGTAGAAATAAATTTTATAGATAAATAAAAGGTTATAAAGGTAATTTAGTGATGATTTGATTCCCATCTATTTTGACTAATTTCACTATCACTTGTGAGCACAGAACAAGCCCTATACTTTGTAGGCCACAAAACTTTATGTTTCAACCCATCCAGAGCTGATTAAACTCTGAGGTATGTTCTCTCATGCATCCGAGAACAAACAAGAGTGGTTAAACAAACAAATGTCAGTTCTGGAAGTCACACGGTGATGTGCTTTCCTCACAGACGGAAATGTGTGTTTACTATTTAGGCCACCATGTTCTCTGGGATAAGGCTGCATGGGCATATGGCGATTAGAAGGGTGATTGATGGGTCCAGATTTTAAACAAAGCAAACTAGATGATCTTAAGGGACATTTCATCTAGATCACGGAAAATTCTGATGAGATGTTTTATTTTTATATTTTAGAGTCATAGAAATTTTTGTTTGAGACCTGGTCCTGCCATTTACTATAAAATCTTGAGTAGTTTAATTTTTAGGATTCATCTCTAAAACATTAATAATAATACTGCCTGCCTCATAAGGTTATTATGCAAGTGAGTAAGATGATATATCATAGCATTTAACCCTGTTAAATAATAATTGTGTGTTTGTATATATGTATATGTATATATACACACATTGTAGATAGTATGTAAGTATTTACTACAAAGAATATATTAGTACATATTCTAGCTTCATCCATGGGCATAGGAACATTCCCATAGTATCTTTTTTATATCTAGTAAATGGTTTCTTTTTATATTAATGCATCTTTTTTTTTAGATCTTTTATAGTTTTTTTTCTCATCAATTAAGTTTCTGTCTCATGGTTATAATTTCGGTATCTTGTTTGGACTTAGACAAGTTAGATATTTCGAATGCCAAGACATAACACTCTCCTTTCCATGTGTCTCTCTGCCAGCTCCATTTCTCACCTGTAAAATTTGCTCACAGTGTATTTCTCAGTTGCCCCAAATCACAGAAATTCTTTTGTTGAGTCAAGTTGTGTTCAACTTCCCTAGTAGTTAAGAAAACAAGGATTAAAAATACAGATAACACTTTCCACTAACAATTTGTGAATTTTCAAATTGATATACACAGCATTATGAGTTTCTGGGATAAGTTGATATTCTCAAATTCTTTTAATGGTAGTAAATATATAAAAAAAAATTTAAGGAAAATTTAACAAAATTCATTGGAATCCTTGAAAGGATTCACTGTTCTTTGTGTTCGCAAGTTATTTTTAGGAATTCATTCTGACATAATTAGAATGACAAAGATTTTTCCACAGCGATCTTCATTATAAAAATCTTAATACACTGAAAAATTTGAAACAGTTTACTTATATAAATTATTATAAAAGATATAATATAAATGACACTATTCAATGACATAGGAAAATTCTTTATTACAGGGTAAAAATGAAAGAATTAAAATATAGAATAGGATTATAATGTGATATCATATTTTTATTTTTACTAGTAACAAGATATTTGCAAATGATTTAGTTTATAGAAGATACTGCTAAGAGGGAACATTATGGTTATTGAAGAAAAATATCTTCAATTTTAGTCTCCTGCATTTCCTTAATTTCTATAATGAATATGTTTTCTGTAGCCTTCCCCAACCTGCAAATAAAAGAATGTTTCATAAGAGTGATTAGGACATTATAAGTAGACTAACCATAAATACATTTTTGATTTCCCTTATGTTGCTTTATTTTGTATAGCTTTAATAACTCATGACCCAATCAGGTTGTAGAAGAAAACATGACCTTTTATTAAATAGACTGTCAAGTAGTGGCTCATTGAACAAAAAGGCTAAGAGGGAAATTAGAGGCTCAGGCAATGGATCCCCTTTGACACAGACTGCAAGACTGACTATTATCCTTGTCAATACATCACCAAGGCTTCAGTGGTCATGCTACCACAAAACATTAAATTGTGTATCTTTACCCTAACAGAAAAAAAAGATCTTAAGAGCAACAAGTCCCAAGACAAGAAACTTTTCAACAAGGCAACTGACTATAAAAAACTTTCATTAGAGCTTTCTGTGAAAATTGGGCCCAAAAAGAAATTAGGGAGCATCTGGAAAGACTTCAAAATATGTCCCTTTTTTTCAGTAACCTTTGATTCATTTTGCTATTTTATACCTACAAAAATCAGATACCATGATGGATTCAGTTAGTTACAGTCTGTGTTTAATATGTAATTTAGTTGAATGTCTAGTATGGTAGGACATCTATTATTCCAAGAGTGAGAAAAATCCAAATTCACTGAGTTTGATATATGCATCAGGATATTCTTAAAAGAATAATTCATACTCTCTTTTCAAGTCTGACTTCAAAGCACCACTAATAGATAAAGCAAGGCAGAGTGTAATTAAAACCAATTAAATTCAAACAAAAGCAAAATTACTTAAGTATATTCATTCAGTTTGAATCTTATTATGTTTCTCTCCTCCTCATTTCAATGAAGATTATTTTTAGTGTAAGATACATCTTATGTTCAGAGGTCCCCCTGAGACACCAAATTTTTCAGTGCCTTGATCTTGGACTTCCAAGTCTCTAGAACTGTGAGGAGTAATTTTTGTTTAATTCATTAGTCTCTGGTATTTTTGTTATAGCAAAGGGGAATTTTTGTGTGTTTTCTTCCAGACATGAACCCCTTACCAAACCATGCCATTGGTATATTATACAGGATTTTTATCCATGAGAAAGAAAAAATTTCTACCTTTTGCCACAAAATGAGGGCATTATGCTAAGTGAAATAAACCAGACAAATACAAATGTTATGTGATACCACTTACATATTTTATTGATTTTTTACAGAGAGGAATGGAGAGGAATAGAGAGTTAGAAACATCGATGAGAGAGAAACATTGATCAGCTGCCTCCTGCACACTCCCTACTGGGGATGTGCCCGAAACCAAGTACATGCCCTTGACCAGAATTGAACCTGGGACTCCTCCCTCCACAGGCTGACGCTCTATTCACTGAGCCAAACCGGTTAGGGCATGATACCACTTATATATGGAATATAAACAAATAAAAACATATCAAAACAAAGAGGAGAAAAGTGATTGCAAAGGACTGGGGGGTTGTGGTAAAAAGGCTGAAACTTTTGTCTATAATATGCGTAAGGTCTGAGGATCTAGTGAAAAACATGTTGACTATAGTTGATGATACTGCATTGTATAATTAAAATTTGCTGAGAGAGTAAAACATAAATGTTCTCACCAACAAAATCCTCAAACTTCCACTACTATGTCTATCAACCTATATCTAAGCCTATATAATTGGTCTTCCCTTTTTTTCCTGCTACTTCTCTTTTATTGCTTCTATTGAAGACTAACCCTCCATGAGATTCTACCACCTATTTCCTACTCAAAGTCATTAATTCCTCTCTCTTTGTTCTGTATCATAAGTTTTCTCACTCAGTATGATCATTCTGATGATCATACAAATATGCTAAGTTGTAATCTCTCATATCTACAAAATCTCTTGATTTTGCTTATCATTATCACCAACTCCATTTCCTTTGGGAACAAGACTCAAAGCATTGTGTATTTGTTGTCTCAAATTTTACTCCTTGCACTTTTTGGAAATCCCTCCAGTCAAGTTTTAAGCCTCTTTTCTAACCAAACTGCTCTTCTCAAGGTTTCCAAGGATATCCCTGAAGCTAAATCCAATGATCTCCATTTTTTTGCTATGTGACCAATCAGTAGCATTTGACACAGTTCATCACTCTCCCCCGCCCACTCCCCATGAAATACTTCCTTTTCTAGACTTCCAAGACAATACATTCCCCAGGATTCTTCCTTAATGACTTCTTGTCACTAATCTTTTCTGGTTCATCGTCTCCCAAATCTCTTAAGGCTCAATCCTTGAATGTTGGCAATTTCATCTCATCTAATAGTTTTATATATCATCAATATTCTGAGAAACCCCAATTTATATCCCAGCTCTGTCTTGTTCCCTAAACTTCAGATTCATATATCCACTATCTTCTTAACTTTCCACTTTGATATATGATGTGACTCACCACAGGTGTCTAAAACTAAGCTCTCAGTCTTTCCCCAATCCCAATACAATCTGCTTCTTCTCCTATCCTCTTTTTTATCTCAATTAATAGCCAATGCATTCTTGTAGTTGCTCTGACCCAATATTTTGGATTATTCCCACTGACTGTTTTTCTCACAAATCCTACATTTTATAAGTAATCAACAAATCCTATCATATCTATGTTTGTGAGATATTTAGATTCCAAACCATCTTTAAAACCTTCACCCTGTCATCATGGTTCAAGTCCCTATTTTCTGTCAAAGGTATTATATATTCCATTTATTTAACACAACAGCCAGAATTTTCTAAATTCTGTCACATGACATTCTTCTGCTCAAAACACTCCATTGTCTTTTCATCTCAGAGTAAACCTGAGTAGAACAGTTTATAAATAAATAAAAAAGAATGTGGAGGTAGAGTCTTCTCTCATGAGTTTATTTTTTCCTAAAGTTGTTACTGAGGACCTTCTAAGCACCGATATATATGAGCACATCCATGGCACCATTTTAATTTAATCAATTTAATTTAACTTAATCATTCAGTGATTGATCTATGTATGACAGTTTTCTTAGATGACATTTCCAACTATCTTCATTTGTTTTAGAAATAAACACCTTGCATTTTGAAAAGAAATACATGACCACCCTTTGTCTATTACTATTCTTCTTAGGTAATGCTTGTTTTTCAACACTAGGATTTATATTCTCACATGTAATTGGATGAATGTATTAGGTTTAAATAATATATTGTCCACTGCTTTAAACTTTACACACTTCAGGGAAATATTCCTAAAAACGTACATGTAACATGGATTCAACATATATTATGAGGATGGGGTAAATGACATAATTTGAGCAATAATTTTCTCCTGTAACATTCTTATTGATTGCCTACTGTATTTGTGACATTTAGTCTTTTGTTGAGTTTTTAATTCTTTTTGTAATTTACTAGGCATTTCGAATAATCTTCATTTTGACACTGCTAGCTTTTCTGCTTAAGACCAATTAAATTCTCTCTCTACATAATATAATTATATATATATATATATATATATATATATATATATATATATATATGAAATGCAGTGATGTAGTTCAATCCCAAAGCAATACATGCATCTTTTCTATCATTTGATATGGTTTCATATTTTTGAGTAAACATCTCCACTTGTGGCAAGTCAATATCCAAGTGATTGATATAAAACAGAAACATGAAAACTTAGAAAAATAAAGCTAACTAGTTTTTGTAGAGGGCAGTAAATCTGGTGTAGTCTACTTTTTTTTATTGTTAGTAAAATTCACATGTTCTTAAAATATATTTTAAAAAAATCACTCAGTGATTTCAAGCTATCACCATGGCAACTATTTGCATCAGAGCACTGTATTTTCCCAGAGCTATTTCTGTATCATTAAATCTTTGATAATACTTTATTATTTGGTGTCTGTTAAGTCCATATGCATTTTAGCTTCTAATTTGCTTAACAAATTATGTCTGACAAAAGAAAAAACTTATAGAACAATAAACAACACTATTAATTACCTCATGAAGCAGGAAACCACTGTATTTATCAGCAGCACTATGTCTCCAAAATAATTTCACCAAGTAATTAAATATGAACATATTCCATTATCGGGACATATATCCTATTTCAACTTTATTCATTGTAATGAAGCAAAACCAGACACTGGAACTAGTAAAACTGCAAAAATCACATTTACTAGACAGGCCTGTTTCTATTAAAACAAAGCAAAGGAGATGGAAAAAGAAAGAATGTCTAACTATATGTAAAAATGTTGCATGTCATTAGTTTCGCTCATTAGATTATTGAAGTTGATTACCTAGAGAAGAAAATACCACTTCAGTTTAAGACAATAATCTGATGAGGATACATATTTCTATTCTTTTTGAGTATTTATTGAAGTGCTATTTTTATTTAAGAAGTGCCCATCTTTGGTTTTTTAGAAAGATTTAGAGGCAACATGAGAATTCCACAGACCTGAGATCACTGTGGTTGACTTTCGCTTTATTTTCTCCCCAGTCTAGAAGAAAAGAAAGGTATAAATAAAGAAGACCTTGCAGGAGAGAGCAATAAAGTACAGTTTGTTTCCATGGCCTCCAGGGCCTCATAAGTTTAATGTTCCATAACTTAGGTGAGTCATGTTATCTGTCTATGTAGAGAGAGGCCTGTACAATGGCATATAGGATGCACTGTTGAATTTGGTAGCTCAAGTTCTTGCAAAATGCTGGACATGATGCAGTTTCCCCTAAATATTTCAACCAAGAATCCTAGTTACTATGAGTACCTACTGGGCAATCAAACTTTGACTTAGCAAATGGCAACAGGAACTTACCATTATCACCTTCTCTCTATATCTCAGCCCCCTCCCCCAGCCACTTCTCCCTGTTACTGTATGCTAATAGGTTCATTACATAATGCTATGGCCTAATGAAGCAGCAACATATATCAGCCTTGATAAATGTATCATTCTAATTTACTCTGGTGTTGTTTTTAATTTCAAAAGCAGTAGTATACTTTAATACAGATATTTCTGGGAATTGTCTAATTTCTCTACCCTGCAATAAAATGGTCAACTCTATACGGTCCAGTTGCTGCAGCTAATATCTGACCAAATTCACTATTGCAAATCACTGCTTCACTTCAGTTCAGGATTAGAATTAGTTTTTCACTTCTTTAAAATAAATAATTTTCACTTAAACATGTAAATAAATGCTTTTATAGACTTGATATATTGTAACCTAATAGTAATAGCTAGACAAATCATTTTTTTCCTGTAAGTTTTTACCTTTTGACAAAAAAATTAAATTGTGTAATCATTTTTTAGGGTTACAAATCATTGTAAAACTAATCCAGGGGTAAAAGGGTTTTAGCCTTTGAGACTATGAAGATCTCCTCAATAATATGAAATACTAAGTATTCTTGGGTGAGAATCATTTTCTCCTTGAAGAAAAACTATTTTTCTCTCGGATGCTGTATGTGGCAGCATGCCATTTAGAATGCAGTGACTTTTCATGGGAGTTGCTGAAACGTGTTCAGTTCACACTGAGTGGCTAAAGTCATCTTTATCTCAGTCCAGTGGCTAATAAAATTACAGTGTTAAGCAGTATTGAAGAAAATAACTCTGAAAATACAACTTTTAAAGGGAGCTTTTTACTGCCTCTAGCTTCATGCCTGCCCGGAGATCATCAAAACTGATCTTGTATTTCTCAAGCTTTTATTTCCTTTCCTTTTTTTCTTGTTCTACCCTTAACAGCTTCTTAATTCTTTAGTCCCATATACACATGTCTAACCTCCAGGACCAATCGTTGATTTCTGTTTACTTCACATCATTCTGACCTTCAAACACTGGCCAGCATTTCATTGCTACCAGAATGGATTGCATGCAAGGCTCTGAATGTCATGACTAGAGTTATTTCAGAAGCTTCACATTTCCCCTTCCTCCTGAGCCCTTTGAATCTGTAGAGCAATCTATTTAAGCACATTGTTCTAAAACCCATGGGGCACTAGTAAATAATTGCTTGTGAATTTATTCATGCATTGGTGGATTCAGGAAGTAGTTATAATACATTTATTTTCAACTGGTAGTGCAGAGCTACAAAAGGAAGTTATAAAAGTTCTGTTCTTCTCTACCTGCTTTTCATCCTATCTTCACATGTGTCTTAAAACAAAACAATCAATAATATATGTGATGAACAAATCTATTGACAGAGAAAGATATGGAATAGTTAGATAGCTGATTATATATAAAAATTTGAAGATACTGACACAAAGTTCAGAAAGGGGTTAATTCTATTGTTTTTTTTCCATTTTATCAGCCCCATCTTTGTACAAAATGACAGCATGTACTTTTCTTGAAAAAGCAGTGACATTTATTATTTAGTTAACAAACCCAAATGAATAACAAAAATAGAATATACTTAAATTACTCAGTATGTAGGTCCAAACACGGTAACAATAGAATTAATGTGCTTATTTTAAAAAGAGAGAGAAAAACAAGCTATAGAGAGGATTAAATCAAAGTGGTTGAGTGAGCTCTGAGCCAAAGCAAACTCATATTCCTGTCTAACTTGTAGAATATTTTAGGCATGTTATTTATCTTCCCTGATCCTTAGTTTTCTCATTTTAAATACTGAAATGAGAGCAGTAACTTTGTCATATGCTTTTGTAAGTAGTAAAAGGGTCAGTGCACATTAGACAGTAAGAATGACTGACATGAATGTTAAAAATTGCCAATATCAGCAAACCTGGATCATGTCATCATCATTACCATTATTATCTTAACACAGGAGGCCCGGTGCATGAATTCGTGCACTGGTGGGGTCCCTCAGCCTGGCCTGCAGGGATCAGATCAAAACCTGCTCTCCAACATCCCCTGAGGAATCCTGGATTGTGGGAGGGTGGCTCTTGGATGACACACCCTGGAATCAGGCTCCTTCCTCTCTAGTTCCAGGTGCATCACCTGAAAACCACAGCTGCCAAGTCATTGCAGTTTGGCAGCTCCTGCATTGAGCATCTGCCCCCTGGTGGTCATTGCACATCATAGCTACTGGCCAGTTGGCCAGTCAGCCAGTCACTTAGGCTTTTATATATATAGATTATCACTGTACTTCTCATTTGCTTTATGATTGCTACTTTGATCAGACACTTAATTTCAAATATTTGCATAAGGTACTGTTTAAAAGTAAACACTCAGAAGTTAGACTACTTTTAAATCATTCCTCCCCTGAAACAAGTTGTATGATCACACAAACTTCGCTTCATCTTATCGTCAGCTCTTTTATTTGTGAAACCAAACTCATCATATACCCTTTTTAGATTATAGTGAAGATGAACTGATACAACTTCTGACACACATTAGGAACCTAAATGTTAGTTTTCATCTCTGTTATTACTACAATTATTATTATTATTATTATTATTATTATTATTTTTTTTAGTTTTCCCCTTTCTACATCTTCTTATCTCAGTTACTACATGTCATAGATAAGGTGGTGCTCAGAGTATTTTCTGCTAATTGCCTGAAAGAAAATACCAAAGAAATAAAGACAGTTATTTATTAAATTTTTGTCTTTTTAAATGAGCTTTAGGAAGTAAAATACATACAATAGAATGTCCTTTTTCAAGTGTGTAGTCCAATGAGTTTTGCCAAATATATGCATCCTTGGAACCATCATCATGGGCTTAGGGGCTTTTAAATTGACTTTTGACACTACTGGCATGACAATAATTTTTAGTGGAAAACATGACTTGAAATGCAACAATTTGCACTACTGGGATTCAGCTCCTAAACCTTGCAGGATTCAGAACATTATATTTTTTCCCTGCACAACAGATATCAAAGACTGTCTGACCCATGTTACATAACAATCCCATAGGCTAAATATAGGGATACGAAGATTTAGAGAGAATGATCCCTGGGCCCTGATGTCCAGTTGGGTGAGGGGTCAAGAAGAATGACAGAGACTCCAAAGAGGTTTGGAGGCTCTAGGAGACAACCAGGGACAACCTGGCAGAGACCAGGAGGGCACCAGCCTCACAGAATTCCTGCCTATGGGTTAGGAGCAGGAACAGAAAGATGAAAAGATACAATATACATACATACATACACTTTAATATATTTGATTTGTATGTATTTTTATGTATATACGAGTAAATGTATTTGTATACTAGTCTATGTTTTTCTTGAAAAATAAACAAAAACTTCCTTTTATGGGTGGTTTTTGTGGTCACAGAGAAGCTGGGGATGAGGGAGAGGGAAGAATGTCTTTGCCTTTTATTTTATATTTTTTCTGAAATTTATGTTTTATAATCTGAATATATTTATGATATTTAATTTTTAAAATGGCAATCTCTATCTTCTATTGCTTTTCTCTATTTTACATGTGTAATAAAAGTTATCAAACATAATGTATAATTTTCTATTTCAACTTATTTATATAGTAGTTACTATTATTGCTCTGATTCTTATTAAGGATAATACACAATGCCTTTGCTTTGCACCAGGCTACATGTCTGTCTGCCAGGTATTTGCAAAGAAAGTTCCAAGATTAGTCTTCTGGTAATTGGGGTAGGGCATTATGGGAGCTTTCCCTTCTCCATTCTGGAGTATTAATTATTTATTGTTCTTACTTTCACAATTAATCAGTTTTAATTAATTTAATTGGTGACCCAGCATCTATCTGGCAAATGTTTGGTGAATGTAACCTTTCTATTCCACTAAGTTGAACAAAATGTTCTCTCATGTTATTAAATTGCCCAGTATCTCCCATCTCCCAGATATGAGAGTAACAGAAGCAAAATAGTTCTCATTGAAAAGATTTATACACGCTATTTTCAGCCCACATCATAATATTAATAATATAAAACATTAGTGAAATATTTATAATAGATATATTTATAAAATAGTCATCTATCCCAGCTAGTGTTTCTCAGTGTTTGACCTATGAACCAGGTCACAGTTCAATTCCCAGTCAGGGCTCACATGCCCGGATTGCAGGCTCAATCCCCAGTAGGCAGCTGATCAATGATTCTCTCTCATCATTGATGTTTCTCTCCACTCTCCCTTCCTCTCTGGAATCAATAAATATATATTTTAAAATAATATAAATGCTGATATACTATAATAGAATTTTTACATTTTAACATAATGGGTGATTATTTTAGCAGATTTGTTATGTGAAATTTTTATCAGTTAGAGTATCACACTACTTCCATTGAATTAGAAATTTAAAGTGAAATTCTAAGTGTGGTTATGGTAAAAGTTTGGGCTCAGTGATAAACTTCATTTAAAGAGAACAATGATTTATAAAAGCATGATGTAAAAAAACTTGGGAAGAGAAAAATTTTAAACATTTGTGATGTTTATTAATGGAAGATTAATTAATTAGCAAATTAAAATATGGGCCATTCACAACTGAAATTTCAAGCAACGTTTTAAAAGAATGAAGTCATTTATATTTACTTTCAAAGACACATCTTTGCCCCATGCTCTTATAAAGCAGACAACCTCTGCAATTGTTGTTCAAAAATAATAACATAAAACAGTGTATATGTGTGTGGGTGTATGTATTTAAATGCTTTTGTGGGTTTATATAAAGAGACTGGGGGGGAATCAAACTGTAACTCATGGCTATTACTGAAGAGAACTGGAGGATTGGTAGGTGAAAAATGTGGAATGGAAAATGGACTTGCACTCTTAAATCTATTAATTTGCATAGTGTTTGAATTATTTCACAGTAAGCAGTCATGCAACATATTTGTTATGAAAACAACGAATAAAAATTAAATCCTACAGAGGGTTTATGATTTCCTAAACTATTACTGCAAAGAAGTAATAGTCTGCCTCTATTGAAATAAAACCTCAAACTGACAATCCTTATCTGTCACATACTGTCAAGATAGTCACCCACACAGCCACTTTAAAATCCATTTGCAAACACACGGAGATGTTTTGTTTTTAAAAATAAATATGTGATCTTCCCCAGTTTGAGAGAAATGAGCCAGTGGCCCCTAATCAGAGGTGTAGCTGGTGCTTTTGCAGAGTGCTCATTTATTACTCAAGGCTGTGCTTCCTGTGTCACCATGCAAGGCACTTACCTATTTGGGGAGGAATGGAGATTTTTGGTGAGGTGGCTTAAGAGTATAATGTGCCCTGGAGAAGTGATAATAAAGGTCCTACATGGAATGACCATCTCTTTGAGCCACTGTAAGCAGAGGGCTGGAACTTTCCTGAGAAGAGTGCCTTCTCTGTAGAAACAGCCCATTGGTCAGCAAGAACACTTACTGGCTGCTCTCTTAAATGAACCGCCCTTCATTCTCTGAAATACATTGTCCAGATGGAACTACAGCAATCTAATGCCTGATGCTAGGAAGTTTGACTGGAGTGTAGTGTGGAACCCCAAAATGAAACATGAAGTAGAGTGAATGAGGCCAGTCAGAAGGTAGGGTACAACAAATGAAAGCCATCTGAAGGAAGAAAGAAATCCTTGTTATCTAATTCAGTTTATAGTACGCCTCCTAAAGGATTGATAAGTAATATTCCCCTTGTGCACCTAGCAGATATTTAAAATATGTTCTTTCTTGCCTCATTTGAATTCTTTTCCTAGATCTTTTTCTAGAATGATGTTTTACTCAGCCTTAATTAATCCCTATCTCTGCATCCAGTTTTTGTGGGAAGATTAACTCCAGATGGGAGTGGAACTCTGACTCCAGATGGGAGTGGAACTCTGAAAGAGTGAGTCAGTTGTGGTAATTTTCAAAGAATAAAGAAAAGTAGTGAGAATGTGTACCTGCATGTAAACGTCTTTCAAATTGGACCCCATGATCCTTACCTCCTTGATATTCATGGTGGTGTATAATCCCCTCCTCTTGTGTGTGGGTTGAATCTGATGTCTTGCTTCTAATCAATAGAATAGTGATGGAATATTGCTACCTAGATTGTGTTATGAAGGATTTTAGCAAACATATCTCTCTCTCAATCTCTCTCTCTCTCTCTCATTTCTCTCACTTGGCCAATCTGGTCAAGCTAGCTGCCATGTTTCAAGTTATCCTAAGGTGAAAACCACAGGGAAAGAAAGTTAGGGAAGCCTCTATCCAATTGCCAGCAAGTAACAGGTCCTCAGCCTAATAGCCCACTAAGAATTGAATTCTGCTACCACCCAAAGCCTCAGGTATGCAAACACTCTCTTATGAAACAGGATGTCCCAAGGGCTCAGAGGTTATGCCCTGGGAACTGGTCAAGAGCAAAACTTGAAGAATTTTCAATTATGCAGGGTTTTGGCAACGCAGGCTTGCTAAATTAACTCTCTTCTGCACTGTCAGTTTGGAGGTTAGTTACCATGAAAGGAAAGAAATTCTGGGCTGGGAAGGTGATGTTTGTCACAAGGGCCTCCAGGTCATATCAAAAATGCTGGACCGGCTCATTGGGTTGGGACTCCCACATGACCCAGATTCGTACTGTGTGGAAAATTCTCAAACATTTACATGTGAATTAAAAGATCTTTACAGTGGATCAGTCATCTTAGGAAGTATAAACTCCTCATCTCCTCACACACCTATTTCTGAATCCATTGGTTAGTATTTTTCCTTTATTTCCAAAAGTTAGACATCTAATTCTAGTATCTGTATCTGGCAGGGAAAGAAAAGGATAGATTTCTAACTAGAGAGGTATCACAGAGCCCACTCGATCAGATATGGTTATGTCGCATAGAGCTTCACTTCCAATTGGAAGTAAGGATCCCCTGCTCTTGAAAGCAAGGAGTAAAAATACAATTTAAGAAACTTTGATGAAGTTGTCATGCTTCAGAAGTCACAGAATATTAGTACTCTGGGGAAACAGGTAATATTATGGATAAGAACTCATTCTCTTAGACAAGTGGAAAAGGAGGATTAAGGGTGTTCAGATGATTCAGTAACCAAACTACCTTAGCAATGTTTTCTGTTTGCTTTTGTGGGGATTTTTTTCGTCACCTTTAATCATAACCAAGCTTGCCTTGGAAAGGAGGCCTAACCATTACTGCCTAATTTTTCCTGAAAGTGAAAAATGAATCTTTAGAGTTTCTGACGTTTTCCATATATCCAGAAACACCTTTGATGTTGCGTATTTGCTTAGATACCAGAACAATCCAGACTTTCTTCAGGGAATCAGTTCCACAAGAAAGGATACTATTAGCTGAGACAAATTACTGTGCAACTGAAGGAGAGTTGGTTTCAATTATTGTTGGTACAGCATACTCATTAAAAAAATGTATTGACTCCATATAACACTATGTGCTCATTCAGATGTTACAGTCACACTAAAGCAACAGGCTTACTCAGGCGTCACTGGTCAGTGCTTTGCATAGATGTTGCAACGAATGAATTTCTATTTTCTGGTGAAATCGACTTCCTATTATAGAGAACCGTGGGTTATTTTTTTATTTTCCTCTATAATTAATAGAAAATGTCTTGTTGTCTTCAAGGGGGAATCTCTTTAGTGATGATAAGCTTCCCACATTTTTTTGTCATGGCAGTTTTGTTTTTCCTGTAGATATTTGATAGGAACCATATTTAATAGAGCTTATTAATTTATCTCCAAGAAATGACATTTCCTGGCAATCTTCTTTAAGTCCTTGAATATATTTTAAGGTTCTTTGGGCCCTATTAATTCAGCTATTTTCTTTTTTGTTAATCCTCACCTGAGGATATTTTCCCATTGATTTACTAGAGAGTGGAAAGGAAGGAGGGAGGGGGAAAAAGAGAAATATTGCTGTGAGAGAGACAACTTGATTGGTTGCCTCCTGCATGTGCCCCTACCAGAGCAGGGATCCTGTAACCCAAGTAAGAAACCTTGACCTGGAATCGAACCTGTGACTCTTTGGTCTGAGGCCCAATCGTCTAACCACTGAGTAATCCAGCCAGACTCAGCTATTTTCTTCCCTCTCTGTGTCTATCTTTCTCCCCATTATATTTACACATCACACATACACTTCTTTCTTCCATTTTAAACTTTTTAGAATTATTTTGTCTAAATTAATAACAATTCAAAAATTAATAACAAAGGCTTCAACAATATTAGAGCTGGATAAATTAGAAAGTCAAGTACTATACTGTGCAGACTCTTGTTAGTCATTGGGTTCATCTGTGCTCTTAGCCTGCATATAAGGAACCTATTGAACCTATTCAAGCAAATGACATTGACCTCCCTTAGGAGCTCTTGATGGAAGAAACTGTACCTATACAAGTCAGTTACTAGGCTTTAAGTTTGAATAGCAGGGACATCCTTTCCCTGCTGCTGACAATCAGGTACCCTTTATTAGATCTTCTTTCAATTAGTTTTCCTTTAAAATTTAAAGTTATTATGTACACAGTGATCACTTACTGTTCACTGTTCCAACAGTTAGCTTCCAACATATTGTCTGTACCTTCACCATATGTTACAGTCATTAGATACTGATCTTTCATTCTGCAAAACCTTTGCAGGAAAGATGCACATACATTTTTGCATTTAAGGGGGTCTCACTTAAGAGACTAATTAGCAATGCCATTTTCATGTAAGAATTGATTTATTCATTATTTTATTAACTGGCTTGAATATCAATGCACTCCTACAACATAATGAATATCTCTGAAGTCTTGTTCTAACGTTTCAGGTTGGTCTCTGGCAGGCATCAGATTAATGTGTCAGGTTTTACATGATTTAAATAAAAAAATGTGCGTCTTAAAAGTGTTTTGAATCGGGCAAAAGTGTTCCTTTATTTTGAGAGTAAATCTCACCTGCTTATAATTATTTGTACCTATTTGATTGGATGAAATAAATATTCTTTTGCCAAGTGCAATGATGCGGGTTGTGTTCATTGAAAAGTTTGGTTTCAGAAGGTCTCAGTCACATAAATGAATTCATTCTATATTTTGATATTTGGGGAGATAAACTTACCTCCTCAAAGATGCTTTCACCCAGTTAGAAGAGAAATGCCTCATATTCCACAGTATTTATTTGATTCTTTGGACTTCTCTACTCAACTGTTGAATCCCTGTAATTTTTTTTTTTATTTCAGTCAGTGTATGCTTAATTTCTGGTCCTTTTTTATGTCTTTGAGGCCCAGCTGGGAAACAAGGCAGGCTCCTGCTAGTGCAGGGTTTTGGGCCTTTTATTGATAGGCTTGGGGCATGCTGACCCAGCTGCAGCTCTTTTGGGAGATTTTAGCAAAGTCTGAAGCCTGAGCCAGGACAGGCCATTTATTTGGAAAAGCTGCTGCAAATAGGTTGGGCAGGGCTGCAAATTGGATGGGGTGGGGTCTCAGGGAATCACCAGGAAGGAATGAACAGTGTGAGCTAAACTAATGCAAACAGCTATGCTGCCAGTTAGCTCTGTGGCAGGGGAGTTTCCAGCCCAGGAACAATGACCCCTGTGAGCACCCCTGCCTGGGAGAACGCAGCCTGGAGTTCCTGCCAAACAACCCAGTTCCTTCCTGTATGTGTCTGGGTCCTGCATAGCTGCTGCCTGGCGCTGGAGCTCAGAAGAAGCTGGACCTTGTAAGTTCTTACCCGATTCTATAAAACAGCGGTTCTCAATCTGTGGGTCGCGACCCCTTTGGGGGTTGAATGACCCTTTCACCGGGGTTGTCTAAGACCATCGGAAAACACATAATAATTACATACTGTTTTTGTGATTAATCACTATGTTTTAATTATGTTCCCTTTATAACAATGAAATTGGGGGTCACCACAACATGAGGAACTGTATTAAGGGGTTGCGACATTGGGAAGGTTGAGAACCACTGCTTTAAAAGGAACAGCTGGGTCTCCAGCAATCATGTCACTAGGCTCCAATCCCCTCGGTTTTTAGAGCCCGTGGTTGCAGGAACTTCTCTTCCTGGCCCTGGGAGCCTGGGCGGGGGGTCTGGTGTGGTGCTGGGACCCCTTGCTCTTTTGGGCGGCCTCGGAGAGACAATTTCCCTCCCTATTAAAAAAGCCGCACAGGTGGTACTGGACCAGCCAGTTCCTCTCCTCCTCCCCTCCTCCCAGTGTCAGCGTGCTTTCTTCTTTTCTTCTCTAGTCGTAGGACTTCCATTCAGCCAGCTTTCAGGTGGTGCTGGATGATGGTTGTTCTGTGTTTTTGTTGTAATTTTGATGTGGTTGTGGGAGGTGGCGAGTGTAGGCGGTTATCCAAACTGCTGTCTTGGTTCTTCTATTCTCTATCTTTTAAACACAAGAATGAAAGCTCCATGTGGGCAGACAGTGTCCTATCTTTCTCATAACTTTATCTCCTGTACTTAGAATAATACCCGCCATAAAAGTAATTGCCTTTTTAATGAATAAAAACTATTTTATAAAGTTAACCTAATTAATGTTCACAATAGGCCTCTGAGACACAGAAACTGAGGTTCTGAGAACTTTGTTTTATGTTTTTATTTTGATAAGGCATGGATCTCATGAGACTTAAAGCTATGATTACTACTCTGACCTGGAAATTTTCTTATCCTCTTAGTAGTTTCATTCAAAAATGATATATATATTTAAAATAGGTTAAAATGGATAATTTGGCAGTATAATTGGGAAGAACTGTGACACTGTAGAGCAGTAGTTCTGCACCTTCTGGCCCTTTAAATACAGTTCCTCATGTTGTGACCCAACCATAAAATTATTTTCGTTGCTACTTCATAACTGTAATGTTGCTACTGTTATGAATCGTAATGTAAATATCTGATATGCAGGATGGTCTTAGGTGACCCCTGCGAAAGGGTCATGCGACCGCCAAAGGTGTCGCGACCCACAAATTGAGAACCGCTGCTGTAGAGTATTTGGAACCTAAGTGTTTTCCAGTTTTCTGTAGTGCCTTCTTGTGTAAAATATCCCAAACGCAGGACAAAAAAGCAAAAACTCATGCCCAGTATCCTGGGTGACTGCAGGAATAAAAATAATAGTAACAATAATAACGGTAATATTGATAATAGCTAACACATACACAGGGTTGACTATGTACCAAGCATTATTCTAGGAACTATGTGTGTTTAAATACTCATGGAAATCAAATCCAGTCCCTCTCAAACATTTCCAAAGCCTTCATGGAGAGTGTCACTCTAATCTTGTGTGCCACCCACCACCTTTTATGCTGAATAGCTTTCTAGGTCTTTTCTCTGTTTCACTCCCTCTTCCCCAACCCTTAGCCATATATTTCTCTAGCAATTTTCAAATACTTTGCTCTAAAACAGTGATATATTCTTCCATGCTATTTCTTCAAAATATATAAGACAAAAGCTATAAGGATGTAATAAATTTCACAAAAGTTCTGGAATAGTTGGAAAGCAACTTATAAAAGAAAAGCAAGTTTAAATTGATTAGACATCACTGCTCTGAACTCCATTAACTAAAATACATGCTAGAGTTCTCTCTTTCTCCTATGCTGACTGCACACATCTGTACATCTTTCAGCTTTGGGAGTTTAATTTGCAAGTGATACTTGAATGAATTGAAACATAAGACAGGTGATTGTATAAGGATGATAACATTATTTCATGTCACCAGGTAACAGTAAGAGGGGAAAAAAAAGACTGCAACAAGGATGCAGGGTGTTGAGCTTGCCTTGTCTGTTGAATTCAGTAAGAGTCTCCCATCTTGTGGGGATATAAATTGTTTAGAATTTAGAGGAAAAAGTTTCGTTGTATGGATTGGGACATCTTGCTGGATGATGTAGGCAGTGGTTCTCAACCTGTGTGTTGCGACCCCTTTGGCGGTTGAATGACCCTTTCACAGGGTCGCCTAAGACCATCCTGCATATCAGATATTTACATTACGATTCATAACAGTAGCAACATTACAGTTATGAAGTAGCAATGAAAATAATTTTATGGTTGGGTCACAACATGAGGAACTGTATTTAAAGGGCCAGAAGGTTGAGAACCACTGGTAGAGCCTCCACATAGATTCCCCAGTGATGTTCAGTCTTTGGAAGAAGACTAAGAAAACTTCAAAGCTGTTGGTACACTGCAGTGATTACCACTTCTCCCTAGGTTCCTGGGTAAGACTCAGAGTTGCTGGGGAGCTCATATGATTTGCTCACCTCGAGCAGAAGTAAAAGAAGCTCTCCATTACTTCCCACCAAAATGACAGAAAAGGGAGATCAGAACTTCCAGGAAGGGTGTGAATTGGCGTTGAGTTTCAGGTTGGTAAATAGACTTAGCCAAGAGCATTTCCAATCATGGTAAATGCAAACACACCTTGTACAGAATATATGGCATATAATGTGGTAGAATCTGTATCAGTTAATGGAAAAGTGGAATGTATGAATTTGATAGCAAAGAAATAGTTACTTTATGAGAGCAACATATGGGAGAGAAAATGTTTGAAGAATCACATGTGCTAGAGCTTGGTCTTGTCTCTGGTGTGGAGGCCCTACTTCGAATCAAAGGATGATAGAAATCCAGGGGATTTGATTATCACAGCATAATAGCTACATCTGAAGATCTTGTGTCAAGCTATTACTCATGAGGCTTTTTCTTCCAAAACTGACTTGAGCGCCTCCCTTCATCAAATGGAAAAAGGAAGTCAAAACACATAAGGTCACCATTACAAAAAGGGATTCTACTGGCATATACAAAGTCTTTTGGCTTGGCAGTGGCAAAATATATAATCCTGAGATAGAGAAAGAAAATCTGTTTGTTTGTTTCAGAGCTTATATGGATATATATGGTCACAGCTAGACTCTGAGGCCATTTCTGGACCTCATTCAAGATCTCAAGTAGGAATAAATGTCACCCAGTATTGAAATACTGTAAAAGTGATTCAGTTCAGTGTTTACAGATGGTCCCCAATTTATGGTGGTTCGACTTAACAATTTTTCAACTTTATGATGGTGCAAGTGCTATACGCATTCAGTAGAAACCGTACATTGCATTTTGGTCTTTTCTTGGGCTAGTGTTAGGCAGTAGGGATCTCTTGTGTTGTTGGGCAGCAGCCAAGAGCCATAGCTCCCAGTCAGGCACATGATCACAAGGATAAACAACTGATTCCCTGCAATGTATTAATTGTGTTGGATGATTTTACCCAACTGTAGGCTAATGTAAGTGTTTTGAGCATGTTTAAGATAAACTAGGGTAACCTATGATTTTCAGTAGTTTAGTAGTATTAAATGCGTTTTGACTTACAATATTTTCAATTATAAATGGTTTATCTGGAGGTAACCCCATCAAAAATTAAGGAACATCTATATTTATAAATATGACAGGAAAGTTGCATGCTTCCTCTAAAAAATATGAAAGATGTCATTTCAGCTGTGATATATTACCATTTATTTAAATTGTTATAATAGGGGAGTAATCCTATCTAATAATAGACAAACATGGTAATTAACCATACCTCTGACATGCTTCCCATTGGCTAATCAGGGAAATATGCAAATTAACTGCCAAGAAAGATGGCAGTTAACCGCCAACAAAGATGGCAGTTAACCGCCAACAAAGATGGCAGTTAATTTGCATACCCTGCAATGATGGGAGGCAAAAGGATGGAACAACGGTGATCATAAACCCCGGCGGCAGGCAAGAGCTGGGGGGCGGGCAAAGGCGGCCATCAAAAGCTGGCCTGGCCTGTGACTGCATGATCCTGTGGCAATGGGAGTGAGCGGGAGCCCAGGCGCAGGCCGGCCACGTGATCCCCGCGGCGATCAGGGCGAGGGGCGCAGGCCGGCCGGCAACCCCCGGATCCCCCAGATGTCCTGGGTTGCTGGCCAGCCTTTGGCCTGTGGTCCCCCCTGGGAATCAGGGAGAGCAGGAACCCGGTCGCAGGCGAGGCGGCACCCGGGCACCCCAGCACCTGACATGCAAAGGTCGGGGATGCAATGACTTTTCCCAACCACATCTGCAAATATCCTGGGGAAGGCATCACTGAAGAGTTCACAACTCTCTTACTTGGCAAGGAAGAAAAACGTTGGCAACAGAAACAATCCCTTACATCAAACTTAAGGTCTGCCTGGGTTAAAAGAATATTTCCAATGTAAAGTAGGGAGCAGGCAAAAATAATATGTTCTCCTGACTTCCACTGAAGATTGAGCATATGACAGAGTCAAAACAAACATACAAATTAAAACAGACAGTGGACATTCAGATGACCTGAATCAACTCTCACTGTTTGTGCCAATAGCAACAATGCTTATGTGACAATATAGTTTAACAAACATACAAAACACGTCACATGATAAGAGAGGTTCGGCTTCTAAAGTAAATTGAATATGTTCTTTAAAAATTCTCATGTCCTCCCCTCTGACTATAATTCTTAATTTTCCAATCAGGAAATTACCCCAGGTGATCCAGTAACATGTAGAACTCCAGTAACCTAACTTATTTAAAAATCAAACATCCAAACCATTTTTAAAATATTTAAATTGATATTTTAGGGTTAAAATTATAGAAGATATTTAGTTCCAAATATATTTTCTGAATAGAAAATATTTCAACTTTTGATTTAAAAAAAATAAACATAAAAAAATATGTAAGTGACACATTTTCCCAAGGAAGTCTGAATTAGTACCTTTCCCTCTAACTTTCTTCAAATTAAGAGAATCTATGGAGTTCCCTATGCTGCACAAGTTTTAATGAAAGAAAATAAGACTTTCTAAGAGCATCAAATACATGTGTTCTTATTTACAAACATATATACTCTTCTCTCTTTCTCTCTCTCTCTTTTTAAAACATATTCTTACTGATTCAGAGAGGAAGGGAGAGGGAGAGAGATAGAAACATCAATGATGAGAGAGAATCATTGATTGGCTGTCTCCTACACGCCCCTGTACTGGGTATCAAGCCCATAACCCAGGCATGTGGCCTGACCTAGAATCAAACTGTGACTTCAGGTTCATAGGTCAATGCTAAACCATTGAGTCACACCTGCCGGGCTCAATTCTTATTTATAAATTAATTCCAAGGACATATATAGCTTAAAAAGCTTTGGAAGCAGTTTCAAAAAAAAAAAAAAAAAAACCTATCTTTTAAGTAACAAGAAAACAGTTACAGAGGAAAGTTTAAATTAAAAGAAAAAATTGTTTTAATTTATTCAAGAGTGGGAACATCCTCCATGAAAATGTGTACCTTGACTATGGATGGCTGGGTGGCCTTATCACACCTTAGAAATTCAAATGCTTTTTACAATGACAAGAAGGAGAGTTTCATCTCATTTCTCTCCCAGGGTAGATGTCTGTCAACAGAAGGTGGACATAAATAAAAGGAGGGGCTTGCACAATCAATCCAGAAAGTCAGCAATCTATGAATAATCCAGAACTGAGTATTTATCTCCTCTGCCACACACCCTCCCTCCCAGCCAGTGAGCAAGATAATTACTCTCAAGTCAAGCTAAGTGCCCCCCAGTCACAGTGGCCCAATGCTGACATAGAAAGCATACAAATAATTCTCACTCTGGCATAAAAGTGACAACTTTCTTGGAAGAAAAGCAGATACTGTAAATTTCTCAAAGTCTTCCTGAAACATTTTTTAAAGTAATTTTTAGTTCTTTAGAAAAAATGCATACATGGCAAACCATCTGTAATAAAAGGCCCATTCTATAAAATTTTACCTGGTCCTACTCATATCTGCAATCATAATCATATTTACAGACATCTGTATCTATACTAATAAAAGAATAATATGCTAATTAGACTGGGAGAACTTCTAGGAGACCTTCCAGATGTTCTTCTGGACAAAGCCATGGTGGTGGGGCCGAGGTAGAGGCAGTTAGAGGTCAAGAGGGGAGGGCAGTTGTGGGTGATCAGGGGGGTGGGGCCATTGGGGGTAAGCGGACCAGCAGGGGGGCCAGTTGGGGGCAAGTAGGCCATCAGTGGGGGTCAGTTGGAGGTGATCAGGACAGCAGGGGGGCAGTTTGGAGTGAGCAGGTCAGCAGGGTGACAGTTGGGGATGAGCAGGCCAGTGGGGAAGGAAAGTAGGGGCAAGTAGGCCAGCAGGGGGGGCAGTTGGGTGTGATCAGGCTGGCAGGGGGGCATTTGGGGGCAAGCAGGCCGGCAGCGGTGGGGGGGGGGTGGCAGTTGGGGATGAGCAGGCCAGCAGGCAGTGTGGTTAGAGGCAATCAGGCAGGCAGGCAGGCAGGTGAGCGGTTAGGAGCCAGCAGTCCCAGATTACAAGAGGAATGGCCGACTGCTGATTTAGGCCTGATCCCTGTAAACTGGCAGGACATTTTTCGAGGGGTCCCAAATTGGAGAGGGTGCAAGCCAGGCTGAGGAACACACCCTCCCCCGTGCACAAATTTCGTGCACCGGGCCACTAGTATTATATAAGATTTGCAAAAAAATAGATTAACCAATGAAAATCTTCAGATTAAGTCACAAAAATGCATTGTAAATCTTTATTTCATTCTAATATGAAAATTATAGGTTGGATAATATGCTCTTTTCAAAGACTGCTCTTTTAACTCATTGTTTCTATTTATTTCAAAATCTTCTATTGAAATTTTCCAACTCATTTTCCAGACTACAAAATAGTGGAAACCCGCTGAAACTGTTGGATAATGTCTTGAAATCAAAATATATGAGTCGTTAGTATTGATTAACAATTAGCAAATCTGTTGTCTTGTTAAAGAAGCTACTAGCTATTTACACCTATGGTAAACATTACTTTCATATATGTGTACATATATATGATCTAAAAGTAATTAAGTGAGACTTACTAAGAAGCAGAAAGTCTAACATTGTGATATATTCTATTTATTCTTTCTGGTTCATATTTGTCTTAAGTACTACCTAGATTAGTCAGTATTCTTAGATCAGAGGAAAATCATCAGTTGAATCAAATAAGTGAATCATTCAACACATTAAATATGGCATTTAAAAAATGTGCACCAGGTTAACTGCTCTTCTATTGAACTAAATGAAATATTCTATATATGGAAGATGAGTTAGACACAGCAATGTAAAACATGTTTTATTGTATTGTTGCTTAAAATAGAATTCATTTTATAATTGAAATATAGTAATTTCGGTGTTATTATTGGTTGTTAGATTTTATCAGAAAATTAAACAAAAGTCAATTCTCAAATTTCTTAGAGGAATTTGAGAATTGGGTACCTCGACTACCACTTCAAAGTCAAAATACTGTAGTCTAGGGGAGCTATTAACTTGATAACAATATTTATCAAGTTATGGGAAACACCCTACACCTTCAATTTCCTTAAATTATTCAGGTGAAGTATGGAAGAACGTTAGACTTGCTGAAATCCTTTCTTTGTTCAATGTCTATCTATCTCTATGTTGGCACTCAGGTGGACTTTTTTATTTCAGATGCACTGAAACATAATGAGCAGTTATGATAAATAATCCTTCCCTGAAGTGTAAGGCTGAGCAGTCAAATGCACTGGCAGCATGCGATACATCAGACATGAAACATGCAGAAATGGCAGGAAGGGAAAACAAACAAGCAAAAGAGCATGAATCAAGGTGATAACAGTGAGTCGCATGGAGCTTTGCCCAAGTACTGAGTACTGAGTATGTTTCTCAGGCCTCCGCTGAGGAATCTTCTCAGATGATATTTCCCCTGAGCTCTGATTTCCAACGAAAGTATTGCTCCTAGAGTTTCCCGTCCTATGACCCTTTGGTTCCTTATGCCAATTTTTATTCAGAATGTAAGTAATAGAGAACATTTTATCTATGGTAAGCTAGAATTTTGATGCACCATTTTAATTCATATAACATTACTATATCATAGCATCTTTATTTTATAGAGGAGGAAATTAAAACTTGAAAGCGTTAGTCATTTGTCCAAAGTCCCACAGCAGTAAATTGTGGAGATCAGATTCGATCCCGATACCAATGGCTGACTTAGGGCTTCTGCCCCATCACACCCTATTATGCTTCATTCTTTCAAAAGGGGAAGTTCCTTTTCCCTCTGAATTCCAGGAACAGCTCATTAAACTGGGATTCGAAGGAAGCTCATTAAACTGGGATTAGAAGGAAGGCTCTCAGATTGCAGCATGAGAGTCACTCCCCATGAACCATCTTAATTTGGACCATTGCAAACAGTTTGTGCACATTATATGGAAATAATACACAATTTAAAATCAGGAGCTCAAAGTTTGTGCCTCCGAGACCTACTAACAGTATTGCTTTGGGCAAAGTTTCCTGCTACTTTGAAGTCTGGATTTCCATATTTATAATACAAACATAATGCTTATCTTAAATAGTACTATTTAGTATTAGATGACATTGAGTATGAAAAGTCTTTATAAACCTATGCATTACTTGATGTAAACTATCAAGTAGACTATAGTCTATGACTGATTGGATCTCTTTCCACATACAAGGTGAACAGGGAAACTGACCCCTTTAGTGTATTCTTAAAAGGAAAAAAAGACTGCATCTAATGTGCTATACCAGGGAAGTTCTTAATAATTTATCATTTAAAAATAGGGGGGAATAAAACCTCCCATGAGATGTCATACTTATAAATCCATCCCAAACCTTAAATTATTTGCTTAAAAACATGTGAAATATACTTCTTCAATAAAATTAATCCTGAAGTTGTGTTTCCCTGATGTGTGACCCTGACGGTTGGCATACATCTCTGAGTGTTTGCCTATCTTCCTTTGTGAAGTGTCTGTTCAAGTGTTTTGTACCCATTTTTATTGTTATGTATGTTTATTGACTTGTAGATTTTACATATGACAAATATATACTTTATCATATATAAATATATATGTTATTTATAAAATGTGTCTTTGATCAGATATTTATGATTTCTGCTCAGAGAGTCACATTTTCTCTCTTTTGTCATATTTATGTGGCACAAATATATTTTCAGTCTGTGCTTGTCTTTTTAAATGTAGCTTTTGATAAAAGTTCTTAATGCTGTTAAAATCAATTAGTTGTAATTTTTTATTATTTTTAGAAACTTTTTAAATTATTTTTTACATTTAGATCCATGATTTATCTCATAGATTTTTATCTTATGTATGGTATGAGAAAGTGTTCAGGTTTATTTTATATTTTCCATATATACTCCTGGTAGTTCTGGAAGTCCAATTTCTTTCTGTTTTTCCCAGCAAAATCCCTCTGCCTATGGCAGCCTCACTCCTCTGTTAATGTGCAGGGTCAACACATGCTCCCCACCTATCACCATGGCAACAGATTTCTATTCCCCCAGAGAGGGATCATTGCTCTCTGCAATTTAGTTCTTTTAGACATTATTATGTGTCGGGCTCTCTGAAATCTTTAGATAACAAAGATTTTACTTATGTATTTTTGTTAGTTTTATTGTTGCAGTGAAATTAATATTTAAAATGCATTAATGTATTATTTGAAAGTTTATTTTTAGCATTTTCCCAATGTTTTACATGACTGCAGTAAGGTGTCAGGGTGTCTCTTCCACCATATCACTGGAAACAGAAGGATATCTCATTCTCTCTCATCTCATGATATACTAGAGGCCTGGTTCACAAGATTCGTGCACTCAGGGGGTCCCTCAGCTTGGCCTGCACCCTCTCGCAGTCCAGGAGCTCTCGGGGGATGTCTGACTGCTGGCTTAGGCCCGCTCTTCAGCCATTAGTCAGTCGAACATTCTTAGTGCTGCCATGGAGGCAGGAGAGGCTCCCGCTACCGCCACTGGGCTCACTAGCCATAAGACTGACTTCTGGGCTTCTGGCTGAGCAGCACTCCCCCTGTGGGAGCCCACTGACCACCAGAGGGCAGCTCCTGCATTGAGTGTTGCCCCCCGGTGGTCAGTGTGCATCATAGAGACTGGTCGTTCTACTATTCAGTCAATTTGCATATTATGCTTTTGTTATATAGGATGTACTTTTGCTCACCACCTCGTGCCCCGATCCTTGAAAGCTGAGATCTTCAATAAGTGACCAAATAGCATCTGGGGTATTATCTGGACATCGGTGACTTAAAGATCATAATACACTAAATGTCTAGTTCCCTCAAGTTCTTTTTCTTTTATTTTGTAAGGGATATAGAGTTACTCATATTCTTTACCCCTGGGAAAACTAACCCAAGTAATAGCTTGAACCTAGAGATGGCTTATTCATGGTTCCAAAATTACCTTCCATCTAATTTTCCAGAAAGGTGAAAACAAAATATTACCCAGTGAGCTAAATTCTCAGCAGGGGAACCAAATTTTAAGCTGGTTGCCATGGTAATTCCATTTCTGTATGTAATTCTCACTCAACTTAGCTTGATGGCATTTGGACTGAGTAATGAAATGGAAGGAAAGGACTGATGATTTTACTTGCTTCGAAATATCCACAATTAGAAGTGTACATATTTGGCCCCTTCCTTTTACCCTCCCCTCAATTCTTTCTCCAAAGGCTACTACTTTTACGATGAGTATGACAATTCTAGTGGGTGCATCCATTTAAATGCCTTCATATCAAGATTACTAGCAGGTCAGGATACTTTACTTAGCAGGTTAAATTCCTGGACAATGATCATTCATGGATCACATGTAGTAGCTTTTCAACATATTTTACTTTGACCTAATTATGATCAGTTACACTATATAAGGGTCATTTTTCATGTCAAAATTAAAATGTTCACCTAATCTCCAGCTTGAGTGATTGGGCTTACAAATTTGATATTAATACTTAAAGTAAATACTACTTTCAGTTTTTTCCAGAGCATCAGCATCTCCTCTGGAGATATAAATGTATGGTGTCTGTCTATTTATCTATCTCCATAGGTTATTGTTTTCCAGAGGTGAGATGCTGTCATATATATTAGAAAAATGTGCCACAAATGGTTATAGCTCTGGTATGTATGAAAATATGAGAAAACCAAATGACCACTCAAACACACTTCAAAAGGACATTAAAACAAAAATTTAGGTTACCAGCTGGGTGTGGGCTTGGCTTGTGTATGTCCCTTCCAACACACATTCTTTCTTTCTCAAACAGAAATGTAATAATTCTACACATTCCTTGCAATATTGATGTAAAGATCAGCTGAACATGTCTGTAAAAAAATAAATTCAACAAATGTATTTTCTTATCATTGTAGATGGCTACTGGGCTGTGCGCAACCATAGTTTTTGCAGTCCTACCACTCAAATCCCTAAATACTGTTTGTGAACGGATTCTTCGTGTAATCGGGTAAGTAGGGGAGAATGGAGGATTGTGCCAATGCAACATCTAGTATACACACAGGGAAATAACCCTCATAAAGACTGTATTCTAAGAGGGTGCTGTTTATCTGGTTCCCACCTTCAGCAGTATAGTCTTTAGCAAAATAATCAGTTTGGACTCATTTCAGCTGGCTATATTTTACTGACTAGTGGGTTCCTTTAATTATAACTATATAAGGCAACTAAAAGCTTACTGGATGACAATTAAATCCATACCAAGGAATGAGAAACTTGCAAATGTAATTGTCGAATTGATTCTAAATATATTTAACAAATTATAAATACTTCATGACTTCTGCTATAAAGTTCTAGTCCCCTTTTATTAATGAACCAATAGATCACTGCCAGAGTTGCTAAAGCGTGTTTTCTTTTCTTTCTTTTTTTCTTTTTGGTTATGTGTCACTTTTTTGGTTCAGTCTCCATTTCTTTCAGACTTCACTTATTTGTGTTCCAGATTACTTTTGTACCATTCAGTCCACACTGTAATAGATTGGTTTCTTTTCTCAGGGGCCTTGTTCTATCTGAGAAGGATGTTAACTCTTTTATGCATTGTAAATTTCTAGGAAGATCTCTCTTCAATATGCTCTAAAGATGTGTTCTGGTTATTTGCTAAGTGTAAAAATATTTTTCTCTTATTTTAGTGTGCCACTTTCCTTCCTTCTCTGTGCTATGTTGAGATGCAGTAGATTCCATTCCTTGTGTCCAGGAAAGTCGCCAACTCATTTGGGTCTAAGATGAAAAATTGACCATTGCATTTTTAACACCAAAGTAGCATCTCCTGGTAGCAATATCTTAGATAGATTTTCAATTTAGTACTTATGCCCACCATGGTGTGAGGTATATCTCCTCCTATACGCGAGTTGAGAAATGAGTAGACCCACTATTCAGATAGTTATAAAAGAGTCAAAAATAAATGTAGGTTAACTACCTCAACCTTCTTTAATTTCCTTACTTATTAAATTTAGTTTTACTTTGTACCTTCTAAAACTTTATTAACAAAAATTAAAGCATAGTTGACCTGTGAGCAACTTTGTGGATGGCTACTATAGCATTATTTTTCAAAATTTTCCCTCCAAAATATTCTAAAGTATCTTTTGATGATTGATATATTTTTTTGGGGGGGATTTAATGTTGTGTTTCATATTTAATGACATTTACATTCACATTGTATCTTTTGCAATTACTCCACTAGGAAAAACTTCAAGGGAAGACCTGATTTTAGGAGGCAAAAGGCTTTAGCTGTAGGGAAAAGTGTGCTACAGACTTGGTTACTATGAGACAGTATCTAAGTATCTATGAGACAGGTGCTTTATATTCTTTTTTCTTTCTTTATTGATTAAGGTATTGCGTATGTGTCCTTATTTCCTCATTGCGCCCCCACCCTCACCCCTGCTCAACCAAAGGACTTGTATGCATGCATATGAGCATAACCAATGGACACAGACACCAGGGGGCGGGGGGTGAGGGCATGAGTGCAAGATGTGCTTTAAATTGAAGCACTTATTATTAGTGTCATAGGTTAGCTCAAGATTAGGTTACTCAAGAAAGCCTTTTTCTGGATTATACAGCCTGGGAATAATTCCCTCAAATCCTCAATAGAAACCAATCCAGGTCCATTAGGGAATAAAGTACCTGCTATGTTTTATTATGTTTTCCCTCCTTAATGGCAAGGATTCAGGGTGATCCTAAAGCTATCAAAGCTCCCGGTTGGTGTTCAGTGCATATCAAATAATAATGAGAAGAAGCTTGAAGGTGACATCCTTTTCATCCAGTTTACAGAGACAAGTTTGTACTTGCAATAGCACACCATGAAACTTTAATAACTTTGTAAAGGAAGAATTTACTTATCTCTAGAGTTATTTCTGTATCCTTGACATCTCTTGTGATACTTTGAGAAAATGTATGCTTATTTTAAAGTTCAAGTGTGTTCCAAGATGATTCTATACAGCGAGTAGCAAGCATGTTTGCTGTGAATCTCTGTAGTGGGGTGACTTTCCAGAAGGGAGTGCAAGTGTAGGGCTCATGGCAACCTTTCTTCTCCTACCAATGTGAGCATTTCTTGCTGCTCATGAGGTCAGCACAAAAAATAAGGGCAATGATAAACTTTACTGTTATAAGTAGGTAGATCCTGTGGGAGGGGAATTATTATAAAAACTCATATAGGGAAGCAGAGTCTGTCACAATCTTACCACCTAACCCATCAGGGATTTATGAGACCTGATTATCCTGCTGTTCAGAGGCTATCTTTTCTAGGTATAGGAGTCTATACATATACGAGGTGGAAGAGCAATAAATCTTTCTGCACACTTTCTCCTAGAGGGAAGAATATGCATTATCATCTTTTTCTTTGTCTAAGGAAATTGAACTTCATCTATATAAAAGGTTGCCCACTAAAATTTTTGTGATGCTAGTATACTGAAATCATGAAAGCACAAATGTGTGGTTGAGGATAGATGCTCTATTTCTCATAAAGAGAAACAAATGGCCCGTATTGGTCTCATGGGGCTCTCATGGCTAGAGAGAGTTTTTGGCTATATAAATAAATACACACATAGGTATACTATATATCTAATATACATACATAAAGTAATTCAGTGTCAGTGATAAAAGAAAAGGAGGAGAGTTTATGTTATTGTAATTTTTTCCTTAGGACTATACATTTACAATTTTTAAAGTGATGGACACTTTATAAGATGCCAAAAACCCAGATGTCTAAAAAATGTTTTCTGCCCTGGGGGATCTCAGAGTTTGGCAAAATAGAAAGTTTTATCAAAAGTACAATACAAGCCTATAGGCAACGGAACCCACAATTTTGTTATTTGTTTTTGTGGTTAGTGCTATTTATGTTCTATATAAGAAATCTTTGCCTAATTTCAGGTTACAAGGATTGTCTCCTATGTTGTCTTCTATAAGTTATATAGTTTTAGTTCTTAAATTTAGGCATAAAATTTGTTTCATATATAATTATAAAATATATATTTATTATATATTTCATATTTCTATTTCATATATAGATAACATATATATATATATCTAGATATAAATTCATATAGCACTTAAAAGGAAGCTCCACAATTTCTAAACCTAACTCAAACCTTAGAGGATAAGTTCTTTAAAAAGCAACACTTCTATGTCTTAGCATATCACAGGTATAAAGCTTTGTAAAGTGAATGTTAATACAATTTTTGACTCTTTAAAAAATTGTATGTATCGCAAGGCTTGTTTTCTTGCACATGAATATACAATTATTTCAACATCAGTTTTTGAAATGATTAAATTTTCCCCAGTGAATTATTTTGGCACCTTTTGCAAAACTCAATTGAATATCCTTGTAGGAAGCTCACAGTTTTGGATATCCAGTCTCCTCCAATGGGCCACACACGTCTCCAGTTTATGTGTGGCTGCCTATGAGCTGAATGCATTTTTATCATTTGGTAAATGTAAGAAGGGATTTGATACCCAAACTATGAAAAGGAACTTTATACTTAAACGATGGAATTTTGAGTATTTATTTGTTGCAGATGGGAAAAGGGTTGGGGGCAGAGCAGGTAATTGTTTGCACTTTTAAAAAATAATTGAATTTGTCACCATGATATCTTGGAATTCAAAGGTTAAAAGACTTTAAATTATGCTTGATCACCAAGCAAATTGTCACTTGTTCCTCGCCATGGGGTGCTGGTAATGCTGGGCGGCCATCTGGCCCTGATTTTCAGTGCCAGAAAGCAGGGACTTGGCAGGGGTGAAGCTAAGAGCATTTTAGTTATAGTAGAAAGCAAACTAGACATTTTCTCCTCAGTTTTAAGCCTTGAATTATAGAGTTTGACCTGAGAACTCAGCCTGGGGAAATGAAGAAGTGTTTTATATTTTTATATCAACTTTGACTTCTCAGCTGAGATACTTAAACCACTCAGAGCTTATATACTGAAATGCAAACTGAATTGGGGTCTGGTTTTTGTCTGTTTTTCTCACATGTTAAAAATCAGTCCTTCAAACATTGCATATGCATGGTATACATTTCTCCTTTGAAGACTAATGAAAATAAGTTTTATTCTGTCTGGAGACATTACCTCAGTACCAAAGTATTATTAAGATCTTATTTTTAAATTTTCACAGAAGAGTTCTGCAATTTTAGATCAACCAAATTGGAATGTGATCCCAAAGTGTTAGTTAAGTTGTAATGATGAAAATGTTGGATACTCTAGCATTTTACTTTACATATAATAGCAGCTAGTATTAGGCTATAACAAAGCTCAAGTCTATATTCAAAACCAACAATAAGAGCCCTGGCTGGTTTGGCTCAGTGGATAGAGTATTGGCCTGTGAATCTAAGGATCCTGGGTTCAATTCTGATTAAGGGCAGGTACCTTGGTTGTAGGCTCCTCCCTGGCCCTGCAGCCTGGTCACGGTGGTGCTGGAGGCGACCAATCTATGTGTGTCTCTTTGTCTTTCCCTCTCTTTTCCACTCTCTAAAAGTCTATGGAAAAATATCCTCTGGTGAGGATTAACAAAAAGAAAAACCAACAATAAGATTTCAAGCTTTTTCTACTGTGGATTTGCCAGTGCTCTATAATGAAAACGTAGGTCCTTAGATAGTCAACTTCTGTTCAGAAAATTCTAGGTGTTCCTCAGTATCAATGAAACAAAATCTGAACTTCTGAGTTTCTCATTCAAATCCCTCTATGATCTGGCACCACTATCTCATCCAACCATTTCATTCTCTAAATCCAACCTTCATATATTTCACATACTAAAAACCTTAAAAAATGTGTTAGGATGCTATTGCAGGCCAATCATTTTCCTAATTCAGTATCAACATATGTCTAGTGATACTTTTCTTGCATTGGGCCTATGTGACTAAATCTTAAAATACCAAATCTTACAAGACTAAGCTCAAATGAAAACTGACCCCAAACATATTAGTTTGTTAGTTTCAACAGTAAGTGCTCTATCTCAATAGTCCACTTTTCTTATAGTTGTTTTTTTCAATTTTGACATTTTCATTTGGATATACATTAATTTTTATCCAGATTTCTTGAAAGTAGGTACCTATTGCAAGTTTTATAAAATAATAAAAAGTAAATCAATTATTTGATCATTTTACAGCTTGAAAAATCCACACTAAAAATTTTCTAGAGAACGCTTCAAACCTAACTCATAAATCTTTCTAATTCTAGTCAATCATTTCTGAAACAAACAGTTTCCTAAGTAAATAACTCAATATTAAAGTCCTCTAAATGAAGTATATGCATTCACCGGAATCTGATATGAATCTGGCATGGCTTCATGAGTGACTTAGTTTCATTGTTCAGGCTCCACATTCTAAGTGTTAAGACAATAAAAATGACTCTGTAAAATACTTCACTGCAGCGATTCTCAACCTGTGGGTCGCGACCCCTTTGGCGGTCGAAGGACCCTTTCACAGGGGTCACCTAAGACCATCCTGCATATCAGACATTTACATTACGATTCATAATAGTAGCAACATTACAGTTATGAAGTAGCAACGAAAATAATTTTATGGTTGGGTCACAACATGAGGAAATGTATTTAAAGGGCCAAAAGGTTGAGAACCACTGCTTCACTGGGTCATGATTAGTAACATAGCTTTTCTAACAAAGTTCACTCTTGCCAAGAGCTCCTCTCCCTGAAGTATGTTAATCTAAACACGTTAGCCTCTTTTCCCAAACACCGTTGATGGAGTCAAATACAACTTTATAGATGTACTTCAGATGGCATTTCTATCTGCAAAAAGAGATATCGCAGAGAAATCTAAAATTTTGTTATTGTTGTTATCATAGTCAGATCCTCAGTAATTATTAATCCAAGAACATAAAGGACAAGTGCCAACTCTTGTCAAGTTTATCCGTGTGCAGTACATTTTAATAGCTGAATGAGGAGTTTAATTTTGTTTAATTTGCATCCTTTACACAGAAGGCTAAGAGGTTTTTATACAAGTATTCTTGGAATCAATTACCATCAAAGAATTGAATATTAAGCACCCTGAAAAAGAAAATTGGAATAGTGGTGGTGATTTTAAGTATATTGTTATTTAGGATATTTGAAGAGGAGTTATTATAGAGAAGATCTTTATTATAAAAAATGTATCATGAACATGTGAAAAGCACATAGAAATTATAGTACTCAGGAATATTCATTAGTGATAGCCTCTGGTTTAAAGTGTAAAAAATAACTCTCCTCTTTGAAGATTAACACAAAACCGTTTATTTTTCCAATAAACAATAGAGCAAGTCAAACTGATTTCTGACCTTCATTTGCAGCCCCTGAGACATGGACAGCATGCTGTGGAAAGAACAGAAGAGTCAAAGGACATTTAAGGCAAGTGTTTGTTTTTGTTGTGTTTGTTTTTTTATTGCCAGATTTAGTCTTCTTGACTAAATTTCAGAATTTATAAATTACGTGAGAGAGAAAATTAAAAACTTCAAAAGATTGTTCCTGATATATGGCGGCTGGCAATTAATTAATATTATTGACTAAATGAATTTCTACTTTGATCAAAATAATATAAAATTGTGCTGGTTGGATTAGACCAAAAATATATATTTCTACCCAGGCACATAATTCTCACTCATGTGATCCTTATGGAAAGGTATTTATGTGGCATACTATATTTTTGATGAAAATAATAGGATAGAGTTACTCTAATAAAAAATAACTTTGATTCATAACATAGAATAACTGAGGGAATTTGAGTTTAAAAAACTCTCATCTAAATGAGATATGTACACAAATAAGATGTGTACTAACACCCCCTTTTTGTTGACTGGGATAACCAGTTGATGTTCAAAATATTTAAGCAAACAGGAGTTGCTCAATAACTTATTTGATATATAAAATATATATAAAAAACAATGAATGAATGCATATGTAAGATTGCTCAGTGATCCACCTCATACATAATGGAATTGGATTGAATCTGGGTAACTACAGAGAGCACAGATTTTCTTTAAAAGATCTTATCTATAGTCAGAGTTGCTTGAAGTAGCACCATATGGCAATTAGGAGCATATAGACTAACTGATCCTTCAATTCAAAAATGGCTGTATCACTGTGTGACTGTGAGTCAGCAATAAATCTGCTCTGATATGTTTGTCATTTGTGCAATGCTCTAAGGTTTGTTGGAGAATTTAATGAAGTAAGGTAAGTAAATTAGTAAAAAACAATTGTTATGTTAATGACTTTGCTATTGATCACATGTTTTCTGAGAGTAATAAATATTTTTGAATTCAGTTGTGTTCTAAATAGGACTAGAAAAATAGTTCCGGTAAATGGTAAAAAATCAGAAATGTGAGAGAACCATGGAGAGTTGTGTTCAAACAGTCCATTTTTTGGATGATTTGCTACTCTATATTGTCAAGGTGATTTAAATATTTGTGATTAAATTCTCAGGCCACCAGTTAATAGCTTGGGATTCTGGTTAACCTAGACTCATGTCAGAGTGCTTTGTTGGTCTTTCCCCCATCAGCAAAATGGAGTAATGGTAAAATCCAAATCACAGAATTTTGATACAACAAATAAGAAAAGATATGAAAGTATATTTGTAGTGTGCCAAAATTACAACTGTATGTTAGCCAACGGTAATAGTGAATGAATAGTTGTTTTTTTTCTTAAAAAAATAAACACAAATAAGTTATTCTAAAAATAATATTAATTTTTTTAAAAAGTTGTTTTGGAATATATATTTTGTAGCATTATGTGTATATAATGCTAACATACATAAAATAGATTTATATATCAGACTTATTTCTGTGCAGGAAAAATTTCATTAATTCACATTAAAAATATACATGATCCCATGAATGATCTCACAATATATTCTCAGATACTGGGTAAAGCAAGTATAATTCTTCTTGCTCATGGGTCTGTTTTGTACTTCTAGTCCACTTTATCTCTAAATAGGAAAATACTAATCACCAATTAATAATACATTCTTTGACTTCAAAGTTATCTTGCTAAAGATTCTTGAATAATGAGGGTATTCTTTATCTTCTCTCTTTCTCTGTACCTAGCACACTGTGGATCATGAATAGATAATGGGCACAAAAATAACTTAGAAAAATAATTAAAATCCAGAGTAGATTAGATTTTACGTACGTGCTTCACTATTTCAAAAGCAGTAAGGACTAATGTGGTCTAAAATACACTTACAAGCCTTTCTGCAATAGAATAGAAAAATAAAATAAAATTCACTCAGAAAATTCACTCAATTTGTTTTATTTCTCAAGCACTGATTTCTGTTGTGAATTTCGTATCCAGGAAACTCTTTGGAAACCTGGTTTCACACCTGGTTTCTGCTATTGCCAGTAATCCTTGCCATTCTGTCTTGCTGCTGCGGAACTTCACTCTCTGCCTCAGTGGTCATAAAGCACCCCATCTGTGTCTTTACACCATCTTCTTATAAGAACAACAGTCATGTTGGGTTAAGGGTCTACTTAACTCCAGCATGATCTCAGCTTCAATAACTATATCTGTAATAATGCTATTTTGAAATAAAGTTTATATTCTGAGGTACTATTAGTTAGTACTGCAACATATCTTTTTGGAAGACACAGCTCAATCCGTAACTGGGGTAGAGAGACGAAGGGAACCATACAGTGAAGATTAATCCTAAGTTTTTTATTGGCAGAAATTTTGGTTATCTTCCCAATGTCCATTACACTTCCACACCATTCAGCCGTAATAGTTGGGGGGTATTGACCACAGCCCCCTTCCAAGATTAAGTGCCTTGTAGTCAACATAGATGACATATAAACTATGTTAGTCTTAGTATATAAAATCCAGTGGTGGTATACTTGAATACTAATGATGTTATTATGGAAAATATCATATATTGATGCTTCATGTCTTATTTTATGCGACTGAATTGTGTGTGTGTGTTTCTTTTTAGTCAAACCTTTTTGTTTTAAAACAACAAATGTTTATTTGCTCATAATTCCATAATTATGTGGGTTGACAATTTGGGTTGGACTCAGCTCCATATGGCATCAGCCAGACTCACTCATATAAATGAGTTTTCTCTGTCATTTACAACCAAAACAAGTTGAGACTGCAATAGTATGATAGTAAGAGGACAAGGTCCGGAACAAGAGTAGTTCTTTCAAATTTGTGTAGTAAGCCCTGGTGATATGGCTCGTTTGGTTGAGCATCATCTCATGCACCAGTTCTATTCCCAGTCTCAAGGCACATTTACAGTTGTAGGCTTGATCCCCAGTGGGGAGCATGCAGGAGGCAGCTGATCTCTCTCTCTCTCTCTCTCTCTCTCTCTCTCTCTCTCTCTCTCTCTCTCTCTCTCTTTTTTTTTTCTTCTTCTTCTTCTTCTTCTTCTTCTTCTTCTTCTTCTTCTTCTTCTTCTTCTTCTTCTTCTTCTTCTTCTTCTCTCTATAAAATCAATTAAAAATAAGAAACTCGTGTACTAACAATAAAACTAAAACAGGAGAATTTTGTTTTAAACGTATAGACTTTGTTTGCTCTCAAATACAAATTCAGGCAGCTCTGTTATGCTGCTTTGCTAAATCAAAAGTTCCTGATAACATCCTGCACTTTACTTCTTGTTATTTCTCCTGCATCATTCAGTAACTTCCAGCAGGTTTTTAACAGATGAGACAAACAGCACATATACGGGCTAAGGTTGTGCACTCAGGTTTTGCCTGACTGATCCACTTGAAGATTTCATCTCCAAGAACACTTTGCATTTAAAGTGGGAACTGCCTATAAGTGAATTTAAGAAAACAAAACTATGTGAAGATGGAGACTATCTTAAAATAAAGCATGCTGGTGACAATAGTAACTAAGGCAATGGCAGTAATGCGAGAAGTGTTCGGTACAATCTATAGATGGCCCCTTAAAGAAATATTCCAATTATTTCATAGCTAATTTGGCTAGGGCACATTGAGAGAGAATGAGTTAACCAATAACAACCTATCATACTAACTCTTTTCTGCCATAGACAAGTATGTTATTCTGAATTATATGAACTAAAATCTAACAATTCTCTCCATCACTTATGTATATCACTCAGAAGAAATTTATTACACAAAACAGTTTACTGAAATTCTTTGTGTATCTGCTCTTCTCTCCAATTGGATTTTAATGTTCATAAAGGCATATACATCTTATCAAACCCTGATATCTTAGCAGATAATGATATCCATTTGCTGAAGACTCATTGTAGTGATAATCAAGGAATTTATTTATTTATTTATTTTTAAAATTTTTTTTTATATATTTATTGTTGAAAGTATCACATAGGCACTCCTTTTCCACCCAGTAATCTCTTGATCCAATGTGATCACCATTAAGTTCTATAACTATAGATAGTTACCAATATTTTTTCTTGGGTCTCTAAAATTAAAATAGGAAAATTTGTATTGATGATTTTATAATGATTTTAAGACATAAAAGATTAAAATATTCATCAATATCTATTATGAATAATGTCATGGTGAGTTAATATTAAAAAGTAAATAATATACATTTTATATTTGTGGTCATAGTTTCATTAGAGTCTGAACTCATATAACTAAATGTTTTTAATTAAAAATAAATGAGACATGTTACATTAGCAAGACAATTTGACTAAAGGATTAAGAAACTATGCTCAAGAGTCAGACTGACTGGGTTCAAATCTTGAGTCTCCCTCTTACCGACCTTGGCAACTTATTAAATAACTTTTTTGCCTCACTTTTCTCAACTGTAAAGGGATAAAATAATAATACTGATTTCACAATCTTTTTTAATTAATTAAGGAGATATCAATAAAATACTTCAAATATAATGTGCCTGACATAATGGAAGGGCTCATTACATAGTATTATTATATTTTTAAAATATTTGTATTGGCTTTAGAGAAAGAGGAAGAGAGAGGAAAAGAGAGAAAGAAACCTCAATGATGAGAATCATTGCTAGGCTGCCTCCTTCATGCCCCTTGCTGGGAATTAAGCCCGCAACTGGGCATGAGCCCAGATCAGGAATCCAACTGGTGACCTCCTGATTCATGGGTTGACGCTCAACCACTGAGCCACAACGGCTGGGCTTATGTGTTTTTACATTTTGAAGAAAGTGGTGGATGTTTGCTAGGGCATGTATTCATTTATCACAGGACCCTGAAGAGCTACCAGCCTACATTAATATGAGCTGGCTCATCATGGGAAGGCTTCCTGAAGAGGCTGCCTATTAGCTAACTGTAAAAGAGATCCCTGCAGTTGGGAGATTGCAAGGAATGGCTTCTAGAGTTCCTTGTCATTCTAAAGTCTAGGATAGGAATACAGTAAATTTTATGGAAAGGATGATTTAAAATCAACTGAGCTAGAGAATCTATAGTACATGCTATAAGTTATCTAATGAACATACAGATCCAATTTTTTATCCCAGTAATTTTCACCTTACTTTTGAACCTGGCTTTCAAGAAATAAATGATTCTACAGTCTGTAATACTTTTAAAGAACATTTCACTATTTTCATTTCATTACATGATGTTGCACAGGTATCAGTTCTCATCCTGTAGACTTGTTTCAGCAAGATAGTTGTGATTCACTTTTCCCTGGTATATAACATTACTGGAAACATATAATTATATGTTGAATGAAACATTTGCAGGCTCATTTTTATTTAAAAAAAAAAAACCTTTGTTCATTTTTTTTTAGTCTAGATCAAAGCCAATGTAGAAAGAATCATTACTGTTTATGTAAATCACATACCAATAAACATAACCAACTGAATATTGAATCTCTAAGATGTAATTGTCATTATTTGTGTTTTAATAAACCTTTCAGCTGACCAGAAAAGTTTTTAAATAAAATTATAAAATGATACACATGCAACAATAAATAAATACAAATCTAGGATACGTTTTAGAAAACATAAAAGCCAAACATGCATTCTAACTGGGAAAGCAGTAAATAGTTTTAAGTGGGAGAGGTGAAGGGGGAAGAGCAGTCCCACCACCTGTTTGGTATGAGTTTGGGTGACTTAGCTTAAGCCGATGATGTCATCTCCTTTCGATGGCTGTCTTACTGAGTCCCAATTCACCATGCTTAGAGATGACTCTGGCATAGGTCTATTTCACTGACCATTTTCTCTGTTACTACTTTATTCTGATATAATATGCTCCCCATATTATATGTTAAATTCTTGCTTAAAGAAATAATCTTTGTTCTATGTCTTTAAGTATAGAATCATCTCTTACAAGTTTGAAATCTGTATTTTTCATGTCTTGCTTATCATTACATTATTCAGACAATGCTGGATTACCTAAGGGGAAAGCATCAAATTCAGGCTATCTGGCCATATTTAAGAGAAAGTATCTCAGGTGTAAGTGGCCTTTTGTTTTGATTTGTGTTTTTTAAACATTAAGATCCAATGAATTATTTGTTAAATGAAATCATCCATGTGGAAGTCTCATAATTGATAGTCATTAATAAGATTTATAAAAATAACCATTTTTATAAAGTTAATAAATAGAAGCATACCCATAGATACAAAGAACAAGCTGATGCTTGCCAAATGAGAGGAAGGAGGGGCATGGGTGAAAAAAAATTAAAACATAATAATAAAAAATTAAAAAGATAGTAAAATTAACCTTCGCTTCATTCATGAAAAGAAACCTAATCTTGAAATATCAATGTAAACGATGTCATTTCTGAATTTAAAAGTTTGATTATTGCTTTGAGTTCAAAGTACTTCTCCCTCTTCTCTTCTTCTACATAAAATAGAAGGGAAGATGAGGCTTGGGGTGGGGATATCCCACATTGCCTGCTGTCCCTCGTTCATCCTGACCTCTGTTGCGATGTAAAGCAGAAGGCCTTACCATTGTACAGTGTTGTTCTCTACTTCTGTCTGTGATCTAAGCATCCTCTGCTCTTCACATGCATATGTTCTTCATACCACACATGAACTCTATTCAAACTAGTCCTAAGGCTACAGTTAACACGTTAAGCGCCCAGTCCGTCACCAGTGATTGACACTATACTTTCTGTCTGGAAGACAAAACAGGCTGGGCTCTTAACGTATTAAGGTGGACATGGGGGTCGTGATGGGTGTAGGCTCATTCTCAGGAACCCAGATAGTTTCTAATCTAATCACACCAGCACTACTCACTGAAGGAGGTGGAACTTGAAGTTCCCCTGTGTTGGAATTAGCTGCATAATTTTAGCTTTGTTTTCTCAACCTCCTTTTCTTGAATAGATGTGATTCATCTCGCATTTCTTTAGGCCTTTTCTCCTGAACTTCCTGAGCCATGCCATTTGGAATTTAGAAGAAAAACACACCATTTCTCTTTCAAGTTCTGAGCTCTCAGAAATTATTTTAAAAGGGTGGATTTTAAAACAATTTTTCTTCCTATAGATTTTACAAAATCTACTTAAGAGCTCAAAAGCCTAAAATTGGGCACTTATTCCTATCTTATTCATACTCTGAAACTAGGGCAAAAAAAAAAAAATACTTGCTGCCACTTGGTTAATGATGGAAAATGTTAAAGTTAAAAAGGATTGTCAAAATAAGAAGTTTGATCTAAAATTTTACATTATTATATTCATAAGATGTAAGACATTCAGCAAATGATAAGTCTAGAGATTCAATATGGAGCTGAACTAGGGAAAGTGCGATTTTGATGACATTTCTAACCACATCATTTAAGAAAATAATCAAGTCTCAGTTATAAGGGACAGGTTGAGTTTAGGACAAAGGTTGAGGGCCATGACGGGATGGAGAAAATGGAGTCAGTTGGATATCAATAAATCATGTTTCACTGTTCTGTTATTCTTGACTGTTCCAAACGACATTTATTATTTTTTTTAACAATTAAAGGAAAACAACAAAAAACATTTTTCTCCTTCTTTCATTTTAATTTAACCAGCCAAAGTTAAATTGTACCAACATTGTTGTTTACCCTCTTTTTTCCTACCTTTTACTATGGAGAGTTGTAATATTAATTCAAAGACTGCATCAACGGAGCCAGCATCTTCACTTGTTGCAAATTCCTAAATCGGTTCCAGCTTAAGAAGTGTTCAGCTTAAGTAAACATTGTCCTCCTCCCTCCCCTTCCTCTTCTTCTTTTCAGCAAAAAATTATTACCAGTTACAATACTATCTATCTATGAGATAGTCATTCTGAAAAAATATGAATATCTTGTGTGGGGTTTCTTACTTTTAAGGAAAATGTGGGATAAAGATGATGAAAGGAAGAATTGTTTTATTGTTGCCATGCCTGAAACTAAGGCCCAGTAGTATGTGTTGCTTTGATATCTGAGGGAATTGAGAGAGCCTCAAATTGCCAAATTTTTCCAATGGATAAGGCACCGCAGCTAAACAACCCTTCTTATCAAATGGATCGGCCTACATCCCTGCCCCTCCCTAAGTGGGAGGTGCCAGGTTCCAGTTCTCTTTCTGCCCACAGAGTTGTTCAGTCAAGCCAATCCCACCCTCTGCAAGTGCTGCCAGGGACACTTTACTCTCTTAATACAGTAAAGCCTGACTTGCCCAGGCCCTGGTTCTTCCCTCTGTTCCCAAGTGCAATCCTTGTGTGTTGTGTGTGTGTAATGCCCTCCTCCTCCAGGCTGTGTGAGTAATAAAATGCTGTGGGTTTCTATCTGTGTGAGTAATAAAATGCTGTATTTCTATAAAATGCAGGTGTCCTGTATTTGGCCATCTATAGAATCGTAGGGCAGGAAATCTCTCTCTCACTAACAGTATGCATAGGAGATGATTAATACAATTACTCAGTGATCAGCAAACTGTGGCTCGTGAGCCACATGCGGCTCTTTGGCCCCTTGAGTGTGGCTCTTCCACAAAATACCACGTGCGGGCACGCACGTACAGTGTGATTGAAACTTCGTGGCCCATGCGCAGAAGTTGGTATTTTATGGAAGAGCCACACTCAAGGGGCCAAAGAGCCACCTGTGGCTCGCGAGCCGCGGTTTGCCAACCACTGACCTAGTTCATTTACTCAAAAACCTCTTCGCTTAGTTACTTCAGTTAATTTGGTATCCGGCCGAGTATTTCACTTGTGTTGCTCAGTAAGAACAGTATTTAATCCTACAGGCCTCCTTGGTGGTATCATTGTCTCTATTTCACAAGTAACAATACAGGGATTCAGAGAGGTTAATTAATTTGCCAAAAGTTACAGAGAAAGTAAGATAGAACCTAGATTCTAGTTTAAATTTCATCCCCTTTTCATTGTTTTACATTATTAAAGGTAAGTTTACTTTTCTCTAAAAATGCAAGAAAGTTCAGCATAGCAAGCTTTTAATGACATGGGAAAAAATGTTTGTCTCTTAAATTGGACAAACATTTCTTATCATAGCAATTTGCTCTTCACTGATAATGCCAGATTAGAACTCATAGGAACACATCTTAATGCTAATGACCATAGTAGAATGAAGCTGCTGCAATGTTTCAAATGAGTGTCATCCATTAGCTTGTGCCTTTTGTGCTAGAAGCAGGAATGCAAAGCAGATTTAAATCACTGGGTGTCTCCTTTGATTCTGGGCTTTCTTTCCTTTCACCAAACTTCAGGAGCAGCCCTTCCATAGCCTTGTCCATGTTGTCCCCACTGAGGTCCTTTCAAGCCTGACTTGTTCCTGGTAAGTTTCAGTGAAAGTTTAGAGCCTCCCAGAGGTTTATATACTAATTGGACTAAAGGTACAAATACTCTCTCTTCCCTAATTCTTCTGTTTGTAAAAATATGAGCTCAGGAATAAAAATACCCCAGGAAACTACTTATCTCTATCTCCAAGACTTCTACTCCTTTCTTTATAAAAGACTAGAGGCCCTGTGCATGAAATTCATGCACAGGGGTGGGGGGTTTCCCTCAGCCTGGCCTTCGCCCTCTCGCAATCTGGGACTGCTGCCTCCTAACCACTCACCTGCCTGCCTGCCTGATCACTTCTAACTGCTCACCTGCCTGCCTGATCACCCCTAACCACTCGCCTGCCTGCCTGATCGCCCCAACTGCTCACATGACTGCCTGATCACCCCTAACCACTCGCCTGCCTGTCTGATTGCCCCTAACTGCCTCTTACTGCCTGCCTGATTGCCCCTAACTGCCTCTGCCTGTCTGCCTGCTTGCCCCTAGCTGCTTTCCTGCCTGCCTGATAGCTCCTAACTGCTCATCTGCCTTCCTGGTCACCCCTAACCACTCACCTGCATGCCTGATTGCCCCTAACCACTTCTGCCTGCCTGCCTGATCACCCCTATCCCCTCGCCTGACTGTCTGATCGCCCCTAATGCCTCTGCCTGCCTTCCTGCCTGCCTGATCACTCCCAGCTGCTCACATGACTGCCTGATCACCCCTAACTGCCCCTGCCTCGGCCCTTGGCACCACGGCTTTGTCCGGAAGTACATCCAGAATGATGTCGGGAAGGTCATTCATCTGTCCAGACTAATTAGCATATTATACTTTTAGTATTATAGATAAACTAAATGGGAACATGGTCTGAGAAAATTCTGTTATAGACACTTCTAACTAAGGATATACTTAACACACATATTCCACTTCCAAATTTTAACCTGCATGACTCACAGGTGTAAGCTATTAAGAATCTGATATGTAACAGATGATTATTAGTTGTTATGCATATATTATTACACAGTGGTGGGCAACAGTAGGTTTACAGTAGTGACTATGGGGAACAGAATTTATTCTTGTATTATTTATTAATTATTGTATTATTTTCCATACAGATAACTGTAAGCCTCCTTTTGCCCACCCCTGTATTTATGCATTAAATTACATCCTCATAATAATTGTTTCTATGTGTCAATTAAGAAAGCAGTGTACAGATAATGTAAGAATATCCTTAGGTTCTTTCTTTTTTTTTTTTTATGCTTACCTGAGAATATTTTTCAATTGAATTTTAGAGAGAGGGAAAGACAGAGAGAAATATTGATGTGAGAGAAACACATCAGTTGGTTGCCTCCTGCATGTGCAATGACCAGAGCCCGGTTGGGGAGGAGCCTGCAACTGAGGTACATGCCCTTGACCAGAATCAAACCTGGGATCCTTCAGTCTGGAGGCTGACACTCTTTCAACTGAGCCAAACTTGATAGGGCTATACTTAGGTTCTAGTTATGGAGGAGGCAAAACCAAACCCAGGTCTGAGACCACAGCCTCTCTTGACTCAGGTAAAGCCTGGTTAGAATGAGTGGTTTAGAAACCATAGCTTGGAGGCAAAAGTTGCTCCTAAACACATTTTTGGTAGAGGCAGGTCTTTTCACTGGTTTGCCTGCTGCCTACTTGATTCCTAAAAATACACTGTTGATTGTTCATAGCTTCAGAGAAAATCGCTTGTCCATAAAGTGCCCATTATAGTGTGTCAATGAATGTGATAATGTACATAATCTACCTCAGGGGAGTATGTAATTAGAAAATTAACCTTTTTTTCTTCCTGTTAATCAGTTATAGAAAATGATGGAAAATAATACATTAGAAACGGTGTCTACTGTATTATTGTACTTTTAATTTCAAAGTTACTCAGTAAGAACAAAATGCCTAGAGACAAGAGCCCGAATGTGTCAAACGGAGTTGCCATTTTGCACACATAGAGGGACCTACTTCCCCTGTCTTTCAGATGCTTGTAAGAAATCCTTTAACATTTTTGTATCTTGGGGTAGTGTTTTACTCAAATGAGAAAGGACATTCAGGTTTCTATTTTTACCTCTCAAATGATTCTTGCTTCTCAGAAAACATGGTGTTTGCATATGGTACCTGCTTCTGCTTGTGTTTCCATGAAAAGGTCAAGAATATGAAAAGTAAGAGTGACATGCCCGGGAACTGGGAATAGGGTGAGCATTTCCCCTGCCAGACCCTATTCACCCCCACAGATGCAGACTCGCTTGCTCAATTCCCAGCTGAGCTTAGTTCTCTAAACTCCAAGAAAGAAGAGTAAGTTTCATTATCATTGAATGCTTTGATCAATTCCAACTCAGGTTCTCAAGATGCTGATAGGCAGCCTTGGCTGTCAGTCATGGGTTCACAGGCTTAACTTCAGGAGCATCATTTATGATATGTTAGTCCTTTGAGACATGGAAATACGTGAGAAGGAAAAACAGCACATAGATATATTGAGACTGTACATATAGGGTGGGGCAAAAATAGGTTTACAGTTGTGAGTTCCCAGAGCACAGAGTTTATTTTTGTGCTAGAGGCCCAGTGCACAAAATTTGTGCACGTGGTGGGGGGGGCTGTCCCTCAGACTGGCCTGCACCCTCCTGTAGTCTGGGAGCCCTTGGGGGATGTCTGACTGCCAGCTGCTCTCTTTGAGTGGATAAATTTTTATTTTTATGTTTTTTATATTTTAGTTATAAAATGTAAATGTTATAACAAAACAGTTAAAGGCAGCATTTTATATGTTTTCCTTAAATTCCCTATAAGTGTAACTTTTCCTATTCTAAAAATGTTCTGTATTTCCTTAGCTCAGGGATAGGCCGCTCTTAACCTTGAAACCTTCTTTCCTTGTCAACTCCATGAACAATGAAAGAGAAAGAAAATATTTCGAGAACTTCACTCGGTGAGATAATTATCAATTCACAAGCCACACCTAAAACAAATCGCCTTATATAAAATGTTTAAAGAGTAGAAAAGCCTTGATCAGTAAGTGTCTTCTTATATCCTAAGAATGTCTTTCATAGTATTTGCAAAGACTAAATGCTGGATACCTCAATTTATGCAGAACTATTTTTCTGTCAAGCTATAAATCTTACCCTATTTTCTCATTGAACTACAAAATAAATTCCAAGAGGTTTTATTACCACATGCAATTTATTCTCAGAGAGCTGCAATTCTTAAGGATTATTGGGTTTTTCTTCTGTACCAAGCAAAGGTCTAGGTCACAAACATCAAAAATCAATTCTGACTTATTTAAGCAGAAAAAGAGTTTATTATACAGATTTTTGTTAATGCCAAAAAAATGCAGAAGGCTGGAAAGGCAGGCTCAGAAAATAATCAGAAACAAAGAAAACTGGAAGGCAGTGAGGGTCAGAGTTTAAGTCACAGCCCAGAACTTGTCCATCAAGGTGGCCTTTGCCAAAGTTTCTCCTGATGCCCTAAAAACTAGATGCTTCTGCTTCTGTTGCCAGCTGCCCCTAATCTTTGGCTGAGTTGCTTACAGTTTGGTTTGAGGTAGGTCAAGAACTGGTCAAACACACAGTTCTTAGGGGGAACTGAGGGAAAGAATATTTGGCATTTAGGACTTCCATAATAGAAGACAGTTTTTGCATCCTGTCAACATTGTCCTAGTAGAATAGTCCTGGATATCCTAAGGGCATTCAGGTCCTGGAAACCATGAAAACTGTCTTGTTCCCAGCATCTGAGATTAATAATAAATAACTTATAAATTATCACACGCCACGAAGAGAGCATAATAAAATAAAACCTGCCAATGCTATTACTGGCAAACTTATTTTCGTTTGAATAATATCACATTTAAAGCAATTGCTGTGTCAATATTTTTTCTCATTTTAATTTGTTTAATTATAGATATGTCCATACTCATTAACATCAATGCTACAAAAAAAGGCAATTAATTCTGTTCTGACCCTTGGTAAATCTAGCTTTCCAGCTGACCACCTACATACATATAGTACATGGCTAGTAATGTATATTCATATCCTCACGCCCCTCCCCTGCTCAACTATGTGCTTCTCCTGACAGTTCCAGTCTGGCTTTCATGCTCTGCTCTCCTGCCACTGATCAAAGCTTGGCCAATGAGAATTCATCTATGGCATTTGTTTCCTAATAGAACTAAGGTAGAGAAAGTCCTTCCCTGGAATCGGAGGCTCATGGCCTGTCAGTGATGACTGTGGATCCTGCCAAGTGGTCTGAAGTGAGATAGACCACAGGCATGTACCAGGGACACACTCCAGAGGAGGCCAGACATGACAGATGGGTACAATAAGCTTGGGTGGCATCCTAATCTATTTGTTCTTTTCCTTCTTTCTGTTTAGTTTTCGACCATTTCTCCTGTTACAGGTTACACCCTCATATTCTTCCAGTACATTAGTTTTCTTGCCAAAACAAGTTCTATTGATTTTCTGTCCCTTGTAACTCACGTTGCTATGACTATTACTAGTATTGAATAACAACTCAAAGCACCTGTTTAACTGAAGTCTTTTAGGTGGAAAATCTCATTTTCCCATCTTCCCATTTACCTAATCTGTATTTGGTACAGATTCCTCTGGTCTAATCCCCGAGTAGAGGCAGTATTAAGAGGGAGTATTTTTAGTCTCCTGCCCTTCCTTTCCTTATTCTATATTCCAAGGAAAGAAATCTCTTAAGAATGTGACATCTTGAGCAATATTATCTGTGAGTCTGTTTACTGTTGCTAAACCCATAAAATGATTCTCTCTCTCTATCTCTATTTCTCCTAGTGCCCTGAATCTACAAAAGAACAAAAGAACTCCTCTAGTCTCCCCACTGGTGGAAAATAGCACACTTAGAAGTTTATAAATCTCTATTTTTTTGTTTGTTTGTTTTGTTTTGTTTTTTCCAATAGTAAAGTTTGTGAGGTTGGCTGGGTTATGGTTCATGGAATCTGATTTGAGGAACCCACTCCTCTTGCAGGCAGGTTAAAGGGTAAAATTCAGTATTGAGGGAACTTCCCAGATTGCTTTAGGCGTCAGCTATGTTCTCCAATCCAGCCTTACAAGGAAGCCCTTCACTTTTAGGAACATTAGCCCCATTGATAAAGCTTACACTTGATCCTCATTTGGCTCTTTAAATCTTATCTCTAAAAACTAAAGCTTGGAACCAGATAAAGGGTTGACAAATTGGCATTTCTGGCAATAGAACAATATGAGAGGGGGTTTTATTGTCAGTTTAATATAGACCCACACATATTCACCATCAAGTCCTGTGTTGGGATGTATTATTATATACTGGAAATCACATATTCTCTAACAAGAAAAGAAAAATATCTATCTTTATTCCATATTTTATATTTTGAAAAACAGGTCATTAATTTACTCAGTTACTCATAAGAGATTCAATAAATGTTTTCTGAACAACTGTAATATCAGGTCCTTTGTGTAGTATTAGGAAACAAATAAAACATATATTCTGCCTTCAGTGTGTTTAAGAGACTAGCTTATCTACTTGATCAGATAATTTTCTATTTTTATCATATTGTTTAGAACTGGGAGTATGTATTATATTTAGTAGCTATGATAATGTTTGTCTTCTTACAATAGCAAGTGTTTCTCTATAGGTCCAAAACATTGAAAGCTCATTTACAATATGTGGTATCATAAGAACACAGACTGGTAGGAATTTGACTTACATACTTTTACTAACATGAACTAGATTGTGTCATTGCACAAATCATTTAAACTTTACAGGCTTAGGCATGGCTGGTTTTGCTCAGTGGATAGAGCTTCGGCCGGCCTACCAAAGGATCCCAGGTTCGATTCCAGCCAAGAACATGTACTTTGGTTGCACGGTCCTCCCCAGCCCAGACCCAGGTCAGGGCTTGTGCAGGAGGCAACCAATCCATGCGTTTCTCTCACATTGATGTTTCTCTCTGTCTTTCCCTCTCTCTTCCACACTCCATAAAAAATCAATGGAAAAATATCCTCAGGTGAGGATTAACCAAAAGAAAAGAAATAAAAATAAACTTTATAGGCTTAGGTTTTCCTATCTATAAAATAAGAGTATTTGTAGACACACAGGCTATGTGAGATGACATCAAACAATGAAGATTGTCAACCTAAGCCATGTGTTCTCAACATCATGATATCATCCCTGACTGGACAAAATTTGGTTCTTTGGGGTAAAAAATATTCTATTCTATGAGCAATGTACAATTATACATATAATATATAAAACGATATATAGTTTATATGTAATAATAATTCATGATTAGAAAATAAGTACCTAGGAAAATTGTTTTGAATGACTATCTGGTGTGGTTAAAAAATAGTGCTGAGAAACACAGACCTAAGACATAATCCAATTTTCTCCTCTAAATGACTATAAAACCATGGAAATATTACTTCTACCTCTAGGTTTCATTTCTAGTACTTGTTAAGTCAGGTGTAATCAAAACATTCTTCCCTACCTTGCAGCGTTGTGGTGAAGATCAAATGGAACAATGTCTGTGCAAATACTTTGAAGTGTACAAACTGCTATGATTATCAGATATTATTGACATTGGCCATAATAGCTAATAGAATACAGTTGTTAATGAAAAAATAATTTACTATTTGGGACAGTTCAAAATCCATTTTGTAAATGAAAACTCATTTGTAAAATAGATGATGATAGTGACAACTTTGAAATATTGTTCTTCTATTTCAGGGATTTAAGAATATTACTGGATATATTTTAAAATAAGGTTGCTTGTTTTTCAGCTTAGGAAAACAGCCAAGGAAGTAACTTTCTCTTTCCATAAAATCACAGTTCTAATTTCTCAAGTCCTATGCGTTACCCTCCATTCCTTAAATCACAACATTCTCCTTTAACGCTGAAATATTGTGTTATCTAGAATTGTTTGATAACTTGTCTCTTTCTCTATCCTAAATAATCTTATTTAATTCAGTTTATTTATTCTGCACTCAAAAATACGTACTTAAAACTAATGATGAGTTGGATGTTGTATTAGGTACTGGTCATAGAATAGTAAACAAAACAGACAAAATTCCTAAAAGTAGGGCACTGACGTTATTATATTGTAGGTCAGCCTGGTGTCCTTGGAAAACAGCAATGATAAAGAAATCCTCTGACTCTTTTGTGTTCTAGAAAGGGCTGTCACAAGACACAATTCATTCCCATATGACTTGTGTACGATTTACAATGCATGTCCTCCTTCTACCACTGTAGTAGTCCCTTCCTGTCTCCTTGCTAATCTATGACAAGGACAGACACAAGTCCCCGAGATTCCCATCCATTGCTTCCTAAATGTCAGCTGAACTGCTTGTACTCACTGACCAATCTGGACCAAATACCTGCTATATATTTACTTGACCAAACTTTAGATAAGCTTCTCTCTTTACCCCAGGACCCAGAACTTAGAATGCACCCACTACCCTCTCAGTCTGAGCCAGCCTAAAAGCCCTCCTGAAGGACCTTCCTGGGAATAGACTGGCCTCAATTAAAATAGTCTCTGGTCTTTTCATACTATTCACTGGTACCCAGTTCTTTCTAGCCTTGTTTACTACTCCCTATAAAAGAAAAGACCTGTTTGGACTAACCTTTGAGATGCTTGTAGTTTGCATGGTCATAGTATTCTCCTTACATTTTTTTTTTTTTTTTTTTTTTTTTTTTTTTTTTTTTACCAAAGAGGATCAGTGAGGGAGGAGGGGGACACCCGCCTAGCCAGCCAGATCAGCCGAATCAACCCTGGTGATCAATGGGGTGACAGATGTCGCAGCCAGATCGCCCTCACATCCATGTTCTCCTTATTGACATAGTCTCCCTCGCACATTGCAGTAACCCCTTCTCACCTCTTGCAGTAATATTTTCTAGTCTCTCCTTAACTCAATCTGGATTGTTTGTTTTGTTTTTTAATCTGATGGTGCTTTTGTAAAAACAGATGATAATCATTGTATGTTAAGTGGATTTATACAATATCTCATACTTAGGATAAAGTTCATAATGCTCCTCTTAAACTGAAGAGAGTTGGTTTAGTATTGGACCCTAGATTTTTGTTTTGTTTGGTATTTATTCCTGACAGGTGGCACAGGCATTTGATCTAGATGGGAACTAATTTAAGTTGTATCTCATGGGCCAACATTATCTGTTATAACTTTGAGGAACGCAGTGTTGAAAGAATTCCAACCCAGGATTCATGGTCAGGAAGAAATAAGGTTCTACCAATATTTCTGTGGATTTGGTTAGTGGGTATAGATTTCCATGCAATTATTATGTGCTTTTTTCTATTAGCTTCTACCCATGTTTCCCCAGATTTTCTTATTAGTTTTCATGACAATTTTATCTCATTTTCTGATTCATATTGCCTATACTCATGGACTCTTTCACCCAGTTCGATCTATTAGCTACCTGTGTGTGTTCTTTAGTCTATCAGTAATAATCGACAATTTCTCTCTCTCTCACACACACACATGCAGAGTCATTTCTTTTAAATTATCTGAATTCTTAATCTTTGTTTCTATATTGCCTCTATTATCTTGTCCATTTTTTGCATACATAATAAGCAAGGAATGAAATTTGTCTTCTTTGTCTTGGGTCAGATAAACCAGAAAAAGCCAAAATCAAAAAGAATTCTTTAACACACACATAACTTCCACTTTCCAAGCAACTTTTGTGGAAGCTCATGTTAGTTATAATTATTGGTTAACAGTTTTGCTGTTCTTTTGACACAAATGTCACAGTTACCTAAAACTTTAAGATGAAAACAGAGTGTAAACTAGTGCCAATTTTATATTTAGAGATTCCAGGTTGCAATCTATACTAATAAAAGGGTAATATGCTCATTAGACTAGACATCTTCCAAATATCCTTCTGGATGTCCTTCCAGACAAAGCCACAGTGGTGGGGGCTGAGGTAGAGGCAGTAAAGGGCGATCAGGTTGGCAGGGGAGAGCAATCAGGTCATCAGGGGAGTGTGATTAGAGATGATCAGAAGAGCAGGCAGAGTGGTTAGGGGCGATCAGGCAGGCATATAGGTGAGTAGTTAGGAACCAGCGGTCCTGGATTGCGTGAGGGATGTCTGACTGCTGGTTTCGGCCTGACCCCACAGGGACAATCAGACATCCTCCGAGGGGTCCCGGAATGGAGAGGGTGCAGGCTGGGCTGAGGGATGCCCCCCTCCCCATGCACAAATTTTGTGCACAAGGCCTCTAGTTTGCACATAAAATCCATGTTTGTATTTTTGTATTCTGTGTAATTTGCACATAAAATCCATGAAGCCAGCTGGATTGGAGCAGGGCCATTGGTAGAATATATATATATATATAATCTCCACATTTAAAGGCTGTTAAATTGCATTGTTTACCCATATCTTTAGAAAATTCACTTCTACTGTCATGGTAAACAACCTGCTTCCCTATTTATAATGGTCTGGCCCTCTAGCAACTTCAGAGCGAAATTGTAGCTAATTTGCCTACAAATGTCAGGTGGTCATAATAATCTGGCCACTCAGTGTATGTATATCTATATCTATATCTATATCTATATCTATATCTATATCTATATCTATATCTATATCTATATCTATATCTATTATATAATCCTATATAATAAAGAGCTAATATGCTAATTAGACCGAACAGCAGAACGGCCGTCTGGATGACCTTCTGGACAAAGGTGGAGCTGCAAGGGCCTACCCTTACACAAATTTTGTGCATCGGGCCTCTAATATATATATATATTTACAAAAGACCTAGAACACTGTCCTTTTCCATGAAATATATTTCATGTTGCACCTATCTGTATGTTTTTAAGATAAGAAGGATGCAGTAAGCTATTAAAATGACATATGGAAATGAATGATGTGGGAACTACCTAGTATATAATTCCTGTTTCTTCCATGGAAGTAAGGATTAATATCTCATCATCTTTCACTGAGGTACACGCGTGTTTTTCTGGACCTCTCACACTGGATCTCACCTTTCTTTAACATGAAAAATGGAACGGCAGCAATAAAACACTTTTTCTTTCCCTTTTGAGATTCGTAAAACATCTGAGACTAGGGAACCATCTGCTACTATCATGTAAACAGGCCAAAAGGACTGAGCAGGAGAGGAAAAGTCTGGCATCCTGGCCACATCAGCTGGCCCCTGTCTCCGCCAGGCCCCCGCCCCAGAGATGCACAAAACCCAGGCACAGGGGCTCGGGCAAGCATTTTGAAGCAGGTTGGTTGTTCTGCAGAACAAAAAGAAACAGCTGCAGGGAGCAGGGGTGGTAGAGCAGGTTGTGAAATGAGATATGGGCTCATGTCAGAGTCATTAAGCTTTTCTGATAAATGGGCTGCAAATTAATTGGTAGTTGCACTAATTAATTATTTGCATTGCTGAAGTTCTCTGGCCTGCCTGTAGCTGTTAGCAGAGCCCAGTGAAACTTCAACATGGAGAGTATTCTTTTCCCCCCACATAAAGATTTTAAACCCGGGCTCACTCATAAGTGGCGTTTTTCAGGACACACCAGCAACAAAATGATTAAATGATTCAAAATACTTTTAATGTCTAGAAAGCTTTGAGTTGTAACTTTTGAAATCAGAAGAGTAATCAGACTGTTAATCGTGATAGGTTTCTATTGAATGGCACGTGGAATGCCTCGTATGCCATCAAGCAGCCTACGTGGAATTGTTCCCATTGTTTTAAGTGGCTAAGTATACATCTCTGGCCTCACAGAGAAACTGGGTCAGGGAAATGACAGGTTTAGAGGAGACTGTACAAATGACTTCTGATGTAGACAGCCTATATCTATCCATCTACCTATAAGCACATATCCTATATGTACATATACTACACACAAATATGCATATATATTCATATCTATGTGTCTTTTTTTCTTTGCAACAATGAGAATACTTTCTTTAGGGAAAAATATTTTAATCCAATATGTGTCAGTTTGTTTCACGGGCTCTAAGAGAGAATAAAGATCGCTACATTATATAAAGATAACCAAGAATCCATTATATATATATATATATATATATATATATATATATATATATATATATACACACACACACACACACACACACACACACACACACACACACACATGTTTAAAATAATTTCTATTAAGGCACATAGCTTAAAATGTATTTTCAACATTATTTTTCTTTTGTCTTTATACTTTGATTAGGGAGAGGATAAGTAGGTTTTTTTCAAATACAGAAACATAGAGAGCAGAATGAAAAGTCCTGAAAACACACCTTTTTACATAGATAAGCACAATGAACATGTTTACTAAAAAAATATGAAATTGTAATTTAAATATTGTGTGTATTTATGTATATTTATGTTACATACTTTTTTTCTTTTTTGTTCACTGAGTAGTAGTTTTATTTTATTTTATTTTTTTTTATTTATTGCTTAAAGTATTACAAAGGGTATTACATATGTGTCCATTTTATCCCCCTTTTGTGTTAGTTGATTTATTTTTCTTTATAATGATTTCATAATACTCTATTTTATAGATGATCCTTCTATTTTTTAATTTGAACCTATACATGGACATTTTAGGTAGTTTCCTACTTTTTACTGTTGCAAACAATCTTCCATCTTGTATATGTCTGCATCATTTCTGTTGAAAAAATTGCTAGTAGTGGAATATTCTGCCAAAAGATATGTACATAATTAATTTGAGGATTGAATAATCAACTGATTATTTTGTTTTATTAATAAAAAAAGAAGGTAGAGGTAATAAAAAATGGTTAAGATAGGAAAAAAATAAAGTTTTGTAATGAAACCTGTATCATTCAGCTTTTATACAGCACTCTTATTTTATTACTTACAGTTAGTCTTCCCTGAGTACTGACTTCCCTTAAGGACATATGAGTTATATCATTATCTATTGAATACTCCGAAGTAAATTAAGAATCATTATTTGCATGTTGATGTGTTATACATACCATAGAGGATCAAAAAGGTGAGCTCTAAATAAAGGTTTTGAATAATTACTAGTCACCTTCATGGCGAGATTGAATAAATTAAAATATATTTCCATCACCTGAATTGTTAACCTAATTTCCAATGGTACTTAGCTAATAAGGAATAAGTGATTTTAAATAAAAATCTAATTCAGCTAAACTCAGCTATTAAAAAATTTAGTCTATCCTTAACAATTCATTATTATTGGAGGGAAAAAAAGATTCTCTCACCATGCAGAAGAATTAACAGTTGTTCTGAAAGAAAAGAATGAACAGAGAAGCAGACTTGGTTTATGTCTTAACCTGAGTATCCTGTCTGCTGCTACTCTTATTTGTGCATGAAATTTTTCATTTTAGGCCATTCTAAATGTTGTAGTAAATTATTGAAAGTATTCAAAAATCACACCAAGTAAGATGTAGCTCAGAGAAATTTTTCTGTGATATTTTCAAGATTGGTACAACCAGAAAATAGTTTACAGCCATGTATCTGATAGAAAAGAGCCCATCATTGTCTGCCTATGTTCTTTGTCCTTCCTTGTTCTCTACAGTTAGTTACTGGACACCAGCCATCAAAAACCAAATTGAACAATTATTCACCAGTCAAGAGGCATGCATTCTTTTCAGAAAATTTGCAAGTTGACTGCTCTATTCCCTAATCAAAAAGCATCTGGATGAAATTTCCCCAGGGAATATTAACTCCTAAATTTCCCAAAGTAGCACCTGGAGACTTAGTCAATTAGCTTTTACATTTTTCAAGCAGTGCATTGTTTTGAATCGCATCTGTTATTTAAATGATCTAAAGTTCTGTGTCCTTGTGTTGAAAGAGGATGGCTGGAAAGACTCCACTTCTATGGAACTATTGCTATAGACTTAGACAATTTTATTGGCTTCAAGGCCTGTCATCTACTGTTAATTTGATCACTCTTTCAACGTTTGGAAAACTTTGTGACCTATTTCATGGTTCTCTTCCTATTCCAAGCCCTGCCATCATGTTTGGTGACATCAATGGTAATATGGTGGCCCATTCCAAAACCCAGTCTATTATTGCCTAAAGACTTCAATCTAAATAACTAGGGCAACGTAAATTAATTATCTTAATGGGGATGGTTCTAAGAGTGAAAGTATATGCTACTGAAAATCATGCCAAGATAACATTAAACCAGAAATCCATTCTGCAGACTATGACTAAAGGAGTAATTTTGGCTTTCAAATTTTATTCTTTAGGAACTACATTTTGTTGAGCTAGATACCGAGTCATCTGATTGATCTGGGCAAAGTAAATTGAAATATTCTAGGAATTCACCATTCCATATGTCATTTAGATATGATTCATTGAATGAGGTCAAAAGTTCAACATTAACAGGACTTTGAGGGGTTTAAGACTTTAATGGAGAAAGAAAACTGTCTCTGCACACAGTGTGAACACTGAGAACTGAAACTTCTTACTTATGTATTATTTATATCAACCTGATTTCGTTATTACACTCTCATTATTAGCATGACCTTATTTATCTTGAGAGCCCTGGCAAAGGGCTTAAATGTTCATTTCAAAAACGTACGGCAGTTCTCATCATTAGATAGTTGACACCCTAAAATTGCTTGAAATCATTTTCTTAAAATCTTTACCTTGTTTCCACCAAGAAAAATATAATGATCTTTTTCCTTTTCTAATCAAGTACCCACATTAAAAGATTTGTGCAAAATCAAATCTCCATTTCTCAATAAATTGTGTCCCTTTTTTTTTTCCTCTGAGACACTGCCAAAATTCTGCAGAGGTGGTGGTCTCATTCTCTGGTGGTATTCAGTAGCCTCAGCTTTGTCTTATCAACAGATTGTTGATTATTTGAGTGAAAGTAAACTGAATATTACATTTGTTTCATAAAAATGTGGATTGAGTAAGATCAGCTTCATTACATGATAACTTGCTAAAAACATATGTGATAAAACCTTTCATGCTTTTCTGAGATATCAAAAATAGTAATAGAAGCAGAGAATTCAGTAGTTGTTATCAGGGGCTGGGAGATGGGAAAATGAATGGAGAGTTGTTATTCAATGGGTGAATATTTTCATTTATGCTTTATAAATAATTTCTAGAGACCTGCTGTAAAACATAGTGCCTACAGTTAACACTACAGTAAAATATGCTTCAAAATTTGTTGAGGGGATAAATTTCATGTGAAGTGTTCTTACCACACTTGAATATTATCTTGATTTGGGTGAGCTTATTAAAGGTGTTTGCATATACCCAAACTCCTCAACTTGTATGCCTTAAAATTGATGTACTTTATAGATCAATTATAGATTAATAAAGCAGTTTAAAAATAAAATATTCTCTGTTACTTCAGAGTCATACATTTGGGTCATTTGTAAGCAAAAGTCAGTCAGCAGTCTTGTGTATATGACCTTATTAGTTGGTAGAAGCTCAGATTTGGCCAAGAATTAATAGCAGGGCAAGAAAATCTATTCAATACCTACTGTGTGTCAGTTGGCTTGGTGTTTTGCATGAGTGATTTCCTTTTGGTTAGATTTTAAAGATTTCTGATTACTATTAAATCAAACTTATAAACATTTGGAATGCTTTACCAATACTACTCCCCATTGAGGTTCAATGGGTAATATGCATTTAAAATGTAATCAGGTCCAACACTGATTCATTATCCGGTTCATTGGTTGACTCATTATATAGCAAGAGCATCATCTCAGCTCCAGGCTGCATTTGTCATAGACAGCAAACTACCATACAAAGGTTAGGTCCATATCAGCCTTGATTTACCCACATATCAAGCTCCAGGTATTAGAAATGAGTTATCAAAATGCACCATTACTTGTCATATGAATTTTCTCACATACTCTATTTTTTCTTTATTTGTCCAAGTCTGGATGCACTTTCAATTGTGATCAGAAAAAAACATAAGAATATTGTGAGATTGTATAAGGAGTTGTGGGGTTTTGTTTTGTTTTGTTTTTTGTTTTGAAGGAGTTATATGGGAATATTTATGAAAGAGGTAGGCATTGCACCAAGCTATGAATAAATATTAAATTGTCTAATTTCTACCTTCATGTATCTTTGCTTGGATCTTATATCTCCACTTCTATCTTTATACTTCTCAGCTCAAGAATAAATTTGGCCTGTCAGCTTTCTCTATACAGATTATGTTAGGGACACTGACCTAGCCCAGTGGCTCCATTCTTGCTTCCTATCTTTCTGCATACCTTGGATTGTCTCTTAGCTAGAAAAAAAGAATGGGAAATCACACACTTATGTAAACTATGCAACTGAGCACATGTAATGCATTGATACAAAGGGAGAGAGTAGGAGAGTGGCTTTTGCTCATATTTTCCCCACCTCATTTCTGAGTATTTCATGACCTCTTCCTTCTGTTAAAATAGACAAGACTGAGAATAAATTAGAAGTGACTCTGCCACTTAAAATAGACAAGAGATAATAAATTAGAAGTGACTCTGCCTCCATCACGTCATAGCTGTGTTGGCCCTCTGCCAAGATTTTGAACTGATGCTGTAAAGGGACCAAGGAAGATTGAGCTTCAGGGAATCATCCATGTACAATGTGTGTGCCCAACAAAGTAGCTCCACAGCTGGAAGAGGGCTCAGAGATACTCACTTATGCCTCTGCATCATATGTGGAGCCTGCTCCTCATTGACTCCCTTTTCGCAAGGTTGTCTCACCAGGAGCATCTGTTCATTAAATGGACACAATTTGATGACACATGAGAGAAGTTGGGTGAGCCCTTCATTGTTTTAGGTGTAAATATTTTATTTTGCTGAAGAAGTACAAATATTTAAAAAAAACAGATTGGTAGATGCAAGGGATGAGGGGATTGTCAGTGAGTGAAATGGGTGAAGGGGTCAAAAGGTAGAAACTTCCATTTATAAAATAGAGAAGTTCTGAGAATGTAATGTACTGCATCGTGATTTTAGTTAACAATTCCAACTGCATATTTGAAAGTTGCTAAGAGAGTAGATCTTAAAATTCTTCCCACAAGGAAAAAAAAAATGGTAACTATGGTAATGGATGTTAACTAGACTGACTGTGAAGATCATTTTGAAATATATACAAATATTGAATCATTATGTGGCACACCTGTAACTAATATAAAGTTATGCATGAATTATATCTCAATAAAAAAGAAGTACAAATATAATAAGAGATATCAGCATAGTGTCAACCATAATAGGCACTAAGAAATGATCTTTGATTCGCCTGTCTACAGCAGTGCGTGCACAGCATTCAGTATGATTGCTGTTTTGTGTTTTTACCCTATATTATTTACCAAAATCACCATATTTTTTTAATTCAGGAATCTGAATTACAAAATAATGTGTGACTTTTTCAAGTTTGAACAGAAAGCCCTCTGAGGAATTTGATCCAGATATTTCTAGAGCCCTGAAGGCATTATTAAAATATAGAATATTAGTTTCTCAAAAATCAACACCTGTATTCATGTCCTGTATTTCATCCATGCTTAAAAATGTAATGCCCAAAGTTCTCAAATAAAAACTGTATGAATCCATCTAAAATTGCTAAACATCTCACAGAGCAAAATCTGAAAAACATTAATATGCTGAGTGTATTCATTTTTTGGCTTTAACGGTATTGATCTGTATTTAGAGGCTAAGTTATTTATTCTAGTTTTGCTTTTTGGAACCAGTAATTTTAAAAAATTACCCTTGTAAAATAAGCTGTTCTTACTTACATGTGGAAATATTTAGAACTTCAGTAAACCTTTTACTATTAGCCATTCCCTGATTGGCAGACCAAAGGAGTTACATGGTCTTCAACTAGCAATAATGTTATTCAGGCCAACATCAAGATTTTAGCGAACAGTTTGAAAATGAATATGTGTTCCTTCAGTAGGTGCTTTGTGTTTGTTTTTTAAAAACAAGTCTCTCTCCTATAGGAACATGATACCATTTCTCTTTCTGAACTGAATGATGATAAAAAGCCTAAGAGACCAAACAAAATCCATATGGTCTTGACTAAACACCCCCAAGAAGAGAATTCACTAGATCCACGTGCACAGTCTCAGTATGAATAAAGGGCTGGAACTATAGTTTTTGAAGTGAGAAAATTGTAGAAAGAGTAACTAGTCTGCCACCAGGGCAGCCTGTTTTCCAATCATGCTGAACGTATTGAAGGTTTATTTCTTGTACACACAAAGTCCATTGTGGAGTGGATTAACTTTCTGAAATAACCATTCTCCAAGCAGAAAACCTTTGTTCCAGGTTGATGGTGGTTACACAGCCTTGTAACTCTACCTGGAATGTGTTGTCTCCTAGGCCAATATGGCAAGAGAGAGAACACCAGCAGGTCTTGCAGGTAAATGGATCAGTCAGAAAGTGGCTCACATTGGTCATATCTGCTCAAAACACAGCAATAGTAGCTTGACCCCAACAAACCATAAAAGGAGTAAAATATTGTAATCCTTCTGTGTGCCTGGAAGGAAAAGAAAAGCTGGTAAGATCTCTTTAGCAAAAGGACATGCCAGTTTAGGATTTGTTTATAGTGCTCAGAGAACATGGTGAAGGCTGCATATCCTTTACCATCTGGTCCCTGCAGTATATAGAGTGATGCTTCTATTGTCTTCTATTGGTTGACTTAAGGAGAAGCTCAAAGAGAGAGGACCTTCTTCCTCTCAAGGAGGAGTGCCTAAGAATTGAGAGCCATGTTTAAAGCCATGTCAGTTCCTGAAACAATTTTAAAATTACAGAAACCCTAAAAGTGAAGAGCAAGGTATTCAGGGGGAGACCTCCCTGAGAGATTTGTGTGTATTGAGGCTCAAAGTAGAGTCCAACAACTTGAGAACATGACAAGGAGACCATGAATCCAGCTGGTGTCTGCTCATTTCTTTCCTGTGATGAATGAGTCCTTAACGATGGCAGCCTTGTTCTCTAGACCTTTGATCTCTCCTTCTTAAACAGTGATGATATTGGTGTTATCCTTACTGTATTAATCCACTTGCTTATTTATGTAAACTGCTTGATACACAGAAGAGCAGGCTTGGTTTAAAGAGAAAAACAATCTTGGAATCACCCTCTCTACCTTTTTTACAGAAAAACAAATAACAACAACAAAATCCTACTTCTAGAATGCTAGTCTGTCCTGTATCTAGTTCTCTTATTTGATGGTTTTCCAGTTTCACCAATAGATCCATTTTTATCAAATGGAATCTTATACAAAACTCTAATCTGTAAAGTAGAACCAAAAAGTGTTTTATTGGTCTAAACTATTTCATATTTAATTCAGTTTCAGTTTCCAATTTATCAGTTTTATTTTTCATGGCATAGTGTTGCAAAATCCTTGATTTACATAGATAAATAGTTGCAAATGGATTTTAAATAGTTTAGGTGGTATCTTGCTAGAGTTTCCAATTAAATTGTTCTGGAAGCTTGACAAAGAAGCAGTGATTATTTTTTTTTCAAAATTAAATCACTACCTTACCAATATTTCACTAGTACTTGTTTCCTTTAATTGAATCTGAAAAGGTTACTTTGCCAACTGAAATGTTCATTGTCTGAGAAAAAATATTCAAATGTATCTTGTAATTTGGGATTCTTTAAACATCATAAAACTAGATACCTTGGCTTCATCTATTAAAAAATCACTCAATATTTCAAGATAGTCAAATATATTTTATCGCATGTTGAAATAAAACATTAAGCTTCAATTCTAATGCTGACAGTCTACACTTAGAAGTAACTATGAATGTGATTTGGACTCATTATATTATTATTATTAGGAGGAAAATATGCAAGCTATTTCAACAACATAGAGTTTAACTATACAACATCTAAAATGTCATTTGAAATTACCATGTTGTAAAGTTTCATAGAAACATATAACAGTTTCTAGTACAAAAAAAAAAATGTAACTCAATTCAACTAGGATTTATAAATAACTCTGAACAAAATGCAATTAAAATCTTCTGCCTTAAAATTTAAATAAAATACAATTAAGCAGTGATATTATATAACAGTGTTTTCTAGCAAGTTTTCTTAACCAGTGCTATTGTTTATGAAACATATAATGATAGCTTACACATAAAAATGTCTCAGATATTTGGTTCTATACTGTTTTCAAATTCTCAATGCAGATATCACATTTTTGACAACTTACTTGATAGAATATTTTTAAATGCAAATACTTTAAAAGGCTGTTTCTAAAAATCACTTTTATAATTATTGTTTAAGTAACGATCTGAAAATGAAGAGAAAAGCAACATCTGGAACTTCTTCTGCCTTAAGAGTGCAGATTTCAAATATTCTTAGCCTTCAAATTAAAGTTTCATGGGTGGTTGACATTTTTTAGGGTTTGGTTTGTACTAATATTTGAAATTGCACTCTGAGTCTGATTAAATATCACCATATAAATAGTATTTTTCTTTATTGTTTTCTGTTTTTACGTATAGAACCATTTCTAATTTTAAGAGTAATTATTTTACCAGACCAGAAATGACCATATGTTAGGACGTGTGTGAATACATGTACATGCATAAAACAAGAAACACTACAAAATATAAAGCACTGAATTGCTTATTTAAAGTGGCTACAATGCCCTAGCCGGCTTGGCTCAGTGGAGAGAGCGTCGGCCTGCGGACTCAAGGGTCCCAGGTTCGATTCCGGTCAAGGGCATGTACCTTGGTTGCGGGCACATCCCCAGTACGGGGTGTGCAGGAGGCAGCTGATCAATGTTTCTCTCTCATCGATGTTTCTAACTCTCTATCCCTCTCCCTTCCTCTCTGTAAAAAAATCAATAAAATATATTTAAAATAAAAAAATAAAATAAAGTGGCTACAAGCAATTTTCATCGTTCCTGTTCTTGTTATTATAAAACGTTTTTTCTATGCTGAGAACTTATTTCACCAGAAACAATTGAATGTTCCCTGGGGCATAGTAGGCATAAAGACATTAAGACTTTAATGAAAATCTGAAGAATGGGTACGATTTGTGAATACAGAGAGAATCTGGACTTCATGAAGGCCTTCAGATATATATTTGAGTATGTTGTGTTGGGTCCACAGTGTCTCAGGGTGAAGGAGTGGTGGAGGTGACAAGCCTGTCTATGATGGAACCTTTAAGGGGCTAATACCAGTAAGTCCTAAGGATGGAGGGATAAAGTGGTGCTGGGTAACTGGGAACATTGAATGCCTGCCTGGAGGTGTTCAGATTTTAATTATCAGTAAGGATATTGGCAGTTGAGATTCCTTATAAGATTTGTCGTGCAGAACTGATAAGTATAAAATAATCCCTTCTAAATATTAGTATAGAAAAAGTAATACATTTTAGGTAGCAATGTGGATTCAAAAAGAGGGACTAGGTCAGATGTGAGATGCCAATGTCCTGACTAGGGTGTTGGCACAAATAAAAGAAGTAAAATAGAGATGTTCTCCTAGATTCATCATTTTTAAACTTTCAGCCTATTTTTCACAAGACATTTGGATGCCCTTCAGAGTGGAGGACATTCTGTTTTGTGTGAACAACAACAAAAATACGCTACACAATACAGGCAATGTGGCATATGCCCTGATTTCATCCACTCGGGCGAGTATACTTACAGTGCTCACCACCCGTGTGATCAGCCAGGGATAACCAAGAAACGGTTGCCTCCAGTGCCCAGATCTGAGTTCATACTTTTGCATGACGGGTTCAATGGCTACCTGCTTCCTTCCCTACCTGAAAGGAATTCTATTAAAGCTTTTGGTCAGAAGGAAAACATGAGCTATCAACATACCACAGTTTCTGACAGCTTTTCCATTTATATATGCATTTCAATCAATTTTAAATCAGAGAGACAATAAAGCAAAACTCTTTCAGCTTTCCATTTGCCTCTGCAGTGTTGGCTGCCCTGTCTGATGTTTACAGTTCACAGTCTCATCATAATGGATGATTGTAACACCTTGCTTCTCTCGGCACATTTTTCTAAAGCTTTTAGCAATTTCATTAGAGTTGTTTTGTTGATGTTTGTGGATTTTTTTTTAAAAGATTGCAATTAGAATAAAATGAAAAACTCTGAAGCCATTTGAAGCACAACAAAAAAGGAAATGTAATCTAACTTTGGGCGAAACTGATTTTTTTTTTATTCTGCTTCTTTCTGACATCTTTGTAGATTGTCTGCTCAAAAATATCCAGGTAATTTTGGAGGGCTTTTTAGGTTTCCTGCAACCCTATAAGGGGAGATGTTCTTCAACACAGGAATAGTGTTTCCCCCTTAACCTCTATATGCCCATTCACAAAATACCACTCTGAAATATCTCTGTCTTGTTGGTTTGCCCATAATGGCTTTTACTTGGATCTATCTATTTTATCATCCTAATTCCACTGCCATTCTATAAAATTAGCTAAAAGTATATTTAAACTCGATTGCCATTAAAAAAAAAGGGGGTTGGCCTGGCCTATGTGGCTCAGTTGGTTAAGTGTAGTTCCATGCACCCCCCCAAAAAATGGCTGGTTCAATTCTGATCAGTGCATATGCCCAGATGGTGGGCTCTATCTCCAGTAGGGGACATGCAGGAGACAGCTGATAGAGGTTTCTCTCTCTCTCTTTATCTCCCTCTCCCTCTCCTTCTCCCTTCCTCACTCTTTAAAGTAAATTTAAAAAATATATTAAAAATAGGTTGACATTGACAACAGTATTATTATAATACTATTTTTTCAGTAAAGAATTTTGTTTAAACAGTCTTCTTCAATACAGTTTCTCTTCACATAGTAACAATAGTGAGCAATTTGAGCATTATACTCCTAACCTTCCAGTTTAGCAGTTTCTTCAGAAAATGGACTCCTTTTTCCCAAGGTTGATATAATTTTCAAAGGAAAAAATGCCCACTTTGTTGTGATGGATTATCACCAGCATAGAAAGGGATCCTCTTTGGGCAGCTTGAGCCTGTATGCTTGACAGCTCTGCAATATGGAAGGAAGCCAAGTAGTTGCTCATTTAAAAAATCAGGGCAATTCTACTTATAACTATCAGGAACAAAACAGAAGCTGAGTCACTGTTAATAATTTTAAAATTTTCTGAGCATAAATATTATCTTTTCTTAAAAGCCCTACTTACATTTGTGCTCACATACTGGCTTTTAAAATATAGTTTACTTTTATTAAATGAAAGAAAATTTATATTTAGCAGTTTATTTATTTGTAAAAAGTGGGGACTAAAAGTGGTCACCTTGAAATATTGGTTAACCCATTTACATAACCACCCTTTTTACTCCACAATGGCAGGCAGAACTGTTTAGTAAGGTAGACATTTAGGTTATAAAACAATCGGAAATGACTTCATCGCCTTTAAAATGAGAGAGGATGACAAATATGTGGATCAGTAATTTGTAAAATAGATTGTAAAACTTTTGTGGAGTCACTGTTTGAATCTATTGGTCTTTGTTCTATTTTGGTCTCATTCTTTAAAAATTAAAAAATAATTGCATTGGAAAAAAATTTATAGAACTCTAATTATGGAAAGCATGTCAGAAAGATGTAGTCTCAATGCCTTCCCAAATGAGAAAGTTGAGCTTCACAATGTACGGGTGGCTTTGTCCAGGCTCATGTGGATACAAGGAAGTCATGATGTTGTCCAACTAGACTGCTATATTTTAGTTCGGCCCCTGAGCCCATTGCATTTGAATTTTAATCTCTCTTTGTGTATCAGTTTACTAATTACTTACATTACTACTTGTTAATCTTATCATGGGTTGTCCCTAACATATTCACATTGTTTTGATTTTGAACAGCTGCAATCCAATGCAGTATTTGTTAATCAGACCATTTCTCACACAGCCCTGCACTGTTGAAGGGTACACTGTTTTGCAATTAAACAGCTGCCATGTTTCAGCTCAGAGGCAGCTAAACTTCTGTGATGACTAAGATGATCCCTGTTTATATGACTTGTAATCAATTTGTAGCTTTGGTGGAGGATAATGAGACATTTGCATGGAAGCCCAGCTAGGCCACTGCAGTGCCTAGGGGCTGGGGTTCTCAGGCAGTCCTCAGAAAGCTTTTGCCTGCAGGAAATACAAATGAGGGTATTTCCCTTCAACAGCAGACATTAAACGGCAGGAAATCTTGTTGATGTAGTTATATTTTAAGACAACAGCACTCAAAATGTCAGTCATGATTAATCATTATTATTATGATTGTCACTTTCAATCTATGGTTCTCTTTCCACTACCCTGAAGAAGAATTCTTAAAAAAAGACAGGATGCATATATTTAATTCTGAAAAAAAAACTGTTATTATTGTCCTCAGGAATAAGACCAAATGCTAAAGTCTACCTGCATATTCAATAAATTATAACTTTGGATATAGTCACACAATGTCGCTAAGCCTCAGTTTTCTCATCTGTAAAATAAAGATAATAAAAAGTCCCACCTGGGTTTGTGACCACCATGTAACACAGTATAGCTAAAAAAACAAAACAAAAACAAACAAAAAAAAACTGTGAAAATAATACAAATGTTGGTAGCATTATGACCTGGAATATCAGAAATGACTGGATTATGACAAAAGTTTTATAAATATAAAGTAGTAATAATTAGTCATCCTATAAGCAAACAAGTATTGGCATCAGCATTAAAATATATGGATTACTGCCGAACTGGTTTGGCTCAGTAGATAAGAGCGTCAGCCTGCAGACTCAAGGGTCCCAGGTTCGATTCTAGTCAAGGGCATGTACCTTGGTTGCGGGCACATCCCCAGTGGGGGGCGTGCAGAAGGCAGCTGATCGATCTTTCTCATCGATGCTTCTAACTCTCTGTCCCTCTCCCTTCTTCTCTGTAAAAAATCAATAAAATATATTGAAAAAATAAATAAAAATAAAATATATGGATTATAATAGTCAAGTCTGAAAATATTGTTTATATCAGCATTCAGATTCTTTAATTATATTTAGACTATCAGATCTACTTCTATATGGGTTGGATTACTTAGCCTCTATGAGAGAAAATTCTTTAGATTTGTTTCTAGACTTCACTATTTGGTCTGTTAGATCCTAATAGTTTCTCTCTCTCTCTGTGTGTGTGTGTGTGTGTCTTAAAATGGAGTATTGTTTTACCATTAATTTATTTTAAAGTCCCTTATATTTGGAATGTCATGGAAGTTCATTTAGTCTACCTTACCAGTCAGTATAAGAAATTTCAGAATTTATTTATAACACTTATTAATTATTTACTAAATGTTAAGCATTTTTAAAACAAATTATATTCTTACCTCTACTTGACTTTTTCCAGTGGCCAAATGTTATTTCCACTGTAGTACTATTATTACAATTCATTTATAATTCTTATAATAAGCAAAATCAGAGGAAGCATTTATTTCTGAAACCCAAAATATACCCTAATCCATATTTTATCATTGTTGGATGAATCCACTGTGAATCCAATAACAATTTTTAAAAAATGAATGAAAGAAGGAAAAAACTATTTGTTTGGATTTAAATAAGAACATATGTTTGGACAGAACCTACAAATATGATTGAATGATAACTAGAAAATTATCATCAAGGTATTCTCCCTTGTTAAACCAACAGAAAGGTAAAAGCGAACATTTTACTTATTAATAAGAAAGGTGTCTTTTCTGGATGGTTATGCTTCCCCTAACACTGCACTGTTCTCCATCCTGCTTCCTATGTCAACATAATATGACTCTCCAAAAGCTTTATATGATTGACTCACAAAAAGATGAAAGCTAAGAGGGTCTCATAGAACCAGGCAGTTTGAAAGCTAAGAGGGTCTCACAGAACCAGGTAGTTACTTATAGCCCCTGTATAGTGATTGTTCAGGAAAGAATTTAAAAGAGCAAAAAGGAAACCACTAAACTAATTTCCAATTTCTACCTTATCTGGATTGAAAAATGAAATGCTTTCTTTCCCATATTGCCGAAGCTATGTTATGGTACTGAAGTCCAGGACTCTCTAATCCATCTGTGAGTGGGTCTAATGAGATTCTGCAGTGGGAGATGTAGGATATGAGCTCCTTTGATCTCATTAGAACATGAAAGGTTTAGCTTTTCTGCTAAGGCTTCAGAGAGCCGGAGCTTTTTTCCCTTGCATGGCTGAGAACTTGACTGAAGCTGGTAAGTTGCTTCCTGTAGCGATCAGTATGGCCTTCTTAGATTTATTCTGATCCTAACCTTTCTTAGCCTTAGCCACTAGACATTTACGTGTTTTATGAGGGCAGAATCTTAAGGGTCTTGCTCACCATTATATCCCTAGGATCTAACATAGTGCACAAGATATGTATGATGTTTGAATGAAGGAATGATTTATTTAGTATCCAGTATGATCAATTGGGTGCTAATGTAAGGGAGGAAATAAGGACACTCCCAACTTTAGGCCATATAGAGCTGAAATATTTGAAGTATATAAAAGGCAAAGACATTAGCTAGGTAGATATGGAAGTCCTAAGATTGGATGACCTAGTTGGTGCTTCAAATCAGAACTCTTTTGAGAATGAAAAAGATTGCTGTCTGTGTTAGACACTGGAATAAGAGGCATAACGCCTGTCAATTCTGGGTAAACCAGGAATTGTGGAGAGTCTAGGTAAAGAATGTGTTTGTGTTCTAAAGAGGGGGTAGAGTCAGTAAATTCTCAATAAGTACCTATTTTGTGTAAGGCTGTGTAAGTTCTGATACACATAATTGGTTAATTCCAATAAAATCGAAAGGACTTAACCAAGATTGTTTCTTATTGACAAACTATGAACCACAAACTAAACAATGAAGGCTTGTCTTCTGTAAAGGAAAAACAAAAACAAAACAAAAAACCAACATCAATGAGGTGATTACTTGCAGACATACTAAGGCTGTGACTCCCCAGATGCGTAGCTCAATATAATTATTTCAGGAAGCATTACAGCATAATTTGGGGCTCAAACTTTCTAATAAAAATGAATGTAGCAATCATCATAACCCCAAAATTCTAACAACCAATTATGGTCTTTCTTTAATTTTTATTCTTCAGCAAATAAATTTCAAATTAAAATCCAAGAACATTTTTTATCAATAATATTAATATGAATTTTCCCATCATTGAATTTATATTGTCTATTTTTTATAATAGAATAGAAAGTGGATTTACGTATACAGTTTACTCTGGGGCCTAATGGTTAGTGGAAAAACCCACTTAATACATTTAAAATATGGCACAAGACTAAAGGCAAACATGTATGGCATCTACAAATGTCCCATTTGTACCACTTTGCTGGGTCATTGAAGGAAAGGGTGACATAAGATTCAACCTTGCATACTCTAAATTTTCTTCAGTTTGTATTAATCTTTGTGTTCCTAGAGCTTAGGGTAGTTTTTCCTCCTGGGTTTTTATGGACCATACTGGTTATCTGTTTTCCTGGTTTAATTCTCAACAGTGTAAATTTTTGGATTAATTAAGTTCTAACTCTACCAGAGCCTGGCAAATAGTGACAGACAATAAATGACTGCTTATTGAATTAATCAATACATGCCAAATAGAGACTGTTCTATGTTGATAGTTTCCAAATAGTATCCTTTATTATTGAAATTGGAAAGATTCCACACTGTTGTACTAGTGTTATAATCTACAAAACAGAGTCCTCTAAATAGCTCATGCGTTTAGAGGACTTAGACCAGTCCTGAAACTAGCCTTTAAAAAATATATTTAAAAGTCTTGTTTAAATGTTGCTATTAAATTAAGATGTCTTTCAAATCAGTGAGCAGCATCCCTCCTATTAACTTAATAATTATACAAATAAAAGAGCTATATCAATTTTTGTTAGTTTAGTCATATTTCAAATAAGAGTTCCCAAACTAACGAGTAAGAAGGCAGTGGCAATGATTATTGTGGGTGTTAGAAAAAAATTGGAGAATATAAATTTGACTGTTTGACCTCGAGAACTGCCTGCCTGGAGCATTTGATCCTAAGAATTCAAAAAGATTTTTTGTCAACTTGGCAAAGTTATGTCTCTAGAAAATATAGATTCTGAAACTGATGACAAAAATCTCTTCTGATCTTTGTTATTCTTTCCCAGACATTTTAGCCACTTTTTTTTTTTACTTTCATTTTGTATCTCTCATTGCCTTTTCTTCTTATTAGACAACTAGCAGATAGGGCATTGTGGTCCAGTTGGCTGATTTCCAAGTGATAATGAATCATCTGCCATTCTAGTGGAAAACTGTCTTTTGAGAGATTACTTACTACAAATCATTAGGCCAGAGTTTAATTACTCCCAAATTAGATAAAGATCCTGAAACTGCCATAACAAAAAAAAAACAAAAACATCAACGGGATCTTAGATCATTTGGACATATCCAAGGGTAATATCTTAGGGCTTTAATCCTAAAGTTGATTTTGGCCTCCCTTACCTTGTCCATAGCAAGAGTGAAGAGAAAGGGGAAGCAAATGAGGCTATTTGGGGCTGCATAATTGAGGCTGGCTCTAAATAGTTTTCCTGGTGGCCTAAAAAAAAGTGCAGATTTCACATCCTGGAAATAGCCACCTCTGTGGTACAATTGGGCCCATGGTACCTTAGTAAAGAGAAATTTGTTTGTATAGACAACCTTTGTGTGCTTTGCTAGTGTTGACATTGTAAGTATAAGAGGTGTTGTTCCCCATTTGCTATATTACCCAAATGTGTTGACAAAAATACCATCTCAGACTACAGCTTTTTTCCTTGACTTTCCATTTTCAAATGTGATTTGTGTGGAATATTTAGTTTCTCTGACACCCAGTGATTAATTTTTTGGTATTGCCAACCTCGATTGGAAAAGTAGGGCATGAAGTAAGTGGAATTTCCATTTTCTTCCTGAGGTGAATCTCATCTTAGACCAGTCCTGAAACTAGCCTTTAAAAAATATATTTAAAAGTCTTGTTTAAATGTTGAAGGACATCTTTGCTGTTATTTTTTTATAAATCTGTATTTTAAGATAATAATATATCTGAGACTCTCTCTTGCTAAGACATTGTGTAAAAGTTGCTGGGTTCTGAGCCTAGGGCCAGGTCAGATATTGTTTGCAAGAAAGCTATGGACAGGGAATACATGCACACTGTCCATGTGTGAGTATTAATCATATGATTCCTATTTGCTCTCTAGGGAGGACCAGCTCTTTTCTCCCAGGCAAAGCACAACATTGGGTAAAGTATCCAAGCTCTGTCTTATTCTCTGATTTCACTGTCCTAATTTCCCTTCCAGAAACACAGTGCTTATTTCTGCCTTCAAAATTTTGCAATTGCTGTCTCCTCTTCCTAGAATGTTCTACTTCCAGAACATCGAAAGTTAGTAACAACTTGCTATTTAATTATCATTTCAAATGTTACCTCCTCTCCATCTTTGTCTTATATTAATCTCTTTGCAAAATTATCTTACTGATTTATTATCGGTCCATAAAGAGATATTGAGTGGCTACTATGCCTCAGGTGGAATTCCATGTTTCCAAAACTGGAAAGATGAAAAAATAATGGTGTCTTTGCCATCAAGGAACTCCAATTGCACATACATGATAGCATGTAAACAAATAAATAATTGTAGAAATTGACAACGATATGACAAACATCAACCCTAACTCTAACACTTGAGTATGTGGTAACTGAGGGTGCTTATTTAAGTAAGTAGCACACAACCTCCTGAGGAGATTGATTTGAACTTGGATCTGAATTTGGGATGATCTTGGGAATAAGCACTCCAAGCAGAAGGCACAGAAAATACGAAGAAGTGACATAATATAGGAGGAGAATAAAAGCAAGTGAATGAACGGAAGGAGGTGAGTTCTGAGTGCTTGGTAGAGGCCAGATGGTGTGAGCCTCGTAAGACATACTAAGGGATTTGAATTTTATCCAAGTTGAATGGAAAGCAAATGAGTATTTTTAAAAAGAGGAGTGAGTGGCAGATGCTATTGACATTTTTGAATGATTCTTCTGCCTGCCTCTGTGGAGCATGGGTGGAATTGTATTACCTTAGAAAAATTAACCCTAGATTTGTGGTAGTAACAAACTATACAATTTAAGTGGCTAAATACATCAAAAAAAGTTGATTTCTCCTATAAGGGGGAGGTAAAGTGGGAAAATGTCTTGATTTGATGAATTAGCAAAGATACGGGGCTTATTGCCATCTCATTACCTGGCTCTAAGTTTGCCATGACCAAGTTCAGAAGTGCATCAGACAGGAAGTGTTGTCTAATACCTGTTCATAGTTCTGTTTGCTAGAATGCAGTGACATGTGCAATTCAACTGCAACAGTGCTGGGGAATATAGGGGAGTGACTGGTATTCCATGGCACTAACTGGACTTTGCAAAGAAGGGGAAATGTAGGCAAGAAACATTCCAGGAGAAAGGTTTGCAATGAAAGTAAGTGATTTGTAGGAAAAAAACTTTATGATCATAGAGGGCTATAGTTCAAATTAAGCTGTGTGTGTGTGTGTGTGTGTGTGTGTGTGTGTGTGTGTGTGTGTGTGTAAGTATAGCCATAGGAATGGATTGCTAGGAAGACAAACATAATTACTAAAGATAAAAAGTTGAGATGCCATCTATATGTATGTGGTTTCCTTTGCTTATAAAAAGAATGTTAGATTTTATGAAAATGGCTTAGTATTTACTGAGATACTCCTGTGAATCTCCTCCTTTGACTTATTTATAGGATACATTATATTCAAAGATGGTAATAACATCAAAGAAAGCTTGGTATTTATTAAGTGCTTAATATGAACTAGACATTGGGTTAAGTGCTAGTTTACAAATATTGAATCATTTTAGCATTTCTGGAACAATGAAAATTGTTTGTGTTCTACTTTAATATCAGGTTGTTATATACTTATTTTATCAAGATTCTTTTCATTTTTACATTGAATAGGAAGTTAGCTATTGAATTTTTATTTCAAAAGTAATTTAAAAACTAGAAAGTATTTTGTTTTATATGGACCTTAAAATAGTTTTTCACATGTTGCCCACAGTTTTAACATTCTATCTTTCTCACTGACTGCCTTCACTTATAATATACTTATTTGTATTGCACTGACCTAAATTTCATTTAACCTAGGAAACTGGTTATACTTGACATTCCAATGTGGCAAGCATGCCAGGGAGGTATTAGCATGAAAATTATGGGGGCCTTCTGGAGAAGAATTTCTAAGAAAAACTGAGGCTTACCAGTTTCATTTAACTATCTGCCTCTCAATTCACCTTCATCCACTTCATCCACCAATCCCAATGGCCCCCAGATATTTTATATTGAAATGGTTTCAAAAACCTACAAAAAAATGCCAGAGTTCTTTTGTCCATTTGTTGCTATTGTTTTTTAGTATTTAGTGCTTTTTTTTTCTTTTCCTCTATGAAAGTTTCTAACTTCAAGGTGTGATAACACATTAGAAAAGGGAGTGGATGCCCCGGTGACTGTGCCAGCACTCATGGCAGGGGAGAATGCATCCTCAGTGAAGGTGTGAACTCTCTGGACAGGAGTCACTGCACTTCACTGAGACACTGACTGTCTCCATCGGGGATAGCAGTGCCTATGCCTGGCATTGGTAGTTCCTCTCTCATATTTCACTTTAGCAGTCAGTGAAGAATAAATGAGCATAAATAACCCAAACAAATGAGGGAGAACTGGCGATAACCAAAATAATGAGTCACCAGTGAGCTCTCAATGACGGTGTCAAATCATTGAGAGTGCAAGAAGTGATAGAAGCACATCCATGCCCTTGTGTGGCTGTGATGATTCACATATTATGCGAGGCTACTGCGTTCAGAGGAACACAGGTTACAGGTTAACATTTCTAAACTTCTTGGTTGTCCCCTACTCTACTGACAAAAGACCATAAAGTAACATACATTATTTAATTGAAAGAGTTTGGGGCTCTACAATTGTAAACATTTGAAATTTCCTTTAAAACAGGATAAACACTATACACACGCACATGAATGTGGGTATATACACAGAGGCTGCATTTTTAAAGTATATATAGTATTTAGAGTTAAAGAGAAATAAATGATGGTAAAAACTATCCTGTTAGAGTTTCACCATGTTTAATGATATTTAGAAGCAAACATTCATAGTAAGAAATGAATTTAAAGAAGATTAAATGTAATGAATGCAGGACTCCCGTAGGCATCATTGCATAATCCCAGTTGTAGAAAAAGGACATAAATAAAACAGTCAAGTTTAGTTTTTCTCTATGACTTTTAAAAAGTGAAAAAGAAAAAAGAAATCTTCAGTGCCTCACTTGGCTAAAATGAGGCAGCTGAACCTTTAAAATTATCTAATTAAGTGACTTGTAAAGATCTAGCAGTAAATTAGAATATGGTGAGAGTGGCAATTTCTGAGTAAGATGATACATGATGAGAGAGAGAGAATAGACAGATAGATAGATGCAATGAAGTCCACATCATGAGAATCTGAAATACTAGATATGATGAACTTAGCCAAGTAGTAACTGTGTGAGTATTTCTAAAGACAAAGTACAAAAGCCAAAACTTTATAAAAAAAACTTCTGAGTGTTATGCTAAAGCTCAGGGTATGTAGTTAATAAAATTTAGAATTATATTCTAATTCTGCTAATAAATAGGAGGAAAGAACCTTGGCCTTGGTGTTACAGTGTGAGAGCCATCACAAACTTTGGGATCTAGGGCAAACTAATTAACTTCCTAAACCTCATTTTTGTAATCTAGTCAATGAGGGAGATAACCTCAGAATTTTTGTGAGAATTAATTCAGATAATGTGAGGAAAGCCCCAGACAAAGATATGCAACATAATAAATGCTCAAAAAAGCATAGCTAATAAACCAAACAAATGAGTTACGTGACCAGCCTTTGAATTCATTCTATAAAATCAAGAGATCAGACTAAGGCTCTTAGAATACTGCCATTCCTTCTATTAAAATACTAGGTTTGCTTTAATTTAAAAAAAAAAATGTGTCCAAAGGCTATTGTGTGTATGCACATGTATGCCTGTATGTGTGGTTTCAAGGAGGCAAAGGAAGGTGAGGAAAGGAACCTGGTTTTAGAAAGAAATCAGTAGTAAATATGCTGAGCAAATATTGTCTGCTCTATTGATTTGCATCTACTACTGTCTATAATTGTAACAGAGCTTATTTTCATTCTGTTGTTGCAAGTTAAAGATTATAAATGAAAGCTGGGCCAGAAATAATCAGAGTGTGTTAATGATGTGTGTGGCCTAAAAGATTTTATTGTTTTGCTTTTCTTTACAAATAATCCAATATGTCATAATACCTTTGAGTTGGAATGAATCTGAGCAACATTTTTTCAATCCAACTGCCTGTCTTATCATTTTGTATTTTAAATGTTTCTGTGAATATTCCTTCCCCTCTAATGACCAGTGGTAAACTTAAGCAGATTGCATAAAAAGAACAGTATTGTCTGTAAGCAAAATAAGAAAGAACATTTTCAAAAGAGGGTTTTATTGCTGGGATGAGGATTGCTAAAATCCCTGGCTTAGGAAATGTATAGTTTTGTCTCTACTTTTTTTTTTGTAGTTAGAAACTTTGTCTTGGGATTTCTGAAAAATGATTCATATTAAACATAAGCTGGGATTTTCCATATCCAATTAACTTTGAATAAAAGTTGGCCCATTAAAAACAGAGCCTGTTTATCCTAGTTTTAAATATATCTTATTTTCTAGAGTAGAATTATGTAATTCTACTGTTTCTTAGTCAAAGATGACACTCACTTGACAGTGTTATTATCTGTACATAAATGTGGCTATTAAGTCTGAATCATCTCAAACTTTGCAACTGATTATGTGTACAGTATTTTGTGTAGCTCTTCTATTAAAGATGCATATATTAGTTTTTCTCTATCTGGCACTCAAGCATGAAAAATGTCATCCATTTCAGTTCAATTCAATTCAGTTTGATTTGGTCTGATTCTATTAAAATTGACTTGATTCATTCAACAGATATTTTTATAGGGGTGTAAACGAACAAAAATATCTTGGCTTTTCAAGAGTTCCAGTTGAACACCACTAAGACTAGGAGAAGTGTACCTGTAGTCTAACGATTTTGGAGGGCCTCTTACGATAGGTGGCATTTAAACAGAGGTTGAAGAAATGGTAGTGCTGGCAAAGGCAGAGATTGCAGACAAATCAGTGTTGGCTAATAATCAATTAAAATAAAACCCTGTTTCTAGAAAGAGCTGGGATGTTCAGAGATGAAATTTAGACCTGTAGTTATGGGAAACAGAAATGGGTCTAAGGAAAGAAAATTTGTGGGACCACAATTTGGGTGGGTGCCAGATAAGTATTTACTTATAGTTCTGAAGACCATTAGAAGGACATGAAATGGTAGTGCTCAAAATAATTGATGATGATGATGATGATGATGATGATAATGCTAGAGATACAGGAATGACTGACTGGAAGACTAAGTGACATTGGCTTTGGTCCAGGCTAGAAGACTAAAACCTGGAAGAGATCCTTAGCAGCCATTTGTCCTGGATCTCTGGACTGCCTTTGCTTATAAGCATTCATTCATGCTGCTGCTCCCTTGTGCCAAACCTCTAGTCAACTAGTATTTCCAAATCCTAAATTTCCCACCTCCTCCATATTTACTCATTCCTGTCACTGCCACCTTGCTTGGTACATAGTTACATATTAGATGTCTAATAAATTGGTTATATTAGATCGTTTAAATTACTTTTATCAAAAATTTTCAGCATCCACATCTTGTGCTGCACTATTTCCAATGAATTTTTATTGTTTTACATATGTTTCATTTGCATCTTGGAAAGCTAACTAATCTTAAGGTGGTCCTGTGAACTGAATTGCATTACCCCAAAATATTCATTGAACCTAACACCCTATTCAATCCCTTTAGAGTTCTAGGTAGGTAATTCTTACATGCTAGGGTAATTAGTCCAGGGAGAAATATATACTGGATAATATTCTTCAGGGATTTTTTTGAATGGATAGTATAATATAAGAACTTTAAAGATAATTTTGAAGAATAAAAAAATCAAAATAAATTAACCATAACCCCACTATTGGCATATTATTTCAAAGACATGTTTTGATCAATTTTCATTCCCAAATAGTACCCCATGACATGAATATACAATATTTATTTATTTATCATTTATTGATTTTCTGATAATAGTTGTTCTAACAGGTGTGAGGCAATATCTTATTGTGGTTTCAATTTGCATTTCTCTGGTAATTAGTGATGTTGAACATCTTTCATTTGCCTATTGGCCATCTGTATGTCTTCTTTGAAAAGTGTCTATTTAGATCCTCTGCCCATTTTTTAAAATCAGGTTGTTTTTATGTTGAGTTGTGTAAATTATTTATATATTGTGGATATTAATTCCTTGTTAGATAGGAAGTTTTTTTAAAAAAGGATTTCTTACAATTCTTTGATTTATGACCACATAAAACAAATTTAATGAAAATAACATCCATTCTCCCTTGAAAAATGCATGGTCATCTACTCACACTTATTGATTTTCCATCAATACATAAAAAGTGTAATTTTGCACACAATTTCAGGAAATTTATAAACAACCTGAACGTCAATCATAGTCTGAATAGATATTCCTCACCTGGTTTAGAACCCCATAATTAAATGATTTATTTATTCCATCTTTCTTGTGCTCATCTACTCTAAAGACTTTTTGTCTTGATGCATTCAACAACAGCAACTTCCCCCTTTAAAAACACCAAATATTATATCTGCACAGTATATAATATGCTTACTTTCTATTTTATATATTGTTTATTGCTCTCAGCAATACTTATGGAGTGCATATTTTTAATATTAATATTAAGCATACTTCATAATTAAGAGGTGAGGCTCATTGAGGTTAAAGGATGGGTACAGAATCTTACTGTTATTTATTTTAAAATCTTTTTTATTGATTTCAGAGAGGAAGGTAGAGGTAGAGAGAGATAGAAACATCAATGATGAGAGAGAATCATTAGTTGTCTGCCTCTTGCACACCCCCTACTGGGGATAGAGCCCACAACCTGGGTATGTGCCCTTAACTGGAATCAAACCTGGAGCACTTCAGTCCACAGGCCGATGCTCTATCCACTGAGCTAAACCAGCTAGGGCCAGAATCTTACTGTTAATAGATGAGTATGCCAGTACCTATTTCTTTCCAGCTTTCAATTCACAGAATTAAAACAAAGGAATCTCCCATAACTTTTATTAACCTCTAAGAATGCAAATGAAATCTTTGTCAAAAAATTAACAATATTTGTTATTAGCACATGTATTACATTATATGATATTAACATGTGCTACTAATATAAGTATTATACGTACTGCTAGAGATCCATAGAAGAAGCCAGTTCCATGGTAGAGGGAAGTGTTCAGAAATGGTGTTTGTTGCTGCTGATTAAAATTCAGTCTGGGCATTGGACTTCTTAAATGTGATTCTAAAGTGCCCCAATGCCTGGACTCCTCTACCTTCAGTCAGTATGGCCTCTGTATCCCAGTTGTATCATTGCCAAGAGAAAGAGATCTCTGCAAAGAGTTTTAAATGTGTGTGTGTGGGGGGCGGGGGGGGAGGGCGTGTGTTTCACTCTTAGGTTAAATTACCCCTTCTCTTTTTTGAAAATTCACTACCTAATTTGGATACTTGGGTATTTAGATTATAACAGTCAACAGAGGACGTGGTTATATACATTATAATGCTCTCTCGTATGTAAAACATTTAATTAATGACCACCTCCTCCATCTATCACTGAATGCTACAGTCTGGCCCACATGGGGAGGTGGGTCATCTCTCTCAGCTATCAGAACCTGACACAGCACTCAACAATTTATGGCACCAAAGAAACTGAAGGAGATACATCTTTCTGCTTAATAAAGGGTTCCTGCTGCTATATCCAATTTTTTACCTGAATATTTTTCAGTCCAACGCCATCTCCAGCAGTGAACCTCTCTCTAGCTGACTCCTAGTATCTCAACAACAAATGCCACTGCTTTTTGATGCTTTTAAATTTGCATAGCTACATTAGTTAAAAGTTAAGTGAAGAGCTTTTGATTTTATTATTTCTAATTTCTGAAAACTCTCCTTTTGTTCCCTTTTCTTGAGTAGCTGAAAGGTTTATTTAGTAGCACCAAATTTATTAAGTATTTTCAAGAAATTTGTGTTCAACCGTTGTATGTACAGATTCTATTCTTTTTTTTTTCTTTTTTTTTTTTTTATTAGTTAAGGTGTTACAAATGTGTCCTCATCCCCCCCATTAACCCCCAACCTCCCCCACACACACACTCATGCTCCCATCCCCCCTGTTGTCCATGTCCATTGGTATGGCTTATATACATGTATACAAGTCCTTCGGTTGATCTCTTCCCCTTACCCCCGCCCTCTCCTACTTTCCTTCTGGGGATTGATAGCCTGATTGCTGTTTCTCAGTCTTTGAGTCTGTCCCTTTTCATCAGTCTATGTTGTTCTCTATAATCCACAAATGAGTGAGATCATGTGGTATTTATCTTTCTCTGACTGGCTTATTTCACTTAGCATAATGCTCTCCAGTTCCATCCATGCTGTTGCAAAAGGCAAGAGTTCCTTTTTTTTTACCGCAGCATAGTATTCCATTGTGTATATGTACCACAGTTTTCTAATCCACTCATCTGCTGATGGGCACTTAGGCTGTTTCCAAATCTTAGCTATGGTGAATTGTGCTGCTATGAACATAGGGGTGCATATATCCTTTCTGATTGGCGTTTCTGGTTTCTTGGGATATATTCCTAGTAGTGGGATCACTGGGTCAAATGGGAGTTCCATTTTTAGTCTTCTGAGGTAGCTCCATACTGTTCTCCACAGTGGCTGCACCAGTCTGCATTCCCACCAGCAGTGCAGAAGGGTTCCTTTTTCTCCACATCCTCTCCAACACTTGTTGTTTGTTGATTTGTTGATGATAGCCATTCTGACAGGTGTGAGATGATAACGCATTGTCGTTTTGATTTGCATCTCTCGTATAATTAGTGACTTTGAGCAGGTTTTCATATGTCTTTCGGCCTTCTGTATGTCCTCTTTCGAAAAGTGTCTATCTAGGTCCGTTGCCCATTTTTTTATTGGATTGTTTATCTTCCTTTTGTTAAGTTTCATGAGATCCCTGTAAATGTTGGAAATTAAACCCTTATCGGTGGTATCATTGGCAAATATGTTCTCCCATGTAGTGGGTCTTCTTGTTGTTTTGTTGATGGTTTCCTTTGCTGTGCAAAAGCTTTTTATTTTGATGTAGTCCCATTTGTTTATTTTCTCTTTAGTTTCCATTGCCCTAGGAGCATTATCAGAGAAGAAATTTCTTCGGCATATGTTTGCGATTTCGCTGCCTGTGGATTCCTCTAGTATTTTTATGGTTTCCCGTCTTACGTTTAAGTCTTTTATCCATTTTGAGTTTATTTTTGTGTATGGTGTGAGTTGGTGATCTAGTTTCATCCTTTTGCATGTATCTGTCCAATTTTCCCAACACCATTTATTGAAAAGACTGTCTTGACTCCATTGTATGTTCTTGCCTCCTTTGTCGAATATTAATTGGGCATAGTGGTTTGGGTTGATTTCTGGGGTCTCTATTCTATTCCATTGATCTATATGTCTGTTCTTGTGCCAGTACCAAGCTGTTTTAAGAACAGTGGCTTTGTAATACAGTTTGATATCTGGTATTGAGATCCCACCTACTTTGTTCTTTCTGAGGATTGTTGCAGCTATTCGGGGTCTTTTTTTATTCCAGATGAATTTTTGGAACGTTCGTTCTAGATCTGTGAAATATGCTGTTGGTAATTTAATGGGGATTGCATTGAATCTATAAATTGCTTTGGGTAGTATGGACATTTTGATGATGTTGATTCTACCAATCCATGAACACGGTATATTCTTCCATCTGTTTATGTCTTCCTCTATCTCTTTTTTCAGTGTCCTGTAGTTTTCAGCATATAAGTCTTTTACCTTCTTAGTTAAGTTTATTCCTAGGTATTTCAATTTTTTTGGTGCAATGGTAAATGGGATTGCTTCTGTAGTTTCACTTTCTGTAAGTTCACTATTGGTGTAAAGAAATGCCATGGATTTCTTAGCATTAATTTTGTATCCTGCTACATTGCCGAATTCATTTATTAAGTCTAATAATTTTTTGATGGAGTCTTTAGGGTTCTGTATGTACAGTATCATGTCATCTGCAAATAAGGACAGTTTTACTTCTTCTTTTCCAATCTGGATGCCTTTTATTTCTTCTTCGTGTCTGATCGCAATGGCTAGTACTTCCAGTACTATGTTGAACAGGCGTGGTGAGAGGGGGCATCCCTGTCTTGTTCCTGTTTTTAGGGGGAATGGTTTTAGTTTTTGCCCATTGATTATGATGTTGGCTGTGGGTTTGTCATATATGGCTTTTATTATGTTGAGGTATGATCCCTCAATTCCTATCTTGCTGTGAGTTTTTATCAAGAAAGGGTGTTGGATTTTGTCAAATGCTTTTTCCGCATCAATTGATATGACTATGTGGTTTTTCTCTCTCAATTTGTTTATGTGATGTATCACATTTATTGATTTGCGGATATTGTACCATCCTTGCATCCCTGGGATAAATCCTACTTGGTCATGGTGTATGATCTTTTTGATGTACTGCTGGATCCGATTTGCTAGGATTTTGTTGAGGATTTTGGCATCTATGTTCATGAGGGATATTGGCCTGTAATTCTCTTTCATTGTATTGTCTTTATCTGGTTTTGGGATTAGGGTGATGTTGGCTTCATAGAATGAGCTGGGAAGTGCTCCTTCCTCTTGGATCTTTTGACATAGTCTGAGGAGGATAGGTTTTAGGTCTTCCTTGAATGTTTGGTAAAACTCCCCTGTGAAGCCATCTGGCCCCGGGCTTTTGTTTGCTGGAAGCTTTTTGATTACTGCTTCGATTTCCTCCATAGTTATTGGCCTATTGAGATTTTTAGATTCTTCCTGGTTAAGTTTTGGAAGGTTGTATTTATCTAGGAATATGTCCATTTCCTCCAGGTTGTCTAGTGTGTTGGAGTAGAGTTGTTCATAGTATTTTCTAACAATCCTTTGTATTTCTATGGGGTCTGTTGTTATTTCTCCTCTTTCATTTCTGATTTTGTTTATTTGGGTCCTCTCTCTTTGTTTCTTGGTGAGCCTGGCTAGAGGTGTATCAATCTTGTTTATCCTTTCAAAGAACCAGCTCTTGGTTTTGTTGATCTTTTGTATTGTTTTTTTGGTCTCTATGTCGTTTATCTCCGCTCTGATCTTTGTTATTTCCTTCCTTCTGCTTACAGTGGGCTTTTTTTGTTGCTCTCTTTCTAATTCTTCGAGTTGTAGAGTTAGGTCATTTATTCTCATTGTTTCTTGTTTCTTGCAGTAGGCTTGTAGAGCTATGAACTTCCCTCTCAGGACTGCTTTTGCTGTGTCCCATAGGTTTTGGATTGTTGTGTTTTCATTGTCATTTGTTGCCATGATGTTTTTTATTTCTTCTTTGATCTCACTGGTGACCCAGTCGTTGTTTAATAGCATGCTATTTAGTCTCCACGTGTTTGATTTTTTTGGATTGTTTTTGTTGTAGTTGATTTCCAGTTTTATGCCTTTGTGATCTGAGAAGATACTTGATATGATTTCAATTTTCTTGAATTTGAAGAGACTTTGTCTGTGACCCAATATATGGTCTATCTTTGAAGATGACAAATGTGCACCCGAGGAGAATGTATATTCTGTGACTTTGGGGTGAAATGTTCTGAAGATGTCAATTAATTCCATCTGATCTAGTGAGTCATTTAGGATTGATGTTTCTTTGCTGAGTTTCTGTTTAGAGGATTTGTCCAGTGGAGATAAAGGGGTGTTAAGATCCCCTACTATGATTGTATTGCTGTCAATCTATCCCTTGATCTTCTCCAGAAGATTTCTTACGTATTTGGGTGCTCCTATATTGGGTGCATATATATTTACCAGAGTTATTTCTTCTTGTTGGACTGCTCCCTTTAGTATTATGAAGTGGCCTTCTTGATCTCTTTTTATGTCCTTCACTTTGAGATCTAATTTGTCAGATATAAGTATTGCTACCCCGGCTTTTTTTTCACTTCCATTGGCCTGAAAAACCTTTTTCCATCCCTTCACCATCAGTCTGTGTGCGTCTTTTTTTGTGAGGTGGGTTTCCTGTAGACAGCAGATATATGGGTCATGTTTTCTTATCCACTCATTTACCCTATGCCTTTTGACTGGGGAATTTAATCCATTTACATTTAAAGTTATTATTGATAGAAACTTGTTAGTCGCCATTTTTGTTCTTTACCGCTGTGTTCCTTCTTTGTTTCCTGTTTTTTCTATTTACAGCAGACCCTGTAGCATTTCTTGCATTGCTGGTTTGGTTGTAATAAACTCCCGTAGACCGTTTTTGTCTGTGAAGCTCCTGATTTGACCCTCAATTTTGATTGATAGCCTCGCTGGGTATAGTATTCTTGGATTCAGACCCTTCCTTTGCATGACTTTGTATATTTCATTCCATTCCCTTCTTGCCTGATGTGTTTCTGTTGAGAAATCGGTCGCTAGTCTGATGGGGGATCCTTTGTAGGTAACTTTCTGTCTCTCTCTGGCTGCTTTTAAGATTCTTGCTTTGTCGTTGGTGTTTGCCAATTTAATTATTATGTGCCTTGGTGTCGGTCTTTTCGGGTTCATTTTGTTTGGGACTCTGTGAGCTTCTTGGATTTGTGTGAGTTTTTTCCTCCCTATATCAGGGAAATTTTCTGTTACTATTTTTTCAAACAGGTTTTCTATTCCTTGCTCAGTTTCCTCTCCTTCTGGCACCCCTATTATTCGGATGTTGTTTCGTTTAGCATTGTCCCAGAGTTCTCTTAGGCTCTCCTCCTGCTTTTTAATTTTTTTTTCTAGAAGCTGTTCTGTTTGGGTATTTTTTTCTACCTTGTCTTCTAGCTCGCTGATGCAGTCCTCTGCTTCTTCTAGTCTACTGTTGATGCTTTCTATTGAGTTCTTTATGGCAGTGATGTCGTTTTTCATTTCTTCTTGGTTTCTCTTCATTTCCTCTTGGTTCTTCTTCATTTCCTCTTGGTTCCTACACATATTGTTGAATTGGTCTTCCATTTTTTTCATCCACCTTATGACCATTATTCTGAATTCTTTCTCTGACAGGTTGCTTGCCTCCATTGCCTCCATTTCGTTTGCTTCCTTTTCTGATGATGCCTGTTTTTCTCTCATATTTGGGTTGGTTCTTTGTTTCACCATGATTTCTCTTCTCAAGGTGTTTGGTTATGTAGTTCTCTCTCTGCTGCGCTGATTCAAAGGCACAAAATACAACACAACAAGGCAACAAACTAAATGCATTCACAATATTAATAACCCCAAATAAAGGTGACCCCCCCGAGCGAAGAGAATTAGGGGATATAGAAGAAAAAAGAGAAAAAGAGTAAAGAGAAAAATAAAAAACAAAAAGGAGTGCCAAAATGAGATTGGGAAAAGGGAGAGAAGAAAAAAAACAAAAATACAAAAAAAAAAAAAAAGTAAGAGAATGAAATAGAGGTGGGGAAGAGGCTATTTGTATGGGGAGAGCGAGGGATTGGAAATTAGATATATAAGTAGGGTGAAATTTAGACAGTGGTTAGAAAGAAGGAATAGGTAAAATCCAAAGCAGGAATAGGGTAAGAGAAACAGGACAACAAAAGGGGAAAAGTGAGGAAGAGAGTTTTGGCTTAAGGGTAAATGTGAGCTAGAGAGAAATGATGCTAAAGGAACGATGAAAATAGTGTGTATAACACTAATCCCAAAATAAAATAAAGAAAAATTAAAAAAATAATAAAAAATAAAATGACACTTGAGAAAATGGTAAAAGGATAGCAATAATACTGGTTAAAAAAATGTAGTAATTAAAAAGGTAAAATCAAGTGATAAAAAAATAAAAAATAAAAAAAAATAAAATAAAATAGGTTCTTAATGAAATGGTGAAAAAAGAATTAAAAATATATATATATATATATATATAAAAATATTCGGAAGTGAAGGTGCTTCAGATCTTCCACTCTTCTTTTTGGCACGCCTCAGTCCTGCCAGGCATTCAGGGGAGTGTTGAACTTCCCTGCGATACACTGTCCCTCCGTGCAGTAAACCACAGACCTGATTTTAAGGCAGCTTGTATTTGTTTACCAGACTGCCTTTATTTGTGATCGCAGAAGAGACAGTTCGTGGCTCTGCCTCTGGGTGGCAGTGTGTCTGGATTGACCTCCGAGGCTATAAGTCCTCTCTATCAGTAGGGTTTTTTTTTGTTTTGTTTTGTTTTGTTTTGTTTTCCTCTATGGTATTGGGAACTGATTCAGAAAAGACCACTGCCCAGAGCTGGTTCCTTGCCACTGCCCGCTGTTTCCCAGGCTCCCCAAAAAGAACTTTCCCCTACAGGCTCTGTGAATGACCCCAACTGGGGAATCCCATGCACTGGGTTTAATAATCAAATGCACGGATCTAAGGGGAACTGTAACTAGAGCCTGATAGTTGTGCGAATTCGCAAGCCTCCACCTTCCAGGTCTGCGCACAGTCTCCGCGCGCAGTTCCGCGCGCTCACTCGCCCCTGGCACCAAGCAGCCAGCAGATTGGCAAAGTCCAAGGCTGCTCCCTTACATCCAGTCCAGCTATGGGCTCATTTTTCGCGTTCCCTTCTGCCAGCAGCCCTGTGGGGCCCCTTCCCCACTCGCGGGTCACGCTGGTCCCAACGGCTGCGGACTCTGTGGGGCGCAGATTCCGCCCTGCGCGCGCGCGCGCGAGCTCGGTCCTCCCTCCAACCCGAACTTCAAACCGCACCTTTAGGGGATGTCCAACCTTTCCGTGAGAAGAAGCAGTGCTTGTCTGAGTTCAGGCAGTGACGCTGCTTGAAATCCCTTGTTTCCAGGTTAGTAGCTGGTCTCTGGATGCCGGCAACAAGCACCCAAGATGGCGCAGTCTCCGCTGCTTAGCTGGCGCACCACGAGAGGCTTCAGCCACAGTCTCCAACCGTCCTTTTTTTCCTGGGGGTTCTCGATCTTTCCTAGCTGCAGACAGTCTCTCAGCTGAAAATCCTCTGCCTATTCGGGCTGCATGTTACCCGTTTCAGCTGCTCACCCTTATCTGCTCCAGGACAAGGCACAGGACATGTCAGTTTATACCGCCGCCATTTTTCCCCCTCCCAGATTCTATTCTTTAGGAATAGTGTGCATCACATCTCCCCATACGCCTACAAACTAAAGGGTGTAGGTGTCTTCTTTTCACATGTCTGTACTCAAATCATAGTAATGGCCGTGTGTCCAAAAATAAAACATGCATGTACTCTTGTTTTCAGTGGATCTGGTTAAAGAATAAAATATAACTTTGTTTGACTTATCTAGTTATCCTGAACTTCATTTGGCTTCAGTTATATTAATCATAGAATGACCCAAAACCCAATGGAGGATTAAATTCTACCAGGAGGTGAAAAAATTATAGATAAGGGCAATTATTGTATTGCAAAAGCTACTAAGGAAGTTAATAAGGATGTGGCATGATTTCTTTCTTCAGAGACTTTTTGCAAACTAAATAGCATATTCCTCACTCTCCCACTCCAATTTCTGTTTGAGAAGCTTTAATATGTGGAGTTGGTAAGATAAAAAAATAGGAAAATTATAAGGCAGGTAGAGGGATGGTCCTTTTATGAATTTATTTATATTATTTGCTGGCTTTCCATGTCATCCCAGAGATGTCAAGATATCTTGCCCCTTAAATTTGGAGCGTATAGCAGTTTCTAGGACTGTGTCTATGACATCTTATAAAAGATGGCTCCTTGCTGGCTTTCCATTGAAAACATAAATTGTCTTCATAATGCGTCAGTGGCTGTTTTCCCATTGTTGGAGCCAGCTTCCATCTCCCTTTTAGACATAGCCTTCCTCTCTCTCAGGCTCATCCAGGCTCACATAGCACCATGCCCAATTCTCTACTCTAGATGGCACTTGGCATTCAATGGGTATGTAGTAGGCAGTATTTTGACCCCCTTGCACTTTGCCTCTTGACATTAAGCCTACGAATTTGCTATGCTACATGAAAAGGAAATTTGCAGACATAATTAAGGTTGTAGATATTAAGATTTAAAAATTATCCTGAATATTTAATAAAAATGAGCATTTCAGAAATGGCTGCTATGTGGATGTAAATAAATTACGTCAAGGAAGTACATTAAAGGTAAGCACAGGAATGTGGAGATAGCCAGTCTCTTTCCAGGCACATCATCAAGAATGAGGTATAGCCCAGCTGGAATGACTCAGTGGTTGAGCATCGACCTATGAACCAAGAGATCACAGTTCGATTCCTGGTCAAGGCACATGCCTGGGATGTGGGCTAGATTCCCAGTGTGGGACATGCAGGAGGCAGCCAATCAATGATTCACTCTCTTTGAGGTTTCTATCTCTCTCTCTCCCTCTCCCTTCCTCTCTGAAATCAATATATATATATATATATATATATATATATATATATATATATATATATATATATATATTTTTTTTTTTTTAAAGAATGAGGTATAAGAATTTCTCGGGAAAATGTTTTGAAACATGGAGCAAAGTCGAGAGAGAAGTAGAATAAGGTACTTTCTCTGGTAGTAAAATTCTTAGATTGACTTTTATATCTAGGACACAAGCCAATTCTAGAATTTAGCCTAGTACAGGGTTAAGCATAGAGTGGGGGGCATATTAAGTAGCGTACATATTCTGAGAAAGGAAAACTGGGGGTAAGTAATTGGGGTAGATCCTAACTGTCCTTGAAGGCAAATATTTATTCATCTATATTCTATTGAGTGATGATCTTACTTTTAGATTGTAATTCAGAAAAATATGGAAAGCTTTCCTGAAATTAAGATGGATTACACCTCTCACTGTTTTCTGTCTGTTGTTCATCTCTATAATCTCCTAAGATGCCCACATGCATTGATGCTCTTCCGCTGAATCAGCAGAGGGTTCTCAAATATCAGTGTGCATCAAAATCACAGGATGGGTCTGTGAAACACCTAATGCTGGGATCCATCACAACATATCAGATTCAATCAAGTATACTGATTCATCAGTATCAATCAGATGGAGGCCAAAAATAGACCTAACACTCCTTGGTGACTTATGCTGTTGACCTGAAGCTACACATTCAGACCCACTGCTTGAAGACACCGGCACCAAGTCAAATGCATTCACACTACATGAAACCAGTGCCTCAATGCAAAAGTAATAGTGTTTCTAGTCATCATGTGGCTTTGAATATAATAGTATTCAAGGCAAGTGGGAAATTTCTGTATTTTTACTGAAACCAGTTTTACTAGAAGGGTTCTTCTAGTTAGTCACTTAACGACATTCATTTTGAAATCTATGAAAAAAAGGTTAGCTTTAGCAAATGAGTAACTACATTTTTTAAAGTATTTCATTCCTAAGCTGTTGACAACTTATTTGCTAATGCTTAATAATTAAATCATTGAAATATTCATGAGCTCCATACTTTTCCAAAGAGAAATGATGATTATTATTCAAAGGCATCGTAATAATGAATAATAATGTCCTGTAGAAGCCAACTAGATAATAAGTCAAAGGATGTTGGCCATTTATATTAGGGCATATATTTCATGTCCCTTAAACTATCTTACCTCATTGTCATTTTTCTCAGCTGGGCATTTGATAAGAACTGAGGACTGCATAATTGAAGATTAATTTCTGTCAAGGATCTGAAAAACGACTGATTAAAGATTAAATATTCTTTTAAAAACTGGCAGCAAGGATGATAGTCTCTTGCCAAACTTAAGAAGTACATCTAATATTCCTATTATACTAAAAGAATTCAGAACTAATATATGGTAATATAAATTTAAAATATACCTGTATTCTGTTATACATTAAAGATGGAGAAAATTGAATAAAAATGATTTTTCCCTAGACTGGTAGCAACCTGCATCTATATGAATGTTATTAGCATATTTTTAAAAAATGACCTGTTTACATGCTTCTCCCCAACTAGATTCTGACGAGACGAAACTTCTGTTTTTCTTTCCTCTGATGCCTGCCCCCTAGTAGAGACCGGTTGAGTATTTGTTGAATTCGTGACCAGAAAGCTTCCCTCAGGCTGTAGAAGTGAAACTTAGAAGGTGGGATTGTAATTTTCATAGTTATCCATTCACTCCATCTCTGAGTATTCCTGTGACTCTAAGACAACACGATCCATTGCCATAAAGCAGTCACACTGCTTTGGAGTCTCCCCACATTGATATTTCAGTCAGACTTCCCAGCTGTGATCCTGCACGGAGATTTCCTGTAGATATACATTGGTTAAATACGGCCTTTCAGCCATGCAAGATGTATGATTGCAGGTCATATGACAAATTTGGAGAGCATTAATTATTCTTTTCTAATTGCTGAGGATTAATATGTAGGTAGCTGAGTTTAGTGAGGCAACCTCTCGAAATAAGACTGTGCAGCTCTCAGCAGGGACTGCCTGACATGACTCACAACAACTGCATCATCAGCCATAATCACATCACCCAGATCATGTTAATGATGCCAAACTTTAAGTCAGGGAAAGGGAGCCGTGCACAGCATGCCTCTGCAAATTGCTGTCTTTTTAATCTAAACAAATTATAACTCCATAGAGATTTTTATCTCTGGAATTAAATGTGCTCTTGAAGTTTTATGTCTCTGTAACACTGCAAAGGAATATGTTCTCCATCTTATTGATAGATTCACAATCGCTAAGTCAGACTCACAAGTAGCTGCCATTAACTCCAAGAAAATGATTTGTCTTAAATATATGTGTCCTCTTTAATTTATGTTCCTTATACCTGGACTAGTCAAACTCCTCAGAAAAAGCCTAAGTAACTCATGTGAGTAGATATCTGCTTATCTTAACAGTGACATCTTTTATTGAGCTCCTCCTTGATTGTGCTTCTGAAGCCCACTGGCCTCCCCTGTTCTTGAACATACTTTCTCTAATACCTCCTTAGTGCCGTGGTCCTTGCTGTACAATGTCTGGACCCCTCTCAAATGTCTCCATGGTGGACATCTTCCTGTCATTTCTTTCCCTGTCATACTCTCTCCCAGCTATTTCTAGTATATCATCTCTATCTGTTTTCAGTCGATGCCTAACAGACCACCCTAAAATTCAGAAGATTAAACCAGAAATTATCCATTATTTCCCACAGGTGTCTGGACAATTCTGTGGGTTTGAGGGTCTAGGCCAGGCAGGCTCAGATGATCTTGGCAAGGTTCTTTCCTGCATCAGCTGGTGTGTTGGCTGGGGGACTGTCGAGTCTAGAGGGACTTCCCTCACATATCCGGTGGTTGGCTGGCTGATGGTTAATGCTGGTGTCTGGGCCACATGTCTGTCATTATCCAGCAGGTAAGTTAAGGTTTGTTCCAAAAGAGCTATTGAAAGCACTAGAGAGCTTTTGAGGCCCATCAACAGAACTGACACTGGTCATTTCTGTCATATTTCCTGCCAGAACAAGTCACAAAGACAATCCAGAGTCAAAAGGTGGACAAATAGACCATAATTACTGCTGGGAGGAACTACAAAGCCACATCACAGAGAACACTGATATGGGAAGAGCTAGAGAATTGGGGCAATTTTCGCATAAAATTCATTACATTACCTTATCTTATTTTTCTTATAACATTCATCACTCCCTAAAGTGATAGCTTTTGTCTTTTAATTTGTTAATTATTTTTTTTCCTCACATGAATTAAGCTCCATGAGGAGAAGAGTGCTATTTGACTTATCATCTCTGTATGTATAGTATCTAAGGCATAATTAAAATATATTAGTGATAAAATAGATGCCTGAACTCACCATCATCCCAATCTTTCTCAGCATCGATTGTTCTTTGATCAGTAAGTTAAAGAACAAACACCCTTGCCTCAGAAAAGCAATTTTCTGCACAAAAGAGTCAAATAGGAACTGATGGCACATATTAGAAAAGGAAATGTAAAAATGTGTCATTTTCTCATGACACTCTTAGGCAGATCTTGGTCATATCCCCTTATTTTTATGAAGTCTTGGAAGAAAAACAAAATTTAAGCCTACATAAGTGCCACCTTTCAGAACTCAGGAAAGCCAGGGACCACCTCCGTGATTAAAGGTCCTCGGGTCCTAAAAAGCTTACAGAACCTGGACGTGGCAGCCAGGAGGAAGCTGAGCTACAGGGGCTTGTCTCCAAGGAGGCAGCAGTTCAGGATGAGCCGAGAGTGTGAGAAACAGACATGCTGTTTCCTGTTCCACCTCTACCTGGGAAGAGGGAGAGGGCACTGGCATATTTGAGAGCCAGCTCTGTGGGAAGTGCTTTTCTGGGTGCTTGGCAGAGTTCATTGCCCCCTCACAAAAAAATGTATGGCCAGGCCAAATATGAAGGCATAGCACAAAGAGAAGTTCTGTAATTTGCCAAAGACTGTTTAGCTTAGCCCTGGCTAGTTTGGCTCAGTAGATAGAGTGTCGGCATTCAGACTGAAGGGTCCTGGGTTCCATCCCCGTCCAGGGCACCTGCCTGAGTTCCCAGTAGGCGGTGTGCAGGAGGCAGCTAATCAATGATTCTCTCATCATTGATGTATCTATCTCTCTCTCCCTCTCTGAAATCAATAAATATATATATTTTTTAAAAGACTGTTTAGCTTAAAAGGAGGAGAAATGGGAACTAAAACATTAAAAATAGAAATAGTAAACCAGATAGAAAGAATACTAATTTATTTCTTGTCAAAGAGGAATAATCATTTAGAGGAATTAACTAAAAAGGCTAGGTACCTGTAGATAAACAGCCTGTTCTAAGACACACAGGATTATATGAGTTTGATCTTAATCAATAGGATCAGGATGAATGACCTCAATACCTGCTAATATTAATAAAGGGTCTTTGAAACCTGAAACTCCACTTGGTAAGGGAAGGTGCCCAAGAGAAGTGCTATTTGTGACAGTGATAATGGAAACAAGATTAAGCAGGAATACTGGGATTGCTACCATAGATATCACTGTTTAAAGAAAACCCAGACAGTACAAGATAGTATGATGCTGTTAAAAATGCCATATGATGAAAGAGAAAGAGGAAGATTTGTAACAGTGATAATAACCCAAGATACAGCGGAAGCAACATGTTCTAGAGCAGTACTACTAAAAATGTAATGTGCACAGAAATAACCTTAGGATCATGTAAAAATGGAGACTCTTATGCAGTACATTGTGTTCAGACACCAAAATCCTATATTTCTAACAATTTCCACTTGAAGCCAATGCTACTGGCCCAAGAAACCCACTTTGAGTATCAAAAATATGCTTGTAACAAAAGCATTTTGATATAATTATAGGGCACTTAATGAGTGAAAAGTGTTTATGGCTAAAATGGTCTCTCTTGAACTCACACAAATGCACACATACACACATTCTCACACATACTTTCTCACACATACATGTACTCCATCAAAATATGTGATAAAGCATGCAATAGGATTAGGAAAATAAGTGAAAGACTATTCCAACCACCTACAGAATTTAAATTGGTCATTTAAACCAGAAAGAGAACTGAAATACTGGAAAATATACTAGATAAGTAGTTAGCTTTTATTGTTACTAAGTGGCATGTATTGTTATTTATATGTTTTGATTATTCATAAAATATGCCTTAATTTTTAAGGTTTTTTTTTTTCCAATGAGTGGTAGATTCACCGTATTCAGTTTTAGTGGGAGCAGCTCTCACACACTTATTGATCCATTACAGTGGTTCTCAGCCTTCTGGCCCTTTAAATACAGTTCCTCATGTTGTGACCCAACCATAAAATTATTTCCATTGCTACTTCATAACTGTAATGTTGCTACTGTTATGAATTGTAATGTAAATGTCTGATATGCAAGATGGTCTTAGGCGACCCCTGTGAAAGGGTCATTCAACCACCAAAGGGGTCATGACCCACAGGTTGAGAACCACTGCATTACACAAATGACTTCCTAAGGACTTTTATATAAATAATTTCAGACTGGGTGTGGGTTATAAGGTTGGTATCTACAGAGAATTTTTTTTCTTTACCAGTGGTAATGCTTAAACTTAAGTTTCCTTCTATGTTTTAGGATCTAGAATAAAAAAAAAAAAAAAGAATCAAGCTGAGAGTGATAGGGAGAAATTAAAGGTAGTTTAGAGGTAATACTCAGTAGCCCGGTGCATGAAATTTGTGCACATTAAAAGGGAATTAATTGCCCTAACCGGGTTGGCTCAGTGGATAGAGCATCGGCCTGCGGACTCAAAGGTCCCAGGTTTGATTCCAGCCAAGGGCATGTACATTGGTTGCGGGCACATCTCCAGTGAGGAGTGTGCAGGAGGCAGCTGATCGATGTTTCTCTCTCATTGATGTTTCTAACTCTCTATCCCTCTCCCTTCCTCTCTGTAAAAAATCAATAAAATATATTTAAAAAGGGAATTAATTAGCAGAGATATTTTAATATTGCTATTTTCCCTTTCTCTATAATAGAAGTGTGAGAGATGAAAGGAAATTAGTAAAATGTATATGGAAATAATATATAAATTTATTAATAAATAAACAGTAACAAAAGGATAGCTATAACAACAACAGAGGCATGATATAAAAATGACAAAAACATGATATAAAAACAACAAAAACATGATATGAATACAACAAAAACATGATATAAAAACAACAGTGATGCAATCAATGACTGATAAAGTGATTAAACTTATTCTTATATCTCCCTGTACACCACATTAAGAGTGAAAACACTTTCAGAGTGCTTGACTAATTTCCCTTGTGATGAAGTACTTAGAACTTTAACTGTAACATCCCATGCTCTTCAAACTCGAGAGAAAGCAACATATAACTGACCATGTGCAAAAACGGGTTCAGATAGGAATATGCCTACTTTGTCTAGAGTCTGTCCTTGTGACTTATTAATAGTCATCACAAATGCTGGCATCACGGGAAACAGTCGTCAAATCAATTTAAATGGGAGGCCAGTGTCAGATGGGGACAAATTAATTCTTGGAATCAGAACAGCCTCTCCCTCTGTAGATACTGTTAATACTTCAGCTTCGATAATGTAGGTCGTAATCTTTTGAGAATAAATCTGGTACCATTACAGAGAACCCATTTACTATTGAGATTTCTCAATAGCATGATGATTGCACCCACTTTTAATTTTAATTTATGACACGACATTCCAAAGAAGTAATACTATTAAGAAGTTAGATGGGAAAATTTTCCTTTTCAGCATCATCTGTGGAATCAATGGAATCATCACTCAAATATGTGTGAAAATCTCCATCGAGTATATCCAAATTTTCTTCATTTAATTTTTGAACATGCTCATTTTTTGGACAAAGAATTGCACGTTTATATATATTTTTTAATATTATCTATAGCAGTGGTTCTCAACCTTGGCTGCACATTAGAATCACCTGGGAATCTTTTTAAAATCCTGATTCCTTGGCCTCATCCTCTGGAAATTGTTTCTTTGTTATGGGGTGGGCCACAACATTAGTAATAAAGAAACAGAATTAAAACTTTATTGTGGGGAGCCACTACAGTGTTTTGGACAGGTTCAAGCCTTGGACTGATGACAGGGCACAGTCCTCTCATTGCCACGTGCAAGTCCCAGCTTGGAGGGCAGGGCCCTCCCAGCACAATTATAGCCAACAGCTGTAGTTGTAAGCTTGAACCTATGGTATGAATACATGGCCCCACATGCCTGAGTGATGTAGGCTTGATAGAGTTCAGGTGCATGTAGTTGAGTAGGATTAAAACCCAGGAGAATATTGTAAACATCTTGGTCACGCCCTTACTTTGCCTCATAGCATCTGCTATAAAATAAAGGCATGGCTGTGGGCATGGTTGCTGTCTCTCAGGGAAGCAGCGTCCCACCAAGACCCAGCTTTCATTCTCTTGTCTGTCTTTTCTAAGCCTTTCAGCCACCCCCACTCAGGTTCACCCTTGGCTGTGCTGGCACAGCACACTTTATAAAGATATGCCTCCACGTTCCTAGGGCAGGCTCCTGCCTTAAACCCCACCCTCACAGGAAACAGCTCCAGGAAACAGCTCGTGGGAGGGTGCAGCCATTGCCAAGACAACCCCTTCAGGACTGACTTCCTTCCACTTGGTGTGGTTCTGGTGGTGATGAACACCACCCAGGGTTTTTATATAAGGAGATAACCTATCTAAAAGGTTGGGAAATGAGTTTAACAAAACTAAAATAATATCTGATTGAGCCCTGGGCCAAAAAGCATTAATTATTCTATTAGCTTACATGAAGAATTGTGTGAAGAAGGACCCAGTACACATTTTCCACTCTACATGAATTGGCAAAAGTAAGTGTTAAATTTAATGATGGAAAGATTTCACTTAGCATTAGAATTAAACACTTAAGCCTGAGAATCCTACAATAGAGGAACAGGCTGAGGAGGCTATGCATGTTAGTAAGGTTCCTTCAGGTTGCAAAAAAATTAAAATTCTCAGGTTACTTTAGTATATGTGCTGCCGAAGCGAGCACGAAATTCTCAGGTTACTTTAGAAAGAGGATTTTAATGTCAAGATTCATGGGACGGAAGAACCAGAGAGGTTGTTGAAAAGCTAGGATCCTAGTTTAAAAGTACATGAAACAATGCTTTCAGTGATCATTTTAATCCTATAAAATGTCAGAAAAAAACATCAAGAGAGACACAGTGTAGTGATTGCAGGGCTGAGGAGGTGTGCGGAGTTGGAGGTGGGTATGGGGGGAGTAAATGTCGATGGACAAATTCTTGATTTGGGGAGGCAAACACACAGTACAATATACAGATAATGTGTGCTAGAACTGTGCACCTGAAACCTGTATAATTTTGTTAACCATTTGTACCCCCAATACATTCAATAGAAAGGAAAAAAAACTAAAAAAGTAAACACTGCAGAAATTCTAAAATAGTAAAGAAGGAAATCTGGTCAAACATAATTGCTACAAATTTAAAAATGAAAGAGGGCAATTATAAAGGTAGAGAATCTACTTGGGCAGGAGCTGTATAAATTCAGTGTCACCCTGTGTGAGGATTTCAGAAATGAAAAATACTGCCTTAAGTGTATCACCTATTGATAAACCTAGCATATTTGAGTGGAGGTGGTTACTCTTATAAAGGAATATTTTTTAAAACTTCATACTCTGGATCAAAAAAATAGAAACTAGATAACTATTAAGTATCAAGGGCATCTAAGAGACAAAATTGTGAATATAGGATTTAAAAGAATTTTTAGCTTTTAAAAATTATCTTTTAAAATCATTAATTTCCTCCCAAGTGATTATCAGTAAAAGCTTTGAAATTAAAAAAGTAAAAATAAAAGCTAGAACCAAAACATGTTAGTGATTATTTCAGAGACAGCACAAAAAATGAATTAAGTAATTTCATTCTGACTCCTGAAAGGTTAAAATGTAGGCGAAAAATTAGAATTAATGAAATACAGTGTTTGAAAACCACCAGACTCCATGTTCTGTACCTAGTACTGGTATATTCTGAACTTCCTGCTAAAACTAAATTATACTTCATAGGCTATTTGGAGAAAGCAGGTTTTTAGTTGCAATTTTCAAGGAGAAAAATGGAAGCAGGTTGAGTCATAGCATGAGAATCAAGGAAACTGAGACCTTGACTTTAGAAATATCTCTAAAGAGTAGAATAATATAATTCCCCTCAACTTGTGTGTGATCACTCACAAACATCTATGAATGAGAGAACTACATATATGTACATACAAACATACATACACACACATATATTTAAATTGCAGACTTACTATAGTTCCAGGGACCTAGCATAAAGCTCAATGGTGATTTCTTATTTGTAAGAATAGGACCGCATTCAATGAGATGGGCCCAGTTTAGGGTGAAGGGTAGTAGAGATTTTTGTAGACTATTTGGAGTTTAAAAATAAGGATACCTTGATGGCTTGCACGGTTTTATTTCACTAAACTTTGCTTTGATATGGTAGCTAGAAATGGGACTTTCCTTGGGAAACATTAAGGGTGGACAGAGCTTTAGATTGTATCTTAGTCTATTCTTTAAGACTGAGATCTATACAAAGAGTCTTAGAGGTCCATTATCTGTCTTGCATAGGAATATAACTTCTGCTTGAAGATTTACAGCCCAGTGACCACTCGTAATTATTAACGGGAATGATTCTATAATGCTCCTTGGGGATTTATGATGGCATTATGCAGCCAGTTTGAGTGTTAAGAATTTAGACATTTCTTTATCTAGACACACTACTAAATTTCCTGACAGGTGCAGATGTGCCTCTCTCTTACATTTGTATTAATCATAATAGGGTTGTGTTCATGAGGAACTGTATAGGACTTAAAGTGTAGAGTTGGAGCCACCTTCATGAGTCCTTGGAAAATCTAGAAATATGCAGCCCTCTTTAGTGAAGGCAGCCTGATTTAAAAGAGACACACTTGTATTTTATCCTTCTAAGGGATAAATCTTAATTGATAGGAAGAACACGGCCATTAGAAATTTATTGCTGAAGCATATAAAATGCTTAATATAAAAGGTAGAAGCCCAGGGGTTTCTGGAAGCATATGTTAATCTCTAATTTAAGGGGAGAAAAAAGATTTCATCATCTGGAAAAATGTCAAATATAAAAAATTGTCCTTTCTTTTAAAAATTGTTGATATTTTACAGTTCAGGCTAGAAAAGGCCAGGTTGAGGGCAAGGGAAGGGAGGTGGAAAGCTGTCTTTCTCTAACCTTGGTGCTGAACAGTTAGGCAGGACAATGAATGAAGACCAGATGCCAATACACTTCTACTTTTCTACTTGGGACTTGAACAGTGTACCCAGTACTGTTATTATTAACTTTTCTGCAACAGTTACTGTTGTCCCAAATCTTGGTAAAGTTGGATACCCACAGATAAATTCTGGAAGAGAGGAAGAGATGGTCTTTACTTTTGTATTTTTACGGAGAAGAGAAAGAAAACAACCATGAGATGAAAAATACACCAGTCTGTTCATAACTGTCAGTTCCTTCATTGTATTGTTCAAATACTGGCAAGGTAACACCTGCTACATTATCTTTCTTTGCTCGGACCTTCACTTGGGCTTTATTCACATTTTGGATAACTGTGGTGCTGAAGTCCCCTGCTGTGAACTTGGCCTCAGCAAGTGAAAAGGCCGCTTTTCTCATCACTTCACCTGTCAACATTTCAGTCTCTACGATCTTCTTTAGGATCTGTCGAAATCGGAGAGCTAAGGCATCAGGTTTTTTCTTCAGGAGGTTTCGACCCATCTGAGCTCCTTTTCATCGAGACTTCGTGATGGTCTGTGCCATTCGTGAGAGAAAGATTTCAATTCGGTCTTTGCCTGACATTCTGACCATGACTGTTTGGCTCTGGTTCCCGGCCAAGCAGTTGTGGTTGCCACAGACCCAGCCAGAGCGTCTTCCTCTCAGCTGAGGTCTTTGTTAGACTGCATTGCCACTCAGTTCCCCCTTCTACACAATACTGTTTCCTTCTCTGCTTTCCTGTCCTTCCGTAGGTATTGACTCAAAGAAATCTCTGCCTCAGAGTGTGCTTTATCTGGAGAAAGTGTATTGTCAGAATATGGTTAGAGTTATTAAAGTATCCTAAGCTAAGGGACAAAAAAAAAGTCTTTCAAGTTCTGAAGCTAGAGGGAAGTTTTTACACTAAAGAAACTAGGGAGAAAGCTGTGATGATGAGAATGATTGGAAGGTAGTATAGTAGTACACTGGGATTGAAGTTCTTCAGGGAAGATATTTTTGTCTGTTGGGTTTACAGACACTACTAGTATCCTCAATGGCTAATTAATTCCTGAAAGTTTGGGTTTGTTTTTTTAAAAAAAGGAGAGAATAAAAGGGTATCTCATGGAACTCAAGAGCAAAAAATGCAAATTATTGCAGTATGGCACTGGAATGGTAACATTAAAAAGCCACTAGTACTATTTCTCATTCTCTTCTTACTAGTGGCCTGCTGCATGAAATGCATGCACATTCAAAGGGAATTAAATAGAGGAAATATTTTAATATTGCTATTTGCCCCTTCTCTATCATAGAAGTGTCAGAGCTGAAAGAAAATTAGTAAAATGTATATGAAAATCTCCCTCCTGTCAGAGTATGGGGTGCACCGTGGGACCCAGAGTCAAGTCCCCCCACACCTGTGCACTCTGAGAAATCACTTGAGACCCAGATCCAGCCGGCCTCACCCGCACTGGGCAAGACCTAGTCCTGGCCGACCGCACACCCGTCAAGCCCCACCCCCTCCCACAACGTCATGTCAGTCCTGGACGGGGACACACGCAGGCAGCATCACATTAGCACTGGGCAGCCCTCCACACACCTCCATAGGGGGCCGCCCCCAGACCAGGCCGCATGGCGACCCTCCATGAGCCCCCAGGCCAGGCTATGGGGCGGCCCTCCTAGTGATACCAGTCCCCGCCCACCCACTCCTGCTCTGCATGCTGCCTGCTGAGCGGTCATGACATGACTGCATCCAGGATAATTTGCATATTCCTCTATTATTAGTATAGATTGGGTCGATAGATTTTTTGGGGGGTCTGCTCTTCAGGTTCACACGGCTGGATATTCTTTCTTCAGACTCCTTAGTATACAAGTGAGTTTATACAAAGGGATTAGCTAACTTTATCTCAGGCCTGACTTTAAATTTCTGGGAAACAACCTGATTGATCTCCCTTTTTCTCCAATTAGCTCTAGCCAGGAGGAAAGGGCTTAGGAATTCCTGGAAAACATGAATAATAGTGGACTGGATTGTTTTTAAAAGTAGACTATTTTCAGAATAGTTACAAATTCACAGAAAATAATTTAGAAGACAGTACCAAGAATTCCCATATACCAATTGTACTTATTATTAACATCTAACATTAGTATGGTACGTTTGTTATAATATTATTTTAAGTATATACTTTATTCAGATTTCCTTAGTTTAAACCTATTGTTCTTTTTATGTTTCTGATTCCCTCATTACTTTAAATAGTCATATTTTTTAGGCTATTCTTGACTGTGATAGTTTCTCAGACTTTTCTTGTTTTGATGACCTTGACAGTTTTGAGTACCACTCGTGAGTTATTTTGCAGGATGCCTTTCTATTGGAAGTTGTCTGTTTTTCTCATAATTAAACTGGGTTTTTTTGTTTGTTTGTTTTTCATTTTTTATATGTGCTTTGTGTGTGTGGGGGGGGGCACAAGATTAAAGTACAATTTTCATCTCATTCTATCAAGGTTACATACTATTAACATACTTTTCGCTGTTGATGCTGACCCAATGACTTGACCAACATGTTTGTCAGTTTTCTCCACTATAAAGTTAATCCTTCCACACTGCCTTTTCAATATCATAGTCTTTGTCAGAAAGTCACTATACACATCTCATACTATGGGATTTTTGTACCTTCCCCCAGAGGTCATGTTGTTATCTCCTTAACTATTTTGAATTTTTCTTCATAGAATATCTGTCCCATATCAAGATTCTAGTGAAATTATTTATTAATATAGTATTTATATATGGATATATATTTTATATTTTGAGTTATAATCTAACACTACTTATTTACTAGGTTATTCAAATTGTTCCAACTTTGTCTTTAGGAGCTATTTTCATTGGTCTCTGTGTTCCTGTGATGTAGTCCCATGATTGTGGGTTTTTAAAAAAATTATTTGCTTGTAGCAATTTCTTAATTTCTGTAATGGCAGCATATTCCAGGCATATTTTGAATAGTTCCAGCCCAGTGCTACTATCAACCGCTTCTCCAAGGAAATCTGGTTTCTTTTATTGGAAACTAGTAAATCAATCAAGATATGGTGCTAGGGATAACTTCTCAGCTAATAGAGTAAAGAGCCACACACATATTTATGTATTTAACCATTGGTATCGATATTAATCTAAACATGAGTTTACACTGATGTCTCTAACTCTAGTCTACTATCACGTAGATTCTTCTAGCCTCTTCCAATTGTTTATCTGCAAATTAACACTATAACTTGAGAAATCTGACTCCTACATGTGCCATCTGTTTACTTAATTGTTGAGTTCCTGTATACATGTATAGCAGTATCAAAATTGTTCATCTCTTTCCTCATGGGAAATAATTTTTCAACTAGGGCACTGTGCTTATGTTTAGTTTCTTTTGCCTTTAGTCTTACACATTTTCTGAAGTCAGTACTTCGACCCACACACACCATTCAATAAGGTTGTTTCACAATAAGATATAATTAATCAATCTGCATTCCTTCCTCAGGTTTCCTGACTTCCTAAATGAATTTTTTTAAATAATCATATGTGAAAGTTCACTGCTTGTGCTGGTTAGTCATGTGGTTTTGGGCTAAGATTTATTGTCATGCATTCACCATTAAAATACCACACAGAATAGTTTTATGGTAGCATGCACTATATTTCACCTATTTAATTCTCACTCTTCCATGAGCTCATAGTTCTGATTGTGCCCAAAGTTTTGCCTTCTCTGAAATGTAATGCTTTGAAAGTGACCAAACCCAATATTCTAACTCTGAGGTATAGAGTTGAAGAAATGCACAAACCTCACATTGAGAGCGCAATAGAAAAAGTGTTTTGGGGAGTCAGCCACATTTCCATAAAGCAAAGGGAGTAAATGATACACATTCTCAGGAAATATTAATAAAATTGCTATCCTAAGTAGATGGGCCACAATGTCCCAGTAGAAGGGTTTGAGATGGTAGGAAATTGGATCTGAGTACAAGATGTATAGAATAATATGGGATAAGTGACTGAGTTGTTTGATAATGGAGGTAATTTGGCTCCTGGCAGTGACTCAGATAAAGAGGAAAATGAGAATGGGATTAGTCCATGGAGTCTCTGTGTAGAAAGTGAGCCACAAGATCTTATGATATGGCTCAAAAAACTTTCCTTAGAGGCATAATGTACTGTGGGCCCACATATCTCAAGATTGTACTTCGTAAGAAGGCAGCTCCTTGAGTTTTAGTATCATATAAAAGTATTAACTGACATGTAGTATAACTATACATTTCCTAGTCAGCATTTTGGTTTCTCAAGGAAGAAATAATGCATAGAGTTTGCAAGTTTAAGTTGTAGACTCAGACATATCTGGTTTCAAATCAGGATTGCTGTTCTTTCTGTGTTTGTTACAGTTACACAGCCTTGAACTCTCCAAGTCTGTTTTTATCCTTTATAAAATAAGTATATTAATAGTATATCATTCATATGATTCTTGTGAAGATTAAATGAGCTAATGCATTCAAACCCACTTAGCAAAGTGTCTTGCACATTGCAAGACAACACTAATTCTACGACTATTATTATTACAGTCTTTTTAAACTCAGAGCAAATTATGAATTTTTTATTCATTTCAATCTTTGTCATTCTAGATTTAAAAATACATTGATTTGTTTCTATTAAGAAAAGAGGTTATGGAGAAAGTAATTTAGTCTCTCCATTGGCCTCCAAGAAGCCTATGAGTTTTTGTACAACAGGAAAATTATTCATTCTGAATCCATCTCACATCATCTTTCCCAGTTTGCCTGACTGCATCTTCCAGATTCTCTGAAAACTGTATGAGAACTTGTGGCACTATTTTCATTATCATATGTTTTAGCTAAAAGTGAATTCAAGATAACCTCTATACCAGAAAGTATTTGAGTTTAAGAAATTAACATTATTCCTTGGTAAATTTTTAAATCTTTAGTTATTTTTAAAAACAATCTCAATTAAAAATTTATCAAGCATAAATTTCTTAATCAATAGGTTTATAAATGAATAATGAATTTTATTATCACATTTAAATGCTATTATGGACAGTGACTCTCTGAATTAAGACTCAGACTATATTCAACCTCCTTTGTGGTCACACACACCCTCGGTTAGAACATTCCAGCCAGACTAAGACTCTCTATCTGGTTTTCAATTCTCAGCTTTTTACTACCTGGCCAAGATGATAACATTAATGTAACTTCAATGTAATTTCACACAATTACTCCACTTGGTCCTCACAACATTTCTATTAAATTGGCTAGAGTACTAATTAGCATTTATATTAAACAGAAAGGGAAATTGGGCTTACAAAATTAAGAAACGTGTTCAAGGTCACATGGCTAGTAAATGGTAAAACTAGAATTAAAATTTAGGTCAATTAAAATCTAGGCAGAGCAAAATGTACTCACTGTAACATATATCCGTGATATAAGGAATACCTGTGACATACAGGGAGAAGTCTGTATGCATATGGGAAAAGGTGGGATATAAGGTTTTATGAGACAGATATGGAAAAATAAATTAAAACATATCATATTTTAAAGTGAAAATCATTGATACAGCTCTCAACTAGAATACTCCACACTGCAAGAGTGAAACAATGGCTCCAGAAATTTTTTGTGAGTATGTGGGTTGCTCAGAAGTCCAAATTATGTAAGTTAATATTTGTGTAAATTCACTAACATGTTCAATATGCTACATGGTTTACTCAAATAATTCCTTAAATATCATTTTTTAAACCCCGGTAATTAGCAACATCAAAAATATATATTCTGATTAAAGACTGTCAGTCCATATCCCCTTGTTAGGTGTGTAGTTAGTGACCATCAACAGTTTGATGGAAGTATTTGGATCTGGTAAAAGTGGATGAGCCTTGGTTTTAAAATCACAACCTTAATAATCTTTACATAGAATGTTGGCTAAAGTATTCTTCTTTTGTAAAATGAGGATTAATATGCCTACACTGCAAGGTCAGTGGTCAGGATAGAATGGCCAATCCTTACTTGTGTTATATGATCCTTAGATGTAGATCTTACTTACCTGTGGTTGTGTCTCCATATTACATATTAGACTAGTATCCTATAAGATGCACCTGAGGATAAACCAAAAAGCTTACAGAATGAATTTACCAATAGATAACACTGAAAATTTCTTTAATTTTTATATTTCAAACATCTAAAGAAAACACCTCTATATATTCAAAGTGGTGGGAAATCAACTTGCAAACAAGAAAGCCTGAGAATTGGAGGAAAATCTGATATTTATATTTTATGCTAAGAAACAAGAGATATTCATGAAGATCATCTTTCATAAGATTTAAGTTCACCAAAGAAATAAATAATGATGAGTATCTTTATCTTGGAGACTACAACCGTAAGATGGAGAAGATGGGGTATAAAATATATGTATTATAGATAATATGAAATATATATTTCACATCACTAGAGAACTATTCAAATATTTATGCACCCAGAGTATAAAATCTTCAAATAATCTGACTCTCTATTAGGTAATCTTCTCTACTGTAATTCTTCATTTTTTATTTCCTACTACAATGATGTTTATCTTAATATTACAATTTTTTAATGTTGAAAGACTACTTTTTTCCCTGGTAATAAATTTTGCAAGAAACATAGATATAAAATGTCAACAATAGATAAATATTGTACATATTCAAAAAGACTGTCTCACCAGAGTTCTGATACACATCTGTTAATATCTAATTCTAAATACAGAAAGCTGTTTCTTTTAGGAAATCAAGTTATATGTGCATTCAGTTGACAATGTCACCTAGCAGTTTTGTGTTGCTATACATAGAAGCCAATATTTTCTATTATAACAGTAAAATGTGCATCTATATCATAAATAAGGTACATCTAGCTCCAGACAGGGTTAATCTAGCAATTTCTGCTCTTTGGAATAAGAAATCCATTTCTTCAAAGCAATTATAAATTAACTCAGTAGGCAGCTATTGTGTGCATATTCTATGTCTAGCATGGAAAATTAAAGGTAAACAATCTCTGTTAGTCTTCCAACTAGTTCTACCTGTTCCACAGGTATTGCAATAATGTAACTACATGATTAATCCAACTACATGTTGCATGCATGGCCAGCCAATTTCTAGGGGGGAAATGGAGCACAGCCAACGTGGATATTATGAAAAGGAGTTTAATTTCTAAATATTTCACCATTTTGTAAAGAGCAGAGTTGGTAGAGGAAATCACTTTCCTTATTTGGTCCCTTATTTCTGGAATTCTTAAGGCTTTTTCATATTTTCAGTAGTCAGAGACATTGGACAGACCAGGTTTATGCCCTCAATTTCTTTTCCTTATCCTTTTCCTTGATCTTATTGGAACAGTAATAAAGGTTCCTGAAGAAGACAGCATCTCTCTTCCCATTCCAGAATTTATACTCCAGAGAATAGTTTAAGAATTGGGATTTTTGCCATAGACTGATTTGGATACATTTGTTTCTCACTGAAGTCACTGCTTCAGTTGACCTCTGTTATAACAGACCTCACTGTTTCCCTCCGCCTGCATCTTCCCTGCTTGGCCCTAATTTACTTCCTATGAGTCCTTAAATTATATGTAAGTAGACTATAATAGAGTCATCGATATATATAAAAGCCAAGTGCCTGGAAAGATGGAACGACCAGAATGACTGGAACAACCGTGGTTGCTATGACCGCACTGTGGTGGCCCGATCAGGCCCCCCAAACCTCCTGCTGGCTCTCCTCCAGGCCATTCCCACCCCTGATCAGCTCCCTCACCTGTTTGGGGCCAGGGCCGGCTGGCCAACCACCCACAGTCCCTCCCCTCAGTTGACCTGGCCTGATTGGCTGCCGTTGGGGCAAGCCGGACTCTACCTGTGCACAAATTCATGCACCGGGCCTCTAGTGTAATAATAATGGTGTATAAGTAATATAGAATCTATACTAATAAAAGAGAAACATGCAAATTGACCATCCCTCCTCTATGCCCACAAGCCAATCAGAGTGATATGCAAATTAACCCAACAAAGATGATGATTAATTTGCATACAGAGGCCCAGAGCGAAGACTGAAGACAGTGTAGAAGGAAGCCAAGCACTGCAGAAGAGAGCAAAGTGGCGGAGAAGGGAACAGAGCTGAGATTGCAGAGACGGGAGCGGAGCTGAGGCAGCAGACACGGGAGAGAGCAAGGCAGCAGAGACAGGAGGGAGCAAAATGGCGGACAAGGGAGGGAGCGAGGCAGTGGAGACGGGAGGGAGCGAGGTGCAGAGAAGGGAGCCCTATTCTCACAGGAATAGGCCCAAGGAAGCCCTATTCTTGCAGGAATCTTCCTGCAATGGCACTCTAGTCCTATATAATAAAAGCCTAATATGCCAAGTGTCCAGTCGTCCAGTCGTCCGTTCAGCCAATCAAAGTGTAATATGCTAATGATATGCTAAGACCACTCAACTGCTCGCTATTGCATGCACTGACCATCAGGGGGCACACAGTTGACCAGTTGCTATGACATGCACTGACCACCAGGGGGCAGACACTCTGACTGGTAGGTTAGCTTGCTGCTTGAGACTGAAGCACGAGTGCACGAATTTCGTGCATTGGGCCTCTAATATAATAAAAAGCATTATATTACCAATGGATTATAATCGATAATTTCTGTAATCCTTACAGCACATTTAACTGTTCTTCCTAAATGAGTTGTCTTTTTTTCCTGAGCACACAGGCAGATGATATTTCCCACCCACCCTTGCAATTACGTGAAGCCATGGGATTCAGTTCTGAACAAGGAATTATGAATGGAAATACTATGTGCTACTTTTGGGCCTAGCTCTTACAACCTTCCCACTTGAGCTCCTCGTTGTTCTTCTCCCTTTCTGGCTAAGATGAAGGCTACCACCAAGGTAACCGTGTAATGAAATGTCAGACCCTCAATCGGACTAAGTCCTTAATTGTGCTCTTGGACCTGAACTGTACACATTATCTTCTACCCTCTACTCTTGCTGACCAGGAGTACTAACTTGGAATGTTACATAAGTTGAAGAATAAACTCCAACTGACCTTGAAATATAATATATTTTGGGTTTGCTATTTTTGTTTTGTTGTCATAGGATAGCATGCCATAAGTGGTATCTTGGTAAGGAGTAGATTGGCCTGTATGAGAGAAGAACTGGTGGATTTCATATTACTTTGAAAGCAATTTGGATACATTACTTTCCAAGTTTTAACACATTCAGATTTCAACATAGACTATAAAATAAAAAGGAAAATAGTTCTTTTTGTTTGAAATAATAAATATTAGCTGTTTAATATGCACAAGGTTTTGGGATACATACCATATTAAGTATCTATATATATAAAAGCCTAAGCAACCAAATGACTGAACGCCTGGTCACTATGACGTGCCCTGACCACCAGGGGGCAGACACTCAACACAGGAGCTGCCCCTGGTGGTCAGTGCACTCCCACAGCCAACCTCCTGTGGCCTCTCCCCCCAGCCAGCCGGCCCCCCCCAATAGGCCCCAATCGGGAGGCTGGCCGGCCAACCTCCCATGTCCCTCTCCCCCCTGCCAGTCAACCTCCTGCAGCTCCTCCCCACCCTACCCCCACCAGCCAGCCAACTTCCCACAGCCCCTCTCTCCACCCCCTCTCCCCCCTGCCAGCCAGCCAACATCCTGCAGCCCCTCTCCCCACCCCCCAACCCCCCGCTGGCCCCTCCCCCCTGCTGGCTGCCCCCCCACAATAGGCCTTGATTGCTGGCCAGGCCAAGGAACCCCACCTGTGCATGAATTTGTGCACCAGTTCTCTACTATAATAAACAATTACTATCCTCAGGATACTGCCCTCAAGGACAAAAGCACAGTTCATAGATGTTTCATTTATATTCCTACGGAAGTTAACTTATTATTATTAGCTTTGAACCATTGAATGAAAGTGTGTAGATAGGAATCAATAGAAAATCAACAATAAATTATATGATATTCAAAGAGAAATGATTACCTCTGACTGGGCAATAAAAAAAAGATTCAAAGATGAGATAAGACTTTCATGGGCATATCAGATAGATGGATGGATGGATGGATGGATGGATGGATGGATGGATGGATGGAGCAAAGATTGATACAATTAGAGAAGTATGGAAGAATACCAGTTTAGATAGTATGAGAGAAACAGAAATAAGAGTGAACATAATAAGGTAAACACCATCCTGATCAGACTTGTGGGTTCACAGAGGTGAGTCACCAGAAACCAGATGAACTGATGGTTAATATTACTCAGGTGCTAGTGGAGTTGCTTAAGCAGTTTGCTAAAAATCTTAGCCTTTGTTCTGTAGGTAGTAAGGAGATCATAATAATAAGCCAAGTATATCACATTTTTGAGGTAATTTTAAAAGTTTAGAGAAAAAAAAGATTTTCTTCCTTGAGTCTCCTAAATTTTCAGTGGCTGTTTTATTTGGGCAAATCACCGTCAAAGGGTAAGTCATCGACAAGCTTTGAAATTCAGAAGAATAAAAATCTCAGAATCAAGTGTTCAAGTGCTTTCATAAAGAATGAGCCCTGATCATTTCCCAACTCTCAGAAGAACACTCTACTGACTGTTTCTTTTCATGCTTTCAGAACAGTACAAAACAATTTTACTTTCCTTTAAAGGAGGCGGTTGAGAAGAGCATTATGTTTCTTTTAATCTGTCAGATGTATCCTTTTGTTTAGGTGACTGCTTCCAGACTGTCCAGCAGAAATCTGTGCATAGCAGTGACAAATTGATAAGAGCTTGGTTGTGGCTTTCCACATCGTTACATTTCTCCCGAGTGCATTCATCCGTCAGAATGTGTGATCTCCTCAAAAACTACCAGAGACTATCCATAATAATTAGTACCACTGCCCCTATGATAATGACGATACCAATAATAATAATAATAATAATAATAATAATAATGGCAGCTTTATTTCCCCCCCTAAGTATTTCTAATAAATATTGTTATACAAAAATGCATTCTAACCTGAATTCCAGGGGCCAAAAAACAGAAATCTATGACAAACAGCGAGAAATACTGCTGGAATGCCAACCAAAACCATGTTGAATTTATGTACGATGGCTATCCTTACTGTGGTAAAGGGTTTCGACCTCTGAGAAGGTGAGAGGGTAAAAAATACTGCCTGAGGTTTCTGATTATAGTGAAAAAAATCCCTCCAAACCTCTCATGGAAAGAATTGAAGTACTACAAGGTATTCTTACTTTCAAAACTGAGTGATGAGAATTAACCCCAAACGACTTTGCCTTGATAGCAAGCATGCGTGAACGCTACAAGGGAATTGTGATGTCTCAAGGAGGTTTACAAGTTCAACCCCAAGCCCACTTACAAAGTGAGCAGGCACTTGACAAAATACCCACATTTTTTTTGTAGACAGGAATGTTGTGCCACCGTCAAAATAAAAAAAAAAAAAATCAAGTAGGCTTTGCTTTAAAAAGATATCTAACTGTCGGTTGGTGTGAAACCTTGTGGAGGGGTTTTCAACTGTGTTTTCCGTGCCATTCTTAGGAGGAAGTTTGCACAACAGCCACATAAATATGGTCCATGAAGAACAACGTAAGTAAGATGCTTACTGTCAGTTTCAGCGGTTAGGCTTGTAGAACATTAGGAAGGTCAGACTACTTGGAAAGGAAGTCAAGTGTTCAGCTTGTAGCAAGTAGTAGCAGATATTCGATAGATGGCGCTCTTCCCCCTGATTTGAGCTCACCCCTGAGATGGCTCAGATTTCCAGATCTCCGGACATATGCAGGATCTCTTCCCTCCTCCCCCTTCAGTTTTCTATCTCCAATCACTCAACTATATTGAATTTGTTGATTCAGCCACAGGAAGCTAACAACTTAGGAATGCCTTAATATGCCACGTCTCTTAGGTCCCTACTCTTTTCCAAATGTGTTTACAATGACTGCTGTGTGACCCTGTTTCTTCTTTCTTTTTTAAAGTGAGAGGGTAGCTGGCCAACCGCCCTCTGCTTCTTCCTTTGCCTTGCCCATTCTGTTTGCTGCAACGGGCACATCTTATAAAGGAAAGAGCAATGGGAAACAGATGCAGTGCCATCCTGTGCCTCCCATGCTTAAGTGGCTGTTTTATGTTCCTTTGGAAACACATATCACTTTATGATGTGTCATTTCTCAGTAGTGCAGAGAAATCCTTACTTTTCTCATTTTCCTAGACAGTCAATGTCTTGGTTGGACCTAAACCCTAAAAGGTGATATTTACAAAGTTGAACATAGATATTTACCTCTTTGAATAACTTCAAGCAAATGTTTCTTATTCGGTGATCAGAAAGCTCTGGAGAAAATGAACAAATTGAGTAGATGAATGATATAATAATTTCTGAACTAACCTCAAAGAACAGGGAAATCTCTTGTGAATTCAGTAATAAGTTTTAATGATTTTATAATGCATTCATTACATTTTTATAAAAATTAAAACATTATGTGTAATATTCATTAACACAGTACCTCTAGGCTCTTTGCAGCAGTGTTTCACGCTCACAGGAATTCACAGTAGCCTTGAAACAATTCTGCCTGTCTTACCTCCACTGCTTGGGAGCCACTGCTCTGGATCATTGGATAATGGGGCATGGTGAAGATGGATTTAGTACTATCTCATGCTACACTCTCCTGTCTTTTGGGGATTTGTTTCATCTATGTAGTCTGTGCTGTGCTGAGTTTCTACTTGCTTGGGGTAGAAAAAAAAAATCTGTGGAATTTATACTGAACCATTTTGCTCATCCTGTTGTCCTCTTAGGTATACTGCATAGGGTCACAGAAGGAGAGCAAGTTTCTTGGGGTCAAATCTAGGTTGAGCTTCACGTTTGTTGGTGTTGGTTCTCCATGCCCCTAAGTCCCATAAGGGTATGGATGTCAGGTTTAACTAATAAAAGGATAGAATCTATAATAATAAAAGCATAATATTCTAATTAGACCAGACGACCTTCCAGACGAAGCCAGGGCTGTGAGGGAAGCCCGGTTCCCAGGTGCCAGAGGGAAGCTGGTGCTGGCAGCTGGGGGAAGAAAGGCCTACTCTTGCACAAATTTCATGCATCGGGCCTCTAGTATCATGATAAATGTGGATTTCATTATACAATATATATAATTTTTTGGCATAGCTTTGTGTCGTGCAATATTTGTGATACACATATCTGGCTAGACATTCCTTTAGAATTGCTTAGTTCTCCAACTACTGCTATGGTGACTATCACATGGGAAACACCTTAGCTGAAGAGAAATACCAGGCGATACAAGCAGAAATAGGAGTCTAAACGTAGAGCTCAGAGGTTCCAAAACTTTGTTGCACCTGCCATATATTTTTCAAGATTAAAATCCATGAGAAATCACTTTAAAATATTTAGCAAGGGGTAGTACCCAAGGTAACTTGCTCTAAAAATGTGTTATTAGACCTTCCATGGTGTCAGAAAACCATTTTATAAAATTTATTATTTGATTTTCTGTGATAAGCAGAAAACCTGAAAAACAGGGGCCGGTTGTATGTAGATTAGAACTGGGATTTGAAAGCCCTGAGGGTCAAAGAAAGTTCTAAAGATTGACAACTTTTATGGGCCACATCCTTGTTTATCAAACTTGGTCATTGAATGAGCAACACTGACTTCATTTGGAACCTTGTTATAAATGCAGAATCTTAGGCCCTACTCTGATCCTACTATTTCCAAATCTTCATTTAAAAAGATTCCCAAAGTGACAGGTATGGCATTAATATTAAGGAAAACCTAGATTGGATGTCCTCTGTCATAGCATCTCAGTTTTTGTTTATTTTTTTCATAGTACTCTATACTATTTCAATACTATTCAATTATGTCTCTATTCTTCATTTCAGATTCCAGAGAAATATGATCAGTTTATCTAGTTACTATAAATTTGCTGTGTAAAGCCTTCTGTATCAGGTCTTTCCATGAGTCATTTTTAGGTTTGCAGGGACAGCCTTGAGTCAGGAACTCTTTAGTGCTCCAAGAAGTGACCACTCATTTAAAACAAAAAATAAAGGATAGGTGTATATTTAACTTCATACATGTATTAGTTATCTATTATTTGTGTAATTAATAAGCCAACAAACTGGCAAATTTTGTTTTCAAAATATGTTCCAATTTTGTGTAACTTGTTGAATTTATTGTGGTAAAATATTTTATATTATTTGCTACTAGAGGCCCAATGCACGAAATCCATGCATAGATAGGGTCCCTAGGCCTGGCCAGTGATCAGGGCCAATCTGTGGGGCAACCAGCAGGGCAATGGGGGAGGAGGGTCCACTGACACTTTCCTTGACCAGCCTGGCACTGCCGCCTCACTGGCCCCGCCCCCTCACCGCCACTGCCGGTATCCTCTCTTTGTGGGGTGACCGGCGGGGTGATTGGGGGGGGCCCACTGGCTGGCCTGGGGCCTGCTGGCTTGGGGAAGCTCCTGCATTGAGCATCTCCCCCCTGGTTGTCAGTGTGCATAATAGTGACCAGTCGTTCCATCCATCTTTCTGCTGTTTGATCAATTTGCATATTAGGCTTTTATTATATAGGATTATCTTTATAATACCCATAGGATTTCTAGAAATAGACTCTTCTATTATCATTATTTTTGAAGTACAGTTATGCTCTAATAAACTTAACCCTAAGTTCAAATACCATCTTTATTGGCTGCTGAGTGCTTTAGATGTAATATTGAGGCTCGATGTCCTCATGTGTCATGTGATATATAATAGCTAGATGTCAGGATAATTGAAATTATCAAATAGTGTAAAACTATATTGTAATGGCTTATCTATATTTATAAACCTCTATTGGATTTTAGACTCAGTGGTGTGCAGATTCTAAAATGGCCCTCAATTTTTTGTGTCTCCTGGTAGTTTCATCTTATATAATTCTCTCCCTTTGAATGTTGGCAAGACTCATGACTTGCTTCTATCCAATATGGCAGAGGGGGTGGCTGTCACTTTTGTGATTAGGCTCAATAAAATTATGGCTTTTGTCTTGCCAGCAGTATTTCTCTCACTGGGTTGGATGAAATAAGCTGCAATATTGTGAGTTTCCTTATGGAGTCACCTATGTGACAATGAACTGTGAGTGGACACTGTCGATAGCCAACAAGAAACTAAAGCCATCAGTCCAACAGCCTGTGTGAGGGACTGAATTCTGTCAATATCCAGGTCAGCATTAGAGCATAGCTGTGGACCTTTGCCATGGAAGCATTGAGTAGAGACTACAACCAGGACTTAGCATCTGCTTTCAGATGATACCCTGAAGCAGAGCAAAGCCATGGCCACACCTCTTACCCACACCAACTAGGATAAAACTGTGTTGTTTTAATTGGCTGTTTGTGGAATTATTGTGACATAAAAATAGGTAAGTAATACACATTTTGAGAAACCAGAGACCTTACGTAGAGCCAATATCTGGATAAATGTTGACTTTCAATATTTATTGAATAAATAAATGAAACAGGTACACACTTTCTCTCTGCCATCTTCTCTCATCTGTGCAAATCACATTTACAAATCATGTGAAGAGGGGCCTGAATAAAGGAAATAAACTTAAAAGAGGCCCATGTTTTTCAACTTCTTGACTAAGCAGATGGATTCATTACTTCAAATAAATAAAATGTCAGTTTTATGGGTCAAGTGATATGTCAAAGGATATGTCAGGATTGAGTTCTTCTGTTTAAAAAGATAATTTTTAGGAGGTGACTAGCATTGGCATGAAGGAGAGGATGCCACACTGTCCATGGGAGCTGGCACTTTGTGGTAATTAGAACAAAGTTTTTTGAAAGCCTTCACTCCAGTGCTTTGCGAAGCTGATAGGTATATGTTAATTTCAGGGCAGCTGAAAATGCCTCAGAGAATTATGATGGCCAAGGGGAGGTCAGGAATGTATCAGTGTTTACACCTTGAGCAGCAGAGAGAGAAATTTCAGTCTGGAAATTAGACTTGTTGTAGGCATGTGGGTAATTAGCACTCAGCCACAAGGCAAGTAAAGGGAGAAAAAGTGACAATTAAAATCAGCCCTATGGTAACTTCTTAATAGGTTCTTGATGGCAAGAGATTTTAAAAGATTTCCTTTGGATTCCCTACACCTATAACTAGCATTCATTGAGCGCCAACCTGTGCTAGCTTTTTATACATCTCGTGAACCCTCACAAGTATTAGGTGAGTTAGGTATTATATTCCTATTTTTTAAATGAGGAAACTGAAGTTTATTCATCCAAGAAGTTTAATGATTGGCCAAAGATTACAGAGTGCCTCATCAAAAATAAAAACTTTGCATCTGTGACATGCCTTATGTTCAAGAGGTGCAACGACAAGCTATAGACTTAGAGAAATATATACAAAGCACATATTAAACATATTTAGAATATATATAAAATGAAAAACTCATCAGTAAAAGTACAACTCAATTATAATATAGGCAAATGCATGCACAGACATCCATCAAAGAGGATAGACAGATGGGAAATAAATACTCATTAGGAAAATACAAATTAACTATAATTAGATACTACTATGCACATATCAGAATTGATAAAATAAAAATTTTTGATAATACCAAATGCTGGCAAGGGTGTGGAAGTATTGGTTCATTCATACATTGCTGATGATAATGTAAAATGGTACAACTACTTGAGAAAATAGTTTGGAAATTAATTTTAAAAATAATCTTACAGTATGACACAGAAATTGCACTGGGGCATTTATTTCATAGAAACTAAGACTTATTTTCATGCAAGAACTTACACATGAATATATACAGCAACTTTATTCAAAATAGCCCTAAATTGGAAAATACTCAAATGTCCTTCAATAAGTGAATGGGTAAACATCGATTGGAACATCCATACTGTCATACTGTGAACTACCACTCAGCAATATTAAACACCAAACTTTGATACACACAACTAATCCTATGGAAATTATGCTGAATTTTTTAAAAACATTCCTATTTCAAAATGATATGTACTGAATTATTTTATTTTTAAAACATTCATTATAATCTAACTATAATGATGAAGACAATACTAGTGGTGGCAGGAGGTTTGAGTAAAGAGCTGGAGATCAGTGTGTCTAAAAGGGGTAGACCGAGTGAATTCTGCAGTGACAGTACAGTTGGATAAAATTGTGGTAGTTGTTATAGAAGGCTACTCAGATATTAAAATTTTATAGAGCTATACAAAGACATAAACAAACACAAATGAGTTTATGTATAATTGATGGATCTTGAATAAGCTATGAATTTTACAAATACCAAATGTTAGCTTTTGATACTGTCGTATAAATTGTTGATATTCGGGGGTAGGGCTGGGACAAGTGTACACAGGACTGCATTGCACATTTCTTTTCAACCTCCTATGAATCTATACTTATTTTAAAATGAAAAATTTTTACAAAATAATTTTATCTTTCTTTATAGAAACATTTAAAAACCCCCAAATTCAGAGTATATAAGTTCCTTCAAGGAAATATTAATTGTAATTGTGAATCAATGGATAACTTGTCTCTGCTTCTTCTCTCTGACCTGGTGAAGGCTGAATTATGACCTTCAGTCCCCTACCCAGACCTGTAAGAATGGAAGTAGATTTTTGGCTTAAAGCACATCAGTTTAATACTCTTGGGAATTTGAAATTGTGTCACAGAATTTCCATTTGGCTCCTGTCAGGCAAATCTGTGGTCCTGGAGCTCTGGGCCATGGCTGATCTTGGCACATCCAAGCAGTGACAGTCTGTGGTAATATTCCAACAGTTACCAATGGTCATTAATTGGCTGTCACACTTTTTCTGGGATTGGTATATGCCCCTTAGGGAATAAGGTAATATGTTTTTGTTTTGCATTACTTGACATAGAAAGGTTTTAAAGCACTTTTTTGGGCAGAGTTAATCATAGTTATATTTTCCTGAATTGCATAAATTTTTTTCTTACTGTTATAGCTTTTAAGAGTTTTGACACACCATGCATTTTAATACCTAACATATTCTGGAGAGGAAATAAACTCAATACTCATGTGTATCCCAGTGGGGTTGTTGGTCATATCAATATTAGGAAGAGGGTAAATGTTTTAAAAATGAACATGCTTTTTAGTTCAGCATTGGATTCTAGAGAATTTGCTAAGGAAATGCAATGAAAGATTTAGTTTGAAGTATATGTTTTTTTTTGGTAGCACTGTTTCTAAATAGAAAACAAGCTAAATAACCAACTTTAGGCTATTGGATTATATACCAAGCAGTGTAATAAACTCAAGAGATAATATTTATGTGGCTTTTTTAAAATATATTTTATTGGATTTTTACAGAGAGGAAGGGAGAAGGATAGAGAGTTAGAAACATCGATGAGCAAGAAACATCGATCAGCCGCCTCCTGCACACCCCCTACTGGGGATGTGCCCGCAACCAAGGTACATGCCCTTGACCGGAATCGAACCTGGGACCCTCCGGTCTGCAGGCCGATGCTCCATCCACTGAGCCAAACCAGTCAGGGCTATGTGGCATTTTTTAAAATGTACATTATATCTGTCTGAATGAAAGCCTGCAGTGTAGATTAAACACACATGCTTTGACATCAGTAAGACTTGGATTCAATAATTGGTTCTGTGTTTTATTCATATTAAACTACTTAATTATACTTTCACCATCCTATATTATTTTTCCTGACTGTTCATATGGTGTGTATCATTGACATAGTGGCTCCAAATAACACATATCTTATTACCTTACTAGAGGCCTGATGCACAAAATTTGTGCAAGAGTAGGCCTTCCTTCCCCCAGCTGCCAGCACTGGCTTCTCTCTGGCACCCAGGACACACACTTCCCTCCTTCCCTCGCAACCCTGGCTTCATCCAGAAGGTCGTCTGGAAGGACTTCTGGTCTAATTAGCCTATTACACTTTTATTATTATAGATAGTTTCATGTGCAGCTTAGCTGACTCTTTGTGCAGTGTCTCACAAGGTTGTGAATTCACCTGAGGATTGAGGTCTTCTTTTAAGGTCATTTTTAGCTGGCAGAATTCAGTTGAGGCCCACCACAACTGGAGGATACCCATCAATCCCTGACATGTGAGCCTCTCTACTACATGCCATTTTGCTTCTCCAAGGCCAACAAGAGTGTCTTAGTTGTATACGTTGGGCTCACCCAGAATAATCTACCTTGACTAACTCAAAATCAACTGATTTGGAGTGCTGGTTATGTCTGCAGAACCCCCCTACCTTTGCCATTGAAAGTACCCTAATCACAGGAGTAAAATACTATCATATTTCTTCTCACACTCAAAGGAAGGGGTTATAAAGACAGTATGAGGCATTGGGAATCATCTCAAAAGTCTGCCTACCAAACACGCTAATGCTAAATGTGTTTATTTCTAAAACTGAATAATCCACCTACTTAACTGAAATTATATAACAATCCTATATAATAAAAGAGAAACATGTAAACTGACCATCCCTCTGCTATGCTCACCAGCCAATCAGGAGTGAGTATGCAAATCAACCCAACAAAGATGGAAGGTTAATTTGCATACACAGGCGCCGAGTGGCCTGGGTCCCAGGAACATCCTTGGGACCCAGGCTGCTCCTAGCCTGTAGGCCTGCGTGTAGGCCCTGAGCAGCCAGGGTCCCAGAATGCCCCCGGCCACTCCGGGCCTACGGGCGCAGGCACCAAGTGGATGTTCCCGCCCCGTGGCCACTTGTGTGTGAGCCAAGCGGTGGCCTGGGTCCATGCCCCCCAGCCCGGTGCCCACAATGCATGGGGTTGGCTGCCAGCCTTGGGGGCATGCTCCCCCACCCCAGGTGGCGGGGACACACCCCTAGCCCAGTGGACACAACGCAGGGGGTCCTCTGTGCATGAGCTGCAGAGGAAACACCTTTTCTTTTTCTTTTTTTTTTATATATTTTATAGAATTTTTTTACAGAGAAGAGGGGAGAGGGATAGACAGTCGGAAACATCGATGAGAGAGAAACATCGATCAGCTGCCTCCTGCACACTCCCCACTGGGGATGTGCCCCCAACCAAGGTACATGCCCTTAACAGGAATCAAACCTGGGACCCTTCAGCCTGCTAACTGATGCTCTATCCACTGAGCCAAACAAGTTCGAGTGTAAACACCTTTTCTGACAACTCATTGGCTAAGCACCCTGTTTGACGCCACTTGCAGTGTTCTTGGCAACTTGGGTTATAAGAATACAAGAATGTGATGTAGGGTTTTTCCACCACACTCCTGGAGGAAAAAACAAAGGCCCACTGCTGGAGGGCGAAGAAATGTCATATCCTGCCCTAGCTGGTTTGGCTCAGTGGATAGAGCCTTGGCCTGCCAATCGCAGGGTCTGGGTTCGATTATGATCAAGGGCTAGTACCTAGGTTGCAGGCTCCTCCCTGGCCGGGGCCCAGGTCAGGGCTCATGCAGAAGGCAACCAATCAAAGTGTCCCTCTCACATTGATGTTTCTGTCTTTCCTTTTCTCTTCCACACTCTCTAAAAATCAATGGAAACATATCCTCAGGTGAGGATAAAAAAAGAAAGAAAGAAAGAGAGAGAGAGAGAGAGAGAGAGAGAGAGAGAGAGAGAGAGAAAGAAAGAAAGAAAGAAAGAAAGAAAGAAAGAAAGAAAGAAAGAAAGAAAGAAAGAAAGAAAGAAAGGTCACATCCTATGAAAGATACACCTTGAAAATGCCTAAAGAAAGTTGTCATTTTTTCACGGTGACGGGACTGGAGTCCGTGTTAATGAAAACACCTTGGTGGCTGCAGTGACTGGCAGTGGCTGCAGCAGCAGGATGATGGGGCTGGTGCTTTCCTCTGATCAGTCCGGTCACCTCCCACAAACGGAGGCCAGACTACAGCTTAGGCCCACTCCCCAAGGGGAGCAGGGAGCGGGCCTAAGCTGTCAGTAGGACATCCCCTGAGGGCTCCCAGTCTGTGAGAGTGGGCAGGCTGGGCTGAGAGAACCACTCCCCCCACAGTGTACAAATTTCATGCACCAGGCCCCTAGTTAGATAAGATAAAAATCTGAACTGCAAAACTCATGTCAAAATTATGATATTTGTGTTATGGTTGTTATAATTAACTAGGGGCCCGGTGCACAAAATTCGTGCACTGGGTGGGGGGGGGTGTCCCTCAGCCCAGCCTGCCCCCTCTCACATACTGGGAGCCCTCAGGCGTTGACCCCCATCACCCTCCAATCGCAGGATTTGCCCCTTGCCCAGGCCTGACGCCTCTGTCAGAGGCGTCAGGCCTGGGCAGGGGACCCTCATTTCCCCCCATCACTGGTTCTGCCCCTAGCCCAGGCCTGATGGCTCGGCCAGAGGCGTAGACCCCCATCACCCTCCGATCGCCTGATCGGCCCCTTGCCCAGGCCTGACGCCTCCGCCAGAGGTGTCAGGCTTGGACAGGGGACCCCCATCTCCCCCCTATCACTGGCTCTGGCCCCCGCCCAGGCCTGAGGCCTCTGGCCCAGGAATCATGCCTGGGCAGGGGACCCCCATCTCCCTCTGATCGCTTGCTCCACCCCCCGCCCAAGCCTGACGCCTCTGACCCAGGCTTCAGGCCTGGGCAAGGGGACCATCATAGCCCTCCAATCCCCAGCTCCGCCCCCCGCCCAGGCCTGATGCCTTGGCCAGAGGAGTTGACCCTCATCACCCTCCGATCACCAATCACCAGATCGGCCCCTTGACCAGGCCTGAGGCCTCCGGCAGAGGCGTCAGGCCTGGGCAGGGGACCCCCAGCTCCCCGCGGTTGCAGGCTTCGCCCCTGCCCCTGCAGGACGCCTCTGGCTAAGGCATCCAGCTCGGGCAGCGGGGACCCTCAGCTGCAGCGGCCCCACGATCGTGGGCTTCGCTTTAGGCCCAGGCAAGGGACCCCTACCTCCTGGGACTGCCAGCTTCGACCGTGCCCAGCTCCCATCTCTGGCTCCACCCCTACTTCCTGCTATCACTGGCCAGGGCGGAAAAGGCACCTGATTCTCCGATCATGGCTGGGGGGCAGCTCTTAGCTCCTCCCTGGGTTTCCGATCACTGTCAGTGGCAGGCGGCTTCTTCCTGCTTTCCCTTTCGCCTCCCTGCATTGTGCCTACATATGCAAATTAACCGCCATCTTGTTGGCAGTTAACTGCCAATCCTAGTTGGCAGTTAACTGCCAATCTTAGTTGACAGTTAATTTGCATATAGCCCTGATTAGCCACTGAAAAGGGTAGCGCTGTACGCCAATTACCATTTTTCTCTTTTATTAGTGTAGATAGTATTAGTCATATCAGTGTTGAAAAAAAGAACTTACAAAATATATAAGGCAACATATCCAAATTCTACAATAACTATCTCTCCTTGGAGTGGGATCATGGATAATAATTATTTTCTGCTCATTTCTGTTGTTGTATTAATATTATTAGAGTCTTTTGTATTTTGTGCAATAATTTAATATGTGTACTTGCAAGGCATTTAATATGTTCCAGGTCACTGTCATAAGTTCTTTTCATAAATTAACTCATTTAGTTGTCATAAAATCCTATGAGTTAGGTTCTATTAATAGCCTTAGTTTACAGTTGAAGAAACTGAGGCCAAGAGAGGTTAAATAATATGCTCAAGGTCACCTTGATATTAAGTCTCACAATCAAAGCAGTAATTTATGCAACTGGCTTTTGGTGCTTTGCTTTTTTGCCTTCCTGTCAACATTCACTGTTTCAGTAGTAATAGAAACAGTATGATTTACATCTATATATATAAAAGGCTAATATGCAAAGTGTCCCTACAGAAGTTTGACCCGGAGACCAGGATTTCTATTGCTTGCTATGATGTGCGCTGACCACCAGGGGGTGGCAGGGAATGAAGGAAGGCCCTGGCCGGCAGCCAGAAGGCCTCAATTGGCCCTGATTGCCTGCCAGGTCTAGGGACCCTATCTGTGCACAAATTTCATGCACCTGGCCTCTAGTTATTTATATAAGAGACAAAGCTAGAACAAAACAAGGGCAACTAGAGTTTATTAACAATCAGAGAGCAAAAGAAACTGAGCTGGAGTTCCCGGAATCTTCCTCCAGCCCCACTTTTTTTTTTTTTTTTTTAATATAGTCTTTTAAAGTAAAGCTTCAAACATTTGGTGAGCCACTGCAGTGGACTGGGGACCTGCTGGAGACTGAACACATCTCAGTCGGAGAGGAGAGCTATTCCTGGGAGAAAAGGCTTCATCTTTGTTCTGAGTTAGTTTGTCTCCTCTCCAAAGGCTGTCCTCTTCTTTTCTGCATTTTTTTTCTCTCCTTTGCAAGACCATTTTGCACAGAACTCCCACATCGATGCGTTTCAGATAAAAAAGAAGCCTGTTCCCCTAGCAAATGGCTCCCACCCAAGCAGACAGGGAATGGTCCAACTTGTTTGACTTCCTGCCACATTTTCTAGCCTAGGTGGTTTTTGGAAGATGTCTGACTCAGGCAGCACCTGCTGGCACATATTAGGACTCCTGCAATGAGGCATGATTTACTCGCATCCCTTTTTGTGCATATTTAATGTGTTAAGTAGCAAAACAGCTTTGGTGCTCTCCTCTAAACTGTGGCTCAGACAGAATCCCTTCACAGCAGCTGCTCCTGGTTTGCTCATCCTTAGTCACTCCTGTCAGAGAGAGCCCTGCTTTCTCCTACAATTACGTGTTTTTTTTCAACTGCTCCCTGCATTGTTTGCTTCCCGACCTTTCTTTTGTCCTTTGCAAGTACACATATTAAAATAAAAATACCAAGGCCAAACGCCTCATTCTTGTTCCCCCAGAGCGTGCTCTGATTTAGGATTTTGTTGGATTGGGTTTGAATGGTGGGTGGGTGTTAGAGTGGGTGGAGGCAGAGAAAAAGGAGGGGAGGGGCGGGAAAGGAGCAGAAAGGGTTCTCATTTTTCTTTTCTTTTTCTGCTTCTGTCTGTACCGTGGCATATTCACAAAAGCAGAGTAGTATTCATGACTTTGTTCATTTGTTCACTCATTCACCGATATTTACTGTGGTAGGCAGGGGAGCTAAAACATGTGCAAATGATGGGGGAAAACAAAACTAAAAACCAACAACAACAACAACAACAAAAAGAATAGGCACCAGAGTTAGAATCAGAAGACCTTGGTTCTCCCTGGCACTTACACTTTGTATTGAGAAAATTGGCAAGTTGTTGAACATTTAAGAAATATATCCTGATGGTCTGCTACCTGTCAGTCCCTGGCCAATTGCTGGGGACATAGTAATGAACCGTACAGAGATAATCTCAGTCTTCAGGGAGATTTTGATCCAGGGAGGTATTTTGTCTCTTTGATCTTTACTCAGATCAGTACAGTTTGAGCTTATACCTTTCTTTTTCTCCTAAACCCTTTATTATAGTTATTTCTACTCTGTGGGCTCTATTCCAGGGCAGACCTGCTCATGCCGACCGCCCCCCTGCAAAGAACGCCATTCACTGAAACCCCGTACTCTCATCCTGATGACCTATATTTATCCCACTACACCAAAGTCCACAGAGCAAGAAGGGTTTAGAATAAAGCAGTCTGGTGCCCCCGCATTGTGGAATATACAACTCCTTAACACCTGCTTTACCTTTATTGTCAATCAAGAGCATAGCATATTTCAAATTATTAGACTTTTAAAGACTGTAAAAATTGAAGTAGAAAATGTATAGGCAGGCACAGGGAAAGTGATGTAGTCTAGGCTGCTACCATGAAAGTCATTTATATGTGCCTTGGGTCAAAGAGTGTTTGATTTGTGAGGAAACATTTGAAGTCATTTGTGTCCACCTTTCATTCAACCCCATAAACTGAAACAGTCTGCTGATAAGTAATAATGGAAGGGATAAGTAATAATGTGCTGATGATAAAGAACAAAAGTGGCTTTAATTTATTGAGCACTTACTATATTGTTGTGTTAAAATGTTCTGTGCAGAATTATGTCATTGAATTGCATTGCGATTCTGTGAGTAATGACGAAATCTCCACGTTACAGATGAGAAAATTGAGAATCACAATGGTTCTGTGCATGTCTAACAGGGAGAGTGGCTACGTGGTCCAGTGAGCTTTCAAACCTATGTGTCTTCTTTATTTCCTCTAAAAATATAAAAACACAGTTCCAGTGGTGACCTAGGTTTCTGCCTTCCTTCTTTGTCAGTGTGTCTGTTCCCTATTCCATGGAGTTCATAGACTATTCCTCATTTGCCCAAAATGTTTTGTTGCTTTTATGCGTGGCCATCAATTTTCTAAGAGTCATTTTTTAAAAAGTTATGAGTCTCTTTCTGTAGTAGTGTAGGGTGTTTCAAATAAAAGGAAAGGTAGAAGTAGAAATTGTAATTCTATACTTCTCTATATTTGGTCTAGAACAGGTTAAGAACCATCAGGGCATTCCTAGTATCAGTGGCTTAAACAGGTGATGTTTTATTTATGTTTCAAATAAAAAAAGTCTAGTGGTGGTCTCTCTGATGCTGAGATGAGGTTTGCCTGCTTAACCATCACTCCATGTTTTCAAGAGGTACACTAGAGCTCTGGCCATTGTTTCCACTTCATGTCAGTAGAGGTGAGACAATGGGGTGAGCTCGGACTCTTTAAAAAACTTCCCCAGGGTCAATTATGAGTTTTGTTTCCATTTCCTTGCTAGCCATATGTATAAAGCTGTGCAGGAAATGTAGGCTTAAACTGAACATTCTATATGCTTTCTGTCTTCCAATGTGGGCTGCTGTTAATAAGGAAGAAAGAGGTGGGGGGGGGAGGAGAGAAGAGGAGGGAATGAATATTTTAGCTTAAATGTTTAAAGAATTTTCAAAGCTAGCTGTGGACAGTGTCTGAGACATTAAGAGTGGTTTTAAAAATATATTTAATGTTTAGGAATTCATGGTTTGCCTTAAATGTTTCTTGGATTTGGCAGTGGGGTTTTATGGAGGAATCGGAGATAAAGTAAGAGGGAGACAACCAGGCAGCACTTTCCTGGACCCTAACTTACATAAGGAAGGGGACTTGCATTGACTGAGATCCCTACATATAGCTGAGATAAGTTTGATTTCCCTTGGGGGGAAAAGAGAGACGCTGTTGCAAAATAAATAATAATGGAAATCATTTGTATATAACTGCTTTTTCTTTTTTGAGTCAAAAGTGACTTGCCAAACAAATCCATAACAGGTGGTAGGCTAAAGCACCCAAGTCCCTGGATTTCCAATTTAGTACTCTTTCTACTACATTTCATTAGAATTAACCCGAAGGATTCATATACACGTCCCCCACCTTTGAAATGTGTGTTCTTTTGCTAGCTCATGCTCTGTGGTCCTAATTGATTTATTGATTTATTCAATAAAGCAGATGCTGCACATAATGAGCAGTAACTATGCACTCAGATGAAATCAGCACCATTAAAGGAGAAACCTTGCTCTAATTTAATACATTATAAATATGCCCAAGTACTGAAAATTACTCTTGTATTAATAAACTTTGTGCCCTAACTGGTTTGGCTCAGCGTCAGCCTGAGGACTGAAGGGTCACAGGTTCCATTCCGGTCAAGGGCATGTACCTTGGTTGCAGGCACATCCCCAGTAGGGGGCGAGCAGGAGGCAGCTGATCTATGTTTCTAACTCTCTATCCCTCTCCCTTCTTCTCTGTAAAACATCAATAAGATACATTAAAAAATAAAAATAAATTTTGTGAGGCATATGAAAAGGGAAAAATACCCTCACTCTATTACCTTTAAGGTTATTTGTATGAGGCTATTTTTACACAAAGCTTTTTAGGGCAATTTTGGTGATGCTTCCAGTGTTTAGATATCCAGATAAATTACTTTATGTGTATTATTACCTTCATTTTTACAATAAGAAAACTTATTTTTAAAACAATTTGTTAACGGTCACACACTTTGTTGCCAGAAAGCAGTGGGTTCAGGAAAGATGACTACTGATGTCGATAAACTCATCCTCACTCTGGACACACACAGTGGTCATGTTTTTTGGTGTCACACATGGTCTTCTCTGCTGGTATACTCTGGTCTGCCATGCCATTTTCAGAAATACACACATATGTTTGTGCCCACCCAGGAAAACACTGGAGATTTCCATTCCTCCCTTCTTCCAGGGGTCAATGGCCTCCTTGTCTTGGAGTATGTGGCTACCCTTCCCAGATCAGCCTCTGCAGTGGGGTGGTCCCCCCACCCCAGGGCTCACAGCTGCCCAATTGGGGTTCGTCTCTCTCAACTATGCTCATGGTTTAAAACTTATCATGCCTGAGTTCAATCTAGTCTAAATAAAGAGAGAGGCATCATGGTGAACTCATGGTTTTCCCTGAATGAAATTAAAGACATCTTAGCGTGTTTGGGTGGTGTTTTTAACACAGTAGGACAAGAGAACAGCCCTCAGTGATTAAACTTTTATCCAGGGTAAGATTTATTTGAAACTACCTCTTAATTCTAGAAAAAATTCTCCACCTGAGTCAACTATTTTTTTTTTTTTTTCCAAGTAGGTCAGGCCTACTCTCGTTGTTTGGGCATTAAGTGTAGTTCCCTGACCACTTGTAGTAGAACTACCATATTCCCAATATGGAGACTGAATAGTCCATATGATTATGATGTACAGTCAAGATGGGAAGCCACTGCCTGGCCCTGCTTGAAGGATCTTTTTATTTTGCACAAGTATGTTTTATTTCAGTTCTTGAGTAAGGCAAGCAGGTTGATATTGTGTACCACACATTCTGCCTGTGTGTCTATAGACAGGTATAAAGGTGATTTGTAGTCCTTGCAGTTTGGCTTTAAATCTGGAAATAAAGGTGCTACATGAATGTAGTGTAGCTGCAGTAATACTGTATATGAGGTTTCAAGAAAAATTTTGGTCCCTGAGCAGGTGGTTTCTACTTTTGTTACCTTGAGAAGTTAGTCAACAACATTTTGAGGGTTTATTGTATGGAGGAACAAAACAGAAATAAAATGCTCTGTTCCATTAAAGACTAGTTTACCATCAGCAGCTGGAGGGCTCAAGAAAAAACCCACACACATAATACAATGACATAAAAAAAAAGTTTTGATTATAACGGAAGCAGGCAAACTAAGTACACTTGTAGATGGGACAGGCAGGTAATGCATGCGCATGCGTGCATGAATATTTGGGCATGTTTGCTAAGTGCAGTTATTTACTATTTCTCGTAAGGCTTCCATTTCCTCTGAAGGCCAAACACTTTCAGTTCAGAGATTTAATCATCCTTATCTAAGTCATCTTTGATTCAAAACTAAACTGGCTTAACTGTCAATACCTGACAATTTTCTCTCTTACAAAGAATCAAATATTTTAGTAATGTGTAAATGTTCCCATCGATTTTTGGATTCCCCAAGTACAAAAATCACAAAAACAATTACAATATTTTGCAAAATGTTTGTCCTTCCACTATGTAAAAATATTTGAGCAAAAGAAAATGATTAAAACTATCGATTAGTGTTTCTTTCTTAAAATTTATTACTTTACCTCGTAAATTATTTTTCCAAAGAGAAAGAGGTAATGAAAACAGATTAAATGCTGTTTCTTTAAAAATTGGTTTTTGCTTTATTTTTTAAAAAGTAGGCATTTTGTCTAATGTCAAACAACTCTATTGTCTACCTTAGATTTTAGTTTCTATTTATATCTAGACAATTTTAGGTTATGGTCTGGGAGAATAAAGAAGTATGTGAATTGTGTTACATTTGTGGAGATCCTAAAAGTATTATTTTTTATTGCTCTCATAATAAATTACCACAGGTGTGGTAGATTAAACAATACAAGTTAATTATCTTCTAGCTCTGTAGTTCAGAAGTCTGACATGGGTCTTAGTGGGCTAAAATCAAGATCCCAACAGGGCTACATTCTTTTCCAGAGGCTTTAGTGGAGGACATTTATTTGACTTTTCTGGCTCTGCGAGGTCTCCCTCATTCTTTGGCTCATAGCAACCTTCCTCTTGCCTCAAAGGCAGCCAGAATCAGTTAAACCCTTTGTGTGCTTCCATCTCTCTGAATGTTTGCAGCCAGAAATGGTCTCTTCTTTTAAGGTCTTATGTAATTAAATTGGACCCACCTAAATATTACAGTATAATCTCTTCATGTCAGAGTGTTCAACCTTGATTTTATCTGCAAAGTCTCTTTAGCCTTAGAAGGCAATATATTCACAGGGTCGGTGAGAATTAGTCTGTGGACATCTCTGGGTTCCATTATTCTGCCTACCACGGGGGGTAAGTCTTAGGAGAAAAGGAAATAGAGACAAAACTGCAGAAATTTTCATTTCTTTATTAAACAAGTATATAAACCAGAAGTTTCTCTTAGAAGACAATGTTAAATGGATGCTGTGGATGTAGGGAAGAATTTTTGCAGGTTCAATACATCTTCAAGACACTCTCTGATAGACTTCAGGCACAGGATTCTTGCATTTTGTTTTCCTTTAACACAATAAGCTATGAGTTATCGATTATAGTTCAGAAATGTTACACAACAGTCACGATAAGATTTTTCCATTGGGACATTGGTCCAGTTTTCCATGATAATCCAAAAAGTAGGCAAGAAAGATATACAGATGTCAATATGAAAAGATGCTCCACATCATATAATGTAAGGCGGATGCAAATTATAAGAAATGAGATAGTACTAGACACTTATTAGAATGGTCAACATTTGGAACAGTGGCGACACCAACAAAAGTGCCTATCCTCTCTTGCTGAGGTGGTTTTAGGTAATAGAACTGCTTAGATTACTTGTGGACAGAGTAAGGTGAAATTAGTTCCATAGCAAATATCTCCGGCTGTATATGAATCAACACCATGGGTATTACGGAGACTCAAATACATGAAATTAGCTAACAAGTTACTTGGACGAAACAGGTTGATGTCTCTTCAGGTACATGCTTGATTTACTTGATACCAAGTGGTTTGGTTCATGGGGGCCCTGGATAAGGAGCATAGATACTTCAGTCTCTTGTACACCTGATCCTCACCATTGTAGTCTACCCAGTGCACGGTGTTCTCTCAAGGGCTTTAAATACCTGTTCACAACCATCCACAGTGCATCAGATGTTGTTTCTCACTAGGAGAAACAGAAACAAGGTGGACAAGATAAACAGAAAAAAACATTTCCATGAGCCTGATATCAAAACCTATGAATTTTACAATGAAATAAGAACAAGTTAACCCTGATCACGACTGAGAATAGCACTAATAATACATTTCTGGTCAATTGCTCATATATAAGAGGATTGTGGACGAAAGGGGCCACACGCTGACCTGACAAGCTCAGGGAAGGCCTGTGTGGCAGCCTAGCAGACTCAGAGACCTAAAATAACCACAAAGGATGGTCTGAAATTAAACTTTGACTAAAAGCAGTTATGGTGGGCAGTTATGTCCTAGGCCGGTATCTTCACTGACAAGATCAACTTTGATCCTTACTGAGCCCATTTGCCTTTTTGCCTCTAAGATAACATTCCTTTGAAATGTCTGGGTAACTTGTAACTTCCCTTTTTCTGGAGCCCCTGGGGCACAACCAAATGTTCTGGGCGCCAGGACAGATACTACAAATTCCTTCATTATCATGTTAATTGATCCTGCCTACTACGCCAATTAATGTTAATGTAAAAAAACATTGAAACCTGTAAAGAATTTTTGTGAGTTTATTTGAGCCAAACTGTCGACATATGCCGGGAAGCAGAACCTCAATGAATTGAGATAGTGCTCCGGAGAATGGCAGGGTTACATCCGTATTTATACATGAAATTCATTGGTGACAGATTTAAGGAGGTGGGATTAAGCGAAGCGGGGAAACCTCTGTGATAGGATAAAAAGTAAAATGATGGACACTTACTTAGGTGGGTGCAGGATCAATTAACATGATAATGAAGGAATTTGTAGTATCTGTCCTGGCGCCCAGAACATTTGGTTGTGCCCCAGGGGCTCCAGAAAAAGGGAAGTTACAAGTTACCCAGACATTTCAAAGGAATGTTATCTTAGAGGCAAAAAGGCAAATGGGCTCAGTAAGGATCAAAGTTGATCTTGTCAGTGAAGATACCGGCCTAGGACATAACTGCCCACCATAACTGCTTTTAGTCAAAGTTTAATTTCAGACCATCCTTTGTGGTTATTTTAGGTCTCTGAGTCTGCTAGGCTGCCACACAGGCCTTCCCTGAGCTTGTCAGGTCAGCGTGTGGCCCCTTTCGTCCACAGGATCATGAAAGGGAGAAGTAGCAAAAGTAATGAAAAAGAACATCATTAAACTGAGGTGGCTCTGCTGCTTTGGTTGTCTACATAAAACTTGAAATCTAAGCCAAAATCAATTGTAAATGCATTCATATTTATTTGATAAAAGGGGAGGGTTGGGGGGTGAGGGTAAGTGATCAACCAAAGGACTTGTACACATGCATATAAGCATAACCAGTGGGCACAGACATTTAGGGGGGTGAGGGCATGTGCCTGGGGGTGGAGAAAGCCGGGGGGAGGTCAATAGGGGAAAAAGGAGACATATGTACTACTATTTGTAATATTTTAAATAATAAAAAAAGAACAGCCAATCAACAAACACCCAACAAGACATTCCTAAAATAAGGCCACTGCTTAAGCTATAGTCAAATAATTTTCTTGCTTTGATTATGCATCTACTCTATAAAAGCCTTTTGTTTGTCTTCAAAGTGCTCCTAACCAGTTTCAATGTTTATTCAAATAAATTTAAATTTTTATCTGTTAACATAGATCAGTTCAAAATTATACTTTTTCTTCCTAAGACATACTTGAAGGCTAAAATTTCAAACTAAATACTTGGAAGGACATAATACGGGGAAGTATTTATACCATTAATCTTCTATAGTTTTTCTCTGTAAGATTGACTGCAATGAACCATTCCACAGTTTAGGTCAGCTGCTCTGAATTCTGCATGTGCTTTACGGGCACCTGGAGATGCTTGATAACAATGCAGTGTGCTGCCTTAGATACTGGCCAGTGACCACTACAGTGTTCTAAAAATTGAACACCATACTAGGTGTTGGTAAGCTAAACCTCCTACTAATGACCATTTCAGACAATATGCAGAAATAAAACAAATATTGCTAATATTTAATAGTCTCAATTCCCATCAAGGTATCCGTGTGGTTGGAGTTGATAACAGTTCATAGATACTCTCCTTGTCTTCAAAAGAATAAGGGTAAGGCTGGAAAGGATGTTGCAGGCTTTTGCAGCACTCTAAGAAATTGTTTTCATTTCATGCTCTGAGGAGCCTCAGTGGACGATTACAATTGTCAAGCTGCTCAGGGTTTGCTGCTGGAGAAAGGAGATGTGGAACATGAAGCATGGCAGGAAAAGGCCCTTTTGGGGGACAACCTGGCCTCCAAATTTGTGTTCGATCAGAATTTTTCTGTTACTACATTTCGGTAGCATTTGTTTTCCATTTGAAATTCCGTTTGAAGAAAATTGTCAGAAGTTGAACGTAGTCTGGTGTGTGTGTTGTGTACACTTAACTTTTTGATGAAAGGAGTGAAAAGGGATTCTTTTATTTAGATCAGTGGTTCTCAACCTTCCTAATGCCGCGACCCTTTAGTACAGTTCCTCATGTTGTGGTGACCCCCACCATTATATTATGTTCGTTGCTACTTCATAACTATAATTTGGCTACTGTTATGAATCATAATGTAAATATCTGATATGAGGATGTATTTAGGCGACCCCTGTAAAAGGGTCATTCGACTCCCAAAGGGGTCGTGGCCCACAGGTTGAGAACCTCTGATTTAGATGGTAAAACAACATTGCTTCTTTCCATATTTTCCTGGAGAAAACATACAAAATGATTTGTGTGTACCAAAGCCAGCGAGATTCTCAAATATGAACCCTCCAATAAAGCCTGTGCTGACAAAATTAATATTAGAGTGTACTAATAACAGGAATGTTATCTCAAGGTGCATTCTGCCAGGAAGTGTGATATAGCTCTGACACAAAAGTATTAGAAAGCCCAGCTTTGCACATAGAAACCAGGAATAGATCACTCATAACTGAGAATAATTTCTGGCTGATCTCTAAATGAAGCAGTGAAAGAGACCCAATAATCCATTTCCTATGAAGTGTCTCTGGTTTTAAATCTTTCTTTTTCACCCATAAAAATGTGATCAGAATTCACTGGCTTTACAGAGTTCCTTTTCCTGTCTTTCAGGTGTTCCCACAATCATTGCCTTCCCAAAAAGGTTTTCTTGGGGTTAATTATCTAAAGATGCTTCTTCCTAGATTTTTATCGCATCACCTTGTGTGTTTCCTCCAGGGTCTGTTGAAATCTGCAACTAGCTTATTAGTTTGTTTCTTTATCTGCATTGTTAATTGTCTGCAGTTTTCATAAAATACAACCACTGTGAGGACAACTTCCTTCATTGTCTCCTGTACTAGCCTCATCCACAGAATGCACACATAGCAGGAACTCAATAAATAATTGGAAGTAAAGAGTATCTTTTAAGGTGCATTCAGTAACCTAACATATGAAGGAGGATAGACTATATCTCGTCCCAAGTAAGAAACTGCCTGAACCAGCACCTTCTTTGGCCTGTGCATCTTGGACTGGTAGTACAGTCCCGGAGCATGCATACAACCAAATGATAAGCTGATACTTTTTAAAGCAGATTTTTTCCCCCTGAAAAATTAGAGGGGATATTAAGCTGCATTATTTAAAAACACATAACTTCTAAATTAAATATGGATAGTACTAAGGAAGAAACTGCAAATTCACATACATCTTTAAGGTAAATGCAAAGAAATTTGTTTTTACCTGGCCAGAGCACAGGAGGGTTAGAGAGTCTTTTTCCTCTGATGAGGCTAGTGGCGGGTAAAACATTTCGAGCAGTATTTTCAGGGCATTTGTTCTCTCTAATACATCAATTAAAACTCCTTGTAAGAAATAAAACTTTATTCCCTTGAAAGAACAGTCAACTCTTTTCAAGAAGATTTATTATAACGCATAGGAATTTCAAATGGCACAGTTACACAGTTCTACTCTTCAAAGTAGAAACATCTAAAAGCCAACTGATGAATGGAAACCAACATGTTGGTCATGCATGCTGCCTTAAAAGGGCTAGAGGTCTCCTTGCTAACCTGCACTCTGAATGGCCTTTGCTGGAAATGCAGGCATTGCCCTCAGAGTGTTACAAGATAAAAGCATCGCAGTGTTTACCGCTGCAGGAAATCTTATTGTTCATGTCAGTTTCTAGCTTTCCTTTAAGCAGCTGCTTAGCCAATTTGAAATGCTTTGCTCAGAGATGTCTAGGGCAACACTTTGAATACCTTTTTCTCAGGAGAAGTCATCAAACATCACTGAAAACAAATTTTTCTGAATAGGTAAATCCTTTATTAAGTCATTTTCACTCATATTTCAGTTCCGTTTGTGAATCTTGGTAATCACAGAGGAGAGGAAGAGCAAAGACAGCTAAGAGTAAAAACAGAGAATATATTCCTGCTACATAAAGAAGTGAGGTGGGAATATGAAGAGAAGGGAGAGAGCAGATGAATTGCAAAGAGAAAAAAAATCAGGAGATTGAAGTAGAAGCTTTGAATGAAGACAGTCAATGAATGCTAAAGCCATTTCCTTCATGTTAAAAAAAAAATTACTTTTGAGAAAGAGACATTTCTAGCATTAATATTCTGATGACTGCCAATCACATTGTGATGAAAGCACACCTTTGAAATACTTTTAAGAGCCCTTTGTCAATTTAAACTTTCACACTAAGGACAACATAGTTTCATAAAAGCTGGTTTTAAGAAGGAATAAGAACTGGTGTTCTGTTCTGAATTAAGGACCTTGATCTTCATGTGAAGTCTGGCCAAGCAGAGGGCATGCCTCCTCTTTTACCATGAATGCTCTGCACAGTAGATTGAGAGTTGAAAAGGACTCTGCTTTAAGCGCCTTTCCAGGACTGTAATGCCATGTGCAGGACATGTTGGCTGACCCAGTCTCTCAGTCTCCAGGAAGATCCATGCATATGTTCTTTCCACCCTCAGCACTGTAGGTGAGGACTTGCCATTACAACTCACTTCTGGTAGTGAAATAAATGCAAATGCCAATGCATCTGTGCTAAGACCATAGAACCAAACCCAGACTTAGTATCTAACCTCATTGCAGTTTCAGCCTCTCTCAGGAGTGGAATTTTAAGCAATCAATGTGGAATATGCCTGATAAAAGCCCCATTTCCATGCTCATAGGTAGGTTACCCTGACACAATCTACTCTCCCCCATCCCTCTTCTATATATATATATATATATATATATATATATATATATATATATATATATATATATATATATATATTCAATTTTAGAGAGGAAGGGAGAGGGAACGAAAAATCAATGATGAGAGAGGATCATTGATTGGCTGCCTCCTGCCTGCCCTCTGCTGGGGATCGAACCTGCAACCCAGGCATGTGCTCTTCACTGAAATCAAACCTGGGGCACTTCAGTCCGCAGACCGATGCTCTATCCACTGAGCAAAACCAGCTAGGGCCCTCTTCTGCCTTTACAAGCCTCCTCTTTATACAACTCCTCAGAACTCCTTCCTACTCGCTAGATTCACAAATCCTTTATTAAAGCCAACAAGAGCTTTAAATTTTACTCAGTTGAATTTTGTTATTTAACAGGCATTTAATTCTAACTTTGAAAGTGAGAATCTTTAAAAGGAATCCTCAAGTTGTTAAAGGAGTGAAACCACCTAAGCCTTTTTCATGCTGTTTTGGAGTACTTTGGGAAAGAAGCCAAAATGCTTGTTTAGCCAATGCTCACTGTTCTGCAATCCTATCTAATAAAAGAGAAACATGGTAATTGGCGTACGACCGCTACCCTTCCCATTGGCTAATCAGGGTGATATGCAAATTAACTGCCAGCCAAGATGGCGGCCGGCAGCCAGGCAGCTTGAAACTAACATGAGGCTTGCTTGCTTCAGTGACGGTGGACTCCAACATTCCCCGCCTGCCACTGCAGGCCTCTGAGCTGCAACTCTAAGCAACTATGTAACAAATATAGAAGCTAAACAAAACCCCAGAAACCTGCTTTAGTCCTCCGGGCTTCAACCAGCAGGATCGCAACATTGTAAGCAAAGGCCAGAAACCTACTTTCAGCAGTGGAGGCCTAAGAGCTGGAGCCAAGCCTCAAAGCTAAAGCTGGCCCAGAATAAAAAAAAAAAAAAAAAAAAGGAAAAAAAGGAGCGGTTGGGAGTTCAGTCACCCCCAGCCTGAAAACAGCCCTCAGCCCCTCACCCAGACTGGCCAGGCACCCCAGTGGGGACCCCCACCCTGAAGGATGTGTGACCAGCTGCAAACAGCCATCATCCCCTCACCCAGGCTGGCCAGGCACCCCAGTGGGGACCCCCACCCTGATCCAGGACACCCTTCAGGGCAAACCAGCCGGCACCTACCCGTGCACCAGGCCTCTACCCTATATAGTAAAAGGGTAATATGCCTCCCAGCACCGGGATCAGCGGAGCTGCGAGGCCTCCCGGCACCAGGATCAGCATGACAGGGGGCAGAGCCCAAACCCCCGGATCGCCCTGCGGCTCTGTGTGTGACAGGGGGTGGGGCCACAACCTCCCTATCCACCCTGCTCTGTTCATGACAGGGGAAGGCGCCCCAACCCCCTGATGGGCCCTGCTCTGTGCATGACAGGGGGCAGTGCCCCAACCCCCTGATTGGCCCTGCTCTGTGCGTGACAGAGGGTGGGGCCACAACCTCCCCATCACCCCTGCCTTGAGTGTGACAGGGGACGGTGCCCAAACCCCCCAATCGGCCCTAACCTGAGCGTGACTGAGGGTGGCATCACAACCTCCCGATCGCCCTACTCTGTGCATGACAGGGGGCGGCACCCCAACTCCCCAATCGGCCCTGCTCTGAGCCCGACCAGGGGCTGCACCTAGTGATTGGGCCTGCCCTCTGCCACCCAGGGGCAGGCCTAAGCCAGCAGGTCGTTACCTCCCGAGGGGTCCCATACTGTGAGAGGGCACAGGCCTGGCTGAGGGACCCTCCCTCCCCCCAAGTGCACAAATTTTTGTGCACCGGGCCTCTAGTATGTAATAATTATCATCATGACAATATTCTCACGTCTTTTAAAACAGATCCCAAACCACTCCATTAAAGAAATGGATATTTTTAATCTGAGACACTAGTTGAATCTGGGATACTTGTTGAACTTAGAACCCTACTTCTCCAATCTGCTTTTTACAAATATGTTAATCCCACATTGATTCAATAGGAGTTGTCATATTGGCTTCATTTGTCTAAACTTGGATTCATTTTAGTAGGTTGGAAATGTGGTCATTTTATGAAAGTTGTTGATCCCACATAAAAGTTTAAAATACAGAGGAAAGGCTAGACTGGTGAAATATGGATAAAAGGAATATGAGAGGTGATGTTAATGAAAGAGACGTTATTCACATACAAATTACCATATTAGGCATAATCAATACATTAGTTGTAATACATGTTGCAACCTAACATCTGCTTTTCTTGGCAAATTTTTGCTTTCCCACTTATTAAATGTGCATTGCTCTGATGTGCTAGATTAGTAGTTATAAGATACCAGGGGCCCAGTGCACGAATTCGTGCACCATGAAAGGAACTGTGGGCCACGAGGCTGTGGTAGGCACAGGGGCAGGTCTCGGCCCATCCTCCATGTCCCTGCCTAGCCCCTCCCTCTGCAGCCCCTGGTCCCCTGTCTGCCTTGGGGCCAGTGTTAGCAGTGGGTGCAAGCAGGGCTAGTGCCCTCAGTGGGTGTGTCAGCTGCTGCCCCGATCACCCCTCAGGATCAGGGAAGGTGGAGAAGGCCTGAGGGGCGATCAGGGCTGGCAGCCGTCATTCACACCCACTGATGGCGACAACCTATTGGGGCCAGTGCCAGGCGCCGGCAGTGGGTACAAGTGCTGGGCAGGACTGTGGCATGCGGGAGCAAAGAATTTTCAGTAACCACCAGAGGTTCACCCCAATGACAGCGACCGGTGCCCCGTCTTGGTCTGATGCCCCCCCTACCCCGCTCACCTGCTCCACCATCCCACCACAGCCAATGCCTGCCATGTTCCACACATGCCCCCTGGTGATCAGTGCATGTCATAGCAACCAGTTGTTCGGTTGTTCAGGTTGTTCCGCAGTTCAGTCTATTTGCATATTAGCCTTTTATTATATCGGATAATTAGTGCTTAAGTTTTCAGGAATATTGCTCATGTTGCATGACTCCCACTTCCAAAGTCACGGATAAATCGAAAGAAGGGCAACTCTTCTGGGAACCTGTTACTGGAACCACAGTGCTCCTTGTGTCCTCATGCCTGCAAACACTGGCCCAAAGAAATGCAAGAGCAGCAGTTTGCAGCACAGAAGAGAACATGATTTAACATTGAGTTAGCCAATCCAACTAATGCTAAAGACCTGACTCTCTGATGGCTTGTAGGTTACAGATTATATAGGGAAAATTCTCAAGACATCTTGAGCTAAGGGTTTGGGGTCATGGTGGGGGGGCCAATTGGTTAGAGGTGAGGTAAAGGTAATGAATCATTTCTTCAGATCTTGAGGACACCTCTGAAGTCTTTTCTGGCGTCCCTCTGTCCGTTCTTATGTGAAAGTAGCCAGGAGGTCATTCTGTCTTAGAGCTCAGGAGCTGAAACCTAAGTTAAATAAAGATGTGACCTTTAGCCTGCCAGAGCTCCAGACCGTGTGACCATTAGTCAAGTCAGGGCTACTGTCTTCTGCTGTCTCTGAGGTGGTTTATTTTTCAGGGAAAAGGCTAGATCTCTGAGAGAGAGAGAATTTCTAGAGATAAGATTTTAAAACTAAATTTGATTATCAGTCATGGTGTTATTAGAGAAACGCATGGATGCTCTTTCTCCATTGCGAGAGCCTGGCATGCCTGGAGGAGGCATGGAAGCACTGTGTCCTTTACTCATTCCTTGGCCTTTGTATGCATCTCTTTCATCTGGCCGTTCCTGTTCTTGAGTTATACTCTTTCATAAATAAACCAGTAATCCGGTGGGTAAATGCTTCTCTGAGGTATTTGAGCTGCTTTGGCAAATTAAACAAGCCTACGGAGGTGGTCATGGGAACTTCTGTTTAAAGCCAGTGGGACAGATATACAGGTAACAACCTAGATTTGAGATTGGGATCCTGCATTGGAGGGTGTCCTTGAAACCTCCAATTGGTAGCTGGTTGGTTAGAAGAACAGGTATCGACTTGCATCTGATAGGGGGTGTGAAGGGCAGTCTCGTAGGACCCAGTTCTTAACCTGTGGAATCTGTTTCTATCTCCTGAAAGAGAGTGTCAGAATTGAGTTGTATTGTAGGACACCCAGCTGGTGTCCTGAGAATTGTTAATGTTGGGCCCTAAGACCCCCGGAGAGTCCAGCAGAGGAGGCGATGACCCCAAGTCAAACGCAGAGACCGAGGCTTGATGCAAGAGCAAGAGGATTTTTATTACAAGCGCAGCGCAGGGGCTCTCAGGCAGGCAGGCAACAACACAAAGGAAGTGCTGCTGACTGGAGCCCCGAGCAATTGCAGAACACGGGTTTATAAAGGCAAAAACCACACGCAGGTGGCCGGAAAACAGGGAACTGGGTTACCAGTTAACTCATAACTCATCTTTTACAGGGACAGGTCTTTGTTATTAGTTGACTCATTTCCTAAGGGGCCAGGGTGGTCTGGTATGCGCAGGCCGATCCCGAGGAGTGATAAGATAACTATGCTATGACCAGATCAGGGCGCCAGAGCTTTACGGGAAAGGTCAGGAGGGGGAAGTTCTCTTTAATCTTTACATTAACCAGAGCTTACTGGAAAAGCTGGTCCAGGGGGAAGGGGGGGGGTTTTCAGCGGCCTTACATTCCCCCCTTTTCTTGTGGGAAGTTCCAATCATGGAACTACAGGCTAATGTTTGAGGGTACAGGCTGATACCGCTGTTGAAGGACCATTACCTGAACTGCACTAATCCGGTCCTGGATGAAGGCGATTAAGCGGTTTACTATGCATGGCCCGAATGTCAAAAGGAGGAGTAAAATGATCAGGGGTCCCACGAGAGAGGATATCAGGGTTGTGAACCACGGTGAGCTGTTAAACCAACTTTCAAACCAGCCTTGCTTGGCCTCTCGCTCTCTTTTGCGAGTTTCTAATCTCTCCCTAAGTTTTGACATGGAATCCTTTATCACCCCTGAATGATCAGCGTAGAAACAGCATTGTTCCCTGAGAGCTGCACACAGCCCTCCCTCCTTTAAGAATAGGAGATCTAGTCCTCTCCTATTTTGTAGGACTACTTCAGACAAAGAGGTTAGAGACTCCTCAAGTTTAGTTATGGAGTGCTCTATATGTTTGAGGTCTTCATCTATAGCAGCTCTGAGCTCCTCAGTATAGGTGGGGCCTTTAATGAGGGCTGTTGTCCCTGTTCCTACTCCTGCCGCGACCCCTAGACCTAGGAGAGCAGCCAAGGTCAGTGAAACAAGTTCCCGTTTATCCCGATGGGAAGGAGAATAGGAGTCAAATTCTTTTTCAAATGCATTAGCTTGATAATACATGATCCTGGGGACTAGTTGGACAAGGATACAATAATCTTGAGAACGGTTAAAGGCCTGGGCTGCTAAACATGGAGTAAGTCCCGTACTACAGGCCCACCATCCCCCTGTTGGGGGCACTAAGTAATAGCTTGCAGAGGAGGGATATGCCAGGTTCTCCTTGCAGAGATGCTGGCGGTCCTTTGGCACTTGTCCTATACATGTGCCTTGCCCTGAGACCTCAGTAAGGGTCAACTTCCCCTGCTGTCCCCACGAACAGTGGTCATGGCTGGTGGTGTTGGTATAGTTTCCCTGGAAGGCTATGCCCTCATAGTAGGGGGGCCCTGTAGTTAGGCAGAGCCAGCAAGACTCAGTTAGGTTAGACTTGGACATGTTTAAAGAACTAAAGGCCCCCTCTACCAAGCCTAATAGCCTCTGACCTGAGTTTGTCTCTAGTTCTATGGGGTTGGCCTGTTCCTCCCTGGAGGCTGGGCTAGTTCCTGCCACGGTGGTGGTGGCAAGAGGCCTTTCTTTCGTGGGGAGCTGCCGGCTGGACAAGACGGTGTTGGGTCCTACTGCAACTGGTGGCCTGTAATCCTGTACATCTAATCTTATCTTAAAAAGGAGGCCATCATCATGCTGGTCCTTATACAGCCGGATCCCCCATGTCACTCCCCAGCGCCACTTGTTTAGGTCGTATGACCGCCCAGCTGAGGTGAAGGAGATATTCAGGGCGTTAACCCAACCCCTGTGTCCGGAGGTTTGGCTCTCATTTCTCCGAACCTGGATGAGGTCCCACTCGGGGGGCCCTCTGATCCAATATCCAGTACCAGTTGTCTCACATCCCCATTCTGCACAGAAATACTCTCGTTCAGATCCACAATTCTTTCTATGTCCCTGCCTGTCTTTGGGGCACACATAGAATTGGGTCATCGTAAGACGCTCACGGGCCCCCAGATAACTACAGTGAACTCCAAATTGCAAATCTCTTCCTTTTCCTATGTAAGCTCGGGTCTCTATACCTGCTTTAGTCTCTTCTACTGTTCTCTCAGGGAGGTCCCATAGTCTGTATCCTGCTGCCATAGCGCAGAGGTCTGGCGTTAAGTCTGGCCACCATGTCCCTTTAGGTGCTATATTGGTGACCGACCAGGCCGTCTGTCCGGTGTGGGGGGACATTACCCTCCAAGTTAGTCTCTTTGGGGCATGGGGGTTGCTACTTATCAGCGGCAGGCTCAGCAGGAAGAGGGCGGCGGCAAATCCGTAGCTTGAGAGGGTTGTCTGTCTTCTCCACAGTCCATCCATGATCGGTGTCGTCTGATGGGGGTGCCCGCTTGACGTGGGAGGCGTGGATCCAAGCAGCTACACCGTCTACCTTGACCGCTGTTGGGGTTGTCAGCAATACCAGGTGGGGTCCCTTCCACCTCGGCTCGAGATTAGCGGCCCGATGGCGTCTGATGTACACAAAGTCTCCGACCTGGAACTGGTGGGGGACTTGCAGTTCTCCTGGTTGGTAGAGGGCGGCCAGGGGAGTCCACACCTCCTTCTGGACAGTCTCGAGGGCCTTCAGCCTGGCAAGCAGGGATTGAGGGGTGTGAGTGTCTGTGGGCACGGACCAAGGGTCAGCGGCTAGGGGCGGAGGGGCCCCAAACAAAACCTCGAACGGTGTCACCCCCAAGGGGCCTGGGGTGTTTCGCGCGCGGAAAAGGGCAAAGGGAAGGAGGACCGTCCAGTCTGCCACGCCAGTCTCTAAGGACAATTTAGTCATAGCCTCTTTTAATGTTCTATTCATTCTTTCTACCTGACCTGAACTCTGGGGCCTGTGAGCACAATGCAATTTCCAATCCGCCCCTAGTATCTTGGCCATTCCCTGACTTACCTGGGCAACAAAAGCTGGACCGTTGTCTGATCCAATTACCTTAGGAATTCCAAACCGTGGAAAGATGTCTTCTAAGATCTTCTTGGCGACCACAGTTGCAGTTTCTCTTTTGGTAGGGAAGGCTTCTACCCAACCTGAGAAGGTATCTATGAAAACTAAAAGATATTTATAACCGTATCGGGCGGGCTTCACTTCTGTAAAATCCACCTCCCAGTAACTCCCGGGCCGGTCTCCCCTGAGCCTGTGTCCGGTCCCGACCTGGGATGAATGTACATTTACCAGCTGACACGCCTTGCATTGCTTAACTACTTCTTCTGAAAGGCGATCGAGTCCTTTGACATAGTGTCCCGTTGCCCGGCTGGTGGAGCTGAGGTGTTTGGCCCCCAGGTGGGTAAGGCGATGCAGTTGTTGGAGGTAGGCAGTGGCTGCCGCCCTTGGTACTACCATTTTTTCCCCTGCAGTTCTCCACACTCCTAGTTTGTCCTTATGGTATTTTTCTGGCCTTTTAAGCAGGTCTTTTTCCTCCTCTAGGGTGTAGTGGAGGGTCTCTGGCTGTGGTGCTGCGGGGCCAACAGCGAGGGCGAGTAGCCGGGGCCCTAGAGCGGCCTGCCTTGCCTCGGCATCCGCTTTCCTGTTTCCTATAGCTGTTTCCGAGGTCCCTTTCTGGTGGCCGGGACAATGGATGATAGCTACCTCCTGGGGGGCATGAATGGCTTCTAGGAGGTCGAGGATTTCCTTTTTATTTTTAATTTCCTTTCCTGCTGAGGTGAGGAGACCTCTCTGACGGTATATAGCCCCGTGCACATGAGCAGTGGCAAAAGCATAACGACTGTCAGTATAAATATTAGCCCGGCTGTTCTCTGCCAGCCTGAGAGCCTGTGTCAGAGCAATTAATTCAGCCTTCTGGGCCGAAGTCCCTTCGGGCAAGCTACTAGCCCAGATAGTCCGGTCCTTGCTGACCACAGCCGCTCCCGCCACCCTCTTACCTTCATAGAGGTAGCTGCTTCCATCCGTGTACCAGGTGAGTTGAGGTTCTGGCAAGGGGGAATCTTTGAGGTCTCTCCTCGGCCCTGTTTCCTCTGCCAGAATGTCACGGCATGAGTGTAGGACTTCTTTGCTCTCAGGATTTACTTCCGGTAGTAAGGTTGCTGGGTTGAGAGCTACCGGAGCCCCGAAGCGGATTCGATCTTCACTTAGCAGGAGACTCTGGTAGTGAGTCATCCGGGCGTTGGATAGCCACCGGTCCGGTGGCTGCCGGATAACACTCTCGAGAGTGTGTGGGGCCACCACAGTTAGTTTCTGCCCCAAGGTAAGTTTGTCCGCATCTCTTACAAGCAGGGCAGTAGCTGCAATTGCTCTTAGACAGCCTGGCCACCCCCTAGCCACTGGGTCTAGTCTCTTGGATAAATAGGCTACCGGCCTCTTCCAGGGGCCTAAGGTTTGAGTTAGGACCCCCCTGGCTACTCCCTTTCTTTCATCTATGAACAGAGTGAAGGGCTTGGCCACATCTGGTAAGGCCAACGCTGGCGCCGAGAGAAGAGCCTTTTTAATGTCGTCAAAGGCTTTCTGATGAGTCTCCCCCCACTCGAAGGGGTTCCCTTGTTTTGTCAGCGGGTATAGGGGCTCCGCTAGGGTTGCAAAACCTGGAATCCAGAGGCGGCAGAATCCAGCTGTTCCCAGGAACTCGCGTACCTGCCGGGGGGTCTGTGGTCTGGGAATCTGGGTGACTGTGCTTTTTCGGGCTTCAGTGAGCCACCTCTTTCCCCCTTCTAGTGCGTATCCTAAATAGGTCACTCTCCGCTGACATATCTGGGCCTTCTTGGCCGAGACCCGGTATCCTAGGCGGGAGAGCTCTAAAAGCAAGGCCCCGGTACCTGTTTCACAGTCCTCCTTAGTAGCTCCGGCGAGGAGAAGGTCATCCACGTACTGGAGAAGGGTGACTTGCGGGTGGTCAGCACGGAAAGCAGCCAGGTCTTGATGAAGAGCCTCATCGAAGATAGTGGGGGAATTTTTGAATCCTTGCGGAAGTCGGGTCCAAGTCAGCTGCCCCGTTATTCCCGAATCTGGGTCTCTCCACTCGAAGGCGAAAATATTCTGGCTGGCAGGATGCAGTCTCAAGCAGAAGAAGGCATCTTTTAAGTCTAGGACTGAATACCACACATGGGACGGAGGGATAGAGCTTAAGAGATTGTAAGGATTGGGGACCGTGGGATGAATATCCTGTACCCTCTTGTTGACTTCTCTTAAATCCTGCACCGGTCGGTAGTCATCAGTTCCGGGCTTTTTTACCGGGAGGAGTGGGGTGTTCCACGGGGAGTGGCACTTAACGAGGACTCCAAGGCGTAGGAGGCGTTGGACATGAACCTTGATCCCCCTCCAGGCTTCTTTTGCCATGGGGTACTGTCGTACTGCAATCGGGGTTGCAGTGGACTTAAGCTCTACTATCACGGGGGGCCGTTCGGTAGCTAAGCCCATCCCTGCGGTTTCAGCCCAAGCTTTGGGGTATTGCTGTAACCATCCCGCTATCCTCTCGTCCTTTCGGACATTACTCTCAAACAGCCGATGCTCGTCTTCGAGCTGGAGTGTCAAGAGAGTAATTGGCTCTCCATGTTGGGTCAGGGTCGGCCCCCGTGGGGTGAAAGTGATCTGAGCCCCCATTTTAGTTAGCAAGTCTCTTCCCAGAAGGGGGGCTGGACACTCGGGTATTACTAAGAAGGAATGAGTCACTCTTCCCGTGCCTAGATCAACTGTCCGGGTGGTGGTCCAGGAATATTGCTCATTTCCCGTTGCCCCTATCACCCAGGAGGTCTTCTGGGAGACTGGTCCTAGTGGTTTCTTAAGAACTGAATATTGGGCCCCTGTGTCTACCAGAAAGTTAACAGGCTTCCCCTCCACCTTAAGAGTTACCCTAGGCTCGGGGAGGGGATCCGAGCCCCGACTTCTTCAATCACTATCTTCCTGGAGTGCCAGCGCCTTCTTTGCTAGTCTCTTTGGGCACTCCCGCTTCCAATGTCCTTCTTCCTTGCAATAAGCACATTGATTCTTCCTTAACGGTGGCCTGTTGCCCAGGGCCCCTGCCTGTCTTCCTTTTCCTCTCTCCTGTGGCTTACTCCCTTCTATTGCTGCGGCCAAGATACGGGTTAGTCTCTGCTCTTCCCTTTTTTCCTTTTTCTCCTCCTTCTCCTCTCTCTCTCTCTCCTTCCGCTGCTCCTTTTCCTCCTCGGTCTCCCTCTTATGGTACACTTTCTCTGCTTCCTTAACTAAATCTTGGAGGGTAAAGTCCTGCAATCCCTCAAGTCTCTGCAGCTTTTTCTTAATATCTAATGCTGACTGCCCTATGAAAGCCATAGCTACTGAGGCCCTCTGCCCCTCCGAGGTGGGGTCAAACGGGGTGTACCGTCTGAACGCCTCCATTAATCGCTCGAGAAAAACAGAAGGCGGTTCAGTGGGCCCCTGTATGACCTCTCTTACCTTAGCCAAATTCGTGGGGCGCCGAGCTGCCCCTCTGAGGCCGGCCACTAGTGTCTGGCGGTAGACCTTCAGGTGCTCCCTACCTTCTGCCGTGTTGAAGTCCCAGTCCGGCCTGGCCAGAGGAAAGGCCGCATCCACCAAATGAGGGAGTAGAGTCGGCCGGCCGTCGGGGCCAGGGGCGTTCTTCCGGGCCTCCAAGAGGATCCGCTCCCTTTCCTCTGTAGTAAAGAGAGTCTGAAGAAGCTGTTGACAATCGTCCCAAGTGGGCTGGTGAGAGAACATAAGGGACTCAACCAGCCCCGTTAGACGCTGGGGATCCTCTGAAAAGGGAGGGTGGTTAGTTTTCCAGTTATAGAGGTCTGCCGAGGAGAAGGGCCAGTATTGGAGTGGCTGGAGCGGAGCCGTTTCATTATCGTCTCCGCGGGGGGGTGGAGGCCCGTATGGTCGGAGAGGGCAGGCTACGGTCGAATCTGGAGACGCGGGATGTCTCCTCTGACTCCGGGTTCCCTGGGCCGGTCCCTCTGTTGGAGGGGCGGGAGGAGGTGCTGAAGGCTCCGGTCTCCCCGGCGGCTCTGGCTGGAGAGGAGAGGGGTAAGGGGGTGGAGAGTCCAAGAGGAGAAGATCGGTTTGAGAATCTGCCAGGGGACGTTTCGTCTGATCTGCGGCGGGAGGGGCCTGGGCCACGAGAACCCGGGAGGTTCCGGATGGCAGCCAGGGTTTCAGCCAAGAGGGAGGGTTCTGGACCAGGTCCTGCCAGACGACAATATACGGCTGCTGGTCTGGATGGCCCGCCGGGCCTGATTGGAACACCTTATTCTTTACTGCAAAAATAATAGACAGGTCAAAAGTCCCGTCCGCTGGCCATCCCACGCCTAGGGCTGGCCAGTCGGATGAACAGAAAGTCTGCCAAGGACCCTTCTTGACACTGACGGAAAGATTGAGTCCCCGACTCCGGACGTCCGTCCAGTGTGCTACTGTAAGAGAAAGAGGGGTGCTGCTTCCGTGGCCCATGTTACCTGGATGGGAGAAGAGGAGTAAAAGACAAAAACAAAGAACAAACAATGACGCGACAAGACACCGGATCCACAAGAATTTACCCAGATACAGAACGGCCGCTGAGGGATGATATCCCTCCCTAATGCTAGTCCGGCCGGACACGCGAGTGCCCGTTGCCGGACAGCCAGAACCTGAAGTGACCAAGACCTCTTGGTCACCGCCCGATCCTGGGGCGTCCCCCAGGGTGACAGTTTTTCTGGCCGAAGCCCCTACGACCAGAGGAGCCGACTCCTTACGGAGCCGACACCCTGTCTTCCTGAAAAACCGAAACTAAGAACGAACAAAGGACAAGACAAACACTGAATGACTCCGGAGTCTGCTTACCTCCAAGACCGATCCCAGCGCTTGAAGGGGGTCGCCTAATCCCGGACGAGCCCCCAAATGTTGGGCCCTAAGACCCCCGGAGAGTCCAGCAGAGGAGGCGACGACCCCAAGTCAAACGCAGAGACCGAGGCTTGATGCAAGAGCAAGAGGATTTTTATTACAAGCGCAGCGCAGGGGCTCTCAGGCAGGCAGGCAACAACACAAAGGAAGTGCTGCTGACTGGAGCCCCGAGCAATTGCAGAACACGGGTTTATAAAGGCAAAAACCACACGCAGGTGGCCGGAAAACAGGGAACTGGGTTACCAGTTAACTCATAACTCATCTTTTACAGGGACAGGTCTTTGTTATTAGTTGACTCATTTCCTAAGGGGCCAGGGTGGTCTGGTATGCGCAGGCCGATCCCGAGGAGTGATAAGATAACTATGCTATGACCAGATCAGGGCGCCAGAGCTTTACGGGAAAGGTCAGGAGGGGGAAGTTCTCTTTAATCTTTACATTAACCAGAGCTTACTGGAAAAGCTGGTCCAGGGGGAAGGGGGGGGGTTTTCAGCGGCCTTACATTAGCGGTGTAGGAGTCTTCCCCACCCCACAAATACACAAGCATTGACATTGGTCCAGGCACCAAAAAGACAATCTGATCCTTATGTCATAGGCACTCCCACCAACACCAGAGAGGTGTTACCAGAAAGACAACCCCCTGAGCCAGTGGGAGAGGGCTGTCCCCAACCTTGATCCTTGTCTTCTCATATAAATGAATTTATATGAGAGACCTTGACTGCGTTGTGAAAAGTCAATTTATTAAAGCAATTAAAGCATGCACCTTTATTGAAAACAAAAACAAAGCAAGCAAACCTGTACATCTGGGTTATGAAGCACAGACAGGCTCTCAGCTAATCTGAAGAGCAAGTTGGGTGGGGGTCTGGGGCGTTATATACCCTCCTGTCCATAAACTTCAAAATTCCTCTGCTGACTATTTAGGTTCAGATTAGTTCTCAAGGCCCCTCCTTTTACTTTGTTGTGGCCCTCCCAGAATTCATGAAAAGCACTTGGCAACTTTATCTTGCCAAGCCTTGGGGTTGCTGGCTTCTCTGCTTAGGGAGTAAAATGGCCCTTTTTTTCCTTTCCTCTTTCCCCTCCCTTTCTGCATTTTCTCATTAGGGAGGTTTTTTTTTAACCATTTGCCCCATGTCCTTGGCTGGGGAAGATAATGGCTTGTTACTGGTAGTTACAAGCTGGCTGCAAACTGCCCGCACTGTTTGACCTTGTTTTAACTTTCCTGTCTGTTTTCCTATTTCTCGTGCCCTGGAATCCTGTAACAGTTTTACCTGGCTTCAATGATCATATCCATATTTCCTCCTTCCTTCCACCCCTTTTCCTGTCTTCCTAATCCTGTTTCTAACTCCTCCCACTGAGGCTCTGCTAATCCAAGGGGGAACTTAACCCGAAGTGATATACTTTTTTTAAAAAATTTCTTTATTGATTAAGTTATTACATATGTGTTCTTATCCCCACATTACCCTCCATCCCTCCCACTCATGCCCTCACCCCCCTTTTGTCTGTGTCCATTGGTTAGGCCTATATGCTTGCATATAAGTCCTTTGGTTGCTCTCTCCCCCTTACCCCACACTCCCCTACCTTCCCTCTGAGGTTTGATGGTCTGATTGATGATTCTCTCTCTCTGGATCTGTTTTTGTTCATCAGTTTATGTTGTTAATTATATTCCATAAATGAGTGAGATCATGTGATATTTATCTTTCTCTGACTGGCTTATTTCACTTAGCATAATGCTCTCCAGTTCCATCCATGCTGTGACAAATGGTAAGAACTCCTTTTTTTACCGCAGCATAGTATTCCATCGTGTAGATGTATCACAGTTTTCTAATCCACTCATCTGCTGATGGGCACTTAGGCTGTTTCCAGATCTTAGCTATGGTGAATTGTGCTGCTATGAACATAGGGGTGCATATATCCTTTCTGATTGGTGTTTCTAGTTTCTTGAGATATATTCCTAGAAGTGGGGTCACTGGGTCAAATGGGAGTTCCATTTTTAGTTTTTTGAGGAAACTCCATACTGTTCTCCACAGTGGCTGCACCAGTCTGCATTCCCACCAGCAGTGCCCGAGTGTTCCTTTTTCTCTGCATCCTCGCCAGCACTTGTCGTTTGTTGATTTGTTGATGATAGCCATTCTGACAGGTGTAAGATGGCACTGCATTGTCTTTTGATCTGCATCTCTCGGATGATTAGTGACTTTGAGCATGTTCTCATGTCTTTTGGCCTTTCTGCTGTCTTTTTTCGAAAAGTATCTATCTAGGTCCATTGCCCATTTTTTGGTTGGGTTGTTTATCTTCCTTTTGTTAAGTTGTATGAGTTCCCTGTAAATGTTGGAGATTAAACCTTTATCGGTGATAACATTGGCAAATATGTTCTTCCATGCAGTGGGCTTTCTTATTGTTTTGTTGATGGTTTCCTTTGCTGTGCAAAAGCTTTTTATTTTGATGTGGTCCCATTTGTTTATTTTCTCTTTAGTTTCCATTGCCTTAGGAGCTGTATCGGTGAAGGTATTACTTCAGCATATGTCTGAGATTTTGCTGCCTGTGGATTCCTCTAACATTTTTACGGTTTCCCGTCCTATGTTTAAGTCCTTTATCCATTTTGAGTTTATTTTTCTGTATGGTGTAAGTTGGTGGTCTAGTTTCATTCTTTTTGCAGGTATCTGTCCAATTTTCCCAACACCATTTATTGTAGAGACTGTCTTGACTCCATTGTATGTTCTTGCCTCCTTTGTCAAATATTAATTGATCATAGTGGTTTGGGTCAATTTCTGGGCTCTCTATACTTTTAACTCCACTGGCGATTCCATGCAAATCAGTTTACCTAAAGATAATGGCTATCTCCAAGTGCCCCATACTGGCAATGAAACCTAGGGTCCTGATTTAATGTAGGATTTTGATTCTTTACATAGCCACGATACTCTATTCAGTTTCTTTAACCCTTTTTCTTACTAGTCATTATCCCCTTGAAGTAGCTGGAAACAATAGCCGTGCCTTGCCTAAGGGTCATACGGTATGGATTTCTGTTAAGCTAAAGATAACATCTTGACCCAAGTTCTGTTTCATCTCCTAAGGTGGAATGATCCGCTGGCTACTTTTTTATGAAACCAGACAGAGGGACACCAGCACAGCTCTCAGAGCTGTCCTCAACACTTGAAGTAATGATTTATGACCTTTATTTACCTCACCTCCCACCAATCAGTCCCCAGCATGACCCGAACCCCTAACTCACAGTGGCCTGTGATTTTGCCCTCTATAATCTGTAACTTACACACCATTGGAGAGCTTGAACTCAGCTTGTCCAAGTCATTGATTTGAATTGAAGTGATGTCATGTGTTTAAAAATGGACTCTTATCAAAAAGAGTAAAAAAGGTATCCAAAATCTGCTGTTTCCCCTTTTATTAGTTTTACTTTGTTATATTTTCCCTTATTGTACAAGGAAAAGTATTTTTGTATATATCATTATTATGCTTTTGAAAGATATAACATTGACAGGGAAAAATAGGTTCTCTTTATTCGTGGAGAAAAGCATGATATGAGCAGTAACAGTTTCTGTTTGCCTTCCACAGTGTTAAGCACTCAGCCAAGATTGCTTAAACCTCTGTAAGAAAAGCTTGATAGGGCATTAAAGGAAGAATCGGGCATGAGCCTTATTTCATTTCCTACTCACCGTGAGGTCCTGCAATCCCAGGGTAGCAAGGAGACCTTGCATGAATGATTCATGCCACATCCGTGACCTAACATCTGCTGAGAGGTGGTGCTTCTGATTGCTGTTTACCAAGGTGACCGCCCACCAAGAGATCTTGAGGAGGGTTACTCCTCGCTCATCAAAAATCTCCCACTAAATCCCCTCTGACATGAAAAATGCTGTGTCCTACCTTTGGTGAGTTTTCAAAACTGCAGACCTAGCACCTCCTAGTGAATAGCTATACCCCTATCTGGCAATAAAAAAAAAAAAAAATCCAACTGTATTTTCCAAAGTGTGAAGTTGAGAATTTTTTCCAGGCTTGGTGTATGAATCATATTTTATAAATACAGTTTACATAGTCTTGCTGATCTTTTCCTTGCCATCGAGTACCTGGAACCTCCTGTAATAGCACTCGAAATGTTTTGCTTCTGGGCAGAATATGATTTATTCAATAATGTTACAGTCATTCCTAGTTTAAGTGAGGACAATATTGAAGTTACATATGGGAGAGTCTCAATTTTGTGGTACCTGTATCCTTATTAAAGTTTTTTCATGGATGAATCAAAAATCTAAAAATAATCTACTTTTATCCATTAAAGATTTTTCTCCTCATATTCACACATTTGTAGTGATGGCAAAACTCCGGCCCCAAAAGTATGGATTTGGATAATATGGTTACTGATATCATTGTAATTTAACCTAGTTTTGAATAACTGTAAAGGAGAGAAGGGAAGGCCAAGAATTATAGGCACTTATTTGTGCAGCTTTGCTAGAGAGCTGCAGTTTAGACACATGCCCCGTAAAGTCTGGGTGAAATAGGGAAGGTACTTGTCTGTCAGTCATACCTGGGACTGACCAGAGAAGGCATGGCTACTACAAACCAGAGTAGGTGGGGCCACTACAAGCTCAGAAAGGTTTAAGATATTTAATATCTTAACGGAGTTTGCTCTCTTGGTTCCCACTCCTGCCTTGTGTGCTCCTGGCTGTGGGACTCTCATACCCCTGCATTTGCCCACATGGCTCATGGCCATGTGGACCCCACAGTGGACCAATGGATGACAACTAGCCTGATGCTATACCAGACCTGATTCCAACATGGAATGGAAACTCTGGACACGGCCTTTGCTTCTAGCTCTGCTGAATCCCCAGCTGCACATTTTCCAGGACTGGATTAAGGGAAATGGGACTTTGGAAACTGAGGAACATAATTCTATTGATAATAAAGCTTTCTACCATGTCTCATCCTCCAGTGGGGGCCTCTGGAAATGCTTATTCCAGCAGCACCCCAAGAATCCCACTCCTACTAGCAACGGAGAAAAACCATCCATGCATTTGTCCGATAACATGACCACCTACGCTATGCAGTGGCCATCCAGAAGATGCTACCAAGACAGAAGAATATTCTGAACCTGAGAGAAAAGCCCAGTGTACTGATTACCCCCCTCCTCTTGAGCCATCTCTATACACCACCTGACTGTGCTATCAGCAGTCTTATATTTCAGTGGTTATTACTGTTGTTCTTATTCTTCTTTGCATCCAGGCAACTCATCTCTATTCTTAACTTGCATCACGGAAGGCTTATCTCAAGAAAATAGGACACAGCAGAACACTGTGCAAAGCAATTTTACTAAAATTCCTACATCCATTCAAAGTCTTTCTCGGTTCTCACTAAGATTTTAATTGACATAAACATTTAGGAATGCAAATTATTGACTTTCAGCAGTCCTCACTTACAATGACTGCCCACTTAAGCCACTCTCAAAATTCAAATTCAAAAGGAAGAATTTTCATTTATTTGACAAATATAACACATTTGCATTACTGATAATATAAGTAGGTATGACTGTTTTGGCATGACTCTAACTGCATATTTTTATTGGGTGAGTTAGTAGAGGTGAGAGTTTGTTGCTAACCACAGAAACTCTGTAAATAGAATCTTTCTGAAGCAACTGTTATGTGTAAAATTAGCTTTGTTTAAAATTCACATCCAAATACCATGTGAGTCTATTTATCACGTTATCTTCCTTTTCCACATCTAAAAGTCATAAAACAACTCTAAAGCATTTATTCTCTTTATCTTCATTTTACAATCAACTGTTTAATTTGCATTAGCAAACTAAATAATCACCATATTATGGAAATGGAAGCATTTACAATGAAGATATCTGCAGGCCAACTATTCACAACTGAAGTTATTTATGAGGACAGCTATAGAGTAAAAAAAAAAAAAAAAAAAAAATCTAGGAGAGATAAAAGTTTTCACTCTGGGAAATTATCCCTAGTGTTCTTTTCCTAATTATTATGCTATCTATTGCTATATAAGGGAAAAAAATCAAAAAACGATTTTTAGAGTCTCAGAAGAATCACTTCATTTCCTTCATAATTTTTAGGGTGAGGAATTTCAGAAGAACTCATCTAGCCAGTTGGTCTCTGATTGACATAGTGTCAGCTATATCAGTTAAGAATGGAGGTGCCACTTCAAAACTGGCTTCTTTGCCATGTGGTGTAATGTTTAGCCTCTTTGGCTTTTCCTTCTCCCCAGGAGGCAGTGCGTCCTCCAGACCCAGGCCGTCTTCTCTTCATGGCGTGGGTATATACTTTCACAAGTGTGGAAGTCTCAAAACAGTCAGACTTCTTACTTGGTAACTAGTTCTAAAAGCAAGTGTTTTAAATAAACAAACAAAACAAAAACAGGAAGTAGAAGCTGTCAAAGCTTTATGGCTCATTCCAGCATCCCTTCCAACTTACCCTGTTTGTCCAAACAGAAAACTCTTACAGAGGTCAAAGGGTAGAAAATTAGACCCTACCTCCCAATGGGACAAAGGCCAAACATGTGGTTATTATCAGTCTCCCAAACCAACAGATTTTTCACATTAATCTTCAATGTCCTGAAGAATGATACTAAATAAGACCTGATGAATGGTAGTTAGATGTGGGAAATTTTTTCTAGCAATTGTCACCTTTAAGAAAGGACGGCACCAAAGGCTTCCAATGCTCACAATCAGCTTTGACAAAGACAAAATCATGAATATTCTCGACATAAGTGTCTCGAGAGATTCAGTCATCCTTGTTCCTCCAGAGTATATAGACAGCTTGCCAATTGCTGAGCTCTCTCTCTCTCTGCCCTGCCCCCTTGCTTTTATGTCTTTTTCCTTTCTACATAATGGCCCAGAAGAGAAGCAGTCTGCAATTCTATTTTCAATCTACTGCCAAAGTCCATCAGCTACATAACCATCTCTCAGAAGCTCCCTACTATTACGATGACATTGATTCTGCGAGTTTCCATAGTTTAGCACATAGCCAGCCCAGAGGGCAAAGCCAGTCTCCCTTTTTGATAAGTGCTTGTCATGAAAAGAGAGAATCCCTTTTATTTTTCTCTTCACCAGGGGAGAGGGAAAAGTTTTGACACTCATCTCCTGTGCCTGCAATCGTAACTCAGTCTTTCCTTCTTCAACTAATCCCCGTTTTATATAGAGTCTGGCAGTAGGTCATGAAACTTGCAAGGTATTATTTAATATATCTTTATGTTATAGAGATGTGTATTGTCCACTTTTATAACTTTGGGGCTTCAGTAGAATTCTGAGACAATATGTTGTTACATCAGCCTGGACCTCAAAGGAGTTTGGTCTAAGTATTCAGACTATATCAGTGATGGCGAACCTTTTGAGCTCGGCCTGTCAGTATTTTGAAAAACCCTAACTTAACTCTGGTGCCATGTCACATATATAAATTTTTTGATATTTGCAACCACAGTAAAACAAAGATTTATATTTTTGATATTTATCTTATATATTTAAATGCCATTTAACAAAGAAAAATAAACCAAAAAAATGAGTTCGCTTGTCAGAGGTTCGCCATTACTGGACTATATCTAGATGGGATTTAGAACCATAGCGAAGGCCAAAGTCACCTAGAAAAGTCATGTACAAAGAAAAAAATAGAAATACATATAAACATACACTGGGGCATTCCAGTTATATTTCTAGTGGGGGGAGGAGGAGATCGGAAAGGAGGCAAAACATGACTGTATTTACAAGAAAACACTCAAGGGAGTGTGGCAACATGGAAACTATAATGAGTAGGGGTCTCACTTAAAGATAAGTAAATTTCCTCTAGCTTGCCTAAGCTAAAGGGTTTTAAAAAATATATTATGTGGTTTATAGTATCTTTGGGATGATAACAGTATAGTAGCCCTAAAGATATTAACCAGAGAAAATGCCCAGACACATCTTGATGTACTATAGTTGTCATCACACTAAATATGGCATCTATGGCACTAGGGTGAAGAAACAAAAAAAAACTCCATTACACTTATCCAGGCGAAGCAGATGTATCTGCTACCACACTTGTGTGTATATGCAGTATTCTCGCCGTAATGCCTGACCTTGAAAGCCTAGAGGCTATCTGTAAAATGAAGAGCCATTTTGTTTTATTGGAGGGAACAGAAGCTACTCTGTGGTTTGTCAAGGGGTACATGGGGAATCTAATAAACAAAAACTAACAAACAAAATAGAAACAGACTCATAGATACAGAGAACAGACTTACAGCTGAAAGAAAATTATTTTGAGGGAATGCCTATGGAGGATAAAGAGGCCAGAAGGATATTAGTAGTCAAGGGAGAATCTTTAGTCCTTAATGTTTGCCCAGCCTGTGAAATAAATGATAGAAAGAGGGGACGTTTTGTTGAAAGAGCCTCAGACAGTAGCACAGCTGAAAAAAATGTGGACATAACAATAGGGAGACGGGAAGTAAAGATTACCCATTAGAGGAGTCCTATCTTAAGCAGAAATAATGCAGTTCTAGTCCCTCTTAGGCTTAGTTAATGGCTGGAAACATCCTCTCAGTGTGTGGAAGGTACCAAGAAATATCAACTTTAGCGTAAATCCTTGCAGAAGCATGGCTTGAAAAGACCTTGCTTCAAGGTCTCTCACAATGACTGTCACAGGTCAACTCTCAGTCCCAGTGCCTTCGGATTTAATAGTTTCAGGGAGGTTTCTTTTGGAATTGTTCCCTGAGATAGCACATTTTCCTTCCTAGAATAAAGCATATCACAAACTTTTAAAAGTTTCCATTAGACTTGCATGTTAGTGGAAAGGACAGGACAAAAGTGTTCAAAAAATAAATAATATAATTATGCAATATGGTAAGTTCTATGAAGTCTCCTTATGATGTCTTTGAAAAAAAAAGAGGAAGATGAATGACTGTTGTAGTGTAAATTGATTAATTTACAACTTTTTGAATAGCTTTGACCCAAAAATATTGAATTATTGATCAAGGTTAGCAGACTGAAAACTTTTAAGTGACATCGAAGACCTCGTCTTTAACTGTATCCCACTCAGCATTTATTTTTTTAATCAATGACTTGAACACATGAAAAGACATCAGCAGGCGGTGGGAAGCTGATGGGGTTATGAATGTTTTGGTTGAAAGAGATAAAAGGATCAGAATCTCAAAGATCTCAAGTGTCTGGTATGGCAAACTAGTAGAAATTAAATAGAAAAAGGATTTATCTCACAGTCCCAACATCATAAGTGGAAGATGGTGCGAATCACATTTTGTTCTCCTGGGTCCAGAAAAAGGACCGGCACCACTGCATCCAGACTGATTATATTTAAAGAGGATTATTGACAATTGGAGGAGCTTTTACAGGATGAAAACAGGACAGACAGGTGACTTAGAACTATGTCACCTACTTAATACCAGTCAATAGAAGCTGACATCTCATTGGTGTGCCACAAGGCCATCTCTCTGCTTTTCACACACCTCCCTGCCTCATAGACTTTAAACTTCTTCTTCTCTCTCCCTGGACATTCTACTCTCTCTACCCCTGACATCAGTCTGGCCAGTTGCCTCAGTGCACCTATGGAGGTGCAAATCATGAACATGCATGCATGCAGGGAGACAGATAGACACACACACACACACACACACACACACACACACACACACACACACACACTTGTTTTAAGACTTGCGTCTCCATGTCTAACATGGAGCCTGTGACATATTGCCCATCCAGGAAGTGCTTATTCCAAGAATTATTTGAGGAATGTTTTTTGAAGAAGACTGTTGGGGAAGGAAGGCAGAAAGTAAATAATTGTTTAAAATAATTGGAAGACCTTCTTCTAGAAAATGTATTAGTAAGTAAGTTGTTTAAGTGCGATAGCCGAACAGAAGGTAGTTTAAAGCGACTAGGTTAGAGTTTAGCTCAACAATCTGCACAGCTTTCTAAGGGGAAATAATTATCTAAAAAATAGACTCTTATGTGAAAGAGCTCAGAAAAGATCTGCACTTCACATATGTACAGATAAAGAGAAGAAGCTTATGCAGCCTGAGAGTTCTTGTTTGATAAATCAAGAGTCAATATGAGTGTGTACAAGCAAAGTCCAATGAATGTAATGTCCTTATTTCCACATGTCTTGAAACTACAGAGCTTTGAAAAATTGGGGCAATTTTACTACATGCATAGACCTGGATTAAAGAATATGTAGAGATTAACTATAACCACAATTACAATGAACATACTTTGCATTAGAATAATACTTTAACTTTTTCATGTCTATTTTATATGTGTGTGTGTTTTTTTATTGGTAGCATTGCTTTAATTATGCTCAGAAAATATCTTCAAATGTAAAACTTGTAGATTTTAGATTAAGCAATATGAACAGTCTCATTTAAATTTTTCTTGTATGCAATCTGGATAAAACTATTTTACTGAGAAATTTCTACACTTGCAGCAAATGTATTTTGATGTGGGGAAGTGTCAAATAACTAAAAATAAACCATAGAACTGTATTTGGGGATTTTGTGAATTTGGTATGTAGGAATGGGTATGTGAGAACAAGTACAGTATTCGGTAAAAGTTTTGAAAAAGATGGTCAAACTCTATCATAATGATAAACTTGTCTCTCGCTTATAGATCAAGCTCTAGAAGCCATTGCAAATAGGATGACTATAGTACTTCAACAACTAATCAGTTTAATGATTGGTGTCACTGGTAAAGGCTGTAGAGATAAATTAGTATACATCAATGTTATCTTTATTTTTGGGATGCAAGAGTGCACGTGACCTGGACCATTTTTTGCAATTGTGAATACCAAGCTTTCAAAGAACTTTGATGGTCTTATTATTCACCTGCTCACTTGCTTATGGACATACTTTCTCATTAGACATAGTAAAGTACAATGGCTCAGAATGTAGAAATCTAATCTGGCCAGCTGGTCAGCAGTAGTGTCTCTTTACCAGTCATCACTATGCCCAGGGTTCCATGCAACCTGACTTGGTGACAGAATTCAGTACAGACAGTTGCTAGGAAGTTCTGGCTCCAGCTAGAAACAGAGGAAAGTTTACAGATATGAAGATGGTGATAAATAAACTGAATGTGAAACCAGTCTAATCATTAAAGGTTATGATTATCATGCTAAAAAATTATGATTGTTCTAAAGTGATATAGGAGACAATTGAGGCATTCATGCTTTGAGAATAATGTTGATTAATGAAGCAGGGGGTCCCTCAGGGGTGAGGACGACAGAGCCCCAACGCGCTAGGATGTCTGTATGCACTACTCAGGAGACCAGGTTCAGTGACGCAGATCCGTTTTATTGTGGAACTACAGGGGTATATATAGCATGAGGGGACCAATCAGAGGGAGACACGTTGCTACAGGCGACCAATGGCTGAAAGGCTGGGGTACTGTGCACATGGCTCTAGGAGTTCGTTCAGGCGGGCGTTGCTACTTCCCGGTGTGCCGAGGAAGCATGTCATGGTGGAGTGTGCTCACACCATTGCATCAGCCGCAGCGCTGAGACATACTTCCCGAGGTCTACGTACAGATTAAGAGTTGTATTGCCACAGCCAAGTTAAGAATGGTGTGAGTTGATCCACCGGTCTGAGATTATGCTAATGCATTTTGTTTTTTTTCTGTTTAAAATATTTTGAAACACCCTCTACTGGGGATTGAGCCTGCAACCCAGTCATATGCCCTGACTGGGAATTGAACCTGCAACCTCTTGTTGAATGGGACTATGCCCAACCAACTATGCCACACTGGCTAAGGCAATGCTAATGCATTTTGTAACACCCTTATGAATCAATAGCTGAGACTATAGGATATAATAAAAAGGTGTCTTGGTGTTTCTACTACCAATTATTAAAGCTTATATGGAGGTTGTAATCTGCAATTAAGATTCATTGTACAATAGATGCCTCTTTTATTCTATTTGTGTGTGTGTGTGTGTAAATTCCATTTATTTTGTTACACACACCCAGACTCTCAGGCCTCCCAAAGGACTACTCAAGGAGACATCAATGGCAAACTTTCACTTATCTCTCAAATATTTAAAGTATCTTCAAGCTCTTTTTTTTTTTCTTCTTTTTTTTTTTTTCACTTTCTGAGAGCCGCTGCTGTTCAGTGTTGCCAACATGGATGTTTTTCCTCTTTATGTTGTCATAATTAGAAACCCCCCAGCTCTGCTTTAGGAAGTAGAAATGATAAGAAATCCTTTAGTCAGTAAATTGCTTTATGAGGTATAAGTATATCTGTATAATAGGAAATTATGCCAATAAAAATACTATGAAAAAACAAAGGGTTGGATAAAATAAAATAAAAAGTTGATAGTTAAATAGTAAACTTTGTGGTGCTTTATACCCTAAAAACAAAATTGGACCTGAATTTCTCTCCAAGTCCAAAAGACTTTTTAGTGTAGATTCCTGGTTCACTATATATTCAAAGCACCTTATGGATCATTGAACAAAATGTTGCTAACTGTCCTAAGGCAATTTGACCCTGTACCTCTCTGATTATATTTTTGAGAGATAAATAGGAGCTTCCAAATTTTTTTAAGATGAATAAAGTTTAGCTATGTCCCCATGACCCTACCTCTGGTTAAAATGCAAGCCTTAAGAACAAAACTTCGCACTCAAGCAAATGCTTCTGAACCAAATGCGGGCAATGTCTCCACACACTGTGTGCTTTTAGGAGCTCCGATCCTACCTTGCATAAAAGTTTACTTGTGGCACATATAACACATTTCCATAGGCAAGGGCCTGTGCCTTAGAGTCGACATCTAGCCCTGAGGAACCTTCCACACTGGACACCAGGTCTGTTTCAGGATCAAAGCTTCCTGTTCTTATCTGAGGGAAACCTCGAGGCCTCACAAATTCTTATGCTGTCTGTCTGTACAAAACAGGGAAGGAGGTGAGGGGGGTACCTCCAAAGTAACCTGCATGCCTTTCATTTTCCCAGAAACATTCCACCTCTAACATTTATGACAAAAACTAATTTTGAACATGAATTATGCTGAATAACAAAGCTGTGGAATCTAACTGAGAAATGGGTAATACTGCCTGTGGATTGTGCTTTGTTGATAGCATGTTGGCTCACCCAGATCATCCCTTAACCTAAGTTACACATATGTCACATTCCAGAAGGTAGTAAGAAATCATATGGAAAATATCTGGCTTCCAGGCAAGATGGCAGCATAGGTAAATGCAGTACTTGCTGCCTCCCACAACCTCATCAAAACTTACAACTAAAATACAGAACAACCATCATTCACAAACACCTGAAATCTAGCAGAATGGAAGACCTACAACTAGGGAATTGATGCACATTGAGACTGGTAGGAGGGACAGAGATGCAGAATTGCTGAACCAGCTGATCCCACACCTACGTGTTGTGGTTTAAAATCGGTAGAGATATCTTGGCTGTGGAGGTTTCCCTGAGGAGCTAGTGGTCCCCGCCACACACCAGGCCCTTAGTCCAACACCAGGAAGAGAAGTCCCCATAACTTCTGGCTGTAAAGGCTGGGGGGAGGGGTGGGGTGGGGAGTAGGGCTGAGTGCCAGGGAGTGCCAGGCAGTTCCTCTTAAAGGGCCCATGCATGGACTTACTCAGACTCACTCCCTTTGAGCTCCAGCACTGGGGCAACAACTTGAAAAGAACCTGGGACATTTGAGAGGGGACTAACTTGCCTGGAATCAGGGCAAGAGCTGGGAAGGCAACTTTCTCCCTGATAGAAGTATTGGCGAGGACAATGTCCCTTTGCTGAGCCGTTTCTGCAGCAGAGCTGATAGGCTGTGCCACATCTGAATCTCCATCAACCTGGCTCAGGATTTTTGCCCCACCCCAGTGATTCCCCAAAACCCCTCCCTTCCCTTTTGCAGGCTCATCCAGGCCATTTCTAGTGGCTTCCCCACACAACTGGGCTCTGTTGCCTCATGCTTTAGACTTTCCTAAAATCTCTCAGACAAGCAGCAACTGGCATCAGCGTGCCCCATTCCTCTCAGTAAGTGGCTCCAGGCCTAGCACTAGCAGCAGCTCGCCCTGGAGGAGGTAATTGGGGGGAAAGAATGGGGGCATCTACAATATTCTCAACAATAAAAGTTTATAAAAATAAATCAGTAAATTATAGACACTACAAAAATGTTCTCTAATTTTAATCAGAGAGACTGTAATTGATGGTAATAAGGCCAAGATAAAAAGGGTCATTAACAAGTTGCAGCATTTCAAAGACTAAGAAACTTGAATCCTAAATTTAAAACTCTGTGCTAATTCATAATCTTGTCTGCTGCTCATGAAGCCATGTCGTATTATTAGAAGCACCAGAATTCCAGAATCAGCAAGACCATAGACTAATCTTGAGAAATGACCTTGGGAAACTCACTGACTCTCAGACTCAGTTTACTCACTTGTCACATGGGTTGAAATTGTCCCCCTTGCAAGATTGTTGCAATAATTAGGTATCAATGGGGTGGGGCTTAATACAGTGCTTGGCCCCACTGAGAGTCTATTTAATTAAATAAAAGTCATAACCTTTTGGGTTTTTAGGCTATCACAAGAAGTAGAGTGACCAAGACATGAGAGTCATGGGTTTCAATGAACCCTTGTGGGAAAAGTAATACATTGCATTTAAGTCCAATCAGTGTGGATTCTCCTTTGCAAAAAGGGCCCAACTTTCCTGGCTGACTATTTTAATATTAATCACTATATTTTATCATGTATTTTATTATCCTGGAATTACTTGTGTAACCAAAAAAAAAAAAAAAAAAAATTCTCTTTAGTGCTTTCTTCCCTTTTCCATTTAAAAAAATTCTTTAAGGAAATGGGCCTGAAGAAGCCTCTCACTGATTGATTGTTAAAAACTGACAAGCAAATGTTTGCACCTGTGTCTTGGAATTGATACATTTAAAACGGAAAGGATACTGCTCAAAATAAGTTATTAGAATACCTGCATACTTCCTAGCTCTAAAGTCATTCCTTCAACTACATGGGAAAAACAACTCAAGCATTAGCCCCATCAAGAAATACTTAAGATAAAAAATATTCCATTTCCTTTCTAAGGAACACCTTTTCTTTGGAAATATGTATGGAGCATTTTAGGCCTGTCCAGAGATTTTGATGACTTTCCCCCTGCCCCTCCAAATTACAGCTAAAATTACTCTGGAAATTTAAGTTTGTTGAAAGATCGTATATTATTCTTTACATTACATAATAATAAATAAAATCAACAGGTAAATGTAAATTAAGAATTTTGCTACAATCCTGTGACTATAATATTTGTGTGTGTGTGAAAAATAATATCGTTGAAATGAATCAGAGGTTATAAGAGTATTTACAGTATCATTCAGGATGCAGATTATTGCCTAAAATGTGTGGGAACTCAAGTATATTCTGCCTTGGTTCTTCAGTCTGGCTAGATAATAAATAATATGAAAAACAAGCAATTATTGAGCACTTACTAGGTGTCAGGCACCCCTCTGAGCAGTTTGCTTGGATTACCTCATTCAATCTCAATATTAAATTTAGTCATGACAAATTGAGACTTTTTTTTTTTTTACTATATCTTATTACTTTTAATTAATGAGTTGGAAATCTGAAACTTGAGCTTCTTTACATGCTCCTTCGTGAACTTCAGTTTTAGGGGACACTGTGCCCCACAGATTTTGAAACTAATTCTCCAATCTGAGTTTCTTAAAATATTCTTCAATTCTACTTCTGACTCTACCTCTATTGTGTATTTCTCTGTTTTGCTATTTCTCCCTCCCTATGTTCTCAGCCTCTTATTCCTTTTTCTTCTTCCTTTTGCATTTCATATCTCTTCTTTTTACATTCTTCCTCTTTATTCTTCTCTTCCTCCTCTTTCTTTCTTCTATATTCCTAAATTGTATTCTCTCTATATTGTTTTCAGTCTGTTTGTTTATCTTACTTTTTTTTCTTTGCCAAATCTTTTTTTGTCCATTCAAATGTAAATAATGCTTGGATGTTTTAAGCCATTCTAATATATAAAAAGCCAGGGGCTGTCTCGACTGAAACAACCAGACAAATGACCAAACAGCAGGCTACGTGGGGCGACCAGGCTGGTAGGGGGACAGTGGGGGGTGACCAGGCCAGCAGAGGTGGCAGTGAGGTGTGACCAGGCCAGCAGGGGTGGGCAGTTGGGGATGACCAGGCTAGCAGGTGACCAGGCCAGTGGGGGGGGGGGGGCAGTTAGGGGCAACCAGATTGGCGGGGGGGGGGGGGCAGTTGTGGGTGACCAGGCTGGCGGGGGGGGCAGTTAGGGGCAATCAGGCCAGCAGGCAGAAGCAGTTAGAGGTAGGTGATCAGGCTCGCAGGGGGGGATCAGGCAGACAGGCAAGTGAGCAGTTAGGAGCCAACAGTCCCGGATTGTGGGAGGGATGTCCGACTGCCAGTTTAGGCCCGATCCTGGAATATGGCCTAAACCGGCAATCGGACATCCCTGAGGGGTCCCAGATTGGAGAGGGTGCAGGCTGGGCTGAGGGGACCACCCCCCTGTGCATGAATTTCATGCACCAGGCCTCTAATATTTACGTAAATGTTTTGTCTCATATAGGAGTTTCCTCTATTTCAAGGAACAACTTATCTAATCAAGGATAGGTGACAGTAACCCCAATTCCATGCTGTTTATGAAGTGCTTGTCCTAAGGAAACAAGATGTATTTGCGGTGCTGAGCAGACATGTTCAATATTAACGTTTGCTTCTATTTATCTGTAGAAAAATGTCCTTAAATATGAAAGAAGGGCATACCACTTGAGAAATGGAATCATCTTCTAACTTGAAGCAATTCCTGACAATGACCCATAAATACTATTGCAGTAGGATTTCCTTTTGATTGGTTTAATCTTATCAAAATTGAGAATAAACCTTAGTGAATTAAGAAAAAAAATCACACATTATTTTATTTTATCTTTGTCTATTTAGTTTTTTGACCTCATGCTGCCAAGCTTTGAGAAATTTGTTTGACTAACCTGATCACTGTAGTGAGGAAAACTATGTAATTCAAGCAGCATAGGCTGGAAGGTTTGAACCCATTAATCTTTTTGAGCCTTTCCTGCCTCATTGTACAATGTGAAGATTGATATCTTACCTGTTTGAAGGCCATTGGCTGTTTCATGATGGACAGTATACACACCATCTAACTCATTCAATAGTAACCTGATAAACAGGTGTTTAAAGCCTGATATAATTCAATAGCTTGTTAGATTTTTACCTTGAATAATTTAATAACAACAATAATTTATTATTTGTTTTAGCTCAAATTTTTATTATTAGGTTAATATTGAGGTTGTAGTGGGAGAGTGTGTGAATCAGAGATAGAGTTCAGCTAAGTCTCAAAGGCAAACTATGTTGTTATGTATCATGCTTCAATTTTTAGAAATGATTTTCCCCACCTCTCAGTTCTTAGGTTTGTTTATATTGATCCACTGATTTTACATGTATTTCACTTAATTGGTACAGTCCCTAGAAAATACCATGAATGAGGTTGCAGTAAAAACCTTTATTATCTAATCCCTTTTCCCTGATTAAATTTATATAGAATTCATAATAACAATATTCACCTTATTAATATAACATATCTTTATTTTCCTCTAAAGAAAGCATAGTTTTATTTGATTTATATATAAGTGGCTATTTTAAAAGAATTATGTTCTATATTTTTACTTGAGTATACAAAGTTTAAGTAAAAGTATTTGTGGCAACTTTTAAATATATATTTTTAAAAAGTGAATAATTTCCAAAATGAAAAGTGCTTTTTCTTAGTCCTATATTCTCTATTATACCTTTTACTAGAGGCCTGGTGCACAGAATTCGTGCATGGGGGGTGGGGAGTCCATCAGCCCTGCTTGCACCCTCTAACAATCTGGGACCGCTGGTTCCTAACTGCTTGCCTGTTGGCCTGCTTGATTGCCCCTAACCACTCTGCTTGCCTGCCAAATCACACATAACCACCTCTGCCTGCCTGCCTGATCGCCCCTAACCACTCTGCCTGCCTGATAGCCCTAACTGCTCACCTGCCTGCCTGATCACCCCTAACTTCCTGCCTGCCTGATCTCCCCTAATTGCTTGCCTGTCTGATTGCCCCAACTGCCTCTGCCTGCCTGCCTCATAGCCCCTCATATTACACTTTTATTATTATAGATAGTTGCCTTGCTCCAAGTTGTAAGGACCTGCTTGTCATAGAGATAGAAAAGTTTTAATTTTTACTCTTGATTATGGCAATTAACTAACACAGATGGCCACCAAAAAGATGACTTACCAAAGGGAGTATAGTAAATGGTCCTGTTAAGTTCTCTTACGTGAAAACGTGCATGTCATGCATTGTATCTGCCTGGGTAAATGAAAGAGTGAAGTTTCTGTCTGTCTTTGCAATCATATGAGCGAATTGTGTGAGACCCCAGCCCAGTCTGGTTTGGTGCTCACAGAATAATAGAGCTCTTTTTTTTTTCTTCGCTCCATTGGTGGAGATTTCCTAGAAGTTGCAAGATATCTTCCTTTTAGTTTTTCCTCAACAGTCTGACTTATGTCTCTCACCTTTGCTTTCCCTCCATCCCCCACCCACAACAGTAACTTGCTCCAGGCTCACTTCGCTTGAGTGTCTAGGACAGGGGTGGGCAACCCCTGGCACACATGCCAAATATGGCACGCCAGTAACTTTTGCTATAATGTGAAACCCTCTCTTATAATCTTCCATTTACTTATTTTTTTAATATCAACTTTTTTATTCTTCGGTAAATTCAGTGTAGGTGCATCTTAGATAAATAAATACTTTTATATAACAAGTTATCTTAAAGACCATAGGCATGGATTGACGAGAGATGGGAAGAGCAATTTCTATGCCTCTGCCTTAACTCTCCCTGCCTTCCTAGATCTGACCAGTGTTTTGGTTTCATCCACATAAGCTTGTGAATCTTTGTTCTCAGTGATGAATTTTGTTAAGTCTTGTAATAGGAGTAGCCTGACGGATGAAAGTAGTAGCTCGTGCATATCTCTGAAGGTCACGAAATATAAACCTGATGTAAAATCTCTGTCATCAGTGATGCAGCAGCAAAAGTCCCACTGATAATATCAAACGGAGTCATAAAGTTTTCTGTCAGACTATCAGTGTACATGTATACATTAAAAAATGTATTTTTCATCATCATATACTGTGTTTTTGTCACTCAAATGAATTTTATTATTTCTTCAAGGTTCTTCACATACATACACCTTAAGAGATATCAAGTAGGTGTAACATGTTCTCAAAAAATTAGGGTTGGCACGCAGAAGAATTTTTTTTGAGTCAGAGATTTTGCTGGTTTGGGCACGCACTCACAAAAAGGTTGCCCATCCCTGGTCTAGGAGATCGCAAAATGTGTCCACCACCAGAACCATGATTCCCAGCATTCCTGGTGCTCCCATGCTCTCAGCTTTCGCTTCTAGCCGAAGTCCCCTCTCCTTCCCTCCCTCCACATGACTGGGGCCCCTCCCCTTCTTTCTGCGCATCTGGGGACCCTCCCCTCCCCTTCCTCCGCATGGCTGGGGCGCGAACGCTGGGTTCACGTTGCTGAGGAGATGCCACCAGCGTCCCACCCCAGCCACTATGGGCGCCGCCATCTTTGTCACTGAGTGATGGTTAATTTACATATTACTCTTTTATTTGATATGTCCTTGTTTCATTGCCATCTCTTTACAATCCAGCTGATCTCATGTATTCATGCCTACTTATTTTTCAAAATTACCAGTCAACCAAAACTGGTTCTCAATTTATCAGAAAACTTACAAAGTGCAGAGAAGTGATGTGTAATTTGTTTGCATCAACAAAGATTGTTCTCCTTGTCTTCTTTTGATAGTTATAACTTTAACATGGTATCTTGCTTGAATTTCCTTGCATACTCTAACTATGTAGACAGCCCCACTCCCCATTTCTTTCGAATTTTTCCTTGGCCTTAGGACACACAGCTTACTCTAGCCTTCCTGTTCACACTGTCCATATTTAATAACACGTCTCTGGGTTCAAATAGCCCGTACAGTTTATTTGTACTTTTGGTGCACAGGATTAATACATAACAAATACTATCATGTTTTCTTGGCCCAATAATTGTGTTGTGCCTGTATTGCCAATAACCCCCTTCTTTCCACAGCAGCTTACCTGGCAATGACACATGGGGTTAGGTAGATGGGTTGGCATGGTCCAAATGTTTCTGTAGATGTTTTGATGCAGGCCAAATACTTCCATGGGTTTTGTGTTACTGGACCAAATATCAAGGACCTTTTGGCATAGATCAAATGTCTCTAGACATTATGGTACAGGACTAACCACCAAAGACCTTTTGGTGTGCACCAAATGTTTTTGTGGACATTTTGGTGCAGGAAGAAAAATATCAAGGGCCTTTTGGGTATGGACCAAATGTCTCTGAATGTTTTGGATAGGACTAAATGTCTGCTATCCCAAAGAGCCCAATTAGGAAATGTCATTGGACATGAAGGAGAAACTAAGTATATGCATCCACTGATTGTGGCTAAGTAAATTGGCATATTTACATTGGAGAGAAATAAAACAATAGCTAACCAATTTGGATATTAACACATTTTTCAATCGAGCAATTACACTTCTTTGTTTATTCACTAAAGTTCTACATATATGAATAAGGAGATATGTGCAAGAGTGGCATTTGCATTACCAAAACCTAGAAAAATATGTAATGCTCATCAAAAAGAGAACAACTCATAAATAACAGAAATATTCTTGCAGTGATATATAGCAATTAAAATAAATTAATTAAAGGTATATGCTTCAAATAAATAAACCCTAGGAATTCATTGCTTGAAATACTGTTATAAAATTATATATATATGAATATATGTATATATAAAATACTATATAATTTAAGAATAATATTAGAACATTCAAAGTGATACAATATAAGAACATATAGTGAATTTCTCTGAAAGATGGGAGTAAGAAATGATGAAAAAATGGCACATAGTGAGACTTCAACTGTTTTGGGAAAGTTATAACACGCATATTGCATACATTATTTTAAAAATGTATGTTAGCTATATGAAGGGATGAAAGAGGATTTTAACAGTTATTCACTCTGAAGGAAAAAACGAAGGCTCTAACTGGAGTGGAATGCATTGAAAAATGTCAGATACATCATTGTGTTACATCCCTCCAGATTCAAGGACCATAATGCAAGAGATTCGGCTGGGTTGCCTTCAGGCTGCTCTTTACAAACTGCTCTGTAAATAGTTGTAAAAATTCTTAAACTCTTTCTCTCATTCTATTGGCATTGATCCTTTTGTTCTGGCATTTTGTAAAACACTTATTTACATGTTGCACTTATACTCTAGGTGCTAATTTTGTGAGCTTCAGAACAAAATTAAATATGTTGGAAGATTATGTAAGCTCAAAAGTTATATTTATTTATTTTTTTTTCAAAAGTTATATTTAAATGATCAAGAGGCACTAAGGCAAAATGTCAGCAGAATTCACAATACTTTGCTAAGAAACTAGTTCCATATAATAGAAAATGTAGCCCCAGCCCCAGACCTATCTCCCAATAATATGTAAATACGCAGACATTGCAGTATGTTTCTTCTACACTTTTTTTAAAATAAGAATTGAGCTGCACTTATGCACGAGGCTGTAGCTAAAACTATCTTATTGCACATCTGCATTGTGATGTCTGGAGGTTTTAGCATTTGATGCCCAAAGAGATGAAATTCATAACCAGAGATCCATCTGGAGAAAAGTAAGGCTAAGCAGAATCAGGAAGGGTAAGATGTGTGGCCAAAGTCCAAGGCAATAGTCTTTAATTCCTTGCATTATGCATTTTGGATCACTGGATCATAACCAGAGAGTTCAGCTTAATTTTTTTTAAATTTCTTTCTTGATTAAGTTATTATATATGTGTCCTTATCCCCACATTATCCCCCATCCCCCGCCCTCATGCCCTCACCCCCCTGGTGTCTGTGTCCATTGGTTAGGCCTATATGCCTGCATATAAGTCCTTTGGTTGATCTCTTCCCCTTACCCCCACTCTCCCCTACCTTCCCTCTGAGGTTTGACAGTCTGATCAATGCTTAATTTGAACCGACCTGGAAAACCTATCAGAAGCTAGGGGTAGATTATCTAGTCACTGTCAGATGCCTTAGATGACGACACTTGGATTGTCTATAGTTTCTTCACACCTGAACGACACTGTATTACAATAAAGCATATGTATGAATTTACCAAAGAATGTTCTCTAGTCAGATATCATTATACTTGCTGAGAGTTACAAGAATGTGATAGTTTAGAGCTGCAGTGCGGGAATAATAGAGCCTAACATCAAATCTGTGCTGTCACTCAAAAACTACTTGCATGACCAAGAGGTAACTTCCCATACCACTCAGAGTTTATTTTCATCATCAAAGTGGGCACACTAAGCACATCTACCTGGGATGCTTCTGCATAGATTGAATAATGTAAAGTTCCTGGGGTATATCTTGGGTACAAAGTAGAAAGTGAAAAGAAGTCATAGTTTACTAATAGCACTGTCATTACAAAGCGGACCTATAATTTAAAGAAAAGGTTGAACAGACTGTAAAACTTCAGCAGAAAGGCAAGGGGGGTGGGGGGAGGAGTGAAGAGATCAACCAAAGGACTTATATGCATGCATATAAGCATAACCAATGGACACAGACACTAGGGGGGTGAGGGCATATGCCGGGGGTAGAGGAGGCTGGGGGGAGATCAAAGGGGGAAAAAGGAGACATATGTACTACTATTTGTAATACTTTAAACAATAAAAAATAAAAAAATAAAGAAAAGGTTGATCAAATACTACATTTTCATCCCATGTATATATTTACATTTTTTCCTTTTTTTAAGGAAAGAACAACTTTTTGACTAAGTAATTATTATTTTTAAATATGTTTTTATTGATTTCAAATAGGAAGGGAGAGGGAGAGAGATAGAAACATCAATGATGAGAGAGAATCATTGATCTGCTGCCTCCTGCATGCCCTCCACCAAGGATCGAGCCCACAGCCTGGCCATGTGACCTGACAGGGAATCACACCATGATCTCCTGGTTCATAGGTTGATGCTCAACCACTTAGCCACACCAGCTGCGCTGAAGAAGGAATCTTGGAGTGATCACTTCCATCTGAAGCCAACCATCTTCCAGACTTCTTTTCTTAATTCCCTGCAGAAATGGTCTTCTCTATGTCACATCATGCTGGCCTTGAGCCCTTTTCTACCAACTTACTTTTCAATGTTTGTGAGAGCACAGGTCTGTCTTGCTATAATCAGATTGAGATCCAAAACTTGTGTTTGTATCCAGTCTGGATATACCATATCAAAACTCTACAGAATTAATTATTTTAAACACTATTCTATTGTGAGGTTCTAGGGTGTTTTCTAAAAGCCTAACTCCCCCTCAGAGTCGTTATTAAGAAATTACCTCAAATATATAGAACTTGTAATGGAGAAAATACCTTGATAGGAAAAAATTGGATAACAAATCATTATTAATCATTATTCATATTTTCTTTGTCTGTCATCTGAGTTGAATTTAGTTAATGAAATTTAATTTCCTGACTTTGGAATGAAGCACATTCCCTTTGATTAGCTACTAATTAACTATCTCTGCTTTATTTAGTCTTTTTTTTAATAGGTAAGAATTGGAAAGAATGAAATGAAAATATATGAAAAAAAGCAATATATAAATAATAGACTCCAAAATTATATCCATAGAGACTTTTTCTATAACTTCCAGTATTTCTATTAGAAACAGTATTCACACTTATATTATTTTGTTGTTTGAAACAAGGGAAAATGCATATGTTATTCCAAAGTGTTGAATAAATGAATTTACTATACAAGGTGTTGCAGAACTCTGTGCATAAATATTATAGAATTACAATTACATTTTAAAATTGGACTACACACAAGATAATTTGAGAATGTGTAGGGAGAGAGAGAATAAGATTGCCCTGAGTTTATTTCTCTAAGATTTACTTAAAAGTAGGGTACCATTGCCCTGGCCCTCTTCAATGGTTGTGCATCATCCCATGCACCAAAAGGTCAACAGTCTGATTTCCAGTCAAGGTAACATACCCAGGTTACAGGTTCAATTCCTGATCAGGAAGAATAGTGGAGGTAACCTATTGATATTTCTCTCTCACATCAATGTTTCTCTCTCCTTCTCCCTTCCACTCTCTCTAAAATCAATAAAATTTTTAAATATTTTATAAAGGAGGGTACCATTTAGGATAGATCAACAGGACAATTTTCTAGAAGCTACATGTTTTCATCTCAGAATTTGCTATTTAAAAAAGTATTTGTAAGAACTACGTTTTTGTTATATAACAACCAAGAAAGTTAAAATCGTGTATCATGAGTCATGTAATTACTAATATTCCAATAAAGTTATTTAGAAGCTGAGTACTAAAAGAAGAGGGGGGGGGAGGAATCTTAAATTAAGCTCTTTTTTCCCCTTATATACTCTAACTTTATTTATTTTTATTTTTTAATATATTTTATTGATTTTTTACAGAGAGGAAGGGAGAGGGATAGAGAGTTAGAAACATCGATGAGAGGGAAACATCGGTCAGCTGCCTCCTGCACACCTCCTACTGGGGATGTACCTGAAACCAAGGTACATGCCCTTGACCAGAATTGATCCTGGGACCTTCAGTCCATAGGCCGATGCTCTATCCACTGAGCCAAACCGGTTAGGGCTACTCTAACTATTTATATATGTTTTATGTTTTATATATGTTTTAGTTCATATTTGCTAAAGATACTTGATTGGTTTGCACTTCCCTTACCTGCTAAACATTGGAAAAACTTGTGATTCATGAGGCATGCTATTTAATGAAAGATGAGCTATGGATTTTATACTAATTTGGGTCCCACCAATGCCAAGGTCAGCTCTACAGGGTAACAATGCCACTATTCATCATAGTTTGTCTTCACGGTGGCCTTGCTCTCTGATGAGAATCTACAGTTCAGTAGACATTGCTCATGACTAAAGGGCTCAAACTAAATCAAATGACAGGGATCGGTTAACTTCATGTTTACTTACAAAATTTATTTCCTCAGAGAAACAAAGAAGTGAAGAAACTCTTACATGTTCCTCTTATAAATTTTTCCTTAATTCCAGGTAACTTCCAAATATGACATGCTATTAACTCATGAAATTAGTCTCAGTAGGATGAGCTTAAGTAGACACCTGAAAAAATATATATATTCTCAGAGACTTATTTTTTGCTTACTTACCCATTGCCCTTTGCATTTCTAAACAAGAATTCTAAGAAGAATTTGCTCAGTGTGATGCTCTGAGAAGAAAGTTTCTGACCACATTGTACACTGCATTCTCATGGAGAATACATCACAATAATGGGTTCAGTGCTAAATGTAAAATAAAATGATTTTATTCAAAGCTGAAACTGACTATCTCACAGCTATTTCACTTCAAATAACTCACTTAAGTTTTAAAAACCTGTGTTTACTAATCTCTAAAATGAATATAATGCTGTCTTTCTCACAAGGCGATGCCATTCCCATTTTTTCCTAACCCTGCATGAACCTACAGCAATAATAGATGACAACTTCAAGGCACATCTTATTAACTACTTAGTTAATAAGGCAATGGGGTCAAAGGCTGCTAGTTGCATATATAGGACCAATTCCTGTAAGCAGTCAGGGTCTGGAATCATTTGGGGATAGAGTTTTCTTATATAAGACAGCACAGAGATTTTTTTATCATAACACTAGAGGCCCTATATGCAAAAAATTTGTGCAAGAGTAGGCCTTTGCAGCCCCAGCTTCGTCCAGAAGGATGTCTGGATGGTCATTGTGCTGTTCTGCCACTCGGTCAATTTGCATATTACAGTTTTATTATTATAGATGTGAGTTATTTTCACATAAGTTTTTTATAAGTGAACTCAAATTATTTCATAGAAACAGATTGTACATATTGATTGTGGAAATCTTTCAATATAGCTATATTCTCAAACCAGGAAACTCATATCCTACTACTAGTTTTAAGCACAATTTAAAATAACATTGAAAAATTATTATAGTAGATCATTCAGGTAGAATCAAATTTCAAATACCCAACATCAAAAACATATAATAAAACCGATAGAATCTGAAACTATTTAAATTTCTACTTTATATTCTTTTCCATGAATGGTGTTTTGCACATATCCAGGAATTATATACATGACATAGAGGGTGTGTCTCCATTGACTTTCTTATGCAAACCCTCCATAAATGAGAATTTATACAATAACTAGAGGCCTGGTGCACAAATTCATGCATGGGTGGGGACCCTAAGCCTGGCCAGTGATTGAGGCCTATTGGGGGCCGGCTGGGGGGATGGACTCTGGGAGGTTGGCCAGCCAGGGGGAGGGGCTGTAGGAAGTTGGCTGTGGAAGTGCACTGAACACCAGGGGGCAGCTCCTGCATTGAGTATCTGCTCCCTGGTGACAAGTGTGCATCATAGCAACTGGTCAACTGGTCATAACAGTAGCTTAGGCTTTTATATCTATAGACTAGAGGCCTGATGCACGAAATTGGTACAAGGGCTCAGACCTTGCAGCCATGGAGGCTTCCCTCGGCCCTCACAGCCCTGGCTTCATCCAGAAGGTCATTTGACTGTCCAGTCTAATTAGCATACTATGCTTTTATTATTATAGATGTCATTAATTTTTGCTTTAGGAGCAGATCCATTGACATCATTTCAGCCTCAAGTTACTCTAATGTGTTTGTAGGATAATGGAAATGTAGCCCTTCCACTCTAAAGACAAGAGATACAGAAAAGGCTTCCCTCTTTATCCTTTTACACTTTTCCTTTAGCTTTTAGGCTACACACAGCATTATGTATTGTCAGATTGATAGTATGAAACTACACCTACTATAGGTTTTTAAAACTTAATATTTTCCTCCAAATTATAATTCACATCTAGAGCTTTTAAATTCTTGTCTATGTGTTCTAGTAAGTCTAATTCTTAACTTCCATATTCCATTTCTACGTACCTGCCTGCGATGGTTGAACCTCACATTGTTCTACACAGCCCCAGTAGTCTCCTAGTACCTGCCAATTCCCTTAGGTCTTACTCTCTGGTTTATTAGACTCAGCATATAAGAAATCTGTTGAAATTGTATGCCTGCTCAAACCTTTCTTTGGATCTTTCAGTTATAAAAGGTGCTTATGAGACCTTTCTTGTCTACTGTATTTTGTGAAAATCAATCAAGAAAATCTAATTTAAAATGGAGTCAAGAAGCCCTGAAGGGGTTGCTTTCATGCACTACTACTCACTGCACCTTGCAGACTCGAAATTGAAGAATGTACCCTTACATTTATTAACTGGAAGATACTGATATTATTACTCTAGTAGGAAGAAGGAAGATTTTCTCTTTTCTCTTTGCCTAGCAACAGAACAGCCAATAACCACCTCCCCCCGCCACCCCGTCCACCCCCCGCCCGCTCGCCGCCCAATGACTCAGCAAATACACTTTACACTTCTAGTTTCTTCCAATGGACATTTTGTTTATAACAGTTCCTTTCAACCACCTTTTTAAAAATATATACACTAGCATTCCTTTCCTTTATTCTCTGAACTTGCCTGTGGTTTGCTATAGCTTATATGTCCCAAATTGCAATTTCTGTGCCATTCCTGAATACACTCAATTTGCTTGTAAGATAACTGGCTATTTTATTTTTGAGATTGATAATTTTTAACCCTTTTTGGAAAATTCAGAATTAACTTTTCAATACTAGGACTACGTAATATTCTGCTGCTGAAGGGAATCCATTTTTGCTTTAGGAGCAGAAGGGTAGTAATGAATTTTGCAACCAAATGGCCTGAACTTTGTGTTCTATGACTGCCCTTATTTATTCACATTCAGAACTAACCAAGGAATAGGGCACTGAAAAATAGCCTAAATATTACTTGATATATATATTTGCATCTATTAGTTTAAAAATATTTGTCTTTATGTAGAATCTTCTCTCTGAAAGCCATTTTCTTACAGTTATCTGGAGGGATTACATTTTATAATTGCCCTTCTTTCTTTCTTTCTTTCTTTCTTTCTTTCTTTCTTTCTTTCTTTCTTTCTTTCTTTCTTTCTTTCTCTTTCTTTTCTTTTTCTTTCATTCATGCATTCTTGTAGGGTCTCTCTCTGACAATGATTGACCTGTGGTCTAAATTCAATGTCCTCTTAGGTCTTTTCTGAAACTTACTCTGGGACTGCACTAATTTCCCCTGTATAGGAAGTTGTTTAGTATTCTAGTCTTTAATGGCTGCTCCCCCTCCCCCAAAAAGGTAAAAATAAAAGGAGGAATTAAAAGGACATTGGCCATTAGAATCCCCTGGAGTCACTTCAGCCAGAGAGGTAGGTGCTTGCAACAATGCAGGGAAGTTCAACAATAAGGCTGCCCACCTGTTTGAACCTCTATGATAACAGCACAGATCCCCACATAGTCCTTTCTGCCAACTCTAGTCTTCCATACCCTATGAGCAAGGTGCTCCAAGAATATATGCACAACTGCCTTCCAGGTAGGGGGAGGTGCTAGATGGGTAACTGCTACCATCTAAATGCTAAAATTGACCAAGATTAACCACAATTTACTGTCCAAGTTTTCCCCCAGAAATAGCAAGCCTTCAACAGACTTTAGAATTCTAAAATAATTACATCAGAAAGAGTCTCTCCCAGCCCAATTGTTGTCTAGGGGAGAAGACAGATTCCTGGTGCTTTCACTCCATCTTCCCAGAATCCTCTCTGAGTTTCTTTCTAACAAATACACTTTGAAGCAATTACAGCACAAGCGTTAAAACTAAATTTCAAGCGGAAAGTTAATTATAGAACATGGATTAATTATTTATTTGATGTTCACTGTTTTTACGACTACATAATGTTGAGGAAAAATGGAAGATACTGCTAAGACAAAGAAATATCAGCTCCGAGACTACTTAGATATGGTTTGTCTATATGATTGGTGCATTTTTTAGGCCATAAACACAGAAAACAAAATAAATAGTATACAATTAAGAATATAATAGTTGTGTTAACCAAACATAGGGAGAAAACAAAAAGCATTGTTGCCTTCAGGGTCTCATTACAGTCTGGAAGTCTTTGTTCTGTCTCAGGTATAGGAACCTCTCACCAACACCAGTGAGGTGTTACTGGACAGGACAGCCCCCGGGTCAATGGGAGAGAGTTGTCCCCAACCTCGATCCTTGTTTTCTCATATAAATGAATTTATATAAGAGACCTTGACTGCATTGTGAAAAGCCAACTTATTAAAGCAATTAAAGCATGCACCTTTATTGGGGGGGGAGGGGAGAAGCAAAAGCAAAGCAAGCAAACCTATACATCTGGTTTATGAAGTATAGATGGGCTCTCAGTAACTCTGAAGAGCAAGTTGGGGCGGGGGGGGTGTGGGGGCTGAGGTGTTGTGTACCCTCCTGTCCATAGGCTTCAACATTCCTCTGCTGACTATTTTGGTTCAGATTAATTCTCAAGGCCAGCCCCTCCTCGCCCCCCCCCCTTTTTTTTTTTACTTTGTTGTGGCCTTCCCAGAATTCATGAAACTTTATCTTGTCAAGCCTTGAGACTGCTGGCTTCTCTGCTTTCTCTCATCAGGGAGATTTTTTAACCATTTGCTCCCTGTCCTTGGCTGGGGAAGATGAAGGCATGTTCGTTACAAGCTGGCTACTAACTGCCCACACTGTTTGGCCTTGTTTTAACTTTCCTGTCTCAGTTTCCCTAATTCTCCTGCCCTGAAATCCTGTCACAGTTTCAGCAGGCTCCAATGGTCACCTTCCTCTCACCTTTGTTCCTGTCTGTCTAATCCTGTCTCTAACTCCTCTGATCTCCACACTCGGGTTACCAGCAATGCAGCTAAGTGCATGTACTCAGTTCTCTTACTCCTCTCGGAGAGCTGCCAGCCACGGTCTTCTCATTGATAAATAGGAAGCAGCTGGTGACTCAAGGATGGATATTAATCTCACCAGATGAAAGTAAGTAGGACAGCTGAGCAATGCTTTGTAATTAGCGATTTATACACCTCTTACTTAAAACGTAAGGGTCTTTGAAGCAGTTTGCTCAGAAGATGGATACGTTTTAATTGATACGTGGTTACCTTAAGAATCAGGATGCACCCAAGGGAGTCTAAATTTAAAGTTTTTTATTTAGGGTAACTATTGCCTGCAGGTGTATATTTGATTGGAACTCTTTTCTTAGATTGTAGGAAAAATCTAAGCTAATCTGTTCTAGGAGGTGCCAACTAAATAAAGTTTATCTTCTTGGTGATTGTTTCATTTATTTTATGCCATATAACCAGGTGTATGGGCGGGGGGGGGGGGGGGGAAGGGGGAGGGGCCTAAGAAACTGCCACATAGTGATTTAGGCTTTAGAAAATGAATTTCTTTCAAAGGAAGGGTGCTGTACCTCACATGTATAGTAGCCATTGGAAAAGTCTTACTACTTTTCAATATTTTGAATATGTGAATTCCTTTTATTATTAGGCACATTTAGTACTATTTATATTATTTCGATATTCATCTGCAGAAAAAATAACCATCCCAAAGCTCTGTGAAATAACACAGTTAAAAGAACATGTATTTTATTAATCAAAATACCATCTTATTTACAGTAAATTAGTTAATTATATAACCATGTAATACCCTGCATAGCAATACTAAGGGCTCAATAAAAGTATTTTTCCTTATATTATACATAAAAATATTAATATGGGTAAGATAATATTCAGTCTACAGTTTTTGCATATGAATTCAATAATGCTTTGCAAAAATGTAGTAGCTCACTTGCCAAATCCATAATCAGTAACCTAAGACCTTATGTAGGAAAACTGTTTTGTTTTTTTTTAATATATTTTGTTGATTTTTTACAGAGAGGAAGGGAGAGAGATAGAGAGTTAGAAACATCGATGAGAGAGAAACATCGATCAGCTTCCTCCTGCACATTTCCCACTGGGGATGTGCCCACAACCCAGGTACATGCCCTTGACCGGAATCGAACCTGGGACCTTTCAGTCCGCAGGCCGACGCTCCATCCACTGAGCCAAACCAGTCTTGGCCGGAAAACTTTTGAAGGACAAGTACATAAATGTGCAAACTGAGAAAACCTTTCCTCTGAGAATTCCAGAGTGCTGTATTAATCTGAGTGGGTGAGAATCATTTGGGATTAGTTCACAATGGAATTTGGAATGCTTTTGTTTCCTGGTGGTTGTATTATTTGTTTCTTTAGGTTAGATTATAACAAAACTATTGATTAATTAAATCCCATAAATGTTTAATGAGCATCTACATGTATAAAGCTCTGAGGTACTGTTACTACCTTCATGGAGTTTTCTATCCAAAGCATATAGATGGAGGTTGAAATTATACTTTATTTCAATTTGAATAAAAAGGAATTAAATGAAAATGTAAGGGAAGAGCTTATAAATCATAACAGTTTATGAAATAATTTGTATGTGGTTCTCATTTTTACTACTAGAGGCCTGGTGCACGAAATCTGTGCATAGGTAGGGTCCCTAGGTCTGGCTGGGGATCAGGGCCGATCTTTGGGGCGACTGGTGGGATGATTGGGGACCCCCACTGGCACCCACCTTGGCTAGCCTGGTGCTACCTGCTTGCCGGCCTGCCCCCCACCACTGCCGCTGCCAGTTGCCTCCCTCTGCGGGGTGACCGGTAGGGCAATTAGGGGCCCCTGCTGGTACCGACCTTGGCTGGCCTGGGGCCAGTGGGCTGGGGCAGTTCCTACATTGAGTGTCTGCCCCCTGGTGGTCCGTCTGTGTCATAGTGACTGGTCATTCCATCGTTCGGTTGATTTGCATATTAGGCTTTTATTATATGGATTATTTGTAGTTAATCAGTAAATAAATGTGTTGATTTTATGATTTTGATAGCTAGATAATATTACAGTGGATTAATTTCCAAAAAGCTTTAAAGAAAAAAAGTGGGACATCCCCTAAAAAATCCCTAGAAATTACAATGAAAGCCTCAGAAATCTGAGAGGTTTTGCACTTCATTAAAAGAAAGCCTAATAAAGTGCTTTGGCATTAAACCCAAAACAAACACTATTTGTTTTTTTAAAGGACAGATTATTTACCATTTCAGCATACTATTTCACTTGCAGTTAGAAGTATCTGTTTCTAAACCAAGAATAAATGCACAATTGCCAATGATCATGGAAAAATTAGATATTCAATTATTGTTCAGTTTTAAACCCTAAACAATTCTCTGTCCAACATTTTGACAGTGTTTACAATATTTCTGATTAAAAAGTCCTAAAATATATTAAGAAATTCCATTTAAAATTTCCTTGTATAAAATAAAGCATAAAGTTAAGTATTTTGAATTTAAGAATCTTTGTTCTTTTACTGCTACATATAATTCTGTATTTTGTCTTATGAAATTATATATTTTTACTGATTACATGTATATGTGTGTTTGTAGGTACCATTGTATTACCTCCTGAACGGCATGATTCCCTTTTTTCCTCCAATTTTCTGACTTGTTGGTAACAAGTTATAAATTCATAAACTTAGTATTGATATATAAGGAGTAAATAGTGCCCCTGCCCTGACATTTATTACTTCTCCACAGACCACTTTTATTTACTCAAGTTATAAAAGTTGGCAGGGATTTTGAAAAAAATACATTGGGATTCTGAGTATCAATATATTGATCAAAAGTATTGTTAGATTCAATAAACTTATGTCTGACTTCAGATATCTAAGTGCTAGGCTGATTATAAAAGTTGTTTTACTTGAAAGTAATATTAAATATATAGTAGTTTTGGTCATTTTACCTTTTCAAAAATTAAAAATACTGAAATCTGTATAGAAAGCTAAGAATGTTTTATAGTAAACAAATCCTTAAATATGAGAGCATGAGATAGTCATCCAAGTTTCTTTCTCCTACTATCGTTTCCCAAAGCTTTTTTGCATTGTTTATTTATGGTGGGAAATGAGAAGAGAGAGTCTTATTCTTCAATTACTAGACTATCCATATTAAACCTTGAACCCCAAAGATTTATACACAAACTACATCCCTTATATAGGAAGTTGACTCAGATTTTATTTGAAGCTGCAGAACTCTACTTCACAGAAGCTACATCTTACTACCAGTACAATAATAAAGGGAAAATTGTGTTGACATATGCTTCTGGAGGTCATTGAAGATATATTCTAGATCTTCTAATCAAGGCTTCTTTTAATTTTAAGACTATACATTTTACAACATATATAAATGTTAGCTGTCTCATGTGATTTTTAGGATTGCAGTAAGTAAACCCCAAAGCCCTGCTTGCTGCAATTAGAAGTTTGGGTTAGAATATTAGGCAACAGTTTTCATTCAGTTCTTATATTTTGTTTTGAAGTTGAGTTGCATAGATTAGATTAATCATAATTATAAATTAAAAATACACTTTCCCTGACTTGGTGGCTCATTTGGTTTAAGAGTGGTCCCATACATCAAAAGGTTGTGGGTTCAGTTCCTGGTCAGGGCACATACTTAGGTTTCAGGTTCCACCCTTGGTCAGGCTAAAAGGGTTGGGCCAGGTATGGGAAGCAACCAATGGATGTTTCTCTCTCACCCCTCCTCTTTCTCTAAAATCAATTAAAACATATCCTCAGGTGGAGTTTAAAACAATACACTATTGTTATTGGAATATGAATGACACTTTAAAATTTATTCATCAATTCACATAAAGATAATTTTTTAAAAAATATTTTCATTGATTTCAGAGAGGGAATCATAGATTGGCTGCCTCCTGCACGACCCCCCACTGGGGATCAAGCCTAAAACCTGTGCCCTGACCAGAAATCAAACCATGACCTCCTGGTTCATAGGTTGACACTCAACCACTGAGTCATGACAGCAGGGCATAAAGACAATTTTTGAATCCACCAACCAAACCAAGAGCTAGACTATTCCAAAAATCAAACAAATACTGATTGGAACCACTCCTGTCACATCCGATTGCCTCCTGTGACTCTCTTATTTGTTTAGTTTTTCTTGTTCTAAATTTTATAAATCAGGTAGAGCTCTGGGATTATTTCCATTTTTGTTAAGCAGTCTTTATTTTGCAAGTGACTAGCCATGCCATCATTTCATATGTGCTCAAGTCTGTTAGACACACTCATTTTGTTCCATTGGCCAACTAGTGAATCCCTTCACAGATACACATGTCTTAATAAACTAATAATTGACTTTTTACCTGGACTCATTCAAGAAATTATCTAATCCCTTCATCTAATTCTATTCAAGAAAAAAAAAAAGAATTGCAGATAGTGTGCTCCACAAGAAGAAAATGATGTATTGTTTTTAAAAATTAAAGAAAGTCATTCTCAGATACTATATAACTGGCTAACATTTGAGAGAAAATCAGAGGGAAATATAATATTTTATGTAACAATGCTGAAAGTAAGTAGGAGTTTGGATTCTGGTAAGTAGGGAAGGATGAATGTGAAACAGATCATGCCAATTTCCAAACATTAAGCATATGAAAAATAGCCTCTTAGTTGATTATTGACTAAAGTGACTTCTCCTACTCTAGAAACCTGAGACGGGACTGAGTGAAAGTTCTCTGGGGAGAGATAACATCATCCAAAGCCTCTACCATATTTCATAGCACAATGCCAACACACAATGAAATATTATCAGGCATGTTCTAAGAGAAGGTCTAAGAAAAAGAAAAAAAAAAAGTTTTGAGGTGGCCCAAGATACTGAAGTTTTCAGACATGAATGTTATTATAATGGGATCAGTATATCAAGGAAAATGAATGAAAAGATGGCGAAGTTCACCAGATTACTAAATTATATACAGAACACATCAAATTGGAATTTTAGGATAACGAAGAAATTATGGATGGGTTTAGGAGCACACTGGAGAATTGATCTGACTGGTGAACTAGAATAGGCTAGTAGAAACTATTCAGATTAAAATACAGGGAAGAGAGAAATGCAAGAGATATATGGGATATTGTAAATACATATATGACTTAGTCAAAGAATTGTCAGAAGAGGAGGTAAAGATGGAAAACATAGTATTAAAAAAAAGATAATGGCTAAACTAAGAATTTTCCAAAGTTGATGAAAGACATCAAGGTACATATTTAAGATGCCCAACAAACTCCATTGAGGATAAATACAAAGAAATCAGACCTATGCACATTTTCATAAAACAGCTAAATATCAAAGATAAAAAATATATTTTAAAAACATCGGACAAAAATAGATACATTATATGCAAATGAACACCAGCAGAATATAACATTAGTAATAATCAAAAAGGAAAAAATATCACCTTTGAAAAGCTTATATAAAATACCTACCTACCTAGAAGTTTAGTCTAAGTGAAAACACTATTCACAGGTAAAGATAAATACATATCTATCTATTCAACAGAAATGAAGAGATAAAACTCATCACCAACAATCCCACACTACAATGATACTAATGAATATTCTTCAGACAAAAGAATAATTATGGCAGGTTAACTCATGGAATTGTAGAAAAGAAGAGCAAGTAATATTAACGACAGCAAATCTAGTGGTAACTAATAGTAACAAATGGTAAATCTAAATGAATATTGGCTATATAAAACAATAACCATAATGAGTTATGGAGCTCAAAATAAATGTAGAAAAAAAATGTACCAATGACAATAGGAAGTAAAAATTAATGTGGTCAAAGGTCATGAAATTGTCTGGAAGTGACACTAGTACATCTTTATATTAGAACCTAGTAAGTCAAGAATGCATGTTGCCCTAACCAGTTTGGCTCAGTGGATAGAGCATCGGCCTGTGGACTGAAGGGGCCCCAGTTCAATTCCAGTCGGGGGCATGTACCTTGGTTGCGGGCACATCCCCAGTTGGGGGTGTGCAGGAGGCAGCTGACCGATGTTTCTCTCTCATCGATGTTTCTAACTCTCTAACCCTCTCCCTTTCTCTCTGTAAAAAATCAATAAAATATATTAAAAAAAAAAGAATACATGTTGTACAATTCTAGGATTACCATTAAACAAATAATAAAATAGTTGTTAATAAACAACCTAGTTAGATTAAAAATGGAAAAATAATGATTCTCTAATAAAAAATGAGAAAAAAGAAATAATAGAGAATATTTGGAAAAATAAAACAAATAAAGTGTCAATATAAATCTGAATACATCATTTGTAAATGATGTGCATCAAATGTAAATAGACCAAATATTCAGTATAAAGCATATTCTGTGTGGAAGAACAACAAATCAAAAGAAATAGGAATCCTATATAATAAAAGCCTAATACGCAAATTGTCCCCTCAGGAGGTCATTTGACCAAGGGACTGGGAATTTGACTACTTGCTATGATGTGCGCTGACCACCAAGGGGCGGCACGGAGCATGGCAGGCGTTGGCAATGTGGCACTGGTGGCACTGCTGGCCCTGATAGGCCCTGACAAGAATGGAACTGCAGTGGGATGGTGGAGCAAGAGAGCAGGCGGTGCCAGGCCAAGGTGGGTGTGAGCAGGAGCCCAGGTACTGCCTAGGGCTCAGAGTCAACTGGGACCTGCCCTTCCACACCAGATGCTTTGATCGCCAGCCAGGCCTAGTGACCTCACCTGTGCACGAATTTCATGCACTGGGCCTCTAGTGTTGAAAATAAAAGTCTAGGAAAATATTTGTCATGCCAAGATGTTTTTAAAAAAGGACTTTAGTGGAGTCATACAAACATAAAATAAAACAGACCATAGGTATGAATTATTTATAGAGATAAAGATAAATACTTCATACTAGTGCAGGGGTCAAAATACTACAAAAAATGTAACAATCATAAATTTGTATGCAGACAATAACAGTATCATAATTGTAAAGCAAGAACTTTCAGAAGGAGCAAATACATTATCAAAATGCAGAACTTGAACACACCTCTTTCAGCAACAGAATGAATGAGCAGACAAAAAAAAAGAACAAAAAATATCTGAACAACCCCATTTGCTACATTAAATTTAGCAGTGCATAGAAAATATACAACACACCTATAAAATATGCATTCATTTTAGCTGCATAAGAAACAATAAAATTGCACATTAAGTCTAAGGTATATGGAAATAATCAAAATATGTTATAATTTATTGCCTTAAATGCATATCACTGAATTATCTATTGCTTCAAAATAAACCACCATAGCTTAATATATTATATTATATTATATTATATTATATTATATTATATTATATTATATTATATTATATTATATTATTATATTATATTATTATATTTATTATATTATATTATATTATATTATATTATATTATATTATATTATATTAAAAAAACACCGGTGGGTCTTGATTCAGCATCAAGAAGGGTTCAGGAATCTGCAGAAGTGCTGTGCATAAATTAAGAGTCCAGAGACAAAACATAATTTTGAAAAGCATTATAGGGAGTCAGCAAAGACTTAGCTAAAGGAACGAAGTTCTCCTTGTCTCAGGACATCTTGCTTTTTATTAACACAATTTGTCCTAAGGCAAGGTGGAGATATATACACAAAGGGTAGAGTTTCCTATACATAATCCATTGTCAGATTGGGGAAATTTGCCTATGGTTGTTCAGGTGTTTGGCCAGTAGGAGACAATAACATGTAGATTGAAATGCCCTGAGGTGTTTGGCAGCAAGCAATCTTTTAATGCATCCTTTTCAGGTTTGGGGACATGCCCGTAGCCATTTCCAGATGATTCTGCCCTGCTGACATGCTGGAATTGGCTTCTGGCATATATATATATTCTCCTAGATTCTAGAATCTCTGTCTTGAGGTTCTTTCTATATGGCAGCTGGATTTCCAAAACAAGAATCGCAAGGATTCTGGTACCAGATCTGAAAGTAATTGTTTTTCAACCTCTTATGTCAATAATAATGCAATGCTCATTTAGGAATTCAGTATTCACAACAAATCCATACTTTTTTACTTCACACACTTCTGAAATCAAGAACTATAAGGCTATGGATAAATACTGGAATGAATGCACCCAGGGTCATAAGCAGAGAAAACGAAATGAGATAATCCACATGGTGTTTGGGTTCAGATGTGTCAGTTAGAACCACACCTCTTCTCAAAGAGGAAGAAGAAAAGCATCCTTGGGTTTCAGAATCAATAGTACGTCCACCTACTTTGCCCTAATGCATCTAAATTTTTCACTTCACTTCTCCAGCCAGATTTTAGAGATGTTCAGAGAACTAAATTAGTCTAAGTAATTTAAACTGATGCACCTTAAAAGCAAAATGCATCATATTTTGTGGCTATTGAATGGTGTGAGGCATGCTGTGGTGAGTGAGATTTAAAAAAAAAAAAAAGCTGCATAGCAGTAGGGATTTTTATTTATTTTTTAATGTGGTACTTCAAAAACTTATTTTATCTATCCCACATACATAGATTGAGTTAAGTTGTAGCATTGACAGGAAAGGGGGAAAGTTATTATTTTAATAAATGCTCTTAATATAGTGCTCAAAGCTATATGATTTCAGATTGCTTTGAGTTCCTTTCCTATCTGCCTCATTAATTGTCTTGATTTCTTTTTTCCTTGGAGAAAGTTGAACAGAAAGGGAGGTAATCATACTAATGTAATAGCACAATTGTTTGGAAGTTTGTGTTTGTTAATTCAAAATGAAGATTTTAAAAACCTGGTGTTGGTCTAAATTTGGATATCTTAACTTACAATTTAAAGTTCTAACCTTCAGGTTTTCTTCAGTTACTGCTTAACATATAATCAAACCATCACAGACTCTCTTCAGAATCAGTTCACTTCTAGTGGTGGTGCTGTGCTTTATTGTATTCGACAGGAGGTCTATTCTAAATGAAATAAAAGGCTGAAGTAACTGTTTTCTTTCCTTGGCATGAGATTTCAATTACAAAGTTGACCTTTAAATGTCCCATTTTTTTAAGGCAAACCACATTATTTGAAATTAGTCACCGGTTTCTTGATTTGTACAAGCAAAGCTTGATTACAAGCCTTTCTATAGAGCTTCTATTCAGTTTAATAATTCATATTTCTCTGCTTATCAGCTTTAGAATTCCAAAGGACGCATTTGCCTATACATCTTCCCCACTGCATGTTATTTTAAAGCACAGCAACAGAACACTCACATAATTGGTGCAATCTGTTATTTACAGATATGCGGCGAGACGCAGGTGGCAAACTCTTTTTTAGCGCCATAAGGAGAAAGAAGACCTTCTTCCCAACTTGAGTTATGTGAATAAAGATTGAGGCTGGGTCGGGATAGCAGCCATTGTCACTATGGGTGTTCTCTAATTTCTGCAGTAAATCTTTCCCATATGAAATTCTGTTCAATCCCCTCTATACCAGATGCTTATTTTGTGGTAAGAACATCTATTTTCTAAAAAGTGGCTCTGAAAAGGAATATGGTTGGGTTTTATATGTCTAATCCTAAACCAATGTCCAGAATAAATTGTTTTCTGATTTTGTTATAATGAAAAATTTCTATAAATGCTTTCTAAAATGTATAATACACACCACGCATTTTGTGCTCTTCAACCATAACTTCTAAATTTGAAATGGCAAAATTACAGTTTAGACAGTGCTCCATTTGTTAAGTAAAAAGCACTATTCAGGGATCTGGAGAACTAAGGCTAAATAATAATGTAAGGAAGTGAAAATATAAAATAACTAGAGGCCTATCGGACGGATTCGTGCACCGGTGAGTCCATGCACCTGGGGGTCCCTTGGCCTGGCCTACAGGGATCAGGCTAAAACTGGCTCTCTGACATCCCCTGCGAGGCCTTGGATTGCGAGAGAGTGGTTCTCAGGTGCACACCTCAGAATTGAGCCCCCTCCTCTCTGGTTCCAGTTGTGTCACCCAAGAACCAAAGCTGCCAAGTCACCACAGCTCGGCAGCTCCTGTGCTGAGTGTCTGGTGGTCATTGTGTGTCATAGCTACTGGTTGGATGGTCACTTAGGCATATATATATATGCACACTAGAGGCCCAGTGCACAAAAATTTGTGCACTCAGGCGGGTCCCTCAGCCTGGCCTGTGCCCTCTCGCAGTCTGAGACCCCTCAGGGGATGTCCACCTGCTGGCTTAGGCCCGCTCCCCCGGGGAGTGGGCCTAAGCTGGCAGACAGATGTTGGGGTCCAGCCCCAGCAGGTCCAGGGGTTCCCAAAGGTGTGGACAGAGTCAGCAAAGAATGAATGACACAGAGACAGCGCTCAGTTGATCAGCATAGCCAGGTTCTCTTTTTATTCTCCTGTTACATCTGTGTTTATACCAGGGGTCCTCAAACTTTTTAAACAGGGGGCCAGTTCACTGTCCCTCAGACCATTGGAGGGCCGGACTATAGTTTAAAAAAAAAACTATGAACAAATTCCTATGCACACTGCACATATCTTATTTTGAAGTAAAAAAACAAAACAGGAACAAATACAGTATTTGTATTTGCATGTGGCCCAAGGGCCATCGTTTGAGGACCCCTGGTTTATACAATTTGATCCTATAAGCATTCCTCTATAGTTACATCATGGTATGTTTTGAGTCTTCCCTTGACCTTCTACAGTTCCTTGTTTCATGTCCATAGTTTCTTATATGACCTTTGCCAAAAATCCCATCTCTATCTATCTAGTTCTGTTGATTTTAATCCTATCCATTCTATTCCAAAGGTTAGGGCATTTGTTATCTCCATTCCAAGGTCATTACTCTACTATTATGTTAAGCTACAAGGAAATAACTGAAGGAGATTATCCTAAGTAAAGATTATGTAGTTTAAGCTTGATTGTTCATAGTTAAGGTTATTAACTACCCACCTGACACTTAGTTAAGGGGTTTTACTGATTTATTCCCTTCCTTAGTCCTGTTAATCCCTAAACCCAGGGAAAAATCCCTACCTGGGGAAACAACCTTTCTCGGGGAGGTGGCTTTGGTTAGAACACATAGCGCTAAGAAGGGGAGCAAACATATTAAAAACAGTATGCCAAGCCCCTTGAAACATAAGCTGTGCAGATGTTTCTTCCTTGCAGCAACTGTGTCAAGCAATAAGGATGGACCTACCTCCGGCAGACAGACATCCCTCTGGCAGCCCAGGAGCCCTCAGGGGATGTCCACTTGCCAGTGGGGAGCAGGCCTAAGCTGCAGTTGGACATCCTTAGCGCTGCTGGGGAGGTGGGAGAGGCTCCCACCACCACGGCTGTGCTGGCAGCCATCAGCCTGGCTTGTGGCTGAGCAGAGCTCCCCTTGTGGGAGTGCACTGACAACCAAAGGGCATCTCCTGCATTGAGCGTCTGGCCCCTGGTGGTCAGGGTGTGTCATAGTGACCAGGCATTCCCAGTCATTCTGCTGTTGGGGTCAATTTGCATATTACCCTTTTATTATATAGGATATGTATATATATGAAAACATTTATTGAAATTTACATTGTGCCAATGTTTCTGTCTTGTGGAATTTTCTAAACAAGTTTAGTGCTATATGCTTACTGTTATTTTTATTACTTTGCATGTGGGAAAAATGAGGCTTAAAAAGGATATGACACTTGCCAAAGATGTCATAAATGGTAATAACAAAACTAGAATTTGAACACAGGCAATTTGACTTTGGATACCATGGAATTAAGGAGCTAGGTATTGTGAACATGTCAGCAAACAATGAAAATGTCATGTGTAATGAGGATAAGAAAACTACTGAATCAAGTGTTTTTACATATAGATTATAATGGCTCTAATGATGAAAGATAGCTTCTCTGAAGTGTCAGGAAAGAAAGCATAACTTTTGGTGGTTATACATAGCATTTAGAGAGGCTGTGATATTGAGAGGAATTACCAGATTGACTCAATGTCCCGAATGAGCTATTTCTAAGGATGCTAACATATGCAGAGCAGCAAGAAAATCCCAATTTTGTAAAAAACAATTATGGAAAACAAAATACAACACAATAAAACACCTTTATTGACTCCATGTGCCCTGTAGAGTTTCACTTATATGTTTTCCTTTATGTAGAACTTATAAATAGAATATGTAATATTTTATGTATTTATTTCATCACCTAATACTTGAAACTGGTTCATAAATACTGTCACCATCACTCACTATTGTCAAGATCACCAATAATGACCATTTATCAAATTCAACAATCAATTCTCAGTCCTTATTTTATTGTCTCTCTCAGTAGTATTTGATAAATTTGAAAATATCCATTTTTAAATTTAGTTTGGCTGCTAGCTTATTGCATACATCTCTCTGATGTATTTTTCTCCTCTTTTCTTGCTCCTACTATCCCAGTGGTCGGCAAACTCATTAGTCAACAGAGCCAAATATCAACAGTACACGATTGAAATTTCTTTTGAGAGCCAAATTTTTTAAACTTAAACTATATAGGTAGGTACATTGTTATTAACTTAATTAGGGTACTCCTAAAGCTTAGGAAAAGCCACACTCAAGGGGCCAAAGAGCCGCATGTGGCTCGCGAGCCGCAGTTTGCCAACCATAGTACTATTCCATCTTTTTTTGTTAAAACCTCTCTTCTTATTTCTGACTAGAGGACTGGTGCATGGAATTCGTGTACTTGGGGGGTTGCTCAGCCTGGCCTTCACTCTCTCCCAGTCTGGGAGCCCTTGGGGGATGTCCAACTAATGGCTTAGGCCCATTCCCTGTGGAGAGCAGGCCTAATCTGGCAGTCGAACATCATTACCACTGGAGAGGCTCCTGCCACCACCACTGCACTCGCCAACTGTGAGCTCGGCTTCTGGCTGAGCAGCGCTCCCCCTGTGGGGGCACACTGACCACCAGGGGGGCAGCCTCTGCATTGAGTGTCTGCCCCCTGGTGGTCAGTGTGTGTCATAGTGACCAGTCATTCCACTGTTTGGTCGATTTGCATAGTAGCCTTTTATTATATAGGGTTTCTGAGGTGGCCATGCTCAGTTTTCTAATCCATTGCCCTCTCTTTTATATATACATATTTGTAACTTCCACTTCTATGGCTTCATCCAGTCTCATTATACATAGTTGATTTGCAAAGTAATAGCCTAATGTGCTGCTAAGGAACCTTACAACTAAGGACCTTCCAATTAAGTTATCTGTTGACGTTTAAAAAAAAATTATCTCAGTATGTCCAATGTATAGCTACTTTCTAGTGTGAACAAACACTAGCTTTCCCATCTCAGCATTCCCCTTTTATCTGGTGTCTCAAACTGAGAAGTCATTCTCAATCCCTTTTTTAATTTTTAGTCTCATCCTGAACCCAATTCATATGCCTTTGAAAATCAACTCTCAAAGCATATACTGAATGACACCACTTGTCCTCATTGTTACCACCATCACCTTTGTCCAAACCACCATCATCTCTGGCATGACCTACTTCAATGTCAACCTTAATAGTGTATTTCTAATCTGGTCTAGTCTCCACATAGCCATCAGAATTGTCTTTTAAAATCTTAGATAAGATCACATTATTCTCTGACTCCAAATTCTCTGATGATGTGCATATTTAGAACAGAATCCATCATCCTGACTCAGGTTACAAGATCTCATGTTATTTAATTTCCAACCGAAACTCCTCCTCCCTGCTTCAGCTATGCTTACTCTTCTGCCTCCTTCAAACTGACCTTCCCTAATTCCTTAAAATGCATCTAGTCCTTTCCTGTTTCAAAGGTTGCAATTGTCATTCCTACCCCACAGGGTTGTTCTTTCATTTTTTAAAAAAATTGTTTTATTGCTTAAAGTATTACAACGAGTATTACATATGTCTCCTTTTTTTCCTGCCCTTAACAATCCCCCGGCCTCCCCTACCCCCCAGTGTCTTATGTCCATTGGTTATGCTTATATGCATGCATACAAGTCTTTCGGTTGATCTCTTACCTCCCCCCCCACCCCTCAATCTTCTTCACATGAAGCCCTTCCCTTCCTCTCTTCATTGAGTGCTCTCCTTAAATCTCACCTCATGGAGATCTTCCCTGACCACTGTATGCAGAATAGAAAACCCATGCCATTGAGTGATTGTGACATTGTTTTCATTTTAATAGAAACTGCACTCAAATGTGCCAAATAAGAGAATAGGTCTTAGCAGAAAAATACAGGTTCCCTTCCCTGAGGTCCTCTTAGAGAGGTAGAAGTAAAATATTTGAATACTACTGGCAATCAATGATATGAACAGAGTACTAAGAAAACATACACTTACATACAAATTTCAAAATACTGTGATTGTGGAGATCTCAATGATTAGGTATAACGAGAACCCTTAATTTCAGGCTTAAAAAGGACTGGCAGTTTGAAGAAAGAGGTCTCAAATTATAATTTAGCATTTGAATGAGGACATTCATTTATACAAAAGCCTATCAGTATATGTGAACTTGTATTTTCAAAATATATTAATTATGGTACAATTTCACTAGAGCAGCCCAGGCATAATTATAATGGTCTACATGCTGTGGGAGAACTGCTTATTTTTCCAGGTCATGTTCAGAGCATCTTGGGAAAATTGCCTCACTACTCCAAACCAGAAAGAATCTTGAACAAATTGTTGCAGGTTGGCATCTTTGTTCATGTTTGTACTGTACAGAAAAATTACCAAATTTCCAACAATAGATGATAAATATTATCTGTTTCTATATAATTATTTCTATGTTAACCCTTTTTTGTGAAATGTGTTCTTTCGTTTAGGATGCCATGGTAGGAACAGTCATGACACTAACAAATGACATTTTAGGATTAGGTCTTTTTTTCACACAAAGATTTCTCAGAATAATCTGATTTATTTTTTTTTAGCTCTTTCAAAAGCACACTGTAGATGAGCAGTATGTCTGTATTTCTTCTGTTATGTGTGTCCACAGAGTTAAGTACAACCCCCTTTCTCTAAAATAACTATAATGAAAGTTTTTAGATAAGTTAACATTCCAAAGAACTGGAGCCTATATTTTTATCTATAAAATATTTTACAACTAGTTTGAATGGGTAACATATAAAATAAATATGAACCATAAAAACAATTTATCATTTTCACCTTGTCCTTAAGCAAATAAAACATTAAAATAAGAAGTATAAATTAGAATAAAATCCAGAACAAGTAAAATAATAAATGCAGAACTATATTCTCTTTAGGCACTGGTTAAGTGGTTTACATTTCTCTCCCATTTAATCCTAACAACATAATATATATATATATATATATATATATATATATATATATATATATATATATATATTCAAGTTTATCTCTTTTTGATAGGTTAGGAAACTGAGGCACAAAACAATTATGTAGTCACCCATAATTATTTGACTAACAAGGGGATTGTTATTCAAATTCAGACAAGCTGACACAATAGCCAGACTTAACATGTACAACCTTGTTAAATTCTCATTCATTCATTCATTCACCTTTTCTTCTGTTAAGAATGTAATTGAGCCCATGCTCTCATGTTCAGATTGTCAATATGTAAATCCTCACCCTGCTCCATTGTAACTGTGTCAACTTGGACAGATTATTTACTTTCTCTGCTTTAGTTTCTTTATTCACAAAATAGAAATGATAAAAAGAATGTACTGCATCAGACAGTTAAATAAGGTAAAAGATATTAAATGATGTATGGTGTGAATAATTACTCAGCATAGGATAATATTTTTCACTTAAGAAATGTTTATGGAGCACTAACAAGGCACCTTGCTTATCACTAGGCAGGGGACAGCTCTCCTGTCCCTCTTACTAAAAGTTCTATGCTTTAGTGACACATACTCTTTGTGTACATTTTAGTGCCTTCGTCTATGTGTACTTATTATCATTTATTCAAAAAAAATCTCCTGAACATTTAATATGTGCTATTGCCTAGGTACTGAAAGACCAAAGAAATATACCTCCAGACCTACAGTTAACAAATATTTGGGCATGTCTAGAAAACTGATGGGGCAAATCTAATCCACGTCCATTTGCATGAAGTGAGAGCACATCTTAAAGGAAAAACAATAACTAAAACTCACTGAGCATTTAATAATGTCAGTTGTATTTAAATGCTGTTCCTGTGTACATGCTGGCTATTTAATCTCACAGACCTCTACGGTTGAGGCCCATGGAGACTAAATAATTTGCTAAAGATCACTTATTGATTATACTGTAAAGTCAGTGTCTAAATAGTAAAAAAAAAGGCTGAGTGCCTATAATATTAACCATAAGACTGTACATTTTGGACGGGGAACAGATGCTATAATAATCCAGAGCTGAAAAAAAAATGTCTTTGTATAGTCTGGTGTTGGATAATTATTTTTATTCACTATCAATATCCCATAGATTTCTAGTAAGATGGCAGGAGACATAAACAGATTATGACTTTATTTTTTTCCTGAAAACTTTATATGACTGGGATTCAAGAAGCCATTCTATGTCACCTTGTCATGGAATGCACACACTAAATCAGAGAGGCAGTCTACTTCCACAACATCACAGAATGCCACATAACTTGGCACCCATAGAAGGCTTCTATGAGATGGTGTCTGGGTGGAGAGAGCAGTAGCTGGAAAACAGAGGAATGGTACCCAATACAGACAGAAGTAGATCTTTTGGCCAATTTGTCAGCCATTGTCCAGACAGAACAGCACTGGTGTCAGATATGTCAGTAACCAGCAGAATCCATTGTGATTGGTGACGTTTAGCAGGTTCAATAGAGTGGTACACAGAGAAAGAAGATCAAAGCTAAACCAACCAACCATAAATAAATTAGGCTATATGGCAACTCCAGGGAGCCAGGAGTGTTAGTGAGCTCAGGTGTAACATCCATCAGGATTCTCAGAAATACTTGTGGGTTATTTGAGCAGTCAGGATAAAAGCCATTGAAATATGGATAATGACTTTGAATATGATGCTGATTTTATGTATATCTTGGTGTGGCCTTGCATAACAATGTTTCAGCCAACTATGGTCTGCATTTATATGATGTTGATGTTGGTCCCATTAGATTATAATGAAGTTGAAAAGTTTCTATTATTTAGTGACATCAAAACTATCCTAACCTCATACCCCTCATAATGTTGTAGCAAAAGGCTGCAAAAATCAACAGGCTGTGATAGAGATGGCCAACCTGCGTGTGGGTGAGGATGACATTGAGTAGGTCCTAGAGGTCATTCTTGAGGAATTGACTAATGAGGAGTTGTTGGACCTGGAACAGAATCGTAAAACCGAAGAAGAGGCAGGAGAAAAGGACCCTGCAGGAGAAGGAAAAGACGAACCTTCAAGAAATTTTTCAGTGAAGGGTTTAGACAGGGGTGGGCAAACGTTTTGACTTGAGGGCCACAATGGGTTCTTAAACTGGACCGGAGGGCCGGAACAAAAGCATGGGTGGAGTGTTTGTGTGAATTAATATAAATTCAAAGTACACATCATTACATAAAAGGGTACGGTCTTTTTTTTTTTTTTTTTTTTAGTTTTATTCATTTCAAATGGTCCGGATCCGGCCCGCGGGCAGTAGTTTGCCCATGGCTGGCTGGTTTAGCAGAAGCTTTTGCAGATTTAACAAGCTCCTTAAAAAGTTTAAAAACATGTAACCCAACACTGCAAGGTTGTACTTTATAGAGATGAATGTTCATGGTGACTACCAGCAAATATATACTGAGAAAAAGAAATAAACTAAGCAAATCACCATGGACATATTTCTGAAAAGAGTCGCTTCTCAAGAAGAGACTCAGGCCCTTCAGGAGGAATTCTCCAGAAGAAGGCATTATATTTATGGGAAATAACAGCTCCATGCATGTTATTGTTAAAGGCTTTCTAGTGAAGATGTGAGGTAAAAGACAGTAATATTAATGATCCTGACCCTCTGTAGGCCTTGGCTAAGGTGTGTGTTTGTGTCTTAGTTTGTAACAAAAAAGTAAAAATGAATAAATAAATCAATTTAAAAATACAATACAAAAAGCTTATAGAATAAGGATATAAAATATATTTTTCACAATTAAGTGTTATTATGAAAGAGTCTGAAAGTTCAAAAAATTAAAAAACATATATAAAGTAAAAATGTTACAGTAAGCTAAGGTTAATTTATTATTAAAGAAAGAAAATTATAAAAATAAATTTAGTTTAGTCTAATTGTACAGTGTTTATAAAGTCTACAGTCATGTCCTTGGCCTTCTCATTCATGCACCATTCACTCACTGACTCACCCAGAGCAACTTCCAATCCAGCAATTCCCACTCATAGTAAGCACCCTATAGAGTGTACCACATTTTTATCTTCTACACTGTACTTTTACTCTACCTTTTCTGTTTAGATAGACAAATATTTTGTCTGTAAGGCATCCAAGAGCCTTCTTGTGCTTAGGAATGCTAGACAGCACTTCAACATGTGCTGGGGGCCTCTTTAAATAAAATTACCAAGAACAGGCACAAAAATGCAAAAAAATGTGGTAAAAAGAAACTGCAAAAGATATGAAGTTGAAATAAGAAGGCAGGTTACTGCCTTGCTGGACCTCAGCTGGACACGCATGAACAGGGCAACTTGAAAGTTTCCTCACACTCAGCATGTTTGTGAATGACTTGAAAGTATCACAGCTGTTGATTTAGGTGTTCTAAATACATTTTACAAAGTGGTGGATGAATATGCAAATACAGAAACCACAAATAATGAGGATTGACTGTATTGGTCAAGTAAACTGATTTCCATAAAATCAATTTCCATAAAATATTTTTCACTTAAAAACTGGCTAATTGGGACCTTAATAATAATTAAAATTGAATATATTTTAATCTGTTTAATGAGGTGTCTTTGCTCACAGCTGATAATACATTAGAAAAATCCATAAAATTATTTAAAAATATTTTGTTTATCATGATTTAGTAATGACTCTCAATTTACCTAATATTTTATAATTACTAAGTGTATGGGCATCATAGATGTGTATATATAGGGTGTCCAAAAAATGAAAATGTATATATACACTTTAAATAATTATAAGGGCAGTGATTATTAAAATACATTTCATTTTCAAAATTTAGCTATCAGCTGTTAAAATGTATATACATTTTTTGGGGAAACCATCCTATATAATAAAAGGGTAATATGCAAATAGACTGAATGGCAGAACAACCAAACAACCAATCAAAGTGTAATATGCTAATGATATACTAAGGCTGCTCAACCACTTGCTATGACGTGCACTGACCACCAGGGAGAAGACAGTCAACTGGTCAACCAGTCACTATGACATGCACTGACCACCAGGGGGCAGATGCTCTGACCACTAGGTTAGCTTGCTGCTGGGGTCTGGCCAGTGGGGACTAAGTGAGATGGGCCAGACACGCTCTGGAGCCCTTCTGCGCTCCCTCCCCAGACAGATCGTATACCAGTGGGGTCCCTCAGCCTGGCCTGTACTCTCTAGCAATCTGGGGCCCCTCAGGGGATGTCGGAGAGCAGGTTTCAGTCTGATCCCACAGGCCACTCCCCTTGAGAGGGCGCCAGATACAGGGCTCATGGCTGGTGAGTGCTGCTGTGGCAGCGTGAGCCTCTCCTGATTGGGAATGATTGGGCACAAGCCCACAGCAAGCACAGTGGGGCCGGAATGAGTGGGAGCAGCAGGTAGGAGCTGCAGGCAGCATTGGACTGTGGGTTTCAGCCCAATCCCTGCAGGCCACCCAGAGGGACCCAACCCGTGCATGAATTCGTGCACCAAGCCTCTAGTATATATATATATGCTCATGGAAACATGAGTTTAGTATTTTTATCAAAATAACCTACAAATCTAGTCAATCCTATTCTGAAGAAATTGCCCCAAATCCTTTTCCTCTGAACAAATTACAATGACATATCATGTTCATCCAGTGAATTAGTGGTCTGGTCACTGGCTTTTTATATATATATAGATTAACAGTTTTCAGTATCATGACATTTCAGCACATAACCTTATTATAAACTCCCATCAGCAAAGATAAACTGTGGGCAGTGGGATTATAATTGATTATTGCCAAAGCAATTGAGGTTCAAATCATTTGAATGACTTGGCTAAGGTCACATAGTCAGAGGTGACATTAGCACATACCTAACATCCTGATTTCTGGACTTCTACTCATGCATAATACACAACAGCTACTCTGCCTGTTTATATGACCACTATCAAGATCACAATGTAGGGACATGCTCCACATGATTCCAGTGAAAGATAAAAATTATGTGCATGTTAACAACCCATTAAAGAAGAACTCAGTATAATGCTTAGGCATGGGCACCGAGTATAAATTATTTGATCATTTATAATTTCTTTGTGTATTTCATTGTTTAGCTAATCCTTTAAATAGTTAACTGTTACATCAACAGACTCAGCATACTAGAATTGATTTGGGCGGCGGGGGGAGACCCTCTGTCTATAAATAGGAGATAAAATATTCAGATAAAATAAAAATTTATCTTTAACCTCAGGCTTAAGGAAGTAAAACCTTACAAGGACAAAACACTTGACTTGATGTTAATCAAGAACCAGCCCTCCCCAGGCAGGTGAGACCTGAACAGGTTGGACTGATAAGGCGATGCTTGTGAAATGCCTGGTAATACTGCCCCCGCTGAGACTCCTGATGCTGCCACTTCGAATGCCAAACCCGCTGTCTCTCCATGTCACCTTCTGCTTCCCACCACTTTATGCTCATGTCTGATGAGCCAAGGAACACACTCAAAATCTATTTCTTCCAGGGACATACAAGCATGTTTAGCAACCAAAGTATATAATGTCAGGGCTCAAGATCAGTAACCATGATTGGTTATATTCCAGATCTTGTGTCTGGAAAGGGGGATCCAATAAAAATAGAAAACCATGAATCTGGAGCTAAAAATTTAAGAATGAGACTCAAATATTTAAGGTAGCTATGTAATTTGAAGACTGGCATAATATTTTAGTGGTAGTCATCACTATAATTGCCTAAAAAACATCTGAATAGAGATACAAGAACTAGATTAGAATGAGAAATTAAAAAGTATATCTTATTTCATGTATACAGCCAAATATGTATTTAATTGGTTTTAGACCTCATTTATTTGTACACATAGAGATATACGTATTATAGTGAATATTCTAGAAATGTTAACTTTATTAATATTTTGTCATTCTATATTGTTATTAAAAAACATCAGAAATATTTCATGTATACATTTATTGTTTTATTAATTCAGCCATCTTAATTGCTGAATTGAATTCATGTATTTATAGTTATATATTTAGTATCTACCATAGGGTGTACACTATGTAAGGCATTAACAATACAATGATGTGCAAAGTAAACATCACCTTGGCTATCAAATAAGTTACCATTTAGAGAAAGAATAGAATTTCTATAAAAATATATAGGGACTATATACAGGGTGAGGTAAAAGTAGGTTATCTGTGCTACCTAGTACATTCTAATTAAATGTTACTCCCACCCTTATACATTAATATTAAGTCAATGCAAAGTTTACAACCACTTGAACGTGTTTTTATATGAAAGTTTATTCATGCAGCATATTGATGTGTGAATACCTTTCTTATCCTTGCACTAAATACTCAGTTTGTTGTAGTCTTTGTGTCTTATTCCTTATTTTAATTTTTTGTCTCTGTTTTTTTGCTATCAGCTGTATTTTTGACCAGAATTGTCAATGTGCTTTTCATCAAAGATCATTATTCAGTTTTGTAATGGTCACAGCACATGGTGAGCACTCAAGAATTTGGCAAGTGACTGAGTGAATGAAGAAGCATATAAATGAATTAATTAATGTTTCTCAGATTTCATGGATTGTGAAACCAATTTGAGGAAAATTCAAAGTTCAGTGAGGTATTGAAAGATATTTTTAATTATGCCTTTAGAGGCTGTTTGTGCTTTCTTGTGGGTCCTTTATTTTACATATGAAAACTACCTTTGCTCAATAAGAAATAATTAGCAAATATATTAATTTTTAATGGAGCTTTAACATTATATTAAAGATATAAAAATTCTATCTTTTAATTATAATTATCATTTTTTGAATGTGTTAATTTCTAAAATATACATTCATACATAAATTCTTAACCTAAAATCAACTACTTTAATTAAGCTTTTATGCTACAAAAATTATAATAATGTTCAAGTATTTCTCTCCTTATAGATATAAATTAAGAAAGTAGCAGGCAAGATTTAGAACTATAATGCAAGCCTATACATTGATTTCCCCATTATCTATTGTCATTTCCAAAATATTGAAAGTCAATAATTTTATTGATGTTTCAAAATGATTCTTGGCACACAGCTGCTTTTATATGAACCATCAGCTTGCTGCACAATCCCCCCTGCCCCATTCCCTCCCAGAATTCTTAGGTTACTGAGCAAAGTCAGACCTCTATCTTCTGGGAATATGTAGGTCAGTCCTTAAAACAGGAGGAACAGAGAACAGCTGTGACCACAACAAGGGCCAGGGGGTAGGTTGTCTTCTCTAACCACTCCCACTGCCTACCACTCAGTAGGCAGCTCAATTCAGTGTTCAAAGGACTTGAACATGGATTGCTTGTCTCACTTTGCCTCTATGCATCCATCACCAACTCTCTCCTGGTCTGAGGACTCTCTGGGTAAACAGTGATTTTATTTTTAAAAAGAAGCACTTAAATCTGATGTTCTGACATCAATGTCTTTTACTGTGTTTATGTAACGCCCCCTCTTTTTGTCTCACTTCTCCTTTTTAAGAGCTCTGCTTTTCCAGAATGAATACCAGATGCCTAATGTATTTATTATATAGTAATCGTTTCTGTTTTGCTAAAATATAAACAAAACACACACAAAAAGCACTGTTATATTTTGGCTACCAAGAGGGCCAGTCTATTGTTGTTTCTACAATTTAACATTTGGATTGGCAGATGGAAAAGACTTTGGTAGTGTAGACTTGTGTAATATATTGATCCCTTTAGCACCCACACAAGACTATAAAACAGAAAAATAAAGGGAAGACTATGATATGTATTGTGTTTATCAACCAAATCCCCAGTATTTACCCTTAATAATATTTACAAGCAATTTTGTAATTAACTCCATCCCAGCTGATGCTGTGTGATTTATGTATTAAACAGGCTACCAGAGGCTTGTAAAATATGAGTCAAATGATGCTTCTTTTCCATGAGCATTGGAGTAAAGTTTAACTACATTAAAGACCCTAGATGCATTTTTTATGAGACCAGTCTATTGCCTTGGTGATGGCCATAAATAAGCCCATTTTAAAGTCTCTAAGGCTAAGGAGGTACAATAGGGGGGATTCCACTGGGTGATTGGAACAAGCTCCTTTCTTAAGCTCTTGCAAATGCTGACAAAATTATCTTTATTAAAATGAAAACCTAAGTATGTCATTCCGTGTTTACCAGCAGTAACCGTTCCCCGTCACATTCAGGATTCCTCTGCCTTGGCCTGTCAGAGATACCTAGGCTATGTTTCTAGCTTTTCATGCTTAATTCCCAAAACTGTGTGGGTTCTACTCTGGAGGCTACTAGCTCACAAAAACCATATTTTTTACTGCCTGAAAATATGAGCAGTTCCATGCCTTCGTTGATTTAGTTATGCAAAAATGGTATCCTCTTTTTCCTCCTGGTGAAGGTCAGCAGAGCTTGCAAAATCCACTCAACAGAGCTGTGAAGCTTCTACTGAATCATCTCCGCAGAAGAAGCTTGCAATAATCAGCTCTGTTTTGCTTAAGTTGATAACTATTTTTATCATGATAGTGATTGTATTGTCTTGAAAATGTAAATGTATTTTTCTATTTTAGTATCTAACTGTCACTTTCAATATATTTTTCTCCTATTAAGTAGGAGAATCCTATTTTTTTGGTAATATTCATCATTTCTTTTTAATCATTCTATTTCTTGTGCCTATTTTTGAACCTGGCACATATTGAGCTGTGAATAAATTAATTTGTTCCTTACTCAACTCTCAACTATACTAGTATATATTCTTTGCCATAAAGTGTGCCAATTTTACCAATTCACAGTGTTGATTTGGCTTGAGACTAAATGCATTTGGGAGGAAATATCTTTCAGTGTCTCTGTAAGCCATTAAAGTAAGTATGTGTTCATTTAACCAATTCAGACGTTTACCTACTGTGGTGATTTTCTTCTTTTAAGAAAATTAACAGTTGAATCTTGCTCTCCAAATCTCAGTCATGGTACTTTTGGTTAAGTAGGTGAGCTTCCTATTTTATTACAAATTAGCCTAAAATAAAAATACATAAAATCCTGATTTTTAAAAATAACTTTATCCACATTTCCACCCATGGAACACATTGAAAAAAATTAATTAAATAAATACGTAAATAACTTTGAGAAAATAAAAAGGAATGATGAACAACGGAATGACCATTTCTTCAAGCTATGTCATTCCATTGATTCAGGCTACTACTTCACTACTTTGTATGTTATAATATACTAGAGGCTCAGTGCACAAAATTCGTGTGTAAGTATGGTCCCTAGGCCTAGCCTGCAATCAAGGCCATCTTCCCTGGCGGCTCACAGCCAACCCTGCCCCCCTGCCAACACACACGCCCAGCTCCCTTTTCGCCATCGGGTGATCACGCCTGCTGGCTGGGGGGAGGAACTGAGAAGTTGGCTATTCCACCTGCTCGCTGGCCCTGCCCCCACCGTGGATTGCCCTCAGTGTGTGGGGCAACTGGTTGGGTGGGGGCCTTGGCCTAGCACCACCCATGTCCCCCACCACCCACCCACAGTTCTCCATTTGCCATTGGGCTATCAGAGCCTGCCAGCCAGGGAAAGGGACCAAGAGGTGGTCAGTGACTGGTCAGCAATCCTTCTGGTAGTTTTGCCATTATGGGCAATTTGAATATTACCCTTTTATTATATGGGATAGAAGCCTGGTGCGTGGGTGGGGGCCAGCTGGCCTTCCCTGATGGGGGGGTCCCGGATTGGGATAGTGGTCCCTGCTGGGGGCAGGGATGGCCAGGGCAAGGGCCACTGTGTGGTTTGAAGGCTGACCATGCCCCTGATTGGTGTGAGGGTCCCCGATGTGGGGCAGGGCCAGCCAGGGTGAGGGGTGGCAGCTGTTCTGGTCTCTGGTCATTCTGGTCATTCTGCAGTTTTGGTTGCTGGGTTTTTATTATATAGGATGTCTATATTTGTTTTTCTAGATAACATTGTACACAACAAAATATTCACATATCTATTTGAAAAATTCTTCACCAGTTATTTTACTATGAAATACTATCAAATGAACATATCTTCATAGATTTCTTCATTCTGATCAATACAAATGGATGTCTCCATTTCATTTAAATATAGGATAAATTAAATTGAAGCTTTCCATCAATTGTATGAAATGACTATGCACATTATAAATACCAGTTATAGTGTTTTGTGATGAGTGCAGCTTATTAAAATCACATGTGCCTCATTTTGAGTTGAAACATATTTGTGCATATTTATAAGGGAGCAAGATTCACCAAAATTTCTCTCATAACTTGAGTTTTGTCTTTAAAGGTAATTCAAAAAATGCCTAAAAATAGCATCAATGCTTATAAGTTGGTTTAAATCTCTTAGCGTTGTCCATAGCCAAGAGCTTTCATTTTACTTGCAAATAGGTCTAATACTTTTTATTCAAAATGTGTGTGTGTGTGTGTGTGTGTGTGTGTGATTTTTAAAAGTCACTGTAGGAGAAATAATAAGAATTTGCCTTCTTAAATATAAACTCCAAATCTAAAATAAGTACACAGTATACCCTTTTTATATGTAGTTGGAATGACTGCAGAGGCTTACTACACATTTATCTCTGGTGGATATCATCATCTCATTGTCAGTTTCATGGTGTGAAGCCTTAGGGACAATGCCATGCCTGTCAAAATTCTCAGTGATTTCAAGATCTTTCGAATTTCATATATAGTTGTCCCTCCTTATCTGTGTGGAGGATATGTTTCAAGAAAGCCAGTGGATAGCTGAAACCTTGGAAAGTACAAAACCCTGTATATACTATGTATTTTCTTATACATACATGTCTATGATAAGGTTTAACCTATAATTTACGCATAGTAAGATATTAACAATAACTAACAATAAAATAGAGTAACTAGAGCAATATAGTATAATAAAGGTTATGTAAATATGGTCTCTAACTCTCTGTCAAAATATCTTGAGCTGTACTCACCTTTTTTTTGGTGATGATGTGTGATAAAGTTCCTACATGATGAGATGAAATGAAGTGAATGACAAAGGTGTTATGACATAGCATTAGGCTATTATTGACCTTCTGACAATATGTAACATGCACTTGAGGGCTTCTCTGTGGCATATCCTAATTGCCAGCATTACTACTCTTGTACTTTGGGGTTATCCTATATAATAAAAGGCTAATATGCAAATCGACCGAACAGCAGAACGACCAATCACTATGACATATACTGATGACCAGGGGGTAGGCGCTCAATGCAAGAGCTGCCCCCTGGTGGTCAGTGCACTCCCACAGGGGGAGTGCCACTCAGCCAGAAGCCCTGAGCCGGGCTCATGGCTGGCGAGCACAGTTGTGGTGGTGGAGCTTCTCCTGCCTCCACGGCAGCACTACAGATGTCTGACTGACGGCTTAGGCCCGCTTCCCTAAGCCGTCAGTCAGACATCCTCCAGGGGCTCCTGGACTATGAGATGGCACAAGCTGGGCTGAGGAACCCCCTTCAAGTGCATGGATCTCGTGCACTGGGCCTCTAGTTATTATATAAAACTAGAGGTCCAATGCATGAAAATTCATGCACTGGAGGGGGTCCCTCAGATCGGCCTGCCCCCTCTCACAGTCCAGGAGCCCTTAGAGGATGTCCTACTGACAGTGTGGGGAATGGGCCTAAGCCACAGTCTGGCCTCCCTCTGCCGGAGGCAACTGGCTGATCAGGGGAAGGCACCACCCCCATCACCTCCTCGCTGCTGCTGCCTCTGGCCTTCCTCTGCAGGAGGCAACCTAGCTGATCAGGGGAAGGCCACGTCCCCATCACGCCTCTGCTACAGCCACTCCTGGCTGCTGCGGCAGCCTGAGCCTCAGCCCTTGCAGCCATTGCGGCTTGCCTGAGCCTCGGGCAGCTGCTGCAGCTTTATCTGGAAGGACGTCCAGAAGACGTTCGCTCTAATTAGCATATTACCCTTTTATTCGTATAGAATAGAGGCCTGGTGCATGGATTAGTGCACCAGTGGGGTCCCTCAGCCTGGCCTGCAGAGATCAGGCCCAAACTGGCTCTCCAAAATCCCCTGAGGGGTCCTGGATTGCGAGAGGACAGTTCTCAGGTAACGCACCCAGGATTAGGGCTCCCTCCTCTCTGGTTCCAGGTGCATCACCCAAGAACCGCAGCTGCCAAGTCACCACAGCCCGGCAGCTCCTGCATTGAGCGTCTGCACCCTGGTGGTCAGTGTGTGTCATAGTACTGGTTGGAGCATCTGGCCCCTGGTGGTCATTGCATGTCATAGCTACCGATCAGACAGTCGGATGGTCGCTTAGGCTTTTATACGTATAGATAAGGGTTACTTGAGCACAAGCACTGAGATTCTTCAAGAGTCAAGCTGATAACCCAGTTGGCTAAGTGACTACTGGGTGGGTAGCATATACAGCCTGGACATGCAGGAGAAAGGGATGATTCGTGTCCTGGGTGGGACGAAGCTAATTTTATCATATTACTCAGAATGGTGCACACTTTAAAACTTGTACTAGTAAATTACTTGTTTCTGAAATTTCTCATTTAATGATTTTGGACCGAGGTTTACCATAGGTAAATGAAACAAGGAAAGTGAAACCATGGGTAAAAGGGGAATACTGTGTGTGTGTGTGTGTGTGTGTGTGTGTGTGTATTTTCACTGGTTTCAACCTTATCTACTATCTTTCTGATTTCCCTTCTTTTCAATTTTCAATATTTTTAACTGAAATTATAATTTAAAACACATTACACCATAATTTGTTAAATGAAGAATGTTACAAAAATAAGAAATTATGTTTCAGAATGTTCCAGAATTTACATATTTTTGTTTTATCCAGAAATTCACATTGGACCTAGTGTTGATGCCATCTTTAGGTAAGCCAAAATTTAATCAAGCATTAGTTCAGCAAGAAAATAAATTGATTTCTGAGGAGCAGCAACTTTTGTATAATAAAAATTAATAATTCACAGGTTATAAAGTGACAAGTTAGATGAGCAATTGAAACGTGTTGAGGAACATTATCTTCTTTATGGGACATTAGCTCTACCAATAGGTTTCCCAAAGGCATAAAAGTACCCACACTTGCCATCATTTATAGCATATATAGGTATCTGCGCCCCACCTCCACCTGCCCCCCAAAAACCGAAAGCTTGACCCATTGCAACTACTGATTTAATTGTCAGAGTACAGAAGTCCCACATTTTATTGCAGAATCATTGAAATCTGATGTTCCCAGCTGATGCTCCATTGTAATTTAATGTTCCTTCTGGGGATGCTGCCCTAGTTTGAGATGCATGGCATTAAAATGTTGCCAAAAGGTCTACTCATGTTCATAATATTTTGATGAGAATATAGAAGTGTCACTTTTGATGGCTGGTAGGAAACAGTCTCTGCATGTTGTTTCTGTTTGATATTTCCATCTGCACTTCCTTACATGTGTCCTCTCTACATTTGTTCACCAGCTTTCAGGATTTATACTTGAAATATCTTTGGCAATCAGATCCACTACTGCTGTCTTTACAGGAACTTGAAATAAGTTTTGTTAAAATGAGATGCAGCTTGTGGCAGGAATGTCACAACTGTGAAAACACATTACTGATGTTAGTTTGTTTCTTATTAGGTTCATCTAATCATCTATCTTGATTTTTTTCACCCCAACTGATGTATCTTGGGTGAATCCTTAGTGTCTCAAAAATATAGATCTGCAATAAACAAAGACTACTTAGTTCAATAGCCTCAGGTCGCAGGTGAGAAAATTGACTCCTAATGGGAAAAATTTAAAACTATTTGCCCAAAGGCTCACACTTATGATAGTGTTGTGATTTAATCTAGTTATAAATAACTGAAATGGAGCAAAGGGGCAAAGGGAAGGCCAAATATTATAGGCATTTATTTGTGCAGCTTTGCCAGGAAGCTGCAGTTTAGACACAGGCCCAGTAAAGTCTGGGTGACATAGGGAAGGAACTTGTCTCCTAATCTCTGTGTGCAAGTGGGAACCCCATGTCCATAAGCACCAATTAGAAAACAGAGGGAATAATCACATCCACCAACCTTCCCCCTAAAGTTCCCTAATACTTACCATTAGCTACCACAGCATCTAAAAATCTGTTGTCTTTCGCCGAAACCGGTTTCGCTCAGTGGATAGAGCTTCAGCCTGCGGACTGAAAGGTCCCAGGTTCGATTCCGGTAAAGGGCATGTACCTGGGTTGCGGGCACATCCCCAGTAGGAGATGTGCAGGAGGCGGCTGATCGATGTTTCTCTCTCATCGATGTTTCTAACTCTCTATCTCTCTCCCTTCCTCTCTGTGAAAAATCAATAAAATATATTTAAAAAAAAATAAAAATAAAATAAAAATCTGTTGTCTTTCGTTTCAGAGGAGTTGATTTCAATTTGTTGCTCCCATTGCATAATCTTAAACCCTATTGAAATGGTTTTGAATAAAGTCTTTCTGAACTGTTTAACCTGATCTGGTGCAATTTTTCTTTGACACTTGAAATAACTGCTGTTTGCTAGATGTAAATTGAATTAACAAACTGTTTTTACTGGTTTCCCTTAACATCCACAATTTGGAAGCTTGATGTCAATGTTCTTGGACACCAAATAGAAACATTTTTTTTAAAAAAAATATTTTGCAAATATGTAAAAGATGACTTAAGTGCTTCTATAAATGATGATGATAGTGACACTAGAATAAGAACAAATATCAATGATACTTATAAAAAGGTAAAAATACAAAATAAAAATAAATATATTCTATTTAAGACTCAAATGTCCAAACTCTAGCATTATCTAGTCCAGTGGTTCTCAACCTTCTGGACCTTTAAATACAGTTCCTCATGCTGTGACCCAACCATAAAATTATTTTCATTGCTACTTCATAACTGTAATGTTGCTACTGTTATGAATCATAATGTAAATATCTGATATGTAGGATGGTCTTAGACAACCCCTGTGAAAGGGTCGTTCGACCGCCAAAGGGATCGCGACCCACAGGTTGAGAACCGATGATTCTAGTCTATTATTTCAGGGAGGTAACAAAAAAGCATGTATATTATAAATAAGGATTAAAGTCCTGTCAAATTGTTAGCATATACCAATGAGTTAATATTAAAAATTCACAGTGGTTCTATTTATTAAAAGTGTTGTTTGTTTGTTTGTTCATGCAAAAGAAGCTCAGTGAAAGCTATATTATTAAAAACTGGAGAAAATCACTTCAACTCAAAGGATTAAATGTCTAGGGATGAGTCCGGCAATGGTGTGATTGACAAAAAAATCTTACAGGTTCTCTTCATTTTTGTTTAATAAAAATTGATTGTGCTTATTACGGCTTTCTGCCATCACTTTATTGCAGGAGTTGAGGAGGCATTTCTTGATAAGTCCTATTTGCAGCCACTTAAAGCCTTCAAAAATGTATTGGCTTGAAATTCATCATCATTTTTCTCCTCATTTTTAAATGAGGATTTTCATTGAAAATTTGGTGAAATTCCAGTGTCCATTTTTCGAGTTACTGAAGCAATAAAATTAGATATTTTTCACCTGCATGTTGTTTCAGGTATAATTTGGAGTATTTTAGTGGTGAAGGTCATTGGGAAAAAGCTCTGTGTAAGCATAGTTCCAAAGTGAAACTACTTTTATTTGACATCTTATATAAAAAATGTTCTATATATATTTAGATTTTAAAGTTAAAATAACAACAACAATAACATATACAAAAAAAATGACTATTTCTATTTATTCTAAAATGGCAGTACCTATATTTGTCAATTCTAATTTCCTGGTAGAATAGTCTTTAGCATCACTGCATACCAGTTACTTTTTCTGTGGAAGGTGTAATTTGGACAGGATGGCTTTGAAGGTCACTTCCAGCTACTGTATTTGAATTATTGTTCCCCAAGAGGTAGTGAGAGAAGACAGAGTTGGAAAGTAAAAAAATATTTAAAATAATTTTTATACAGTAATAATATAGTTATGAGATCATTGTGTATTATTTTGATTGACCATAGCACAACTTCCTTTCTACTATTACGCCTTTTAGTTCATCCTTCTAAGACCAGACCCGAAATTGCATATCTTCTTTTCTCTGAAAACCTGGATGCTCATTTAGTGGAATTCTCTAAAAAAAGAGAACATTTTTGTTTTGTTTTTGTTTTTCTAGTTTTAACTATGTGGCACTGCTTTCTGGATTTCTCTGATTCTATTCCTTTATTACTACTTTCATGTAATAGGTCTCAAAGTCTCTTAGTCTTTGTACATGTTTCAAGACTCTTAATTACATAGCATGCTTGAAATGATAAAAATGATCGGAATAGTCGTTTGATAGTTCTCTAGCACTGTCTTTCTTTAGAGTTGAACTCTTTACTTCCATGACCTACGGCCTCAGGAGTCAAAGTTTTCACATATCATATATCTATTGTAGTTTTCCCATATCATATACTATTACATATACATATATATTATATATTAGAGGCCTGATGCACGAAATTCTTGCAAGTGGCTCAGCCCTCGTAGTCCCAACTTCTTCCGGAAGGTTGTTTGGCTGTCCAGTCTAATTAGCATATTACGCTTTTATTATTATACACACACACACACACACACACACACACATATTAGTTTGAGCCCATTTGTCCTAACTTACTTCTTTCTTTGACATAACAATTTATCTTAATATTCCACCCAATAAAGATTAGGAAAATAATAAATGATCTCATTTGTAATAAAATATTTCCATTAAATAAAATTTGACTGCATTCATGTAAAGAATTTTCCCGAAGCAATTTTCAGACTATTTTCTCTATGTTATTTTCTGCAATGCATGACAAGTTTTCTTAGGTTGCTTATTGTAGAATTATAATACATTTTCTTTTTTCCATGGAACTGAAAATCATATATACTACTATAGTCATTCTTAAGATTGTTATATGATACAATATACTACCATGAATTACATTGACTGGCCCTTTTTAAAAAATATATATATTTATTGATTTTTTACAGAGAGGAAGGGAGAGAGATAGAGAGTTAGAAACATCGATGAGAGAGAAACATCAATCAGCCGCCTCCTGCACACCTCCTATTGAGGATGTGCCCACAACCAAGGTACATGCCCTTGACCGGAATCAAACTTGGGACCCTTCAGTCCGCAGGCCGACGCTCTATCCACTGAGCCAAACCGGTTACGGCTGACTGGGCCTTTTGGAGGGCTCATTATCTATACTAATAAGAGGGTAATATGCTAATTTGACCAGATGTCTTCTGGACAACCATCTGGATGTCCTTCCTGACAAAGCCGGACCTGGGCAAAGCCACCCACCCATGGTCCCAGGCACCAGAGACTGGGGCTGTCTGTGGCTCAGGAGAGGGACAAGCTGCCTGCCCCACGGTTCCAGCTGCCCGCAACTGTGCCTGGGACCCACCCCGTGGTCCCAGGCACCAGTGCCTGTGACTGTGCCCAGGCAAAGCCACCCACCTAAGGTCCCTTGTGACTGCGGCCAGCCCAGGCAAAGCTGGCCCAGGTCCTGGTTACCTGCAGCCAGCCAGAAGGAGGGAAGCCTGGGTCTTGGGTGCAGGGCAAGGCAAAGGCCAGCAGGGGAGCAGTTAGGGGCGATCAGGCAGGCAGGCAGAGGTAGTTAGGGTCTATCAGGCAGGTAGAGGGGTTAGTGGCACTCAGGCAGGCAGGCAGTGGTAGTTAGGGGCTATCGGGCAGGCAGAGGGGTTAGTGGCGGTCAGGCAGGCAGCCAGGTGAGAGGTTAGGAGCCAGTGGTTCTGGATTTCGAGAGGCAGTTGGACATCCCTCAGGGGGTCCCGGATTGAAGAGGATACAGGCTGGTCTGAGTGCACAAATTTTGTGCACTGGGCCTCTAGTATTTATTATATTTCACTAGGGAACAGATAGAGAAAGTCCTAAGAAACAGAAGCAAATAATCATAAGTAGACAGTTTGCCTTAAATTCCATTCACTTATTATGCACATGTAACTTTTAAGAAACATTAAATGAAATATTTTACATTATTACATTAAAAGTCTCAATCATTTTTGTAGCATACCTATTGTAAATAACAATAAAGTTTCTAATAAAGTAAAATATTTTTTGGTTAGTCTGTGTCCCCAGTTAAATTAAAAGCCTAACAACATCCACATTGCACAAGGCCTCTCTTCTCATGTCATTATCTGTATTGTCAGTCACATCTCTCCCTGACTTTGGAGACTTCAAATAGTTGAATTTTAGAACTATGAACTTACTTAGAGGACACTTCTAATGTTAATTTCCTTCGGTTGTTGATAAATGATTATGTAGAGTTTGAACTCTTGAACTCTATCTACAAATTCTTGTGGGCCCTATTATATGACTTCTCCAGGCTAAATAAGGAATCTATATATTTGCTGAGGACTCTTTATTTATAAATAGTTAAGGTTTTGCACTTTCCTATCTTCTCAAATAGAATCTAGCTATTTTGATTGTGTGTCAAATTGCTATTTATCAAATCTTCAACTCAATTCCATTTTATACCTCTTCTCTGGTCTATAAAATTATTGCTTGTGGCGCAACTTATAGCTGGAAAGTTATTTGTACGGGCATAAAAGTGAGCAATCTAAAGCACGTATCAGTTGTCTTATTTATGGGAGGGAAGAGGTGGGAAGTCATCTTAGAAATTTACACCACATTGTATTCCTAGAGCTGTTCATCTTTGCTATTTTATTTGTACAATTACAAACTTTTGCTATTAAAAATATAATTTTTTTTTCATAATTTAAAATTTTCTTTTCTAAGGTTTAAGTTGATCTTATTTTTAAATGGTCTGAAAAACCCAAAAAAAACTAAATTCTAATTCAATTTAGATAAAAAAATATTTTATTTTAATACCCATCAGCTATATAAACACCCAGGTCCCTTTCACTAAATAAATATTACATGCATCTTCTATAAAAACATATCATTTAATTCTCCTGGTCTTTCACTGATTTGAGTTTAATTTCTGGGTCCTTCAATAACTTTTCCATCACTCACTATAATCTTAAACCTTAGGAAACAGCTTCTTTTCCCTTTGTGGTTTTCATAACTTAGTTTATAGGAAACTTTTGGGAATGTTCAAATGTGGTGAGTAAAGTTGTAACTCTGAATATTCACTTGATTTTGACACATAGACATAGAGAATCATTTTACTGCTATTGGGTGTACTATGGGTTTCTTTTTCCCTCTCCCCTATAATGACAATATGCTAAAGTAAAAGTCATAAAAGAAAGAAAAGCAATAATAATAATGAAAAGAGAGAACAAATAGAAGTATGCTCTGAATAAGACAGCAACATTAGGTGTATTAATTCATGTATTATAATTAAGTAGTTCCCTAATTAAGTTCTAGAATGCTCACTTCCTTTTTAAAGAAAATTATCTAAATCTAAGTGACGGGAACATTAGTCAGAAGCACATGTAAAATAGTTTCTATTGGCAGGGATTCAGGAAATGAATGCCAGTATTTTTTAACCTTGATTTTAATGAAAAAGATAAATTATCATTTACACAAAAATTTTAGCAGAAGGAGTAGCATATTGTATGTGCCCCATCCTTATGGCATAAGCTATACTTATGTGCCAAAATTATAAACTTTGAAAATACAGCCATTAGATAACAAGATATTGTTGGTGGGCTCTCTAAGATGTTTATAGCAGACTCCTCGATATAAAATAACACACTATGCTCACAGAGTGCAAAGGTGTTCCTGAGAATACACACAAGAATAAATGCTGACCAGAAGTGTTACCTAAAAATTAAGAATTTTAGAATTAAAAATAATTAAATTTAGTTATACCAATATTATGACTGGAAAGCACAGTAAAAAAAAGAAAAAATATATATATGGTTTCAAATCCCAGGAATAACCAGTGTTAACATTCTGGTACAATTCTAGAGTTTTTCCTTTGTCATACATTATACATTTTTAAAACAATAAAGCATGTCAAATCTTTAAAAGTAATGATTTTTTATGAAAAACAGTATGGAGTTTTCTCAAAAAATTAAAAATGGAACTACCATTTGACCCAGTAATCCCACTTCTAGGAATATACCCCAAGAAATCAGAAACACCAATCAGAAAGGATATATGCACCCCTATGTTCATAGCAGCACAATTTACAATAGCTAAGATTTGGAAACAGCCTAAGTACCCATCAGTAGATGAGTGGATTACAAAACAATGGTATATCTACAGAGTGGAATACTATGCTACTGTAAAAAAGGAAAGAACTCTTACCATTTGCAACATCATGGATGGAACTGGAGAGCATTACGCCGAGTGGAATAAGCCAGTCAGAGAAAGGAAAATATCACATGATCTCACTCATTTGTGGAATATAATGAACAACATAAACTGACAAACAAAAGTAGACCCAGAGACAGAGAAGCATCGAACAGACCATCAAACTTCAGAGGGAAGGCAGGGGAGGCCGGTAAGAGATCAACCAAAAGACTTGTATGCATGCATATAAGCATAACCAATGGACACAGACACTAGGGGGATGAGGGCATGTGCTGGGGGATGGGAGTGGCTGGGGAGAGGTCAATGGGGGAAAAAAGGAGATATATGTAATACTTTCAACAATAAAGAATAAAAAAAAAGTAATGATTTTTAGATCAATTATGTTGAAGTATGCTTCTGTATCATAACATAATTAACTTTTCTCCAAGGATTGGATAAGTATGGAGCTTCCTTTCATAAATTATAAATTACCTTTCAAAACACAACCTGAATATAAAGATTTTTTCTCTATCTGGACTATTTTAATAGATTAGTGTTGATGTAAAGAATTTAATAGCTTGAATCTCTAAGTTAGGTGCTGCCAAATTGTTTTTCCAAGTAGTTAGACTAATTTACCTCCCCACAGTGATGCAAGACTTATCACACCAATATCAAATGTTATTTTTTACCTTTTATAACTTATATGCAAGAAATTGTAAATGCCTGCATTTAGTATATGATTTTTGATAAATGTTCTCATATTACACCTTTTTTCTCTTTAATTAATAATAGTTTCTGCTTTTTTGACATACGTATGTCAAAGGTTTTTGTAAAAATAATTTTTTTTGTTTTAAATCAAGGTTAGTTTCCTCTAGAGATTTCATAATTGCTCTAAGAATCTACATTTCAAAGAATTTATTTTTATCATTTACCTCTATCTAGAATTGGTTTTCGGTACATGCTTTTTAAAAATAGACATTTACTCTTTCATACATATGTATATGAAATATTTGTATTATATACCAAATTAAATTATTTGATATAATGCAGTTTGTTTCAAATCTATTCATTTTAGGTTTTGTTATTTTATGCCAGCATCATCAAAAATGTCTTCAATTCCTGTCTTTACCCTGCTGCTAGAATATTCCCTTCCTTCTCTCTGACAGTCTTCCAGCCAGAATTTCTGCTGCTTGAAGTTTCAGGATACCCCATGTTACTAGAAACCTGTGTTATTTGTGGGCTGTGGCTATTTCTAGACTTGCCCATTTGCCCACAGAGCTACTATTTTAGCCCCTATGAAAAAAAATATAATGAATAAATATTTAATCCACTGTAATTACTGAGAAAATAAGATTAAAATATGTGTTTTAGTCTTTCTAACATGAAAGATTGGAAAAAAAACAAAGATATATTTTTCAGAATAAAATAATAATTATCTGAGACAGTTTAATAACAGAATATATATATACTAGAGGACTAGTGCACAAAATTCATGCATGGGTAGATTCTCTAGCAGCTGCCAGCTGCCAGCCTGGGCCTCCCTTCCCGGCTGCCAGCTGCTGAAAAGGGCCTTCCTTCGTTCTGTGCCACCCCCTGGGGGTCAGTGACCATCATAGTGAGCGATCGAACTCCTGGTCGGTTAAACTTCAGAGGGGACACTTTGCATATTAGGCTTTTATATGTGTAGATATTTATATGTGTAATATGCTAAGTGTCCAACCGTTTGACCGTTTTACTGGTTGCTATGATGCACAGTGACCACCAGGGGGAAGATACTCTGACTGGTAGGTTAACTTGCTGCTGAGGTACAGCTGATCAGGACTGGGTAAGACAGGCCAGATACTCCCTGGAGCCCTCCCATGGTCCCTCCTCAGCCTCTAAAATATTTCTTCTAATTAATTTCCTTTTGATGTGCATGAATCCGTGTACCAGGCCTCTAGTATGATTATAAAAAAATCACATATTGATTGCTGAAAAAAATTATTCCTTTAAATATTAAGTAGAATATAAGGTTATTAACTGAGATATCATTCAAGAGCCATGAGGCTAATTGCCACAGCTGGCTGCCTTTTCAACTGACACTGCAGACATCAAAAGGAACAGACAAGAGAAACCTGTGACATTAGAATGCTAAGCCATTTTAATAAATTATAAAAACATCATTTGACTGATAGGTATTTTTAAATGTAACACAACATTACCTTCAACCCAAAGGAAGTCCACCCTATTGGTATGAAGATTTCTTTGAGATTAATGTTCAGCTTAAACTTTGGAGTTAAAGGTTTTTGAAAAGTATATTTGCTATAAGTTAAAACTAGATGGGACTTGGCAAAATTCTTATCTTCAGCATAAATAACGGGGATTGGGAGAGAGAGGAAAGAGGAGGAGGAGGAGAAGTGGAGGAAGGAGGGGAGAGATGGAAGGGGTAGGAGGAAGAGCAAGAAAAGAGGGGACATTTACAATGCCTTTGACTTTGTTGAAGTTATCTGTTCCTCCAAAGCCTTCAGTGACTTCTATTCCCTCAACACAGGTCAACTTTTATCCCAGTTTTAAAGGCACAATGACCAGCTTTCTTGACACCCACAATTCAATTATGACTTCTCATGAATTTCTACTTTAGTCTAGTTCCCACAGAAGTGGTAAACTTTGGATCTTTGACATTTCCTGATTATTAGATCCATTTGGTACAGGCTCCATTTAAATGTTGTGTGCTTACATTTGCATCATATTTTACCTTTGTTTCCCTACCTTACGGTCTTATTCCAAATTCAGAATCTGATGAGAAAGTGTAATAATGGATGTTTTTCTTAAGAGTAAAAATGTATTTATTTCCTCACAACATTCTTAAACATTATATATCTTTAGTCCTAGAGGGGACAGGATTTATTTGAATTGGTCTATTCATTTTTCCCTTGAATATGTAAAACATAAGCCTATTCTGAAAGTAATAGTATGCTACTTGGATCACTATATGTTAGTGCAGAAAACTTACAGGTCTTTAAGGAAAAGAGGAAGATAGAGAGAGGGAGGCAACAAGAATACAGGCTCCAAATAAACACTGTTCATGTGTAGTTTTATAAAGTAGATTCCATATAATAGCTAATAAAAAAGACTTTTTTTAAAATCACCTCTGAAGTTGGAACAATGAAGGAAACCCTTGCCTAAGAAGTTCCAGTGTATCTGTGAAGGTACCCAAGGACATTTTAAGGGTATATGGTCCTATTGCTAAGTTTAACTATGGGGTCTTAAGTTAAAATGCCCACAACTGAATTTCAGCTATTTAGAAATCCATTGCTGGACAATTTACTAGCAAAGAAGAGATATATAGATTATTCTGAAGGACAGAAAAGGCTGAAAAACATTAGTAAAACACCAGCTGGCAGACAAGATAGAGGGACAAAAAATGGAAAGGACAGGTGATGGAGACAGATGGAGAAACCAGGATGGAAAAAATGGTATTAATACAAGTATGTCAAGGGCACAAATCCTGTAATTTATGAGCAGGTCTTGAAGTTTAGGTATGGATGGTATTAAGCTTATTAAAATGCAATAAAGATTATGTTGCTGAGTAACTGACAGTGAAAAGAGAAGCTGGCAGATATTAGCAAATATATGAAATGTAGATAAAAACCGAATAGAGGAAAGCTGGATAAAAAAGGAACTAGGATGATGCATAAGCTTTATGTTTCCTCCCGAGAAGAGCCGTATCTGAAACAGGATAAATAAAACCTGATGCATGGAGATTGCCCTGGATGTAACAGCATTTAGATAGATGACCCCATCCCATTTAGATAGGCCTGAATATTTCCCATTACTTAGAAAGGAACTGAGATCAAATCAGTTTAAATGCTATGGAGGAACAGCCAGAACTGTTCGGCTTAAATCTTACCTGAATTTTTAGACAGCATGCTCATCTCATTGTGAAAATCATTTTGTGAGTCCCTACATTTCAGAGCAATACTAAAGATACCGTTATTCAGGTCCACAGGAAACTGACCATTCAACAAATATTTATTGAGTTATGACTATTGGCCTGAGGTGGGCTAGGGCAGTGAAGATTGAGTTAACAGAACAAAGGGGTGAGGGGAGGGGGATGTGGTCTCTATTTTCGTGCAGCTATTGTATAGTGAGGGAGAAACAAATTAAGGAAAATTCCACAAACAAGTGTCCTTTATATAAGTTGTAATAAAATTCATAAAGAAATAATACAAAGTGCTATGTGAGTATATAGCAAGGGTGTGTGGGACAGTGCTAGGCATGAGGACTGGAAACAAGGCACACCTGAAAAATAGTTAGATCCAAGGTCTGAAGGAGAAGTTGGAATTTGTTAGGAGAGGGGAAGAACGGGTAGGTAGGATGATGGGGGCTAACAGAGTGGGAACCAAAGGTAATGGGTGACATCAGAATGTAGTTTTCATGTTTTATAATATTTATTGGGTTTTAGGATCAAGGTTACAACAGCTAACAAATGATGAGAATATATCTTGTTGCTCTCTTCTATAGAAGAATCTGTAAAACCAGTATCATTGACTTTAATGATTCCTTAAATGCTAGGTACAATTTGACAGTGGAGCTATATGAGTTTCCATTGTGGCAAGACTTTTAATTACAAATAATTATTTAAATATTTATAGTACTATTTTAATATGCATATATTTATGGTGATAAAATAATATAACATAAAAATTGCTATATTAGGCATTTTTAGCGTATAATTAAGTAGCATTCATTGCATATGCAATGTTGTGCAACCCTCAATGCTATTCCCAAAACTTTTTAATCAATTTAAATAGGACCTGGTAACCATTAAGCAATAACTACCCATTCCTATCTCCCACATCTCTGGTAATTCCTAACCCATTATCTGCCTCTATGAATTTGCCATTTCTAAGACATTTGGCATAATTAAAATCATGTACTATGTTCCCATTTGTATTTGGCTTAGCTTCCTCCCCCTCTTTTGGGTTATTAACAATGATTTTTTTTCTCTCTGTTATGTATTTATTTATCAGCCAAAGAATATAAATGAATATTTGCATAACCCATGGACACAGACAAGAATGTGGTAAAGGCCTAGCCGGGGCCGGGGCTGGGTGGAGGGAGGCAGTGGAGGGGAAATGGTGCACATCTGTAATAGAGTCAACGATTTAAAAATTACAGATGAATATAAATTGAGGTAGTTACTGTGGTAATTCTGAAAGCATAACTTTAATATTTCCTGTAAAATGTTACAATAAAAATGCATTTCATTTGTAGGAAAAAACATTTATTATTGAAATGTACACAAACATGGCCTCATTTCCTAACACAAAACATAACAACCCAGACCAACACACACAGGCTTTAGAGAAGTCTGTCAAGCACTTTGATGGACAGGGAGGAATGAACACAGCTTGGTGGGCTTTAGCTTTCATTTGCAGGGATCAGGGGAAGACTCTGGGAAGTTGCAGGGGTAAGAATGCAATAAGCCAGTGCATCCCTGTACACAGGCTCACAGCACTGCACCTGATGCATAACCAGCTGCAGGAGCCAGGAGGGCAGAGCTTGGGCAGCTGGTGCAAGCAGGCCAGAGGTGCTGGGGAAGGTCCTCTTCAAACAGCCCCTTGCCCTGCAGGGCATGAGGGAAGGCTGGGCCAGGCTTGCAAACCCTAGCTCTGTGAAGGCGTGGTCTCTTTCCTTGTTTGAACTTTCCAGGAAGGTGAAGTGCTTTGCACCAGCAGATTCTCTGAGTGTCCAGGCTGGTGGCTGAGGGACTGCCTCTGTATTCAAACCACAACCATCCTCTGTGTCACTGTTCTGCAGCCCCGCCCTCCTCCTCGCCCGCAAACACCTGCCTGCTACAAATGGATGGCCTGATTTTATTTTTCTCTTGTTCTATTTTGATAACTTTTATTCAGATTTATTTGCATTCACCATGCTTAACATCATAAAACTTCTTGAAACAATGAACTAAAATTACTCATGCATTTTGGAAAATTCTCAAATATTACCTCCTATATTCTGCCTCGTTAATATGCTTATCCACTTCTGAAACTCTAATTAAACATTAGAGTTTAATTAATTAGAGGTTATTATATACCCTATTTGTTTATTTTCTCCTATATAAAATTTACAGATTTCTATCTCTAAATGCTGCATCCCAATTTGTTTGTTCTGGCCAAACATCCTATTCATTATTTCTCTCTCACCTTACAGAATCTGTTATTAGGTATCTTCATTGAGCCTTGTTCAAGATTATATTATTCACTGCAATATATTCTATGGAGATTCTTCTTCAATACGCTTAAGTCCCTTTATGTTACTTCTGGTACTCTGTCCAATTGTTGAAGCTTAGATTTTTATCCTCTTTAATGTATAAATGCATATTTTTATCTTCAGCCAGAGTCAGTCCCAACATATGTAATTTCTATGTATCCAAATTTGTAATTTCTATCTATATCATTGTTCCCATTTCTAAAGTTTTTGCTCAGGTAATTGTGCCACCTCTTTTGTGTGGTTACATTCAATTGTGTGGGCAGTATAGTATCATTGAAAAAGTATTTGCAGAAGTAATTTGAGGATAAGCATGCTGTTATGATAACATCTTACCCTAGAAAATGATTCTCATTTACTTCTGTCATCTGTGGCCTTAGAATCTTTCTTTAACTTAATCCAATCACATGGTTTGAGATATCCTTGGCTATTCATATTATTTAAAACCGGACTTCATTATGTGTGAAGGCGGATTTTTTTCCATTTAATTTTACTCTTAGAATGAAAGCTTTTGGGGTCCTGGTCCACCTTACATAGATTAGGGTGATTATTAAAATCAGGTTGATTCTTGATCTCCCAGGGGGATATACATGACGGATATGGATTATTATACAAAAATCGATACCTTTTGTTCAAAGAATCATTCTTTGTTGAGAAAATCCTAAATACACCTCATTACGAAGCAGATGAAATCATACAACTCAAGCAATGCCTCCTCCGCCTACGGATACAGTAACCCTTCTAGGTTACCAAAGAGAAAAGCGTATGTAGCATTTATTCTGCTAATTCATGGGAGACATATTTTACTTAAATAACCAAGCAAGCACATGTCCTTTAGCATGTCAGACTACTAATCACATTTATTGGTGAAGGCGTCTGAGCACTTTGAGTTGCATAAGGAGTCATCATGTCTTAGACAAGAGTGCAGAGCTGCCTAAGGGATATTCATCTGTCGCTTTGTGCCATGAGCTAAGGGTAAAATGCAGAAGCAGATGCAGTCTTCAGCCTGCAGGATGTCTTACTCTGTTAAAGAGAGCTTTATTATTTAAAAATTATAATGAGGGTGGAAATACCTTTTATCTTACCATAAGGCTTGGCGTTATTAAACAAATATATAACTGCGTTAAAGAACACAGTGTCATTGCTATATCAGTTTTTAGTTCTTGCTGTGAACATTAACGCTAGCATTACCAAAAGCATATACACAGTCGAGTTAATTTTTGATACTAAATCATATCTCAAAGTAATATAACTGAAAGCACTCTGTCTGGGGCTGAAGAGCCCCAAGGTTTTGCCATAGCTATGTTTGTAACTGGCTGTGTGATGATGGAAAGTTGTTGGAAACCATTCCACATGTGTAAACTAAGGACCATAATTACTGCCTAAAAATGTATTAGGCAGTTTAAAAGTTCGTGATAAGAAATATTATAAATAAACATCTATAGTCTACTGAATTACAGTGCATTCTCTATGGGGTGTGAGTGTGTGTGTTTGAAAATGAATTATATTTCTTAAAGGGTGGGGTTTAGAACATCTTCTTTTTGGTTCATTGCTATAGTATCTGGCACACTGCTGACTGCAAACTATCTGAATAGGACAGATGTACATCTTCCTTCTGTATGATGGGAAAAACGTTGGTATCTTCAAAGAAGAACCAAAAGATGTTTGATGTAATATTCTCTGAATGTAATGATTTCATTTTTAAAATCTGAAAAAGATTGACATCCAAATATTTTTTCAGTGAAACTGGTGATTAAACAGAAACAACTTACATTTTGGTTGGGAATTTAAATATATATATATTTAAATATATATATATATATATATATATATATATATATATATATATGCTAGTATAATAGTGGTTGCAAGGGTTATTAGTAGTGCAGATATTTGCCCTGATTGAAAGAATAATAAATTTCATTTTATCTGAAATATATGCCATATTTAGTATTTATTGGCACAGAGAAAGATGTGTTTTTATATATTAACTAGTCTATTAACTAGAGGCTCAGTGCACGAATTTGTGCACAGATGGGGTCCCTCAGGGTGGCCTGTAGAGATTGGGCCCCAGCTCATGCCCCCAGCCTCGGAGTCTCAGCTTGTGCCCCCAGCCTTGCAGCCCTGCAGCCCCACATGGCACCCTGCTTTGGCCTGGCACCACCCCTCACCTGCTCCACCATCCTGCCTGTGGGTTGATTGGTTGGGGCTGGGCCATTGCCTCCACTGCTGGTTGCTGTCTGTGGGGTGATCAGTTGGGGCCAGAGACCCCCCCCCATGCCCAGCTCTTTCGGCACCTGGGATTTGGGTGGTGGCCCTGCCACCCGCTCCAGCTGCTGGTCTCCATCTGCAGGGCAATCGGGCCCCTGCTCCCACCCACCTGGCATCGCCCACTACCTGCTCCACCATCTTGCCTCAGTCCCACTCTCGTTGGGGCCCATAGGGGCCAGCAGCACTTCCACTGCCAGCACTGCGTCGCCAGTGCCTGCCATGTTCCGTGCTGCCCCCCTGGTGGTCAGCACACGTCATAGTGAGTGGTTGAACTCCCAGTTGAACGACCACCCAAGGGTACAATTTGCATATTAGGCTTTTATTATATAGGATATATATGTATGCATTGGACTGTATGTGTGTGTAAGGGAGAGAGAGAGAGAGAGAGAGAGAGAGAGAGAGAGAGAGAGAGAGAGAGAGAGAGAGACTATTTCTGCTTAATGGATGAAATAAAAATTGAACAGCTCTATAAATATATGACACAACTATAAAGAAAATATAGTATATGGAAGAACTGAAGCTCTATGAGAGCACAGAAATGACATTTTAGAGTACTCAGAAACATTAAGGATGTTCTGATATTCTCTTTGGTATGTAGGAGATGAATAAAAGTTTGAATGGAAAATAATACAGTTTATTAAATTGAATATATTTCAAAGATTTTTTTGCATAACTGAAAAGATGCTCTGAATGAAGTTATTTTTAAATAATAGATTAAAATGTTAATTCATCACCACTGAATTGATGGAGAAAAGAGGCTACGTTTGCATGAAATATACAGTACTAGGAGGAGAAATTGTGTCTATGTGGGAAAAGATGGAATATTTTAAGAAGAAATAGAACTTTGATAGCTATAATCATTAATAAGTAATTTTATTTTCAAAAGAATATTAACTTAATCACATATGTCCACATGAAATTAAATGTCTATTTTATTATCATTTAATTCAGGATATTAGCAATGAAATATATGGTGAAGAACTTGCATTCAAAAGATTGAAAGCAGACCTTACAATTTCCATCTTATGTGGGAATCATTTATTTGGAAAAACTATCATTTTTTTTTAAATTAGTTATTATGAGTATAGAAAAAGTAATAGAAAGAAAATATGTGCCTGATAGCAAGATAATCACTAAGTGCAAAAGCAATAAATTAGCATCAATACTATATTATAATTAAGTTCACTAGAGAAGATTTTACATAATAACCAAATTCATCTTATATCCTCTGATGAAAGAAATTAGATGTGTGGTTAGATAAATCATCTCCCTATAATGCCTGTGAATCTATTATCAAACTTTAAAGGTGTTTTATTATTTCAAGAATTTATTTTCATTTTGAATGTTGTTTTCCAAAAACTCTTTTTAATGTTTTATTTTCCTCTAAAATATTTATTTTTCAATATAAAATCAACTTTATGATATATTTTTCCATAACATATGAACAAGTAATGAATATAGAATTATTCAGAAACAAGTATTTCCCCTTTATTTGAATGACACCATGAAAATCAGGGGGAAAAATATAGTCGTAACTCCAAAATTTGATTTTGCTAGAGCTAATTCAAATAAAAGTATTAAATTTATTTACAATTTGGGAGTCATATTTTGAAATATATTAAAAGGTGGCATGCTAGTTTTTTTCAAGACACAATTAATTGTGTTGAGTGTTTTAAAAATGTACCTCTCTTTCATGTTGTGTGTGTGTGTGTGTGTGTGTGTGTGTGTGTATACATTTGAAAAGGGTGTTAATTTAGTCTCAACAGATATGAGCATTAGAAAAGAAGGGGAGAAAAATTCCTGAAACATGCATATCCATTTCTTTCTACCAAAGTCACCAATTTTTCTTTATTTTATGGAAGAAAAATTGATATTATATTTATCTACATATATTACATATATGAGTATAGTATGTAGTATATAATAAAAGGGTAATATGCAAACTGACCCTAACAGCAGAATGACTGGGAATGACTGGTCACTATGACACACACTGACCATCAGGGGGCAGATGCTCAATGCAGGAGCTGTCCCCTGGCAGTCAGTGCGTTCCCACAGGGGGAGCTCTGCTCAGCCACAAGCCAGGCTGATGGCTGCCAGCACAGCGGTGGTGGCGGGAGCCTCTCCTGCCTCCTCAGCAGCACTAAGGATGTCCAGCTGAAGCTTAGGTCTGCTCCCTGCTGGTAAATGGACATCCCCCGAGGGCTGCCGGGCTGCCAGAGGGATGTCTGACTGCCAGCTTGGGCCCGATTCCCCGATCCCCGATGTCCTCCAGTAAGTGGACATCCTCTGAGGGGTCCCAGACTGCAAGAGGGCATAGGCCAGGCTGAGGGACCCCCCTGAGTGCACAAATTTTTGTGCACTGGGCCTCTAGTGTAGTATATTTATGTAACATATGTAGTATGTGGAACATGAGAAAGAACTTGAATCAATTTAAGAGAAGCACTGCAACACAACAAAAACAGCCTAAGTGAAAAAAAAAAAATCCTTCAATTTCAGTTACCCCCTGATTTTTCATTGATAGCGTAGTTATACTTGAAAGTCCTGGGTTTTCTCACTTTTTGTCTTCTTATGTAATTCTAGGATGTATAATATTAAGTCATTGTTCAGACTGTATCAATCACATGTAAGAAACTTGCATTACTTTGTATAAAATGGTAATTTCTGTGCATGTCTATATTGATCAAGAGACTTATTCCTGAATGAGAGAGATTCTTATCCTTGTATTTGCTACACCATCTAAATATATCTGTTGAACTCAGTGAAACTTTCATACACTTAAAGATATGTGAAACATTTCTCCTAAATTTGCATTTCAGAAAATTAAACTTGAAAAGTTGCAAGAATACTGCAATGAGCATTTATGTATCAACTATAGATGTATCTCTCTCTACTTTGTGTCAACATTTCCTATTGATGCTTTCTCTTTTTCTTCTTTCCCTCCGTCTCTATAAATGTGTGTGTGTGGGGGGGTGGGCACACTTGTGCATGTGTGTGGCCACACATTACTCTCCCTGAAATGGTACAGCATGGCAGTTAACAGGAAAGCATGTATCATCAATAATAAGTATATTCTCCTACATAAATCAATATAATGAACACAACTTTCAATAGTATCCTAGAGCTGTTCCTTTTTATGACCCAGGATGTAAAGCAGAATCTTTTATTACTGTTACTTATCATGAATTTAGTTTTCCTTTCATCTAGAAGAATCTCCCCAAGTATTTTTGCCTTTCATGACACTGAAGCCTTCCAAAAGTATGTAATTGAGTTTCTAAAATCTGCTTTTCCCACAGAAGCATTTTATTTGTTGGTTTTGTATAAGTAGGAATGCACATGTAAATCATGTATATAAATTAGAGTGATAAAAACTAGTTCTCACCAATTCAGTAGGATAACCACATTAAAAACAATAGAACTTTTTCTCCCTAAGGAATCTCATTTGTATTGATTACTTAAATATAAAAGGTAGTATAAAGAGAAAACAAACTCTTATCACATATTTTTCTAACTTCTTCACAAAAATTAAGTCATTTTCTAAATCAAATAAAGGGTTTGATTTAAAGCAGTTTTGCTAATATATAGTAATAATGAAAACTGATTAGTGTGATTTACTGTATGCTTTCCTTAAATGCAATAAAATATAGTTATTAGATTTTCTGTACTGTGCTTGAGTATGTAAAATTTGGCATGTATTTATCTACCCTGTAATTTCATGGTGTTACAATGTTATTACTCAATAATGACTTAGCAATTACTCTATAATTACCCGATCACTGAATAGTAATTATCACATAATTAGAAGATCAATTTCCCAAGATTGAAAAATATACAGCAATTTGGGCCATATAAACAGTGCTTGTAAATGTAAATGTGTTTATAAGATTATTATTTGCATATAAAAGAAAACGAATAAATATAATTTAGAATCCTATAACTAGATTGCAAGACAAGTTGAAGATTAAGTTTATAAGAAATAGGCAGCCATGTGCTTATGATGATAAAACAATTATTTACCTCTCATTAAAAACTTATTAGTAAATCATTGCTGTTATGTATAAGTAAGGTACATTCTTAAAAACAGTTGGCATTAGGAATTAATAAGTGATAGTTTTTACTAGTGGGAAAACAATAAACATAACACAGCTAAAGAGAATTCCCTCCATATGTCATTATATTAAAAATATTATTCATAAACATTTGAATAAAAATCCAAATAACAACATTAAGTGAAATAATTTGGGTATCATTATTTTTGTTTTGGTTGTGCTATGTGTTAATATATATTTGGTGATGTGATTTCTCTTTAAATTAAAATAGTTAAGTAAATAATTTTTATATCTATTCAGAATATCACAGATTCTTATTATCGATTATTAATTTTTCTGGAATATGATGCTTTTACTTTTGCTTTGTACACTAGAAATACCTTCTTCCAGGTCCATCTATAACATGTTTCCTGGGAAGATTGAGGAGTCCTTTGTACCTGCCACAGATAAAGGAACACTGGTTCTGTTTGTACCAGGACTTAAATATTTTCTTCTTTTCATCTTGAAATTTCCTGGCAGTGTGAAATTTGAAGGTGTATTAATAGAGTTGTAATGTAGGCAAACAAGTTCAAATGAGGAACAAAAGGGAACAAACACATCCTAATATCCGCAGACTCATTTATGGAGTGCCAACTGTGTGTAGATTATAAATAAGAATATAGTCCATACAAACAAGACTTTCATACTCATTATTCCTTCTCTGGAGCATTCCACCTCTCTGCATGTTAACAAAAAAAAAAAAAAAATGCCAAAGTTAAAGCCAGGTCTATTTCATGTCTTTTTTTCATTGTGTTATTTTCAACTAAGGTGATATTGTTTAAAAAACGCTCCCTTGATTAAACCATTTAACACGGATTCCAACTATATTTGAAAGAAAGACTTAGAGTAGCCTACCAGCAGGTCCTGTTGAGAGAAATGGTACTCCTGGAAAATTTCTCTCTTTTCAACTATTGACTTTCAACTCACTTATTTGTATTGTAGTCCCTTGGAAATATATTACCAGTATTATCAGGCAATTGCACTTGGTACATAGGCAAACAGGTATTCAGAGCCTCTAAAATGAGATGGAAAGAAGTTAGTAGAGGACTTAAACCCAGTGGGAGTGGTAAAAGTAGATTAAGAATTGATGGGACACTAAGAATGATAAGATGATGTCACTGTGAGTGGCATATCTTACTTGGGACCACAAAGAATAGAGATGCTTGCCCCCCAGCCAGCTGTGCTGCTGTGGCTACATCTGAGAAAGATGCCAATTTTTACCTGCATAAAGGACCTGATTCATAAGATCTATATTGTTGGAAAATGGTGAGGGCTAAAGTGATGGGGGATGGGAAGCATTGAGGGGTGACATCCCCTCCTAGTACCTCTTCCTTGGCCAGGGCCTCGCACTGTCCCCCTCAGAGCCTCTCAACAGGCCCATGGGCAGAGCAGAACAGGATGACTAGCTGCCGGGGTCCAACCCCAGCAGGTCCAGGGGTCCCCAAAGGTGTAGACGGAGTCGGCGAAGAAGGAAGGACACGGAGACAGCGTTCAGTTGATCAGCAGGCTAGCCAGGATCTCCAGCCAAGTTCTGGTCTGGATCTCCAGAGAGGTTCTGCTTAGAATCTCCTGCCAGGGTCTGTGTCCATGTTCTCTTGCTAGGTTCTCCAGCCAGGTTCTCTAGCCATGTTCCCTTGCTAGATTCTCCAGCCAGGTTCTGTCCAGGTTCTCCAGCCAGGTTCAGTCACCAGGTTCTAGTCAGGTTCTCTTGCCAATTTCTGTAGTCAGGTTCAGTGCAGGATCTTTTGCCATGTTCTCTCCAGCAAAGTTCTTCTGTCTGTGTAGGTTCCTTCTTCTGAGTTCTGTCTTCTTCGTTCTGTGTTCTGAGTTCTGTATTCTAAGTTCTGAGTCTTGCTGTCTTATTACATCTGTATTTATACCAGTTGATTCAATCCTATCAATCTCTATTACAAAGGTTAGGGCGTTTCTTATCTCCATTCCAGGGAGTAAAGATTATGTAGCTTAAGCATGATTGTTCATAGTTAAAGTGATTAATTACCCACCTGGCACTAGTTAAGAGGTTTTATTCCCTCCCTAACTTCAGGGGAAAATCCCTACCTGGGGAAACAACCTTTCTCAGAGACCTTGGTTAAAACACATAGTGCCAAGAAGGGGAGCAAACATATTAAGAACAGTATGCCATATATGCCAGGTCCTTTGAAACAGCAAGGATGGACCGGCTCCTGGCAAATTCCTCCTTTTTTATTTTTTAAAAGCAGGCATTAAAAAGAAAAAACCCCAAATGCTCTCTTGTATCCATTTTAAGAGTAGGATTGACGCTTTCCGCTATTACCTGAGTCCTGATCTATCACCCCAGGGAGAGCTTGCCAATCCTGCACTTTCCCAGGGTGGAAAGGCTGCAGTGGGGTTAAGGATAAGGCTCCTTGGGCCTACCTTCTCCCATGCCATTACATTTACCTTTCCTTCCTCAGAAAAGCATGGACATACTTCTTGTATAAAACGTTCTGTCTGACTGGGAGTAACCTTAATTCCTCTGCTAGCAAGCATATGTGTTAAAAGATCAATACAGAGTCTTTTTTCTTTAGACTCAGTATGGCACATCTTCTTAATCTAAAGATCAATACAGAGTCTTCTTTCTTTGGACTCAGTATGGCACATCTTCTCAATCTAAGTTCTGTATTATCCACCTTCTTACCCTACTTATCCTCTATAGGGGGGTCTGCAGTACCCTGGTGGAGTCCTATCCGTCCTGAGTGTGGGGGTTCTCAATGGGGGGAGGCTTACCTAGGGGAATCCTGTTCCAGGGGTTCCCAATGGTGTGGACGGAGTCGGCGAAGACTATCCACCCTCTTCCTATGGTGGAGTCCTATCCATCCCGAGTGCGGGGGGGGGCTTACCTAAGGGGTCCCTGTTCGGGCGCCAGATGCCGGGGTCCGGCCCCAGCAGGTCCAGGGGTCCCCAAAGGTGTGGACGGAGTCAGCGAAGAAGGAATGACACGGAGACAGCGTTCAGTTGATCAACAGCCTAGCCAGGATCTCCAGCCAGGATCTCCAGCCAAGTTCTGGTCTGGATCTCCAGCGAAGTTCTGCTTAGGATCTCCAGCCAGGTTCTGTGTCCATGTTCTCTTGCTAGGTTCTCCAGCCAGGTTCTGTCCAGGTTCTCCAGCCAGGTTCAGTCACCAGGTTCTAGTCAGGTTCTCTTGCCAATTTCTGTAGTCAGGTTCAGTCCAGGATCTTTTGCCATGTTCTCTCAATCTAAGTTCTGTGTTCTAAGTTCTGTGTTCTAAGTTCTGTGTTCTAAGTTCTGTCTCTTGCTGTCTTGTTACATCTGTATTTATACCAGTTGAGTCAATCCTATCAATCTCTATTACAAAGGTTAGGGCGTTTCTTATCTCCATTCCAGGGAATAAAGATTATGTAGCTTAAGCATGACTGTTAGTAGTTAAAGTGATTAATTACCCGCGTGGCACTTAGTTAAGAGGTTTTATTCCCTCCCTAAGTTCAGGGGAAAATCCCTACCTGGGGAAACAACCTTTCTCAGAGACCTTGGTTAAAACACATAGTGCCAAGAAGGGGAGCAAACATATTAAGAACAGTATGCCATATATGCCAGGTCCCTTGAAACAGCAAGCATGGACAGGCTCCCGGCAACTAGCTCCATTTTACAGTTGGGGAAGTGTCAATTTTATGATGCCAATTTTCTCTAAATTAATCTATAGATTCAATGTAAGAAAAACCAATTTTTTTCAAAGCTCTAGAACAGTCAAATCAAATCTATGGTTTTAAAGAAATGATTGCACTTTCTTCTGGGCACAGATTGTTGGAATTGACTACAAGGAATATCCAGTGTGGCTCTGTTGGCTGAGCATCATCCCATGCACTGAAGGGTTGCTGGTTTGATCCCCAGTTAGATGTGTGTGTGGCTGGGGGTGGGCAACTGATGTTCCTCTCTCACATCAATGTTTCCTTCTCTCTTCCTTCCTCTTTTTCTAAAATGAATAAAAACATTTTAAAAAAGAAATTTTCTAGATGATGGTTATGTTCTATATCTTGATAAATGTTACCTTTACACAGGTTTATGTAATTGTCAGAACTAAGCAAATGTACTATTGAGATCTGTGCTTTTCAATGTATATACATTTTAAATTCAATTGGTAAATAGACATTGAGCATTAGTTTAAAACTATATATGCTGAAGTATTTAGGAAAAGAATATAGAATCCTGAAATTTATTTAGAAAATCCAATAGATGTTGACTCTGACCTCATACCAGAAACACAAAAATAGAGAACCCACAGAAGAAATATTTGCAAAGCATATATAAGATAATGGATTAATACCTAGAATATAAGAACTCTTACAAGTCAACAACAACAAATAATTTAAAAAATGGGCCAAAAACTTGACTATACATTTCTTCAAAGAAGACATACAAATAGGCAATAATCTCAAGAAAATATGCTTAAGATCACTAGTCATTAAGAAAATGTAAATTAAAATCACAATGAGATAGCACCTTTCCCGCACTAGTATGACTTTATTTTTAAATAAGAAAATAAAAATTGGTGAGAATGTGGAGATACTAAAATGCCAATTCATTCTGGTGGGGAATGCAAAATGGTACAGCTACTATGAAAAACAGTTTGATAGTTCCTCAAAAAGTTAAACATAGAATTACCATATGCTTCAGCAATTCCACTTCTAGGTATATACTCAAAAATAACTGAAAACACGAACTCAAACATGTACTTGTGCAGCAATGTTCATAGCAACCAATGTTTACAACAAACATTAAATATTCACAATACCCAAACAGTGGAAACAACCCAAATATCTGTATAAGGATAAATAAATAAAATGAGATATATACAAATGATGGTTATATTATGCAGCCTTAAAAGGAATGGCATTTTAATACCTACTATACTATGGATGAGCCTTAAAAACATTATGCTAAGTAAACTAAGCCAGACACAAAAGTTAAAATATGAATAATTTCACTTAAGTAGAATAGGCAAATTTATTGACATGGAAAATTGAAGTTACTAGGGGTCAATAGAAGAGGGTATGGGGAGTTACTAATTAAAAAGAAGAAAGTTTGCCCTAACCAGTTTGGCTCAGTGGATAGAGCATTGGCCTGCAGACTGAAGGGGTCCCAGGTTCAATTCCTATTAAGGGCACAAGCTAAGGTTGCAAGCTTGATCCCCAGTGGGGAGCATGCAGGAGGCAGCCAATCAATGATTCCCTTTCATCATTGATGTTTCTCTCTCCCTCTCCCTTCCTCTCTGAAATCAATAAAAACATATCCTATATAATAAAACCCCAATATGCAAATCAACCGAATGGCAGAACAACCAGTCGCTATGACATGTGCTGACCACAGGGGGCAGACTCTCAAAGCAGGAGCTTCCCCCTGGTGGTCAGTGCACTCCCACAGAGGAGCACTGCTCAGCTAGAAGCTGGGCTCATGACTGGTGAGTGCAGCAGCAGTGGTGGGAGCCTCTCCACCTCCACTGAAAATGGGTGGTAAGGAGTGTGGGGTCCTGGACTGGGATAGCCCTGGACTGAGAGAGGGATGTCCATCTGCCGACTTAGGCCCTATCTCTGGGGGCATCAAGCCTGAGCCGGCAAGCAACATCCCCTGAGGGGCCCCGAACTGTGAGAGGACACAGGCTGGGCTGAGGGACCCCCAGTTCACGAGTGTCATGTACCGGGTCTCTGGTTTATAATAATAAAAGTGAAATATGCTAATTAGACTGGATGTCCTTCCAGTCATCCTTCCACCCTTCCAGACGGAGCCAGGGCTACGAGGGAAGCCCAGGTCCCAGTGCCTGCAGGCAGCCAAAGGGAAGCCTGGGTCCCAGGTGCCAGAGGGAAGCCGGTGCTGGCAGCCAGAGGAGGGAAGGCCTACTCCTGCACTAATTTTGTACACCGGGCCTCTAGTTTAAAAATAAAATAAAAAGAAGAAAGTTTTTGTGTAGGAGAAAGAAATGATTGGTAGTGACAACTATGCAACACTGTGGGTGTACTTAAAGTCACAGAATTGTACACTTAAAATGGTTAAAATGCTAAATTTTATGATATATAGTTATAATAAAAATATGTCAAAATATATCACAAACCAAATCATAAAACCTGAATCTAAAATTTCTATACTCAAACACATGAGAAAATCATATATACGTATTTGTATATGCATACAACTACATAAATTATATATCTACCCCAAAGTCCTCCAAAATTATATATTTATGCAAATGTGATTATGTAATATAGGTTTGGAGAATCTACTTTGTTTTAGACAACTGGCCACAGAAAATATGTTGATATACAAAGTGATAAAGTCTTTATTCTCAAAACCGGTACTTTAATGAAAGACAGAGTTCAGTAATGGGATAGAGAGTAGTGCTGTGTCATTTTTAAAAGACTATTTATGGGAGGACACCATGAGAAGGGAATATTAGAGAAAATACATAAATTAAGTCAAAGAATTAGCCAGGAAAATACCTGATAAAAGAATTTTTGGCAGGGGAGACAAGTGAAAAAGTCTGCGATCCTAATGCAAATGGACTGTTTCAGGAATCACAAAGAGGTGAGTGTAATTTGCATGAGTGAGTAAGAAGGAAGGTGGTAAGAAATGAGATTAAAAAGCCAGTCAAGGAGAAGAGGGTGTCAGCCACTGCAGGCCCTGGAAAGAACTCAAGGTTATCCCTTAGGGTTAGGTTTCCACAGATGTGCTTAAGGAGCCAACTCACGGGGAAAAGTGAAGTTAAGTGAGCAAATAGGATTCCTTATAGAGGGTGGGCAAAAATAGGCTTACAGCTCTTTGTATAGAAAATAATACAATAATTAATAAATAATGATACAAGAATTAACTCTTGCATACTCCCAACTGTAAACCTACTTTTGTCCATCCTTGTATTTACCTTCGCCCAGCTTCCTTAAATCACTGCTCACAGGTTTTTGCTTTTATTCTGCATTCAGAAATTTGACATGACATTTTCTCAAATTTTAAAGTTGCAAAGAAAGCAAACAGAGCAAACAGACAGAGATAAATGAACAGTTCAAATTTCTTAAACATGTATTAGAAAAGAGCTAGCCTCCTGGATCCTTTACTTATTTATCATTTGAACAAGTGCATGAGGTAAACGACATTATCCCCATTTTTTAAGAGGAAAGAGAAGCTTAAACTTGGAAAATCTAAGTTGTGTATCTCAGATCGCACAACTAAGAACCAAGTAAAGATGCAAATCCAGGTCAGCCCAACTATCGACATTTCTCCATTGTGACCACACAAATTCTCACTTGCTAGGAGGAATGGGGCATTCTCGAACCTGGTCGCTGCAGAAAACGCGAGAGCTTTTTATTCTGTGATGACTGCAATCCTTTGGAATCATTCTTTACAGAAGCCTCTAATCAGGACAGATGTTCTTAAAGGTTATTTACTCACAGTCACACACAAATTATTATAGGAGTTAGAAGTATAACAATCTCCTGGTTGCTAGTAATATATATATATTTAAAATATATTTATTGATTTCAGAGAGAAAGGGAGAGGGAGAGAGAGATAGAAACATCAATGATGAGAGAGAATCATTGATCGGCTGCCCCCCTGCATGCCCCCCACTGGGGATCGAGCCCACACCCGGGCATGTGCCCTTGGCCAGAATCAAACCTGGGACCCTTCAGTCTGCAGGCGAATACTCTATCCACTGAGCCAAACCAGCTAGGGATATATATATATATATATATATATATATATATATATATATATATATATATAATTTTAAGAGAGGTGCTCTGTTATTATAACAAAATATATAAAAATAAAAGATTTTCAAATTCTTACTGATAAGGAATAGGATTCAAGAAGCCTTTGTTACTAGAACATTATTAGGGTTTTTATGTTTTGGTAATCTAAAATATCAGGTATCAACAAACATTTTAATTATCCATCTCTATGCAATTTAATAGATACAAATCTCACTGTAAAGCTCTACCTATTACTACACAAGCTTCCTTATTCTGTTTGCCTCTCAGTTTCTTGAGACTCATTAGCCGTCAAATCCAGTGAGCAAGCAAGAAACATCCAAATAGCTAATATTTCGAACGGGTATTACAGCAGCCTTAAAAAACCTGACGTTTATTGATTTTGTTTAAATATGATGGATATTGGAAGCCTCATTAATTCTTAAGAGGCCAGGAAGATAGTGTATTATTGCTTTTAGGTACACAAGAGCTGAAAATGTTCAAACATGAGTGAGCTTCAGAATATATATCAAGATAAAAATCAATGTCTTTCAGGTTAATCTCCACTATACATTTACCATAGTGAGTAGTTTTCTCAGTGTGCCTCTAAAACCTCCAATTCAGACTAGAAAGCATTACATTCAGGCTGGTCAACTCTCTCATAAGAGTTATGGAATGTACTGAATTAGGGTCTGAAATGAGAACACTAACATTGATTAGCGGGCTGTCATATCAGGTAAGAGGAAAGGAAATACATATTTGCAGTTAAGCTGAAGGGAGAATAGGTTAATTTTTAACATATTTGAATAGAGCAAATGTCAGAGTAAAAGGGGGATTATTTATTTTGGTACAAGGTAGCTGGAAGTACTGGGATGAAATATAGAAAAAAGAGGATATTTTGGTGAAATTGGAACTGTACAATATATGTAGTCTCAGTAAAAAAAAAAAAAAAAAGTAGTAAAAATAAAATGTACTGGCCTAGTTCTAAGAAATGTGTTAAACTCAAGTGGCAGAAATGAGATGTTTTATGCTTTTTTTGCTACTATTCTTACAATAGTTTTTTAGTGTGCGTGTTGTGGGAATATAGGGGGTCTTTGAAAAATTGCTAAGGATCATTTCATTCTAGATTTCAAACCAGCTGCATCCAGAAACCAAAATAAAGTAATATATGGATATATCACTTATTTGAATTGCAGTAAAACAACATTACTTAAACTGTATTACAAACTTCAATGGAAAGAAACCTAATATCTGACCAGCCTGTGTGGCTCAGTGGTTGAGCATCAACCTATGAACCAGGAGGTTACAGTTTGATTCCCAGTCAGGGCTCAAGCCAGGGTTTTGGGCTCAACCCCTAATAGAGGGCGTGCAGGAGGCAGCCAATCAATGATGTTCTCTCATCTTTGATGTTTCTATCTCTCTCTCCCTTTCCCTTTCTCTCTGAAATCAATAAAAATATATATTTTTTAAAAAAGAAACCTTATATCTGTATTTAAATTAAGTGAATTTCAAAATTCGTACTCTGCACTCTAAAAGACAGAAGAAACGAAGGCAAAATAACAATACAATACTGACAACAGCAGCCATTGTAAAAATACCAAAAATAATTTCAATTCTACTATGTCCAACTGTGAACCAGGAGAGTAAGGCGTGAATTTATTGCATCCTCACTGGACTCAGTTCATGAACTTCCCACAGAATGAGCACCATGCTGCTCTCTGTGTTAATCTAGCGTTAAAAATAAAAATGTTTATATGATGGTCTTTATATATAAGCTAAAGTTTATATCTGGTGCTTTATTGAGGAAACAGAGATCTCTTCTAAAAATGGAGGAAAAAGAGGCTGTCTTGGACGTATAGACTTGCTTAAGGAATTTGGTGGAGTGATTTTGGCCTATAGGAAATTGTGCCCTTAATATTGACTTCAGAGCTTAATCCCTGTATAAGATGCAACTCCACTCTATTCAAGTTAACTCCTTTGATTATCACACCATTAGGCAGGCCTTCCACAGACCCCACTTATGCAGAGGAAATTAGTAAGTATGGAAATAATATAACTTGCCTAAGACCAAAATAGTAATCTCATCAGTGGCAGAAGCCTTGTCTAAACCCAAACCTACCTGCTATCTAAACCTGTGCTCTTATCTACTTCTCTACAATCCAACTTAGTGATTTTCAAATCAGAATCCTCCACAGCAGTGGTGGAAAACACTTCTCTGCATTCACTGATACTATATTTGACATGGTGGCACATTGACCCATGGTGGGAGTATTCATACCACAGAAATAGGTAAACCCTACAAATCATCATATTTCTTCCTTTTGAAAGACAGATATCTGGAACCCACCACAGAGTTTCTGACTCACCAGGGCCTGAATGGATCCTGATAATTTACATTTCTCACTGTTCCTCAGGTGATGCTGTTGTTGGTCATCTGGGACCAAACTTTGAGAGCCATTAATCCAACTCATTTTTTCTCCATATGTACACGGGCTTATTATAAATATTGAACACTACATTAAGGAGCTATGTATTCATAAAATCACATTATCTTGGATTTTAATTGGATATTATATTGTACTAGTGACCCAGTGCATGGATTTGGGCACATTGAAAGGAAATGAATTAGAAGGTGGCTGACGGGGTGGGACTGGGCGCGATGGCCCAGACATGCCCTGGAGCCAACCTCCCACAGTCCCTGCCTGGTGTCTGCAGAGTGAGCGATGTCCCTCAGGCAGGTCGGGTCCCTCAGCCTGGCCTGCGGGGATCAGGCCAAAACCGGCTCTCCAACATCCCCCGAGGGGTCCCGGAGTACAAGAGGGCACTCTGCAAAGTTGCTGTTGCACAGGGTGGGGACCACAAATGCAAGTGTGCAGTAAACCCGATTCGGGGCTCACAGTGCCCCAGCAGCAACATAACCCATGGCCGAAGGTGGACTCACATGGCCCTGTAAGGAATCGGGCACCCTCCTCTCGGGCTCACCCGAGAGCCGCTGCTGGCAAGTCATTGCAGCTTGGCAGCTCCTGCATTGAGCGTCTGCCTCCTGGTGGTCAGTGCACATCATAACGACTGGTTAGACAGTCGGACACTTAGCATATCAGCCTTTTATATATATAGATTATACTAAATTGACATCTCAAATTTTAGGAGACAATAGATAACTTTAAACTAGTAATAGGAAAATTATGAAACTTCATTAATGGTATAAAGAATAAGCAAGTGTATTTTAGTCCCATTTTTAATGTGGCTATTTACAAATATTTAAATTGGACTAAGCAGTTACGTAATACTGGGGAAAAATAACCTATCTTTTGATGAACTCAAGAAACAAAACAAAGTAAGTTAATACCTACATTTACACACTAGTTTTTAAAACTGGAAGAGTAATAAAGTTAATATGTAGTCTAAGCAGATTTTATATTCATAAGAATTTTATTCTTTACTTTATATGTAACACTAGAAGCTCAGTGCATGAATTCGTGCCCGGGTGGGGTCCGACCGCCCACCCTGATCAGGGCTGATCGGGCAGGCGGCCAGAGGGAGGGGACGTGGGAGTCTGGCTGGCCAACCCACCCCTGGCAGGGGTGTGGGAGGTGATTAAGGGTGGAGCTGGCTGGGGGGAGAGGCCACAGGCTATTGGCCAGCTCTGCCTCTGATCAGGGTGGGGGGGGCAATCAGAGGTGGGGCTGGCCGTAGGGAGGGGCCATGGGTGGTTGGCCAGCCAGCCCTGCCCCCTGGTCCAACTCTGGGTCGAGGGGACAATTTGCATATTAGCCTTTTATTATATAGGATTAATATATTTACTTATTTCCATTTTAATTATCCCAAATTTCAGTGTGTCATCCCCATACCATATCCACAAAATTATTTATCTCAAAATGTAAATCTAAAGGCAAATGAGGAGAAATCTAATGGTGTGAAGGATAGTGAACCATAATAAAAATTAAGTATAAAAAATCAGGGTGAATTTATTAATAGAAATACTTAAAGAAATGAAATAATTTATGACTACCATTAAAATTCTGACTCAATTATTTTACATTTACTATTGCTTAAACCTTTATGAAAATAACGGTGCATTGAGTAAAATTTGGAAGCAGCTTAATTTAAATAAAAAAAACTTTAAAGAAAACATTTAAAGGATTATAAATAAAAACTATATTAGGCACTGTCTCCTAGGCTAAAATTTAAACAGGATGCTTTGTTCTTGAAATAATAATAGATCGAAAAACAGATAGACGATAGATAGAAGATAGATAGATGATAGATGATGATAGATAGATAGATAATAGACAGATGATATAGATATGGGTAAGGTATAGGTATAGCTATAGATATAAATATAGATCTATTTATCCAAATCTATACCTATATCTCTATCTATCTATCTATCTTATATTATATTTGTGTATAATGCCAATATATTTAGGATAAGCTCTTTAAATCCCGTCTTCTGTGCATTAGGGCTAACACATTGCCAGACTCCAGGGGGGAACAGTGTACACACAAGAAGGATCATGTACTGGAAACATGGTGGCCCAGCTGTGTAATTTAGAGTTGCTGTGATTATTGGAATGGGTCCTAGTAGATGGTTTATAATTGTTTAAACCATATGTGCTTCAAAAAACATTTCCAGTGTTAAGCTTAGCTTTCTCATTCTCAGAAGCTCAAAATGGTGCTCACCTCACACTTGTCATAAACCCATACTTATTTTTCGTAATAGATATAGTCACGAGTATTTGATCATTGGGACATTAAAAGTATGGTCCAGTTTGGGATTTACATTCCCGTACTGTCTAGTTATTTTCTTCTTGATTAGTAGGTTTTACAGAATCTGTTTTTTAGGGATTGCTAAACGAAACATTCCTTTTAAAAATGGTGAATGTTCAGGAACTTAATGAAATACTTCAAGACTTCATGGTCAAATCATGTTCAACAGTTCTTTGAGCTTCACCAATCGCCTGAATTGAAAGGCATCACAAAACAATTAAGCATCTTTTGGTGACAAAAGATGAATAAAATATCTTAGATCTTGGTTCCAAATGCACAACATGATACAAGTTGGAAAGGAAAGTGGACTCATTGCTGTTTGGCTCCAAATCTCTGTATTGCTGGCCGCTGTGAAGGAATTATGTTTTCAGCAGGCAGACACTGACAGGAATACAGAGCTGTTTTGGCAAGCACTTTTGCAGTTGGCCTTCTCCAGTGGATGCACCAAGATGATGAAAGACCCCAAATAAATGAACAATTCTTTTTTATATTTTCTCTCACCTTAAAGTCATTGGAAATAAAGTTTAAACTGAGAATAGATTCAAAAATGCAAATAAACAATGACTCACCAGGATAACTGAGAGGATGAGGGGAGCATTGAAGCACATTAATTTCTACCTGGCATAGTAAAAAAAATAATTAAACACTTGTTTATTAAAAGATCACTATATGCTGGGCATTGGACTGATAAAAAGTTTAATACATAGCTTTTGTTCTAATGGAGAGACACAGCACAATAACAAATACCTATAGTAAGATGAATGGTTTATGGATAATATGAGCAAAAACAAGGGGCACTAGAGCCTGTTAGTCCCTAATCTTACCCTAATTCTCTTTTTATCTTTGGGTGAGACATTTAATCTCTTTGACATGTGCAACAATTCAGAGATTGGAATCCCTCTGCCCCCAGAGGAATTTGAGTACACAGGACAACAAAGTTAAGATTAATTAGCTTGAAATGAGTTAAAAATATAGATCAGGGTGAAATTTTATTGAAACTATCAATATGAACTTTAAGTTATTAGGAAATATTGAGAATGTAGAAGATGAAGACAACATAGCTTTATAGTGACAACTTGGTTGTAAAAATATAATATTTGTCCAGACATTCTCACTATCAAATTAAATATTGAATTAAATGTTTGTTTGTTTGTTTGTTTTTTTAATCAAAGCCAGTTAAGGATACTTAGCATTCTAAAATTCTGTGCAGAGCTATTATTATAGGCATTACAGCACTTTGGCTAAAGTAGAAAATTCTTTAGGATGGCTTGAAGATAATTTGTTTTAAAGATGGGAGTTGGAATAGAGAAATGTTTGAAGCTGATTTTAGATCTCCAAATACATTATATTTTTTCTCTATTACATATGAATAAATTATTTTTATTTCATACATAACATGGAGTTCTATCTTTTAATATTGAAAATGGACCATTGAGGTACATCAAAGAAAAGTAGAATGTGCACAGTAATACTGACATATAAAATTTGTTCACCTAAAACAGCGGTTCTCAACCTGTGGGTCGTGACCCCTTTGGGGGTCGAACGACCCTTTCACAGCGGTCGCCTAAGACCATCGGAAAACACGTATATAATTACATATTGTTTTTGTGATTAATCACTATGCTTTAATTTTGTTGAATTTGTAACAATGAAAATACATCCCTCATATCAGATATTTACATTACGATTCATAACAGTAGCAAATTACAGTTATGAAGTAGCAACGAAAATAATTTTATGGTTGGGGGTCACCACAACATGAGGAACTGTATTAAAGGGTCGCGTCATTAGGAAGGTTGAGAACCACTGAACTAAAACTGTCTCTGTTAAAGGTTTGCTGATAGAGTTTTTAGAGATGCATTTCCTTTGCTCAATGAAAAAAAACTAAAAATTCACAAATCCCTTTCTTGGTCATATTTCAAATTTTAGTCAGTTTGTCAAAACAACATATTCAGCATATTGGTGTCCAACATTTGGAGAGCTGCCAAAGTCGTCATATTGCATGTATATTAAAGAAAGTTAGATTAAAAAAAAAATCACATTCCTCCTTTTTTATCATCCTGCTCAGAAGTTAAAGTATCAACAGTCTCAGATTTACTGACTTATTAAGTTCCAGATGTGGTTTTCTTTCAAACCTGATGAGTGCTGTCAGTGATGAAATGAAAAACAAATATATTAATTAGGAATCAAAATTCATTAAAGGATACACTAGAATCTAAATAATGTAATACCAACAGCCAATACTTGCAGACATTCAATTTAATTAAAGAGTTCAAAGTCAATAAATGGATGTGCTTTGAATGCCAACTGCTTTGCTCCATCTCTACTGTAGCTACCACCCCATGTGTCATCATTTCTCACCTGGACTATGCCAGTCGCTTCCTAAACCTTCTGACAGCTGCCTTTCTTGGTCTTCTGTCTACATAGCTGTCTATCTGTGCTCCAGCCACATGGACTTCCTTTCCAATACTTAAACATGCAAAGCTCCTTTGGGTGTAGCACCTGCTGTGTTGGGGTGCTGTTCCACCACACACTCATTCACTTGACTTCTTCCTGCAAGTCTGGTCTCTGCTCAAAGGTCACCACTTCTGCAAAACGTGCTACCATTTCATTTAAGTTAGCCCCTAAGCCAGATCACACTCTCTCTTGTTAAAGGCTTCCTAATACCTCATTTTTTATGTCTCTTTTTTCCTTTAGCAAGTAGAAGCTTCGTGAGAGCAAGGCTTTACCTGTATTATTTGCTACTAACTCCTAAAATATTTGGTAGACTTTATATTTATTAAGAACAAGAAAATTAAAGTAATACAATTATTTTCTACTACAAGTATCTGAGAATTCCTATGTAAGAATGAAACTGTTATAACATTTACACAGAAACTGCCTTATTTACAATCTAAGGTTAAAGGTGTGGGTTTAAATGAGTAACATATTTGGGACAGTTTATGACTAAGCCTGTAATTTTTAGCTGGGTCAGTTAACTTCTCCCAGTCTCAGATTACTCTCTTGGGGAAAACCAACTTTTTCAGCCTCACTTTCTCTATGAATAAAGATGATCTGATAAATGAGAAAACCCACTGAGATCCAGAGAAGGAAGGTGTGATATAAAAAGAGTGTTTATCTAAGGGATTGCTTTATTGAATAATAAATGTATTGCGATACAAATCTAAAATGGTTCCATATTACATCTGTGCCTCAAATTCTGATTGTAAAACCTCTCTCTGTACCATCAAAATTCAACATTGCTTTCTCAGGTGTAATGACTTTCTGAGTAATATTAATAATTAAAGTGTTCTAATTAACTCAGTTAACACTCCATTTCATATCTAATTTAAAACTTCCTACTTCCTTTCCTACTTCCACTGTTTGGAAAGGCAGTGGTTTTGTTCACTTCTGGTAGCCTTCTTCTGGATCTAGTCTCATATATACTGGACTCAAAAAATAATTTCTGGCAAAGAGTCCCTTAATAGCCTTCGTATTACAGGCATTCAGAAGGTAGTTCTCTCTGTGAGTACATGTGTAAGTACCCACCCCAACCCACTGCATGCTTCTGACTAGAGAGATCTAGCTTAATAGGAACTTTTCACCAACCTACCCATCTCTTACTTTGATTCTCATCATTTAGTGCACACTCCACAGCTTCTTATTCTGCAAACTCACATTAAATGGGTCTACTGGGTTGAGGTAATAGCAAGACATGTTAATTGTGGCTGCATTCTGCCATTTCACTTGACCCAAGTAAAACTTCACCCTGTCACCTCATCTTGGAGGAGAAGTGCATGTGCAGACTGTTTAACTGCCAGCTGTTCTTTATAGCCTGCCATCTCTGTCTAACTCCATTCTTCCTGCTAAGGAAGCAGGTCAGTCTCCTGCAGAAGCAAATCTTCAAATTAGAGAAAAGATACCAGCTTTCCCTGTCTGCAAGTGCTCCCGATGTCTATGCATGGTCCCTGATGCCCATTTACATGGCTTTAGGATGGAGTATCTCCCGTGGAAATAGGGGAGAAAACAACAACAACACAGCCTTCCACTAGGCACTTGACTTATTATATACAAGTCCCAGAATTCTCCCCTCTTCCCAGTTCTTCTAGTTTTCCCAAAAATGGTTTAAAAGAAATTAGGTTCAAAAACAGATCCAGAAACAGAGAAGCATCCATCAGACTGTCAAACCTCAGAGGGAAGGTAGGGGAGGATGGGAGTAAGGGGGAGAGATCAACCAAAGGACTTGTATGCATGCATATAAGCCTAACCAATGGATGCAAACAACAGGGGGGTGAGGGCATAAGTGGGGGGGGGGATGGGGGATAATGGGGGGATAAGGGCACATATGTAATAATCAATAAAGAAATTTAAAGAATAAAAGAAATTAATGTCTAGTATACCAGAAGCTGCTCAATCATTTTTTCAGTGGGTTCTAAAAAAGTTATGATGCCAATTCTTTGTGACTCTCTTTAAAACACCCAACATGTTGTGTTTAAATACTCCCCAATCTCTTACTTCCGATAGCTAGTGAGTTACCATCTTGGGCGTGGCATCAGCATGATCTATGGAGTTTGGCTACATTATAGAGCAGGGTGGAGAATGCCCAGCCCATGGGCCATATCAGGCCCATGAAATCATTTGCTCTGGCCCTGTCAAGGCATTGGAGGTGAGTTAATTTAAAGTTTGACCAAATATGGCAAGGCTAATTTTTAAGTTGGTAAATTTTGTATGGCCCGTGCATGATGTTATAAATATCCAAATGGCCCTTGGCCAAAAAAAAAAAAAAAAAAGGTCTTCACTTCTGTTATAGAGGTTCACTTGATCCAGGGAAATAGCTCTTTGTTTGAATGTTGGAGGCTTACGTGCTAATTTAGTGGCAGGTTAAAAAAAGTGCCACTTTTCCTGTTTCTTTCATTCGATAAAAATAACAATTGGAAAATTCACATTTGATGATACCATGTGTTCATTGGTATATTGGCAACTGCTCCATTTTATATGGAATTTTTCAATCCACACCATTATTAGAATTTGGGGTTAGATAATGGTTTACTGAAGAGGTAGAGGAAGGGGGCTGTGTTGTGCATTATAGGATGTTTAGCAGAATCTCTGGTCTCTGTGTCTATTAGATTCCAGTAGCAACTCCCAATAGGGACATTAAAAACATCTCCAAATATCTCTTTAAAAAGATCACAGGAGGGAAAGATTATTCACAATTGAGAAATAATGTTTTTTTTAATATAATAACATCAATTAAAAGCTTTATTTCAATAATGTATAGTCATTTTGATTACAGAATTATGGAGTGTTTGGATAGTTTTTATTAAGAAATGATAGCAGTTGTTTGTATTGTAGGGATAATATGCTGATAAAGAGAAAATGAAGATATTCATATAGATTAGGCTTGTTTGTTAACTCATTCATTTAATCTATTTATTCATTTACTAAAGAACATTTATTAAATGTTTACTCTGTTCCAGACAATGTGCTAATTCTAGATGCAGAAAGATAACCAAGACTGACATACCAGCATACTCACTCACTGGCAGCTCAATATAGTGAATACAAACATAAACAAGAAATTAGAAAGCAATGCTGGGGAGAGTTAAGAGTGCCGCAGGAATGATTAACAAGGACATTTTACTTGTATTTGGGAGTCAAGAGTGTCCCAAACAAGTGATATACAAATTTAATCTTTAAGAGAATATGAGATTTATAAAGATAAAGCTCCTGGAAAAAGTTTTTAAAGAGAGCACTGGAAAGCAGGTTTTCAGAAATAAGAAGATGGTTTGTTAAAGGAATAATAACAAGTAAGTAAGGCCAGAGCATTAAATGCAATTTTTAAAGTTAAGAGACAGTGAGATATAAATGGAAGCTATATCCCAAAGAATCTTGTCAACCTCATTGTCTCATAAGTTATGGCATAATTAGTTTTCTGAAATAGAAAACATAAGTAAAAGTGGTTTAAAAAATAGGGCTAATTCCTAACATCATGTAAGAAGAAGGAGGCCGAAGGTAGGTGGTGCCAGGATTGGTTCAATGACTCAGCTCTATTGAGGACCTAGGCTTTTGCTAACTTTCCACACTGCCTGCTACCCTTAAAGTATCAGATATACCTCTCCATATGGCAGAGATGCCCATAACAGTACTGAGGTTCGCATTCTCACATAAAAGTGTCCAAAATTAAAACAAGATGAGCTTTACTTTCATTCATCAAAATTAGTGATCATTCATTATTATAGACTAGAGGCCTGGTGCACAAAATTTGTGCATGGCGGGAGGTCTCTCAGCCTGGCCTGCACCCTCTTCTATCCAGGACCCCTTGGGGGATTGGGCATAAACCGGCAGTCAGACATCTCTCTCACAATCTGGGACTACTGGTTCCTAACTGTTCTCCTACCTGCCTGCCTGATCGCCCCTAACTGCCTCTGCCTGCTAACATGGTGCGCCTACCTGATCCCCTGCTGGTCTGATCGTCCCTAACCGCCTCTGCCTTGGCCCCCACCACTGTGGCTTTGTCCGGAAGGATGTCCGGAAGATGTCTGGTCTAATTAGCATATTACCCTTTTATTAGTATAGATACTAAGGTTTCATCAATGAACAAAATAGACAAAAACCTTACACTCATGATGTACATATTTGAGGTAGGGAGAAATGCACACACACACCCCAGAAGAGAATAAATGAGATACAGTGTCTGTTAGTTAATGAAAATGTCAACAAGAAAAATAAAGAATTGGAAATTTATGTGTCGTCTCAATTTTGTGGAGGGTGTGAGTTGCAACTATAGATAGTATGAAATGGGTAGATTTTAATAATGGGTGAAACTGTACTTAAAACTTAAAGGAGGTTAGAGAAGCTACCACAAAGTTATCAAGGGGCAGAGCAGTCCAACAGGTAGTATAGCATCCATGGCAACATGAAAGCAAAGTAAAAATAATTCTGTCAATGAGAACAAGTTAGCAAGGATGAGAGAAGTGATGGGAAAGAGGTGTGTGAAGTCACAGGGTTAAAACAGGGCAAGAATTAAGGTGTGTAGATTATGTAGAAATTGATAGGTTATTCTGTGGACTTTGCTAGTTAGAGTGCCATAGGAAGCCAAACAAGGGTGTGAGTAAAGGGTTAACATGAATTGACTTCCTTTCAAAGGATTTCTTTTTGAAATGGCTGCATATTCTAAATACACTGAAGAAAAGCAAGGATAGAGCCAGCAGTGAGACTAGGCATGAATATAATAATCTTTACTCATCTCTCTCATTTTGTCACAGAGGCAAATGTTTGTGAGGAGCTCTGTATTAGGTCATAGCTCATGTTTGGTGGCCAAGATTGAGTAATTTGCTTACTTTCAAGCTGCAAGCGAATCTGGGAAGAAGCTAACTGGCATTTGCGGTGAGTGTAGTAGAATATAGACTCTGCTGGCAAGAAAAATGGGAGAAACAGCTGTTGGCTAGGCAATCAATAACGCTGTCCATGGTGGACTAAGAGCATTAAAATGCCTTGAAGCTTCTGAATAGAAGGTTAAAGTGATGAAGTTTACTTTAGAATAGATTTTCTAAATACCTAGAAAAATTAACCAAGGAGGAGCAAGACTAAAGCAGGGAATTTAATCAGATGCTCTTTCCATAATCCAGGTAAGACAAGCTGGAATGTGATAATAGTGTAGGATGGGCTGACCCTAACCCTAACCCTAACCCTAACCCTAACCCTAACCCTAACCCTAACCATAACCCATAACCCATAACCCTAATACTAATCCTAACACTAACACTAATTGTAAACCCTAACCCGAAACCTTAAACCGCAAACCCAAAACATAACCCCTAACAGAAACCCTAACCCTAAATGTAAAACCTAAACCTATCCTAACACTAACACTAACACTAAAGTCTAACTCTAACCCTAATCCTAAACCCTAACCCTAAACCATAACCATAAAGTAATATCCAAACCCTAACCCTAACACTAAAACCTAACCCTCGGCCTAAACCCTAACCCTAACCCTAATCCTAACCCAAAACCCTAACTCTAAACCATAACCTTGAACACTAACCCTAATCCCTAACATTATGTCCTAACCCTACCCCTAACCCTAACCCTAGCCCTAAACCGTAACCATAACCCTAACCCTAACCATAACCCTAAACCCTAACCCTAAACTCTAACCCTAAACCTTACCTTAGCCCTAAACCGTAACCCTAACCCTAACCCTAAACCATAACTGTAAACACTAACCCTAACGCTAATTTTAAACCCTAATTCTAAACTCTAACCCTAACCCTAACCCTAACCCTAAACACTAACCCTATATCCTAACCCTAACCCTAAATCCTAAAAATTAAAACTAAACATAACCCTAAACATAACCCAAACCCCTAACCCTAAACTCCAAACCTAATCCTAACCATAGCCCTACACCCTAACCCTAACTCTAAACATAAACTGTAACCTTAACCCTAACACTAACAATAAAAACTAACCCTAAACCCTAACCCTAACCCTAAACACTGAACCTGAACACTAACCCTACACCCTAACATTATGTCCTAACCCTACCCCTAACCCTAAACCTAACACTAACCCTACATTCTAACCGTAACCCTAAAACTAACCCTAAACCCTAAGCCTAATTTTAAACCCTAAACCTAAACTCTAACCCTAACCCAAACCCCAACCCTAAATCCTAACCCTAACCCTAAACCCTAACCTTATTTCCTAACCCTAACCCTATACCTAAACCTAACCATAACCCTCATCCTAACCCTAACTCTAACCCTAAACCTAACCCTAACCCTAAAACCTAACCCTAATCCTAAAAACTAAACCTAAACCCTAACTGCAAACTCTCAACCAAAACCTAACACTAAACCCAAATCTAAACCTAACCCTATCCTAACCATAACCCATAACCTTAACCCTAAATTCTAACCCTAACCCTAATTTTAAACCCTAACCCTAAACCATAACATTATATCCTAACACAAACCCTAACCCTAAAACCTAACCAAAAACCCTAACACTAACCTTACCCTAACCATAACCCTAAGCCTAACCCTAAACCTAACCCTTACCTTAACCCTAACCCTAACCCTAAAACCTAGCCCTAACCATACCATAAAAGCTAAACCTTAAACCTAAACATAACCCTAACCCTAAACTTAAACCTAACCCTAACCCTAACCCCTAACACTAAACCCTAACCATAACCCTAACCATAACCCTAAACCCTAACTCTAAACTCTAACCCTAATCCTAACCCTAACCCTAAACCCTAACTCTAAACTCTAACCCTAACCTTAACCCTAGCCCTACACCCTAACCCTAACCCTAATCCTAACCTTAACCCTAATCCTAACCCTAACCCTAATCCTAACCCTAACCCTAGACTCTAACCCTAACCCTAACCCTAAACCTGAACACTAACCCTAAACCCTAACATTATATTCCAACCCAGTGGTAGGCAAACTCATTAGTCAACAGAGCCAAATAACAACAGTACAATGATTGAAATTTCTTTTGAGAGCCAAATTTTTTAAACTTAAACTATATAGGTAGGTACATTGTTATTAACTTAATTATGGTACTCCTAAGGCTTAGGAAAAGCCACACTCAAGGGGCCAAAGAGCCACATGTGGCTCGCAAGCCAGTTTGCCGACCACTGTTCTAACCCTAAACCTAAACCTAACCCTAACCCTAACCCTAACCCTAACACTAACCCTAACTCTAACCCTGACCCTAACCCTAAACCCTAACATTATGTCCTAACCCTAACCCTAACCCTAACCCTAACCCTAACCCTAACACTAACCCTAACTCTAACACTAACCCTACATTCTAACCATAACCCTAAACTCTAACCTTAACCTGAAACCTAAGCCTAAACCCTAACCCTAAACTTATATCCTAACCCTAACCTTAAACCTAACCCTAACCATACCCTCACCCTAACCCTAACCCTAACCCTAACCCTAACCCTTAACTCTAACCCTAACCCTAAAACCTAACCCTAAAACCTAAACATAAACCCTAACTGCAAACTCTCAACCAAAACCTAACACTAAACCCTAAATCTAAACCTAACCCTAACCCTAACCCTAACCCTAACCCTAACCCTAACCCTAACCCTAAACTCTACCCCTAACCCTAACCCTAAACCCTAACCCTAATTTTAAACCCTAACCCTAAACCCTAACCTTATATCCTAACCCTAATCCTAACCCTAAACTCTAACCCTAACCCTAATCCTAAACCCTAACCCTAACTTAACTGTAACCCTAAAAACTAAACCTAAACCCTAACCCTAACCGCAAACTCTCAACCAAAACCTAACAGTAAAACCTAAATCTAAACCAAACCCTAACCCTAACCCCAAGAGTGACTTTCTGAGCTTTCATTTGCGTGTCCATACCGTGCATGCTTCCTCTGAGACACAGAATCCAAAGGGAAGGTGAAAGGTGTGAACTCCTCATGTGTGAATGAGGCTTTACACTTTAAACTGCTAGCCTGAATCATGATCTACTTTTGTGGATTCAGGAACCTTTGGCGGGTTTGGCTGGAGTGGTGGTGGTATAGGTTTTATGTTACTCCTAGAGGCAAGGTGCACAAGGTTCTTCCTAGAGGCCCAGTGCCCGGCCTGTTCCCTCTTGCACAGGGATGGCCTACTGACGGCTGGCTTAGCAATGCCACAAAGGTGGGAGAGGCTCCAGCCACCACCACTATGCTCTCCAGCTGTGAGTTTGGCGCTCTCCCTGTGAGAGCACACTGACCACCAGAAGGCAGCTCCTTTGTGGAGCGTCTGCTCCCTGGTAGTCAGTGCGCATCATAGCAACTGGCCGTTCCACTGTTCGGTCAATTTGCATATTACCCTCTTATTATATAGAATAGAGGCCTGGTGCATGGGTGGGGGCTAGCCCGATCAGGGTGTGGGTCCCCGCTGGGGGGTGAGGCCAGCCTGGGCTTGGGGTGCCAGCGATTTGCACTCACCTGCCACCCCCACAGTCCCGCCCACCCGCCCGCCACTGTACACTGCTCTGCCCACTCGCCCTCATGGTGACTGGCCATTTGGTCATCACGGTCGTTAGGGACAGTGGCTTTTTATATATAAAGACAAGTTTGGGGAAATTTGCTGCAAGGTTTTTATAAACAAATAGTATTGGTATTTGAATTGGCATGTGATTTACTTACGAAGTTGATATGGGTGTTTCAGTGTTGACCTGAAGTGAAAATGTCAAGTGTGTTTTCTAAAGGTCTGTCTTGGGATTGTGTATTCTGTTATAATCTTTCAGTTGCTAATAAATTATTTGCTGCTTCTGTGTCAGTTGGTAGCTTTATTAACACTTTCAGTCCAGCAGAGGCCTGTTAGGCAATGTGTTTATATCTAGAGATATGTGTGTGTGTGTACATGTGTATGTGTGCTTTGAGTAAGATTCAAGGTTAATGAAATGCTTACTAAAGAAAAGCTCTTTTGTATGACATTACTGGTTTTAATTAAAACTGGAAGTTCCTTGAAATTAATGAAAATTTCAAATTGTTTAACCACTTTTTTTTTTTTTGCAAGAATTCCTATTGAGAATTGAGGAAGAGAATTGTCTGAGAATTTATTGATGTAAGGCCCTTACAAAACACATTAGGTAAATTAAGAAAAAACTTTAGGTTTCATATAATGACTCTTGTGTGTCTAGACTCAGGTTCTAAAATAGATGCTTGAATATATTTCAGCATTTCTGTTGTTGTTTTTTTGTCCTTACAGTTTTTGAATCACTATCTTTAGGTTTTTAAATGCCTTGTCACAAGCTATATGGCAAAATTTCACCCTTAAAATACAAGTCATATAAATAAAGTCAGGTTTAATTAACAAATGCATATCTTTTCTCTAGAGCAAATAAGTCATTCTTTGTAAGTTATTCACAAAGGGCATTTAGAAAGTCATGAAAATTAATCATTATGGTTATATTTGTATATGTATGTGTTTGTGTGGGTATAAATCATTATTTCTTTAACTTACTAAAACTCTGAAGGTTAAAATACTGTTAGTATCATTTTTATTATCTCTAAGAAAAATTATTAGGAATACTGGAACATATTAAACATAAATGTTGCATTTAAAAATTTAAGGGTTAGCTTATTGAAACTAGACTGCCTCTGTTTGAACCTTGACTCCAACACTTGCTAGCTAAGCAATTTTCTTATTCATACTGCTTCACTTTCTTTAAATGTTAAATGGAGAGAATAATACTAATGTCAGAGGGTGATTGTCACAATTTAGAAAACGGATACATGAAAATATCTTAGAATATTGTATATAATGTAATACATGTACAAAGAATGTTAATAGCTCTCATTATTATATTTTATCTTTACTGGTATTTGGCATTATTTTTATGGACTTTGTTAACAGTATCTGATTTGACCCTATTAAATTATCTCTCACTAGAGGCCCAGTGCACAAATTTATACATGGGTGGGGTCTGGCCAACATGGCCCCAATCAGGGCAGATCAGGGCTGAGACTGTCAGGAGGAGGAAATGGCAGGAGGTTGGCCAGCCACTCTGATTGAGGCCTCACCAGGGCTGGGCCAGCTGTGGGGAGAGGCCCTGGGAGATTTGGGTGGTGGGCACCTCCTGGGGTGGGGCCATGGGCAGTGGGCCAGCCTTCCCCATCTCTGAATAAGGTAGGGTGTTCCCACCAAGGGCCAGCGGCCTGGGGCAATGGGTGGTTGGCCTGCTTGGGGTGGGGGGGACAGATCTGGGATGGGGTCATGTGGGGGGAGGGGCTACAGGCTGATCAGGGTAGTGGGGCCCATCAGGGGTGGGCCTGTCCAGGAGAAGGTGCTGCAGGAGGTTGGCCTACTGGCCCAGTCCCCTATTGGAGTGGGGGTGATCAGGGGTGGGGCTGGCAAGGGGGAGCGGCTGTGGGCCAATCATGGTGGTGGGGGCAAATAGGGTGTGGGACCAGCTGGGGAGAGGGGCTGCAAGTGGTTGGCCAGCTGGCCCCACCCCCTATTGGGGTGGGGTGTGTGATCCGGGGCAGGCCGGCCTGGGGGAGGGGCTGTGGGCCTATTGTGATGGGCCAGGCCAATCAGGGGCAGGCTGGCCGGATATAAGGGCCACAGGAAGTTGGCCAGCTGGCCTGCCCCCTGATCAGGCCAGTTTGCTGGCCACAGTGGGCATCATAGTGACTGGTCATTGGTTGTTCCGGTTGTTACGGACACTGGCTTTTTATATACATGGATGTTAGATTGTTAATCTTCTATTTAATGTCTAAAAACTTATACATAGTTATAAAATACATATTTTTTAATGTTTTAGGAGTAATTTATCAAAAAAACAAGAAAAAACACATAAGCTCATCAACCAGAAATTATCAGTAAATGTATAATGCCGGTGGTCTTAATCCAGCATCTAGAAGGGTTCCGGACTCTGGAGAAGGCGTTGTGTATAAACGATTAAAGAGTCCAGAGACGAAACATAATTTTGGGAGGCATTTGGGGGGCCAGAGGAGCTTGGCTGAAGAAACCAAGTTCTCCTTGTCTCAGGACCCTTTACTTTTTATTAACACAAATTGTCCTAGAGGTAGATATACACATCCAAGGGTAGGGTTAGGTATACAGAATCCATTATCAGATTGGAAGAATTGCCTTCGGCTGTTCAGGTGTTTGGCCAGTAGGAGGTAATAACATGTAGATTAAGATGCCCTCAGCTGCCTGGCAGCAAGCAATCATTTTATGCATCCTTTGAAGATTTGGGGAAATGTCCTTAGCCATTTCCAACAGGCAATAACATATGTAATTCAGCCCTTGCTGAATCCCCAAGTTCTATCAACCTTTTGATGAAACTCTTGCATTTATGACATGCTGGAATTAACAAATGTATTTGCTGATTTGGTAGGTTCCTTTTCAGTCATATCTTTTATGAATACTTTACATAGTTTTAGGCATTTTTTTACATAAACTTTATATTATAATTATCTACTTAGGATTAAAAAAAACACTTTGGTATGTCATCACAATGGTTTTTTAAAAATGTATTTTAATGAATACATAATATTCCACCTGGTGAATGAGCCATGACTTAATCACTTTATTAATCTATCAATGGACATTAAGGTTTTTCTATATTTTGCCTGTTGTGAATAATACTGCAGTGAACATAGGAGTACAGATATCTCTTTAAAATTTTGATTTTAATTCTTTTGTATAAATATCCAAAAATAAGAATCATAGTTTAGTTCTAATTTTAATTTTTTGAGTTTATTATTCCTAATTATAAACTTCCACTCCACATTTCGGATGCAACTGCTGATAAGGGATTAGAAGAACCTGAATGAATGTTTATGGGTACTATTCATGTTAAAATTACAAAACTTAGATAAACTTTTAAAAATGACAAAAGTACTCCCTGCCTTGTGAAATAAGCAACCATGCATGCTTCGGGAGTTATCAGAATAATTTTTGTTTACTATATTGATAAATAAAGTCAGGGATTACTATTATAGTTTAGAATAATTTCCAACTGATAGTTTAACTACATGGTCTTCATGCTTAGTCCATTGGTGTAAAAATTGGAAAAATGAACTAATGTTACCTAACTAGATCAATAAAACTACTGCTGCATATCTTAAGCCCACAGTAAAAGTAAACTCAAACTCTCCTAAGTTCACAAAGGACTAAACAAATGTTTTCTAAGAGAAACATTTTTAACAACTGTGTAAAGCCATTTCACTTGGCAAGAATGTATTTCTTAAATTCATCATTAATGTTTAGCATATGACACTATGCACTTCTGTCTAAATATGCATAAGTGTAAGATCCAGATAGATTTAGCCAAGGCCAGGATTGTGAAGTGTTATCTCAAGTAAAGGACTTTGTAGTAACTAAATTAATCATTAATTGAATTGGTGTTTATCAAAATAAAATATCCTCATAAATTGTTATTCATGCACATAAAATATGGATTTGCAAAGAAAAAAATCTTTATAATTAGTGTTATTATTGCTGTTCTCTGTATTTGAAGTCATTTTAAAGGGAGGAAGGTAGCGTGTGTGCCAGGTCCTTAAAACGGGCACAGTTCAAATCAGAGTATACACCTTGTTATTTTAATTTCTGACCCCTGCCTCTGCAGCACAACCTATCTCTAAGAGTATTCCTTTGGCTTCTTTGTCCCACAAAGCTCTAACTTCATCTCTATTCCAGGCAACACTTTAGATTTGTAGATGAGGCAAATCCCATGATACTCAGTGACAGCAAGGCATATGACTCTGTTTATAGATCTTTTCATGCTTATTTTCCTTTTATGTAATGCATTTAATTTTTTTAAATCGAAGCATCACAGACATAAAGAAAATGTCACAGTTTTAAGTTCACAGGTCTATGAATTTGTATAGACTTAAACACACTCACATAAATTCCACCAAAGTTAAGAAATAAACCATTACCAATACCCAAGAAGGTAGATAAGCCTCCTCCTAAACACTAGCCTCCTTTCCCACCCCAAAGAAAACACTCTCCTAGCACAATGTATAAGCTTTGCTTGTCCTTGAACTTTATGTAAATGGAATAATTAGGTTTGTCTTTTAAAGTCTGGATAGTTGACATTATTTTCTTTGCAATGTATTATTACATTGTATGAATATAACATGATAAACTTTTGCAGGTTAGTCTTTTTTAAAAAATATATTTTATTGATTTTTTACAGAGAGGAGGGGCGAGGGATAGAGAGTTAGAAACATCAATGAGAGAGAAACATCGATCAATTGCCTCCTGCACACCCCCTACTGGGGATGTGCCAGCAACCAAGGTACATGCCCTTGACCAGAATCGAACCTGGAACCCCTCAGTCCACAGGCCAACGCTCCCACTGAGCCAAACGGGTTAGGCCTTGCAGGTCAATCTTAATGTATATTTATTCAATTTCCCATAGCGGCTAGTAAACCTGCTATAACTATTCCTGTGCATGTCTTTTTGGTCACAGAGGCACTCATTTCTACTAGTTTTATAACTGAGTATGTTCAAATTTAATAGAAGATACGAATGGTTTTTCAAAGAATTGTACCAATAAACCCATCTACAGTAGTGAATGAGAATTCATGTTACGTCATATTTCACAATCGTATATTTTCTGTCTTTTAAACTTGAACCATTCTGGTTGTTATACATAGTGGTATCTCATCATGCCTTCTATATTTGTTTAATTGACAACTAATGACATAGAGCAAGTTTTTATATAGTATTTGATGACTTGATATGCTCATTTGTGAAATACAATTTAAGTCTCCTGAACAGATTTCTTTAGTTAATTGTTCCTAATATCTCATTAGGGACAATGGATTGTTCCTTAATCTTACTGCTTTGCAGAAGTTCGTTTTACATTCTGAATACAAACACATTACCAATTATTTATAGAAAAAGGACAGTCTTTTTAAATAAGTTCTAGGTCAATCAGAGCTACATTTTAAAAATTATGCATGGTCTCACTTATATAATCTTGCTTTAGTAGCAGAAATATTTGCAAAAACTCAAGTAAGAAATAATGAGGAAGCTAATTATTGCTTATGTGAGTGGGAAACTTCTGTGATTAAAGAATCAAAATAAATGAAGAATCTATAAAAGGATGAAAGGATGTAACAGAACATGGATTTGGAGAAGTCAAGACTGATGGTAGAGTTTCAGGGCTGACCCTAAGAGATGTGTGCCTCGTTTATTTCCAAGGCACCTGGGATTATATATCATTATTCCATTTTACTGTAGTGGTGCTATTGATTTGAGGAGGCTGCAATTTCTCTCCTACTTGTAATTCAAAGGCTGCTAATTTTATGCTGAAAATACCTACTGCACTCCCGCAGCCAATGAAGGGAGAACTACGTTGATATATTTGCCAGATTTTTGTTGCTGTTGCTTTTGTTGTTATTTTCATTTTTCTACTCTGACTCCAGCTGTCTCTAGGTCCATCCATGTTGATTGCATTTACCATATCCAGTTCAGCATGGAGCTTCGTGGAAGCATATTCATGTAAATCTGCAGGTGCACATTTCAAACAGTCGGCACCTGCAAAAGTCTGGAAATATCACCAAGCGGCATCTTCAGGCATTAGGGGATGGGAATAAAAGCAATTAGTGCATAACATAAGCCCTTAATATTGTTATTCTGATTATTTTTCAAAACCATATCTCTTCCAAAATGTCTCCTAGTGGAGCAAATCTAAGCCAAGTTTGAATTAAAAATAAAATAATAACTCGTTTTGGGCTCTCCAAACACATTCAAGTGCTGGGAATTCTCTTAGCTGTCTGCAAAAGAAAACCATTCTTCTTAATGGTCAGATAATTAAAACTGGCAAAATACATTTTTTTTGCAGAACTCTTTGTAAGTAAAAATTACCTGTGGAGAAATTATATGAGATATTTCCATCTGAAATATTTTTCACAAATAAAGTTCATTCTCTCTTTTAATACCTTCATCAACCAGCATTAATACGCATTTGTCTCAAACACTTATTAAAAAATGAGAACCCTCCAAGCAGGAAAAAAATGTAAAAATTCAAATTTATCATTCTTTTTACTTTTAATTAACCACCACTCATTTTAGTGGTTGTATTCATTCTTTCACACATAGTGTCATGCCTGACCTTTAAAAGTGTACATAAATTAAGAAATGCACAGCTAAAACACAGCAACCAAGAAACTTGATTTATTTATTTTCTTTATTAAGAAAATATACATTCAGTATTCATAAATATTGAATGAAAAAAAATGGAGTAAGCCCAATTGGTGTGGCTCAGTGATTGAGCATTGACCCAGGAACCAAGAGATCACTGGTTTGATTCTAGGTCAGGGCACATGCCTGGGTTGCAAGCTTGATCTCCAGTAGGGGCTGTGCAGGAGGCAGCTTGTCAATGTTTCTCTCTCATCAATGTTTCTATCTCTCTATTCCTCTCCCTTCCTCTCTCTCTAAAAAGCAATTAATTTTTTTTAAAGTACATTAGAACACCAGGCATTTTTATTGATCTGACATCCCAGGAAATACTTTGGAATTAGCACTTGGGTCCTGATAGCTGAAATAAAGAGATGTTCAGAGAATGACAAAAATCTACCAAGAATTATCTTATTATTATTTGGGTTGCCTTATAACAGAAAACACTATAGATCAGCTCTCGGTCTCTTTCAGCTTCCAGTGGCCCCAGGAGTTCCTTGACTCAAGACAGCATAACTCCAATCTCTGTCTCCTTCTCCCTCTGTGCCCCTGTACCCAAATTTTCTTCTTCATAATCAGAACACCTGTTAGATTGGATTTAGGTCTCTTCCCAATCCTATGACTGGATTTTAACTGAACTGATTACATTTGCAAAGACTATCTATCTACACTAATAAAAGAGAAACACGCAAATTGGTGTCACTGCGCTATGCCCACCAGCCAATCAGGATGAATATGCAAATTAACTCAACAAAGATGTTGGTTAATTTGCATACACAGACGTGGAGCAAAGACTGAAGACTACTGAAGATGGTGGCAGCCACGAAGCTGGGGCGAGCAGGAGGCTTGGGTTGCTCCCAGCGATGAAGGAAGCCAAGCTTCCCATCAGCCCTGGCCTCTGCTCAAGGAGGGGCTGGAAAATAAAAGAAGGGGCTGGGAGCAGCCGGAGCAGAGAAGCCAAGCCTCACTGCTATGGCTGCAGTGGAGAAGCCAAGCCTCACTGCTGCGGCCAGAACAGACCAAAGGCCTGGGTCCTGGGTGCCGGAGGAAAACCAGTGCTGGCAGCCAGGAGAAGGAAGGCCTATTGTGTGAATCTTCATGCAAAGGGCCACTAGTGTGTGTGTGTGTGTGTGTGTGTGTGTGTGTGTGTATAAAAGGCTAATATGCTAAGTGTCTGATCATCCCACCAGTCACTATGATGTGCACTGACCACCAGGGGGCAGATGCTCAATGCAGGAGCTGCAATGATGCACACTGGCCATTTACAGAAAAACAGCATCACAGACCTGGTGCCAACAAAGTATCACTCAGCTTCCCCAAAGTGGTACATAGGCCCCATCACCACCCAGAGCTACAGCTCACCAAATCACAGCTGACGCTGCTGAGACCCAGTGGTGCAAAATGTGGCCCATAGCCCAGCCCAGCCCAGCCCGGAAACTGTGGCTGTGGGCAACTGGTAATGACGTCATGTAGTCATGCCTGGCTTCCTCTCCCTAGCAACAGGCCTTTAACAATAAATGGCATCACTGAACTGGCACCCACATAGCAACTTCAGCTTCTCCCAAGTGGGACACATGATTGGCACCACCCCAGAGCAACATCCCACCAAATCACAGCCAATGCTGCCGAGACCCCATGGCACAAAATGCGGCCCAAAGCCCAGCCCAACCCAGAAAGGGTGGTTGTGGGTGCTGCATAATGCTAGCATCTAGGAACACCTGGCTTCCTCTCCCTAGTGACTAACCTCCTTGGAGTTTCTTCAGCCCAGGAACACGACTTGCTTTATAGCCAGGTGCAAACATTTTACACTTTCACCAAATGTCTCTGAAGCATTTTCCTGTGGCTCATCTCATTTGATCCTCACAGAAGTCCTGGAGTAGGTAGATAGGAGACCTGGTTGAATCCTATTTTCTTTTCATTAGCCAGAAAATGGATATTTAGAAAGCTTAGGAACCTGACTCAACTGAAAAGAAGTAAGAAATGGTGGACCTTGAAAATGACTTCAGGTTTTCTCACTGCACAGAATATAGTCAAACACTGCTGCAGTTAAATATTTTAAACTTTGTTCTCCCTGCATGATCTACAATAATAATCTGCTTCATGTTGATATTTACTGCTGTATTGCTGACAATTACCTGAAAGAGAAGTTGGGGTGCTTAACTGGGCTGGAAAAAGTTTAGCTAAATCAGAAAGCAGGTCTAATTAAGCAAGTTTATCTATCTATATAAAGCTTTCGCTGGCACCAATCGCATATGTGTGTTTGATTTGTCATTGTCAATCATGAATTTGGTTGACACTTCTATTATAGAGAAAGGGCAAATAGCAATATAAAATATTTCTTCTAATTAATTTCCTTTCAATGTGCACGAATTTGTGCACTGGGCCACTAGTTTCCAAATAAGGCCACATTCTGAAGTTTCATATGAATATGAATTCTGAGGGGGCATTATGCAATTTAGTACAAACACCAAATGAAACCAACTCTCCGCATGTGATTGTTCTCATAATACCCTGTATCGAATTCTATTACAGAATGCATCCTATTTTGTGATAATTGCTCTTCTACAGAATGCATCCTATTTTGTGATAATTGTTTATTTTTAATTTCTTATTTATGCTTGCATTCTCATTGTCTAGCACAATGTCTAAAACATAATCAATATATGATTATTTAATGAATGAATGTTACATAAACCTTGAGGCTAAAATTTAATTGAACAAAATGTTTTACAGTCACTAATAAGGTTGTATTGAACATATTTTAGTATTAGAGTCCCTGTAAGCCTTTCACAAAAATGGATTAAAAGTTTCTCATAAAAAAGAAAACACTGATGTTGCATCCAAAGTAAATGAAATTACAATGAAAACCAGACAGGTCTAATCAATCAAATGTCTTATTGCAATTAAAATTATTTTACTTATGTCAAATATTTTTCTGGAGAAATAGAAGACCAATTTAGCAATACATTAAAGACCAAAAAATTAAAACACACACACACACACACACACACACACACACACAAAAACCAGATAAAATCAGAGTTGCAATAATACCAACTCCTCAAACTATTTACATTTTTGTAAAATAGATCTCCAATCTTATAAATTGCAGAGATTTTTTTTTTATTATATATTCTCTTTTGAGTGGTGTTTTGCCAGAAAATTTTTCATCATATAAATCTTATTCATTTGTGTCCTTGCCAAACAGTTGGCTTATTCACATAAACAGCTAAAACAATAAAAGACAAAAAATATTAATAAAGACCATCCAGATATTCTTTGTTTCAGTGAGAAAGGAGGGTTTACAGAGTAGTAGTTCTTTGATTTAGTAGTTTGTGGCATTGCGTTCCTCTAAGAATTGACAGGTAACAATGTGTGTTTTCAAATTAATTTCGAAATTTTCAAGAACTAACGAAAACAATATACCTGTGAAATATCTACACAAGTTAATGCATTTCACTGAATAAGAATGTGGGGTTCTATAGTGCATGCATTTTAAGCTTATACCCACACTTAATAGATCTGGAATACATGATCTAGGTCTCAATTTCTTCATTTTTTTTCATAGGAAGAAGGGTGGGGTGAGGGAGTTGTTAGCAAAAGAAAAGAAGAGATTACTTTTAGGCCGGAAATTCTTTTGGAGAGAAAGGTATGGGTTAGGGTTTGGTTCTATCGCATACATTGCCTGTCTCTTCTTCCTATGGGGCATGAGAGGACTCATGTAACAGATTACCTTATTGGTGTTGGCCAGCAAATTCCAGATTCATTGATTAAAATTACATTTTTGGTGAAGGTCAAAACTGCGGTTAGATTAGGTATTAAGTCCAGGCTTTGATATCTTGAGCATTACCACAAGTGATGCCATTTTGGGCTACGGTTTTCTCTTGAACATAAGTCAGTGTTCTAATATGAGTTTCTAATATGGAATTGCTGTAACAGTTTCTTTCATCTATCTACTTTAAAAATATTATTGGCGAGAAAGAGAAGAAAGCTTACCAAGTGAATTTTTTTTTTCCATTACACTGAATCAATGCTATTTTGGAAACACTGTTTTGTTGTTGTTTTGTTTTTCTGGAGAGACATAAAAAGTTTCCTGTGCATCTGGCAATTAAATTTTCCCTAAAATAAAGCAGAAAGATTTGCTCCAGTGAAACTGGCTGTAACTGCATGCCCTTAAAATACAGGAAATAAATCCTCTCTCTATTTCATCTCCAGCAATTCTCCACACTTGGAAGCAATGGGGAGCCTTCAGGTATACTTGGAGAGTTATGTAGCCCTCAGATCCCTTATTTCATCCCTTTAAAACATTATTTCCCTTTGGAAAAAGTTCATAAAGACCCAGGGGGAGGGAAAAGTAAATTTTATTTAGGAAAGTTTGTTTTCCCCACAAATCTCACAAATGCTCCGTGTAGTTAAGATCATATTTCCAAGAAAATATCGTGGATTGTATAGTCATTTAGGCTACAGAAAACAAAACTCTAATGCATGAAAAAGAAAACTTCACAGAATTAAGAAATTTAATTCAGATTTTAGTTTTTTTTTGGGGGGGGGATTATACTTGCTTTGATCAGCAATAGGTAATTGTGCAATTCTTTTATTATATAATCATAGTCTTTTAGTTTTGTCTCCAAACTTTGAAGAAGATCAAACTAAAAATGCCCTTAACCATGAGAACAGGATGTTTTTGCAATTTAGAAGGCAGACTTTACATGATGATTCTAAATTTCTTGGTTTAGTTTGTAAGTACAGGGAGCTTAAACTTTGAATAATAGAAATATATATACATATATATATATATATATATTATTTAGAGTAAACCTCTTTCTAAAATGACTCAAATTAAGGTAGAGTTTCCAAATACTAACAAATAGTTGCACTTAGGTATTATACTATATGTTCATTTGGAAAAATGTTGGTGCCTTTGTCTTTTAATTGACTGGAAAGGTTAACTCCCCCAGGCTTTAGTTTTTGATGAGCTGTGAAGAAGGCTTTTTAATGAGTTGGTAAGTGACATTGATTACCATTAAATCACATCAGGCTGAGGAAACAATGCTATTAATTTATAGTTTTCTGCATTCCACAAAGGCTTGTGCAAGGGCAGTCTAGCAGTCTCACCCCCACCCCCTTACGCCATAGAGCACTAATAATTCGCTTTGGAGAGTGTAATAATACAAAAAATATTCTTGATCATACTTTATTGATATCCTCAAACTGAATCATAATCTAAACAAACTTTAGAGAGAATTCAATTGTTGATGTGATAATGATGACAGGGACATCATCTCAGGCTTCATTACCATAGCAAATGTAACAAACACACCAAGTGTATGATTTTAGCATCCCAGGCAGTGTTGGATTGTTTTCTGTAAATTTCATAGAAACTCCTTCCGTTTTATTTCCTCAGTCATCCCTTCTATTTAAACTAAAAATAGTACTTGCTCTGAAGGCAACATTCTAATGGAACACCCTGTCTTTGACTTCCCCATTTCATCTTGGCCTGTATAGTATACTTCCCTTCACAGATTAATCTGCCTAAAGCATAGTTTGGGTAAATTGATTCCCTTTTTTGACTATACACATTTCTCATTGTTTAGTAAAGATGAGGCAGCATAGGGACCTGGGTCTGGGATCACAAACACACCAGATATGAAAAACCACCCTGCTGCCCCTCACTGGGATCCCGAGGATGCCATATGGCCAGGAAAAACACTGGATTAAGCCCACAAAAAGGCAACCACGCCTCCACTCTTTATGGAAAATGTCTAATTTCCCTTCTAACTGCTTTCTTCTAAAAACTTGATTTGGAAAATTCCACAAGCCCACTGCTTTTCAAAAAGCCCACCTTTTCATGCAAGTCCACTTTGTCCCTATAGCTTATAAAAGCAGCCAAGCAGGGCCAGCCCTGAGTCAATTCATAGGACCTTCCTTTCCTCTGTGCTGCCTCCCTTGTGCTCAAGCATAAGTTTAATAAAATCTGTCTAGAAATCTCTCTAGAGTTTCCTGTTGATTTCTATCTTAGGGAACCCAACAATCACAATGCCAGTAACAAAGAGATTTTAATTTTCTTAGTGAGGCATCCAAGACACTTCACAATCAGATCCCTTTTTATTCCCATTCAAATTCTTATCACTCAAATTTATGTATACAGTCTAGGTGAACTTCAACCACTCAGTTTCTTATAGATTTCAGATAAAATAAACTTTTCAGCATGCAATATATATACTACAGTGTTTTTTCATCAGTGAGCAACAAGTCGTAAAGATATATGACCAAATTTTGATCCTTTTAAAAAATGACTTTTTATATAATTAAGAGTACTTGATATTGTGATGAGGCCAGTCAGAGAGACTATTTAGGCAGCAGAGCTCACCCAGTGTGGGGTAGAGTAGGATATGATTTGCTATAAGGCAGAGGCAGGAAATGTTTGCCAAACCACCACTGAAGACAGATCCTTGTTTCCTGGGATCAATAATAATTACCTTGTGAGTATATAAGGAAGCTTGGTTGGGGCAATAAACAATTCAATTCAAAGAGCAATACAATACTGAAAGGACCACCAATTCACCTGTGCAATATCATGGGTACATTTATAGACAATTTGGGATGCTGTTATAGTGCAATGGTGATTGTATTATATTTATTATTTTGTCATCTAACATTTTTATGAGATATTTAATCAGTTTATATGGGCTACTAAAAATACCCAGTATTCTTAAGCATGCTACAAATGCAAAATGTGTGCATCACTGTCTTTAGCTAATCCTTTTGTTCTATATGAAAATGACCTCTATTCTCTATCCCACTCAACCCTTCTTGACTTCTTATCCTTCAAGGTACCCTACCTCAAAATCCCTTTCTTTGTTAACCAGTCATCTAAAATTCTATAATATTATGGCAGGCCCTCTCTTGTGTGGGAACCTTATCCAAAATCAATTAGAAATTGAATTATTTCAGGCCCTCTTTGCATACTAGGTCATAATATTAGTTCTATAGAAAATAGAGGCACTCCCTTCATTTTAAATCCAGTATCATTAAGGTAGTGCCTATAAATCAGCATTGGCGCAATACACAACCAACACATTAAAACAGGATGTCTCCCTGTAGTCAGGAGGAGAGAAATGCCTTCTCTTGTAAGAAGAGTGTAAGATAAATTTATAGATCATACCCTTTTATGGTTCTGCAGAAAAAGTACTGTCCCAGCCTCCTCACCTCAAGAGTTCTATTTGTTCATTGATCAGGAGAGGAGAAGAAATGTGTGTGTGTGTGTGTGTGTGAGAGAGAGAGGCGGGGGGTGGGGAGGGGTAGAAATGGGGCAAACATCTGCTTAGCCTAATTCCTTAGTTCAAAAATTATTGAGCATACTATTTAGCAGGCTTTTTTACATGCAAAAAAAATATAACCAAGAATAAGACAAAAGTCTTATTTATCACCATATTTAAATTCTGGAAAGGTAGAGGATGCAGGGTATAATGTACAGGTATAAAAGAAGATGTATAATGATACAGATGCAAAAGAGAGACTTCTCTTTGTAATGTGTGACAGAGTTGGTGATGAGCAAGTCTACGTAGAAACAACAAAATGAAATGTGGAGACCCTACCTAAATGGATGATTATTAGGAAGACATATATCTGGAATAAACATACCTTTGAACTAATTTTTCTTACTTTTTAAAAAAAGAGTTAAAGGTCATGAGATATATATATATATATATATATAATTTTTTACAGCGAGGAAGGGAGAGGGATAGAGAGCCAGAAACATCGATGAGAGAGAAGCATCGATCAGCTGCCTCCTGCACACCCCCCACTGGGGATGTGCCTGCAACCAAGGCACATGCCATTGACCGGAATTGAACCTGGGACCCATTAGTCCCCAGGCCAACACTCTATCCAGTGAGCCAAACTGACTAGAGCAATTTTTATGTTTATAAAATATATATATGTTTTACCTTCAATAGTGAAAACTCTTGAGTACCAGTATTAGTCGCAAATAATGGTTGGCCAATACTTCAGTTTTGATATATTCCCGACTCTGATATTTTAGTGTAAAACTAACAAACAAAAAAAGAACAAAAAGCAAAAAACTTGGCAATTATTTTTAAGACATGCAAATTCTCTGGAGCAATGGAGCAAGTACATATTTTTAAATGCTATGTAGAGTTACAGATGTACTAAGGAGGAAGCCCCCAAAGAATAACTATCAACGCTTTATGACCCCAATTTCTGTAGCTTCAAAAATATTGCTTTAAGAAGCAAAGAAAGCTCATTTTTACCAGCTTCCCTGGAGACAGTATCTCCAATCAAAATTGATTATTTTTCCAAGCCATATATCATGCAAAATTGTTAACAGGAAATCTACTATTCACTCATTCCCTTGGCCTATTTCTTGGCAACTACATTACACTGTACTTAATTTTCAAGTAAATAACATATTAAAAATTAATCAGAGGAAAGAGTAATTTTGAATTTAAAAGTGAAATAAAAGTAAAGTAGTGAAACCTAAATCACAAGAACTGTTACCCTGGTATATGTTTAAATTGCAGGCCCCAGAGGAAGAGAAGCATTAAGAAATCTCTCCTTCAGGCATTTAACATTTCAACAAATGGCTCTCCAGTTCAAATTTTGGGGTTCAGGGAAAGATTTCCTTGTGGACCCAACAGAATTCTTGCCAACAGTTGTGCTCGTGACATTTGTAGAGGGACATGAGACAAGTGTGCAATTTGCAGAGATATATATATATATATATATATAATATATATATATATATAATATATATATATATATATAATATATATAATACAATATACATACTATACATCAAGCTAATAAAATTTTAAAATATGTTTCTCTCTCATAATTTTATCATTTATTTAAACTTAAGATATGTTACAAATATATCTTCAAATTAACTTGAAAGTCCAAGATGATAGTTAGAATTCTCAAAGTCTTATCATATCAAGTTATATCTGCAAAAATATATTTCTAGATAAGGTCACATTTACAGTTTCTGGATGGACATACATTTTGGGAGCACACTACTCAACACGAACTTTCTCTCTAAATATATATACATTGTTTAAAAAGTGGCAAATATTTAATAAACTATAACTTTCAAATTACTAGAACATTCTGTGAAACAGTAGCATCTGAGCAGCTCTGCATAACTTATAACTTACTCAAGATTTATAGAAAATAGGGACCGCTAGTCAAATTTTAATTCTTTTCTCTTCTGATATACTAGATTGACCTCTGCCATTTTCAAGATGTGTTGAATGACAAGGAAGAGCAAGATAACAAATAATCTCACAGTAGGTAAATACCTGATCTGACCATGAAAACATAAAATTAATGTATTGTTTTATAATCAATATAAAGAGAAACCATGGGCTCAAATAAAAGGTCTGAAATTAGAAACAGGTTAAATAGAAAAGACTTAGAAATATGCTTCACATCTATCCTTCATGCAGCACTACTATTCCTATGATATCTGTCATTACATGCTTGAAAGTTCCAAATTAAGGTTGTGATATTAACCTCTTTTATATAAAACTAGAGGCCCAGTGCACGAAATGTATGCATGGGTAGGGTCCCTAGCTGCTGCCGGCTGCAGGCCAGGGCCTCCCTTCATTCCATGCGGCCCCATGGTGGTCACCACACATCATAGTGAGTGATCAAACTCCCTGTCCGTCAAACTCCCAAGGGAACACTTTGCATATTAGGCATATATATATGGGAAATAGTAGAACATATGGCTTTAGGTGGTGGTTTCTAAGGCTTATTTAAAAGAAAATTTTAGCTCTAGCTGGTTTGGCTCAGTGGATAGAGTATTGGCCTGCAGACTAAAGGGTCCCCAGTTCAATTCTGGTCTATGTTGCGGGCTTGATTCCCAGTAGAGGGCGTGCAGGAGGCAGCTGATCAATGATTCTCTCTCATCATTGATGTTTCTATTTCTCCCTTCCTCTCTGAAATCAATAAAAATATATTAAAAAAATATTTTAAAAGCCTGTCAGATACTAATATTTATACAAATTGTTATTATATCATGGTTTTTAATATACTTTAGTAAATAGATAAATTAATTTTTAATTGATAGAGGTGTGATTAAATTTTAGAAACTATTGGCTTAGACCAGTGGTCGGCAAACTGCGGCTCGCGAGCCACATGCGACTCTTTGGCCCCTTGAGTGTGGCTCTTCCACAAAATACCGACTTCTGTGCATGGGCCACGAAGTTTCAATTGCACTGTACAAGCGTGCCCGCACGTGGTATTTTGTGAAAGAGCCACACTCAAAGAGCCAAAGAGCCGCATGTGGCTCACGAGCCACAGTTTGCCGACCACTGGCTTAGACCATGACTTTATATTTATACATTTATTTATATGTCATTAGGAATTTATATATAATGTACTCATATAATTATCAAAGTATTCTTCATCTATTTACTGAATACACCTATGTGACATTGTTATATGGGCATAGTATGAAAAGTTACAGGGGCAAAGTATGAACAGAACAATGCACCTACTCTCAAGTTTACTATTTTAATGAGGGAGAAAGTCAAGAAACAAAAATCTCTCTAGCATCACATGAGATAATAAATTAAGAATTAAAGAGAACCAGTAAATACTAAAAAGCATGGTTTGTTAAATTAAAAATATATAACTTAGTTTCTTACAATCAAGAAATTCTGTTCTGTGACAGATATTGTTTAAAGAGGAAAAAAACAACCACACCAAACAAACCAAGAAACTGACTGGGATAAAATATTTTCAAAAAGATGATAAAGCTGTTATATAAAAGTGCTCTTCAAATGCAGTAATAAGAAAATAAACCAATTAAAACGTGGGTAAAGATCTCTAAAGAACCCTCAACAAAGAAGATATACATGTGACAAATAATCATGTAAAAATGCTCAACATCATTTGTCACTAGAGAATTACTAATTAAAGCAAAAACAAGATGCCATTACACACTTATTAAAATGGCTCAAATAAAAATAAAGACAGATAACTGACAAGTGGCATCTGCAATAAAGCAAATTAGGAAGCTCCAAGACCTCATCTCCCCCCACTGAGACACCAAATTAACAATGACATAAGGACCCAAAGAGCTTTGTGAGAACTCTAGAAACCAGTTAAGATGTTGCAGAAACCAAGCAAGTGCCTAATCAAGAAAAAACAAACAGACAAAATCAAAATAAAAACACTAGACCTTAAGAAAAACTATTTATGAATAGAAAATATAACATATAATGAAAAGGAAAACAAAACTATTTCCCAAACCTTAGGTAATTCAGTGGCATTTTGCTCCCCTTTGTCCTATCACCTACTCAGAGCAGGGCAGAATATGAGGAGAAAGCTGTCCAACTCCCAGGAATAAGGCAGGATAACCTACTGTATATCTTGCTAGAGTCAGGACAGGAGATTATGGGGTTTTGGACTTAATCCAAATGCTTAAATCAGTGATTAGTGGTTAGCTGGAACTGGCAGGCTTGCTTATGAACTGGGTTTGTACAATTAAAGATCATTCCATGAGATGCATAAGAATACAAGGGCCATACATTGGGTGAGCATTAATGAAGAAATTTTTGAAATAAGTATTAGACATCTAAAAATACAGGGTCAAATTGACAGTGGACATATGTATAATTCTGTAGGTTAGGGTAAAGAATGAGAATATATATGTAACCATAAAAGTAATTTTTAATGACAGTGAGCAAACTAGATGAGATCGTCTGGGCAATAAGTGATATATAGAACACTAGTGTTCTGAGGACTGAGCTCTCGGGCTCTCCAGCATTTTGAGACTTGAACCAACAAAGCAGTCTGAGAAAGAGCAGCCAGAGAGGTAAGAAGAAAATGAAGAAGTCAAGGGAAAAGAGGATATCAATATGAGGAAAATGATCCACTCTGTCCACTGCTGAGGAAAAGTTTAGAAAAATGAAGATTGAAAACATACTTTGGATTCACTAAAATGGAGATAATTGATAACCCTTAGAGAGCTCTTTTGGTAGAATGTGGGGAATGTGAATTAGATTATATGGTATTCAAGGTCAACCTAGAGGAGTACAAGTGGATGGAGCACTTGGAGACAACTGTAGAAGTCTCATTCTATCGATAGGAACAGAGTTCTGGGGTGATAACTGGATGGTGATGTGAGGTTAAAGGAGGGGTGTGTTGTTCTGGTTTGTTCTTGTTTTTATAAAAATGGATAATTTTATAGATTAATCATTTGGCAATAGAAATGATTCAGTAGAGAGGAAGAAATAAGTTAATATGAAAGAAAAATAAATTTAATTATTTCAAAAAGAAAGCCTTTGGATAAATGGAAGGAAGAAGAGTGACAATATTCACAGAAACAGGAGGTGAGGCACAGGGCGCAGATTCAGGTGCAGCTAGTTATGGCAGCATGTGGAGCATCTCTTCCAACTGCCCATATTTTCTTGGAAGAATCCAGGGTAACCATGATTGGGGATGATGGAGGTTGGAGGTGGCTTTGGAAGTTTGAAGAGCAAACAAAAATTAGGAGAACAAATTAACTAAGGAAACTAATATCATCATCAGGAATCAGAAGGGAAATTTGAAACTTAAGATAACAAATTTAGTTAGATGGTAAATATTGTTGTAATGTCTATGTGGAGTAGCAATGACTTAAATTTAAAAGATGGTTGAGCCTTGGCCAGCATGGCTCAGTGGTAGAACATCAATCTATGAACCAGGAGGTCAAGGTTTGATTCCCAGTTGGGGCACTTGCCCAGGTTAGTGGCTTGATGCCCAGGTTAGGGGCATGCAAGTGGCAGCCAATCAATGATTCTGTTTCATCACTGATGTTTTTATATCTCTCTTCCTCTCCTTACCTCTCTCTGAAGTCAATAAAAAAAAAAGTTCAGTTCAGTTCCTATTGTTTAGTTTAGGTACTTGTAGTTGCAAATTAAAAAAAAAAAAAAAAACAGTCATGAATGATTCTAGAATGATTCTAAAATATATATAATAGTGATTGGCCCAGTTTATGTCAAGGTTTTGGAGGAAGGAAGAAAGGAAGGAAAAATAACGGTTTAAAATAGTACCATTTTGGAATATCTTTCTTAGTGTGCTTTTATATATTACTAGAGGCCCGGTGCACAAAATTCGTGCATGGGCGGGAGGGGTTGTCCATCAGTCCAGCCTTCACCCTCTCCAATCTGGGACTCCTTGAGGGTTTCCAACTGCCCATTTAGGCCTGATCCTGGTCGGACATCCCTCTCACAATCCAGGACTGCTGGCACCCAACCGCTTACCTGCCTGCCTGCCTGATTGCCCCTAACTGCTTCTGCCTGCCAGCCTGGTCGACACCTAACTGCTTCTCTGCTGGCCTGATTTCCCCTAACTGCCCTCCTCTGCCAGTCTGGTCACCCCTAACTGCCCTCCCCTGCTGGCCTGGTCACCCCTAACTGCCCTCCCCTGCTGGACCAGTTGCCCCTAACTGCCCTCCTCTGCAGGCTTGATCGCCCCCAATTGCCGTCCCTTGCAGGCCTGTTCCCTCCCAACTGCCCTCCCCTGCTGGCTATCTTGTGTCCACATGGGGGTGACCATCTTGTGTGTTGGAGTGATGGTATATTACCTCTTTGTTATATAGGATAATGAGTTTGGGGATTTAGACTTTTGAAAACATGGAAACATTATTTATATTCATCAATAGAAATAACTAGAAATATTAGATAACTTCAGTTCAAAGTTTGGAGGACTTCAACAAGTGCTCAATTCACTGTGGGATATTTTCCCAAATGACAGTAAATGGCATTTCATTCTAGTGTGGGAATGCTACCATCAACACTGAAATTAATCAAACTTCCTTGATTAATCAAAATTATATATTACCACCCTGATTGCAATCACCTATCAAAGAATCATTTTCAACAGTAATTTGTATAACACATAATCAACACCAATGAACCAAAAGCTGGAACCCCTCCAAATCCACACCCCCCCCCCAAAAAATACAACCGGTATGATGGAAAGGAATAACCTAGTTCAGGGTTTCTAATTGTGCTTCACCCCAGAATGGAATCCATATAAACACTTTATCAAACCAAAGGTGATTGCACTGAACGACATATGCCTATTCAACTTATCAACTGATTATACTGTCACTTTAAACTGTTAAATTTGCAAGAACAAAGCTGTCTTTATTATAGTTTTTGAGTGGCTCTAATTTTATAATGTTCATTTCTCATAAAAATTGGGTTAAACAAAAATAATCTTATGTATTTGAAATGATTGAAAATAAGGGTCTCTTTCAACCTGAAGATTTTATTAAAGCGTAGTCCAATGCAGCTCAAAGTGCCTTGGTCACATATGGTCTGTTTGTCTAACACTATCATATAGCCTCCTTTTGCTTAATTCGCTTCACCTATTTATCTGAGTTAAGTTAGTTCTTCTAAGAATTCACCTTATTTTAACGAAAGCAATATGGTGCAGTGGAAAGTGCTCTTGGCCAGCTACAACTAATGTAATTCAAGTTCAAACCCTGCCATCAACAAGCTCAGTGACCTTTTCAAGTAATATTAACACTTTGGTTCTCAGTTACAAAGTTAAAAGCTCTACTCCAGCCCAACTGCCATGGCTCAATGGTTGAGCATTGACCTATGAACCAGGAGGTCATGGTTTGATTCCCTGTCAGGGAACATAGCCCAGTTTCTGGCTTGATCCCCAGTAGGGGGCATGTGGGAGGCAGCCAATTGATGATTCTTATCACTGATGTTTCCATCTCTCTCTCCCTCTCCCTTCCTCTCTGAAATCATTAAAAAATATATTTTAAAAACAGCACTATCCCATAATTTCTAACGAATACTTTAGTTCACATAATAGTTGTTTTAATACCAAAACTGTTTAAAAATCAAATATATGATTTTATTTTATTTTTTTTTTTAGATTTTTCCACCTACACATCATCTCTGTTATGAAAGATTTTGTCACTTCAAGACTGGCCATCTATCACAGGCTGTTGTCTCCTCTCATTAAATGCATTCCTACAGAATTTAGAGAAGTGGAACAGAATTATGTATCCTAGGACTTAATAGATTGAACAGATTGGAGTCCATCTTGAACCTGATATGTGTGTTAGGTGGTGGGGGCAGGTAGGTGGTGCCAGCCCTTTGGAGCAGACAGAGGCTGCAGGGAAAGGAGAGGGACTGAAGGAAAACTAGTATGTTCTGCCCTGGTCTCTTGCCTCTGTTTATTTTGGAAGATCACTGAATGCCTCCTCACCGGGGAAATCACCAGCAACAGCCCAGTTGACTTACTGTCAATGGCGGAATATTATCAGGTCAACACAATAGGGTTGTTGGGAGAGTGGTTGATGAAGACTCTTGTGAGTTGACTGGTCTCCCTTAGAAAGATACTTCATCATCATCTCACCTTCCAAGACCTGGGAATGTTAGAGTTTACCCTGGAGAGACTGGATTCTCCAAATGATGCTTCTCCTTAAAAGTATGCATGTGGGTGGGGTGGGTGTAGAATAAGCCATGTGGAAAGATTTACCTGGTTTTGTTTTTGCCTCTCTACATAGAATGATAGCTACCTCTTAAACTCAGTTACATGCTTTGTAAGAACTACAAGGAATCCTACACTTCCCTGTTTCTGAGATGCTTTCTTATGCAGACATAAAAGCTAAAGCTATTGTTTGAAGGACTGTTCATTCATTTACTTAATATCTATTAGGCATCTTATACTGGTATATAGACCAGTCACTAAGTTAGATATATACAATATAAATAAAATAAGGAGTTTCCAATCTAGAAGAATTCACAGTAGTCGGGTAATTGCAATACAATGCAAGCTCATGTATGAATGTATGTATGTGTGTATGTATGTATGTATAGGAAATAACATAGTATATATAGGGTTTGGTAGTATTTGAGGTTTCAGGCATTCACTGGGGGGCTCGTATGTATTTCCTGTGATTAAGGGGGGACTACAACAATAACTTTAGGAAGATATAGAATATGTGTTATACTTTTCCTATACTCTCTTCATTTCCAAATTGGGGGCATATGGCAGGTGTTGGTGAATAACAATTCCACTATTCAAAAATATGTTGACTAACCTTGACTATTACTTTTTGCATGCTTATTTTTTTGTCAAGGTGTCTTGTTTTCAGTCAGAGAGCAGTTCTTCTAAAGACATTCTAAATATATTCAGTTAATCTAACAATATTCGGTCAGAGAACTGTGACAGACCAAATTACATTTCACGTTTCAATTTTTAGGTTATTAATTGTTTTGGTGTCTTTATTTTACAACTTGGAAATGGTAACCTGAATAAGTTCAGGGATGTTTCAAAATTATATGAAAAATCAAGGAAATATTATTTTGAAAATATCTAAGAATGTATCAGAAATTTAAAAAATCTATCAATTATACCTGATTAAATTAGTAGCATATAACAGCTCTTTTGTTTAAACATTAATTGGAAAGTCCTAAAAGTTGAATAATGGAAGTTAGAAATATTTCATTACAAAGGAATTCATAAAACTCTGGCTTATTTTCCATTTTCATTTATATCATTTTTAATGCATCTTGAAATAAGTATTAAATGTGTTCAAAAAGTAACCCAGAAACATAAATGATTTGATTGAAGTCCATAAAATCTAAATGGTACTTTTGAAATTCTATGTGAGAATTTTTGCTTTAATTTAACTATCTCATGATTTGTGATATTTTTGACAGGCATTGCTTATATTATATATGTAAAATTTTGCTATTAGCTCTAATCATTTCTCTTACTTCCTAAATGCATTATTCAATGTCATTCTTTCTCCCCTATCAATTTGTAGAACAGCATTGAAATCATCATTACCAACATGCTGCCTAGCCACAGCTATAGAAATATATTATATATTTTATGATTAATACATCCACCCACAAGAAGCATCTATAATAATAAAAGGGCAATATGCTAATTAGACCAGATGTCCTTCTGGATGTCATTCTGGACATACTTCCTGATGAAGCCGGGGTTGGAGGGAAGCCAGCCCGGGTCCCAGGTGTCTGCGGGCGGCCCAAGGGAAGCTAGCCTGGGTCCCAGGTGCCAGAGGGAAGCCAGTGCTGGCATCCGGGGAAAGGAAGACTTAGTCTTGCACAAATTTTCATGCATCAGGCCTCTAGTTTTCAATAAGTAGAAAATATATGGTGGGGCATTTCACGTATAAAATCAGTAAATATATTTCCCCAATTAAACAAAGGAAAAAATCTATTCAGATCTTTGCCCTCAACCTTTCTTTTGGTGTGGACAGTCCAGGTTAGCCCATTCTAGAAGTACTAAGGAATGATTCTAAAGTTTCTTTTTACAGAGACTTGCTTGTGATTGTGACCCATATGTACTCCATAGAGTCAGGACCAAAACCATGAGAGAGCAGGAAAGAGAGAAAGAATAGTATGTTTAAAGGATTTGAAAGCTAAAGAAGAGTAAGCAGAAATCTTTTATATTAAAGGTGGCAAAGTATGGAGTGATGGTAGAAGAGGTCAGAATAGCTAGAACATTTCTATCTTCCATTTGGAAATCCCAATTCATTCTTCCAACAACATATATTGACAGTCTATTTTGTGCTAGGCTTTGCATTGAAAGTCCATGTTCAACATAGCATGTTTCTCAGCTTTTATATCTAATCAGGCTTCTTTTTGGCATATCTGAATTTCCAGCTTTGGGGCCTGTATGAAGTAAAATAAAGATTACTTGAACACAAGCACTGAATACCAGGATAGTACATGTGATAACCGAGATGGCTACCAAGTATCTAAGTGGTGGGTAGCAGACACAGCGTGGATACAGTGGACAAAAGGATGATTCATGTCTAGGATGGGACAGAGCAGAATGGTTAGAGATTTCATCATGCTACTCAGAACGATGTGCAATTTAAAACCTTTAAATTGCTCCTCTATGAAATTTTCTATTTAATACTTGCAGTTGAGCATAGGTAACTGACAATGCAGAAAGCAAAACTAGTAATAATGGGGGACTAAAAATATGTTACTTGCATATTTTTCTAATTTTCAAGAGCATCCTTTGAAACCTTATGAAATCCCTATAGCTCATGTTTAGAGATGGATGAGAAGTTCCTTGCCTATGCAAACCCCCTGATTTTGTGGATCACCTCTCTGCTTCCCTCTCTTCACTCTTTCCCCTGAGAGAAGCTACATTGCTATGAAACTACAAATACTTCAATATGTCCCGTCTCCCATGAAAAGTCTATGTTTTCCCCTAGGAATTACCAAATGAATCTATTCCCCATTGTTTTCCTCAAGTCAGAAAGAACGATTTTTAAAACACCTCTTGGGTTGTGTTATCGTTTCCTAGCTTCCCATCCAATATACCCATTAATAATAAGTAACTTCTGCTAGACTCACAGGTGAACTAAGACCATAGTTACTGCATCTTCTGTCCTTTAGGCAATGATTTCCATAATTACAGAGATATCTGAATTGTGTTATCTTGAGAATACAAGGCTATGGGGAATTGAAACCAAATAAATATTTAAGTAGGCAACAGCAATAGAGGTTACAAAACCCGGAATTCTCATTTCTCCATGGCAGTACTGCTCAAACTATGCAGTAAAGGGCCATTTTAAAGAATATATTCTATCTTTCATGGACAAAAAAAAAGTGTCCTCCAACACCAGTGCTACATATACCTCAACAGGTGAGTTTGACAACAGCTGACTTATTCTGTGCTTTGTTCTGCAGTAAGAATTCTCTGATATACTGCAACGACATATTTTTATACATTTTCTATATGCTTTTTAATTTTTTTCTACTTGTCTTGCATGGACCAGCATCATAAAATTCACAAAGAGGACCATGCTTTGCCTAGCAGTGTTAAGAGAAGCTATTGGAAATATTCCTTGAAGAAGTAAAAAGCAGTCTCATTTCTATTGGGATAAGAGTTCATGCATAAGCAGCTGACTGATAAAGAAGTAAGACCCTTGCATGTTGTAATAAAGAGACAAATGCTGCTGCCATTTTCCAGCTTTCTGTCTGGCCACCATGCAAACAAAGAGTTAAGTTTTCCAGATGACTGAAACACAGATCAACTCTTGTTATGGCCTAATTTGCAAAACTGAGAGGAAATCTCAGCAAAATGTACAAGACAAAGTAGCCCTTGCCCAGCTGGTGTTGCTCAGTGGTTGAGCGATGACCTATGAACCAGGAGGTAAGAGTTCGATTCTTGGTCAGGGCACATACCTAGGTTGCAGGCTTGATTCCCCAGATGGGGGGCATGCAGGAGGCAGCCCATCAATGATTCTCTTTCATCATTGATGTTTCTGTTTCTGTTTCTCTCCTTTTTTCTCTCTCTCTCTCTCTCTCTCTCTCTCTCTCTCTCTCTCTCTCTCTCTATATATATATATATATATATATATATATCAATAAAAATATGTATTTTCTTAAAAAGAGCCCGGGAGGAAGAAATCAGCAGAGGGTTATGAACTTTCCTGTGTTACTCAGTAATAGTATATAGTCTTTGACCATTGCTTAACTTCACTGGATTACACATTTGTAAAATAAGCTGATAAGTCAGATTGCATGTTTAGCAAGTCCCTTTTGTGTCTAAAATCATAGTCATTGCCCCTTTAAAATGTATAGATCCCAAGCTTCAATTATGGTAAGAAAGTTCTCATGTCAAAATAAATCAATCATAATTTCTACATTCTTTACTGGAGTCTTCCCAAAATAACCTACCATTGATGGAAGTATTATCAAAAACAGCACAAAGTAGAAAATATTGAATGTTAGTATAACCATAGGAATTAAACAAAATATCAAATTATTAAACAAAATATAAAAGTTTCTTGATTAGAATTGTAAATTGCATTTGAGTCACTTAAATCAAGTAGATGGACACAGCACTCTTCAAAAGTTAGAATTTTGCTTTTAATATATTTAAATCTAGAGCAGACTTAATATTTTACTAGAGAGTAACAGTATAATAAATGGGGCTGTTGAAACATGTAAACTTTTATATTCTAACAATTTGCGTTAGGGGGTCTCAGTTCTACACCTTGCCTTTCTTAACATTTTGTAATTATTGATGTTAGCGAGAGAGGAAGGGAGAGGAGGAAAGAGAGAGATGTCAATTGTTGTTCCGCTTATTTTTTATGCATCCATTGTTTGATTCTAGTATGTTCCCTGCTTGGAGACACAACCTTGGTGTATCAGGGCAACACTTTAACCAACTGGGCTACCTGGCCATGGCCTACAACTTGCCTTTAAAAAGAAAGGTTAAATAAGGCAGAGGGGAAAAATCTAGTTGAATATAACTCTGAGAAAATTTTGAAAGAAGAAGGTACTACTGTGGTACAAATTGTTGTCAAGCCTGGGAGAAAAATATTTCCTGTGAACACTAAAGCCATTAGGGACGCCAAGGTCCTTTATGTTGAGCCAAGAGCAAGTGAAGGAGAAAATACGTTGGAAGCGCTGTTGGGAATTGTCCAAAAGGAATTGGAAGAGAATTTTGTGCTTGTCCACAAAAAGTGATGGAGTTGAAAAATAGATGGAAAAATTCAATGAGGGTGTGGAAAGATTATTTCTGAAGCATTTTGTTGGCATAAAATAATATGTTCAACAGTCAGAATGATGCAAAGAATGTACATCAAGCTGAGTTTCAACCCACATGTATTAGGTCCATGTCTTCTAGAAGTATATAATTCTAAAACATTCTAAGGGGATGATTTATAAAACTCCTGACATGTTCTTTGAAGAGCTGGCCATCTTCAATCTTATCTACTCCCATTGTGTGTGTTTTTTTTCCATTGTTCTGCTCAACAGTTTAATGGAAAATTCCAGTAGAACAGCCTATTAATGAGTGAGTGAGGTTGTGTAGTGCCAACAATTTGGACCACAGTCTCTCTCAGAGAAGCCTATGAAAATAATGGCTAAGTTTGCTTATTGGAAAACTGTTACATTATAGGTTGCATGAGTCATCTAGTTAATTATTAGAATTTCTCAGAAAAAAAACACTCTTAAAGAGTTTCTTGAATAAGCCATTTAAATATCATAATTGAATTTCCAACAAAACTCCTAATTGTATGATATCACAAAATGATATATACCTATTAAAATGGCACACATAAACACAGTTCTTACAAATTTAGATACATGTTTTATGTGATTTGTTCTTTCAATCAACTGTATCTTACACATGGTATAAATAAGCTCATGAATTATTCACTAGGGAATTTGTTATATTTACCCCCTTTTTCAATTATTGATATGTCAGCTTTTCATTTTTCTCTTGTCCTTTTCTTGATTAAATTTATTGTACTCAAAACTATGAGAAAAACCTTTCCTGAACTACATTTTCATGTTGGCATTTACCTACTCAAGACCTAAAATAGATTAAATCTTTGAAGTTATATTAAATCCAAGTTCCAATATAATTCAATATGTAAATATATATAATCATGTTCTACATGCTTAGACTTGGTCCTCTATGCCCCTTTGTTATTTTTCAGGTGAAATGCCCCACACCCCAAGATTTCAATTTCTTCAGCCCTGACAATGCACACCAGCTCTTTTTCCTTTTTTAAGAAATTGAACTATGGTTAACTTCATATTTAATCATTGCATTGTATTATGTACAGAAATAAGCTTGAAATAAGTTAAATGGTAACTCTCTCAGGAACTATTACATATTTTCAAAATGATTGAAATTAAAGACAAATTAATAAAAATCTGACATCTAGAGAGGGATATAAGGCAAGCTGTTTTTATTTTATTTTTTTAAAAAGATATTTTTATTGATTTCAGAGAGGAAGAGAGAGATAGAAACATCTATGATGAGAGAGAATCATTGATCGGCTGCCTCCTGCAAGTCCCACACTGGGGACTGAATCTGCAACTCAGGCATGTGCCATGACTGGGAATCAAACCATGACCTCCTGGTTCATAGGTCGATGCTCAACCACTGAGCCACGCCGGCCAGGTAAGCTGCTTTTCTCAATGCCTGCTTTCAAGGGAGTAGTGTCTTATGTACTTTTTTTTTTGAAGGTTTTCTATAACAAGCTCTACCTGGGACTTTATTATTTTATGTTTTAATCCTTAAAAACTTCCTATAAGACAGACATTAGCAGTCATTATTTAAAAATAAATGACAAAGCCAGAATTTAAGCCATTATCTACCTTGTCATAAAAGCAATACTGCTTTTCCCACCTACCACATGAACCGCTCAGAAGTTTGTGCTGGACATAGTTCAAAATACCCTATGCACATTGTATCATGTTAATATGCTTATAGTGTAGATTACAAAATCATCTTCTGTGTATTGAATTGAACATATTTGAGAGCAGAAATCATTACATTTATATATCTCCATAGGCTCCAGTGGAAACTCATGCTCACATTTTGTACAAAAATTGTTATAGTAGCGAGGGAATCCTGCTTCACTTGTTTTGCCTCCCATCACCCAACATGACCCACATATTTGGCAAATTGCCTGCCTTGTATGGCTTATCTACCCATCACTTCCTATATCAAGTGGATCTCTTTTCTATCATAAAGGAGATGATGGAGAAAATTCTCCCCAGAGAGAGAGAGAGAAATATATTATTTTGCTTTCCTACATTCTCTATCCTTTTAGAGAAGGCTGAGATATCACATACAATATTTGTTGTTGTTCTTTGTGTTGTTGTTTTTTTGTTTTTTAATCTTCACCTGAGGATGTTTTTCCATTAACTTTTTTTTTTATATAGAGTGGGAGGGGGAGAGACAGAAATATCGATGTGATTGGCTCCTTTAGGGCCAGGGATCAAGCCTGCAACCGAGGTAAGTGCCCTTGGCCAGAATCCAACCCGGGACTCTTTAGTCCATGGGCCTACACTCTATCCACTGAGCCAAAACTGCTAGGGCTCACATTCCATATTTGAAACATTGCTTTTGACACCAGTTAAGGAGGTGAGAGCAGCAACAAACCCTATTCTTTCCTTTTGACTTAAGTACTTCTTCCTCCAGTGGGAGGGGGAAGTCATTCTAGAAACATTCAACCCAGGTGCTCATCTTGACAAAAAAGCGAATGGTCATTGTGAGTGATAGTCCTCCCAAATCTGAAGAAATTCTAAAACTGATTCACACAAACAGGTTGGTAGAATTTGTTCAGGATATGGCCCAGATCGGCATATATTTATTTAGCAATATTTGCATTGGTTAGGACCCCTGCTGGTGGTCTGCAGGAATCCCTGCTTCCTGGTGTTCATGGACATTCAGAATGTCCTTCTCTTGGTTGGCATTATTTACTCACATCGGACAAGCACACTAGGGAAGAAATGAGGTCTTGGCTGATATATCTAGTTATAAAAAAGAGAATGGCTTTCTTCATGAACACTCTTAGTCTCTCTTTGATTATTCGTTCTGGGGAAGCTAGCTGTCATGTCATGAGGCAGCCCTGAGTAGAAGTCCACACAAGAGAACATGTATGGGGGTCTTCGGAAGATTGCCAGTAACTTAAAGGGAGAGTTGGAGGCAGATCCTTTAGCCTCAGTTACCTCTTGAGGTGCCTCTATCTCAGCCAACAGCTTGACTGCAACCATAGCTGAAAGCTTGAGTCACAGACACCCAGAAACCTGCACTCAGACTCTCAACCACAGAAACTGTGAGATAAAACGGTTGCTATTTTAAGCCAGTAAATATGGGAGAAATTTGCTACATAGGATAGGTAACAAGGCTAGATTTTAGGTATTTGATTATATCAAATACCTAAAAATATGGGAGTAACTTTGGACCTCGAAAGTTTTGCAATCTACAGCACAGTGATGCCAGGATACAGTCCTGCTCTCACTACCACTCACCCAAACGTGGATGACCCTGACCATGACGGCACTGCAATTCTGAGCCAGACAGCTGCTACCACTGTGCCCAGGCACACGACCCCACTTCAGCCTATAATACATGACACCAGGCCACCTCCCCCACCCTGTATAGATGCTTTTCTAACCCTGCTTCCATCCCAGAGACCTATGCTCCTCAACCTCCCTACATCCTTCTCACTCTGCTTGGGCTCTGACTCCCCGTGCCAAGCTCATGCTGCATGCAGTGTCCCCAAAGCTGGCATACACCCCGCTCTATTTGTGTTTGATTTGAACTCATTTCAACCCACATCATTGTTTGGGCCATAGTCAACCTGAAACTTCTTTCTCTAGCCTTCCATCTCCTCATCTATGTAAAGTATATATTCTTAAAATTTCATTTTTGGTTAGTCCTTAGATCTAGTTTCAGGACATTCAGCACATCATCATTAGAGAGGAAAATAAAAATTTTTAAGCAAAAAATAAATAAATAAATAAATAATAAAGCTAAAAGAAAGGAAAGTAATTTAATATTATTTTGAAATTACTTTTTAAAATGTCATAATTTCTCACCTTATTTGCAGTCCCCAGGCATTGTTAATGCCCATGAATGCTAATTAACACTGAACTGCTTACCACAATGTTTTTCTAGCAGGCAACCTCAAAATGTCCCATTATTCTGATTAAATATTTATTGAACTTGAAGAGTGTCCTCAACACTGTAAAGTAGGTACATGAAAAGTTTCTACTTCAAAGACATTCTTGTGCTGAAAAGTACATCAAGGCAAGATTACGTACTAAGGATTTTATTTTCTCAAATTTTATTATACTCAATGGTATTTTTAATAATTACCTTTTTATTTTATTAAATAAAAAATATTTAAAATGGTCTAATTTATATATAAATTTTTTATTAAAATAAGCAATGTCAATTGGCAAAACCTTTTTTTTTTTAAATATATTTTATTGATTTTTTACAGAGAGGAAGGGAGAGAGATAGAGTTAGAAACATCGATGAGAGAGAATCATCGATCAGCTGCCTCCTGCACATCTCCTACTGGGGATATGCCCGCAACCCAGGTACATGCCCTCGACTGGAATCGAACCTGGGACCTTTCAGTTCGCAGGCCAACGCTCTATCCACTGAGCCAAACCGGTTTCGGCGGCAAAACCTTTCTTGAGGGAAATTTGACAATGGCCCCCAATTACACAAAATCTGTTTATATCCTTTAATTTGCTTTATAGAAATCTACTTTATTACATGAAACAGTTCAATTGCTAAAGGGACCATCTATTTACCAATGATTTTCAAAATCAGCATAATTATTGTTTGAGCTGGAATATTTCTTGTTGTGGGGGCAGTCCCATACTTTGTAAGATGTTCTACCCATTACATTCTAATATAATCATCCACCAACCATCCACAGGTATACAAGCAACAGTGTCTCCAGACATTGTCAGATGTCCCTCCACAAGGCAAAATGCCCTAACTCATACTGAGAACCACTGCTTTAAAAATATGAAATTAGAGAATGGTTTGGGCCATTATAGTACTTTAAATATTATTTTCATGGAACATATTTCATTTTATAGAAACCTGTTAATAACAGGAATCAGAAACACAAAACACTCTATGGAGCATGTAGATAAGGTGGGTGGATATCACCAGTGGGGACTGTGGTAAACTGAGGAACTCATTACATGCACTCTAACTATACAGGGGCTGCTGCCCTCACAGTGCTATTGTCAAGTATTGCAAGACTCAAATTCAGATCCAATGTTACCAATTCCTTTTTTCCTCCCAAGAAAAATGCATACATCTGACGATGCCAATTTTTTAAATATTGGGAACTAATTTATTTTTAAAATACTGTTCCAACCAAAAGATATATATTTTTTAAATTTTGGAATCTTGTTTTACACTCCCTGTTATACTGTTAAGTAACAAAACAAATACAAAATTATACATACATTTATAAAATTTATATGAGTTATGTAGTATATTTATATATCTATATATATTGATAAATATATATCTATATCCATACTATGTTTTTATCTGTGGGTCTAGAGCCTCTCTCTGTATATATCTATATCTATCTCTATCTCTATATAGCTATATCTCTCTATGTCTATGTCTATGTCTATATCTATATCTGTACCATTTATCTATCTATCTATAGATCTATAAATATATGCATAAAGATGTAGATCTATAGCTATATTAAATATACTGGAAAAATATCGATGTGTTTAACATGTGTTCCTATTTATGGGTGTTATTTTCATAACAAGAGTAATGATTGCTAATGCATTTTTTATTAACGTGGAGCTTTCATGATGATTTTTGTGGAGAGAAAACACCAGTTTCAGTGCAGATGACACGGAGAACTGGAAGCTTGGGAAGCAGAGAGAGAGACCAGTAAGAGGAATCCGTCAGATTCCTTGAGAGCTTAAACTTTGTTGGCACTGTGCCTCTTCCATCATCTGACAGTTGAAAGCCAGGAAATGTAGGAAATGGCAATTGTCATCTACAGGAAGGAAACTGAGCAGGGATGTAACAGCTGCCTATGGCTTATCTCTGTTACAGCCAAATATTAACAGAGATTACATCCTGGTCTGTGTGTCCCAGAGTCCGAGAGAAGAAAATGACTTCAGGCACGAGAAGGTGCAACCAGAAACAGGAACCAGTTCATATTGCATGTCCCAAATCAAATTCTTATTAGAGTAATGCGGGTCAGAGTCCTATCAACAACCATATTTTTGCAGATGCTAAAATTTTAATTCTCTGGAAAATGGAGCCAAATTGATGATGGGAAAAAATAAATTAGCCCAAAGAGTCAATATTCCAAAAGATGGAGGCAAAAAATAAAAAAATCACCTGGAATTCAGGATTAAAAAAAAAAAAGACCCCAAAAGACTGGGAAAAATACCAACCACAGAGACATCTGCCATTTTATGTGGGAGTTATTACTATCCTAAAAGATCCCATGTGACTCACAAAGCAGGTCCCTCCTTCATGAAAGTCCCACTTCATCCAGGGATTTAGGCAGCAAATACTGGAATAACAAGACAATGTTCTTATTGAGCATACAAGGCAGGCAATATTGTCAGATCTGAATAGTCTATTTTAATATGGAAATTTAATTCTCACTTTTTTCTCTGTTGAAATAATAATACTCATAGGTCAAGCCTTCTTTCCTTTATCTGGAAAGAAAATACCCAATAAAGTTCGATAATTTTGATCTGGAGTTTAGTGGGCCATTGAAGTCTAGAATAGAAGAATAAAATGAAGTGGGATTTCTAAGGAGGTCAATAAGAGAGGAGGCTTGAAGCGGAGGAAAGGAAGATTTCGAACCTGGAAGAGGACCTTTGGAGATTTGAAATATGGGAAGTGGTGGAGAAGAGATAACAGAGCAAGCAGCAAGATAAGATAGCTGGCATCATTCAATGATGGCTGAGCCTCTTGAGAAGAATGGCTGGTCTCAGTAAGTTGGGACAAGAAGCAACCATATAAAAGGTTGTCCTGTCTAATGACTTCATGATTGTAGAAAACTAACAACAAAGAGCTGGACCTAATTCCACCCTTCTACTGCCCAAGGGATGTTTCAATGGTAAATTGCATGAATAGATTACAATTTGCCTGACCCATTCCCTACTGCATCATATGAAAGAGCCCCCAAACTGTGGTGCAACCCTAGGGAAAAGGTCAAGTTTTCAGTCAGTAGAGCCATACACTTATTTGTAATACATAAAGAAATGGGGTATTTCTTGCCCTACTTTGTATATTGATAACTAATTTACCTACTCTCAGGCTCATACTTTCTGACTCTACATCTTCTAGCATGTGCACGTATCATTTTTTACAGATCTAAAAAAGACATTTTTGTGAGTAAAATCCAAATATACACATTACATGTGATGCCCTGATTTCTCTGCTTTTAATTTATACAGCCTATTAGCAATGGGAATTTTAGAATAATAACGTGTAGTCGAAATTGAGTTTAAAGAAACCATTGTCTATTTTCTCATTGATCCATAGCAGTTTGTAGACCTCACAGAAAATAAAACAGTGCCTAGTAAATCCTGCTTTGAAATAGAGAAGGTTTAAAATAATGAGGAAATCTATTTCTCATTTTATAATACACAGGCTGACTCACTTAATTGTGTTCTGCGCTATCGTTTTGACACGGGCATTACTTTTCCCTCAGCATTAGTGTTAGTGGATTACTCTGCAAGAAATTCCCTTTGAGGAGCTATCAAGCACTCCATTTTTTGAGAGACTAACATTTGGCAAATGGTAGAAATCAGAGACATTTTAAATGAAAATGAAAAACAAGAAAGACATGTGCAATACCTTATTTACACAGAGAATAAATACTTTGATAGGAAACACTTCAGAGTTTGTGATTTACATCTGATCTTCAGAAAGCATTCTGCCTCTTAGATTCTCTTTCCCAATGAGGACACCTGAGATATACCCTACTTTACCCTCAAAATAAGACCAAAAAACCCCTGATCACCTTCCAATATTTCCACACTCACTCTGTTCTAAATAGATTTGAAATAGTTCCCTACTCCTGAATTGCTCCACCTCCTCCACCCCAGCTCTAATCACAGGTTAATCAAAATAGGTTAATGATAAACTTGACTAAATGCAGTTCACATTTCAGGTTTAGCAATGAAAATTGCATCTTGTTACAGATATACAAAAATCTATGTTTATTAATGTATAGTCATGTATGAATAATTGTGTGTATAATATGTTTGTATGCAACAGACTAATGAACAGCACTTCCCATTCCTATTTCAGCCTTACTTATAATTTGCTATATCACTCTTCTAATAAATATAGATAAATAGGTCTTTCCATAAGTGTTGCACAAGACAAACTTGATAGGAAAAAAGCAGAAGGTTCATATATTTGTCTACATTATCTTCATTCAGCCTTCATACTTGTGATAAGGGCCAACTTCCTGTCAATAGCCATCGCTCTGAAAGCACTGAAATAAAGAACACTCATCAGCTAATAACTTTACAGTGTAAATTAGAGGTTTATTCATTTAACAAATATGTATTGTTAAATGGCTGTCCTGGATCCTGTGACAAACCCAACTGATATTGCCTTTGCCTTGGAAATATGCACCATCACCTGGGGGAGGGGTCAGTTGTATAAATCAGTAACTACAATAAAAATGTCATGCTACACATTTGTACAAAGGGCCATGGAGTGTAAATTGCAAAGGAGAGACAGAGGGGTGAATTCCATTAGATTTTCTTACCCTCCCACTAGCATAATATGCAGTGAAATTGGCTAAAGAAAAAAATTGTTCCTCTCTAGGATGATGTGTGTCCTACCTAGATTGAAGGGGCTCAGTAAGTAGCACAGGGGACCTGCGCTCAGTCTTTTCAAATATGTTAAGTCTAACAACGATCTGCCTTTTTCTCAAATGGAACAGGGAGCATAAGAAAATAAGGTTTATGGTGTAATCAGAAAGATATCAGTACTCTTTCTGTATAAGATGAGTCTGTTGCTGACATTTTCTGTATATAATTCAATGTATAGACTTGTCCATGTTCAGTGTAGACCTGTCCATGCTTGCCGGGGTCCAACCCCAGCGGGTCCAGGGGTTCCCAAAGGCGTAGACGGAGTCGGCGAAGAAGGAAGGACACGGAGACAGTGTTCAGTTGATCAGCAGCCTAGCCAGGATCTCGAGCCAGGATCTGGTCTGGATCTCCAGAGAGGTTCTGCTTAGGATCTCCAGCCAGGTTCTGTGTCCATGTTCTCTTGCTAGGTTCTCCAGGTTCTCCAGCCAGGTTCTGTCCAGGTTCTCCAGCCAGGTTCAGTCGCCAGGTTCTAGTCAGGTTCTCTTGCCAATTTCTGTAGTCAGGTTCAGCCCAGGATCTTTTGCCATGTTCTCTCCAGCGAAGTTCTTCTGTCTGTAGGTTCTGTGTAGGTTCTGTGTCTAGGTTCTGTCTCTCTTCGTTCTGTATTCTAAGTTCTGTGTTCTAAGTTCTGTGTTCTAAGTTCTGTGTCTTGCTGTCTTATTACACCTGTATTTATACCAGTTGATTCAATCCTATCAATCTCTATTACAAAGGTTAGGGCGTTTCTTATCTCCATTCCAGGGAGTAAAGATTATGTAGCTTAAGCATGATTGTTCGTAGTTAAAGTGATTAATAACCCACCTGGCACTTAGTTAAGAGGTTTTATTCCCTCCCTAACTTCAGGGGAAAATCCCTACCTGGGGAAACAACCTTTCTCAGAGACCTTGGTTAAAACACATAGTGCCAAGAAGGTGAGCAAACATATTAAGAACATATGTGCCAGGTCCCTTGAAACAGCAAGCATGGGCCAGCTCCCGGCACATGCTCCGTATTGAGACATGGAAAATAAAAGTCTGAAGACAGTAGTAACCAGTCACACCTCCAGTCAATTGTTCTCTACACTCCTTGCCAGGTGAAACAATGAGAACATTGAGAGAGTGACAGCATGCATGCATTGGTTCATGAGGCCAATTTAACAGTCAATGATGACCCCTTCCATGACCTTAATTGTGCTAGGTTCTGGAGGAAAACACATAGTACATCATTATTGGCTATAATTATTTCTTGCCGTTAGCCAGTGGTTTTCTAACATATTTTGAAAAAACAAGAATTTGTTGTAGGCATCTAATACTTCTTTATCACATTATTTTATATTATTTTTTCATAACATTTTTTTTTTACTGGAACTTTTGGGAATGTTCTACTAAATACCAGCTAAGTATTGAAAATATGGAAAAAAATATAAGTTGGCATGTAACACTAGTGAAATTAATATTTGTGTTAAATTAATATTGAACAAAGCCTGCCTTTATCCAGACAGTTGTCTCAATTCAGCTATAGTGGTGCACATGTTTTTATGATATATATTGAGAGTACATGACAGATTTTCATCTCAAAAGTGAATAATTATATTAAAATAAGTTAGAAAACTAATGGCTTGGCCCATGGCATCAAATACTCTGCAGTATTGTAATATTAGCTGAATTAGCTTTTTTTTTTTTTTTTTTTTTTTGGCTGTGATTTTTATAGCTATTATTTTTTTGTGCTTACACAAACTTAGTGTCTTTAAGAAAACCCCATACTTTACTTCATAGTTTTGTAGGTCAGAGGTTCAGTAGACTTGAATGGGTTCAATGGACTCCACTGGTTCTCAGGCGCAAATCAAGGTATTGAACAGGCTGAATTCTCAGCTGGAGGCGCTGGGGGGAAATTCTGCTCCCAAGCTCTTTTTTTTTTAATTAAAAAAAATTAATGCAGATACTATTGCAGGTGTCCTCCATTTCCCCCACCCCCTCTTTGCACACTTCAACCCCCTTCTTGTATCCCCTGCCCTTGTCCTTCACCACACTATTGTCCATGTCCATGGGGTATGCTCATACATTCTTTAGCTAATCCTTTCACCTTCTTTATCCAGTCACCCTCATTCTCCTCTCCTCTGCCACCCTCCAGTCTGTTTCAAGCTCATTTTTAAATGAGAAGATCCATATTGAATGAGAGAATTCAGTTCCTTGCTGGTATAGGACTGAGAGCTCCATTTAATTAATAGGTATTGGCTAGAGGTTGTGCTCAGATCCTGGGGACCACCCACATTCCTTCTGACATGACTCACTATACCTCCACCCAGTAACAGAATGTTGACTCCTTCTCATGCACTGAGTCCATGACTTCCTTTTCTGCTTCTATCTGCCAGAAAAAAACTTTCTGCTTTTCAAAGGATTTGTGGTTAGGTTTGGCCCACTTGGATAAACTTTTCTTCAAGTCAGCTGTGTCATATAACATAATTTAATCATAGAAGTTATAGCCATCAGACTTATCTTCCAGTGGATTTGTGCTGCATGGACACTGAGGAGTAGGGGACCTTGAGAGCTCCTTTAGAATTCTGTCTACCATGGAAGCTAACATGGGCCATAGAGTCCACAAAGAAAAGGCATCAAAACGAGTATTTTACAAATAATTCGACATTTCAAAAATATTCTATTTTACTTTCATAGGAAATATCAGGATTTATTAGACTTTGTGGTACTTATTTTGTAATGTGTGTGTGTCTTTCTTTGCATTTTTTAAAATTTGTTTTGCTTTTATGTTGATTTTTGCTTTATTTATTTATTTAGTCAATTATTTATTTATTTTTCAATCCTCACCCCAGGATATTTTTTTTTTCCTCATTGATTTTTAGAGAGAGTGGAAGAGAGAGGGAAAGCCAGAGAGAAATATCGATGTTAGAGAAATACATCAAGTAGTTGCCTCCTGCAGGAGCCCTGACCAGGGTCTGGGCCGTGGAGGAGCCTGCAACCGAGGCACATGCCCTTGACCTGAATCAAACCCAGGATCCTTTGGTCCTCAGGCAGATGCTCTAATCACTGAGCCAAACCCATGAGGGCTGTTTACTTTTTTTTTTTAATTACTATGGTGAACAGAAGTAATATTATAATTCTGATACTATTGCAGAAATAGTAAGTAATCTATTTATTACATTACAAAATATATTACACACACTTTTGTTACTTTTTTTTCACTTTTGCATGAATAAATAAGATTGTTCATACACTTTGCTCTGGAAAACAGACTTTGTGAGGTCAAAATCTTGACTATGCTATAAAATTGATAAGGTATAGAGTTTATAGATTTTGAAAAGCATTCAAAATACTTTCAACTCCTTGTGGAAGAATGGTTTCAATTTCTTGGAATGTTCTATATTACAAGTAATTTAGAGGAATTTGCCAAATGTATTGAGCAGTAACAATTCGCCAGTCATGACTTTAAGAGGAGATTGATTTGATATGACTTTAAAGTAGACTGATTTTATTTTATTTTTTATTCAAGTTAAAAGCAGACACTGATTGGGAATTTGCTTAAATTAAGGCACCTATAAATAGGTGTCATAGGTTATGTAACATGATTTCATTTTACTTATTTTTCTAATTATAACCTGACACCAGAAAATAAAAGCCTGGGTGAAAACACCCATAAATTATCATTTGTGTATAGGACATGATAGAATGAGACTAAACATGAAATACTAAAATTTATGTTTATTCATAAACAGAGTCACAAAATAGATGCAGGAGGTTGCACCTGTTTAAGGAACATACTCTCCCAGATTGCAATTAACTGAGTTTCATCATCTCCTCTAGATGAGATTTCTGCAGTGGGATGGAGTTAATTAAGTGCATTCTATGAAAATAATTAGTTTTTGTGGAATATGTAAATGGAAGCATTGCGTAGGTGTCCATGAAGATATTATATGGGGATTATTGCATAGGCCTTCAGCTTTAAGATATTGCTAAGAGTAACAAGAGTAAAACATTCCCAGGCATGCATGAAAAATCTCCCTATGTAGGCACAGTATCATCAAGTTACCCAAATTGATTAAAACTTCAGTTGCAAAGTAAGGGTGCACATTCAAGTGACTTTGAGTATCTACAAGTAAAATTGAAAGTAAAATAGCTTTTTTCCAAGTTACCAAAAAATGTCAAGAAAAAGTGGTTTTCGCCCGAAACCGGTTTGGCTCAGCGGATAGAGTGTCGGCCGGCCTGCGGACTGAAAGGTCCCAGGTTCTATTCTGGTCAAGGCATGTACCTGGGTTGCGGGCACATCCCCAGTAGGGGATGTGCAGGAGGCAGCTGGTCGATGTTTCTCTCTCATCGATGTTTCTGACTCTCTATCTCTCTCCCCTCCTCTCTGTAAAAAATCAATAAAATATATTAAAAAAAAGAAAAAGTGGTTTGCAAATTAAATTAAATAGAAAATTGCCTTATTTTTTAAAAAAATAGAAACAATCTTATTGTCTTCCCTGAATGGTTATGAGATTTTAAAAGGTCTTGTTATCTCTTACTTTATCATAATGCAATCAATAGAAAACTGGATTACTTTTTAAAAGATAAAATAGAGAAATTTTTAAAGAACCAAAGAGAAATGTCTAAATAAAACTATATATAAGATTTCTGGTAAATATACAATAGTTGGGTTTTTTTGTTTTGTTTTTACTTTGGGAAATGTTCATATCTTTTTTTTACAATAGTTTCTTGAAGCTAATCATCTGCTACCTTACTTCCAATGTGCATTTGTAATTTAATAGCTTACCCCAATGTTGTGAATGACATATAACATGATTGTTAATTTCAGCAAATTATAGAAAATAAAATTCAAGTCTCCACTATTCATTGTTGTACAGCTGCATTTGCAGTACCAGTCCTGTTTGCAAAGGTAACTCTATAGTGAATAAGCTTTCTCTCTCTTCTATAAATATTTGAAGGTGACTATACTAGTATATATTTGTGTACCCAAGCAAAATCTATTACATTACGTTATGTATTTCTTATGTAACATGGTTGCTAGATTTTTTTTTTTTTTATCTCAGTTGCTTATCCCTGAGCCCAACTACAATGCAACTGTTAGAATGTGGAACCAGTGTAACTAAAAGTTATCCACAAAGCATCCTTGCCTGGAATATTGATGCACATAATATATTAATACTAGCAAATTACATGACTTTTGATGATCATACTGAAGGTATCAATTTGGCCAATATATCAGATAAATGGTACCTTGTTTAGCCTTTAGGAATCCATTTTATCCTACTAGGAAATTCATGTCAGAATATAAACTATTTTCCTAAGTACATAATTAACATTCAACAAGGCATCTAATCAAAGCATCCCTTTCTCATTAGTACAGTTCTGACAGTTTCATCATAAAGTGGAAAGTATTTCAGCAAATTGTGTTGCTATCCTATCAGATATGTCAAGAACTTGATCTTCCTTTCCATTAAGTCAGATTGGGGACATGAACCAATTTCCATTATGAAAATGTGACTAAAAACAAGTGACACTTTTCCAACAACATTTTCCAATAGAAAATGAATTACACATCCTTCCTATATTTTCTATTTGAGCTAAGTATTTTAAGATATTAATTGAATAATTTAGTATTGAACTAATGTAAAAGCTAAAGGAAAAATGTCCTTGAAATCAATGAGTTATTTAATTACAATCAAGTTTTGAAATATTGCAAAGAAAAACAAATTTTAAATATTGGAATTTTCCCATGAATATGAGTGGCATGATTGTTTTGGTAGTTATGGCAATTTGGGGATAGATTTTATTTACCTCTTCCATTTATTACTTCATGTATTACATAACTTTGTATTTATTTCTCTCTTTTTGTCATAAGCATATGAAACTACTAATTCAATCCTGACCATTAACCAATAAAGTTGTATTTTTAATTATATTAATATTTATAAACAATTACATATAAACTAGAGGCCCGGTGCATGAATTCGTGCACCAGTGGGGTCCATCGGCCCGGCCTGCGGAATCAGGCTGAAACTGACTCTCTGACATCCTCTGAAGGGTCCCGAATTGCAAGAGGGCACAGGCCAGGCCAAGGGACCCCACCAGTGCACAATCACCAGGCCAGGGAAGGATGCGGGAGGTTGGCCAGATGGGGAGGGACAATGGGAGGGCTCCAGGGCATGTCCAGCCTTCCTGATCGGCCAGACCCCAGCAGCAAGTAACTTATTGGTTGGAGCATCTGCACCCTGGTGCACATACAGCGACTGGTACCAGTCAACTGTTTGCCCCCTGGTGGTCAGTGCATGTCATAGCGACTAGTCAACTGGTCAACTGTCTGCCCCCTGGTGGTCAGTGTATGTCACAGCAAGTGGTTGAGTGGTCTTAGCATATCATTAGCATATTACGCTTTGATTGGTTGAACAGCTGACCGGACTATTGGACACTTAGCATATTAGGCTTTTATTATATAGGATGAATTATATTTATATTTTAATATTATAATGAGGAATTTAACAATAACATCCTCTTTGATTCACTGTCATTTCAAATTCTATATATTTGTGGCTGATCAATTGTCAATTCACTGCCTGACCTTGAATCTTGTTTCTAACACTTGAACTATATAGAATGCACCAAATTACATAGAAATATACCTCTCTTAAGAGCATAGTTAAAAAACAATGTTGCAAAAAAAAGTAAAAACTCTCATTTGTGTTTATATTTCTGTATACTAGAATATTTTACAGCAAAAATACTCCTGCTGTAGAATGCATTTAGGAATAAACAGACCCAGTTGAAACTGATGATTGATAATGTGAATGAGATATCTGAAATTAAGGGAGACTTAAGAGTTACTGTGTTCATGTTTTTTAAAGTTCATAAATCTGTGTCTTCTGACAAGTTTTGCTTAGAACTAAAAATAAAATGAAATAAAATCATTAAATATTTAAGGGTCTTGGGATCTCTTAACCTTAAGAAAGGTCAATGACAGTGTCAGGGCCCACAGAAAACCACCCTAATATATTCCACAATGCCATATTGATTTAGAATTAAAATTACTTAAGAAATTGTCAGCTCAAGAAGGAAATTCTCCCCTCTGTCCTCCTAAGAGCAGAAGTTAAATCTGCCATGTGCAACGTGTCCTCCCTGCACTTGGAAGACCTTCTTCCTTTATCACGAGGGTTAAAGAACTCAGAGCTGCCTTAACTGGTTTGGCTCAGTGGATAGAGCATTGGCCCATGGACTGAAAGGTCCTGGGTTCGATTCTGGTTGAGGGTATGCACTTTGGTTGCATGCTCCATCCCCAGCCCCATTGGGGGTGCATAGAGAAGGCAACCAATCAATATGTCTCTCTCATACCCATGTTTCCCTCTCTCTGTCTCTCCCCTTCCTTCCACTCTCTCTAAACATCAATGGGAAAATATTCTCAGGTAAGGATTATAAAACACACACACACACACACACACACACACACACACACACACACACAAAGAACTCAGAGCTGAAGAGCCTTTATAAACAAACCTTGTTGCCTCTGTATTAATTTACTACACAAGCCCAAATTTTGTTTAGATTTCTAATGAAATCTAATGAATACCCAAACCTTGTGTAGATTCTTCTCCAATGAGCACTATTTTTTGTCCTGTCAACTCTTCAGATTTATTGTTTTTCTGTCTGGTATAAAAAGATGCTTGCTTTGATCATTTTTTCAGCCTCATTGTATGACTAGAGCATCGTATTGTGATTCTCAATTGCACAAATATTAAATTGGGTTTTCTTCTGTTGGATTTTCTCTGTTGAGAAATTTCCTCTAACTACATGACTACGTTTACATCAATTTTTCAATATTTGACAAATGTGATGGTTGTCTGCTTCATTATTTTATGTTTTCTATTCTAATTTATGCTATGCTATTTAGTCAATGCTTATTTATTTTTTGTTATCTTCACCAAAGGTAAGTCCTGTAATAGTATAAACTGTAGAAAATGATCCCTCTACTCCCTGTCTGGTAATATATTTATGTGCATAAATGTATTAGCTTTTACATAATATCATCCATTGAGACTGTGTCTAGATAAATGAGATACAGTCTATTTTTGAAATATGAAAAGCAGATAATAACATGGATAGTTAATGTAAACACTTTACCAATCATGCAAAACTCAAAATTAGCAAACAACAGGGTAACTGCCACAGGATGAGAATACAGTCATAAACTCAAAATGCCAGTGAAAAGGGCACCTCGATGCATTACCCAGACAGGACATAAGGGAGCCAGTTCTTTTTCCTAGGGGCAGAGGAGAAAAAGCATTATGGACAAAATGACTTTTATTTTGTTCTCATTTATTTTTTTCTTTTTATTCTAAAACATATTTTGAAAATACCCTAAAACTATAAAGGAAACATTGTTTGAGTAGTAATCACACAGTAAATTTAGGACACCAAAGAAAATTGATAAAGTTCAATCAAATGACAACCTTTCGACATAAAAGGAGAAAAAAATAAAAAGCATGTCATGTGGGACTATGAGTCCTATGCCATTCTCTCAACTTCAAAAATTTTTATTTTTCCATGGAAGCAGACAATAGGGAGGTGAAGGCCTAGAGTGGGGGGTAGGGGCAGGATGGGAGAGGTCAATGGAGGGAAAGGGGACATATGTAACACTTTCAACAATACAGATTTAATTTTTTTTTAATTTTATTTAACCTGATTATATACCAAGCATAAAAACTCGAATCTAAGAAACACAAACTCACTTAGCTTATATTTCACATTTGTTTATTTTTAAAATGATATTCATTTGCACATTTCCCATTATTTTTAAATGAGAATTATACCATCGCTCTATAATTAATAAGAAATTACTGGGGGGGGGGTGGCGAAAAGAAGATGAACCCCTATTGGGTCTTCTTCTTTATGTTTACTTCACTCCTTGTAAATTCAGAGAATTTTTCAGTGGACTAACACATTTCTACCATTTCTATTTCCTGCTTCCAGAAAACATATTTGTTCTTCTAAAAGCAACATTCAGTCTCTGCTACTTACCAATGGCCTTGTTTAGACAGATACAAGTTGAGAAGTCAGGATTGCCCATTTCAATGTCCAGCTATCTAAGATTGTATAGACAACAATGGTGTATACTTTTAAAGGATAGTTCAATCATTTATTAAAGAGCTATTGGTTCTTTATGTTGGTCAATTGAGGCATCAATTTCAATTTTACCCCCTTAAGAGAGAAACCTTTCTGCACTCCAATTCATAAAAATGTGGGTGTTCTCACAAAAAGATCAAAAGATGTACCTGTTATGGTAACCCAGAAACATCTAAAAATATCTGTAGATGTAATACAGCTTATCTCCCCTTTAAACAACTGACAGATATTGGTGTATGCCAGATGATGTTCCACATCATTCAAGGATCTAGAAACTTCCCATAATGGAAATCTGCTATTTCCAGCAGGTAATGGACCGGTGCTAATCTGTGTTGTAGGTGGGAATTTATAAATGGTCAATCTACCTAAATTGAAGGGTCTTCCCATTACCACCACCATGACATATATGCTTACACCACCACCATGACATATATGCTTACACCACCACCATGACATATATGCTTACACCACCACCATGACATATATGCTTACACCACCACCATGACATATATGCTTACACCACCACCATGACATATATGCTTACACCACCACCATGACATATATGCTTACGTTCAGACCTTATCCATTTCCCAGGTATGCTAGTAGTTTTCCACTTATATTCTATCAGTGAAATTTCACAGGAATAACTTTAAATGTATTCATTACATACCATTATTCATTAATAAAGAGTTACTGGCTTCTCATGTGCCAGGTATTGCACATAAAAGTATTTATTATTTCAATAAATTTTCACAATAAACCTAAAAAGCGCTGAATATATATATATATATATATATATATATATATATATATATATACACACACACACACACACACACACTGAATGGCCAGATTATTATGACCACCTGATGTTTGTAGGTAAATTAGTTATAATTTCACGCTGAAGTTGCTAGAGGGCCAGACCATTATAAATAGGGAAGGAGGTTGTTTACCACAACAGTAGAAGTGATTTTTTTTCTGAAGATATGGGTAAATAACGTGATTTAACAGACTTTGAATGTGGAATATATATATATATATATATATATATATATATATATATATATATATATATATATATATTACTGAGTGGCCAGATCATTATGACCACCCCATCAGTACTTCATTGAGACACCTTTTGCCTTCAATACTGCAGCAATTCTTCTTGGCATTGACTCCACGAGATGTTGAAAGGTGATGCGAGGAATCTGACACCATGCCTGATGAATAGCACTGTCCAGTTCTGTGAGATTTGATGGTTGTGGAACCAGCTGCCTGATGGCTCTTTTAACTTTGTCCCACAAATGCTCAATTGGATTGAGATCTGGTGATTGTGGGGACCACCTAAGCAAGGTAAAGTCTCCCTCATGTTCTTAAAACTACTCCTGCACAATACAAGCACCGTGGCATGGCGCATTGCCTTGTTGGAAGAAGCCATCTCCATTGGGATAGCCATCAACATGATAGGATGAACTTGATCAGCAACGATACTTAGGTATGTTGTGCTATTCAGACGTTGTTCCACACGAATTAAAGGGCCCAAATCATGCCAGGAAAACATGCCCCAAACCATAACACTGCCCCTACCAGTTTGAAGGGTTATACTCATGCATGTGGGGTGCATGCTTTCATGCTGTTTCCGCCAAATTCTCACTCTGCCATCTGCATGATGCAATTGGAAATGTGATTCATCGGACCACATGACTTTTTTCCAATGCTTGACCATCCAATCCTTGTGTTCCTGTGCAAATTGGAGGCGTTTTATCTTGGTAACTGCAGACAGCAAAGGTGTTCAAACAGGCCTTCAGCTTCCATATCCCATACTATGCAGTGTATAGCTAATTTGCCTATAAATGTCAGGTGGTCATAATGATCAGGCCACTCAGTGTGTGTGTGTGTGTATTTGCAAATGGCAACACTGAGGCTAAGGATACTAGGCAAGTAGTCCAGGGCCAGAATACATTTGTTGATTGATGGAGCTATGGAAGTCAGGCTGCAGTAGAGAAAAGAGGTATGAGGCATGAACAAAAGAGGTAGTGAGTACGAACTGTCTTTCAAAGAGAAGAAAACAAGGATCAGAAATATTAGGTCACTTGTCCAAATTCACGCAGGTAATAAATCAAGTATGATTTATCTGAAATTCATTCTGTCTTTAGAGTCTGTGTTCTTAAGGACTACATTTATTCTATTAATCAATCACCTCCAATTATTACAGTAATATAATTGAACAGAAGACATCTCTATTTCTTGAAATATTTCCTACGCTTAAGAACTTTTTTTTTTGCCCTAGCAAGTTTGGCTCAGTGAATAGAGCATTGGCCTGTGGACCTAAGGGTCCCGGGTTTGATTCCAGTCAAGGGCACATACCTCGGTTGCAGGCTCCTCCCCAGCCTGGGCCCTGGTCAGGGCACGTGCGGGAGGCAACCAATCCATGTGTTTCTCTCACATCTGTTTGTCTCTGTCTTCCCCTCTTTCCTCCACTCTCTTTAAAAATCAATGGAAAAATATCCTCGGGTGAGGATTTTTAAAAAAAGAACTATTTTTATTTAATATTTCTCAGTACCAAAAGAAAGGTTCAGCAAATCTAATTCTCTCAATAATAATCCAAAAAAAATTAATACAATGCTCTTGTCAGATTTCCAATTATCACAGGAGAAGGATGGAATAATGATCTGTTTGTATCAGTGAAAAGGCTAAACTGCAAAGAAGCATGTGTGGTCAGGAAGGTTTCACATTTTTCCTTCCCTTTAAATTCCCATTCCCATCAGGCAATGAGGACTTAGTAGAGAATACGCACTTAGGTAGACATAAACACTGCAAAGGGGAAAGAGAAGACCTTGCCTTTCCATTCTGAACTACGCTCTATGAGAATGTTTTCTGATCTGTGGGAACTTCAACCTTTTGTAATTGTTCTGAAAATCAAGTCGTCACGTTGAAAGCTTTTAGGAATAAGAACAAATGTTCTCCCCGCAAATGCTATAATCGCCTAAGTGTGAAGGAGACAGTGGAATGCAAAGCAGTGTGTGAAGGTGTTTAGGTAATAAGGACAGGCCCTGGGAGCCACAGTTATGAAGGGTGGTGTGAGGTCTCTGTGACAAACAAGCCTCCTCTAGTCCAATTCCAGGTTGCTGTTTCGCTGGAGAACACAGGGCATGATGCTTCTCATTCCATTCACTGGCAGCGAGTTGTGCTCTATGCCATTTTAGATTGTGATAAAAAGGCGATCCTTCCCATGATAAATCTAAGCATGTCAATCATATTTTATTAAACTTCACAAAAGCAATATCTCCTAGCATACTATCAGTCCATCTTCATTTAGGATTATTATTATCTTTTTTTTTTAACCATGGGTTTGGGATGATCAGAAAGCATTAGAGCTCTATATTTGTGTGACACTTCCGGAACCTCATATTTCCAAAATGTACTATGCTGTATCATGTGAGGCAAAGTTAAATAGGGAATGAATTTATTCATGAGGGAAAAGAGGTTGGGGTAAACTGCATAGAATTAAATAAGACGGAAAGAATGCAAATCCATGGTAAAATGCTTATTGATGTTTTTGTGATCAGGTTAAGAAGAATATTAGTTTTGCTTTTCAGCATTAAAGAGATTCATGTGAGTTATGGTGAACTCCTTCCAATTTTTTAACTCTTACATTCCAGATTTTGTGTATATTTTGTGTACATTTTCTGTTGCACACTAACCTCTCTTTCCTTAGATTTTTTTCAAGTGCAAATAACTATAACAATATTGTAGAAAGTAATGCTAGCAAATATTGAACAATGAAAATGTGCCAGGCATTCTGCTAATCTGTCTCAATGTACAATGTTATTTAGGGTCATCAGCAGCTCAATAATGTACTTAGTACTATTTCCCATTTTATAAATGGGATAATCCAAGGTTGAAGCAGTTAGCAATTTACCCATGCTAGTAAATAAAACCATTACCAGATTAGTTCTACTCTAACCAATTCCTGAGCAAATCCTGTTTCTCTCTCTCTCTCTCTCTCTCTCTCTCTCTCTCTCTCTCTCTCTCTCTCTCTCTCTCTCTCTCTCTCTCTCTCTCTCTCTTGATATGAAGAGTCCTTTAGAAGTTTTAAGTTCACCAGCAGAAGGGATCAAATATTAATAGTACAGCTTTGATCAAGCACCAGCATATATCACACTCCATGACTCCATGTGACTATCTTTTTCCAATAGATATCATGCTTAGGGTGGACATGTTCAACATTGTATTCTAGAATTGAGCACAGCAATGAAGCCAATTAATTATTCACTAACAAAACGAGTTAAGAAGAAGCACTGATGAAGAATGCGGGTCAACTCACATCAACTCTATCATGACCATCCTTCCCTGTACCATGCTGTTCCTGTCTACTCAGCTAGACTTCTGTATCTCATAAGAGCTTGTTTTCCCTTTTAGTGCCCAGTTTTCCATTGGGGCTATTTTACTTCCATAAACCCTAGAAACTTGGATAGAACACTGGAATTCTATAAAACACATTTAAGATCAATAAACTATTTAATCTCAACCATTGGTTGAGACCCTGCTCCAAAGAGAAATTACTTGGGATCACAGAGAACCCTTCAAAGTTGGAGTATCACTGCTCTCTTGAATTGTCTATTTGTCTTTTACTAGTTGCTTCATCTAGGTGTACATGTTTTATTCCGGCCACCACAATTTGGTGGTCAGTTCTATTTCCAGTTCAATTCCTCAGCTCTAATCTCATCCAGCCTCATTTCCACTTCTACCATAATTCAAAAATGTGGTCTCAGTACTCGTACAGAAGATGAGAGTGTTACAATTTTCAAGTACATTTAATCTCTGTGCTGAAGGTGGATCAATACAAATTGAAAGGATCTGTCCAAAGTTGATCACACCTTAGAAACAAAGAGGATTTTACTTTAATTCTCAAATTTAATTTAAAAGTGATAAAGTTCAAAACCAGTATGTTTAAGAAAAATGTTAATGAGTAAATAAGGTCTACTACTAAATTTAAAAAAAAAAATCAACATAATCCTTTGTCACTCAGTTCATTATGTTTTGACTCAATCATTTGACTTAATTGACTTTATTTTAAATCTCTGGATTGAATTTTATATTATACTTGCACAGGTCTAGTCTGCTGACATAATGAATAAAATAATGGAGCTACTCACAGTTAAGAATAACTCTGGGTATGTTCTTGAGGTCTGTTCAATAGAGTTGAAATCAATCTGAAAGAAAGTTTCAAAAATTAGTTTTGGGAAAGTTAATTTGGGTAAGTTAAATTAATTTGTGTGTGTGTGAGAGATATTTTTGCTGTGAATTAATTATGGAAATTAAAGCTAATATGGCATTTTAGAAACATTTGGCTGCCTGTTATTTTAAACTAATGTTTATGGGGAAATGTGTAATTCATTTCACAGAAAAGAATAGAGCTTAAAGTGATTGAATTTTCATATTGTAATTGATTATTCATTTCAGAACTTAGTGTTTGAGGTGGTGACACTATATTTTATTATATTAATCATCATAGGAACTAATTTAACAACCATGATATGGAAACCTGTTAGAAAATCAAAGATTTAAGCATAGGTAAAATGTATAGTTTCACTTTTGAGGTCCTATGCCTTTTACTGTTCTGTTAAAACCTAAGCTATTCAGACACAGAAAATAGATGATAGAATTTATCCTTAGTATTACATAGACTATAATTTGGACTCCATAACATTGGTTAAAGATTAATAAGCCTTATGCTGCAGCATCAACATATAAATTCTACTAAGTATGGTATTATAATAATTATTATTATTATTAATTCACAGAACTCCTATTTATAAAAAAGATTTGAGAGGGATTAATGTAAAATAGAAAAAAGACCTATTTTAAAAAGATTAAAAATAAGAACCAAGCAATAAGTGAATAGCTTATGGTAGAAGAGAATGGTTAAATTCTGAAATCTGTTCTAAAATAAATTACTCCAATTGACTACATAATATAGTTTGAGCTTCCCAGTCACCACATAAAAATATAAACAATTATTATTTAATCTTTACTGCTTCATTTAATATAGATGCTAATTCATTAGGAAGCCAAGGCACCATTTTTGGGCTCTAAAAAAAAATGTGTTCTATGGCTCATTGTTGAAGTTGTTATTGCTGCATGACAAATACCTCAAAACCCAAGTGGCTTATTGTTCTAAACAATATGCATTCCTTTAGCATATATCTGGGGGGACTCCTAGGGTGGTTTGCTAAAAGCTCTTAGCTGGGCAGCTCTGATGAGTTTAGTTTTGTTTGGCTAGCTAGCCTGGGAAATGCTCTCACGTGCTGTCAAAGGCTTATGAGATGGCCCGGCCCGTGTTGCTCAGTGGTTGAGCATCCACCCATGAACCAGGAGGTCACAATTCGATTTCAGGTCAGGGCACGTGCCTTGAGTTTTGGGCTCTATCCTCAGTAGGGGGTGTGCAGGAGACAGCTGATTGATGATTTTTTGTCATTATGGATGTTTCTATCTCTCTCTCCCTCTTCCTTCTTTTCTCTGAAATCAGTAAAAACATATCTTTTTTTAAAAAAAAAAAGGAGCAAGAGATGCCTACATGACTGTTCAAGACCTTGTCAAGACTGTATTTGTGCACTAAAAGTCCATTGGCCAAAGCAAATTATATGGTCAAGTCTTAGTTAAGGAATGGGAAGCCAACCCCCCGCCCCCCTATCTCCTCCCTAGTGGAAGAGCATGACAAAGTTACATAGAAAAAGGTATGGATGTCTAATCCTGTTACTAGAGGGAGTGGAGAATTTGAACAGTAATCCTGTCCACCATAGTCAAATCCAGTCATTCACTTAACAAGTAATTATTGAACAACTAATATGTGGCAGGAATTATTGCAGGTAGAGGAGATATAGCTGGAGGTAAAGTGCAAATATCTCTGGCCTCACGAGCTAATATTTTAGGGGAGGGAGAGAGAAAAATAAATGTATAAGTAAAACACATATGGACTTGTTCAATCATGACCAATACTGTAGCAAACAATATAAAGCATAGTAGGGAAATGGAAAATATTAGGAAATAATATTTTAAATGAGATGTTAAGAAAAAGACACAGTAAGGAGGAGACACATTTAACTAAAGATCTAAAGAAGGTAAGGATACTATCTACACACATAAGTTAGGGTTTCAAATACAGCGGGGCCTTGACTTACGAGTGTCCCACAAAGGAGTTTTTTGAGATATCAGCTGTCTCTCAGCCGATTTTTTGCATTGAGTTGACAGAGTAATTTGAGTTAACGAGCTCCTTAACGAGCTGAGCTCTCTCTCAGAACGAATTAAACTTGTAAGTCAAGGCCCCACTGTATTCCAAATCAAGAAAGCAATAGATGCAAAGACCTTTAAACAAACAAGTCAAGTTAGACCAAGAAGGTGAGAAACTAGGAGATGAGATCAGGGTGAATGGGGAAAAACATGTACACTTCATAAACCATGGTAAAAACTTTGATGAGTGCAAAGGCAATTAAAGTTCTTGTGATATGAAGAGATGCATGTTTTAACAGGCTCATTCTGTCTTTTATTTTATTTTATTGAGAATGGAGTGTGTACAGATAAGGGAGAAAGAGAGAGACCATTGCCATAGTTTGCATGAGGCAGGATCTCAGCTTGGAACCTTGGACGAGGGTCATATTGGTGATGGTGGTGGATTCATTTTAAGGAAGAATTGACAGCATTGGCTGAAAGATTGGTTGAGAGATGGAGGAGAGGGGAAGGACTGCCTTTAACATGTTTGATCTGTTGTGCCGGGGGTTAGGGGAGGCCAGAGGAAGGTCAATGGGGGGAGGGGGGGAGGAGACATATGTACTACTATCTGTAATACTTTAAACAATAAAATGAAATTTAAAAAAAATGTTCGATCTGGGCAACTACAATGTACCAGTGGCCAATACCAGAAACGACAAAACTGTGGAAACAGTGATAACTAGGTGCTCAGATGTTAGTGGCTGTGGATGTTTTTCAAAGTAGAGGTATCAACTACATGGTCATATATGTAAGCCTGAGATTTTATGGGGAGGCATGAGCTAAGGATATAAATAGACAAGTCATCTGCATAAATTATGCTTAAAGCTACAGTTATGCAGGTCATGCATCTCAAATACAATTGCACCAGTGTAATGTATTGACCCATTAAATTTAAATAAATGGTCATAGTTCACCCACTATTTTTAAGACTCTTCTAGGGTCAGAGTGCCTATAATATCTAGCATACTGCCTTATAATTCTTAGACTGCTCATAGGTACTTACAATTTTAAGCCTCAATCAAATGATTGGGGTCAAAGAAAAATTTCTATTAAAACAGTGAAAATGAAGATTCAATGATCTAAAGCTACAGAAAACAAGTAAGAGGAGAAAATATAATGATGGGCTGATGAGAGAATCTTATACTGAGCAGGGAGTTGCCTTAAGCTGGCCCCAACTCAAATGATTCCAGGTATATGATGGTCTCACGTCTACAGCTCTAAGTGGTCTGGAAACAGTCAAAGTTGAGTCCAGAGGCTGCCTACAACAGGATGTAAGCTAGGCAAGACTGAATGTATACAAATCTGATGAAGGACAAGCAAGGCCCAACAGAATCAGGGACTGAGTAGGCCTAGAATTTCAGAAGGCACCATTAGAGTCACTTGAGAGACATATTAAAATCAGTCTAAAAAAGTTACTCCATTCTAGTCTTAAAGTCCAGTCTCTGAAACACTAGGAAATTCCCTCTGATTGGCTTTCCCTGAGTCGATAATGTTGTGATCGTTCACTTCTATATAAAAAGCTATAAAGCTTTCTTGCTCCCACTTCAACACACAAGTTAGGGTAGCAGGGGCCACTCACTTGGTGTGTGTTTTACAAATCAATAAGGATTTTGAACTAATCCATACACAGGGATATTTGGTCAGTACAGGAGATTTAATTTGCCTTGGTGTTCATTTACAATTAGTTTGTTTTGTTTACTTTCTTATGTCTTTAGCAAACTTATTTAAAAAGGGATACAAATAAACTTTGTGCCAATTACATAAGAAAATAATTGGATTTTATTAATCCAGGAACTCAGGCAATCAGTTAAAGCAATGGGGTACTTTGGTCTCTGTCACCTCGTTATTCATCACACTAATTAAATGCAAATATGAACGGATTGCTTAGAAATGGGATGCTTTATTCCTGTAGACACCTATACAAGCTCTTTAAGTGGCAGTGTTTGTGTCCTTGAAAAAAATACTTGTTTGTGCTGAACCAAATGTTTGCTTTAAAGTAGAAAATTTCATTCTGAGCTACTGTAGTGGGTTCTTTATAAATTAAAAAATTAGCACATGAATGGATGACCCTTTCAAGTTTCAAACTTAACAACAATGTCCATTGGATAAGGAGCTAAAAAGTACAATAGATTACATATAGGCTCTAGCTCCATCTATTAGAATAATTGCCTAGATGGTTATAAATAAAATATTTAACTTCTCTGGGCCTCAGTTTCCTCATTGTCAAATGGGTTTAGTAATATGAGCAGCTACCACAAGAGTTATGGTAATGAGAAAATAAAATAATGTACAGTGGGGCCTTGACTTACAAGTTTAATTCGTTCCGTGACGGAGCTCATAACTCAAATTACTCGTATGTCAAATCATTAAAGTGAATGAGTGAGACACGTGATGCTGGGCTGATGTTGTGGTGTTCACTGAGACGTTCGCTGTGCCAACTAGCGGTGGGGTATCTGAAGCTGGCTCGTAATCTGAACTTTAGCTCGCAACTCAAAGCAAAAAATCGGCTGAGAGACGGCTCGTATCTCGAAAAACTCGTTAGTCGGGACACTCATAAGTCAAGGCCCCACTGTATATAAAATTCCCTGACAAATATTAGACCCTGGATAAATGGTACATTTTTTCTCTTCTTCATGTCCCTTTCTCTCAGGAGATCAGGATGTAATCCTATATGTCACAGTTGATAGTAGATTCTCTCTAGATTTTGTAATCTTAATATAATAACATCGTTCCAGCTGGACTAGTGTTTCCAGTCAATCTGTGAAACTATGCAATGAGAGCACTCTCATTGGTGTGTAAAGACATGACCAACCTGCTCGCTCTGGCTTAGAAGGCAATGCTTCACCACCTTAGGCAATGAGTAAGTGTAATCATACTTTTTTTTGGTTAATCCTCACCCCAGGATATTTTCCATTGACTTTTAGAGAGAGTGGAAGGGAGAGGGAGAGACAGAGAGAAACAGTGATGTGAGAGAGATGCACTGATTGGTTGCCTCCTGCATACACCCCCACCAGGACCCAGGCTGGCAAGGAACCTGCAACTGAGTTACATGCCCTTGAAAGGAATCAAACCCGGGACCCTTCAGTCCGCGGGCTGATGGCTGATGTTCTATCCACGGAGCCAAACTTCCTAGGGATGATCATACTTTTTCAAACTCCTTCAGCCTAACTTATATGGTTGGAATATATTATTTCTGAAAAATTGGCTAGAGCTTGTTGTAATATCATCTGTGTGACAATTTATCTAGCCAACTTTTCTACCCTTGTGTCAATTTGATAATTAAATTGTAGCCATAGTTTTATTTTTAAAAATATTAACTCATGTTTACTTTGTGTAAATTAAAAAGAAACTAAAAACAAATTAATATCCCCATTGCATTCTATAATAGAATGACTAAGTAAGGGACTGCATAACTTTAAAAGTGGTTTCTTCCTTATCAAGTATTTTCCTACAAGGTCTTAGTGTTCATTTTGACTATACTTTTATTTCATTGTATATTTCTGTAAGATCCATCATCACTAGATGAGATCTTTTGGATGTTTCATGTTTCCTTTCATTGATGTGATGTTGAACTTGATCATTTGAATGGTTTCCTATTTGGATGGAACACTAAAATTTTAGGTCTCTGCCCTCATCTCTGTTAAATAGATCGAAGGCAGAACTAAAGCTCCTTTGTAGTGCTCATCTCCACTCACAACCTTTTCTGTCTGAGGCATTCATGACAGACACAATCCCAGACAGCTCGTGCCCCATGGCACTAAGAAATTAAAAGATAACATAAATGATATGGCACCAGAAAAACCATTACAGTGATAAAAAGGAAGAGACAATTTAGCCTAAGTCTTTGAAACATCTAAACTAATAGTCAACACATGGAAAGGTGTAAGTTGCCTGTGGGAAAGTCATAGAAATCACTCATAGATAAAAATCAACATGGACAGAGACACACACTGTAGTGAGTTGGTTGAGTGTGGCAGCGAACTTTGGCATCCCGTTAGGCGTGGGGGAGCAACTCCCTCCAAGTTTCATTAATGCTCAGATAAGATCAGAGCCATCTGACAGTTGTCTTTGATGTTAAAAGTTAAGTTACTGCCTTGTAGTTTATTTTCTCCTCTTGGATGTATGTTCCCTCTTGTTTTTCAGATGCAGAGTTCTGACAGCATGTTGTTGTAAAAGATATTTTGAAGTAGCTGAGAGGATATGCCATCAATGTCAGTGGAAAATAATTACCTTTTTATATGAAAATGCAATTCAGAATTCTATATGATTCTGTTATCTCAGAGGCCAGTGCTTATTAGCTTCATTTGATTTTGGTTATTCACCTTGGTAGGGGCAAATTATTAAATTTGAGGAATTTTTCTATTTTATGAATTTATATAAAAGTTAATACACATAATCATAATAAAGTGCACTATTGTAGCCTACCTTAGGATAAATTCTCTAAATTGTGTGTGTGTGTGTGTGTGTGTGTGTGTGTGTGTGGCCAATTAAAGCCACTACTGTGAATAAGTACTGAAAAATAATTTTAATTAGCTTATACAGTGTACCATTTTTGTATTGACAGGCTTGCAGGTCATCTGTTTTAAAGTAGTTAAATATTCCTTCTGAAAATGTTATTTTAAAAAATCAGTTTACTTAGCAAACTGCTCTGATAAATAGCCACTAGTGAAATAGGCCATGGCTGCTTATTTTCTGGTGTCCTGTCTCTCCACCAGGGCCCTTCAGACTGCCACCAGCTTGACTTGATGAGTTTCTAACTTAAGTGTGCGCATCACACATCTGACCTACAGCCAGGGCTGGCTTCCTGGCCATGTGACCTCTCCAGTCACACAAGGTCCCAGTGCTCTTTGAATGCCCTGTTGTCACTGTCTTGAAATTCTTATTATCTTCGGCTTTGTGTTTTGTAAGAGAATCCCAATGGCACAATTGAACGTGGTTGGGGAAGGGAGGGGCAGGGTTGGAGTCCTGCTTCATATAGAGTCCTGCCTCTCAGCCACTCCACGTGGATTTTCAGTTGCCCTCCAATCCCTGGCTCACTGTTGCTTCCTTCCAGCTGTGGCAACAGCCCTTCTTTTCTAGGGGTCTGGGCAGGGAGGGCGGGGAGTTCACATTCTAAATTACCTTCATCCTTCACCCTTCCATGTGGGGCCTGGGTGTGAGCACAACTCAGGGGACCTGGGTCAGAGTCCAGTGCCCTGCTCCTGTATCTCAGGGTGGGGCTCTGGTTGGTCACTGCCCCCACCATTAGCGACTCTGGGGTACATCCAGTAAGCAGCCAGAGGCCACCTATTAAAACTAGCATTGCCCTAGCTGGTTTGGCTCAGTGGGTAGAGCGACAGCCTGCAGACTGAAGGGTCCCAGGTTCGATCCCAGTCAAGGGCACATGCCAGGGTTGCAGGCTCAGTCCCCAGTGTGGGGCCTGCAGGAGGCAGCCAATCAGTGATTCTCTCTCATCATAGATGTTTCTATCTCTCCCTCTGCCTTCCTCTCTGAAATTTAAAAAAAAAAAAAAAAAAACCTTAAAAAAAAACCAACATTATTCACTATAAAGAATAATGGGAAAATGTTTGCTAATAAATTTTAAAAATTAGTTTTAAATACAAACATATGAACACTGAACTCATTTGAGGAAATACCAAAATGACACAGTTTGCATCATAGCTTTTCCCCAGAGGGTGCCAAAGAAGGGAAAAGGAAAAAAAGAAAAAAGGGGACATCTATAATACTTTCAACAATACAGATAAATTTTTAAAAAATTAAATTGAAGATTGATTTAAATAATTATATGTGCATATATTAAATAGCAAATAAAAACACCATGATAAATCAAGAGAGAGACCACTGAAAAAAAGGAAATGCTTTATATTCCAGTGCCTTTTGCAGAACTGTTTCCCCACTGCTTTTTATCAAGGGACCCTGCATTTTCATTTTGCACTGGGTCCCTCATATTATGTAGCCAGCCCTGCTTATACTCAACTGTATTGGATTCCTTCCAGTGCTATCTATTTCTATGTACCTTTCTTTTCTCCTTAAACTGAATTTTGGATAGAGATCTGCCCTCAGACATAAATACAATATGTGCCTCCCTGGGCCAGTGTCCTCCTGGTACCTGCACAGTGGACTGGTCAGCCTCCACACACTCAGAAGGTGCTCCCTGGTTTGTATTTTTGGTCCTGAAGTTCCCGGTAGGGCCTTTCTGGCTGATAGATTGGACAGATGTACGTGGCTGGCAGACACAGCTATCGCTGCGGTATGAATGGAGCTGCAGCAGAAGTTTCAGTAAGACGCTAACTGCAAACTATGAAATGCATGACTTCAGATAGTGATGTTTTCAGGACTGGCGGTGAGGACAGCAATATTGTGGGAGAAATCAAATATTTGATTAGCAGCAGGCTTAGAGAGTCTATAATGTCCTTTTCATCTCTAAATTGCATGGTTTCAGAAATGAAGGGATATTATTGGCATAAGAAAAATAAATTATCCCTAATGTGCTTTTCATGATTTTGAAATATCACTGAAAATTGCCTTCAAAATCTAGGCAGTTGAGCATAGTTACATAATTCTACTTGAGGCAACTTAATAGAGATTTTTAGGCCTATCTTTCTGACATAATTTGCTGAAAGTTCCAGAGGGACTTGAGTATCATGCAATATTAACAGATGAGAGAAATAAAGAAATTAAAATGAAATGCTTGACTCAACCCAATCACTCATCTGACTAGTATTTTTTGGAATCAGGTCTTTGTGTCCATATTTAGAGTAGTCTGTGACTTTGGCAATTTATTTAATAACTCTTAGCCTGTTTCATTACCTTTAATGTGGCAATGATAATGCCCCATTTTGTGATTAGATAAATAGCCATAGAAAGTCCCCAGAACCACATACCAAATAAAATGTAATTCCATTTATGCTTGGAACATCTCAGCTTAATCATAGTTTCATAAAACACTATGCACATGGCAGAAACAATGAACCTCACTGAACATCTTTATAATGATGGGGTACTTATAATATCAATTTCAGGAGACCAATGTATATGAAAGTATAAGGCATTAATTAATTACTTAGCTCTCCTTTGAATTTTCCTGATGTCTAGAATGAGATGAGATGTTCATAAGGACTGCATTTTGAATTACTTACCAAAAAAGGTGGTGGGCAAATAATTTCAATTTTTTAAAAAATATTTTCCAGATATGAGGCAAATAGTACTGGCATGATATTACTTGATATTCTAAGTGAAATTGCTATAATAGTCTAGTTGGGCACTCTCACTTATCTAATTCTCTTTTCCTACGAGAAAAATCCTATCTAATAAAAGAGAAACATGGTAATTAGCATACGACTGCTACCCTTCCCATTGGCTAATCAGGGCAACATGCAAATTAACTGCCAGCCAAGATGGCGGACGGCAGCCAGGCAGCTTAAAGCTAACATGAGTCTTGCTTGCTTCAGTGACGGAGGACTCCAATGTTCCCCGCCTGCCTTGCCGGCCTCTGAGCTGCAACTCTAAGCAACTATGTTACAAATATAGAAGCTAAACGAAAACCCCAGAAACCTGCTTTAGTCGGCCAGGCTTCAGCCAGCAGGATTGCAACATTGTTTCAAATACAGAAGGTAAACAAAGGCCAGAAACCTGCTTTCAGCAGCAGAGGCCTAAGAGCTGGAGCCAAGCTTCAGAGCTAAAGCTGGCCCAGAATAAAAAATAAAACAAAAAAAGGAGCGGTTGGGAGCTTCAGTCACCTGCCAGCCTGAAAACAGCCCTCAGCCCCTCACCCAGACTGGCCAGGCACTCCAGTGGGGACCCCCACCCTGAAGGGTGTGTGACCAGCTGCAAACAGCCATCATCCCCTCACCCAGGCTGGCCAGGCACCCCAGTGGGGACCCCCACACTGATCCGGGACACGCTTCAGGGCAAACCAGCCGGCCCCCACCTGTGCACCAAGCTTCTATCCTATATAGTAAAAGGGTAATATGCCTCCCATCACCAGGATCAGTGTGACAGGGGGCAGCGCCCAAACCCCCTGATCGTCCTGCAGCTCTGTCTGTGACAGTGGGCGGGGCCACAACCTCCCTATCAGCCCTGCTCTGTTCGTGACAGGGGAAGGCGCCCCAACCCCCTGATCAGCCCTGCTCTGTGCCTGATAAGGGGGAGCTCCCCAACCCCCTGATTGCTCTGCGGCTCTGTGTGTGACATTCTGCAGTGCTCCAACCCCCTGATCGGCCCTGCTCTGTGTGTGACAGGTTGCGGTGCCCCAACACCCCCCCATGGGCCCTGCTCTGTGTGTGACGGGGTAGAGCCATAACCGCCCCATCAGCCCTGCCCTGAGTGTGACAGTGGCGGCGCCCCAACCCCCTGATCCTCCCTGCTCTGTGTGTGACAGGGGGCGGTGCCCCAACTCCCCTATTGGCCCTACTCTGTGAGTGACAGGGGGGAGCTCCCCAGCCCCCTGATGGGCCCTGCTCTGTGCATGACAGGGGGGAGCTCCCCAACCCCCTGATGGGCCCTGCTCTGTGCGTGACAGGGGGGAGCTCCCCAACCCCCTGATGGGCCCTGCTCTGTGCGTGACAGGGGGGAGCTGCCCAACCCCCTGATCGACCCTGCTCTGTGCGTGACAGGGTACAGAGCCCCAACCCCCCTGATGGGCCCTGCTCTGTGAGTGACAGGGGGTGGTGCCGCAACCTGCCCATCGACCCTGCCTTGAGTGTGACAGGGGCGGTGACCCAACCCCCCAATCGGCCCTACCCTGAGCGTGACTGAGGGTTGCATCACAACTTCCCGATCCGCCCTGCTCTGAGCCCGACCAGGGGCTGCACCTAGGGATTGGGCCTGCCCTCTGCCACCCAGGAGTGGGCCTAAGCCAGCAGGTCGTTATCTCCCGAGGGATCCCAGACTGCGAGAGGGCACAGGCCGGGCTGAGGGACCTCCCCTTCCCCCCCGAGTGCACAAATTTTTGTGCACCGGCCCTCTAGTTCTATATAATAAAAGCCAGCAGAACGACCAGAACAACCCGTCGACTGGTTGCTATGTCATGAACTGACCACCCGGGGGCAGATGCTTAATGCAGGAGCTGCCCCCTGGTGGTCAGTGCACTCTCACAGTGGGAACACCACTTGGCTGACTGGGCTGAATGGTGCTTCCACAGCAGGAGCAGCTGCTCAGAGGGTGGGTCCACAGCTGTTCAGCTGACCAAGATGAACAGCGCTCCCACAGCAGGCCATGCCCCCAACCAGTGCATGAATCCCATGCACTGGGCCTCTAGTAAGATAATAAAAAACCTTGACTCACATATTTTTTCATTCAGGTCCATAGCAATGATTTAGAAAACTACATTCTGGCCCAAATTGGGCACCTTCATAAATTGTGAAACTATAAAGTTTGATGCAGTACAGTTGGTTCTTCCCCTTTCTGCTGTGATTACTTCAAATGAATGCTTGTTTATTCAGTTTTTAATGTGTTTTGTAACATTTAATTCATTTCTACCTTCACAGCTACTTAGTATAATAGCGTCCCATATGACCTCACTGTGGATAATTTATTTCTATTGCAAACTATGTTCTACTCTGTCGCCAGGGTCAACTCCCAAGATAATGAATTCAAGTCACTGGAGATTTGAGGGGAAATAGAAAGCAACCTTCTTCCCTTGTTGGAACCAACTGAAATTTAAGACAGAGGAGAGACTAATAAATATACAAAAGCCAACTATAATACATACACTATTTTTCAAAGAATGTGGATTTGGTTATGCAGACAAATATGTTTATTTATACCTGCCAAACAAATCTATCCCCTGGAATAGCCCACTTAATGGAAAGCTTGGATTTATGGAGCAAACATAGTTGAGTGTGCGTGTGTGTGTGTGTGTGTGTGTGTGTGTGTAGGTGGGCAGAGAGGATACAGTGAATCATAGTAAATAGACTAGCTGCAACAATCCACCTACATCAGCCTTTGAAATCGAAGCCCATCCTTGTTAACCATTAGGCACTATGCCAGATCTCTATCTCCACTTTAATAAAAATAGTCCCGATGAAAGGATATATCTCTGTGAGGCAGTTTATATCAACTCTACCTGAAATCTTTCCATGATTGCTTAAACAGTAATTTCATACTCTCCAGCCTGAGCGCTTTCCCTAAAATATGGTTCCTTGAAGTGGCCCCACTTCATCTACTGCCCTTAACCTCATTTCCTATACTCAGCCACAATTCCATTCTACCACACTGGACTTCCTCTAACATAGTGACACATTTTATTCCCATGTCATTGCCTTAGCCTACAAAGCTCTCCTCTTTGGATTATTTTACCTGTCAAAATTGTACTCTTCCTTTAAAATTTAGATGAGCTACTAACTCATCCAAAATCTATTCTCTGATCTTAATCTAGTTGGACTTATTGTCTGCCTCCGTTGGGTCCTGGAGCTTATGCATTTAACGCAGTATTTCTAGTCACTTAACCTTCTACATGGGAAAGATCACTAATTTGGCCAGGGTTTGAATCCTATCTCTGTTGGTTTTCATCTATGAAACCCTGAATTAGTTACCCTTTTTTTGTATTATTTTTCAAACCTTACAATATTTATACTAATGCCTAATTCATAGGACATTCATAGAAGCAAGTAAGAAAAGGTAGATTGAATTAACCTTGGAGTAGTAGAGCTCAATATATTTGTTTCATATTATCCCTATCTCATTCCTCAACATTTCTGGACTGTATTATATATTGGGGGTTAGGATTTCAACATAAGACTTGGGGGAATGGGCACAAATATTCAGTTGATAGCACTGTCCTTCATATGATAGCTACAACTAAGGTGTTCAAATTTACCTTCTGAAATATGCTGAAGTTTCTGTGACATTTCTATATGATAGTATAAAATGTCAGCTCCTGGACTTTTAGTTATAGGTAAAAATTATTTGAGGACAACAACTTGGCATTAAATGGCAGGCTTATATTCAAAATGGCAAGCATCTACATATTCCTAATATAAACTTCTAATAAATATACACTTCTAATAAAACTGTTTATCTCTACTATCCTCTAAAAATATTCCTTTTACGAGCTAGAGGCTCTTTCTTGCAAAACTGGGCGCTTGCCCATGAAAATGGGTAATTCAGAATGGGATTGTTATTTTCTATATACATAAAATGACTACAAAATTACAGTTGGCAATTTGCTGATAAGAAAGTTATGCTTTAAAAAATTCTCAATGTCAGCTTTAAAGCAATAATCAGCTGAAAAGTGACACTCAGGTCGTTTAGAATGACTCTTTTTTTCTGAGAGTAACTGTAGTTTGACAGCCAGAAATCATGGATCAGAATAGTTTCACCATAAATGCTTCTTGATTCCTGATGTGCCATTGTTACCACTGCCTGCATCTCTATGGCTTGTCTTCCATCCCACATTCTGTGCCGGGGTTACCATGACCTTTCTGTATTTTCGGTTGTAATACAGCAGAGAAGGGAGTTGGGAAGAAGCAGAGGGAGATGCTATAAAGTTGAAGAATTGAGATAAATCCTTTGACTAGTTTCATGTAACCTCCTTCCAGAGGTGAGCTTGGCATGAAAGCCTGAATAGGTTTCAATGCACTGGTCATGATTGATTCTCCACAAGCCATTGTTTATCCCTCTGGGACACACCACCCTGCGTGTAGAGGGCGTGCTCCCATTCCACGACCACGAAACAGCACATTTTTGCCAAGGAGCCTCACAAGACTATATTTATTGCAAATTCTTCATTTGGGTAACATATTTGTTGAGGTCAGGAAAAAAATCCTATTCTATTTAAAATATTAAATCCAATATAAAAGGTGAATAATAGTACAGGATAGTAATTAAGGACACAGTTTTCCTGCCAAGCTGGTGTGGCTCAGTGGCTCGATCCCCATTGTGGGCTTGGAGAAGGCAGCCAATCAGTGGTTCTCTCTCATCATTGATGTTTCTATCTCTCTCTCTCTCTCCCTTTCTCTCTGAAATATATATATATATATATATATATATATATGTATATATATATATATTTAAAAATACCTACTAGCAATATCTAAAAAATTAAAACACACACACACACACACACACACACACACACACACACACACACACGAACACAGTTTTCCTGATTTCAAATCTTGTCTCAGCCATTTATTATTTTCTAAATTTCAGTAAAAGCTCAATGTATTGTACAATGAGATAATACTGTCGTGTCCATCTCCAAAGTAATGTGAAAGTTGAGAATAAACAGAAAACCCTTAGCAAAATACTAGGTAAATACTATAAGTTTCCACTGTATTTAGCTATTACTAGGAATTATAACTCATAGCAAATACAATCAATCTTTTGAACTAACTGACTTTACTTGTACATCTTTTCTTGGATTGACTACTAATGTCTAGTGGTATACACAAGGTTTAAGGAGTACTTATCAGCACTTTTGAGTTTATATTTTTACTTTCAAATGCATAGTCATTTCTGTTAGTTTCTAAAACTCTTTTTTATTCAAATGCTGAAAACTAGCCCTAATTTTGTCCATGAATTGAGTCATTTTTTCCATATACTCAAGTCAATTATTTGAACAAAGTTTACAGAGCTACATAAATGCAGTGAATTAAAATTCTTCCAATTTATGGGGTTTTGACATAAAATGCTTAGCTGTACTAGGACCAGACTTTTAAAAGCCAAGTACCTAAGCATTCTAAATCTAATTATTTTTACTGTTCTTAAAACCAAATTACACCAAATGATTTAAGGATATTTACTTTAAATATTGATCTGCTTTGGCTTATTTCATTTTGTAGCAATATTCTCCAAATATCTTACATGCATTAGAAAAATCTATACCTGAAAAAAAAAAAAAAAAAAAACTATGGCATAATTTTTATAATGGCTCACTTTTTAATTCTAGACTATAACCTTTATAATTTGACTGTAAAACTGACTCTCCTGCCAACAGATATCTAATGCCAAAAATAAAGTGGAGTTTGGGAATGTCCATCCAATTAAACAGACACAAATATGCCTTTAAAAAAAGAAGATGTGCAGGTAGCTGCTATCACATATTTTCAAAAGAGCAAGAAACATTAAAAGGATAAAATAAATTCTAAACTCATAACATTGCCCTTAAAATATTGATATATAAATATTCTGCTTCTACTCTTGGTATGTCCTCATTCTATGGTGACATTTTTAAAGACCAAATATATGCAAAAAATATTTATAATTTTAGTACATAAGGTTATATGTTCTTCTATGGCAATATTTATACTTTATTAACTTTATGTCCATGTTTTAAGTCAAAAAGGAAATTTCATTTGCCTATGACTTAACAAAAAAATTCCAAGTGGTAAAGATAGAAGAAATAATCTTCAAATATATGCACGTGCATGTGTATGCAACTGTGATTCAGAAAAAGTATTATTTTTTTCTGACATCTGGCTTATTTCTATAACTCCACATGGCTGTCTTTCTTCTATGCATTTGTATTTTCACATGGTGATCTCCACCTATATGTGTGTGTGATTCTATCTCTCTTCTCTTAAAAGGAAACTAGAGGCCCAGTGGATGAAATTTGTGCACTGTGGGGGGTGTCCCTCAGCCCAGCCTGAACCCTTTCCAATCTGGGACCCCTCGAGGGATGTCTGACTGCCCGTTTAGGCCCGATCGCAGGACGGGCAGTCAGACATCCCTCTCACAATCCAGGACTGCTGGCTCCCAACCATTCACCTGACTGCCTGCCTGATCAACCCCTAACCACTCCCCTGCCAGCCTGATCGAAGCCGAACAGCTCCCCTGCCGGCCCGATTGCCCCTAACTGCCTTCCCCTGCAAGCCTGGTCCCTCCCAACTGCCAACTCCTGCTGGCCCAGTTTCCCCCAACTGCCCTTCCCTGCCAGCCTGGACACCCCCAACTGCCCTCCACTGCAGGCCTGGTCACCCCCAACTGCCCACCCCTGCTGGCCATCTTGTGGCCACATGGGGGCGGCCATATTGTGTGTTTGGGTGATGGTCAATTTGCATATTGGTTGTGGCTAATTAGCATATCAGGGTTAATTAGCATATCCCTCTCTTATTTATTGTGTTGGAGTGATGGTCAATTTGCATGCTGGTCATGGCTAATTAGCATATCCAGGCAAATTAGCATATCCCTCTCTTATTATATAGGATAGTTATATGAAAGGCCCACTACTCTAGTTTGGCATCATCTTAACTCAATTACATGAGCAAGGTCCCTATTTGCAAATAAGGTCACATTCACAGGTATCAGGAGTTAAGGCTTCAAGATATATTTTATGGGGACACAATTCAACTTACAGTAAGGAGCAGGAAAATAATTCATTTCCATCATCAGTGCATACAGTTCTATGATAGGAAAAGGAAACAACTCCTAAAGGATCACTAACATTGATACCACATTCACACACAGATGCTAGACCACTCACAGGAATGGAAAGGCAGTATAAAACGCCTGATTATGAGACTTTTAAACCCCTTGATTTAAAGGCTCTTGAACAGGGAATGTCGTTGGCCTTTGGTGAGAGTTATTAGAGTGTTTATTCTTTCTTATTTTTTAAATATATTTTATTGATTTTTTACAGAGAGGAAGGGAGAGGGATAGAGAGTTAGAAACATTGATGAGAGAGAAAAACATCGATCAGCTGCCTCCTGTACGCCTCCTGCTGGGGATGTGCCCGCAACCCAGGTACATGCCCTTGACTGGAATTGAACCCGGGATCCTTCAGTCCGCAGGCTGACGCTCTATCCACTGAGCCAAGCTGGTCAGGGCTAGAGTGTTTATTCTTATCTGCACGTGGAGTCCCCATGCTTCCTGCGAACCTTAGGCATTGTGAAGGTGGGCTTCAAGAAGATTACTCAAAGAGCCGTGCAACATATTTAATTAATATCTTAACATCCGAGAAATCAAAATACAAGTGACTGGCTGGCTAGTTACTCCACAGGTGGAGCCAAAGAAGGATTGCTGCTTCATTGAGCAACCTGCTAGGAAAGAGGATGCAGAGGTGCTTTTCATGGAGAAAAGGTGTGCCCTCTGGGAGCCAGGCTTGCTATACAACCATCTTAAATTTTCTCAAGAAGACTCTGGTTGGCAAATAAAACTAAGTAGGTATCAAGGGAATCAATCCTTGGGGCCAGGGAAGAGGTTGTGACACGCTGAAATAGAGATTCATTTATCCTAATCACTTGGGAGTTTAGAGAGCCCAAACCACCATGAAGTTTTCAAAGATTTCATCCAATAATTCACAAGAAAAAAATCAGCTTTAAATATTCAAAGAGCAGTGTGGCAAAGCTAGTTTCTCACAGAGAATGATGGTATTGACACATTATTTTCCATTACCCCCTCCAGCTTAGTCTGTTCAGGCTGCTATAACAAAATAAGACAGACTAGGTAGATAATAATTTAGAAAACCAAACCAAACCAAACAAAAAAACAGAATTTAACTCTTGCAGTTTTGGAAGCTGGGAGATCCAAGACCAAAGAGGCAGTGGCTGCCTCCTAGTGAGGGTCCTCTTTCTAGCTCATGTCTAGGGGGTTTCTAATTGTCCTCAGATAATACAAGGAGATAGGGGAGCTCTGTGGTGTCCCACTTATTAATCCCATTCTTTTTTTTTTAAATATATTTTATTGATTGTTTACAGAGAGGAAGAGGGAGAGAGAGTTAGAAACATCAATGAGAGAGAAACATTGATCAGCTGCCTCCTGCACACTCCCTACTGGGGATGTGCCTGCAACCAAGGTACATGCCCTTGACTGGAATCGAACCCGGGACCCTTCAGTCTGCAGGCTGACACTCTATCCACTGAGCCAAACTGGCTAGGGCCGTGGTTGGCAAACCGTGGCTTGCGAGCCACATGCAGCTCTTTGGCCCCTTGAGTGTGGCTCTTCCACAAAATACCACATGCGGGCACGCACGTATAGTGCGATTGAAACTTCGTGGCCCCTGTGCAGAAGTCAGTATTTTGTGGAAGAGCCACACTGAAGGGGCCAAAGAGCTGCATGTGGCTCACGAGCCGCAATTTGCTGACCACTGGGCTAGGGCATTAATTCCATTCTTGAGGGTTTCACCCTCATAACCTAATAACCTCCAAAGGTTCCACACCCTCTTTTAATATCATCACTTTGGACAATAGGATTTAAATGGATAAATTTTGGGAGACATGAATATTCAGGCCGCAGCACCCTCCCTATCCCTACCTCCAAATCTTGAGTGAGTCACAAACTATAGTGAACAAGGCAGGCTCCCAACTACATTAGGCCTGAGTAGGGGAGAGTGAAAAATAAAGTTCAGAAATTTGATTACTACAATGCAACTGGATTTGGTAATCACTGGTTGGAGATATTGTCACATAAATATGGCCAAAAAATTGAGTGAGATTTTTCTGAGTTCACGTGTAGAGTCCAGGGGAGAGCCAGTGCTGTTAAAATTATTTTTTTATATGATGGGAAATAAAGGTAAAGATACTAAAAGATACCCCTAGAAGTTTTACCTGTTTGTTAGGATGGTTTTAATAGAGTTTATTAATTATATTCTTTAGAACCCAAATAGAAAAGATTCCCCGCTACAATTCTGCGAATAATGAACAGGAAGAATTTCCAGACCCACTAAGTAAAATTGGGGAATCCACCTCTTTTGCAACCTACTTCATACTGACCCCTGTGAAACTGAAGGTTGCTCTTATGGGAGCCAGGATAAAAAGAGTTTTATTTTGGCTTATAACATCCTTAGATTTTAATAATTTTTTGATTAAGTTGTATCTTAGGAATGTTTCTTTTTCAAAAGAATTACCTACATGAGATACCTGTCTCATTGATCTGAGAATACAATATATTAAATGAAAACAGATTATAAGTACACAGACATTTTGCATATCACCACTAACATGAATAATTTATATACAAAGGCAATTTTTTTTAATCAACTCATGGACTGTCTCTTTGAAAATAAAACTTTTACTTATAAACCCATTTCTTACTTGAGATATAACTTCTCTGACTTACCATAATGAACAGAGGTAAAATCTCAAAACCTCAATAAGGCTTATCCTAAATATACTAAGTTGCATGGAAAGGATTTTGACAAATGCTTAGGCACAAAACATGAACAGATAGAGGCATATATTAAAAAATTAAATGTACATTTAAACAATTTTGAAGGAAAGCTTGTCATCCAAAAGTCATCATTTCTCTTTTTATTAAGTGACTATCACATAGATTTAAACTATATAAATCATTTTTTATGGTGGCATAACAATGCCACAATATAAATAATTATATCAAAAATAGTGAAGAAACTCACTTGATTTCATAAATCTAGGAAATGAAGCAATGTAACTATGATCCATATTCATTTCTATTTTAAAGCCCTGAAAGAGGGTTGATTTATTGTTTGCTATTAACTTTTCCATTGATTAGATGCAACCTGACAAAAGACATTAGAATAAAATAAAATTTTATTTTATTTTTGTGAAAATATTTTAGGTAAAAAATATATAGCTGTTCAAAATATCTTAATATATATTTTTTTTCAATAATTGAAAAACTTGATTCACTTGCTAAATAAAAAGAAAACAATCGCAATTATGTACTATGGTTGATGCTATTGTGGCAAGTGCTCCCATCCGCCTAGCTTCTAAACTTTTAACACAATACATATTTCCAAATATCTAGAGAAAATGGAACTCATTTTTAGTACTCTGTAATCCTTACCCTTACTTTTTCTCAATGGCCTTCAGACCTTGATTGGAAAATAGACTGCTGTGGTTTGACAGATCAATAATATATATGGAGATCAGGGCAAAGTTCAAACGATTTCACTGTTGGACAGTGGTTTCTTTATACTCTATGGTTATAATTTTATGAGATTTCTCATGAAAAGTTAATACATGTTTAGAACAAAAAAGGAGACACTTTGGAAAGTGAATATGTGAATTATTTAATTATCTCCATTTTATCTTTTGACCATGGTAGAAATACCAATGTATAAAGAAATACATTTATAAAATTTATTTCAGCAGATATTGAAGGCTATCCTCTTGTGTCACTGACTTCCTGTGGGTTTAAACATTTTATGGAGTGTCTACACGTTATTTTGTGTCCTCCAAGACTACAGTCTATTCAGAGACAGAACTAAACAATGGCCATATATTACAAAAATGATAATAATAATGAATGTACACGTATTCAAAATTACTCTTTGATTATCCCATATTTACATACATCTGAGAAAGAGCTGATATGGGGACATGGCTATGCTACATGTAACTATACATTTGTTAGTCAAAGGATAAATAAATTGGGTTTTAGGCTGAGACTGATTGTGAAAATTTGAGTACATGTGTAAGCTTACCAATAAGAAGTCTAAGCTCCTCTGATATCAACCATAGTGAAGGCACATGAAATGCTAGAAAAATGCCTCTTTATTAATATGTAGTGTGATGAATTGGGCAATGCTGTATAAAACATGTGGTTTCCCACTAAATATAAAACCCAAGGATAGATAGAAACTAGCCTATTAGTATTTTAATTAAGAAATATTACTAAATAAAGAATATACATATATATTATTACAGTGTAATATATTAGTATAGCACATAGTAAATTATTTAAATAGAAAAATGCGGATATTAGTAAAAAAAGAGAAGATGAAACCATAATTAAATCCATGTCCCAGAAAAAACTATTCTAATTATTTTAGCTACTAGAGTTCTGGTGCACAAAAATTTGTGCACTCAGGAGGGTCTCTCAGCCCGGCCTGTGCCCTCTTGCAGTCTGGGACCCCTCTGGGAATGACCACCTGCTGGCTTAGGCCCGCTCCCTGGGGGATTGGGCCTAGCTGGCAGTCAGACATCCCTCTGGCAGCCCAGGAGCCCTCGGGGGATGTCCACTTGCCAGCAGGGAGCAGGCCTAGCTGCAGTCGGACATCTTTAGTGCTGCTGAGGAGGCGGAACCATCAGCCTGGCTTGTGGCTGAGCAGAGCTCCCCCTTTGGGAGCACACTGACCACCAGGGGGCAGCTCCTGCATTGAGCTTCTGCTCCCTGGTGGTCAGTGTGTGTTATAGTGACCAGTGATTCCCAGTCGCTCTGCTGTTAGGGTCAATTTGCATATTATCCATTTATTATATAGGATAGAGGCCTGGTGCATGGGTGGGGGCCGGCTGAAGGGTGTCCCGGATCAGGGTGGGGGTCCTACTGGGGTGCCTGGCCAGCCTGGGTGAGGGACTGCTGGCTGTTTGCAGGCTGGCCAAGGCCCCCAGTGGGGACCCTCACCCCATGAGAATGTGGCCATCCTGGGTGAGTGGCTGATGGCTGTTTGCAGGCTGGCCACAGCCCCCAGCCACTCAAGCTCCCAGTGGAGGCTGGCTGGAAGCAGGTATCTGGGATTTATTTAGATTCTATAATTGAAACTTTATTGCCTTTTGCAGAGGCCACAGCTGGCCAGGGCAGGCGGGAAGCTTGCCTTCCTCCATCGCTGGGGCAACCAAGCCTCCTGATTGCTCCAACTCTGTGGCTGCCAGCCGCCATCTTGGTTGGGTTAATTTGCATGTAGTTGCTCTGATTGGCTGGTGGGCATGGCTTGGGTATAGCGAAGGTATGGTCAATTAGCATCTTTGTCTTTTATTAGTGTAGATATGTTCTTTCAGTTCAGGAAAGGGAAAACCCTGCAAAGATGTGTTGCCTTTATCTGGTGCAGAACTGGGAGTGATGTACATTTATAGGCTGATCATATCTGACCCATTCATATAAGATTAGTAACAATTAAAAATTTTATTTATGAATCAGAATTATGTGATTCTAAAATCAGGTCTATTTTCTCTTTGGTTAATAGTTCTTTCTTCAAAGATTTTTCCAGATGTTCATATTATTTTAAAATAAGTACAGTGAAGAGTAACACAGCTTTGAAACAAGGCATGTAATTCCTGGGAGCACTGTTAGAGTGTTCCATCATTCACTTCCTTTCTACTCAGCTTAATATTTCCAATTCTTTACTAGATGTCTTTAATAGTCTATGGGACAAAACCAAAAAATAAAAGGCCCACAAAAACCTTAAAAAATGGCCTTTCACCTCCCACAACTGGCAAAAAAGGGGGTCTTTTTAAAGTGTATGTGACAGTGATAGATAAAATTAATTAAGTTCCTGACGTTCAGAAAGTTCAGGTCAGTTGTGTGTTACTGTTCTGCTTAAAGATGAATAATGTGTAATAACCTAAATTATCTTGGGCCATCAATAAATAATGATGCTATTTACTTTAAGGCACAGTAACCCTGAGTGGCTTTTGTTATTGGGGCACTCGAGTCTTTAATGATGATGAAACAGATATTAGTGAAATTTCAGACTGTAAATCTTCATGTTATGGCACCTATATTAACATTTTCAAGCTCAAGAATCAATGAATGAATGTCTTTAGTAAAGACAAATGGAAATGTGGAACTCTTATCTACTTAGTCTTTCAACTGGGCAAATTTCTTTATATGATATTTTTGACACAAGGAATTATTTGGCCAAAAAGTAGTATGATGATATTATTTCATCTTTTTCAAAATATATTTCCACCAAGAATATTAAGTAGATAAATGCTTAAGATGGTTGTCTATTTAAATGTGGTTAAAGCAAAATACATGATATATAAACAAAAATTGTTTCCTAATTATAACTCAAAAATAGCTATCTTTTCTTCAACCAAAGTGTGAGCTGTCAAACCTTGCAAAAGTGTTACATTTTAACAATGCAAGGGCAAAGAGATTCAGTCGTAATGACAAACCCGAAGATGCATTTATTTTCTATAATCAGTACAATCATGATGCATATGTTTCAGGTACATGCATGACAGCTGATGAGCAGTTAATTGCAGTAAGAAACTATTTCTCATTTAGAGTTTACATACCATTACACCAAAAATATACAGAGTAAAATTATGTTTATATTCCTATTAAAATTTCAACTAACTTTAATTTTAAAAATCCCTTCTAGTTATCTGTAAATTATTTTCAAAATGAACATAAAAATATAAAAAAACAATCATAAGAGTCCATTAATCTCAGGTGGTAAATGGTAACAAAAATTTCGTTTTGGTATAAAAAGAGTTAATTTAATCAATGGTGAGTATACAACATAACACTTAAAATTCTGATTTTTCAGGCCTAGCCAGTGTGGGCTCAGTGGTTGAGCTTTGAACTATGAGCCAGGAGGTCAGGGTTCGATTCCTGGTCAGGGCACAGGCTCAGGTTGGAGGCTCGATCCCCAGTGTGGGGCGTGCAGGAGGCAGCCAATCAATGATTCTCTCTTATTATTGATATTTCTATCTCTCTCTTCTCCTCCTTTCATCTCTCTGAAATCAATGAAAATATATATTTTTAAAAATTCTGATGTTTCTCTGGAACAGGAGAGAGAAGTGGACAGCTGTTCCTCAATAGGCTTACTTGGGTTCTATAATCAACACTTGATCATAGACCCTTTGCTTCTTTAAATAATCTGTGGATTCTCTAAATAATTTTTTGCAAAATTGCTATTATTTTTTAATCATTTAAGGATGTTTTAATCCCACTGTAAATAAACAGGCCTCCTTGACAAACTGACCGAATTACAGGACTGGGGTGGGAATGTATAAGATGAGGCTGTAATAACTTTGTCCACTGCTTTCCACTGACTTAAGTATTCAAAACCAATAACTGCAATCATTTGCAGCACACTGAATATGTAAAAGTTCATGTGTACCTAATGATATGCAGGAAAAGAGAAAGCAGCAAATGGTGTGTATGTATCTGTTTGCATGTATCAGCCACATGCTCAAGGACGAAAACTGAACTAGCAAGTTTCAACAAGAACATTTCCTTAACTTGATTATGTTTCTAGTTTAATTTGTGTTGACTAATAGGAAATCTCACTTCTGGTTAATGAAGTTTTTGGTTTAGTTCTCTCTCTCTCTTTTTAAATGAGTAGTTTGAATCTTCTTGTTTTCAGTAATTTGTAATTCACTTTTGGTTTTCTTTTCAAATTGCTACAAATGTCACTGGAAAGAGAGTTGTACTTTTCGGCTACATGTTCTGACCGCCCCCATTCTGTAACAGGTACAATTGGAAGAGGGGCAGACTATTTGACTACATTTTATCACTCCTTAATGTTATACTCATTACGTTCTTACTGTGCCTCTGTCATGTTCCATCTTAAATAAGAGGCAGAAATCATTATTTCCATGGTTGTTTTGAATGTACTATAAAGACAACCCTCACACTACAAAATAGTTTCTGTTTTGATTCTGTTTGAAACTGTTGAAGGGGGACTGATGTTTTGCCATCCCTAAGATATCCTGCTTGGGGTACTGACTTTAAGCTGGTTATTATGAAACAAAAGACTCAGAAAGAACCTTTGACCCTGCCCCTTCTTGCCTAAGAGAAATTCAGAGAGAAAAAACTGCCTTGGGAAGAAAACTTTAGCTCCTTCACCCTAGCAAGGAGGATTTCAATGTTCAGGCAGGGAGAAGTCTCGCAAAGCCTGTTGACTTACTTCTGTGTCCTATTGCTTGTGGGTAGACCAGTAAGAACTTTTTTGCCACATGTTCACTCTTTCACCCAGTAAGAACTTTTTTGCCACATGTTCACTCTTTCTCCTCTATCTGTAAATTGCTTACTTTCCCACTGAAATCCCAGACCCCTGCTCACCCTTCTCCTTTGTTCAAAATGGCCTATAAACCTCAACTGCTCAATGTGTCTTTGGGTCTCATAGCTTATGGCACCCCTAAATATACAGCCATGAATTTTGGATATTTTTACCTGTTATGTATGCATGGTAATCTGTCATATGTTACTTTGATTATTCACCCAACTAGAAGAACTTAGAAGGCTGGAGAAAAGTTATTATTATTATTATTTGTTTTTTGTTAATCCTCACCCAAGTATATTTATTTTTCCCATTGATTTTTAGAGAAAATGGATGAGAGGGGAAGAGAAAGAGAAACATAGATATGAGAGAGACACATGGATTGGTTGCTTCCTGCATGTGCCCCAACAGGGGCCAGTGATTGAGCCTTCACCAAGGAACATGCCCTTGACTAGAATTGAACCTATGACCCTTCAGTCCATGGGCCACACTCTAACCACTGAGCAACCAGGATAGGGAAGGAAAGTATTTATCCCTCACACTGTCATGTCAGAATGCTATTTATTTATGCATTGACTTACCATTGTCTTGTGTGTCTTAGTTTGGACCTAACAGCAGGACACAAATACTTTCTCTGGTATATGGATTATTCAGTAAGGAAAGATTAATGTTAGCTTATTATATTAAGAAATATAATAATCTATAATAAAAGCATAATATGCTAATTAGACCAGATGTCCTTCCGGACGACCTTCTAGACAAAGCCAGAGCTGCAAAGGAAGCCTGCATCCCAGGTGTCGGAGGGAAGCTGGTGCTGGCAGCCAGGGGAAGGAAGGCCTACTCTAGCATGAATTTCATCCATTGGGCCTCTAGTTTCTTTATAATCATAAGATTATACTTTATTAATGAAAATTAGGAAGATGACAATATTAATTCTATGATGGTTACTGAATGTTTTCCATGTGCAAGTATCTATGTTAAGGTTTACATACAATATTTAAACTATAGTACCTGCAATCCCATGACTGGGGATATTATGAATTCCATTTCTTTAAGAGCAGAAAATATAGAAAAGTAAATTAATATGCAAAATATTACACAGCTAGTGAGTGACAACCTGGGGTTCTGAAATCTCCTAAAAACTTTCAATGATCAGAAATTAATAGTTTTTATTAGAAAGTATAAGAGAAAGCTGTCTATGTCTGCATGATAATATAGGAAAGGAAAATAAACTGCTGGATAATTAGGAATCCAAATTTACGCTCATTAAAAGAAATGATTGGTAGAGGTTTAACTTTTGTTAATAAATTGAGGCAAAACCCACAAACACTGTTTTGTTTTGTTTCTCAAAATATTATGCATGACTTTATTGATTTGGTGATTTTTATAAGCACTGCAATTTCTTCTTAGGAAAAATGAACTAAGTTTAGTAAACCTTGACTTCTGTTTGCAAACACATTAATCAAAAACAAAGTTGGGGAGAAGACAGGAAAAGGAAGGCCCTGCTAGAAATTGGACCTTAAGAAAACAAAACTATTTGCCATTTTTAAACTTCAGTAAATACATAAAGAAAGGTGAGCAACTACAAGTTTAAACCAGTGTTTTTAAAAATGTGGTCCTCTTCTGAAGTACTTCACGATTTCTGACCTCGGGCCCCGCTGAGTGAAAATCACTGTGCTCTGTACCTAGAAGTACAGATTAATAACAAGCACCTCCGGTGAATTCAATGCATTCATTTGAGAACCAGTGCTTTCAACTTCGAAGGTAAAATTAACCTTCAGCTAGATTGAATTATCATAAAAGTGCAGCAACTGGCAAATGTTTAATAGGCACCTTATTAAAAGAAGCCTTCGGTTTCACACAAAGAGGACATGCAATCCATTAACCCCCATCTGTGTCTGCTCACTTCACATCCAGACTTAAAAATAAAAACACTTAAATAGAAGACCCTTAGGCCAGAAACAGAGCTCGCTTGGAGTTTAAGAGTATTCTAGGGCCCAACATCTATGTCTGTGAATTAGACAGGCATAGCATAAATAGAGATGGAAGATGAAGGGGAAGGAACCATTTTTCCATTTTTCCATTTTTCCTCATCCACAGGCAGCAATAAAAGAGCCATTTTATTTATTTTGAACTTTTAAATTAGCACCATCCAGTGAATATGTATGTTTTGATATCCAATAAAAACAGACCATTTAATTGCTTTGACTTTTGCTTCCTAGAGAGAATGAATTTTTTAATGATAACTTTTGAAAAGCTATACTTTTCTTGATGATCTTTGAATATTTCCCACTAAGTCTATTTCATGCTGTTGCAGGCCAGTGGCCCGCCCTCCCTTTATCATTAATGAGGCTCAGGCGTTCAGTAATGGGAGAATGACCTTGCATAAACCTTAGTTAGTCATCCAATTGACTCTGTTGGATGACTGTAAGTTCATTAATAGAATAACTGATCGCACAACAGATACCAATGGTGGAGCCACTGGTGATGAGGGATGATAAAATCTTTGCATGCTTTACCTTTAGAGTGTGGAGTATAGAGTGGATAGTCATTCAATTTAATGCATCAAAAAGAGCAGCTACTTGGCACTTTAGCTAAGGGTTATATCATACACAACTAAGGAATGTTCACAATTTTAAAGAGTGTGTGGGTTTGCTGCATGATCACGCATCCTACACATGGATGAGTTGACTATACTCTGTAATGAGACTTGCTGTGGTCTATAGCACCTGGTACACGTACTCTACCTTAAGTTATGTTTTATGAAGATAATCAATAGAAATGACTCTGGCTGTAACTAATCTTCCTATGTTTATACTTCGTTGTTTTTTGTTTGTTTGTTTTAAATATAGTTTTAATGATTCCAGCCAGTAAGGGGAAGAGAGAGATAGAAATATCAATGATGAAAGACAATTATTGATGGGCTGCCTCCTAAACACCTCACACTGTGGATCGAGCCCACAACCTGGACACGTGCCCTGACCAGAATCCAACCATGACCTGTTGTTTCACAGGTTGACGCTCACCCACTGAGCCACACAGGCCTGGATATACTTAATTGTTTTAAAGGTATTTTAAAATTTAATATTTGGACAATTGGCTTAATACTTTGGGAACAGATAAACCTCACATTTTATTATAAGACTCTTCATTGTAATGGTATTATTTTATAGAATATCTGACAATGTCATTTTTTTCTTGGTGACCTCGCACAATGTAAGTGTGGTGCACTGTAACCAGTTCTAGATATTCTTAAAGGACTTACTCAGACTTCTTCAAACATAACAGCACAGTGCTGCCAGTGATGAGGTCCTGGCCAGACACAAAGCACACATCGCCCAGCAGAACAGATGATTAAAAAGGAAAACTGAAACTGTGAACTATGGATCCTGCATTTCAATGTTCCTTATCTTTGAATATTTAAGCAGAATTTGGGTTGGACTTATAATGTCTTGGTTATTAAAAGCTATTAATATTTTATTTGCCTCTTCTGTTGTTGTTTTTGTTTACTTTCAAATACTTGTAGATATGTCCAATGCTTACAGGAAAAGATAGGCTTAAATTCTTCACTTGATCTTAGCCAAAAGTCCAAGAAGTGATTGGGCTTAAATTCTTAGTTGAAAATTAATAGATTCTGCTCTTTATCTTGGAAAAAAGCACAGAGACTGTGGAGATGGATACAAAATTATGTTAACATTATATTGTCAATATATATTTTTATATTGCATGAGAGGCCCAGTGCATGACATTGTGGGAGGATGGGAAGGTCCCTCAACCCAGCCTGCGCCCTCTCGCAGTCCAAGAGCCCTCGGGGGATGTCTACCTGCTGGCTTAGGCCCGCTCCCCTCTGGGATGGGGCCTAAGCCAGCAGTCAGACATCCCTCTCACAGTCCGGAACCCCTTGCTCCTTACCTCCCGCCTTCCTGAAGCAGAGGCGGGAGAGGTTCCTGCCACTGTGGGAGCACTCTGACCACCAGGGGGCAGCTCCTGCATTGAGCGTCTGCCCCCAGGTGATCAGCACGCATCATAGCAACCAGTCATTCCATCATTTGATCAATTTGCATAATAGGGTTTTATTATATAGGATATGCAACAAATGTCAGAATACCTTTACCCAAAACAAGTATTTAAAACATAGTTAATCTAAAGTAAAAACAAAAACAAACAATGTTTGATATTCTCTTTAGATATCTCAAACAAAATTTTAAAATATAAGAGTCTCACTTGTTTATTATATAGTCCTTCTCTGGTTTTCACAAAATGACTTTCCCTCTCTACTCCTATTAATTTTATGCTACTTCTTTCTTAAATAAAATGTAAGAATTAGCTTTCTTCTTAGTAATCCTCTCTTCTCTTTAGCTAGCACTGGTCAATATAAAATGGAGCCACAGTATTGACATGTAGGTGTTATTATCACAACATAAAATATAAATTTTAATTACTTCATTAAAAATATAAATGAAGTTAGTACTGCACAGTTATTCCACATTGTAAGTTAATGTCATCAATTTTAATCTAATGTTTTTAATCTAATATTTTTAAGGTAGACAATTTAATAAATTGTGTAATGATGGGCAGTTTTGTAGTCTACAACACATCTGCTTTTAAAGATCCTTTTTTTTCCCTGTAACCAAGACAAATCTGTTTCAGTTGATTATTTTATAGCTCCCAATATTTTAGGAGGATTTTATAAAACAGCTGAAAAATATTGCATATTTTTATGGTAATCCAGTCATTTTTCTTAACTCTAGGTAGGATTCTGCAGAAATCTCTTAAAATTAAAATTGTAACATTTTTTGGTATACTGCTGTGCCTGGGGCTGGATTTTATGCAGTTCCTCTCTCACTTCTCTCTTGTGAACCACAACCTAGGTGCCTCTAATCAACTACAAATCAAATCAGAGATTCCCCATGCTATTTCATTATAAAATGACTCTTTTAGTGTCCCAAGAGATACATATCTTATTGGCACTGATGCAAAAACTTAATTGTTTATCATTAATTAAAATGGTGATAACAAGGGGAATTTTGAATTAAAGTTGTAAGTGAGACAGCTCATTTGGGTTTTCTGGCCTGATGATTCAAACCGACTGAATAACATTCATTTTCATGTAATGTGTTATGTTTCTTATCTTGGGACAAAATGGGATAATTTACCCCAAATTTGGTTGTTAATAAGAACATTTTTCCTTATGTGCCTAAACTCCTCATCCTAATTCTCTCCTCACTTTGTTCTGAAACATTGCCTCACATCATAAAACATTTAAGCTTGAGAGTAGGATATATAACAGAGCAAATCATAGCTTCTCAGAAATATAATAATTAAGGTAGTAGAAACATGATTTTGGGAGTGATCTCAGAAATATTCTCCATTTGTTTAATTGAAAATGCTCCTGAAAATTAGACTAATTATATCTGCATCGCAATGTTGTGAAAGTATAATAGTCTGGAACTGTTCATACATCTCTGCTATAATACTACTAATCACATTGAGCTCATACTTGTTCTGCTAGAATTGTCTAAGATTTATAGGTTATCAATAGACAACACTAATTTGATTTTAATGCCTTAGAATCTCATATCTATTATACAGATAAGATTTGACCACATTATGTAACAGTTCAGTTATTAACTACAAACTCTTCAATAGTCGATAGATTATACCGCCCAGTGGATGTATCCTAGTTTGTAGATGTGTTTTACTAATATTGGTCTACTAAACTTACCCAAAGCTATATCCCATTTAGTTTATGTACTCAGAAGTTGGTGATATAGCATGCATCCAAAGCTAACCACCAGAGGTGAAAAGATTAAAAATTCAGGATTTTTTTTTACTCCAGTCACTGAAATCTAATAACTGATTTGCTTTATTTTTTGCCCTTAGTTGGTATAATAGTATAGTTATTGTTCCTTATGTGGGCAGAGCTTTTAGTCATTTCAAAGCAATGCATCTTAACAAATTATGATGAAAAAAGTAATTACAGATACCATTTTTTGTCTTTATGACTTTTAAAAAGAGGTCCAAAAGATTAATCCAAATGATGGAGTTTGGGCAAAAGTCAATCCATTACAAATGTCCTTTCACATATGTTTCTACAACTTTAAGAGAAAAATTCAAAAGGCTTTACTATCTTACATGAGTATCTCAACCAAAAAAAATGATATATGCATCAATAGAGTTGTATGGAGGAAACAAATGTTCTACATAGTTGTACCCATTCTCTACATTAAATTATGTTTAAATATGCTCATTGAATAAATGAAAGGAATTTTTTTTGTTTCTTCTGATTAATATCACAGTCTACATCTTTGAATAATAAAATATATTCATTCCATTTCCCTTATCATAACTATATCTGTGATTGTTGCTCTGATCCTTTGGAAGCTGTAACATGTAATTCAATTCTAGAGCAAAACGTATGCAAATATATTCCTTTGCTTTCTCCCTAACCCATCTAGCCCATGCTTTTCAATCTTGTAGATTTCATCTAGTCATTTATTAAATGCAGCCTTAGATTTATTTAGTGCTTCTCTTTTAATTTAATCGCAACTTTTCCCCTCCACCCACTCAGTTACAATCTTTGCAAATGAATGACTTATCAAAAGACAGAACACAAGAATCCCTTAAGTTATTTCCTTGCCCAGCTTTTTATTAAATAATCTGCATTATAACAATGACAAAGTAAGCTTATTGAGGTCAATGATATTACCTCATCTCTTTTTTTATAATCCCAATTCAGAGATTACTGCTAAAAATTTCATGTTTTTAATACAGGGAACAATTTAAGATTCCCACAGTCATTTTACCAATGTCGGCAACAGTGAACCACATAACCTGGACTGCAATTCCTACGTAGTAGAGAAAGTGTGACTTCTTAATTTGAGGCGGAATTGTTTTCAAAGAAGGACTAGCCACAAAGCCAACTATGTGAAATGCAGGATCTATCTATAACTATCTGTAGAACCTGGAATGAATCATTTAGCCTCATTTCCTGCACTTGCAAAACTGAGACATTAATCTCATAGATAAAGGAAGACCAATGAGTTAATGCATATTAAATAAAAATCCGGCATTAGCATAATGCCATCACAAATTTGCTAGGTTTTTATTTTACATGTATTCTCTTTGTTTCATATTTTTCTTTAAAATAGGATCTTTTAACAACTTATATGTATTTTCTAAAAGAAAACTTCATATCCCCATTATAATGGAAGACAAAGATGTTTTTCATAAATAGCAGAAAACCAAAACATAAACACTCTGAAAACAAAGTGATGCCACACAAGCATACCTCGCTATCTAAACATCATGCTTGCTGAAGACTCTGAGCCCCAGGCTTTATCTTTGTTAAAAGAGAGAGAGATTATAAAGAAATTGTGGTATTAACCAGATATGTTCTCTTTGATGTGATAAGGAGGCCAGAAAAAGAAATAAAAAGAAATAATTTTTCTCTGTATGATTCAATGTCATTTCACATCAAAACCACAGACTACCTAATCATCTCTTGCAGCAACAATTTTATGTTTCCTCTACTATGTTGATATGACTATCCACTGCATTTTTATTTCAGTTATTGTACCTTTCAGCTCTAAACATTTTCTTTTGATTCATCTTTATATATTCTATTTCTTTGCTGAGTTGATCATTTCTATTTCTTTGATGAAACTTTATATATATGTTTTCATTTGTTCCAAGCATGTTTTTAATCATCTCTTAAAGCAATTTTTATTATGGTTACTTTAAAGTATTTATCAGATAATTCTAATACTTCTACCATCTTGCTGCTGGCATTTATTGATTTCTCATTCTCTTCAAATCTTCCTAGTTCTTGGCATATGTTGGACCTTTGTTCAAAACCTAGACATTTGGGCAGTATGTTCTGAGATAGCATGTTTTAGCTGGTATCAAAGCAAAAATTGAACAAGTGTTAAAAATACCAGGAATAGTTTAGAACTATTGCAATTGAGAGAGACTAGACTTCTGTCTATACTCAACTGCAAGGATTGGCATGTCTTTCAGAGCTTCGGATGGGGCTAATGTTAGGCCAGGCGTGCTTGTTAATTCGCTTTACCCACAAAGCTGTGACTGGGAATGGGGATACTTTTTAATTTTCTGTTTTAGTATTCTGAGCACAAAATCATAATTATTTGTTTGCATGGCTGATTTTATAACATAAAAAGTGCTTACCTCAAATTTAGAGCCTTGTTTTTTTGGGCCTAGTACAGTATCTGATATAAGGGAATAACTTGATTGAATAAAATAGCCTTCATATAACTCCACTTTTTAGCACTCTCAAGATTTCTCTTTACTTTGTAGCTAATTGTAGGGCTTTTTACTTCTGGTATCTTGGAGGAATCCATCCACCACTCCCTTCACACCTCATATCAATCCTTTCCTTTGGGGTTTAGCATATTGCTTATATTAACCCAGAAGCCAGTTTATGCAACTTTTCTTTCCCTCTCATTTATGCCTGAAGCCTCATTCTTTGTCTCACCCCAACTCTACAGGAGCTCCTTTCAGTCTTTGCTCTTCAAAAACCTAAAATGTGCTATTACAATCTTTCTGAGCTTCTTCTGATCTAAACCCATGGGCTGGATTCACTGAAGACTAGTTGGCACACATCACTATCCTTGTCCCTATGACAGGATCCTTTTTACCTCCTCCCCCTGTCTCTTTCCCCTCCACTGATGAACACCACTGTGTAGACTGAAAGAAGCAGGTGGGGAAAATGACAAAACACAAAACTCTTCACTGCTCCAGTGGAGCTTTGGGTGAGCACAGGGGATCTCCTCTGTCATTCCTAAAAACACACTGTAATGTTCTCTTTCTCAGTACTGCCAGCATAGAGCTTTGAAAACCTTTTGAAGTGCCTCTGAAACTCATAAGTTCAACCTCCTCTCATCACTCAGTGGTGGAGGCCATCCTGCCAGAACTTGTTCCTACCAGGACAGCTGACACTGTACACAGAACTTTCCTTGTCATGACCAATATGTCAGCCTGAGTTCCCTACACAGGGTGCTTCCAGGCCTTTTAAAATCATTCCCTCAAGCCTGACACCAAAAGAACAAGGTGTCAATACTCCTGAAGGTACTCATCTAGAAGTTGCTTGTCCCGAATTCTAAGTGAACTGTGTGTGTGTGTGTGTGGGGGGGGGGGGGGGGGGGGCGGGGGAGGGGGGGAGTCTCATTGTTTTGTTTTTTTTAAGTATAAAAAAAATCAGGCTATATGTTATTAGTTTAAATGCCATCTACTCTGCAGGTATTACCTATATCTATATAAAATATAGATGATTACTTCATCTCACCTACATTATTACTTAAATGACTCTATCATACCTACACAGCACATATCTTTATTGGTTGGAACAAGTTATACTATCAAAGAGTGAGCAAAGAGAGAGGGGGAAGCTCATAAGTTTGAAATTATTAAATTTAAATTCTTACATATAAGTAGATAAAACTAAGGTAGTGGAAAGATATCTACCACAAAATAATCTCTCTCCCCCCACATCCTATATTATTTTAAGCACTGAAGTTCGGATAGTTGTTAGTCACAGATTCTATTCTCCTCCTTTACTCTCCATCCTAATGAAAGAGGTTCCAAGACCTAGCAAAAGATAGGTTCACAATGATTGTGTAATTGCAAAATCCAAGATCATCTCTGTAATCATCATATTACTTGATCTCCTGAAGTCATTTGCCTCCAAAGAAATTCCAGTTTTATTTAAAAAAAGAAATTTAAAACTAAAAATCAAATTAGTGTGGTAAGTAAATTAAGAGAGTAAAATTTATTTTTTAAATTGCTATATTTAATAAATATATTCCTAATAAAAGAATATCAATATTTGCTTCTGGGAAGTGTAGATAAAGGCAACTGACATTTATTGATCGCCCACTATATGTCTAGAATTATACTGGCAAGAGATAGACTGTCTTTAAAGATAACTTCAAAAAATTCTTTCAATCTCTGCATGTACATACCTCAGTGCTATCAATAGATAGATGCGGTATTTTTCCCTAGAATTTGAGCTAGCCTTTTACCAATAGAAAACAGTGAAGAAGATAGATTTCCACTTGCATCTCCAGGAGTCTCCTGAGGGCTTTACTTGTTTTGGAATCCAACTGCCAAGCAAAGAAGTTCAGATCAAACTAGTGAACAGTGAGAGAATATGTGGAGAGAGATCCAATCAGATACTAGACACTCCATCAACCCTGCTGAAGTACTAGATATGTGATTAAAGCAAACTGAGATGTTTCACCGTCATGTTTGCTCCCAGATAAACACAGTGGTCATAAGCAGCTACGTGACCACAGGCAGCATGAAACTGAGTGGAAGACCCACCCATCACAATCTTGCTCCTTACAGAATTATGGAAAAGAATAAATTATGGTTAAGTAACTAAGTATTTGGTGGCTATTTACTAAGCAATATATGAATGAGACAGAGAATGGTATCTGATAATAAAGTGCTAAATGATAGGAACTTAAAATATATGGCATTGGATTAGAACCAGGTGGTTGGAAGAGGCTGGATGGATAGTAAGGAGACTGTCAGTAGAGGCTAGAGAAGGAGTAAGGTGGCTGCACCAGGAGGATGAAGGAAAGAAACCAGTGCTATGTATTGATGGGGAAAATTGCCAAGTCAACATAAAATAGAGAAAATATATCTGACTAAGAGATATCTAGGCAGAATGTCAAAAGTGCCAATTGAATTTAATTACTTATGCAAAATATAAGAAAGGTAATGAGCTAAGGATAGAAATATTCAGTTTTGAAACAGAATTTAGAGGAAATATTTTCATCTGAGGTATTTCTAGGTTGGAAAATAATATTTTTTTGAATTCCCTGTCTCAAAGATAGAAATTACCTCAGGCTAAGATCAGGGGACTGCCAGTAAAAAGATCCAATTGTGTGCTTCTGTAAGACCTCTTTTAAAATCCCTAGAAATACTTAAGAAATATTACCCTGCATTCTCCCAGCATGAAAAATATGTCTAAGACTATTAAGAGCAATGTCCAGTAGAACCATGCTTTCAGCCCAAAGTTGAGATGGGCCTGTCTTGAAGACTTTGCAAGAAAGGCTTTTGTCTAATAAAATGAACTTTGATACATTAACTTAATGCAAAATTATTAGAGGATTTGTACAAGCTTGGACTAAAAGGGACTTAGACATTTCAAAATGAAAAGATGCTACTGGCCACCAGTTGTTTAGTATCAGGAAGCAAAAGCGATAAGTTATTTCTTATGATAAAGGAAGGACGTGTCAGTGCATAAAGACAATATCTCAGGGAAGGAGCCAAAGGCCAGGGTTAGCTATGGAGTAGTGGGTTCTAGTCAAAGAACGTTCCCTGTCTACACAGGAGCAGGGGGCACTGAATGCAAGCTACAGATGGATTTCAGAAACGCCATGGAGTAGAGCTGCACCTATTCTTCTGCCCTTTAAAGGGAATCTCTATTGTCCCGTCTCTGTCTCATGAATAATGAGTGCAGATAAGTAGTCTTTTTAATTATCAATTCTCCAGAGGAATCCAGACTCCTCATGTAAATGCAGTCCTGATGCAGATCATCAGACATTGAACTTCAAGTCTAATGCTATGAGATGAGTTTCAGGGGTTAGAAGTGTTGAACGGGCATGGGTGCATTTTTCACATGAGTTATTATGGTAGATTCTACTGAGAACTGATCCTAGAAATTTGACCCTTTCCTATACATGCTTGCCTTCCTCACATTCTACTTATCTTATGAATGACCTAGTGACCTTTTTGACCAACAAAATACAACAGATATGACATTCTGTCATTTCCATCCCTGGGCATTAAAAGGTGAAGATCTCCGCCTAGTTGGTATTGCTAAGTTGGTTGAGCATCTACCATGCACCACAAGTTCACCAGTTTGATTACCAATTGGGGCAAATGCCTAGTTTGAGGACTTGATCCCCAGTAGGGGGCATGGAGGATGGGGCCAATCAAAGATTCTCTCACATAAATATTTCACTCACTCTCTCTTTATTTCTCTCTCTCTCAAATCAGTAAGACATTTTTAAAGTAAAAAAACAAAACAAAAAAACCTTAAAGAACTGGTAAGGATCTTCTATTTTTGTCCTATGGATAGTGTAAAAAATGTTAACACTCTCCTTCTTCCAAGACCACAAAGATATAGAGGTTCTTCATGCTCCTACTAATCCCAACAGCCCCTTCTGTTGTTCTGGACAGGTGAGGGAGGCTATTTTGTATCCTACAATCCAAGTCAGCATGCCCCAGTCAACACTACATGGAGTAGAGATGACCCATGTTTACTGAGCCCTGCCCAGATTGTGTAATCATGAGCAATAAACTATTATTATTCTTTTAAGTCATTAAGTTTTGTGGGGCTTTGTTATATAGTGGTAGATAACTGTTATAGACATTTCATATATAGTCTCTCTTTCCATTCTCAACAATATCTTCCAGTAGAATCTTTAAGACATAAAAGCCCTTAATTCTACTTACTGCTGTCAAATGGAAATACTCATATAGTCAGATGACTGAACCAATGTGAAGAGATTGTACTTCAACTGTCTAAATTATCACCTCATACTCCACTTGGCTATGGATGTCTATACATTCACTGTGTCATTTGACCTTTAAGCTCCTGGACAGACACCTATTTGTCTAGTTAATTTCAAGGCAGTCTACATGGAATCAAGAGAATTAACTATGTGACCTTTGGAGTTCCCTTCCAGCTGTATGATTCTATGATTAATGCAGGCTCACCTGCTTTCTTGGCAGTATCTAAGGGTGTTAATTCAACATATGAAAAATCTGGACTTCAGTGCTCTTTTATAACTATACTTGGAAAAATTAGGAGGCTTACACCTTCAAGAATAAAGAAACAGAGATAAATAGCAAAGGCATGGCAAGTTAAAATGTACTAATAGGAAATGTGTGCACTGTGAATGGAATTTAAAGTTTTTATAATTGTGTTTAGACCATTCACTGTATTGTATTTAAAACAATTTGAATTCATGAATGTGTTTTTAAGGTATGAGGTTTAGTGGAGTTATCTTAAAGGTATATGGCCTTTTTTTGCAGAATTTAACAAACTGTTTACAAGTCTAAGTTACTGGGCAATATTAGTTGGAGAGAAAGCAACCAAAATCTATCCCTGTCTAGACTAAATGTTTTTGCCCCCCAAATTCACATGTTAAAACCAAATCCCCAATGTAAGGATATTTGAAGGTAGAGCCTTTGGAAGGTTATTGGGTAATGAGGGTGGGACCCTCAAGAATGAGTTTAATGCCCTTAAAAAGGCAATCCAGAGACCTCCCTCTCTATTCTGTTATGTGAGGACACTAGGCATGGGTCTTTACCAGACACTCAATCTACTGTTGCCTTGATCATGAACTTCCTAGCCTGCAGAACTGTGAATAACAAGTTTCTGTTGCCTATAAGCCACCCAGTCTATCATATTTTTGTTATAGAAGGATGAACTAAGATAATCCCTTTGATTTCTTTGACTCACTTAAATATTTATATAATTCCCCTTAGATCTCTAATTCTCAATGTCCAGATGTTCTGTCTCTGACTTTAAAATTCTACAGATCTTCCAGTCATGTTTGACTTTATTCTACACACACGTAATTCATTTTCAGACAGAAGAGGATCATGTGAGAAGTAGTTTATTATAGTGAACACGAGTATGCATCTACAGACAGACTTCCCATGTTCAAATTTTGGCTCTGACAAGTTTTATCTGGGTCAAGTCACTTAGCCTTGCCCATTAAGTGGGGAATAATACCAGTTATTCTGAAGAGATATCATTAAGATTAAACTTGTTAATATATGTGAAGTGTGTAGAACAGTAATAAATGCTATATAAACATTTACTATTGCCCGGCTACACCATGCACTGTCCATAATAATTACTTGGCAGGTGTTTGAAGGCTTTTCGGCTGGGTTCATTTGGAGATCTGGGGCAGAATAGGATGAATACGCTGTCAGAATTAATTTGACTTCTGTGAAAATTACATGTCACCATTTCTTAAAAAATTATTTTGATCAATCACAGCTAATAAATATTAATTTAATCCAGATAGCAGGTAGCTTATTCTCAGAATGTTTTACTCTCTCAATCCTTCTTTCCTTACCTTGCTAACATTCAAGCTCACAGCATTTTTTACAGCTGCCCTTTGTAGTTCTATAAAGTCAGGGGTTACTTACAGTTAGATTTTCTAAAGTGTATTGATATTAATTTAACTCCTATCATTAGTATTCCAAGCTCTTAAAATTTTGATCATGCAATGCTATAAAAATTATGTGTATTTCTCCCTGAACACACCTAATGATGAATTGAAAAGTCATATAGGTGTTATGAATTGTCAATGAATGAAAGATCTAGAATCCTGTGTGCCTACAGCTGCTTTGAAGCAGTAGTACAGAGGAGGCCTCATAATGGCATGATTTCTTTAACTACTCATTCAGTCAATCCCTTATCTAATGAATATGCATGATGTATTTTCCAGGGGATGGGTGATAGACTGTTCTCTGGAAGCAAAATAGAGAACCAGGAAAACACATTTTCTGTTTCATAAAACATATTTATAGGAGAAGACGGATAATAAGAAAATATATAAATATGATAATTTAAAATAATGAGAAGACCTGGGAAGATATATGACAATGTAATGTGACAGAGGATAACTGGAAGTGGAGAGGTGGCCAGTATGATCCTTGAGCAGCTCATACTTCACATGAAATGTAAATAATGAAAATAAATCAGACCTACTAGGTTGTTCAGGGAGAACACTTTAGAGGTGGGTGGAGGGTGAGGATTGGGTAGGGAACAAGTGCAAAGGCCCCAAGGTAGATGTGAACATATAAGGTTGGAAGAATTGAGGAAAGGTCTCCTGGTTCAACCCTAATGATTGAGGGAAGTGGAATGGGACATAATATGGGGCCTCAGCATGGCTTCATCATATAGGATCATTTATTATGGATTTTATTTTAAGTGCAATGAGAATTTATTGAAAAATTTTAAATAGGTTTATAGTATCTTACATTTGAAAAAATATTTCAGTTTTTAAAATAATTAAATTTTGTGGCTCTATTAAAATTACAAAATTTTCTAAATTACATATAACAATGTTGGCAAATTTTCTGACCCCAAAAGAGGGACTCATTAAATTTGTAGATTCTACCTCTTTCCTCTAGGATTTCCAAATTTGGCTATGTAAACCTTAGTACTAGGTGATATTTTCATTAATCAAACTATGGTTAGTTGCTTATTTGCTTCTGTTATTGTTCAACTAGAGGCCTGATGCATGAAATTCATGCAAGAGTAGGCCTTCCTTCCCCCAGCTGCCGGCACCAGCTTCTCTCTGGCACCCGGGACCCAGGCTTCCCTCAGGCCACCCCACTGGCAGGCACCCGGGACCTGAACTTCCCTCGCAGCCCAGGCTTTATCTGGAAGGTCATCTGGAAGGACATTTGGTCTAATTAGCATATTATGCTTTTATTATTATAGATGACAGATGCTTCATTTACTAATTTGCCAGAAATATATGGCAATATAAAGTAATGTATTCCTACACAATATTATGATTTTCAAAGTTTATCCCAGTTTGTACATTATTATAGACACAGCATCAAATCAGAATCAGTGGAAGAAAAACAGATCATAGAAAATTGTGCAATTTATTACAAATAAATAAATACTATGTGTATAAATATTATTACATCATGGAAATATTCAAGAAGAGCCTTGAGGAGACACACATGTTTTTGTAGCTCAGAATGGCAAGGTGATATTTCTGTTTGGCAGCTAGAGGTGGGTGAAATTAAAGGGAACTCTGAAGAAAGAGGGAAGTAAACAGTGCCACAAATGATCCAAGAGCACAACAGTTAAGGAAGTTTAGCTACAATGTCAGAGTATCATTGAAAAAAACCCGTGGAATTAGTAATCTAACTTTTGTTTGTTTTAAATCAAGTTTTGATACTAGTTATATAAAATATTTTTTATCTCTTTTAAAAAATATTTTATTAATTTCAGAGAGGGAGACAGAGATAGAAATATCAATGTTGAGAGAGAATCACTGATCGGCTACCTCCTGCATGCCCCACACTGGGGATTGAGCCCACAACCTGGACATGTGCTCTGACCGGAATTGAACCTCCTGGTGGATGCTCAACCACTAAGCCACAGTGACCGGGCTATTTTATCTCTTTGACTTTAATATTTCTTATTACAACAATCATTTCCCATGCCAAATACCTGGTTAAATTATTTTTTTAATTCTATAACTTATCATAGAGTAAGGATGCCCCTTTCCAACTAATTCTTCAAACAGCAGTCAAGTCTGAGTGAGCTTTTCAAAATGCAAAAGTTATCAGTACATCTTACACTTAAAATATTATCACTCTCCTTTTCACTTAAAATAAGGGAAGAGGGCTCAGCTTGGTATGGTCCTACCTACTTTTCCAGTCACATATTGATCCTCTCCTAGATTTCTCTATTTCAGACAAGATGGCTTTCAATCACTAATATTCACATCATACTTCCCTTCACGTCTGTGCCTAGAATATCTTTTTTTCTCTCCTTTCTTCTTCTCTTAATTCCTATGTGTCATTTAGTTCCTTGCTCATCTTTACATCAAAATCCTCTTTTATCAGCTCTAGTAAGTGTCATGTCATTTTCATTTCACAGAACTATCACAGTTGCAAGTTTTCAATTACTTTTATGGAACTAACGTGTACTTTTTCTATGAGATGGTGCTTCCCTTGAGCTAAGAGCTATGTCTGTGTTTGCTCTCAATGGTATTACAGCACGTTAGTTGCACCTAAAAAGTGTTTATTAAATGGATGAATGAGCGGATCAAATAATGAGTAGAGTAATTAATGATGGCAGTGAAAATGGAAAGAATGGATATAGAGTATACTCATTACACAACCCAGGCATGTGCCCTGACCTGGAATTGAACCATCACCTTCTCCCTGATATATATTGATCCTCCACAATTGTCTGGTAACAACAATGGTTTTCTTTAGCTTCCTTCCAATCAACACACAGGCATGAATAAGAACTTGGAACTGTTTTCAGAAATAATATCACCATCATTATTATAATCATTATCATCATTGTGACCATTGCCATCATCATCATCATCATCATCATCATTAGAATCACAAACTTACCTTTTCAGTACTTTAGCAGAATGGATATTAAAAGCATATCTACATTTTTCATGACTACAGAGGATTAATGATCAGAGGAAGTAGAATAAAGTGTAAATCTGTAGAATTAATTCAGGGCTTGAGGTATAATGTGAAAATTTAGCTTTCAAAGGAAGCTGTAACATTTGCATTTTTGAATTTATACCTAGTTTGATACCCTCTGGGGCAAGACAAGGTTCAGATGCTGTCAATGCAAACTGTATCCCTTATGTAATTCATATACTTGACTGAATGTAGGTATTTTTCTCAAAGGTCTTTCTCATACAGGGCAATCACTTTTTAGTAGTCATTCTTCATCTGCAACATACAGCCCTCTTTGCCTTAGAATTTAACAAAAATATCAATGCTTAATGTTATGTTTTTCAATCTGAACTTGTATCCTATGTATATGAAATATTATCTGTTCATAGAACACTTCTATCTAAATTGAATATAAATGCACACTAAACTTATGATGGACTAGAGGCCTGGTGCATGAAAATTTGTGCTCTCAGGGTGGAGGGGTCTCTTAGCCCAGCCTGCATGCTCTCACAATCTGGGATCCCTCGGGTAGGGTCCAGTCCCATCGCAGCATGGATCTGGTTCCCCAGGTCTGTGAACTGAGGGGGAGGGACCAAGAGGCCAGTCCGATGGCAGCATGGCTCCAGTACCCCAGAGCCTGTGGGCAGAGGGAGGGACCAAGATTCACAGATTGCAGCATGGCTCTGGTTCCCCAGAGCCTATGGGCAGGGGGAGGGACTAAGAGGCCAGTTTGATTGCAACATGGCTCTGGTTCCCCAGAGCCTGTGGGCAGGGGAGGGACCAAGAGGTCAGTTTGATGCAGCATGGCTCTCATTCCCCGAAGCCTGTGGGTGGGGGGAGGGATCCAGAGGCCAGTCCGATGGCAGCATCCCTCCATTCCCAGAGCTCCCTCCCGCTGCCACACCGTGAGTGGCCAAGGACCACAGCTCCTTCCTGCCACCACAGGACCCAGGACTGACTTCCACTGTGCTGGCCAGGGCCCTAGCCTGGTGTTCGGTCGTCTGTCCAGGCACTTAGGTCATGATGGACCCTGGATCTTTATATATTAGGATTATTACAGACACTTTTATTTTTTTGCAGAAAACATAATTAGGATTTCTATTTTGGAAAAAAAGAAACTTCTATTCAAAATGCTGCCTAAGATAGACACACTTGTATTATAGAATGCATTATGCTATTTTTTTTGTATAATATTAAATTGTAGTAAGTTAAGCAGAGTCTCATGCATGCATTTTCACAGAATGTAATTGTAGATCAAAATATTTGTTGGATGAATAAATAAATACACTCTGTAAGCAATTATATATTTCTGCAGTTTTTGTTAGTAATTAAGATAATTTTTTTCCCCCTAAAAAACAGTTTAGTGGGACCTGGAGAGTATCATGCTAAGGGAAATAAGTCAGTCAGAGAAAGACAAGTATCACATGATCTCACTCAGATGTGGAATCTAATCAACAAAATAAACTGATGAGCAGCCGAAACCGATTTGGCTCAGTGGATAGAGCGTCGGCCTGCGGACTGAGAGGTCCCAGGTTCGATTCCGGTCAAGGGCATGTACCTGGGTTGCGGGCATATCCCCAGTAGGAGATGTGCAGGAGGCAGCTGATCGATGATTCTCTCTCATCGATGTTTCTAACTCTCTATCTCTCTCTCTTCCTCTCTGTAAAAAATCAATAAAATATATTAAAAAAAAAAATAAACTGATGAGCAAAATAGATCCAGAGGCAGAGAAGCATGAACAGACTGTCAAATCTCAGAAGGAAGGTTGGGGGTAGATGGGGGGTGAGGGTGGGGAGAGATTAACCATATATGCATAACACTTTCAACACTTAGATACAGACAATGGTGCGGTGAAGGCTTGGTGAGGTCTAGGGTAGGGTGGAGGGGGTCCTCTGGGGGAAAAGGAGACAAATGTAATACTTTCAACAAAAAAGATAAATTTTTTTAAAAAATTGGTTTTAAGGCATATTCACAAAAAAACAAAACTTGTTCCATCTTCTAAAACTTGGCACATTTTAATTATTATTATTATTTTTTTTTTTTGCAAAGAAAAAGAGGGTTATGTGAAAAATACGTCCTTACTAACTTCCTAAATATGATCTCTCCCAGTATTCAGTCGTTTCAATCCAATACTCAAAAGATAAATGGAAGTTTTTTAATTTGACATCTAACTTTTAATTAAATAACCAATAAAGTAAATCAACCATCTCTAATTTTTATTTTATATCAATATTAATTTTCTTAAAATTAAACAATTTAATAATAAATGAACATGTAAATATGAAGCCAGATATACTCTTTTGATTTATGGACAGTTCTTTTGGCTGGAACTCATGAGGAAATAAACTTTTTACTTGTGAAAATCATTGAATTTGAAACAATTGGAATTTTATTAAGTACACATTATAACTGAATGCTCATTTCCTAAGAGAACAACCCATTTGGCCTACTTTTAAATTTTTACTGTTATCTATCTTGTTTATTCACTTATATATGGGAGTCTCTGAGAAATTTAAGACCAACTGAGTAGTTTAAAAATACGGAGGGTGTACATTTTGGAATCTAATAAAACTCCACTCAGAATTTTTAAGAACTCATTTTGATCACCAAAAATTTTACATTTTAATTCCTATCTCCTCATTATTTTCTTTATGCTGTCCATATATTTTTCCCTTTTGTATATGACTAGCTATAAAGATGAAACACTGAAAATCCATCATCTCAAGATACCTTATGAGACTTTTACCTAATTTTTTGAAGTATAACTTACAAGGACACTTGTAAAATACTAATAATTTAATTTTTAACCAGTGACTTTTCAAGTGAAAATTAAAACCTGAACTTGGCTTTTGCTAGAAATAGCAAATGATCTAGATCAATACCTGCTCTTTAAAAATTAGATTACAATCTATTTTTTTATTTCTTTTTACTTATCTATGTTGCTTAGCTGTGTGAATCTTGATGGATAAATGCAGTTGATCATCAATGCCAAGTAGTTTCCTAAAAATAAACCAGTATCTGGTTGTAGTGTCCATTTACAATTTTGTTTGTTTGTTTGTGAATCCTCACCCAAGGATATTTTTCCCCTTGAATTTTAGAAAGAGTGGAAGGGATGGAGGGAGAGGGCAAGAGAGATGGAGAGGGAGACAGGAGAGAGAGAGAGAGAGAGAGAGAGAGAGAGAGAGAGAGAGAGAGAGAGAGAGAGAGAGAGAGAGAGAGAAACTGAGGAACACCCGCCAGAACTACAATTTATTTTGATCACTCAGAAATTGAAGCCCAGTCCAGTATTGTGGAAATCCCGGCCATGTGAAACAAACCCTTCCTCTCACTGTAAAAGCCATAAGCCAGATGTCTGACCAACTCCTCTTGTACCTAGAACGGGAGCCAAAGACATGGACTTAATTAACCAATCAGCTGTAGCCAACCCACACCTGGAATTGTAAGCCTGAGACAAAGATGAACATGGGAAATGTGGATGCCATTCTGGTCATGACAGAAGCAGTAATAACTATATTGAGTTTTCAGAGGCAGTTATGTATGATAATATTGAGAATTGTCTCATGACATTAAATAGAAAATTTAGAAAAACAAGCAAGTAAACAAAAACTGGGATACGAATTAGCATTAAATATTGTTTAAGAATAAAAATAGATTTACAGTTTTGTTCAGAATATTTTTTGCTATTTCATTGTAAATTTTGGCTCTGAGTTGTTAACAATAAATATATCTGACTCTCTATGTCATTTATTGCATCTATTTATAAATGCCATGTAAATTTTACTAATTTCTGCATGCAAAATAACTGTTTCTTAACAACCAAATTGATTGATAAACAGGAAGTATTTTTTAGACATTATATGACTTAAAGTAGGAGGGTTTAAGTCATGTAGAGGCATTTTTATGTGTTTTCCAGTTACATTTTTGAATAGTAGTTTGAAATTTTACAATGATGTATAGTACATGATGATATTTTTCATCGATGAGAACTATAATATGCCCCAATTTAGAAAATTTGGCACAGAAAGTCTGATTTTATTTGATAGAGTAACAAAAATTAAATGTGTTTCCTACAAATTATCAACAGCTTATGTGAAAATGTGATACTCAATAAAATAGCTGTAAAAGCCACAAACAACAGCTTCTAAAAGAAAACTAGCACTGAATATGCAGACTTTTACAGAGAAATTCTATAAACATTTTTTAATAATACAAATAACAACCTAAACAAATAGCTATGTTATGTTTATAATTGAGAGTTTTCAATATTATAGAGTAAATTTCCCCATGTCTGTCTACACTTGGGCTTAGCCAAACGACTGAGAAGCAATGTCTCTAAATACAGTGTATTCCAATCAATTTCCAACCGTATTTTTTTCACCTTGACAATCTGACTCTAAAATGTTATGGGAACATGCAGGATTAAAGCAATGAAAAAATGATTTTGTAATAAGATCTATACAATTGCTTTATCATATTTAATTTAAAAAATAATTTAAAATCTACAGTATTTAAGCCAACCAAACACAAAAGAATAATCTGGGGGATTGTATGCCAAAATAAATAATAAACATACTTAAAGCATTTATAAATACCTATATTGGCCCCTGGATCCACACTGATCATATTTTGGTCCTCAGCTTCCTCCTATCCTTGTATAAGGCACATACGTACACACTAAAATTAGAGAAACTTGAGTGACAACAATGTAAAGGAATACTAATGCCAGTGAGGAAGAAAGCTTGAGAAAGAATGGGCCAATTCACAAGTTCCAAGCCCGAATTTAACAACACCTTCACATTTTATTTCTTAAGAAAATAAAAAGGCAACCATCGCATTGTGTCAAAATTGAGTAGGTTGGTAATGGGGTTCTATGTTAAGCTCTGTAATTGCATCTATTTTAAAAAACAGTCAAGAGAAAATATATTTGAGTCCACAGAACGTTGAAAATCATAATGAACGGCATATGGAGTGAATATTCTCATTAAGCGTGGCAGTCTCGCATCACAGGAGTCCTGTTGGTCAGCAAAGACTATCTCCTCCACCTACACTGAGAAATCTGCACTCACTCTCCTTTTCCCAGTTCCCCCGACAGCTGGGCACAATCACGGGGCCTATTTTAGACACAGCGCATAAGGGGCTAGTTACCTTCCTCTTCTTTGTTGTCAGGACAGCAATTATAGTCACACAGTCACATTCTTGAAGGAGCAGGGACAGAGCCGAGGGAAACTTTCTCAGGCTGCTGCATTGGCCTCTCTTTCCCCTTCAGACTCGACTAGTCCTAGGCTGTGCTTTTGGGATTTACCGCCAGAAGCTTTGCCTTGAGCAAATGCATCAAGCCCTTTTCACATTTTAAAAACAACCCAATTCCTATTTAACTTTTCTTTTCTTGTTTTGGAATTCAGAGTCAACTTTTTCAGGGGAAGGGATGGAGAGGACACAGAGTTCATGCCAAAGTCAATTTAAAAGCTTCAGGGTAGGCATGTAAGACATGGATAGGGCTGAAATGCAGAAGGAGAAACATGCAAAACCCAATACAGTGAAAGACAACGTAGGTGTGTAGGTATGTTTTTTGGGGGCTCATGCTCATCTATTTATGGGAGAGTGCAGCATACTGAGAAAATCTGGGATTTGGGGAAAATATAGCTTTGAATCTTAGTTAACCATTTCTAAAGGCAAAAGGCTTTCACACACACTTTACACACCTATGGAAGACATGAGGACAATAGTTCTCATTCATGGGTAACAATTACAAATTGGCATCTACATAGAATTCACACAGATATTTCCATACGTATTTTTATTTTCTGCATGTACTACAGACTATCCCAATGTGCAGTGTGTGTGTGTGTGTGTGTGTGTGTGTGTGTGTGTGTGTGTGCTTTCTCTATTGGCTCTCAAGAAGTCAGATTATTATTATTTTTTTATTAGGGCACTGCCTTGATCTGGGTTGCCTTTAAAATAAACAGCTATGAATACTTGCAAAAGTGATAGAAATGTATTGCTTCATGTCAGATAGATTCAGTAAAATAGTTCACTCAATTAAGGTAGTTCTCCTTATAATAGGTTTCTACAGTGATTGAAAACATGAACACATTATTTTCTGTTGTAATATCTCTTTTATGTTTTATTATCTTTTTAAAACTCCCATATATTATTAAGAGAGAAAATAAGCGATGCAAAATCTGCTACCTCTATGGTCTTGAGTATGATACTAAATTTATTTGAATATCAATTTTGTCAACTGTAAAATAAAGGGATTAGATGAAAGGAACTCATATGTTCCTTCCAGCATTAAGATTCTGGTCCTATAAATGCAGATTGATTTCTTTTTTGCTAGGATGGTACTGAAATAAACATTTCTATAGTAGAAACCTAATAAAATTTCTCATTTCTGAGCTTTGAGAGGGGCTTTCAAGATGAACTGAAAACTCATAAATTAAGGAGATAATATTTATGACGGAATGATTTTACATCCAAAATTGATATTTTGTAACTTCCCCTCTGCAAATATTATCTTTTCTAATAAATATGCTTTGGAAATATTTTGTGAATATAATTTTAAAAGACATATGGAGAGAATAACTATTAGACATTTCTATTCTAAACTCAGAATACATGTTATTTCAGGTCTCTGAATGCCCTTATGAGTTGAATACTATATATATCCTAATGTATAGATTAAATAAATAATGATATTGAGGCAAACAGTCTCACAGACAGAAACTGATAGAAGATTCAAAACCAGGCAGGCTGGCCCTAGAGGTTGTGCTATTAATCATTACACTGTATTTTCCCATGAATAAAGAAATGGAGAAGGCCCTAGCTGGTTTAGCTCAGTGGATAGAGCATCAGTCTGGGGACTAAAGGGTCCTGGGTTCTATTCCAGTCAAGGGCACATGCCCGGGTTGTGGGCTTGATCCCCAGTAGGGGGGTGTGCAGGAGGCAGCAAATCAATGATTCTCTCTCATCATTGATGTTTCTATCTCTCCCTCTCCCTTCCTCTCTGAAATCAATAAAAATGTATTTTAATAAAAGGAATGAAGAAGGAGAGGAGTGGAAGAAAAGAAGTAGGAGAAGAAGGAAGGGGAGGAAGAGGAAGAGAAGGAGAAGAAGGGAGGACAACAGGGAGTGGAGATGAAAGGAGGGAGAAGGTAAAGAAGAAGAAACTCAATGAATGCATACATACACAAAAAATATCCTTTTGATAATGTGTGTTTTTTTTCTTGAAAAGACTTTGAAAGACAAATATTAGAAGTAGTTAACATAAAGAATCACCCATCTGGTGTGGCTCAGTGGTTGAGCATCTACCTATGAAGCAGGAGGCCATCAGTTGGATTCCTGCCAGGGCGCATGCCTAGATTGTGGGCTTGATCCCCAGTAGGGGGGAGGGCAGGAGACAGCTGATCAATGTTTCTCTTTTATCAATATTTCTCTCTCTATTCCTCTTCCTTCCTCTCTCTAAAAAAATCAATAAGAATGTTTTTTTGTTTGTTTGTTTTATAAATAGCATATTCAGTATGGCCAAAGTTAAAGAGAAGCTTTCTTCAAAAGAGGCAATAACCATAAGTATTGGTGGGATTTTTCTCCCAAAAGTACTTAAATGTATAATGTTTGGAATGATATAAAATTCTTTCCCTAAGAATCATACCAGATAATTCAATTGGCACCAAATGATCAGCAATTAAAGGGATGCTAACTATAGAATATCATACCACTGTTTCTCAAACATATTTATATTTTAAAACAATGATATTCACGTACACACACATACACACATGTGCACACATGCATATATAATTATATCTCCAAATTTAAAATATTGTTGACAAACCACAGGTAAAATGATGTTTCTGTTTTACCACTTTCTTTGAGAAAACTGGTAACTTCCTAAAGAAAGGGAAATTCTATAGTAAAGCAATCAAACATAGAATAAAACAAAGAAATTTCAAGTTGCCAACATTAAGATTTTAAAGATGGAACCAAGAGGGGATTCAGTGGGAGTTGGGTAAATAAAATTTTGATATGCCGTACTTCCAAGAATGGAAACGCATTGGATAAGTTCTACCTTTTGCTGTTGCTTCTTATTTATCACTAGTGGCCTGGCGCATGAAAATTCATGCAATGGGGTGGGGGGGCCCCTCAACCCGGCCTACCCCCTTTCGCAGTCCAGAAGCCCTCAGGGGTGGGAGGCAACCCGGGTTTCAGGGGAAGGCAATGCCCCATCACACCTCTGCTGCCACTGCCGGCAGCACAAGCCTTGGCTGGCCCTGGTTACCTGAGCCTTGGGAAGCCCTGGGCAGCTGGACAGTCGATAGCCCAGGCTTGCCTGTGCCTTGGGTCGGCACTGGGGGACTGGACAGCTGCCATCCAAGGCTTGCCTGTACCTTGGGATGGCCCTGGGCAGCTGGGGGCTGAGGGGACTGGGGGACTCTGGAGGCAGGCAAGCAGCAAGTCCTGGCCCTCCTTACGGCGGGCCCAGCCTTGGCACACGCCTGCTGCCCCGGTGGGGCTGAGGGGACTGGGCACCACTATCTTGTGGCTATGGGTGCTGCCATTTTTGAAGGCATGGCAATCAATTAGCATATTCACTCCTTTTTGGCTGTGAGAACTACCATCTTTGTGATGGTGTGAGGGTCAATTAGCATATTCCCTCTTTATTAGATAGGATTGCAGTTTACAAATCCCCGGTGGTATCAAAGCTACTCTCCCTCCCATACACACAGTAGAAAAAAACAGAATGGCCAGTTTACAAATACACCTTTACATGCTATGATGTGGGCTCCTCCCAGAAGTCTTCCCACAGTGTTGAAAAGTGCATACAATTTTCTAAAGAACTTGCACTTTGTTTCACCCCACGTATTGAAAAATACAAGAGCTATTTGGAGAAGGTTTGCGAGTATCTGAGCTCTACAGATGTTTTCTTTTCTGAGGCTTATTTTAAATTCAGGTCAGAAAAGCTAGTCTAATATTGGAATTGAAAAGAGCAATAGTGTTTTGACATTTTAGATCTTGACATAAACCTTGCCTCATTCACAGTATGAGATGTCATGAAACTCAACTCAGCATCACATACAATCAAATGGGTTAAAAGAGTTCAAATAGCAAACATCCAGGTGACTCTGGTGTCCAGCATGCAGTAATGCTATGAGTTTGGGACAGAATAACATCATCATGCCAATACCCATGCAATATTTATTGTGTACTTGCTGTGTGCCAGTGACTCTGTCAAGGACACAAAAATTAATAAAACATGTTTCTTATGCTTGAGAAGAGAATGAGCAGACAACTAGCATTTATTAGCAAATCAGGCCCTCACCTGTGCCGCAACCCTCCCGGCGGGGTTCAGGATCTGAAGGAGGGACCGATGCACAAATGAAAAAGCTATACAAGAAATATGAATTTAGAAGGCAAGGGGGGGGGGGCAGGTTGAGACCTTCTTTCTCAAAGAGGCACATGGAAACCTGGCCTTATCTGCTTTTTATTCAGTTTTAGATACACATCTTGCCCTCAGTAAAGCACAGCAAACAGGTAGCAGGCAGACAGTCTCTAAGGTCAATAAAGATCAGTAAAGATCAGTAAGGTCCAGTAAACATTTACTTTGAGGCTATTAGGTCAGGAAATTGCTTCGAGCCACCACTATCTCAACACAAACAATGGTGCTTAGCATCAGCCCTGCTAATGCCCAAGGTCCATCGGCCTTCCGCGTTCCTTGGTGCACTGACAGTGTCAGTAAGTGGTGACTTCCTGCACACCTGGACACTATAAATATAGTTTTTTAATCCTTACATTAGCCACATAAATATGATTCTGTTATCATTTTACAGAGGTAGAGAAAGGATCTACAACCTATTGATTAAATTACATCTGGTACTTAGCCATTGAGTGGTTAGCTTATAAATATTGATTTATATAATTTGGTGCATAGGGATTCATTATTGTAATGCCTTCATGGGTAATTCTACCATTTTCATATAAATTAATGCAATTTTTTTAATCTCCAAAATATTTATTTTAGATGTCTGATTTTATGCAACTAATCTTATTAACTATTCTTTGTTATCTCTTTTTGTGGGTTTGGTATACTCTTTAACTTCTGTTTGTCTTACTTTAATTTTCAAAATGTTTTCTTAAACTAACTGGTTTGTTTTATCTCTGTAATAAGTTTTTTTAAAACTTTCTGTCTTTCTTGAGCTCTGAAGCTCACATTTTCTCGCTAGTCTAGTGGGATCAGCACTGCATGGTGGCTCTCATTGCAAACTATCTCTTTTATCCCTCCAAAACTATTTTATGGAAATATGGCATGTCTATTTGATTTAATTTTATCCCTACCTCCTCTATTTCTTGAAGGCTTTTTGGGTTTGTTTTTCTTTTGCGTGTGTGTTTGTTACAGTATATTTTAAAAAGCGCCCACAACAAGCTTGTGCAGATTTTTTACAATTTTTTCAAAACTAATGAAGAAAATCTTCAATATACATTAATCTGATTTGAGCATGTTGACTTTAGGGATGTGTGAGATAAGCAATAAGAGGTATGCACAAGCCCATGAGTACTTATAGAAAAAAAATATTTTTGTACATAAAGAGGAGGCAGGACATAACACTGAGAATATGAGCTTAAGAATGTAAATGAAGAATAAAAATTCACAAGTAAAATACTCGTCATGGAGGAAGAAATAGTCAACAGTGAATGGTCAAAATCTATTTTATCAGGAAATATCCATGTATAAAACACCTAAGATGTTAGAGGTTAGAATGTATAAACCCCAAGCACATAATAAAGGTCACATATATGCTATTGATTAAAATTTAGTGTCTTTTTAATCTCATCATAGTATCTGTCTCTATAGAAGATAAAGGGATTTTTAAAAAAAATGCTACAAACTTCCAATGCAAAGAAACTCAAATACTTAATAGTAACCATGACATTAATTAATTTATTATATTGTTGTCAAAACTCTATTAGGATAAACTTTTTAAGCATACAAATTGGGAAACATTTGAGAATGAAAGTTTTGCTGGTTCAGCAAATATAAAGCAGTCTTTCCTGGGCAAATTGGAATGTATTGTCACCTAATTCCAAGATACTTGGCAAGATATATATCATTAGTAAAACAAGTATCTCAGGTGGTAATAATCTGATTTTACTCTTGATTTAATATTAAACATTGCTTCAAACTATACATCTAGCTCTCGTGTGTGTGTGTGTGTGTGTGTGTGTGTGTGTGTGTGTGTGTGTTAATGAGGCTGTGGAGCCTTATTCATTTATTTATTTTTGTTAATCCTCACCTGAGGATATTTTTCCATCAATTTTTAGAGAAAGTGGAAGGGATGGGGAGAGACAGAAACCTCAATGTGAGAGAGAGATATCAATTGGTGGCCTCCTCTATGTGCCTGACCAGGGCTCAGGATGGAGCCTACCACTAAGGTATGTGCCCTTGCCCAGAATCAAACCTGAGACCCTTGGGTTTGCAGGCTGATGTTCTATTCACTGCTCCAAATGGGCTAGAGCCGGCTCCCTTGTCTGTAATGCAAGTTTCTGTTACTACCTTGTTTCCAAGTAGTTTCTCCTGCCCCAAACAGAATGTATGTGGATATTAGTGGCACTTCTTTCCAATCCATCACACAAGTTTACTTGTCAGTGTAAAGAAGTGATTTGCCATTTTTGGCATACAGTTAATCCTTTTACAGTTTGGGGCATCTAGATCAATTTTTTAATTGCTTTTGGTGATTTGATGCAACTCAGTTGCCAAGCAGGAATATATGAGTCCAGAAACCTTGGAATATATATTCAGAGAATAATGAGTCGAGCACTAAGGCTGGACCAGAGCCCTCAAAGTTCAATCTTGACAATGTTAGTGATCCAAATTTCTTAAGGAAAGATTTCCAACATTGCAGCCCAGATGTGCTGAGCGATATCCCTTTATCTCCATGGAGCATGAATGGAGAAATCACACCCAGGTTTTAAACTGGCCTTGGTGCTCCACACCATCTCTGCACAAAATGCCACTGGTGACATGTCATTTTTCTAGCTCTTGCCATATAGACTGTGGTCTCTGAAAATCTAATAAAATGTATTTTTTTCCTCTTTATTTCCCCAGTCTTCCATTCACTGCAAATATTTTCAGAACTCATGCTTGTGTCTTTCGTCCATGAAAAGTGAGTAGGTCAATAAACTCGGAGAGTTAGGCTTTCTCCTCTTTTATTGCTTTCTTGATCGTTCTTATCCCCAGTCACACACGTTAAGTGACAGACAATGACAGTGGAGGCCATGAGGATATCTTGATTCTAAACCAAAGTAAACAGACTGTCATGAAAAATGTGGCACTGAACAGATGACAAACTAAATTCTCTCTCTGAAAGCAATTATTTCTGAACCTCAGATTTAATAATCTGCAATTTTTAAAGCTGAGGGGAGTGCTCATTTGTGGCTCAATTTGTAACAGAAATCCACATGATATAGATAGCAGCAGCTGAGGCGGGGGTGGGGGGGGAGCATACTCTTTCCTTGCTCTGAACAAATAACAGATATCTATTCTAATACTTATCAGCTCTCATTTATTACAACAATGTATATTATGCAATCATCTATATCATCAAATAATAGCTTCACTGATTAGTATAGTATGACTATTCATTTATTTTTCAGTAATACAAAGGTAAATGAATGAGATATATATAATTTTCTTCTTCTGGGAAAAGTAGATGAGTCTCCTTTAGCAGATATTTGGTAAAAGAATTTTGACTCTGCATAATATTATGTTTCTTAAATAATATATTTAATTGTATCAGTAGCTTGCAAGCGAGAAATAGCTTTATTTGTTATATTTTAAAAAATAACTTCATGAGAATGGCACAGGAGAAATGAAAGCCAAGTATGATGATTCTATTATACTATGTAATTAGTCTAAGTGAAGACAGATAAATGTATTTTGAAGGATTCTCATAAATCAGAACTAAATATTTTATAACTTTTAATCCTCAACCAATGAGATTGCTAATAGTTTCATTTTAGCTTCAGATAAAATTAAGCTAGAGTTATGAAATGCTTACTGAGATGGCATGTAGAAAGAGGCAGAGTTAAGATTTAAAGACCTATCAGTCATATTCCAAAGCCTAGACATATTCGTCTATAGCAATGGCACCTACTAAGCACAGTGATCGGTAGGATCCAAATTATGTTTCTGATATTACCTATTACCACAATTAACTAAGTATAGAATGCTGTCATAGCAATATAGTTTCACTTGCATAAATATATTAATGAAAGAGATTATTAAATGTCTTCTTCCATCATGCTGCGAAGTGTAAATAACTGTATTTGTGTACTGAAAATCCAATTAAGCAATTAATAGATGTGACAAGATTTTGCATACAGGTAAATGTCCAATGTTCTCATTGCTTACCTTGACTCCTTTAAATAGTTATTTTAAGTTAAGCTATATAATAAAGAATATGCTAATTAGACCGAACAGCCAAACGGCCTTCCGGACAACCTTCCAGACAAAGCCAGAGCTGCGAGGGCCAGCCAAGGCAACTGGGGCTGCAAATGCCGAGACCCTTGCATGAATTTCGTGCATCGGGCCTCTAGTCTACACTAATCTACACTAATAAAAGAGAAACATGGTAATTGGCGTACGACCGCTACCCTTTTCATTGGCTAATCAGCAAGATATGCAAAGTAACTGTCAGCCAAGATAGCGGCCGGCAGCCAGGCAGCTTGAAACTAACATGAGGCTTGCTTGCCTCAGTGACAGAGGAAACCAACGTTCCCCGCCTGCTGCTACAGGCCTCTGAGCCTGCAGTTTAAGAAACAATGTAACAAATACCTCCGGACTTCAGCCAGCAGATTCGCAACATTGTAAGCAAAGGCCAGAAACCTACTTTCAGCTGCGGAGGCCTAAGAGCTGGAGCCAAGCCTCAAAGCTAAAGCTGGCCCAGAATAAAAAAAAAAAAAAAGAATAAAGAAAAAAAGGAGCAGATGGGAACTTCAGTCACCCCCAGCCTGAAAACAGCCCTCAGCCCCTCACCCAGACTGGCCAGGCACCCCAGTGGGGACCCCCACCCTGAATGGTGTCTGACCAGCTGCAAACAGCCATCATCCCCTCACCCAGGCTGGCCAGGCACCCCAGTGGGGACCCGCACCCTGATCCAGGACACCCTTCAGGGCAAACCAGCCGGCCCCACCCATGCACCAGGCCTCTACCCTATACAGTAAAAGGGTAATATGCCTCCCAGCACCGGGATCAGAGGAGCCATGAGGCCTCCTGGCACCGGGATCAGCGTGACAGGGGGCAGCGCCCAAACCCCCTGATCCCAGACTGCGAGAGGGCACAGGCCAGGCTGAGGGACCCCCCCTCCCCCCCGAGTGCACAAATTTTTGTGCACTGGGACCCTAGTCATTATATAAAATCAGAAAAGCCCAAAGCTAGAAAGCTTTAAACTTGTACACAACTTTCACTTTTTAGAAAATTGTTACCTGGAGAAGGTGACTTACCCAAGATTTAATAGAAAGGTGGAAAATTATTTTAAAAACTTTTAAAATTGTCATTTGATGTGAGGTAGTTTAAACTTTCTTAAACTCTAAAAATAATCAAGTGTTTGGCTAAGGGGGAGAGTTACTTTTGGATGACTAGAACATTGCTTGACTTACAATGATACATGTATGTAAAAGGCCTCTTCTAAATTGTCTCTTGTATATCTTTCTGCTTAAAATTGAATAGTTATGAATTGTCTAGTACTTTTCCATTCATTATTCTTGTCTTTTTGTTCTTTTCTCCATGGGATGCAACTAAAAATTGTAACTATAATATAGAATTATATATTAGATAACTATTATATAGAATCAGAGGAGTGCCAATCGACCCAGTGATCCTACTTCTAGGAATATATCCTAAGAAACCCAAAATGCCAATCAGAAAGAATGTACGTAACCCTATGTTCATAGCAGCACAATTTACAATAGCTAAGATCTGGAAACAGCCCAATTACTTATCAGTAGATGAGTGGATAAAAAAGCTGTGGTAAAAACAAATGTATGGTTTTTGCCTTTCTCTCAGGAGTGAACCATATGTTTTTCTTCATTTGAGAGTGGAGCTATTCTACAGAGGACTAATTCCAAGGAGAATTGAGTAGGAGGACATGGTTATATAGTACTTAATATATGACAAGCGTTCTTCTAAGCCTCTTCCATATATTAACTCATATAAGCCTCCAAGCAATACTACGATATAGCCATTTTTATTACTTCACTTTATGAATAAATAATTGAGGTACACAGGGATTAATAAGCATGGTTGTCTTTACAATTATGCCATTATTTTTCTTGAACGTTTTTAGTTTACCCAATTTTAAACATATCCCCGACTCAATCTTCCCTGACTACTGTTTGCAAACAGAAAAGTTACATCTAATCTTCACATTGCCTAGCTGTTTAAATATGTATTATAGATGAAGCTGAAATTGACAGCAGATGGTGGTTGGAGAGCAGCCAATATTTTCCCTTTCTTTTTCATGTATTAGCAGTTTTCACTATCCTGTCCTCACTCCACACATTTACCCCATGAGAATCATTTTCCAAAAATTTTAAGTAACGAAGCTATTTTTACAATTATCTACTTGGTATATATCTTTATACATATACAACAGATTTAGGTAACACATTTAAGTAGTTGATCAGTCCTTTCTGTCCTATATTCTCATAAGTGTCTCCACTGCTTTTTCTCTTTCTTACCTTTATCATCCCTGGTTTCGAAGTAATAATTTAAAAGGAGGACATTGGTTACTAATGATTTTATTCTATAAGAACTCTAAAGGTTACATGAAGCATTGCCTATTTATTTCAGAAGAAAGAAAAGAGTTCTCAACTAATTAGAGATTTTTCTAAAGTTCAGATGATAATAAGGTCAAAAACTGACATTATTATTATTTTTTTTTATCCAGCAGTATAAACAAGCCTTATCACCAAGGATGGTACAAAACCAAAATCACAGAAAATAGTGGTGTCTCAAAGAAGAGCAAAATTTCCCTTTCAAAAGGCAAATGCTAAAAATATAAGTTTACAAATGTGGAAATGCTGCTCTAAAATGGTTTTACTCATTTTTAATATGTAAATATGCTAATATGCAAACAAGATACTAGGTAACCATAAGATATGAAAGGATTGTTTAGAATAAGAAAAATTGAGATTTTACTCTTACATTAAGTTTTAAATCAGTAATTTTCTAAAATTATGCACTTTAGTCTATTGCGAAATTATGCGGATTGTAAAACAACAACCTAGTGATTGGATGCTAAATAAAGTTTAAGCTCTCAGTAAATAAAGAAGAAAGATGTTTTGATTTGAAGTTTGACTAAAAATGTATACCATATCACTTAGAAACCTCATAATACACATTTGATTCATCACAAAATGGAAGAAATACTTTATATAATTTGGATTATTTGGTTATAAATTTAGTTTCTTACATCTGCAACAGAATGTTTTACAGGATATAATTATTTTTAAATATTACTTATTTCACACATCCAGATGCAGAGAGTTCTTTTATTGATTTATGTATTTTAAATGTTTTTATTGATTTTTAGGGAGAGAGGAAGAGAGAAGGATAGACAGAAACATCAATGATGAGAGAGTACCATTGATCCACTGCCTACTGCACAACCCCCCACTGGGAATCAAGTCCACAACCTGGGCATGTGTCCAAACCAGGAATCGAACCAGTGACCTCTTGATTCAGAGGTCGATGCTCAACCACTGAGCAACACCGGCCGGGTCAGAGAGCCCTTTCCAAAAATTAGATTATATGCAAAGCACATGAACAGAGGCTATTGCTGCAAATCAATAACCTTTATGTCTGACAGTGTCTTGAGAGTCTAAAGCCACTTAGAAGAATATTAACATTTTTAGCCTGAAAAGTGGGTAATATTGAATGACATAATATAGTCAATTATTTTTATAATCTGTGGCAGTTAACCATTGCTCCCTAACAAAATTTCAATGACCTACAATTTATCCTTCATTCTTTTAATGGAAAGAACCAAATAGAGAAGGTCGTGGATAAGAAGAAGTAAAAAACCGGTGCCTGTGGTTGCAGTTTACCACAAAGACTACAGAAAGGATAACATCAGAATATTCTGAACAAACATAGTATTACCAGAAATCATTAGATTGTGCATTTGAGCTCAGGCTCATTTGACTCAGTGATTGGAGCATCGGCCCAATGATTGTTCTGTATTTTAGTTGTAATTTTGATGTGGTTGTGGGAAGATCTGAGTACCGCATTCACCTATGCCGCCATCTTGGTTCTTCCCAGTAATAATTTTTTTAAAAAAAATTTATTGATTAAGCTATTAAAAATGTGTCTTTATCCCCCACTGTCCCCTCATCCCTCCAGTCCTGCCCTTACCCTCAGCTCCTGTTGTTTAGGTCCATCGCATATGTTTATATGCATGCATACAAGTCCTTTAGCTGATCTCTCCCCCTAATTTTTTAAGCCAATACATATATTTCAACAATATTAACTTTCTAATTTAGCATGTAACTGTTTAACTATGTATTATTGATGGACATGAGAGAAAAATAACAGTCAATATATTAAGGGCAGTATGTAAAAAATACATCTGTTACAACCTAAGGAAATCAATATATTACAGCAGATCAGTTTTTGTTCCACACATTCCACTATATTCTTTATATTAACTTTATTAAGATATTTAAATATCATTTCATAGACTAGGAAGTTAAGACCAAAGAAATTTAACAAAGTTGCTTGGTATCACTTTTCTATGTGATATCACTTATCTAAAGTCCCTTAAAGACATAGCTATGTTATATTATCTCACATTACTGAATCACCTCTTTTGTAGGGCATCTTACAGCAAAAATCTGAGATCTCAAAATAAGTAATGATGCAGAAAAAGCTAAAAAACAAAACAAAACAAAAAAAACAACAGCAAATTTGCCAGAGTACACCATAATCATAGAAGGTGATTCATTTCCTGATTTTGTTTTTATTTCAACTATAGCTATAATGTCAATTTTGTATGGTACCCTGAGGCATGTATAAGTTATTCTCTATGTCAATGCTTTTCATCCCACATAATTCTTATTCTTTTAGAAATAAAATTACCAAAAGCAGAAGAAAGTGACTCAAAGATTTCAAGTTTGTACTAGTGAAAATTTATTCTCTAACTTATTGCCTACCTCTCTTGCCAAGATTCTGGAATTTTAATGTGCTTTTTGCTGACTCCTCTGAATTTATATTTTCTTCTACTCTTTCTGAGATAGAACATGGATGAATGTCTACTTTCTGCAGTAAATCAGTTGCTCTATACACAAAGAACATTTGTTCTAGTAAATATTTTTTCTTGATTTCTTAGCAAAATATGAGCCAAGCACTAATTAGGCACATGAAACGACATGAGGTTGATGCCATTTGAATGTTATATATTGATTAAAAAAGGTGACCGGTGATCTTTGGAGAATCAGTAGGAGAAATATGACTGCTATAACCCTATGTGAAATGACAACTACCAATTTTCAAGTTGCTAAGAAAATATAAGAGAAAAAACAATTTAAAAGAGTCTAAATTTTTTTTTAAAGTTATACTGACTAGTGCCATGAGTCTGTGTATTTATAGAATTAATGGCAAATTAAATTGAATCATTCACTAATCCTAGTTTGAGAGGTGGAATAAATATGATGTCATTGTTGTATTTCATAAACAAACATTGAGTATGGCTTCTGAACTGTGACATCATTATGGTAGCATTAGAAGGGCTCCCAGATTGATTCTATGTTTTTGATGGATGAGGTAAAATGTCAAAAGAAATTAACTTAAGTGATTCAGAGAAGAAAGACTTCTTTCAGCTTATGCAAATCAAGAGGAACTTGAAGAATAAGTAGCTCCCAATGAAGCAAAGTCGGGATTTTTACAGAATAGAGGAAAGCTACATACATGTCCTGAAATTTAGGCTTAGGCTATTTTTTACTTTAACCAAAACATGTGGTAGTGGACCATTCCTGTATTCATGCTCCTTGCTCAGAGTTTTGGGAATATTCTCAAATACTTTCTGAGAATCATGTTTACAAATCTTGCATTTAATCATCTAATCAGGGTGACGAAGTAGATAGAAGAATAACATGGGGCAAAGGCACAAAGAGAAAGAGGAACTGGGATCCTAGTCTATTATGTTTGTTGTAAGGTTTTTACAAATATAAAGTATTTCTCATTCCTTGAAAAATATATAGCCTTTTTTGTTTCTTTGCATTTACATCTATAAGCAGAATATATACTCCGTGGAGCTGAGCTTGGTCAAAGATTGGAAAGAATGACTAACTCAGATTCAGTAGAGACCTTTTCTTTCTTTATTACTTATCTTATTTTGATTACCCTGAAATAGATCCCAAGATAATGACCTGTATGAAAGTGATGACAAAAAAAGTTTCAAAGGACAAAAATAGCAGGAAGTGGAGTTGGGATCAGAAATAGAAGGAGAAAAATACCCAGGAGTGTTATTGACAGGTTGTATGTTAAGAGTATGCTTCATTTTGGGAAGTGCTAATATAAACGGTACTGTGTATTTAAGTTCAAATTCTACTTATTCATTGATGATATATAAGAATATATTGACTTTTATATATTAACCTTGTATCCACAACCACACTATAATTGCTTATTAGTTGCAGGAGTTTTTTTGTCAATTGTTTTCAGATTTTCTACATAGCTGACCTTATCATCTATGAACAAATGCAGTTTAACCTATTGATTACCAATTTACGTACATTTTGTTTTCTTTCCTGTTTTAATGCAGTAGGTAGGACAATTGTTCCTTTAAAAAATTTACAGTCTGTGGTATTACTAGGTGATTTTATGATACTGACATGAAATAGAGTATGAGAGAGTTTGATAAGACTTGCTAACTTTCAGGATCAAATTTCACCTGTCTAATCCTCTTTGATTTTATAAACGAGGAAACTAAGTCTAACGACTTGAAGAAGTTCACATTAGCTTAGTACTGAAAATAATGCTAACCCCTCTCCAGCTCAGTGACTTTCAACCATGGGTAATTTTGTACCCCAGGGGATATTTGGCAATACATAATGACATTTTTTATTATAACTACTTGGGGGAATGGGTTGCTACAGGCAGAGATCTAGTATGCTGCTAAATATCCTACAAGGTTTAAGGCAACCTCCCATAGCAGAGAACTATTTAGTTCAAAATGTCAGTAAGTCCAAAGTTCAGAGGTTAAGGAACTCTACCTACTAGGTGTATTAGTTAATTAATTAGCTAATGCAAATTGTTAGAACCAATTTTAGTCGCTTACATAATGGAAACCTGTCCTTGTTCAAATGAGTCCAATGCAACTATTCCTGATTGGGATATTTTTCTGCAACCTAGGAATCAGGTCACTAGATATTATCTATTGCTGTGTAACAAAATACTCCTAAGTTGAAGTCACTCATAAATTAAAATGGCTTAAATAACACTAACAAAAACACATTTATTGTGTCTAGTATTTCTTGTGGGTCAGAAATTTGGGAGCAGCTTGGCTGGGCAGTACTGGCCGGAAGCTTCTCAGAAAGCAGCAGATATTTGCTGGAGTTGCTGTCCTCTGGAGGCTTGAAGGAGGACGGAAGCTTGCAATAACTTCCAAGGGACCCACAGACAGAGCTGTGCTAGCCGGGGATTTGTGCTAGCCGTTGGCAGACACCTCAGTTTCTCTCCACACGGGCTTCTCCCCAGGCTGCTTGGGTGTCCCCATGACAGAAGAAGCAAATCAAGGAACAGCCGTGGAGCTGCAATGCTTTTTATGACCTACCCTTAAAAATCACACATCACTTCCACACATTCCTCGGTGTTAAACAGATTGGCCCCGATTCAATCTGAGAAAACACTACACAAAGGCGAGAAAATGTGGGAGGGGGGTCATCTTCAGTGCTGGTTATTACACCGCCTTACTTCCACCAGATGTCTCCCCTATATACTATAGCAGGCTTCACAGAGCACCACGAAGGACATCTCTATTTCAAACAACATGAAGAGAACAAAAAAATCACCTGTAAGAGATCTGGGGGTCAGAGTGAGGTTTGTGCACATTCTCTCTTGCTAAACAAAGACCATGAGGGGGTGAAGGGATGTAATGATCACTGCGCTCAGGAAGCAAAGTAAACAGGTCTGTTGTCATACTTCCAGAAAGTTACTTGAACACAATATGTTAGGTAATGTCTTGTAAAATGACATTCCCTTTAGAAGTCAAAATTATATAAAACCACAATGGGGAGGCACATAAAATTAATAATCCAATTGAGAGTCGCTATCCCATGAGTACATTATACTATCTGGTATCACATAATATGTTTTTTGTTCTAATACTAGAGGCCCAGTGCACAGATTCATGCAACAGTGGGGTCCCTTGGCCTGGCCTGCGCCCTCTCCCAACCCGGGAACCCACGGAGGATGTTGGATTGCTGGTTTTGACCCGATCCCACAGGCCCGATCCCGACAGGAGGGAGCACCAGCCTATGTGATGAGCGTCTGTGCCGGGGTCCAACCCCAGCAGGTCCAGGGGTCCCCAAAGGTGTGGATGGAGTCGGCGAAGAAGGAATGACACAGAGACAGTGTTCAGTTGATCAGCAGCCTAGCCAGGATCTCCAGCCAGGATCTCCAGCCAAGTTCTGGTCTGGATCTCCAGCGAAGTTCTGCTGTTTATTGTCTTGTTACATCCGTATTTATCCCAGTTGATTTTAATCCTGTCAATTTCTATTACAAAGGTTAGGGCGTTTCTTATCTCCATTCCAGGGAGTAAAGATTATGTAGCTTAAGCATGATTGTTTGTAGTTAAAGTGATTAACTACCCGCCTGGCACTTAGTTAAGGAGTTTTCATCCCCTCCCTAACCTCAGGGAAAAATCCCTACCTGGGGAAACAACCTTTCTCGGAGAGGTGACCTTGGTTAAAACACACAGCGCTAAGGGGAGCAAGCATATTAAGAACAGTATGCTATATACGCCAGGTCCCTTGAAACATATGCTGCGCAGATGTTTCTATCCTGCAGCGACTGTGTCAAGCAGCAAGGATGGACCGGCTTCCGGCACGTCTGTCCCCTGGTGGTCAGTGTGCGTCATAGTGACTGGTTGACCAGTCATTTGGTCGCTTAGGCTTTTATAAATATAGATGTTAATAAAATTCTACACTTTAATCAGTGACTTAGAATGAGAGAAAACTAACATGGGTTAAATATCTTCTCTGTGCTGTGAAATGTGTAGCACATTTAACAGACCTGGGAAGTAGCTAATATAGTCCTTCTGCTACATAGCAGGAAATAGACTAAAAATGTTTCGATATATTATTTAACATGATATGGCTAATAAGTGAAATATACAGAAGTGAAACTTGAATGAACTGGTCTCACCCTAATGCTCATGAAGTTTTGTGACAAACAAAATAAGGTATTCTCATTTTACTGTCAAATTGATATTACTTTACTCTTACATTCTTAAAAAGATCTGTGATCTTAAATTATTTATTTACTTGTTTATTTTAGTATGCCCTTTAAAAACAAGTACATATTTAAGATATGTCTAAAATTCCAGGCTTTCCCTAACCTGGAAGGATATAGTGCAAAATAAAAGAAAACCTAGTCTTGAAATAACATTGTGTTGGGGTGCTTTTTATCATATTTGGAAGCATTTTTTGGAGAATGATATTATGCATGAAAATAAAATGGTGCATACACAAAGAAATTTAACTAAAGAATATTTAAATTACATCAGCCAGAAGCTACAAATTTTTTTCTATAACGGAGATATAGAGGAATCTATTAAAAGCCAAAATATTCTCTTCAAAAAGTCTTTTAGACACAGCTTATTTCCCATACATTTTGTATGACAAATTATTCAATGTCATTCAGTTCTTGGAAAGGTATTTTATGATCAAGTAATGATTACCTCAGAGTGATGAGATTTGAAAAGTATGCAAATGTGCTCTTTGATTGAAGAGCCATTTACCTATGAAAAGCAACATTACTAGAAAACTGATACATTTAGAAGTAAATGACAAACCAAGTGAGTCTCGCTGTATTTTGCTGATTCTTAATCAGCAACAGAGCCAGAAACCCCAGTGCCAGGATCAGAAAATGGAAATGGAGTTAAGCATTGGAAAAGTCCATAATTTTTCCATCTCAGTAAAGAGCTAAACTGATCCTAACACTCACACATTGAGACATACAAGGGCAATTGTCTCAGAACATGATCATAGCCTTCAGATCTCCATTCAGTGCTCTGTGATAACTGCCATTCAATGAAGATGCTTTTATGCTTTTATTATTTTATTTTCTGCTGCTGCTGTGTTCTGTGTGTTGTCATTATTGCAAATCGGACTTATTTAACTTTGCATGTGGTTTATGTTATGCCCAGAATTCAAGATCCCCAAGAAACCACGCCAGGGAGCCAGTCCGATGCAAAAGCAGAAGGTCCTTTATTGAGTTAGCTAACCCGACCCGGGCCTCCAGTCGACGCAGAGACCGGAAACCGAGTCCCACCCATGAGAAAATCAGGGCTTTAATAGTGAGGGGAGGGGAGCTGACTGTGGGCCCTGCCGATTGGCCAGGCGCAAGTTGGGTCTTGTTACACAGGATGTGGTCATCTCTATGGCGCGCACATCCCTTGCTTGTCATTGGTTAGTTCAAAGAAATCCCGGGCGTGGCCAGCAGGGGCCTGGGTTTCCGGGAAGAAGGCACTCCTCTGAGCACATGGCCTCTGCCCCAACATGGAGGATCCAGGGCAAGATGGAGGGCATAGCCCTCGCCCTTTCAGTTTACATAAGGGTTCTCTTCTAGGGAGCCATCTTTTCTTTACATTACTAATTAAAATCCTTACTTCATGAATTTGGTGCAAATTCTTAGATATTTTCTGTCCACATTCCAATTGTGAAAAGTAGGGCAGTGGTTCTCAACCTGTGGGTCGCGGCCCCTTTGGGCGTCGAATGACCCTTTCACAGGGGTTGCCTAAGACCATCAGAAAATACATACATAATTACATACTGTTTTTGTGATTAATCACAATGCTTTAATTATGTTCAATTTGTAACAATGAAATGGGGGGTCACCACAACATGAGGAACTGTATTAAAGGGTCGGGCATTAGGAAGGTTGAGAATCACTCTTGGGCTTTCAGCTTTGGCCACTTGCTTTATCATTGCAACATCCACCTCCCTAAACACCACCATCACCAATTAATGGTGCTCATTATGTTGGAAAACTAACAGTGAAGTGCCGGAGACCAATTCCAGCATGTCATAATTTCAAGAGTTTCATCAAAAGGTTGATGAGACTTGGGGACTCAACATGGTTGAGTCACACATGTAGTCACCTGCTGGGAATGGCTAAAGGCATTTACCCAAACCTGAATAGGAAACTGATTGTGGCTGCCAGGACAGTTAAAGGGCATCTTAATCTACATGTTATTGCCTCCTACTGGCCAAACACCTGAACAGCCGTAGGCTATTCCCCAAACTGACAATGTTTCTGTACCCTTGGAAACCTTACCCTTTGAAGTGTATTATCTCCACCTTGCCTTAGGACAAATTGTGTTAATAAAAGCAAGGGTCCTAGACAAGGAGGCAGTCTTCAGTTCCTTTAGCTGAAGGTCCTCTGACCCCTAATGCCTTTCAAAATTATATCTCGTCTCCGGACTCTTTATTAGTCTCTGGATTCCTATGTCATCTACGCACAACCTTTTCCAGATTCCTGAACCCTTCTTGATGCTGGGACAAGAACCCTGGAAGCGAAGATCTTTTTCTTCCTTACTTTTTGGAACTAAAAATAAATAAAATCTGCATCCCCAGGAATAACATACTCAATATATCCATACTATCCAATAATATTTGCATAAGATTCTACTCTAAGTATTTCCATAGATTACTTACTAATGGGACCATGACCTATGTTTTGTATCCACAATAACAAAGTCTAAACATGATGGAGAACTTACATGGCATCTATACTAATAAAAGGGTAATATGCTAATTAGACCAGATAGACCAGACATCTTCTGGTCATTCTGTCGTCCTTCCATACAAAGCCATGGTAGCTTTGGGGCCAAGGCAGAGGTGGTTAGGGGCAATCAGACAGGCAGGCAGAGTGGGTAGGGATGATCAGGCAGACAGGCAGGTGAGCGGTTAGGAGCCAGCAGTCCTGGATTGCAAGAGGGATGTCCGACTGCCGTTTAGGCCCAATCCCTGTGGGGTCCCAGATTGGAGAGGGTGCAGGCTGGGCTGAGGGACGCCCCGTCCCCCTGCCCCCCATACATGAATTTCATACACTAGGCCTCTAGTCATATTATATTATGTAATGTCTCAAAGCTTTAAGTTCCTTTTTTTTTGTCTATTTAGAGAAATGAATCCAAATCAAGGTAGTTAGTGTAAAGTATCTCCTGGTCTGTCATCCTCTAATTTATGCCAACTAAAACACAATAATCAAACATATCAAAGCAAAAGGAATTTTTCTAAAAAAGTACTTTTGTTAAACTAAACAGTCAAAGCCCCTACCACTCTGTACCTTTATGTACTGTTATAGAATCACATTCATCAGAGACAGCACTTATAAACTGTTCCCACCTATTGATAAGCAAATCAATTGGATAGGGAAAGAAAACAGCATACTAGATAGGATGTTAACTTTAGTTAGATGTTTTGTGAAATCCCTAAAATACTTATTTAACTTCCTCAAGCCTCTGTAACTTCATCTTGAAAATTAGAATAACTAAAATTACCACCCAGGCTTTCTGTGAAATTAAATACAGAGCACGTACAAAATCTCTGAGCACAAAGTTTGTTCAGTGGATGTTGGTGCAAAATTTTGCCACACAGACCATCTGAGGATTTACCCAAGCAGTGTATGTAACCCCAAGGGGGCCAAGTCAGCAAGCACATGCAGGTATTTCATTTTTATTGTTGTTTTTTAAATTTTCTTACTTTCTATCTCAACATTTTTACTTACTAGTATGCGTTGGTCTGTTTTGCTTATTTAAATTTTGATGCATCACTAGCATAGTTAAACTAATCTAGTTTTAACCTCTGCTTTTAAACATTTGTGTGATGTGGGAATATATAGAATTTAGTGGTTATTTGCTTGCTTTTACAAGTTTCTAACATCAACTTGTCAGCTCTAATACCTTTCCCAGCCCAAAACAAAAAAATGATAGATGATGAGATAGTGTTATTTTGAGGAAAAAAATACTCCTCTAATTTATGCACCTATATGATCAGAGTTACACCTACATGATCACCTAAGGCAGTGGTCGGCAAACTCATTAGTCAACAGAGTCAAATATCAATAGTACGATTGAAATTTCTTTTGAGAACCAAATTTTTTAAACTTAAACTATATAGGTAGGTAAATTGTTATTAACTTAATTAGGGTACTCCTAAGACTTAGGAAGAGCCACACTCAAGGGGCCAAAGAGCCGCATGTGGCTCGTGAGCCGCAGTTAGCCGACCATGGACCTAAGGGAAACATCCTAGAGCCATTGCTGCTTACGTTTTATTATTTGAGTCTAAACTGGGCAGTGGTAAAGCAATATTGTGTTGTTGAAAGAGCACAGGTTTTGAAATCAAATTGGCCTATCCTGTCAGCAGGACTTAACAATTATAATTTCATTCATGCCCCTTCATGGCTGTGAGCCTAATTCTCTGATCATATTATAAGTTTAATAACACACGTTTGCCATGATAATGTGCCTATGCAGCAAACATTTCCCAGGAACTGCTTCTGTTTTAGAGATTCAAGCCTTCCCAACCTTGGCTCTGAGCCTGGCAGGCAGCAAAGCTGAAAGTTCTGGATAAGATGGATAATGCCTTTGTCATCTTCAATGATAATTGTGTGTCATTGGAGTTCTTGTAGGTGAGATGCAATAGACTGAAGGAAATGTTCCCTAGTCCGTGTCCATTCTTTTTGTCTTTCTATTTAGAAGTTTATTGTAGTCTACAGGCATGTAAGTCATGTGCATTTAAAAAACCAAGCATTTGTAAAATTACAAAAGAGAAACAAAATGATCCAGTCTCACTATAGGGTGGAGCAAAAGTAGGTTTACAGTTGTGAGTATGCGAAAGGCACAGTTTATTCTTGTATTATTATTTATTTTTTGTATTATATATTTTTTCATATAGACAACTGTAACGCCTACTTTTTCTCATCCCATTATAAAAGAAATGATTTACATTTCAGTGATGGTTTTCCTTAAAAGGATAGCATTATGATGGTAAATCTATCTCTGACTATCTCTATATAATATACATGCAGCACTGTGAACCTGTTTCACTTTATGCTGTAGACCAAAATGCCAAATACATATCCATATTATCCTTTTTAACGATTGCATTATTTTATTTTGTATGAGTTCACTTGAAAATATTTCATCAAAGCTCTACTGAAATATATTTGTAAAATAAAGCTCAGAGAAGAAGGAACTGCTTAGCTGATGACTATTTAAAAAAAAAAAAAAGAAAAAGCAACTGAGGTCTCTTGGCTTTCAAACCATTTGCCCTGAGTACAGGACACAGGCTTGCTCTCCTCAAATGACTGGCATTTGCAGTCATTTGAATGCACATCACTGACCCAGACAAATCCTTCCAAAAGCAGGGTTCATGCTGTGGGTTCAGTACTATTCATCTTTGCCTTCTCACTTATTGAAAACAGGTTCTCACCACTATACATGTAGCTCAAGGGCCTAGAACATAAAGACATTTGATAAAGACCCCTGTTTTACAAAATTTTGAAAGTTAACATGGAAAATTCCACCACAAACATGCCCTCAGCTGCTCTAGGAGATGCACTAGCCCTAGGCTCAGTTTGCATTGAACCAAAATGAGCAGTTAGAACAATAATGCAATGCTCCCCAGGCACCTGGCATTGTGCAGGCCCAGCCAGAAAGTGCATGTTGTGATGGAACACCCACTGGGCCTAATTACTCTCTTTTCTGTATAGAAGAGCACAGGCTGTGCCACCTGTGGGAGTACTGACTACTCAGAACGCCTTCCGTCCCCCTCTCCTGCCACTCTCTGCCCACAATAGGAATTCTCCCATGGGCTCCCATTTCACAAGGAGAGAACAGAATTTTTGGTAATCAATAGTCTCAGTTCTGGCAGCGAGTGGAGCAGAAGCCTGCAATTGTAACGACTCTGTTCACATGTATTTAACAGAGTCTCACTGTGTACATGACTTTGACTCCTGGCAATGCTATGCATGAGTGATGGCCACAGGGTCCTGTCCTCCACAGCCCTGCTCAGCTCCTGTAGATGCAATGCCTGTGGCTTACTTTATGGAGTCGGTCCAGCTCATACTTGTTCTTTCCCTTTTCCTGCTGCCTTCTATTGTTCCTGCCTTCATTGCTGGGATTCCTTGAAGGTACAGCCTGGCCTGCCTTCCCAGCCTGGTGACCATCACTGCTTCTCTATGACTGTTTTATCCCTTTATGCCAAGCCTGTCTAGTCACTGTTTCCCAGAAGCAAATCCTAACACCTCACCTTTCATAATGTTACTACATCCTCCAAAAATGCCTTCATTCCTCTTCTACCTATGTGAATCCAGTCCTTTTACACACCAAATTAATATAACACCTGCTGGCTAAAGAGATCTAAATTACTTGGGGTTTGTTGATGTCTCATTTATTAGTAGCACTTATTTGCACAGAAGTAAATATTTCTATGGGCAATTTTATTTATTATTATTGTTTTTGTTATTATTTGCTAATCCCACCCAAGGATTTTTTTCTTCCCATTGCTTTTTAGAAATAACAGGAGGGAGGAAAAGAGGGAGAAAGACAGAGAGAAACATAGACGTGAGAGAGACACATTGATTGGTTGTCTTTCGAACACACCCTGACCAGGGCCCAGATCAAACCTGCAACCCAGGTATGTGTTCTTGACCAGGAATTGAACCCATGATCCTTTGGTGCACAGGCTTACACTCTAACCACTGAGAACACCAACCAGGGCTGGCCAATTTTATTTTTTTACTGTTGTTATTTTTTTCAGCTAGTAAATGAATTGTCCTCTAATTCTAGTCCTTCAATTCTGATGTATCTGCTCTTAGGTGTTCAAATATACTGATTGATTAATTTTTTTTGGACCAGAGAGTTTCACGTTCTAATGAGACAGCCTTTCACATTACAGTGAATTAAGAAGAGTCTTTTTTGTAAGTATTCACAAAGAGTACCATCTTTAATATCTTATTTATACTTGGTCTGTGTCACCCATTGGAGGCTATGAACACCAATTAGCACCTGTGAATGCAGGTTGTACCTATAACAATCAAAGAATCTCAGATAAGATGAGGAAGTAGTTTTAATGTTTTTGGTAAGAACAGAAGACATAACTCTCTCCAAAGATCTCATAGGGCCTTTTTTTTTTTTTAACCAAAGAGGACTGGGAGAGAAACCAGACGGTTTAATATGAAAGTAAAATGTTGAACTTTTAAACAGTCAAGCTGGTTTAATACCAGAAATATTTAAAGAGGCCTTTAGCTATTTTGCTGTTCTCATATTATAGGCAAACAGTCATAGTTTATCTTCTTCCGGGCAGCTTTAGGGTCTTCTAAGCCAATCTCAATAGGTAAATATCAATTGTTCAGTCGTAAAAGTCCATAAAAACCAGAGTTCCAGAAAGAGCACTGTGTTTTGCATAGAGTAATGTGTTTGTGTTTTATACGCCCTGTGCAGTGAAAGAAAGTGTGAATCCCAACAATGTGATATATCAGTGACTCGCTGGGACACTTAATAATATTAGCATTATGTTTCAATCAAGTCCACACTACATTTATTAAGGAACTTTATGTGATTTTCTTTTTCAATTTGAAGCTAACACATTGCTAAAAACAACACAAAACAAAAACCTCCAAGGAAATGTGTGGCATCAATCTTTGTGTAACAGCTGACGTTTACAACAGCACACCATGGGGCATTATCCACAATGACTTGACATGACTTGATAGACAAACAGGAATTGAGAGGGCTACATGAATTCCCAGTTTCAATTTCCAGCAACCCAGACAATTCTATAGAATAGAAATTAAAGCAACTGTACATCATAAGCATGGCCCCAAATCCATTTACTTTGTTAATCACGCTTCAACTAGTATCCTTCAACTAACTTCTGGGAGGTGAAGAGACAAGCTTAAATCAATTCCATTCTAAGGACACTCAGGATATTATTCCTCACCCAAATGGGTGTACCTTTTATCCTTTTGCTCAAGAAAACATATTTAGTCTGCTTTTTCTCCATGAACAGATTATCAACCTAGAATCACTATCACTGTGAGATGTTTAGTAATCTGATATATGAGCACATCTGTAGTGTTTATTTATTTATTTATCTATTTATCTATTTATTTATTTATTTATTTAACATATTTTTATTGGTTTCAGAGAGGAAGAGAGAGGGAGAGAATTAGAAACATCAATGATAAGAGAGAATCATTGAGTGGCTGCCTCCTGCATGCCCCCTACTGGGGATCGAGCCTGCAACCCCAGCATGTGCCCTTGGCTGGAATCAAACCAGGGACCCTTCATTCTGCAGGCCGACGCTCTATCCACTGAACCAAATCAGCTAGAGCTGTAGTGTATATTTTAAATTCAGATTTTTGGACAGCTCCAGACTTGGTTATCCTGCACATATACTATGTTCCTTTTGTACAAGACTGATGTAACCAACAATGAAGATGCTCTATCCAGGGCCTCTTGGATCTCTTTTGTATTTCTGTAGGCCTTGCCCTGAGCTGCTGTTAATGGTCTGCTCTGTGACTATTTTCCTGTGGGTTGCTCTCAGGGGAATGTGGTCACTTTGACCTGCAAGCATGGAGATTTACCTCTGTTTGGTACACACCTTAGACAAGGATACAAAGCTTGACAAGTTGGGGTGTGAGAGTGCAGGTCCCTGGCCTCAGAGCATGGAGACTCCTACACAAATCTTGTAATCCAGATTTCCAGGGAAATCAGCCAAAAGGCCTTTTATGATGCTTTGCCACCTGTTGTGGCTTTGGGTGGCCTCCTACCCATCTTTGTCCTGCTTCTCTTTTCCCTAATTCCCCTTGGAGGCTCTTCCTAATAAATCACTTGAATACAAATGCTCACTTTGAGTTTTATCTCTGGGGAACTTGAACTGTAACAGCTTGTTTTGCATACAGATGTTTAGATATTAAGCATAATTCTTGGTCTACCAGCAATGATGAATGCAAAAATAATTTATTTTATTAATGAATCTTTGCAATAATAATTTTTGTTTGAGTTCCTTTCGGAGAGAGCATGGGTTCAAAGTCAACATGGGCTGCTCACTCGCTGTGCAACACTGGAAAAATTAATTAGCTCTTGTTGCTTCAACTTCATTAGAATAAATTCCTAGAAGAATGTATTGAACATTAAATGACTATGTTGAGCCCAGTGCTTTCTTCATAGATTCCATTATAAAATAATTTTCTTTCTCCTAGCCATCCTTTTACTTCTTGGAAAATGTTTACAAAAACTGTGATATATTCATTTCATCATCAGTAGGAAAATCAGTTAATGGTTCTATGTAGGTTAGTCCATGTCATCCTGATCTTCTAAGGAAGACAGGAATGTTAAGAGGGTAGGAGGCAGAAAAAATATAGAGTGTGGAGGAATTATGATCCTAAATATGTCACAATGGGCAATGTATCCTCCCTCTAATACAGAAAGCCAATGTTATTTTCCATCTTTTCCCTCCCAAGTGTGGTAGTTTCACCAGATTCCACTAAAAATGTCATTAAAGAAGCAACATTTTAAAAACTAACATTGAAAAATGTTGAAAATGAGGACTATATTCTCATTCTCTACCCTTTATTTGGACAGCTCCAGAATATGCATCAGGTTCTGGTGTGGGAAGGGAGGTATGCTGATAAAACATTTGCAAGACAGTGACAATGTTTTCAGGCTGAAGTATTCAAAAAAACATCTGCAAGGCCAAGAGGAAGTATATTATGCAGAGTACAACAGGGCAAGTGCTGCCAACATAGAAAACCAAGGTTCCTTGCTAAAACAGCTTTAAGGTCTTCATTCCTCTTTTTTCTGTCGCTAATACATTTCCTAAGCTTTGCAATTATCACCCATGAGAAAAGCAGTGAAAACGCGCTACGCTTTTGGCAGCACTTCTCAGCCTATCCTTGATAATAACAATGGTGATGGACAGGAGTTTTATTTCTGGAAGCACAGTCACCATGTAAAACCAAATTATCAGATTTCAGGGCTAAAAAGAACATTTTGTTGGATGTAATAGTTATAAATCATCCCTCTCTAGAATACTGAAAGTTGTGGCTTTTAGCAAAGAAATATATCAAATGTAGTTTAATATTGATTTTTTCCCCTTTGGAAATGCATTTCAACCAAGAAGACCCCAAAGCTTAGTAAATGTATATGTAATTCTTATGCAGGCTACAGTTACACTTTCCCCCTTATTTCATTGAGAAATGTTTGTGACAGTTCATTCAATTTGTTCTCCCAAACCTGACTTGCTATTTCTAGGAGTGCATTATGAGGGACTGTGGCCTCAGTTTTATTGGGAACATAAGAGTGTGTGTACGGAGGGATCCCCTGAGTGAATGCAGCACCCACAACTCCCCTGCGAAGCTCCTTCCTGGGAGAATTGTCTTATACATACGTTACCATTCTTTTCATGTGGGGTCCATCACTCAAGCCATGATTGATTGGACTATGGTTAAGTGCCAAGATAAACAAAGCACACTGAGAGGCTGTAAAGATATCGTATTGAATTTTGTCTTGAAATACAGAAGGATATTAAATCTAATAATATAGACACATTAAAGACAATGGAAGGTGTAAGTAAGCCTCCATCCTAAAGTAGAATAAACTTCATATTAACTATCTTCCATGGAATTTGCCACACAATGTTTATGTTATTTCTATTGTAACACAACTATGGGAAATACTGAGTTAAATTAAATTAAATTAAATGGATCTCTTCATTACAAAGTTTCTTAGAATGTTTAAAATGCCAATATAAATTTCGGATCTCTGTGAAAAGTAATATTCCACAGTGTGGGTATACATCGGAGGCTGTTTTTTAAATGAGCTTGTTAACATAGCATAGAAGACTAGATTCACAAGAATACAGCTTGGAAAATACTGAAATAGTGAGAAGAATACGGGAGAGAGATTGATTTTGAAAACAGTATCGGCGGCAGTGAATCCCCACATTGATGGAAGAGTAGAGTTGGTTCAAATAGGGAGTGATGGCCCTAGCGGGCTTGGCTCAGTAGGTAGAGTGTTGGCCCATGGACTGAAGGTCCTGGGTTCAATTCCAGTCAAGGGCACATACCTTGGTTTCAGGTACCCCAGCCCTGGTCAGGGTGCATGCAGGAGGCAACCAATGTGTTTCTCTCACATCGATGTTTCTCTCTCTCTCTCTCTCCCTCTCCCTTCCACTCTCTCTAAACAAATCAATGGAAAAACATCCTCAGGTAAATCTTAACAACAACAAAAAAATAGGGAGTGATAAACAAAGGTTGCATGGGGATAACACTATCGTTTTGGTTAAAACATCTTTAATGCCACTGAATTGTGTTTCACTTTTATGAAGAGTTGTTCTAGAATTGTGGAAGTCTTTCTTAACTGTGTTCTATTATTCTTATAAAAATACTCATCAATTGATTATATTGGATTAATACATAGCAATTTATCTAATCCAAAGTTTCAACTGCAAACAGATCCCCTTTGTTCCAATTGAGTGACATCTTAATGGGGACCCGAAGTGAATGCACAGGGTGTGGATAAACCAACTGCACACGTGATTGTTGCCTTCTGCCTCTCCTTGAGCTACAGGCAAAGAAGAAAGGAGAGACAATGGTGCCGTTGAGGGTTGGAGCTTTCCTACCCCAAGTAGAACAAGCAGGTGGAGAATCTTCAGGCCGTGCTCCGGTAGTGTTTGTGGCCTTCCATTCGGCTTAGCCAAATGACAGAAGATACTAATTGTCGTTTTCTCCTTCCTTCTAAGAGAAACCCCTTCATGACCATCACCACCACCCTCTCACAAAATTATTGCAAGTGGCAATGTGCCCAGTTAAAATATTCTATTTGTCAGCTATTTGTAGATTTGTATAGACAATGAACTATTAACACACAGAATGGTGGGGATCATTCGTAAGCCCTTTTTGCCCTTCCACTTCTCCTGCCTATTTCCTAGAACATGGGTATGATGGCTCAAATGTCAGCAGTCATACTGAGATCAGAGGAGAAAACCCAAAACTTTTGTGCAAACCACAGATGTGATAAACAGCTGCTGATCCAAAGCTAGAATCCACCCTTCTCTAGACTTCTGATTGAACAAGGAAAATGAACTCAGATACAATGATTACTCTCTTCGTATAGTCACTTTACTCTTAATTGAGTGTTTTGAAAGTGCTGTCCAGAACTGCCTAACCCAATTATTAACTTATACAAGAGAAGATAGCTAATGTCACTTGGTACAACGGAAAGCAAAGATTGGGGACGTGATGCGATACCCCAGACTGCTCCGAGGCACTCATGTTCCTGACAACAGCTTGTTTAATCTTGCCTCCTAATTAAAGTGTCCATACATATAGGCACAGGAAATATTTTAGATTATACAGTAAAAAGTCTCTCATACTCTCAATTCAAACACAGCCTTTTCATTGGGGTCCTAACTGCTGCATTAAAGTCAGTTTCCATCAGCTTGCTTTGTATTTGTCTTACAGGATCCCACTGCTTGAAGTTATAACTTTATCATGAAAGAGAGAACTTCTTTTTATTCAGTAACATTTGTTTTCAGGACATAGGCACACGCACACGCACACACACACACACACACACACACACACACACAAAATAAAAAAATAAAAATAAAAAAATAAAACAACAACAAAAAAACGTTGTCCCTGAGACTAAAGATCCTTAATGTGTTAAATTCCAAGCAACTTAAAAATGCCTAGCTAACACAGAGCAGAAACTAAATTTCTTCCTTAAATCACTTTTGGGGAACTGTTGAAATATATGAAAATAAATGAGGTTCTGGTTTTATTTTTTCTCAGGAGAAGACCTGACTTAGTTTTTTTTAGTAATATTTGGAGAAGAGATTACTGTATGTTAACTAATCTTGTAAATTATATATAAGTCTTAGTGCAGAATATATTGGAGAGAAAACATGTCTTCTTTGAACAAAGACAAGATATTTAAGGAGATTTTGATATAACACAGAAGAGAAATTAGATATACATATTATAACTCTTAATTCTATAATACATGTCTATAGATATAAATAGCTACCTATTGACATAAATAGATCTACTGATATGTATCTGCAATCAGTATGTTGCAGAAACTTGAGTTTTGAAATGCAATCCTGAAAGTCATCTATTTTTGTTACCCACTGTCACTTTAACATTTCTTTGCAGGGGGAGATTTCCCCTGAGCCATTGGTCTAGAACACTGGCAGATCCCCATATCTTTGCATGACACTTATGAATAATAAACGTTATCATTTCAATGTCACTAAGAAATCTTAGCCTTGATTATGAAAATCAGGGTACATTACTCATCACTTTGATTTTTATTCAAAGGTAAGGCCACTGAGCCAGGATTCAGAACTAGGGCCTTAGTTTACTAATCTCATTGGCCCCAGACCTCCTTGGCTTTGAGGTGTGGGAGGAGAGCAGGGAAAGCCAGCAGCACATCTTTCTTGTCTGACTTGTCTTTTCATTCTGTTGACTTTGTGGTTAATTAAGAGAGAAGGCTCTTACACGGGAACATTCTGGGTTTCTCTGGAGGATGCCCTGTGAGTTCCTCTGATTTTGATTTGCAGACTGATTTATCTTCAACAGACTGCTCCTCTTCTCACCTCAGACTCACTTCTTGTGATCTCTCTCTCTCTCTCTCTCTCTCTCTCTCTCTCTCTCTCTCTCTCTCTCTCTCTGTCTCCTATTTCTTCTTTCTTCTTAGACTCTACTTTATTTGGTAAACCTCAGAAACTAACCATCAATTCACATCCACCCACCTCCTTCTCTCTGAAGAAGGCAGTTCCCCAGGGACAAAAAGGCTGTGGTTTGGGGATCATCCACCAATTCCAGGTTTTACACTCAGGCATCCCATGGCCTGGGGATCAGGTCTCCAGACCCAAAGCTCTCAGAAGCAACAGAAACAAGTAAAAGGAAGATCTCACTTCAAAGACGATGAACCCTTTCCTCCCTTCTCCCCTTGTCCCACAGTCTCCCACATCCCCAACCTAAATAAAAAATCAGAGGACAATGCATGCATGTGAACTATCTCTTTTAAAAGGCCCCATATTTTCTAGCAGAAGCCCTGTTAACACAGATTTTCTCCAAAATGGTGCCATGCAGTTTGCCTACCACTGGTTCTATGTTTGTCTCCAAGATTCATGTCACTGAACATACTACTGGCGGGGAATGCAATCAGTTCTCCTGGAGCAACCCTTCACTCTAGATCTCCCTGCCCCAGGTTAATAGTTAGCCTTCGCTTTTAGGATCCTCATACTAGTGCAACATGTCCATTGAAATAGAATAAATAAAAATAGAAACTATGTAAAAGAACAGAAAAAATGTCAACAGTTGGTTGACTAGGCTTGGTTTTGGTTACATGGAAGCTTCCATTGTCTTCCTTTATAGTTTCCAAATTTTCTACATAACACTGACAAAGATTATTGTCTCCTTGACCAAATTCTAATCAGGTCCCTCTGAGTCCTCTTCCCCAATAAGCCTTAACCCTGGCCTATGAAGATTGGGACAGCACTAACATAGCTTCTAACAACTCAAGGACACATGGTTAGAATGATCCTACACTCCTTACAGTGCCTGCCTGAGGAAAATCAAGGCTTCCAAAAGAATTGACTATTTCAGCCAGCACCTGAAGATGGGGTCCCTGTCTCCCATCCTCTGTTGCAAGAGGGGGGCCTAACTTTAATAAGAAACAGTTAGCAAACCCAGACCAACTAATCTTTTCCCCTTTTTGTAATTTTTACTTCCTTGACTCTACTGATCCTCCCGTCATTTCCTCTCTTTTCCCTCATTTGTCCTTTAAAATATCCAATAACCTCTGTACAAATCAAAGTTGAATTCAGTTCACGCTGGACTATTTTTCCCTATTGCAATACTATACTGATGATTAAAATCTTTCCTTAACACTTTAACTGGTGTCCAGCTTCCTTTGTTTTGCCAGCACACATTATAGTTAAACAACAATTTAAAAAATTAGAATCCATACAAAATACAATGCATGTGATGATTAACTCCAAGTTTTAACTAGATAATGCTAGTCCATTTACAAATGATTTGGAAGAAAATTCTAAAGAGTGTCCACATAAGAAAAGTCCAAACCTTGTAGAGAATTTCTATGATTTTATTTGAGCCAAACTGATGACATATGCCAGGGGCAAGATCTCAAAGGCTTTGGAAAAGAACAGCTTTGCAGCTTCTTTTATGCATTTGAAATTAAGGAGGGAATTTAAGGAAGATTACATGCAGGTAGAAGAAAATAAGGCCAGAATTGGATTATAGGATAGTTAACAAGATTATGTGCTCTCTTGAGAGTGGTTATGGCTTATTTCAAAGGTGTGCTAACCTAGTTGTACAGAAACAATGGACGGGGCTTTCTTACCGCAAAGATAAACCTATTACTAACCTGTTACATTTCTGGGATGTGATTTCCCACTATGACCTGCCCAGTTAGAATTTATAATCAGATCACCCTGTGTGTGTACTTTCCATAGAAACCCTTTTTTTTTTTTTTTTTTTTCATTCACAGAATGAAAGGAAATCAACTAATGAGTTTAGACAAGAAGCAAAATTTGAAGTCTGAGGAAGCATTTTAGTTCAAATGTGTGTTCAAAAACCAGAGATAAGAAAGAAGACAAATAACTTCCAAATAGCTAGAAGATAATTTAGAAATAAATAAGAAGCCAATACTTCCAGCTTATTTACATAGGTATCATCTTTAAACCCTAGCATATTATCTGGCACAGAGTCAGGCTTAATAACTATATTTCTTATGAATAGAGAAAATCACACAGAAGGATTATTATAATATTTTTGGTTCAGTATGACAAAGAAAGAAAAGGAAATTATTGTTTTATCAAATTAGTGCTTTTGGCCTACATGAATATATTTTCTATATGTAGATACAGAATATGTAAAAAATAAACATTTTTCTATATCTTAAAATACATATACACAAGCACAGACACAAAAACAAATTTTATAGGCAAGATATATTAAATAAATATTTTTCCTCAACAAATATGCTAGAATCAAATTGTCTGAATCAAAAGTGAGAGCTTTTTAATGTATATGATAGAAAAAAATGGAGAGATAAAATTGTAGAATATATTTTCATTGATAAAGCATATTTTATGCATTAAAATAAATATTTCAAATATTAAATATGTAGCCCTAACTGGTTTGGCTCAGTGGATAGAGCATCGGCCTTCGGACTCAAGGGTCCCAGGTTCGATTCCAGTCAAGGGCATGTACTTTGGTTGCGGGTACATCCCCGGTAGGAGGTGTGCAGGAAGCAGCTGATTCATGTTTCTCTCTCATCGATGTTTCTAACTCTCTATCCCTCTCCGTTCCTCTCTGTAAAAAATCAATAAAATATATTTTTTTAAAAAGGGAATTAATTAGCAGAGATATTTTAATATTGCTATTTGCCTTTATAATAGAAGTGTGAGAGATAAAAGGAAATTAGTAAAATATATATGAAAATAATATATGTTTATTAATAAATAAACAGTAACAAAAGGATATAACAACAACAGAGGCATGATATAAAAATGACAAACATGATATGAAAACAACAAAAACATGCTATAAAAACAACAGTGATGCAACAATGACTGATAAAGTTATTTAACTTATTCTAATATCTCCCTGTACACCACATTAAGAGTGAAAACACTTTCAGAGTGCTTGACTAATTTCCCTTGTGATGAAGTACTTAGAACTTTAACTGTAACATCCCATGCTCTTCAAACTCGAGAGAAAGCAACATATAACTGACCATGTGCAAAAACGTGTTCAGGTAGGAATATGCCTACTTTGTCTAGAGTTTGTCCTTGTGACTTATTAATAGTCATCACAAATGCTTGCATCATGGGAAACCGTCGTCGAATCAATTTAAATGGGAGGCCAGTGTCAGATGGGGACAAATTAATTATTGGAATCAGAACAGCCTCTCCCTCTGCAGATGCTGTTAATACTTCAGCTTCGATAATGTTAGGTCGTAATCTTTTGATAATAAATCTGGTACCAATACTATTGAGATTTCTCAATAGCATGATGATTGCACCCACTTTCAATTTTAATTTATGACACGGCATTCCCGAAGGAGTAACACTATTAAGAAATTTGATGGGAAATTTTTCCTTTTCAGCATCATCTGTGGAATTAATGGAATCATCACTCAAATATGTGTGAAAATCTCCATCGAGTATATCCAAATTTTCTTCATTTAATTTTTGAACATGCTCATTTTTTGGACAAAGAATTACATGTTTAGATATATTTTTAATATTATCTATAGCAGTGGTTCTCAACCTTGGCTGCACATTAGAATCACCTGGGAATTTTTTTTAAATCCTTATTCCTGGGCCTCATCACCCAGAAATTGTTTGTTATGGAGTGGGGCCACAACATTAGTAACAAAGAAACAGAATTAAAACTTTATTGTGGGGAGCCGCTACAGTGTTTTGGACAGGTTCAAGCCTTGGACTGATGAGAGGGCACAGTCCTCTCATTGCCATGTGCAAGTCCCAGCTTGGAGGGCAGGGCCCTCCCCGCACAATTATAGCCAACAGCTGTAGTTGTAAGCTTGAACCTATGGTATGAATACATGGCCCCACATGCCTGAGTGATGTAGGCTTGATAGAGTTCAGGTGCATGTAGTTGAGTAGGATTGAAACCCAGGAGAATGTTGTAAACATCTTGGTCACGCCCTTACTTTGCCTCATAGCATCTGCTATAAAATAAAGGCATGGCTGTGGGCATGGTTGCTGTCTCTCACAGAAGCAGTGTCCCACCGAGACCGGGCTTTCATTCTCTTGTCTGTCTTTTCTAAGCCTTTCAGCCGCCCCTACTCAGGTTCACCCCTGGCCATGCTCCAAGAGCAGGTTCCTGCCTCAAACCCCACCCTTACAGAAAACAGCTCTGGTAAACAGCTCTGGGGAGGGTGCAGCCATTGCCAAGACAACCCCTGCAGGACTGATTTCCTTCCGCTTGGTCGCGGCGGTTGTGGAAAGACGTGATGGACACCACCCATGATATATATATATATATATAAAAGAAATAATTTCAGTGATAAAAAGGAAGCAAAAGAAAAAAACTGTATAAATTTGTTAAAGCATAGAAAATATAAAGAACTTACATCTTTCAAGGGGAATTATTCAGAAAGTTCTCAGAATAATATAATTTTCAAGGAAAGCCTATGAAGATGCATGTGAGACAGAAGACTAGGGTGGGGAACAGGGAGAGACAGCATTCCATGGAATTCCTGCATTCCATCGAGATGCCATAGGTCAGAATTGGCAGGCCATTGATTTCACCTGCTTCCTGAGAGTTGATGCTATTGTTCTGAACTACCCAAGTTAGGGAATAGTGAAAAGCCGTAAACGCTTTTCTCTGTCTTCTCGGGCAACATGTTCTAACCAACTGGGGTTAATAATGACAATCTGCTTCATCAATCAGGACATTAAATTTGCCAGTAAACAGGAAACAAAGGGGAAAGTCATGGTAGGGAGGGTTAATTTATTAGCCATCCCATTTATTGTCCCTAGAATACTGTTTTTGTTGTTGTTAACTGTTAATTTTCACCTTCTCTGTCAAGATAGGTCCCGTTAATTGTGAATAATTCCCACAGCCTATGTTTTAAGTGGATTGTGATTAAATTGTGAGACTTCAAGAATATGCCTATACAATATATAACTCCCCACCATATTTTTCTATATATTTATAGTGCATATTGGAGGGTTGGCGAAATATACGGACTTCAGTTTCAACTTGTAGAGAAGATATTTAGGAGATCCTAATAGATCTTCATGCCAAAGTTACCTACAATGCTGAAGTACTAGATTATTCTTAGAAACAAAATTATTCTAGATCTTCCGGTTGAACACCTACCTAGGATGTACTGGTGGTGGTTTCTTTCTGATTAAATTGGTAAACTCCTTTTCCTGATTTCAGGCTACCTCTGAGAAATTATCTTAGTATTTTCAAATGATTTCCAACTGGTTTTATGCTTGTGATCTGTGAGCTGTATGGGACTGCTGTAATCCTCAGGTAGCACTTATGGAAGACAAAGTCCAGAGATTTTTAAGGTGAATTTTTTTCGGTAGCATAGCAGAGCTGTAACAACACAGAATTTTCATTGAACCCAACGGCATCGATGTTATATGCTGCAGCTTCCCTCTCTCCTTACTGCCATTTGTTAGATAATTCTATTTGTTAACAGCCAGGTCTTTGCAGACTATTTCTTCTAAAATGACAAAAACAAAGCAAACAAACCCTTAGAATAAAGCCTACTCCTCTCCAAGGAAGTACTGAATACAGATTTGAGGTTCAAATACAGTATAGCTAATTTAATAAAATTCAAATCCCATTTAAAGAGTTTATTTGAAATCCACTCCCTAATAAGAAATCTAGGCTCATGGGACCTAGTGAAATTTTAAAAAATAAACCCAAAATTTTAAAAATCACTCTAAAAATTCACAGGCGCTTAGAACATTTTTGCATTATTTCTCTTTGGCCCTTTTAGTTGCAGGATCTCCTGGAAATGTCTTTGCTGGGTGTAACATTTAATTAAACTGTGTACTAATACTGCTCTTCGGAATAAAACTAAGTCAGGGATCTGATTCCGCCCCTGCTCTCACTTTATTCCTGACTCAAAGTATTCTTTTAGTTTCCAGGAAGACAAAAGCTAACACAATCATAAAAAATTAATTCTCATTAATCTTTTTATTTAAATAGATTTTTTTATTAATTTCAGAGAGGAAGGGAGAGGGAGAGAGATAGTAACATCAATGATGAGAGAGAATCATTGATTGGCTGCCTCCTCCACGCCCCACACTAGAGATTGAGCTGGAAACCCAGGCATGTGCCCTGACTGGGAATCAAACCATGATCTCCTGTTTCATAGGTCGATGCTCAACCACTGAGCCAGGTTGACTGGGCTCATTAATCTTAATATTCCAGAAAACGTTTTCAAAATTAAAGGAGAACTTTAATATACCTTCATATACCATTTGTTATAGTAATATTATCTCTGCTGCTATATAAGTTCTATATTTCTTCTTAAAAGCATATGCATATGTAGCTAATAAAATATAGTTGGAAAAAAAGTTGTTTGGGAAAATCTCAAGCTCTGTGATCTAAGAAATGCTTGTGTTTTAGCAATTGAGCTGAACAAAAGAATCATTTTAATGGAACCCCACAAAGAATTCTTTTGTGATATAAATAATCCCTACATAAGGCAAAGGTTCATTCCCCAATTCACATGTATAATCAGCTTTCATTAACTGGAGCGCTCCTATGCAGTCATAAAGTTATCTTTGTAACAGCTCTCAAGTAAATAAACAAATGGTTCTTTGCTGCAAGTTTAATGCTATCACTTCTGGTCCAAGTGTAGAGGTGCTTACTCGCCACAATAGCTCTGCACAATGTGTCAGACAGGTACACTTCTGGGAAATAACGGCGTCAGACAGATCAGCCTGGCATGAAGCTATCAGCAAAGAGGCCTCTTTTTGAAAATTGAGAATTACCAAGCAGCAAATGCAGCTGGCTTTCAATTATTGGCTGCAGCTTGGACAGGCAATGTTTTGGTGTGGGCTTTCCTTTTTCCATTTGTATACAGCAAGCAATCACTGTCAGTGTCATCAGCATGGCATCTGAATGACAGTGATGTATGAATACCGAGATGGACACACCAAAGACAGCCATTGTAGGGGTTGTGAGGAAGGGGCAGAGTTTGGAGGGGACATGAAGCTAAAAGTGACAGGTTTGGGCAAAAGACAGATGGACGGAATAGGAGAGAGAATGAGAGAGAGACAGAGAGAGCTTAGAGTTCACAATTTAAGAAGAGGTGGCAATGCATACAGAATAGCCTTAGAGAAAGACTGAGTTGCTGTGCCTTGACATTATTAAACAGTAAGTGCCTACATGTCATTTCCCTGCAGTCTTTACTTACATAAGCTTAAAAAATAATATCAACCAAACAGTAAATACCTGGAAAAAACAGTAACACTGTTTTCAAATAAAAGTCTGTATTTTCCTCTTTTGTGTTCTGAATGTTCTATGAATAGTAGAAGTCTTGACCTGGCCAGGTGGTTGGAGCATCGTCCCATACACAAAAAGGTTATGGGTTTGATTTCTGGTCAGGGCACATGCCCATGTCGCAGACTCAATCCCCAGTGTGGGGCTTGCAGGAGGCAGCAAATCGATGATTCTCTCTCATCATTGATGTTTCTATCTCTCTGCCTCTACCTTCCTCTCTGAAATCAATAAAAATATATATTTTTAAAAGAGAAAATAAGAAAGTATTTACCATTTACACTGCCTGTGGCATATTTATTTATTCAAATGTCAAAGTGTAACTTTCCTGTGTATGCAATATTTTTGTATATGTAATGTATGAGAAATTTATTTATTGTATCATATATATTAGAAGGATTTCTTTATACTTTTAAGTGACTATATATTTTTAAAGATACCTTAATATTATAAATATTATTGGCATTACAAAGCAAAATTGCTTTTTTTTTTCCTTTCTAAACCTCTTACATTTCCTCTTTTGAACATTGTACTGGCAAGAATTTATCCTGAATCTAAAATGTAGAAATGAGAAATTTATTAAAGCAAGACCATTTCTATCTGATCTGGATAATCAGAAACCATTAAATATTTCTAAGAATTAGGTTATAGATATAACTGTATATATCAGGATTCCACACAACCATGCCTAGAAGAATTCCACTCCTGCAAGTCTCCATCTATATCCTTTGTTGCTCTGCAAATGCAGCCTTAGAGAGTAGATAAAATATACACAGCATGGAGCAAAAGTAGGCTTACAGTGGCTCATACAGAAAATAATGCAATAATTAATCAATAATAATTAAAAAACGAACTGTTTTGTGTACTCACAACTGTTAACCTACTTTTGCCAAGCCTGTATATTCACACATTTCAAATAGGAGGCCCAAGTTTCCCCCCAGGGCCGCTTAAAACTACTACATAATCACACCTCACAGAGGTCTGGACCTGATCAAGGTTGAGGTGAAGCTTTCAAAGTTTACTTAAGGATAAAAAAAAAAAGAAAAGAAGAAGAGAGTTTTAAATTATAAAGTGATAAACTAAAATACATGAGGATAAACAGTAACACATTATCAAGGTATAGGGAAAAAATCTATAATAATAAAAGCTCAATATGCTAATTAGACCGGACATCCTTCCTGAATGAAGTCGGGGCTGCAGTTGCCACCACAGTGAGGGAGGGATCCAGGCAGCTGTGGCTGTGAAGGCCTACTCTTGCACGAATTTCGTGCACCGGGCCTCTAGTAAAAAGTAAATAAATGGTCCCATTATTTAAAAATAGTTAAAGCCTAAATCTCACTAGAGAAACTTTTGTGAGCTATTTCATTCCTGATGCTTGAAAGCATTCACTTGAGAAGGAAATGGAAGTCGTTTCAGGTATTGTCAAGCACCATATTGGTAACATCAACATGGATGTCAAACCTCAAAGTTTTTAAAATATGAAACAATTGTCTTTTATGTTTTGGGTCTTACCTTTGGTATGTATAATGAATTAATCATAATATAATTTCCCTCAATTTATTTTTATGTGCATTACATGCCTAAGCACCTCATTAAATAATAATTATTTTATAATTTGATGAAGACCATTTATGAAAGCTGATGAATTCTTTGGATCAAATGAGCCACAATTGGGATGGGGATGGGGAGTATGCAATTAAACGCTAACAGTACTTCAACATACTGAATTGGCGATTCAGATTTTTGTGAAAATCAAAATTTTTTAAAAAAATTATTTCTTTTCAGGATGAAATGTGACTCTTATCACCAAGCATTGGTCTTCAAAATTGCATGTTTCAAATCACCTAAGAGAAAGTCTGAATTTTATAATCAAATAGTGTCATTATATTAAATAAAAAGATATGGCATCATTTGCCTTGTTTTTACAAAATGAAATTATTTTATTTTATACTGAGATTCACTGGTTTTTAAAAAGAAATATTCTTAAATATGCAATTACCCTGTTTTTAGAATGCGCAACTAAAGTGAGGGAAGACACCTTTCCAATTACTCAGGTGAATAGTAACATCAATTGACTAATAAGATCTTAAAACAACAAGAACAATAGCTTACAAGACAACTAGGCAAACTTAATAACTATGTGTGAAGATTTGAAAAGGCAGCTAAGAAAGTGGGTTACATACTGGAAGAAGATTCAGAGAAGCAGAAAACCAAACCCTAACACTGCAACAAATTTAGAGCAGAAGAAAATAAGAAAACCAGTAGTCCTGGCATGAAATGAAGCGCATGAAAACACTCTAGACACAGGGATACTGTTTTGTCTGTTTATTTTAACCCAAAGATTTCACACCAGAAGTTGAATACTGCCTAAAATGGAGAAAACAAAGAATGAACACACACACACACGCACACACACACACACACACTGCACACACACCATGCACAGGCACACACACACACACACACACATACACACACACACACCATGCGCAGGCATGCACCAAGAGTCATGTCTGCGCCCTCAGCCAGTGAGCCAGTGGGGAATGGAAGCAGTGGGAAAACCCAGAAGGCTTTTCTTTTATTCTTTTTACCTCTGTTGCTGTTTTAAAATGCATCACTCTGTGTATTGCTTCTATTTTTGTATTTTCTTTTAAAGTTCTATTTTCGCCTTTGTGCAATGTATGATTGCCACTTAAAACGCTGCTTTCGCATCTGACCACTAGGGGGAACCCTCATTGCACGAATTGCTGTACAACCAACACAGCAGTGATCTTGACAGAGGGCAGTGACTTAAATTTTACTTTTGGCTAATTTCAATGCAGAATTTGTTCTGCCATTGCTATATTTTTTAACCTTTGACCTGAAAATTTGGCATCGCTGCATTCTTGATTTTGAGATGTGAAGCGGCTTCTACTAAGTGTTATTAATATTCAGACACAGTTTCCTGAGAACAGAAATGTGAGCTTAAATAGCTCCTTCCAATTTTGCATCAGATTTCTGTTCTCTTTAGGAAACATACAAACCCTCATGGGTATGCAGCATCAACTATTTCAGTTTCACATAGTTTCTTATATCTATCTTCTATCAGTTTAAAAATATTCAAAGTTTTTATCAACTAATGAGAACATGTATTATTTAAAATTTTCAAGATTTCAATGTAAAAATAAAATGTCAGCCCAATTGCTTTTAAAGTATTGAATTTATTATATTATCACTAGTGAAAAGAAACGATTATTGTATCTGTTTATCTATTTGCCATTTCAAACAATCTTAGTAATTCAGTTTCATTCAAAAATTATATTACATTTACATTCACAAGTGAAAAACAGCTTCTCACAACATTCTAGTATGACTTTTACTTAACAGAATAATAAAATAAGTCAAAAGAAAAGCGTATTACATCTAATGAAACTAATTATAACTATGATAATTGATAAACTCTAGAATTTCTATGTAAGACATGCACCATTCAAAGAAAAATGGAGAAAATTTATATGAAATGTATATGAAAATATTGGTTATTCTATTTGCATGAGGGCAATGAGATTAATTGAACTGTTTCTTATTTAAGCAGTTATCAATGAAAAACAGAATCTTTAATAAATTCTCTCTCTATAAAAAAAGCCAGAGACCATAGCGCCATCACGACCATAACGACCTAACGACCGGTCATTATAACACCCACTCCAGCCAGCGAACCAGCCTGATCCGGGCTGGATTGCCCCCAACACCTCCATCAGGGTGGCCAGGTTCCGATCAATCGATTGATTGATAGGTGGCAGCAGCGACTGGCGAGAGGGAGGAAGGCAGACTTCTTGGTCCCTTCCCCCGGCCCTCAGGCTCCAATCAATCCATCAGTAGGCGGGGGGGGCGAGGGGGGGAGGCAGAACTGGGGCCTGGCAAGTGGGAGGAAGGCAGACCGCTTGGTCACTCCCCCCAGCCCACAGGCTCTGATTGATCCGGGAATGGCTAATGGGGGAATCGGGGTGAGTGGCGCACGGGGACTGGTGAGCAGGTGGAAGGCAGACCTCTTGGTTTCTCCTCCCGGCCCTTGGGCTCCAATTGATTGGTGGCAGTGGCAGGGTGGAACTGGGACTGGCAAACAGCAGAACATGGCTCTGATCTCAGGCTAGGCCTAGGGACCCTAACCACGCACAATTTCATGTGCTGGCTTTCTAGTATTAATATAAAACAACAGATTCAGTCTTTATGACAGAATTTGGAGAGCTTCTGAGTTAGTGGACACGGTGTGCCTGGAGAGCTCAGGGAAGGTGCGAGCCCTTTTTCCGTGTCTTGCCTTTGCTTACTTTCTTCCATCTGGCCGTTAATCTAGTGAATAAGTGGGTTTCTTAAGTTCTGTGAGCTGCTCTAGCAAATTAATATGCCCCGCAAATCCTTCCATGTAAATTTATGTAGATTTCCTCCATTTTTCTCTTAATAGTGCATGTTTTACATAGAAATTCTAAAGTCTATCAATTATCATATTTATAATTATTCATTAGATGTAATATGCTTTTGACTTATTCAGAAGATGAATGCCTTGATAATTCATTTTCAGCTTTCCTACCTTATTTTAATAAACATATTAGCTATTTTAATTTGCCTTCTCTGTCACTTTTAATTCTCCCCCTCCTCCAACTCCCCCAAATCCTTATATGAGTATAAGGCTTGAACTATCCAAAGAGTAAAAATAATAATGTGGCTTTCCTACTCCCTTTAATTTTTACATTGGTTTCTAATGTTTCTGCTCTGGCCCTGATTTTATCCATCCTTCTCTTCTTTTATTAAAATTATCTTTGCTTTGAGTCCGTGCCAGTCCCTGGAAAGTAAAGTGACATACTTGCACAGAAAGATTTTTGACTCCATAATCACATTATATCACCACATTTTAAAAGTAGCAATTAGAGGTGATGACAGGATGTTCTACAAAATATATACACCTCACACCGAAGCAAGCATATTAGAGAAAACCCTTGACAAAATGCCACCCATATCCCCACAATAACTCCAGTCTTTGTTTTCGCATGCTAGCCAAAAACAAAAGTGAACACACAGTCAATATTCTGAATCGACATGATTCCATATTGAATAAACCACTTATTTTAGCAAATATTATTTTAGTTACAAGTAACAAAAACCCATTTGAAAATAATTATATTTAAAAAGAGGACATATGGGGATATCTCACCAATATCAACAGCAAGAGGTCTTCCCAGGGCCTGTGGTCAGGCACTAGAAAGCCACCAGGAATCGAGGGAACTGCTCTTTCTCTCACTCAAAGCAGCTCATCACTTACCTTACTTATCTGTGTTTGTATATGCTTCATTATCTTTCTGAGGAACCGTTTTCTCTACTTCCCCTTGCCACATAATAATTTTACAGGCCTAGTTTTCATAAGTGGTCACTGTTCACTCATAAACCTGTCAGAGAAAAATTGCACTTGGAAAATTTACCAAGCAAAGAAGATTTTGTTGGACTATTGAAGTAAGGGAGAGAAGTTGACCTCAACTCTGTGAAACAAAGGTAGATTGAAGTGCTGGGCGAGCCAGTGAAACTGTCCTGGAGGATGTTAGTGGGAGGTTGATTAATAGGATGAGCATAGTGAGTTATTCCTGAATTTACAAACATTTTTCTCTGTGACTAGGCTGTGCTTGCTGACTGGCATCCACGCAAGTTAGGGTCCTAACTTTAAAGAAATTGGGATATACAGGAGGCATCTTTCAAATGAATTACTCTCTGGTCCTTGAAAAAAAATCTTTCCTGGGTTATAAACTCTCAGGAGGCTTGGAGAAGGCATACCTACATTTCAAAGGGGCATAAAAATCATTTTCAATTACAAGCTTTCAAAAGTAAGTGCACTAAGGAAAAAGAGGCCGGTGGCCTGTAATCAGAAGAAATGTGTCTAATGGTTAGTCAAGCTGAGGGGAACATTAAGGTCTTCTTGCTCAAACCCAAAGTCGCAAGCATCTTTCAATCAGGATTCTAGATCCACGGGGGAGTAAAATTGATTGGATCAGGAGAGGGTAAATGTCTGACCCAGGTCCAATCAGAACTCACTGTTTAAGTAGTATACCCTGGCCTCAGGGAACGGCACTTCTCAGAGGCCTGGGGGAGAGCTGTTCAGGTCTGCAAAGGTAGATACTGGGAACATTTGCTGCACTATTACCCTGAAATGATTGTCTAATATTTTGCAAGCTTAAAACATTAAAGTTATCTCTCCCAATAAGCTTGGTGCCGGTCACATTTAATTTGCTCAATGCAATGTAGATGGAATGAATAAATTAGAGCAGCTTTCTTATTGAAGAAGCACTGCAACCTTTCTGTTTCCTTATTATTTTTTAATTTTTAAAATATATTTTTATTGATTCAGAGAGAGAAACATCAACGATGAGAACGAATCATTAATTGGCTGCCTCCTGCACGCCCCCTTCTGGGGATCAAGCCCAAAACCTGGGCATGTTCTCTTGACCGGAATTGAACCCTGGACCTTCAGTCTGAATGCCAACTCTCTATCCACTGAGCCAAACTGGCCAGGGTCTGTTTTCTTATTGAATAAGTAATGTTCTTCTTCTGAAAAAGAAAATAGAAAAAAAATTGTACAAAAAATAAGGAAAAATAAAAACCTGTCTCTAGAACTACGACTTATTTCCAGATATTTCTACATTTTATTCACAACTCAATATACAATGGCTGATTTTTTTTTTTTGTATTTTGCTCTAATAAATATAAACGTTATGAAGTCTAAGGGGGCAAGACAGCCATCAGTCGTAGGACAGATGCTGAAAGCTTCTTCTATTGTTTCTCAGCTGGTGCCCTTTACTGAGGGATATCTCCTGTGGTACTCACTGGCAGAAGCAGAGAAAAACATTTTATTTTATGAAAGAAATTAGATGCACATCTGTTCCAGAAATTTTATGTTTATTCACATAGACCATGTGAATTTAAAAACTCTAACCCTTTGAGAAAGCATGGAGGGACCTGGAGAGTATTATGCTAAGCAAAATAAGCCAGTCAGAGAACAACAAGTGTCACATGATCTCACTTATATGTGGAATCTAATAAATAAAATCTGACCAACAAAAAGGATCCAGAGACGTAGAAGCATGGAACAGACGGATGTATTTCAGAGTGTCTGGGGAATCAGGAAGAGATTAACCAATGAACTTATATGCATATATGCATTGCCCATGGACAGACAATAGCGCAGGGAAGACCTGGGAATGCGATGGAAGTGGGAGGGGGAGAGGGTAAATGGTAGAAAAAAAAGGGGACATCTGTAATATTTTCAACAATAAAGATACATTTTTAAAAATAGCTTGTATACAACAGGAGGTTTTAAGTCACATCAACATATGAGGACCTGTGAGATTTAGCCCTCTTTCACTCGGGTTCAATGTAAACACAGCCTTTTGCCCTAACTGGTTTGACTCAGTGGATAGAGCCTTGGCCTGCAGACTCAAGGGTCCCAGGTTTGATTCTGGTCAAGGGCATGTACCTTGGTTGTGGGCACATCCCCAATAGGAGTGTGCAGGAGGCAGCTCATCGATGTTTCTAACTCTCTATCCCTCTCCCTTCCTCTCTGTAAAAAAGCAATAAAATATATTTTAAAAAATAAAAATAAACACAGCCGTTCATTCCTCCAGTAGTTAAAAACCTGTGGTTCTCTCTGTTGGAACCAACCTAAGAAAAGTTGTTATAATTAGTCTTTTTGTGTCTATTTAACGTGTGTTTTAAAAAATACTTTTTCACATCTACATCACTAGCATTGAGCTTTGTGGATCTTCAATAAGTAATTGTAAAGTGAGTACATAGTATATGCATGAAAATAGAAAAAAAAATGAAATCCCTGAGATTCTTAAACCCAGATATCATTATTCTTGAACATATAGACTTAGTCTGAGGATGAAACCTGATTGTCTTCCTTTTATTAAGAATTAAATAAAATTAAATTAAATATTGTTAAATAACCATAAACATGCACACAAAGAGGAACTCACATAGATGCAAATTGTCTGTAAATTATTTATTGCCTCAAGCTGATTGGACTTTAGGAAGTAAGATTCTAGATAAAAAAGAACTAAATGTAGAGGCCTATATAATTTTTTAAATGCACAAGAGAGATTACATATCCTTTTTTGTGCAGCTGTTGTCTTTGTTGCTAGATTCCTGTCCCCCTTCCTTTTTCATCCCCATGTCACCCTAGACATGGAAACTGTTTTAACAACTGGCTTATATTTTTATTTCTATTTTCAGAGAAGGGTGTTCTTCTATCTACAAATACTTAAGGGAAGATCTTACTCCTCTCTGCTTCTCTAGAACAGTTTCCCATCTAGGTATTATACTTCCCTCCATTGACTGACTCTTCATTGAAACACAGTTCTCCATTCTCCTCTTCTTCTTCCTCCTTCTCTTCCTCCTCCTCCTCCTTCTCCTTCTTCTGTTTCTCCTCCTCCTCCTTCTCCTTTTTCACTCTCTATACTTATGTCTCAGATTTTATTGGCATCAGCCATTATTATTGTTCCACAGGAGGGCAGGGTGTTCCAATTATTTTCTAACAGCCTCAGTTCTACTACCTGTTTGAAAATACTAATAATATGGTTTAGGTGGAAGAAGAGTTTTCTTTTTTTCTCTCATTCCTGATTTAAAATCCTCATTTATTGGCCAGCGGGCATGGCTCAGTGGTTGAGCATCATCCTATGAACCAGGAGGTCATGGTTCAATTCCTGATCGGGCACATGCAGGGGTTGCAGGCTTGATCCCCAGTAGGGGGTGTGAAGGAGGCAGCCTATCAATGATTCTCTCTCATGACTGATGTTTCTATCTCTCTGTCTCTCTCCCTTCCTCTCTGAAATCATTAAAACATATTTTTAAAAATCCTCATTTTCTCCCCTGTAAATTAAGACTCCTCATGCAATCCTATTCAAATTTCTCCAACTTTTGGACTTCCGGTTACAGTTGTTATGTACTTCTTACTTCTGAACTGCAGGTTAGGACTGTGTCTTGTTCACCTTTTATTTCTAACTCCTGTTTTAGAATCTCAATGAATGCTTGTTAAATGAATACAATAATAAATGAGCCAATGAAACATCCAGATTTATCATGCAACTGTCAATGCATATGGAAAATTAGAGTTATTTTTTGACTCAGAAGAAACTCTAACCTCTTTTTTTGTTTTTCTAAATATATTACTGTACATAAAACATATATAAATTTAATTAAATGTTAAGTAACTATAGATCATGACCATGAATAAGATAAATAAATCAAGGACCACAGTTTTCAGGAAAAACAATTTTGACCATGCTTCAAAACAAGGCTTTAAAATAATTTGGTTTATTTAATGATAATTAGAAATGTTATTTGAAATCATACTACAAATTTTTGAATAATTTAAAATTATTAACTCAATAAAATATTAATAAAAAAAAGGAATTGGCTACATACGGAGATATCAGTGATATAATAAATTTAACTTTTCTAATATACCAGCGTCTTGCCCATAACTAATTCCTCTACTCCATAGGCCTTTCTTTCTATACATGTGCTCTATATGTCCCCCTCTGCACTTTATTGCATACAGAATGAAATAATCAATGAGAAATCAAACTATCCTTTTAAAGCGATTAGAATCATTTATCCAGTCACAAATTATTTACTAAATACTTAATATCTTAATACTTTGTTCTAAAAAAACAGGCCTTTAAAAATTATATGAAGTGCATTAGTAAAGTATTTTTTAGTAAAGTATTTTTTAATTCTAAAATGAAATTTAACACTCTTTATTTTATTTTTAGTGCTAATTTATTGGTAATGATCATTGGTCTCTTGGTTCTTTGTAACTCATGGTCTTTTTGAAATCAGTAAGTTCTCATTCTCTCTGGTTATGGAACTTAGTGCATTTTTTTAAAAATATTCCTTTTAGTTGATATTGTTGTTAATTAATGGCAAATAACATTACCTGAGGATGTGAGTGTGTTACTTTTAGTGAAGTGTTTAAATAAATGAGCATGAGAATCAGTAAAGATTTTAAGCCATAACATTATAAGCCTGGCATCAGAGGCTCTTGACAGAGGTGAACACTGAGAATCTATTAGATAATGAGATATGAGAAGGTCTCCTCATAATTGAAAGTGGTCCCTGGGTTCTTCAGATGTCACATGGTGTTATACTTGTGACTACTTTAAAAGCCATTTTTTTTCAGTCTCTTTGTGAAAAATCTTGCTTGATTTGCCAACCTTTGAACATTACTGCCTGGAGTGGAGAACAATTAGATTCATTAATTTGTTTGCCTTCTCTTGATTTAATACACCCTCAGTAATAGAGCTCACTAACAATTGTAGTCTTGACTTTACTGCTTATTAGTAAATTATACTTTCAACTGAATATTAAATTATCACCAAATAATGTGAATAAAGAGAGAGCATTTCAAAGCTAGAAGAAAAAAAACACCTACTTTTGGCACATAACTTTCAGAGGCACAGGATTTTATGTACTCAGAAACACAAAACCCTGTGGCATCATGCGCTCATTGTAGTTTTGCTAAGTTAAAAATAGCTTGTATACCACTCACATAAATTACCTCAAAGTGGATTAAAGACTTAAATGTAAGACTTGAAACCATGAAAATCCTACTAGAAAACTGGAATGAAACTCCTTGACATGGGTCTTGGTAATGATTTCTTGGAAATGACACATAAAACACAAGCAATAAAATTAAACAAAAAATAAACAAGTGAGACCACATTAAACTAAAAAGCTTCTGTGCAGCAGAAGAAACAATCAACAAAGTGAAAGACAATCTATGGAGTGGTATTTGCAAACTATGTATCTGATAAGGAGTTAATACCCAGAATATATAAAGAACCCATACAAGTCAATAGCAAAACCCAAATAACCCAATTAAAAAAAATAGGCAAAGGATCTGAATTTCTCCAAAAAAGGTACACTAATGGCCAACAGGTTTGTGAAAAGATGCTCAACCTCACTAGGATATACAGGAACGTTGTTGAGAGAGTGAACCCTAAGAATTCTTATTGTAATAATGATTGTTTTCTTTCTTTTCTTTCTATAGTATCTATACAAGAAGATGAATGTTAGCTGAATCAATTGTGGTAATCATTTCCCAATATATGTAAATCAAACCATCATGCTGTACACCCTATACAGTAATTCATTTTTTCATCAATAAAACTGAAAAAAAAAATTCTGGCACAAAGTAAAAATAAATAAATAAATAATACCTTGTATAAAAAGAGAGAAGTTTTCTTGAGTATAAATTATTCGATGATTCTGTCATCACCTGGGGAGGGACACTTCATATAGTCAATGGCTTTGGATGAGTATTGAGTCTCCTAACAAATTAAATTTGACCCGAAAGGGTCTTGGTTGAAAGACTTCCCGTTTACTTTAGTGGATAGCTAGTTTTTAAACCTAACATCCTGCTTTAAATATTAAAAATGTTAGATTAAAAAACACCTATCTAAAGATACCCCCCAAAAGAGCAAAAAACATGCAGACTGAGTTTTAGCTCAAAGTATAACTAGAGAAGTAAGTGGAGTAACACATAGAAAAGTCACTTCTGAGCACACCCATCTGTACATTATACATTTGAGAGCTAGAGAGCCAAGATCATAGCCTAGTATCCAAGCAAGGTAGGTGATGTTCTGGGAGTCCTTTTCTACTTTCATAGGAAAACTCAGAAAGTTGCACCTTTGGGGGTAATGGCAGAAAACCAGACTTACTTTCCATATTCTGCCTGTAATCGTAAAAACCTTCTGTAAATGCTGCTAAGCTTCCATATACAATGGGTCCCCAAAATGCATATACACTTTGAATAATTATTAAGGCAGTGTTTATTAAAATACATTCTATTTTCAAAATGTAATAGGATCAGCTATTAAAGTGTGTATACATTTTTTGGGGGGGAGGATACCTGTAGAATAGGATGGGAAGGGAAAGGGAAGAAAAGTGGAAAAAGAAAAGCCTTCCTCAGACCTCAACCAACCTTCCCATGGGTTGGTCACACAGGTACACATGAAGTAGGTGGGCCAGTGACTCTCACAGCTTCAACTTCATTTGAATTTATTCCAACTGCTGAAATATCATTTTTAAGCAAAGACTAATAAACAGTTGAATATTTCTAAGTACAACAGAGAAAAACAACTTGAATATGAAGCAGAAACAGTTATAATAAGAAGATAGTAGCGTTTGACCCTCACAGACTTAAAACAATGGATTTTTATAGAAGAGAGAGGGAAAGACAGAGAGAAACATCATCGATGTAAGAGGAACACATCACTTGGTTGCCTTCTGCACGAGCCCTGACCAGGGCCCAGGCCAGAGAAGAGCCTGCCACCAAGGTAAGGTGCCCTTGACTGTAATTTGGTCCACAGGCCTATGCTCTATCCATTGAGCCAAACCGGCTAGGGAAATTGTGTCCTCTCTTTGAAAAGTAGGTGACTAACTTCAACATTATCTGAGACCATGAATATATAAAGATTACATAGTACGATTGAACAATAACCCAATAATTTCCAAATAGGAACACAAGACTACAATGAGAAAATTCAGGAGAGCGCCTCAGCACCAGCGAAGCCTGAATACAAATCCATCTGTCTCACTGATCTCGACCAAAATTGTTGGCAAAATTTCAAAAGCAACTACATGAGGGCACAAGAGTAAAGAACAGTGGAGCTTTCTGGGAGAGGAAACAAAATGTGAAGAACAAACTACACTGTGGGGAGTTCCCTCTTCATTTGCTTTTTCCTTCTTTATTGTTTGGCTTTGTCCCCGGTTGTCCCTGGTAACAAATCAGGCACAGACAACAAAAACTCCAAGAAAAATCTTTTCTTTCTGGCTAGAGGCCTGGGGAGAGAGTCCCTGGGAGCTGGACAGTCTGAGGGAGAACCTTGTTTTATTATTAGTTTTTCATCTTTTCTGTCTTTTTCTCTCCCAGCTGGTGAAAAATCCAAAAACAAAGCAAAACAAACAAAAACATTTTACTCATAAACCGTGAAAATGAGCTCCGGTACCTGCCAAGTATGGGGAAATCCCTGATTGAAGAGAGCTGGAGAGGAGACTCTAACATTCGGTGCGGCCTAACACCGTGCCAGATTCCCACGTGAGCTGTGCACCCATGTAAGAAAACAGACACATCGCACAGGCTACCAGAGGGAAAGGACTGCAGAGAGCACCAGCTTTCTTTCTTTCTTTTTTTTTTTTTAACCTTCACCCCAGGATATTTTTTCCATTGATTTTTAGAAAGAGTGGAAGGGAGAGAGAGAGAGACAGAGAGTTAACACCCTTGTGAGAGACATATTGATTGGTTGTCTCCCGCACATTCCCCTGGAGCCTGCAACCACAAGGTATATGCCCTTGACAAAAATTGAACCCGGAACTCTTTAGTCTCCAGTCCGATGCTCTAGCCACTGAGCCAAACTGACTAGGGCCCAGCTATTTATTTTTTTAATTACTGTTCTCTTACACGTAATTTTCTTTGGATGTTTTAAAGACTTATCTCTCTACCTTTTGTTTTCAGCAATTTGATTCTGATATGCTTCGATGTGGCTTTGTAAAAAATTATTCTGCTTGCAATTTGCTGAGCTTCTCAGTACAGTTAATATCTTTCATCAACTTGGGGGCAAATTCTGGGCCATTATGTTTTCAATTACTCTGCTTTCATTTCTGTCCTGAGATTCCAATGACATGTGTGTTTGATCATTTAAACTGGACCTACAAGTCTCTGCCCCTGCTACTTTTTTTTAATTTTTATTTCTTTTCTTCCTGTCTGTCCAGTTTGAGCAATTTCCACTGACTTGTTGTCAGTCAGACCTCGCCTCTGCTTTGTCATTTCTGCAGGGTTGAAATCCTGATGTCCGTCTGGGACTGAGCTCAGTGCTCTCAGCTGTTCTCAGATCCTTGCCTCCTCACTACCTCTTCAGCAAACACAGTTTAAGAATGTCTTCATTATCCATAATTTATCAGCCATGGAAATAGTCAGAGTAGCAGCAGCAACAACAAAGAAAACATTGACACAGCAATGATTTTTGCTTTTGGTCTTCAATTCCCAACATGCTAAGTAAAACACTCATGCAAATTTTTACATTTCCATTATGCATCAAAACATCCAGGAGAGATGTCTCTAGTGCCTTAATGAATGAACAGGCCTAGAATTAGTAGGCTGATGTCAATATCATACCCTTTAAAAAAAAATTGATGTCTGAAGTCTTTGACTACTTTTCAAAATTAAAACTCATTGCTCAGTTTAACAACATCCCCAGAGGAGTGATCAGGTTGCCTCATGTGTTTAAAAAGTGCTGACATCAATAATATATGAAAAGAACCGCCTGGTGAGACCAGGTGGGGAGTGGGAGGAAACAAATGAGTAAAATGCACTTTAAAGATCCTATCATTCTCAGCATCCTCACGGCTACCTCTCATCTCAGTCAACCCACCAAGCTAAGGGCAATGCTTTGAAGGGAGCAGGGGAGAGGATGCATCCTTCTCAGAGGTGATTTTTTTGTGAGACTAGAAAGCATAACAAGTTGGGAAGGAAAACATATCCCAAAACTCTTGAACACTCATATTAAGGCCATGAACAATTTATGTGGCAAGGACTTTTTTTGAAATTTAATTTTATTTGTTTATTAAACTTATAGCTGTGACAACATCCTATATAATAAAGAGCTAATATGCAAATAGTCATCATGCCCTCATGCCATCATGCTGTAATGGCTCAGACACTTAACACTGAGAAGAGAGGAATAGGGACCAGCAAGGCCCAAATGAGCTTGCAAGAGAGGAATGGGTTCCAGCCAGGCTGAGGCCCGGGAGAGGGACAAGCCACCCACCTGGGAGTCCTGGGCACCAGTGACTGCGTCTGCAACTACAGCCTGGGAGAGGGACAAGCTGCTCACCCCATGGCCCTGGGCACCAGTGCCTATGGCTGTGGCCCAGGAGAGGGACAAGATGCCTGCTCCATGGTCCCAAGTGCTAGCGCTTGTGGCTGCACCCCGGGAGAGAACCCAGTCGCCCGTCCTGTGGTCCCAGGCACCTGTGGCTGCAGCCAGTCTGGGCAAAGCCAGACCGGGTCCTGGGTGCCTGTGGCCAGCCAGAGGGAGGGAAACCCAGGTCCCGAGTGCCTTTGACTGGCCAGACAAGGGAATCCTGGGTCCCAGGTGCAGGGCAAGACAGAGGCAGTTAGGGACGATCAGGGCAGCAAGGGGCGATCAGGCAGGCAGGCAGGTGAGAGGTTAGGAGCCAGCAGTCCTAGATTGCAAGAGGCAGTTGGACATCCCCTGAGGGGTCCCAGATTGGAGAGGGTACAGGCCAGGCTGAGGGACCCCCCACCTTCCATGCACAAATTTCATGCACCAGGCTTCTGGTCCTATATAATAAAAGCCCAGCAACTGAATGGCAGAACAACCAGAATGACTGCTCGATCAGTCACTATGAAACACATTGACCACCAGGGGGCAGACGCTCAATGCAGGAGCTGCCCCCTGGTGGTCAGTGCGCTACCACAGTGGGAGCCCCGCTTGGTTGACCAGGATGAGCGGCTGCTCCTGCTGCGAACCCTGGGCCAATGGGCAGGAACCCGGGCTGCGATCCTTGCCTCCTTGCCCCAGGCTCCTCCTCCTTGCTCCCTGCTGCCACCTCCAGACACCTACAGGCTGCACAGCACTGCTGCAAGGTCATAGAGCTGACCCAGGAGGCTGGGAGGCAGGTTCACTGCCGCCGCAAGACTGAGGCCTACTCTGCCTTCTCTCAGTGCTACTGTCCCTGGGCCCAGCCCCGACTGGCTTCCTTGGAAAGGCAAGTGCTCCAGCTCCACAGGCGATGCCGGACCACAGAGCAGCTACTCAGAGGGCAGGTCCACAGCCGCTCAGCTGACCGGGATGAGCGTCCCTCCCACAGCAGGCCAATCCCCGAAGGCCATGCCCCCAAACAGTGCATGAATCCGGTGAACTAGGCCTCTAGTTAGTTAATAAGATTATATAGATTTCAAGTGTACATTTCTACATTCGAATATGTGAAATGAGTTTGTATATTGTGTCCATTATCCACAGTTCTATTTTTTTTTTCACTTCCTTCTTCATATGTGAAGACATCCATTTGGTTATTCAACACAAACATAAAAAATTAATTAAACAACTTCTATATACCAGTTACAGGCTAGGCACTGTGGTGCACTGGTGAACAAAAGTGACAGAAATCTCTGACCTATAAAGCTCCCATCCTAGAATTTCAAATATTTTCATAAGAAATGTTTGAAAAATAAATTGTTTTCAGTTAATGAAGTTTTTAACTTTCTAAATCTACAAAGTTTGAAGAACAGTAAAAGATGGCCATTAAACTGAAGTAGAATTGACATATTTCTCATGATGAATCTTTCTATCAAAAAATGTGAAATATCTTTCCATTTATTCAGTTCTATTTTGAGATATTTAGGAATCTTAATATTTTCTTCATACAATATTTTCAAAATCATTGTAAATTTTATGTGAGCCATTTTATATTTTATTGATATTATAAATAGGTCTTTTAATTTTACCTTGTCGCTTTTTAAAAATAAGAAATGCTTATAGATAACTATTTATAGACTCTATTATCCCATTACTTTGCTAATTCTGTTATCATTTGCAGTTTTCTAATGGGTCTTTTGGACATTTCAATCACAGCATCTACAAATAGATAATAGCTTTTCTTCTTCCTTTATATTTCTTAAGCTTATGATTTCTTTTATTTAACTGGTTACACTGACTACATGTTCAATAGTAGAAATAATAATTTCTAATTTTTTATTTTTCTAATTTTTAATATTTTTGAGGAACTTCTATAACATTTTCTAGAGTGGCTGCCTCAGTTTTCAAAGGTGAAGGGATTTAGAAGTACAAATTGGTAGGTACAAAATAGTCACAGGATGTAAAGTACAGTGTAGGGAATATCCTATCTAATAAAAGAGAAACATGGTAATTAGCCATACCTCCGCTACCCTTCCCATTGGCTAATCAGGGCAATATGCAAATTAACTGCCAGCCAAGATGGCAGCCAGCAGCCAGGCAGCTTGAAGGAAACATGAGGCTTGTTTGCTTCAGTGACGGAGGACTCCAACGTTCCCCGCCTGCCGCTGCCGGCCTCTGAGCTTGCAGTTTGAAACATTGTTACAAATATAGAAGCTAAACAAAACCCCATAAACCTGCTTTCAGCCAGCCGGATCTCAGAGCTGGAGTTGAAACAGTGTTTCGATTATAGAACCCAAACAAACCAGATACCTGCTTTCAGCAGCCGAGGCCTAAGGGCTGGAGCCAGGCCTCAGAGCTAAAGCTGGCCCAGAATAAATAAAAAAAAAAGAAAAAAAGGAGCAGTTGGGAGCTTCAGTCACCTGCCAGCCTGAAAACAGCCTTCAGCCCCTCACCCAGACTGGCCAGGCACGCCAGTGGGGACCCCCACCCTGAAGGGTGAGTGACCAGCTGCAAACAGCCATCATTCACTCATCCAGGCTGGCCTGGCACCCCAGTGGGAACCCCCATCCTGATCCAGGACACCCTTTAGGGCAAACCAGCCGGACCCCACCCATGCACCAGGCCTCTATCCTATATAGTAAAAGGGTTATATGCCTCCCAGCACCGGGATCAGCGGAGCCGCGAGGCCTCCCGGCATCAGGATCAGCGTGACAGGGGGCAGCGCCCAAACCCCCTGATCACCCTGCGGCTCTGTGTGTGACAGGGGGCGGGGCCACAACCTCCCTATCCGCCCTGCTCTTTTAGTGACAGGGGAAGGCACCCCAACCCCCTGATCAGCCCTGCTCTGTGCCTGATAGGGGGGAGCTCCCCAACACCCTGATCGCCCTGCAGCTCTGTGTGTGACAGGGTGTGGAGCCCCAACCCCCTGATCAGCCCTGCTCTGTGGGTAATAGAGGCGGTGCCCCAACCGCTCCCCATGGGCCCTGCTCTGTGTGTGACGGGGTAGAGCCATAACCTCCCCATCAGTCCTGCCCTGAGTGTGACAGGGTGTGGCACCCCAACCCCCTGATCTGCCCTGCTCTGTGTGTGACAGGGGGCGGTGCCCCAACTCCCTTATCAACCCTACTCTGTGAATTACGGGGGAAGCTCCTCAACCCCCTGATCGGCCCTGCTCTGTGTGTGACAGGGGGCGGTGCCCCAACTCCCTTATCGACCCTACTCTGTGAATTACGGGGGAAGCTCCTCAACCCCCTGATCGGCCCTGCTCTGTGTGTGACAGGGGGCGGTGCCCCAACTCCCTTATCGACCCTACTCTGTGAATTACGGGGGAAGCTCCTCAACCCCCTGATCGGCCCTGCTCTGTGTGTGACAGGGGGCGGTGCCCCAACTCCCTTATCGACCCTACTCTGTGAATTACGGGGGAAGCTCCTCAACCCCCTGATCGACCCTGCTCTGTGCGTGACAGGGTATGGAGCCCCAACCCCCCCGATGGGCCCTGCTCTGTGAGTGACAGGGGGCAGCACCCCAACCCCCTGATTGGCCCTGCTGTGTGCGTGACAGGGGGTGGCGCCGCAACCTCCCCATCGACCCTTCCTTGAGTGTGACGGGGGTGGTGCCCCAACCCCCCAATTGGCCCTACCCTGAGCATGACTGAGGGTGGCATCACAACCTCCCAATCTGCCCTGCTCTGTGCATGACAGGGGGTTGAGGCCCAACTCCCCAATCAGCCCTGCTCTGAGCCCGACCAAGGGCTGCACCTAGGGATTGGGCCTGCCCTCTGCCACCCGGGAGCAGGCCTAAGCCAGCAGCTCGTTATTTCCCGAGGGGTCCCAGACTGTAAGAGGGCACAGGCTGGGCTGAGGAACCCCTCCCCCCCCCCCGAGTGCACAAATTTTTGTGCACCGGGCCTCTAGTCTATATATATAAAAGCCTAAGCAACCATTACAACTGGTTGATTGGTTACTATGACACGCACTGACCACCAGGGGGCAGATCCTCAATGCAGGAGCTGCCCCCTGGTGGTCAGTGCACTCCTACAGCCAACCTCCTGTGGTCCCTCTCCCAGCTCCGCTGGCCAGCCCTGATTGCCCGCCAGGCTGAGGGATCCCACCCATGCACGAATTCATGCACTGGGCCTTGAATAGTCAATAATGTAATAACTACACAAAGTGCCATATGGGTACTAGAAATATCGGGGTTAATACTCTATAAAGTATTAACTATCTAATTACTATCTGTACATTTGAAACTAATATAAAATAATATTGAATGTCAGGTATAATTGAAAAAAAATTTAATAGTAGGAACAAGAGTGTGTATCTTTTTCTTTCTCTTAACGTTAGGAGGAATGCTTCTCGTATGTATCAAATAAAATGATGATTTTTATACTGTTTATTTTAAAATCTATTTTAGAATTTTCTATTTTACTCTTACTAATACTGGTCTATTTTTATTTTTGTCAAAAATCTTGTTAACAATAGCAGCTATGATAGTATTCTTTTTGGATATATTTATATAATGAATTATATTAATGGTTGCCTTCATTGAAATATACTTACATTCTTGAAAAGAATCCCACTGGGGCTTAATGTATTTTTTGTTGTTGTTGTTCCTTGTGGTATACTACTTGCTAAACTGTATTTAAGATTTTTGTTTTGATATTCATAACTAAATTGATTTGTAGTTTTTAAAAATAAATCTTTATTAGAATTTGATAACAATGTATGTTCACTTCATAAAAGAAATGTTTAAAGTTTTTCAAACTCCTTTTGGTATCAATCTTACTGCATTATCCTTGTAAATTTAGAGGAATCCCTCTGTGAAAAAATGGAGGCTCAGGACATTCTCTGTTTTGGTTTGTATTGGAGAGGAAATGCAGCTCATTTACACATTTATGCAATTCAAAGTCAAAATTACTCTAGATTTTTCTCTCTTAGTTGGCGTTTTAAATTTTCTTGTTAACAGTAACCTATGTATCCTTTACCCTCCCACACACAACTATCTCAAACTTCTGTTTCCCTTAACCCAGTGTTCTTGCTATGCTCCATTTGAATTCTATTTTCAGTATATCTTCTCATGAGTAGTACCTGATGCATACTTCAGAGGTTCAGAAGAACCTAGACCCGCGGTCGGCAAACCGCGGCTCGCGAGCCACATGCGGCTCTTTGGCCCCTTGAGTGTGGCTCTTCCACAAAATACCACGTGCGGGCGCGCACGTACAGTGCGATTGAAACTTCGTGGCCCATGCGCAGAAGTCAGTATTTTGTGGAAGAGCCGCACTCAATGGGCCAAAGAGCCTCATGTGGCTCTCGAGCCGCGGTGTGCCGAGACGCAGTTTGCCGACCACTGACCTAGACCAACACAATCCTGTAAATTCTCCTATATATTCTTCTATATCCAAAAATGGGTATATACAGTAGGTCCTCGGGTTACGTCGGAGATACATTCCTACAGTGCGGCGTAACACGATTTTCTCTGTAAGTCGGAACCCACCTACATAAGCACCTACGTCACTCACATAAAGCACATACACAGCAGTAATGAAGTGAAACAGTGAAAAAAAATTTAAAAGAAAGATAACAATTCCTGATCTTTACTTGTGGTAAATAAATAATAAACATAAAGCAAAATGATGGAACGTTTTTTTTTATAAATAAATGGGAGATGGCGACGTAACCATGAAACGACGTACATTGAGTCCGACGTAACCCAAAGACTATCTGTTTATCACTCACCATCAATTTAGAACCTGTAGGATTTTCTTAGTTTCGCTGACTTTTGTGCCACTCACCCAGGTTTCTATTCATGATGGGTAGAAAAGCCCATTTCCCTGGGGTATGAGAATCTGTGGTATTATTTCAGTTTATAGGGTCCTTCAAGAACATCCTTTTTTGTTTGTTTTTGTTAATTCTCACTTGAGGATATTTTATCCATTGATTTTTAGAGAGAGTGGGAGGGAGGGGGAAAGACAGAGAAACACTGATGTGAGAGATACACATACACTGGTTGCTTCCCACATGTGCCCCAACCTGGGCTGGAGGGGGCAAGCCTGGAACTGAGGTATTTGCCCTTCACTGGAATCAAACTCTGGACCCTTCAGTCCATACGCCGATGCTCTATCTACTGAGCTAAGCCAGCCAGGGCAAGAATGTCCTTTCAGCCCTAACTGGTTTGGCTCAGTGGATAGAGCGTCGGCCTGTGGACTGAAGGGTCCCAGGTTCGATTTCGGCCAAGGGCATGTACCTTGGTTGCAGGAACATCCCCAGTAGGGGGTGTGCAGGAGGCAGGTGATCGATGTTTCTCTCATCGATGTTTCTATCTATCCCTTTCCCTTCCTCTCTGTAAAAAAAATCAATAAAATAAATTTTTTAAAAAAATGTCCTTTCACTGTCCTCTGACTCCCACTAGGTGACTCTTGATCTCAGGACAGTCATCCTGCCCATGTCCTGAACTTCATTAAATGTTATTGAGAGTTTCAAGTCGTCTCTTTTGCTGCCCTAGTTGGCTTGTTTCGTTTTCTGGCAATTCAAAAACTATGCTTTTGCCCTCATCATGCATCTGGAAAGCTTATAAGTAGGAAGAAATCAGGAGGATGCCATGGTGATGACTTTTGGAGAGAGTAACAGAGCTGTGAAGTCAGTGAAATAAGTCTATCACCTCAGTGTGCCTGAAAAATGAATGGGCAAAGGTGAGCACAAGGATGCTCTAGTCACTGAGAAAAAGAGACACAAACATGTCTGAAATATTGAGAGCTATGGACACAAAGAGAAAGGAATGACTGGGGTGGTCCTCTTCAGATATGAAGTTTCCCCAAGGATGTAAGTATCAGCATGTTCATTCTCTAATAATCATGGAGACTGACCTTATTATTGGGCCAGTGTTTTTGTACCATGATCTAAGTCACATAATAACACAGATTCATTTTTTTCCTAATTTCATTAAGGTCTCTGGGACTGCCTAATAGCATTAGTTGGAAAACGGTTTTTTTTCAGTCCAAGTAGGGTTTTGCATTTAAAGATTTTGCTTGAAGATTCCTGAGTGCATCTGTCAATAGCTGGCTCATTGACTGAGAGGGAAAGCTAATTTTTCACAGATTTGGCCTGCATGCTGATTTTATTTGCCAGCCCTTGATAACTGGTTAAATTTTTCACTATTTTGATCTCTATTCATTTTATCTCATCTACCATAGAGTTGCTATGAAATTTCCCAGAATATGTTGTGTATTTTTTATTCAATGAACCTTTCTATCTCCTACAAGTCTAATAGGAGATTATGCACACATGTTTTGTTGTACTTTGTGAAACTGTTCAAAGAGAAAATTCCTATACAATAAATTCTTTCTCTTCCTACTTGATTGTGGAAATATTCCTGGAAAGGAAATTTGTGGAGAAGAGAATGAAAATGGCAGAAGTAGCAACTTCCCCATGATCTGGCACATGTGTCCTCTTATCCTCCTGACAAAGTGACTGGAACCAAGTTATAATTATTACTGCACTCTAGTGACCTTAATATGTCTTAGCATGATGTTGGTGCCTGACATCAGCTCAGCAGTTCTCAACCTGTGGGTCGCGACCCCTTTGGCGGTCGAACGACCCTTTCACAGGGGTCGCCTAAGACCATCCTGCATATCAGATATTTACATTATGATTCATAACAGTAGCGACATTACAGTTATGCAGTAGCAACGGAAATAATTTTATGGTTGGGTCACAACATGAGGAACTGTGTTTAAAGGGCCAGAAGATTGAGAACCACACTGCATTAGCTCATCTACCACATAGAAAAGCTCTGGTCAAAAGCAGAGCAATATAAATGACCAAAAAAAAAAAATCAGAAATAAAGTTCAAATGTTATTTCTGGAATGGTAGATAGATTCTCATACAGAACTATAAATGAGCCCAGTGCACACATTGAGGGCTAACCTCTCTTTGAGCTTGATGGCCATGTTCCAATGATCTCCTAAATTCAGAGTGAGTCACAGCCAGAAGCCTTGCATTTTCTCAAGCATTCCAATTTTAATCATGAGCTAGTTTAGCTGGAAGTCAGGTTCTTCCCAAGTTCACTAGAAGAGAGACTTCTTGGCTACAATTTTAGACATTCTGGCCAACACTGAAGCTAAGTAGGTAAGGTTACATTTTTTCCCCCTATGGCTAGATTACAATCTTTTCACTTTAATATTTCAAACTGATGATTAAAATCATATGACTGAAAAAAAAATGAAATCATATGGCTGACATTAAAAATGAATTGAGGTATTTTTCCTGATTGTTTTATAACATACTATTTTTTTTTTCAGGGAGTTCTATAGTAAACAACTAAATAAAGTATATGAGCCATCTTAGTTTTTTGATTAATTTTGTTTCAATGGAATTATTAAGAGATTATTTTCAAGAGGGGAACATTGCTACTAGGATGAATGAAAACACCATATCCATATATAAAATATTTTATACACATCATAATTTTCCCCTTATATACATTACAAAAACTGCTTTTATGTTTGACGGAAATTTATTCATTTTTAAGAAAAAAAGGTTGAAATTTTAATTATCACAAATAATCACTTAAAGCTATTTAGTACATGGTCCTATAATCTTTATCAGATAAAATATGCCAGTACTTCACTTTTTTGGCTTTGCAATGTAAGCACCAGCTATATCAGTTTTTTAAAATCATATGCTTTTTAGGTATTAATTTTGAAATGGTTACCTCTTCATTATGTAACAACATTAAATATTTCAGACTGCCAAACTGAAAGAGTAGTTCAAGGTTGTTTTGCTAAACTGAGGGTGGAATCATTGCTGTTCTGCTGCTTAGGTTATCACTGACTGGATCTAAGTGACCACATACCGTGAGCAAACTGAGGAGACTTAGTACAGATTTTGTATTTTGTACCTCTTTGCCTAAATTATGTCTTAACTATCTTCTAAGTGAAAGAACAAGCCTCATGGGAAAGGAAGACAGGACTTGCAGCCAAATAGACTTTATCAATTTAACTGCGGGTTACAGGAGAATGTTTGTTTAATTGAATCAAGCTCTTTGAGTCTTTTGGACACAATGCTCATTTTACATATAAAGTCCTGCAAAATTCAGTTCCTATGATTAACAAAATATCTCCTCAAAAGATTCTGATTGTATCCTCTATATACTCTGACCTCCTAGAGATGTCATCTACTACAAATTCATGAACGTTCTTTTCAGAATCTCATTTTCTGCATTTGTAAAATAGAGATGGTGATAATTTTCTCACAAGGTTGCTATGCAAATAACAACAAAACACTGAAGAAACTATGACAATTAAAGTAATAACAGAAAATGAATTTTAAGGTTTACAGATGGCTGCTGTTAAATTTTCTACTAACAGGATTATGATAATATTAAGATTATGAAAACATTTGTTTGGATAGACCTCAGTTTGAGTTCTTGCAATGATACTATCAGCTTTTTGATCTTGAGAAAAATTATTTAACTTATAGACATAAGCTTCTTCATCTGCCAAGTGAAAATTCTGCTTTATGGGGATTATTGATAAGCTATGCAAATTGCCTACTCACTGAAGAGTAACTATTATAAGTGTTCAGAAATAATAGTTATGAGAAGTTATAATTATATGCAGCAAACAGAATTCTCACACCCTACTTGTGGGAATAGTTTAGTACAACCCTCCTGGAAAAAGGTTCAGCAGCATCTTCCTAAGATGAATAATACATACATTTCCCATGACATAGAAATCCTACTGTATGCATGTTCACCAAAAGCCATGGTCTAGGATGAATTTATCAGCACTCTTCATTATAGTCCAAATCTATAAAATGCCTTAATGACCATCATTGGTTGAATAACCATTCATACAATACAATGGAATTCAATAACTGAATGGATGCTTTACAAAACACAATGCTATCAATGAATTTCAGAAATAGAACATTGAATGAAAGAAGCCAGGCCTAAAAGAGTATATAGTTGACAATGCCATTAATATAAGGTACAAAAACAGTTTAAATTATGTATTTATAAATTAAAATAGTGAGTACCCTTAATAGTGTTGGGGGTATAGTGATAGAAAGGGACTATAAGGAAGACTTTGGGGGTTCTAGTTACAAAAATATCTTTGTTTATGAAAACTTAGTTGTCAACCAGTGCACTTTCATGCATGCAAATTTTACTTTAATAACAAGTAAAATAGTATATTTATAAACATCAGTTATTTTTAATATTAAAAATATAAAACATTTGCATACAGTGAAGTTTTCAGACACTTTTTATTATTTTTTAAAGTTTTTAGACATTTTCTAATTGACTGATTTTTCACTTGTGCTAAATTATTAGAGTAAAAATCTAGCTCTCAGAGACACTCAGCTCTCATACACTTGAAGTTTCCTTCAGTTAATTTTTTTTCAGGTGAATTTGTAAGAAATGCTTTCTAAATTCAAAAGGCTGTGCCACAAGATCTTGGGAAACAAGGGTGCCATTGCTTGACATGGATGTGAATACCACGTAACCTCAATATAATTGAGCTAGCTAAAAAGTACAAGCATTAGTTGCAAATACATCTAGTCTAGGCACATACAGATACAAACCTCCATCTTTTATCTCAAGATAATGTCAGTCTTCTTGGCAAGGTAGAGATACAAACAAATAATGGTTGCACAGAACAAAGCCAACAACAGAGCTATACAAGGAGAGCTGAGAGGACGAATGGTCAGTTTTCTAAGGGAGGACAGGGAAGGCTTTGAGGAAGAGATGACCCAGTTAGAGACTGGAGAATTCAGACATTTTCTTTTCAAAATTGTTTTCTTTCCCTTATTCAAAGGTAACTATAGTCTTTCCCTGGTCCCTCTTATTAGAAAAAAAAAACAAAAACCTTATCTATTCTGATAATAGTCCTACTGATAATATTTTATAAAATAAATGTCCTGTAATAACTAGATTTAATGAACTGAAATGACTTTAAAAATTTAAATTTTGAAAACTATTAAACTGTACCATTAATGTATATTTAAATTTCTTAATTCATTCTTTAGTTTAACAATAATCAAAACTTTAAAATGAACTTCCTGCCCAGACGGTGTACTTCAGTGGTTGACCATTGACCTTTGAACCAGGAGGTCATGGTTCAATTCCCAGTCAGGGCACATGCCCAGGTTGCAGGCTAGTTCTTCAATGGGGGCTGTGCAGGAGGCAGCCAATTGATTATTCTCTGTCTTCATTGATGTTTCTGTCTCTCTCTCCCTCTCCTTTTCTCTCCAAAATCAATAAGAATAAACAAATAAATAATAAAATGAACTTCCACTTTATTTCAACTTTAAAGATTTTAAAATTCAGTAAGCTATGCCATTTATGAACTAAAATTCTGCAAGTGTTGCAGATTTAACAAATATAAATATGGAACAAACAGCTAAATTTGAATTTCTGCCAAAGAACATTTTTTTTTCTTGTAAGTACATCCCAAATATTTTGAGACATATTTATATAAAAAATAATTATTTTTCTAAATTTAAACTTAGCCAAGCCGGGTGTAGCTCAGCGGTTGAGCGTCGACCCAGGAACCAAGAGGTCACTGGTTCGATTCCTGGTCAGGGCATATGCCCAGGTTGTGGGCTTGATCCCCAGTGGGGAGCATGTAGGAGGCAGCCAATCAATGATTCTCTCTCATCATTGATGTTTCTATCTCTCTTTCCCTCTCCCTTTCTCTCTGACATCAATAAAAATATATTTTAAAAAAATAAAAAATAAAAAGAAAATAAACTTAACTGGGAATTCTGTATGTCAGCTCCTAAACACTTATTAAATTAAAATATTTCACTTCACTGTTCACACCTCATTTAAAAGTTTTTAAACTGTCACACAAATAAAACACTAACTGGTAGCAGAATGATAGAATTGAAGTGAATCAAATTCCAACGCTTCATATTCAAAATCATTATATTATCATGATTTATCCCAAGTTTCCAATTACAATACAGGGATATGTATAGAGTCATGGTTTTAGAAATATATACTATACCCAAACTGAGATTGAAGGGCTTCACAATTACATTCTTATCCTCAAAAGAAACGAATCTGGCTGAGCTTCTGTCTGTCAAGGGGCCACCTGTATGCCTAAGATGTATCTGACGTAAATTTCGTGTGCAATTTAAATGAAAAGAAGTATCTTTATAGTTTACATATATAAAACTACAACTCAAGCTCCACGGTAACCATGGCAATTGTTCTGAATTTAGACCAGCAAAAGTTTGGGCCCCCTTATGACTCCTCCAGTGTGTGTGTTTGTAGGTTGTAAACACTGACATGACATTGCTTAGATAGCTGGTGCATCAAAATCAGAGCAGCTTTTACTCAGTTTTATGGTTCTTTTTAAGTACTCCACTGATAATGCCCCTTTAGTCCTTGTACCCAGAGTGGGCATTCCTAATCACCCTACTATGAAATATCATGAGTAATGGCCCTATATTTCTTTCACCTTTTTAGTGCATTTCTGAAAAGGTGTATCTATTAAATAGTATCCTCAGCTTCAGCAGAGTTCATTGAAGTTTTCCTGTTTTTGAATGAGTGGTGGTGAATTTGGAAATCTCTGGTTGGTTCACAGCAGTACAAATAACAATTTGAAAACAATCTAGACAACATGATAACATCTTGTTTGGAAAGCCCACTGTAAAGTTTTAATTTTTAATTATTTGGCTAAACCAACCTCCCCTTTCCACCTTCAGTGAAAACCTTAGTACTCTCCTAATATCTCCTAGCATCCTCATTGTGAGTTTTCAGGTTTTTATCACATTTAGAGTTGAAAAATTGCATTTGGACCAATACAAATTCTTTCTAAGAAGTTATGGTCTCTGGAATTTTATAGATTTTTCATGTTTATGGCGTTTTAACTATTATAGACTTGCTTATGTGGAAATACATGAAAATTAGCCAAATTAGAACAAGCAAATGCTGCTTATTCCTAGCTTGTTACAGAAAGGAAGGCAGCTACAATCACTTGTGTTTGATACTCTCAGGCAGGCAGGGAGAATAAAAGTTCTGCTGTGAAAAAGAGAGACAACCTTAGGTGTGTCCTGATTGGAGGTTGTAGCCTTGGAGAAGCTGAAGGTTGGCTAACTAAAAGCAAGGCATCCTACGTGATTGGTTAGAGGGGCATATTTGGCTTTCTCTGGTTGGTCCTTAGTTGGAAGATGAGACCAAAATTAGGGAAGTTGGCAGTTGACTAAGTCCTGACAGTTTGGAGTCAATTGCTGCACAGGTTGTGGTTTGGCTTTCTTGCTAGTAGTTGTAGATTATGGGTCAGAATTCTATTTTTTATACATTGCCCATTTGTACATCAGGCTCTCACTTTGTCTTTGCCCGTCTCTACAGATGAAGACAATGAGACTGACTGTCAAATGAAGCACTGTTTACAATTCACACAGATCCCTGGTTCTCAGGTTATATGCTTGTTTCATTGACTCATAAAAAAATCAAATTCTAAAAGTGTAGCCCATCTCTAGGCTGAACAAGAGAGACAAGGTCTCTACCAGAATGAAACTCCCCTTCCTTTCACACAATATAGAAGATAATGTCAGGTAATACAGTGCTACAACCATACCATCATGTCACTGGTACAGTCATTGTTTTATTTTTCTCAGAAAAAAAGAGAGAATAGGCTAATCACATTTTGTTGCCAGGATCTTAATAGTCTAATATTAAAAGCGGCTGTACATCTATTCCATTAGAGCCTCCTATTTGTCATCATTCTTCCCCAGAAGTGAATTAAACATTAAATCAGCTCTGAGGAAATGTGCTCACATAGGCACTCCTATTGTTTACCTGTGTTGCTTTTTAAGTGCATCAAACGGAAACACTCAGGGAAATGAATCTGTTCCCTTGCCAGAGCTTCTAGCATATGAGATTCAAAAGATGCTGATATCTTAGCTGTAAACTAGGCAGAATAAAAACATCACTAGATGGGCTTTTTATCCTGGAGATTTATATGTGCATATTTTTGATGAAACCAAATTGTCTTTAGAGAGTGCAGGTGAACGTGGAGTCAAAGCTGTTGTGGAAAACTGCTTTTTATTCATACAAATCCTGAGGAAAAAAATCAAATTATAGGCTAACTGGAGGGCTATGAATGTTTTAAACAAGATATTATAAAAAATGAAGAAAAAAGCCATGGAAACGCATTTGTCAGTGATGGGTAAGGGTGCTGATTTGCTGAATGGAGTAAGCGCAGTGGTTATGAAACATGAATGCGAGGCAGGTCATCTTCTGATTCAGAAGGTCCAGAGTGAGTTTCCAAAAATCTGCATTTCTGACATGTCAACAGGCGATGCTGCTGCTGCTGGCCTGGACTCCACCCTTTGAGAACCATCAGAGTAAAGGACTCCTTGTACATTATGCTCCGCTCTGCTTTAGAAGTCCTACTACCCATGACTGGCACGGTGGCTGAAACCAGTATAGGCTTAGAACAAGTGAAGTACAGGCCCTAAGGATAAGATCAGTTAGTTTCGGTTTGGCATTGTGAAAGGAAAAGGACGCTGCCTTGTGAGAATGAAGTGTTCCAAGATAATATTTAGAACAAATGGGCTTTTGAGGAGAAAGCCAAAGCTGTTTTCTTACTAATAAGAGATTCAACACTTTTTATAAAGGTGGATTTCATAAAGAGAATATTTGATATTTTAGATTAATTTCCATAAGCCTAATGATTCATTTTATAGCTTGAGTACATCCAAATTCTTATAACATTCAATGAAATAAAACATTCTTTGTTAGACATATTGTAACAAATGCAATTTTGAAAATAAATGTCTTCTGCAAATTTTGTGGGTAAAAGAAGATGAAAACAAACTCAAGAGTCCAAGTGGTAATTGCAATAAACTGTTGCATGTCTCAAAGAAACACTACTTAAGAAACACTTAAAGAAATGTAAATATGATTACATAATGGGGGTATGGATTTTAACTCAAATAAAACCTTTATACAATCTAATTCATTGCCTTTATTTATTGAGCCATTTAGGCAATTGGAATGAAACTGTCACCCAATTGTCTCACCTGCATTTTAGTAGTATAAATTCCCAAGTCTTTTGATCTATAAGATTACTCATTTTACATTGAATACTATTGTGGTTTGTGATTTCTATTTTATTATAAATTCACCAAAAATAAATCAAATAACTAGTATATGTTTGTTTATTTATAAGTAAGTACATAGTGAGTATAAGGGGCCATATTTTATTTCTTCTCTTAGTCTATTTTACTTGGTTGATTCTACTTATCAAGTTCTATAGGAGGACTTCCTCTTCTGAAAATCAAAATTTCCACAAACTAAGAATCACCTATGTGTGAAACCCCAAAGATTATAAAGCCCCATAACATTTTTAAATATATTGGGAAAAGAAATGTGTCCCACAACTCCAGGTATGGAACATGGAATGTTCCTTAAGTGCTGTGAATCGAGTGAAAAGCGACTCTCAGCATTTGCTATACAGGATTCTGAGAAATTCAATCTTATTCATGCTATGTGTAGCCCTTACACTTGAATACAGTTTAAAAAAAATATTGAAAGCTTTCATTTTGCTTGAGCAAACACAGAGTAAGATGGTTTTTAAAAGGACACTCAAAAGACCAATCCCGGCATGCAGACAAAGTCATGGCATCGTAGCCCTGTGCTCAGACATTATCCCAGGCTTCCTTCCTGCGGTTCCAACGAGCAAGTCCCTGCTTAGATTCTGGGCATCTCCCTCCATATCTGTACATTGGAGGTCGTGAGCCTCTTTGGATCTATCTAGAAATGGTCACACTGCACTGTCAAGGGCTGATATTGCCCCCAACAAAGTAATTTCTTCCACTACATGGGAAACTCTCTCCAACTGTGGCAATTTTAGTCTGCACAGTTAGCAGATAACAGAGACACACATTTTAAGTAGTTTGGTTCTGAATCTAAGCATGTTCATTTTTTGAAACAGTCTTGCTTGCTTGCTTTCTGGTTGGATGTTACTGAAAAATGAGAAGAGAAAACTATAAAACCTTTTCTTTCATTCTTCAATAACAGTGCAAAATAAATACACAACAATAAACCAATAAATCACTTTTGTTTGTTTGTGTGTGTGTGTGTGTGTGTGTGTGTGTGTGTGTGTGTGCGCGCGTGCGCGCACGCCTGTGCGTGCTACAGCCTAATGGAAGGGAGAAAGAAAGAAGAAATGAAAAAAAAAAAGAAAGGAAAAAAATAAAGAACTAGGTATGTAGACAAATTAAATTAATTAGGTCATTCTATTCAGGGCCTCCTACCTACCTTCTTAATATAAAGCAGTTTCCTATGTCAAATACTTCTCTGATAGAAGAGCTACCTTTTTGAAGGGATCTGAGAAACTTGTTCACTAATTGGGCAATAATTCATAGCTGGGGGCCTTTATTCTTCACTTAAATGGTAGTTTCTGTCCTTTTTAGCAAACATAAATAGGTCTTAAGAAGTGGCACTCCCCAGGAATCTGTGTTGGAAGACAAGTTTCCTTCACTTCAATACCATACCACAGAGTTCACAGTCACAAGGTGACTCTTTACAGTCTTATTTTGAAAATGGCTGAAATGATAAAAAGAAAATATGCTCACCCTGCTATTTGGTATTTTTAAATGACATTATGTCTTTTTTCCTTAAGGTACAAAATGATAGGATATGCACTTGGTCAGTGAAAATAGGGGACTTAACCCAAATAAATAGCACATTTATAGTCTCTGTATCCAAAAGTCTTAATATGACTAATAGAAATTTTACAAATTAGTATGTAGAACCAAAATGATCTTTTATATAAATCTGATATCCAGAAATTTTGTATTAAATCCACTTTAACATCCTGAGCTTTTAAGAATTTCTGCTTTCTCTGAAGTTATAACCAATCACACTAGGCAAAATGCTTTGTACGTTTTATAAATGAACATAATATTTTGCAAATAAAATATTAAGTAACCCTGTGTTTAGCCGAGCTGAGCAATCTGTATTCCAAACCTATCCTCTCACTTCATGGTATCTAAGTAGCACAGCTATTATTGATGATTCGAAATAATTTGTTTTATGTTTGTCTTTTCTGATTGATTATGACTTCACTAGGGTACAACCTGCATCTGTCTTCTTCAGTATGGTGTCACCAAAGCCCAAAGATAGCTGATGTTTAGTAACTATTAAATTAATAAACCCACTAACTCAATAAATGAATTAATGAAATGAATAAATACACTAATTAAAAGAAGGCTATCAGAAAAAAAGACCCGAAAAGATAATTAGAGACTGGATTATTATAAGTCTAGTATGTCTTAATTTACCCTTCTTTGATGTTTCTGGAGAATTGGAAAATATGAAAAAGATATTAGCATCTTTTGCTATCTCTGGTTAAAAGATAAAGAAATGGATGGAGAAAAAATAAAAGTCAAAATCACAGAGGCCAAAATACTGACTTTGAATTTTCCTGACATATCTCTCTATAATTTGTCTTGCACTGCTCTACTTTGCCAGTGCAGATACTGCCTGTTCTCTCACGCTCTCCTCCACCTTCATTTCCCAGCTCAGTTGACTCAATCAACTGTGGTCTTTAGCTGGCACGGACTTCTCTAGCACTTATCATGTGACCCAGTCTCTTGTGAAAAAGCAGGCACTTCTTTGCAAGAAGGCTTGGGCATACCCTTTTGTCTTCTTGTGTTCATGATTTCCTATCCACATGAACTTTTCCCATCTCTAGACTCACATTTTGTAGGTATGAAAAACTGAAATGATACACACATGTATATAAGTTATGGAATGCTTTATGAAATACATTTTTGAAAGCTTCCCATGTCAGTGCATGGAGGACCACCAGATTCCCCAAATGGGTTTCCTATTAGTCTTTCCTATTAATGTACCAAGTACTTATTTATGCTGTCCCTTTTGTAAGGCTCATGTAATTAATTTCCAAATTTATCTTTACAAAACATCCACACATACACCCAACACACATCCAGATATTTAGATATTTCTACAAAGTTGAATTTTGGAAGTGCAACTGCTACACCTAAAGGGGAAATTCCTTTTCAGTCAGAGAAGGACAGTTTATAGATTTAGCTTGGAATTAATTCATTTTTAGATAAGTAGTTTTGGCACTGGTGACATTATACAGCAATACAATGTTAGCCTTGAAGGATGGCATGATCATGGATCTTCATTACCTTCTGTCAGCCCCGATATAGATACAGCCACCTTGTGACGTCCCCAAGGGAGATTTATGCACAGTAGAATAAGTGAAGCAAAACATTTTATTTTTTCCTGCAATTTTGACATCAAATCCCAAAAGAGACGACTACTCAACTGGGTTTATCTCCATGACAGAATGAAGGAATCCTTGGCTTAGGAAAAAAGTCTTGAAGAAAAGAATAAAACCTAACTGTGATTCCTTTCCGTAGGCCCACACCTCTTATATGGAGCAATGATCTCAAAGAAAGCAAACCAAGGGAAAAAAAAAACTCACATTATTTTTTTCTAAAGGGTTAGAATGGGGGTCTGAATACTCTGACCTGTGGGACAAATCCACATTTTTGCCTGTTTTCCTATGGACTTCTGAGTTAAGTTTTTGTTTGTGTTTTTTTTTTTTTTTTTACAGATAAATGTGTGAAATCAACTTGATCATTAAAAAAAAAATACTAACTTTGAAGACCAATTAAGCCACATGTTATTCCAAAGTATTTGCTCAGTTCTTCTCATGAGTGGATTATATTACACAATAAGAAAAAACTATAGTTATAAATTCTTTTAATTTTGCCAATTATAAAATTTGTGAAAATTTGTCTTTCCTTTCTATTATGTAAGTGGCTCTGATTTTTACCTCTTGGTTTGCAAAGCCTATATTTACTTTGACTACATATAAAAAAAAATGTTTGCCACTTCAATTTTTTCTGACATCATGCCACTTAGATAACTACTTCCTTCAATTTACATATATAGGAAGGGAGTGGTAGCTCCTCCCAAAGAAAGAAGACATGGAAACATCTCTCTCTCTCTCTCTCTCTCTCTCTCTCTCTCTCTCTCTCTCTCTCTCTCTTTCTCTCTCTCTTTAATCTTTAGTGTTGAAAGTATTACATATGCCCCCTTTTCTTTGCAAGTGATCCCTTCTAGTCCACCCCCACTTCCTACCTCCCAGGCCTTCACCACCCTATTGTCTGTATCCATGGGTTATGCTTATATGCAATACAAGTCCCTTTGGTTGTTCTCTACCCACCCACCCACACCCCCTGCCTTCCCTCTGAGATTCCACAGTCTATTCCATGCTTCTATGTTTCTGGATCTAAAGCTTCTCTTTTAATCAAACAATCTAAAGAGAGAAGGCAGACACCAAAGGAGGCAGCTTCCAAAAGGGGGGAAAGACAACCAACAAAAAGATAAGTTGACCAAAAATCCTAAAAAACTGAATCCTAGAAAATTCAATTTTTCTTGTCACCCTAGATGTGTAAGCCTTTACTACTATCACCCAATAGCCTGGGAACCACTTTTCCCCCTGGCCGTCAGGGCCATAACAAGCAGGTAAAGAAGGCACAGAGGAGCTTCCCTTATAGTCACTAACGGAGATTCTCAAATAAGAGACATGTTCTTCACATACTTTGATCCAGCAAACACATTTATGAAAATGTATCACAAGAAAATTAAGAGAATAAGATTTTATATGCAGATAAATAAATATTAGAGTGCCTATATAATTGCAAACAAAAAGTTGAACAATCTGAATATTTGACAATAGTAAAATGTTCAAATTACTATAACTCACATAGATAGCATTTTATGAAGCCATCCAATTTATAATTATTAGGAATACCCCCAAAAATCTTTATGATATGATGTTAAGTGAAATAAAACTCTGAAGATAAAATCATATTGCAAGTGAAATATTTCATACACAGGTTATAGTATAAAACGTAGCATGAAAGTAAAGTAGCTTTATCTTAGGAAGGCAGATTTTTGTTATAGTAGAGATTATTCTTTTAAATATAAAAATTTTATTAATACATTATGCCCTTAAAATAACAAGACTGAAAATCAATAACTGATTAAAGGCTACATCTTTTAAGAAGTTTGTAATTTTCTAAATATTTCTGAGACAAGTGAATGGGGAGATAGTTATTGCCACTGAGACAAACAGACAGAGGCACTCCAAGAAAAAAACAACCCTGCAGAAATAGCTTGCTGTATCTGATTTATTTAGAAAGCACTCAAAGGATTTGAAGCTCACAGTAGTTTTAGGAAGGGGCTGGTGGAAGTGAAGTCATGGCTGTAAAAGGGAAATCCCAAGAAGACACCAAGATGAACTCTAGCAAATGACAGATGCTGAGGCTGAACAGCAAGCCTTTTTGAAGAGCTAACGGCCTGTTGTGTAGTAGGAATAGAAAAGCAATAACAACAACCCACTGCATAGCAGGTGTCTACCTCGAGGTACCTTCAGTGTCAAACAGTGAGTTTCGGGTAATGAATTGCACTTCTGGAGATGTGTGAGTTCACCAAGGAAGGGGCATTCTTGAGAGTATGCTAGTGGCCTTTTCAGAGATTTATCCTGATCTGTGTTTTTATGCTTGACACCCTTAAGCATACAGAGAGATTTTTACCTTTTATAATTGCATTGGTTTCAGAAATCCCAGGACTTTGAAATAGAAAATTTTCCTGGTAAAATTTCATTAAACAGTAGGACAATCTGTGTAACATTAAGCTATGGCTTTATCTTGTCTGCCCAGAATCATATAAAAGCCCTTATGAATAGTATCACATAGAAACTGGTTTTATGATTTTAAAGGTCTGTTATTTTTGTTCTTTCTCATTGGTTGCATATATGTAAGTATATATACATGTATGCACACATTCTTTTCTCATCTATAGTTAAAATAAATTTTCTGAAAAGAAAGCCTTTTCAATAAATGGTGTTGGGAAAATGGGGTGTCAAACAAAAAAATGTGGGAGAAGAGGCTGCAAGCTGTACATAAGCCAAGTCATGAATCAATTTATAGAGCAGACAATGTGTTCTTCTTGATGTGTTTTTAAATTTATTCTGAATTTGACCAGCATGTTGACTCTTAACACATAAAGAAAATTCTAGTTGTCTGTTCAAACAACTGCCCAATGAGATTAAAAGTTATTGTTTTTGTTCAAAGTGACTGCTACTTAATTTTTGTATCCCCCACAAATTCATGCACAGAAATATTAACTATTTGTTGGTATTAGAGGGTGTTGACACTAGGAGGTGAGGCCTTTGGAGACTAATCAGATCATGAGAGTGAAGGTCATGAATGGGGTCGGTGTCCTTAAAAGAAGATTTGCCCCCTGTCTCTCTCTGCTCTCAGCCATCTGAAGACACAACAAGAGAGCCATCTGCAAACCAGGAAGGTTGTTCTCACCAGAACCAAATATGCCCACCTTGATTTTATACTCCCTAGCCTCCAGAACCTTGTGAAATAAATATGTATTAAGTCTTCCAGTCTATGGTAATTTTTTATAGCAGCCTAAACTGACTGACAAATGCCTGGGGGCATGGCCATATCTTGCTCTTCCTTGGTGCTTCCCTTACTGCCAACTAGTAGGAGCTATATCAACAGTCTATATATAACCATTCAGTTCCGAGGTGTAGAAACACCCAGGCACCATACAGGCGTGCCTCGCGTGAGCATGCTTTGCTTTAATGTGCTTCAGAGACATCGAATTTTTTATAGATTGAAAGATTCTGGCAATGTTGCATCATGCAAGTCTATTGCCACCATTTCTCCAACAGCACCTGCTCATTTTGTGCTCTTGTGACATTTTCAGAATTCTTGCAATATTTCACATTTTTCATTATAATATTTGCTATGATACTTTGAATAGTGATCTTTGATATTATCATTGTAATTGTTTTTGGAGCAACAAAACTGACATGCTACAGGCAAAATTGTTCATGAAAGGAAGAAGCAATCCATGTGGCATACCCCTTTGTTGTCTTATTTTAAGAAATTGTCACAGCCACCCCAACCTTCAGCAACCACCACCATGATCAGTCCGCAGCCGTCAACACTGAAGCAAGATTCTCCAGAAAGATATATTAACCTGCTGGAGGCTCAGATGATGGCTGGCATTTTTAGTGATAAAGAATTTTTAAATTATGTACATTTTTAAACATAATGCTATTTTACATGTAATAGACTACATATGGTGTAAACATAACGTTTATATGCACTTGGAAACTAAGAAAAATTCTTGTGACTTGTTATATTGAAAAATTGGCTTCATTGCGGTGGCCTAGGACCAAACCCAGGTCGTCTCCAAGATATGCAGAATGACTTCAGTGTGTATTGGCAGCCTGAATCTGGGGCCAATATCAGGCTCCAGCATAGTCTTCCTCTTTTCATTGGATTTATCATTTCATTCGCTAGGAAACCATACTTTCCAATGCTGACAGTCAAAAGTGTACGAACCAGGATCACAATTTATTTTAAAAATGTTAAAAAGATGAAACTTCAGAGATAAGTGCTAAGAATGAAAGGACATATTTGATTATATTTTGAACTTGCTTAGAATTTTATTAAGGAATTGAAATTTACTCAAGAGAATGACCTTTTTAAAGTCCACTCATGCACTAAAGAAGTTTCAGAATGTTTAGAGGAATAGAGGGATAGGAAAAAGAAGTACATTAGAGAAGTAGATGAGATTTATGTAAAAATTTTGATAGAAGTGAAAAGACTTCCAGGAACCATTTTTGATGGGTGCCTAAGTTGGTAAGCTAGCGTTCAAACACAGCAGATCATTTATTTCCTTGGGTCTGTGTGTTTACATTTACAAAGGAAAGATGTAGAAACAGACCTTTTCTAACCCAGGGATTTATGAAGGCACTTATTTTTGAAGTGTGATATTTATAGAGCACTAACATTAACTTGGTTTGATTTGGTTCTGACATTAAGCTGTTAACTATAGTTTCATTTCTCACTATAGTTTGAGGTGGAAGAAATTTTCACCAAAGGTCTGAATAGTCCTTTCTTGGCTGAGTTAGTATTTGGATGTTTTTAGGAGTGTGTGTATAACTTAAATACTACATCCTAGGGCTTTATGAGGCTAGGTCCCTGCATAAAGTCATTATAACAATAGACATTCCAGTAAATAAAAATAACCACAAGGCATTTATCATGTGTATCTTTAAGAGTAGTAAAGGGTTTACTAGCAAGCCAGAATACAAAATTCTTAAAAAAATGTTTCTCAAGTCCAGGTCTTCCATAATCCATGTGTGTGCCAGAGATTTTTCTACCAAAAAAAAAAAAATGCCTCTAGTACAGTCTGATGTACCTCTTTATTACCCCATGCCAACTACAACTGCACTATTTCCATGAGGGACTGCCTACCAGGAGCCTCACCCATGTAACTGATGGTGTCTAGCTTCTCCAGGATGGGTCTCCAGCTCCTGCTTTTCCTTTGTTCCTCATGGAAAACTATGCATGGGAACTCCTGAGGAAAAGCTTTTCCCTCATTGATTTTTCTCTCAAGAACTTGTTGGCAAGAATTTGTTCACAAAAGAGAAACAAATTCTCTATCGCATTCAAGGGTTTCTCCATTGAGTGGCAAATCCTCTTTCTATTCTTCTCTTTGTACCACAAGGATGATGGTAATTTCTGATGAACAATTCTAGAAGCATAGTCAAGCTTTATAGCAGGTTGGCTGTTTCTATCAGATAACCCCTTCAGAAACTTGTAATAGGAAGGAAACATGAGAGCCAAGAAGTTTAATCCCTGCTCACTTAATAGCCAGTGATTAAGGCAAGTGAAGAAAGATGGTATATTAAGCCAATCACCCCTTAATTATTTTTTCACTTTCACAGTTCAAATAATTGTGAAATTGTCTTGCATTTCAAAAATTCTGGGGAATTCAGGTTTCATTATCAAATTTGTTCCACTTTTGTTACTTTTTTTATAATTGGCAAGAAAATGAGCAATTAAAAAGTCGCAGTAATCTCATAACCAGATAATCAATGGGTCTGTGCTGCCTGCCACTACTTGAGCCAATTAAGTAGAGACAGGGTTGAATCATATATGAGTGTTTATTCCAATAATGTCAACCATATGGGAGAGCAGCAGGTAATTCACAAAAATCTGCTCTGCACCCCACCATAAGCCAGCTGTTTACATTGGGTAGGAGAACAAAGATTACATGGGGAAGTAGGCAAAGGGTATGCCAAATGGGCAGTTTACCATCTTCAAAGGGCTAGTGATATGCAAAGGGCTGGGGGTCTTCAAAGGGCTGGTGATTCTGGTTTCTGCAACAAGGTTAGCCCCCTTTGTTCATACTGAGAGCAGACTATAAATCTAGCATCTGGGTAAAATTCTATACTCAGAATTGGTGAACCATTCATGCTTCCAACTGGGTCCTCACTTTGGGAGATCTAACTTCAAAAGCAAATGCAATATTCTCAGTTTGTATCTTTCTGTCCAAATTTTCCCCAATGATTTAGGTATGAGGGTCATCATAACCTTGGCTTCCTGGGTTTTCCTCTTTGTTCTGATAAATCCATAAATAACTCTAATTCATAGGACCCTCCAATGTTATCTTTCCTTTTAAAAAAATAAAACAAGATTGTATAGTGAATCTTGCTATAAATTGCTTCTGCATGGATAGAACCTGATTCTCATTCATCAAGTGTTTTTCTATCTCATCTCACAAAAAATATTCCAATCTAAACTAGACAGAAAGAACATTTTTTTTCTTTTTCTGATTATCTATAAATTCAACACATAAATAGTAAGCAAATTCCACTGAGCCAAATATATCTCCCAGAAAGTGAGTCCTACATAAAAATGGAAACCATTATGTCTTATAGTTTTTGGATGACATTTGTAGACTTCCACTTAGCTATTGGACTGTATGAGCTTCAAAGAATTTCTTATGCTGAACTGTGCTAATAGAAAATTTTAACCACAATGCAAAATCCTTTTCCTTGACTTTTGTCATTCTTTCTCTCTGCAAATCCCTCTAGAACCAATGGTGAGGAAGCTTTCAAACACCATTGTTGTGAGGGTATTACTATATGCCAAGGTATTGCTCCCTTCAGTCCTCAGAGAAGGCAGGGAGCTCACAGGTAGCTTTTAGCTGAAGGCAGCTTTGTTGCCTCTGGTTGTAGCAACCTTGTCCATATACTCTCTGGGACTGTGCAAGGACTATTATTTTCTGTTTGTCTCCTAACATGAAAAAATGTGTTCCACAGCAATATTTCCAAATGTGCTTAATTGTTAAGTCTCACTATAACATGCAAATTGAGCAGATTTATAATGGTCTTGTCATATTTTATGTCCTATGCTTGGGAAACACTTTGCCCACATGGCTCACTGCCTTTTTATGTTCAGAGAAGCTTTCTCTGACCATTTCATGTAAATTAGAAACTCCTAATCCCCACAACACATGTCCAATTGCCCATACTCTGCTTTCCAGGATGTGAGGTAGCTCTTACAATTACGTGAGACAATGAGTATAATGCATCAAGTACATCGTCTGGTCCACAGTAAGGACTCAAGCACTATCATCCTTTCTCTCCACCACCATCTTTCCCTCGCCCCTCATGACCTTAATAATGCTTATATACATCAATAGGAAGTGATTTTATCCCAGAGCACCTTCAGAATGCAGAGATATTTAGTGCTTTGCTGTACATTTCCAAGTAAAGGATAACACAAGCAAAATAAACTACCCTGGTTAGCAAAGGTCAGGCTGCCTGGCAATGAACATCCACACTAGATGTAGGTCTTTACCTTTTTTAATTCGCTAGCTTATTTGCCCTCATAAAGAATCAACAGAAAATGCAGGCCAGTATGTGCAAGAGAGGAAGGTAAGATCAAATAACAGTTCTTTAGGAGCCACCGTGACATGCCCTCAGACTCATCAAAGCAGCCGGGCATTGGGGAAGTTTTGATGCTGTTTTGCCACAAGGCATTGAGCAGCAGTTAGTAGAAAGGGAAGATGACATCTCCACTTCTCAAGTACTTTCCAAGTGCAGGCAAGGACACAGAATTCACCATGGAGAAAACTTCTGTTTTCCTTGAAAATTATGCTATTTTGCATTTTGCTTTTGTTTGGGACAAGGTCTTGGTCTTGTCACTTCCAGAATCAATTCAAATAGCAATTCCAAGAATTAGAACTGATCAGCATTAAATAATCAAGTTGAATTTTGCATACTTTTTTTATTTGAGTCTACATTTCTGAGGCTCATTTTCCTTAATACAAAATACACCTACAATTAGTTCTAAAAGTCTGACTTAAGAAAAAAAATGAACTCACACATTTAATGAAATAACAGCCCTGGAGTCTTACTTACATGCTAAAACAGGAAATAAAACAACAATGAGCCCTGACTGGGTAGCTCAGTTGGTTAGGGATTGTCCCTATACACAAATGTTGTGGGCTCCATCCCCAGCAGGGCACATACAAGAATCAACCGATGAATGCATAGGTAAGTGGAACAACAAATAGATGTTTCTATCTCTCTGTGTCTCCTTTTCCTCTCTTTTTCTAAAATCAATAAATGAAAATTAAACAACAATAATGGCCTTATTATGTAGGATATATACTAGGTACTCTAAAGTTATTAGATGTTGAACAGTGATAATTAATAATCAGACAAGGTAATTGGGCTGCTTTGGATTTCTGTCCTTGTTGCTGCCAATATTTTCTCCTAATCATTGTCTTGTTTGAAGATATAGATGGCTTATTTATGAAATTAATTACAGCATAGGATTAAAATCAGGATCAAGTGTATTAGATGGCAAGACAAGACGAGTGTTCTCCATCTCCACCTGCTGGAGATGAGGGTCAGGCCCATACCGTGAATTATAATAAGAGTAAATATAAAGATACTAAATCAAGGGATTTCAGAGCAGGCAGGAATCGATAAAATCAGGTAACAGGGATCTTGTATTTTTTTAATAAGGGACCAAATTGAGGTGGGCGAGTAAACGACAATTCCAGGCAAAAATAAATCAGTTTTGTGAATTTAGGAGGAAAAAGATAAGTAAGACCTCAAAGACAAGAGAGACTGCTGATCAATACAAAACACAGTGCTAAGCAGCTGCCAAGTCCCTACTGGTATCTGGATAATTTTGAAATAGAAGCATGGTATTCAAAAGCAGAGATGTGATAGAAGTCCTCTCTCTTTTGCAACCGAATGTGCATAGGAAGTTCTGGATCAAACTTGAGTGAGGAACATGCACACCCTTGACTGTGTCTCACAGGAAAATAACCAGGAAGAAGTGATTCAGCTCAACTTACATTACGTGTGGAAAAGCTCATGGAACAGAGACTGAAGAAAAAAATAAATTAAAAAAATGCACAGTTGTATTTAAAAATTATAAAGACTGCTGCTTAGAACAGAGACTTGTGTATGTGTTTAACTTCAGATTACTGAAGACTGTAGAAACCAAAAGAAGTGAATCTTCTCATAAATACAAGAGATATATTTTAAATGGGGCAACAGCCAGCATAAACTGAGACCATATTATTTCTGGCACCATTCTATAAAATTTTGATATATTGATTCAACCTTAAATTCCAAGGCATGCCTTCAACCCATGTGACCAGGTGCAACCCCAAAGGTGAGAGAGACAGTCTTCCTTTCAGTTGTGCAGATAGAAATGTGTGACATCACAATAAGGACTTCTGAGGATACCTGTACATTTACTCAGGCCCAGGCCCTCATCTGAGTTATTTACAAGTTTAATTAACTTCATTCACCAAAGAACCCCATGAAGTGTTATTATCATTGTCCCTTTATAAGTAGAGAAACTGAGGCACTGAAACTAATACATGTGCCCAAGTTTATATAGGTAGTAAGTAGTGAAGCCAGGGTACAAATATCTGGCTCCAGAATCCTGAACTTAACCACCAGGCTAGATTGCATCTTATTATTTTCAACTAGAGGCCCAGTGCATGAAATTTGTGCATTCGGGGGGGGGGGTGTATCCCTTAGACCAGCCTGTGCCCGCTTGCAGTCCAGGAGCCCTAGGAGGATGTCTGACTAACGACTTACGGCAGAGAGTGGGCCTAAGCCAGCAGTCGGACATCATTAGTGCTGCCGAGGAGGTGGGAGAGGCTCCCGCCACCACTGCTGCGATTGCCAGCCATGAGTCTGGCTTCTGCCTGAGCAGTGTTCCCCTGTGGGAGAACACTGACCACCAGGGGGCAACTTCAGCATTGAGCATCTGTCCCCTGGTGGTCAGTGTGTCATAGCGACCGGTCATTCTGTTGTTGGGCTGAAACTGGCTCTCCGACATCCCCCAAGGGGTTCTGGATTGCAAGAGGGCACAGGCCAGGCCCAGGGACCCCACCGGTGTATGATCGGGTTTGGGAAGGGATGCAGGAGGTTGGCCAGCTGGTGTGTCCAGGGCGTGTCCAGCCCATCTCGCTCATTCCCAATTGCCCGGACCCCAGCAGTAAGCTAACTCAGATCAGTGCACATCATAGTGACTGGTCAACCAGTCTACTGTCTGCCCCCTGGTGGTCAGTGCATATCAGAGCAAGCAGTTGAGCGGTCTTAACATATCATTAGCATATTACACTTTGGTTGAATGGCCAACTGGATGACCACCGGACACTTAGCATATTAGGCTTTTATTACATAGGATATCTTTGCAGTGCCAGCAAAATAGTAACAAAAATGCCTGGAATGAAAGGCATCTATGTGCTAACCACAGTTAACAATACGGAGTGGATGAGAACTCCATTATGGCTACTGTGAGCAGGTGAATAGGTAACTTACAGGGTTCTGAGGCAGTGGACACTTGTATATTCTGACTTTATGTAAAGCAGTTATAATTTTTCATGTCAACTCTTTATAGGCTGCCTTAATATGTTAACCTTAGATACCATATTTATTAGTTCTCTTTGAGGAACAGAAAACCATTGGAGGTGGAGATGAAAAAGCACAAATTATTTTGAGAAAATACATAGATAGTAACAGAACTACATAGACAAGTGCATAGATAATTCTCCAGAAGAAATTGGAATCAGGAATTGGAATACTATTAGAATTCTTGATGTTTTAGGCATGTTCTTTGTTGTGTCCTCTTCTCTTCTCCCTCATTTAAACCCTTGACTTTTTTGTCTCAAATTATTCAGGGAACAAATTACTTTTAAGCAACCATAGTACATTTGTCAAAATCGGGAATTAAACATTGACAACTCACTCCTCTCTAATCTGAACTCCATATTTAAATTTTACCAATGCTCTTAATCATTTCGTCAGAATTACATAATTATGTGTTTGTTGTTTACTTATTTACTAATTTATTAGATTTTTACAGTCTAGAGTTCAATCAAGCCTTTCCTGTTGTTTCAAAGCATCAGTGTTAAAGTGTGTAGCTAAAAACTGATATAATTCATTTCTAAACCCAATGAGTTATAAAGTGTGAGATGGAGCATTTCCTACAGCTTAAATACCCATGCCCTTTGGTGATGAGGGAATTGAATTCAATGAGAGAAGTGATGTATCCAAGGCATACAGCCCAGAAAAGAAGATGGAAAGAATTGCACAGTCTTAAATCCCAGGCCAACAGATTTTGTTTATCTCCTGCCACTAGTTCCTCCCATTCTGTTTGCCTTCTGTTGCCTTTTCTGACTTATTTACATGGCAGTGTCTAAAATATTAAGCATTCCATGATTGAAGGGCAAGTGGGTGCTTAGGAGGAAATCCAGGGCACCATGCTTTGGCATTGCTCATTGTACCACTGACAAATCAGAAACAGCCCAGCAAAATAATTTACTATTACTCATGCTGTGTGAGCTAAAGATGGTTAGAACATAGAGTCTGTAGAATGAAGAAAGGAAGCTGTAGGTTGTTTTGTGACTCTGAAATTTTAAATGGATTTCAGGAGCATTCTATACCCTGTCAGTGAAATCAAGTAAATAAAATTTTAAAAAAGACACAGAGAATGAGGAGGGAGTATCTAAAGCAAAAATGAGCACAGAATGTCTAGGTTTCATCTCTTTCACTTCTTACCCTGAAAACTATTTTTTTTAATTTTTTTATTGATTAAGTTATTACATGTGTTTCCTTATCCCCATGTTACCCCTATCCCCCCACTTATGCCCTCACTCCCCTGTTGTCCGTGTCCATTGGTTAGGCCTATATGCTTGCATATAAGTCCTTTGGTTGATCTCTCTCTCTTACCCCCACCCTCCGCTACCTTCCCTCTGAGGCCCAACGGTCTGATCGATGCCTCTCTCTGTCTCTGGATCTGAACTTGTTCATCAGTTTATGTTGTTCATTATATTCCACAAATGAGTGAGATCATGTGGTATTTATCCTTCTCTGACTGGCTTATTTCACTTAGCATAATGCCCTCCAGTTCCATCCATGCTGTTGCAAATGGTAAGAACTCCTTTTTTACTGCAGCATAGTATTCCATTGTGTAGATGTACCACGTTTCTTAATCTACTCATCTACTGATGGGCACTTAGGCTGTATCCAAATCTTAGCTATGGTGAATTGTGCTGCTATGAACATAGGGGTGCATATATCCTTTCTAATTGGTGTTTCTGAAAACTATTTCTTTCTCTCTTCCATATTTCCTTCCTTCAGAAATATACTTAACAAATACTATGTACCATTCAGGGTCAAATATGCAAAGAGTTCAGAACTAAGTGACTCAGTTACCTTACTATAGGAAGCAGCTATGGAAATGAGCAATAGGATCTAGTAGTAAGCGGGTGTGTTATGTACCAAGTGTTGCCCTCTGCCCATTGAAACTGATGGTAAATAACATGATAATTCCAAGCACAATGCACAGCATCAGAGTATGAGTTCCTACATCGCTACATAACTCTGCTCAGGTTGCAACGAATAAAAGAGGTACTATTTTCCATTCACAAAGACTCACAAAGAAGAATTTCTCAGCTCTGTGACTTGTAATTACCTGGTTGACAAAACCTTGTGAAAAGCATTATTTTCTCCTTTTTTAACAATAGTTTAAAAGATTAACTTATGTTAAATCACTATCCCCTATTAGTACACTTTGTCTTCACCATAACTTGTCATCATAAAAAAATAATCTCTATGTTGGACCAAATCTCTCTTCAGGATCAGCTTGATATCTGCATTATATATCTAGTAACCTGGGGAATGGTGTCATCAAATAGACTCTTTAACCACTGGGATTCCATGAGCAAAATCCTGGATCTACATTGCAACTTGGCTGAATGACCTTCCACAGTAAGAAAGTGTAAAGAACATGCAGGAAGTATTTATAGTTTCAGGTGCATTATGGATTTCAGTGAGGTTGGTTAGATAATAGCAGGCAAGTCAAACTTGTGTGGCAAGAAAAGGAATTTACAAAACTAGAAACCTGAGGGGACTATATCATAAATAAATAAATAAATAAATAAATAAATAAATAAATAAATAAATAAATAAATAAATTAGTGTCAACCTTAATCAACAAATATTACATAAACTTAGGCAGAAGGAGAATAGATCTGATGTTGAGTTTATGAGTAGCTAAAAGAGCTCCTCAGATGCTCTCTTTCTAAGGCCAGGATTGTCCCAGAGATAGGTGCCTACTGCTATGTGCAGGGGTGATCAGTGCAGGAGTTATGTCTTGTTTAGCTGTGTCTCTAAGAAACCAGGACACCACTGATAGCATATAGTAAAAGATCAATTTGATTCCATGGAACGAATACTAAACCAGTTGCAACAAATGTAATTAACTTTAAATTGACCCTGAGCCACTGGAAAAAATAAAACACAAAGTTAGCCTGAGGTATACCTTTGAATAATAGTGACCACCAAAATGATTCTGAGAACCAACATTTTAAAAAATCATGCTGAAACCGGTTTGGCTCGGTGGATAGAGTGTCGGCCTGTGGACTGAGAGGTCCCAGGTTCGATTCCGGTCAAGGGTATGTACCTGGGTTGCAGGCACATCCCCAGTAGGGGGTGTGCAGGAGGCAGCTGATTGATGATGTTTCTCTCTCATCGATGTTTCTAACTCTCTATCCCTCTCCCTTTCTCTCTGTAAAAAAATCAATAAAATAAAATAAAAAAATTTAAAAAATCAGCAATTAAAGGGGACAAATCATGTATTTGGCATCATCACGTTAAAAGATAATGATGGTGCCCTGACTGGTTTGGCTCAGTGGATAGAGCGTCGGCCTGTGGACTAAAGGGTTCCAGGTTTGATTCCAGTCAAGGGCATGTACCTTGGTTGCGGGCACATCCCCAGTAGGGGGTGTGCAGGAGGCAGCTGATTGATGTTTCTCTCTCATCTATGTTTCTATCCCTCTCCCTTCCACTCTGTAAAAAATCAATAAAGTGTATTTAAAAAAAAAGATAATGATGGTAACTAAATTAGTAACCTGTGTGCTGAGCCTATTATATAACTGGTGCTATTTAATAAAAAAAAATCTTATTACACACAAAGATAATATTTTTATTTGCCTATTAGGAGACTTTGAGACTAGATTTGCCCAGTCACAAAGTTACAAAGTGGCTGACCCAGATCTAATTCAGATTCGCCTTACTGCACACACAAGCCTGGTCAGAGCTTACTCATCTAGAAAAGAGGTCTGCAGTTCCCATCAGCCTTGGGGCGTGCATTTTGGCATCTGTGGACTGGGTATCTGGCTGGGAAACACTGTGCTTCCTGCTGCTAAGTGCCGTGTCATTTACCAATGAATGCTGCGTTAGCAAAGCATGCTGCTCCAGAAGAAGTCTGTTCCTCGTAAGCTACCTAGGCAGCAGGCTGGATCTATTATAGCTCAGAAGGGGAGCACCTCACTTTCACATGGACGAGCTTCCCTTTGAGCAACACAAGAGAAGAGGGACCCAGTTAACCAGGCCTGAGGGCATCGCCAGGATAGAGGCTGTTCAATACACAACCAGAATAAGATTTTTTCAATCAATACCTCTGAGGCCTGAACATATAAATAAACATTTCAATTGGAGACATATCCATCTCATAGTTTGCTTTTGAGGGGGCATGAATTGGGGTAGATCAGCTAATGGTGAGTGATTATATATATATATATATATATATATATATATATATATATACACACACATATACACACACACATACATATATGTTTTTATTCATGAAAGACAGTAATCCTATATAATAAAAGGGTAATATGCAAATTGACCCTAACAGTGGAATGACCAGTCTCTATGATGCGCACTGACCACCAGGGGGCAGATGCTCAATGCAGGAGCTGCCCCCTGGTGGTCGGTGCACTTCCATAGGGGGAATGCTGCTCAGCCAGAAGCCAGCTCATGGCTGGCCAGCGCAGCAGCAGTGGTGGGAGCCTCTCCCATCTCTACAGCAGCAGTGAGGGGATGTCCGACTAATGGTTTAGGCCCTCTCCCCAGGGGCAGCGGGCCTAAACCATTACTCGGATATCCCGAGGGGTCCTGTACTTTGACAGGGCCCAGGCCGGGCTGAGGGACCCCTCCGAGTGCATGAATTTTCATGAACCGGGCCTCTAGTGAGACTATAATAGGAGATGGTGGTAAGACAGCCTCCCTGGATACCCTCCATATTAACATACTGTGGAATCCTTTCATTGGGTTGAACTAGTGACTTGTTTCTAACCAATGAAATACCACACAGGTGATGAGATGCCACTTTCATGAGGAGGTCACAAAAGATGACTTCCTTCTTGATGACAGACCCTCATTGCCTCTTCCGCTTATTCACTTTAATAAAGCGAGCTGCCATTGGGGAGAGGCCCAGGTGGCAAGAAGCACCAGCCAACAAACATCAGCAGCCAAGACCCACTGTCCCACGGTCCCTGAGAACTCAGCCTGTCCCTGAGTGTGCTTGGAAGTCTATGCTTCTCTACTCGAAGCTTCAAATGAGCTGCAGACCCTGGGTGAACATTGATCACTGCCCCGTGAGACACTATGAAGCAAAGCATCCAGAGAAGCTGTACGCAAATCTGATTGCAGAAACTTGGAGTTAAGTACACAGTGGGAAAAACTGGGTTTACAGTTGTTTGTATGGAAATTAATACAATAATTAATAAAGAATAACACAAGAATACAACTCTGTGCTTCACACATTCGCAACTCTAAACCTGCTTTTGTCCACACCTGTGTTAGTGTCGTATTAAGTCACCAAACGAGGGGGTCATTTGTTATGTAGCAGGAGATAATTAATACAGAGGAATTTACTGACAGAGGAACTGTAAGTCAGCGATCCTAAAATTAATCATATTTACCTAAACTGGTCATGCACCAGGTCCCATTTCAGCCACCTGGAAAACCTGGGGCGAACTCAGCAGCTACTGCAAATCACTTTAACTATCCTCTGCACGGATCTCACAAATGTGAAGTTTCTCTTTTGTCACCTTCATTCTGCAGCCTAGCCTGAAGAAAGCACACAGGGCTTTAAAAAGAAAAAAGATGGAAAACTGAAATGGAATGTGAGAGCATGAATTCAAAGAATGACTGTCTTGTGTTATAGCCTGTAACTGTGAAAACACTAACTCCAGTACTTGGGGGGTTATTTCTAATATAATCTTATTATACATTATAACTGAAACGCATTATAAAAGAAAATTTTGAGTCCACTTACTAATTTTGGAACACATTCTTTGTATAGAATTAATTGAAAAATGACTTTTAAACAAGGAACAGTTTTGTTAAATCTTATTGTGTTGGTGCAATAAGATTTAATATAAAGAGGAAGTGCATAATGAAAGACGTTTTCTTTGTCAAGGAGAAATTGAGGTAAGTTAAATATTTATTATGTGAATAGTTTCCTCTTTCATTTTTTCACTAGATCAGTTTCTTAACCTATTATAAGAAAATATATAAATATGGAGATCATATATTTTAGGGAGTTATCTAATTCAATATTACACTCCAGATGGTATTTCTTTGTAGTTTTTCTTACCAATCTAACTTGCCACAAGGTTCACTAGGATAGTTTCCTTTACTTCAAAATTTCACATATCCTTAAATATCTTAATATTTGCTGTTACTACTTAAAACTAATGCATTTTATGCTGATTCCCCTCAGTAAGTAACCCTGTTAACAACCATCTGAATAAATATTATTGATCTCAATTTATATATAAATTGGTACACAGAGGCATATAGAGGACAAATAACTTCCCAAGGTCAAATAGCAAAGGATAAATTCATACACAGGCAATCTGATCTCAAAGCCCATTCACCTAAGCTATTTGACATACTGTTCAGTATTTTCACATTGAGCATTTATCATGTTTACATACACAGTTTTCTCTTTCTCTCCTGTTCACTCCTCCCACTCCACCTCTTCCTCACTCTTCCTCTTCCCACCCTCCTTTGCTGTTTGCAAACTGTGTAAGCATGTCTTACTTGACCTGTTCACCCTGGTTTTTTCAGCCTCTTAGTTCTTACCATTAGTAAAAAAAAAAAAAAAAAAACAAAAAACAAAACAAAAAAAAAAAAAAAAAAAAAAAAAAAAAAAAAAAAAAAAAAAAACAACCCCACATGATTTCACAAAGTTTTCCAATTCCAGTAATATTCATGCTACTTATTTATGCCATTCACTCTGACATTCATTAACTGGAATTGTAGAATATTTTAACTGTGTGCCAACCTGGCCTGAGTTAATGGGGAAGACTTCAGTTTGGCATTTCCTAAACCTGGCTAAAGAATTTTAGAAATTACAGACCCCATTACATCTACTCCTGTACCACCTACACCTCAAATTGTTATTATCCAATAATCCTTTCAGAATGTCATCTTCTTTCAGATATTTAAGGTGGATAGCTGAGAAGAAAGCCTATCAGAGAGAATTTTTAAATATTGATGTAGACTTCATCCTACTGGTTAGTCATGTTGCCCAATGCAGTTGTATAGGATAGTCATTAGGACCATGGATATAAAGCTAGGCTACAGCACCTCCCACTCTACCTGGGCAACCATGGGCAAACTACTTAATTCTCTGAATTTCAATGATATTTATAAAATAAAGATTATAGTTTTTACCTCATAGTTTCATTATGAAGATTAAAAAGAGATTAATATCAAGTGCTACATAAGTATTTATAAAATAAAATATGAACATATACATGATGAGAAAGTAGAAGATATCAATGAGAGACATGAACATGTTCTATCCCATGAGACAGAACATGCAGCTCTTGAATGATGGGCAATCATGGTTAGAGCCCAACACTCCATTTCCTGATGCCAAAACTCCCTTCTAAGTGATAATTTTGCACCTAAAATACATTCTCCATTTTCTAGATTTAAAATTTGTTATTATGGATAACTTTGTCTTTGTCCTTCCTAGCAACAAAATAAGAGTAACTTAATTCCAAGTAATACAGACTGAAAGAGAGGATTCAAATTGTTACTACTGAGAAAATGCTTAATACAATGTACAGCACATAGAACAATTTTAATAAATTATAGTATTATTATTTCTTCCAGTCCATTTTTAACATTTAATTATTCTAACCTATAGGAACAAAATCTATGATTTGTCATTCCCTGATTAAAAATCTCAGTGGTTCAATACTGCCTAATAAAAAAAAATACCTAAGCTTAACTTCATTTTCATCAATCTCTCTTCTATCGCTAATCTGTTCCAATAAAGTTATTTTATGTCATTAAAAGAGGCTCAGTTGTGAGTCTCTCATCTTGATCTACCACACATTCTGCTTCTTTGCCTAGTCTTGCTTGTTCTGGCTTCTGAAAAAGAAACATGTTTTCTTTGTTTTCCTTGTGCTCTACCTAGTTGCCCTATATACTTGACACAAAATTATGCAGCTTTACTTTATTAAAAATTATATATATATATATATATATATATATATATATATATATATATATATATGGTGGCCTGGTGCATGGACTCGTGCACATTGCAAGGAAATAAATTAGAAGAAATATTTTAATATCACTATTTTCCCTTTATAATAGAAGTGTCAGAGACGAAAGAAATTTAGCAAAATGTATATGAAAATAATACATAAATTGGTTAATAAATAAAAATAACAATATGATATAACAAAGACATGATATAAAACATGATATAAAAACTAAAACGATATAAAAACATTGATAAAAACAATGACTGATAAATTGATTAAACTTATTCTAATATCTCCCTGTATACCACATTAAAAGTAAAAACACTTTCAAAGTGCTTGACTAATTTCCCTTGTGATGAAGTATTTACAGCTTTAACATCACACGCTCTACAAATTTGAGAGAAAGCAACATATAACGGACCATGTCCGAAAACAGATTCAGGTAGGAATATTCCTACTCTGTCTAGAGGTTGTCCTTGTGATTTATTAATATAGTCATGGCAAATGCTGGCATCATGGGAAACTATCTTCAAATTAATTTAAATGGGAGGCCAGTGTCAGACGGGGACGCCAGCTTTTGGCTTCAGAGGTACATTGTGCCAATAGTTGGTCTTCAGACATGTGCTGTCGATGACGCCACTTTCTTTCAGCTTCAGAATGTCAACAAAAACAACCAAATTCACAACCGACAATGACAGATCAAAACACACGTGTGTGATTGGTGCCAGCGAGAGCTTTATATTTATGTACACTTAGCCTATATGGTTTGTCACTTAGCCTTTTATATAGAGAGAATTTTTAGTTATACAACAAAGATGCCTTGCTGTCAAGCCCTATAGTCGGTTGTCATATTGTAAATTCTCAAAATCAGAGTCACAACTGTATCCAACATCTTACTGTGAATAAGAGCAAGACACAACTAAGAGATTTTGCAAATGCCAATCATTTCATCAAACAGTTACTCGGGATAACTCCTTAGAGGGGTTTTACTTCTTTTTATGTCCTCCTGCCATGGGTCTTAAACAATCAGAAGGTTTGGGAAATCAGCATGTATACTAAGATCCCATTATCTCCTTTAGCTATACTCCTGAACATAATAAGGTTGGCATTGTGAGTGCTTGTAATTAAGGAGCTGGCTCTTGAGGGCATTTGAAATTCTTGAGCACCTGCTTTATTTGACTGCTCACAGAATGTAATGTTAGCACTGGCACCTTTACCCATTTATAAGTCAATTCAGCTTCACATCATATGGTGATGTTCATATTGCATGGTGATTAATTATTTTAAAGTATTCTAATGTTTTATTAAAAATATAAAATGTATATCCATAGGTAATATCAAAATTGTCAAAATTTAAAATAAACAAATAAAAATGACTTTGAAAAGTTTGATTTTATTTTCACATATTGATTTTATTTTCCAATGAAAACAACTCTATGGGTTAGTAAAATAAAATTTTCTTCTTTGCTCTGCTAAATACTTTTTTTCTGGGACAAATAAAATACCTTATTTTAAAGTTGAAAAATGTACCCAAATCATGTCAATCTAGTGCAGCGGTTCTCAACCTGTGGGTCGCCAACCTGTGGGTTGCGACCACTTTGGGGGTCGAATGACCCTTTCACAGGGGTCGCCTAAGACCATCGGAAAACACATAATTACATATTGTTTTTGTGATTAATCACTATGCTTTAATTATGTTCAATTTGTAACAATGAAAATACATCCTGCATATCAGATATTTACATTACAATTCATAACAGTAGCAAAATTACAGTTATGAAGTAGCAACGAAAGTAATTTTATGGTTGGTGGTCACCACAACATGAGGCACTGTATTAAAGGGTCGTGGCATTAGGAAGGTTGAGAACCACTGATCTAGTGGGAAAAAAATATAAAATTAAGATGTTAAGGGTCATGAAGCTAAATAGTTTGACCAATTTTGTTTAGATGAACAACTTTTTCAAAACATTTAGTCATACTGATGTAAGTTAGGGATGACAGATCCATTTATAAGTAGCTCTTCCCTTGGGATGTCACTGATCTGTCATCTATACAGCTCTTGGTTCATTCATAATATTAAATGCAAATATGAAGGTCAATTATTCTTCTCCACTTTACTAAATTGCCCACTCTGACATTACAAGGAGTAATTTTGATAGTTATAATTCAATAATATTGTCCTTAAAAGATTAAACCATTATAGATGTTTCTAGACCATTGGATGATACCCCTTTACCCTTCTTGCATTTTCCATTTCATTTTACATGTCACCCAATTTGAAACTATTCAAGATTTTATTGCCATTTTCAAATTTTCTAATGTATATACTTCATGTTACCTATTAGAGCCCACAACAAGTCAATACCAATGATGTGATCATTTGCCAGAAGTATGGATAAGTAGTAAGACGTGTGAAGACATGGAAAAAGCATGACCTTGAGGATGAAGCAGACCTAGTTTCTAATTCCATCCTTGCCCTCTACAACTTGGGCAAGTTATTTCACATCTCTGGTTATTGGCTGAGTTATCTGTAGCTTGAGCCAGTTGTTTATGCTGTTACTACCTCTCAAATGGAAATGTAGTTTCCTCACAGGTAAAATTGAACCAACACTGCTTTCCTAGAGGACTATCATGAGAATTATCTGAATTAATTAATATAAAGTTCTTTATTTAGTTTTCAAAAAAAAAAGGGACCACTCAATAAATTTTACCTGTCATTCCTCTTTATCTCCAAGATGTAACTGCTATCCTTTGGGGTTTTCCTCTTTTAAAATTAAAGTCAGTGCTTATTTTATTTTTATTTAACAATACCAAATTATCCTTTGCCAACACAAAATTACCATATTTCCAAGGAAGAATTTCACAAGAAAGAATTCTTGGATTTTTTTAGCCTACCTCTTGTCACCACCAATTTGTAATTTTTATCTGTTAGGAAACAACCAGGAACAGATGCTAAATATAGTTGCTGGAATATTTACAATATAATTAAGGTAAGCATAATTTTCTAAGACAAACTCAATGCCTCCCCTCCTCCAACCCACCAACTAATTCCTTAGAATTCTCCAGTATCAGTTCTACTCTAGGGTGAAGAGCGTGCATTTTCTGTAGAAATGACACTTAGCAACATCCATTTGCCTGATGTATATTAAAAAAGCAAAGATAAGACGGTGCTGTTCCTTTCACACATATCTGGTACAGCTTTCTCAATGTGTGAAAGATGAAGCACTAGGACTGGACTGCAATTTCCCAGACTAGAAATAACAACAGACTTCTGTGACAGAAAGCATTTGTTTTCCGGCTTTTGCAACACTGCCAATAAGGTATTATATTGCTCCCTTTTCATATCTCTATTTTTCTGTTTCTCATGTGAGTGATCTGTATAGACCACCTTTGAAATGTACTTGCCTACAATGTAGCTAAAGAACATGAGTGAGATAAAATACTAAGTTTTAGATTTTTTAAAAAAAAAAATCCAAATGGTTAGAAAACACGGTTAAACTGTATTTTTCTTTCACATTTCAATAGGTGGTTTTTCCAAACATATACCTTACATTTAGATATGACAGAAAGCTTTATCAAGAGTATTCTATGACATTGTGTAATAGTTTGGTAAGCTGCCGGCTAATAAAGGAGTGTTCTTTAGGTGCACGTACTTGGCCCTTCAACGTTCTATCTAATCAACTGCATCTTTTTCCCTAAGGGCAATGCGATTCCGTTTTAAAAACAAAGCACCTTTTGAGAAGGTAGTAATGGAATATGAAAAACAAATCTTTCATCAAAGTCAAAGGAATCTGAATTCAAATTGTAGCACCACCAATGCCAATGCCAATGTGTGCACCCTTGGCCAAGCTTTAGCTGCATTGCCTGTTTAATAGGAACGTGGCTTAGTTTTGCAGGATGAAGGGAACAAACTACCTCCATATTAAAGGGCTCTAACAGAATTCAATGCTTATTTACACCATCCCTTGCAGATTCTTCTTTTCATAAATAACATTCCATAAATGCGAATGCCTTATCTGCTCTCCTAAGGGGTTTTTGAAAAGCCTTTTTTTCCTTCATGATTTTATGCTAAGAGATTATAGATGGGGTGTTTTCATTCATCCTCTTTTGTAAAACAAAACAACAATAAAAAAAACAAACTTGAAAATTAGAACACAACACTAGCCTTGGATTAAAAAGATATCATTTACGTGTTGCCGATGCTCCCAACTAACCTTTTCAGAACTCCTTAACAAGATCCAAAAGATTGATCTTTTGCTTTAGGAAATGAAGTTAAGCATATGGGACAACCTTTCTTGCTATCTTGCAAACCCTTGGATTTACTTAACCACTGAAACTTACTTATAGCCAAGCTAGCTTATTATCGTTTCCCAAGGTTTTGCCAAAACACAGTTGCAGACAACATACTCTCCCATAGAAATATTTGCTTCACATACATTTTTTTTTTTCAGTTCCATAGGGATACTCATGAATGATTTTCCCTGAATTATATCTACTTGTACTGAAGCATGTCAGAATTGAAAACATCGCAACACTGGCTGAGTTCATGAATAGTGCCATCCCATGTGTATCCTGGCTCTCAGGTATCACCGGTAAACCTGAAAAGGATCAATGTATATTGTCTTAAAAATAACTGTACACCCCAGTGCACAGTAATCCATTTTGCATAGGCAAATTGCCCACTGCAAACATACAAACTTTGAATTTAGGAACAGTAGAAATAAAGGCTGTCAGTGTTAATGCTGAGAATTTTTTTTCTTTTTTAAAAAACAAAACATGTACATTTAACTGGATTTATCATTGTCATTTAAAGCTTGATTTTATAAAACACAAAAAAAGACATTAAGCGTTCAGCATCAGCAGAATTTAAACAGGAGAAATAGCAACAGCTTTGTAAGTTATATACATTAAAGTCAAATAATTATTTTTTTTCAATATGGCAATTATACAAATGAAGTAAATGGCAAAAAGTCCTTTTAGGAATACTGTTAGCATTGTTTATCAGTTATTTTAGAAATACACAAAGATTCTGAATATCCAGACTTCTTTTGCTGTTTCATATTCACCTAGACTCCGAGTCAAGCTACTTGACCAAAAGTGCTGATGCAGGAAGGCATTTGGCTTCATAGCACACGTTTTCTGTCTCCAGGTACCACCTTCAAAGGAATTGCCATCACAGGGCTGAGGTGATCTGCTGCTTCCCTTTGAAGAGTGCAACCAAGTACCCAACCCGATGCAAAGTCAAACAAACAGGCACCAAAAAATGGAACAATGTGCACAGTTCAGGAAAGCACGATGTTAAGTTTTCCCCGCCTAAAAAATCAGTCAATGCCACCAAACAGAAACTGCAGTTGAGTTGATCTCAGGAAACACACATGGGATTCCACTGCATCCCCGGGCGCACCTTCAGTCACTGACCGGGGACTTGTAGGCCACTGCGCTGTCCACTTTGTGGATGGTCGTCGTGAAGGAGCGCAGGCGGACCTGCTCAGAGTTGGCAATGAACTGTGGTCCGCACTCTTCCCACTTTTCAGGCACAACCAAGTCTTTGTCTGTATAGATCAGCAGGTCAAAGGAGCAGGAAACCTCCAGCAGCGGCAGGAAGGTCACGGTGGCCGTGATCTGTCTGATCACCGAGCGGATCTCGGCTTGGATGGCTTGCAGACACTTCTCGCGGGGCGCACCGTCATCCCTGGCCGTCTTGTCGCACTCAACGTTGAACTGCCACCTCTCCAGGACCTCCCCGTTTTCCAGATTCGAGATGACCACCACCAGCTTCTGCACCGAGCACATGCACAGCCAGTCTTTCAGCTGTCCCACCACCGTGTGCAGGTATTTCACCAGCTCGGGATCAGCGGTGACAAGCAAGGGGAGTCCGTATTTCTGCACCCGAGTGAAGGACTCAGCCCGGTATATGCCACGCTGATACAGAATGCTGTTGATGCCGAACCAGAAGAACTCGGCCACGATGTCGGCGCTCCCGCGCAGGGTGATGCCCTGCGCCAGGGACTGCTGCCTGGCCATGGCCAGCCCGCAGGCAGCCGGGGCGCGTTTCCTGCTCTGGCACCGAGAATGCCAATGTTAACAAGAAAAGTCAGCATTTTGGTTTTAATGGAATGTCCTAAAAAGTAGCCCGTACTATTTCTAGGTGATAGATCCCCCGTCACTGAATGCTTTAATTTGCCCTCAAAGAAATCCATCAACATACTCTCATCCTGCCTTCTTATTTGTATCACCTTGAGTTTCCTGTTTGCACAGAGATGTAACTGAACTCAAAGGTATAAGAAAGGAGTTACAATAAATTGCATGCCAAGCGAGTGTAGGGATTGAGTTTGGAAGATCTACGTGTTATTACTTCTTTTCTTCCAAAGAACCTTTCTTTTAGATAGGAATCATCATTCTATCATTCTGTACATATACAACGAAACATATTCAGAGACATCTAGTAAAGAGCCCAGCGACATACAGTTTATGAGAGAGAGAGACTCGACTTAAATCTGCATTTCTCATGAGACTCCAAATCCAAGTTCTACCTGGCCTTGATCTTAAATATACATAGGACTAAGTAGAAGATGTGGCCTATCACAGATACGTGTACAGAAAGAATGTAAATTAATACTGCTCTATTTGAAGAATGTGTTGCAATGATTCGTCAGATAAATAGACTAGCTGGCTGAGACCGTCAGTGGCCCCTCAGAGAGAGAAAATGTGAGGGCGTGAATTGAGCCAGGGCTTTGCGTTAGCAAAGTGAATTGGTGTTGGTAATGCATCATGTGTCCTTGGGAAAGTGACTTACCTTTATTCTGCCTGAATTTCCTAACATTTAAAGTGGAGGGACAATGTTGATGAGAATGATTGAAGTGCCTCTCAGGGTGTTTGAGAAATGAATGAAAGACATTTGCATTTTCTTACGCTACTCATTACACATTGTAGGTGTTTAAATTATATCCCCTCCTCTCACCGTCTCTGCTCCTCTTAATATTTTGTAAAGGTGTTCCTTTCTTTTGGGTCCTGAGAGAGAACTACAGTTTTACTCTTAAATATGATTTTGTCCCTTGGCAGGTGAAACAGCAATCACACCTTCATCTGACTAATATGTGAGTGTGTCATCCACATAGTTATTTGCTGCCAATGTCAGTGCTGACTAGAGAGGGATGATTAGCAAAATATCAGCCATTGGAATAATACAGCCACATGTTGTATAAACATCATTTGTTTCCAAATGTTTGATACATGTTTCATATATGAGAGAGAGAATTACATGTGTATATAATTGTAGCAATTAAGACATGCAAGGAAGAAAAAAATGCCACCAGAACTCCATGTCTTGAAGCTATTGAAGCCCCATTCAGTGAACACAATACAGTGGGGCCTTGACTTACGAGTGTCCCAACTAAAGAGTTTTTCAAGATATGAGCCGTCACTTGGCCGATTTTTTGCTTTGAGTTGTGAGCTAAAATTCGCGTTACGAGCCAGCTTCAGATGCCCCACTGCTAGTTGGTGCAGTGAACGTCACAGTGAACGCCACAACATCAGCCCAGCATCACGTGTCTCACCCGTTCACTTCTTGATTTGACATACGAGTAATTTGAGTTACAAGCTCCATCATGGAACGAATTAAACTCGTAAGTCAAGGCCCCACTGTATGGGCAAAAAAGAATACTAAGGTGAGAAAATCGAGTAGCATGAGTGGGTAGAATTCCCAAAATTCCATGGTAAAATAGGAAGTAGAGTTCTATAGTTAAACTAAGTCACCAAGAAGGTAGGCATGGTTCAAATGAAGAATGGGCATGACATTTCACATTTCCTCAGTGTTCTTCAAGAACCAGGGTTGAGAATGATTAGGAAGGAACTGAGGATCACATAAACTGGCATCTGTGGAGATAAACCATGGGGTAAAAAGAAAAAAAAAAGAGCAGCAATGTTGACTAGAGAGGCACACACTGCATGGGACCCCAGTGACAACAGAATGTCCTCAGAACGCTCAGAGCTGCTTTCTCCCTTCCTGAGATGAAAGTCAGCAAACCCCCTCATGCATTTCATCATCACTTTTAAAAATTGATACCAATGTACTTAGATACTAGACAAAAAAAGAGAAAGTTCTGTATTAAAAACGTTCAGAAATGAAGGATTATGTGATGTTAAGAAACATCCTTTGAGGCATGATTACCAAGGGCCTGGACTTTGCTAAGGCTCATCATTAAAACCCAAAATAGATACATGAGATGTGTGTTTCCCCATTGATTCAAAACAGAATTCCTTCCCTGCGGTGCTCCCTATGATGGAAATAATAAGGAATGCACTCTGAGACGTGTATTAGACACTTTACTTACAAACTTTATGTGTAATCACTGTATGCTAGAGCCTGTGGTTCTCAAACAAAGGATGTTCTGCCTCAGGCCACTCACCTCCACCTGAGGCATCCAAAAGTAAATGTGGGGACTTGGGGGTGTCACAATGACTGGTGAAGGGAGATAGCTAAGGGTATATATAGTTCTCCAAGCCATAGATGCCAAATCTTCTGCAGTCCCACACACTGAAAACTTCCGCATCCCCAATGCCAATAGCAACTCTATTTACCAAAACTTGGCTAAACATATTTGATAATGCTTTTTAGGGACAATTCCACTGAAAGTACATTGATATTTGTTGGGTTCAGTTGTTAATTATTTTGTATTCCTCTGAGGCAACGACTGTGTACATCATATAAACAATATGATGCCAAGTGGGACACATTAAACAATACTACAAAAGGCAGAAAGAAAAACTTAGTATATAGTAAGCTGATGGATATCATAGAAACACTGGACTTCCTAAAATCCCTTTCCAATGTTAATTTACTTTTCTGAACCCATCACTGAATCCTTAATATTAATAGAAAAATTATTCAAATTTGCCCTGAGTTATTTTTATCAGATTCATGCCAGAATTCCTGTCCTCTAACAAATCTATTCATGCTTCTCCTACATAATTTCCTATTTTTATTTCTTCTTTTGTTTCTGTGCTTCCCTCACAGAAAATGGAAATCCCTTCACCCATACTCTTTACATGTCTGAATCTAATCAATTTTGTCATCCCAACCCCTGTTAAAAAGCCAAAATCCTCATAAAACTTTCCTCATTCTATTTTCTAAGATTAGGAAATTATCTCTCACTTTCTGAATTGTGCTACTATTATTTTCTGTCCGTTTCTTAGGATATTTGGTATTCTCTATGTTATAATTATTTCTGCATATCTCTCCTCTATCTAAATTATAATAATTATAGAAATGCTTTATCTTGCCCATTTTTGCAGCCTCACAACACCTTAGAGTCTCTGTGCACATGGTTTATAATTAATGAATAATTGCTAAATTAATGACAAGGCCTTGGAAAGGGAACCTAGGGATCTGAGCTAACAAGTGGCTGAGGAAGAATTAAAGGAGTTAGTACTGGATAGTAATCACACTTTATGCAGTATTAGCACATATTCAGTGACTTATTCTGCCGGGGTCCAACCCCAGCAGGTCCAGGGGTTCCCAAAGGCGTAGACGGAGTCGGCGAAGAAGGAAGGACACGGAGACAGTGTTCAGTTGATCAGCAGCCTAGCCAGGATCTCCAGCCAGGATCTCCAGAGAGATTCTGCTGTTTATTGTCTTGTTACATCCATATTTATACCATTTGATTTTAATCCTGTCAATTTCTATTCCAAAGGTTAGGGCGTTTCTTATCTCCATTCCAGGGAGTAAAGATTATGTAGCTTAAGCATGATTGTTTGTAGTTAAAGTGATTAACTACCCGCCTGGCACTTAGTTAAGGAGTTTCATCCCCTCCCTAACTTCAGGGAAAAATCCCTACCTGGGGAAACAACCTTTCTCAGAGAGGTGACCTTGGTTAAAACATACAGCGCTAAGGGGAGCAAACATATTAAGAACAGTATGCTATATACGCCAGGTCCCTTGAAACATATGCTGTGCAGATGTTTCTATCCTGCAGCGACTGTGTCAAGCAGCAAGGATGGACTGGCTTCCGGCATTGTTCTTTCACTGCAGTTGAATTTAAAAGAATATAAGTACATTAATGTTGTGTCAAGCCACCTACTTGGTGGCAATTTATTGTAGCAGCCCCAGAAACATTTAAAAAGTAGAAAAAAAATATATGAAAAAAAGTTTGCTAAATAAAGTGTGCAAAGACATTTCCATAAAAATGTACTTTGACTTCTAGCTTGGCTTACCTTAGGTAGAAATATTAGATAAATTACTTATATCATCCAAGTCTCCTTTTATTTGTTTATAAAACTGTAATTCAAAGAAATCACCTCCATGAAGTTATTGTGAGGATATAAGAAATTGCTTTCATGTAGTTTTATTTAAAATTAGTGACCTGTCACGAGAAATTGCACGAGACCCGGGACCCCTTCTCCTACTCCTCCCCGCCGCCAGCACCATGAGACCACCCCAAGTCCTGGAGTCCGGCCCCATGGGGCTGGCATGCTTCGGGGACAGCCCTGAGTCCTGGAGTGCTGCCCCAATGCCCCACCTACAGGCTGTGAAGAGCAGCCGCCAGGACCCCCACAGGGCCGCAGGAACCCTGGCAGAAGCCGCACAGAGCAGCCGCTGGCCCCACCCCTGCTGTCCTGCCCCCGCTGTGCGCAACACCATCTTGTGGTGGCATTACAGTGTGAAGGTCAATTTGCATATTACTTCTTTATTGTAAAGGATACTAGAGGCCCAGCGCATGAAATCGTACATGGGTAGGGTCCCTAGGTCTAGCCTGCAATCAGGGTCTTCTCCTGCCTGCTTGCTAGTCCCCAATCCAGCGGTGGGCAAACTACGGCCCGCGGGCCGGATCCGGACCGTTTGAAATAAATAAAACTAAAAAAAAAAAAGACCGTACCCTTTTATGTAATGATGTCTACTTTGAATTTATATTAGTTCACACAAACACTCCATCCATGCTTTTGTTCCGGCCCTCCGGTCCAGTTTAAGAACCCATTGTGGCCCTCGAGTCAAAAAGTTTGCCCACCCCTGCCCAAATCCCACCCCACTGCCGCCACCTCCCCGGTTCTCTGTAGTTCCCCATTGGCCATCCAGTGATGAAAGCCTATGGGCTTGGGGGAGGGACCCAGAGGTGGTCAATGCACCTCATAGCAACTGGTCGATAGGTCGTTATCGTCATTACAGTTGTTGGCTTTTTATATATAGAGGTAATAATTACTTCTCATCAGAACTTTTCAATATATCACTGAAACACAATGTACTTAACAATTCAAATTAACATTCTTTCCTTTTAAATTCTTCTTAGTTTGAGAACATTGATTACTAAGCCAATGGGATATCCCAAAGTGAATCTTTAGTTGAAGTCTTTCCTAGATGGTAAGGCAATTGTACAGATAAAGATGTTTCTTACTTCTTGGCCACTATTTCTCACATCTGATTTTGAATATGCTTGGGAGAGGATATAATTATAAACATTAATTAGTAGTCAGCAGAATAAAGTCATTTCTTCACATTAGCAGTATGTTAGTCCCAAAAGCTCCAGCTTGCAGGGAAATGAGACCACAAATGTTTAATGCTTATTAGATCAGACAACTCAATGAAAATGTACCATTTTTGTTAATATGCTGATTTTCAAAAATGTAACAGAGCTTCTCAGGTGACGGGATAAAGATCCATTACATATGTAAAAAATATAAAACTCTTTAAGTTGAGCTACAGTGGCTGAGCACTGTCCTGAGCATAAATAGGTTGCCAGTTTGATTCCCAGTCAGGGCACATAACTGGGTTGTAGGTTCAGTCCCCAGTCAGGGCACATATGGAAGGCAACTGATCAATGTTTCTCTCTCACATCCATCCACCTCTCTCTCTCTCTCTCTCTCTCTCTCTCTCATTTTGAGTGTTGAGCTTTTGGTGCTTCCTTAAATGCCATGTTGTAGGAGAGGATCAAAGGCCAAATTCAATGACAAATAGAACACTCTAGGTCAGTGATGGCAAACCTTTTGAGCTCTGCGTGTCAGCATTTTGAAAAACTCTAACTTAACTCTGGTGCCGTGTCACATATAGAAATTTTTTGATATTTGCAACCATAGTAAAACAACGATTTATATTTTTGAAATTTATTTTATATACTTAAATGCCATTTAACAAAGAAAAATCAACCAAAAAAATGAGTCCGCATGTCACCTCTGACATGCGTGTCATAGGTTTGCCATCACTGCTCTAGGTTTTGGGATTCCTGTTATTTGCCATGTGCCTTTTTATAATATGGTAACCTATTATTTTTATCAGTAAATCTGATTTAAATAGGACTAGAGGTCCTTAATTAATAAGACTCTAAAACCATGTTCTGCCTTAAGAAGCAATGAATATTGTATGAGAGAGCATATTATCATATATCTATTGAAAAATTAGTCTGTGTAAGAAACAACATATACTCATTTTTATTCATCTGGGCTGTAGTACATTTCTTTAAAAATTACTTGTTAATGCTTTTAAAGAAGCAAGCTTACGGAATAAATATGATTTGAGGTTTGTATTTTTATGGTACACTATAGATTATACATTATGTTAAAAATACATGGAATACTAAGAATGGCAAATACCATCAACCACTGCTAATGGCTTCAGAGCATTATAACTAATGTCTCATATCCTAATTTAGTTCTTTATTGTATAGGTTAGAAAAAGAGATATGACATTATAATAAAAAAAAAAAACTCCTAGAAATAGATAGTAGAGATGTAAAAAGTAAAATCACATAACCTCTGACTGCCTGACATTAATTCACTTAGTCAAAAAAGTTTAAGAATATGCTCTATGCAAGAATAGTCTTTGCAAAATAGCTATGACATTATAATAAACAAAATTCCAGAAAATAGCTAGTAACTGTGCAAGCAAGGGAAAGTTTATAGAAGTAGTATATAAAACTTAACAGTCAAAAATTTTTTTCAGAAAAATTCATTTTTATGTTTCAGAAAAGTGCCTATAAATGATTCTTGCTTCAGAATCTCATCTCTTAATCTCAGAAATCAGGAGATTTTTAATCAGAGAGAAACCAATTTTGCATGCGCATGCTAATACATACACACACACACACACACACACACACACACACACACACACACCCTAACCCACAACTGTTATAAGCAAGAGCTGTGGGTGACTTTACCAAGTGAATTTTGGCAAAGAGAGAGCTTTCTTTGAATGCAGCTTTGCATGAATCTGTCCGGTTACTAAAAAAGACATAAATAGCTATAAATACAATAGTATGAATGCATTTCTCCTTTAAGTTCTGAACTTTGTGCAGTTTGGAGAGACTGCTAATTTTCTATAGGCTTAATACACTATTTCTGACACTAGACAAGGCAGACCAAACTAGGCTGTGTATTAACATGGAAGGAAGTAGAAAAGTATAGCTAGGAAAAAATAAATAGAGTCCAAATACTAAGCCAAATATTCCTGAAGTTTATACCAATGGTATAATGAACAGGGATTACAAATCCCTGTATAAGAACTGTATCATAGATATCAACTGTCTTGCTCTTCTGTTGCTGTATTATAAACCACTAGAAGCCCAGTGCATGAAATTCATGCACTTGGAGGGGTGGTCCCTCAGCTTGGCCTGCACCCTCTCACAGTCTGGGAGCACCAGTATTGATTGCCCCAAAGAGGTAGGCCCCGTCCACCCGGTCAGAGTTCTGCTATGGATCGACCCCACCGAGGGAGGCCCCACCCACCCATTGCACCTGCTGGCCGGTGGCCTGGACCTCCCTCTTTGTGGTGATCATGGAGCCCCCCAATTGATCACCCCACTGGCCAGTGGACTGGGCCTCCCTCTGCAGGGCAATTATGGGGTGATGGCAGGGCCCCCAATCAATCGCATTGCACCTGCTTTGGCTGGCCTGGTGCCAGTGGGTGTCATAGCATGGTCATCTGGATGGTTGTTCTGCTGTTCGGCCGTTAGGTCAATTTGCATATTACACTTTTATTATTATAGATAATAAAACATAGGGAGTTAAAACAACAGAAATGTGTCTTCTCTCTCCTAGTCTGTGAGATGATTTGGCTAATCTCTATAGTTTTGTTGCTCCATGCAATACTAGCTGGCTATCCAAGGTCAAATGGCCACGCAATGTCAGACCATCATGCCAACCTCAAATTGGCCTGCAATGTTCAAGATACCTCACAAACATGGTTGGCATTTGGTCATGGATGTTGACAAGACTCAGGTGAGAATGACAATCAGCAAGTTAGTTTTCCATGCAGCCTCCCTGTGTGGCTTGGGCTTCTTATACTGCAGCTTCTAGATTCATTAAGGCAGAGAGGGGAAGCTGCCCATCATCTGCTTATCATCTTAAAGCCTGGATTTCTAGAATGTCACTTGTGACATGTTCTGTTGATCAAAGCTGATGGTAAAGGCTAGCTCTTCTCCAAGGTAAAGGTAAGTTCCACTTCTTTTTTAAATTTTTCTATTTTTCAGAGAGGAAGAGAAACATAAATGATGAGACTATTTGATTGGCTACCTCCTGCATGCCCCCTACTGGGGATTGAGCCTGACACCTGAGCATGTGTCCTGAACAGGAATTGAAGCGTGACCTCCTGGTTCATAGGTTGATGCTCAACCACTGAGTCACCTGGGCCAGGATAGTGAATATTTCTTATCTTAACTAATTATTACAATTCATACTTCTGGTCCAAAGGACGGTGTCAGAAGTGAACTTGTAATTCAAACCAATCTAAATAGAATCATTGCAATGTTGGCACAAAGGATACATATCTTTCTGAACAAATGGAGCATGGAGCACTAGGAGTTGTGACCTATGCTATCCTGTATACTAGTAGAAGGGCTGCCTCAGCAGCATGCTGATAATGTGGGGCTCAGAGAAGAGGGAATGAAAACAGCGACAGCCTTGGTGATGCTGTTCGCCATTGGAACTACCCCAAACTGAAGCTAGCTCTTACTCCAGACAACCCACATGGCAGAGCTAATAAAGGACATTATTGTTTGGGATGCCTTTATGTGGGAATGTCTCATATTAGCAGCATCAAGACACTGAAAACATTTTTTCATAAGGTTGTTTTGATGATAGAATTTGATAATTTTTGCAAAACATTTAGCACAGTGTCTGGCATATAAACAATCTTTTATCTTTTCCTTTACTCAGTATGCTGAAATATGGCAGTTTCTAGTCCATCTAAGAGTTTTAATGTTTTTTTAGAAACCAGATTTATTTTATTTATTTAGTTAGTTTTGTTTAGTTACTGAACAAAAGAAAAAAATCCTGGGAGTTTGGGTCCATTTGACCTTAATTTAAATACATAAAGTGGAGCTGTCTGCAATTACAAGCTTACCCACCAGAGGAATATGGTATAAATAAAAAACACAATCAAAATGTAATTAAAGAAGCTGTCTGATATTTTCTGAAAGCAGTTTATGTTGATATGAAAGAGCTGATTTCTATTATTTTTATGATTACAGCATTCTATTTATAGTCTCAGCACTGAATTAATTTCTTTATCTAATGCTCACCTTGCTAAAGATCCTTTTAAAATACTTTAATGACTTGCGTACATAAATCATCTTAGTGATCACAAATACTTATATGCGGAAACTCTGGAGGGAGCTTTTTATAGTTTTTAGGGTCTCAGATAAGTCACTAAAAGAGCCCCGTTACATCTATCAAAGTGAAAAAATAGCAATTGGTGTTTTGTTTTATTTTTCATGGACTTAACAGTGGTGAAATCTTTAAAAAATCATTCAAAAGTAAATATAAAGCAATGCATAGAGAGCCATGTAATGTATTACAACGGTCATCCAAGTATAGGCTTGGCATTAGTGTTCACTTTTATGACTTTTGCCCATAAGCTGGCATCATCCCTTAATGGTAACTGAATTATGTGCACATAGGCAAATGTCTGTATTTTAAATGAGAATTTCCTAAAGGCTGTACTATAATACATAGGGACTAAAAAGACAGATCCAGAGACAGAGAAGCATTGATCAGACCATCAAACAACAGAGGGAAGGTAGGAGAGGGTGCGGGTAAGGGGAAAAGATCAACCAAAGGACTTGTATGCATGCATATAAGCCTAACCAATGGACATAGACAACGGGGGGTGAGGACATGAGTGGGGGAGTTGGGGGGGGGGAGATAAGGACACATATGTAATACCTTAATCAATAATGAAATTAAAAATAAATAAATATTAAAAACCAGACAAGAGAAGATGACTGACATCTTTCATTAGCTATAGATATTCATGTATGTTGTTCTTAATTCTAATTTTTAAATATTGTTATCTGATATAGAAGAAAAAAATTCTTTAAAAAGCATCCAGCCTCTCTACATCTCCCTGCCTCAAGCACCAGAATCAGGACTACATATTCACCTGAATACCAATTTTAAAATAAATAAAAAGCATTCTACTTTTGTAATGTGCACAAAAGTTATCTAAACAAGTCATCTACAATTTCTTTTGACAGATAACCTTGATTTTAAAAGTAATACATTGACTTTGAAACAATTCCAAAATATGTGAAATAGTTAAGAGAGCTGTAATTGTTGTTACAAACATCCTGAGAACAGTGACTATAATAAAATTGGTGTATGGAATCTACAGAAAAAAAGAACAAGTGCAACTAACCATGATTAATGATGAACCAACTAATTGAACATGCAAACAATATTAAATAGTCGTGGATTTTGACTTGTAGCACCCTTCCTCATTAATCTGATTCTTTATTTGACAACAGCAAACATACTAGCATATTCCTTACTTTGTTCAACTATTTTGGATCTCACAATCTCGATGTTGGAGTGGATTTTTGTTGCCTAGTCAGAGAAGTAGGATCTCAAAACTTTGATGAGGCAATAGTACTATTGACAGTGGTTTCCACAGAAAGGTAAATGTATTTTTCAGTGCACAATCCTGATAGAAAATGTTTCAAATCCTTATGAGGCCACGTGTTATGTAGATAATCTCTTCTGAGCGAATCAATATTACAGCCAGTGTGTCTCAATAGCTTTGAAACTACTAAGTAATTTGTTCAGTAAAGATTGTGCTCTTGGTTCTTTCATAAGATCCCCTTTAGAAAAAAAAAAAATTCTCAAATTGAGGAACATAAAGTAATTGTGTTATTTCTTATGTGTTTTCTACTAATGGTGGAAAATTTATCACATGAAGTAAAGGACGGGAAATGGGCATAGTCATTACGTGGGAAGAAAGGACACTGCCTATATATTGTGCATCTTCAATCCTGTGATTTAAATGGTCTTTTTAAACTTTGCATTAAACTATGCTCGATTTCAGCAATGTTTTCTCTGAGGAAGCTTTTGGTTTTACAATGACAATAACTAGGACCATGATACTGAGTACATAGAATCCACATAATTTGTCCCGAGGAAGGTACTGCCTAATATTACTCCCTGGTATATGCCTGAGACATAATCATAGCCCATATAGTTGCTTTGTTAAGCAAGGGTCAATTTCTTGAATTTTTTTTTTTTACTATACTTTTTTTCTTTGTCTTTCTTTTCACTGTTGTTAATTTTCTTTTCTTTTTAAAATATATTTTATTGATTTTTTTACAGAGAGGAAGGGAGAGGGAGAGGGATAACGAGTTAGAAACATCAATGAGAGAGAAACATCGATTCAGCTGCCTCTTGCATGCCCCCTACTGGGGATGTGCCCGCAACCCAGGTACGTTCCCTTGAACTGAATCAAACCTGGGACCCTTGAGTCCGCAGGCCGACGCTCTATCTGCTGAGCCAAACCATCTAGGGCACTGTTGTTAATTTTCATACGTCAATGTTCATTTGAATCATGACCATTGTTTCAAGGTTCACCTCTTTATGGCTGATGAAGATCTATTAGTGCTACACATTGGGCATGGAATAGATGTCTTTAAACTACAGAAGAACACAGTTGCTGCCTTTGGAGTCTCAACATTCCTTCCACCTGGTCGGTAGGAGTAAATGGGAACTCTATCGAGGGCACACCAAGCAATGGCAGCGATGGCAACAGACCTTCATTGAGCGATGAACAAGTGCCAGGTAACTCGCTAAACATTGTAGTAAGTGTTATTGGACAGTTGCTATTAAATCCACAAGAGGTAAAGGCTTGGAGAGCTTACATAACATGCCCAACTTGCAGATGGTAAATGGTAATTCCAAATCTCTCTGAGGCTAAGTATTCCAAATTGCCAACCAGCTTCACTGAGACAACATGTCCCATGCTTGAAGCAGCTACTCCAGTTCTTAAAAGTGAATCTTCATTTTAATGTGGGCCTGCACATGGGATTCCAGTGGGAAAATGACCCACAAATAGTATAGGCTCCTTGAAGCATGTCTGAGTATATCCTGAATTTGAGTATCTCCTTTGCCTTATTATATTACAAATGGAGGAGATGCCAGTGCCTATTTGCATGAACAAATTGGATCTCTAATGCATACTAACAGGTTTTAATGGGCATCTAAATAAATGGGTAGACTATTTAGCCCTGTTTGATATGCCTGTGTGCTATGATATACTTTATACTTGCATAAAATTGTAGTCCAGTTTTATCTCTTGTTATACCATTTATTAAATATAACAGATGATATTGTTGCTGATGATGATTATGTTGTATATGTCTAATTATTTGCTAGATTTTAAAAATTAAACCTAATCATTTATTTTTTTAACATCAGGTTTTGCTGGAGAAATGAAATCTCTCTTTTTATTGTGAACCTGAGACACAAAATTATAGTGTTCAGAGAAGTTTTAGCAGAAAGTCCTTTTGTGCTAAGGACTGAGTCAAAAGAAGCCACCACTTACATAAATGAAACATCACCTTACTAATATAAATATATATATATATATATATATATATATATATATATTTATATATTCGCAATATTGTTCTTTCATCATGGCTGATTTATAAATGTAAATATACACTTCTTGTTTTTAGAAAACTTTTTAAATTTAAAGAAGATAATTTGCAATAAAATAAAATAATGTTTATTTACTTCTTGCTCTGGTTTATAGCATTAAATAAATGCATCAGAATGCAGATAATATAGAATCTATCAAACCTGATATTATGTCGCTTATGTAAATTGAAATACTGATAAAATTAAATCAGGTTAAAATGTTTTTTGTCTTTATATCTCCTTGAACCTTGACTCCTTTACAATTTCTACTTTTTATCACTTTTATTATTATTGCTTTTTAAAAAATATTTTCCCTGGTCTTATGCTTTGCAATGTGCTGAAATGAATAGAATAATTTTGACATGATGCTTTTCTGTTTTGTTTTTTTTGTGTGCGAGTTATTTTTTTTCAAGTTGGCTTTTGTTTTCTTCCCTCTACACCATCACATCACTACCTGTCACTCTCGTCTCACTAAAATACAGTTTTCCTTTTCATATAGCTTAGGTTAGATCTCTCTCTAGTGACCCTTATTTCTAGTAAAAAAAAAAAAAAATCTCTCTAAATGCATCATGATTAAAATAAAAAGAAGAGTTTCAGGTAACAGAAGAGCCATATGACAGCCATTAAGCTTAAAAATGAATGTAGCAGGATTAAAGATTAGAATCCTATGAAATACATAGGAAGGCTGAAAAGAGCTGAAGAGGTATTCAGTAAAAATTCATGCTGCTGCCCATAACAATAAGAAGGAAAATCAAAATGGAAAATGTGTACTATACCTGCTTGACATTTCTTAAACTTCTCAAAGAGATTAAAAAAGAGAATCTTTATATTTTTGAACATTTCATGAGCAAATGCTTTAAAGGACTATCACTATATTTCCCGGAAACTTCCCAACAATGAAGCATATTTACTGATATGATAATGAAATGTCTGTCAGTGCAACCCTAGGCTTTGTGGCCCATTTTTTTTGATGCACACAATCAAAAGCCAAAATCTAGTAAGATTAAGAAGATAACTTTCCAAATATGCTCAGGAGCTGCTAGAAAACACACATTTTAAATTGGCTTCAATAAATAAATAAAATAAGACACTCCAAACACAAAATGACAGTTGCAGAAGGTTACAGAAATTCAACAGCTAAGGAAATTAAATTACAGCCAAGCTAAAGCTTGTACAAGATCCCTTTATCATTAGATGGTTGCTCATTTTATTGGTATTCTCAAATGTATAAAACAGAAGAGGTACAATATAAGATGCTTAGATAAATAGGATTCTCTTATTTTGGTTTTCTAAGAATGTACTTTGAACATTCAGTTAAAGTAAGAAAAAGAGGAAAAGAACACAACCTATAACCTAACTAGGAATACTATGTACTCTCTGTTTTACAATATGGCATATATAAATTGAACCACTCTAGGTTTTCTTTTTTATTTTCTCCTAAAAATACTGTGCATGGAGGAAGAGCAAATCAGGTCTGCTTTTTTCCCCCCTATTTCCTTTAAAATACACTCTATATCAATTTACTTTGTGTAAGATGAAATACCCCAAAAGCTACAATTTATTTGTCCTTTTCTTTTTTTTTTTTTGTTATTTTTTATTTCAGAGAGGAAATTAGAGGGAAAGATAGAAACATCAATGATGAGAGAGAATAATTGATCGGCTGCCTCCTGCACGCCCCCTACTGGGGATTGGTCCTGCAACTTGGGCATTTGGTCTCATGAAGATGTCAGACAACTTTTTGAAGATTTGACTATCCTGTTGGTGAAACCACATGAAGAGGTGGTGAAACCACATGAAGAGACCTGAAATTACATGGCAAAATGAAAGAGCCAGATGAGCCCTACCTTCGAGCTGTCCCCTCCAAGATACCACACATGTAAGTAAAACCATCTTGGACACTCCAGACCAGCCCAGTCAGTAGTTGAACTCACCTCCCAAGTCACTTCAGTTAAACTCAGGTGATCAAATGAACGCCCAACCAAGTCTTATCTTAATTCCTGACACACTCAACTGGGAGAAACAAGAAATCATGTTGTTTAAGACACTGGATTTAAGCCACTGTTATACAGCCATACATCACTGTAACAGTGGCATACAAACTGATTTTAACCAAAGAAGAAAAGCATATCTCTGAAATTGTTTCCGAGTTTAGAAAGAAAAATGTATTTGATCATCCCACCCAATATTATAATGAAAACAACATGATTATCTCTTCATTAGTTTAATTCAGCTGGACATTTATTTAACTCTGAAATAAGAACGATTGGCCCCTATCAGAGATAAGGATAATTGTTAAGTTTAACATGAATATATGCAAAATATAAGACTATCTCAATATATTATTGGTTTTAACAAAGTAAAGCAGATTCACACACACACACACACGCACAATAATGGTACACCATATTGACTTTATAATAATATATATCCAAATGAATGCTCACATAAAATGAATTATTTTAACAAATATTAACTTCCACAACATGCAAGCCCTATTCTACACATTAGAGATCATATTTTCCTAACTATAAGTAATACTACCAAATAACTAGGCAGCTAGATGTTTCATATCTGTACAAAATGTTAACAGTACACAACATAATTCTATATAATAAAATCCTAGGTGTTGTGACGCCCTCGCTCAACATTGCCACAAGATGGCTGGCAGGGGAGGGTAGTTGGGGTGATCAGGCTGGCAGGGGAGCAATTAGACATCAATCAAGCTGGCAGGGGAGCAGTTAGTGGGTAATCAGACTGGTAGGCAGAAGTGGTTAGAGGCAATCAGGCAGGCAGGCAGGCTAGCAGTTAGGAGCCAGCTGTCCTGGATTGTGAGAAGGATGTCCAACTGCCAGTTTAGGCCAGATCCTGATTGAACATCCCTGGAGGGTCCGAGATTGGAGAGGGTGCAGGCTGGGCTGAGGGACACCCTCCCCATGCATGAATTTTGTGCACCAGGCCGCTAATCTATAATAATAAAAACATAATATGCTAATTAGACCACACAGCCAAACAACCTTCTGGACATCATTCCAGATGTCCTTCCAGATGAAGCTACAGCAGAAGGGCCTGAGGCAGAGGCAGTTAGGGGTTAGGGGCAATCAGGCAGGCAGGCGAGCAGTTAGGGGCAATCAGGCAGGCAGAGTTGTTAGGGGCTATCTTGCAGGCAGGCACATGAGCAGTTAGGGACGATCAGGCAGGCAGTCAGGTGAGTTGTTAGGAGCCAGCAGTTCCAGATTGCAAGGGGGATGTCCCCCGAAGGGTCCCAGATTGCGAGAGGTTGCAAACCAGGCTGAGGGACACCCCCCATCACCACCATGTACGAATATCATGCACCAGTCTTCTAGTATAAATATAAAATTATATTCCAGTGACTTTAACAATAGTACTTAACTGCCTTCTCATTTTATACTTTTTTTTACAATGATCATATAAGACTTATACATACAAAATAAAACTATATATATTTACATCTTCAGAGAGCCAAATGAGAGGGAGAGAGCAGAAGAGTAAAAATGTATGTGATTATTTTTAAAATAAGAATAAAGTGTAATGAGAATTACTCAGTGATCTCAAGTGTAAAAAGTGGGTTAAAAAGAGAAGGTTAAAAAGGGACACTATTCAAACTTTGTAATTTCTTCCTAGACCAACCCCAGAAATGCATAAAAGAATTTTCATCTACAGGTAATATACTCTCATCATCTTGGGAAGGGTGGTTTTCTTGAAAAGGCTATAAAAATTTCATTTAATAGGCTAACATAAATTAATAAGTAATATCGTAGTGCAAGTATTTATGTTAATAATATTAATGTTCATACTTTACATGAAGAAGCAATATTGGTGTAACCACATCACTGGTGAAAATTGGGAGGCTCCCATCTTATAATAGAAAAACTTCCCACTACAATTTGATCATGCTCAGTGACCTAGAAGTAATAAATGCGTAAGTCTTAAACCAAATAACAGATAAATAAATCGAGTGCCAATAACACTCTTTCAAACATCCAATCCCCTGGGATTGATATGTTTAATTAAGAAAAATAAAGTGTGCTATGTTGAATCACTAATGATGTTGTGAATCAAATAGTATTTAAATGACCTGTCTTGCAATATTTGAGTACTAATTATATTATTCAATACTGTATGAGCAGGGGAGATAAAATAGAAATAAGATTTGTTTTACCATGTTATAAGTTTTGCTTTATGAAATCATGAGCAATTAGCCATGTCTCTGAATCAAAAAGGAAAATGAGAATCATAACGAAATATAAAAATTGCATTTGTTTAAGTCATAGTTGTAGATTTAGAATGCCATTTGCAATGAGCTTCCAAAACCCATAAGTTTTGGTCATTATGGTGAATACCTTCCATTTTCTCAATGAACACAATGTGATTAAATTAGGATGATGTGTTCCACCTGACTTAACACATAAACAAATTAATGAACAGAACAGAGCAAACAAAAGTAACCAGACAAATAATAAAAACCACAAGCAATAGGATATCTGTTGGCTCCTGTAACTAAAATGTGTAGAGATTCAGGCAAAGTTTGCTGTATAAAAAAAAACAATGGCTTAAATGAATAATTTTTATCTATGGTTTTATAACTCTTACATTATAGTTACAATTCCATAAAATGGCCTCTCATTTATGGTATATTTAATAACAGACTCAAAAACCAATTACTTATATTTGAATCACTGTGCACCCTTGGTTTCTTTACCTTTGGTCTAATTTCTCATCTGGGCCACAGTATCCTTATCTAAAGGAGTATAATTGATGGTACTTATCACATATTACTGTGAAAATTTAATAAACTAATAATAAATGTAAAACTCTCAGGTAAGTGTCTAATATAACATGCTTCCTATAGGAGAGTCAGACATAATTCTGAGCTGTTTCATGTCAGTAAATTACTGTACTAGTAAACGTCTGAGACTTCACATCTTAAAAAAAAAAAAATCCAGAAAATAAGACTGCAATTTTCTCCTCATAGCTTTAAGAAGTTCTTAAGTTTATTCTTTCATCATCTCAAACTAAATCCTTTTAACCATCCCTAACCTAATCCTTGTAAGTAGGAAAATTTGAATTATGGGCTTAATCTCATCAGGGCTCATAATTAGAGTTGAGAATGGGGCCAATTAAAACTGAACCAAAGCACATACACCTAAAATTTCAAATATGCTCAAATATATGAAACAGTACTTAAGGTCTACTACATACACTATGTGCAGTGTACTGAATGAAGTGCTATGGTCCACTATAGTCCAATATTTATGAACATACTAGATTATAATGTATACATGTGAGTGCATGTATACACATTCAGAGCCTAATGTATATATCTTGGAGCAGAAAATAGAATTGTTTTTTGAAGTGTTTATATAATAGGGATGTCAAGACTGAGCCTGTTTTGAGTAGATAGGAACTGGAATAATTTGCAATGGAGAATATGATGCAGCATAATACATTGCAATTTAGTGCATGGAAATTGACAAGAAAAGATCAAATGAGGATAGTGAGAACAGATACGGGACTGCAATTGATAGTGTATGTGGAAGTAGCAGAATATAAAGTTGAAGGAATGATTGGCTTTTCAGTCAAGAGAAGAAAATGGGACTTGATTCCAAGTGGAGAGCCATAATAAGACCTTGAGTCCTTTACTGACGTGATGAAACCAGTGTTTCATGAGGATTAGTCTGACTGAAGTGGGCAGAGACTGCTGCAGGTAAAGGAGCCATCTACCAGATTGTACAGTAATTTAGGGTTGAGGTGACAGAGCAGTGGACTAAAGTAGTGGCAGTGGAACAACCAGAAAACAATCAAGGACAGGCTTCATGAGAAATTAAATTTAGAAGATGAAGGAAAACATCTAGATCAATATTGTTTCCTGGGATTTTAGTTGAGTAATACAACTGATGGCAGATAGAAAGTGGAAAAGGAGAAAAATTACTATTTGACATGTGTCAAAGAACTGGTACTCTCTCTCTTGTATTCTAGTCATATAATTTTAAAATGAGTACCAGTTTTTAATGGTTTTTGTTATTTCTTAAAATAGGAATCATAAAGGAAAGAAATCCCAGCACCAGTAGAATATATAGGGATAAAATTTATCTGAAAGGTCAAATCTCATAGAATCTCAGAAAAGTAACCCATATCTTTACACATTTCAAAGCTAAACCTGGAGTTTATAACATACTCCAGGTTTCTGTATTTCAAGCCAAAGAAAACTCATATAAAATATATTCTTTTGGGCAAAATAAATGAAGAGCTACCCAGACCAAAAAAAAAAAAAAAAAAAAAAAAAAAAAGCTAAAGGAGTTCATTACCATCAAACCAGTATGCAAGAAATGTTAAAAGACCTTTAAGGAGAAGATAAAAAAAGAAGGAACTTATATAAAGAAAGGAACATAGATATAAATACTAAAATGCACATCTATGCTCATTGCAACCTTATTTATAATAGCCATGATCTATAACAGCCCAAGTGCCCATCAGTAGATGAGTGGGTAAAAAATGAATAAAATAAAATAAGCAAAATAGGAACAGACTCATAGATATAGAGAACAGCTGTCAGAAGAATGAGGGGTTGTGGGGCAGGGTGAAAAAGGTGAAGGGATTGTGTGATTGTGTGTGTGTGTGTGTGTGTGTGTATGTGTGTGTGTTAGATATATATCCTTTTGTTAGGTCATCTTTTATTGAATCCTTTGAATTATCTGATTAAAAGAACCAGTGTCTTTTTACAGTGATCCCGAAGATTGGAATCCAACTTAGTTATACATAACTAGAGGCCTGTGCACAAAATTTGTGCACTCGGGGGCAGGGGTCCCTCAGCCTGGATGGCGAGAAGGCACAGGCCAGGTTGAGGGACCCCACTGGTGTAGGATCAGGGCTGGGGAGGGATTTGGGAAGTTGGTCCGCCAGGTAGGGACCATGGGAGGGCTCCAGGGTGTGTCCAGCCCATCTCACTCAGTCTCAATCTGCTGGACACCAGCAGCAAGCTATTCTACTGGTTGGAGTGTCTGCCCCCTTGTGGTCAGTGAACGTCATAGCGACTGGTCGACCAGTTGACTGTCTGCCCCCCTAGTGGTTAGTGCACATCTTAGCAAGTGGTTGAGCGGCCTTATATCATTACCATGTTACGCTTTGATTGGTTGAATGGCCGGACACTTAGCATATTAGACTTTTATTGTATAAGATTGCATTGCATTGTGTGTGATTAAATTTGGTATTTTGTACTAAACAGTGGCAAATAAATGTTTGCACTCTCCAAAATTTGTATTTTTAAAACTTTTCCTGTTAAGGGAGCCAAGTACAGAACTTAAACATGTAATCAGCAAGTGCACTTTGACTAGAGCAGGAGAGAAATCCATTTAACAATCCCTCTAATACCTTCTGTTGTCAGTAGGTAGCAAGAAAATTTTATTACCATTTGCTGAAAGTGAAACACATTTTGCTCAGTAGGTTTGACTATGGACTATTTCAATTGTTTTCCTTTAAAGATATTTAATTATGCCAGATTATTCTAACCACAAGTGTCAACCATTCATTAGCTTAATGGAAAAAGGTAACATATTATGTATATAATAGTCACCCAGGGAGAAGATATACATGTACAACCCAGAACACTTATGTAGATAGATTGTAGACAGAATGATCTTCTACAGGAACAGAGGAGACAAACAATTCCTCTAATGGAAAGCAGGGGTGTGTGATTATCATTAAACGCCACCCAAAGACAAATATTTGCCATGGGGATGACATACAGAATAGGTATATGACATGGCCTTGCCTTATGGGCAACAAAGGTAGAGAAAATAATGGAAGTGTTGAGATCCTGTAGTTTGAAGAAACCATAATAGGTTTTCTTTTTACTATTTGAAGAAATCACACTCTCTTTTTGTTGTTGTTCCTGGTGTGGAATCAATTCCTAAAATGGTTTTCAAAGATGACTCACCTTACCTTCCTGTAAATATGGTGAGGTGTCCCTCTCCTGATTGTGCTAGGTTATATGTCACAGTTTACCTTACCCTCGGGAGAGCATGGTGCTGGGCCTTATCTAACCACATGAGCCCTGAAAAAACCCACAGCTTTCTCTGAAAGCAGAAGTCTGAGAGATTGAAAAGATGAGAAGGAACAGATGTGTGAATGGACTAAGGATAAGCCACAGAAGAAGTAATGTGACATTTCTTCGTAAGAAACTAAGGGATGCTCCCAGGTTAAAAGCCAGAAAATTAATGAGGACCTCAGTCCTATGACTGCAAATAACTGAATTCTGCCGATAAAAGAAATAAGCTTGGTTACCTATATTAGTGGTAACTGTCTTCACAGCTTCTCTGTCTTTGTAAACTTCCATTGAAGCAGAAGTTATATATAAAGAAAATATAGAGAGGGGGAGAGGAGAGAAAGAGAGGAGAGGAGAGGAGAGGAGAGGGGAGGGGAGGGGAGGGGAGGGGAGGGGAGGGGAGGGGAGGGGAGGAGAGGAGAGGAGAGGAGAGGAGAGGAGAGGAGAGGAGAGGAGAGGAGAGGAGAGGAGAGGAGAGGAGAGGAGAGGAGAGAGAAGGTTATGATTGGTTCTGAAAAGGTTAACATAACCATGGAACAATTAGGCGTAGGTAAAAGACTCAGATACATGTGTCAAGGCTGAGGAAGATTATGTTATGAGTGAGAAGAATGAACTGGTACCCTCCCTTGTATTCTAGTCATATCATTTTAAACGATCATAGTAGTTAATTCACCTGTATTTTTCCTTTGACTACATTTGCATAGTACCATGTCAACTTTTGGGTTATTTGGCAAGTTGGTAACAGCTATTTAAGAAAAAAAAAATGTACAGCCTGCCAACCCACAGCCAAAAGCAACCACCATTACTATGTAATTTTTTAATCTGGTGAACTAATTAATCAATTAATCTAAGGCAAAAAATATCTTCCAATAAGCACCTATTATGTGAAGTGTTATGCTATGTGTTGAGCTGCTTAAAAGATCATTTAATATGTTGTTTCAAGCTATTAAAATTTATTTGGACATAATAAGTTACATTGTGGGAAGTGTCCTAAAATGACAAAAGGTGTCTTTCCTGAGTTGAAGAGCAGTTTCTTATCTCTAGCTGGTTTGGCTCAGTGGATGGAGCATCAGCCTGTGGACTGAAGGGTTCCAAGTTCCATTCCAATCAAGGGCACATGCCCAGATTGGGGGCAGGCAGTAGGCAACCAATCAATTATTTTCTCTCATCATTGCTGTTTCTATTTCTCTCTTTCTCTCCCTGACTCTCTGAAATCAATAAAAATATATTAAGAAAAAAAAAAGAACAGTTTCTTAAAGATTTGGATTGTCAGGCTCTTCACACACCTGTGCCATTTTAGCAATTCACTAATACTATTTCCATCTTTATACAAACGACCCCAAAACCAAATCTATCTTGGGGGATTACATGTTCACTTCTATGGAAACACAGAAACTCTTCTGACAACAGTCACAAAGTGATAACTGACCTATAACACTTAACCCCAAATTCCTAGAGACAAGTTAACTAGCCTACTTGAAGCCTGCTGTCATGTAAATGTCCACAGGTAAACTCTCAACATATCTCTCCAGGCCTAAGACACTTCCAGCTGTGTAGAACACTGCCTTACACTCAATGATTATCATGAATCTTAGACTTCAGTTACTTTCTCCTTTCCCCATGTAGAGGAAATTGCTAGAATATTGTAGAAATAAAATGCATTCACTTCTTTCAGAATTGTTAAATTTTTGTTTGTGCTTGCCAGAACTCTCAGATCTTTTTAGAAGTGTGCAATCAATCATATATTATTCAATTCAAAGAGGTTTGTAACAGTTAATGTTGAAATTAGTCTTTTTTTCTCTCTGAAATGTTATTCCTATAAGCAAAAGGGGACTGATTTAATGTAATTTGTATATAAAAAAAACAAACAAACCAAAGCTGGCCAGGAGGTAAAGAGGAAATATTGCAATAGAGGAAAAGAGACATCAGTATATAACTGGACTCAATTCTAAATAAAGGAAAAGTGGGAATTTATAGTCAAGAAGCAGGGTGGAGGAGGAGAATAATAGGGATTTATTAGGAGAAAATATTAGATAGTAGGGGGAACTCTAAAAGTGACTTGATAGGATTCTAACTGGAGGCAGGCTAAGGTGATCAGATATCATGGGAGGGAGGTGGAGGTTGGCATTGATCAGGTATTGATGGAGCTCAGCTATCAAAGGGGAAGATTTGTGCTAAACTGACTCAGCAAGATTCTTGCTACATACAACTGGACCATGGGGAGAGGAACAATGAGGTCCAAAGTAAAAGCATATTTGAGAAAAGGACTCAGAAGGGTCTCACAGAACTTGGTCAAGGAGGTAGCTTTGTCAGCTGAAACACATACATCTAGGCCCATTGCAAAATGCCAGGAAAGACTGACAGTACTTTATTGAAATCTCAAAACTACAGGTGCCACTGTGAACATTCAACAACATCAAATGCTATATGTTCATTGTTGGTTCATCTTAAGATATTTTTGTGGCAAGTTTGTACCTGCCTTTCTGAAATTGTCTCTGTTCTCAAATAATTAGAAGCGGACTAATCAAATTTGTGGTATCATTTTGATAATTTAAAAAAAATTCTGAAATAAATCCCACCTTTAATTTATGGATGACAGTGCAGATAACAGCGGACATTTTAATCACTGTGCTCTGATGATAGATGGTGATTCCATTTAATCAAATGCTCTTTGACGGAGTATTGTCTTCGGGGTTGGCTCAGGTAGTGATTCAGAGGTGGGAGGCATGTGGTAGTGAAGGGGAGATGTTATAAGTTCCTGTAATAATGTGGTTAGACCACGACATGAGAAACAACATTGGATTCTATAAGAGAAAATTTCTAAACCACCGTTTACTGTAATTACTGAAGTGAGCAATGATTTTTAAAAGCTAGTGCGAAATACTTAAATGTTATAATCTGAATTGCTTTTCAAGGCAAGTATATTTGAATTTTTTTTCCTCCTTGGTTTAAATAAAACATGCTAGGTGATGGTCAATATCTCTTTTGTCATCTAAGTAATTTCTGAAAGGATATAGATAGATGATAGATAAATAGATAGCCTGGTATGTAAGTCTTTGTCTTAAAAGCTAAAGTTTTGACATCATACATGGTATACAATTAGCTAAAAGATTTTAAGTGCCTTTAAATGTCTTAAAAGTATTTTTCATATATAAAGAGAAGGTAATATCACTTTTAAAATAACTGTGGGAGTTCTTGTTTAACTAGTAAAATAATAATGCAGTGCACAATTTCTAAAAAAATAAGTAAATGACCAAAACCCACCAACAATATTAAACCAGTAGCTAATGGAAGAAAGTGACCTCATACTAAAGAGAAAGCATCTTGAAAGGGCGGCCAGATGCAGCCAAGGAAAATATGCAGGCACATAACCTAAGCTGATATCTTCTTACAGAAAAGAAATATCTGGGGACCCATGCTAACCCAGGAGAGCAAAACCTATGGCCATGGAGGAAGAGGATTTCTGCCTTTACAAGTTCTCCATTATTACAATAATGCTGTGTAAATAGACACCACAAAACTCATAGACTAAATATTTATTTTTATAACCATTTACGCTGGGTATGGGTGCGTGGCTCATATGGTCCTGGAACACACATTTCAATGCTTTCCGCTAGCAGTAGCCTGGGCAACAGGGAAGGGAGACAAGGGGCCTTGTGATTCTCATTTTCCAGCAAGCTAGCCCAGGCATGTTCTCATTTTAATACCAGGACACAAAAGGGAATGAGTCTAATCATACAAACCTACTGGTTGAGTTAGGCTTACCTGCATCCCGCTGGTCAAAGATGGTCTCTCAGTCACGCTGGGAGAATACTATCAAGTTTAAGGCAAAAAGGGATGCTTGAGGAGTGGGAAGTAGTAAAGCCCTCAGACCACTCAGTCTGCCTCAACCCTAGCACAGGGTCCAGGAACTTGCTAGGCTGTGTGTTAGCAGTCTAATGACTACAGGTGTAACATGAATTTTCCTTCACATTAGGGCTGTTGAACATACTTCATGTGCTTGTTTGTCTTGTTTGGTAGAGTGTGTGAAAGTTTTTCCCCTGTATTTTAAAATTGGGCTCTTTGTCTCATATAGAATTGGTAGGTCATGGTTTTTTAAAATTGGGCTCTTTGTCTCATATAGAATTGGTAGGTCATGGTTTATCTTCTGGACATAAATTTTGAACAGATATATGATATACTGCAAGTGATCTCTCCTAGTCTGGGCTTTATCCTCTCATTTCCAAAATGGTGTCTTACTAATGGAAATAAAAAATTTTCAGTCTTTAGGAAGTCTATTTTGTTTCCTGCTAGTTGTGCCCTAACAAATCTTTACATGCCCAAGGTCTCCAAGATTTTCTTCTATACAATTCATACTTTTAGCTCTTACATTTCCATATATATATATTGTAAAATCATTTTTTACCATTTAACTGTCAAACTATTCAGCCCAATTTTTGGAAAAGACTACATTTTCCTCCATTGTAGTCCTTGGCAACTTTGTCACAAATCAATTTGTATTGTATATAATCACTGCATTACATTTGGTAAATTTGTATTTTACCAAGGCACAGATTAGCAATTTTGAATCTACTTCACATGTGTACGAGTATACTAGTAGAACAAATAATAAATTATAGGTAGTGGGAATCATATCTCTTAACATCTGAAAAAAATTTGCAAAAAAAAGCAAGAAGAGAGGCTAGAATAAACCCTGTTGTATTGGATAAGAGTAGGACATTTATACAACAGTATAAATGCATGCTTATTTTATTAATATATATAATTATAGATATATACATATATTTCCTAGCTCTGTCCACTGAGAGAGCCTAGGGACAGTGGCATCTCAGTAGCAATTAGCGTATATAGCACCCATATTTTCCTTTCTAAATATTATTTTATAATAAAAGGAACCAGGGCTCCATGGAGGGTGGTCTTTATTGATTCATGGAACTATAAGAGAAAAAAAACACCTTGCGGTGTTATTTCATATGTTTTTAACCTTGGTTGGCATCAGCTTCACTCCCACTACATCTACAAGCAGAGAAGGAGAGGATGTTTGGATTATCTCAGTGAGTAACGGTGTTATTGCAAAACGAAAAACTGTCATGTCCAAAGTGCTGTACTGGGGCATGTAAAAACACTGCTGGTTTTTTGTTGTTGTTGTTGTTGTTTTTTACTGCATTTTGATCTAATAAACTATACAGAATCAATCTAACATATTGCTCTTAACTACACCTGGCTTTTCTACTTCATCATCTAACCACCAGCATTATTTAATCATTTTAGAATATAAGAAAAAAAGCAGAGAGAGAGAGAGAGAGAGAGAGAGAGAGAGAGAGAGAGAGAGAGAGAGAGAGAGAGAGAGAGAGAGAGAGAGAGAGTAGTTTGGGAAAAAGAGAATATCCCAGGATCACCTAGGTCCTAGGATCTTGAAAATCTCGTTCAGTGTGCTTGCACCTGGAAGGAAGTGAGCTACACTGTAAACCTAAAGCAGGGATTTATCTCAGTGGTATAACTGTTCCCGCCCTTTTGGAGTCAAAACCAAGGAGGGATTGAGTAAAACTGGAACAATACCCAAACTCCTTATTTTCGTACACTCTTTAAAGTGAAACCAAAAATCATGGGGATTCTTGTCTAGCTTAGGAGTATTCAGGTCACATTCTCATACAGTTGAAAATAGATTATGTAACAGCCTCCAAAGATACATTTGACTTGGTCTAGTATTAACTTTTATCACAGTAACTAAGGGGAAGGTGCAATTTCAGGGCAATTTGTATGTCTGGCATCATCCAGTTCAACATAATGAAATCTAACATTCACTTCATAACTGCCATTGCTCGAGAATCCTGCCTATGAACATATTAAAAGTTGTACAGCGTTCGCACATCTTAGCAGAGCATCGCCTGGGCAAAGCCTCTGGGAAAAGAACAGGAACCAGGGGTCAGCATCTCCTCTTCTTCCTGCCGAGCCCATCCATGCACAAAGCTTCTTTCTGAAGACAGTGGGGGCTTTGTGCTTGGGTCTGCTCTGCGGGGATGCGGAGCCAGAGAACCGGAGTCAATAGCTGCTGTGTGTAGCCCACACTGCAGGCGCCCGCCTAACTGCTGTCACATTTGAATGCTATCTGCAAGCCCCTTCTTCTGTCAGGTGATTCTCAAAGTGTGCTGTGCTCACTCTCTGTGGCTCCCCCCTTCCCCAATCTCTTCTCACCCTCCATGAAAACTCTCCAGCTCAGGAGCAAAATACTGAAAGCGAGAACCAGGCGACGGAAAGCACAAGTGGATACAAAGAAATTCAACCTGCCTGTAGCAAGGCAGGAATTTCTCACAGAGTGTAGTGTGATTATTATGTTCATTATCTTTTATGAGATTAAAATTTGCCTTGCCTCTCAACTGATCGACAAATATTTCACAAAGGGCCATGATGAAGGAACATTTTTATTTACATTCTGGGGACTTTGCCTGTTTAAATTTTTGTTCCCCAAGACAGAGCTATAGAGGGGGGGAGAGACTAAACATACAGATATTCTTTTATAATAGTTGTTGGAAAATATGTAATGCTTACTATATGCCAAGTACTTTGTTAAGACTTTACGTTTTTTTATGAGGATGTATGTATTATGAGGCACAGAGATCAAGTAACTTGCCAAATGTTATATAATTTATAAATGGTGGATGGGTGCAAACCCAAGTGTCTGGCTCTAGGATTCATTCTCTTACTCATCACATCTGGCAGCTAATATAGATAATATGCTACTTGCACACTTCTTAGATTTAGGTTAATTGGATGAATGTATTAATGCAATCCATTTGTTTTATTTCAGAAACAAATTTGTAAGTAGAAAATCATTCAAGATGCCTCAATAACTAATTTTCAGGCACGAATGCATTCATTCCCCAAATTCATTTCAACTACTGTGTCTCCAGGATGGTGTAGGTCACCACAGGCAATAATCCCCACCTCCCAGAAACATAGGCTCTTTAGTTAGCAATTTAACCCATAACTTCACTGCTGGGTATTTACCCAAACAAATTAAGAGCAGAATCTGGAAGCAGACATTTGCACACCCACATTCTTGGCAGCATTATTTACAATACCGAGAGGCAGAGGTACATAGATAACAATGTATAAATGGATAAAGAGAACACGGCATACACACACAATGGTACCTTATTTGGCTTTCATAAAAAAGGGAAGTCTGCCATTTATAACAACATGAATGAACATCGAGAAAATGTTGCCAAGTGACGACATACACCGCGCACAGAAGGACAAATACTATGTGATTCAACTTAAACGAGGTATCAGAAGTAGTCAAATTCTTAGACCAGAAAGTAGAATGTGGCTGCCAGGGGATGGGGGAAATTGGAGCTGTGTTCAACAGGTAAGCTGAAAGAGTTCTGAAATCTGTTGCACAACAGGTATATCTAGTTAATGCTACTGTATCCTAACAGGTATATCTAGTTAATGCTACTGTATCCTATACTTAAGAATGGTTTCATTGGTAAATTTTATGTTATGTTTTTTGTTTTTTGTTTTTTAACCATAGTAAATGTGAGCTTAGGGCTAAAATATTGGGAAGATCTCTGAAATCCTAAAACATAGTATGAAAAGTATGTATTTATGTTATTCATATATATTATAATTTGCATTAATATTCATTTGAAAAATATTTAAATACCTCTTATTTCCATTCACACAATCACTGAATATTCATTGAGTATTTGCCTTCACTGGACAATGAAATGGGTGCTGGATACGTAGTTAAGGATCAAAACAGATAGGCTACCTGCCTTCATGGCGCTTATGTTCTAGTGTAGTCAATGCTGAAGGGGAGAGAGTGTTGGAGTGGGGGGTGGAGGGATTGACCAAAAAATGAAAAAAATAATAATAAAATAAAAGAGAACTCATGGGCACGGACAACAGTGTGGTGATTGTAGGGGTGGTGGTGGTGGCAGGGGGAGAAGGGAGTGAGGTAGGGGAAAAAGGGAGTAGGATAGAAGTGGAAGAGGGAATGAATAGTAATGAATAAAATAAAATTAATTTGTTTTTAAACACAACTGTCTATATACACATGTACTGACATTATTTCCCAAAAAAGAAAGAGTTGAAAGAACACACCCTTTGTATAATTCTGCCTTGTGTTTAATGCCCAGCTTTGGATTGTATTAAACTTCGGACTTTAGAGAAGTTATTTGTCATCTGTGAGACACATTCCTTACTCACCAGGCTGTCGAAGGGAATATATGAGATGATCCTGTAAATTTCCTGGCACAAAGTAGGCTTCCACCAATGTTAGTTTCCTTTATACGTTCACCCTGATAATAATAGGTTTATTTTTCAAGCACTTGGCCATGGTTATATAATGTCTCACTAGTGATTCTGCAAACTAGATCTTAATCAATAATATCATACACACCTCTAGCATATATTTATGTATTGAAGTTCCTTTAAATGACAGAAGGTACAGTAATTTTAGATATCTATAGGTCTCAATATTGAATCTATAACTTGAATCTATACCAGTGATGGCGAACCTTTTGAGCTCGGAGTGTCAGCATTTTGAAAAACCCTAACTTAACTCTGGTGCCATGTCACATATAGAAATTTTTTGATATTTGCAACCATAGTAAAACAAAGACATATTTTTGATATTTATTTTATATATTTAAATGCCATTTAACAAAGAAAAATCAACCAAAAAAATGAGTTCGTGTATCACCTCTGGCACGCGTGTCATAGGTTTGCCATCACTGATCTATACAGATACATCTCTTAATATTCTTTAGATTAAATTAAATTAAATAATTAAAAATCTATCAACACTTTAGAAAGCAGGAGAGGCTAAGGCATTTTTGATTCAGACATCAAAAATGAGTCACTGGAAACCATACCTTTGTCCAGTGATTTTAAAATTTTTTAAATAAAATATTCTCAAATAATGCTAAATTAATGGAAGATGATTTCTGAAGTAACTGGTCTCCTTTGCCTCGTCACAATTTTACAAATTGATATGGCCTCCTTTGTGTCATTTTTCAAAGGACATCACTTTTCTGTGATATCAGAATATCACAAAACTTTGGGGTATTTCATGCTATAAAACGCTTGAAGTACTTCAAAATGAGATTTTGATGTCATTGAAAAACCCCAGCAAAATATATATATATACACAAATTTATCTTAAACTCAAATTGCTGAGCTATAATTTTTGACTAAATAATTTCAAACTGGGCTTAAAGAAGTGAAACCTTCTGCATCATGGTGGTTTTGCCATAAAACAAATACCCCAAAGTAGGTATTTTTAATGGAAATGCCTGCTCAGCCATAAGTACTGCATTGCTGTTCCACAGCACTAACACATCAATGGCAGGTCTTCATTCACCAGCAATTGTTCTGTTGTCTTTTATGATCAACCGTCTATGTGGAAGTAGGTAATCAAATCATTCAAGCACTTTGAGACTTAAATATCCTGGAGAAGAAATGAAAAAGTCTTCGTACATAAGCAAAAAACAAGCTCATTTCTCTAGACTATGAAGCAGAAACTCAGGCCGTCGATAACTGTTGAAAATTAAGGTTCAAAGGGGAGTTTCAACAGGTTACCTTCTGGAAGAAATGTGCTTGAGGCAATTTTTGGGGTGGCTATATTCACTGTGATTATCCAGGGGCAAGCATGGGTTCATAGACTGTCGGAGTCAGAAAGAAACCTTCACCAACTAGAGGGCTAGTTTTAATAACGTTTTCTTTTTCATAACTACCAATATAATTCCCTTTGGTGATAACATATATAATTGTTTCCCCAAATCAAATTTAAAAGCTGAAGCTTTCTTAAAAACAATATTCATTCTGCCTTACAAAATAAGCTCAACCCCTAACAACCCAATATAATGATATTAGCATAGAAAAATACAAGTACCAAGAGTTTAAAAAGGGAAAATTCTTCTGGAAATCTCACTCCTCCTCTTATAAATTTACTTTATGTTTATATCTATTTCTGTAAAGATAACTGTTTACCATCAATTTTCATCTACATATAAATATAATCAAAACATAAGCTGAATTTTATATTTTCTGTGACTTATAGTTTTTACTTATAGTTTTTCTATAGTAGCCTAGGTTTCTATGTTAGCATGAACAGTGTATCCTCAATATTTGTAATATAATATTTCATAAAACTTATGTCCTATAGTGTAGTTAGCCATTCACCTACCGATTAATGTTTACATATTTTTAACATGTCATACAGCATTACACTACAAATACTGCTACAGTGAGCACCTTTCATGAGCCTCTTCATTCTCACACTTAAAAACTTTTATAGCACAAACCTGTAGTTTTGGAACATTTGCACATTATAAATTTTGATTGATGTTTTTTATTATCATCAAGAAAGTTCTCAATTTACATATTTGCCAGTTCTTTCCAGTATAATTTATAATCAGACCAAAAGATTCACAAACAATACAAAATGAAATTTAATATCTATGCTTGCTGCTTCTTCTTTCAAACCTTGGCTATGTTCTTCCCTGCCTTTAAAAGTAAGGGCAGATTTTGACTGTGGATTAGGAAATTAACAAATCCAAATTTCACATTGGAGAGAAAGGTGCTGTTATACATTTTCTGTGACTCTTTACAGAGGCAGGGGATCTGAGACAGAAGCAATAAAACCACCATTACTCTCAAAATCTTGTTGCTTTGTTAAACAAGATTTTAGTAAGCAGTACAATTGGGACTGGATTGCATTTAAAAGAAAACAAATTACAGCATTTCCTTCAGCAAATTTCACCCGCAATGTTATATTACCAGCATTTAAGTGGTTTAAACTGTTGTTAACTCTTAGACAAATTTAACAAGAATATTTCATAAATCTGTCTTCTTGTGTGAGTTTTATATTTGGGATACATCTACCATTTTCCCTGCTTATACAGACATTATACTTGTAACTAATTTTTTAATCCACATGAAAATCACTTAGGCTAATCTAGTTAAACCACCATCTAATTCAAACTGTGATTTTGCTTAGAAACTAGCAGTATTATATATAAGTTCAATAATGGAATCAAGAAAATCTGAATTTTGATTCTGGCTGTGTCATTCACTAACCAAAGTCCCTACATGAGTGATTAAAATGTTTTTGATAAAGACACGTGTTCCTTATCTGAATATATTGCTTGGGTTGGGTGCTAGTCTATGTCCTTTCAGCCCCAAGAAGATTCTAAAAATTAGAGATATTATTTTTCCTACTACAACAATAAACTCTTCAAAAACAGATCTGCATGGTCTTATAAAAATTCATAAATTACTATTGGAAACTATTTGATTTTTTTAAACAATAAAGTTCACAGTAAGTGAACTTTTGAGTCTCTGGAACTAGTCTCAGTTCCCTGAATGATAGTGTGTGAATTAAACTAATTAACACTTAACTCCTACCTGAAAAAAATCAGGGTAATAATGATAATGCTCATATTATAAAGATGCTGGGAGTATGAAATTTGTGTTAGTAAACATGACATTCCGTACACATCAGGTGTTCATAAATGCTATCTATTAGAATTGTTAGGTTTAATCTGTGAGACATCACTAAGGTGTTAGTCTTTCTCATTTTCTGTATTAATTCAGCTTACTTTTCCAAATATAATGATGACTAGAGGCCTGGTGCACAAAATTTGTGCACGGGTAGGGTCCCTAGGCCTGGCCAGCGATCAGGGCCAATCAGGGCCTTCTGGCTGCTGGCTGGGGACTTCCTCCATTCCACGCCACCCCCTGGTGGTCAGCGCACATCATAGCAAGCGATAGAACTCCCAGTCTCCCAGTCAAACTCCCAAGGGGACACTTTGCATATTAGCCTTTTATATATATAGATACCTTTGGATGGCCCACTTCCTCTAAGGAAGTAAGACATTTAATTAGGAAGTCACATTTAGAGCCCCAGGTTTCCAAACCAAAGATCTCTTTCCCCCAAACAACAAACAAAAACCCAAATGTCTACCAGTGTGAACATCTGTTACATGCTCAGGCACATTATTTAAGAGGGAGGGCTACACTCAACAAAATCCTCCAGTGCAAACCTGTAAGAATTTACCAAATTTATTTGAACCAAACTGATGACAATTGGCGGGAACCAAAATCTCAAAGGATTGAGAGAATGTTCCAGAGAATGCAGTTATGCACCCTATTCAAACATTACAATCAAAGTGTTACTGTAGTTAGCAAGTTGTTAATAAAGAAAAGAGAGCATAGAGAAGTCAGACTTGTTGAACCTATTCAGCTAGGAAGCAGAGGCCTTTCTGTTTAACCAGGAAGCTACAGCTTCTACTTCCCCCAGGAAACCCCCAGTCCTCCCCCCGACCCGGCAACCACCCCTCCACACCTGAGATCAGGGAGGAAGGAATAGAACAAAGGGGAAGTTAAGCACTTGTACAAGGAAGTCACAGTGGGAGGTGCTGGACCATAGAATCCTGTTAGTCTAACCTAGGAAAAAGATAATTGGCTAAGGGGTGGAGCCAATGCAAGCCTGTAAAAGTTTGGGAAACTAATTGGGTATTTTGAAGAAGCTTCTGGTTCCTCCCAAGCCAGAGATTACATGATTCCAGGTGAACAAAGAAGCTCTCTGTCTCTCTCCTCTCTCTCACTCACTGGCTCCTGACTGGCACTCACCCCAAGGGTTAGGGGGTTCTCTCTCCATAGCCATGTGGCCCTAGGGTCCAACAGCTGTGTGGACCCCATAAGTAGGCTCTACGTGGGGCCTGAGTACAGCAGCAAAGCAACAGGGTGCAGATAGGAACACATGCTAAATTCACCAAATGCTGGACTGGGACTAAGCTCTAACATGGCACAGAATCTTTGGATATTTTCTCTATTTTGGCCCTGATTTTTCATGGGAGAACAGATGGAGATGGGCCATCAGAGAAACATCTTTTATTTTTTTATTTATCATCACAAATATTACCACCATAACTCATTCTCCCTTGTAGGTCCCCAATAATAATTTTCCTCCTGACATTGCAAGACCTTCCTTCTGTTATGCCCAGATTTCAAGATCCCCAATAGACCACCAGGGAGCCAGCCGAGTCCGATGCAAAAGCAGATAGAGTCTTTATTTGAGCTAGCTCGGCTCCCTGACCACACTCGCCGACGTAGCGGCAGGAGGCAGGGAGAGAGTGAACTCTGTGGGGAGAGGGGTTTTATAGGGGGATTGGAGTAAGGAGAGTAGAGAGGACTGTGGGCCCTGCCGATTGGCCAGGCGCAAGTCGGTGTCTTGTTACACGGGATGTGGTCGTATCTATGGCGCGCACTTCCATTAATTATCATTGGTTAGTTTAAAGAAATCCTAGGTGTGGCTATCAGAGGTTTGGGCTTCCAGGAAGAAGCTCCTTGCCGAGCACATGGCTAAGGCTGCTGCCAAAAAATGGAGGATCCAGGGTAAGATGGAGGGTGTAGCCCTCGCCCTGGGGCAAGATGGAGGGCGTAGCCCTCACCCTTTCACTTCCACCAGCAACAAACGGAGTAGGCTTAAGGGGATTACATGAAATTCATTGCTGATAGATTAGGGAGGTAACAAGAAAGCAAAGTGGAGGAAATCTCTTTGGATAAAAATATAAAAGGAATAGAGACAAACTTCTTTTACATTGGTGGGTATAGGATAATTACCAGTCAACAATGAACATAATTGCAATACCAATGAGGGGGTTTGAGGTCTCTGCTCTGGTGATATAGTTGTGCCTTGACAGGTTGAGGGAAAAAAATAAATGCAAAATTACCCTGGGGATCCAAAGGCATGTTATCATAAGCACAAAAAGGCAATAGACAGGCTCAGTTAAGGCAAAGATTGACCTTTGTCAGGAAGAAACAGGTGTAGGACATGACTACCTTTCAGGATCTGCTTTTAGCTAGACAGTTTTAATTTCAGTCTATTCTATGTGGTTACTTTAGGTCTCTGAATTTGTAAGGCCATGCAATCCTCCTCTGAGCTTTCCAGGGTTAATATATGGCTCCTTTTTTGTCCAAACTATTTTAAATACCATAAGTAAAAATGCTACAAGTTTCCATGGGTAGAGATAACGTTAAGGGCTTTGAATGTGGAATTAGATCAGTGAATGAAATATCTAAATGGTGACCAACCCCTGGCCTTACAGTACCTATTTGTGTCAGCATTAATTGGCTCCCACTGTCCTTGGCTAAACATAACTGCTCATCACATGGCCCAACTTCTCATTAACCTAGATATGGAATCATTAATATGAGAGAAAGAATTTAGATCAGCTTGAATGGTTTATTTGGAAAGGATGAGTTAAATTTTTTATATATTTTTTGTCTTTGATTTTTCTATTGACTGTCCAAGCAATATATCAGTGCTTTCTGTTAACCATACCTACAATTGCACCTTCAGCATTTATTTACCATAATGGATTACAGGGAAGCTCAAATCAGCTGTTTCAATTTTTTACATAAATCACATACTTATAAATATGCTTAAGATAAGTAACTTACATATTTACACACATAAGAATAACTGAGGGAATGGAAAGATCAGGTGTGGAATTGATATTTACAGCCATCTTCAAGTCAAAATAGAAAACATGAACTGCTGTTGATATTTCCATGGCAATTGGCAGTAAGACATAAGGCCTAACAAAGACATAAGGCCTAAAATACAACCTTTCAGACAGACAACAGCAAGTTCATCTTTTAGCAACATAATCTCTTTCACATTATCGTGTCTTTGTATTTCTCTACCATATCTAAGCCAAATATATATACTCTCTAGAAACAGAAACATACAAAAATCCTAAATGATTTGGGGTACCAAATTTATGACATCAATTTTGGAAGCTCAGAACTGGAGTTCCAATCTCCATTGTTTAACAGTAATTTTAAGGCCATTAGACTTCAATCAAATGACCTTCCATAAACTCTGTCTTCTATAATGCTTTAAATTATGAAATGATCAGTAATAAAAAGGCATCCTCAGCTTATTATATTTTCTGTGTCTTTTTAAGGACAAACACACTTTTAAGACATACATATAACTAGAAGTTTCTTGGGGGGAGGACAGGATAAAAGTTTTGAAGGCATAGAAACCTATAAAAGATTCATAGAGAAATATTAAACATGTTTAAGATGTTCAAGGACACTTATTAATGGGAGAACCAGTAGGAGGTGAAACCGATATCACTATTTAGTTGAGCAGTTGGAAATTATGGTTAGCAAATTCAAATTCCAACATAAGGAAACCCTATCTAAGAGGTCAGAGCTGCCAGAAAGTTAAAAATAACTGGGTAGTCAAGTTGGGAGATCCTGATCACTAGAGATGCTCTGATATTTTAGAGGAAAATTGAATCAGAACAATAAGTGGGCCAATTAGTACCTTCTCTTCCTGTCTTTCTGATACACTCGTTTTACAGTGGGGCCTTGACTTACGAGTGTCCCGACTAACGAGTTTTTTGAGATACCAGCTATCTCTCGACCGATTTTTTGCATTGAGTTGACAGAGTAATTTGAGTTAACAAGCTCCTTAAGGAGCTCGGTCTCAAAACGAATTAAACTCATAAGTCAAGGCCCCACTGTAGTTTTAATTCTCTTAACAAATGCAAAAGCTTATCTTACACACACATACACACACACATAAATTTATCCTTATTCCAGGAAAGTTTAGGTAAGCTGATTTTCGACTAGATCATTTGAAAAAAGTCTTTCCTAGCATTTTAAATGCCTTTATGTTATGAAAGAGAAGCCAATGATTCTTCTACTATAATTTGTAGTCTCTGAAGGTTGCTAACAATTTGTCAAGTCTCTTGAGATTGTGAGGAAAGAATCCCTATGAAAGATTCTCAACTCATCCAAATGAAAACCATCCACCAAAGCTGTAACTTACAAACTCCATGTTCTCAGTTTTCTTGCATGTATGTGCCAACTATGTATGAACATTATACAGATTAAGTCTCAAAACATGGAGCTAATTGTGAAAAACTAGATGTAGTATAAGTCCCGAAAGTTGGGTTTTCTTTCACATAATGCAAGTGCCTGATTTAATCTCTCTCTCTCTCTCTCTCTCTCTCTCTCTCTCTCTATATATATATATATATATATATATATATGTATATGTTTTTTATTGATTTCACAGTGAGGAAAGGAGAGGGGGTGGGGGAGGGAGAGAAAGAGAAAGAGAGAAAGAGAGAGCGAGAGAGAGAGAGAAGAGAGAGAAACATCAATGATGAGAGAGAATCATTCATCAGCTGCCTCCTTACACACCTCTACCAGGGATTGAGCTCAAAACAGGACATTTGCTCTGACCAAGCAAGAATTGAACTGTGACCTCCTAGTTCATGGTAGACATTCAACCACTGAGCCATGCCAGCTGGGCAATTTGATTTAAGCTTTGATTGCCAAGCCATCCACTTGAAAGAGGCATCTAATTGAAAGCCAGCTATCTGGAATAAACACATTGCCAGCCACAGCTATGTGACTAAATAAAGACCCTCCCCTGCCCCAACCAGAGCTCCTTTGCTTTAGAGATTCTGGTTGGTTTCCATAACTGACCATTTGGGCTGCTTGTTTTTTCTCTTTCAACAATATGAATTCCTGCTGCTATGTTTTAAATTCATCTATAGTGGACCCACAAAATCCTAGGCTCCTACCCTCAACCCCAGTAAAAGCAAAATCCCAGGCCAACATACCCCCTCTCTCTACCAGTGACCTTGTGGTGTGACCCCAGGTGTGCCATATGCTTTCCAGAAACAGAGTAATAAACCTTTTTTTATCCAAAGTTTTCTGATAGTTATTGGTGAAGGCATTTTACAAAGAAAGACCCACAAAGGCCATCAAACCACAGCATTAGTTATCCATAGGCTTGAGATTGACACAAAACACTTGACATCACTCTACAAATAACAAATTAAAAGCGGTCTCAGCCCCACAGGGCCACGCCGCCATACCTGCAGTAAGCAAGTTAATTTACTCGGTATTTATTGACTTACTCAAGAAGAAATCTCTCTGCGTCTGAATAAAAAAGCAAGTCGGTAGAGCTGGCAACTCTCAAGGGCATCTAGTTTCAGAAGTAATTTGTGTCATCTGAGGATACAGTCCCCATTTTGGTATTTGCTGATTAATCAACAAGATCATCTAATCCTGGGTAATTACAATGGCCTTTTATTTTTTATTTATTTTAATATATTTTATTGATTTTTTTACAGAGAGGAAGGGAGAGGGATAGAGAGCCAGAAACATCGATGAGAGAGAAACATCAATCAGCTGCCTCCTGCACACCCCCCACTGGGGATGCGCCCACAACCAAGGCACACGCCCTTGACTGGAATCGAACCTGGGACCCCTCGGTCCGAAGGCCGACGCTCTATCCACTGAGCTAAACTGGTCAGGGCGACTTTTTATTTTTTAAGTAGAATACCATTTTTTTAATGAAAATATAATTTAGATATCCAGTTTCTGGTTCCACATGGAGGAAGTGTGAAAGTTGCCATCTCATCCTAACAACAAGCAATAAGCTGAACAGACTGAAAAAATCAACTCAATTCTTGGATCCATCAGAGTGAGGGGGATACCGGCCAAACCACTGCTCCCAGGATAGAAGAAAGAGACCACAGAATACAGGGATTTGTGGCTTACCAGACTGGAGACTCGGGAGCAGGGAGTAGGAACCAACCAGGAACCAGTGCTGGGCTGGAAAATTTGAACCCCAACTGGCGAATTTCTGGACAAGTCCGAGAGTTAAAATTCCAGGGAAGCACCCACAGTATTGTGAGATTTCTCTTCAGTATCTTGACCAAGTTCCCTCAGTAAATATTGAAGGAACACCCCTGTGTGGTTTTGGCAAGGAGAGGGAGGAAGGAACCAACAGCTCACACTGTTCTTAAGAAGGCCCGCCCTCAGCCCGCAGGGGAAACTGATTAACCTGAGCCTAACCTTCTCTGGTTTTGCCACAGTTTAATCGACTTGGGGAAGAGAAGTAACAAACTTCAGCTGGCTCTGAACTTCCCTTAGGACAGTGGTTCTCAACCTCGGCTGCACATTAGAATCACCTGGGAATCTTTTTAAAATCCTGATTTCTGGGCTTCATCCTCCAGAAATTGTTTCTTTGTTATGGGGTGGGGCCACAACATTAGTAACAAAGAAACAGAATTTCCAGAGGATGAGGCCCAGAAATCAGGATTTTAAAAAGATTCCCAGGTGATTCTAATGTGCAGCCAAGGTTGAGAACCACTGCCTTAGGAGAAAAGAAGTACCCAAATCCAACCCACTCTAGCCATCTTGTCCCATCCAAGGGGGAAAAAAAAATTCAGAAATTATTTTGAAGTTTACAGGCCAGAGGTATAGACTCACTAAAAGACTGAGACCTCATTATAGGACCAGAGAACACGTCCCCTCCCCCAATACTTCACCAACACATTACTAAAGTTCTGTTTACAACAGGTGCTTTTACCTAGTACATCATGATTGGCCATCAAGAAAATGCTGCAAGGCAGATCAAAGGGGCAAAAACAATAGGAAGAAATAGAGCAAGCATCACAATCAGACACGGAAGGAATATTGAAATTATCACACTGGGAAATGGATAAAGTAGACAGTATGCAAGAACAGATGGGCATTGTAAGCAGAGAAATGAAAATCCTTCGGCGGGGGGGGGGGGGGGGACAAAAAAAATGCTACAAATTACAAACACCTTAACAGAAGTGAGGAATGCCTTTGAAGGGCTTATTAGTAGTCTATACACAGTGAGGAAAGAAGCTCTGAGCTAGAGCATATTTCAGTAGGATCCTCAAAAACTGAAATACAAAGAGAACAAAGATTAAAAAAAATAACTAGAACAAAGTATTCTAAGACTGTGAAACAACTACAAAAGGTGTAATATTATGTGTAATGGGACAGTCAGAAGGAAAATAAACAGAAAAGATATTTGAAACAATAATTACTGAAAATTTTCCCCATATTAATGTCAGATGCCCAACCACAGATGCTGGAAGCTCAGAGAACACCATGTTGAAAATATGCAAAAAAATTGATATGTAAACATATTATTTTCAAATTATAGAACATTAAAGATAAAGAAAATATCCTGAAACAAGCCAGGGGAATAAACTACCTTAACCATGGGGGAAAAAAGATAATTACCTATGACAACACATTCTAGTGAGAAGAGAGTGAAGTGAAATATTTAAAGTATTGAGAGAAAAATGCTCATCAATCTAAATTTTTGTACTCAGAAAAATTATACTACAGTGAAAGAAAAATCAATATTTTCACAGACAAAGACAAGTTGAATTAATTTCTTGCCCATAGACCTGGCTTGCAAGAAATATTAAAGAAGGATCTTTAGAGAGAGGGAAAATAATGTAAGCCATTAACTTGCATCTACCTAAAGAAAGGAAGAGCATTAAAGAAAGAAAAAGTGAAGGCAAAATAACAACTTTTATTTTTCTTATTTTAAACTAGGGGCCCAGTCACAAATCTGTATACCTTGAAAGGAACTGTGGGCTGTAAGGCTGCGGTGGGCACAGGGGAAGGTCTTGGCCCATCCTCCATGTCCCCACCCTGCCCTGCCCACCACAGCCCACGGTCTCTGTCTGCCAGGAGCCCCACTCCCAAGTGCTGATGGCGTGGAGCAAGTGGGGCCGGTGCCGTCAGTGGGTGTGAGCAGTGGCAGCTGCCCCAATCTCCCCTCAGGAGCAGGGGGAGGTGGAAAAGCCCTCAGAGGCAATCAGGGCAGCTGCCGCTCACACCCGCTGACAGCGCCGGGCGATGGGGGAGGGGGGGGTCACCAGGCACCAGCAGCAGGTGAGAGTGGTGGCTCTGATGCCAGCTGCAAGCAGGGCTGGCACCAGCAGCAGATGCAAGTACACAGCAGGACCATGGCGCATGGGAACAAAGAATTTTCAGTAACCACCAGAGGCTCGCCTCGATGACAGCCACTGGTGCCCCACCTTGGTCTGGTGCCCCCGCTCACCTACTCCACCATCCCGAAGTGGCCAATGCCCACCATGTTCTTCACTGTGTCGCCTGCTGCAGACGCCCGCAATGTTTTGCATGTGCCCCCTGGTAGTCAGTGCACGTCATAGGGCTGGTTGTTCCGCCATTCAATCTATTTGCATGTTAGGGTTTTATATATATAGATTAATCTAACAGATAATGATTTGTTCAAAATAATTATATCAAAAGTATATTTATAGTTTATTTATATAAACATAGTATATATGTATACAGTATATGCTCATGTATGCTTGTATATAAGTGAAATGAATGGATGAATGAAATCAATGATACAAAGGAAGGGAAGGAGGAATTAGGATTATTTTATTATCATATGCACTAACATCACCCATGAAATGGAATAGTGTTATTTGAAAGTGCACTTGGATTAGCTATAAATGTATATTATAAACTCTAGGACAACCACTAAAAAAAAAAAAGTAAAAAAAGAAGAACCAATGTGCTAAGAAAAGAAAGTAGAATCATAAAAAGCTCAATTAAAACCACAAAGGCATGAAAGACAAAAATAGGAACAAGAAATAAGGGCAACAGTGGAAAATAGTAACAAATATGGTAGACATTAACCCAACCATATAAATAACAACTTTTTAAATATTTTTTATTGATTTTTTACAGAGAGGAAGGGAGAGAGATAGTTTGAAACACTGATGAGAGAGAAACATCGATCAGCTGCCTCCTGCACACCCACTACTGGGGATGTGCCCGCAACCAATGTACATGCCCCTGACTGGAATCAAACCCGGGACCCTTCAGTCCACAGGCCGATGCTCTATCCACTGAGCAAAACTGGTTAGGGCTAAATAATAACTTTTAATAGAAAAAACATAGATGAGAAAGGAGGCAAAGAGCCAATCACGGCCCCCAAAATTGCAATGACTCTGAAACATCTGAAAGCTCACTCCCACAAAAGAAAATGGAAGAAAACAATGAAATGTGACTCAAAAGCAGTAGAAAGAAGGAAGCGGTAACATTTTTAGAGGGATTGCATTGAACCATGATGTAAAATGATATTGCAAGCTAAATGCTTCATTACATCTAACAATGCTATTGACACACTCCCTGGTAAAGTGATATGAACAAAAGTACCCTCATAATATGGTTTAGAAGCCAGCCACCATAGGACTATTTTTGTGTGCACGTTGTAAAAATGTTGCCTGGATGAAAGAAAAGATTAAGAAAATTTTGAATAGATTTGACCATTTTAACTGAATACTATAATCCAGACCAGCAGAAAGGTAGATTAGAACTTACACAAAGCCACTGACTGTTCTGTTTGATTTAATAGTTCACTCTGGCCCTTACTTGCATCTGAGAAATTTAGAGGCAGTAAAAAAAAATGACCTACAGTATAGGATAGATTTTTTAATAAAACAAATACATAGGCCACTCTTGGTTTCTATAAATAAGCCTTTATTGTGTGTCTGAGAAGGGGAAAACAATGTCCTTTAATTTTATGTGACTGTTTAAAAGTTAGCGAGGTTACTTTTAAAGTAATAAAAAGTAAATAAATAAATAAATAAATAAATAAATAAATAAATAATCCCACTCTATTTTCAGGAGCTATATGTCTCTTCAATAGACTCAACCATCATTTTGATCCAAGGGATAAAGGTCTGATAGGAGAAAGTATTTGTTCTCATCTAGACCCAAATGGAATATTATCTTTTTAAGGAAGATTTTCTGCTATCTCCCAAGAATATCCTTCTTGTGTTCCCATAGTACTTATAAAAACCTTTATTGCAATAGTTAATGTGTAGTGCTATGACTGTTATGAGACTCTTTCAAAATGATTTAATGGTTTGACAGAATTTCTGATTAAAGTGAAATGTTACTTCCTCCTGATTGGCTTCATTTATTAAAATGTCTTTAAAAGAAATATTCCTTGGAGAGGCTCATTAAGTTATAACTTTAAGCAAATTGATTGTACATACTTAATTGTTTAGTTCCCTTAGGCATTGTATCTGGGGTAACAATATCAAAATCATTTTGATGGCACATAAAATAATTTTAACTTTCAGTCAGAAAGAAAAATATGGCCCAGTAAACTGAGGAAAATATATAAACACACACAAACAAAAGGACTACATATGTATGTGACACACACACACACACACACACACACACACACACACACAGGCTTGAACATACACAAGCTCAACTGATGTACAAACATCTAAATTAATAAAAGGGAAACATGCAAATTGACCATCCCTCCGCTATGTCCACCAGCCAATCAGAGTGATATGCAAATTAACCCAACAAAGATAGCAGTTAATTTGCATACACAGGCACAGAGCAAAGGCTGAAGACAGCGTAGGAGGAAGCCAAGCAGCGGAGAAGGGAACGGAGCCGAGGCAGTGGAGACGGGAGTGGAGCTGAGGCGGTGGAGAAGGGAGGGAGCGAAGCAGTGGAGAAGGGAGGGAGTGAGGTGGCAGAGACGGGAGGGAGCAAGGCAGTGGAGAAGGAAGCAAAGCCTGCTGAGGTGGGCTTCGCTCCCTTCTTTGCTTCGCTCTGGCCTCAGGAAGCCCTATTCTTGCAGGAATTTTCCTGCAATGGGCCTCTAGTTTAACAACAATAGCATATTAATGTTCTGCGACTTTTCTGCCATTTGCCAGCTAGGTAGAGATTGAAACATCTTTGTTCCAATACATTTCTTGACCTCCCTCATAATGAAATTGATTCAGCTTCTGCCAGGTTAGTCCTTAGGTTTTCTTATGTTGATTCAGGAACAAGGAAAAAGAATGTTTTTTGGTAAGGCTATGAAATCAGCTTAATAAAGAGTGTTGTAAAGAGAGATCCAAAAGAATAGCAATGGCATACAAGAGAAGCTTGAGTAGAAAAAAATAAGGAGATAAAGAAAGATAATTTTAAGACGGGTGAAAAGTCTCATTTGGAGACTTTTAAAGGGTCTGAGCAAATATCAGAAATGCTTTCCATAGTATATTTGTGTACAAACCATGTGAAGTGGACCTGACTGGATATGCTCTAAGGTTTGCTTCAGTCCTATTAGTTCTTTATTTTATTCTAAAGGCAATCAAAGTTCTGCCACAGTGGGACCCTAAATATTTTGATTTGCATCTGCTTGTCAAATATTATATTTGATCTGGAAGATTCTAAATAGTACAACAGAAGTAATCTTAACAAGCATGCTTTGCTACCTGAATAAACATGTGTACTGAACAAGGAAAAAAAAAACAGATTTGGTCTTAGTACGTCAGTTTCATGATTAATTTCTGTTTGAGTCCTTTAATGGCAAATAGGTTGCCTGTGAGGCATGAAAGAAGCAAATCTTTAAGGTCACCAGGGTAATATTGGATCTACAGATCTTTTCTAGTGTGGCCCATTTGACCCATGTTCTGATATTGCTGCATTGTGTGCAACATCTTTCCTAATGCGGTGTTTGTTCTCTTTGTTCTCATTAATAAAAAAAGGTTTATCCAATACATTAATCACTGAACACAAATGATACCCTCCAGCAATGAGAAACTATTTGTGATCTCATAAAATGTGCTTATTATTAATGGTGTTTTGCTGGTTATTGTAATTAGGCATGTGTGAAATTTTCAAAAGTGGCTTACAATTAATTTAATAGATAGCAAACACTCCTGTCCTTTTTTATAAATGAGGTGAGTCTAAGATTTATAGATGTTGAGTAACTTCTTCAACTTCACAAAAGATGGCAACAAAAGAAACAGATATCACTGACTATTCTAGCTGTTAGATTTTTCTACAAGATCAAAACATGCTTTACCAAACAAAACAGCTATCATAAAAGATACTTCACCCAAATCCTGCCCCAGCACATCAAACTATCCAACATATCTCATTCAAGGAGTGTTAAAATTTTCTGCTAAGAAAAACTTGCTTCACAGGAACAGTCAGGAGCTATAGTCTGAAGCAACCAAGCAATTTCCTTTAAAAACTCATGCTTTCTCTTTTAAGTTAATGCAGATTTTGTATTATGGCCTACAGCTTTTCATGTTTCTTTCAATATAATATAATGTGTAAAATTGTTCACTATAAAGGTGATATACCTTGATTATCCAATAGTCCATCAATAAATAGATAAAAATGTGAGATATATATATATATCTAATATATTTACACACACAAACATATATATATATATAATATATATATCAAAATCATACATTTCATGGATGAAAGAAAAGATTAAGAAACTTTTCTATAGATTCGATCATTTAAACTGAATACTATAATCCAGAGCAGCAGAAAGATAGATTAGAACTCACACAAAGCCACTGACTTCTCTGTATATATACACACTTAACAGACTATTATTCAACCATAAGAAAGAATTAAATTCTGCCATTTGCAACAACCTAGATTAATCTTTAAGGCATTATGATAAGTGAAACAAGTCAGAGAGAGAAAAACATACTGTATGATCTCACTTACATGTGGAATCTAAAAGGAGAAAAAATACTCATAGAAACTAGAAGAGGTGGGGGATTAGAGGCGGGGAAAATGGGTTAAGCTGATCAAAAGGTACATCTCCCAGTTATAAAATAAATGATAAGTCATGGAGATGTAATGTACATCATGGTTACTTTAGTTAAAAATGCTGTATTGTGTAATTGAAAATTGCTATAAGAGAAAATTGCTATAAGAGAAAATTGCTAGTTTCTCATCACAAGAAAAACTATATAACTATGCTATGAGAGGTGATGAATGTTCACTAACCTTAGTGTAGTAATTATTTTATAATATACTAGAGGCCCAGTGCACGAATTAGTGCATGGGTAGTATCCAGCCAGGCCAGTGCGGGTGGGGTGGGGGGGTGGCTGGGAGGAGGGGCCGTAGGCAGTTGGCTGGCTGGCTCCACCCCTGATTGGGGTGGGAGGGTCTTATTGGGGGCAGGGCCAGCCAGGGGAGGGACCACAGGCAGTTTGTGGGTCGGCCCCACCCCCTGATCGAACTTCTGGTAGAGGGGACAATTTGCATATTAGCCTTTTATTATATAGGCTACATATGTGAAATCATTGTGTTGTACACCTGGAACTTATACAATGTCACCTCAAACATCACAATAAAATTTGAATAAAAAGAAAATGACACTTACAGTTAACTAGGTTAAAAACAGATGCCAGTTAGCTATTGGATAGAAAATTTCAACATAATTTCTTTGTTATTTTGGAATGCACAGGAAGAAAAAGAGCTAAGACCTGCTTACATAAGGCCACAGTGTATAGGACTAGTTAAACATGAAAGATGAGGAAAAGAAAATGTATCATTGTTTATAAAGTATTTTGTCTCTTAGACAGACAAATGCAAAATGTGGACTGAAGAAATTCCAATAGACTGGTCTAAATTATCAGTTTAATTAAATTTATTTAAGAAGATGCCACATTTAAACTGCATTTTCCCATTATATTCTGGTTTCATCTAACACATTTTTTTCTAAAACTCACTTCTCATTCTCTGTTCCCATGTTGTATCAAAACCAAAGCACTAAGTAAATAGAAATCAAACTAGATGAAATCAATTTAATCTCAACAGGATGAACAAAGAAACATTTAATTAAATAAAATTTAATTCAGAAAAGAACTGACAATGCCATACAAATAACATTTTCTTATTATTAAAATATTTAAGTAAAATAAATTAAGAATAGGCCAAATGAATTAATAAAAGCCATTTTAAACAGAACAATTCTATATACTTTAAACTAGACACACTATCTTACACAATCTTTATAAAATCATTTTGTATAAAGTAACCAATTGCTGTGTTTCTCTCACATTGATATTTATGTGTCTTTCCTTCTCGTTTCCACTCTAAAAAAATCAATGGAAAAATATCCTCAGGTGAGGATTAAAAAATGAAAAAATAACTACAAAGATCATGGCATATACTAATTGCACATGTTTTATCCACTTAAAATGCATATTCATGAGAAACTATATTGAGGTAAATCTAATTTATATTCAAATCAAGGCACTTGCACACTTGGCCAATTAATAGATTATTGATAATAAACTAAAACAAAATGAATGCATTGTATTTTATTGTTAACAAAGGCATACGATCTTTGATGCATTAAGAACTTAAGCCTGAGTCAGGCTCTTAGAAACAGAGCAAGAATTGACAATGCCTTAAAAACTTTGTGCTTAAACTTTGCAATTGGGAACTTTCATCCCACAACATTGGCAGTAACCTACTTCTGGGAGAACTGAGATACTGGAAAAGGAAATACGGTGGTAGAGTTAATGTCGTTTTGGGGCAGGAAAGAGGTTGAGAGAAAAAACTAGCACACAACAAATATGCAAGAAATCTAGTTTCTCAAAAACTATGCAGATCCATATAGGGAACTGATGCAATTATATTCTTACATTTTTAGGGTTTTTATACTACATCTTTCTAACTACTTACCAGGATTTTTTTTTTTTTTTTGGTTATTCAAGAAGCTGGACCATGTTAATTTACAGCTGTGGGAATTAATGGTTTGTGGGCAGGGAGCCCAGCAGGTCACTACCACCAGGGTTGGTAACTAGATCTGTAATAAAAGAAAAACATTTTCCAACAAATTTTAATTTTTAAAGGTGTTTGTACTTGGACTTGACAGCCCTATCTAAAATTTGCTGAAAGTTATACTGCAAATATAAAGTTAATAAAATTATATAGGTTTCAGGTATACAATTCTATTGTATATTGTATTGTGTGTTCACTACTCCAAGTCAAGTTGCTTTCCATCACCATTTACTAGTATCTCCCTTTAACCCTCTTCTACCTCTTCCTACCCCCTTCGCTCTGGCAATCACTATAAACCTATTTCTTAATCCAGATAGAAACATTTTAACAAACTAAATGTATAAGCACTCAGGGATATCTTTGTGATGTTCAGACAATTTCAACACAAATGCACTTGTATGGGCACATACACTCTGGCACCTAGAAAATTGTAGTTAATAACCTGTATTGCATTTTCAGATATGGTTGTTTTAGTCAATCCAGACACTTTTATCAACCAAACATTTCCAGAGCTCATTAACACATCACTGTATATATCATTACAATTTCACTTGGAGCAGCATTTTCTTGTTGATTGCAGGGTGGAGAATAGTTCCCTTTGGTGCTTTTCTCTCTCATCTGGAGCAAAGAAGCTAACTGCTGTGACCACTTATGAGAAAAACTTGGCACGTGGAAGGCCCCAGATGGAGATCGTTCCAATGTGTTTCCAGAGGCAGCAACTGTGTCTTTGACTTCGAAGCTGGCTCGTCTAAAGGCCCCTTGAACTTCTCTAGTGTTGACGCTTAGAACAGCTGTGGATTTCTTTGTTGGATTAAGTTCAAGTAACCTGCATTCACAACTGGATTACCTTCCTGTGTTTTATTGAGGAAAAGCTTATACATTCCTGAAATTCTGATCAACAGTTGATGAATAAATATGACAGTATATAATATGATCAGATTAATGGCCACAATATGAAAATTGTCGTTCCTCCCCGACCCTTAAAAACAAACTCAAATGGCATGCGTTAGTGCACTGTCGAGTGTTAGTGATGTTTTCTGTGTTATAATCATTGGATTGGGAAATGTTAAAATTGGAATTTTGATTTTATAAACAGAAATGTTATGGCACATCTGCACCCATCCTTGTTGACCCAGTGTAATGGCTGACTGATTTCTAAAATGCGGCTTGATTGTTGCAGTAGATGGTAACTCTGCAGTTTACACTTTAAGGGTTATTTCTTGGCAAGAAAGAATAAAATCTTCAATTGAAAATAAAACTATTATACACTTAAATGTCAACACCAGGCTCAATTGAAAGCACAAAGCAAAGGTTTGTTTTAATGACCCCTCAGTAATGAGCATAATACATCTCTTCCGAGATGTGTAAGACTCGACAGCTCCAAATATCAATGCTTAGCTAAATGCACACCACAGAACTGACCATGAACAAACTTATTTCTGAGCTATCATTCTACATTTTATAGTTTGCTTTTAGCCTTGCTTATGTAAGTATAAAGTAGGAGTGATCAAAAGCCAAATTTCAAAGTTCAACAAAGTCTTTCAGAGGGCCTGGAACTTTATTTCAACATCCTATGTTCTTTTATTTAATTGCTCATTCTTCAGAATGACTTTGATTCAAATTCTCTTCCTATTGCTAAGTTCTATTGTTTAGGGTGTCTGAACTGATAGCACAGTTCACACAAGGACTCGTATTTTCATCAGAATGGAGTAACTTGCTAGTGCAGAGTTGGGCATTTGCAGCTTCAGCAACTTTTTCCTCCTCAAGATCAGAACCAGACACTTGTTCATTCATCCCTAACTCCTTGATTCGACGCAATGGATTTATATTCAATATTGTTTTCACTCACTTATTTCACGAGTTTTTATTATGTATGGCAAAGTTATGATATTTTTTTATTAGTCTGTTTTTCAATTAGCAATAATTGTGCCTTGGATAAACCTCATTGGCTATGATACTGCCACTATGCAAAATTATTTTATTAATCTTAAACACAACATAAATGACACTTGTATTATGACATCAATTTTAACTCAATACTACAAACATTATTATTATTATAAATATATTTTTATTGATTTCAGAGAGGACGGGAGAGGGCGAGAGAGAAACATCAATGATGAGAGAGAATCATTGATTGGTTACCACCTGTACGCTCCACACTGGGGATCCAGTCCAGAATCCAGGCATGTGCCCTGACCAGAATCGAACCGTGACCTCCTGGTTTATCAGTCAACACTCAACCACTGAGCGATACTGGCCAGGTATCAATACTACAATCATTATTAAATAGTGATTATTACTTACTGAGAATAAAGAAAATTCACTTCTAGATAATGATTCGTGTTTAAAAAACTGACTGCCTAGTATAGTCTGTGCTTTGAAATAAAAGAAAACATTAAAACATTCAAGAGGGCATGCAATGTGAATTGTGCCTTGAATAATGGGAGAAGGGAATTAATAACTTTTATCTATAGTCTATCATATAAAATACATAAAAAGAATGTAAGGTAATTATTAATGTTTTCATTTCCAAATGAGAAAGAACTGAGATTCAGAAACATTCAATTATGTACCAAAGAGAACACAAAGCGATTGAATTTTCATGTAATTTGTTCCTAACCTTTTTTCCCCTCTATTCTACCATATAAGATACTTATGATAAGCAGATGATCCTCCCAGAGAAACAGAATTGAACATTATGCAACTGGCCTAAGTTTACCTGAGTTCACTTATGGTAATACAATTGACCCTTGAACAACATGCATTTAAATTATGCAGGCCCATTTATATGCATATTTCTTAAAAATAATTATGTACAGGAGTATAAATATATTTCCTCTTCCTTATAACTTTCTAAATAACATTTCCTTTTTCTAGATTAATCTGTTATGAGAATGCAGTAATAAATAGATATAACATGCAAAATATGTGTTGACTGTTTTTCATTGGTAAGGTTTCCAGTCAATAGTAATAGTTGAGTTTTGGGGGAGTCAAAGTTATACGTGAATTTTTAACTGCACCCCTGTGTTTTTCAACTGTAAACTGTAATGAGCAAACAGTGATCTAAGTATATCAAGAGAATTTTCTAAGACATGCCCAAAGGATTAAATTTAGGTCTTTTGGTTCCTGGTTAGTTCAGTTCCCTCTCAACACCATGTAGAATGACATCAGCAAAGCTATAGATAAGGAAATCTTTAGGGAAAAAAATAGATATATGCTAATAGCATTCACAACTCTATCCTAGGTGCCAATTATTAGGAATTCCTGAAGGTGGCTTTACAAATTAGAGGACAAACATCATTAACATGAGACAAAGAGGAGAAAGTTGTGCCATTAGGTATATTGTGTGGGGAAAAAGAGAGCCTAAAGAGTACTTCCTTTATTCAGCTGATCAGAGGTGCAATTGCTATAGAGAAACCATAAAAAAGAGGCTGAAATATTAAAATATAGCAGGAGGAAGATGCATGAGACATGGATATTCTGAATATCTGCTGAAAGAGTTCATCTAGAAGAGCCTCCATTTGCTGCCTGTTTATTCATTATGTCAACTATCCCTTATTGAGTGGTGACTTGTTACCTGCATTGCACCATAGGGAATGCAGAGACTTAAAGGTATAGTCTCAGCTTTCAGAAGGACTTTAGAATTGAGCTAGAGAAATATGCTGTTAACACCTCTAAACACACGATACAGACTTGAAAAAAGATAACCATCTTGCTCAGAATATTTAGTGCTAATTTTATAGAATGAAAATATTTCCAGTAAAAGGTAATCCTATATAATAAAGAGGTGATATGCAAATTGACCATCACACCCTCACACAAGATGGCCATCCCCATGTGGTCACAAGATGGCCACCACAAGATGGTCGGCAGGAGAGGGCAGTTGTGGGCAACCAGGGCAGCAGGGGATGGCAGTTAGGGGAGACCAGACTGGCAGGGGAGGTCAGTTGGGGGGGGACCAGGCCTGCAGGGGAGGGCAGTTAGGGGTGACCGGGCTGGCAGGGGAGGGCAGTTGGGGGCAACCAGGTCGGCAGGGGAGGGCAATTGAGGGGGGGATGAGATCTGCAGGGGAGGACAGTTGGGGGTGATTGGGCCAGCAGTTGTCCTCGATTGTGAGAGGGATGTCTGACTGCTGGTTTGGGCCCAATCACACAGGGGTCCCAGTTTGGAGAGGGTGCAGGCTATGCTGAGGGACCTCCCCCAATGCATGAATTTCATGCACCCCACCTCTAGTATATTATATTTAAAAGAGCATACAATATAAGTTGAATACTTTTTTTTTATTTTTTCCTTCTGAAGAAAGCATATAAACTAACACATTTGCCAAACCTTGCATTCTGATTTTGAGTTTGGAATAATCTTCAATTGAATAATTTTTTTTTCAGCTTGGATTTTAATAGAATTCATTCTTTAAGATAAGCAACAACTATAATGAGATATCTAAGGCCTAAATGCAGGTTTTCCTTTCATTCCATGCCTGCCAAAGTCTTCACACTATGTCGGTCTACTTTCTGTTTATTTTTGTCAGGACCTTTTTATTTCTCTAGGTGAGACCGAAAGATTGACAAGTTCTTTGCTTATTTTATTTTGTAGACAACTCTGTGGGGGAGAGATAGTGGTTAGGTGTCCAGACTCTACTGAATGACAACTTCATTCTATTTCCTGTCAAGGAGATTTGTATCACCTTTTTTTCCTTTTTTAATGGAGCTTATTTGTTGGAATCTGAGTCTGAAGTCTATTTAGAAGTAGCTAGCAATCACTTCCTTCTCATTTGACTATTGCCTCCCCAATTAATTATGAGAATGACCAAAATAATAAATCCTTCAGGGTGCCAAGATATGGATATGATTCTATTTTTTTTTAAAAAAAAAGAGTGTTCTGATCATTCTAATTTAAAGATAAATATATGAGGAGTATGTAAGTGTAGTCAAACACAATCATGTAATATTTTCAATATTACTGCTTAACTATCTGCTCATATTCTCTTTACAAGTTAACCTCAGGCTTATGTTTTATTTTATTCACTTATTGTGGAGTCTATTCAATATTGTGCAGAGTCCGATCTTATTACTCTTTTAGCTACAACCACAAGTAGTTATTCACAGATTCTAGCCATGTTCTTTTTCTGGATGCCTAAACTTCTTGGATTATAGTAAAAAAAAAAAAAAGAAAAAGAAAAGAAGAAAACCAATAATAATAGATCAGGTAGAGTCATATTCAGTGCCCCCACTTCTGAATGAAATAGAGCACATTTAAATAAACAGCTTTGAGAATTTCATATACCACCTTGACACCAGGGACTGTCACATTGACATAGTGCATTCACATTGAGATTCATTGCCATTCATTTTGAAAGAATGAAAGAATGACTAGAGTTGACTTACTGTAAATTTCAAGCCTCCCAAAAGCTTTCCAGGCAGTAATGCTTCACAAAGACAAATCACCTGACAGCCATTTTATTTTTATAAATAAACATTAAAAATTGAGTGATTGGAATAGAACATAATTTTAACATAATTATGAAGGCCAACTAGATATCATCATTTGGTTTATTATCCTGATATTTATGTTAATAATTGTGACTTCCCACTAATAGAAAAGTTCAGCTTCTAAAAAAGTTTATAAGACAGGAAAGTTATTTGAAATATTGGCAGTCTTCCTTTTTTTGTTTTTGAGTTATAAAGCTTGAGATATTTATAGGTGTCTGATATGAATCCAGAAGCTATCCTGGAAACCTAGTGAAATCATAAAAATGGCAATATCAGGTGTCCTTAAAATAAGGACAACTGTTGTTTGTGAATTTTAGGTTTATTGAATTTCCAGCATCTCAATGGAGTAAAACAGACTTGATTTGTTTTTATCACCTTGACATTTACTTTCAATCAACAGAAGACCAAGTGCCTAGTATCCAGCTTAGTGTTATTTGAGTCATTTAAATCAGATTTCAATCAATGTCTTGAAGGTATGGTATAAAATGTCAGCAACTGGGTCGAATTCAAGAATAAAGACATCCTGACCTCACTTGAATATAAACAACTTCATGATAAGTACTTTGGAGGATTGAGTTAATTTCTTTTGAATGTCATCTTCAGTTAAAAAAAACACGCCAATAAGGGTCTCTTCAGGATTCCAACCGGTAAGAGTAGGTTATGACTCTTACCATAGTTTAAAAGTCAAAGGAGGTGAAATAATTGTCATGGGTGGAGGGAGCCTAAATTGCAGAAACACAGAATTTAAGAATTTTGCCAAAACTATTGCTCTATGCAATTTTATAAAATCTCATTCCGCTTCAAAATAGTATTCAAAAGGCAAGCACTGTGTTCAATTTGGCAAATCTTTTCCTCCCATGTGTTTAGCATGATAATAGATAATTTCAGAGGTTAATAGTAGTTTTTTGTTTCTCTGATTCTAACTGGAAGGAGCATATGAGCACATCAAATTGTATAACAACTTTTCCCAGCTATTCCCCTTGCCTTGAACTTTGACCTTTTCAATAAATAGATGTGGAAGGAGGTGCGTTATAAAATATGTCCCAAGAAATTTTATTTTAAATATAGTTTGTGTGATTATGATATATTTTATGGGTGTATTGGATACAACTCCGTACTTTTGTAAGCATTAATTTTATTTGTATTGCAGTATGCTTTATTGATTTACCAGAAAGGTAATTATTATGGTTGTTGTGATATGGTTCAGTGGTACAAACACCTCCCATGTGAGGTTTTAGTTGTTGTTGTTGTTGTTGTTTTTAATTGATTTCAGAGAGGAAGTGAGAGGGAGAGAGAGATAGAAACATCAATGATGAGAATCATTGATCAGCTGCCTCCTGCACACCCCCTACTGGGGATCAAGCCTGCAACCTGGGCATGTGCCCTTGACTGGAATCGGACCTGAGACCCTTCAGTCCATAGGCAGTGAGTAAACTAAAAAGTTTACCCACTGAGCAAAACCGGCTAGGGAAGTTTTATTATTAATGAAATAATTTATGAATAATTACAAACACTACAAATATATGGATTAAAATATAATATTCATACTGAGAAAACATATCTATATGCCCATTCGTCAATTACTAGATATTATAGATGAACATTAAACAATGCTCCACATTCATATTCTTTTTAGCTTTGTACCTCATATCTACATATTTAACTCATGATAATTTTAGCTAATATGTAGATAATTCTCTTTATTAGAAAATTAGGAAGATAGACATTTTTGACTATTTTAAAATTTGAAAAATTATACAATTATTTTTCTTAAGAATAACTTACTAAAAATTAAATATATTTTCAACTCAAAATATTTTACATCCTTTATATTGACTAAGTAAATTTTAAACAATATCAGTGAGTAATTAAAAATTAGTAATAAATTAGTAAACACTTAGTACTTAAAAATAAATAATAAGGGAAGGAGCAAGTTTATCCTCTTAAGAAAAACATGGTTTAAAAATTTAAATGAGGAAAAACATTTTATATAGCAAACCTTATACCAAATACAGTTTCCCATAATGAATATTTATAATTTCAAAGTTACACAAAATTATTCATGGAACTATTAAAACAAGCCACTAAATAGAAAGTGTTTTGCCCCTCTTATATAGATCTGAACAGAAGTTTAACTAGGTGATAAGAAAATACGGAATAGCAATATGTAAAATTTGTTTACCTCTCTTATTTACTTGGACAAAGGTTAATGGCTGAATCAGTATATTAGCATTGTCAAAATCTCTCAAGTTCTCAACTTCTCTTCCTCTCATGATATCTAACTGTGACACCACTTCTTTTTTTTTTTTTTGATCCAATCACAGATATCACCAAGATGAAATTAAAGATGTTGGAGACTCATTACACTCAATTTTTTAGGTTTTAACTTTAGAAAAGTAAGAACGAAAATGAAGCAGCACAATTTTTTCTTTGTTATATCAGTGAGTAATGGAAATTCATACTTCATTAAACATGCATGCTTGGTTTCTACACCATCATACTTTCTTGGTGTCTTCTACCATAGTCAGTGCACCTTTGCAGTGATTTATGGTTATAAATCACACTGACAATTTTACAAACTACAAGAGCAAATTTTCCTAGTGTGTTCTTGATTCTGGATGTGGGTAAAGGATTAGGCTCATCCCAAGTTGAGAGGCCCCACCAGGGAAAAGAGAAACCGGGAAACTTTTTAGTAGTCACTCCAGGTGCACATGAAAAAAATGAGACTTGGAGACCTCAGATGATCAGCTGGCTTGATGGAAGCAGTTGTGCTGAGTCATGGGTTTACACACAGGAGGCCAGCTGATAGCTTCTTAAAGGCATAGGGATACATATTTTAGTCTCTCAGTGCTTATGAAGTAAGGGCCAACAAGGGAGAGGCCTGCCTCCAACACACAACCAGTTTCCAGTACTTCCTAGATTTAGAACTATGTAGAGTGAAATGATGAAGAGATGGTCTAGAAAATAGAAGACATGAACTTATTGTAGACTTTCAAGGTAAAGAAATAGAGAATCAGCCAGGTTCCCAGTCAAAACCCCTGGAATCCAGATAAGAAATATAAAGGTGAACCAGAAGTTGGCTGAGCCTGACTACAAGTCTGGCCCCATCTTAAAATCAATCCACAAACTAGTCTCTGTAGGTGGAGAGCATCACTTTGCCTCTTGTATTGTAGACATGGCAAAAAGAAAGAACGTTACCAATAATCAATATAAGAAAAAAAATATGCACAGATGACATAGGTATTACAGTTACTGGCAAGAATTTTAAAATAACTATGTTTAATATGTTAAAAACATAAAAGAAGAGGGATAGAAACATGAAATAATGATATATTTCAATAGGCAGCTGGGACCTGTATTAAAAAATAAAATGGAAATTCTAGATTTGAAAAAAAAAATAAAAAATTTGGAACTTGATAATTTAAGCGATAGATGGTCTATATCACAAAAAAGTTTAGTGACCTGGAAAATATGTCAGTAGGAAAAAGCTTATAAGGAAAGGCATGAGCGGGGTGGGGAAAAGCTAACGACAACAATAAAAATAGCTAAGAAAACTCAGAGCATGCTAAAAAAATTCTAAGAAACATCTCTTCTAAAACTCTAGAAAGGGAAAAAAGATGCTGATAAATTTACTTTTGTCCTATTATCTTTGAGGATTCTGTGAAAAATCAGGATGGAGCTGGCTCCTGTGCAGGTATTATCTATAATAATAAAAGCATAATATGCTAATTAGACTGGAAAGCTGAAGACCTTCCCGTCGAAGCCAGGGCTGCGAGGACCCAGGCAAGCCACAGCAGCTGCAAGGGCCGAGCCCCTTGCATGAATTTCATGCATCAGGCCTATAGTACTAACATAAATAAGTAGAGTTATAACATTCTTAACAAAAAATGCCTAAGCAGGAAAACAAAATGCATCTTTGTATATTAGAAAGACATCCATCTAGTAGGTTAAAGATCGGTTTGTCAATTAATTGCGTCATTATCAGATTATTTTAGGCTCTAAATCCTCTGAGTGTGTTTTCTGAAGACTGCATAGGAATGAAAAATAGTGGGAAATAAGGGAACATTTTCTACTGATTGTTTAAGGAAAGTCACGTTGGAAATATAAAGGTCATTTTTAGTATGAAAAGTGGGGTCACTTTGGGGTGAAAAATGATGTTGAATAATCTGGATTTACAGAAAGAGCAAAGTCAAGAATGCACAATATTGCCACAATGCAATCCACTACTGTATAAATTGGCACTTTGGAGGGAAAAAAAAGCTTAGAGAAGGGGAAAAAAGTAAATTATGTATTTTCAAGATCTACTTCGTATTGGTAGCTATAGTTCATAAAATTATATTGCTGCCCATTAAAATTTCAAGCAGTTTTGAGGATGGTGTGATATGATGATAAATGAGAAACTGCTTTGGTAACTATTGCATATTTCTTGAACCAAATAATAAATTAATTTCTTTTTGCCTGAAGCCCCTGTAAAACTTAGTAAGAAACTACTAATCCTTCCTACATATATGTCAACATTAAGACTCCATAAAAGCATGTGTCTGCTTCAGAGACACTAATAACTCCAGAAAACGACAACAAAAACTGTAATCAGGAGGCCACGCTTCACACAGGTGCTAACGTGTTTATGAGAGTCCTTTGACTCATTTTTAATCAGTGAGAGCATTTGACAATAAAACCATCAAAACACCAAAGGAAAGATGCTGCATAAACCTTTTTTACTGTGACTGCCAGAGGGACAATTAGGAAATAAAAAAAACTTACCATAGAAATAATCCCAGTTAGATCTATGGCATAGCCCCTGGATCACAGGAAAAGGTTGATATAACGTAGAATTGGACAAGCAAATGTAACAGTTGTATTTGGAATTTGCTGTGAGAGTGCATTTAAATATAGTTTGTAATCATGTAAATGTATAGGTACAGTCCTTTAGTATTTACCTCTCTGCAATACAGAATTGTTGATTTAAATTCCTGATCTTTTCCATTGGGCCTAGTAGGGGATGGGCAGGAATTTAGTATTAAAAAAATAGGCCTAAGTGATCCTAATTGACAGTGAAAGAATAATTGTTGAGTATTTATTATATGGAGGTTATAAATCATGAAAGCACGGTGCCAATCCTCACTGCAAAACAGTGACCAGGTCATTCATTCAAAGGGAAAGGGATGTGTGTATAGTGAATCCAACACAGACAAGAAAGTTGGAAACTTTTCTTAAAGGCATCCACTAAATGTGTCCTTCTGAGTATAATAATTTTAGTTATTTAAGTTTTGTTTAAAACTTTAAAAAGAAAGCAGCATGCTTAAAATTCTAATGAGTAAAATAAATCCAAGCTAAACTCTTCTAGTTGGGGTGGGGGTTATTTGAAAAGAAAACCACAATAGCTCTGAACTGGCAAAAAGAGGAGCTAATAAGTAAAATATCCAGTTTTATAAAAGGATTGAATAAGACACCAGTAATGGAGGGAAGAAATAGGAGAACTCTAAGCAACCAATAAGGTGATCAAGTCGTAACATTTCTTGGATGACAGATAATTCCTTGTTGTGCCTCAATGCCTTGGGGACCTGTAAAAGATTTAGAACCAAAAGATCTGGATGATATCATTTATTTCTCCACAGAATTTCCACAACTCCCTGTAATCTGCAGAACAAAGCTCTAGTGCCCCAGAATATGGTGGGCTCCTCCAAAGTCTGTTGGAAAAGAGGAGCTAATAAGTCTGTTGGAAAACATTTTCAGCATCATTTGTGACTACACTTTCCCATATGCTTCACATCTGAAATAGAATATCACACTTGCTTTCCTAGATCTAACCAAGGGAGGATCATTCAAATCTTTCCTCTTCATTTACAAAACTCGTCTCCAGGCTTACAAACTTAGTGTTGAGCATTTTTCTCCGCAGTCAAAAAAAAAATTATATAAACATCATTTCAGAATGTTTTTCTTCAACGAAAACTGATTTGTAGTTTTCAACACTATTTGTTCCAAGAAACATGAAAGCAGGTTCTTAGTCACATTCATTTGGTACTCCTCGCAGCATATTACCACCAGGGTTATCCATGTAACAGGCATTTGCAAAGGGTGTTAAATTAGCAAATAAATGAAGAGATGTGTGTGTGTGTGTGTGTGAGAGAGAGAGAGAGAGTGAGAGTGAGAGTGTCAGAGAGAGTGAAAGAGAGAAAGAGAGAGAGAGAGAGAGAGAGAGAGAGAGAGAGAGAAAGAGAGAGAGAGAGAGAGAGAGAGAGAGAGAAAGAGAGAGAGAGAGAGAGAGAGAGAGAGAGAGAGAGAGAGAGAGAGAGAAAGAGAGAGAGAGAGAAATAGCATAGCATCTCTAGGTGGTCTCCCTATAGTCATTAGTAAGAACATTGGAATCCCCCTTCATACTGCCTGCCTTCCCCTCAGTTATTGTTTTCTTCCACATTTTCTTCTTTATGCAATAAAATTAATTTCACAAATTCACAATAGAAATATTTGACAACCAGGTGGCAACCTACTTCGAAAATCTACTCCAGGAGTATGCAACTACTTGGTAAACCTAGGATATTTATAATCTTACATTGACCTCTAAAGTCCACACTATGTTTGATTTGTAGAATTTCTGACTTTGGTTAGATCAGAAGCATAGAGATTGATGCTTTTTCATTGTACTTTTATCTTGAAGACTTTGGAAAGGGGAAGAAAATGTCATAAGTAAACTAGGTTTGGAAAGATAACCAAAGTAATTTTTCTGTCTCAAAAGTGGCAGCTAGTGGAGATAAATGCACCGCCTTTGAAGCACTTATCTAAGCCAAGCAGAAACCCCCACTCTTAGTTCTCTCATCACTTTCTGTTTGTAGGAGGATAGAGGAGCTTGGGTATTAGGGGGCTGGAGCAGACAGTATGCAAGATTGTGATCTACATCATTTTATTTAGATCCCCTAGCTTATTCTTCCTTTTTATTCACTAACATGATGGGCGAGTGAATACCTGGACTTTTAGCTGAATCCTTTGAGATTTTTTTTCTCCCCAATATTAGGTCACATATTGCATGTTTTTTATGTAATTAATTTTGAAAAAGTAATACTAAGTCTCCATCACTGAAACAGCTATTTTAGAATTTGCTCTAAGGGCTCCTGAGATTGTACAATTTAAATTATAAGGATAAAAACTCTAATATTTACTGTAAGCATTACCTGTGGCAGGCACAGTGATGAATATGTTATATATATGTTATCCTATTTAATTTTAACTTGAGAGATGCAGTGAAATACCTGAACTAATCTTATATTATAGGTGAACATTCTTTATATTAAGTAAATTAAGAAATATACCCAAAATGAAATACTTAGAAGAGACTCAAGTCAGAATACATATTGATGCCTATATGGTTTTCGTCAGTGACACAAATGTCCATGAGTCTTTCATATTACCATTTCTCCCTGTTATTTTGAAATTTTAAGACATCTATAAGCACTGTAAAATAAATATTTAAAGCTCTGCAAAAATACCAATTCCATTTTCCAAATCCATGAAGATATGGTTAAACTATTTTAAGGAAAACTGAGTGACTCAATGACTATCAATGTGTATTGATATATGAAACTGTATTTAGCAATTAAAAATAAAAGTCATATATAATTTATACTGACAGAAATTCAGAAGAAAAAAAGTAAGAAAGATAAAAACAATAATGATGACAACTGCAAAAGTGAAGTTTTCTCTTAATATTTTCATTTCTGATTATAAAGTTATATATTTATATATGTAGATGCATATAAATATACACATATATAATGGTATACAACACATAATATGATTGTAACAAATTGCTCAAATTTTTATAGACTTTTCTTAGCAATATTTTGAAGATATTCTCATAATTATAAATATTATGTTATAATATTTTACAGCTTTAACTTATTTTATTGCATAGTTTAGTATTTCCATAACAAACCAGAATCAGTCAATGTTCAGCCAGAACAAAAGTAATAGGAGATATTTATTGCAGATTTATTGCAAGGAATTGGGTTACAGGACCATGGAAGCTGGCAAGGCAAGTCTGAAACCCAAAGAGCAAATGGTCAGTAAAAGTAAGTTGGAAATCTCAGATGGAATTTCTCCTACCACAGGAAAGCTTAAGTCCTGCTCTTAAAAGCTGTTACTTAATTGAATCAGGCTCAGGATAATCAATAATCTCCCTCATATAATAAAGTAAAGCATTTATGGACTTTGATCACATCTACAAAATATCTTCAAAGCAATACCTTGATTGATGTTTGATTGACTAACTTAACCCTATAGGCTAGCCAAGTGACACATAAAACTAGCCATGACAAAGCCCTGGGATGGTAACTTTTTAGCTTTATATTCTAATATATAAAGAACCAGGGTCCGTCACAACCTAAATGACCACACAGACAACCAAACACCAGGCTAGGGTCCCGGCTGGCGCAGTGGGAGTCAGTCCTGGGTCCCGGCCGCCCATAGCACGATGGCTGGAGGGAGCTGTGGGAACAGAGCCATGCTGCCATCGGACTGGCCTCTGGGTCCCTCCCCTTTCCCACAGGCTCCATGCTGCGATGGGACTGGACCATACCCGAGGGGTCCCAGATTGTGAGAGCATGCAGGCTGGGCTGAGAGACTCCCCTGAGTGCACAAATTTTCGTGCACCAGACCTCTAGTATCTTTTCATATATTTGAATGTATGTCTATTGAGCAACTTCTTTTCTTGTGATAAACAATTAAAGATGTTTCTATATTATATTTTAGCAACTATCACTAATTTAGAATATTTGTACTAATTTCCATTTTCATCAGAAATGTATGAGAATGTTTTCCTATACACTTTATACAGTGTTAACATTTGCAAAATTTTATGTCCACCATTCCTGAAACTGTATTAAGCAAACAATAAGAAAAAAATACATATGCTTACATTTTTTGATAGCTATAGCAAGAAGCACTTTTTCCTAGGATAGAATGCATCTATACTTATAGCTTATTTAATTCACTGTATAAAATTTTCCTGAACATCATATTCTTATAATTATATGTTATGTTATTTTCCTACTTAAGGCCAAAATACTTATTATAAATCATATAATAGCTATAACTATTTTCTTAGGTTTAAAAGTTTTGATAATTAATGTCTTAGTGCCACTATCCTAGAAGGAAAATGTGTAGCTTAAGGTCTTAGTTTAGCCACTTTAATAACCCATTTCTAGGATATTTGTTCTTTGGTAATTCAAAAGAACAAGAATTTCTCACTTGTAAATGGAGACAATGATTTCTTCCTAAGAGGATTATATAGTGAGGATTAAATGAAATGATATGTGCAGGGAACTTGGTGCAATTTTTGGTACCTAGCAAATTTTCAACTCCTAATAGCTATTGTTGCAACAACCTTCCAAGTAAGAAAGTCTGAGAGAAAGTATGTGATTGCCCCTCTCCTCCCCCATACTATTTATCAGGTTTTAGCCTTCGGAAGCCAATTTTTACACCTGTCCCTTGGGATGAATTCCTTAGTCTAGCCAAGTCTTCCTGTCTTACCTATAGAAAAGGAATTAAAGTATCATTTATCAGACAGTGTTATGACAATTACATAAATGAAGAAATTTGACAGGGGCTTAGGAAACACAAACATCTATAAAATTATATTAATTATAAAATGTTTTGATTAATATTCACTCATATTTCCTTTTATTACATGAAACAAACTCCTCATTTTGCATCATTTCATAGGGCAATCACAGCTTCTAAAACATAATCTCTTCTAAATCCAAATTAAATAATCCATCTACTGACCTACTTTAAGTAAGTAGCGTTAAATTAAGCCATTTAATTTGCCTACCTAAAGACCAAAAACAGGAAAAAAAAAAAAAAAGAAAGAAAGAAAGAAAAAGCAGATAAAGCTTTCCCAAGCCCACAGGAGCTCTGAGCATATGGGTGGGGGAAATGCTTTGCTTGCATTAGTGGAGTAACTATGCCCTTCATTGCATCAGCTGTCACACTCCAGAGTAGCAAGGCACAATGGCTTCCAGGCAATTTGGGAACAATTGTCATGCCCTATTAACAAACATAAAGAGAACAGTATGTTTTCCTCTATTATCCAGTGCTGTACTTTATACTGCTGCCTCTCTAGCCCTTTATGGTCCTACAACAGCAGGCAGAGGGACAGTGATAAATGGAAGGAGACTTTAAGCTTCACATTGTACTCGAGGGATAACCGCATGTTGCACAGAGCTAAAAGATCAGTTCTCTGTGCTCTGTGTCCTCAGTATACTTTGGTGGGAAAACACTGATGAATGTACCCAGAAGCGGTTTGATTTTGTTTTAAAACCTCCTCGGATAAAAAATCTAAAAATATACCTTGCAGGCTGGTAACAGTTTGGCAGAGCTATTTATTAGCACATATACACATTGAACCTCAGCCAAAATGGACTGTAGCTCCACATGCCGCATGAGTTTTGATTATTGATATTTTTATGAAGTTGTTATGAAGAGCTTGAGAGGGTAAAGTGTAAATGAATAGTGATTAATGACAAGTCAACCAAAGTAAAAATTCTCTGCAGAGATGGATAGACTGTTATCAAAAAGTGAATAGTCATTTGCCAAGAAATCTGACCAACTCCTGAGAATAATTATCAATTTGAGAGAAGGGGAAAATCAGAATCTATACCACTGTCCAAGAAATGTTTAGAAGTAAGAAATATAATATGATAAAATATAATATCAGATAGTATTACATTAGTTTCAGTAAGTAAAGATGAGAAAATCTTTCCAAGTTTGAGGAGAAAGTACAATTAATGTTATAATTCACATTGGATACATACTTAAATATGCATACTAATTCAACTCTCACCTACATTTAAATTATTTCTACATGGTTCCTGTTATGAGAAGTGATGGAACCATTATAAAATGAGTGAAGTTGGTAAAACTTTAAAAATTTGTGTATGTGGGTTTTTTTGTTTGTTTGTTTTTTACATGAAATAATATTATCTTTTATTCCCTTTTTTTATCCTTTTTCCCACAGAGCTGTCTTTCTTCATTATTCATTATATTATTGATCTTACTTATACTAGAGTTTGTGTGTTGTTTCACAGAACTTAGACATGTCCCCACAAATCATAGATATGTGATTTGATTGTGTGTGTTTTTATATACATTTTTAGTGATTTCAGGGAGAGGAAGGGTGAGGGAGAGATTGAAACATCAATGATGAGAGTGAATCATTGATTGACTACCTCCTGCATACCCCCTACTGGAGACTGAGCCTGCAACCCAGGCATGTGCCCTTGATGGAATCAAACCCAAAACCCTTCAGTTGGCAGGCCAACGCCCTCTATCCATTGAGCCAAACTGGATAAGGCTGATTGTATTTTAATCTCCCAAAAGGCTACTGACCACATTCTTCTTCCTGTCCTTTCTCAATACCTGATCATGTTTAGACTGACAGGAAGCTGGGTCATATATCTGGATGATGGTGATATCTGTTAGCTTTCTGGTGGATGTTTTGGCATCTTCCAGCCAAAATCATATTTTTACACACAGACATGAGTTCAGTCTTCAACTAAGTAGTCACTGTCAAAATAGTTTTGGTTGGACTGCTCCTCACTTTGTAATTACCTTGGAACAGAGTCCCATGTAACAGATGTCATACATCCAGTCAATATAAATGATGCTCTACCTACATTTACTCTGTTGATTGGTTCTTTTGGCAATATATAGCAAAAACAATTTGGCTTCAAGTCCTTAATGTTAATACTGAATTCAAGATTTCTATACAACATCCCAAAATCAAAACAAAATGGAAAACCTGCTGCAATCAAATTGCTAATGGGAACAAATGCTTTTGTTTTTTCCATTTGGTCACATGACTCGTATCAATTCCTTACAACTACAGACCCAAACTGAAATTCCAACTGGTGGACTTCCTACTGAGATGCTTCTTCACAGTGAGTTTTTCATACATTAATAAAGTACGCAGAAAAGTCAGATTGGAAATTTCTACTGTGATAAAAGCAAGTAACCTTATGAAAGCAAAAGACTCCCTAACTACCAACTCTTCTATGAGTCATAACATTGTTTTTTTTTTTCTTTTGTATGTGTCTCATACATTATTAGGAAATGTTTTACTAAAAGATACACATGATATAGAATGAAAGGCAATGCAGCTAAATTTTGGCTTAGTCAGCTGAAGGGGTGTATTGTACAGTGTATGTGCGATTTCCCATACATTCATATTAGTTGGAGCTCAATCCAACACTCATATATCAAACAGGTTTCCTTTTATCAGTAAGCTTTCTTTAATGAGAAAGCTTACATAGGACTCTTCTGGAAGCAGAACGTGTGAAATGAATTAAGGATGTTGGCTGCTAATTTTTATGAAAAGATTTTTTATAGACATTACAACTAGTTGCTGAAACCAACAGAACAGAAAGCAGAATAGTGGTAACCAGGGGCTGTGGTTTGGGGGAGATAGGGAAATACTGGTCAAAGGGTACAAGCCTTCGGTCATAAGACAAATATGTTCTGGGGATCTAATGTCCAGCTGGTGACTATAGCTAATAATACTGTGGTGTGTACTTGAAATTTGCTAAGATAGTGAACCTTCAGTGATTTTTGCCAGCACTACCAAAGTATACACATCAAATCACACATCCTACACTTTGGATGTGTTCAACTTACTTGTCGATTATACCACAATAAAGTTTAAAAATTTTTAAATAAAAATAAATGAAGGACTTGGGCAAAAGGAATCTAATGAAAGGACTATTTTATATAACAGAGAAATGCAGAGCTTCCCCATTGGAACGGATGATCCACCTGTATGTACCGTGTGCCTTTGCCTATCCTGTGCACAGCACGTGTGCAAAACATGCTAATACCTGCACACAGGGAGGGAGGCTGAGAGAGATCAGGGCAATTTGACTTCTTCTAAAGACAATGCAAAAAGACAATTTTAAGACCCCTGTTCTGTGGTGTTCCTGCCCTATCTATGCAGTTGTATACAAATACTTGCCCCCGTGTTTATAAAGCAAGTTTGCTTCTTAATTATAGGTCATAACTAATTTATTTGTGGAATGATTATGCATGAAGGTAGTAATAGCACCATTGTGTATTTTAAAATCAGAAACAACCACTTGGTTCAGTGGACTTGCTCACAAGGCTGAGCACCAGCAAATATTGCGTTAAGAATCATTATCTAGCCGAAACCGGTTTGGCTCAGTGGATGGAGCATCAGCCTGCGGACTGGAGGGTCCCAGGTTCGATTCCGGTCAAGGGCATGTGCCTTGGTTGTGGGCACATCCCCAGTGGGAGATGTGCAGGAGGCAGCTGATCGATGTTTCTCTCTCTCATCGATGTTTCTAACTCTCTATCTCTCTCCCTTCCTCTCTGTAAAAAATCAATAAAATATATTTTTTATAAAAAAAAAAGAATCATTATCTAATGAGCCTCAATAATAACTAGCATTATTTGATTCACTTCCAAAAAAACCCACAATGTTTGATAATGTCTAAGCTCTTTTTTATATTTTAACTCACTCAATACTCAACATGATCCCATGGTACAGTGATTATTATTATTTCCAAGTTCCAGATGAGAGAATCAAAGCAAAAACAAGATATCCAACAAAAATGCTTTAAAAAAGAAAGAAAGCATGCACATATGATTAATACCTGAGGGGGAAAATGGTGTTTTGCTAACATCTTCTCTGTAAACTTAACTTAAAACCATCTTATAATTCTGAGAACAGAAATCAGATGAAGTGTTCTTTTCCAGCCTGCCTTTATCATCATGATGGAACCTAAGCACTTATCTCCAGAGAACCTGAAGATTTCTCAATCTACATATAAATCAACAGCTTTTTTTAAATCTAACAGGTGATTCTATTTTACATACCTACTGAAAGGCAGGCACCGTGTTAGACTCCTGGGACACCAGATTAAATAATATATGGTATCAGCTCTCAATGGATATTTAGTCTATTAAGCAAGATCAGTCAAAAATAAAGTGCAATGAAATATGATGTGATAATGATGGACGACTGAATTACATGCTGTGGGAGGAAATAACTCAGACTTTGATTCCACGGTCAGGGTCGGATTTCTAGAGGCATTTTAAATGGCAAGATTTTATTCTTTTTGTGGCTGAGTAGTATTCTATGATCTCTCTACATAAAAGCCTAAGAGACTGAACAACCAGTCAACTGGTTGCTATGACATGCACTGACCACCAGGGGGCAGAGGCTCAATGCAGTAGCTGTCCCCTGGTGGTCAGTGCACTCCCACAGCAGGAGCGCCACTCAGCTGACTCATGGGCACCAGATGCCAGGCTCACGGCTAGCGAGTGCAGAGACAGAGGCATGAGCCTCTCCCACCTCCGTGGCAGTGCTACAGAGGGGCGGCGGCAGCAGGTGCAGCAGGGCTGGCAGCAGGCTCAGTGGGGCCAGGATGAGTAGCAGCAACACGGCGCCTGGCCCAGGCTCAGGTTCCTCCCCAGCCGCCTGCTGCTTCAAGCACTATTAACATCCCTCCCGGGATGTCAGACTGCTGGTTTCGTCCTGACATCTCCCCGAGGGGTCCCAGATTGCGAGAGGGCGCAGGCCAGGCTGAGGGACCCCACGGGTACACGAATCTGTGCATCGGACCTCTAGTGAATAAATAATGCTGCAATGAACATAGAGGTGCATATATCTTTGCAAAGTAGTGTATTCATTTTCTTCAGATGAATACTCAGAAGTAAAATCGTTGGCTCATGTAGTAGTTCTATTTTAAGTCTATAATAATAAAAGCATAATATGCTAATGAGACCGGACATCCTTCCAAACGACCATCTGGATGAAGCCGGGGCTGCAAGGGAAGCCCAGGTTTTGGGTGCCTGCCTGCAGCAGGAGGGAGGCCCGGATCCTGGGTGCCAGAGGGAAACCGGTGCCAGCAGCTAGGGGAAGGAAAGCCTACACTTGCACTAATTTTGTGCATGGAGCTTCTAGTTTTTTAATAAATGCCATACTGTTTCCCATATCGGCCACACAAATTTATATTCCCACCAATACTACACAAAAGCTTCTTTTCCTCCACAGACTAGTCACAAAGAATTATGAGGCTTTTCTGTAACATGTTCATTTACTGAGTGGCAGAATATGCATTTGGTGCAGGATGGTGCTTAGGAAAAAACAGAAAAAGAAGAGAACTGAAAAATGGTGAGTATTTTCCTTTTCCAGACCAGATATAATGTCTAATTTCCAAGTGCTGCTGCATGTGGGCTCTGAGAATTCTCATTGATTAGTCACAAAGACCTTTAAATATTCAAGTGCTTTTTCAATTGACGAATGACAGAGAATTAAATAGATTTTTATTTTTGCGTATAGCTAAGAATTTTTTTTTTTTGGTAATTATTGACTAAGTAAATTATCCAAACCCACTAAAATTTATTATTCCTAAATTACACATATATTATTGGAGGTCTTGAGGATCTAGGACAGCAACTTCATAACTCAGCACATATTTACACAGATGGCTGGTGATTATGTTATACAAAGATGATTTCTTAGTAATGCATTATTGGTAATATCTTGATGTGGCTTTGATTTTTACTTGCTGACTTTTTAACTCTTAATTATAAATCATTATCTGTTTAATATATTGAGGATTGTCTGCATAGCCCTACAGCATGTACATATTTGCATATTTGTGGCCTATAATTTTCCAACAGCTAGGCTTTAAGACATTTATGTGTCATAGTTAAACTATGAATCATCCATATCTCTTTTGCTATAGGAAATGGATTTATATTCCTCCAAAATATTGCTTATAGAGTGTAATTCTTCATGGGTGATCTCTTATATGTGGACTTGGGTAAAATGCATATGAAGAATTGCAAAATAAGCTCAAGATGAGTGAGGTTAAATTACACTCTTTCAAATTGGCAGGGCATTAGATAATAAATTAAGGAATAGAAACTCATGAAATACTTAAAAAATAAAGCCATATACATTTTTATTCATTATCTATTGTTGCATAACAATTTTCCTCCAAATTAGTGGCTTAAACAATAATATTTATTACCACTTGGTATCTGTGGCTCAATAATTTGAAGTGGACACAGTGGGGGTGGCTGGTCTGTGCCCTGTGATATCTGGGGTCTCAGCTAGAACACTCGAAGTTTGGGAGGTAGAAATGATCTAGAGCAGTGGTTCCCAACATGGGGCACATGCCCCACAGGGGGGCAATTTGATTTTTAAGGGGGGACAATTTGAAAATGAGTTATTAACAGTGAATTTCTTGCATTTCTTACGGTTCTAGAGGCCTCAAATACAGTATATAAATATACAGTGTGACATATTTATGCATTTCAGATCTCTATTATATGTTTTGAAACTTCATTTGCTATTTTTTATAACACTTCATATTATTATTATTATTTTTAACAATTTCTTAGTGATTTCTTCCTCAGTACTTCAACTGTTCTTTCGTTCTTTTATTTTTCTCTTGCATGGATGCCATGCTCTTTGAAGCTTGTTTAGACCAAGTTAATGGCCTTTTAGGCTTCCTCCATGTGAATAGGAGTTCATTTTTTTGAATAATAAGAATTATATGTCACAGGCAGGGGAGGGTATCAGGATCTTGGGGATGCTTTGGTGGGGCATGGCCAAAACAGGTTGGGAACCACTGATCTAGAGTCTTGACTAGGACTGGAAAATCCACTTCCAAGTGGACTCATCACATCACAAGTTGGTTCCTTTCTACATGAACTTCATATGTGACCTTTCCACAGAGCTACAAAGGTTGGCTCACAACATAGACTTGTTCCTCTTTACAGTGGGGGAAATGAAAGCAGCAATTCCTTTTGTGACCTAGTCTCAGAAATGATGTGTTGGCCATCATGTAATGTCTTAATTCATTAGAAGGAGCCATTGTAATTTATAATAAGAAATATATGTATTTCATCTTTGTCCCAGTCCCTGGCAGAGCCCCTGACATACTTGGCATAAGGTGAGAGGACAAAGGTGTCTTTTGTTATGCTAATTGGGTGACTTTGCACAGCATCTTAAGATGTGGGCTGATTGCCAAATAAGCCAACCATGAATAGAGAGGTGGAGCTTTCAGTCCTTCCCCACTTGCAAAAGATAGCCTAAAGGTTGAATCAATTGCCAGTGGCCAACTTGATCCCTTGCTCCCCAATATTTTCATACTCATAATCTGGCATCTCTTAAGGTCAGTCTTGAGGCTTAGAAACCTAATGCTTTTTTTTTTTTTTTTTTTTTTTGGGTAATCCTCACCCAAGGATATTATTTCATTGATTTTTTAGAGAGAGTGGAAGAGAGGGAGAGAGACAGAAAAAGACACCAATACACACACACACACACCCACAGGCCCTGATCAGGGCCAGGGATCTAGCCTGCAACCTAGTTAAGAGCTCTTTAGCACAATCAAACCCAGGACCCTTCAGTCCACAGGCCAACTATCCACTGAGCCGAACCAAGTAGGGCACTCTTCCTTCTAGTATTTGATTTTCCCAAACTTCCAGCTGACAAATGTCCTAAGGGAACAAGGTAAGGGAAATGCAGATCTCTTCACATTGTGCATTCTTTGAATTGTGCCTGCATTAAATCCTCTCCAAAGATTTCAGACAATTATTGGATATATTTTGTTTAGATTTATGGTTACTTTTGGCAGAAGGATTGATCAAAGCAAAGTATTCTATCATGGTTGTCTTCCTCTTTCACTTTTCTAAACAATTCTTGTTGAAAATTACTATTATTTCTAACATATTTTTGATAGACTTCACAAATGAAATCTGAGCCTTGAGATTTTGCTCTAAAATTTTATTTGTTTGATACATATAGGAATATTTAGCTTTTTCTGGTTCTTTGTGGTTTTTTAGTTGTATTTTTCAAGGAATTGATTAATTTCATGTCATTAAATATTATGGCACAAAATCTTCAAAATAGTCTCTTATCTTTCAATGTCTGCAGGTTTAATTGTTAAATTAATTGTCAACTTCAAAAATTTAAATAGGAAATGCTATATATTTTTCAAAATTCAAAATATGTCAAATTAGTTTTTCTTTCACTTCTGCCCTTTAACAATCCAGTTATTTATGAAATTGATAGGACTCTATACATTCTACTGTATACCATACTTTTGTTATTATTTTTCTGCAAGGATGTCTATATGAGAACACAAAAAGATCTCTCATTTTTTTATTTGGCTATGTAGTATAGGTATCTGATAATTAATTTGCACATCCTCTATCAATGAACATCTTCAGGCTTGTTATTAATCTGTGCTGAATTGAATAACATTTCTTATATGTAGTTCCATACATATTTGAATACATATTTAGGATTAACTTTCTATTAACATAATTGATTAGTCAAATGTTATATGTAGTAGTAATTTTGAGAATTACCTTTATTTCTTTTTTAGAAATGTTTCTAATTTATACTTCTAACCCTATATGAGAACACTTTTTCAAATCTTGTCAACACAATATAAATAATAAAAAATCATTTAAAAATTAAATTTAAAAATCATTCTTGACTTAGTTTTGATTTCTTTTTAATGCTTTGATAAGTATAATTGATTTTTTCCTATGTTTAAAAAGTGCTTGTATTTTCCATTTTTAAGTGTTTATATCCTTTTCTATCTTTTATTGAACTTTCGTTTGATTCTAAAATAATTAGTGGGTATTATTTATATACTAGTGACATTTTCTTTTGGTCTGGGATATAAATTGCAAATATATCCCTCTGATTTTTAGTATGCTTTTGGGTTTGTCTGTGGTGACATTTTGCAATATATAATTTTATTGAATTTATATATAGCAAAAGTCAGTGTTTTTTGCATGTATCAACATATTCATTTTAATTGCTATAAAATATTTATTTGTATAAAATATATCTTTTAAATAATAAAAATTAAGTTTTTAAGAATATTTGAACATTTTTATTTTGAAACTAATATAAATAATGCTACTCAGGATATTTTGAGGGAGGGAATGAGGAAATGTTATTTTTTACTTTGTAGTCTTCCAAGTGGATGTCCCTGTTTAACTCCACCATTTTTAAAAAAACATATTTTATTGATTTCAGAGAGGAAGAGAGAGGGGGAAAGGGAGATAAACATAGATGATGAGAAAGAATCACTGATTGGCTGCCTCCTGCACACGCCCTAATTGGGATGGAGCCTGCTACTTGGGCATGTGCCCTGACCAAGAATCAAACTGTGACCTCCTTGTTCATAGATAGATGCTCAAGCACTGAGTCACACTAGCCAGGCTCCACCATTCTTTATATTTTATTTCTGATCTACTTAGCACTTCACATTACACTGTGGCATTTCCCTGGTACTTTGCCTTACATTGTACACTTCTGAAGACAGTTTTTTTGTTTGTTAAACTCATCTTTATGCTGTGAAGTACTTAGCATAGTTTCTTGTTCACAGAGGCTATAAATATTGGAACAGGCAATTAATGGTGATTGAGAAGATAGATGATCTACTTCTATGAATAAAGAGCTTTGCTTTTAGTTCAGTTTTGGAAAACCCAAAGGAAGAAGATTGATTACAAAACACCATAGTCTTAAGTTTCTTATATTATCAAGGGTGAGATTTGTAGAGAGGGTATAACTTAGGTTAAAATTAATGAAAAAGAGAAATGAAATGCAAATGAATTGAACTGAATATTGTGTGCTATATCTGTTCTTGTTGAAAAACTGAAACGGAAGTAAAAGAGTCAGGATTGGCCTGACTTCTGATCTGGGTTGAACTGAATTCAATTCAATTCACAGAAAAGAAAAAATATTTCACTCATCAAAATAAATGAGGTAAATCTTATTAAATTAAATTGATTAGTTTGGATTATTACCATTGTTATGCTTTGATATGATTGAATTCCACTCAAAAAGTGTAATAGAAGGGCATGAACTAGGTAAAAGTGGGCCCTGGGGTGTTTGGAGTTGAACATTATAAAATGAACCTGGTCTCAGGTGATATGGTGGGTTTTGTATTGAATTGAAACAGATTTCATTTGTAGATAGAATTTAATAGAAAACCATTTTTTTTTAAAGAGAGAATTATGCTGAAAATTATATCTAAACAAAAATTAAGCAATTTAAACATTTTTTTTTAAGGCAGATAACTGCCATTACATTGTTTTTACTTCCTATCTTGTTCAATTCAACATATTTGCTTTTTATTTTTTCCTTTTCTTTTTAAGGTACATTTTCTCATTGACTATTCTGGTATTGTTAACTTCATGAATGCATAATACTTTCAAAATGCCAGCTTGCATATTTATAAAAGAAAACTACATCTTTATTTCTCATGACCTCTCGCTCTCAAATAGAACATTACACTAATTATGTTAAGAAACTACCACCCTACAATAATAAAAATAATTAACTTAATTTTTCAAAAGCACTAAGCACTCCTAGGTAATATTTATGGACTAGGTGTGGCTGTTCTAGTAAAACTTTATTTACAAAAGCAGATGGTGAGTCAGATTTGGCTTGTGTCAGAGTTTTCTGATGCCTGTTAGAGTTGATTAAAAATAACTAAGTAAACAGAGAGGTTGAGTAGCAACTTCAGGAAACTAGTTCAGGTTTTTATTGAGAGAGATTATAAAAGTTGGAATCTTAAGGAAAAATGTTTTTTGTAAGTTTTTTTTTTTTTTTCAGATAGATATTTACCATGACCCACATTAGTGTTTCTTAATATAGTTGTACAGCATTTAAGTGTAGGAGCACAGAAGAATTTTATAGCCTGAAATATCCTTCTTAAAGTGAAGAACTTGTAACTTTTCCCTTATATCCTCTGCAACTATTTTAGAATTATTGTTTTTTTAACCTTAACTTCAATCAGAAGAAAAAAAAATTAAAGATGAATCGAAGACACAGTAGAATAATTAAGAGTAGAAAGTTTAATGGGCCTTGTTTTTCCCCCATTAAAATAAAGACATTACCATACTCATCTCTATTCTTCAATGACAGGATACACTTCTCATAAGCACCCCAAACTACGTGGTTATTTATAATACCAAGTGCCTGATTTTCAAATGTGTGAAATTCTCCATTCTAATTAATAAAACATCTCTTGGCAATGTCTGTTCAATAACCACAACGGCAATTTACTGATGAATTAATTTTACATATGTTTTGTAGATTTTAAAAAATTGAACATATTTATTAATGGGAATAGGCAAGTACTTCAAACAAATAGGTTTAAAATTTGTATTGTTTTAATCTTTATTGTTGAAAGTATTACATATGTGCACCTTCCCCCCCCCCCCAATTAACGTCATCTAGCCCGCCCCCACCACCTACCCCAGTCCTTCACCACCCTATTATCTATGCCCATGGGTTATGCATATATGCATACAAGTTCTTTAGTTGATCTCTTCCCACCTGCCCACTCACCCTCTCTTGCCTGTCCTCTGCATTTCCACAGTCTGTTCCATGCTTCTATGTCTTTGGATCTATTTTGTTCATGAGTTTATTTTGTTCAGATTCTGATACAACAAAACCTTTGAAAACTGCTATGAATTTGAAGGTAAGAGAGTAGAGTTGCAACCTTAACTGATGAATTCCACTTTCAAGATGAGTGGGTGGCCCATGCACACAGTTGACCATTTATTTTCTGTGCCTGCTTCCATCCACTTCAAATGTATACCATTTCTGTTTTGTTTTTTAACAGTATGCCTTTCCTAGGTTTTGTCCTATATATTTCAAAATATAAATAACAAGGTGGGATCATGGCTCCTGTGAAACACAGGGTTTCAATCAAACTGTCCAAATCAATGAACGATTTCTTTGCTTAAAGTACTGCCAACTCCAGATCAAAGCTCAAGTTTGGTGCATTTTGAAAGATAGCATAAGGTGACGGGTTATTCCAGAATTCTGTTGTAACAAATAGTGGTAGAAATATTAAACAAGTCACTAGAAGGGCATCACTTTGCTTTCGTGATTAATGATGACTATTGCAAAATATGTTTTCACTGAATCATTTTGTCATTCAGATATTTTGTAGTGAATCAAATTGGCTCTGTATGATAGTTGTTTTACACATGCAGTTTTAAGGTGAGATTTTATTTAATAAAAGATTCATTGTCTTGCTCTAGCTGGTTTGGTTCAGTGGGTAAAGCCTCAGCTTGCGGACCCAAGGGTCCTGGGTTCAATTCTGGTCAAGGGCATGTACCTTGGTTTCAGGCTTCTACTTGGCCCGGGCCCTGGTCTGGGCTCGTGCAGGAGGCAACCAATCGATGTCTCTCATATCGATGTTTCTCTCTCTTTCTCTCTCTTCCACTCTCCCTAAAAATCAATGGAAAAATGTATTTGGGCAAGGATTAACAAAAACAAAAAAATTGTCTTAAAATGTAGAAAGGTGAATTACAGAATGAGAGTTTGATAAAATGGAGCCAGTTTAGGCTTTTTATCTTTGCACTAACTTCTGTACGATAATTTCTTAGAGGTAGGACAATAGCTCAGATTTTAATTGAATTTCCTGAATTTATACTTAGGAGTATTTATAGTTAGAATATTGAAATGGCTTATTTAAAGTAAAAAATAAATATGAGTCAAAATGAAGATTAATACCTAGATTCCCAATCATCTGCTACTCTCTTTACCTGACATAGCTGAAAACATGGAACTAGCATACAATGATAAGAGGCATCTCATGTCGCAATGGGTGTTGACACTCAGCTTTGCCTCCCACATCTGGACAAAGATAATCTTGACCATAAGAATGGACTAGCCTGAAAATGTAAATGGGGTATCATAGCCAGTTAACTGCATGTTAGGCAATGTCATTCACTGTATCCGATGTTCCTGATAATGAGAGTGAATTCCCTGTGATTGACAAACACTGAGATCTCACCAGAATCAGCTCCACCAGAATTCTGCTTTGTGACTTGTCAACATGTCTCTCTGAGTATCAGTATCAGAATTTATATTACAGTCAAGACAGGAACTATATTGGTAACTGATAACAGAATAATCATTCTTAGAAAGTCATTACCACCATGAAGTCAATCATGTATGAATAATATAACATTTTAAAGATACCTCTCTTAGTCAGGGGAGTATTTTACATGTTTGTTTGAATATTATTCAACCATTCTATGGTAAAGCATGACCTAATATACTGGAGTGAAGCTTGTTTCACATTTGTAACAATTTCTCTACCAGATTTAGTGGTAGTTTACTCTCTTTCTATCAGACCACATGCTTCTTAAGAAATCATGTCTGTTTTCTTTCCTACCAAATTAGCCTTCATTAGTACACTAATGGCAATGTAAAAACCCTCAATAAACCTATTTCAATTAGTAATGCTTACTGTAGAACCACTGCCACCTAAGTCTCACCCACAAAATAACCAAGACACCAAATCTATTCTCTCTCTCTCTCTCTCTCTCTCTCTCTCTCTCTCTCTCTCTCTCTCTCCCTACCTAATCTTTCCATCTATGTGCATACAACTAGCTTTCCTATATATTTTAAACTCTATTAAAAAAATTCTAGAGGAAAGTGACTGTCTAGGAGTGTGGACGGTCTAAAAACAATAGTGAGGCCCCGGCCCAAGTGGTTGGAGCATAGTCCTGTACACACAAAAGGTTAGGGCACATATCTAGGTTATGAGTTCGATTCCAGGGCACATACAGGAGGAAACCAATCTCTCTCTCTCTCTCTCTCTCTCTCTAAGATTAAGGATTAAAAAAAGAAGAAGAGTGAGTATACATGCTATTACTGCAGTTGCAACTCTTACCAAGGGCTTTGTAACATGTTTTCCATTTCAGCATATGGTTGATTCTCAGGGAGTATATATAATTATTGCTATTGATTTCTTCTTTGTTTATGTTTTCTTTAGCCAGATCTCACGCTTCCTTGTCTTTTATTTTATATTTAACATATTACTGATTATGCATATTATGTGAAAGTGTTCTTTAAATATAAATTACTGAATAGATATATGCTGTACCCCAAAATGTATACACACTTAGAATAATTATAAAGGCAGTGTCTATAAAAATACATTTAATTTTAAAAATTGAGTTATCAGCTTTTAAAGTGTGTATACTTTTTGGGGACACCCTGTATATAAGAAATGATGCTGATAGACAAGGTAACAAATAAGTTGATAGAGGAGTAGAAGGAGGCAAATTAGGAAAAAGGGAGATAGGTGAAGGAGAAGGAGGAAGAGAAGAGATAAGAGGATCAAGAATAGAAAGCTGCCGAAACTGGTTTGGCTCAGTGGATAGAGCGTCGGCCTGCGGACTGAAAGGTCCCAGGTTTGATTCCGGTCAAGGGCATGTACCTGGGTTGTGAGCACATCCCCAGTGGGAGATGTGCAGGAGGCAGCTGATTGATGTTTCTAACTCTCTATCTCTCTCTCTTCCTCTCTGTAAAAAATCAATTAAAAAAAATATATTTTTTTTAAAGAAAAAAGAATAGAAAGTTGAGTGTGGATGTCCACATTTTAAAAATTAGTACATTAGTAAAGTAGAATTGACATTCCTTGGATTTACAGTCAATATATTGTCAGTGCTAATAAAAAATAACAAGTGATTTAATCCTGTAAGTAAGTCTAGTTAGTGAAGTTCATATTTTCTTACATGCATGAAGTTAGCTATTGCATAGAGCTGGGTCTATTCCCCCTTTAGTTCTGTATTAAATAAGAAGTTCTCCTTTTATAATAAATTTTACTCATCTGATGTCCAACTTTGTCTTTGGTCACTTACTTTCCCATACTAGAGGGGGGAAAAATCACAAAATGCATTTAAAAATGAATTTAGAAAATTCTAAATCAAAGTGTCATGTCATTGAAAATCATATCACCAGAACTTTGGAAAGTATATGTACAATTCCCTCCCCCGACCTCCCCCATGATAGACAGTTAGGAACATCAAAGTATTTATTAGTTCAGACTTCTTGAAATCAGAGCTTCCATATATTAGAGATCAGTTTCAACTGTTCCATAGTATATTGTTAAGGTGATATTAATACTTAATGGCTCTTAAAGGGCTGTTTAAACCCTTATTAATTTATTTGGAAAGCTCTAAGTTTAATGGTGCCAAAATATGTATTTTTAAATTACTTTCTTGCAAAGTGTTATTTTCCTTATTTTTCTGACTTTTAAATTGATAAATAGCTGCTTTATGCTGCATATTACAAAGTATGAAAGTGAATATTCAATGTTGTGAAGTCATATTATAGCTAATGGAGTCATTTTATCTTTAGATTTTATTGATGATATTAAAAAATAAATATGACCATAAAGTTTACTGTTGTCAGAGAATAGAAGCATATATTTCTAAATCTCTTATTCCTGAACATTAACTCTTAGAGTCCATGCCCTTTAAATTCAATATATTACATTCTCTCTTTTAAAAGAGTCTAGATAGCTCTCTCAACAGTTCATTTAATTTAAGGGATTGACCACTTTTTACTTTCTTTTTATCATGGGCTGACTTGGTTGTCGAGTCTTTTATTTAGTTTGAGTTTCCAGAATTAAGAACTGGTTATTCTGGAGACTAATAATAGCACATCAGACTTACCAATTAGATAGTTGTATTTACCTAACATAAAATGTTAACAAAAATTCATATAAATCCTAGCCACTATACTGCACACCTGAAACTAACATAAAATACTATTGAATGTAAACTGTAATTTAAAAAATTAAAAATATTTAAATAAATAAATGAAGTTAAGTATGAAGGCCGGAAGGGGGAGCTCTCGAGCCCTATGTTGATTGCAAAGCACAAGGAAAAACTAATAGTTCTTCCCAACTCCCTTTCCCCTCTCCGAAAGAGCTGCCTCTTTGTTGTTTTAGCAGACTTACATGTGGCTCACCATGGTTGCATACAGCAAATTTGCAATTCCTTGTTTTTCCCCAATAAACCTATTTGCTGGAATGATTCTGGCTGCTTTTTACTACCAACACTACTTAGAAGGGATTTATGGGTCAGTCTGATCTCCCTAATTATTCAGTTTTACATTTTATTTATTAGCTAATGATTACACAATAAATATTTAGTGAATTATAGTATGGGCTGGATGTGTCACTGACCAGAGCTACAGAGATGCCTTAGGAATGGGTACTCCCAGGAAGTAATACCATATCCCCTCATACACACCTTGCTTTGTGCCCTCATTCCCTAGTACTTTCTTCTGGCTCACTCCATTAAAGTCACACTGCTGGCACTGCCTTTAAATTCAGACTTGCTCCTTCTTCAGGGATTTGCTCAGTCATTCTCTACTTTGCTTATGTTCAAGTTCTCTCTCAAGTCCTATTTCTCATGGATGCCGAAGCTGACTTCCTGTTTAATATTGCAACCCACATCCATCTTGAGCCCAATCTCTAGTACTCTACCATAACTTTCTTATTTATGGATAGTACTTCTCATCTCTTAATATATAATAGAGTTTGCTAATTTATTATAGTTTTTCTTTTTTTTTTTATCCTCACCCGATGATATTTTTCCAGTGATTTTTTGAGAGTTGAAAAGAGAAAGACAGCGAGAAACATCGATGTGAGAGAAACACATCTATTGGTTGCCTCCTGCCTGCAACCTGACCAGGGCCCAGGCAGGAGAGGAGCCTGCAACCAAGGTACGTGCCCTTGACTAGAATCAAACCTGGGACCCTTTGGTCCACAGGCCGATGCTCTATTTACTGAGCCAAACTGGCTAGGGCTATTGTACTTTTCCTTTATGCTTATGTTGCTTAGTCTCTCCCTGCTGGAAGAAACAGCCTCTGGAGGTCAAAGTTTTTGTTCTTTTCACTCATGTTTCTGGAGCACCTAGATTACTTAATAGATGATCCTATATAATAAAACCCTAATATGCAAAGCAGCAGAATGACTGGTCGCTATGATGCACACTGACAACCAGGGGGCAGACACTCAATGCAGGAGCTGCCCCCTGGTGGTCAGTGTGCTCCCACAGGGGAGCGCCACTCAGCCAGAAGCCGGGCTCACTGCTGGCAAGCACAGCGGTGGTGGCGGGAGCCTCTCCTGCCTCTGCTGCAGTGCTAAGAAGCAGTGAGCGAGGTAAGGAGCACGTAGCAGGTGGGCGATAAAGAGTGAGGGCTCCAAGACTGTGGGGACAGGCCTAAGCCATCAGGTGGACATCCCCCAGGGGTCCCAGACTGCGAGAGGCCACAGGCTGGGCTGAGAGGCCCTCACCCCCAGTGCATAAATTTTGTGCATCGGACCTCTACTCAATAAATAATTGTAGAGAAAGAAAAGGACTGTATCAGACTAACTGTTCCCTGTTGACCTACACAAATGATTGAATTAATCTTGATATTAGGATAAACATCCTCCAGTCCAATATAAGAGAGAAATTGTACCAATTGACTAATAAGAGAACATGTTGAATTATTCTTGCTAATAACTCAGGTGTTTTTGTTGTTAAAAAGCAATGCTTGGGGATGTTTTTCAGTACATGTGGATGCTTATAGTATACTTTGTGTACAAATGTATGTAATTTCCCTAAATAAAATATTATGATCTTTTTTACTTATTCAATCATTTATTTCTGAAACAGAAATGCATTGTCCCCAAACTCTATATGTAATAATAGTTCAAAGTGATTTGGGTCAGCTTCATTGCCTAGTGAGTCCAGTGGTCGGCAAACTGCGGCTCGCAAGCCACATGCGATTCTTAGGCCCCTTGAGTGTGGCTCTTCCACAAAATACTGACTTCTGCGCATGGGCCACGAAGTTTCAATCACACTGTACATGCGCACCCACACGTGTATTTTGTGGAAGAGCCACACTCAAGGGGCTAAAGAGCCGCATGTGGCTCACAAGCCACAGTTTGCCGACCACTGCCCTAGTCCTTCAGGCAGGCAGCATAGGTTATTGTATATTCCATTCTTGGTTTTCAAGGGAATGTGCTAGCAAAGAAAGTTTTGGAAGATAACATGTGAAGAAGGAAGTTATTAAAGTTCTAAAAAGATGCTTACAAACATTTCAGTCTAAGGAAGAAAATGAGATTCTTGGCCAGCTGTCCTTTTTATTAGGGATAGTCCTGCAAATCTTAGTTTGCTACTTGTTGGGTAGGTGACAATCAAAGGATTACTCATTCTTCTTTCTGGCACCAGCTTTAGACAAGCCTTATTTAGTTATTTGCTCCATGTTGGTGGGTGGAAAGATCTATCAGAAATTTATTTTAGTCATCCACTTAAAAACTTATTTGGGAATAAATGGACTAATTGTTATGATCATAAAAAGGTATCTGTTTGCATATTGAAGACCTGGGGTCTATTCCTGATGTAACTATGCTCTAGCTATATGATCTTAGGCAAGTCTTTCAACCAAAGTGCTGAATGACAAATCTATAACTTCTACCAAATCTGAGATTAAACTGACAAAATATCATACAAATAAAAGTATTTTTAAAGGCATTTCACTGTTAAATATTTTACTACTATAATATATTAAAATTACTTCAATTTTGTAGAATGATAAAAAAAGAAAGTGATCCAATGTCTGTCTCCAAGAATAAGTTTAGTCAGCCCAGCCAGCGTGGCTCAGTAGTTGAGCATCAACATATGAACCAGGAGCTCATGGTTAGGTTCCCAGTCAGGGCACATGCCTGTGGGCTCCATCCCAAGTGGGGGGTGTTCAGCAGGCAGCCAATCAATGATTCTTTCTCATCACTGATGTCTCTATCTCTCTCTCCCTTCTTCCCCAAAATCAGTAAAAATGTATTTAAATAACACCTTTAGTCAAAGGCAAAAAAAAAAAAAGCAAACATAAGATGATATTATATTTAAAACATTCATACCCTTCTGTGATTGATGAACAAATACAAAATGTTCATAATTCCTAAAGGTCACTGTCATAACTAGCAACATTATTGACTTTGGAAGATGGCTTTAGAGGAATAAAGATTATTCCAGGGATGGCCATAAACATAAAAGTTTCTCAAGGTGGCATTGAATTTTGGTTATTTCACCATTAAGAGAATAATTGTCCTCCCGTGTAATTTGCATATCTCCTACAATTGTCCTGAGCCTATATAAAAGAATTTTAAGTTAGAACTAACTTAATGCTGTGTCATTGCCAATCATAAAGAATAGTGAGACTCTTACCTATCAAAATGTACAAGGTGGTTTTAAAATTATGTATATTTGATACAGCATAACTCTGGAATAGACTCAAGTTCATATAAATTTGAACTATACCTGTTGCCAATAACGAATGTAACATGATTAGTGAAAGAACCAAGCTCTTCTATTAGCCAACACATTCTTCCATTGAGAAGTAGCCATTAGAAGTAAAAATATAGGCATAGCTTCAGAGCTGTGGTGGAACTTGAACATGAGTACTTGTGGTATGTAAATTAAAGACTTAAATAATATTAGGCAATGATATAAGAATATGTTACATACATTTATGCATGTAAAAATTTATTTTTATATGTCTATTTTAGTGATTCAGAGGATTCTCATTTTCCAGTTTCTGGACAATATTTCATGGACCTGTGATCTTGGGATAGGTGAGATATTGCTATAACAGAACATTTCATTTAAAGATATTTAGTTACAATTCCAGGAAGTCATGATGGAGAAAACAGTAACAAATTGCTTGTGAAGAGCACTAAAATATCCCAATACACTTTTCTAAATAGTTTTTCCTCTAAATTGCCAGGAGGGGATTACTTACAAAGGTGGATAAAATCAGTTGGCAGTGAATTTCCATCAGTTTACTGACACTAGCCATTACAAAGTAACCTCAACTATCAGTAAACTAAGCTCATTACATTCCCTCTTCTATCGCCTTTGAATTGTTCCTGAGGCATTGCTTATTTTCTGGACAGCGTTGCCAATAGAGTTTAGCTAAGTGTGAGTCCTGCCCGTCAGCTTCCCGGCTCTGTTTTGCTAACAGTTTGGAGAGTAATTACTCCCCAGAGGTTAAGCATGCCTTGTGCAATATGTGCTGAGCGGTCGGACCAGAAATCCTCATAGATCCAAGCCTGGTCTCCTGCCAACTCCAACAGCAGGAGGATTCTTAGATCCTAAAATATTTTAGGTACCGAAGCCAAGCAAGATTGACTGGACGCTTTCCTGTGATTTTAGATTTTAAAAGTAATGAACGCCTTGTACATCATGCTTTACTGTACAAGAGAGAACTGAAAAGCACCATTAACTTTTTTTAATTTTAATTTTCCTATGTAATGCAAGCCCCTGGAGATAAGGGATTTCAAGGTGCAGCAATCCTATTGCATTAAATTAGGATATTATGCCCAATAGGAGACAATTGATGCAACTTAATATGGCACACCAGATAGGGATTTCTGCCTTTGACTGTCAACATTTGACCTTTGGTAGTATATAAACAAATAAAATAAATTAGCTGAGACATTTGAAAAACAACAAAATGCATATTTTCATTGAAAATGTATAGTTAAAACCTACAAAATCAGATGAAACTGACTTTTTGGTTGATATATGTACTAGTATGTGATGTTTATCTAACAATCTTGAAAAATTCAGTATTTATTTAAAATATGAAAGTGGCGCCCTGGCTGGTTTGGTTCAGTGGATAGAGCGTCAGCCTGCGGACCAAAGGGTTCCAGGTTTGATTATGGTCAAGGGCACATGCCCGGAATCATGGGCTTGATCCCCAGTAGGGGGTGTGCAGGAGGCATCCAATCAATGATTCTCTCTCATCATTGATGTTTCTATCTCTCTCTCCCTCTCCCTTCCTCTCTGAAATCAATAAAAATAAAAAATAAAATAAAATATGAAAATGGCACATACATTTGTATGGAGAATATAAAGACTTTATTAAAACAGTTCAGTTGCCGATGTTATGTTAAAATTGCCTTGCTTGAAGTTAGATACATAAAATACTCCTTTAAGATGTGCCAACCTCAGGCATCAGGAGTTTGGATTTGCTTTCTGCAATGCATTTTAATATTCTGTCTTGTTAGAAGTGTCCTGCAATTGGTCTAGCTATTTGAGTGATGATGTGTATAATCATGTATAATGTAATGGTAAAGCATTAACAAGCCTGCTTAGCTACAGACTAAGTGTCATCCTCTAATCACTCTATCTGTAATACATGTAATGTTTGAACGTCTTACTAGTATCTATATCTCAATGGTCTAAACTAGCATGAGTAAGAGAGAGACTCTGAAAAATCTCAATACTCTCTAAATCAGTGAAAATATCATGCCCTGACTAAATTTTGTAAAATTTTTATTGCATGTAACTGACATTATTAAATATTAAGGTAATTAAATGTATAATACACAACCTCAGAAAACTAGAGTTTGGGAATAATAAGCAGCTTTCCAAACACCTGAATTATATAACATTAGTACTGCATAAGAGTACTAGTGACTCACCAAACTCACTGATCATGGGTCATTGACAAATCTCTATAACTTAAGAATCTCTTATAAATAATAGAGCAACACCATCAATCACTCAGGAATCAATCTTATTTGTTCACCAATTTGTTTGTAAGTTATCTAGGTGATTCTCACTATCGGCATTTTACCAAGTTCACAAATTATTAATTGAATGCTCTACCTCCAATGACTGGTAACAGTGCCATCATGAGATCAATCACAGGACTTTGGGTATTACATAATGAGTTAGTTTAGTATCACAGACTTTTCAATGTACTAAATTATTACTGCATCCATTGCTTCTGTGTGATCATCATCACATGATCACACCACGTAGCCTTAAAATCCTATAACTGCTTTACTGGCATACTTGTGAATCTAAACTACACAGCCTTGTTCAATTCCATTTTGTAATATAACATAGCTTTCATGACTATTATAAAATTAAATAATACAAAAAATAAAATATCACATGTTCTCAGTCATTTGTGGAATATAATGAACAACATAAACTGATGAACAAAAACAGATCCAGAGACAGAGAAGCGTGGATCAGACCATCAAACCTCAGAGGGAAGGTAGGGGAGGGTGGGGGTAAGGAGGAGAGATCAACCAAAGGACTTGTATGCATGCATATAAGCCTAACCAATGGACACAGACACCAGGGGGCGTGAGGGCATGAGTGGGGGCTGGGGTGGGGGGCAACAGGAGGATAAGGACACATATGTAATACCTTAATTAATAAAGGAAAAAAATTAAATAATAAACTGTCACTTGGGATGTATGGTATTGTGTACTACTGAACATCAACCCTTCACCCTCCCACCTCTTTTTCCCCAAATGTAACCTAGGTCTCACCAATTACAAAGTAATGTGTTTTAGTTAGATAGACCTTTGTCTATCCTGATTTTGCTATCTTGAGAGCTGGGGATTTTGAGAATCAAAATGTCTTTACTATTTCATAAAACACCCTCAATATGTTTTATTGTTAATGACCTCAGGTCAAATGTCCACATTTTTTACATCTATAATAGTTTAGGATGGCTTATAACTTGAACTACTTAATTACCTTCTTTTTCCCATTCTTTCCATTTTAGGCCTTGTAAAAAAAAAAATCTGCATCCACCCTCCCCCTTACACCCCCACAAAGAAACTTATGATGTTATAAGAAAGAGTCTTCCCTTTTTAGGCCGGGTCCTCATATTTATACATTCCCAGAGGATTGGTTTCCCCCTTCCTTCTCACCCTTTGTCACGTTTTTTGACTTGAGTTTCCTGCTTCTCCTGGACACAAGTGCAGGTTTCTTGGAAATACAAAGAAAAGGTCTGTCTTCTGATACTGGAGACATCACTCAAGGAGTCTCACTTCTGAGTCCTTGTCTCTAGCTGTAGAAAACAGGCTCTGTAAATATTCTCTGATCCACTGATACCTTAGCAACTAACTTCAGTTACTCTTCTGAGCCATCTATATCTATATCTATATCTATATCTATATCTATATCTATATCTATATCTATATCTATATCTATATCTATATCTATATCTATATCTATATCTAATCTATATCATCTATATCTATATCATCTATATCTATATCTATAGATCTATCTATCTCTATCTCTATATATCTCTATCTATCTCTATCTCTATCTCTATCTCTATCTCTATCTCTATCTCTATCTCTATCATCTCTATCTCTATCATCTCTATCTCTATCTCTATCTCTATCTCTATCTCTATCTCTATCTCTATCTATCGCTAACTCTCTCTACACACACACACACACACACACACACACACACACACACATATATATATAAAACCCTAACATGCAAATAGACTGAACGATGGAACAACCGGGACAACTGAACAACTGAACAACTGGTCGCTATGATGATGTGCGGAACATGGCAGGCAGCAGGCGGCAGAGGGTGAAACATGGTGGGCATAGGCAGCGGCGGGATGGTAGAGCAGGTGAGCAGGGGTGCCAGACTAAGGCAGGGCACCAGTCGCTGTCATCAGGGTAAGCCTCTGGTGGTTACTGAAAATTCTTTGCTCCTATGTGCCACGATCCCTCCTGGCATTCACACTTGCCAGCACCGGAGCTGCCACTCGCACCTGCTGCTGGTGCCGGCCCCAATCACTCTGCACCGTCAGCGGGTGTGAGCGGGGCCAGCGCCCTCAGCGTGTGGGAGCAGTGGCGGCAGGAGCAGGGCTGCTGGCAGACAGGGGATCAGGGGCATGGCAGGAGGGGCCAGGTGGGGGCGCAGAGAATGGGCCGAGACCCGCCCCTGTGCCCACTGCAGCCTTGCAGGCCTACAGTTCCTTTCAAGGTGTGTGAATTTGTGCACTGGGCCCCTAGTAGTACATAGAAACTTCCCTCTGATGTGCAGTAATTTAACTTGCACAAAACTGTGGTTCTTGACACTCCCAAATCCCAGAGTAAGCCTCTAACCTCTCAGACACTCTAAAGCACCGTTCATCCACAGAATACACAATGACTTCACATTTCATAACAAGCTATTTCTTTTTGTTCCTTGGCACCTGGCACACTTCCAGGATCTCAGTAGACTATTCTAGCCATATTAACAGTGTCATCCCCTGAGGTTGGAGGACCATCCCTGAAATTCTCTCAGTTCTTGTTTCTGAACTGTTACTATATTTGATGGGTAATACTTTTACAGAATTTGCCATAAAATATTGGTGCTTATTTAAGTGGTGATACCATCAATTTGTCAGGTAGAAGACCCTGTTATATCTGTTATATAAAATGTATATATTTAGGTAGTTTCCTTTTCAGTTATGTTCCTGAAAGTTACCAGAAATTCATATTTTCAGCAAGTTTTACTAGAACTCCTGGCGACTTAACAGTCTTACCAAATATGTTAGCTCTTGAAGTTCCCTTTGGTGATGCCGAACTCAGGTTGCTCATGTTTATAAAGTAATAAGTTTATAAAGTATTAGTACTAAATAAAAGAATCCTCTGATGTGGGTATAATGAGATGCTCAGTTTGTATAATACATTGAGGCTGCATGGTCAGAATCTGTTGATAAAATCTAATGGAAGTGAAGTCCCTGTATTGATGACCGGGTCTATGGCAACTCTGTTACCTGACCTTGCATGATTATGCTCTTCTCTGGAGCCAGAGATGAGACCAAGTTGTTTTTGTTTGTTTTTTACTTTACCACAGATGATGATAATCTTATATCATGGTATCACCATTCATTTCTTTGATCATAAAGGAATAATAAAAAGTAGTGCGATAGAGACACATAGGGCTTTATAATTTGCACCTCTCCATGGAATAAAGTGAATGAGGGTCATCATACACTTGCTAATGTCATTGATCATTTAATGTGTGCTGAGCTGATCTTTTACATGTTTTAACTAAATTAAACCTCACAACAAATCTGTGAGGTGGTATTATTAGTTTTTTCCCCATCCTATATAATAAAAGCATAATATGCAAATTGACCAAATGGCCAAACAGCAGAACAACCATCTAGATGACCATCCAGATGACCATCCGGGACCATGCTATGACACCTACTGGCACCAGGCCAGCTAAGGTGGGTGTGATGTGATTGGTAGGGGCCCAGTCATTGCCCCATGATTGCCCTGCAGAGGGACGCCCAGGCCACCTGCTGGCAGGGTGATTAATCTGGGGGCCCCACGATCGCCCCAAAGAGGGAGGTGCAGGCCACCAACCAGTGAGCTGTGGCGGGCGGGCAGGCAGGTTCTTCCTCTGCAAGGGAAGCCTGAGTCCTGGGTGCCGGAGGGAAGCTGGTCCCAGCATCTAGGGGAAGGAAGGCCTATTCTTGCAAGAATTTCATGCATTGGGCCTCTAGTATTATGTAGATAAGAAACTAAAATAAACAAAGGTTAAGTGACTTGTCTAAGTTCATACTGCAAGTAAAGAATAGTCAAAATGCTAACTTGTGTAGTCTTATTCCAAAGAGTTTGAGTAATGCTCACAAGACTATATAGCTAAATGTCTGTGCATGTATGTGTAAGAGAGGAGGAGGGGAGAGAGAGAAAGAAAGAGAGAGAGAGACTCTGTTGGCATTAAAACATTAATCAGAAAGTTTCAGTGTATGTTCTACTCTTACAATGTTTATTTATCACCTTTTCTTATTCTCCTAAAGTGAAAAGAATTCACCGTATTCCTTCTTGCATGTTACTTCCTATTTGACACTTACAATTACAATGCAATTCATAAGAATATTGAATTCCTACATGGAAAATTTATCATAATATGTGGGTTTGAAAGTGTAAGCCATATAGTTTTAATGCAGTGTTGATCGCATAGGTTGATACAAAAGAGGAAGATCCAAGGAAACGTAACAAATTAAAATAAATCATTAAATGGGAACAAAGAGTAAAATATAATCTTTTGTTTTTTTTTTCTTAGCAGAGTGCTTTATACCATAAATTCAATTAGTTTGAACTGAAAAGAGATTAATCAATTTCTATGAGCTTCAGGTGTTGCAACAGTGAGTGAATTGGGGGGAAAAATGTTCCCAAGAAAACACACCTCCTCAATGATGTTCAAAACGAATTGCTTGCTGTGTTTGGACTGTCCAGTGCTCTTTTTCAACTACTTTCCTATTCTCAGACATTTCCACAACCACACTCACAGCCACATTTGTCAGATGACATTACTTAATTAAATACTTCTTAATAAAACAACATGGTCTACAGGGGAATCTGTCCTAAAGAGAGCCAAGAAGTAAAAACAAATTAGACTTTACACATGTAGAGAGAAAGTACATTTAGTGTACTTTGGAGGAGAGAGTAAGGTTACTGGGTAAAGTGCATTGACTATAATAATGCGCAGTCTCCGTTTCCAAGTAACATGATGGAAGAACATGTAAATTTAAAGACATAGAAATGAAAGAAATATTTTAATTGTCTGAATAAATTACAAGTAAAACAACTATATCTGGTGTAGTGGGGAGGAAGAAATTTGGAATTTGAGATACATTAAGAGACTTTGAAGCAAATATTCACTGCAGTCTTGACTAATTCCCTCTTTTGTGCAGAGATATTATCCTAATGGCCCACTGGTTATCTGAATGAGTTTTGTGGCCACATCTAAGAATTGACTTGAGATTTCTTCTCTCTTAATTCATCAAGGCAAGTCGGTGCCCCAAATATAAATGATATACTATGAACATGAGGTTAACAGCAAAGCTAAACTAATATTTCAATTAAAATATATGTATTACAGAAGGTGCTTAATATTTGCTGTTTGAATTAATTAATACTTTCTCACAGAACATATCTATCTTTCCTTACATTGTGTAGCTCAACATTTTTAATATAGAAAATGTTTTTATTTCCTGGAAATTATGCTTATAAAATTTGAATACTGAGTACATCAAAGCTGTGCAACACATAATTTGTGATTTTTAATGCATTCACAGTTCATCAAATTTTTCATCTTTTCATTTTCATGAATGGAAGAAATGTATTATTTTAGCTATTTAGTTTCAAATTTCATTTGCCCTTCTAGATGAAGCGCAGATTGAAATTCATAAAGATAAAGATTGTGTTTACTTTTTGAGGTGATTAGTTAGTAGTTATACAGAACATTGCCTTCAAAAGATCCAAATAAATATTCAAGATAACAACCGACAAGAAAAAAACAGTTCAGTGAAGACCCAGTTAAGGATGGAGTTTAAGAAATATCCCCAGCATAATGTTTTTCCTCTCAGTTTCATACCACACAATCACATAATTCCAAGGCTTAATCCTTTTCCCATTGGGGTGAACATTATGTCAAGAATAAAATTAACTCAAATCCTACCTGAAGATCAGGTGAAAATATGGTGTTAAGCAGACCCAATGGAGGTGCTGTCCGGCTTCATAGGGTTTCAAGCTGATAAACAGAGAAAGGATGTAAAATAGCTGATTGTATAAAAACCTCACAAAAAAGGGTGGGGCAACTGTGATAATTAAACTGAAGTTAAGAAGACCAGGAATACGTTGATGTGAGAGGCTGTGTAGGTGGGAAAGGCAAATTGTAGAACACAGACTAAAATGAGATCACCTTTCATTTGTTATATTTGTTTTGGTGTCTTTTTAAAAAATTCTCATGGAAATTATTTTAACCTTTTTGTATTGTTATCCCTTGTAATGTCATCGCTTGTAACTGTTACAACCCTGTTTGTTATCATCATCATTTGTAAATTCAAGCAATAATTGACAATCTCATTAGAGAATTAAGTCAGATAGTGCATGAAAAAAGCCCAACCCATTTTCCAATTTAAATCATTTATAAATGGTAACAACCATTATTACTATATAATAAACTTATTTCAGAATGTGTCTGATTATTAACAAACTATCATCCACATGCAGCATTCTCTTATAAAATATATCTTTTTTCTGACAAAAATTGGCAGGATGTATTAAATCAAATTGTCTTTACAAGATTGTAAAATATGTAAATTGTTCTCCTTCCACATCAGAAATCTCCCTTCTTGCTCACTTTCATTTCATGAAATGTCAAACCGTATGCAATTTCATCCCATCATTTTGTTCTATTTGACCAATTCCAATGTTGATTACACAGAGTTTTTCTTAATGATTGTCTCATTTTTCTTCATTTTTTTTTTGCTGATATAGATGTGATTTTGGTGCATTCCCATCATTACCCATTGCTTTACTGAATCTACTCATGTTGGTCGAGTCTGCCTTCCTCAGTGAGTCCACAGCACTCTGACTCTATCTGATATCACCATTATTTTCTACTCAAGGCTTATTTGCCTGAATCATCTTTACTCCTTTTGAATTTGAGTCTCCACGCCCCCCCCCCCACACATTCTACCTCCTTTAGCCTTGTTCTTATGTTTTGCAAAAGTTAGTGTTGACACTATCTAATTCAGTCCAGTGTTAATGTTGCAATGAGCTGTGTGGAACATGTAGTGAAGTGTTTGAACACTCTTGCAATTAATTTCTAACAAGCATGATTTTGGTACACATGTTTTTTAAGCACAGACTATACTTAACTAAAGGAAACTCCTACTAACTCTTCAGTGGATGTTGCAATGTGTTCCCACAGTGAATGGTATTTTATTACTTTACAGGAGAGGGCAGCATTCCACACACTGGGTTCTCCTCTGTATTCCATCAAAGAGTGAATTAGATCTATCCAAATTTTAATGCTTGTATTATTCTGATATAACTAATAATGAATACATTTCAAAACACCATATTCAATGTCTGTAACTGCTACTAGCAAACTCTGTGTAGAACTTTTTAATTTTAGAGTTTCAATGAGCTGTACATGGCATAAAACCGATAGTGAAATCTTTGAGTATTCTTAGAATTAATTAGTAGCAAGTGGGATTTTGGCAAATTTTTTTAAAATATATTTTATTGATTTTTTTTACAGAGAGGAAGGGAGAAGGATAGAGAGTTAGAAACATGGATGAGAGAGAAACATCGATCAGCTGCCTCCTGCACACCTCCTACTGGAGATGTGCCCACAACCAAGGTTTATGTCCTTGGCCGGAATCGAACCTGGGACCTTTCAGTCTGCAGGCCGATGCTCTATCCACCGAGCCAGTCCGGTTAGGGCTGGCAAATTATTTTATAGAAGACTACAGTTAGCTAATGAAACTCCTACTACTAGTGAATGTTCCTATATTCTATGACAATAAAGAGCATTTACAGTAAAAAAAAAAAAAAAAGTTAGTGTTGAAAGGTTTGTTGAGACTAACTTGACCATAACATTTACTATGCAGCAAATGGGATCAGGGGAAATTTTCAAGATTTCTCTGTTTTTCAGTCATCTTCTAGACCCCTGGGAGATGCTCAAGCAATCTTTTCACATAGGCAAATATTTTTGTAAGTTATGAAAAACTAAAATATTTTCAGATCTAAGAAGACTGTTGTGTCATTCCAATGTCCCCATCATCAGTACTCCTTGAAAAACCATGGTGTTCATGTAGAACACAATATCATGGTTTTGATCTAGTGAGAAAAGAGTAGAGAAAAATGATGAGTTCTCTTCTGGTTGTACTGTTTCTAGTTTTGTGGTCAAATATATTATTGAATCATCTTAAAGTAACCGCTGGGAAAATAATTCCTGAATATTTTACCATGCCCTTCCAAGATCTTTTGTGAAATTTGTAGTTGGTTGAAGGGCTCCTAGCAAAGGACCTTTCCTCCATTCCTGTTAATTATCACTTATTGGAGCAGTCCACTTGGCAAGAAACTCAGTGTGACCTATGGCGAAGGAAGGAAGGAAGGAAGGAAGGAAGGAAGGAAGGAAGGAAGGAAGGAAGGAAGGAAGGAAGGAAGGAAGGAAGAAAGAAAGAAAGAAAGAAAGAAAGAAAGAAGAAAGAAAGGAAGGAAGGAAGGAAGGAAGGAAGGAAGGAAGGAAGGAAGGAAGGAAGGAAGGAAGGAAGAAAAGTAGGTTTCATTGTCATTGGCTTCATGAACTTACCAGAAATTTTGTACTATTTATCTAAATAAATTTAGGATTTATTTATCTCTATATTTTGGATTTTAATTTTCTCATTAATTTTAACAAGTCCCCCTTCTTTTCTTCTAGTGAGACAGAAAGCTTTCTCTCAGTTAATTTCTCCATCAGTTAGTGCTTGATAATGTATGTTCTACCCTTTTATGAATGGTTCAAAGAAAAGAGAATGATTTCAACCATAAAACCAGACATATTAGAATTGTGATTCATATGCTATAAATCAGTTAATTCATGTATCATTAACTTACCAACTGAACTGCATCATGAAATATATTTTTCTGCAATGAAGTTAAAAATTTTACTTATGCATTAATCAGATGTTAAATTAAATGTAAAAGAAAACGAATCTCTGATAGTATTTGAGGAATAAGCCAAGTGATGTTAAAATGAGATTATTTCAATACATAATTCTATGAATATTTCTAAAAGTGGTTTATGATTCTCATGCATTGAGGTGCATATACGATTCAAGGGCAAGTTCTAAAATTCAGATTCCAGGACTCAATCTAGAGATATTATTCCAGGTCTGAAGAATGCATAAGATACATAGATTCTTCATAAAACAACACCAGTAGATATTCAAATTTGTTCTCACTTTGCGAACAACTTATATGTCCACACATTTTTTCAGGAAAAAATGCATAGTTTTTATGAGAGAGGAAGCTTTTCATTATTTTCTTATGTACCCAATGAAATGGAAGCCAGAGCAGCAGTACACCTGTTTTCATAGTCACTTAGTAAATTATTCACGTGAATAAACCTGACCGCAAGGCTCAGTCTGACATGCTTTAGGATCCTGACCCTTTTATTCTTCCATATGCTTTGTGGAGTTGAATATAAACAATAGTTGTCTTTCTTTTAACTTTTACATAACCCGTGACCCTTTGGATTTGGAGGAACACTTGCTCCTTGTCAGGCCACAGAATCTAACAAACTGCCAAAGAATACTAATGACAAAGATATGGCGTCTTTTCCCACGTTCCTCACTTGTGGGTCATTAGAGAAAGTCAGACCATCTTATTTCATTCCCCACCACCTCACTGCTCTCCTATTCACGGATGCTGTCACAACAGTTTTTGCACTAACTCTGTCACTTTCCAACAGTATTTTCAAAACATCCTCATTCCACCCTTTTCTGAATACTCTGCTCCTCTGAAGCTCACGCCCTCACCCATTCTTCACAAGGGCATCATAGAGACTATTAATTTTCACTCACTAACATGTTGCTATTAGATTCCCACCATTCCTATTCACTCCTCAGTTCTTCCCTCAACTGGGCTGGGTTCCCAGGCTACATGACTAGCTTACCTAGAACCACATCTTGTCACAGCTTTGACCTTCATCCCACTGCATTTCATACACCCATTTCCACTCAGAGGTTCTGGCACTTGTCATCACCTGATATGCTATCCTCTTGGAATTCCAATGCCTTTCTATCTAGACAGAAATACTTATCATCAATCCTCTTGATGTTACTTGTTATAAAGACCAAACTACATAAAATAATTATAAAATTTGAGAAATATAAATAAAACAGATAGAAGCGAGTTAGGCTGCAAGAAGATGAATGTATAATGTATCAGAAAATAAGAATTCTCAATAATCCCAAATAATAAATACTTCTCATTCAATGCTTTTGGCATCAAATAATATCCTTGCATTATTTTAATCTTTATGAAAGTATTAAATGTTAATTTTATGGTAAAACTTGGAATATGTTACATGCATTGAAAAGAATATATATTCTGTACTTGTTCACTACAAATGTCTAGTAATTCCAAACATACTTTCATGGATCTTCTCAAAGATAGAATCTCACATTTTGTTAAAATTCTAAGTAAAAGCTCCCCTCCTCTGAGAATTGTCCCTTCAAGTTTGGTTTAAAACCTATATGGCTAGATTGAAAATCAAAAGCTTTTGTTTTCCCAAGCCAGTAGTAAAAAGTCTAGAAGATCATAATTCTTCATAATCAAGGACAGAAATATAAAAGAATAATCTTCAAGTCATATAGTTATAGCACTTCATATTATTAAGCAGTTATTCTCTTCTAAGAGCTATCCTGATTCTTTTATATGCCTAAACTTGATTTTATCAAACCTCCGATTACCTATTCAATATTTTCAAATAAATGTCTCCATGATGTTTCAAACTTTATACACTTGAACCAAAGAGTTTGAATTGTATCACCAAACCTCCACCAAACCTTCCTCATGCCCCAATTACTACAACATTAAATGATACCACAATTCACCAAGCATTTATGTCATCACTCTAAAAGTCAACAGCCCTCTCTCAGTATATATTAGAATAAGTAGAAATTTAAAATTTTAATAAGGATACAAATGATTTGAACTTTGGTATCACCAACTGAACTAACTGAAACATTAAACATTCAATTATTTAATGCAACAACAAACATATATCTCATAGACATTTCGCTGAGCAAATGCAGCTTTAGACAAAGATTATTTATTGGATGATTACTATTTTCAGAAATTCTAAAACAGACATGATTAAACTACTGTGATGAAAGTTAGAACAATGCTTTCTATTTAAATAGCTTCTTCTTTCCCTGTAATATCTCTTATGTAAAACTGGAATTATATTTATTGGATTTACTTAAAGGAAAATAACTGCTAATAATCAATTTTAAAAATTGTACTTTATTATTTTCTAGTCACTTGAAATTAAGATTTATGCATGTCCTGTAGAAATGGCATTGCTAAAGACCAAAATAAGCAATTAGATACCCATATATCATATCTTTGCAAGATAGGAAACAAAAGCTTTTTTTTCTGAATAATATAATAAGTTATGAGAAGATTTTAATTATGTGGAATTCTATTTAAGAAAATGGGCAAGAAATTATTTCATATAGTTTAAGTATCCAGTTTTCATTATGTTCTAAATTTTCAAGAAGAAATAGCATTTCTAAATAAGGACAATTTCTTCCTGTCTTTATAAGAGTTAAATAATATATTTTAATGTAAGTAAAATTCCTCTTAAAGAAATGGTTATATAAGATTGGTGTGTAATTAAATGGAAATATTAAAACTGAGAAAAACCTTGCCAGGTTTTTGAACAGTTTTAGACCCCATGTCTTGTTGACAGAGTAATTTGGCATCTTGCATGAGCTGAGAACAGCATTTGGAATGTATGTGTATAAACTGTGAAGGTTTAGATTGACAACATGCATGATGACATGTCAAGAAATATTTGCAAATATTTCTGGTGTCAGCACATTTCAGATTCAAATAAGGATTTGTCTGGAATAAGACCATTTCTATGTAAACTAGTAAATAAGATAGAAGGAGAAGAAATAAATGTCATGAGCTTTTTCACCCACTGCTGTATTTCAGAATAACCAGCAAATGCCCTGTACTAAATGATCACTATCATACAATTAAAAATAAAGCAACAACCCTCACAGAACATTCCGGCTGTCTGACTAGGCTAAAATAGGCAAGAAGAGATTTCAACCTCATGGCTCCTAAAAGTATTTGTTTTTTGGAACATGAGTTATATTCAAGATCATTAGTGTCATTAAGATAGAGTATCGAGAGACATAAATTACTTTATTATAAGTGAGGAGGAGAAAAATATCACCACGGATGAACTTCCTGAAATTCTCTTTGTAAAAAAGGGTATGAGCCCAGGAGATGTGGCTCAGTGGTTGAGTGTCAATTCATGAACCAGGAGGTCACAGATTTCTGGTTGAGGCACATGCCTCAGTTTTGGGCTTGATCCCCATTAGGAGGGTGCTGGAGGCAATGATCAATGATTCTCATCATTGATGTTTCTCTCTCTCCCTCTCTCTTCCTCTCTAAAATCAATAAAAATATATTTAAAAAATAAAAACAAATGGTCCAATTGCTTGGTTGCTTCTATACAGAAGTTCGGTTACATTCTGAGCCAATGGGGGCCATCCCACAGATCAGATAAAGGGCATGCTTACACTTTCTGGAAGTGTAACATACACTTTCTGGATTGGAACATACACTTTCTGATGAGAGAGAACTAGGGTCACCCCACACTCAGCTACTGAATTCATCTGAGTCTTACTTTCCTTAATAAAAATATACCTACTGTGCAGATTTGTTGTAAAATAACAGATAAAAAGGATTACAAATATTTACTGCTATGTGGAAAGTGTTCAATCAGTGGTTGCTGCCTCAGAGGCTTGTTGTCAAAGAGCAAAGGAAGATTAAGGTTTCAAAAAAGTGTTTGAGGCATGGAACCCTTTTCAAGTGGTTAATTCTGTGAAACTGGGTAAGTCATACAACTTTTTGCTCATGTATTTGAAGGGAATAATGCATGGAATTATTTTTATACTTTATGGGAACCTGAGGTTGTTTATAATATACTACATAATGTGTACAGTATGTAGAAACTCACCATATTTTTCTAGGGACAATATTTCTAGAACAATGAGGTATTTTTTATGACAAATGTTTTCATGACTAGGTGTTTGTTTGTTTTTCTGTTGTATTAGAACCTTCATTTCTCTTATGAATGAAGCATGTTATGTTTTACCTGTGATAATTTTTCTCCTAAAGGTATAACACTTTAAAAAAAAAGTATGCCCAGCCAGTGTAGCTCAGTGGTTGAGCATTGACCTATGAATCAGTAGGTCATGGTTCGATTCCCAATCTGGGCAGTTGCCCAGGTAACAGGCTCAATCCCCAGTGTGAGGAGTGCAGGAGGCAGCTGATCAATGATTCTCTCTCATCATATCTCTCTTTCCCTTTCCCTTCCTCCTCTAAAATCAATAAAAATGTTTGTTTTTAAAACAATAAATAAATGAATAAATGAGTGAATGAATGAATGAATGAATGAATGAATAAATAAATAAATAAATAAATAAATAAATAAATAAATAATTATCTGCAAAAATAAGACTGCTGTTGTAACAGGGAATGAATACCCTATACTTATATAAAGCTACCCATACTAATCTTAGTAAATGTTAAACCTAGCTTGCTATTCTAACCTGATATTGCCTTCTCCAAACTAGAGCTTACATGCTAAAAGTTTCTTTTCTAAGTATACTTTACTAGAATCGGCGGTTTCAGTGCCTGTGTATACCTAGAGCAGCCTGGCCTTTAAAGCCCTAGCTAACTCCAGCTTCCAAGATACAGAATCCACTGACAAAAAGCCAGATGGCCAACTCAGGGGCGCTGACCATGAAAATCCATATGGCAACCAGCAAGGACACTGCCTGCATAGCCCCTCCCCCTTGTCTCTGTTCTGCTTTCCCTCTCCCTCCTTATAAAAACCTCTGCCTGCTCGGAGATGTTAAGATGGGCTTTGGTACAAGTGTCCCCCATCTCCTCAGGTGCTTCTCACCAGCACCTGTCCACGAGTTTGGGGGCAGCAGTAGACCTGGGTGCAGTACAGTATCCCTCCATTTCTGTGACAGGAGTCTAACTTCCATAGACACCGAATAGCAAATACAAATGGCCTAATCTCATTGAGCAATCTCCTTTTTTAAAAAAATATATTTTATTGATTTTTTTAGAGAGGAAAGGAAATGGATAGAGAGTTAGAAACATCAATGAGAGAGAAACATCGATCAGCTGCCTCCTGCACACTCCCTACTTGGGATGTGCCCGCAACCAAGGTATATGCCTTTGACCAGAATCGAACCTGGGACCCTTGAGTCTGCAGGCTGATGCTCTATCCACTGAGCCAAATCGGTTAGGGCAAGCAATCTCCTTTTAATGTCCTCACTTTTCCACTAGCTCGCCCCACTGCTTAAAAATTCGCCTGCATTTTGTCTCAGTATAGTTGAGTTCAAAATCTTTCCCCTAGTGCAATAGTATTGAACCCACTGGAATAGTCTTGAGTAAAAATAAAGTTTCTCTTTATACCATTAGGGCAATTTAAAAAAAAAAAAGTATTCTTTATACAATAGCCCTATGCACTAACTGCCACTTCCTCTCCCTATTGTCCTACTTTATTCTTCTCGACAGCATTTCACCATCTGACATATGATATATGTATTGTTAGTATAATTTCTGCTCCCTACTATCACATACAACAGCCTTTATATTTTTTGTGTATTATATTTATAGTCCCTTGGAGAATACCTGGAACTCAGTAAGTAAAAAAATGAATGAAAGTGTCATTCAGTGGCCTATTTTAATCCCCCTTAGTCTGAAATTTAAGGAAAGGACCTTTGGACTTGTAACTACATAAGATATTCTACAGAAAGGATTTTTATGCTTTCATTTTATTTTCCTTTATTACTGATCAAACCTAATATGTTCTATAGAGTGAGGTAACAAAAGGAGTGATTCCTGCTTTGAGGCTTTTGAAATAATATATAAAACACACTAGAGAAACTGTAGATAGAGAATATATCTTTTTAAAAAGAGCTTAAACCATGGTAGAAAATAATAAAGCAATTATTGTAACCATAAAATCCTTTTCCATGCTAAATTGCCATTTCTCCACAAAACCAAAGATAAAATCTATGAAGAAATTAAGCATTTTAGTCCAATTTGTTTGTTTTAATGTTACAGATATGTTGATTTCAATCCTTGATTGAGTTTCCCTCTTTATTTCGGCCACCAGAAAACAAGAACAACCAATTAGCCAATCCCTCACAGTTGTATAGGGGACCTATTTCTCTGAGGCAATTTTATTCCAGTTTTTTGTTATTGTTCTTTCAATCTCATTTTTCTCTGCAAAATGAGTCAGGTAGTATGTAAATAAGCAGAAAATAAAATAAAAACCACTATTTTGTCTACATAAACTTACTTGCTCTTAAAATTATTAAATAATATTGTATTAGCTATTCCTTAGTAATATTACCTAGTAGTGTTTTGTGATTTTACTCTAATGAGTAGGAAGCTTCATGTATGCTTTCTAGGTTAGAATTCTGCTCTGCTTTCAAACTAAGTAATGCAGCGGTGCACTGGTACTATATCAAACCAAAGATGGAAATAATCTATCTGCCCAGAATAAAAATATTAATGTATTATCTGGAAAAGAAAATTAAATAGTGTGGCAATAAGTTAGATTAAAATTAACATAATTCCTATTTTTTTTAAAAAAATATATTTTATTGATATTTTACAGAGAGGAAGGGAGAGGGATAGAGGGTTAGAAACATCGATGAGAGAGAAACATCGATGAGAGAGAAACATCGATCAGCTGCCTCCTGCACACTCCCCACTGGGGATGTGCCCACAACCAAGTTACATGCCCTTGACCAGAATTGAACCTGGGACCCTTGAGTCCGCAGGCCGGTGCTCTATCCATTGAGCCAAACCGGTTAGGGCGAACATAATATTTTATTGAATAGAATTCAAAAGACACAAAAAGCATTAGTCTAAAACATTATAAAGAGCCCTAGCCCATTTGACTCAGTGGATAGAGCATAGGCCTGTGGACGGAAGGGTCCTGGGCTCGATTCTAGTCAAGGGCACATGCTTGGGTTGTGGGCTTGATCTTCAGTGTGGGGTGTGCAGCGGGCGGTCAATCAATGGTTCTCTCTCATCATTGATGTTTCTATCTCTCTCTCCCTCTCCCTTCCTCTCTGATAGCAATAAAAATATTTTTTTCTAAAAAAGAAGGATATTCAGGTGCCCCCTAAGAACTCTGACAACGGGTCCCCTGAGCTCTATAGGGGGTGGGGGAAGCATGATTGAATTAGTTTATGACAAGTAGAATATTTGTTCATGGACTAATACAATGAAATAAAAGAATAGAAAGAGAACAAGGAGGATGGGAGGAAGGATACAAGAATGAAGGAAAGAAGGGAGGGAGGAAGAGAAGAAGGGATGCGAAGTTTGTAGGCAGAGAAGAAAAATTATACTAAGTAAATTCAGAAAAGCACCTGGCAATGTAAATGAAGACAAGCAGGTGCACTCTTTCCTGCCTAAATGAGGCTGTCAGGGATAAAGGTTTTTTTCCTCCTTCATTTTATTGTCAGGGTCATGTCCATTACAATAAGCAGTTGGACAAATTGACAAATTTATCATTTTTGACATTCAATTTTCTGGATCCCTTTTGCAAAGCCATGCTTAAGTTGTGAAGAGATTTTAGTATGAGAATAAATTGATTATGATGTTTTATAGATATTTATGTTGGCTTACTAGTATGTTTTTCCGCGTTAAAATCTGGTGTTGTGGTCCTAAATTTTCTAGGAAATATTTGGATATACTGTAGATGACAGTAATAACCATGATTAAAATAACTGGAGATCATATAAAATTGTACACTTAGAATACTGAGGTAAGCCCTAGCCGGCTTGGCTCAGTGGATAAAGCGTCAGCCTGCGGACTGAAGGGTTATCAGTTTTGATTCTGGCCAAGGGCACATGCCTGGGTTGTGGGATCGATCCTCAGTAGGGGGCGTGCAAGAGGCAGCCGATCAATGATTCTCTCTCATCAATGATTCTCTCTCATCATTGATGTTTCTATCTCTCTCTCCTTTTCCCATCGCCTCTGAAATCAATAAAGAAATATGTTGTTGTTGTTTTTTTTTTTAAAAAAAAGAATACTGAGTTAAAGTGGAAACCACTATTCATCTTTGTGAGTGTACTGGATATTTTTTTAAAAAAATATTTTTATTAAGAGAGGAAGGGAAAAGGAGAGAGAGAAAGAGATCAATGATGAGAGATAACATTGATCAGCTGCCTCCTCTACATCCCCTACTGGGGATAGAGACCTAAACCAGCCATATGCCCTGACTGGGAATCAAACCATGATATCACCAAGTGAGTAAGTTTTAATGCACAACTACTTCTCAAGCCTTTATTTGTTTCATGTTTGCTAATGTCCAGGTGATCACAGAGGATCCAGAGGATCACAGGACCTGGGTTTGCAAGGAAAACCCAGATTTCAAGGATAGAGACATAAACTCAAATTCTCTTTGGAGGGAGTAAAAAATTTTGGACACGTTTACAATTTACTCAAATTCCACCAAAGTGCTCATAACAGAGTAAGCAGGTATAACAAATGCCACTATCTCATTCAGACACATTTGTGGATCATTCAACAGAAACCTATGGGCTAAGTCCTAAACTCTGCATTACATGGGATATGCATTTGTCTTGGTCCCTTCCTATATGCCCGATGCCTTCTCCTAATTTCTCCTTCTACTTCATAATCTTTAAATCAAGAAAAAAAATTAAAGAAACTCATTCAAATTTCCCCAACTTACTCTGCTTTATTTAGTGAAATAAAGAAATCCCCCTTAAATTCATATTTTGCTCCTCCAATCTTCTCACCAGTTCCAGGAATTTCCCATCTTCAAGGAAATTTGAGGCATGACTGCAAGGTAGTAGTCTACTAAGCAGCAATAATTTTAATGAGAAGCGGACAATCAAGATGAGCGATTATGTGAAAGGATCACCTTTCAGACCTTGTAGATGAACAGGCAGCACTTGGCCAGGGAAGCAATCATTCTAATGTCCTGCTTCCACTTCGGAAACCATATGTTAGAGGATAGGCCTCTTCTTTAGTGAGGGAACATGATAAAAGAACCCAGTGTTAATAGGTCTACGTACAAACAAGGTACTATCTTTTAAAGAATTTTAGGTAATGATTTCTATCAAGTACTATGGTATTATTATGGGATTGACTACTCCTGGGTGACCTTCAAATACATCATAGATGAACACAGTCCCAAAGGAGCTGGCTTACCCTGTGCTGGCAACGGACAGCGCCCCTCTGAGCCCAGATCCCAGTGTGTCCTTCTTCCCCTTCTCCCAGCGCAGAGCCTGGGTGGCGCAAGGAGGTGAGCCTTCCAAATACATGAGGATAAAGAAGGCAGCCCTCATTTCACCACTTTGGACAGGATTATTCCCAAAGCTATTTGAGGTGCAATGACAGTGAATAAAGAGCTGTCAAAAAAAAGTGCTTATTAACTTGGTTTTCTCTCATACATGTGGATGTCTACGTAGGAGAGAAAAAAATAATTTTCATTTTTATGAAATGAAATGATTTTATATATAATAAATATATAATAAAAATAAAGATGTTAAGAAGTTAATGATGATATATCATTTAGTCCATATTGCATAGTAGAAAATAGGTAAAGCAGATAAAACAATCACTCAATTTCTTTAGCCTTACCTGAATTAATTTCTGGAGTTTCATTTTTTTGTGTGTGTTCACAATCAATGTACATATACAACGCACTAGCTTATGTTTTTTGAAATTTAACAAATTATAAAATCTTTCTCACTTATTAGTTTTCAAAATTGCCATCTAAATGATTGTGTAATTTATTATTTCTAGAGCTGGTTACCAACAGTTCCTTAAAATAACATGACTCATAGAAATGACAAATGTGACACTACCAATTCCGTAGGGATTCATTACAGACGCGATTTTTCAGGGGAGGAGATGAGATGCAGAGTTAAAAAGTGGAATAAGATTAGGTGAAAATAGCCTCTCAGTTTATTTTGATACACAGGCTCATAAGGGATGGGAGAGTATTTTTCTAAGCATTTCCCTGCTATTGAATGTGAGAATATATCATAATTTCTGCTTGTGCGTACTTCTGAAAATTTACTATTTTAAATTCTTCTGTTGAAGTAAACATACAAAACTGCATACTTTAATACCATACTTTAAATTTGGGGCTTAATTTCTGAGAATAAATTCCCAGGCATTAAAATGCCGGGTCAAAAAGAAGGAGTTTTGATTGCCTTTTTTCCCCCCTTCTATTTTTCAGCTTTATTGCCTACAAGTACTATACCAAGCACAACTACTTTGCTCTAGTTTAATGCATGAATAAACATCAGATAGCTACCTGGAGGCATCAACATTAACATTTGTTTTATTTCTTTTCTAGCATTGTAGGCAAAATTGGTACCTTGAGGTAGCTTCTATTTCTTTAATCACTGTTGCTTGTAGGAGCAGAACACATGATTTAGGCTTAAGCCAAACAAAACAGTGTACTCCTCATGTTCAGAGGTTGGATGAGAGATCAGAATACAGTGGATCTATCGGCACACGCCAGCACTGTTCCCCTAGAATGTAGGCACTTGATATTTGTTGTGAGTGACGTTGGCTAAAGATAGCCCTTGAAGCTGCTATCAGTCATCTGAAGGCTAAAAGGAAAGAGCCGGCCTGAGACGAAAGAAAAGGCAAAGTGAAAAGTGATGAAAAAATTGAACAAGATATTCTCTGTCCATCCGGGCTAATAAACTAAACAGACAATGTAACTTAACGTAAAAGTAGTTCCTTTGTTTGCACCATTTTTATGCATTGCATTTCTGTATTTGCTCTTTAAACTCTCAAAAGATATGAGGCAGAATCACTGCCATAATTTTTGCTGTGGACTTTGGGGTTAATTTGGGGTTTTATTTTATAATCTTTAACATTTAAAATGGTAGTGTTGAGTAGAGTTGAGTGATAACTTAAAAAGCAGAATTGATGCATTTGGAGCATACGCTTTTAAAGACAAGAATCCATAGAGTTGACTTGGCTAAATATTTATTTTGTTTTATCTCCAGCTTTAGCATCAGAGAATAACACTGTCGTGGGGGCAAAGAGAGGACTGGAAATATATTGAGAGGAACAAATGACATAGTCTCTGTAAATTTGGTAAACATTTCATTCTTTGAGGCTGTAGATACATGAATTTTATAGAAGTCATATTATCTCCAAACGTTCAACTTGAGGTTAGTGACTAGACTCCCACTTCAGCCTTGTGCCCCCCTGTGTGGCATTCAGTCCACTTTGCCAGGAGCATGGCAAAAACTGGAAATGTCATATCTCATTTTATGTTACTTATGTACCAAAAAATATATATATTTCTTTGTCTTAAGGGCTTTAGAGTCCATCTAGACTAGTGGTTTCTGCCTGTCTTGTCCTCAATAATCATTTTGCAAACCCACTGAAGGCAGTGGCACTGCCTGGCACCTCAGGTGGAAGGCTTTAGTAAAAAAATACTGGCCATCTACCTGCTTCCAAAGACAACTCAGTTAAATAGTGAACCTAATTAAATACATTTTCTTTCCTGATATATAGAAATACTGTAGCTTCCATTGAATATAAGTTTAGAGACACTCCTGTAACATGTTTTCACTGATTTTTACATTTAATTATGAGATTTTCATAAACCCTCTTCCACTTACCCATGTACCCCAAGATAAAAAGGTCAGATCTTTACTGAGGCAGCTAAGGACCAGATGTGTGAGGTGGCATGACTAAATCACATGGAGCTGCAGAAGTTAATGGAAGATCTAAAATTACTCTTCCCATCTCCTCAATCTCATTCCAGTTTTCCTTCAAAGTCTTAGTTATGAGTAAACCTCCAGATATACCTATAGATTGCATGAACAAAATCTAATCTCTAAATACCTATTAAAAATGGTGATATAATCTATTATAGAAAATGAAAAGAATAATCATAATATATATTCTCCAAGGGATTATTTGTCATTATATTAGAAATTTTCTGGATATTTCTTCATATTTTGCTTTATAAAATTATTTTTAACAAAACATCAATATTCTTAATTCACTGAGATGTTTGGGGTAAACACTTAAATATTTGTAATGATAGTAGATTTAGTTCACAAAATAACATTGACATTATTTTCTCTATTGGTAAATTTCAAAAAAATATTATAATCCATTATTGCCAATTTTCCCTAGAATTAATTAACACAAGAATCTTAAATATGCCTTTCTATACTTTTAAAAAATTACAACTTTATTTTTATAGCAATTTTAAGTTCACAGAAAAATTGAGCAAAATTTCCAGAGAGCTTCCATGTTTCCCCTCGCCCCACATGTGCAGAATCCTGACCCCCATTATCAACATCCCACACCACAGTATGTTTCCTATACTTTTGAAATTAAAAAAAAAATCATGTATCTCAAGGAAAACAAAAATTTGTATAACATAAATTTGTGAAAGAAAACCAACTCATAATATAGTTCATATATTCAAAGCAACCTTTACCAATAAATTACCACATAGTACTAAGAAGCTTTATCAAAATTTTAAAGCATTTGAAAGAGATAGTCATGGGGAAATAAAATGAGTGATTTTTAGAAGAAACAATTTTGAATCGTAAGGGACACAATCACTCATTTTTTGTCTTGTGTTGGGAACTTCCATAAATATTCTAGCTATACTACATTGCTATGTACTTACCTTGTACCTTAGCATTGTCTTCATTTTTTAAAAAATATACAGAATGAATATTTTAAATTGCAATTATATTGCCATATTTATCATAAAGTGTTTCTGTTTAAATATAAAAAAGGGCCTTGTGCCTTTCTGACTTGTCACCTTCAGTAAGAGCAAAAGTTGTTTGCGGTGAATGTCACTAACACAACCTTAACATACTAATATTGCATATTCATTTCTTTAACCTTTTGTCTGCCTGGAACCAACCTATGCCCTTCTAGCTTGAGAATATATACCCAACAGTTCATAGTCTTGATTTAGAAATGAAAACAGTAACAAACATTAATGTACCTTCTGAAAATGAATGGATTTGAAATAGAAGGTTACTCCCAAATTGTCATTGTTTCATTGCATGTTCATGAATATTAAGATAATTTATCCATGTTAAGCATTTAGAAATGTCTATAAGATATAGTAAGCATTAAATAAGCATAACCTTTATTGTTAATATTTTTATTAATTATTTTAGCTATTATTTTGATGTAGAAGTGTGCATATAAGTTTAATAATTTAAGTATTATATAAAATATTGTTTCACTACATATTCACCACATACCATTTTAGAGATAAATATGAATCTTTCATATTTTTATTAATCTTAAGTATTTTACTATTGCATTGACTATATAACTTTACTGGAAATTCTGAGAAAATGTCTAAAAATGGTTGGGTATAACCTATAAACTGCCTATAATATCATTATCCTATACTTCTAAATTTAAAGTACTAAATTCTGTAATTCTAAGACACAGGACCCCTGTCATTTATAGAAAAAGAACAGTCTCTTTCTCCAAGTCTAACTCCTCACAGCGAAGTTGTCTCCATGCTGGGTAAATTGTTTTTACTCTAAATCACAGCAGCCACATGATCAGAGCCAAAGTTTTCACCACAGAGGATTTATCTACATAGAATAAAAACTAATCAAATTAACATTAATGAATATATTAGTATTTGCCATGGCTCTATTTCTGTTTCATTCATGAAGAGCTAACAATGCCTTGATCAACTATGTTTTTTAAATGACATCCTTAATCTGCATAATAATCATCTGCTTCCCTCATTTTTTTCTCATCAATGGGAAGTCTAAATTTGGAAATGAAATTTTCTCACAGAATGGAATTGCTAAAAGGGTTAAAAACCCAACTCTCTAACCCAGAGGCACAAGATCATGTATAAATTAGCCAGAGCCCAAGAGAAAGGCCATGTTCTTGTAGGTGCTTAATTGATTTTGGTTAATGATGATGTTACACTTCATGAGTACAAGTATCAATTAGGGAAATGATAACTTGCAATGGCTTAGTAAGCAGAATGGTCAAGAAACTAAGGGATTCCAAGAATCCCTTAATAGCCCAAACCCCAGATTTCATGTACCAGAAGAAATGTGGATCAGTTTTTCCAATTCACATACTTGAAACTAGCCTTGAAAATCTTAGGAGTCAGTGCTTAAAAGTTTCCACACAAGCCCGAGAAGCACCTGACTAAACATCCAGAGCCAGGTAAAATCAATGTGCAAGGTGACATTTGTTTATATCCTGAGTTATATACAGGTGAAGATGTCCAAGTTCTATATGTAATTGCAGAATGCTATTTTTCTGTCTACCAATGGCATGCTATTCCAAATATGTTAATCACAGATTAGGTATTGAAGTGAATTAAAATGCTTATATTGACTAGAATTTCTGACCTAGGTTCCATCAAAAATGGCTACCAATATAAATTGGCTTCATTTTTACAGGATCTCTAGAAACAAGGAGGTTGCCAATAGTGTACTAGTATACTGAATTTATTACATGTTTTGCATTCAGTTAACAAATATATATTAAGTGCTGAATTGTATGCTATGGATGGACCTTCAAGACTTCTTGAAGGATTGGTGGAACTTATTTTGTAATTGTACCTCACATAAACTGATCTCTTTTCCCAACATTGTTTCCCTTTCTGCTCACAGATATTGTTTCTTGTATAAATCCCCAATAAAATTCCTGAATGCAAATTCCAGAGGCTCAGAATCTGTTTTGTAGGAAACTGATCAACTACAGGTTTTCCTAGAAGGGGTCTTAGGAAGCCAATTCAAAACTTGGATTTCTGAGATGGAAAAGCCACCTTCCAGATGGCAATGAAGACCTGGTCACTTGTAGTAAGTGGAGGGCTGATGGATCCTGACATGCAATTTTAGAGCTTTTACTAAAACTTTCACTGCTGATGAATTAGGATAGATGCTTGGAAAAAATGATAAGGTATGTGCAATATCTCAAGATAAGTTGGAAGAGAAACTTATAGAAACAATGAGAACTATAGAACTGGGTGGCTCCTTCTGAGGTCTATTGACAAAGAGAAGAGAGAAAATTAAAAGCTAAGGGAGATTAATATAAAGTAGATTGAGAAAACCAGCAGGCCTATATTAGCAGCGCAAAAAGAAGTGGAGGATGGAAGAAGAACAAGAATGATGATTAGAACTTATTATAAGTCAAGACACACACACATAGCCTTGGTAGGATGTATGTGCTCAGAACGTGTGAACAAATACTGCAAAGTTTAAGTAATCATCACCTCAATGAAATATAAGCTTTCCAATATTCTGAAGCATGCTGACCTAGTCCATGCAAAGTGAAAAACAAATTATTACATCTTGCATCTCATCACTAAGTGGGAATCACTGTGCCTGGTAGGCCTCTCTGGGTTCTGAAAGTAGCATATTAAACAATGTTCTACCCATTTACCTAGTAACAACGAAGTCTGTCAGCTTTCATTTAGACCATACTAGAAAACTATTCTTCAATAGATTTGGCCTTAAAAATTTAGACACTTCACATAAGTAAATCCTTTCATCATCACCCAGTTATCAAGAAATATTATATTCTTGTTACACATGACAAAATGATGTACAGGGATACTTAGTTACCAGTCTATGACATAACAATGTATATTAGATCCAAAATTTAAATCTGTGGCCTATCTACTAGGAAATAACACATCATGCAAACTCTACATTGGCAGGAGTGTGAGGTCTGACTCTACTAAGTTCATGGAAAAACAGAATTTCAGTTGGGACTTGAATATGCTGAGCAATAAGAAAGATATCACAAAATATACTAGAACACAGGTGGGCACATTATGGCTCCTAGGTAAATACAATCCACTGCCTCTTTTTGCAGATAAATTTTTACTGGAACACAGTCACATCCATTCATTTACATGATCTATATGGCTGCTTTCATGATACAAAGGCATAAATGAGTAACTGTGAACAATACCTAATGGCCACAAAAAAAAATATTTACCATTTGGCTCTTTACAATGAAAGTTTGGCGATCTTTGTTCTACAATGTCATGGCGTAATGATGAAAGAGTTAAGTGAGAAAAAAATCTAAATATTCTTAGCTTCATTTGTTCACAGTTATTTTTACACAGCTAGCACAAGGCTTAGCACTTAGTACACATTAAAATACTTTTTGAAACAATGCCAAATGGTAACAATAATAGAGCTCTTTTAGGAAATTTTAAATATAGTAATGAGAGAATTATTTAAGGATAATTATTCTGACAGTATTTTACCACCTAAATTAGAGGAGAGTAACTTGGGGGATATGAAATGTGTGAAAAAAAAAAAAAAAATTAGGCACTGCTTGAAAAATCTTAGAATAGTTCAGTTAAAGAATAATACATTAGTTTTAGTTCGGTACCAGTATAAAGTAAAATAAAATAATTGATGAAAACAACATTCTGGAGGATAAAAAAAGTCACTTTCCATTGCTTAGAGGTGAACGATCTATTCCTGTACTTTACCTCTAAAGATTTTTAGTAAATCCTGTTTTTAGATGATAGATTCTAAGGTAGAATTTTAGAGAAACTGGATGATAATGAAGACTCTCATTGTCTTTCTATCTATGGGTGTTGTCCTAAGAAGCCATTCAGTTCAGAAACCAGAATTAGCATCAATGTGATGTTATCTTTTATTGCTGATATATAAGCTTGCTTCTTCCTGGTTTAGTAGGAGACTGGATTGATTCCGTTGTGTTTTTTTGCTGTTGTTGCTTACACCTTACAAATAATCTTCCCCTTTATATTTTTATCAAATTCAACTTCTATTATTTTTCTAAAATGTTTTCCCTGATCTTAGACATTAAGTTATTCTGTGTTTGACCAAATCTTTCTGAAGACAATTTACAGTTATTCTGCTTTAAAAAATCAAATAGGAGGAAAATAATCTTAGTATTAAATGTGTGATTTGCTGTCTATCTTCCTTTCTAAATTATCTCTTTCCAGAAAAGATGGCTACCCCTAAACAAAATAATATATGACTCAAATTCTTTTAAGGATTAAGCAGGCTTTTTATTTGCCTCAATATGTTCTTTTCTGTAATTGATTTCAGAGAGGAAGGGAAAGAGAGAGAGAGAGAGAGAGAGAGAGAGAGAGAGAGAGAGAGAGAAACATTAATGATGAGAGAGAATCATTGATTAGCTGTCTCCTGCACACCCCCTACTGGGATTTGAGCCCATAACCCAGGCATGTGCCATGACCTCCTGGTTCATAGGTAGATGCTCAACCACTGAGCCACACTGGCAGGGCTCATTTTAATTTTTAAATTCAGGAAGAAATATTAAGGAACAATTGAACAAATTTTAGGTTTGCTAGGTATATAAATGCTTCAGGAGCAAAGACCTTGAATTGAGAGGATGAACAAGGATCACAGAGGGACCAGGTAGAGATAACACATGGTTCTAAAGTCTCCATGAGAAATTGAACACAAGAACTGGAATGATAGAAAGGACATACCTATGATAAAACTTGTATATCAAAATTTCAGGAGTAGTGTGATGATCATGAACTTGAGGTTGTAGCTAAAATAATCAATGCCTGAGGTAAAATGGATGTGAAAGTCAGTGGAGGATTGGTCATAAAAACATTAAGTAAACAAGTACAGACTGACTAATACAGCTTTGTGGGGGGTCTGGAGACCAGTCAAGGATCTGCAACAACCAAGAAAATGTCCAATCAAGAAAAATCCACAGTCAAAATAGTAGAAGACATTGTGTGTGTGTGTGTGTGTGTGTGTGACTCTTGTCCCATTCTGTTCCCCACATGGGGTAGGGAGGTCAGGAGAAAGCAACCCAATTTCCTGTCCTTTCTCTGGAAAAAAAGTGGAACTTTTTTGCAATATTCTGACATCTGTGGACTGCCCCAAAGAATGGCTTCCTGATAGATTGACTCAGAGCCCACACTGGAATGGTAACATGGCTTGGCTGGAAGCTGCAAAAGGCAGGAACAGGCACTCAGGCTAATGAAAACTTCAGCCTCACAGATGCTGGGGCTCAGAGATTACAGGAAGAGAAATACAATAGGACCCCTGAGGTCTGAGAAGAAACAGAGGGAGACACTGGGGGAAAGGCAGACATTTAAATGCAGCCTTGTACAAAGAAACACTGGGAAAGCGTACACATGCACACATGTCCAGGGAGAACACAGGCCCAGAAAATGCCTGAGAAGTTCATAAGCCTTTTAGATGGGAGGATTAGTGAGGGTTTGCACCAGCAGGGAATCAGTCTGAAACAACTGGGTGGAGTAGCTATTTTTGACTGCTCCATTTTCAAAAAAAGATTATAAAAAAGAAATAAGGAAATTGGCCCATTCAAATAAATGAAATAAATCTTCAGAAAATAGCCCTGTAGAAATGCAGGTGTACTTTCAAGCATATAAAAAAATATTCAAAGTTGATCAAAAACCTAAATATAAGATCTAAAAATTTAAAACTAAACAAACAAACAAATGAAAAACAGAGGGAAAATACCATGGCATTGAATATGCAATCATTTCTAGAATATGACACGAAAAGCACAGGCAACAAAGAAAAACAGATAAAGTATACTACATCAAATTTAAAATCTTTTTGCATCAAAGGACACTATTAACAGAGTGCAAAGATAATACATGAAATGGGAGAAAATCCTTGCATATCATATATCTGATTAGGGGTTGAGACATATATTCCCTTAGAAAGCAATCATGAGGTGGTCAACTTGCATATCTTCTAAAGCAGGGGTGGGGAACGTCATTTGCTCTGGCCCTGCCAAGGCATTAGGGATGAGTTCATTAAATGTTTGACCAAATACCACAGGCTAATTTTTAAGTTGATAATTTTGCATGGATCGCAAATCCTATCTAAGAAAGATGGAATATGCAAATTAACCATCACTTTGCAACAAAGATGGAGGCGCCCACAGCCAATAAGGAGGGAATATATAAATTAACACGACAAAATGGTGACTCCCAGCCCCGGAGTGAAGAAGGCGGGAGGCGGCGGCCAGAGCAAAGGACTGGGTCCTTCCTGGGTGCCAGAGGAAAACCAGTGCTGGCAGTCAGGGGAAGGAAGGCCTATTCTTGCATGAATCTTCATGCATCGGGCATCTAGTGATGTTATAAATATCCAAATGGCTCGCAGCATCAAAAGAGGTTCCCCATACCTGTTCTAAAGTAACCCAGAGTAAACAAAATGCCAGTGTTATATATATTGAGTTTGTTTGAACATTAACTTCACTCACTGCCATACAACTGGAAGTTAATGAATATAATTTATATGATGATTAAAACACCTTAAACAAAAGAAACTTATTTTCATTGTCCAAAATCTCATCCTTTAACACTCTGATAAAATATTGCAGTGATAACATAATTTTGAAATTGTTGTGTTTGCAAGAAAGTAAAATCTTAGCCCATATCTGTTATGAATGTTAGGAATATTTTCCCACCACCATATGCTATAATCTTCATGCCTATTTTTAAGAAAATATTTGCTTAGAGAGATGTTGAGTTAAGGAATCCAGTAGAGCTGTATATTTAGAACAATGAAGAATAAATGTATAGAAGCTGTGAAAGAAATTATGTCTATCAAAAAACCTAATGTCTGCCTTAAAATTACAAAAACATTACATATTGAATTTAAATTGGGAGGACAACCTTCTCTTTGCCTTACCTATAGCCAGCTACTTTTATTACTATTTATTTGTCAATGAAAGATGATTTTCTGTTATGCTACTATCATAGACTATAAACAAATCAAAGGATGGTTTAGGAGATAATTGTTGAGTTTGCTACTCAATCTAATTGAGTTTATTACTTCAGAAGAGAGAAGCAGCCCTAGTTGGTTTGACTCAGAAGATAGAGCATTACCCCACAGACCAAAGGGTCCGGGTTTGATTCTGGTCGAGGGCACGTACATAGGCTCCTCCCAGGCCCCGGGCCTGGTTTGGGCTCATGCTAGAGGCAAATAATCGATGTGTTTCTCTCACATCAATATTTCTCTCAGTCTTTCCCTCTCTCTTCCACCCCCTACAAAAATCATTAGAAAAGTATCTTTGGGTAAGGAAAGAAGAAGGAGGAGGAGGAGGAGGAGGAGGAGGAGGAGGAGGAGGAGGAGGAGGAGGAGGAGGAGGAGGAGAGGAGAGAAGCAGGCATACTATAGAATACAGATGGAGAACCCTATGTCTTAATAATGAGTAAGAATTTTCAAGCTCAAAGAATTATTCTGAAGAAAATGCTATGAATACAAATGCATTTCAATTTCTCCTCAAAATAAACATCAGTAACCAGAATTAACTAGAATGGTGGATTGCTTAGAATATTACTTCAGAAGCAGCCATTTTATACCTGCCATTACAAATTGCATCCAACCAACTTCTTAATGTTTTAAAATTGATTAGGGCATTTTTCTTAACTGCACCTCCAGTTCCCTCTGGATTTGACCCGAATGCAAATATGGAATGGTGTATTTTGAACTACTAAGACACAAGCTCATCGTGTTCTCCAACCTATATTTTTATGACTTCCTTCTATAATTTTTTTCAGTGAAATTAAATTGGTCTCAAATCCACTCTGAAGAAAACATGGAAAAAATGACATATAGTGGGTACAACAGACACTCAGGAAATAATAATAGTCTTCCATATTGGCAGACATTGATGGAGCTATAAATGTCACCACCAGCAGAGATATTAATTATGACATAAACCCAGAGAAAAGTCTCCCAAAAATAAGTTTTATTTTTTAAATTGACACCTCCTAGTGCCTCTTTTCTATGCAACACAGTTCTCTCATTACCTCCTCCACAACAGCCTCTGCAGAAGCACACAGTATCTTCATAAACTCTCCCTTACTTTTCCAAAATCAAAACTACAGTCAAGATCTTTGAATTTGAACTGATCTTTCTGAAATTCATGTTGAAATTTATACACCCTTGTAATTTACCCATTCAACTTTCACTGTTTCAAAGTTACTTGTCTTTTATTCTCTAAAGTTTCAATTCTTTGTGTCCTTTGCATGCAATAAAATTCATAGTAAAATGAAATCACTGAATAATTATAAAGAAAGAGGTATCCTTAATATTGTCACTCCAATATATTTTAGAATAATGACTACCAAAAATTTCAATTAGTATGTCACATATACCTGTATAACCTAGTTATTACACAGTACTAAATATGAAATTATAAATAGTTAGAGGTGTCTGTCTTTATAAAATAGAAAAATCAATAGAAATAGATAGATAATTGGTGGAGAGAAAAATCACTATTTATTTTCATTTCTCTTGCATTCTGAATGCAACATGTTTTCCTGAAGACAGTGGAATTCTATTGTTTATTAACAACAAAAATGAGGAGTTGAAAAAAATGTTGTTACTATTTGTTTGCTGTTTCATATTAGCCTGGAGATTTTTACTTTTAGCTGCCAAGGGCTTAGGCCCCATTTTAGATATTCTATGTGATTTTAAAACATTTCATGCAGAAACTCCTTTAAAATATCATTAAATGTTTACTTTGCGTGGTGGGCATACACTGCAATAAAATTTCATGCATCATAGAATTGCACACTTGAAACCAATATAATTTTATTAACCAATGAGACTCCAATAAATTTAATTTAAAAGTAAGGCAAAATAATCTGAACACAACTTTTAGTAGATATTATCCAAATTCATAAACAACATTACAAGAAAGAAATTTCTAACAGGCAGAGCTTTCACAGGATTATTGCCTGCTTTTAAAATATTATCCAGTGAGCCTGGCCAGCATGGCTCAGTGGTTGAGTGTCGACCTATGAACCTGGAGGTCACAGTTTGATTCCCAGTCAGGGCATATGCCTGGGTTGCAGGCTGGATCCCCAGTGTAGGTCCTTCAGGAGGCAACAGATCATTGAATCTCTCTCATTATTGATGTTTCTATCTTTCTCTCCATCCCCCTTCCTCTCTGAAATCAACAAAAATATATTTTAAAAATATTATCCAATGCATTCCCCCAAATCTTTTTTCCTTGTCCCCTCATAAAGTAAAAGTTAGAAAAAACAAAACTTGCTGTCTTATGCTTCCTGGTACTTAGAATGCCCATTGCACACTTATGGCCAATGAGATGTGAGGGAAAGCCTTCTGGGAAATATATTCATTTATTTCTGGTAAAAGAGAGAATATATAAAGGGGTCATACTCCTCCATCTTTTTCTCTTCCTCTACCTCCACCTTTCCCCTGAGTTTCTCACGGTGTTCTACTTTTGCATTAATTTATATAAGTATATGTGATTTCTACTCATCCCGTGGCCTCTAGATCAAATATTTAATCAGTACTGAAATGTTCATAGAAAGATTTACCAAGTAATCTGACATTTCAGACTTCTTATTAGATGACAATGAATTATATAGTTAGACTGGATAACACATTAAAATTAGGTTATATAATGTATGGTCTGAAGTAATAAACCATTGATTGTTCTTTAGATATTCTGTTAATGATACCTAAATCATTTCTAATTTACACAGGATTAAAAAATATTTAATATCCATCTGACACTTTAAAAATATATTTTTATTTATTTCAGAGATGAAGGGAGAAGGAAAGAGAGATAGACACTCGATGTTAAGAGAGAATCATTGATCAGCTGCCTCCTGCACGCGCCCTTCTGGGGATCAAGCCTGCAACCCGAACATGTGCCCTGAGTGAGAATCAAACCATAACCTCTTGGTTCATAGGTCAACACATAACCACTGAGCCACATCTGCTGGCTGACATTTTTGTTTTTAATTAACAATATAATTTTCAGTGTCTTAAGGAACAGATGTTATATTCAGAACTCCCCCCAAAATAAGAAATCTACTATATCAATATCTGTGTATCTATATTTATATATCTATGTACATATGCCAAAGAGATAGCATTTAAGTTGAAAAGTTATTTTCTATAAACTGAACCTCTGTAAAAATAGGCAATGCATTAATGTCTTCCTAAATTAAAATCTCTCTAAATAATTTACTTTCAAGGAGTGACAGATTGTCATATTTAGCAACTGCTTTAAGTACTTCAAAAATTCCAGAGAAAAACAATCTGAAAACTATAATAAATGGATAAATAACTTTTTAAATTTACCTCATATTAAAATATAAACAGTCTCATAAATTATAAAACTAGAAAACAGAAAAAAGTGCCGGGAGCCGGTCCATCCTTGCTGTTTCAAAGGACCTGGCATATATGGCATACTGTTCTTAATATGTTTGCTCACCTTCTTGGCACTATGTGTTTTAACCAAGGTCTCCTCTCTGAGAAAGGTTGTTTCCCCAGGTAGGGATTTTCCCCTGAAGTTAGGGAGGGAATAAAACCTCTTAACTAAGTGCCAGGTGGGTAATTAATCACTTTAACTACGAACAATCATGCTTAAGCTACATAATCTTTACTCCCTGGAATGAAGATAAGAAATGCCCTAACCTTTGTAATAGAGATTGATAGGATTGAATCAACTGGTATAAATACAGATGCAACAAGACAGCAAGACACAGAACTTAGAACACAGAACCAAGAGACACAGAACCTAGGCACAGAACCTACACAGAACGTTCTCTAGAGACAGAAGAACTTCGCTGGAGAGAACATGGCAAAAGTTCCTGGACAGAAACTGGCCTCAGAACCTAGAGACAGAACCTAGCGAGAGAACATGGCAAAAGATTCTGGACTGAACCTGACTACAGAAATTGGCAAGAGAACCTGACTAGAACCTGGTGACTGAACCTGGCTGGAGAACCTGGACAGAACCTGGCTACAGAACTTGGTTGGAGAACCTAGACAGAACCTGGCTGGAGATCCTAACCAGAACTTCGCTGGAAATCCTAGGCAGAACCTCTCTGGAGATCCAGACCAGAACTTGGCTGGAGATCCTGGCTGGAGATCCTGGCTAGGCTGCTGATCAACTGAACACTGTCTCCGTGTCCTTCTTTCTTCGCCGACTCCGTCCACACCTTTGGGGACCCCTGGACCCGCTGGGGTTGGACCCCGGCAAGAAAGTTCTCCTGTGGTGGTTAAAGATACTAGTCAAGTGAATGTTCATCTCAGTTTATCTAAGTTATCTAATATTCTTGCATCTGTGAATCTTATAGAAAAAACATTTCACTAAGTTCCCCAAAACTTCATCCCATTTTACTGTGTTATTCCACAAACAAACCAAACTGATAATTATTTCTATTTTGTGAAAATTTGGATTTTTAAACCCTGATACTGGCTGACTTACAGAAGTTTATAAGAAAAAACAATGCCAGTTTTTTTTCTGTTTATCCCACCAAATTTGGGGTTTAATTGAATTTTACATTCATTCGTAGAGTAGTATTAGATGATACTTGTATATGTGCAGGTAACTTCTGATAAAAGTACTTGTTTCAAGGAAGATAACTCTTAGGATGTTACTGTACACACATACACAGAGCGCCACTCAGAGGGGCTTCCTGTACAGGAGCCATTGGCATCTATAAATAACAACCTCCTGGGGTTGTGAAGGAATACCATTTTTGAACACATAAAATATGCAGAGACCTCATATGGAGTTTTTATTATTGGATTTACTCTCCGTACCTAACACAGATTTCATGTAAAAAGGGTAATGTAATATCAACCGGTTATGAAAAAGTCTGCATGCAAACAAAGCCCGGCTGTATGTATGCAGACTCCAATTTCAGGTGTCAGGTGCTCGCTTTGTAATGCGATTAGGTTTGAGCAAAGAGAGATATGAGAAGCCCCACATTTTTCCCTTTCAGAACATTGTGTATTTTTTATTAGAAAACAGAACAATTGTGTGGTCCGGTATCCCTCAGGTTTTAGGAAAGCAGAAACTTACTTAAGGTTTTACATCTAAACGTATCCAATTTATTTTAAAGCTCTCCCTTGTCTTGGGAAAATATGTGATCAAGGTAGAAATAGAATTCTGAAGCAATTTCATTTCTTTGTAACTTTTAGGCCTAGAACATGTTATCTTGATGTTTCCAGTAAGTACACCAAACAATGGAATAAAACAGGGGACTGGGCTGGAGTTGAGTTCAGTGTTTTGCCACACATCAACTTAACAAAGGGGTTGGCAAGTCATCCTGAGCTTCAGTGGACATGTAAGGACAAGGAACTCAACCTGGCATTCGGTACATTGGGTCAAAAACAAGGCCAAAGTAAGGACAAGTGATCTACCCATACATTCTCACTCTGTGTCTGAAATCGCACAGAAACTTGGTATGGCTCAGTGTGGATAAGAAAGATGTCAGTGAATCCATGTGACAAGGACTGAGCTAACATGCTCATCCCACAGGCACAGCTTAGTAAGTAAAACATTTCTAATTCCACCAATTTTAAATATAATTCCACATTATTCATTATTATTTTACTTCTTTTCTGGGTTCACAGAGAAATACACAATATTGTTAACCATTTTCTTTTTCCTCTTTCCCTCCTTTAAAGACTTTTTACTTTCTTCTCTGATTTGTCCCCATTGGGAAGGGAGGCAGTGTGTAAACATGGAAAGAAACTAGACTTCTGTGTAGGACAAATTTTGGCTTTGGCTTTCAGCAATTGTACCCACTAGTGGTGAGACCCTTAGGAGACTTAAAGAAAAGCCAATGTGTATGGAAACTAATGCCTGGCATTGTCTCAAGTTAATATAAACTAAATCAGTTTGTAGAAACCACATTAACCCCGACAACATTAAAACGTAGGTGCTACCACCCGTGAGAAAACTTGGTCATAAGAAACATGAAGTAAGTTGCACTAAGTTACATAGCTAAAATGTGACAGGGCCGTGATGAAACCCACGTCACCTAAACCTAGAGCACTCTTTGTTATCATTCTAGCTACTGCTTTAAGACGTAAGCAGTCTGTCACAGGATCTCATATCTAGGATGAAAGCCATGATGATTGCCTCATCAAAATGTTAATGAATGAAATAAGATAATGTATATAAAAACTACTGCCATGTAAAGGACACTGCAAACAGTATATCCTTCCTTAAGACTTTCTGCCAACAAAAAAACATCTCTACACATAAATGCAAAATTCATTAAGTAATCTGCTATTCAATGGTACTCTTGAGTACCTTTAAGAGATGTTCTTATGTGAAGAAGGCTATGCTAGCTTAGCATTCATAAATTTAGATTACTGTATATTGTATTCTCTTAGACTTGGAGTAAGATTAGCGTGCAGACTCTGGGTATGTTCTTAAAAAAAAAAAAGAAATAGCCTTCAAAACACGATGAAACTTTATTTGTGCTAGCCATACTATCTGTGTCTCATTGAAAATTACATACTTGGGAACATTTTTTTATATATCCCATTTTCTACTCTAAGAAAATTTTTTCTTTCCTGTTCTCATTTTCCAAAGACTATTAAAATGTTGAAACAATTATATGATTTATACTGTAATCATGAAATTGCTCCTTTGCATCTTTCTTAAATTTTGATAGTTATTGAGGGTGCACTACTGTGCATTCCGAATGCACTTGAAATTTCACTTCACGGAGATATAGAATCGTTTTACCTTTCTGCGTCTAGCTATCTGACAGCTCACATTGCTCTTGATGATGGCAGATTTGGGTGCATACTAGTATCTTGTACTTACTTGCTATCTGTTAGATTAATAGCTGTGCCTTTGGTTCCTACTTGCAATGATTTCCTAAGTGCCCACTTTGTATAAATTCATTTGACATTGACATTCCTTTTGTTTATTCTTGACCACATTTCTAATGTCTCTGTAGGTCAGAATATTTCATCCTGTCCAGCCTATGTCTCATCTCAAAGTCACTCTTAACCAACCTGGCCAAATGGTTCAGTTGATTGGAGCTTCCTCCCATACACCAAAAGGCTACAGGTTTGATTCCCAGTCAGGGCAATTACCTAGGTTGCAAGTTCTGATCATTAAAATAATGCTAAATTTCCAATTTTTAGCCTTCATTTTTGAGTCAGTTGTGAAATGCCATTTCTGAGATCTTAGGTGCAAATATACAGGAAATATATAAAATAATCTATGGATGTCTCCCATTTACAATTCAGCCTTCTGTGCCATTATTTGCAATATCACAAAGTCCCAAGCAGGTAGTCAGTACATTAAAATATTGCAGTCTCCATGAAGCTTCCTAACATGATAAATGAGTTACCTTATACCATCATAAAGGAAAACATCTCAGGCCCTGTGCTATGCAGTCGTTTTATGAAAGTGCATTCCATCTCCAGAAAGTATTTACAATAGAAATGCACACCCTTCTCTAATGGAGTCAGACCATTTGTTTAGCTTCTCTCTGATAAGTGTCAGTCTCCTTTGTCTTTAGAACAAGTCTTCATCCACATTCTTCCATCAGGTACATTAGTCCTGAAAGAATGTCAGGTGGGTAATGAGAAGTCAGTGATGTGAAAAGGCCTGTCATATTTCCGAAAATGATGGACCGTCATTTCCCACCCCTTTACCAGGGCAGATGTCTTATTTCCCCGCCAATCTCCCAGCATCATATTAGTCACACATTGCTTGATCTGGTCAGATTCATCAAAGAAACGATTTTTTATAAATTATGTGACAGTTTCATATTGTCCAAACTTGTCATGAGCCCCAGTGGCTTTTCAGCATCTGCCCACAGATATTTGCCAGGCCCACAATCCACCACTACAATTCAGTGAGAGACGCAGGAGTTCTGATGGGAGACATTGATGGCTAGAAAAACTGTCTCCCACATTGTTCCGTTAGAATAACTGCTGTTCATCCTTTAGATTTTAACCTCACCCGGGGATCAGGCCATCCTCAGAGCCGCCCTCTCTTGTCTAGCCATTGCCACCCACACGCTCTGACTGCGGATAATTATTTTTCATTTCTGCCCCTAAAGCACTCCGTGTACACATCTATCAGAGCACTCCACACAGCTGGATAACTTGTCTATCTCCCAAACTAATGGCAACCTCACTGGAAAGCTTTATTTCTATATGAAAGAAATAAAGCTGTTGGGGGTACAAAAGATAATTTTTTACATGCATAGAGAACTAAAGTCTTCAGTATTTCAAGCTATATTTTATTAAAATAAGGGCTTCTTCACATGCATTCTCTGGTTTTGGGGGCTGCTTACATGCAGTGATAAACCAGAAAGTTGTTTAACACAAGTTCTAGGGAAGGTGCTCTTTGATGACTTAGCTTTTTAAAAAATCATCATCTGAAGATTATGTTTTTATTGATTTTAAAGAGGAGGAGGAGGAGGAGGAGGAGGATGAGGAGGAGAGAGAGAGAGAGAGAGAGAGAGAGAGAGAGAGAGAGAGAGAGAGAGAGAGAATGAGAGGAACATTGACATGGGAGAGAAACATTGATCAGTTGTCTCCCATACAATTGAAACATGTTTTTATCTTACCTTTTCTTTTTTAATTAACTTTTAAATTTTTATTACATTTATGGGGGTGACATTGATTGATAAGATTATATGTTTAAAGTGTAGATTTCTATGAAATATGACCTGTATATTGCATTGTGTGTCCACCATCCAAAGTCAGATAATCTTCCATCACCATATATTTGGCTCCCTTGACTCTTTCCTGCCCCCCCACTCCTGTTCCCTCTGGAAACCACCGTAGTGTTGTCAGTGTCTATGAGTTTGTTTTATAACCCACATGAGTGAAATCATATGGTTCTTATCTCCCTTCAACTTTCTTTTATCTTGACATTCATTATGCCTCTTCAGGTGAGACAGACACAAGCAATTGAACCCACTTCTATCCTCCAATGAAATACATGATATTTGCAAAGAAATCAGTGTATTTTATGCCATCCAATTTTTTTTGTGTCATTTGTCTATGGCAAGTTGAAATGCACAGTTTATGCAGCTAAGAAAGTGTTTTTGGTTCAAAGACACATCTTATAAATAGTTATGATTTTTAGTAGAATAAGGAGAAAGAGATGTGGAGAAATGGGAGATTAAGGAAAAGAAAAAGACAAAAGGCAATAAAATTTTAAAAAAAGAAATCAAGGCAATAGTTTGGATACAAATTATATTAAGAGAAAATGGCCCTTGCTGGTTTGGCTCAGCAGATAGAGCTTCAGCCTGTGGACTGAAGGGTCCTGGGTTTGATTTAGGTCAAGGACACATGCCTGGGTGGCGGGCTTGATCCCCAGTAGGGGGCGAGCAGGAGGCAGTGGGTCAATGATTCTGTCTCATCATTGATGTTTCTCTCTCCCTCTCCCTTCTTCTCTGAAATCAATTATATATAGAAAGAGAAAATGTGTCTTACTAGACTGTATTCTCAAAAGTGGGTTTAGTGTTGTATTTGAAAGTCCTTAGTTGTTTGTTTAGATATTTTTTTTGATTTTGGATAAAGTCCTTCCACAATACATCTGTCTCCCTTCACTGGTATGTTTCTTAACCTTCCTCCCACTCCTCTTCTGGCTCCCTCACTTCTCCTCTCAATTCCTTCCTCTGTACTGTCTCCTCCTCCCATTATTTCCCCTCTTTTCTCCTTTTTTCCTTCCTTTGAACCTGCACCGCTCCCACCAGATGGTGATGCTGCCAGACATTGGACTAACAGTGGCACCAGGCCTTTGGCAGTTGCTAAATTACAAGTCTGGGAGAGAGCTTCGTTCTAGGAGCTGGTGCGAGACAGTCCAGCCACATGGGACACACCTGCCATGCTCCTTAGACTAAGGGAAGAAAACACTGCTTGAGATGACAGCCTGTTGATGAGTATTCCCATGTCCAAGATGCAGCTAAGATTCTCATTAACCTGATTAAGCCTGCTGTGCATGACTCACCTTTTTTTCTTCCTTTGATCAAGTTGTCACTATCTATTTGAATATTCATCTTTTTCCCTGTTATTTACTGGTCAGGATGTGTCACCCAGAGAAGCAACGCCAGGCATCTACTGTTAGGCGGCTATAATCTTTTCTGGTGCATTCTTTCACCCGTCAAAAAGCAATAGCACCGTCGACAAGTTTGAGATCTATGAGTATAATTATGACTTACTAGTGTCTAAAATCATTTGTGCAGAGCGATGTGGAGATTCACGGTGTTCAAACAGCCAGGATGAAGAGCATAGCCTTGACTGATAAAATAAAAGTATGCTTTACACTCAGGGGAAGTCTCAGCCATGCTGTGGTGAAATGTTCCATAAAAGGGAAGACCTAAGGGGAAGTGCAAGCTGAGTCTTGCAGCCCACACTGATTTAAAGATGAGGTGCCGAAACTCAGTAAGCATATTCCCAATGATGCTAGACGCGCCGGTCACTCACAGTTCACTATACATGTTTCAGCAATGAAGATCCGGGAATATAATACAAAGATTAGAATCTCGCTTTTGCATTAATGGAAGCTACCACCTCTATATTTGCCACATGCCTATTTAGTTTTTTTAGAGGGATCATGTGCACAGAATTCAATTAAGTATTATCCCTGGATCATAATCCACTGTTAGAATTAAATCACATATGCACCTTTTTAACTTATGTGTATATTTAATCAAATATATTTATTTATACAACTATATTACGTAATAAAATAAGTATTGGTAAGATTACTGTGCCTCAAGTTAAAACATTACCAATAACTTGCTTCTAGATTTGTATGTCTCTCTTTTCTTACCCACCTGCTGCCACCAAATGGTAATATGTGTCTTTAATTTATTTCAAATTTACTTGCTTTTTAATGTACTTTAATCACACATATATTTCTTGGTTTTGCTTTTTTCTTAAATTTTGTAGCCTTATGTGACTTGCTTTATTATATTATATTATGATATTGAAATACATTATTTTTTTGCATGGAGCATTAATTCAATAATATTCAGTGCTGTATAATATTCTATTGAAAATATATCATGATTTATTGATTACTTCTCTTGTCAATAGCCATTTGTGCGACTTCCATATATATTGCTATCATAAACAATCATGCTATGGATATTTTATATACATCTTATAATACATGAATGCCAGAGCTTAAGTATGTGCTTGAAAGTAGAATAACAGGGTCAACAGATATTTGAATATTCAAATGTAAAAGATAATGTCAAATTGCTTTTGAATTGCTTGTATCAACCATCAGCTTTTAAGAAATCCATATTATCACTAAGATTTTGCATTATTTGACTTGCTTTCCAATTGAATGAGTATAAAATGGCTATTAATAGTTAAACACTTTTTTATATGTTCAATAGCCATGAATATTTTCTGTGAATGGCTTACTAGTATCTGTGTGCATTTTTATCAACTTGTTTATATGAGTCTTATTTGTTTGTGGAAGTATTAATCTATGTCTATCCATATCTATATCAGTTATATGAGCCACAATAATGCCTTTCCAATTAATGGTTCATCTTTGAATTTTTTAATGTACTTTTGACTAATGGAAGTTTTAAGTTTATTTTTTAAAACATATTAACATTTTCTTTCTGTGGTTAGCTACTTTTGTATTTTGATTAAGAAGTCCTATGTACAGCAATATAATAATATAGTCTTTTAAAAATTGCTGTTGCTTGGTCTTCATCAAGGTCATTAGAACAATTCAATGTGGGAAAGGAAGTCTTTTCAACCAACAGTGTTGAGACAATGTCATATTAAAAAACCTAAAGCTAACTTTGACTCCTTTTTTATATTATAGGGCATAATTATTTTGAGATGTCTCATAGACCTAAACATAAAAGGTAAAGCTATAAGTTTCTGGAAGAAAACAGAATAATATTTCCACAATGTGGTGGTAAGCATGAATTTCTTAGAACACAGAAAACACTAAATCTACAGGGAAAATAATGTTAAAATCATAATGATTAAATAATGATAATGAAAATAAATTATTTAAATAAGACATAAATAATAGTGTTTTTCCCCCAATTTGCCAGTCTGCAGTTTTCCAAGTAGCAAACCAAACAACTAAGCAATTGGCAACTGCCCAAGATTCAGTAAAAATATACCAGGGCCATACCTATGAACTTGAATTCTGCCCATTGAGCAGTACCACCTTGTCCATGTTAGTTCAGTATAGCTGGTGCTGAGTTTGAATAGTTGCAACATCCCTGTGGATTTCAGTGTAGATGAACCACCTGTGAAATAGGCTCATGCGTGCAGAAGAACTTCTCTGAATCCAGGGCCCCATTGAGCCAGCAGATAGGCTTCAGGTAGTAGGAAGAAAGACAAAGTTTCCCAAAGAGTAATTGCTGTGACTTTTTCATGTAAAGCCAAGATGCGGAAGGGGCAAGACCAGGCAGGCTCATGAGTATGCCATTTCCATTTTACAAGTGCATTGTGATGGGTGCTTCCCATCTTGAGTTAAGTCACACCAAAATGGGACTATCAGCGAAAGAGGCATGAGACCTCCTGGTTCAGGCATTCATTTCAATAGAACACAGTTACTGTCTAATACAGCCGTGGGCAAACTACAGCCCCCAGGCTGGATCCGGCCCATTTGAAATTAATAAAACTAAAAAAAAAAAGACCGTACCCTTTTATGTAATGATGTTTACTTTGAATTTATATTAGTTCACACAAACACTCCATCCATGCTTTTGTTCCGGCCCTCCGGTCCAGTTTAAGAACCCATTGTGGCCCTCGAGTCAAAAAGTTTGCCCACCCCTGGAGATGTTTTCCCAAAGGGATGTGCCTCATAGCAGGCTGAGAGAGGTGATAAGTCAAAATCCAAAAGGAGAACTCAGGTTGATACCCTTTGCGAGAGACTCCACTCAGCAAAATCAAAGGAGGTCAAAGACAACTGCCCAAATGTTGCTCAAAGTGATCCTAGGGGTCGTGGGGTTCCAAATATACACAGCATGCCACAGCTTGCTGGACAGTTTCCAATGAAGCATTTAGTTTGGTCTCCACTCATAGAATGCTCATTTGCAGTTAGCCAATATAAGAGACCAAGCAGAATGCTCAAAGAGATACCGTCTCCAAATAAAATTCTGACTCTCCTTTTTGGTAATGCCATTGGATGAAGAGGAAACAATTTCCCCTGAATGTCAGAGGAAGTGAGAGCTGTGAATCCATCCGCACAGTCCCAAGAATTTTACTCGGTAACCAGGTTTCCTGAGTTTTGTCAGGGTTTAATCAACTACTCCTACTGATGGACATATGATAACACTGCAGTCAGGACTTTGGGATTTGAGACTCTGACTTTCCAACCAAGAGGGTATCACCCGCATACTGAAAACTACAAACAGAATGTAGCAGCACTCACATTAAATCCTGACAAATTAATGTTGATTCTCAAAGTCTAGGTTCTAAGACAATTTGTATGTATATTCCAAATTATAAATAGATAAGAAAAAACTACTGCTGATTTCCCCAGAAGTCCCTGAGAGACAAGTTAACATACACTTGCTCCCTGAGATTCTTAAAGGGGGTAATACTAGTGCGATTGTGCGCTGGTGCTGAGGAAAGAGAAGGAAACACCATCAGCAAGCACCTGGAGTTGGTTGGGAATGGGCTGTGTAATTTTTCCCTGCTCAGCGCTGTCAGCACAATCCCAAACTGCCTACTTGCAATGTGCATTTCACTGAAGGACAGTCTGGAGCGGCACACCAAGGTATTTCTGATGCCAGAACTCCACCATCATGGACAACAGAGCTCTTCTTTGGCCTAGAGATTATTCCCAGTGTGAATTATATGATCTGAATGTGAAACTGGGTTTGTCTATAAACTTTTTTGAACTGAATGGGCTTAGCAGGACCCCTGATGTAATGCTTATAGATCAATGGATCCACTCAACAGATATCTATTGAACTTCTTCTATGTTCACGGCAGAGTGTTGAGCTCTCAAGATGTAAAAATGAACAAGAGAAAGAGACCCTTTTACCATATTGAGACTGATGGGATGAGTAGATGAAAATTCAGACAAACAAACAAAAAGCCAAACAAAGCAAACATCTAGGAGCGGATCTTCCTAGATGTTAAGTCATTTCATAGTTCTTATCTAGGTGGACCCATAGCATCATCTGAAAAAACTGATCACTACTTCTGACTTGGTATTCTTTCTTTCCTTGGCATGTGGGTCAGCTTTCTCATTGTATTTCCCTCTTATTTACTGACCCCTATTCTCAGTACCCTTTGTTCTTTTCCCCAGAGCTTAGTGCTTGTATCTTGTTCATCTTTACTCACTCTTCTGTTGACATAATTCATTATCGCATATTAAAATGCCATTAGTGTGCTGAAAATTCCTTGAGTATATATCTCAGCTCGCTCCTAAACCTCAAAGTTACATATCAAAGCCTTATAACTGTCTGCTTGATTTTTTCCACTGAGATATCAAATAGGCGTTGCAAACTTAACTCATTGAAATTTTAGCTCTTACTATTTCCCCTTTAAAAACCTGCTTCACCCTCCCTCTTGCCATTTCATCCAGTGGCCACTCATCCTTATACTTATTTGCTCCCATCAAAAACCTTGGGACCATCTTTCTCTTATATCCCATAGAGAATGTATGAGAAGTTCCTATGGGCTCTCTCTTTGAAATAAATTTTGATTTTGACCTTTTCTCACGAGTGTCTTAGCTAGTTTCCCAGCTTCCACTATTACTACCCACAATCACACAACCACACACACACACACACAGCATCCAGAATGACCTATTTAAAACGTAGGTCAAGCATTGTCATTCCACTCTTCAAAATACTGTGACGACTTTTCATTTTAAGGTTAAAAGATCATAATAGCCACACAACTATATATCATCGATCTTGTATTATTTTTCTCCTTCCTGGCTACTATGATGTTCTATGAACACAATATGTCCTATTTGGGTATCTTGTGTTGGTTGCCCCTTTATAATTTACATTTCTCTGATCATTTCCTGGTGAACTCTCCCATGTATTTCAAGCCTGTATTTGAATACTACCTTATTAATGAGGACCTTCTGACTTTCCACCCTCCTACTCCCACCTCACCCCCAAACCAATACACATGCATCCTAATTCTATTTTTCCTGCTACATTTTGCCTATGGGAGTTTTTCCCTATATTTATTATGTTACTAGTGCCCTGGTGCACAGATTCGTGCACATTGAAAGGAAATTAATGAGAAGGTGGCTGGCGGAGATGGACTGGGCAAGATGGGCTGGACACTCCCTAAAGCCAACCTCCCATGGTCCCGCCCAGGCTGGCCACACCTGGAGTGGTGCAGGGGATGGAAGGTCATTTGTGGAGTGAGCGGGGTCCTTCCAGCAAGTGGCATCCCTTGGCCAGCCTTGCGGGATAGGACCAAAATTGGCTCTCCAACATCCCCTGAGGGGTCCCGAATTGCGAGAGGGCAGTTCTTGGGTGATGCACTTGGAATCAGGCTCCCTCCTCTCTGGTTCTGGATGTGTCACCTGAGAACCGCCTCTGTCAAGTCACTGCAGCTTGGCAGCTCCTGAGTTGAGCATCTGCCCCCATGGTGGTCAGTGTGTGTCATAGCTACTGGTTGGACGGTCGCTTAGTCTTTTAGATATGTAGATTATTTATTATCCATCTCAGTCTGCTCTGTAAATTCTAGTATAATAACAGTTTTGCTTCTTCTGTAGTAATGTCTGGTGGGTTCTAGAACACTGCCCAGCATAGAGCTGTTCAAAACTAATTTTTGCACAAATTAATGTAGTTAGACCTAGGATCATAATGCAGATCACACTTTGATATTTTCTTTTTCTAAATGTCAAAAGGTATCTGTTAATATACCAAACATTTGTATTTGTTTATGTTTGTATCTGGAAAAATAAAGAAGGTTAGATATTGAGGGATTGTGATAAAAAAAAAGATGGTATGAATTGAATTTTATACTAATTTAGGGTGATATGAAGGAATGGATTTGGCTCTCACTACTTCCATGAAAAACATCACTTCTGTTAGAAAGCTATGCTCTTTTTTGCATTCATTCCAATTCTAGCTTTCTCTGTGGCCGCCCTTGCCCTTGTCATGGCTTATCAAAACCGTATCTTTGCTTTTGTATACTTAACAGGTTGGAAATTGATTATGTTAATAGAAATTTTAAAAAAGTTAGGAGTGTCATCAAATTTCTATTAATAAATGTCATCCATTTAATAAGACACAACTTTATTCATATCATCGTTGGTACTCAACCATGGCTCTTTGTCAGAGCTCCTGCAAGTATGATCTCTTACTTTTCTCTTTCTCTCAAATTGGAAATGGCAGATTAAGGATGTTCTCACACCCAGGTATCTTAATATTATTCAGAATAGACAAAAAGGAAAGGTAAGTTCAGAACTATAATGCTATCTGTGTGTTAGCCAGCCTCTCTGTGTCACTTGAGAATGTGGTTCAGCAAAGTTTCTTGATATATTGGTATGTTCAGGCTCACAGCTAATGGCTTTGGATTTCTGCACTCACTTGATATGTGTGTAATATGTCCCAGTTTACCAACTGATGAGTGACTTAATAGAAAGAGGGAGAACAGGTGCCAACTTAACAAAATCAAAGAGTTACCCACAGAGAGAAGAAACACTTTCTTTTTAAGTCTAACTTGGTTTCTATATAAAAGAATTGAGTGAAAATCATTTCTCACTGCTCTCAGCTCAAAAAAGAAATAAATGCCAAGTATCAACAATCCTCCTTAATTTTTGTCTTTTTTTTTTACATTGAAGAGGTGAAAATTACCCAATTTGTACATCTATTGCAAGTTGCTTTAGTGATTCCCAGAGAAGTAAGCTTTATTCCTCTTCCCCTACACTGCTGAACGATATCTCAAAGCAATATGGATGGGTCCAGGGGAGATTCTGAGTAAAGCACCTGTTTATAGAGGTAGTTTTAAGCTGCTTAAAAGTATATGTATGGAATGCACTTTTACAGACTAGTTAGAACTATTTAGCTGAAGGAAAAGTAGTATTCTATGCCAAGGAAGAAAATATTACTTCTTTGTCCAACCCATCATTTTACAGAGAACAAGGGTGACCTATAAATAGTCCAATGTATATGGAATAATCATATATAAACTTTCCAGATATATACAAATAGTATATTATTACCCCTTTCCTAACATCAAAGGAGATGGTTATCCCAGTAAAGGTTGCATACATTTTGGGATTAGAATGAGAAAGAGTTACATCACTGTTCTCCAATTTATTCACTATGGAGCATTGAGTAAGATACTGAAGATCTCTGAGTCTCATCATAAAATTAAAGTAATAAGTCCTATTTCTTATAATATGGCACATAACTACAATAAAAACAACACAAATAATTAAATCATAATATATTCTAGGCAGTCTATAAGTGTTTTCCATATATGAATGTGTATGCATATATGGGTGTTTCAACAACTCTATGACTACAGTGTTATTATTTACATTTCACTGAGTACTAGCTCTATGAAATTAAATAACACATGCAAACTACTAGATGAAGTTCCTGACACATATTGTACAGTAAGTATAAATTACCATTTCATCATCATTTTACTCATCATAATTATTACTCATATGTTATTTATATTATATATTATACCCTAGATAATTTTCTCACACTCATATATGACCCTGAGCACTATAGCCAGAAAAGTGCATGCGTGGAAAGGAATTCTTTGTTTAGATCAAAGTTTCTGCTGTAACAAGGACTATACTTATTTATTATTAAGTAAACTTTGGTTTTAGATTAGCAAGCTCATTTTATGATGTGTGAATTTGTAGGGCTTATTTTATAAACACGATATGAATCAAGGTGCTACTGATGTTTAATTTTGTACACAAGCATTCACACACACACACATACACACACACACACACACACACACACACATACACAGTTGTCTTGCTTTCTATTTCAAATTAAAGTCATTTCTTGATATGTACGGTGGTTCTATGTGAAAATTCATTGAGTTGCATTTGTATGATGTGTGCATTTTCCATGTGGCTTCAGCAAAAATGTTACCTAAAATCATGTGTAAGAAACTAAAAAAATTGAGTCCTCAGTCATATAAGGCCAAAGAAAGCTATCAATCGAATGATCCTCTTTGCAACAGTTACTTGGATATTTACTAAAGCAGGAAGAAACAATGCAGGATTGGGAAGTATGGAATTAGAAGACAAGATGAAGACGCCAATTAGTAAAACTTAACAAAAATATAAAAGGAAATATTGTATCCATACCAAAGGCCATTTTACAAGTAAAGGCTTTATGTCTGTAATACAATGGGACAGGTCATGACTTCAGTGTTTGTATTGGGTGATCAGGATTTTATTTAGTCAATCACAGAAACAATGTGTGTGTCTCATGGTGGATGCTAAAAGTATATTAATGTATTGTTGTAATATAGATAAGTGTCAGTTTAATTTACAGAAAGAGGAATCAGGCAGACTAGTTTCTTTTTTGAAAGTTTCATAATTCCCTGTCCCTTGTGAAGGGAAGACCTCACTCCAACACCATTTATATCAACATTTTATTGTCAGAAAGAGTAAATCCTGCCTTAAAACTAACAGGCTATAACTGACCAGTCTTTTAAAGTTTTGTTTGTCTTTCTTGGGTCTATGCTGGGCTTGTTGATCATCTCAGTGCATATAACTGGGATGACCCTCAAGGATTTTACTGCAGTCTAGTTTGTGTTCCTATTATTTTTGACATCACTTCTCTTGAGCTATGAAGACAGACAACTTTGATTGACAAAAGCTCATTGTCTTTCCTGAGCCCCAAGCATATATTCAAGAGCTGTTTAATTTTGTGTTTTCTGTAATCAGTTCTTAAATTCTGTCTATTTCCCTCAAGGCATCTGTAATAAAATTTGCCAGCTATTTAATAGTGACTGAAGTACCTTGTACAGCTTTCTCTATTCATTTATTCTAATCATGGTATTAGAATTCTAAAGGCCCTATAAAACTCAAATTCCTATTTTTGAGTGCTGGTAAGTCACTCTTATGATGAAGCCTGTTAGGCAATACTAAGTAGGGCAGATGAAGTCCTAAGAAAATCTTCAGCCTCTCATTTCCTTAGATAACCCTTTTATATTATCATCAATAAGATCAATGCATTGTTACACATTCATAAGACTAACATTTACACTTTTTTCTTAATTCATATAACAACATTTACTGATATTAACATGTAAAAAGTTTCATCATATTTAAGTATTTAAATGAAAAATAATTCTTAAACCTCTATTAAAAAGATAATACTGTTTTGGATGTATGCTCATATAAATGATTTACTACTTATAAACCTGTGGTTGGCCTCAATGCTGGAGTTGCATGAACTTCATAAGTTAAAAAGAAAGAAATAATATATCCACAATTAGAAGAAAAATAAAAATAGAGTTCTTACAGAGTTCAGATTTCATAATTATTTTCCAACAGACAATTTTGGATTTCATGCTGTTAAATAGGTTAAAGAAAGAAATTAGGTGGCAGAATGCTGAAATACCATCTAAAACAAACCGCAGCCAAATATCTCAGGCTGTGAATTCATCAGATTGGAGCCAGCTAAGCAAGACTGAAATAACTGAATGGAACTCTCAAAAGACTGCCTTCTGGCAATGGTGACTGCGTGTTTTCCCTTTCTCTAGTTCAGGTATCAACACCGCATGAATATTAGAGCTACAGGAAACTTGGTTTATTCTCTTGATGAGAAGTTAATTCATTTTAGGATTTATTGGGGTTAAAGGGGATTAAGCCAGGGTATCTCTTATATTTGAAGTTAAAAATGGAAGGTTCATGGATCTCCACAACTTGTGTCTTGAATGATGAAAGTATGAGGGATACAAACCCAGTTTAGACTGGAGGCGATGGTCAGGTAATAGAGGTAAGCACTGCTAGAAGCTGGTTTAGGTATTATTTGTAATAGATAAACTTCTGGGTTTTGTCTATGTCTATGGCATACTGTTCAAGGGACTAACTAAAGTTTTCTTAAGTATCCAATCATAGTGATAGGATGATATAATTATAGAAACTGACTGGGTTGCCCTAGCCTGTTTTGCTCAGTGGCCATTGGACTGAAGGGTCCTGGGTTTGATTCTGGTCAAGACATGTACCTCGGTTGCAGGCTTTACCCCTGGTCCCAGTCTGGGCTTGTGTAGGAGGCACCCAATCAATGTGTTTCTCTCATATTGATGTTTCTCTCACTGTGTCTCTCCCCCTCCCTTCCATTCTCTCTAAAAAGCAATGGGGAAAAAATATCATTGGGTGAGGATTAAGAACAATAAAAAAAAAACTGAGTTAATCAAATCTTCAAAGATTAGTTAGGGAACTTAAGAAATAATACATGTCTAAGAAACACATGGTGGATTTTTAACTGAAGGTGCAGTGACAAAGGTGGTGCCCTTCTGGTAAGATGGTAATATTTCTTTACATTCAATAATGCAAAAGCCATCAGAAGACAGAACACTCAATGAGGGATGGTGTTTTAGGGGAATATTTTGAGAAATACTGTTGGGCAAGGAGATATTAGTAATAGAGGAAAAGAGGCCATGCTAAGCAAATGCTTTTTAACTTAAGTGCTTTATAGCAAACTGCCTGGAAAAACAATGATTTACAATCTGATTTACAATCATCCACATAGTCAACATGAAATTGACTTTGAGGTGAGTCTTCTAAAAATAGTATAACTCAGAGGCATCTGTTTATATATAAATAGATTAAATAATTATCATCTATAATCAGAACTATGTAACATTAATTTTTTTAAGTCCAGTATAATTGTCTATACATCAGTGCAGAAATTAAAGTTAATATAGTAAGCCTGAGATTGCTTTCCTTAAACAGGCCTCCTTTCAAGGTTGGCTCATGGATAGTAACTAAGAACATGAATGGTGAGAAGTTTCCTACACTGATAATTTTTTTTTATCTTAAATGGTAAGCGTGGCTCACTGTGCCTAGACTAGACAAATAATGTGGTTATGCTGAATAGCTGCTTTTCTTCTGGGCATCTGGATTTGGGTATATGCTAGGCTGAGGGCGCCTATGTGACAAGCCCCCAATACAAACCCTGAGCCCTACCTAGTCTCCAATGGCTTCCCTGTTAGGCAGCATTTCACATTTCTGTCACAGTTGGATGCTGGAGGAATTAAGCACATCTGTGTGACTCCAGCGGAGAAGACCCTTGGAAGTTTGTACTCGGTGTCGTTGGGAGTTCATTCTATGTGTGTTTTCCCTTTGCTAATTTTGCTTTGCATCTTTTGCTGCTATGAATCATAGTGAAGAATATAACGATATTCTGAGTCCCCCTTTCTTTCTCATAAACCACAAAACATGATAATAGTCTCAGGGATTCCCACCACAATGCCAAGGAAATAATTAAAGGAACACACAAAAAATCAACAATAAAATATTTCATAGAAATGTCTCAAAAATCAAAGATTAGAATGAATCCAATTCATTTCGACTATAAGGAATTCAAATGCTGGAGAATGACATCACAGAAAATCTTACATAAGGCAGATCAAAGTTTCCTCTTCCCCATGATGTATCTAGACAGGAGATTATATTAGCAATTTCTCTTTCCTCTCAGACCATGAAAATGGGTCCAGGTATGCTCAAGTATCCCAAATCTCCCAGCATCCTCCCTACAACCTGAAAGAAAAGATACAATCCTAGACGTGGGACTTCAGGCATGTGAGTCCATAGCTATTGGCGAAATCTAGAGCTCATAGAGAATCAATTTTCAAATCCATCCTGCCTAGTCATTCTTTTTTAAAAGTATATTTTTTCTTGATTTCAGAGAGGAAGGGAGAGGGAGAGAGAGATAGAAATACCAACGATGAGAGAAAATCACTGATTAGCTACCTCCTGCATGATCCCTGCTGGGAATTGAGCCTGCAATATGGGCATGTGTCCTGACCTGGAATCAAACCTTGATCTCCTGGTTCATAGGTTGATGCTCAAATGCAGCCACACCAGCTGGCCTTTATAGTCATTCTTTAAAAAACAAAATGAGGGAACCAAGATGGCGGCATAGGTTAACGCCGGAGTTTGCTGCTTTGAACAACTACTTCAAAAGTGAAACCAAAAAACGGAAGGGACATCACCCAGAACCACAGGAACGCTGGCTGAGAGGAAGTCCTACAACTAGGAGGAAAGAGAAACGCATACGGACACTCAGAGGAGGCGCAGTGCTGAAGTCAAATTCTGAGGTGCGGAGTGCGCGGAGCGGGCTGGCGGCGGAGGGCGCGGTTGGCGTTTTCAATCGGGAGGGAGTCGCAGACTCTGAGCTCCAGATACAGGCGAGTCTTTAGGGACCCAGACTCAAACGGGAGAAGCGGGACTGTCTGGCTTCGGTCAGAGCAAGTGCAGCTTTCTCTCTGAGCTTTGCAGCGGGTGCTGGGACTCAGAGAGGCAGAGCCCCTGGGGACAGGACTGAGAGCCGCCATAACTGCTCTCTCCGGCCCACCCTGTTGATCCTGTGCGACCCGCCCCGCCCAAGCCTGCACTGAGGCATTTGCCGGATAGCCTCAGGCAAAGGCTAGATTAGCACCTCCCTAGAGGACAGAAGTTCTCTCACTGCTGACATAGCTGATTCTCATAGCCACTTGGCCTGGAGGTCAAACCCTCCCTGGAATTAGCTACAACAATCAAGATTTAACTATAAGACTGCGAACAAAGATCACTAGGGGGTGCACCAAGGAAGCATAACAAAATGCGGAGACAAAGAAATAGGACAAAATTGTCAATGGAAGATATAGAGTTCAGAACCACACTTTTAAGGTCTCTCAAGAACTGTTTAGAAGCCGCCGATAAACTTAATGAGATCTACAAGAAAACTAATGAGACCCTCGATCTTATATTGGGGAACCAACTAGAAATTAAGCATACACTGACTGAAATAAAGAATATTATACAGACTCCCGACAGCAGACCAGAGGAGAGCAAGAATCAAGTCAATGACTTGAAATGCGAGGAAGCAAAAAACACCCAACCGGAAAAGCAAAATGAAAAAAGAATCCAAAAATGCGAGGATAGTGTAAGGAGCCTCTGGGACAGCTTCAAGCGTACCAACATCAGAATTATAGGGGTGCCAGAAGATGAGAGAGAGCAAGATATTGAAAACCTATTTAAAGAAATAATGACAGAAAACTTCCCCCACCTGGTGAAAGAAATAGACCTACAGGTCCAGGAAGCGCAGAGAACCCCAAACAAAAGGAATCCAACGAGGACCACACCAACACACATCATAATTAAAATGCCAAGAGCAAAAGACAAAGAGAGAATCTTAAAAGCAGCAAGAGAAAGAAACCCAGTTACCTACAAGGGAATACCCATACGACTGTCAGCTGATTTCTCAACAGAAACTTTGCAGGCCAGAAGGGAATGGCAAGAAATATTCAAAGTGATGAATGCCAAGAACCTACAACCAAGATTACTTTATCCAGCAAAGCTGTCATTCAGAATTGAAGGTCAGATAAAGAGCTTCACAGATAAGGAAAAGCTAAAGGAGTTCATCACCACCAAACCAGGATTATATGAAATGCTGAAAGGTATCCTTTAAGAAGAGGAAGAGGAAGAAAAAGGTAAAGATACAAATTATGAACAACAAATATGCATCTATCAACAAGTGAATCTAAGAAGCAAGTGAATAAATAATCTGATGAACAGAATGAACTGTTGATTATAATAGAATCAGGGACATAGAAAGGGAATGGACTGACTATTCCTGGGGGGGAAAGGGGTGTGGGAGATGCAGGAAGAGACTGGACAAAAATCGTGCACCTATGGATGAGGACAGTGGGTGGGGAGTGAGGGCGGAGGGTGGGGCGGGAACTGGGAGGAGGGGAGTTATGGGGGGAAAAAAAAGAGGAACAAATGTAATAATCTGAACAATAAAGATTTAATTAAAAAAAAAAAATGAAGACAAGTGACCAAGTAAATCCTGACTGTTCAAGGTTCAGGATTACCACTAGGATGACAAATCAAGTAAGCAAAGAAAATTAAAATTTTAGAGGAGAACATTTAAAAATTGAAAAAAATGCAAAGCAATAATGGTACAATTTCAAGTTTCACCAACTTCTAAAAATAAACAATCCAGTCATACAAGGAGAGAATGCTGCATGCATGAGTTGACTTAAACTGAAATTTTATTTTAAAGAATAACTTTCAGCAGAGTGTACAAGGTGAGCTGAGGAATAGGAGTGTGATGGAGTGGGATGTTTGGAGAAGTTTTCTTCTGTAATTTCTTATTTTCAAATATATCAGGGCAGACAAATGGCATTTACATTAAAATATGTCAAAATGGCATCTAGCTCTATAATAGTAATTTCTCCTCTGGCGAAGAAGCCAAAATTGACAAGCAATGGCATTTCACAGATACCTAGTGCAGCCTAGTGATGGGCTGGGCATATTAAGTAAACAAAATAGGACTTTTAGAGGAAAGGTGCAGTGTATCAGACACATACAATTTTATTCAAGTGGTTTAAATTCTTTGTCTATGCTTAAAACAGTGGCAGATTGAACAAGACAATTCTAAGCTTCAAATATTAAATATTACACTCATTACATCCCAATGAGATCGTATTGAGGGGAGGAAAGTGTAGAAATATTTTTTTCTATTTTTAGAGTGTTTCACCCCCAAAATGTAAAATAATAACGATATTAGTTCAACATGGGTAGACAGTAGTAAATCTCTCTCTTTTTCTCCATATAATGTATATGTGTGTGCATTTTTATAAAAAATCTTAATTTAAGCAGTAACATGATATATTTGCATATTCCATTCCATAGTTAATATTTTTCTTTTTTAAAATATTTTTATTGATTTCAGAGAGGGAGAGAGAGATAAAAACAGCAATGATGAGATAGAATAATTGGTTGGCTGCCTCCTGCATGATGGGGAATGGAGCTCACAACCTGAATATGTGCCCTGACTGGAAATCAAACCTTGACCTCCTGGTTCAGAAGTCGATGCTCAACACTGAGCCACCATGATTGGGCAATAAAAAAAATATCTTTACAGCGTTCTCTCCTTGACTCATCAGAGCAGATTCAACAAAATATAAGCAGCCAATGTTCAAAAATTCAAAAGATACGGCCATACAAAACTTTTTCCCCCATAAAAGGAAATGTTGAACTCTTTAGACTGGTGTGTTTAACTAAATCCTAGCTATAGATTACCAACGAGATCCTTAGGAAAACATTAAATAGGAAACCAAAGGTGCACAGTTTCTAAGGATTCTTAAAGATTGTAAAGTTCTTTTCAGGTATCATTGTGAATGAAGAAAACAAAGTGTGTGTACAGGGGGTTATGTTGAATTCTGATAGGTTGAATTCAAGAACTATTAAAAAATTAAAATCTGAGTTGTAAATATTAGTATTAGCAGTTACTATTAATACAACCCGTAATATGTACCATGTATATTTTACATGTATTGAAGTTTAAAGGGAGTAAAATTCTTGTCTAAGTTCACATACCTAAAAAGTGACAAGAAATATACCAAGAAAAGTAGGAAAAGAGAATCCTACTAATTGACTTCATCTCAGCATAAGATCTAAGTTTTTCCCTGGATTCTTCCTACTCAACATGCTTAACAGAGAATAAAGAACATATGCACAAAGCTATTTGGGATATCACATTTGATATTACAAATGTATAAAGAACTAAGAGATCTTCGAGATTTAGGCTTTCAATAAGATTAGTTTTATTAGTTTTAATAAATAATAAGTGTGAGAATATACATACAATTTCAAACTCTTAGAAGTAAATTTATTTCAGGTATGCAAGGCTGCTTCAGTATTTGAAAATCAATTATTGTAACCCAGCATATTGACAGGCTAAATAGAAAAATGATACTATCACATCAGTTAACGCAGAAAATTAATATAACAAAATACAACTCCAATTCATGATACAACAAACTAGAACTAAAAATCAACTTTCTCAACTTTTTAAAAATATCTTTAAGAGCCTAGCTAACAAAATACTCCAAAGCGAGAGACTGGACAGTTTCCCCTTTCAACTCCAAGGATATTTTCTCTCTCACCAGTCTTTTTCAATATTGTATTGGAAGCCTAACTACATCAATAATATAAGACCATATCAAAATATTGGCAAGCTATTTTGTTGATGTTGATAAGAGAATTCTAAATTTTACATGGAAATGCAAAAACCTAAACTAGTCAACAAAACAGTAAAGATCAGTATCGAAGGACTGACACTACCAATTTCAAGACTTAATATAAAACTATGGTAGTCGAGAGGGCTTCTATGTGGTCTGTTGAGAGGAGCAGCAGCACTGTACTTAGAGACATTTGTCCCAGGGAGGGAAAACAAAATCCAATGTGTCTGATTGGTTCCAATCAAGTAAGACACCAAGGTGATCCTTGAAGGGGGAATGCAAGAGAAATGAAAACAAGAATGTCAATGTCGTGTTTAATCAAACATGAATTGAACACTACTCTATGCTAGGTTTTTCTTATGCAGCATTGCTTGATAAATGCCTAATTATCTTTCAAAAGAAAAGAAAATGCTTTGTTTATAGATTCAGTGGGTGCTTTCTTTGTAACACAATATATATCAATGATTTCATCCAGCTAAGAAATTCAGATATGACTCTAACTAGATTCAAAGCTTTTTCTAAATGTCTTTAGCATTTTCCCTTAGTACTTGAAATATCTTAAAGGCTGTTTATTGCAATTCTTGAAAGCCAATTAAAAGCTCTCCTGTTGGCTCACATAAATACCTCAGATGTGCCTCGAAAAAGTTCCTGGTAGAAGTATAATTTAATGAGATAAAGTTGTGGCTTCCTAAATAGCTTAAAAGTCACATGCACTGGGCAGAAATGGACAGGGAGGAAGGGTGATTGCAAGAATAAAGAAATGAAGAAAATCCACTTCATCTCCTGCAATTTAATGTTTGGTTCATGTAGTGGAATGGTGCTGAGCAGATTGGGAAGAAAATTGAAACAACTAGAGTTTTTATAAAGCTACAAATGAAGAGTTTCAGTAAGAGGCACTGTACCCTCATTTTAGTTCCTTTTATAATATCCCAAAATATTTTCCTGAAAAATCCTGAGTAATTTTTTCTTTCTTAAAAACCAAAATTAAATTAATATTATTGCATTTATAATTGTCAAGTCCTAGGCAAAGAAGTTTTGGTTTTTTAGAACTAAACAATGATACTATTTTAAAAAATATCAACATATAATGCATTCAACAAAGCAAATGTATAGGGATTTAAATGATAAAAGGAGAAACTGGTTTCTGGCTCTTGGTATCCTGTAATTCTGACTTAATATAGCCCAAAAGTATAGGTTAACAAATGCTAAAACATTATTTCCCATGTGTATATTTTATTATATACTATATGTATACATAATATGTACACATATATACACATTTTAATTAATTAATTAATTATATTTTGAAATATATATATATATATATATACACATATATATATATATCCTATCAAGAGGGAATATACTAATTGACCATCATGCCCTCACAAGATGGTGGTACCCACAGCCACAAGATGGCAGTGCCCAGTCCCCTCAGCCCTGCCTCATACAGCCTCAGTCCCCCAGTCCCCTCAGCCCCACCTCACCCAGTCCCCACAGCATCTAGCCTCATTCAGCCTCAGGCTCCCAATCCCCTCAGTCCTGCCTCATCCAGCCAGAGTCCCCTAGTCCCCTCAGACCTGCAGGGGAAGGCAGTTGGGGGTGATCGGGCTGGCAGGGGAGGGCAGTTGGAGGCAATCGGGCCAGCAGGGCAGGGCAGTTGGGGACAATCATGCCAGCAGGGGAGCAGTTAGGCATCAATCAGGCCAGCAGGGTAGTGGTTAGGGGCTATCAGGCTGGCATGCAGAGTGGTTAGGGGCAATCAGGCAGGCAGGCAGGCGAGTGGTTAGGAGCTAGCAGTTCTGGATTGTGATAGGAATGACCGACTGCCGGTTTAGGCCCGATCCTATAGGGGTACCAGATTGGAGAGCGTGCAGGCTGGGCTGAGGGAAAACCCCCCACTCCCTATGCACAAATTTTGTGCAATGGGCCTCTAGTATAATATATATATATCTCCAAAGCTTGGAATCAATTATGAGTTTTGTAAATACATGGTGGGACAAAAGTAGGTTTACAGTTGTGAGTATGCAAAACACAGTTCATTTTTGTATATTATTTATTAATTAATTTCTTATTCCCCATAGGGACAACTATAAACCTACTTTTTCCAACCCTACAATACCTTTCATTGGTTATATGAAAAGAACTTCAAATTAAACCCATCCAGAGATAAGAGCATATGTATACATTTTGAAAACATAGCATGTACCCTCCTGACACAAGTAGAATTAAGGGCGAATGCACAATAATTCAGCACGTGGACCTTCTAAGCCAGGGGTGGGCAAACTTTTTGACTCGAGGGCCACAATGGGTTCTTAAACTGGACAGAAGGGCCGGAACAAAAGCATGGATGGAGTGTTTGTGTGAACTAATATAAATTCAAAGTAAACATCATTACATAAAAGGGTACCATCTTTTTTTTCAATAGTTTTATTCATTTCAAATGGGCCGGATCCGGCCCGCGGACCGTAGTTTGCCCACGGCTTAGAATCTAAGCTCGTGTCTTTGCTTGGGTTTCTGCATGTCTTTTATCTGGGGAAGTGATTCCAGCACAGATGATCCTTATCCCCCATTCACCAGGAATAGAGTTTCCAAATTACAGAGGCCTGGGTGTCGTCCCTCTCCAAAAGATGCCAGAAGCCTCAGGAACACGCTGAGGCAGATAAAAAGAGGTCCAGCTGAGGCAAAACAGGGTCACAGCTGAATGAAGCTGGTTGCAACAAAAATGGGCCCCGGTGAGGTCGGGACGGCCCTGGTGAGGTTGGGACAGCCCCGGTGAGGCTGAAATGACCCTGGAGATATAGGGGCACCGGCAAGGTTGAGACTGCCCCAGTGAGGTCAAGACAGCCCCGGTGAGGTTGAAATGGCCCCGGTGAGGTAGGGATAGCCCCGGTGAGGTGGGGATGGCCCCAGTGAGGTCGGGACTGCCCTGGAGAGGTCGGGACGGCCGCAGTGAGGTCAAGACGGCCCTGGTGAGGACAAAACGGCCCCAGTGAGGTTGGGACGGCTCCAGTGAGGTTGGGACAGATAATAGGGACCAGTATAGACTGATGAACAGGAGTATATGCAGAGGCAGAGCAGCATTGAACAGACTGTCAAACTACAGTGGGAAGCCTGGGGAGGGTTTGGGGGAGGGGTTAAGAGATCAACCGAAGGACTTATATGCATGCATATAAGAATAACCAATGAACACAAGACACTAGGGGGTAGGAGCCGGGGTAATGTCAAGGGGGGGGGCGGGGGGGGAAGAGACATATGTTATACTCTTTGTAATACTTCAAGAAATAAAAATTATTAAAAAAAAAAAAAGAAGAAGAAGCTGGTTGCAACAAAAATGGCCAGAGTAAAAAGACAAGTGCTGTGGAATTTATGGGGGTGCAGGGCGAACAAAGTGTGTGTGATGCATTTGTAAATATGTAAATCACCACTTAGTAAGTAATTCCTAGTAACTCTTACAATAAGAGAGTTGCTATACATTCTTTATTCTAAGTGAATAATCATTGATTATCAAAAATAAACACTGAGATAAGATTAAACCTAAATTTCCACTTTCATGTTTTCCAGTTTAAGGAAATCTCAAGTGTGCATTTGCAATGTTGGCATTGTCTTTTCTTTGAAAGAATTTATTGTGTTTGTTTTTTATTTAAAGTTCCTAAAGAACAGAACATAGCTGAGTATTAAAAATGTAAACATTCTTATAATATTGTTGTGTGTTTGAGAAAAGAAAATAAGAAACAACCTAGAAGATGCCATTAGCTGCATGTCCCTGGTGAATTATTTGACTTCAGTGTCCTTTTCTGTACATGTAGTCTTCTCAGTTCAAATGACATACACTATCTTGATAGCATACCCCGGAATTAAACTTGTTTGAAAGCTGTAATGGGATTACACTTCGTATTACTGTGTGATCCTGGTTAAGTTATTTCGACTTTCTGCGCCTCACTTACTCCATTTAAAAATAGAGAAAATAATAGTACCAATGGAATGTGTGTATTGCCTTTAGGACACTCTTTAAATGATGCTGAGAAAAATGAACTGATTTGCCCAAAGTCAGAGCTTCTGCTTAAATCTCAGGGCTAGACGCCAGGTTGCTAAGCTCTACCCCATTCCATTCCATGCTGTTCCCCCTGTGCCTTACACAATAGTCAAAAATTAATACAAAATTAATATTTTTAATTATACTGGTATAAAGATCTTCTCAATAATCACTAAAAGTTTAGCTAATCATGTAAATATATCTACACTAATAAAAGAGAAAAATGGTAATTGGCGTACGACGCTACCCTTTTCATTGGCTAATCAGGGCTATATGCAAATTAACTGCCAACTAAGATTGGCAGTTAACTGCCAACAAGATGGCGGCTAATTTGCATATGTAGGCACAATGCAGGGAGGCGAAAGGGAAAGCAGGAGGAAGCCCCCTGCCACTGACAGTGATCAGAAACCCAGGGGGGAGCTAAGAGCTGGGGGGCAGGGCAAAGGCGGCCCTGGGGCTGCCTTTGCCCTGCCCCCCCAGCCATGATGGAGAATCAGGTGCCTTTGCCGCCCTGGCCAGTGATAGCAAGAAGTAGGGGTGGAGCCAGCGATGGGAGCTGGGCAAGGTCGAAGCTGACAGTCCCAGGAGCTAGGGGTCCCTTGCCTGGGCCTAAAGCGAAGCCCACGATTGCGGGGCCACTGCAGCTGCGGGTCCCTGCTGCCCGGGCCGGACGCCTCAGCCAGAGGCCTCCTGCAGGGGCAGGGGCGGAGCCCGCGCTATCACAGCGCCCCCCCCGCTGCCACTGCGGGTCCCCGCTGCCCGTGCCGGACGCCTAGGCCAGAGGTGTTAGGCCTGGGCAGGGGCGGAGCCTGCAACCGCGGGGAGCTGGGGGTCCCCTGCCCAGGCCTGACACCTCTGCCGGAGGCCTCAGGCCTGGTCAAGGGGCCGGTCCGGTGATTGGTGATCGGAGGGTGATTAGGGTCAACTCCTCTGGCCGAGGCATCAGGCCTGGGCGGGGGGCGGAGCCGGGGATTGGGGGGATATGATGGTCCCCTTGCCCAGGCCTGAAGCCTGGGTCAGAGGCATCAGGCTTGGGCGGGGGTAGGAGCAAGCGATCAGAGGGAGATGGGGGGTCCCCTGCCCAGGCATGATTCCTGGGCCAGAGGCCTCAGGCCTGGGCGGGGGCCAGAGCCAGTGATCGGGGGGAGATGGAGGTCCCCTGTCCAAGCCTGACACCTCTGGCGGAGGCGTCAGGCCTGGGCAAGGGGCTGATCAGGCGATCAGAGGGTGATGGTAGTCTACGCCTCTGGCCAAGGCATCAGGCCTGGGCTGGGGGCAGAACCAGTGATGGGGGGAAATGAGGGTCCCCTGCCCAGGCAAGGGGCCGATCCTGTGATTGGAGGGTGATGGGGGTCAACGCCTGAGGGCTCCCAGTATGTGAGAGGGGGCAGGCTGGGCTGAGGGACACTCCCCCCCCACACACACCCAGTGCACGAATTTTGTGCACCGGGCCCCTAGTATATATATAACTGCTTTGAAGTGATTTAAAATGTCTGGTTAATTGTCTTTCTTTTTACTTACTTTTATTTGGAAAGTATCTGGGACTGTCTGCTCTTAGGATTTGTTCTGATTCTTTTAGAAGAATTGCTATATTTGAGAAGCTCAAGCCTTATCCTATTTGAGAAATAGAGAAGACTGACAAACTGATCCTCCAAATAGATTCCCTAATACCTTTTAGTGCTGGTTAGCATAAAATGGGTTTATGATGCAGAGTAAGGCCACAAATCAACAATCCTAAACCAAACAGGAAGTAGAAGAGAAATTACCTGGAAGCATCGCTATGGAAACCAAAGAAGCTCCAGTAGCAATAATGGGAGGAAGAGAGAGTCCTGCACAGAAACACAAAGAAATTAGACCAGACCTTGTGATTGCGGCTGAAGCGCACTTCTGGTCATTCATAATACACACCTTTATTTCAAATTCTCTCTCACAGGATGGTGAAGGACTGTAAACAACACCCCTGGAAGGCAAGACTAGGCATTCCAACGCAGAATCACTACTTTGTAACACAATTTATTTCAAGCTACATTAGGCTTTTCTAGCTGGGCTAAACAGGACTGTAACATAATGCTTGTCTCTAAAATATAAAAAAGGAGCTTCCATTCAGTAGCCAGTGAGCTGAGACTGCGCTATCTAAAAATCTCCAGTGAACTTCAGAGTTTTACATTAGACTCTGATTTCCCTCTGCCTTCAGGGAATTCAGGAGAAAAGACACAAAGCATTTAAAGTGGTTTTAAGGGATGCCCACACCCTGAGAGATATTTGGGGAAAGAGTGGATATGCAGTGATTCCATAAAGTGACCAGTAAAGGGTTTAAATAAGGCCCTATTGGGTTCACCTGGATATCTTGCACAGCACTCTTAGCATGAGTTATGCCTCCTGTATCCTAAAATCATGTGTGTTGTGTGACTCTGTTAGTTTCAAGCAGTCAGGAATGCCAACACATGCTGAACAGAAAGGCTCAAATGCTAACGTAAGCACAGACACTGTAGAATCTGCTAACACATATTTATTACTAGTGATGTAAGAATTAACTAAGTATTTTTTTATCTGCCTACATCGACCTGCAAACAGAATTTTCATGTTGCCTCCTAATTAGATTAATTGATTCTTTTAGTTTGTATTTATCACTCAAATGTCTCATGCTTGGTCTATTATGAAATTAATGCTGGTCTCCATTTCTTTCTGATATTGTAAGATTAGATGACTTGGAAATTTCAAAATGGGGTTGTTGATTTGCGCTTCAGAAAGCTGGAGATAATCAGAACGTCAAGTACCGCTTGCTAAGCATGTTGAGGGAACATCACCAGCCAGAAACCATGGACAGCAAGTGCTCCCACTTGCTTGCAGAAAGGGGCGTGTCCTGTGACCCATACATATCTTAACAGGACTTCCCTTTCCAGGAGTGAAGTCATCATAGTCTATGCTTGGCAAAACCTTGAACATGGAGTCTGTAAACCTGAGTTTTGAGCATCATTTTGAAACTAATGAGTTATGTGATTTGAGCAATTACAGCAGTGTTGCTTGGTGGAAATGTCTTTTCTTGTGGCACTATCTATATACTATGTATTTATTGGAATGAGAATGCATACGCTTAAGTTTTATAAACATAATCCATTCCTCTGATGATTTCCATGTAAAATAAATCACATACAAGGCTTTTGAGCCATTTTTCAGAATCCTGTGAGATGGTATTGAGTTTCTGTAGCCCATCCATCTATTGGAAGCAATTTTTAGAACTTTCAGGGAATTAAATAGAAAATATGTGGTAACTTCACAAAAGTTGTAGATGCAACACTTGCTGAGATTCATGCTTTGGTCTGTGTGCTTTGGTCTGTGTGTGTGTGTGTGTGTGTGTGTGTGTGTGTGTGTGTGTATATATATATATATATATATATATATATATATATGGATATGTTTTATACATTATTGTATGTGATCTTCCCACATATGTGTGACTAGAATACATATCATTTATACAGGGATAATTTATATATGAAAAAATATACACAAAATAGGCACTCACTTTTATATATAATGTTGAATTACAGTATACTCTGAATAGTTATATATAAGTATAGAAAATCCTATATAATAAAAGCCTAATATGCTAAGTGTCCAGTTGACTGGATGGCCATTCAACCAATCAAAGCATAATATGCTAATGATATATTAAGGCCACTCAACCACTCGCTATGACATGCACTGACCCCCAGAGGGCAGACGCTCCAACTGGTAAGTTAGCTTGCTGCTGGGGTTCTGCTGATCGGGACTGAATGTGATGGCCAGACACACCCTGGAGCCCTCCCTCAGTCCCTCCCCATCTTGCCAACCTCCCACATCCCTTTCTGGCCCTGATCGTGCACTGGTGGGTTCCCTCAGCCTGGCCTGTGCTCTCTCACAATCCGGGACCCGTCCGGGGATGTCGGAGAACCAGTTTCAACCCAATCCTGCAGGCCAGGCTGAGGGACACCACTGGTGCACAGATTTGTGCACTGGGCCTCTAGCCTATATAATAAAAGCCTAAGTGACCATTATGGCAAAACAATTGGAACAGCTGGCACTATGATGTGCACTGACCACCAGAGGGCAGACGCCCAATGCAGGAACTTCCTCCTGGTGGTCAGTGCGCTCCCACAGGGGGAGTGCCATACAGCCAGAAGCTGGGCTTACAGCTGGCTAGTGCAGCTGCAACTGCATTAGGAGCCTCTCCCGACTCCATGGCAGCAGGCCCAGCAGGCAGGGATGAGCACAAGAGGCACCGGGCCCCAATTCAGGCTCCTCCCTAGCTGCCTGCTGCTTGGCACACTGATACATCCCCCTAGGGGTCCCAGACTGTGAGAGGGCACAGGCAGGGCTGAGGGACCCCTCCCCCAGAGCAAGAATTTAGTGCACTGGGCCTCTAGTACTTAGATAATGGCTGAAGTTTTATTTAGTTTTGTAATGTACTGAGATTTTGCCTTATAGAAATGTTCAAACTATGCACTAGACAATAGCATTAATTTTAAGAAATTATCTTGTGTTCTAAGTTGATCTTGAAGTTTTCCATCAATCTCTCCCCTCAACAACTCCACCTACCACCCACTCAGGGATCTTTGGCATGCTGAACTCGCTCTATTACAGATGTCTCAATCAGAAAGTAATGTGTGAAAGCAGAAAATCTGGATGTGGGACTTGCTGGGAAGAGAGGAGAGATGCAAGGTAAAGTGCTGCAATATTGATGGAAATCTGATTGTGTACATTATCCACAGGATAAAAAATATGTGAGACTTGATCAGAACCATGCATCTAATAAAGAATTATATGGAGGTTTAAGCCCACATACTTTGGTTCTAAATACAATGCTCCCCCACCCCCTTTTATTTTCAAAATCACTTAAACCATTGTATTATTCTCCTGTACATTTAGGAGTATTATGGATAGCATTAAGATTTTATTTTAATTAAACCCTTAATTCCCAATCTTCTATAAAAATAACTATGTTATATGTTTTTTGTTTATCCTTTCATAATAGTTTCTTCCACATAATAGGCACACAAACAAGTCCACATGCACAGAAATACACACATGTAGAGCTGTTCCAGGATTGACTTTATGCAATAATCTGTTTTTAAAAATAAACCAGAGATATTATATATTTTCCTGAATGATTTTTTAAAACAAAATTGTTACTTTACAATACTTGTAGATTTACAGAAAAAATTGCAAAGATAGGACAGAGAGGGTGTCTGCACAGCCCACACCCAGTTTTTTTTACTAACATCTTACATTACTGTGGTGCATTTTTCACAGCTCATGAGCCAATATTGACCCACTGTTATTAACTAAAGTCCATGCATATGTGTTGCTAGTTCCTTAGTTTTTAACCTGATATCCTTTATTCTACTATAAGACCCATTCTAGAATAGGTCTGTGTTTCTTTGTCATGTCTCCTTTAGCTTTTCTTAGCTGGTATGGTTTCTCAAACTTTGTTTTGTATGACTTTGACAGTTTTTTGAGAACCTGTAACTCTATGGGAAACAACTTCATCAACTAAAGAACAGTAAAAATATACAGTCCTTTCTGCCTTTCATATTATTTCCAACGTTACTTAGGTCAGCAACTTTTCCCCCAACCCCTTCAGTGAGACTCTGTCACATATTTCTAATATGTACAGTCAGATTTTTTTGTGAAAGTTATGGTCTATCCCAAATTTCCCCAGGTTCCGACATCATTTTTTAAATTTGCATACTTTAATGTTTGTTCTTTGTTCTGTCAATTTCTGTGGGTCTTGGCATATGCACAGTGTCATCCATACATCATAAGTTATTATACAAAATAGTTTCACCACCTCTCCAAATCCTCTGTGGTTTACATATTAAAACTCCAAACTCCCAAACCTCTGGAAACCAGTTATATGTTTACCATCTTTACTGTTGTTGTTTTTTTTGGATATGACATAAATGGAATGATACAGTATATAGTCTTTTCAAACTGGCTTTCCTCAATTAACAATGTAGATTTAAGATTCATCCACATCTTTTCATGGCTTAATGGCATGCTTTTGTTAGTGCTGAATAATTGCCGGGAGCCGGTCCATCCTTGCTGTTTCAAAGGACCTGGCATATATGGCATACTGTTCTTAAAATGTTTGCTAACCTTCTTGGCACTATGTGTTTTAACCAAGGTCTCCTCTCTGAGAAAGGTTGTTTCCCCAGGTAGGGATTTTCCCCTGAAGTTAGGGAGGGAATAAAACCCCTCAACTAAGTGCCAGGCGGGTAATTAATCACTTTAACTACGAACAATCATGCTTAAGCTACATAATCTTTACTCCCTGGAATGGAGATAAGAAACTCCCTAACCTTTGTAATAGAGATTGATAGGATTGAATCAACTGGTATAAATACAGATGTAACAAGACAGCAAGAGACAGAACTTAGAACACAGAACTTAGAACACAGAACTGAGAGACAGAACCTAGGCACAGAACCTACACAGAACGTTCTCTAGAGACAGAAGAACTTCGCTGGAGAGAACATGGCAAAAGATCCTGGACTGAACCTGACTACAGAAATTGGCAAGAGAACCTGACTAGAACCTGGTAACTGAACCTGGCTGGAGAACCTGGACAGAACCTGGCTGGAGAACCTAGCGAGGGAACTTGGCTACAGAACCTGGCTGGAGAACCTGGAGAACCTAGCAAGAGAACATGGACACAGAACCTGGCTGGAGAACCTAGCGAGGGAACATGGCTACAGAACCTGGCTGGAGAACCTGGAGAACCTAGCAAGAGAACATGGACACAGAACCTGGCTGGAGAACCTGGAGAACCTAGCAAGAGAACATGGACACAGAACCTGGCTGGAGATCCTAAGCAGAACTTCGCTGGAGATCCAGACCAGAACTTGGCTGGAGATCCTGGCTAGAGATCCTGGCTAGGCTGCTGATCAACTGAACACTGTCTCCGTGTCCTTCCTTCTTCGCCGACTCCGTCTACGCCTTTGGGAACCCCTGGACCTGCTGGGGTTGGACCCCGGCAAATAATGTTTCATTGTGTAGATGTATTATAATCTATTTCTTCATTAATCTACTGAAAGATGTCTAAGTTGCTTACAGTTTTGGCAATTATGAATAAAATTGATATAACATTCATGTGCTTATTTTTTGTGTGTATATAAGTTTTTAAATAAAGTGAGTAATACTTAGGAGCATGACTGTTGGGTCACAAAGTAAAGCTGCATGTAGCTTTGTAAGAAACTCCCAAACTCTCAGGAGTTTCTCATTCTCATGCTAATTTGCACAACTTTCCCTTCCTAATTTGCACTAGCCCCAGATTAGCCCAGAGCTAATTCATATGAAAATTTACCAAAATCGACAGTAAGTGTTCCTACAAGTTGATGAAATGTAAGATGATATGTGTCTTCCTCCATAAATCTGTGTCTCCAGATTCCAGGGTGCTAGATTCCCCAGCAACCTCGTATCTAATGGGTCCATTAAAATACATTGTTTTCAGTGTGTCCAATATTTTGTTGTTGTAAGGACAGAAGTAATGACTTCTAAGCTTTTTACATTTTGGAGCTGAAATCAGAGTCCCAACTTTATTTCTAAACATGGCAATATACTTTGAAAATGTTTCCATATTGACTGCAATGAAGTGCTACATATGATAGATTTTTTAAAATGAAGTATGGCCCTAACCAGTTTGGCTCAGTGGGTAGAGCATCAGCCTGTGGACCAAAGGGTCCTGACTTTGATTCTGGTCAAGGGCATGCACCTTGATTGCAGGGGTCAAGGGCACATACCTTGATTGCAGGCTCCTCCCTGGCCCAGGCTCTGGTCAGGGCTCATACAGGAGGCAACCAACTGATGATGTTTCTGTCTTTCCCTCTCTCTTCCACTCTCCCTAAAACTCAATGGGAAATGTCCTCAAGTGAGGATTAACAACAACAAAAATGAAGTATGCTTTTGCCATTTTCTTAAATGGATATCTAGGTGCTTCTAGCTGTGTTTTTGTTATTTATATATTCTCTAACAAAATAAGTTTTTATAAAAACTAGGCTGTATGTGATTGTAAGTTGCTTAAAATATTTCTTAGAATATTTTTTTTCCTCCACAACTCTGTTTTTCTCCCTCTGTCAGTCTCTAATTATACTTTTTAAAAAACATACTTTTATTGATTTCAGAGAGGGAGAGACAGAAACATCAATAATGAGCGAGAAGCATTTATGGATTGCCTGCTGCATGCCTCACACTGAGGATCAAGCCCACAAACTGGGCATATGCCCTGACCACGAATTGAACCATGAACCCCTGGTTCATAGATTGACGCTCAACCACTGAGTTACGCCAGCTGGGCCTCCTATTATATATTTAAGTTAGAATTGTATGTCCCCAAGATACTGACACTGTATTTAATTATTTTCAATCCTTTTCTCTATGCTTTACAGGTAGAATAACTTTTCTTATTATTTTTCACTGATTCTTATCTACTTGATCTTAACATTACTTGGTAAAATTTTTCATTTTAGCCATTATAATTTTTATTCGCTACATTTAATTTGATATATTTTTATAATCAACACATTCTGATTCCTTATGTCCTTGAACATATTTAAAATAGCTAAGTACTTGTCTCCTGATTGCAAGATGTGACATGTTACATTCAGTTTCCATTGAATACTTCTCCCCTTTGATTTTTAGTGAAAATATAATGTTTTGTTTAGTTTTTTGGTGTTAGTAAATACTGGATATTGTAGAAGACAAGATATTAGGGGCTTAAACTGTGTTATCTTCTTTTAAGGAGAGTTGAGTTTTAGTCTGGCAGACATATAAGTTACTAGAGGCAAATTTTCTAGATCTTGTCAAACTTGGCTTCATACTGTGTTAAGTAAAATTTATTCTGATATTGAACTCACTCTATGGTATAATCTTTATTTACTTTGAAGTTACATCATTTCTGGATTGTCAGTTGAATACTAATAGACCACAGTGAGATCTTTATAGTCTTTTTAGGGTAGACTGACAAAGCTCCTAAGCCGTAGTGAGCCCTGATATTTCTCTTGACCTGATAGCCTTACAACACCTGCTCCCTACATTGTCTTGCAGTCTTTCTCTGTTCATGTGTGACTACATTCTTGGACAAGTTCTTGTAGGTAAACCCCACCCAGATCTCTGGTCCTCCCCTGATCCTATAGTTCACATTCCTTGCTGGTAAACTACCTCATAAATATCCACTGCAGCAGCTCAGACTCCAGTATGACCATTTAGTTTAGTCTCTCTCCCAGGACTCTCCTTCCTTATGTTGTCACTGACAAATTTCCATCAGGCAGAAATCCAGTGTAAGTGTGGAGTTCCTTTTGCTCAAGTATCTTATTTCATTGGTAACTTTGGTCCCGTTCCTGAAAACAATTGCCTCATATCTGTTGATAGTCTTATAGTTGTTAGAAGGATATGTATAACTCCTGTTGCTCCAGGAATATCATGTAAAATACAGAAGGGGCTAGTGTTGGTGGCAAGAAGTCAAAACAATGTAATCTAATATGAGCCAGACAGTAGCTTCCTGTGGAAGCTTAGAAACTTTCCTTTTCTACAATTTTTTTGACATGACAAAGAGTACAAATCACACAATTTGAGTAAGGATGAAAGCCATCTAGATAATGCCAAACAATATCAGAATAAAAGTGAATTTGGAAATTGTACATGGGCTTTGATATTGCATTCACTTTCAATAAAATCATTAAATGTTGCTTATGTCAAGTCAAAAAACAAAAAAAGAACAAGAAAATATTTTATATCAGACACTGTCAATTCCCAAAGTCAAAACTAGGAATATTAAATTGGCTTAGAGCATAAACCAAAGAAAAATTAAAAGAAAAAGTTAGAAAAACATTTTGTTGTTGTTCTGACTTGGGTATTCCTCTTCAATGAATTGTGTCTGAGAGGAAGAAAATATTATAAATGTCCACCAACACAGCCCAGAAAGAGAATTAAACTCATTTATCTCAATTGCTCAATAAGCCAAATTTTAGGCAGAAATTATAAACCAATGGGATTTTTGTTTATAGGATGTGAATAATAAAATTAAAATATTAGAGGCCAGGTCTGCAATAGAAAGGCAATACATTTGGCTATTGAAAAGATAGACTTTGGTGTGACAGCAGGCTTTTAAAGCAAGATTTAAAAAAACATGACTTTTATCTGTGAAATGAAATAAATACCACTATTAGAGGTAAATACTTACTGCAGCTAGTGGGGATTTCATTGTGTGAAAAGGGTGAATAAAATAATTGTCGTGATGATGGCAGGCTGCATAAATATAGCTTTTGACTGGCTTGTTAGAGTTCAGACATAAAATATTATGTAAATCTTACAAGTCCTTCAAATGTATGTTCCAATCACCCATCACACCTGAGATAGCAATAGCAATCTCTTTTTAAAAGGATGTTTCTTGCCCAGCTGGCATGGTTCAGTGGTTGAATGTTGACCTATGAACCAGGGGGTCATGGTTCAATTCCCAGTCAGGGCATATGCCTGTGTTGCAAGCTCAATCCCGGGTGTGGTGCGTGCAGGAGGCAGCCCATCAATGATACTTTCTCATCATTGATGTTTCTATTTCTCTCTCCCACTCACTTCCTTTCTGAAATAAATCAAATCTATTTTTAAAAAAATAAAAGGATGTTCCTCTATAAGGTGAGAAAAAAACATTTTTTCAAAGGTGAAGAAGTATTGTCTTCTCTTAGAAACAGCAGAACATTAATCTAGTCTTGCATTTGTTAAAAAAAAAAAAAAAAAAATCCAGGGAGTAACATTCTGCCAGATTTTTTATAAAGAAAATGGCATCATGGTCAAATACTTTCAGAATGGAATGCATTCTGTACTCCCCATTTGAAGAATCACAAAGTTTGGTCATGTATTGAATGCTCTAATCTTATAGTAAATATGTCTATTTAAGAGGTTGTATATTAACACAAAGAACATAGCTTATAAAATATTTTTATTATGTTCTCTCCATAGCACAGTTTCAGCACAAGCCCTTCTATTACAAAAGCATGTTTAGATAAAACACAAAAGAATGCCTACATAAACTCTCAATAGATTTGAGCATAGAATGAAAAATCTCTTTTGTTTGTTCTTTTTTCCCCCCACTCACCACTAAGCCTACTTCTCATCACCAAAAGACTCATTATTATGACCCACTCAACAAGAACCTCCTACTCTGGATCTCATCATATAACATCGGCTTTAAAAATTCCAGCCTTTTGCCTTCAGCTTCTGTAAGAAGGGAACAGAATAGACATTTATTTTTTCCACTATAAATCATTCAAACTAAAAACACTAGATTTCTTTTACTTTAAGAAAATATATACTAAAAAACAGCAGCGTCCTTACTTCATCTCTTCCTATTCCAAAAAACAAAACAAAAACAGAAGAGAAACAAAGAAATAAACAAACAAAACATAAACCCCTAGAGAGTAGAAATCACTGCAATCAGTTTTTATTTTTAATAATTTTCATCTCCATGAATTATACTTGACTCTTGAACTCATGCTTTCCTAGGTATTTTATACTCATATTGCTATCATCAAAATTAGCTAGTTTATTAACATCAATATAGAAAGAGAGCAAAAGGGAGGCCAGAAATAAGTATGGTCATCTGGGCAGTTTCTCCAGGAAGCTCAGCTTTATTCTCTACAGGGAACCACCAGTCCACGCCCTGCAGATCACCAACAAAGGGGAGATGGGCACATGCGCAGTGAGGTCAAGTGATATAGAAAAGGTGCCTGTCTCTCCTCTTTCTTTAAAGCTACAACAGTGAGTACAGAACTGGCACATATATGGTATTATGATAAAAGATACAGGAGATCAAAATAAGGAACTGAAATGTTAGTGTTTTCTATTTGTTTACTTAGAAGAACCATCCCTGTCTCTCAAAAGGGAGATTGGGATTAAATGTATAAGAAAAAGTTTCTTTTTACAAAGTAAGCAAAATATATTCTTAGGGTTGCAAAATAAATTAAAATTTATATCTTTAAAGTCAATAATTAAATCTGAATTTATTTTGCAATATAAACTTGCCAAAACTCTATGGTTGGAGAATAAAACATCAAAGAACAGAATATTTTTATGAATAGAGTTTACAGTTTTTGAAGAGTCACAGAAAATTTCAATAAATAAGTTAAATAAAAAGTGCATAATGAATAGCTACTCATTTAGTGTATTTAATGGTTGAATGATAATAGGTAGTTGGAAAAAGACTTTTGAAAGAAATGATAGCTTTAAACATTGAAGGTACTTACTGGGTGGAAGTTATAGTCCATTAAACTGCATGGTCTTTTAAAATTAAACTATATGTGTATACAGTTAACAGCACAGATTAAAATTAGGAACTAAATATGGCTTAGATGAGTTCTCCATATTTATTGTGTCCATAATAAGCAATTGTACATGAATCTAGCTACACATGATAGGAAAATGCAGAATCTCTCAGTTATCACTTAAAAGGAGGTGCCCAGGAGGGTCAGCAGAATGGGCACACCATATTGTTAGGTTGTGTAAGTGAAGACACACTTTTCACTGTGCAAAACACTATATTTTTGGCAGTGTTTTTTGAAGCTGCCTACATAAGTGATTCTGAATGCATGTGCCTTAGTGCCTTTTCTGAAACACTGCCATATGAATAGGCTTTTTATGAGGGTATTCTGGATCCGTGTGTGTGTGTGTGTGTGTGTGTGTGTGTGTGTGTGTGTGTGTGTATTATGCATGCACATGTGACATCAAACTGTTAAACTGGCTTTTGCCTCTGGTTACATTTCTTCTATGATTTATGTTGCAGAATATCGTCATCAAACTTTTTCATAATGTTGTCCAACTATAAATTAGAAACCTAGAAAACTGAAACCACTGCTCCCATAACTAAGGCTCCTCCACAACTTGGGAAAGAACAATGAATTTTTCTTTCTCAACAGGTTTACATATTTATATTTACACATTTTCTAATATACTGTTAGCCAATGTTGCATGTCTAGTCACATTATAAGAGGAAGAAGAGATCAGGAAAACCACCCTTTCTTATTGAAATGATGTTTCCTGACCATTTTATGATGCAATTTAACAAATTAATATTCATTATAAACAGGTTCATCTGAAAATCTGTCACTTGTGAGGTAACTATGGCTATTAGGTCCAAATACTGTGCCATAAGGCTCCATTGTAATTAGTAAATGAACCTCAGCTCTTTCTACTATTCGCAACCTGAGTGTAAACTTGTCACATATCCTGTTAGTCTTTTAGATGAGATTTATCTCTAAATTAAAAATGTTATCACAAAATGGCAATACTTAAAATAATACTGTAGGACCTGAAAATAAATTTACAAACATGATCATGATAAAGACATTCTTTTTGACCAGAAGTTATCTGTTTGTGTGTTTTTAATTTTTGAGAGATTATGATATGCTTGTTAATCAGGATTCGTCTCTTATGTGGAATGCAAATATTCAAATATAGTTTCATCTTTAATTGCACTTAAAATTTTAATTATCCCCAATCTTTTATTTGAACAAATGTTTATTAAGGACTACTCATAGATCATAAAATTATTATATGGTTGGAATAAAGTGACCAAAGATAATATTAATGATAGATTACTAAATATTGATATCTCCCTTGTTCTCTTTCCCTCTTTTTATTTCTGTGCTATTATGTAATAAATGGAGTATTAGTATCTTGCACACAATAACTTTAAGGACTGAATAATTCCACTTTGAGATATTCATATGTATGTACATAAACATGTTCATGTAAATTTCACACTTATGGGAAAAAGAGTCCTTCTTTTTTCAGGATATCAGCAGAGTAATTCATAGGGGGTCTTTTTAATGTACTCTCCAGATGCAGTGTTTATCAAAAACAATATTATATATATTTTTTTCTGTTCATCAGATTATTTATTCACTTGCTTCTTAGATTCACTTGTTGATAGATGCATATTTGTTGTTCATAATTTGTATCTTTACCTTTTTCTTCCTCTTCCTCTTCTTAAAGGATACCTTTCAGCATTTCATATAATCCTGGTTTGGAGGTGATGAACTCCTTTAGCTTTTCCTTATCTGTGAAGCTCTTTATCTGACCTTCAATTATGAATGATAGCTTTGCTGGATAAAGTAATCTTGGTTGTAGGTTCTTGGCATTCATCACTTTGAATATTTCTTGCCACTCCCTTCTGGCCTGCAAAGTTTCTGTTGAGAAATCAGCTGACAGTCGTATGGGTATTCCCTTGTAGGTAACTGAGTTTCTTTCTCTTGCTGCTTTTAAGATTCTCTCTTTGTCTTTTGCTCTTGGCATTTTAATTATGATGTGTGTTGGTGTGGTCCTCTTTGGATTCCTTTTGTTTGGGGTTCTCCACGCTTCTTGGACCTGTAAGTCCATTTCTTTCACCAGGTGGGGGAAGTTTTCTGTCATTATTTCTTCAAATAGGTTTTCAATATCTTGCTCTCTCTCATCTTCTGGCACCCCTATAATTCTGATGTTGGTACGCTTGAAGCTGTCCCAGAGGCTCCTTACACTATCCTCGCATTTTTGGATTCTTTTTTCATTTTGCTTTTCCGGTTGGGTGTTTTTTGCTTCCTCGCATTTCAAGTCATTGACTTGATTCTTGCTCTCCTCTGGTCTGCTGTCGGGAGTCTGTATTATATTCGTTATTTCAGTCCGTGTATGCTTAATTTCTAGTTGGTTCCCCAATATAAGATCGAGGGTCTCATTAGTTTTCTTGTAGATCTCATTAAGTTTATCGGCGGCTTCTAAACAGTTCTTGAGAGACCTTAAAAGTGTGGTTCTGAACTCTATATCTTCCATTGACAATTTTGTCCTATTTCTTTGTCTCCGCATTTTGTTATGCTTCCTTGGTGCACCCCCTAGTGGTCTTTGTTCTCAGTCTTATAGTTAAATCTTGATTGTTGTAGCTAATTCCAGGGAGGGTTTGACCTCCAGGCCAAGTGGCTATGAGAATCAGCTGTGTCAGCAGTGAGAGAACTTCTGTCCTCTAGGGAGGTGCTAATCTAGGCTTTGTCTGAGGCTATCCGGCAAATGCCTGTGTGCAGGGCTTGGGCGGGGCGGGTCGCACAGGATCAACAGGGTGGGCCGGAGAGAGCAGTTATGGCGGCTCTCAGTCCTGTCCCCAGGGGCTCTGCCTCTCTGAGTCCCAGCACCCGCTGCAAAGCTCTGACCGAAGCCAGACAGTCCCGCTTCTCCCGTTTGAGTCTGGGTCCCTAAAGACTCCCCCGGATCTGGAGCTCAGAGTCTGCGACTCCCTCCCGATTGAAAACGCCAACCGCGCCCTCCGCCGCCAGCCCGCTCCGCGCACTCCGCACCTCAGAATTTGACTTCAGCACTGCGCCTCCTCTGAGTGTCCGTATGCGTTTCTCTTTCCTCCTAGTTGTAGGACTTCCACTCAGCCAGCGTTCCTGTGGTTCTGGGTGATGTCCCTTCCGTTTTTTGGTTTCACTTTTGAAGTAGTTGTTCAAAGCAGCAAACTCCGGCGTTAACCTATGCCGCCATCTTGGTTCTCCTAGGACAAACTCATCTCTATATATTTTTAAAATAATTTTATTTTTCCAAGACTCCTAACAAGCCATAAGATTTTTGCCCAAATATAAGCCTAGTAAACTTTCTACAGATTTTCTCCATAAAAAAAGATTAAATGTCATTTAAAAATTTTTAAATCATTATGATACAAATGTGAATAGTACTTTTACATAAAAACAAAATATTTTTATTTTTCTCACACTAGAGTTCAGATATTTATTATTTAAGATCTGAAAGTCTTTTTAAATTTTTTTCTGCAGATGTCATGAGAATTTGATTGATTGATCTACTGGCTAAAATCAATCATGTTTTACTAAGGTTGATAACATTTTATGTTTTCAGATCTATTTTATTTCTTCATTGCTACAATGCCTCATTAACGTGCACTATTACTGCTTTATGGAATCAAGAATAAGCCAAGGTAAGGAAATTGCCCAATGACAACTGCTTATCTGAAGGTCTAGATAGCAGATTGGCAAACTCACATCTAGCTTCTCAGAAGAAAGACATTTGATGTCATATTACTTTTACAAAGCTAAAGAAATCTCTTTCTTAACATTACAATACACACACACACACACACACAATTCAGATCACATCTGACCATGAGCACTCCAAACTCCAGCCATTAGCTTCTATCAAAAGGATTAATACAGGAGCCTCCTACTGGACCTTCCAGCATCTCCTGTGTCCAAATTTGCTCTCCTGCAATAATTACCTATAGAGTATTCATAAAGGTCACTTTAAAATGTTAAGTGGAAACATCTTACTCCTATGCTCAAAATCTTTCATTTTCTCTCATGTCAGGCAAGGTAAAGCCAAATTCTTAGTGGCCACTCATTCTGTGCACATACTTTACCTCTCATTTTCACCTACTCAACTCATCCTTCCTCACTATTTGTGCAACACCCCACAGACCCACATGCCTCAGCAAAATTTCACATGTTTTTCTTTCAGGTTGGAACCCATGTTCCCAGATATCTACAATCTTATCACTTCCATAAAGTCTTTGATCAAATATCTCCTTCTTAATGAGACCCAACCCAAATACCTCAATGAAATTACACCTGCACTCAGCCAACCCTCCAGATTACCATTAACTTATATTCCCTTTTCTTTATCTTTTTAATTAACAGATTTACTGAGATATAATTAAAAGATGTAAAATTCATGTTTTAAGTTTATAATTCGATGACTTTAGCATATTTAGACTTGTGCAAACATAACCACCAAGTAATTGTAAGGTGTTTTTATAACCCCCATAAAGAAACTTCATGTCCATGTACAGTCATTTCTTATCACCAGCCCCAGCCCCAGGAAACTGCTAACCTCTTTCTGTCTGTATAGCTCTGTCTTTTTGGACATTTCATATAAATGAAATCTTTAAATATATGTTATTTCTTGTGTGGCTTCTTTTATTGAGCATGATGTTTTAGTGTTGTATCAGCCTCTTAGCATATATCTGAATTTATTTTTTTTAATTATTGTTTAAATTATTACATATGTCTCTCCCCACCCCCCATTGACCTCTCCCTGGCCACTCCCACCCTATTTCCTTTTTATTGCTGAATAGTATTCCATTGTATGAATATACTACCGATTGTTTACCCATTTACCAGGTGATGGATGTTTAGGTTGTTTCCACTTATTGGCTACTAAGAACAATGATGCTATAATTATTCCTGTGCAAATTTTTGTGTGGACATATATGTTCATTTTCCCCATATTCTAGTTTTACAACATCCGTCACCTTCTTATATGTCATCAATGTTCTATTTATTCTGTTTTTTGTTGACTTTTACCAACCACTAGAATCTAAATTGTTCCAAGTGGCTGGAATAGCTCTTGTTGTATAGTAAGAACACAAAATATTTGTAGAATGAAAATGCAATGTTCACATAATAGAGTGTTTCTAGGTAACACATTTTTAACTGGCATATTCATGTTTTCACTTTTTCCTCAAATATGTATTAACCTATTCTATGCTGTAAAAACCATGTTATTATTGATGTTTTTAATAATGGGTAGGACAGAACATTATGATAAAAAGATTCCACAATTAGCCCTAGCTGGTTTGGCTCAGTGGATATAGTGTCACCCTGTGGACCCAAGGGTCCCAGGTTTGATTCTGGTCAAGGACAGGTACCTTGGTTACAAGCTCCTCACTGGCCAGCGGCCTGGTCAGTGCTCTGCAGGAGGCAACTGATAAATGTGTTTCTCTCACATCGATGTTTCTGTCTTTCCCTCTCTCTTCCACTCTCTCTAAAAATCAATGAGAAAATATCCTCAGCTGAGGATTAAAAAAAAAATCAACAATTGGATAATGAAGGCTTGCATGTAAAGAATTAATCACCAAAAGAACTACGGTAGGTACAACCCCCCCCCCCCCCAATGATTTCCATACAATAATCCCCATAAATTGTGAATATATATGGTCATGGCAAGGAGGAATTAATGTAACAGATGGATTTAAGATTTCTAATTAGCTCACCTTAAAATCCTGGGTTATCCAGGCAGTCCCAATGTAATTATGTGTGTCCTTTATAAGTGACAGAGGCAGAAGAGCCTGAATGAGAGTAGGAAGTGGAGGATAGAAACAGGGTCAGAGTGATATGAAGTGAGAAAGACACAATCTACCATTGCTGGCTTTGAAGATGGAAGAGTCAAGGAATTGCACAACCATTCAGAGTTGGTAAAGGCAAAGACATGGATTGTCCCTTAGAACTACTACAAAGGAATGCAGTCCTGCTGACCCCTTCATTTTAGCCTAGCAAGATCCATTTCAGACTCCTGACCTCCAGACCTGTAAGATGATATATTTGCATTGTACAAAGTTTGTAGCACAGCATCAATAAAAAACTAATACAGGAACCATATGCACTTGCTAGACAAGAGGATAAGATGTGGGGCCTGAATCCCCATTATATTTATTAAGCTCTGTCCTTGTGTGTACTATATTTAGCACAAAATAAAATTTTCAAAGAAGTAGGAGTCATGGTCTCTGCTCTTGAGGAAAAAAGTTTACAAACTAGTTGGATTTTCTAATTGGAAAACCCAACCATATGGCAGAGATTTTAAAGCACACAATTGTGCCAACAGGATAATCAACCATAATTTACATGGCCAGCCATCCCAGAACACTGGCAAGCAAGGAGCATCACTGGAGCAGCTGTTGCCATGGCTCCACATCCTATGATAGTGACTGAAATAGAAACAAAACAAACAAGCAAAAAGAAACCCTTAGAGATCTTGAAATTGTTAAATTGAGAGGCAGCATAGTGTAATCACAGGGAGTACAGAGCTACCTGGATATTAATCTCAACTCTACCCCACAGTAGGCTTTTGACTTGGGGCAAGTTACCTAAGCATCATCCTTTTCCTTATCTCTAAAATGAAGTTGGGCTCTTCCAGCCATCTCTGGGAACTGGCTGATATCACTTCCAAAATAAGACAAATATTCTTTCTTTTTTTGAATGTATATAAAAGATATAATTTTAGTACTGGAAAAAATGTATGTGTATGATTTACTTAACAATACTCAAATGTATTTATTACTACCTACTTTATGCCAGGTTCTTTTACACTTTTACAGATACATATATTAACACCTCCATATATATACATATACATATATATACATATACATGTATATGTATATGTATGTATATATACATACATACAATGTATATATATATGTATATATGTATATATATATATACACACATATAAGCATATACCTAGAGAATATGTACCTTTCTATAGAGAATATATATATGAAGAAAATATATTTAGTAAAGCACCATAAGAGTTTTATAACTAAGCTAGTGTATTTTGGAGATTCTGAAACATAATTGAAAGAATAAAAGAAATTTTGACATGGCCACAGTATTAGTCATGGTTCCCAGAGAAACAGTGTATAAATAAACAGAGAGAGGTAAGGAATTATCTCAAGTGATTAGGGAGACTGAGAAGTCCTGTGATTTTCAACCTGCAAGCTGGACAGCCAGGAAAGGTGATGGTGTATTTCCTGGGGAGCCCAAAAGCCAAAAGAGCTAATTGGGTATGCTCCAATAGGAAAGCATGCAGCCTCAAGACCCAGTAAGAGCTGATGTTTTAGTTTGAGTTCAGACACAGGAAGAGACCCATGTCCCAACTCAAGGCAATCAGGCAGAAAAATTCTCTACTACCTGGGAGTCCATTACTGACCAAAAGCTATTAATTTCATAGAACTCTCTAGTGGTCTCAAGAATACCCAGGAGATAACTACCCATTTCACAATATTCCTCTTCCACAGTATCCATAGTGATTAAAAGCATGTTGCTTTATCAGGTAGGCCAGAGGGTGGGTGGGTGGGTGAAAGGTTAATTACACAGAGCTTTCAAATGTGGATAAAATCATTACATCAAAAATTGATTGTTTAAAAACCCACAGATACTATCAGATTATTTTTAAGTACTAAGAAGTTGTCATTCTTAGATTGCAGATACAGGTCTTCCAAAATTCTAATTCTCACTTGAAATAACAAATTAAGTCATAGGTAACAAATTTCCAACTGTTTTTTGTTACAGTGAAAAGCTTATCTTGTCTCTTTTTTGGGGAAAGTCCACAAAGGCCTGTCTTAATACCCATCGTTCTTCTGTTAGACACTCATTCAAGTAAAAATGTTATTGCCTGCAAAATGCAGCAGATTGAGCAAAATTCAGTCAACCATACAAGCCTAGATATAACTATTTGCTATGATTTGCAGCAAAAATACTTCCCACTTTGCAACAAAGAATACTAAATATAAGTATTCTAAAGGGTTGACATTTAATAAAATTAATATGGACATTTTTGTGTATAAATGACATTAATTTTTCTTACGTGTGGTGGTGAAGAATACAATAATTACATAATACAGTCTGGTGTCACTCCCTTTATGGCACTAACAATTTCACCACTTTTATAACATCAGTATAAATGTCAACAGTGTGCAAAAAGGACAATAATGTGTAAATATTATTATAAAAATTGTTTGACCTCACAGATACCCCAAAAGTATGTTAAGGATACTAAACCAAAGATTCCTAGACCCCACTTTGAGACTCACTTTACTGAAGGGTAGCCAACATGTAACTTGCCCTAAATGTACAGTGTGTTAAGAGCACCAGTCAGGTTCTTTACTAGAAGACTCCTCTTATTTTTCAACCAAGTTGATTAGTTAGAGTTTGGTTAAGAGAGTCACAGCTATTTCTATGAGTAATATAGAAAAAGCATATCATTTTCCTTTAAGTAATTATTTCAAAATTCATTATTAATTCTCTCTAGCATTTCCCCAACATTTTAAAGGGCATTATTAGCCCCTTTTATAGTATAAGAAGCTGAGATTACTGTTTGGAGAAATATTAGACTAGGATTTAGTTTTAAAATGTCTTAGTCTCACATGGGAATTGGAATGCAGGACAAATATTGTCTTATGTCTATTTTAAGGGATAAAATATTTATATTTATAAGCTCATTATCTCTTACTGATCAACATGAATGACAGTAAAATATCCAGGAGACCTCAGTTCAAACAAGTAACTGTGCTTAACTGAAGGTTGTTGTTAATCCTAACCAATGAAGTGGCTAATAGATAATCCTTTTAAAAAGATACCAACTCAAATTCAGTCTTTAAAATGGTACTTTCTACTGAAAATCTATAAAGACCAAAGAAACCTTTTACAAAATAATTTTCTTTACTTTTAAACTCAATGTAATCAATTGTTATTCAAATTTTCTTTAATGTAGTTGTTTCCCCCCAGTACAATGCATAACTTCATTAGTCTCATTGCTTGCTCTTCTAAACCAATATATTAGGTTTATTTGCTTACACTGTACCTGCTGTAGGTTGAAAATCAGTTTTTGAACAAATTCAATATATTTAGAAAAAAATGAAATGTCCTAAATTACCATTGTGTTCTTCTTTTGTTTTGTTTTTAGTGAACTTGTAAACAAAAAAGCTCCCATTTCAAAAAAACCCCACAAAAAACAAAATCCCAAATCATATATATGTTTACAGTGATTACATTTATCTAAGCAACATATATACATGTTCAATTTTAAGATGTTAAATATCTGTGACAAATATGCTTTTTAAAATATATATACACCAAGAGCATTGTGAAGTTAATGCAGAGTCCTGAGGATAATCTATTAGTCACTAAGTTTTTCTTAAGTTTTCAACTTTAAATGCTGTTATTTCTAACACAGGTAAGCAAGCAACCTTTCATATGCTCAAACACTGGGCCCTTTGGTTACTACCCTATCATCTGGCTTGCAAATAAGAAGCCAACCATTTAAGAATGTTTAAAGTGAACAACTAGCAAACCCTAGGGATGGATAAACCCTAAGAATGCACAGTAGTGAGCATATACAACCATCACAACTGTGGGTGAACACTGCTCATCCCATTCTTCTGAAATGAGATCTCAAAGCTGAATAGCTAAAAGTAAAAGATGTTCACAAAAAAATTGGCATATGCACAATTTCTCTACTTATTTGCGTGTGTCCACCATTTAGTTCACTTTTCACTTAAAAAAAAAAATGGAATAGAAAACTGGACACCATGTTTCACTATCTCAGTTAATATTTACAATTACAACAATGCTTCCCAGAGCCAGTTTATACTGAAATTAAGTTCTTTACACCAAAGAAATGGTTGTCCACAACCACCGGCTAGTGTACATGTGCACTAAAATGTCTAGATTTGGGGAGAAACCCATGCTGCTCCAATCACCGGCGCTGCTTCCTCTGTTCCCTGATTCTCGCTTAGCAACCTGTGGGGGTTGTGGCCTGCTGGCCCTGCCCACTGGAAGAGGCCACCGACTGGGCTGCTTTCTGCTTCAGCGTTGTCCAGTCAAATGTGTAGTCATACTGGTGGTTCAGGGTCCTGAAAAGAATGCGGAAGAGCTGCCTCAGATACATGTAATTCGGGGCTTCTTCAAAGCGCAGCCCACGGCAGTAGTTTAAGTACATGGCAAATTCCGAAGGAAACCCCTTACATAAGACTTCAACGGGAATGGACATCTTCTTTTCGCTAATCTTCTCGTATTTCTGTACCTTGGTGGCAGCCTTCAGGCCTTGCCACGGCAGGCTGGTTCTGTTAAAATACATCAAAACATAGCCTAACGATTCCATGTCGTCCCGGCGACTCTGTTCCACGCCAAGGTGGGCATTGATGCTCGCATACCGGGCCGTGCCCGTGAGGTTTTTATCTTCTCTGTACGGTATGTGTTGCCTTGTCCTGTTGTCTCTGTACTTTTTGGCCAAACCGAAATCAATCAGGAACAACTTATTACAGTGGCGCCCGATGCCCATGAGGAAGTTGTCCGGCTTGATGTCTCGGTGTATGAAATTCTTTGTATGCACATATTCCACCCTGCTGATCATCTGGTCCGCCAGCATCAGTATCGTCTTCATGGTGAAGCTCCTGGAGCAGAAGTTGAAGAGGTCCTCCAGGCTGGGCCCCAGGAGGTCCATGACCAGCACATTGTGGTCTTTCTCCTGCCCGTACCAGCGGATGTGCGGGATGCCCACCCCGCCCTGCAGGATCTTGTAGAGCTTGCTCTCGTACAGCAGCTGCGGGTGCCTGGCCTTCAGGGACTCGAGCTTCACCGCCACCTCCTCGCCGTTGGTGATGTTGATCGCCAGGTAGATGTCCCCGAAGGAGCCAGACCCGATCTTGCGCACCAGCTTGTATTTCCCCCGGACAGTGAATTCGGCCTGAGAGCTGCTGCAGCTCGCCATCCTGGGACACGGTCTCCAGCGGGGCTGGGCCAAGCCAGGCACCTCACCTCAGAGAGGAGGACAGAGGCTTCTCCAGGCAGCGGCGGGGCCCCGAGCAACTCCGCAGAGGACGTGGCCGGAAACGGAAACGGTGAAACGGAAGCGGTGGTTCTCTCCGTGTCACAGGGCCCAGAATCCCCCCAAGGGGACCCTAATCACCTCCGCCCCGTCGGGCTGCTCCTTTCCGGGCCGCCGTTTCCAAGGGGCTCTCGAGGTTCCCAGGCTGGGCCGCTTGGATTCTGGGCTTTCGTGACGTTGCGGGCTGGAAAAGGGGGGCGTTGAGTTAGGACGGGGTTCCCGCTGCCCCCACCGCCGTGGCCTTCCACCCCAAGGCCCCGCCGTCGCTGTCACGCTGCGGCTCTGTCATGTTGTTGCTCACCCGGTGGCGCCATCTTGTCATTCCGCCCACGCCGCTGCCATCTTGTTATTCTGGCTCCACCAACGCAAAATGGCGCCTTCCCGGGAGCCACCGCTTCCGGGCGCAGAGCACTCTGGGAAGGGGCCTCAGGCGCTGACCCCTGCGGGGCCCCAGGGAGGAGGAGGGCGGAACCGGCCCGCCAGAGTAGCGTCACAGCTGCGCATGCGGGTTCTCCCGGAGTTAATTCGGCAGGTGAACCTTTCAGGTGTCGATGTTTTGAATGTATGGGGTTGAGTTAGCGCCCCTTCCTTTGGAAAGTGATCGTTCAGAGATAGAAGTGCTGCTTCATTGATTAGAATGCGGGCCTTTTGTGCTGTCCTTCATTCTCTTATTCTCTTCGCCTTGCTTTTTACCTACAATCAGATGATTATGTGTGTGTGTGTGTTTTAAGAAGGAACGTTCCTTTACTTTTTTCTATGCTTCGCTCCGTATCAACAATACAACGCGCCTGTCATGTTGTTGAGAGCCACACCCTGAAGGCAGCGGCATGAAGGCTTATGCTGTCACCATGGACCCGGCACAAACTGGTGACCTAGGAGGGGGAGGCCAGGTCACAAAGCAGCAGTCGCCCGGGAAGCCAGGGCCGTGGCCATTGGCTTGATCGCAGTGTGCTTTACTAATCAATACATGGATCGGCACCAGAGTGAAAAGGTACAGTGTGTAGAAACGTGACTACTGTCCACTTCAGTGTTTGTTATCTGCAATGACACCTTCATCAAAGTTCAGTGGTCACTCTTAGCATTTTACTAAGATGAAGTGATTTATTTCAGTAAATCAGAAAGTGCAACAATGCCATCGAATGCTTTCCATGTCTCTTGGATTCCCGCTCCTTTATTATTTTGGAGTCAAAATACTTTTTTTCTTTTAAAAATTGTTCTATCCACTCATTTATTAGACTAAAAATGTCTCAGACACTAAAACCTATAGGTATAAATGCTAACAAAAAGAGGAATCTGCCAACAAAGAAATTTAATCTTATTTATACACATTGTAAATGCTATGTGAAAATGCAATAGTGCCAGATAAGATCTTTTTGATGATGTTTGTCAGATATAACCTTTGGTACAGCATGTCTATAAATGTACCTAATTAGCTTGTGGGGGATTAGAAATGAAATTTCTAAGGTATTATTGTCAATCCATTGTAGTGGAGTTAGCTCCCTGAAAGTGCCTTCAGTTCTTAAAAACATGCTGAAATGCACCCTTTTAAGAAGTCATTCAACCCCCTGCCCCAGCCCCACCTGAAAAAATACAGGGGACACATTATTGAACAAGCTCCTTGACAGTTCCATGTATTTGCTATGAATAGATGCTTCTCAGTCCCTATTGTTTGCCCTGTTCTCAGGACTCAGTTAATGAAATGGCTAATTAGATTTCTGTAATCCTGTAGTCATTGTGTTTGAGGTGACATTTTGTTGGTATTTCTCTTGTGGCTCCTTCAGTGTGATAGGAAACATTTTCCATTAGCCAACTTGGCTCTTGTTATTTTGCTGGAATGGCAGTTCCCTCTGCCTGTATAATGAAATCATTGCCCTCCTAAATACAGCTCTGCCACTCAGCATTTAAATAGAAAAGAATAGGAAAATGATCATCTGATTAGTCAAACAGGCCCATGTTCAAAATCCGTTTCCGAAATCAAATAGAATTGGATCGAGTGCAGTGTGGAGGAATGACTTAGGTATTATTATATACTATAGTACATATTCACTGACTAGCAGAATGTGGAAGGATTTAAAGTTCTAAATTCTTATTCTTATGATCTGTAAGAACCAAATTCTTGAAAAAGCAGGGTCAAGAAGACTAATTTAGGCTGCTTTTTTAGACTCTTAAAAACTGTATTACTTCCAAGAAGTGAAAGACCATGACCAATGCCACAATTCAAGTACTAAATACAAATTATTTAAAATACTGGAATGATAATAGTGCAATATAGACCTTGATAATTGTTTTGTATAGAAATAAAAGGGATTTATATATTTGAATTTGAATATAAATTTATTTTCTATAAGTTTTAATGATTTTCATTTCAAATCACCTTTTGATTAGTGCAGAAATACATTTTGAGAGTCACCACCAATCAATTGGTTTCAGCCCTTCACTTCTGAAAGCTATCAAATCAGCAATGAACTAGCTCTAAACAATACTCCTTTGAATGCCAACTAGTCAACAACAGTTTCATTCTAGTAACCACAACTGTATAGATTATGCCTACTTAGCTGTAACTTTAGAAGTAAAGTTAGCAAATTCCTAAACACCATGCTTCCCTGGATACTTATATAAGATCAATAATCTCCTATGCTCAAAGAGACTGTGCCAGACCAGCATAGCCTTCCATTATTATAGTGAACTATAAAGTCAGCTTGGTCTTTTTATTTTTATTTCAGATATGGAGTGTTATTTCATCATCCTTTACACCCCACTGCACACTTGCATTATGTTTCTCCAGAGAATTAGAGCCAAAGATATATCTATATCAATATAAATATATATATATATATATATATATATATATATATATATATAATCTCTTAACATATATCTTGCTTTCACACTCATCACTTCCACTACTAGTTTTTAGTTTACTCTCAATAAATGATCTATATTTAGCCCAAAAGTAGAATAAGAGGAGTAATGAAGCCTTGATCACACACGATACCTTCCCTAATATGACTTGTGTCTTCTGGGATGCTTTTCATTCTCTAGAGGACCTCTACTGAGCTTACCCTATGGTGAGCACTGGCATGGGACACAAATATTTCCATTATTTTTTATCCATTCAGTGAGCTCTATCCACTTACATATCTCTTCCCCAAATTTACTTATCATTAATTTTCCAATCTTGTTCCATCCAAGTCCCTGACCATCAGCCTAACAATTGGCTACAGCCTGAATCAGCATGTAATTGCATATCTTGCCTTTTCACCTTTCAAGCAAAGTGAATAACCAGGTGTTCTGTCTACGAGGGGAAGTCCCTTCATCACTGTCCTTCAGGGATGCCCCAGAGAAGGCCTGTAGTACTGTACCTGTCCACTTTTAGGTGGTGCCTGCATATCCTACAGAACCATCTATACACTGGGCCTCCTCTTCCTCTGTCAAGTGATCAGAGGGAATTTCCCATGAAATTATAGGTGCATACATGGGGAGAGAAGCAGAATGAGGACCATGAGCATTTGAGTCATTTCTTCATGTAACTAACTTTGTACCTTCAGATTCTTCTCAGACTATTCATTATGGAGGTCCTGAAGTTCCATGATCCCCTGTCTGGAAGCTGGAGAACCAGGAAAGCCAGTGGTACAATTCATTCTGAGTCCAAAGGGCTGAGGACCATGAGAGCTCAATAATGTAAGTCCAGGTCCAAGATGAAAAAGACCTAAGAACCAGGAGCACCAATGTCCCAGAGCAGGAGAAGATTCCCCAGTTCAAGCGGAAAGTACTAGTAAATAATGCCCTTCCTCCCCTGTTTGATTCAGTCTACCAATTCAAATGCTAATCTCTTACAGAAACATCCTCATATACATACCCAGAAGTAATATTGTACTAAGCCCAGTTAAGTGGACACAAAATTAACCATCACAAAACATAAAAATATTTTCACAACCCAGCCATTTTTCTTCATCTGCACTGGGTAGCCCCAGGTAGCTTTACATTCTCAGGGTTATATGCTACTTCATTATTTGCCCATAAATTTTCTACATGTTCTTTTTCACATGATTAAAATTTTAATTTTATCCACCTATTTTAATACTTTTTTGTCTTATTTTAAAACTCTTTCAAAGAAATTCATTTGAAAAAAATCTAGTATACATTTGATTACGTGGATTCCCACAGAATATTTGGCTATTATTGCCTCTTTATATAGCCACTCACATAAATATGTTCTTGGAATGAGGGCTTAAAAAATTGTAGAAGCAAACAATGAAGGAAATAATCCATGTAAAGGGGTTTAGTAAAATACAGAAAACAAAGCAATCACCCAATAAATAATAAATAATAATAAATAATTATTTTTAATAAGAATGATTTTATTAAAGGAAACTACTCCAAATTATGACAAAGAAAATTCATTAGAGCATTATCTTTCTCATAACAAGAGAAAGAAAAGGCATAAATCTTAAGAGGGACATTAAAATAGCTTTAAATTCTAAATGGAACTTTCAGCATAGGCAATGAGGAAAATGTGTCCATATACCTCATAGGGGAGTAAATATAATGTAGGAGACACTTGAAAAAATTACTTCAAAATTTTGTATAGCATTTTACAATCACTTTTCAAACCATAATCACACGTAAGGAGGATAAAATGTGAAGAAAATAAATGACTTCAATTAAGATTAATTATCCGTAACCGGTTTGGCTCAGTGGATAGAGCGTCGGCCTGCGGACTGAAAGGTCCCAGGTTCGATTCCGGTCAAGGGCATGTACCTTGGTTGCGGGCACATCCCCAGTAGGAGGTGTGCAGGAGGCAGCTGATCGATGTTTCTCTCTCATTGATGTTTCTAACTCTCTATCTCTCTCCCTTCCTCTCTGTAAAAAATCATTAAAATATATTTTAAAAAAAGATTAATACTCAAGTCCAGTAGTCAACAATCACTTTTATTTTAATCTACTTTGTATTTGATTCACTTAGAATGTTTCTGAATATGTTCAAATAGACTTGCAGGTAGCATATAAGACATATCTAAAGAGGCAAATTTTTTAAATGCCCAATTAAATAATTATTAAATTTTTAACTTATCTGTAATCATTATAGTCTCAATTCTCATAAGACAGAGTGTGAGTAATAAAGCCATCTTACTATTTGACATTCTTTTAAAGCCATAGACATAATTTTTCTGTTCAGCTTACTCCGATCACATTAGAGGAAATACTATTTGAAAATAAATAGCAGGTCCTTTGAACCTCTATTGCTGTGCAATTTAGGATAAGGAAATAAAGAACTTTATCTCAAAAAATATTAATGGGACTCTACCAGATCTTATTTCAGATAAATTCCCATTACTTACAAAGAGTTTTCTGATTTCTCTTAGGATATTTTTAAAAACATGATTATATTTTTCTTAAAGACAGATTCATCTGTCAAACATTATCCCCAATGACTGTTTGTACACTGAATACCTTACAATAGATCAGAAGTAAAAGCACAAGCAATACTTTTTTCTTTTTTCAAACTGGGTTTCCTTTAACTAACGTATCTTTCTCCCCTTGATGCTTTGGCTTTTAAAGAGCTTTCTAAAAGAGAATAATTGGTCTTATACTTTTTGAAATTTCTTAAGAGCATTAGTCTCTTCTTTAGTTCAGCTTACCCATAAGAAAAGAGGTGAGAAATTTGCTAATGTGAAAAGTTATTCACACAATTTTTGCCCTAAATATGGAGAAATTTTAGTTGTGGCCACTTTAATGATTTAAATACTCAGGGCATGCATTAGATTTTTTAAACCTTCTTTTCCACTAATCCAGACCCTGATAAAGATTTAAAATAAAAGAGCACAAGAGAATAATAAAGAAAGAACAACTGTATTTGTATTAAGTAACACTAAACTCATTCTAGTCATCCTCTTTTTGTGTATATTATTCCCAAACACTTTTATATAAGTTTTGTATTTGGTTTAGTGGAATGAACAGAAGCTATAGAACTACATGAAATGAATTTAAACATAGTTTAGCTAAATACTGCACAAAGTAATTATCCCCCAATAAAATTAAGCCCCAATTTTTTCATCTACAAAATGAATGTAATAATGGCTATCTTATATATTTTCTATTAGCATTGCAAGAGATAAGCATAACATCCCTGGATAAAAAAGTAATAGGACAGACTAAAGAGCCCAGATACAAACACACATAATATAGTCACTTGATCTTTAGCAGTGAAGTAAGAGCAATACAGGGTGGGGCAAAAGCAGGATTACAGTTGTTTGTATGGAAAATAATACAATAATTAATAAACAATACAAGAACAAGAATAAATTCTATTTCTAATACTCACACCTGTAGATCTACTTTTGCCCACCCTGTCAAATGGAGAAAAGATAGTCTTTTCAACAAATGATACTGTAACAACTGGACACCCACATGCCAATAGATACCAATAAATAAATAAATACCAATAAATCTAGACACAGATCTTTCATAAAATTAATTCAAAATGGGTTGTAGACCTAAGTGTAAACTTCAAAACTATAAAACTCCCAGAAGAGAACAAAAAAAGAAAATATAGATGACCTTGGTTTTGGCAATGGGTTTTTAAATACCACACCAAAGGCACAATCCTTGAAATAAATAATTGAATAACTGAACTTCATTAAAATTAAGAACTTCTGCTCTGCAAAAGACAGTCAAGAAAATGAAAAGAGAAAAAATATCTAATAAACAACTGCTATCTAAAATATACAAAGAACTCTTAACAATAAGATTTTAAAATAAGTCAAACAATTAAAAAAAAAAACAAGTCAAACATTTCAATAGACATCTCACCAAAGATATACTGATGACAAGTAAGCATATGAAAAGATGTTCCACATATCAATAAGAAACTGAAAATTAAAACAACAGTTAAATGTCACTACATACCTAGCAGAATGGCCAATACAAAACACTGAGAATACCAAATACAGATGAGGATATGAAGCAACAAGAACTCTGATTCATTGCTGGTTGGAATACAAAAATGGCACAACTATTTTGAAAGATAGTTTGGCAATTTACTACAAAATGGAACATACTCTTACCAAGCGATTCAGCAATCACACTCCTTGATATTTACCCAAATGAAAAAATATGTCCACACAAAAACCTACACAAATGTATATAGCAATATTATTTATAATTTCCCAAACTCACAATCTACCAAGATATCCTTCAGTACATGAATGGATAAATAAACTGCAGTCTATTAAGCTGATGGAATATTATTCAGTGCTAAAAAGCAATGAGCTATAAAGGCATGAAAAGATGTCAGGTACGTTTGATGCATATTACTAAGTGAGAAAAGTCAATCAGAAAAGACTATATACTGTATAATTCCAATAACATGGCATTCTACAAAAGACACAATTATGCAGATAGAAAATGGTCAGGGGTTGCCATGGGTTAAGGGGAAAGGAGGAATGAATAGAGCATGAAGAATTTTTAAGGCAGTGAAACTATTCTGTATGGCTGTAATGGTATATATATGTTATTATACTTTAGTCAAAACTCATAGAATAGCCCAGCCAATGTGGCTCAGTAGTTGAACATGGACCCATGAACCAGAAGGTCTTGGTTCAATTAGCGGTCAGGGCATATCCCAGGGCTGCGGGCTCCATCCCCAGTGTGGGGCATGCAGGAGGCAGCTGATCAATGATTCTCTCTCATTGATGTTTCTTATTTCCTCTCTGAAATCATTAAAAATATTAAAAAATAAAAACTCATAGAATATACAACACCAAGAGTGAACCTTACGCAAACTATGAACTTTGAATGATAATGGTAAGTCAGTACAATTCATGGATTGTAATGAAAGTACCATTCTGTTTTTGTTGTTGTTGTTTTTTTGTTTTTTTGTTTTTGAAAGTACCATTCTGATGCAGGATACTGACAGTGGGGGAGTTTGTGTATGTGGGCCAGCAACAGGGGATATATGCAAGCTCTCTATACTTTCCATTCAATTTTATTCTGTACCTAAATCTGCTCTAGAAAATAATCCTGTAAAAATCATTTTTTAAAAAATCCTGTAAAACAGTAGTTGTTAACCAGCTTGGTAAGTTAAGAACGCTAAACTTTTAGAAAAAAAAATTTTTTTTTTCATTTAAAATATTAGTAGGAACCATTGGCCATTCATTGGTAGGAAGGAAGGTATTGTGATTTTTCTCTGAGAATGACCATAGACATAGATCTATTTTAGTTATGGCCACTTTAGGAAACATTTTCAATCTCTAATCTAAAATTGGGTTCTACATATTTTGTTTATTATTTCTTGTATGCTGCCATTAATACTCAATTTGTCTTTTTCTGATATGCCTTTAAGTGTTACTATGCCAAAAATTCAAAGAATGCAATAAATCTTTAATATAAGGAATAATGGGGGTGAGGAGCCAGGAGCTACAGTTTTGAAAGACAGTGAAGGGAACCAAAAACAATGGTTTCTAAGCAAGAAGATTGCCCAATATAGCAAAGCATCTTTACCTCAGTAGAGCTGAGTAAGAATGCTAAAACATTCTCATCAGCAGCAATATTTAATAATCCCAAGAGGTGGTAAAATCAAAGTCCCAACTAGCCATCTGTCCAGTATGTAAACTAGGCTACTGCTACTGTACCTAGAACTCTCACCCAGTCATCAATTTCCTTGGGAGTGAGACTCATGTCACACAACCTTACTCTGCAACTATTTGCCGATCCCTGAGTGCCTATAACCCTGTGTCCTCCTGGCAAGGATGAATCAATGGTGTCCATAAATAATAAGCGACAAGGCCCATAGCTTTAGTGGGGGTTTACCTGAGAATGTGGAAGCATTTCATACTGTCTGTGAGAATACGGATACCAGGCAAAGAAATAACACAGGATTTGGACAAAAATTCACATAACTTAACCAACTTTGTATGGAGCAGAAAATAACTCAAAAACTGGTGACATAAACATGGATAAAAAATTCTGGTCTTTGGAAAGGTTCACTGTATATGAATTTAAATTCTAGCTCTAAAACTTATTAACTGATATCTCTATTTACTCATTCATTCAAAAAAGCATGTTCATTGTTCCAGCCACTGTATATATAACTTTGAACTGATATTAATATTTCTAATCTTCACTTTCATAATTTATAATGTTAGTAATAATTCCTAAGTCAGGATAGTTGAAAATTGGTTGTCAATATTTTAAATGTGTGCATTATGCACATGACAGTCATTATTAACTAATAATAACCAAGTCATATTTTATTGTGATATACAATTAACATCTAAGTTTATCTTTCCTAACTTGTATAATATACATACAAACCACCTTTTTTCCTAGTCATGGAAGCATACTATTTTCTACAATTAACTGGAATTGAAAGAATCTTACTACATGTTGATACTTAGAGTTTTGCAAAGGTTCTTTAATTTTGTGTGGCTGAGGTTGGGTCAGGTGTTTATTTGTGTCCAAGACCACATATTCTACATTAAAAATAGCACAGTTGGAAACTGAAGTTCCATTTCTAGGCTATTGGGAAACACAAAAGAAAGTGAAATTAAGGATTAAGGGTTCCTGCTACTAAGCTGCAGAACACTCATTGTACTAGAGATGCAATGATTCAATTCAATTCCATTGTAGAATGATGTGAAAATGAAACTGATGGGAGAGCAAATGGAAACAGCTGTGTTTTACTGCAACACAGACAGTCTGCACATTTTGCTGCTTATTTATAATGAAAATGGAAATTGTAAGTGACAGGCTGAGGGTAGTTTATAAAGCAAACATTTTTGAAGCCTTGGAGGTGCTATTGCTTTTTGAAAGGCAACCAGCTGACCCACCTTTTGAATTATGCATGGTCACTGAATTCTGTTACAATGATGGAAACACACACTTTCGTATCAAAAGAAAAATGCTTGAGACATAAAACAAAGTTTGATAGAGCCCCAAATATATTATTATTTTATAAATTCTAATTCAGAATAGGTTATTGATCAGAATATTTCTGATTTAGCCTTAACCTGTTGGGCTCAATGGATAGAGCATCAGCCAGTGGACTGAAGTGCCCTGGGTTCTATTCTGGTCAAGGGCATGTACCTTGCTTGTGGGCTCAATCCACAGCAGGGCTTGTGCAGGAAGCAACTGATTGGTGTTTCTCTCTCATCGATGTTTCTAACTCTCTATCCCTCTCCCTTCCTCTCTGTAAAAAATCAATAAAAATACATATTTTTTAAAAAATATATATTTGGTTTAGAGGCCTTGGGCACTGGATGCTTGGATTATAGGGTCTCTTATGTCTAGGTAATCAGTCCAGGCAGAGTAATGCCAATGCCATGGTTTAATGTTCTGAATAGTGATCTAGGATCCTTCTGTGTTCTTTTTCTCCCATGGGGATTTTTTCCTAATGACCCCATTTGTTGCTATACCTTCAAGCTTGCACCATATTTGACTATCCCTATATGAAGATGACTGGGGGATAAGGGTTAAATTTTGGTTGAGACAGTAATCAAAGAGGACCTAACTTGCCATTAGTAAAAGTAACAATATTGTTGCATCTCAGAGGTTATCTGCATGCCTATGTAACATTGACATATAAATATATTTCATTTGGATATCACATCTTTGTTTCAGGCTGGTAACACATTATTTTCCATTACCATGGCTCTTTTATTCCAAGAGTACAGAGGAAATTTGATTCAGAGGTTGGTCAACTACAACCTTGCACTATAACTGCCAATCATTTTTCTAATAGTAAGGCTTGTAGCTAAGTCTGGAAGATGCATTCTTCCAGACCTTTACTTTTTAAATGATTTGTTCTACTAAGCCCATTTATTCCTCCCTGCTCTGTTAAGACATGCAGAAGTGTTTCTAGCACTTAGTTGATGTGTGTCACTCCACACACATCAACTAAGTGCTGATTCTCTATTCACACGCTAATACAGTGTAAGTCCATCTTATGACATCCTGAGAAAGACTGTGTTCTAATGCATTTAGATTTTTTTTGTGGGGGGGGGATATGCAGAGGATTGTGTGAAAGATCTATTATCTTGGTTGTATAACAATTTCAGCCTGGATCACCACAGGTGTCCACAATGGATAACCTTTTATACTTAAAAAAGAACTGGCAAAATAGTAAACTCGGTTGGGAAGGAGAGTTCATTGCTCAACAATGTTTTTTTTCTCTGTGCCGGGCTAGCTATTGTGAGAATTGAAGAGTAAATATTTCAAACTGTTAGGCAGGGGTCAGACTCACACAGAAACAATTAAATATAGGGTGGTAATAGGCTATATTAACAACAAGGTAGGATGGGAAAACAAAGGAAGCAATGAGTAAAAATGCCTTGGGGAGTCAAGGGATCATTCACAGTAGAGAGAGTGCTTGAATTCAATCTTGGAACAAAACTAGAATCTAATTATAAAAAAGTGGGCTAGGAGCAATGCCATTAGCAAGATGATAAAACAGGAAATTCCAATTATTTTTACTCCCACAGAAATACTGTTTAACAACCATATACAAACCAAAATACCTTTATGAGAAGTTCATAATCTGATTAGGAAGATGCAGTACCCCAGAAAAGGACACACCAAGACTAGTTACATTGAAATAAATATGAAGAGCAATTTCACTTTATCATTGTCAGGCCAAACTGTATCAACCAGTTGATCTTTTAAATTGTGCCTCTCCATACATATTTTCAGGGAAGGCAAATTCATAAAAAAATGTTTGAGAGGCTCTCAGAATTTCCAGTCAGGCTACTTGGTGAATATTTTACCATGTCAAAGCCAGTTTTTAAAAACTGGGAAGAATGACTGTTTCTTTAAATGTCCATACACTAAGACAAATTTTCAAGAAACATGAAGAATAAGGGAAACATTGCAAAATGAAAATAAATAAATCTCTAAAAGCCAACCCTGAAGAAACATAGCTATATGAATTGTCTGACACATAATTAAAAATAATTATCTTAAAGCAACTCAGTGTGTTAGGAGATAACACAAATTAACAACTAAACAAATTCCAGAAATGATACATGAACAAGATTAAGATATAAACAAAGATAAAAACTAGAAAAAATTAAATAATTCTCTATCTGAAGAATATAATAACTACACCAAAAAATTCTCCATATTGGTTCAACAGCATACTTGATCAAGGAGAAGAGGAATCAGCCAACTTGAAGGCCACTTGAAATTATTCAGTCACAGAAGCAAAAAGAATGAAGAGTGAAGAAAGCCTAAGAAACTTATGGGACATCATCAAGCAAATTAATGTGTGCATATGGTAGTTCCAGAAGAAGGAGAGGAGAAGAGAGGAGAGGAGAGGAGAGGAGAGGAGAGGAGAGGAGAGGAGAGGGGAGGGGAGGGAGGGGAGGGGAGGGGAGGGGAGGGGAGGGGAGGGGAGGGGAGGGGAGGGGAGGGGAGGGGAGGGGAGGGGAGGGAGAGAGAGAGAGAGAGAGAGGGGAGAGAAGGGGAAAAAATCTTATTTAAGGAAATAATGGCTGAAATGTTCCTAAATCTGGGTTAGAAAAGGATATCCAGATTTGTGAATTCCAGAGCAGCAACAAAATTTTAGAATATAAAAAGTTTACATTGAGCCACATTATAATGAAATTGTCAGAAGTCAATGACAAAGGGAGAATTTTGAAACCAAGAGAAAGCAATTACCGTGTGCAAGGGAGTCATCATAAAAATATCAATGGATTTATCAGCAGAAACCTTACAGACCAGGAACTAATGGGATGATATATTCAAGGTATCATTCTTTAAGTTGAGATGAAAGAATGCTAAATAATATAAAACTCACTGAAGTATATAATAGAGAAATATGGAATGCTCTAATACTAAATGATACTGTATAAATCACAATTTTAGTATAATAACAAAGACAAAGTGTTAATAATAACTAGATCCACTAAATATTTTAATGGATATCTATATATATAAAAGGCTAAGCAACCATCCTACCATCTGACCGTCCAGTAGATATGATGCACACTGACCACCAGGAGGCAGACGCTCAACGCAGGAGCTGTTGAGCTGCAGTGACTTGGCAGCAGCAGTTCCTGGGTGATGCACCGCAGAACCAGAGAGCAGGGAACCCAATTCCAGGGTACATCACCTGAGAACCACCCTCTCAGAATCTGGGACCCTACAGGGGATGTCAGAGAGCTGGATTCAGCCTGATCCCCACAGGCCATGCTGAGGGATCCCAACTGCTGGAGCAGCCCCACTCACTCTGCAGATGCCCTTCAAGCCACTGCACTGCCCCAGGCGTGGCCAGCCTGGGAGTAACTGTGGGAGGTTGGCTGCAGATCATGTCTGTCCTGTCTCACCCAGTCCCATCCCGCTGGCCACCTTCTAATTAATTTCCTTATAATATGCATGAATCCATGCACCAGGGCACTAGTATAACATAAAATGATGCAAATTCTACTTTATACTGTAATAAATATAAGGGTATATAAATCAATAACATAAAGTGTGATGGAAAAGAAGTAAATAAATGTAAATTTTTTATGCAATTAAATTTAAGCTGTTACCATCTTAAAACAGACTGCTATAACATGTTATATAAGCCTCATGGTAACCACAAAGAAAATACCTATAGAAGATAGGTTAAGGAAAAAGAGAAAGGAACAAAAGCATACCATTATAAAAAGTAAATGACAAATAACAAAAGAAGACAGCAAGTGAGGTAAAGAGGGACAAGAAAACTATAAGACATTCTAGAAAACAATTAACAAAATGTCATTAGTACATCCTTATCTATCAACAACTTTTAAATATAAATGTATTAAACTCTATATTCAAAAGACATAGAGTAGCTGAATAGTTTGAAAAACAACAACAGATACAAGATCCAAATATATAAAATTTGCTTTATATTTAAGAACACACAGGCTAAGAGTGGAAGGATGGGGGAAAGTAGTGCATGCAAATAGAAACAAAAAGAGAACAGTATTAGGTAAAATTATATCATACAAAATAGACATTAAGTAAAAGACTGCCTCAAGAGACAAAGAAAAACATTATATGATACTAATAGGGTCAATTCACCGGAAAGATCTATATATATAAAAGCCTAAGTGACCCTTAAGACTGAACGACCAGAACAACCAGAATGACTGGAATGGCCAGGTGACCAGCTGATAGCTATGACAGCCTCAAATCTGATTCACCCGCATTCTGGACCCAGACAGGAGGGAGGAGGGAGCCTGATTCCTCATGGAATCAGCCATTGGTTAGCTTGCTGCTGGGGCCAACCTCCTGCTGGCCCTCCCCCAGGCTGGCCAGCCTCCCATTGACCTTGGTCACATGCCAGGCCAAGGGACCCCACACATGCACAAATTCGTGCACCGGACCTCTAGTATAACAGTAATAAAATAAACATGCACTTAACATCAGAACATTTGGTTCTATAAAACAAACATTCATGAATCTGCAGGAAGAAATATAATAATAGTAAGAGATTTTGATACCCACTTTTAATAATGAATAGAATAAGCTCTGGCTGGGTAGTTCAATTGGTTGGAGCATCATCCCAATACAAGAATCAACCAATAAATAAATAAATAAATAAATGGAACAACAAATCAATGTTTCTCTTTCTCTCTCTCGCTTTTCCTACCCCTTTCTTTTCTCTTTCTAAAAATCAGTTAATAAATAAAAAACAATATTGGATAGAGCATCTAGACAGAAAATAAATAAGGAAACAAAAGATTTAATGCAAAGGACAAATGCATATCATGGATGTATAAAGATCATGACACAACACTATATAGTGCCAAGAAACACTATCTAAAGTAGATCACATGTTAGGTTGAAAACCAAATTATAACAAATTTAAGAAGATTAAAATATGGCTAAAAATCTTTTCAACCACAATGGAATGAAGCTAAAAAACAACAACAGTAGAAAACTAGAAAATTCACAAATATGTAGAAATTAAACACTGTTGAGCAAACACTGAATCAAATTAAAAGGAAATTAAAAATATATATTTTTAGACAAATTAAAACAAAAATACAATTTACCAAAAGTAAAGGTAGGCAGAAAAGTCAGTACAATGTGGAAAGAGTATAGCTATAAATGACTACATTTAAAAGAAGATCTCAAATAAACAACCTAATTTTATACATTAAGAAACCAGAATATAAAATACCACTAAGTTCACATTTAGCAGAAAGAAGGAAATAAAGATCAAAGCAGAAATAAAATAGTGAATAGAAAAACAATAGGAAAAAAAAACAAACCCTAAGATTTGGTTTTGAAAAGGTAAACAAAACTTACAAAACTTTAGCTAAACTAAGAGCTCAGGCTCATAATTAAAATCAGAAATGATTTTAGGCATTACAACTGATACCACAGGAAGAAATGATGCCATAAGAGATAATAGGAATAATCATTCACTAACAAACTAGATAACCTAAAGGAAATGGATAAATTCCTAGAAATATATACCCTACAAAGAATAAATTATAAAGAAGCAGAAAATCTAGTGAGGAGACTGGATTAATAATCAAAAATCTGCTAACAAAGAAAAGCCCAGGAACAGATGGCTTTACTGATTAAATCTTACAAACCTTTAAAGAAATACACCAATCATTTCAAACTCTTCCAAATATCGGAGAGGAGGAAACATTTCCAAACACATTTTACGAGGCCAGCATTACCCTAGCATTAAAGCAAGATGAAGATATCACAAGGAAGGACAGCTATAGTTTATTATCCCTGATGAACTCACATGCAAAAATCCTCAACAAAACATCAGCAGAACAAATTCAACAGCACATCAAAAGGATCATTCACCAAAACCAAGGGCATTTATCCCTGGGATGAAAGAATGATTCCACATGACAATCAATTAAAGTGGCATACCATATTAACAGAATTAAATATTTAAAAAATCACATAACCATCTCATTAGATGCAGAAAAAGCATTTTGAAAATTCAAAACCCACTCATAATAAAAACTCTCAATAGAGATAAAAGAAAATTACTTTAATATAATTAAGACTGTATATAGCAAGCCCACACTTCACATATACTCAAGGATGAAACTGAAATTTTTTCCTTTAACATTAAAACAAAATCAGGATGCCTACTCTTGTCACTTCTATTAAATATTACATATATTCACTATATTCTAGAAAGGAAGCATTTACAACAAGGAGTTTAAAACTTTCACCCAAATGTCCTTTTAATAGAGTCTCATGTAGTTAGAAATGTAATTCTGTAAGAGTGGTTACTGAAAGAATATTTTTTTAAAAAATCTAGTTTCCAATATCTTACCTACTCTGAAAAGGATTGGACTGGATATTGATGTTACTATCTCTTCCCATATTCAGTGTATAATTATTAAATCAATATTTCTTTGCTAAATAAGCTAGGCGGCCTTACTTATTAAAACATCTTAGAGTTTTATGTAGGTATATATTGTGGGGTTTTTTTGTAAATTAATTTTTTTATTTTGATTTTCATATTTCTTTGAGAATAAATTATGAGGATTCAAAATGAAAGTGTGTCATTTTCATGAAGAAGAGAAAAGTGGCCCTTGCAACTGACCAAAGTTTATCCCTCACATGAGCTCTCTCTCTTTCTCTCTCTCTCTCTCTCTCTCTCTCTCTCTCTCTCTCTCTCCCTCTCTCCCTCTCTCTCTCTCTCTCTCCCTCTCTCTCTCCCTCCCTCATAAAAAGTAGAGAAAGGTGCATGATGCAGTGTGTAGATGATGTGCTATTGAGCTGAACACTTGAAACCTGTGTAGTTTTGTAAGCTAATGTTACCACAGTAAATTCAATAACAAATAAAGTATTAAATAAAATGAATAAAATAGAAAGATTTCAAATGAATCCATTTTGTTTCATAAGTATAGGGCAAATAATGTTATATCATAAATTAAATAATATTATACAAATAATTAGGGGAGCTGAGTTTCCATGAAAGGACTGTTTCTAACTGGCTTTGAGACTTTGTACAACTCATTGACCTGCAATGGACCTCTGTTTCATCATTTGTAAAATGAGAGCTTTGAACTTCAGAGCTCCCAAAAGTAGAAGCTCAGCCAAGTGAGGCCAGATATAGTTTTATAAAATTTCCAAATGTTAAATGCTCTTCTCCAGGTATTCACCACAAATCAATTACAGTTGGCAATCTAGAACCAAACCAAACCAAACAAAATGCATTTCCTTTCTTATGCGAGATAAAATCTAAGAAAATTTATGATTTAAAAATATATAACTGGTCCTAACCAGTTTTGCTCAGTGGATAGAGTGTCAGCCTGTGGACTCAAGGGTCCCGGGTTCGATTCCGGTCAAGGGCATGTACCTTGGTGGCGGGCACATCCCCAGTGGGGAGTGTGCAGGAGGCAGCTGATCGATGTTTCTCTCTATCCGATGTTTCTGGCTCTCTATCCCTCTCCCTTCCTCTCTGTAAAAAATCAATAAAATATATATTTTTTAAAAAATACATATATAACTGATTCTAGCAAATTTGCTTCATTCTAATAAACCTTATTGATTTAGTCAATAGACATTTATTTAAAACTGATCATTATGCAAAATAGACAAGGCACTAAAATTAAAAAGAAGAAAAAGAAGAAGAGAAGATAGATTGGTTTCAAAGAACTTGGCAGAAGCAAGGAGAGACACATGGAGTGACCACATGGCTTCTAAAGAGCAATATGTTCTTTCAAATACTCATGTTATTTCTTTCCTCAAAGTTTTATCTTGTTTTGTTCTACATTAAAGCTATTGTGTGCACCAATTTACCACACTGCAGTCTTTTTTCTTCCAACATATGGTTTAATATTTAACAATTATCCAAAACAAGAGATAGAATAAGGCTTACATGACAGATACTAGCATTCACATCAGTTGCCGTAATAGCAGGAGTCTGTATGACTTGTCTACTATTGTGAAAATTGTCTCAAATAATGAGCCATCTATCATGTAGACAAATCATTTCCACCATGTCTAGCAATACAAAACATGCAGTGGTGAAAAACAAAACAAAACAAAAAACAATAGGGGAGCCTGAGGATTATGGTGTTTGTGGCAGAGAAACCAATTAAATTAAGTATGGTGCACGAGTGAGTTAAATCACTGCCAAAAACTAAATCTATATTAAAACTTGGAGCAAAAGCTGTCTGAGCAACAGGAATTAAAGCTGTTATAAATTAAGAAAGTAAATCAGAAATTCTCAATAAAGAGATGATATGAAAATTACCTAGTCAATATTTTTTAAAAAACCCATATAGCTACAGATGATGTGTGTAGAATTGTACACCTGAAACCTGTATAATTTTGTTAACCAGTGTCACCCCAATCAACTCAACAGAGGAAAAAATAAATAAATACATGAAACAAAATATATGTCTTCATACACTTATGCTTAGAATCAATTGTGATAAACCATGTTGGATAGGGCTAGGGTGGAGATATCAATACTTTTGATCTATGACAATTTTAGGTCTCTATAGCCAAACTTACACATTAAATTGACAAAGAAATATAATGAAAATCTTCATAATTATTGTATTTTGATTAGATCATAATTTATTGGATTTTTTGTATTTCTGGCAATTAAATTTTTATTTTGTAATCACCTGAACTTACTATGTCTTATCTTTGGAATTATGACACATTTTTCTTTATGGAATACTGAATATAAATGGCATTAAATATGTTGTACGTATTTGTTGAGCTAATGATTATCTTACTGTAGCAAAAGAGAAGAAAAGGGGAAAGAAAAGAAAGGAATGATAAATGAAATATGCAATAGCATAATATGTAGTAATGTGACATTCAAGTTTTGAAGCTGGATATGTGTAGGTTCTAACCTCCACTCTATCACCTATTATGTGATTGAACTAGTTACTCAAAGACTATAAACTTTAGTTCTCTCATTTGTAAATGGAGATGATTACATCAACCCCATACATTTTAGAGGGAGAAAGGGGAGAGAGAGAGAGAGAGAAAAACATCGATCTGTTGCCTCCATCATCCATCCCAGCCTGGCATCATACCTTCCACCTGGGTATGTGCCCTGTCAGGAATCAAACCCACTACTTTTGGTATACAGGATGACACTCCAACCAACTGAGCTACACCAGTCAGGGCAACCCCATAATTTTTTTTATGAGGTTTACATGATATAATATGTATAAAGTATCAATGTAGTGCATGGTCTTAAAATAGAGGTAACTATAATTTGCCCTCCAGTAATACACCTCCCAATAAGGGAAATTTGGGTAAAACACAAATAGTATTTGGTTCTCATTTTCTATGATTACTCAAAATGACCATTTCATCAACCTCGACAATGCATGGAAGTCACTTACATGAATTACAGCATGTTGACACTGCTTCCCTCTGTGCAATGTCCTCTGTAGTCAGGAGGTTAAATTCACTTAGCTGTATCTTGAGCAATGCATTTTTGGACATAATATCTTCTCTTAATCTGCAAAATGGGAATAACCACACTTAATAAACCCTGCTGAGCTATACAACAACTGTTGTAATTATTTTTTACCAACAATTCCACTTTAGAGAAAATTACTGTAATTTCCAATATCATTTTTCACTGTGCAAAGACTTTCTGTGGATTATTGTATTTACAACAAAACTAATTAGTCATCTTAGCACTTAGGAAGCATTAACAAGTTAAAAGGACAATATCAGCACTGTACCTCATTTAGCAGCTGGCATCTTGCTGAATACTATATATATAATGTTTTAGCTTTGGTAAACTCCCCAGAGAATTTTGTAGATCCAGTCTCATTTAACTTTTGCTGAAGTTTGCTTTCCAAATAAATAAAATACCACTCAGTCAAAATACCTATGATTTCTGAAGCCTTCACATTAAAAAATACAGGTAACATAAGGCTGAAACAACTAACATGGCAAAAAAAAAAAAAATCCAACTGATTAGGAAATTATTCAGTCTCTTAACAATATATGTATTTTGATAATTTAAAGTCAAACATATATTTTGACAGTTATTTTTAGTGCATCTGTATATACTTGCATATTCATTAAGGAATTAGTATCCCTTTGTCATTCTTCTTGTTTATGTAATCCACTGATACCATACCTATTGTGGATATATCTGGTTGTTCAGAGCAGCTGTGGCAAACCGTTATCTATTTCTTTCTCATTTTAAATTTATTGTTTCAGTCAACTGCACTATAATTTAGAAAAGAAAAATACCCTATGATGGGTCTAAGAGTGCTTAACAAACATCATTGCAATTTTAAAAATGCTTTTGCTGTCTGTTTTATAACAGCTTCTGCAAAGAATACCTGTAGAGAAGGTTTAATACATTATGGTATAATCTTAAACCTGGAGACAATGGGAAAAATACTACAGCTTAATAACAAATGAAGCAGTATTGGATTCTTTGTGTCTATTACAATGCACTTTTCTATGAATGCATGTCTCATAAGTTTTATTTCATTTTGGGGCCTTTTAGAACAAGGGATCCTCTTGGTTTTCTCTCTTTAGATAAAGAAGCATTTTTACCACTACTCTTTTAGCAGGAGATTCAAAATATTCCTCAAAACTGAAACTTTCAGAGGAAGAAGTGGGAAATTCAAACAAAGGGTAATAATAACTGAGGTTAGCGACATCCTCACTAAAGAAATAAACACACAGAAAATACATTTTATATTTATTAACCAACTTTACTTTTTTTTTGCGTTTAATCACCTTTTACCAACTTTACTCTTCAACATCATTAGGTGTTGATTTTTTTTACAGATATAATCATGAATTTAGAAGTTTCACTGTCCTTACTAATTGCGGTATTAGGAAAATAATTTTATTCTGATATCAATAAAATAAATATAAAAAGTTACTGCTGACTTGCATTATGGTATTTGCCTAAATGCCCCCAATTTTCATTTATTTTTTTTTTGCATTCATTTGTTCATTTAACAGTACTTATTACTGAACCTATAGCCCTGGCTAGTAGCTCAGTTGGTTAGAGAGTTATCTTGATATGGCAAGCTTATAGGTTTGGCCCCCACAAATATATGTTTGGCAAAGAAATAAAAGCACTAAAATACAGCAAGGATAAGCTTCTCAGTAAACGGTGCTAGAACAACTGAAAACTGAATCTAGACACTGATCTTACACCCTTCACAAAATTAACTCCAAATAGATTATAGATCAAAGATCACACACAAAATCACAAAATTTCTATAAGATGATACAAGAGAAACTCTAGGTGATCTTGAGTTTGGCAATGAATTTTTAGGTACCAAAGCGTGATCCATAAATGAAAATTATAAGCTGGACTTTATTATAACTATAAACTTCTGCTCTGTGAAAGTGACAGTTAAAAGACTGAAAAGATTACCCACAGATTGGAAGGAAATCTCTGTAAAACATATTACCTGATAAAGGATCGGTATTCCAAATATATAAAGTACTCTTAAAATTCAAAAATAAGAAAACAAAAGCTCAATTAAGAATTGAGCAAAATACCTGAACAGACACTTCACCAATGAAAATATACAGAATGCAAGGCATATGAAAAGATGTTCAATATCATATGGAATTAGGGAATTGCCAATATGAGCAATAAGAAGATACCACTACACACATATTTCAATGGCTAAAGTACAAAATACTGACAACACTCATCCAGTTGTTGGTGGGAATGCAAAATGGAGCAGCCACTTTGGAAGATACTTTGGTAGTTTCTTAAAAAACTAAACATACTCTTATCGTGTAATCCAGTATTCACATTCCTTGATATTAACCCAAATGATATGAAAACATGTCCACACCAAAACCCCCACACAGATGCTGATAATAGGCTTATTCATGATTGTTTAACATTGGAAACAATAGAAGTGCCCTTCAAGAGGGAATATTTTAAATTGTAATTTAGCCTGGCCAGTGTGGTTCAGTGGTTGTGCATCTATCCATGCACCAAGAGGTCCCTGGTTGGATTCTCAGTCAGGGCACATGCCCAAGGTTCTGAGCTCAATCCCAGTAGGGGGCGTGCAGGAGGCAGTTGATCACTATGCTTCTATCTCTCCCTCTCCTTTCCTTTCTCTGAAATCAATAAAAATATATTTTTAAAAATTGTCATTTGTTTTTTACCTAAATAGTAAAAAGAGAAAAATCACTTGAATTTTGAAAGAGGAGAGCAAATATCTTAAATCTTATCATTGTAATGAAAGCATGAATATGCAAGTGATTTCCTAGAATATGTACATTCAAACTTGCAATTGAATTGTTAATAGAGAATATTACTTGGCTTAAAACATGTAAAATTTATATAACTAGTCAGGTAAAGCTAGAGCTTTTTTAATGTAACAATATCCTATCTAATAAAAGAGAAACATGTTAATTAGCATATGTCCGCTACCCTTCCCATTGGCTAATCAGCGAGATATGCAAATTAACTGCCAGCCAAGATGGCAGCCGGCAGCCAGGCAGCTTGAAGCTAACATGAGGCCTGCTTGCTTCAGTGACGGAGGAAACCAACATTCCCCGCCTGCCTTGCCGGACTCTGAGCTTGCAGTTTGAAACATTGTTACAAATATAGAAGCTAAACAAAACCCCAGAAACCTGCTTTCAGCCCGCCGGGATCTCAGAGCTGGAGTTGATACAGTGTTTCAATTATAGAACCCAAACAAACCAGATACCTGCTTTCAGCAGCTGAGGCCTCAGAGCTGGAGCCAGAGCTAAAGCTGGCCCAGAATTAAAAAAAAAAGAAAAAAAGGAGCAGTTGGGAGCTTCAGTCACCTGCCAGCCTGAAAACAGCCCTCAGCCCCTCACCCAGACTGGCCAGGCACCCCAGTGGGTACCCCAACCCTGAGGGGGTTTGTGACCAGCTGCAAACAGCCATCATCCCCTCACCCAGGCTGGCCAGGCACTCCAGTGGGGACCCCCACCCTGAAGGGTGTGTGACCAGCTGCAAACAGTGATCATCCCCTGACCCAGGCTGGCCAGGCACCCCAGTGGGGACCCCCAACCTGATCCAGGACACCCTTCAGGGCAAACCAGCCAGCCCCCACCCATGCACCAGGCCTCTATCCTATATATTAAAAGGGTAATATGAATCCCCGCACCGTGATCAGCGGAGCCGCGAGGCCTCCTAGCACCGGGATCAGCGGAGCTGAGAGGCCTCCCGGCACCGGGATCAGTGTGACGGGTCAGCGCCCAAACCCCCTGATCGCCTTGTGGCTCTGTGTGTGACAGGGGGTGGGGCCAAAACCTCCCTATCTGCCCTGCTCTGTTCATGACAGGGGAAGGCGCCCCAACCCCCTGATCCGCCCTGCTCTGTGCTTGATAGGGGGGAGCTCCCCAACCCCCTGATTGCTCTGCGGCTCTGTGTGACAGGGTGCGGTGCCCCAACCCCCCCCACCCCCCCACAGGACCTGCTCTGTGTGTGACAGGGTAGAGCCATAACCACCCCATCGGCCCTGCCCTGAGTGTGAGAGTGGTGGCGCCCCAACCCCCTGATCGGCTCTGCTCTGTGGGTGATAAAGGGCAGCACCCCAAAACCTTGATCTGCCCTGCTCTGTGCGTGACAGGGTACGGAGCCCCAACCCCCCTGATGGGCCCTGCTCTGTGCATGACAGGGGGCAGCGCCCCAACCCCCTGATTGGCCCTGTTCTGTGCATGACAGAGGGTGGCATCACAACCTCCCAATCCGCCCTGCTCTGTGCATGACAGGGGGCGGCGCCCCAACTCCCCAATCGGCCCTGCTCTGAGCCCGACCAGGGGCTGCACCTAGGGATTGGGCCTGCCCTCTGCCACCCTGGAGCAGGCCTAAGCCAGCAGGTCGTTATCTCCCAAGGGGTCCCAGACTGCGAGAGGGCACAGGCCTGGCTGAGGGACCCCCCCGAGTGCACAAATTTTTGTGCACCGGGCCTCTAGTCTATATATATAAAAGCCTAAGTGACCAGCTAACCGGCTGGTTGGTATGATGTGCACTGATCACCAGGGGGCAGCCGCTTAATGCCAAGTGACAGCAATTTGGCAGAGTGTCCTTATGCGATCCAGGACCCCTCAGGGGGTGTCAGACTGCCTGTTTTGGCCCGATCCCCCAGGCCAGGCCGAGGGAACCCACCTGCCAGAGGGACCCTGCTCACTCTGCAGACACCGGGAAGAAATTGCTGGAGGTTGTCTCTAGGGTGTGTCCAGCCCGTCTCGCCCAGTCCCACCCTGCTGGCCACCTTCAAATTAATTTCCTTTCAATGTGCAGAATCCGTGCACCAGGCCTCTAGTTATATAATAATGCCTTTTACCCCTCAGTTTCCTGAGAAGATAATAACACCTACTTTTTAGAGCCACCTTCATGGATAAAAGGGAAACCGTGCATTTAAAGAGTACTCAATAAGTCTTCGTTTCTTTCACCCCCCTATCTATACTCAAATACACGTACAGAAACACACCCCAATACAAACTTATAATTCTGACAGTTTGAGAAATGTGGTTAGGGGAAGAAACACAGCCCGTATCCGAAGTAGAGATCAGCTAAATATAAATGCACTGGAAGTTAGACTGAAGGCTCTCAGCTTCTCAACAATCCCCTGTAGAGAGAGGTTGCAAAGCAGACACTCTGAAAATGTAAAACACTTCACCGTCCACACTAGATGTAAACATCTTGAACTGGGCTCCTGACATTCTTCTATTCACTGAAGTTTCGGAGAGTGGAGTGGGTGAGTGCTGAGGACTGAAAGCAAGAGGAGAAATCCACACAGGGAGTGGTCAAACACTTTCATTTCCTGGGAATAGTAGGAAAGATTTTGCAACCTCGATAAGCCTCTTTTCATAGATTGAATCCTCTTCAAAGGGCGTGCGAACTGTTGATAGCCATCAACTGCTCGAGCCACTTTATTTTCTAAACCCCGAAGCCTTGTGTGTCTAATATCCACTTTCATTTTCTACTCTTGGTGGAAATAATGCTGATATTGTTCTGCTGTCAGTAGCAGCGTGTAAATGGAAACGTAGGAGGAAATTTGTTCTGACACCACAAACAGTAAATGATTTTAGTCTGTTTATACTGATGAGGAAGCTGATGGGTCCTCTTTGTCATTTCCCTTTCTCCGCTCTTATTCCTGGCCTCTAATTTTGAAAGCACAGTCTGTGAGAAGTGATAGTGGTGGCTGGCATTTTTTATCGGAGAGGTCAGTTTCTCATTTTAACTAGGAACGGACCCCAGGTTTGCAGACAGCTTGATGCTATTGCAAGGTATCATCTAGCCTTGGCCTTCTGGAATACTAAGTAGCAGCCATCCCATTTATAAATCCAAATGTTTCTTTTATTCCACACTCCATCTGCTGATAATCCCTTTCTCACTGTCCTCTAACCCCCACATATTTAGATAAAAAAATGTGACAGCAACTTCACTTCAGGATAAATACTCCACAATCTTTGTGAGCTCCATTCATTTATTCAAATTTGGACATTTTTTTTTTTCTCCACTGACACTAGACATCAGACACAACAATGAAGAGTCATCTAACCACATGAAATTTACATTCTAGGGACAAAAGTAGAGGATAAATGAATTGATTATTTATGCAATGATTATTAAATTTTATAAATACTATATAGAAGAAAAAGTGCTAGAGTAGACAATGAGGGCATGAAATGGACAGGATTTAATTCAGGAAGGGACTCACTAAAGTCTGTTCAAGTAACATGTAAGCTGACACTGAATAAACAGTAAACAGACAAATGGAAGAACAAAAACAAAAACACCTTCTTGGTAGAGGTAACATCAGGTAAATGATGCTGACCCAGGAGAGAGCTTGGTATCCTTAAAAGCTGCAGAAAGACCAATAAGGCTGCAGTCAATGAGTGAGGGAAGAAATTATGCAACAGGAGGTTGAAGAAATATTGGGTCATGTCATGAAGGGCCGGCCAACTTTTAGGGTTAGGAATGAAGTTTCATGCTTATTTTTATTGCACTGGTTGACCATGAAAATATTTAAACAGGAAGTGATGGACTTACATTTGCATTTTTTCAATGTAGTTCTTGCTACCAAGTGGTAAATGGACTAGGGTGAGAATTGGATAAAATAGTACAAGTGTGAGAAATTGCTGGCTTGGATTATGATACATAGTGGAGGTACAGAGAGGAGGACCCATTCAAGACCGAGTTTAAACGTTGAATTGATAAGATTTGCTGATGGATTGCATGTAAAAATGAGGAAAATAAAATGATTTAAATTGACAAATTTCTTTTTAAAAATCCAGAAATATCAAACTTAAAACAAACAAAGCAACAACTAGCATTTAGCAAGAATTTGCTGTGCATAGAAGCACGGTTGACAACCTGGGAGCTTTCATATTTTAAATTGCTATGAAGCTTAGGGACATGCCATTACAGGATGGCTTATAAAGTGAAAATAAGGCAGTTGTTAAACTTTACAATGACTGGTTATTGCAATGGGGTTTTTCAGATGGCAGGGGATTGATTAAAAGTAATGATACTATTTTAAGTTTCTTTTATGCATATCAGAGGCATTTACAAGAAATTAAGTTTCCTTGATATTGATGAAATAAGCAAGATTTAGTCTTACTTATTTGGCTTACATGGCTTTGTCTGCTCAGGGAATTCTCAAGTCCAGTCTAAATTTTGTATTTCATTTTAACAATATCTACATTTCTGGCCTCAGCAGTTGGGATATGGTGGTGCCCTTTCCTAAGGAGGAAAGCTAAAAGCGGAGGCAGTGGGCATCAAAGTCATGTCACAGTCAAGTTAAGTCTGAGGTATCTCAGAAACATCAATAAGAATAACCAGAACAGGTGCACACTTTAGTAACTCAGATGTAAGTTTGAGTAACAGAAAAGAGATTATTATTCCGAAGAGGATGAGTTTTCCTTGAGAACAAGTAGAAGAAAAATGGAATTCACCAAATTACAAACACAGGATGATGCCCTGAGCAACTCAATGTTAAGTGTTTGAAAATAGTTTAAGCTCTTTGCCTTTTTGATTCACCCAGGTACATATGGAGAATGCTTTCGTTTATGATAAAGCAGCCTTTAATTTAGCTTATGTTTTTATTTTATTACAATTGAAATGCCATAGATAGATACCACCTGAATTTTAAACCCATATTTCTTTAAGGAAAGGAAAAAAATCCTCATATATTATAAAATCATGGTGCCTATTTTCCTATTCAGCACTTTCATGTTCACTGAATAATTGCATAATGTTTAGTTTCCTATGGCTAGTGGAGGCAAAAATTGAAATTTTAAAAGCTAGGACACAGGGGAAGAGAGGTGTGTTTTCTCCAGAAAAATATGCACAAACCTAATTTTGCTTTGCAATTTCTATTCCCCTCTGCCAGAGGCACACTCCTCTGGAATAATGCTGCATATAAATCCCTCTATAATGCTGGTGCTTGAGGTAAGGATGTTCCAGCTAGATAAGTAGCAGGAAGCCAACCTTGTTAGGAGATCATTGTGTTATAACATATTTTGACTGAATACGGTAGTTGTGTTTGGGGGAGAGGGGAATAGCTTGTGAGTGTTTTTAAGTGTAAAAGAAACTTTACAGTCCATCTAGTCTCAATTCTACAGAAGAAACTGAAGTTCACAAAGGTGAAGTCAGCTTCTCAATGTCATCCAGCTAATTAGCGGCAGATTTAGAACTTGAATTCAAGTCTCCAGACTGGTGCCCCTATAATGTAAGACCAGATTTGACCCAGCATGCATATGTATCCCATGGAGAAACCATTTCCATCAATAAGCATGACTGAGCCTGTTTGACTTTTGGCAATACAGTTGCTTCACTGGAGTTATAATTCTTGCTACAATCAAAATATCTCTTAGGGGCTAAGAGAAGTCTTTTTGGAGTTTATGACTATAGAGTCATCTTTGGGGAAGGGGCAGTTCCAAAAACATGTTTACTTTCTTTCTCATCACTACTTGCCATTTCAACCAGGTTTGAGCAACTGCCTCTTTGACATTATATGACTGAGGTTAACAACACCAGTGTTTAGAAAGACACAAAAACCAATCTCCACCTCATGCATTGCTGAGAAATATCTGTTAAAAGTGCTTTTCAGAGTTGGATTTTGTTCTTCTTTCCCTAAAAACACACACAAAAAAACCCTAGAATTTTTAATTTCATGAGCATACATTAATGACTCATGAATTTTCAAATTCATGAGCCATTCACATATGTATTCAACATTATTTCATTCAACTAACATTGCTAAGCATGGCCATGTGGTAAACTTAATATAGGAATACAGAGAATACATGAATACAGAAGGGAGCAAACCAGGCCCAGGAAGCTTAGAGTAGAGAATAAGAAAGAGACACTCACAATTAAGTGTATAATTATAAGTTCATAATTACGAATTGTGATATGTATTATTTGAAAAAGACCCAAGGGCTATGATGGAGAATTACACTGAAAATTATATTTAGACGTGAGGCCTCTCTGCTCCGCTGGCCCCAGGCTGTCAGGCTCCGCTCCACCGCTTGGAGCCTATGTATGAAAATTAACCGCCATCTTTGTTGGTGGTTAATTTGCATATCACACTGATTAGCCAATGGGAGGCGTAGCAAATGTACAGTCAATTACCATGTTTGTCTATTATTAGATAGGATGGCTGGTTAGCGACAGTCTGGGTACACATGAGGCTATGAAGAACATACACTAAGTATTCAAGCAGTTGATTGAACAACTGTTTTATAGGAAACACAGAACATTCATTATTAGAGGGAATCACATTGTAGAATGTCATGAACAAACATAGGTTTTGTAATCTGGATAAATTTTTAAATTATTTTATACAAATGCAAGTCATCAAATTACAAACTACATACATACACATTATTAGTTTTTCTCTCATGATTTGCACATTAGCCTGAAACATTAGTGAGTTGCCAATTCCATAGTATAACACCATTTGCTGTGGCAAATTGGCATACAGTTTTATTTGTGGAAATTTAGAGGTTGTTTTTCTAGAGGGGTTTTTCAAAATCTGCATATTCTCTGCTTCTTGAGAAATGAATTACTTTCCTAGATACATGGGCTGTTGAATTAAAGAGAAACAAGTGCAAACCATACTTTAACTATGGCTACTTGACAAGATATTTACCCTCTTTCAGCCTTATATTTATAATGGAAAAATGCATTCGTTTAATAATGCAATGTTTAAAACAAAGGTTAGCACATCATAACCATATAATATATAACAACTAATATCATATTACCTCCATTAAAGAGCTTATCATATTGCATTTAAATGTTTATTTATTTTTATTCTCAATTGGTTTGTGAACTACTGGAGGGCTAGAGCTACTCTTATACAGATATTTACATCTTTGAATTTTCGGTAAGTAGTATATATTTAAATATTTTCACATTTTAAAGTTGCTAGAAGATATTAAAACTTTCACTTTTTTATATAGAGTACATTGGACTAAATGAACCCCATTTGCGATTTTTCTATTCAATATGTTCAATATTTCCATGCTTGCTAAGCTCTTTGTTTCCTTTTGCCTGCTTTTTCACCCGACTCCTGTCTTTTCTCTTGCTATATGTATTACTGCATTCTAGTTTACTATTGCATATGCACATTTCAGTCTTTCTTCCCCGTGATAATTTGTGTAGTCTAATCTGTTTTATTCAAACAAAGCAGACTATCAATCTTGAAAATATCAACTGTATTAGATGGATTATATTCACATATATGCTGACAGCAAGAGGTTTATAGTATAATCTTTTAGGCATCTAATTTTGCAATTAATGTGACCCTGATGTTGCTTTCCTTATTGTTCTCAGTGGTTTACTCACTTAGTTTGAAATGTTGATATAGTAAAGATGAAATATGTATTACGTTTGCCATAAAGTAATAGTAAAATGTACATATTTTTACTCACTGCTCTGCATGGCATGTATTGACCCTAGGAGGTATTCCAAGTATCATTGCATTGACCTTCATTATTTTAGACATGAAGAAACAGATTAGTTAATTAACTTGTGCAAAATTATACAACTAGTCATGAGCAGATGCGAAACCCTAACAGATTTTAATTAATGCTGGGTAATTTTGGTGTTATCTTATATTTAATAGCATTTTCTTGTACCAGATCTTTATCACAATGTTTAATTGTATATGCTGGTGATTAAAACATATTGCTAAAGATTCAAAGGAAATATAAGTGGACAGTAATATGTAGCATTGATCTAAAAAACTATCAAAATAAGTATGAAAGATGAGTTCTTTATGCTTATTTACTGTATTTATTTGGTTGGGTTTCCTATAGGCTCTAAGTTCAGGTCAGCCATATTTTTCTACAGTAAATTGGTTGCCCTCATTTCAAAGTCTATAAATACCTTCCAATACCTGGTTGTTCTAGGCCAGTGAACTACCGGAAGTGGAAAAGGAAGAAAGACTCTAATGAATGCCTGTAATTTTTGGACCATGGGCTTAGCTCTTCAGAGCCAGAGTTCCTAAGCACATTTAAAATAAACTCCTTTGTGGTGTCATTGGTTTTAACTTACTGAGATGTCAAGTGGCTTCCTTGTGCCTCCCATTTTCCCAGATGGTGTAGATCATAATCCTCAATGATGAGGAATCACAACCATCTACTTATGGATATTCATTTCCTGCTCACTTTTCTTCAAAGTGCACAGGGTATGCTATTCCATTCTGTGGTATTATTATGTGATTTGTAGTTAGTAATGTGAAAAATTTACATTTAACACTTATCTGTGCACCACTTCCCTGTAAGGTCTGATAGGCATGCAAACCTGGATTTTCTAAACAAATCGTGGACTAGCAAATCACATTTTCTATAAGGGCAGCCAATCATTTCATTGTCAGAGAAGAGAATTTTTGAAGGTAAAGTGTAATAAGCCATAATGAGCCTTTTGTCGACAGCTAAGAAAAATGATGCTCTATATTTTGGATAACCATCTTAGAGAAATTTTCCAGAAACCAAAGATAGCAGAAATAATTTGTAAATTATAAGATACTGACAAAAATGTATTAGCATATATGCAATAATTATTATCCAAAGAAAACCAGCTATAAACATCTATTGTGAACTAGTACTAGATTGTTCTGAAACAGCTGAAGCCTTGAAAAGTAAGTAGCATTGAGAGAAACTTCAATGTAAGAGAGAAACATACATTGGATGTCTCCTGAATGCCCCCTTCTCCCCTCACCCCCCACTGGGTATTGAGCTGACAATCCGGGCATGTGTCCTCACATCAACAACCAACCTTTTGGTGCATGGGACAATGCCCAACCAACTGAGCCACAGTGGTAGTTATATGCATGTGTTCACTTACTGGTGATTTATTGAGATATACATGTATAATTTCTATAGTTCCTTAAATATACAATAGCCCTCCATAGAAAAGTATATTAAAATGCTTTTCTAATTGTTACTATGCTGTTATTTGCAAATATTTAGGATATGGTTTTTGAAGTCTTTATTTTGAAATAAACTTTAGATTTACAGAAACATATAGATGATTATAAGGTCATATAGAAAGTTCGCATATACCAGTGGTTAGTAAACCACTGCTCGCGAGCCACGTGCGGCTCTTTGGCCCCTTGAGTGTGGCTTTTCCACGAAATACCACGTGCGGGCGCGCACATACAGTGTGATTGAAATTTCGTGGCCCATGTGTAGAAGTCGGTTTTCGGCCTGGGCGAGTCAATTTTGAAGAAGTGGCGTTAGAAGAAGTGGGGGTACGTTTGTTGAGGTCAACCCCTCAGATTGAGGATGTTTTTAGCAAAGGCCAACTTAGGAGTACCCTAATTAAGTTAAAAACAATCTACCTACCTATATAGTTTAAGTTTAAAAAATTGGGCTCTCAAAAGAAATTTCAATCGTTGTACTGTTGATATTTGGCTCTGTTGACTAATGAGTTTGCCGACCACTGGCATATACGATTCTCCCAGCATAACTAACATTAGTGTGTACGATCATTAACAATATTAGCATTAAAACCATAAAATCAATACTCATACAATTGTATTTAATTACCGCCCTAATTTAAGTTATACTAGGTTTTTCAACTAATGTATTTTTTCTGATTTCAGAATCTTGCATTGCATTTAATTGCCATGTCACCTTTGTCTCCTCTAGTCTCTGACAGACTCTCAGGCTTTTATTCTGTCACAACTGTCTCACCTTTGCATCCTACACAAAAGAATTGTGTCAAATACAAGCTGGTCTGATTTTTCTCATGATTAAATTGAACGCCATAGACATGCTAATGACCTTCTCAGTGCATCCCATCAGGGGGCCCATCACATCTGTATGTCTCTCTATTGCTGATACTAATCTTGATTATTCTGTTAAAGTGGTGACTGCTGGCTTTCTCTACTGTAATATTACCATTCATATGCAAAGCAATTTAATTTGATTTTGAGATTTTCATGGTAAGGGTATTTGATAGAATGCTTCGTGTATGTAGCATGTGATGGATTAGGGTAGTGGATGAAAGCCTTTTGTCCTTAAATATATGTGCATCTCTGTAGGGGCCAGAGAGTGCAAGAATGAGGGAAAAAAGTGTGCAGGGATAAATAAAAGATTAACTCAGAGTTATTTTCTGATGAACCCTCAAAATTCTCTTAAAACTTCCTTAGCACATAGATATTTTCTAACTAGGGTTGAAATCTGTAAAACAAACAAAAAGAAACAACACAAAAACCAAAATATATGGATAGAGGGTAGTACCAATCTACCTTCACTTATATTTGAATTCTACTCCATCTCAAAAACTTATGCTTATTTCTTATTTCAAATGCAATTTAAGAGCTTCTGGACCCATTTGTTTTTGATAATACATGTAAGTTTACTCAGGTGAACTTTAAAGAATTTGTAGACAAGAACTCAGCATCCCTTATAAATCCTATGTATATAATCAGATTTACAAATGATGTAAACATTTAAATGACTAAATTTTTCTTTAACAAACAGAGAAACCTGAGTTGCTGGGGCTACTGCTAGTTAGAATTAGGCTTGCTGGAAACAGAGTCAGACAAAGACTTAGGGAATTACTGGTAGATGGGTTGAAATAGGTAGAGCTAAGGAAAAGTTTACAAAGCAGCAATTCTAACCAAATGTCAGTCAAGATGACCTGAATGAAAAGTCCCCTTGCAATGAGAGGGAAGAATAAAAAGGTCAACTAAAATGGTTAGAAATGACTGCCTCTGAGAAACAAAACTGGCATGAGGGGGATCAAGGGACTGTGGTATTTGAAAGGGCGAGGGCTATGCCCTCCATCTTACCCTGGATCCTCCAATGTTGGGGCAGAGGCCATGTGCTCAGAAAAGTGCCTTCTTCCCGAGCCCAGGCCCCTGCTGGCCACGCCCGGGATTTCTTTGAACTAACCAATGACAAGCAAGGGATGTGCGCGCCATAGAGATGACCACATCCTGTGTAACAAGACCCGACTTGCCCCTGGCCAATCGGCAGGGCCCACAGCCAGCTCCCCTCCCCTCACTATTAAAGCCCTGATTTTCTCAAGGGTGGCACTCGGTTTCCGGTCGCTGCGTCGACTGGAGGCCCGGGTCGGGTTAGCTAACTCAATAAAGGACCTTCTGCTTTTGCATCAGACTGGCTCCCTGGCGTGGTTTCTTGGGGATCTTGAATTCTGGGCATAACAGTATTCAATGTTACATTTTTTTTTGGGGGGGGGGGCGGGGGTTGATATTTTTAACCTTGACTTCTAAAATAATGCTATTTAAAATTTAATTTATTGGAAAAATCAATATGGATGTATGTTTGCATGTGTACGCAATATACCAAATCATAAGGAGTTAAGTATGATTATTTAATGTTGTTATCATAAGACAGTTCCTGTTCTTGAAATAGAGAACTACAGTAGTGTGAGCAATGAACAGAAGCCAAGTTCAAGTTCAGATTCTGCCATCCACCAGCTCTAGATGAGTATTCTTTATTTGCAAAATGTTGATGGTAAGAGGCTGCCAAGCTGCCATTGAGCAATACAGCATTAGTGTATAAATCAAATATGATAATGCCAATTTTCAATCTGGAAAGTGTAAGAACTATGAGTTATCATTCTAGCAAAAACTCTATAGAATTTTTAAAGTTACGAAAATGGTATGATGGCAGGCATTACTGGAAGTCATTACACTCCTCTCTTGATAAGTTCATTCATGCTGCCTATGAGATTGATGTCCACATTGTCCTTTTCTTGTATAGAATCATTAATTCTATGCTACTTCATTTTCAAGGCTTCAGCTGTTTCAGAGCAATCTGGTACTAGCTCATAATAGGTGCTTATCGCTGGTTTTCTTTGGATAATAATTATTGCATATATGCTAATACATGTTGGTCAGTCTCTTATAATTGGCAAATTATTTCTGCTCTCTTTGGTTTCTGGAAAATTAGAAATTTCTTTAACAATAAGCTTTCAGTCTCAAGATGTTCAGGTTTGGAAAATAAATTCTCTGATTCTACCTATTGTTCAATGACAGTGTTTGGAGTTAAATTTTGTGTTATATCTATTTTGAGTTATTTTTATTTAATTAAATAAAATACCATTAATCCCAATAATGAACTTTATAAAAGTTCTGATTGGACCTTCCATGTGGACTATTTCCCCAAGAGAAAAAATAAACCTTTTATAAATTAAGAATGTTTCTACACTACCAATATGCCATCCTCAAGTTTATATATTTGTTCATTCACTTTTAAAATAGGAATACTAGTAAATAAATGAAAACAAAACCTTTAGGGATATTTTTAAAAATACCACAGTAACTATCTAGAAATAGCCCTCAGAGTAATGTTCTCTAATTAGATATTTTACATCTTGGACAAGATTAAAGGTTAAGTCATGTCCCAGAGTTACTTTCTAAATGCATAATTCTAAATTTATCAGAAGTTTCATAAGTAGTAGAAATTTGTTTAAAAATAGTAACAACTCTAAAAAAAAAAAAAAAACCAGAATACAATTTAATATGTAACTTCCCCTTCTCCCTTTCCAGCCCCTCAGTCCTCATGATGAATCCCTGTAACTGGATTTATGTGATGATGTTGCTGGTGATGAAAGAGAGAAGAGAAAAAGCCACAGCTTCAGAGCCTGCCCCATCTGTACCAACTCTGTGATGCCAACTGCACGGGAAAAAGCACAACTTGCTTTTATTGGTAAAGTCAGCAGATGTGACTTGAAGACAAATAGGCAGCAGATGCAATAAGTTAGATCATTTGCTTTTACATAGACAAATGTGGCTGCAGCCGTCATAACTGGGAAATGCTTCAGCTGCAGAATCTGCTTTTTCTCATAAATGCCAAGCCTACATTTCTTACCCTCTTGGTGATTCTAAAGGAGGCACAGAGAACACACCAAAACTCCCTCTGAAGTAACATCTGGGACTGTTAAGTTAAACAAAAATAATTTTATAAAGTGTTTAAAAGGCATGTGTTTCCTTTCACACATATTATAACAAAACATACTCTGTTGAAGTGTCTGTTATTAAAAAGAAAGAGAGGAAGGAAGGAAGGAAGGAAGGAAGGAAGGAAGGAAGGAAGGAAGGAAGGAAGGAAGGAAGGAAGGGAGGGAGGGAGGGAGGGAGGGAGGGAGGGAGGAAGGAAGGAAAAACAAGAACATAAATAAAGGTGTTTGGCAGAACTGGCCTGGAAAAATCTTAGAGATGAGTTATGTTAATGGATCCAGGAGATACAGAGTGTTGAAAAGAAAAAAGAAAAACAACAACAAAACCCCACACACAACCTGTCATTAGCCTTGGTGGGCCATTTCTGAAGGTGATACTTATTTACTGGGGAAAACCCAATATGCTGTTATTGGACTCGGACTCTTCCTCCTAAACACTGCAGGAGGCTGCTGACCAGCTGGGCCCCTGCTGTTTTGGATGTTTGGCTGCTACCTTTAAGGTGGAGAAAAGGGAAGATATATTCACATTGCATTTGGAGGAACCTCTCAACTGAGATCACAGAATCAAAGGAAAAAATTGTATCCATAATGTAAGTCAGAACAGCTATTAACGCTCACCCCAACCTGTATTTTGTCTGAGAGACATTCTGGGCAGGTAATGCAATTGATTGCACAACTGAATTAATTCTCACTTTTTAAAAAAAAAAAAAAAAAAGTATCTATATATATAAAAGCCAAGCGACCAGAACAACTGTAAGGACTGGAAGGACCAGAATGACCAGTCCCTATGATGTGCACTGTGGCCAGCCAACCAGCCTGATAGGGACTGGGCTGTCCATCCAACCTCCCACGGCCCCTCCCCCTGGCTGGTCAACCTCTCATGACCCCTCCCCCTTGGCCAGCCCCACCCTCAGTTGCTTCCCTACACACCAATGGGGTGGGCCGGCCAGACCCCACCCATGCACAAATTCTTGCACCAGGCCTCTAGTATACCATAAAAATCATAATTAAAACATGAACTTTCATTTTTCTATACTCAGCTGATGGTTTCCCTTTATTATTATAGTTATCATTGTTCTTATTAATATCCTAGATGTGAAGAGTGAGAATCCTGCTTTTGATAATCCAAATTATCCTGACATTCCATTTTACTTTTATATGTCTCATAAAAAAGGAACCCCTTCAGACCACTGGCCTTACTATTACCTCCACATCTACCTTCAAACTCAGTAGAAGCATGCAGGAACTAGAATGCTTCCCAAGATCTGACTGGAAGTGAGGATAATGTTTCTCAATGCAAACTGTGTTTGCACACAAGAAGGATGTAATAGAGCAACCTCCTAATATATGACTGTTTAGTTTCTGTGAATGATGCTAAAATTTAAATGAATCATGAAATCTCTTGCTCCATAAGAGAAGCAACAATGACACTTTCTATCCTGACTTAACCTGTTATTAGTTTTGTGGGCCTCCCTTTCTCAAAGGTAAAATGCAGATTGTTATTTAACTGGTCAGAAGTTGAAGAAGATGAGCTCCTGACATATTTGTGTAAAGAATCTGGTCCATGGGAGTGCTCAGTATCTAGTAGTACACACCTGGAGTCTGGTGGTGTCATTCTGACTCTTACTAACTGTATGATTGGAAAAGACCCTCAACCTTGTAAGCTTCAGTTCCTTCATCTCTGGGATAATAACTACATGAAAATTAAATAAGAACTGTCTGACATCCATTTCTAGATTCCCACAGCCTAAGGCTGCCCTTGGGTGTCTGCATCTCAGAATTAGGTTTTAATGTATTGCTATCATATTTCATAAACTCCCTCTCTGTTTAACTTCACTCCTCTACAGGGCAGGCACATCTATATTCTTTGAGATTACTAACATGTCAAGAACTACTAGAGAGATCATTTTTATTTGTGTGTTGTTGTTTTTTGTTTTTGTTGTGTGTGTGTGTGTGTGTGGTATTTCCACATTCTTAATCTTCTGCAAGAAAGATTAGCTAATGGTTTATAGTAGGACCTCCTCCCCCATGATTTATCAGACCAGAACAACATGGTCTGAGACTTGTTACTGCTTTCATTTTTCTCTTGTAGCATATTTTGTTCAGAGTATCAGTAAAGCCAGAAACTGAAGGTTTCATTTTCCTGGAGTCAGCAGCAGGTGGAATGATTCCAATAGAGTGGGAAAAGAGACGTCCACATCAACAACTTCATCAAGGTTTATTTTTCATTCCTTCCACAGCCGTGCTATGAAATATGGTCTGGCTGCGTTGCTATATCACAAGGGAGAGCAACAGCAGAATATGATTCAAAGCAAATAGTTTCACAGTCTCACTGATGCAAAGAGCAGAAAAATTCATCTTTTGGGTTGTTTGCTATTCTGAATAGCAATCAGTAGTTTGCACTTGTTGGTAAAGCTATCTGTTGAATATATCATTGCTGTGTTCCCTGTTTTTATTTATTGGGAAAAAGAATGATCTTGGGTTCAGACTGAGTCTCTAGCAAGTTTTTTTAACTTAATCTGGACTTTATCTTCCTTAAATATATAAAACTAGAGGACGGTGCATGAAATTTGTGCACTAAGGTATGTCCCTCAGCCAAGCCTGTGCCCTCTCATAGTCCGGGGATGTTCAGTGGCCGAGTTAGCCCCACTCCAGGACGGATCAGGCCTAAGCCAGCAGTCGGACATCCTTAGCTGCTGCAGAGGCATGGAGAGGCTTCCACCACCGCCTCAGTGCTCACCAGCTGTGAGCCTGGCTTCTGGCTGAACGGTGCTCCCCCTGTGGGAGCGCACTGACCAGCAGGGGGAAACTCCTGCATTGAGTGTCTGCCCCCTGGTGGTCAGTGTGCATCATAGCGAATGGTTGTTCCACTGTTCTGTCAACTTGCATATTAGCCTTTTATTATATAGGATGGGAGTTTGGTTCCTAGGGTTCCTTCTAGTTCTCACATAGCTTTTATTTCACTAAGAAACCAAATTCTAATAGTTGAATCCATCAGATTTTTTCTAAGGTATTCTTATTTCAACACCACTATTCTCTCTGAATAAGTAATACCAAAATCCTCTTTTAAAATTACATTTAAAACTATGCTCCTAAATACATAACATTGTATTTATCATCTTAACAATTTTTATTGTTTAGAAGTGTTAGATTCACATTGTTGTGCAACCTATATTTAGAACTTTTTTCATTTTGCAAAAGTGAAACCCTATACCTATTAAACAACAGTTCCCCATGTCTGTATACCCCACTCTGAAGTTCTTAGCAACACCATCTACTTGTATTATGATCATTACTGTGGTAAGAACACAAAATGAGATCTATCCACCTAACAAATTTCTAAGTGCACAATACAGTTTTGTTAACCACAGTGTTGAACACAGATCTTTAGAAATGACTCATCTTGAATAGAAACTCTCCATCCCACTGCCCCCATTGCCTTCCCCTAGCAACCACTGTTTTCTCTGGGTCTGACTATTTTAAAGACCATATCTTGGCTATTATGACTAATGTTGTGATGAACATAAGAGTGTGTATATCATTCTACTTTTCATTTCTATAAGTTTGACTACTCTAGTTACATCATCTAAATGAAATCATACAGCACTTATCTTTCTGTGACTGTTTTATTTCACTTGGTATTTGATATATCATCACTGTGCACTAGAGTGCATCTATAGGTGCTCACGAGTTAAAAGAAAGCACAGCTACCCTGAATTTAGTGGTATACAACAACAACAACAGTGGCTTTCTATGATTGTTTTCATGGTTGGCAGTAAACTGGACTCAGTTAGTCACTGTTTGCTTTCACCTAATTGGAGTCAGACTGTAACTGGGGCTGGATACTCTGAAAGGCTTCCTCGTTTACACAAGGCATCTGATGTGGTTCTCAACTGGGGCTTTGGCTGGGTTTGGCAGCCACATGCCTGTATTCAGTCCTAATAAGGTCTTGACTATGCCAGCACAGATGTTAGGTTGAATGATCTTGTTTCCTATGTTTTGTTAACCACATTTTATATTTAATAATGTAATTGTGCTAATCGTTTACTCTGGTACAAACAATATTTTATTCTAGTTTTACTTGTTACCAGACACAGTTTTGGCATCATAGTTCTTATTACTTAGATATAACACACTATTTGTCAATGTACTTGTCGGAATAGATCATCCATTTCTGTTATTTCAATATGGATTCATCCTTGGGCATTTGGATCAAACACATTCCCCCTTTTTTTGTGAAGCTTTTTGCATTGGCTCATGGCTTAACTTACTTTATTTTTTTATCTTAGTTTATATTATTTTGATTCACTGATGAAATTGTGACATCATTTGATATTATCTTTCACTTAATTATGGTCATTAGTTACATTTCCATCATCTCAAATCCAATTCATAACATTTTGAAATAGGCAGTTGTCATTGTGTGTCCAAGTATAATTGTTTTTCTTTATTTCCAGTTATCTGGAATTCATTTACCCTTGTTATTAACTTCTCATCTATTTATCATTTTCAATTTCATTTTCTAAGGCTCTAGTTATGTGAATATTACTTCACACTAGTGTTTTCCTGATTAATATATTTAATTTTCATTTCTGTTAGATGAGTTAAGTGTACAAACACACACAATTGTTTAACCTCATTTTATACTATTTAGCATTTACTTATCATTGCTTTGATTGAAACACTACATTTAGGGTTTTACTATTAACTTCAGCTTTTTAACAGTGCTTTGAGTGAATTGCCCATGTTAAATTCATCTAATGTTATTTTAGTTAGAAATTCTGTTATTAAAATACTTGTGTAAAAATATTTTTCTCTATTGCATGTTCTGTTTGAACTAGTACATTTGGTCAAATTTTATAGTTTTTAATCATTGTTGAATATATTAATCTACTTTCAATTTAATTTAATTTTTTTTTTCATATTGTTAGTGAAAAGTCTAATTTTACCTCCCAAAACTTCTACAACTTTCTTCTTGATTTGCTTAATGTCACTCCTTATGTTTAGGTTGCTATAATCTCTAACCTGAAATTATTTCTATGGTTTTAATTTTGGTGTTCCTGGCTCAGGTCTCATCTCCTTCCACTTTTTCCCTACAGGTAAACAGAGTGACAGTTCCCAAAAGTGTATGCCTGTTCATATATTTGCCCTTCTTAATCATTTTTAATGAGTGATCACTACTTAATTAATAAATTCTGATTTCTACTCCATTGATTTTTTAAATAAAATTATCCATGTATCAATCTATCCTTCCTTTCATCCATCCATGTATACATCTATCTAAAACAAGATCAGCTAATTTATACTCTTCTTACCAAGTATTAAAATTTTGGAATGACCTATTAAGGCTGCTATAGTCTAATGAAGAAAAATTTCATTAGTCAATAATATTACTCCTGGAGTCTTATATTGAGCTAGCAATACCTGTTGAAACCAACTTTGCTGCCCCATGCCCTGTGATTGACCCTCTGTCTCCATAGTCCTTCGACCTTCTGCCCCCAAAGTTATGCAATCCAGCAGAATGGCTAAGAGCTCTCTGGATTAGTCAAATTACAAGTGTAATCCTACACATGACTAAGGTAAAACTACATGGTTAATAAATATGTTGATTATTCAATTTTAATCCCATTTTCCTTGTTTACAAATATACACTCTTGACTTGTAAATGCCTATTTTCCCTCTCTTTTGAAGCTTGTGCAGCCTACTCTGTTTCCTGTATTGTCTGGTATATCTGGGAAGCTCAATAAATAATGGAATACTAACCATATATAGTGATTCATAGCCCATTATTTTTCTTTCTCCTCCCATGACAACTTTATAAGCAGGAACTTCAAGGGAAATAATTTCATTATCAATGACAGTTGAGCTTATAGTTTATAAAACTTTTTCTATTTTCTCTGTCTGTGGAATTTATGGGACACTAAATGTGTTTAGGAAGGTAATTTGAAGTAGCACTCTGGCCTTAATATGGAAAGTACTAAAACCTCTAATTGTGTTTCAGGTAGTCAATCAACCTGACTTTGCTTCCATAATAAAACCAGAAAGACAGGAGGCATTTGTTATTGTTAATGTACAAAGTTTTATACATTCTCAATATTATCTTTATTCAAAAATGCCTATACATTGCTAAATTATGGTAAGATAGAGCCTTAGTTCTGACTCTACCAAATTCATACTCTTATATCCTAAGTGCACCAACCAATCAGTTTCCATTATTTGACCTGAAAACACTGAGCTATGGATTACCTTTAGCAATAAGCAAAGATATCTGAACAGAGTCCATTTTTTCACCCACTGGGGAGATTTCAGAGTTGAACAGATTGAAGAAAAATCTCTATTTTTTTTTTTAATTGGCCAACTGCAGTTTCTTTTGAGTGCTTATAAAATGAAGTGGGAGAAGAGCAACATTTGTAAAATATATATATTTTTACACTCATGGTTGTCTTTCATATAGGGAAATCAGATCATGATCCACTCTGAAGCAAGTACATTTTCTTCTAATTTTTAGTGTGCTTCTTTCAAAAGGTCTCTTTAGAAAATCAGAATAAATTTCCTCTGATACCACACCCATAGTGCAGCCACACAGGGCTATTTATTTCAACCGCATATTTGAATAGAAAAGACAGCCTGTCTGCCCATTGTAGGCCTCTGAAGATTAAAACACAGGATGACTTCAATAACCTGTATTTAGAGGTGGGGAAAAAAATGTGTACTGCAACCTACTTTGCATTCTCTATCCACCTGCAACATTTATTTTCTCTCTGAATGAAGCTAGGACTCATTTCCTCATTTCACCTTGATGATTATGAACTTTTTACAAAACCAAATGTTCTACTGATTATAATTTGATGAAGAAAATGTCAGAAAAATTAAATCAAATCAAATGGAATTCCTCAGAAAAACAATAAATATACATAAAGCTCCATGTACTCCGCCCCACACCCCACATCTGCTAGGTTGTTAAGTCAAGATTTCAGTAATAAAATGTAATGTTACTGAGGCCATGGTTTATGGGTATAGAGAAAATCACCTACTCTTTGTGTCTTTTCAAAGCCTTTAAAAAGACATTTGTCCTTGTCAAATCTATGAATATTCAAGCTTGGGTTGTATATGAGCTCTATCACCACTACTCACCATAGTTATAAATCAGCCCTTCCTTGGAATACCAATTCTTCTTGCCACATAGAAGGTTAGCAGGAAGGGAATGTGATCCCCCACTATTTCTTTTCTTTCCTGGAAATTTGTTCCCTCAAGTGACATTCATGAAACTGCAGTTCTGTTAATGCTTGTGAAAAGTATTAACTGTCAGCATATCTGTACTCACTTGTTCCATCTGTTTCTTTTTTCTTTTTTAAAAAATATGTTTTTATTGATTTTTAGGGAGAGAGGAATGGAGAGGGAGCGAGAGATAGAAACATCGATGAGAGAGAAACATCATAGATCGGCTGCCTCCTGCACACATCGCTACTGGGTCTCAAGCCTGCAACCCAGGCATGTGCCCTGTCCAGGAATCAAACCATGACCTCCTAATTCATAGGTCGATGCTCAACCACCGAGCCACACCATTTGGGCCCAATTATTTTTCATTCACATCATAGAAAAGTAGATGTTGAATTTATAGGGAGTAAAACGTTTTAATAACTCACATAGAAATACCAACTGAATTTTCTTCTTACCTCAATAGCCACTGTGTTTGCTGAATACTGGTACCTTGAAATATAGCTTTTTACTTTTAATAAGACAGGTAATTAAGTCAATTTCAAATGGCTTCGCACCATAAGACAAAGTCTCAGATTCAGAAGAAAAATCAGTTGCATATTAAGCACATTTCTTTTTAATTAATTAGGCAAAACATGTTTCTTTCAATTGCCTTCATGTTTATTTTACTTTATCTTTCTTTAGTACTTATAATAAATTGTAAGCAATCAACTTTCTGTTAGAACAGAACACATGTGGGAGGTATCTAGTCTTGCACTAATGAGATACTTATTCTCGATTGGACAAGGTACAAAGGCTCAGTATTTGTAAAAGCAAAGCACAGATGAAGGATGGAGGGAGTCATTTCCTAATTAGCAGGAAAATTCTGCCTGATTATACTTTTAGTTTGATCTGAATTATATCCTCCAATTTCATAGTTCCCCTCTATAAGTTACATCCTCAATGGATTGAGCAAAGGACGTTCTTCTTTGGTTACCACCTTCACAAGACTGCACCTTTTATATTCCCTTTCAAAGAAGACCACCTAATGGCCAATGAGTGTTTGGAGTATTTGAATATTTAAATATCAATGAGACTCTTTATCATTAAAAATGACATGTGCTTTTTTGTTTCAAAAAGATTGAATATCTTACCTGAGCAAAACATCTGTGTTCAAGTTTCTTTATTATAGTTTTCTTTCTCTCTCCCCGCCTCCCTCCTTACCTCCCCTCTCCCTCCCTCTATTCCCTTCTTATCTTTCTTTACCAAATTATAAAATTATTAGAAATAAACTTTCAATGGAAAGTTTGTCCAAAAATTAATCAAAATAATATTTAATGTTAGGGGGAAACAACTTATTTACACATGTATAAGGGAAAAGCAATTCATTTGTTATAACGATTATATTGAAAATAGGCTGCCATGTGAGAGACTAAAACAATTCCCTACCTTAACTATTTTTATCCCCAAATTCAAATGAGATATAAATGTACGATCAGATGCTTAACACTTTAATCTTAGTAAGCCAGAATATCATTTACTTAAATATGTTCTATTTATCAACTAAAATATGTTTCTTTTAGTTATTTTTATAACCTGTTAATTTTCATATAATTTTGTTTCCAATTTCATTAAAGGTGTTTTGACAATGAATATACCACTCTCCTTCCATGGGAGCTAAAACTAATAATTATCTGCTACAAGGGATCATTCACTTGGGAGTGACATATCTCTGTACTTTTCAGAGTTAAACTTTTTGTGAATAATTCACTCTGCCTTTCATTAGTTATTTCTGATTCCATTTGCCATTAACTTTCCAGACTTATTTTTGTACTCTATAGAGAATGTGACCGACACATGATCCACTAACAAAAGAAATCTGACTGTCAAAGGAAGAGGAGAGATCCAGTTTCACTTTTGAATTTTATAGACAAGGCTTTAGAGAGTTCATGATTTGCCCCAAGGTCACAGCAAGAGAGGAGAGTCAAGCAAGGATCAAATTTAGAGGAAAAATAGGAATGTGAGGAAGGGGTGCTCCAAAACATCAGCTACCTTTCAAAATCATTTTAATGCTAGCTATAGTCTGAATATAATATAATCTCAATTACAAATAGAAAGTTTTGAATAAATAGTTAAAAATGAAGGGTGGCCAGGTGGCTCAGTTGGTTGGAGCATAATGCCATATATCAAAAGGTTGTGGGCTTGATTTCTTGTCAGGGAACATATCTGGTTTTGGGCTTTGATACCCAGGGGGTAGCTGATCAATGTTTTTCTCTCCCATCAATGTTTCTCTCTCTGTGTTTGTCTCTATCTCTTTTAAATCAATGAATTTACCTGGGTAAGGATTTTTTTAAAAAGAATTATGGTAATTGTAGTGATTATTTCACAATGTACATCAAATCATTAAGTCATATACCTTAAAAATATATAATTTTTATTTTTCAAGTATACCTCAGTAAAGCTTGGGAAAAGAAAGAGAATAAAAGAGATATGATATATATTTTATCATATACAAAGGTGGGGAAAATAAAATATATGTATTAAGTGATAAAATAAGATATGGCAGTTTGGAAAAATATAGAGACATCATTTAAAACAAGTTTAACAAGATATACAGAGGGAGATAACACAGCCAGGAGGTGTACATACATAAAAGTGGAACTGTTAATGGCTAATAGCACCACATATCAGACCTCAGTCCTTGAGTTTTGGCTAAGAAAGAATTCAGAGTCAAGACTCAACTACACCTAGCCGGTTTGGCTCAGTAGATAGAGCATCAGCCTGTGGACTGAAGGGTCCCAGGTTCGATTCCCACCAAGGGCACATGCCTGGGTTGTAGGCTCGATATCCAGTAGGCAGCAGATCAATGACTCTCTCTCCTCATTGATGTTTCTATCTCTCTCTCCCTCTCTGTTCCTCTCTGAAATAAATAAAAATATATTGGAAAAAAGAAAAAGACTCAACTACAAGTGAAAGTTTATTTAGAAAGTCACAGAGGTAGAATAATTGAGCTATGGAAGAAGTGAGTCATCTGGGCTGCATGGGCTTAGGAAACAAGAGTACAGAGGCAAAAGAAGGGCTCCTGCAGCTTAGAAGAAAGGCAATGAAAACATGCCTGGGGGAAGGAGAGGTGGGAAGGTGAAGGTATGCTCCAGAGAGAAAACACCTGGGGGGTTGGGGGAAGAACCAGGAGATGGGGAAAGGCAAGAGCATGCTTGAGAGGGAGAGACCCCTACGAGGACCATTAGTAAGGCTGGAATTTAAGGAGCTTCACATAAGGACCTATGATTTCACCACAAGAGGTGAAGGAATGGGTTTTGGTGTATCAGTAATCGCAAGAGAGTGACAACTCTACTCATCATACTACACATGGTATGCAATGCATAGGGATTGAAAACTGCTGATTTTTACTCATTTTAACTGATATAAGGATTCATTATTGGACAACACTCGTGGCCCAAACAAAACAAATAATATTCTATTTGGGAAATGTTTGTTACTCAGTGTTAGGTGATAAAAATAACAGCTAAATGCTTTAATATAAAGGATTAAATATAAAGGGAAGAATTTACCATCAATGAGACCTGCTCACAAGAATCAGTTATAAAGTTTAATGTTGATATTTAAAATAATCTCTATAGGTCATAAAATAACCATTAAGAGTGATATTTCCAAGACTAGATTAAAACATTAAATAGTTTTAGAGCTATGGTTTCAAATGCAACTATTCCTCACAGTAGTAGCATATTCATCCTGAGGCATAAAATGTCTGATATCAGATATTTGGTAGAAAGTAGCAGAATGCTAGGTTATTTTTTTAAAAAAAATTCAACAAACAGTGTCTACGCATATAATATACAAAGCATTTGAATTCAAAATCGAATAATGAACTATCCATACTCTACAAAGTTAATTGTGTAGAAAAGACAGACTTTAGAGAAAATCATTGCATTGTATTATGAAAGTATTAACAGATCAATGTAGAAAGCATGATGGAAAAGCCATGAAGGTAGAGCTGAAACTCTAGGAAAAACTCACAAAGGAGTCAACATTTATGTTGGGACATGAAAAAAACAGTAGAAACAAGTCTGGGACACAAAGCTTGGAAATGGGTATTCCCGGCAGAGGACAGAAGAGATCCAAACATTCTACATATGTTTTATTCTTTTATCTCGGAATGAGATGATGAATGGTCAAATTGGAAGTTCTGCTGGTATCATCATTCATGACAAATTTAATGTGAATGTGGATCACTGAGTGCCAAATAGTAGACAACTTGTATTAAAACAAGGAAAAGACAGCCCAGGAACAAAAACACAGGGAAACAGTGAATTCCTTATTATGAATCTTAAGGATAATCATAATACATGCAAGTTTGTATTGTGAATTCAGCACATGTTAATGTATTTTCAGTTGTCAGTTATACATGTTTGAGATGCATATGATGGGGCTTTAAATTCATAGGTAGAACAAGTAATCACAACTAGGAGACTGTAGCTATAAGAATAAAAAGAAACACATCTTTCTCTCCAATGCTGCTTACTGTACACCCTCTATAGCAGAAATAGCATGTGAGAAGTTAAATCTATAAAGATGTAAGGTAGTATGAAGCAAGCTTCAATTTGCATATACTAAGAGGTTTAGAATGTTGATCTTTTATTCCAAACAGGAAAAAGTGAGTTTAAAGAACCATGTTTTTGGCTTTAAAAAATTTAATAACAACTTGAAATTGTAGCAATTAGTCTCCTACTGAATGGCATCAATATCAAAGTAAGACCCTTCAAGTACATTGGTGGAAACGTGAAACAGTAAAGCAATTAATTTGACTTTCTTCTCATTAAGGTCTCATAATTACATTTTAGGGAGTAAGTTCATTTATGTAAGGGGCATACTATTTTACTTGGGATAATAAATGAGACTGTTCCATCTTGAAAAAATGGACTTTTCATGTCAGGGATGCTTCTGAACATACCATAATGCACAGGAGAGGGCCACTGTGCCAAAAAAATTGTCCAGTTCTAAGTTTCAGTATTTTTGAGGTTGAGAAACCCTGCTATCCAAGATGAAAAGTGAATGACCTAGAAATTATTTTTCTTGGGTTCCACCCCTATTCCCTTGGAATAAATGGTTTCATGCTGAAAATAACTTGAGAAGGAAAGAGAATAGTTGGCACATGACAATAATGCTTAATGGCAATGCTTGCAAAGCTCCAAAGCAATTGAATTATTGAGTTTGTCATGAAAATTTCAAAATCCAAAGCTATTGGAAAAGAGAGTTTAAGTCAGAGATTTTTTCTCCTCTTCACACCTTTATTAGTCTATCAAAGTAGTGAGTTTCTATCCAGAGGGAAGAGCTACTCATTTTGCTAAGTAAAAGGTTTTGGCATATCATGACATTATCAAACAAAAGAGAGAGAACAAAGCACAGTGCTAATACAGCAATAAAATATAGAGGAAAAGCATAAATAAGTATAATAAAAAGAGGATTACATTCATCTATGTGGATCAACATTCATCTGCCTTGCGCTGATGTTTGCATTATGCCAGCTGGAAGTCCCAGACAAATTGCTGCATCTTTCACAGATTAAACTAATGCTCCCGACTGAATGAATTCAGTTTACTGCCAGGGCATGTGATGTAGAAATACTTAGACTATGGAAATCAGACAGATGGCTTGGCAAATTAATCCATGAGCAGCACACCATCAGTGTAGTCAATGACAGTGATGGAAGAGTGTGGTTGTTGATAGAGATAATCACAGGAAATTTGAAGGTGAAAAAGATCATAAAAAAGGAAGGGGGAAGCCACTGTTAACTTTTATGATAAAGCTACCTGATATGTCCTTCTAAATGTGCTTTATCTTGCTTAAGTGACTGAAAGAGAAAAAAAAAATGTTTTCAATTTATTAACAAACAGGTGAAACTGTGATATTCAAAACTGTGACAACAGAGTCATGTCATTGCTCTCAGCACCTAACCAGAGTTTAAAACACAGGGTTATTGTGGAGATCAAATAGAAATTATTATTCCCATTGTAGGTATTAGAGTAGCTTTATATGGGACTTTGTATTATTTTCATTTGTCACTTGTAATCCATGGCCATCTTTCCCCCCATCCAAAAACCCAAGAGTTTTATTATTTGTTTGATTAAAAACGTAAAATGACATACAAACATAAATACTAATACATGAAGATAATCACTAATAACTTTTTCTAAATATCCTATCCATGCTCATAAATGTGATTATGCAATACATGCTATATTACTTGAAGTTTTCACCTAATGATAGTAGGAGAAATGAAAAGCACAAAGCCATTTTAAATTAAGTGTACTAAATAAGTTCCAGTGAGATATTTTCTTTTTTTAATATATTTTATTGATTTTTTACAGAGAGGAAGGGAGAGGGATAGAAAGCTAGAAACATCAATGAGAGAGAAACATCGATCAGCCGCCTCCTGCACATTCCCCATTGGGGATGTGCCCGCAACCAAGGTACATGCCCTTGACCGGAATCGAACTTGGGACCCTTGACTCTTGAGGCTGACACTCTATCCACTGAGCCAAACCAGTTAGGGCGATATTTTCTATTTTATCAGTTAAGTATACAGTGAGTCCTTTCATTGAGCATAAGAAGAAAAGTATCAGTTTTGGAGATTATGAAGAACTTTATATATAAAACAAAATGCCTCTTTTTTTTCAAAGGAAAAGTCTTGATAAAGGCAAAAACTTAACATATATTTTTCCATACTATGTGCACATCGCATAGTGTCTGAAACATAGGAGCCACCTGCCTGGTAAGAACATTGTATCAACATTTGATGCAAAACAGCCCACCCCAGAACTAGTGATTTAAATAATAAACATTTATCATTGCTCACTCAGCTGTGGATTCCTTTTGTCTATGCCAGCTTGGCTGGGCCTGAATGTTTCAAATTAGCCTCAGGAAATGTCTGGTGATTGGTAGCTGTCAGCTAAGTGAAGAGATGACTTGACCACTATGTCCCATTACCTCTAGGCTAGTTCTGGCTTGTTCATGGGGCGTTCTCTAAAGCATTAAGACAGAGCCCCAATGTGCAAGTACTTTTTATGCCTCTGCTTGCATCATGTTTGCTGAGGGCCTATGGCCAACTCACATTCAACATTCTAGAGAAGTTTCTCCAAAGCAAGTCATGTAAAAATAGATGCTTTATCCTGAAAAAATAATTCAAGTGTCTAAGTGACTTTAACTGTGAAGAGTCCACCTTAATATATATTTAAGTTGCCTTAACTGAGCACAGACAGTTCTGAGTTTTTGTTTTTTTTTAAATCAAAATACAATATACCAATACTAATCTCTATGACACTCATTTTATAGAAATTAAAAAAAAACAATGTTCTCATACTCAAAATATAAAATGTTCACAGATCTTACTATTTTGCCCATAGCTCTGAGGCAGCTGTCTTAACAAAAAGAAACACTGTTGTGGCACCAGCTGAATGGTGTTTCGTGATACTGCAATAGTTTCTGCAGGATATGGTACATGGCCTGAATCAGTGGCCTACATATTGTATCTTTTACACCATAGCCATGATACTTAGGGACATGAAATAAAACAAGAAATAGTATGCTTTACTTATTAACTATCTATACTAATAAAAGCATGATATGCTAATTAGACCAGACATCTTCCAGACGACTGTTCAGACGTCCTTCTAGACAAAGCCATGGTGTCAGTGCCAAGGCAGAGGCAGTTAGGGGCGATCAGGCCGGCAGGGGAGAGCAGTTAGGGGGTGTCACATAGGCAGGCAGGTGTGAGGTTAGGAGCCAGCAGTCCTGGATTGTGAGAGGGATGTTCGACTGCTGGTTTAGGCCCGACCCCTGTGGGATCAGGACTAAAATGGCAGTTGGACATCCCCCGAGGGGTCCTGGATTGGAGAGGGTGCGGGCCAGGCTGAGGGACCCCTCCCCCATGCACAAATTCCATGCACTGGGCCTCTAGTTGTAATATAAGGAAGGATGTTTCAAACAAATAAAACTAATGGTAAACTTACAGAAACTTTTACAAACACTGGCAGCTGTTCAGGTCTGGCCATTACCTCCCTTTGGCTTGTAGTAGTAAATTCTCAGATGTCCCCGTGATTGTCTGCTTCCTTCTCTCCACCATTGCTTATGCTCAAGATCATGTTGACATTATTTCTGATCTTTTGACCACAGCCACCCAGACATTCTCTCACCCAAGTCCACACACATTTGCAGAATCTCTAGTTCCTACATGCAATCCTTATTTCCATTTTACTTGCTGTGGCTCTTATTTTCTTAGAAATCCAAACAGCTGTAATAATTAACTAGCTGGATAAATACATAAAAGCTTGTCAGGTGTGGACCAATGAAGTATGTTATGAACCAATGATTATAATGGACTCAAGTAGGACCTCACTGAAGTTCAGAGAAGAAAAAATAAAATCAGCCAGCTATGAGTATGTTACCGTCAAATGAGTTCCTTAATTGAATTAACACTATTCACACAAAGACTATAGGAAATGAAAATCTCATAGAAGGCACAGTAGACAGGTTAGGAGCATGACAAGGATAACCACTGTCACCATTTCTATTCACCTTTGTACCTGAGCAACACAACAAGAAAAAAACAATAGAAAAATTATATGGTAATAAATTAGATTTTAGTCATGGGAAGACGAGAAGATAGTTGTTAAATTGTTCATCAAGGTCCAAAGAAACCAGTATACATACTGATGTGAAATGGACTAAGCTATGCTATATTTTTGAGTAGAGAATAGTTTTGAGAAAGTTTTTTGGGAGAATGGAAAAGTGAGTAAACTAGCAAATTGTAGTTAGGTCTAAGACAGTGCACTTGAGAGAACACTTGGGGTTTGTGGTCTTGAATAAAGGGATACCAATCACTAGGTTTCCCATTGGGTGAATTATATTGGTAGTGAACTCCACAGAATGACAAAAGTAGTGTTTGAGAAAAAAACAATGAAATATATATTAAAATCTTCAATAAATGAAGGAGAGTAATTGGGAGGTCAGTTGACTAGATAATTTTATATCATGGATTCAAATAAACCTTTATTTATTTGAGAAATGGGGGGGTAGGAACGGCAGTAGTTTGAAAATAAAAATTAGGATCAAGTAAGATATATAACTTACCCCATAGTCTAGAGTATGTGGGATGTAGAAGAAAAAAGGTTACCAAAAAGAAAATATTTTGCAACATCTTATATAAACTGCAATTCTAATCAAATCTGTACTAAATATTGAGTGGTTTATATTTTATATGAAAAAGTTTCCATGTCATATTTTTTGTAAAGTGAAAAGTATATATGATTTCTTAGCAAAACATTAAAAAAATTTTATACTGTTTCTTCTTAATATGTTAATACCCAGTAATATCCAAAAGTATTATTCTCAAATTTTAATCTTTCTTCTGATATATTTAATTCAGATTTTTGGATATGTTATATACAAAAATTGATTTATATTTTAATTAAGAAATTGTGATCCTGTATAATTCTTCCATATTAGAAACTTTTCTCATTTTCTAGAAAAGTTGTTATTATACCAGTCTTTGTTTTACCCTGCATCTTGCCTCCACAAGAATAAGATGAAATAAATACAATGTGTTTAAAGAAAGGTGTTCTGGAAGAGAATTATAAGCCTGGAATAATTTCCCAGTGGTGTCCTCAGAACAAATAAAAATGGAAACTGACACTTTGCACAATCCAGGAAAGCAGATCTAGAAAAACTTGATCTTCTTATTTTCAGCTCATTTCTTTTAACATGATAGAAATGTGAACAGTATTTGTATTTTTTAAAAATTGGGTGAATACCATGGGATAATATAATCCAAAAAAGCCCCCCATTTTCTTGAGGAATTTTTCTGAAACTCCGTTGGGAGCATCCTGTAGAGAAAATGAGGCTGCGACCAAGGAACGTGAACAACATTCTGTGTTCCCCACTGGAGCCCAAACTTTACAGTAAATGGCAGCTTTGCAAATAATTACCAATTTTTTTTTTTTTTTTTAGCAAGAAACATATGAAACTTTGCTCAACTTTGTTACTACAGAAATGCCCCTGGATGACTTTATTTTGAGTACACTTTCTTCGTTATAGTTCTCTAAATGCTCTTGGAATGCTATACCAATAAACTATCAAATAACAACAACTAATGAGTGTAAGGCTGATAAAACAGACCCTTGGGTTAAAAAAAAATTAGAGATTGTTTACATCATTTCTGAAAAAAGAGACACTTAGAAGCCCATCCTTTTTAAATGTCAGCTTGATAGCAGCAATGTTTACCTCATAAAACAAATGTTTAGTGTCTTCTATTAAGTAATTCACTTATAAAGGCATACGTTTTTTTTTTGCATGATTGTCCCAGAGCTATCAGTATCACTTACAAAATGATAATATGAATGAAGATTCAAGACTTAATGAAAGCTACATTTCCTAATGTTAACTAAATTAGATTTAACCTTGACTTTCCAAAGTCTGTGTAACTTTATGACAAGGATATCCTTGCAGACAAAAAGAAGCCATTCCCTGTCTTTCATACTTCAAACTACTTAGCATCTTAAAGATGGCCTTGAGGGTCTTATATAAGGGAAGAAGAAATACACAGGTACACCTATAATTACTTTCCTATCTCACATATTGTGTTCTAAAAGTTAATATGATAAAGCCCTTAATATTTTTGAAAATATGCTGAGTACATGTTCCAAGATTCAAAAGATTTTGGATTTGATTGTTTTTCTAATCTTTTTTTTATGAAAATGGTTATATATATATAACACATGAAACAAGTCATATAGTACAAAAATGATAATATGAGCAGAAGATGAAAAGAAAGAAGCTAGAGAATCAAAATTAGTCAGAATATCATCTTCAAATTTTTCAAGTAGGGAGGCATAAAGAAAACGATGTATTGGTATTTCAGGGCAAAAATATCTTTCAACTTTAAAATTAGAAACGCCTATCTTTTAGGTGTTTAAAAAGTAATTGTGTTGTATATTGTTAGGAATTTATTTCTAGTTGGTTAGGTACTTGCTGGTGGGGAGATGAATAAAGGTAATATCAATTCCAAATCTTGCCACTTCAAATTCTTAACCATATTGACACTCCCTAAGGCCCCAGATTTTGTAATATGTGCTTTATATTCAAAGATGCAACCTTTCAGGTGACAATGAATAAGTAGGGGTGGCTGGTGAAGGGTATGGATAATGTAATCTGATAAATTCTATGGAATAGACATGGGGTGGGGTGGTAGCTGGACTGCTATTTGGTGATGTAATCAGTGGCATATATACCTCAAAGGAAGCCCCTATGGCAGGGGTCCTCAAACTTTTTAAACAGGGGGCCAGTTCACTGTCCCTCAGACCGTTGGAGGGCCGGACTATAGTTTAAAAAAAAAACTATGAACAAATTCCTATGCACACTGCACATATCTTATTTTGAAGTAAAAAAACAAAACGGAAACAAATACAATATTTGTATTTGCACGTGGCCTGCGGGCCGTAGTTTGAGGACCCCTGCCCTATGGGATGTCACAATGCTACAGACCAGTTCTGCTACAGTTCTCTGTACCCTCTTTAATCATTTTTACCTGTTTCCTGGCTATTTTGACATTCTTGCCTATGTTTCTATGTAGCGTCTGAGGAAGACTGATTGTTACTTCAAAGAATTCATTTAATCAAGTTCCAAAAAACCAAGATTTATAAGGATGGTGAGCAAAACTAAAATTTTCAGTTATAGAAAATTAGTATGGTTATCCCTTTCTTCATAGAAAGATAAATAGATATTATAGATAGACTAGAGGCCCAGAGCATGAATTCGTGCACAGGTGGAGTCAGCCGGCCCACCCCGATGGGGGCCGATCAGGACTGGGCTGGCTGGGGGAACAGGCCGTGGAAGGTTGGCTGGCTGCAGTTGGCGTCATAGCAACTGGTCATTCTAGTTGTTCCAGTCGTTCCAGCATTCTGGTCACTGGCATTTTATATATATACTAGAAGCCCGGTGCACGAAATTTGTGTACTGGGCAGAGGGTGTCCCTCAGCCAAGCCTGCACCTTTTCCAATCTGGGGCCCCTCGGGGGATGTCTGACTGCCAGTTTAGGCCCGATTCCTAACTGCTCCCCTGCTGGCCCGATTGCCCCCAACTGCCCTCCCCTGTTGGCCTGGTCACCCCTAACTGCCCCCACCTGCTGGCCTGATTGCCCACAACTGCCCTCCCCTGCCGGCCATCTTGTGGTGGCCATCTTGTAACCCCTTGGGACAGCCATCTTTCTCAGTCGGACATCATTCTTGCAATCTGGGACTTCTGGCTCCCAACTGCTTACCTGCCTGCCTGCCTAATTTCCCCAAACCACTTCTGCCTGCCAGCCTGATCAACCAACCACTCCCCTGCCAGCCTGATCGACACCTAACTGCCCCCACCTGCTGGCCTGATTGCTCCCAACTGCCCTCCCCTGTTGGCCTGGTCACCCCTAACTGCCCCCACCTGCTGGCCTGATCACCCACAACTGCCCTCCCCTGCCGGCCATCTTGTGGTGGCCATCTTGTAACCCCTTGGGGCAGCCATCTTATGAGAGGGCGTGATGGCCAATTTGCTTATTACTTCTTTATTATATAAGATATTATAGATAGTATAGTATAGATATAGATATTGATATATTGATACAGGTATAGATATAGATATAGAGGCAGATATAGATATACTAGTATATGTAGATGTAGATGTAGATATAATTTTAACTCTATTTGTAAGGGATTAGATAGAAATCTGATTTTGATGTAATACAACAATCTAGTTCTTACTTGAATTCCTGCAAGATAGATACATTTTGGCTGTGTTAGGAGGCAGGCACTCTCTCTGACCCAGTGTAAGGATATATGTCAAGAAATCTATGGCCACCTTCTGGCACCCATGGCTCTATCAGAATTTCCATTTTATGTTTAAGTTGATAAAGTATATCTCAAATCAGCTTTGGCTATCCATTTGAAACTATTCCTAAAAGCTTTCTAGAAAATAACCAGGTTCAGCTTTATATCTCCAACTTAATTTAATCATAATTATGCTTGAAGTTCTGTTAAAGGAAAAGTTACTTGTATTTTAGAATTATAAGAGACCAGTAACACAGGATTTCTTTATAACAACGCCCAAAACAATTGCCTTCCTAGAATGAAGAGAGTGCATCTTTTTATCTGAGAGAGACAAATGCTTTCCTCTGATGAAGCATCCAAATCATGCAATAAACACAGTGCCACTTGCCTAAAGATTTAATTGTATTTGAAAATAAGTTACTCTTAGGTCTTTTTATATTCTTAATATTATTTTTAAAATATAATGGTGAAACATTTAGATTTAATTGAAAATTCGAATTTTTCTAAAATATTATTATAGGTCTATTCCAATATGTTCTTGCTCTTTCCTCCCAGGCATCTGCTTCTTTCTAAAGGAACATTTAATAATCAAAACATTATTCCTATTATTCAGAAGGCAAACTGAGACATCCTTTTTAAAATAAATTTTACTCATTGACAACAATATGTTCTTCATTAATTTAAAAATTATCCTCATTGTATTACAAAATGATTATAAGTTTATATTAATTATAGTTTGAAAATAAAACCGTATGGTAAGTAAGTTAATTTTATATACAAAAAGAAAATTCCACCCAACTAAAAGGGAAATCTCATCCATCCAATGATTTGTTGTAGTCTTAGAGAGTATATTTGTTCTTCTAGTACTTTCTTTTATATTCTGGCAATGTGTAGCCAACCTGGGACTATCAGAAGTTTTAGTTTCACCTGCATCCACTATGTATTTAGGAATATATATTTACTAGAGGTCCGGTACATGAAACATTAGTCCGTAGGCCTGGCTGGCAATTAGGGCCTATCTGTGGGGTGACCAGTGGGGCAATCAGGGGGGCCCCCACTGGCACCTGCCTTGGCCAGCCTGGGGCTGCCTGCTTGCTGGCCCCAACCCCCTCCGCCGCTGCTGGTCGCCTCCCTCTGTGGGGAGAGTGGCAGGGTGATCATGAGGCCCCCTCTGGCACCCGCCTTGGCTGGCCTAGGGCCTGTGGGCTAGGGGCAGCTGCTGCATTGAGTGTCTGCCCCCTGGTGGTCAGCACAAGTCATAGTGACCGGTCGTACTGCCGGTCTTTCTGCCGTTCAGTCGATTTGCATATTAGGCTTTTATTATATTGGATGGCCAAGAAGAAGATGCAGCCCAGTTGGCATGGCTCAATGGTTGAGAGTGGACCTATGAACCAGAGGGTCACAATTCAATTCCCGGTCAGTGCAAATGCCTGGGTTGCGGGCTCAATCTCCAGTGTGGGGTTTGCAGGAGGCAGCCGATCAATGGTACTTTCTTATCACTGATGTTTCTAGTTCCCTCTCCTTTCCTTTCTGAAATCAATAAAATGTATATTTTTTAAAGATGCAGAAACAAATTGGGTCCTGTTAAAGACAAAAGCAGAAGAACCGTGCAAAATTCATGACGAGAAAATGTGGGATATGAATTGACAAAGTGATAAATGTGACAGTGACAATGATGAAGAGTTTTGACGTAAATGACAACCCACATATCACCTCTACTGCTTCAGGTTTCAATTTAGGGGAAAGATATTGTAGTGTGAAGAGTCAGCAGATGCTCTAATCCCATATGGCTCTGACCCAACAAAAGTGATGGGACAATAAAATTAATAAAACATCAAGAAATTGTTACTTATTACCTGCTGATTAAAGACAAAAATACTACATGCTCTAATCTTCCAATTCTATTAAATAACACACAAGTGCTTTGTTATTTAAAAGTTATAGTTCAATTCTTGCTGAATGCATGTCATAATTTTCTTGTATTTGACCTCTAGAGAATACCAATGCAATGGAAATAGTTACACAGGGAGAAGAAGAAATATTTCCTTGTAATTAATTTCTATTAAATTAAGAAGATGCATGTGACAAAGAGACCCTAACTCTATCACATCATCTTGACTAAACTTAAGAATACCTCCTTCCTGACCGCAGACCCCTACCTTCTCTTTTCTTAAAGTATTGGACTGTAGAAATCTTGAAACTGTAAATTCTTTCTCTTCCCCTTTGAGATATTTTCAGATCTTTTAAAACAAAATCCTCTTGCCCAGGAGCAATTTCTTTGATATTTAATTACCAGGGAAGATTAGGAACCCTATCTCTCAGGCTCTGCTAAGAAAGTAGGAGCCTAATGTCAATGGTGCCAATTAGTGAACACACAAGGGCTAATCACCCAGAAAAACAATTGCAAATTCAGAAACAACTCAATGCACTGGGCAAATCCTATTGCTCAACCTCCCCTTAACCTTTTAACTAGCTTGCCCCAATGAGAGAGAGAGAGAGAGAGAGAGAGAGAGAGAGAGAGAGAGAGAGAGAGAGAGAGAGAGAGAGAGAGAGAGAGAATATTTCTTTAAAAAAGGAAAAGTAAAACCTCTCACCTTTTGTTTCATTGAAATTGAGCTCAAACTGGATTCTGGCCTCTCTTCCCTACTTCAATATCCTGAATAAAGTCTTCCTTGCCTATCTAATTTTGTTCAGTGCAATGTTTGCTTAGCATTCACATTTTGCATCTTCATAAGAAAATAAAGCCATCATTCATTCACCATTCCTTAATTCAGAACACTCATTTATTCATTAATCCTATAAATACACTTTTAATATCTGATACATACCAGCCTTTGGAATGTGTTGGGGTAGAAAGAAGGAACAGTCTTGCTCCTTGTTTTAATGTACAGACATCTGTAGATTCTGTGTGTAAAGTAGGAGTGAGAAGTAAAGATTTCTTTGGGAGAGAAAGATTTTACACAGACTCATGATCTACCCAGGAGTTTGTGTTGCTGTTCTTTTTTCTTTTCCCTTTACATATTTACTTTTGTTTCTTTGTTTTGTTGGCTTGTTTGTTTTTGCTTGTCTTCTCTAAGCTAGAATCCTGAAAAGGACCCAAACACTCTTAAGAAAACTGCAAACAGAAAAATTAGAAGGCTGTGTTTATTACAATAATTTTGGCACAGGAAGAACAGAAGGGCTCTTTGTTAATTTCTTTTATAGTCATTTGATCACTCACTTCATTTATATTCCTTTCAGATGTCAGTGTATAAACATGCAAAACTGAATAGGTGCTTTGTCTTTCTGCTTATCACATCTTAGAGAAGGAAATCTCATTTAAGTTTTATGTGTAAGTTGCTGAGGGACCAGCAGGGTGCTACTCCAAACTGAAGTCCACCCCATGACCCTAGAGCCATTCATACTGATTTGGGAAGAGACAAAGTGATGGGTATTTAGAATTTGATACAATTATAAAATTAGATCCTATATATGAAAGCCTTAACCTTACCTAAGCTATGACAATGGACCATCGGTTATCAAAATGGCAGGTACACTTTCTCAGAGAAGCAATGGAAATTACTTCAGAGGATGTGGCAGACATCAGAGCGGTGTATGCAATGAGGAAGCTTTAGGCAGAGATGGTATTATCCAACTAAATATTTAATTTGGTCAAGCACTTGCATCCTGATATTAATTCTAGGATAATAAACAATTTATCCACTCCAAAGCCATGATGAGACAACTGCTGCAATCAACCTTAACCTGTTTGAAAATGTTAAGGACTCAAGGAATTAAAGAGTAGAGTTTTGACAGGTCCCAGAAGTAAATCTACCCTCTATACCTTTGCCTTCATTTCAAAAGAATCAAGGAACATCTCAAAAGACCAGATAAATGGAAAGAAATTGGATGCAACGTGTTATGTGACTTCCTGAGTGGAGGGTGAAAGGGATGATTTCAGTGGAATCTGTGGAACAACCCATCCGGAAGGATTCAACCACAAAGGCCATTTACCCAGATCAGAAGTCTAATGAGGTTAAGGATTAGATAAATAGCCTCCGGTGCAGATTCTGATTATGGGAAGTTCTGGTTCAATCATGAGAGGGTCAAAATACACATGGAAATATTAATAAAAAGCTGCTGAGTCCCAGCAAGTTTGCCTCATGGATTTGTTTTTACATGCAAAGAAGAGAGAGAAGCACACTAAGAGTATGAAAAGATGCTTCTTATTAGAATTATTTTTAATAGCTCAAAGCTCTAAATTACCTAAATGTTCAACAATAGGAGACTGATTATGTAAATAATGGTCTAATTATAATAAAAGATAATACTAAACAGGTATTCAAAACCATGTTTAAAAAAAGTAATGACACAGAAACATTCATCATATAATTTCAGAGGACAGGTTCCAATACATCTTCAACAGAATTGTTGGGTAATATTATTTTGGGTTTGTTAAAATCCAAAATAAGGTGTAGTCAGTCATTTGTAATTATTGAATTGGGTCTATTCACTTTATTTTTAATTGTTATAAACTTAATTATAATTATTAAGGAAATATGCCAGTTTATAAAATATATACTCACGTAAATGAAAGTATTTGGCTGTAGAAATTTACTAAGTAACAATAAATCACAATCTTACCCATCAGACCCTTTAATTTTTATTCATAGCTGTACATTAGAAATAAAAAAATGTAGAGTTTAGAGCCAAAAAAGTAGTTATTTTTTATAGAACTTTCTAAGTATCATTGCCACTCCATGTTCTATTAATAAGTCAACAACACTCTATCAATAAGTCATTGCCCAAGGAAATACTGGGATGCCCTATGGAGGCAACTTTCCTTTCATGTATGTCTGATCCTAACCCCAAAATATCTGCTTCTTTAGCAAGGTGAATTGTCTGTCATTTCCTATAGCATCATATATTTTTCCATTTTTCTTAATCTTACTGCCATTAGTAATTTGTCAGATCCTATGTATTCAGACACAAGTGGTTGCATGTTAAAGGGATTGAAGCACATCAGGAAGTTAATTTTTCTTGACAATTGCATCATGTCACTTCTAACATTGGCATATTTTACATTTCCATTATTTTTCTTTATGAGACTGGTACATAACGTGCTAAATTGCCTCAGCTCTTGCATATATTTTCTTGATGTTAGCCCCAAGAGCTCCATTCCCTGGTTAGTGAGTACTCTCTGATTTTGAGAAACAAATATTCTCCTAATTAAAGGAAACATTTCTGTTATCGTTACTTAGCAGTGTCAAAGAGTAGCTCTTGATTTAGGATTGGAGCTTTAAAATGTATTGGCTTATAAATACTATAATTCTATGGTATAAATACTATAGTTAGAGGTTTGGAGTCACAACATTTCCCTATTCTATAGCATTTAGCTTTTAGTTTATCCAAATTCCCATAGTTTTTAGTGTCTATTCTATAAGAGTCACTCTCAGTTTCATTTTAAAATATGCATCTGAAAGAAACCTAATTAATATACTAAATTCACCTAGCCACATGCCATGTTTACACCACATATCATTTTCCTGAAGAGAGCAAAGTGATAAGAAAACACATTAAAATAACAGTTTGGCAATTTCTTTAAAGATATAAAAATAAGGCTGTTGCTTTTTACTTTGAAATAGAAAAGGGACAAGAATTTCAGTAATTTAATTTTTTTAAAAATTACTCTTAGTCTCTGTTCTAATTTTCAAGGGTTGCCATGACAAATTACCATGTACTGTTATTGCTGAAAACAAGGGGAATTTTTCTCTCACCGTTCTGGAGGCTAAAAGTGCAGAATGAAGGTGCCAGCAAGGTCATGTTCCTCCGAAGGCTCCAGGGAAGCATCTTTCCTTGCCTCTGCCTAGCTCTGGTGGCTCCCAGGTATCCCTGCCTTGTTTGGCTTGCAACTGCATTATGCTAAATCTCTGCCTCCATCTTCACATCGCCTTCTCTCTCTGTGCCTATCTCTGAATCTTCCTGAATTTTCTCTTAGAGACACCAGCCATTGGACTTTGACCCCATCCTAATCCAGTAGGACCTCTTCTTAACTATATACTTGCACAAAGAGTATGTCCAATTAAAAGCACATTCTGAGGTTCTGGGGGGTGGTCGCTACTCAAACCATTATAATCTCCATTTATAAAGTAGAAGAAAACATCAGAAAAAAAATCAAGCAAGTGAACCTTAAAGATAAAATATTTTAAAAGCTAATAATAACTAAATCATCTACTTTTCACTAAATCCTTATAATAATATCACACCACCCCCACCAAATGTGCCCAAACTACCCATTGCATCACATAAAGAATACCATCCCTCCCCTGATATTGGTATCACTGACTTGATCACTGCAAATCAACTTCTTACAGGACCAGTGGTAAAAAGGAATCTAAAATTAGAGCTGATTACCAACTCATTTCCAAGAGAATATGAGCACAAATCACATCAGGTTTTTATTCCTCTTTACCTCATTCATTTATAAGTAGCTTGTTCTATAATTTATTTTCCAAATCAGAAAGTGGAATTAAACTCTATTAAGAATTACACCGAAACAACAGGAATAAAAGAAGGCAGGCATATATTCCCTCTACCAATAATTGCTCCTCATTAACTAGGCCTTTATTCCTATGCCTCTAGTTAGCCACTAAATGAAATATATGTGGGAATACACCTTCCTCACTTTTCATACCTTCTACTGTGCCTTTTAGACTTATACCAGCCATTAAGGATGAAGTGCATTATGTTTTCAAACCCTCTCTGAGTGTTCGCTTCACCATTTGGCCTATCTGAAAACTGGCTGCAAACCTCTCCAGTGTAGCTGCTTACGTTTCTTACTAAGGAGCCTGAGGTTGAGGTAGGTGCCTCTCTTTTTCTTCATTTCCACTTGTGAACTACTTTTTACTCAAATATGCCATTTCCTTCATAAAAGCATAACTTCACACTAGACCAGTGAGACATCCCATGCCTTTGTGGTTATCTAATAACCTCCAACTCATTCCCCCTCCTTTCTTGAAAATATTAATATCTAGCACTATTTTTGCTGTTGTTTTAGTGGCCAAAATTTTCAACTGTATCATTCAACCAACATTTTATCATTAAATCAATATTGGGTCATTTAGTTCCTTGGTTCACCACTTTAACAATATTTATCTCCACCCTGCCATATGGTATAGCACTGTTACTCATAACTATCTCCATCTTAATCACCCACATACAAATCATCAATTCCTATCTTTCCAGGTTACTGTTCTGCCGGGAGCCGGTCCATGCTTGCTGTTTCAAGGGACCTGGCATATATGGCATACTGTTCTTAATATGTTTGCTCACCTTCTTGGCACTATGTGTTTTAACCAAGGTCTCTGAGAAAGGTTGTTTCCCCAGGTAGGGATTTTCCCCTGAAGTTAGGGAGGGAATAAAACCTCTTAACTAAGTGCCAGGTGGGTAATTAATCACTTTAACTATGAACAATCATGCTTAAGCTACATAATCTTTACTCCCTGGAATGGAGATAAGAAACGCCCTAACCTTTGAAATAGAGATTGATAGGATTGGAATCAACTGGTATAAATACAGATGTAAGAAGACAGAACCTACACAGAACTAGAGACAGAAGAACTTCGCTGGAGAGAACATGGCAAAAGATCCTGGACTGAACCTGACTACAGAAATGGGCAAGAGAACCTGACTAGAACCTGGTGACTGAACCTGGCTGGAGAACCTGGACTGAACCTGGCTGGGGAACCTAGCAAGAGAACATGGACACAGAACCTGGCTGGAGATCCTAAGCAGAACTTCGCTGGAGATCCAGACCAGAACTTGGCTGGAGATCCTGGCTGGAGATCCTGGCTAGGCTGCTGATCAACTGAACACCGTCTCCGTGTCCTTCCTTCTTCGCCGACTCCATCCACACCTTTGGGGACCCCTGGACCTGCTGGGGTTGGACTCCGGCACTGTTCAGTCATCTCCTCATTCTTCCTGTATCATCAGTGCATTCATTTTCTCTGAACTGTTTTATCACCATGTAAATATTCTGCAATGTTTCTCATCTAGAGAAGAAAAATAACCCTTTAATTCTCACGCTCCCTTCCCTCTCCTCTTTCCTTATCTAGTTCACTTTATAGCAAAACTCATTGAAAATGTGGTCTACAATTACCGCCCAGTTGCCCTCTATAGTCAATTCATTATATGGTTATCCCAATAACTCCACTATGTGGGGGAGGGGCAGGAAATATCTTGTCATTGTAGTCAAGAATTTTCATCTTGTCAATAATTTTGGACTTCTCAGTGGAGCTGAGAAAAGTTATTTTCTCTCTGCAATGCCTGCTTCACTCGACATCCTGGACACTATGTGCTCTTGTCTGTCCTCCTACTTCAAAGTCAGCTCCACCTCAGCAGTTGAATTATTATTATATTTTGCTTTGCTGAATTATAAGTATTAAGTTGCAAAAAGACTCATACTCTGTCCTTATCCCTTCACTTTTCGTATTTCCCATCACTCTCCTGAGTCATCTTTTTCATTCCCATGGCGTTTATCCTATCTAATAAAAGAGAAACATGGTAATTAGCGTACGACCGCTACCCTTCCCATTGGCTAATCAGGGCAATATGCAAATTAATTGCCAGCCAAGATGGCGGCCGACAGCCAGACAGCTTGAAACTAACATGAGGCTTGCTTGCTTCAGTGACGGAGGAAACCAACGTTCCCCGCCTGCCTTGCTGGCCTCTAAGCCTGCAGTTTCAAACATTGTAACAATTATAGAAGCTAAACAAAACCCCAGAAACCTGCTTTCAGTGAGCCGGGATCTCAGAGCTGGAGTTATACATTGTTTCAATTATAGAACCGAAACAAACCAGATACCTGCTTTCAGGAGCGGAGGCCTAAGAGCTGGAGCCTCAGAGCTAAAGCTGGCCCAGAATTAAAAAAAAAGAAAAAAAGGAGCAGTTGGGAGCTTCCGTCACCTGCCAGCCTGAAAACAGCCCTCAGCCCCTCACCCAGACTGGCCAGGCACCCCAGTGGGGACCCCTACCCTGAAGGGTGTGTGACCAGCTGCAAACAGCCATCATCCCCTCACCCAGGCTGGCCAGGCACCCCAGTGGGGACCCCCACCCTGAAGAGTGTGTGGCCAGCTGCAAACAGCCATCATCCCCTCACCCAAGCTGGCCAGGCATCCCAGTGGGGACCCCCACCCTGAAGGGTGTGTGGCCAGCTGCAAACAGCCATCATTCCCTCACCCAGGCTGGCCAGGCACCCCAGTGGGGACCCCCACCCTGATCCAGGACACCCTTCAGGGTAAACCAGCCGGCCCCCACACGTGCACCAGGCCTCTATCCTATATAGTAAAAGGGTAATATGCCTCCCAGCATCGGGATCAACGGAGCCGCAAGGCCTCCCGGCACCGGGATCAGCGTGACAGGGGACAGCGCCCAAACCCCCTGATTGCCCTGCGGCTCTGTGTGTGACAGGGGGTGGGGCCACAACCTCCCTATGCGCCCTGCTCTGTTCGTGACAGGGGAAGGCACCCCAACCCCCTGATCAGCCCTGCTCTGTGCCTGATAGGGCGGAGCTCCCCAACCCCCTGATAGGCCCTGCTCTGTGTGTGACAGGGGCGGCACCCCAGCTCCCCAATTGGCCCTGCTCTGAGCCTGACCAGGGGCTGCACCTAGGGATTGGGCCTGCCCTCTGCCACCCGGGAGCAGGCCTAAGCCAGCAGGTCATTATCTCCCGAGGGGTCCCAGACTGTGAGAGGGCACAGGCCGGGCTGAGAGACCCTCCCTTCCCCCCCGAGTGCACAAATTTTTGTGCACTGGGCCTCTAGTGTTTCTTATAAATGCTATTGATGATCACATTTTTTTCCTCCACCTGGATGACATTGCTCCAGACTCAGGTGTCCAATTGCTACCAATCATCTATCCTTGGAAGTTGAATACACATCCAAAGTTCTTGATTCCACCCTCAAACTTTTTTTTTTTTCTTTCACAGGTCTTCTATTAATCAATAAACACACCAGTATTCACCTAGTTACTCAGTCTAAATATTTAGAAAACACAGTTGCTTTTTTTTATCCCTCTTCATACCACATTCAATTTATTAATGCTATTGACTCTTCTTTAAAAATATACTATAAATCAGACCACCAGCTTACATTTGTTACCACCCTATGTCTAATCACAATCACAGTTCTTGCAAAATACATAGTTTCCTTATAAATCTTTCTTCTTCCACTCTTCTTACTTGAAATCTATCTTTAGCACAGCATTCACAGTGATCTTATCTTTTTCAAAGGCAAGTAAAATCTAATCCTTCCCCTTGCTCTATCTGCTATATCATACTTAGAAAATGTCAATTCTTTATCTTGACATATATTGGCTGACTCAGCGTAACTACTATTTACTTCTCTAAACCCATCTCCCACCACTTTTTTTGTATGGCTTACATCTCTTCAAACTGACTCTTTCTTGACCTTTCCTCAAACATATCTAGTTTTCCTACTTCAGTTTTTTCACATTTCCCCCTCTTCCTTGAATGTTCTTTCCCTAGATGTACACATAATTCACACATAATTATTTTAGCTCTTTACTCAGCAATATCTCAACAAGGTCATTTCAGCCATGGCTTTGTTCCTCCATCATGTTTTTTAACAAGGTAAGCTCAAGATTGATATACAAATTTAAAATATAAAAAAATAACATGTCAAATTAGGGGAAACCAGTCAAATGTCACAAGCAGTTTCAAGGAGAATTCAAATAGCCATACATGTATAGACACTAAGGAATTCTAAACTGAATTTTTAAATAGGTGCCAAACCACTCAATACACAAAGCAATAATCAATAGCACCTACCAGGTACAATTAATGTGCATTTTAAAAAAGGCAGAGAAGACATGGAAGAATGCCCTGGACAGGACCCTCAGTAATGTTTTTTCCCATTTCAACATCTTTCATAATGTTTACAGAACCCACAACCTAGGTGTACTAGAAAATGTTCCAACCAACTGAGCAACCTGGACAGAAAAATCTTGCATTTTTAATGTATGTTTGGCTAATAATCTAAGTTGTTTTCATTTTCAGGGTAATTAAATCAAGTGTTCTAGTTTGGATCTCAGAGAGACTCGTCAGTTTCTCTCTCTCTTTTTTTGTCATATTAATCCCTTAAGTCAGTTTTCTCTCTGTCTTATAGAAAGTATTATGGCAGATGACTTCCATTTTTAGCAAGGATCCATATTCATTGCAAAATTACAGCTAAGGAGATAATGTGATATACTAAGACAGAATTCTGGAAGTGGCTTATTTGAGCACCAAAATCTTAATTCTAATAAAAAGTGTAGACCATCCATTCCAAAGATTTATATATAACACAATAAAGAGGAGGTTTGGTTAAACCGTCATGAATTTGAAAAATAAATAAATTTATTATACACTTGACTGTCCATAGGTATAATTACCTATAGAGAACTTCTTGTCAAGTCTGCTAATTCTCTCTAGTGTATATTGCAAGTGTCTGGTGATAACTCTTGTCTATTCTGGATACTGATTTGGCTCTCATACTATTTTTTGCCTCACATGGCCTGACTGAGCTGTCAACATATTATTTTAGACCTTTCTTGCTGTGTCTTAGACTGTATTTCTGCATTGCCTCAATTAGATCTTTTGTTCACCAAATCCTTATAACCTATAATGGCTGTTTAATGACATAAATATACCTCTAAATGTGGATACTATTAGAGTCTTCTCTTCTGTTAACTCCATTCTTTAGTTAGGCTTCCTCTGTTCTCTTAGCACTGCTATAATGCTAAGGGTCTAAAACACTAGGTGAGAAGAATGTCTTCCTGATTGGAGTCCAGATGAAAATTGATATAATAATATAAGAGCTGTGTCAAACCATTTTTTATAACACCATTATACATGTCCCAACCAACAGCAGTAGCTCAACACATTACAATGAAATTATTTTACACTCAATATAGTACCGGTTATACTATTGTAGTTACAGAGTACTGGTCATTAACAAAAATTACAAATAGAGCACCAAGTATCTTATAAATCACATTTGAACCATTACAACCTCAAAACTGTCCTGCAAACTTGAATTTTCCAGGACCATGGGAATTTGTACAATTTTCAGTAATCTCTCCATATTCTTTTAATTTGCTATCCACATCTCTTACATATTGCAAAGAACATTAATAACAGATTTATCTTAACCTCGGATCTGTTAAACACTGATTTTAATCAGCAATTTGATGTGAAGTTAAGCCATGGAGAAATACGATGTGTTATGATTGGATTATCATATGATAATAACTGATGTAGGCCAAGGGAAAGCATTTTAGTATTGGAATATGATCTCTATAAGCCAGTGAGAGTTAGCAATAAACAATACTTGGGTATTGACTTGTTTGTGTGTGAATACATGTATACATGTGTGAGGGAGTGGATGTACACACTTGTGCTCATACTATTTTTTGACTGTCTTCTTTTATACCCTTTAGTCATCATATAATAAAATCCTCAGCAGTGCCAATACATTTACATAAGTGCGTGTTGATTTAATTTTCTATATTCTAATCAATAATACTTTTCACAAATAAGCATTTGTGTATAAATATATGGATGTATAGGTATCATTATATGTATACTAGAGGCCCAGTGCACAAAATCTGTGCATGGGGAAGGGGGGCGTCCCTCAGCTCAGCCTGCACCCTCTTGCAGTCCAGGAGCCATTGGGGGATGTCGGTCAGTCATCCACAGTGCTACCAGTGAGGCAGGAGAGGCTCCTGCCATTGCCACTGTGCTTGCCAACCATGAGTCTGGCTTCTGGCTGGCAAGCCTGGCTTCTGACTGAGTGGTGCTACCCCTGTGGGAGTGCACTGACCACCAGGGGACAGCTCCTGTGTTGAGCATATGCCCCCTGGTGGTCAGTGCATGTTATAGTGACCGGTTGTTCCACTGTTTGGTCAATTTTTATATTAGCCTTTTATTATATAGGATATGTATGGAGTTAGGTATGGATATATTGGTTTCATCAGAGTTTCTAAAAGTGGTTTTCCAATAACAATTGATCTAACACTATTAGATATTATCTGGAGGATGTTTAATAATAAAGTCAGGTACTATGCACATCACAGAGCATCTGATTTTAATGGCATAGTTCTCAGCATTTTAGTGTTCCCTGAGTCTTCCACTAGGTTTATATTTTCTTTCACACTTTAAGTTTGAGTGGTAACAGTATTAGAAAGAATGGCATCTAGTAGATACAAGATGCTCTGTAAGTAAAAACATCATGATGATGAAATAGCAATTCCTCCAGGAAACCTTGACTGACATTATCTCTGAGATGTCATTTTACATATAAGTGCTTGCCTGTGGGCCTATGACCCTCAGGGGAGCAAGGTCTTTGGAGTATAGAATCTGGGCTTTTACATCTACTTCCTTAGTTCTTAGCATGTTGCCTACTATATTTTCTGCCTATTATATTCTTTGAATATAGTGCTTAATCTATATTTTCTGAATGAACAGAAAAAAGATCACATAAGAAAATAGGTGATGCCAAAGCCGGTTTGGCTCAGTGGATAGAGCGTCGGCCTGCGGACTGAAGGGTCCCGGGTTCGATTCCGGTCAAGGGCATGTACCTGGGTTGCGGGCATATCCCCAGTGGGGGATGTGCAGGAGGCAGCTGATCGATGTTTCTCTCTCATCGATGTTTCTAACTCTATATCTCTCTCCCTTCCTCTCTGTAAAAAATGAATAAAATATATTAAAAAAAAAGAAAAAAAAAAAAGAAAATAGGTGAAAATGATTTGCCTAAAAAATCAGCCTTACAATCAAGACAAGATGTGAACAGCCATTAGAATTGATAAACACAGACCTCCATCTAAATATTCTGCCTGACAATCATTTGAACAAAGGTAAAGAAAACACCCATGATTAAAATTAATAGAAATGGGATAGGTACTACGTAGGAGCAAGGGTTGAAGGTATTTCCTAATTCAGAATGAAATATGACACATTTCAGATCAACTTTATTAAATGTATTCCATGTAAGGTGTGTATACTTTGTGGGATCGATGAAGAGCCCTCGTACATATTAAAAATGAAAAAAGATAAGTGTGTTTCAAGAAAGCAGAGTAAACAAAAAGTGTACAATACTCAGTTGGCTATAGAAAATGTGGACTTTGGAAAGACAGTATAGCTCAGTAGTAATTGACTTGGCCCTTTGTCATAACATCTACTGATTTGTTTATTAAGGAGATTGTTAAACACATGTGTTTTTATCTTAGAGAAATTAATGAAAAGATTATAGTACCATCACTTGAGGAAATACATGTTGGGAGTAGGAAACCAAGTATGTACATTGTTGATTTGATGTAGTGAATTTTAATTTTCTAAGAAGTAGAATGTAAACATGATGCTGCAAAGTTTCTGAACTATAGTATTCTGCTCTGAGCTGTGATAACAGATTTTTATAAGAACAGCTGTTATGGACCTAGAATTATTCATATGTATTCTTTTGTACTTTTATGTCTTTATATATCTTTTGTGTTATATGCCTATCTCAATATCTTCCTTTTATGTGTGCACATAAGTGTGCTGTGTATGTGCGTGTGCCTAAACACATATAAAAGGCCACATGGCATATTCAAACATACATGTCTATGTTTATACATTTAATAAAGTATTTATTTCATGTGTAATATGTGCTGGGAATGAGATGAAGACACAAAGGGAAATAAGATACAGTCTGGCTGCATGGAGCTAGGTGTCAGTGTGGGAGGATGAATGTGTTAAAAAGAATTAGAGCATGAAGTAAACAAGCTTTGATAAAAATTTATATGCCAATCGATCTATTGAAGTCTAGGAAAAGGAATGCTGCAGAGTATTTATTAAAGGGAGTCAAGAAAAGCTTCCCCGACATCCATGTACAAGACTGAAGTGTCTAAGGAAGAGAAAGGACACACAGGGCATAAGAAGAAAGGAGGCGGTGTCAGATAAGACACCTTTGCCAAAGGCATGAGAGTGAACCAAGTATGGGGACTTTCCTGCAGAACAATATGACTACTTACTTCCAGAGACCTACACTTTCAATATATACATGCATATTGTTGTTGTTTCCCCTCCAATTTTGGATATACACCTTCATTTCCTTCCCCTCGTAGTAGGAAGAAAAATAATGCCATAGTTTTCAAGGACACCCAGAAGAAAGCTGGCTACTACTTCCACAGAGCAATAAAGCAACAGAGCAATGCAATTCAATCCAATAGCCGCAGGACACTCTACTCCCCTTCCTGACTCCATAAAACATGCCGCCTATTTGCAACGGAGAGGGTTTACTTTCAAATTGGGATTCTAAACTGCTCTCATAAAGCGGAGGTGCTTCCTGCTTGAATTCTATTTATTTATTTACTTTTATTTATTTATTTATGGTAGCCACAGTTGTGTTTCCTTACTTTTCTTTCTTTAAAAAACATTCACAACATGGGGCATCAAATGGAATGGAATCATGGCTTACTGATTTCAGCTTTATTCAGAAAAGCACTGTGTTAATTTTGTTCTAAATACCTTATAAAGCATGTACATCTCCAATGATACCCAAGGTCATGTGTATCACTGCAGGCTATTTGTGACGGAATTCTTTTCACTAGGTCTGGCGGTAAAGAATAGCACTGAAGCTCACACCTCACCAGCGTGATATGGAGTGTTAATTGGAAAGGGCCTAGCCGACCCTGTGATTTCTACTAAGAACTGGTGACAAGATTTCCCATCCTTCCTTCTGACATCTGTGGACAGAAAAAAAAGTGAGGGCCATAGGCGAGCGGGCTGTGGAGGAAATAGATTCATGGAAAAGGAGACAAGAGAAATGTACAGAGAAAGTTGGGATGGCTTGATGAAAATAAATGAACACAAATTACATCACTTCTGCAAGTTTAAGCCAAGGATCTAAGAATGGTTGGAAGGACGAAGTTTCTATCCAGGATGTCTTTAGGTAAAGGGAAGAAAGGAAACTTCTAGAAAAGCCAAGCAACAGGAAAGGAAGGGAACTCTTAAGTTCTCAGCAGGAAGTCTGAGGGAATAAAGGAGACACCACATTTCAGATTGCAAAATACTGATCAGTATTCTGCAAATAATAGTTCACACTTATTAAGTGAATATAAATGCTTGCAAATATTAACAATTTAAATCTCTCAAAATCTTCTGAAGTGGATTACAATTATCACCCTCATTCTCCAGGAAAAAAAAACAACAACAAAAAACAACAACAACAACAAAAAAAAAACAACACAGGCAAGCAAATTTAATTCCCTCATTGGCTTGAGGGGCTGCCTAAGATTGATTCCTGTGAAGGATCACTATTACTCCCTAGTTTTCTAAAACAAGAAGAGAAAAGCTTTTCATAAAACAAATATGTATTTTAATGACCTCTTCCTTTAGTAAAACTGGGATTGAATTAAAATGGACTGTTAGGGAAGTGCCAGCAATTTGAATGCTAACTAAACTTTTGATAGCCAGATGCAGTTGAGGGCACAGAGATTAATCAATTACAGATGCTGATAGTTTGCGTTCAGTACATTGAACTATTAGTTACTATTAATGCGTCAGTGCTAGAGTTTAGACCAGTGATGGTGAACCTTTTGAGCTCGGCATGTCAGCATTTTGAAAAACCCTAACTTAACTCTGGTGCCGTGTCACATATAGAAATTTTTTGATATTTTCAACCATAGTAAAACAAAGACTTATATTTTATATATTGAAATGCCATTTAACAAAGAAAAATCAACCAAAAAAAATGAGTTCGCATATCACCTCTGACACACATGTCATAGGTTCACCATCACTGGTTTAGACCCTTAATGTCAGTGAAAAGCATCTTCACCACCATCAAGTGGCAATGGGGTCCTTTCATGGAGTCCTGAGAAAAGCATTTCAGAGGACCCACACATGGGAGGACAAGGTGCAGTGGTGATGTTTACTGGGATGGAGAAAAAGCCTAGCCCAAGTGCCTGGGGCCCACCGTTTGTCCACTGGGGAAGAAGTCTAGCATGGTCTTCATCAAGCACAGAAGAAGGTCAAGGCCCAGAAATGCGGTGCCATTGGTTCAGTCCATGCCAAAGCTTAGTCGAGTTCTGTCTCTGTCCAGTCAGCTGGCTTAATCTCTGTTCCTGGCTGTGCATTGGCTGGTGCAGCATCACCATCCAGGCTGGTGCTTGGAGCCTGTGCTTGGAGTCTGCCCAGCTGGGAGTCTATTCCAAGGCCAGGATCATGTGGCTGCTGGCCCCATAAGGGGGCTACAGTGAGAGAAGGTACAAATGAATAGGCCAACGCCTGTTACCAAGCCAGAGGCCTCTGATAGGCTCTGATTATATTATCTCCAATTTGGGAAATCCCAAGCTTACTTTCAAACTAACCAATCAATTTTCTAATCATGTTTGGGTCTTCCCCCTAACCAATCTGGCCTTTTTCCCAGATTAGACACCTCCCCTTCATGGTGTAATCTTGGCTCCCACTGCACATGCGTCAAGGTAGAAGGGACTCCACCTGCACCACCTTGGCTTCTGCTGGGGATGTGCCCCACAGAGGAATTTCCACCTCGCTGTTCATCCCCCCACCATGGTAATCCTGGTTAATAGCCAATCACAGATTTCCTCCGCCTGCTTCAGGAATTAGGTCCCCATGGAAGGAGGATGCAGTGGTTCCCCTGGGGCCTATGAATGTTGCAAGTTCCAGTGAAGTAGACTCAATGGCTGATTCAGCTCCCCAGTTTATAATGTTTAATGTCTGATTCCCCTGCTCCCTTCATTTATTAAAACTTGTTAATATCCACATAAGCTCCTAGAGTCCATGTATTTGATGTTTGAATGCTCCGGACAAAAGCCCCACCTGAGGATCATCTAGTCTAGCCAGGAGCCCTTTGCTGAGTGACATTCACTGCTAGTATCATCCAGAGCAGCACTTTCCACCTCTAGAAAGGTCTCTTTCAAGTTAATTCTTCATTACTTTCAACTGATACCAGCAACTCTAAAACTTTTAATATTGGAGACACTTCTGCTATGGGTGAAAAATTCTTCTGGATCAATATATTCACCTTATCATGTCATAAAATATTGTGTTTTGTAAAATTCTCTTTAATTAGTAGTTTATATTGTTGCAAAAATAACCATTTGCAGAGCAGGAAGCATTGAATTATTTAAAGTGCTAAAAGGTATTTATTTTTTAATGGCAGAACATTTATTGTTTAACAACTACTCATAATTTACATGGAAAGGTGGGCTGAAACAGTGCACTCTTGTATTTTCAAAATCCTCAATGTTTACTTAAGCCATCCTTAGAGACTGTAACAAAAAGTGTGCAATTTTGTTGTTATTATATGATTATCACAACATTAAAAGACAAATGAGGAATATGACAGAACAAAACGATATAAATTTTATCATCTATTGCATACAATTACTGAGGATTTAAGTTTTTAATTAAAGTAGCCTTATTCTCCTCTCCCTTCTTGACTCTAGCTTTTGAAGTGCAATCATTTTATATTTTATCCTATAAATGAGGGAACAGCACTTTAAGAAAATGGAACAGAAAGATTTCTAAACAGGGTTGTTTTATTTCCTGGGTTCATGAGCCTGCTATTTACTTCCCTAGTGAACACTTATCTCACTCACAGAAGGACTGTGTAAGGATGGAAAGTTTACTCCATGTAAAAGCCATGGCATACACAAGGAGAGATACTCGTTTAGAATACCTGCTCTGCAACACGAAAAAAGAAATTGACAAATTTTTCCTTGTAAGACTTCTATCAGTACTGACTACTAAATAGCTTGAGAAAAGCATTCCTGCTCCTGGTCTTAACTTTTTATAGATGTTCCTAAAATGTTCATGCAGCCCACCTTGCTAACAGATTGAGCAGAATGATTTATGAACGGGCTCATCTCCATACGCTTGATAGATGTTTTATTCACTTAATGATCACTGGCAAGTAGCAGCTACTATGAAACGTGAAGTGTAACTAATAGGACTTTGTAGTTCTTCTACTGTAAAACACAATTTGTGAGCTTTTTTTTAAAGACATAAAGCCTTAAAAAAAAAAAACCCAGCTTTTATATTTTCCATAAACTAAGCATTTTAACCTCAGATCATATGTCAAAATACTTGACTGCTGTGTTTTCAGACAATATGAATACAAGCCAGGATGGATAATATATTATGGATGGATTATATACTAAGCTACATATAATTAACAAAGAAAATCTGCAACAAAAACAGGAACATCTTTTTCCAAATCATTTACATAAATTAATGTTCTTTCCAAGAAACTGACATTAATATTGAATACAAGTTACATTCACTGTATACCACATATTACATGTCATTTTCAGGTGCTGTCTCATTTATTTTAAATATCCTATTAATACATTTGCTATTTTTATTCAGAGGATATAAATCTGTGTATCTGTAGATCCAAGTTGCCTACTAGATATTATTCTCTAATTCAGCAATTCAAAGACTTTTGAAACATGTACTCCTACATCAGTGATTTAAGGTGAGGACGGTGACGAAGGGAGGTGCTTGACATTGTTCTCAAGTTGATAGAGGTCATCATGACAGCACAATTGGTTATGTGGCTCTTGATGTCTCAATATTCTCATCTGGGTACAGAGGAGGTTGGACTAGCTGATCTCAAAGGACTCTGATATCTCATAAATTATACAGTTCCATAAACTCTGAACATAAAACGAAACACTCCACAAATTTCAAACAGAAAAGTGTACAATGACTGACATTCCCTTCAAAAACTTATTACATCTATTTTAAAACCACACTCTAGGAATTACGTAGAGGTTTGGTACAAAACGTCTGAGTATCAGGCCCCCGAACACAAGGCCAAGGCTACTTCCTGCCTCCAGTGTACATCTTAACTATGACAGAGCATGATTATGTATCAGTATGATGGCCATTTAAAATTTCACTAATACAAAAATAATCAACTTCTCTATGTAGTGCCCATTTCCAAGGTAAGGGGGGAGTTTTTGGAGATGCTGATTTTACACATTGTAAAAATTGATATAACCCTAAAAAACTGGGAAGGTTAAAATTCCCACTTATGTTACCATTCATAATTATTTTAAACTTTCAGATATCGGAGAATGCCTTTGCAGGTAGAAATATCTTTGATCTGAATAATCTGTTGTCAAAATTCTATCTATAACCTAGCTTTTAATGTTTTTATCTGGAAAAAATCCTTCTTTGACACAAAAGCCCAATATGACAATAGAAAAAATTATTAATGAGAAACAGAAGAATTATAAATGATTATCACTTATGTGTTTCTTCATTTCTTGCCACTTCACCAAACTGCAAGAATTATATATACATCAGAAGCCTGGGCCATATTTATTAGAGAGCAGCTAAGAGAGAAGCTCACTTGTAGCAAGTGGAGAAAAAAATTAAATATGTTTTTATTGAGGAAGGGAGAAGGAGAGGGATAGAAACATCAGTGATGAGAGAGAATCATTAATCAGCTGCCTCCTGCACACCTCCTACTGGGCATCAAGCCTGCAACCCGGGCATGTGCCCTGACTGGGAATCAAAGCCTGACCCCCTGGTTCATAGGTCAGCCCTCAACCACTGAGCCACACTGGCTGGGCAGTAAGTGGAAAATTTTGAGTTAGTGTTTGAGTGTTTTCTAGTATTACATTTGTAAGAACAGAAGGAAAACCTAATCCTTTTTACAGAACTTGCAAACACAGGGTCCTGACATTTTCTTCTCATCTTACAAAAAAAAGAAAGAAAGAAAAAAAGTGAGACTTCTATTTTTTAGAAAGAGTATCATTCTGTGAAAGAGACATTCCTAGCATTTTTTGAAAAGTCACAAACAGCCTGTTATTAGAGACAGAAGATTTAGTAAGAGGTATCAGAAATTACAAACAATAAAAGCAAACTAGCAAGATTGTTATAGCAGTTCATATTACACTTAGCATCAAGTAAGAGAGAGTTTTGCAAAAAGTAGCTTAAATAAGAGTTGATTTCACACATGACAAGAAGCCTGGAGGTGGTCTGTGGAGGGAGAAGCTGATTAATGACTTCATCAGAGATGCAGTCTCTATAAACCATTCCGTAATGGATGAGCACTTTGTCTTGTGTGGCAAGATGATGGCTCTACTTCTAGGCATCACATCAGGTATGAAGCAGTAAGACATAGAGAGGGTAAATCAGAGGCTGTGAGAGGCAATTTTGTGTCATGTGATCAGGAAACCAAGAGCTCTCACAGATGCCACACCCAGAACATGCCCAGTTGTATATCATTGCCTTGGGAACCATGGCTACTAACTACAGCTATTACTGGCCAAGGGGAATGAATGGGTGAAACACAAGAGAGTTTTGAAGCAACAAAATGATTCTGTTCAGTATTTTAAGGGTGAATAAAATAACTTATGCCCTATATCCTTAGAAATTCACAGCACAAAAAGAACCTTCATGTAGGCAAAGTAAAATTATTCAGGAAATTGTAGTATCTCCTGGGAGAAATGCAGAATATGAAAAGGAAGTCTAACTATATTACAAATGCATAGAATAACCTCACTGACCTAAAGAACTTTAGCAATGAGTAGAGTCTGTAAAACAAAAAGCAAAAAAAATTGTGCATAAGTACTATTTTGTAATTGACAGAACTGCATCAACAGTGGTACAGATTAATCATTATGATGCTTGTATTCATGTATACCAGATCAAAATATTAAGTAAATACATGGCAAGTAGAGTGGGAGCCAGGCTACTCATAGTTTAAGTAGAAATTTACAGATAAGCCTTTGGAGAAGGCTAAAATTATCCACAAGTGATAAATTAGAGTGAGAAACATTGATTCAACTCATTTTTAGGTCAGTATAGATGAGGATGGTTAAGTATGGAAAGATGCATAGATACCTATATGTACCAAAACTAGTGAAAACCCATACATTTACTGTTCTGTTAGCTAAGAGAGCCAAAAAATTGACACCCCAGCAGCAAAGAGTCCACCTTATATCCAGATCTTGCTTTATAACATCAGTCTTCAATAAAAGGAACCAAGGGTCTTTGAGTTAATGGCTGACCTTAGGTATGGGGCAAGAAATAAACAATATATTTATTTTGTAGTGTCAGCAATAAGGAAGTGCTAAAAATCACACACAGAAAAAAAAAATAGAATATATCAGAGCCAACTGAAAGCGCTGCAAAGAATCAAAGTTGGATTGAATTTGAGCCAAAAACTAAAGTAGTATGGATTATAACTCCAAGTGTGAAATCAAATTATATATGTACTGATAATTAATCTATTTAATAAATTAATACATTGGGGGGAAGAGACTAATGCTTCATGCAGAAGAATTCTAAAATGATATGCTCAAGGGGGCAGCATATACACCCACCCCTTTGGTGTGAGCTATGCATAGTGAGTTCCTTGTAAAGTGTACAATATGAAGAGGGGGGAAAAGGGAGTAACCGTATAGTGGAGAAACCTGATGAACACAACCTTAGCTAGGTGATCAAAGACAATACCCATAGTCATAAATCACGCTGACAATATATACCCTTGATATAGTGTGATGAAAGTGGCACATTACATCTGTGGTTTTCTTTCCAATAACTCACATTCCAAGTCTTACCATGAGAAAACCACCAGACAAGTTCCAATTGTGCGCCATTTTACAAAATATCTGGCCAGTACTCCTCAAAACTGTCAAGGTTATCAAAAACTAGGGAGGTATGAGAAACTGTCATAGTCCAGAGAAGCCGAAAGAGACATGATGACTATATGGAACATGATATCAAGATCATTAAAGTACTCTGGCTGTGTAATAATAATAGATATTCTTCTTCAAACTGAAAGTAAGTGGGACAGGTGTGTCTATTGACTCCCCCTGAGAATCCTCATGTGCCTTCTCTTCATTTCCCTCTTCCCCAATGGGCTGAATGTGACATTGCCTTACTGCCCTCCATACATTCCATAAAATTCTGAATTCAGCGCAGGCTGAGGGGAAAATATCTTCCTATGATATTCATAACCTCTTGCACATTTAGGAGCCTTGGGATTGGAAATGTCAATTTGTAAAATCAATATTATATTCTCAGAGACAGTCTGTGAGAACTAAATAGGGCTCACGTAAGCACTAAACTGTCTACTGCTGTGCAAAGGTAGACATGATTAATTCATGGAAGCATTATATTTGAGCTTAAGTTACTGTTCACCTGCAAATGTGTATTGATACAGATCAAACTTTCTCAGCAAATGGGACAGAAATCTTAAGTGTTGTTATTAATTACTTAACTTTGTTTGCAATTATATTCTGTATAAAACAAGGTGTGTTTTTTTCAGGCTTAGAATCATAAATCTGATTTAAACATTCTTGTATATTAGCAGCTTTATCAAAGTGAAGCTGATCGAGTGCCATGGAATCATGAAGGGGGAAGTTCCAGATTGTCTATGCCAACACTGTTTTATCTAAGAGGAGCAATCTGAGCCCAGGAACACTGGTTATTTACCTAGGGGCAAATATGTCCAGTGATTGCAAGGGATGGCATTAGAATCTGTGTTCCTTAAAGTCTAGTCCAAAGATCATTCAGTATGCCAAACTATGGACACACAAATAATTAAAATCATTATACAATTAAAATATAGGAGAAAAATATTAAAGTAATTAATAATTAAATATCTTTTGATGTATTGGTTTTAAGAATATACTCTATATATTTTTTCAAAAACACTAAAAACTCAGCATATCTTCCAAAAGGCATAAAAAAGGATATCAATTTAAACATTCTATGTAATAGAGAATAAACAGAAAAAATCTCAAGATTTATCAGTAAGAAAACATAAACATACTATATATTCATAACATACAATAACATGTGCAAATTGAGAAGAATGAGGTCTATGCACATACAGTGACATGGAACGATTTCCAAGACATACTGTTAACTGAAAATATCACCGGGTTGTGCCACCATATTATTAGTTAATCCTTAAACTTTTACTGACTTTCTTGTCTTCTATCCAACATATCCCCTGCCAAAAGCAAGCCAAGGACGAAATTCTAGGCTAGCTAAGCCTGCCAGCAGGAAACATAAGAAACTCAATCACGCTCAGAAACCAATTTGCACTGGAAAGATCCAAGATGGCACCTGGAATCCCTTCCCAAAACACTTTTAGAGGAACTTTTCTTCCTTAGCACACTAAAGCTTATGCCCAAGAGTGGAGATTTAACATTACAATGAGACATGAGATGTATGATGAGGCATGTTCCAAGCATGTATGAAAACTGCACATGCTCCCCTGCAATTCCAATCACTCTGGAATCCCCACCCCTGAAATCCCCAGCCCTGAACACACCTACATCCTCTGTAACCCTTAAGACCTTCCTTATTTCCCAACATAGACAGAAGCAATCTTCAGAGCATGATCTCACCTTTTTCTCTTCCTTGATCAAATTAAAATTTTTGATCTGCTTTCCTGAACACAATATTATTCTATTGGCATGAGCGACATTGAGGTCCCTCATCCACAGGGGATGGTGACAAAAAAAAAGCAAACATCAAGTTAAAAAAAGCAAAAACATAAGCACATTTTATAACCTTAAATTTAGAAAACAAAAGAAAAAGTAGAGGTAAAATAGAAGTAATAAATTAGAGAAGGAGGGAGAAAATAAAATCTGTAGATAGGTAGCAATAATCTATCTCTATATATAAAAGCCAAGCAACCAGAACTCCAAAATTACTGGAACGACCAGAAGGACTGGTTGCTATGACACTCACTGTGGCTGGCCAACCAGCCCGATAGGGGCAGCCCTCCCCCCAGGCAGCCCTGCCCCCAATCAGCCTCCCCAACCCCGATCAGGGGCGAGGTTGGATGGCCAACCACCTGCGTCCCCGCCCCCGGCCAGTCCCACCTGATTGGCCCCCATTGGGTTGAGTGCTGGCCAGATCCCACATGTGCACGAATTCATGCACTGGGCCTCTAGTATATATCCTATATAATAAAAGCCCAGCGACCGAAACGGCAGAACAACCAGAGACCAGAACAACCACAGCCCCTCACCCACGCTGGCAGCCCCCCAGCGTGTGGTTAGGGGCAATCAGGCAGGCAGGCAGAGTGCTTAGGGGTGATCAGGCAGACAGAGTGCTTAGGGGTGATCAGGCAGGCAGGCGACTGGTTAGGGGTGATCAGGCAGGCAGGCAGAGGCGGTTAGAGGTGAACAGGCAGGCAGGCAGAGTGGTTTGGGGCGACCAGGCAGGCAGGCAAGTAGTTAGGGACCAGCAGTCCTGGATTTTGAGAGGGTGCAGGCGGGGCTGAGGGACCTCCCCACCCACACACACACACACCCATGCATGAATTTCATGCGCTGGGCCTCTAGTATATATATAAAAGGCCAAGTGACCAACCATCCGTCCGTCCAACCATCTGACAGACCCACCAGCCAGTACATATGACACACACTAACAATTTAAAAATAAACATTGACTCGCACATGCACATTACATATAAAGCTCTCACTGGTGCCAATTTGAATGTTGCATTTGGTGGGAAAGTTCTCCTTCTCAGAGGGGATTTTCGACAGTGTCTCAGTGTTGTGTCCCATGCTATATGACCAGCTATAGTACAAATGAGTTTAAAGTACTGTAGTGTTTGGGGATGTTTCAGGCAGATGTCTCTTAAAACAAATATAAGATCAGAGCATTCTGCTTATAGCAAATAGTTTGTAAAACTTGGAGATGGCAAACTTGATAGCGGTTTTCATTTAGGAATGGATATCATTGAAATCCCTTATAAAATGGTTTTTAACAGATCTATTATTGAAGCTACCTTTGGAAATAGTATATCTATAGATAATAATAAAAATATATCTAAACATGGGATTCTTTGTCCAAAAATGAGCACGTCCATAAATTAAGTTAAGAAATTTTAGATATACTCTGCTGGGGTCCAACCCCAGCAGGTCCAGGGGTCCCCAAAGGTGTGGACGGAGTCGGCGAAGAAGGAACGACACAGAGGCAGCGTTCAGTTGATCAGCAGCCTAGCCAGGATCTCTAGCCAAGTTCTGGTCAGGATCTCCAGCAAAGTTCTGGTCAGGATCTCCGGCAAAGTTCTGGTTAGGATCTCCAGCCAGGTTCTGTGTCCATGTTCTCTTGCTAGGTTCTGTCTCTAGGTTCTGTGTAGGTTCTGTGTCTAGGTTCTGTGTCCTGTTGTCTTGTTACATCTGTATTTATACCAGTTGATTCCAATCCTATCAATCTCTATTCCAAAGGTTAGGGCGTTTCTTATCTCCATTCCAGGGAGTAAAGATTATGTAGCTTAAGCATGATTGTTCCTAGTTAAAGTGATTAATTACCCGCCTGGCACTTAGTTGAGGGGTTTTATTCCCTCCCTAACTTCAGGGGAAAATCCCTACCTGGGGAAACAACCTTTCTCAGAGAGGTGACCTTGGTTAAAACACATAGTGTCAAGAAGGTGAGCAAACATATTAAGAACAGTATGCCATATATGCAGGTCCCTTGAAACAGCAAGGATGGACCGGCTCCCGGCAATACTCAATGGAGTTTTTCACACCTATTTGAGTGATGACTCCATCGATTCAACAGATGATGCCGAAAAGGAAAATTTTCCCATCAAATTTCTTAATAGTATTACTCCTTTGGGAATGCCATGTCATAACTTAAAATTGAAAGTAGGTGCAATCATCATGCTACTGAGAAATCTTAATAGTAAATGGGTCTTTGTAATGGTACTAGATTTATTATCAAAAGGTTGTGACCTGACATAATTGAAGCTGAAGTATTAATAAGATCTGCAGAAGGAGAGGTTGTTCTGATTCCAAGAATTGATTTGTCCCCATCTGACACTGGCTTCCCATTTAAATTAATTTGAAGACAGTTTCCTGTGATGCCAGCATTTGCGATGACTATTAATAAATCACAAGGACAAACTCTAGACAGAGTAGGAATATTCCTACCTGAACCCATTTTCAGACATGGTCAGTTATATGTTGCTTTCTCTTGAGTTCGAAGAACATGTGACATTAAAGTTAAAGTTGTAAATACTTCATCATGAGGGAAATCAGTCAAGCACTCTGAAAGCGTTTTTACTCTTAATGTGATATACAGGGAGATATTAGAATAAGTTTAATCAATTTATCAGTCATTGTTTTTATCAATGTTGTTTTTATACCATGTTCTTGTTGTTTTTATATCATGTTTTTGTTGTTGTTGTATCCTGTTGCTATTGTTTATTTATTAATCAATTTATATATTATTTTCATAAACATTTTAGTAATTTTCTTTCATCTCTGGCATTTCTATTATAGAGAAAGGGCGAATAGCAATATTAAAATATTTCTTCTAATTAATTTCCTTTCACTGTGCATAAATTTGTGCACTGGGCTACTAGTATAACTAATAAACACAAAAAGCAAAGTCCATCAGAATGAGGAGATAAAATAAGACTTGTATTCTTTAAATGACATGCTTCTTTTATTACTTCTACATTGATAACATCTATGTTGAAAAAGCAAAAGGTAAAGAGTAAGTCTGTCAATGCCAAGTTGGATTATTTATTATACCCCTCTTTGGATATGTATCAACTACACTATACCATCTTAGGTGTATAGAGCTATGAGCACATTTTTATTTCAATAATCAATATATTACCTTTCTTTACATAGGCTTTTAAACAGCCCCAACAATAACATTCATCCCTAAGTCCACTCTGCATTGTTTATATTATTTTGGTTACTGTCAGTTTCAGCGTTTGATCATCTGGCCTCACCAAGAATTAAATTGTGTTCCTTTATTTTGTGTGGCCACTGCAGCAGCTATCTTCATGGAAATAAATTTCTTAGCAAAGTGTGGCCAAAAAGAGAAGGCACAGTTTACCAGTGATTGTGATGTATATGGAATACAAACAGATAATGACCGTTAGATGTGCACAATTTGGCTCTGAATTTACTTCTGTTTGGTGTCTGAAACATTAAGTAAAAGCATTTGGAGGAAGATATAAAAAAATGTGATACTATATTTTTTAAATTCTTATGACCTAAAATAGCTTTAAGTTACTCTGGTGGTAAAAACCTGAGCTATACGGGGTTTTGAGTCCAAAAGCCGGATAGATCAATTCAATTTATATATAATGGTTTTTTGGATTTGCAGGTATAAACACATAATTCTTTAGTAGATTTACTGAAATCTATATTCCACATAATTGGCTTTTTTTTGTTATTAAATGGTTCATTTTACCATTTGTAGAAAGGACAGAAACTTCAAAAGAGAATTCAATTACATTTTATATAACATTCCTCTAGAATAATCATTTTGCACATAAAGGAAAAGGAATTTTTATGCGTCAACTTTTTTTAATCCATATATAGTTACAATGCTTCTTAGAGGGAGTAGAAAAATGGAAGGGCAGTTCTCAAAGTTTGCTTCAAGCAATTTCATTACATCGTCATCTGCTGATTGATTAAATAGTGTTCAAAGGCATATTGTTCCAAAATAGACCTCAAGTAATTTATTAGAAATTCATACAACATTGCATCTGTTTCTCAAAGATGTTGTCTGGTAATTAATTTTGGCTTTTATTACAGGCATAATATTAATATTCTAGAATCTATGTGGTTTTATTTATAAATTCATCCAATAGTAATGCATTCACTGGAAGCTTTTGATATACTGAAAAGTTCATTAAACACTGTAACAGGGAACAAATTGATTAATCACATTTTTGCTTGTATCTCAATGCTTAAAGTTTGATTAAATAATATGTTGATGCCATAAAAAAATTCCAATGAACTTAACTGTTTACAATGCAACAAGCAATCATTATTTAATATAATTGTGCACTATTTAACCTTATTTTTACCCTATTTGACCTTAAATTCTGAATCTTCCATCCATTTACTTTTCTGATGAGATAGTGTTATCCTAGATCAGTGATGGCGAACCTTTTGAGCTCGGCATGTCAGTATTTTGAAAAACCCTAACTTAACTCTGGTGCCATGTCACATATAGAAATTTTTTGATATTTGCAACCATAGTAAAACAAAGACTTATATTTTTGATATTTATTTTATATATTTAAATGCCATTTAACAAAGAAAAATCAACCAAAAAAATGAGTTCGCGTGTCATAGGTTCACCATCACTGTCCTAGATGATGAGAAAACAGGATGGGATTGACTCCTGGTGAAATGGTGCCTAGGCCAAGCAACATATTTTTTTTTTCCCGGAATGACATAATTTAGGGATGACCATATGCACCCAAAGGAAATTCCTCAATGGCAAGAGCAACTTCCAAATTATAATCACTCACAACTTTCCCACCCCCAAGGTATATATGTACATATTATTAAAATTATTTTTAAATGGGCCATAATATTTTAATGATCACCTGACTAATTAATAAATCTACCATGAACTTTGATATGTGTTCATTTTATACACACATGAGAGTCATGGTTATTAACATTTTGAAAATTTACACTTTATCAAGCCGAAACCGGTTTGGCTCAGTGGATAGAGCATCGGCCTGCGGACTGAGGGGTCCTAGGTTCTATTCCTGTCAAGGGCATGTACCTGGGTTGTGGGCACATCCCCAGTAGGAGATGTGCAGGAGGCAGCTGATCGATGTTTCTCTCTCATCGATGTTTCTAACTCTCTATCTCTCTCCCTTCCTCTCTGTAAAAAATCAATAAAATATATTTAAAAAAAAAAAAAAAGAAAATTTACACTTTATCAATAGACCAGGGTCAGGCTATTTGAGTTCAAATCCCTGTTCTACCACTTAATCACTGATTGATCTTGAGCAAATTCAACTCTTCAAATCACTTTCTTACATGTAAAATTAAAACAACATAATTTTTATCAACCGGTGGTTATTAGCACCAATTCAACACCAATGGCATCAAATGGAGTCTCAATTTGGGGTGCGGTAAAGAAGGAAACTTTATGCAGTGCAAAACAGCTCAACTGTGATAGACAGTCTTCATTCTCTGGTGCAAATGGACAAAATGTGCTCTCTTGGAACCCCCAGGAGAGCTGGCTTTTATGGACAGAAGTCCCTGCCGCTGGTCTCTGATGATCCATCCTCATGCAAATGAAGACTCCAAATCCTCCCAGTTTCATCTGTCCAAAGGCACTGTTCTGATTGGTCAGAATAGAGTTATTCTGATTGGTCTGAGCTACATAGCTCTGATTGGATAGGGAAAGACTCATTCCTATTTGTTGAAATAGGATTTCAGAAAATCTTTATAAGTACTGGCTCCTATGGCAGAAACACAGTACATGCAGGTGGTTGAGTGCGTAGGTAGGCAGTTCAGCACCAAGGCAGGTAATTCAGCACAGAGGCGCTTCTGTAAAATGCAGTTTGCATTTTTATTTGAGCACTGTTAGCCTCCAGGAACCCTTCCTAGTGGTGTTTCCTTTTTTTTCCTCTCCTCAGGAATTTTTATAAGATTAATGATTACAATGTACATAAAGTTCTTAGAACATTGCCTGCAAATGAGCAATCGATAAATGTCTCTTCTCCTTTGATTCATTCTTCTTCATCATCCTATATAATAAAAGCCTAATATGCTGAGTGTCCAGTCGGCCAGTCGGCCATTCAATCAATCAAAGCTTAATATGCTAATGATATGCTAAGGCTGCTCAACTGCTCACTATGACGCGCACTGACCACCAGGGGGTAGACGCTCCAACTGGTAGTTTAGCTTGCTGCTGGGGTCCGGCCGACAGGGACTGATTGAGATGGGCCAGACCAGCCGTGGGCAAACTACAGCCTGCAGGCCAGATCCGGCCCATTTGAAATGAATAAAACTAAAAAAAAAAAAAAAAGACTGTACCCTTTTATGTAATGATGTTTACTTTGAATTTTTATTAGTTCACACAAACACTCCATGCTTTTGTTCCGGCCCTCGGTCCAGTTTAAGAACCCATTGTGGCCCTCGAGTCAAAAAGTTTGCCCACCCCTGGGCCAGACACACCCTGGAGCCCTCCTGCAGGCTCTCCTTGGCTGGCCAAATTCCCATGTCCCTACCGGACCTCAATCATGCACCAGTGGGGTCCCTGGCCTGGCCTGTTCCTCTTGTAATCCAGACCCTTCAAGGGCTATCGGAGAGCCAGTTTTGGCCCAACAGCAGAAGGATTGTTCACTATGACATGCACTGACCACCAGGGGCCAGCCGCTTAACACAGGAGCTGGCTCACAGCTGGCGAGTGCAGTGGAAGTGGCAGGAGCCTCTCCTGCCTCCATGGCAGTGCTAAGAATGTCCGACTGCCAGTGTAGGCCCGCTCCTTGCAGGGAGAGGGCCTAAGCTGTCATTCGGACATCCCCCAAGGGCTACTGGACTGCAAGAGGGTGCAGGCCAGGCTGAGGGACACCCCCTGAGTGCATGAATTTCATGCACTTGACCTCTAGTTTTATATAATTTATCCAAAACAATTTGAACACTATTTATTTAACTATACTATATATGTTCAGTATACCCTTCCTTATACTTTAATAACAATTCATTCACATGTTTATTTAATAATTATTTATTTTGTCCTATGAAGAGAATTTATTAAGTAGCTCTTGCTCAATAATTAAGTAGGATAATATTATTTGATATTCTTTTCTCTTGTCGTTTCCCTTCTCTGATGCAATAGTTACTAAATTTGCTTTTTCTCTGGAGTGTAACTTTTTGACCAATCAACAATATATTTGCCTTCATGGCAACAGCCACACATCCACACTTACATCTTAAATCATAGGAAATTGGGAGATAGCATTCAGGCCCTTAATTATTTCTATGCTACTTCCAGATCTTTCTCAGTGATGTCATGTCACACCAAATATGATAGTATCCAATCAGAATTGTTTAGAATATATATATATTTTGTCTTTTATATTTGAGGGGTTGGGGGAAGGAAACACACAGAGTTAATGAAATTAGGAGGTTCAGCCATACAATCATGTGTCAGACACTATGTCTTTTCAAATTCGGATTCTTGACTCTTACAGCTTTATTTTAGTGATAGTAATAGTAGTAATAATAGTAACAACTGATACATATATGACACTTCCCAGTTTTTACATATTTTATTCCCCATAGTCTCACTAATTTATACAGTTTCTGTGATTTACATTATCTTCATTTTACAAATACAGGTGAGAACCAGAGAGTTTAACTGAATGGCCCAGCTCTCGGAGTAGCAAGGGACAGAGCTAGGACTCAAAATAAGCCAGGCCATTTGATTCTAATCCCTTTGCTTTTCTCATAGTCCAGGCTTCTCCCTCTTTTGGTAAAATTAATAACTCTCTGGGGGAAAATGTTACCACATGTCAACTATTAAGTTTAATGACTACTCCAAGATAATAAGAGCAATAATAATGTCAGAAAACATCAAATTCTAAAAGACGTACCTAAAATAAATCAACTGTTTCTTTTTCAGAAGATCACTTTTATTTACATGTGATGTTTTAATGTTTTTATGCTTTGTAATAGCCCAGTATCTAGTCTAAAAGTCAGCATGATTTGAAATAAAGTGTTTTATTTCATTTTGGTGTTGTTAAAATATAATCTCTAATTAAGGAAACCTCCATGTTAATCTTATTACCTTTTCATCTTGATTTGCCTGATTGGCAGATTCTTAGAGGTTAATGGCTATAATTGTGTGCTTGAACAGCAAGTGATGCTGGTGAGAATCTATGGCTACATTGGTTCTGGGCCAGATCCTGTAAGTTATAAACTTACAAGTTATGAGTGCTCTAACTCTTTGTTTTTGTATCACGGCATCAATGTTATCTCTAAGAAAAGCATGGTTTTTCTTAGGATTTGTGAGCTTCATAGCCAGAGGGATAAACATCCTAGATAAAACATGAGAGACATAAGCGTGGCTTGATTTTAAAGGGATAAATGCATTATAATAAGTAAATTACAGGAATAACCAGGAAATATTCCAAATCCGAAGATTATTGGCCCTAAAAATGAATTTATCTCCCTGATTAGTAATCAGAAGCCTTCCAAAAATGAAACAAAATAAAAATATAAGAGGTAAGATTACATTTACTCTATTTTGTACCTGTAGTAATATGGAAAAACTGCCCTAAATACAGTTTCTGTTGGTAGAAGTTAAACTTTTTTTCTCAAACCTTCACATGATAGACAGCAAGGCCTTTTGCTCAAAGCCACTATAATGCTGATATTTTCTGGTGGATCATTTTAAGGGAGGTTTTATGTTTTTGTTTTTTAAATATATTTTATTGATTTTATTTATTTATTTATTTATTTTTTACAGAGAGGAAGGGAGAGGGATAGAGAGTTAGAAACATCGATGAAAGAGAAACACTAATCAGCTGCTTCCTGCACACTCCCTACTGAGGATGTGCCCGCAACCAAGGTACATGCCCTTGACAGGAATTGAACCTGGGACAACTTCAGTCCGCAGGCCAGCCGACACTTTATTCACTGAGCCAAACCAGTTAGGGCAAAGGAGTTTTTTTGTTGTTGTTGTTTGTTATTTTTTTGGTTTTTGTTTTGTTTTTTTCCCAAAGCAGCATTAGAGTATTTGTTAAATATTTATATATTTTTATTGGTTTCAGAGAGGAAGGGACATGGAGAGAGAGAGAAATATCTATGAGAAAGACACATGGATTGGCTGCCTCCTGCATGCCCCCTACTGGCGATGGAGCTGGCAACTCAGGCATGTGCCCTGACCGTCAATCGGACCCAAGACCTCTTTTCTGGCCCATGGGATGACACTCAATCCACTGAGCCACTCCAGCAGGACAGCATTACTGTATTTTTTAAAGCAACTGAATGTGATATTCATAATAAGTAATAGTCTAGGTTTTCATCTGCACACAGCATGAATTTTGCTTCCCCCATGAAGAGCACATTTATAGAAATTATTTTCTGCTTTATTAAGTGACTTTCACTAATAAATTAGCTCAGAAAGCAATCTTAGAAGATAAGTAAAGCGAATAACATTTTTATGGTTCACTCAGGTCTCTGAGGACAAAAACAAAGTCACAGCCTTCAAACCAACCAACAAACTCCAAAATGGCCTTTCTCTTCAAAATGCAAAGTCAACTTCCAGAAAACCCCATTTGAAGTCAATTAAAATGGGTAGTACATTATTTTACAAAGAGATTCAATGTCGACAACTACATTTGTTTTCAGTCTGTTGCAAAGCATTTTATCCTCATGTTTGCGAATCTCAGAGTCAATAAAGCAGGAAGTAAGAAGAAAATCGATTGTCCATGACATTAAACAGTCTTCAGAATTACACCTCCCTGTGCATGCCCCACTGTTTTGCAGTTCATTTCCATTTGGTTTTGTAAATTTAAAACTTATTAATTAGAAACATGCAGTCTGCAAGTATAATTAGAAGCAGAGTGCCACCTGGAAAGATGGGCTAGGAAGAAGCAACAGTTTGTTACATCTCTTGCATAACACTCACACTGGCAAATGAGAGGTCTTTATGTCAATATGTGAATACAAAGCCACACTGGGTTTCTGCTAGGGGGTGGGAGGAAAACATCTGTTCATACTTTGGTATTTGGTCTTATATAATACGAGAGACCCAGTGCATGAATTCATGCACAGGCGGGGTTCCTCAGCCTGGCTGGTGATTGGGGCTGATTGGGGCGGGCTCGCCTGCCAGGGGGAGTGACTGCAGGAGGTTGGCTGTGGGAGCACACTGACCTCCAGGGGGACGTTTCTGCATTGAGCTTCTGCCCCCTGGTGGTCAGTGCATGTCATAGTGACTGGTTGACTGGTCATTTGGTTGACTGGTCATAATGGTCACTTAGGCTTTTAAATATATATATATCACATTAAATATACATATATCACATTTTTTTTTTGGAAAAATGAAACCAATCTATTTTGAAATGACTAAGCTAAGTGATAATGAGATTGTGCATACTTTCATATCCCTGAGGTAAGCAATATGAGACCAAGCATATTTTTCTGTACCAATGTTAAATGATACTGAGGACAAGCAAAAATAATTTAGCTAGTTGCTCAAGAAAAGACTTGCATCTAGAATATTCGACTATATGTCAAATAAAAATTCTTACTGATAAGTCTAACAGCCTGCTAATACCATTAAGACTAGCTTTAAGACCTCTGCCTTATTGTAATCAATACATCAAACTGATGTCACAAACTTTGTCCAAAATCAGTTCCCCAATTGCTAAAATCAACCAGTGCAGACCTAAAACTTCATAAATATTTCCTCCTAATTTCCCTCCTTGAAACACCATGGTGATGTTCTCTGATACTAGAGCAGATCTAATACATGTAGCTTCCTTTGTTCAGAAGACTTTTTGGATGATTCTTTAAAAAGTGGATAATTGACTAGTCATTTATCAAAAATTCAAATATCTCTCTTTGATAAAATACAGAGTGAAAGAAAATCTTTTTCTGGTATCATGTCTCAGTAATTTGCAAGGGGTAGCCACAACTTAGAAGATTCCCGAAGCAGTAAAAATATGAAATTTCACCCTTCTTTCATCTCCTTACAAAGTATCAAATATGCAATGGGTAACATGGCAGGGGTTATTAATAAAGGAGGGAATAAAACTGACTCTATCCCATCTTTATGGAATACACAGCTTATGTTCAATTCTGTCATCAGCTATTTGCTAGCTCTGAGATTTTGAGTAGGTGACTATCTGCCTAAACTTTGCTTTCCTTATCATCAAAGAAGGATTAATAATAATTTTTATACAATGTTTGCAAGGGTTGGATGTGTTTTGTTATGTAAAAAATTTACAATGTTGGGCACACTTAGGCACTCAACAAAATATAGTGCTTTTATTTAAGGAGCAAAGGGACAGAAATAAATCTCAATATAAAAAATAATTGCAAATTATATTGATTTCCATAAAAGACATAAACATGAGGAAGTAAGAAAAGAACATAAGTGTTAGGGATACATTCAAAGGACATTTTATCTGAGAATATGATACTATAGTTGCTACTCAAGGAGTAAGAACAAGTCATGAAAAGATAGAGGGGCACAGATCTCAGGTAGAAAAAGAATTATGTACAAAGGCTCTAAAATAGGGAACAGAGAAGATTCTGCAGGGTTTTAAGCCAGCCCAGTATGGTTAGAGCTTAGTGAACAACATCGGAGAGCTACCTACCAGTCCTGTCAGTAAGGACAGGTCTGGAGGTCACATAGGTCACTTATGCTGCATTCTGCTGGACAGAGAGAATCCCCTGGCATGGTCCTCCCTAAGTGCCAGGAAGACGAGAACACTCACCTCACTGGTGTCAAGAGGAAAAGAAGGTCAACCTACATCATTCTCTAGCAGAAGCTTCTTGTGGAGTATTTGATGCATTGACACATGAGCAAAAATGTCACATGCTATGGAGAAGGGAAGCCAATAGAGGAGCTTTCAGAGAGAATGAGCTACACTGTCACTGATGACACACACACACAAAAACAAAGGCAAATGAGAAGACAGCTACCACCTCCACTGCAAACAGGGTCCATGTGCATAATGGTGAGTGACAAGTGTGACTCTATGTAGAAAGTATGAACAGCATTTTGTTACTTGTGGATATTGCACATTTTCAAAAATTGTAAATAAATGTCATAGAATCTTATTTTCCCCCCAAAGTCAATAAAGAATGCACTCTTGGAGAGGTTGTTGACATTTACAATATCAACTGTTGCTTAGCTACTGCTTTTTAAATTTTTTTTCAAATATTCTCTAGCATTGTTGCATCAAGAGGAAACAATAAAACTTTTATTTCTGATCTATTATTTCAGAAGCTCCACTCTTTTTTTGGTGAGGAGGGGGGGGACGTCATTCTTTGACAAGAAAAAAGTACACAAATCAAAGGACTCTATAATACCACTTTCTCTTTCCTATCTCTGGTTGTACTGTTTATGAGTTGTTAAAACTCATACCATGTCCAAGTGGTGCCTCTGAATTCTGTTAATAGAATGGACACTGGCAAAACAAAACAATGCAATAGGAAATCAAATAAGATAATAAAAATTGTCTTTCCAGGTTATGGCCTTCTTTATATTATGAAATTGATGCTAAGATAAGGCTATTCTATTTTTCCAATTCCAGACAAGGGGATTTAAGGATTTGTTATATTTTATTGAAAAACTAGAGGCCTAGTGCATGAAATTAGTGCGGGGGGGGGGGGGGAGGGCTCAGCCTGGCCTGCAACCTCTCACAATCCAGGACCTCTTAGGGAATGTCCAAACCGACAGTCGGACATCCCTCTCATAATTCGGGACTGCTGGCCCCTAACCACTTGCCTTCCTGTCTGATCATCCCTAGCCACTCGCCTACCTGCCTGATTGCCCCTAACTGCTTGCCTGCCTGCCTGATTGCCCATAACTGCTCGCCTGCCTGCCTGATTGCCTCTAACCGCCTCTGCCTTGCCACCTGCCACTGTGGCTTTGTCTGGAAGGATGTCCAGAATGATGTCCAGAAGGTCATTTGGCTGTCTGGTCTAATTAGCATACTATGCTTTTATTATTATAGATGAAATCTGATAAGTATTTAATTTATCTATCATTTTCACTCGCCATTTTACAGAAATTAATTTTTAACAATCTAACCCTCACTGACAAAGAAGACTTTCAGATAGATAAATTAGGTAGGTAGGTAGATACATACATACACATATACATACATGTATAAATACCGCACCAAATGCAATATTATTGTACTATCTGATCTCTTCAAAACATGTATTTTTAAAGTTAGTACACTAAGAAGATTAATAAAGAACCTTGGTTTTTGTTTATGTAAAAAGTATTCATTTAACAGTATGGACAGATTTTCCTGCATCAGTAATTTTAATCACATTTAGAAAGGATATGAGTGTAATACTTAATATGTATGTGGTGTATATGCATCGCTTTCAGAATTCTTTCAGATACACTCCTATTTGCTCTGTTGCCTAGTTTGAGGGCCCATTCTCTCTCTCCTGCATAAACACTATCCTCATGGTTGTTCCTAGAGGCCATCTCTTTAATAAGTGTTCCATATGGCCAGAATTTATGTTTGAGAAAAAAAAAAAAACTTCAGGATATTATCATCTGACCTAAAAATATTTTCTGGTCTGCATTTGTTTATAGGCTATGTTTAAAATCCTTTGCACAGCTTATTAGATGCCACATAACAGGACACACATGTATTTCTCTATTCATCTAACAGATGTTTTTTAGCCTATAGCTCAGGGCATGCTACAGGTGCTGGAGAAAAATTTGAATGCATGAAAAAGAAAAGCATTTAGATACTGTAATGGTTAACTTGATTAGACTACAGTCTCCGGTTATTCAAACCCTAATATAGATGTCTATGTGAATGTACTTTGTATATATGTTGAAATTACATTATTACACAGCTTAAGTAAAGGAGGTTATCCAGGATCATGTGGGTGGGCCTGATTCAATCAGTGTAAAGTCCTTAAAAACAGATCCAGAGACAGAGAAGCATAGATCAGACCATCAAACCTTAGAGGGAAGGTAGGGGAGGGTGGGGGTAAGGGGGAGGAATCAACCAAAGGACTTGTATGCATGCATATAAGCCTAACCAATGGACACAGACAACAGGGGGGTGAGGGCATGAGTGGGAGGGTTGCGGGGTAATGGGGAGATAAGGACACATATGTAATACCTTAATCAGTAAAGAAATTTAAAAAAAGAACAGAGCTGATATTTCCCTGATTCAGAACTCTGCCTGTCTTCCTCTGTCTGACCTATGTCACCTGGCATAATGTGCTCCCGTCCATCGGTGCTGTCAAAAATGGTTGCATGTCCTCCTTTCTCATGGTTAAATAATACTGACATGTAGATCAATATCATCTATTTTATCTATTCATCCCTTGAGGGGCACTTAGGTTTTTTCTGTATCTTGGCTATTGTAAATTAATGGTACAAATTATCCCTACAATGGCAATCATGTGACTGTATATAAACCTATCAAATTAACATGCTGTATACCTTAAATTTACATAATATTCCATGTCAAACATCTTTAAAAAAAAAAAGCATTGCCTGTGGGTAGCAGCGTTAGCCCTGCTGAGGAGTACCAAGTTCCAGCCTCCCCTTCCGGAAGGCCTGCCTTTCCAGCAGGAATCCAGACTTGCCCTCCAGCCTCCAATCTCATTAGTCAACTGTGTGAAATAAATCCCTTCACTTAAAAATGTATCTCCTGCTGGTTCTGCTTCTTTGATTGAAACCTCACTGATAAAGGCACAGAGAAATCTTGAATAAAAATGGGCAACACACCATTTATTGTGCTAAGTGATAAAATGAGAGTGAAACACAGTAATGTAAAATGATTGACTTTGTTTATTGCTCTAACTCCATTTGTATTTTGATGTTGATGATTTCTACTGGTAAAATTACCACATCCTTAACATTGGCTAAACAAGTGTAATTTTGATAAGCTACGCAACATGTCCTCCTCTTTATAACATAATATTTATAATGAAAACAGTGTCCAGCGCTTCCATTCCATGTTGTAGTCAGGTGCAGTTCAGTATCCAAACGAATTGAAGTCCATTAGTCCATGTATGGAGCCCCACATTGGCGTAAGTTACATAGGTGCATCCCCTGGAACCCAGTGTGCCCCAAAGTGAGAGAGGGAAACAATATTGGCAGATGTTTCTTTACTGCTTAAGACACGCCATACACTATGGTAATCACTTCACAAATACTATTCCTTTCAGCTGTATAACCGTATTATGAGGTAGGTGTTGCTACTTTTTATTTTTTAAACAAGAACCTGAAGAAGCATAGTGAAATTCAGTAATTTACTTAAGGTACAAGGTTATGGATGGCATAGCCAGAATTTGATCCTCATTCTTTTTTTTTTTTCAATTTATTTTTTAATTTATTTATTTTTTTTATTGCTTAAAGTATTACAAAAAGTATTACATATGTCTCCTTTTTTTCCCCCCCCGCCCATGACAATCCCCTGGCCTCCCCTACCCCCCAGTGTCTTATGTCCATTGGTTATGCTTATATGCATGCATACAAGTCCTTTGGTTGATCTCTTACCCACCCCCCTCCTGCCCTCCCACCCTCCCTGACCTTCCTGCTGTAGTTTGACAGTCTGATCGAGGCAGCTCAGCCTCTGTATCTATGTTTGTTCATAAGTTTATAATGGTCTTTATTATCCAGAAATGCGTGACATCATGTGGTATTTTTCCTTCATTGATCCTCATTCTTAACCAATACAAGAATTAGCCGTTTCTTTTGTCTAACTGGGTAATTCTATTTCAACTCTGACATCTGCTATGAGCACTATATTTCCACGTGACTATGGTAACATAACCTATAACCATGGTGTGAAATAACTTATCTTCAGGAGCATATCAAGCTATAATTCAAAAAGCAGTTCTTCTGTGAAGCCTTTACAAATCCATCAACTAGAATCAGACACTTTTCTCTAAACCCCCATAGCACCCTGTAATTATCCTTATTTTGGCTTGAAATACAGTACAAAAAAATAACATGTTTATATGTATTTCTCTTGATTAAATATTTCTCCTGAATATGTATATATATATATTTTTTCACTAAGGAAAGATATTTTGTTTTATTTGGCAAAATACCTACTCCAGTGCCTAGAATAATGCCTGTAGTTGAATAAGTAGTAAATTCATATAAAGTGCATAAAAATAATTAATTACTTTAAAATTTAGAACTTTTCCCCATGACCCAGTGAGGAGATAGAAGGGCTATGTAGAGAGGGATGGGACCATGGGGCCTGGGAAGTGGAGCGTTGCAGAGAGGGCAGAACACAACTTGCTGACTGAGCCCTGTTCTGAGAAAAACCACAGAGACAGACAAAATGATCTAGAACTAGACCCAGCTTGGCAGAGTTGCTAAGGTGGCCCTTCCCCTCCTTCCCCTCCTTCCCCTCCTTCCCCTTCCTCTTCCTCTTCCTCTTCCTCTTCCTCTTCCTCTTCCTCTTCCTCTTCTTCTTCTTCTTCTTCTTCTTCTTCTTCTTCTTCTTCTTCTTCTTCTTCTTCTTCTTCTTCTTCTTCTTCTTCTTCTTTCCTTTTCTTTCTCTCTCTCTCTCTCTATTCTCTCTCTCTCTCTCCCCCTCCCTCCCTCCCTCCCTCCCCTCTCCCCAGTCTCCCTCTGTCACTTTGGGGCACACTGGATTCCAGGGGATGTGCTCCCTGCGCCTATGTCACTTACCCTGATGTGGGACTCCACACATGGACTAATGGACTTTAATTCGCTTGGATACTATTACCTGTGGCAGCAAATTTTACATTCCACCGATGGCCATACAATTATATATTCTGATCCAGAGGCTCTTTTTTACAAGGTGACGTTGACATTCTTTATGGAGAGTGGAGTCCACAGTTAATCCCCTTGAATCTCAGAGGACCTTTATAACCGTGTCAACTAACATAATGTAATTAGAGAAAATGCAGTACTTTGTGATTTCGGATGTTAGACCATAGAAAGCAATGCTGTTTCTGTCTCTATTGCAATGGTTGCCCTTGGAACCTAGCCTTCAGCTTGTGAGGAAACCCTAGTCACTTGGACAAGCCCCCTATAGGTGTTCTGGCTGACAGCCCAAATGGGCAAACATGAAAGTGAATGGGCCTTTGGTGAGAGCAAACTTCAGCCTTCAAGCCTTCCAGCTGAGGCCACAGACATCCAGGTAAGTTACACTGTCTGAATTTCCTACCACAGACGTTGTGGAACATAATACATTTGTTGCTTTAAGCCACTTAGTTTGGGTAATTCATTAAACAAGCTAGGACAGAAACATAATAAGAAATATATTTTTCATCATGACCTAACTTACCACATGTGTACACACATACACAAAAAGAAAGCAAAACTCAGTCACAGCCTTTACTTTCACTAAGTGCAATTAAAAGTTGATTAGTGTTCTGCTATACTGTATATCATGTTAGTATATACTTACTCCATTGAATACACTGATTTCGTGAAACAATTTTGGGCCACAACCTGCAGTTTGACATGTAGAATTTTAATGAAAAAAAAGATCATTTTCTTTTAAGGAAAATTATAAATCGAGCAGTTTCATAAAGGTGAAAAATGAAGACTATTACAAATACTTTTCTTATGAAAGGGACCACTATAGAACATTTCCTCAGACATATAAAAAATAAACAGCTCTCGGTTTATGAATTCTTGGAGTTTAAAGGCAATATTGGGCAGTCTGGCTTTGACCTTTGTGTCAGATATTCTGGCTTTGAATATAGTTATTAGAAGCATGACAAAAATTGCCTGTCTAATTTATTTGTAAGCGCAAACTATTGCACAAGATAATGAACAGCTTATAAGGAGCTTTATAAGACTAAGGCCTTTTACACTCTTATGATTGACTCTTGTTATTGGTCAGGGATGTCACAGCCAAACATCGCTAAATGGAATCAGGTCTCCAAGAATAATTTTTAGCATAGGACTATTGATGGCTATTTCTATCATATAGAAAAGGGAAATCAATTTAATCCTTAATACAAGGTCTTATTACACCACTGAACAAAATGCCTTAAAAAACAGAGAGGGATCTAAAAAAGAGAGAGAAAATTTACTTCTGTTTGCAAACTGAGACATTTGAGAAGTTGGAAAAATTCTAGTTAAGCCAAATAGTCAAGCAAGGACTTCTTATCTTGCTTTAAGAGAAGCCTATTTTAGCTATCTTTCTTCTCTTACATTGTCAGTGTTCTGCAACAGTGAAGGCCAAAGCCAATCAAAATTAAATGTGCTATCTGCTGGGTCTTACATAATTAGGGGAAATATCTGCATTGCAAATGAATAATAATCTCATTCCTGACCAGTGCCATTTTCATTTCAACGATTTCCTATAGCTCTTATAAAGTTCTAAATATTTTTAATAAACTAAAGTCCTCCTATCTAGATGATAATCACATACTTTGCAAGATATTTTTAGCTGCGCTAATGAGAAAGCAGCAGATCAGTAAAGCAGCAAGAATCATTAAAAATTGGATTTATTTGGCAATGTCTATGGTATATTCTTAGGTTTTTTATTTCATCGGTTTGAAAAACATTTTATTTAAATGCTAATCAGTTTGCTTAGAGGACTTGTGTCCTTTCCTTCCCCATACACAAGCACGCACACTCATGCTTTTCCTAGCCTGGGAATAGGGTAGCTGAGATTCCAGGATTGGGAATAAATGGGAAAACAATTTGAAATAAGTAAGAACTTGATAATAGAAGCGCCAAGTTGAAACAACTACTTCAAAACAGTATTGACTTCTTTTAGTATTGAAATAATTACTTCAAAACAGTATTGACTCCTATAAGCTAATGGGTTCAGTCGGGGGGAGTTGGGAGGGGCTAAACTTTGGGTATGTTTTAGAAAGGGAATGGATAAAGGAACTGGTTACATGAGAGATTGTTTAAATGCATAAAACAGGATCCAACCAAGACTAGCTTAAGAAAAAGGGAAAACTGGAGTTTCATAAAGTTATGGAATTGATGAAGGCAATGACAGAAAACGACAGGGTGATCTAAGAAAATCTCAGTCACTGGGCATCCAGGCAGGTATAGGAACAGAGCATAATTGTACTCTATCTCAGGATTGTTTTTATGGCCCTTGGTTTTTGTTTGTTTTGGTTAATTTATTTTCTTGTTTTCTGTCCCTTTCTTCTCTAAATACGTGGTTCAGAGTACACTGTTTAATCAGTTCTGGCTCACCTATTACTTAGCTTCACAATGTTGCTTTGGATTTATTTCAATTCTCAAAACAAAATAAAACAAAAATTGTATCTCTTGGTTCAGATATGGAGCCGCAGTAGAGGAGGGGGTTACACATAGATTGAGCTATCTGTTATTCCACGCCCAACTCAGTCCACTAATTGATGCTGCAGGGTGCCTCTGGGGGAGAGGAATCACATATGACCAATATGGCCAACCAGTCTACTTCATCAGCAAAAAAAATCCCCAAAATATCTAGTACGGGAAAAATAATATGTATGACGTCATTAAAGATAATTGCAATAGTAGGACATTTTACATTTACTTATCTCATAAGACTTCAAGTAAGACAAGAAGATAAATATCACCCTTATATTTTATAGGCAAAGAAACTGAGGTTAAATAAAGTTAAACTTATCAATGGTTTTATAGCTAATAGGTAATAGGGTCAAGATTTAGTTTCACCTCTACATGGTAGCAAGATTATAACTTTTCTTATGTTTTGAGCAAGTTTAGACTTTTTCTTATATTTTAAGCTATAAACAAGAAATAAAAGACTCTGGTTTGGTAAGAAATTATACTAAATAAATTCTAAAATACTTTTTCACTTGGGTTCTATTGAGTCTCTCAATTCCTGTTGCATTAAAGGTTTTAAATGCATTTTCATAAACTAGACATCTATGAAAGGTTTAATAGCTAATTTCCATCAGATTTGTGAGACTCAGTGAGTCCATCTCTGTGATTTCTGTGCTTCTAATATCCAACTTTTATATGTCCACCATGCTTGTTTTATATAGCAGTGCGGTTGGTTCCTTCAGAAAGTTTACAGACCTCTCTAAGCCCATCCACTGACTCTAGGGTCCTGGAATTTAACTCAAAACCTTCTTTGTGGAATGTTTGGGGATCTGTTTTGTCTTTTCACTTTCACTTCCAGGAAAGAACTTTCACTTCTTCCCGGGCACCTGAATTAGTAAATCCCTAAGAAACTGCCCATGTGAACAATTTTCCTTAAGACCATGAAGAACAACTTTTTTGTTCTTTTCTATATCCTATTTGATTTCCTGAAAAATCTGTAGGTATTGCTCTACTGTCTTACTATTCTACTAGAGGCCCTGTGCATGAAATGCGTGTAAGGGTAGGGTCCTTAGGTTGGCCAGCAATCAGGGGCCGATCTGTGGGGCGACCAGCAGGGTGATTGGGGCCCCCACTCTCACTCGCCTTGGCTGGCCTGACACCACCCGCTCACTAGCCCCGCCCCCCCCAACTGGTTGCCTCCCTCTGCAAGGCTACCGGCGGGGCGATTAAGGGGGCCCCACTCACACCTGCCTTGGCTGGAGGCCTGGTGCTGCCCACTCACTGGCCCCGTCCCCCGCCACCAGTTGAGCGTCTGCCCCCTGGTGGTCAGTGCACATCATAACGAGCAGTTGAGCAGCCTTAGCATATCATTATCAAATTACACTTTAATTGATTGAACGGCTCACCAGATCACTGGACTCTTAGCATATTAGGCTTTTATTATATAGGATGGTATCATAAACAAGTTCTGAGGTCAGCCTAATTTTTCCTCTTTAACTGTTTTGAAATTTAGGGATATGCCTCTGTGTGGTCTGATCTGGATTAATATTTCCTCAAACTGTACCTTTTAAATTTATATACAGACAGTCCTCAGGTTACATTGAACTTGATGTATGTCGTTTCGTGGTTACATCGCCATCTCCCATTTATTTATAAAAATAAAAAAAGTTCCGTCATTTCGACATATGAACATATGTGCTTTATGTTTTTTATTATTTATTTACCACAGGTAAAGGTCAGGAATTGTTATCTTTCTTTTAAATTTTTTTACTGTTTCACTTCATTACTGCTTTGTGTGTGCTCCATGTGAGTGACGTAGGTGCTTATGTAGGTGGGTTCCGACTTACAGTGAAAATCGTGTTAAGTTGCCCGGTAGGAATGGATCTCCAACGTAACCCGAGGACCTACTATACTCAAGTCCTCTTTTATTTTCTGTGTTGTTGTTTTTTTTCCTTGTGATGTATCTTAAATATTTGTCCTCTATTTTTGTTTTTGTTTTCTAGAAGTATTATATGTATATGACACCACCTTTACTTGTCTTATATTTCTGCCTTGGGCTCCTTCCAACCTCAACCTTTCTGCATTGAATTGAGTTTAATTTCAATCACATGGAATAATACTCAGTGTAATTCTCATTTCAACTCAAGTTTCTCTTATTCCTATGGGATTAAAATTTAATTTACTTAGTGGGCCCTTCTCTTTTGTCTGAAATTGGGGCTCTATTAAGCATATAGTAGTAGCGCTTTTGAATAAAATAGAAAGACATTAGATATTTATGGAAGTCAAACAAAATTGGACAGGAATTGCATATAACTCCATCTCCTCTCATTTTTTTAAGTACTACATGGGCATTTAATATTTATTTTGTTCAAATTCTAACTTTCTATATTTCTATAATTTAATTAACCTTCCTCACTCTGTGCTTCTACATTTCCTTGTATGAAATTCCTTGATAGCATTTACCATTTGACTTATTATATAAGGATACAGAAGTCATATTGATGGAGTTTCTGCATGCCAATTCTGTGCTGTGATCTCTCATTGAGTTCCAGCAACAATCTTTTGGAGTTGATGCCAATCATCTCTGAGTTATACTAAATTTCAGACAAGTTTGGGAATCTGTTTTAATTCACAACCAACATACAGAAGGGTTATCCAGGGCTATCCAAATCCAAAATTCAGTTTGGGGGTCTCTAATTATCCATTTTAAGTTTTCTCACTAGACTGTAAACTACTTAAACTCAACAATATTGTTCTACTTCTTGCCCAAATCTGTATTTCCTCATCAAATTTTAAACTATGACACTGTATTTTCAAATAAATCAGATTGCATATTAACTCGGTTAATAAGTATGTTCATGATACATAGGTTTAAATGATATTCCAGTTTTGCAATAAAAAATAATGTTGATTCCCAAAGTGCTTTTAGAGATGTACAAAAAGCATTATATTTTTAGGGTTAACATTTGTGACCAAAAAATAAAATTAAAAAAAACTACAAACAGCTAAGTTAAAAACGACTTCCAATTTCTTAAGGTAGAAATCTGACCACAACAAAGAACATTGCTTCTTGGTCTATTGTCTTTTTCTCAAGTAAAATAACAATCTGTTTTGGGGAGAATCATCCAAAACAACTGCAGAGAATTTTTTTTTTTTTTAACACAAGCTATATACAAAGGAAAAGTCAAGACTTCAATGAACGTTCTGAACAAAAGCTTTTTACTGAGACAAACGCCACTTAATTATACCGATATAATTAGAAGTTTACTTTCCAAAAGGTTAGAAAATCCAGAGTATAATGCTTATATCCTTTTGTTATAATTGTTTCAAAATATTTTTAGTTCACTGCATTCATCTCCCAAAATATTTTTATGACATAACCAAGCCAAAGTGAAATAAAATTTTAAATGGAGGCAAAGTTCCTTTCACCTTAATGGTGTGGCCAATTTCCTTCAAGAGATAAATGTATTTTATATACCTTTCCATTAGAAAAAGAAAAAGCATCCTGTTTCTAAATCTACTAATATATTCTACAGCAAATTAAGAAACATGTCTTCTAATTTCCAAATTCTCATTTAGATGCATTCGTAAATTTTACTTATTTTATACAGACTCACATGACTGATAAAAGAGATGTAATTGAACCCCAAATGAGCCATTTAAATGTATGCAATTTCTTCATTCCATCTGACATTAAATCTGTAAATAAAAGTGAAACCAACTCCAGTTGATATTAATTTAATAACCTAGTGACAGTCTGGGGAAAAATGGGCAGGCATTGGCTTTTGACGGAGATAAATTTTAAAGTTAAGTTTTGTCTCTCTACTTAGCTTTGCAGTTACCCTCAAGGCATTAATCTATTGAAAATGATAATATATCATCTTTCAGAGGAAACATGTCATCAATATTTTGATAAAGTATTTGTAATCCTCAGAAACAGATGGCTGTTCCATGAAGACCGTCAGCGGAGAAGGCTTTGCTGACAGAATCTTCTGAAACAGCTGCAAGGGGCTTTTGCACCACAAAAATCTGACACATTCTTCCATTAATCAATCACAGCTGGCTGATTTTTCTGACAGCTGGAACTCACAAGACCTGATTTGCACCCTTTGCTCTATTCCTGACTAATAAACCCTAAACAAGGCAAAATTGGCTCTTAGAGGGTGAGGGGTATAATAGTAGGCAAGAGACATGAAGGATGTAGATGTAACCTTATAAATATGGAAAAATAGGAGATATTACTAAGGACCAGAGACAAAAGAAATCCTCCAGGAAATTGCGTTATCAGGAAAAAGGAGTGTCTCTATGGATAATGATAGTGCAATAAGGAGAATGTTCATTTTTCCCTGTGGCTTCCGCTTGGCAAATGACGTTATATTACCTAATTGAATCTTGGCTCTAGTTTTCTTTATTGACATTTGGATTCTATTTCAGGGGAGGGTGCATTTCATTGCATCACTAAAACTCAAATTGTGGGGGTTTTTTATTTTATTTTTATGTTTTTGAGTTTCTAAGTACCAATCACTGTGCTGTGGGTTTTTTTTTTACACAGTACAATTTTATATGATATTTACATGTTACTCATTATTTGTAACTTATTAATACTGAGAAGATAAGGAAAATATATATTGTTTCTAACCAAGTTTTCTAAAAATCAAATGATCTAAAACAGGGGTCCTCAAATTATGGCCCGCGGGCCACATGCAAATACAAATATTGTATTTGTTCCCGTTTTGTTTTTTTAATTCAAAATAAGATATGTGCAGTGTGCATAGGAATTTGTTCATAGTTTTTTTTTTAAACTATAGTCTGGCCCTCCAACGGTCTGAGGGACAGTGAACTGGCCCCCTGTTTAAAAAGTTTGAGGACCCCTGATCTAAAGCCTAGAAAGAAGGTGTGTGACTCAGTGTGAGGCAATGGATGGGTTTAAGTCATACCCTTGTCTGTTGCTATGTCTAAATTCCTTCCAGTATTTATGATTATACTAGAGGCCCAGTGCACAAAATTCATGCACAAGGGGGGGGGCGCCCCTCAGCCTGGCCTGTGCCCTCTCACAATCTGGGACCCCTTGGGGGGATATCTGACTGCCAGTTTAAACTGGCAGTCGAACATCCCTTTCACAATCTGGGACCGCTCGCCCCTAACTGCTTGCCTGCCTGCCCAGTGCGTCATAGTGACTGGTTGTTCCGGTCATTCCACCATAACGGTTGCTTAAGCTTCGAGATATATATATATATATATATATATATATATATGAAATTTTCTTTTCATTTATTTTATTATTATTTTTTAAATATATATCTTTATTGATTTCAGAAAGGAAGGGAGAAGGAGAGAGAGAAACATCAATGATGAGAGAGAATCATTCATCAGCTGCCTCTTGCGCACCCCTTACTGGGGATTGAGCCCACAACCCAGGCATTTGCCCTTGCCCAGAATCAAACCTGGGTCCCTTCAATCTACAGGCTGACACTCTATCCACTGAGCCAAGCCGGCTAGGGCTTCATTTATTTTTTGACTCTTTAATTTTTTTCTCCGCTCCAATGCAATGTAAAATCAATGAAAGCAAGCATCTGACTTTGCATTGATCATCACTAATTGCCATCCCCAGTGTAAAAAACAGTACCTGTGTTTGTCCTTCATAAATATATATTAAAGAAATCTGTGCCATTCACTGTACCTATGAGTTGCATTTGCAACTTATATTCAGTGCTTTGGATTAATTTACCTTTTTATTTTTAAAAATGATTCTTTTATTAAACATACATTCTGTATCATTCTAGAATGCTACAAAGGTTCATGGACAGGTGGAAAATAAAAATAAGGAAACAAGCATTATAGCAGTTATATCTTTGAATTTTTATCTTTGCAAATAAGAAGTACACATTTTATGCAAAAAGTATGTTGTAGTATTTTTGACCTGAAAGCAATAGAGATTTGCTAATCTACCTCCATTTTGCAGTGAAGAAATTCAAGGACTAAACACTAAAATAGCAGTGATGAACTTATCAACTTATTATGTAGATCTAATTTCTAGGCCACCACTATTTTAAAATTTCATTCATGCACTTATCCTATTTTCAGCAACTATACAATGAAAATTCTGTTGTAGAGATGAAGGATGTGATACACAAGGCAAAATAACAGAAATATTGTTTCTATATTATAAGTAACAAAAATGTTACTGAAAAATAGGTCATTTAAGACTTTTTTCAACGTTCAAAAATTCAAAGTCCTGATATTGCACTTATATTTTCAGAATTTGAATAAAAATTGTCCTAATGCAGTGCCTTGCAAAGTTACTGAAAATGATTAAACTGATGAATGAATGAGTATATCATAAAGATGCCCACACTTTTATTCTCTGTAGAGATTCTGAAAAATATATAAAGATAAGTACACTTATTTCTTCATAAAGCATTCTGAACATCCAATATAGCTCATGTTTGTCATGGAATCTGACCTGAAGTTATTTTAAATAAATTACAAAAAATGTTTAGAAAATATAAATGAGCCAGGCATCATTCAAATATGGGGAAAAAATCCAGACATTAATGGAATTTTTCCCAATTTTGAGGTTTTTCCCTGTTAAACTAATAAATATATAAGTGTAACTATACTAAAGTGTTACAAGTGACTCCATTTACTGAAGATATCATAGTTATTATCTCTCTATAAATGTCTCATCGAAATAGATTTACAATTTGAGTTTCTTTCCTTAATGTCACACTGATGTGCCTGGCTGTCTGTTGCATAACTCCTCTTGAATTTACCATAAATATTTCAAGAAAGAGTGAGCAAAACTCATTTCATTATCACCTCTAAAACATGTCATCTTTCATATGTAAATCTCTATAAACAATGCAATCACCAACCCAATTATCCAACTCTTCATCACCAATCATAGGCAATTAACCCCAAGATTCTGGATTTTCTCTTTGTTTCCTTTCTCAAATCCACCCACTTCTGTCTATTCCTTCTATTACTCACTTACTTGTGATCACTATCATCTTTTGCCCTTAATTTTCCCTTGCCTTAAAGAAAAATATACCTTAAGGACATTCCAGAGAACAGTATCCGCATGACGGAAGTCCTGTAATTGGAAGAATCAACTTCATGTCAGGAAAGTACAAAATATTAGAAGTCACCAGCACTTACGAGAGCAGTCCTTGGGTTGTGCAAATAACCGAAGCAAAGTGGTTGAGACAAGATTATAAATACTCTAGAGGTATTAAGCAATTCATTGTGTAAGAGATTAACTCAAAAATAGAGAAAAAAAAGCAAATAAATTGGGGAGTTAAGTTTGTCATTACTCTTCTCCTTATCCTATCCATCATAATCTATTCTTATTCAAGGTTTGGTCTACTTTTAGTGAACATTGGCTTATTCCATTCCAGTGTCTTAATTTGTTTGTATTTACAGTGGGGCCTTGACTTACGAGTGTCCCGACTAAGGAGTTTTTTGAGATACCAGCTGTCTCTTGGCGGATTTTTTTGCATTGAGTTGATAGAGTAATTTGAGTTAATGAGCTCCTTAACGAGCTCCTTAACGAACTCAGTCTCGGAGCGAATTAAACTCGTAAGTCAAGGCCCCACTGTATTTGTAAATGAGCTTAATACATTTTAATGAATGGAATCTGTATCCAACTAGACTGAAGTTCCATAAGACTTGGAACTACTTTTGTTTGGCTTTTTTTTCCTATTCTGTTTCTTCCTTCTGAGGACTGGAAGGGGATGGGCCATCTTAATCTGAGAACCCATAAATAAAGGCTGGTGATTGAGTAGTGCCATGACTGTTTAAATTTTTTTTAAAAAATCACCTATTGCAATTTAAATTATCTTATCACTTAACATGGAACTCTTTCAGAGGCAGTAAAGCTAAATAGGAATATACTCTTTAGTATGATAATTTTTCCAGTTCTTTAACACATCTCAACTGCTCCCGACATATTTGTTGTATAAAATGTCATTTGCTATATAAATAACACTTTCCCAAATATACCTGGGCATTTCCATAGAAACATGAAAAAAAACTACTTCTGATCAATATTTTAATATTCTTCCTTTATGACTTTTGCTGCTACAATGCACATGAAAAATCTTTAGACATCTCTAAAGACCTCATTTCTAAAATTCTGCTATTAGTTTGTTAAAAACACTTTATACTGAATTTTATGGTTTATTTTCAATTATTACAGTGTCTTCTTTTTTAAAAATATTTTTTTATTGACTTCAGAGAGGAAGGGAGAAGGAGAGATAAATAGAAACATCAATGATGAGAGAGAATCATTGATTGTCTGCTGCCTGTATGTCCCACTCTGGGGGACAAGCTTGTAACCTGGGCATGTGCCCTGACAGGGAATTGACCATGACCTCATTGTTCATAGGTTGATGCTCAACCACTGAGCTTACATTGTCTTCTTATAAAGAAAAACTTAATATCAATCTGACCTTTTGTCTCTTTTGAAGTTCCAAATAGGGTAACACCTTCAGAAGACTCTAAATTATTCTCTCCAATTCCTTTTACAAAACGGGGCACAACGTCACTCTTTTTACCCTTTGAAAACATTGCAGTTTGCTCACTGTTGGTTCTCTATGATAGTGTACTTTTGTTTGAACATATTTTATTGATTTTTTACAGAGAGGAAGGGAGAGGGATAGAGAGTTAGAAACATTGATGAGAGAGAAACATCAATCAGCTGTCTCTTGCACACCCCCTACTGGGGATGTGCCTGCAACAAAGGTACATGCCCTTGACCAGAATCAAACCTGGGACCCTTCAGTCCGCAGACCGATGCTCTATCTACTGAGCCAAACCGATCAGGGCGATAGTGTTTTTTTGAAGGCTCTCAGTTGGGAGACAACAGTCTTGAGCTCTTTTAAGGTTCTCATAAAGACAATGTCTCTTTATTTTCAAATGAGTTTGTTTAAGTAAATAAAAGTACAAAATGTTTTTAATCCTCACACCATTTGGAATGTCTATGCTAACTGATGCAACTAACAAGTACAGAGTAAAGAAACCCAATATAGATATTTTGTGGGTTTATTTTTATGCAACAATTCTAATGTTACATTGTGAATTATATATGATAAAGGCAACAAACTCTAACTATCATTCAAGAGTTGTTATTTTTTAAATTTGGGAAAAGAACACACAATAAAATCAGTATCTACAAGTTCTATTCAAGTATGTCCTGAAGGCTTTGCTCAGATAAGGCCAAAGAGTGATTAAAAGGAACTGATTTAGTTGGGGGGAAATGGAAATGAACAAGAGGATTAGAATCGTATAGATAAGATTCTTTTCATTTTTATGACACCACATTAAATGCAAAACAATGGCAAGCCTCTGAGCTAGTTTCCATGCCTTACTCTTATGAGACATTGATCAGAAAATAAAAACACTCAACAAATAGAAATGAAATATTAATCTTTCTCCATCCTTCTAACTGTCTTTATGTTCATAAAGGTTTTATTCTCCTATGCATGTTTAAATGATTCAAGGCAGAGGGTTAACACTAGCAACTTCTACATCTACAGTAGCTATTTTGGTAATTAACCCACAAATATCAGTAAAAGTTAGAATGTCCTGTGTATGACATTAACAAGGGATACATATTGCTTCCATTAAGAAGTTGATCTCCTGTTATAGAAAGGGCATTTGAAATTTTGTCATTTATGCTTTTAATTCTCAGTTGATAACTTTGGAGTCAAATTTTTCCTACAGGTTCCTTGGCAAAACTCCCATTTGCTTAGTGTTAAATTCTTAATGCCACATCTGCAAAGATTGACTCAGTCCCTGATGTTTTTATTCAATTTTGGTCTTCATGTATCCCTATAATTAATCAGTTATTTCAGAAGATTCTTGCGGAGACACCTTGGGGTTGAATAATTATACAGAATGATTAGCTTTTTAGCCTTGAGGTCTGTTGCTAGAGACATGAAAACTATAACATGATCTACAGTACAATGCACATTACTGCATCACTGTGCATAAATCTCCCCAGTGAACACAGTTCTGTTAAAGAATAAGAACTGTTGATGATAGCCATTCTGACAGGTGTGAGATGGTACCGCATTGTCGTTTTGATTTTGGATCTGTCGTTTTGCAATTTATGAAGTATTAAAAAATATACCACAGCATATATACAAGGAAACAACATGTCTGCCCTTCAAAAAACAAAAAAAAAGATCCACTACATAATGAATCAGGTGACCTATATTCCAGTCCTGGCTCTTCTAATCATCGGCTAGAAAAACTTGAATAAATAACTTGATGGGGATATATCAGTTGCTGATAATGTCTTGATTTGCAAATTTAAGGAGGTAACCAGAAAATAATAAGAAAGAAACAGAGGAAGAGGTTCATTATAGCTTTGTCCTTTCTGATTGCATATACAAGGTTGGACAACAGTAAATTTACAGCTGTTGGTCTGGAAAATAATACAATAGCTAATAATAACATAAGAATAAACTATTTTGCGTACTCACACCTGTGACCTACTTTTGCCTCCCTCTGTATATAACTCATACTCTCTCTTAACTCTAGTTTAGTTCCTTGCAAGTAAAAAAGTAGCCTCCAGTTCAAGGTTGTGCTGCATTGTCCTCAATTTGTTTGCAAACTGCTCCTCTTTGATCTCGCTGTTTACTTTGGATAATCATAGCATGATGTGAAATATACTAGGAGCAGTTTAATTGACTCATTTGGTTTCTAGACCAATTTTGCTCTAATGAATTTCTTAGACACACAAAGAAGTGACCTGCAGATCACTGACTTTCATGCATTTTATATTACATCTATATCTATACCTCTATACTTATCTCTATAGCTTTATCATCTCTGTCTATATCCATAGCTATCTTATCGAGCTCTCTGAAACAGCACTTAAACTGAAGCTGATGGTAAAATAGTAATACTGTATCTTAGGAGGATTATGGGGTCAGAGAGCAGAGATGAAATTCTAGTGATACCTGCAGCCAAACTCATTTCTAGAGAGACTGTACCAATTTACACTGCCACCAAAAGCTTATAAATGTCTGTTTCACTGCATGCTCATCGGCAATGACTCTTCATTTTAATTAAAATCTGTGTCATTTTGGCAGGTTAAGAAAAAAAAAGAGTACTTTAATTATATTAGGTTAATGAGAACTGAATCATTATTCAGTCTATTCAGGCTTTGGCAATGCACTTATCACAGAAAAGGTAAAATGATGCCACTTTGCTGTACTAATATTAATTTTATTACCTAAATGTATGAGGAAATTTAAAAATATTTTATCAGAATTAAAATGAAATCTGAGTGATTACATAAGATTTAATCGAACAGACATGGCAAGCTCAGATGAACAAAGTCAAAAATTCTGATATATAGGTGGGGCAAAAGTAGGCTTATAGTTGTTCATATGGAAAATTATACAATAACTAGAGGCCTGGTGCATGAAATTTGTGCACTGGGGGTGGTGTGGGGGGTGTCCCTCAGCCAGGCCTGTGCCCTCTCACAGTCTCCGTGGGGCACGGGCCTAAGCCATAGGTCAGACATCCTTAGTGATGCTGCAGAGGCAGGAGAGGCTCCCACCTCTGCCACTGCACTTGCTAGCCATGAGCCAGGCTCAGGGTTTCTGGCTGAGCGGTGCTCCCCCCTGTTGGAGCGCACTGACCACCAGGGGGCAACTGTTGCATTGAGCATCTGCCCCCTGGTGGTCAGTGCACATCATAGCAATCTGTTGCTCCACCGTTTGGTCAATTGGCATAGTAGCCTTTTATGATATAGGATTAATCAATAATAACACAAGAATAGGCTCTGTGTTCTGCATACTCACAACTGTAGATCTACTTTGCCTTACCCTGGATAAGCCAGAAAGCCAATTTAGACCTTGAAAATAAACAATACAATTCTCAAGGGGAAAAATTATTTAGACCACCCTAAGAGACTCATCAGGCTGAGGAGAAACTAGCATTTGATATACATTATATTATGTATGAAGAAAAAAATATACTTAGAAGATATAATTTTCTGGTGTCAGATGTATCATTGAAAAGGTTGAAATATGTCAGGAACGTATTCCCATGTCTCCTGTGACTATTTATTTCCTTTTCCTGGAGTTGGAAGTCTAGTGGACTTTCTCCCTGAGTATTTTAAATAGGTGCAAAGTTTGTCTTTGAGACTATGTTTTTTCTATGTTTCTCTTAATCTATTTGGGCAGCTATAATAAAATGCTATAGACTGGGTGGTTAATAAATAACAGAATTGTATTTCTAACAGTTCTATAGGCTGAGAAATCCAAGACACAAAACCAGCAGTGGGGGCGAAGGGGAGGCAGGTAGAAGAGGGCATAGGGGCATAAATTATGAACAGAGACTTGACTTGGGGTGGTGAACACACAATATAGTGTACAAGTGATGTGCTGTAGAATTGTGCACCCGAAATCTGTCTAATTTTACTAGTGTCACCCCAATCAATTCAATAAAAAGAAGAAAAGAATTATTTACAAAATTTAAACAATCCCACCAAATAAAATAAAATAGTAAGAATGTAAGAAACCAGAGGTGGTACATGGTGAAAGTCCACCACCTGTTTCATAGATGCCCATCTTTTGGGCAGGGTCTCTTTTATAAAGGCAATGATCTCATTCACGAAGGCTCCATCCTCATGACTCACCTCCCAAAACCCCAACCTCCAAATTCTATCACACTGGGCATATTAGAATGTAGCATCTGAGCATGGGAGGGATGCACACTCAGCCTATAGCAATTTCCTGGGCTGGGAGATAAAATCCCCTTTTACTTTTAGGAACGTTAGTACTTCTATCCAAACTGTACCCAACTCTTGCCAGCTTTAGTGTTATTGTTGCATTTCATTTAAAGATGCTTCCTATTTTGTGCTCTGCTTTGCTCCTCACTTAACTTGCAGACGGTGATCTGCTTTCTAAGTGACTTCAAGGACAGGGTTTCCCAATACAGTCCTAAAGTAGAGAAAACACCCTGCACTTCACAGTTCTGGGTGAGAAAACCGGAGTTTAACTAAACTCCTCTTTCTGAAGTCACTAGGTTTTTGTGACCTCGAGGAAGTCTTTCTTATCTGACCCATGTTCATCTGAAGACTGGATATAGCAATAATGGCCTGACTGGTTTTTGCTGACAATAAATAAAATACTGTAAGTAGTTCTCTAATCTGGTTCTCAAACCAGGAAGCATATGAGAAGCATTGGTGTTTGCATAATAATATCTTAGGATATTTAACTTGTGCCCAAGTGTCCTCTCTAATGACAGTCTTGCAGATGCTAGCAAACAATCTGACCATCACCAAGCCTGTGGCCAGATTAGCTATAAACTATATGCACTTACCTTTGGGTGCTGAATCACTTATTCCAGGGCTGATTTGCTTGTTGAGGTCTTAATCTAGGCATTCTTAATTTATGTCAAGATATGGATTATCTAATCATTGCCATGGGGCACAAAATATGAAGCTTGACCCCTGAATGAGAGGAATTGGTTTCCATCCCCTGTGAGGCTGGGTGTGCCCTGCTTAACACTGCAGCTTAAATAGAGAAGGGGGTTGTTTGCCACATCAGGCTGAAATCAAGACTGGAATGGAGTAGAGAAAGGCCTGGACTATTCAGGTTGAATGACAGAGATGGCTTGCTTTGAAAGGGAGACAGACCATCTGAATTGTATGGCCTTCCTAATATATACAATGCAATTTCCAAAAGTATAAAGTGATATTATTATCATGAGTTTGCAGATGGGAACACTATGTTTTAGAGAAGTAAGAGTTTTATTTACATATATGATGAATTTTTCAATTCTAACTAGTTCTCTCTCATCCCTGTGTTGAGTAATAATACAGAATTCCAGAGGCAAAGTTTGTCCCCTTATGCTGTACTTTACATCTCTGTCACTGCTTTTTTATATATTGAGAGGTCAAGTTTAAGGAGAAAATAAAAACAAAATACATTACCATTCCCCACAGGAAACATTCAAACCACTTTAACACTATTAGCATTTGTGAGAAGAGTAATTCAAACAATGAACTGGTGGCTGGGTACCATGATAAAATAAACAATTTTGCATTGGGTTGCAGTAGATTAAAAAATTATACTTTGAAATAATTTACTGTAATAAATAGAAGACATTGTTTGCAATAAATTTATTCCAATCTATACCAAATAACATAATTCTATATAGTAAATAAAATGATTTAGCAATTGGTATTACAAACATTAGTTCTCATGATAATTTAAATAATAGGCCATCCTCTCCATTACTTTAGGTAAAGGGTAACCTATGATATGAACAGTTGATTATAACCCAGCATCCAGGCTCATCAAATTAGATTGGAATTTGAGAATGATGATTAGAAAACACAAGCAACCATAATGAGTAAAAGTATTTCACAGACTAACAGTTACTGTAAATCTGGTTGAAAGGGAAACAGGGGATTTGAGTTTATAAATTTGTGGGAGGTGGTACAGAATATGAACAAAGAACCTGAAATTCATCATAAGACATTTAACACTTACTCAAGCAATTTACTTAACTCTGAACCTAGATTTCTTTATCTGTAAATGAGGATAATGACATCTAGGTAAGGAAAACAATTGTTCAGATCATATCAAGCCATGTAAATAAAGCCCACGGCACAAAGTTTTACATGAAGGTAAAAATGATTGGTGTGTTTCAAATTCTTTCTTGAAAACTGAAGATATGCCCTTTTCTCAAGAATAATCATCATTTTTGTATGTGCATGTCTATTAAATAAACACATTAACAATAAATCCTTGTAATTTCCTTTCATTATTTTAAACTTAACCCATTTTAGGCTGAATTTGTAGGATTTCCTTGTTAATAAAATGAGATTACTTATTTTAAGTTCTTATTGTGATTGATTAAATTATTATTTATATAGCTTCTTGAGTCTCTTCCCCTTGGTTTTTATATTTCCTTATACTTATGTGTCCTAGTTACTGTATATTTTCAGATTGTACACACCACTATTATAGACTATACCCCACATAACTATGGAATACTAGGTCAATCAGGAAAAGTGTAAAAATGTATAATCATGGAATATTTGTAGGTAATGGCATAAATAAGTGATTACCAGAATTACTAAATCATGAAATGCATTTGAGAATAAATATTTGCCAAGACACAGAAGCCCTTGCAGATATGTTACCTGACATCAGAATTTGGAGCTTACATCAGTTCAGAAAAATATATTCAAAAATAGGCACATGGAAGGAGTTTACAAATTATTTTGCAAAATCCAGAGAGCTTAATAGATTGGATCTACTCCATATATTTAAGCATTTATTTGCTTATCACTCATCTCTCCTCATTAGAAAGTTCCATGAGGGCAGGAAATTCCATCTCACTTATTCACTGATATGCATCACCAGAACTTAATATAGCCCCTCATACTTAGTATTTAATGAGTGTTAGCTGAATAAATGAATAACTTTACATTATCTTGACAATGAAAAATAAACTTATATTAAAGTGAATTATAACAGACATGTCTCCTAGAAAAAAAATAATATAATTCTGGGCTTCTTATCCTTCACTCATCTTATTTATAGGGATTTTTTAAAAATATATTTTTATTGATTTCTGAGAGGAAGGGAGAAGGAGAGAGAGAGATAGAAACATCAATGATGAGAGAGAATCACTGATCGGCTGCCTTCTGAACACCCCCTCACTGGGGATTGAAACCACAACCTGGGCATGTGCCCTTGTGCCCTTGACTGGAATGGAACCCGGGGCCCTTCAGTTAACAGGCCAGCACTCTATCTACTGAGCAAAACCGGCAAGGGTGGGATTTTTTTAATGTGTGAAGTAGCACCAATTACTATAATCTGAATGGATATGGACAACATCTATAATAATAAAAGTATAATATGCTAATTAAATCAGATGTCCTACCAGACAACCTTCCAGATGAGGATGAAGCTGGGGTTGCAAGGGAAGCCTGAGTCCCTGGTGCTGGAGGGAAGCCGGTGCCAGCAGCCAGGGGAAGGAAGGCCTACTCTTGCATGAATTTTGTGCTTCTGGCCTCTAGTCTAATATAATTATAGACATTTGAGCAGACTAATTTTTTTGCATAAGCTGGTTAGGCATGTCTTTAGGATTTTATATTGTTGCTCTTTCTCAAAGTATCTTCTTTTATCACGATAATCAAGGGAACTGAGGATCGAAGGCCTCTTGTCCCAGGAAAATACAAATGAGAGCTTCTCTTTTTTGATATGTCTTTTCAGGCCAGATCATAGGCAAGACCTCCTCCAATAGGGAAGTAGAAAGTTCACACCCAGGCAGCCCTGTCATCAGCACAGACCTGGAAGGACCTCAGAAGGAAAATGGCCATGCTTTTCCTATTAGTGAAAGTCTCTGAAGAATTAATGAAGTCAGGGTGCAGAAGTGTGCTTGTTCTCAAGGTCTCCTGTTATATCAGTCTCTTAGATCAGGGTTTTTGGTGTGGGAAACTTTGCTGATCATTATCCTTACTTGTATTTCAGAATCGTCTTAAAGGAGCCATCAAGGTTAAGGATATAATGCCACGAATTTGTGACTAATAATCAATACAATGTCATTGTAGCCCCTGGGACATTTAATAATGACAAACAGGTGGTATTTTTTCACAGTTTTGCAAAATGCAAGGCAGGAAGCTCTTGAATATGTAAATTATACTTAGAAAATATTTTTTTTCTAGTTAGAAATAAATAGCTACTTGAGTAATGAGCCTAGGAGAATGAGTGATGACCATTAGTTTTCGCTTTCCCCATCTTGTAAGCAATTCTTGCAGAAAAACATACTATCTATCGTTATTGAAGTAATTACAATGGGTGCCTGACTTACAAAAAATAATCCATTTTCTTCTAAGTGACAAAACCATAGCTGCTAAGAAAAATGGAAGCATATAGGAAGTATGATGGAAAAATAGTAAGAAGAATAAAAATGCTAAATACTGACTTAAAATTGATCACTGACTTTAGAAGTTACCATATTAAATATTTGTCTGTTGGTATGATATCTTTTTCTAATTCCAGTAAAAATAAAGATTAAAAATTAAAATTATATTAAGGTAGATATGCTAAGCAATTCTAGCTCATGCTACACAATCTCAATATCTATTGATACTAAATTAACAATAGGCTAAATTAAGAAACTTTTTGAGGCAAAAAAAAACAACAACATGTAAAGATCATGTGATAAGGTGACCAAATTTGCAGTTGGACGCTGACTTTATTTGTTTCTCCTTGGCTTGTGGAAGTGAAGGGTTAACAGGTAAATGGAATGAGTTTGACAATTCTTAACTTCAGGTGTCATGTTAATACACAATAGAAGGTGGTACATAATATCTAGTATAATCTAATAAATACTTTGGATCATATATTGATGGTGGATTACTGTACCGGCTTCTTTCAAGCCATAGAGCTGGATGACACCTCTGTGGGTGGGACTAGATGCTCCACTAAAAGAATATTAGTAAACATTAGTTTGGTAGGCATCTTAGACTGGAGTAAGAAGATAAAATGATTCCTTTTTGCCTTAGAAAAGCCTTCCTTTGACTCAATGTCCTAAGAATAAAAGTAACCAAAAAAATCTCTAGTGTGCTTGTGTATGTATGGGCCAATGGGTAAAGGGATGATTTCTCTTTAGATGGGGGTGTTTTGAAGTTATTTTCTTTAATCTTTCTTATACATTCTTTAATGTCTATGGAAAAAGAAATTATAATAATAACTATGAGACAGTTAAGGTTGAGTTGAATTCTGACCCCTAGTCAGGGCTAGAGAAAAATGAGGACAACTGAAGACGTTGAGGTGTTCCTTTGTAAAAGAGGAAAATATACTGGTAAAAGGTTGAAGGTTTGCTGAACAAGTTACGGTAGAGCTATTACTGAGCACAGTGACTATCCAGAATACAAATCAGTTGTATCTCCTACCAATGCCCTCAGCTAACCATACCTATAATATGACATAAAGTATATAATATTAGCATATGTAAAGCTTAATTTATATATTATGCTATATTAAAAACCTAAAGTCAAGAAGGTACAAAATGTTACAGCTGGAAGGGACCTTAGAAATCATTTATTTTTTACCTGGGTTCCCTGAACAGCTGAGAGTCCAAAAGATTATAATAAGGATTCTGGACCATTTTCAATATTTCAGGAAGCCTAATGGAAATCATAAATTGCCTCAATCATAAAGTTTAACAAGCTAAGTATAATCACAAATGTCTTAGAAGGATGTAATGACTGGCTATTTTTTTCTCATCCAAAGTTATGGATTTTCTATTTTATTTTTTCAATTACAGTTTGTATTCAGTGTTAATTTGTATTAGTTTCAGATATTTAGCATAGTGGTAGGACATTCATATACTAACAATGTGCCCCCCCCCCCAGTATTTCTAGTACCCACATGGCATCATATGTAATATCTATAATTAGTAAACTTAATAAAATAAAAACAAAGTGACTCTTAATCAATGTACTATGACAGATATATCTCTCAAGTCATAAGTACAATAGTGAAGAAGAAATTTGGGGTTGAAAACTTTGGCAACCATTAACCTGGTTAAACCCTGTCCTGCTTATGCCTTATTCTCCCCCACATGAAACAGATGAGAAATTTGAGAGTAGAAATAGTTGCTTTGCCCAATATAATAAGTTCATTATGCAAAATGTTAAATAATAAGACTACAGACATTGCTAATTGAGGAGCAACCAAATAAATTATTATAATTAAATATGATAAATACTTTGCAAAAATTGAGGTGGGTTATACTTACTATAGAAGCTCATAGAAAAGGAACCCAAATGTATGTTGGAGATTGACACGGAGAACATGGAAAACGTATAAGAAGATATGGGCATTAAACTAAGTTCTGATACACAAAAAAAATTCACCTGGACAAATAAAGCATAGAAAGACTTTCCAGAAAGAGAGAAATATAAGAAATTTAAATGTAAGAAAGGATTTTACATTTAGAAATGAGGTGATCATGCCATAAACAAATAAATAAATAATAAATTTAAAAAATTATGGTCAGGAAGTAATGTCAAGAAAGAACCATATCAAAATGCCCTGTCATATCTTGCTGAATTTGAACTTTTTCCTAGAATTAGTGAGAAATATATAAAGGGCAAGCTAAAGAAGAAATAAAATACAAATGAGAGTGAGTGTGTGCATGTGTGTGTGTGTGTGTGTGTGTGTGTGTGTGTAAGAGAGGCAGAGAGAGAATTTAATTTTTAATATTATATGTAGCAAGATTAAATAAATGCTCTTCATTTACTTTGTGAAAAATCTAAATTCAAATAATCCATAGTTCTCCACTAAGGTATTATTACCATTTTGGACATTTTTTACTAGAAAATTAGTAACTTTCTAACATGACTTTGAATCTACTTGGTTATTTATACCCAGTTGATGAGGCTACAAAATTCTACTACTCTTGCACTTGTTGGGCATGGCCTGGATTCATCTGTTAAATGTGCAGCATTGTGCCTCCCAATTTAAAGAGCAAACTTCTTTCTCCCTCCCGTGAATTATTTAAAATGCATTCGGTTTCAAATGAGATAAAGACAATACAAAAAAAGATAAACCTCAAAGAGGGAATGTGTTGCCCTATACAGCTAGAATGTGAGGAATGCAATGAGGCTTAAGGCTTAATTGATTCCACATCCCTCTGCAAGGCCATTGGGGTTCTGCTTCTTACTACCTCCTTCTTGAGAGTAGCCTTTCTCCATAGAGAGGATCAGATCAGCTTAAATAACCCAAGCCAAATCCAGATTGACATCCTAGAGGTTTACCAATTAAAAGACTAATCCAGTCTCTAATAAGAATTCAAGCAGAAAATTTATAAACAGACCCATCTTTAGCCTGGCTTGAGTCACATGACACCCATGGTCAGTTGCTTCCACATCACACAGGTGGGTGCACAAAAGTAGAGGCAACATGTCACCAAGGAAGAAAGGAAAATGTACGGGACATACACAAACCAAAATGCTAAGTTCTAAAGCTCCCAGCACAACAGTAGGCATGATTTGTTTCTCAGTGAGTCATGTGTCTATTGAAATCATTCTTTATTGTTTACTAGGGGCCCGGTGCACGAAATTTGTGCACGGGGGAGGGGGTGGGTCCCTTAACCTGACCTGCACCCTCTCTAATCTGGGAGTTTCTGTCTGTCTTTGCAATCATATGAGCAAATTGTCTGAGACCCCAACCCAGTTTTGTGTGGTGCTCACAGAATAATACAGGTCTTTTTTTTTTCTTTGTTCCATTGGTGGAGATTTCCTAGAAGTTGCAGGATATCTTCCTTTTAATTTTTCCTCGACACTCTGACTTTACTTATGTCTCTCACCTTTGCTTTCCCTCTACCCCCACCCACAACAGTAACTTGCTCCAGGCTCACTTTTCTCTAGTGTCTAGGACAGTGGTCGGCAAACTCATTAGTCAACAGAGCCAACTATCAACAGTACAATGATAGAAATTTCTTTTGAGAGCCACATTTTTTAAACTTAAACTATATAGGTAGGTACATTGTTATTAACACATTGTATGTGGGAAACGTATTTATATGTTTTACGTTGCCTGGTAGTAGAGGGCAGGACACGTATTAATACGTTTTTTATAGACTAGTGGTAGAATGCGGGTAATGTATAAATACGTTTCTTTTTATACTTTTTTATTGCTCTAAAGGGATGCTAACATGCAGATATACGAATTCCAAAGGACAAAATTTGGGTCTCTAACACATACAATTGTGAATTATGTATGTACTTCCAGGTATAACGGTAATCAATCTATTCAACTGCAAAAATGGCCCGCGCCACCTGTTAGCATGTGATAAAAACTACCCGCAAACAATGTGTTAACTTAATTAGGGTACTCCTAAGGCTTAGGAAGAGCCACACTCAAGGGGCCAAAGAGCCGCACTTTGCCGACCACTGGTCTAGGAGATCCCGCAATGCATCTGCCACCAGAACTACAATTCCCAGCATTCCTGGTGCTCCCTGCGCTCTGGGCTTCCACTTTGGGTCCAGGGGCTGCCACCAGAACTACCATTCCCAGAATCCCTGGTGTTCCCAACACTCTTGGTTTTCACTTCTGGTCCAGGAGCTGCAGAAACCAAAAGGACTAGGAACTTCAGGTGCCCCCATGCTGGGCTGACAGGAACAGATACTCTGCCGGCCACAGAGAGCTGTCTCACCAACGGCTGATTCTGGCTGATTCTGTCAGTCTCCACAGCAGCGATGAGGAAGCTGGGGGGACCGAGGGAGCCAAGCTCCCCAAGCTACCCACTCTCTGTCCACTCTCTCGCTCTGCCAAGCCCCCCAAGCCTCCCGCTCTCCGCCCACTCTCCCGCCCTGCCCCTGGCCACTCGGCACCTGTGTGCATGCGTGCTGCCCACAGGCCTGCCATCTTTGTTGGGTTAATTTGCATGCTCACTCCCAATTGGCTGTGGGCATCATGGAGGGATGGTCAGTTTACATATTTGTCTATTATTAGTATAGATATAGTACATAGGGTTCTATGGAGCTCCTTTTCAAATAAAACCATAATTAATTTGAACATTCCTAATTTAATATCATTTTATTTATTAATTAAATAATTGTTTTAGCTACAAAATATTTAACTCTAAAAACAAGTAAAATTATATGTTCAACAAAATTAAAATCATGTTTCATAAAAGGTTTATTTTTGTAAACTTATGCCAAATTTACAAGGGTCAGCTTTTCTTATTAAACAATCTTCATAGTTTTTTAAAAAATTAAGTTTTATCTTTCAGTTAAAAATTTTAAATCACCTTTGTTCACTCAGTAGTGTACTAGCTTAAATTATAATTCCAGTATCTTTTGTTACCTGTAAGAGCTTGGATTAATGTTGAGTTAACAAATCAGAATTGGCTATCTGGTATTGTCTAATTAAGGTAGAAATTATAAAATACTGGAACATGAAAAGTGGTGATCTATATATTAGAGTATGATCATCAGTTAACGAGCTGAAAAGAAAGTACCTACATTTGCATACATTTGAATTGAATTATTGCACATACTTCTTTTTGAAAAATGTAAAGAGATGTATATAATGGTGCCAGATGACTAATAAGTTAATGCACATGCTGTGTTGCTGTTGTTTATTGTGGTAAAAGAGAGTAATATTGTTGTAAGGCAAAATTATCTGATATTAGAATGTAAACAGATATAATGAAACAGAAATTTTACAATCTCTAGTAAAAGCAGATGCCTAAAATAAAAAAAGTTTTTTTTTAAACTTTCTTGTATAAATACTTTAAAAAATGAGTTGGTTGCCGTAGCCAGTTTGGCTCAGTGCATAGAGCATTGGCCTGTGGACTGAGGGGTCCCAGGTTCGATTCCGGTCAGGGGCGTGTGCCTTGTTTGCGGGCACATCCCTAGTGGGGGGTGTGCAGGGGGGCGGCTGATCAGTGTTTCTCTCTCATCGATATTTCTGGCTCTCTATCCCTCTTCCTTCCTCTCTGTAAAAAAATCAATAAAAATATAATTTAAAAAATGATTTGGAAAAAACCCCACAAATAAAATGTGTTAAAAATTTTTAGTAAAGTTGGCGCAATATTATAAGTTTATGCATAAAAAAATACAAAGGCTAGTGATTCTTCTACTTCAAATAATTATTAGGATAGTATGTGTAGCAGATGTTTTTGGAAACTCCACAATACACTCTCAATAGAAGCTGAGATTTTCTGGTGTCACATTTGGGTCCTAAAAATCAAGCCATAGACCAGAAGCCCCTAGGAGCTTGGAGATTATATTCTGCTCTTGTTGCTGGGTCTGTGAGGGTATTGTGGGTTGAATTGAAACCCCTTAAAATTCATATGATGAAGTCCTAAGCCCCAGTAACTCAGAATGTGACCTTATTTGTAATAAGGTCTTCACAGAGGTAATCAAGTTAAAGTGAAATGCAATATGACTGGTGTCCTCATAAGAAGAGAAATTTGTGTACATAGACATACATAGAGGGAAGATAATGCAAAGAGACAGAGGGAATCTAACCATCTACAAGCCAAGTAAAAAGACTGGAATAGATAGTCCCCTCACAGCCTTCAGAAGGAACTAATCCTGCCAACACCTTAATTTGGGATTTCTAACTTCCAGATCTGTGAGACAAACGTTTCTGCTGTTGAAGCCACCCAGTCTAATATAAAGGGAAAAAGTCAAAACATGTCATCTGCAGGTGTCACAACCTCAAATTAAGCCTACCATATTTTTTTTCTGAGTCAAAAACAAACATTAACAAATTATGCATGCCTCCTTCAACACTAGAGACAAAATACTCATCACTCTAACAGGAATGAAATAACCTATAAAAACTATAATCTCCTTTTTCTTCCAATATGTTTTGTGTTCCTCAGAATGCAATTCAAACAATGGTTTTGCTTCCAGAAGCCATTTTGAGACTATATTTTCTGTCAATTAATAACAAGAAAATGTCCTGATTAGTTACATTAGCTCTGAATGTGGTAATTTCCTGAAATCGCTTTGTCACCCCAATGGCTTAGGTTCTTCGTTTCAGACACAATAAAGTAAATTACAACATACCTGATGACCTGAGCAGGGGATGGTTTATGAAGGGTGACAACACAGTACTTTTCTCTCTCAATGATCACAAGAAAAATCCAAAGCAACGAAGAGTACCTGCAACTTGGACAGCACAGAGTTCAGCTTAATTATACACAGAACCTGTCATTTGTGTTCAACAACTCAGTTTCCCCAGGACTTCCCTAACAGTCAAACTTGGCAGTTTTCTTGTCTAAACTCTTTATGAGTGTTTGCACCCTTAAAACTTTCAACCCTCTACCTAAGCAGGTGGAGTGTCCTCTCAACCTCTTGCTTAAATCCATTGCCAAGCAAAACTGCTGTTGACTCCAGTAATAAATCACAATATTTCAACCATCAGGGCATTTAATTTGTTCTGGAAATCAATTGGGACCTGCTGATGCCAAAATGTAATATATTGTTAGTTAGAAAAAACAGCAACCCTGGACATTACACGTCAGTGCAAGATGGACCGCCAGGCACCTTGATGCCCAAGCAACAATGTACAGTTTGTAAAACCCAAACAGACAAATTGTAAAAAAAATGCACTTTGACTTTAACACCAACATTCATAGGATTTGACTGGAGTGAGAAAGCCAAATGGCTTTGCAGAAAAAATGGTAAGTTCTACGTTGCTGTTGAAGTTTGTTACTGAAGGAAACGTGTTCGTTAGGAGAATATGAAGGGGCTGTGGATATAATTTCATGTTTTTTGTTTTTTTTTTAATATATGTTGTTTTTATTGATTTCAGAGAGGAAGGGAGATAGAGAGAGAGAGAGAGAGATAGAAACATCAATGATGAGAATGGATCATTGGTCAGCTGCCTCCTGCACATCCCACACCAGGGATCTAGCCCACAGCCCTGGCATGTGCCCCAACATGGAATGGAACTGTGATGCCCTGGTTCATAGGTCAATGCTCAATCACTGAGTCACGTCGCCAGGCTAATTTCTTGACTAAAAATCTCTAATTAGCAAATAGTGTTTTACTAAATATTACTGAGTTCAAAGTTATTAATTGATCTATTTATTCAGCAATTATTAGCACATCAAATTCCACAAAGGAGAATGTTTTTACTATTTCCAGATGCTGTTTATTAGTAGATGAGGAACTATATCATCTGCTAACCTTGGAACCTGTGGTAACTGAGAGAACATTGGAACCATAGCAGTGTGCTGCTGGCTACAGAGATATTTGTCCAAAGGATGAGCAAAACATCTAGGTCTTAGTTTCTGCAGGGATTTATAGCCTAGTAATTGTTTCTATCACAATTAAGACCAGATATAGCCCAAGGAAGTGACTTGACTAATAAAATGATTTTTATCAACCATTATGAAGAAGGTATCAAGTATTTAAATGTTTACAATTGCCTGATGGTGCCTTGGTTCTAGGAAGTTAATAGGGAAAATGGTGATGGTAGACTTTGAGATTTATTTTGTGGCAGAGCCAGAAAGAATTTAGTAATAGATTAAATGTGGGTTGTAAGATCCAAATAAATTAAGGATTATTTGTAGGATTCTTTTAGCCAGAATAACTGCATAGCTAGTAGGGCCATTAACCAGAATGTGGGCTACTGGGAGAAGAAGAGGTTTCTATTGGAATGGAGGGTAGGGTATGTTAGTATTCGTTTTTGACTCAATTATCTTTAAAAACCCATTAGATATTCAAATGGATATGTGAGAAGGCATGAATATAGATAATTGAGAGGGGTGGGATGAAAGTATGAGATAAATAAATAGAAAACATCGTCATATTTAAAGTATGGACCTGGGTGACATAACAAGGGAAATCAGCAGATGAAGAAAAGAAGTCCAATGCTTGAACAATGACACATACGAACACTTAGGCTGCAGACAGAAGATGAAAAATACTCAATGGAAACGAAGAAACGAAAGCCTGAAAGTAGGAAGAAAACAAGATAAGTGTAGTGTTCCTGAAGACTGCAAAGGTAGAGGATGGCAACTGTTGAAAACACTGCTGAGAACTTAAATGAAATGAGGGCAGGAAACTGGCCATTATGTCAAGAGAAATTGTTGGTGATATCAATACATTGTGGGCAATAATAAACTGTGAGACTCATGTTCAGATTAAATGAGCTGCAATACAGAAAATGATTACTTTGTTTATCTAATGCTGCGTAACAAATTACCCTGAAATTAGTGGCATGAAACAATCATTTATCATGCTCATGGAAATTCAGGAAAGACTCAGCTGGGCAGTCCTTGCTTAGGGTCTCTTATGTGGCTGCAATCAGTATTTGCTGAGCCTAAAGTCACCCAATGGACGAACAACACTGGGAGATTCAATGCCAAGGTAGCTCAGTCACATTTAAGCTAAGTTGTTCGAAAGCCCACTGCATGGGAGAACATATTTGCCAATGTTATCCCTGATAAGAGTTTAATCTCCAACATTTACAGGGAACTCATACAGCTTAACAAAAGGAAGATAAACAACCCAATAAAAAAAATGGGCAATAGGCCTAAATAGACACTTTTTGAAAGAGGACAGAAGGAAGGCCAAGAGACATATGAAAACATGCTCAAAGTCATTAATCATCCAAGAGGTGCAAATCAAAACGACAATGTGGTACCATCTCACACCTTTCAGAATGGCTATCATCAACAAATCAACAAACGACAAGTGCTGGAGAGGATGCGGAGAAAAAGGAACACTCGGGCACTGCTGGTGGGAATGCAGACTGGTGCAGCCACTGTGGAGAACAGTATGGAGTTTCCTCAAAAAACTGAAAGTGGAACTCCCATTTGACCCAGTGATCCCACTTCTAGGAATATATCCCAAGAAACTAGAAACACCAATCAGAAAGGATATATGCACCCCTATGTTCATAGCAGCACAATTCACCATAGCTAAGATTTGGAAACAGCCTAAGTGCCCATCAGCAGATGAGTGGATTAAAAAACTGTGGTACATCTACACAATGGAATACTACGCTGCAGTAAAAAAGAAGGAATTCTTACCATTTGCAACAGCATGGAGGGAACTGGAGAGCATTTTGCTAAGTGAAATAAGCCAGTCAGAGAAAGATAAATATCACATGACCTCACTCATTTATGTAATATAATGAACAACATAAACTGATGAACAAAAACAGATCCAGAGACAGAGAAGCATCGATCAGACCATCAAACCTCAGAGGGAAGGTAGGGGAGGGTGAGAGTAAGGGGGAATGATCAACCAAAGGACTTGTATGCATGCATATAAGCCCAACCAATGGACACAGACAACAGGGGGGTGAGGGCATGAGTGGGGGGATTGAGGGGGAGATGGAGGGATAAGGACACATATGTAATACCTTAATCAATAAAGAAATTTTTTTAAAAAGTAAGTTGTTATTGGCCACTGGCTAGCAACTATAGCTCCTATCCTTGATGGTTTTCAATTTACAATACATAGGTAGTCAGCAACAATATAAAGCTAGCTTGACTAAATAATAGGCATAGAAACAACTTTGAAAACTTTTATAGGTAATAGCAACAATAGTCTTCATCTTTAGCCATTCTTAAGTAATTCTGTGGTGGGAGGCGGGTGGGAGGGGAGAAGTTCTAAATTCTGAGAATTCAGTAGAAGATAATTTTTCTAAATATAGGAGGAAAAGGAGAAAATACAACAATAAAATCTGCACATTTCTTGATCTTGTGGATTTGGCCCAACCTTGATTAAAGCTGAGTAGAGGTTATGGATGGCGAAAGACTAGTTTAATATTTCCTTCAAAGTTACAGCAAATCTACTTAAATAGTTTTGAATATTCAAGATGCCAAGTTAGTATGAATAATAAGGAATAATAATCAAATTCTACATATTAACCTATAAGAAATTATTCAGTAAAATACTATAATTTTTAATTTTTTTCAGAGCCAATCTACTAATGTACAGCAAATAAAATATTTAGCTGAGTAGTTAGTTACTTTACCTCTTGGTTATTTCATTTTCAATTTCTACAACAAACAGTTAATGTGAAACTGTAGAAGGAAAATGGGCTTCTATCTATGAAAAAAGATACTCCTAATATATTTTTAAATTATATTGGGATTTATATTTTTCAATTTACATAAACTCAAAATCATCATCATATGCCTTTGTTCACTTGCTTTTCTGAAGCTTATAAAATGTGGACATAAATGTAATAGCAGAAGTAAAATGTGTTTGCCGTTATTTTATAACCGTGAACATTTTTTTGAATTCCACAGTAAGAAATCTAAACTAGAAAAATAGTCTTGGCAATAGCAAATATGTGGGAGTACAGTTGTTTTATTACATCCCTGCATTTAGATGTAATCCTTGCTCAGAGTACATATTTACATATTCAGTGTCATTTACTATTGCTCTGCCATCTAAGATGATTTACATATTAAATATTTGTTCCATTTCTTGCTTTGTGAACTTTTGCGGTTGACAAATCATAGTTTCACATGTTGTGAATCACGGTTTCATTTTTTATCTTCCTCTTTAATCTAAAAATGATCCTTTTCCGGGCAAGCAGCTTCCTCCAAATGGGATACATTACTACTTAATTCATACCTCTAGGACCACTAGTGGCAAAACGACGGCATAGAGAGGAATAAAGGAGCATGATAGAACTACATGCGTTCAGGTCACAGTGACCCTAAACTCTGGTTTTGACAATATTTCTGTGACCTAGAACATGATTTTTAACATAGTACTCAGAAATTCCAGGTGTAAAATTGAGAACATTAACAAGTATGCTTTTGCAAAATCTATTAATGTGAAGCATAATATTTATAAACCATCTATGATATTTTTATTTTTATCCAATCAATGATAGCCTCTTTATTACTAATATAGCAACAGCCATTCTTCCTGATAGTCTTTAATTTGGCTTAATTATCTAGCAGAGAAGCTGACAAATAGAATTCATTAGATATTCATTAAGCTGAAAAGAGCTGTCTCAGTTTTCAGGGGTTTAAAGGATCAGTCTAAATGGTTATATTCATTCATGTCAGTCAATCCATTTTCTCCTACTGTTAACAGACCCTGGAGCTTCAACGCTGAAGCCACAGGCGTGATCATCTGACCCATGATGATCACAGCACCCTCTGACCAGGCTACAGAAATTGGCCCAGAGATGAGCTCATGATCCAAACGAGTTTATAGTCTTTACTGGAATTTCATATATTGGAGTTGAAAGCGAGGTATGGATTGATCCTTGTGTGTTGCTAAATTTAATTAAATGTATGGAGATTCTAGTTATAAAATGAGTGAATATAGGCAAAATACAGAGAGTCTAAGTGGTTTAACAAGATCTAAGAAATGTTACATTTCCTAGGCTAGAAAATGCAAAAATGAGAATGGAGATTCATGCTCAAGTACAAAAGTAGAGGGTGTTTTTGTGATTTGTTTTTATTTTTATTTTTTGAGATGTGGTTGGCTGAGTTCACCTGCTTCATTCCCCACCTGAGTCACTCACCATATGTTGTCTCTCTTCGTTTTAAACTATTTCACTAACTTTCCTTAGTTATCTAGAAACTTATTTTATGACTTCTACGGTAAATGTCACTATCATATAAAAATGTTTTTTCTTGTTAGAAGCTGAAATTGAAGGCAGCTGTTGGTCTTTCCACTTGAAATAACTTTTCATATACATGGAGGATTCTCAGACCCACATGAAACAGTATGAACTACTTTCACCTTTCGTATAAATTCTACATCCAGCTCTGTTACTTATTTTTATACCTCTCCTCTGACTCATCTCCAATCTGCTCAATTCCCTGAAAATGAAAAATCTCAGGAATGCTCCAATGAATCTAATAAGATCTTTAATCATATTGAAAATGACTTGCTTATTAGGCTGAAGTTAATTTATTTTAGTAACATGGTTGGGTATTATATAAACAGTCTATGTAAACCACTTTCATTTCTAGGATGATGCCAATTGTTTCACTTCAATGAACAACATAAAATCCTCCCCCCCCAGCCCTCGCCTGCCCCTCTTCTAACAATCCCAGAAACTTGTTAAATTGTTTGTCTTCAACTTAGAGACATAGCCAGAGGCACCTGGTCCGGCAAGACATGATAAGTGCCAAGGGAGGGAAGAGGATGGGCTCATCACATGAGAACCCTAATTCTTTCCTTTTTTCCAACACCATCTAAATACAAAACTTACATAGTACTTCTGCCCTATGCACACCACGATACAACTATAAAAAAATGAGAAATGATAACTGAGAATGTACACTTTTAAAAATACATATTTTTATAGACTTCAGAGAGGAAGGGAGAAGTAGAGAGAGATAGAAACATCAATAATGAAAGAATCAGGAGAAGAAAGATGGCGGCGGTATAGGCAGACGCGTCCCAGGTCGTGTCCCTGAGCAAATGGAGTGAGCAGCTGAAACTAGTAACATCCACCCCGAATTGGCGAAATTCCTCAGCTGGCGAGACGGTTTGCAGCCGGGAAGAGCAGAACTCCCCTGGAAAGGTAAAAAAAAAACCCAGGGATTTGGACAGGAAAGTTTGCCAGACCTCTGAGCCCAGAGAGTCGGAGGGAGACCGCGTGGCAGACAGCCGCGTCCCTTGGGACAGGCACAGCCCCTAACAGGGGAAAGGAGAACCGCGGGATTCCTGGTGCTGCCGGGGGAATTGAGAGCTGGGTCTGTGATCACAGAGGACTGAGCCTAAAGGGGGCAGCCTGAAGAGCTGACCAGACCATGCAGTCCCGGTAAGAGAAGAAGCTTACAGAAACCAAGCCTTCCCCATTTCCGCGGCCGGCGTTTGTTTGTTTGTTTTCACTGAACCCTGTTCATGGGACATTTCGGATACAGACACTCACCTGTGCTGAAGAGAGGGAGAGTGTGCGGAGGAGTGGAATCTGGGGAGAGACTGAGGAGAGAGGGGGGGCCGGGAGAGGTGGCAGCGAGTTGAGTGCTGAGACACCCCTGAGCCCAGGGCTGAGGCAGCCATTCTCTCCGGAGAGTGAGACTCCTCCCCCCAGCCCCCAGGCAAGGAGCACAGCCACACCCAGATTCCACCCTGTAGGAGATCAAGGATTAAAATAACCTGATCAGTCCCTGGGAGTTAACAGGGTCTGGCCTATAGAGGGATTTTCAATCCCAGCAACAACACAGCACTGGTAACTCTTACACAGCCAGCTCTGGGCAGTGAACTTCCACTGGACAGAGAGGCCCTATAGCCTCAGAGGCCAACCCCAGAGCACTGCCACCCAGAGGCTGACCCACAAACTGACTCTTTGCTAAACACAAAATAAGGCAGTCTGGGAAACAAATGCGGCTTGCTTTAAAATAAGGACTGTGGTTTACAACACAGAGGAACAGTGTATCGCAGGGAAACTCAACACTCTCCTGAATACCTGGCAGGTCTAAGGCGAGCCACACTGAAGAATAGAAGAACCGAAGGACCTTCACTACTGCAATATTTTTTTTTTTTCTTTTTTCACCTTTTAACTAAGAAACCAATTTTTTTTTTATTTTTTTTTATTTTTTTTTTCTTTTTCCTCTTCTTTTTTTTTTTTCTTCTTTTTTCCATCACCTGATTTTACCCTTTTAATTACTACCTTCTTATTTTTAACCAGTATTATTACTGCTACCATTTTACCTTTTTTTTTTAAAGTGCCATTTTATTTCCTCTTTATTTTATTTTGGGATTAGTGTTCTCCATTCTATTTTCATCATTATATTATTGGTTGTCTCTAGTTTGCATTCATCTCCAGGGAGCTGTTGCTGGAATTTGTTGGGATTAATGGCTGATCTATAGGAGTATTCTCCTCATATAAAAAAAGTCTCTTCCCCTCTTCCACTTCATTCTCTCTTTTCGCTCTTTTTTTTCTTTTCCTTTCTTTTCTTGCTTTTACTTTCCCCCCTCCATTTTCCCAATTTCATTTTTGCACTCCTTTTTTTGGTCCCTAATTTTCTTTTCTTTTTTCTCTTTTCTCTTTTTCTCTTCCTTCTTCCTTATCCCCTAATTCTCTTAATTCAGGTGGTCACCTTTATTTGGGGTTATTAATATCGTAAATATATTTGTGTATAGTGCCTGGTACGTGGTGCCTTGTTGTGTTGTATTTTGTGCCTTTAAATCAACACAGCAGATCCAAGCAACAGCAACCTCCTGAGCACCACACCCTCTGCTGAGGAACAGCAGCTATACGTGAAACCTCGCCCCACCAGCCAGAAGAGCCACCATAGCTGTGAACAGCACCCACCAGAGGAGTTGCTGCCAACTGAAGAGCAGCTGCTACCGCAACCGCCCGAAGAGCAACCGCAGACCAAGGAGTCACTGCCACCAAGGGAGCAGCCACTGAACGACTCAACGTCTAGGTATGTCAGTGAGATCAAACATGGGTAGACAAAGAAACCCCCAAAGGAAAGGGAAGGAGGACTCTCCAGAAAAGCAGCTAAGTAATACAGAGGCATGCAACATGACAGAAAAAGAATTCAGAATAAGGGTCCTAGAGTGCATAAACCGGATGGAGGAAAAAATCGACAACCTCAGCAAGAAACTAGAAGAAACAGATGAAAAAATCAACAACTTAAGTAAGACCCAAGTAGAAATGAAGAGTGATATAGCTGCAATGAAAAACTCCATTGAAAGTATCAACAGTAGACTAGGAGAAGCGGAGGACCGAATTAGTGATTTAGAAGACAAGGAAGCAAAACACACCCAAAACGTACTGCAATTGGAGAAAAAAATGAAAAGACAGGAGGAGAGCCTAAGGGAGCTTTGGGACAACATGAAACGAAACAACATACGAATAATAGGGGTACCAGAACAACAGAAGGATGAACAAGGATTAGAAAACCTATTAGAAGAAATAATATCAGAAAACTTCCCTGAGGTGGGGAAGAAAAAAGTCACACAAGCCCAGAGAGTCCCAAACAAGGTGAACCCAAAAAGACCCACACCAAGACACATCATAATTACCATGGCAAATGTTCAGGACAAAGAGAGAATCTTACAGGCTGCAAGAGAGAGACGGAAAGTTACATACAAGGGATCTCCCATTAGATTGTCAAATGATTTCTCAACAGAAACACATCAGGCCAGAAAAGAATGGACGGAAATTTACAAAGTGATGCAAAGCAAAGGACTGAATCCAAGAATACTCTATCCAGCAAGGCTATCATTCAAACTTGAAGGGGAAATAAGAAGCTTCACAGACAAAAAAAGGCTAAGGGAGTTTATCACCACCAAGCCAGCAATGCAAGGAATGCTAAAGGGACTGGTATAAAAATAAGAAATAAAAAGCTCAGAAAGAAAACAGCCACACAAAAACAGAAATGCCTACAAACAAGTACCTTTCAATAATAACTTTAAACGTAAACGGACTAAATGCTCCAAACAAAAGACATCAACTGGCTGAATGGATAAAAAATCTTGACCCATACATCTGCTCTCTACAAGAAACCCACCTCATTAGAAGGGACTCACACAGACTGAAAGTGAAAGGATGGAAAAGTATCTTTCAGGCAAATGGAAAGGAAAAGAAAGCTGGGGTAGCAATACTTATATCGGACAAAATAGACCTCAAAGTGAAGGCCATAACAAGAGATAAGGAAGGCCACTTCATAATACTAAAGGGATCAATACAACAAGAAGATATAACCCTGGTAAACATATATGCACCCAATGCAGGAGCACCCAAATTCATAAAAAAACTCCTGGAAGATATCAAAGGAGACATCGACAACAATACAATCATAGTAGGGGACTTTAATACACCACTGACAGCACTGGATAAGTCCTCTAGACAAATAATCAGCAAAGATACAGCAATCCTAAATGACTCACTAGATCAGATGGACTTAATAGACATCTTCAGAACACTTCACCCGAAAGCCAGGGAATATACATTCTACTCAAATGCTCATAGGACATATTCAAAAATAGACCATATATTGGGTCACAAGCAAAGTATCCCCAAATTCAAGAAAATTGAAATCATAAAAAGCGTCTTCGCAGACCACGATGGCATAATATTAGAAATAAACTACAATAAAAACAACCCAAAATACTCAAACACCTGGAAGCTGAATAGCATGCTATTAAATATTGATTGGGTTACCAATGAAATCAAAGAAGAAATTCGAAACATCCTGGAAACTAATGACAATGAAAACACAACAATCCAAAACCTATGGGACACAATGAAAGCAGTCCTGAGAGGGAAGTTTATAGCTCTACAGGCCTATCTCAACAAACAAGAAAAAATGGTAGTAAATCATCTAACTCTACAACTCAAAGAATTAGAAAGAGAGCAACAAGAAAACCCCAGAGTGAGCAGAAGGAAGGAGATAATAAAGATTAGAGCAGAAATAAATGACATAGAGACCAAAAAAACAATACAGAAAATCAATGAAACCAAGAGCTGGTTCTTTGAAAGGATAAACAAGATTGACAAACCTCTAGCCAGACTCACCAAGAAGCAAAGAGAGAGGACCCAAATAAACAAAATCAGAAACGATAGAGGCGAAATAACAACAGACCCCACAGAAATACAAATGATTGTTAAAAAATACTATGGACAGCTCTACTCCAACAAACTAGACAACCTGGAGGAAATGGACAAATTCCTAGAAAAATACAACATTCCAAAACTCAATCAGGAAGAATCTAAAAATCTCAACAGGCCAATAACTATGGAAGAAATTGAAGCAGTCATCAAAAAGCTTCCAGCAAACAAAAGCCCAGGACCAGACGGCTTCACAGGGGAGTTTTACCAAACATTCAAGGAAGAACTAAAACCTATCCTCCTCAGACTACTACAAAAAATTCAAGAGGAAGGAACACTTCCCAGCTCATTCTATGAAGCCAGCATCACCCTAATTGCTGGGGTCCAACTCCAGCAGGTCCAGGGGTCCCCAAAGGTGTGGACGGAGTCGGCGAAGAAGGAAGGACACGGAGACAGTGTTCAGTTGATCAGCAGCCTAGCCAGGATCTCCAGCCAAGTTCTGGTCTGGATCTCCAGAGAGGTTCTGCTGTTTATTGTCTTGTTACATCCGTATTTATACCAGTTGATTTTAATCCTGTCAATTTCTATTACAAAGGTTAGGGTGTTTCTTATCTCCATTCCAGGGAGTAAAGATTATGTAGCTTAAGCATGATTGTTTGTAGTGATTAACTACCCGCCTGGCACTAGTTAAGGAGTTTCATCCCCTCCCTGACTTCAGGGAAAAATTCCTACCTGGGGAAACAACCTTTCTTGGAGAGGTGACCTTGGTTAAAACACACAGCGCTAAGGGGAGCAAACATATTAAGAACAGTGTGCTATATACGCCAGGTCCCTTGAAACATATGCTGTGCAGATGTTTCTTTCCTGCAGCGACTGTGTCAAGCAGCAAGGATGGACCGGCTTCCGGCAAATTCCCCCTTTTTTATTTTTTAAATGATAGCGCATGCAAATCAGTGGCCACCTCTCAGATTGGGCCATTTAAGTCTCGGAAGAAGAGGGGCAAGCAATGATAGTGAGCATAGCTACAAACATAGTGGATGGAGCGCAGAAGGAGCCCCATTCCTGTAGAAGGTTGCCAGCCTCTTCAGTCAAGGGATTTCAGCTGTCCTCAAGTTGTTGGTTTGGTTGTCTTTGTTGGTCTGGCTAGCGGGCGGTGTCACTGGTGACAGGCTTCCCGAAGCGTCAGCAAGTTGAAGGGCTGCATCAAAGGGTCCATCAGGGCCGTGGTTGATGGTGGTGTCGATGTCCGAGGAGGAGTAAGCTGTGCCCTCTGGATCCAGCTGATATGGAAAATGGAGGGTAGTAGAAAAAGAAGAGAAAGCAAAAGAACTACAAGGCATGGAAGTGTTTAGAAAAAAGAGGGAGAAGAAAGGGAAGAATGCAGCATCCTGACACAGCCCTTTCCTTCAGCTTCCCCTTTCCCTGTGGTCCCAGGTAGAAATGGGAAACAAGTCCTGTTGCAGTGAGAGGGCAGCTGCTGTCAGCCAGTCTCTGTCTTTACCTGGGTCCCGATCTGAGCTGGGCATGGGAAGCAGGAAGCAGCCATGGGGACAGGAGACCTTCCTCAGAAGGGGCGAGTGTTCAAGCCCCTGCACCATTGGGGAGGGGGGTCTGTGCCCCACCTTTGTTGCACCCCAAGTTTTCTCCTACTGGCCCCCGACTGTGCCTGTCTTAGGTTGCCCCACCCTGTGGAGTCTTACCCGTCGTTGACTACCAGCCATCTCTGGGCCAAGTAGGGTGATGTGAGGTTCAGTTTTGTCTCCTTGATAGCCTATGTCCCTCTGGCCTCCATGCCCAGCAACTGCCTTGGGATCCCCTTGCCTGCTGGCAGGGCTCTGGCATTGATCATAGGGAGCTCAGGTTTCTTCTCTAGAGAGGGCCCAGCTTACGCCATTGGGCCCGAGACAGATCCATGGTACCAGCCACCATGAGGCTTCAACCTCAGCATGAACAGAGAGCTCAGGCAACAGCTATGGGAAATTGGATTGTAAGAAGAGGGTCCCTCTTGACACAAGGGTAAGAGGGGCCAATACAGGACAAAGGAGAGTCCTGGAACAGGGCTTTCTCAGCCCAGGATGTCAGGCTCTTGGCCCAAGACAACTCCACGTATGGGGCATATACCAAACACCCCTAGTCACGGCATAAAAGGGAGATGCCCTTCCTGGAACAGTAGGGTAGGGAGATTCTAGAAAAGGCTGTGTTCAGGAAAGAAGGAGAAAGGCCAAAGAACCAGCAAACAAGTAGTTAGATTTTAAAAAAAGGAAAAAGGAAAGGAGATGTGGGGCAAAGCTGGGACATGTGGAAAGACAAAACGGAGGCACATGTGATCCTCCCAATGGACAGATTGTTCCAGCTCAGGTCTGCACATCTGCTCCAGACGGGCACTGGTCAGGTGTGCTATGATGAGGCAGAGATGGCGGGCGGTGAGACATAAGGTCAGACTAGACGGTCTGGAATCCACACAGGTGAGTCTGCGTCCTGTGGAAATATACAAGCATATCCTCTCCCCTGGGTTAAAAGTACATCAGGTCCCTTCCAGGCTCCTGTAAGCAAGTCTCTCCATTTGACGAGGGCTTTAGGTTTAGTTAGATCAGGGTTCCAATGCCTGTACATCGGGGAATTTCCCTCAGAATCTACATTTAGTATATTAATTACAAATTGAGCATGTTGTAGAACATGATGAGGAGAGGAATATTTAAACTCATTTTCTTGTAATTTTTTAATTTGTGTTTTTAAAGTTTGGTGAGCCCTTTCTACTATTGCTTGGCCTTGAGGATTGTAGGGTATTCCTGTAGTATGTGCGATGCCGAATGTAGAGCATAAGTTTTTAAAAGCTCTAGAGGTATAGGCAGGCCCATTGTCAGTTTTAAGTGCCCTTGGTATTCCTAGGTAGGAAAAGCATTGGAATAGATGTTGACTTACATCTTTAAAGGCTTCTCCTGTACGTGCAGAAGCAAGGATAACATGAGAAAAGGTATCAATACAAACATGCACATAGCAAAGTTTGCCAAAAGATGGGACATGAGTAATATCCATCTGCCATAAGTCACAGGGTCTAAGTCCTCTTGGATTAACTCCAGTAGCAGGGCTAGGAAAATGAGTAGGACAATGGCCGCAGTCACGCACAATACTTCGAGCAGCTTCTCTAGATATGCGATAATATAGACGGAGAGCAGAAGCATTTTGATGGTGAATGGCATGAGACCGCCGGGCTTCTTCTAGAGCTGTACAAACTACTGGGCGAGTTAGTAAATCCGCCTGATAATTTCCTTCGCTTAAGGGTCCTGGTAGGCAGGAATGAGCTCTAATATGTCCAATATAGAAAGCCTTTTCTCGTTTGTGAATGCAAGTTTGTAGCTGAGTTAACAAAGAGAAAATGGCTGTTCTTCCTTGTGGGAGAGAGGCGGTCTCAATATGAGGAAATAATTTAACTATATATCGAGAGTCAGTGTACAAGTTAAAGGGAACCTGTTGCAATTGTTCAAAAGCATAAATGACTGCCAAAAGCTCTGTTCTCTGAGCTGACGTCTCTAGAGTTTGTTGAACATGGGTTATTGAGTCAATGATTGTTACTGCCTTACCATTAGAGGAACCATCTGTGAATACTAAGGAGGCAGGAGGTGATAATGGTTCTTTTGAACATTTAATAGGAAATATAAACGGATGTAGGGAGAGAAATTGCAATATAGGTGATCTTGGCAAATGATGTAAAATTTGTCCTGGGAAGTTACCTATAGCTATTTGCCACTCTTCTTCAAATTGTAATAGTGTGTCTAATTGTTCTCTTTTATAAGGTATTATTATCTCAGTAACTTCTCTTCCAAAGAGTTCGATACTGCGTCGTCTACCTTTGATAATGAGAGTGGCCACTAGGGAGGGATAGGGTGGTACAATCTTCCTAGGAGTGACAGGTAAATGTATCCATTCTAATGGTCCTTCCTGCCACAAGCATCCTGTAGGAGTATATTTAGTGGCTAGAATAATTAAGGCCCAAGATTTGGAATAATCTAGATACTGTAGTTGCTGTTTATTGATGGCCTGTTCTATTTTTGCTATAGCCTTTTCTCCTTCTACAGTTAATTGTCGGGGAGACTTAGGGTTAGAATCTCCCTTTAAAATGTCAAATAGAGGTTTTAAGTCAAGAGTGGTTATTTTTAGATATGGCCTGACCCAGTTGATATCAGCTAATAGTTTCTGATAATCATTCAATGTGTTTAAATGATCTTTTCTTAATTTTAGAGGCTGATGGGTGATAGTAGAGGTATGTAATATTCTGCCTAAGTAGGAAAAAGAAGGTTCAGTCTGAATCTTTTCTGGGGCTATTTTTAGACCATGTTCTTCTAAAGCAAGGATGGTCTGAGTAAGAATTTCCTGTAAAGTAGCCCGATCTTTATGAGCTAGTAAAATATCATCCATGTAATGAATAAGATATAGATCTGAAAATTTCTTTCTAATACCTTGCAATGCCTGATCTACAAACTTTTGACATAATGTAGGACTATTTTTCATCCCTTGTGGGAGAACCTTCCATTGATATCTCTGATAAGGCTGTTTAAAGTTTTCTGATGGTATGCTGAATGCAAATCTTTGACAATCAGCCGGGTGAAGAGGTATAGTGAAAAAACAATCCTGTAAGTCAATAACAACAACACAATACTCCTGTGGAATTGCCACAGGGGAGGGCAATCCAGGTTGTAAGGAGCCCATATCTTCCATGGTGGCATTTATGGCTCTTAGATCTTGCAAAAGTCTCCACTTGCCTGATTTCTTTCTTATTACAAATATGGGTGTGTTCCAGGGACTATTTGATGGCTCTATATGTCCCTCTGCTAATTGCTGATCAATTAATTGTCGGGCTGCTGATATTTTCTCAGATGTTAAGGGCCATTGCTCAACCCATACTGGTTGTGACGATTTCCAGACTATGGGATCAGCAGTCCTAAGGGCAATGGCCCCAATTACAGATCCTGTCGAGGAGTGTGAGGTATTACTTTCCTTTCCTAATCCCTTTCCTGGATTAAATCTCATGTCTAGCATCTGTGATGTTACTCTATCACTGGGGCTATATAATACAACTCCCATTTGAGACAAGATATCTCTTCCCCATAATGTAAAGGGGATAGTCGTAATTACATAGGGACAGAATGTTCCCGAATGTTGATCTTCATCAGCCCAAGTTAGAATCTGAGAACTCTTTTTTACATTAGATGCCTTGCCTAGTCCTACTAGGGAAGTGGAGGTGGTGTGCGTGGGCCATGAAGAGGGCCAATCCTTCCCTGCTATGCAGGAAACATCTGCTCCTGTATCCAATAGACCTTCAATTGGTTTTCCCTGAATTTGTAAAATTTTTGTAGGTCTAGTAGCATGGATTTCTTGTATCCAAAATGCTGCATCACTAGATCCAAAGCCTCCGGCCCCTCTAGCTTCCTGGGTAACAGCTGTCCCTATTTTATGTATTGGTAACAGGATTAATTGGGCAATTCTCTGGTTGGGCTGAATCTGTATAGTTGTGGTGGGTGGGGAAAGTAAAATCTGTATTTCTCCTGTGTAGTCTGCATCAACAACTCCTGGGATGACTAAGATCCCCTGTAATGAGGTGGAGCTCCGTCCTAATATTAAACCTACGGTTCCCTCAGGCAGTGGCCCAGACACTCCTGTAGGAATGGCTGCTACTGGCGAGTCTGGGGTTAGTACTGCATGGGTGGTTGAGTGGAGGTCCAATCCTGCACTGCCTGGGGTTGCCCTGAAGAGGTCACTGACTGATCGAAATTTGCAAAGGGGTTGAAGTTTGATGCCCCTATTATTGCAGGGGCCTGGGGCTGGCCCCTTCTCAAGTTTCCCGATTGAGGTGATGGGATATAACCTCCTTGGGAGCTATTTGTAAAGTTTAAAGGCCGACCATTTTTATGGTATTTTGATCTACATTCCTTTGCCCAATGGAATCCTTTCTGACATCGGGGACAAACGGTTTTTGGAGGATTAATATTATTCCCTAATGTATTTCCAGGCTGTCGAGGAGCTTGCCATCTGGCCTGAGTATTATTATTTTTATTTGGGCATTCTCTGCTAAAGTGCCCAGATAAGCCACAAGAGTAGCAGTTCATATTTCTTTTATTACCTGTATTATTGCTGGCTTGTCCTATAGCCTGTACATATTGAGGGTATGTCTCCCCTTTGAGAGCTGCAGCTATAGCTACACCCTGTATAAATGCTGGACTTACATCAGCACACTGTTTTATAAAATCATTTATAGTTCCTGTTCTGCGAATCGGCCTTAATAAAGCCTGACAGGTATTATTAGCATTTTCAAAAGCCAGTTGTTTGATTAGGATATCAGCTGCCTCTTTGTTATTGATTACTCTCTTGACTGCCTGTATGAGGCGAGAAAGGAAATCCTGATATGGTTCCTCGACCTTCTGTTTAACCTCTGTAAGGGTGGTTGTTTCTCCTGCTGTATAAGGTAGGGATTTCCAGGCACTTACTGCACAACTGGTTACTTTGGTAAGTGCCTCTGTGGGCATATTCATTTGCTCCTCAGCCGTGTTAAAATCACCTTCTCCTAATATCATGTCTAGGGTTATTCTTTTTCTGGTTTTTTCGCTAGTGGCTACAGCTTTCTTAGCAAGATCTTCATATTCAGTTTTCCATAATAAGTAATCGCCTCCTGAGAGACAGGATTTACAAACCTGTGACCAATCATAAGGAGTCATCCATTTACTGGCTAGGGTTTCTACCAAGGTTTGTGTGTAAGGAGCTAGAGGTCCATATTCAGAGCAGGCCAATTTTAATTCTTTAAGTACTTTGTAAGGTATAGGCTCCAAGGTGGGGTTTCTATTCCCACCAGACTCATTCTCATATGTAACTGGGAAGCAGAGTGAGAATTCAAGATCTCCATTAGCTTCAGCTTCTCTTATCGCCCTTTGAAATTTAGACATGGAGCTCATAGGAGCCACAGGACCTGGTTTAGGCTTCCTTTCTAATTTGGGGAGCCTGTTTTGAATGGGAGGGCCATTCTCCTCTCTACTGACTGGAAAGGAACAATGGTCATGTTTATGATATTTATTCTCCTCCTGATCAGTAGGCATAGCTAAATTGCTTTTAGATTGAGCTGAAGACAATGATGATGTGTCCTCTCTGGGTGGAGCCGAGGGACTATTTAAATTTTGAGAAAGTTCAACCGTTTTTGCCTCTGGTGCCAAGGTGTCACAGATTGAATCCCAGAGGGAAAAGAAACATGGCAGGACCTTGTCAGATTCATGGTGTTTCTTTAATTGCTTTCCTACTTCAACCCAAGTTTTTAAATTAACAGTTCCATCCTCTGGAAGCCATTGACATACTTCTTCTATAAAACTTTCTGTCTCACTGGGAAAAACCTCAACTCCAATTCTGCTAGTAAGCATATGCGTTAAAAGATTAATACAGAGTCTTTTTTCTTTAGACTCAGTATGACCCATCTTGTCAATCTAAGTTCTGTACTAACTACCCGCTTACCCTACTTATTCTCTATGGGGGGGGGGGGGTCTGCAGCACCCTACGGTGCAGTCCTATCTGTCCCAAGTATGGGGGGACTTACCTAAGGGAACCCTGTTCGGGCGCCAGATGCTGGGGTCCAACTCCAGCAGGTCCAGGGGTCCCCAAAGGTGTGGACGGAGTCGGCGAAGAAGGAAGGACACAGAGACAGTGTTCAGTTGATCAGCAGCCTAGCCAGGATCTCCAGCCAAGTTCTGGTCTGGATCTCCAGAGTGGTTCTGCTGTTTATTGTCTTGTTACATCCGTATTTATACCAGTTGATTTTAATCCTGTCAATTTCTATTACAAAGGTTAGGGTGTTTCTTATCTCCATTCCAGGGAGTAAAGATTATGTAGCTTAAGCATGATTGTTTGTAGTGATTAACTACCCGCCTGGCACTAGTTAAGGAGTTTCATCCCCTCCCTGACTTCAGGGAAAAATTCCTACCTGGGGAAACAACCTTTCTTGGAGAGGTGACCTTGGTTAAAACACACAGCGCTAAGGGGAGCAAACATATTAAGAACAGTATGCTATATACGCCAGGTCCCTTGAAACATATGCTGTGCAGATGTTTCTTTCCTGCAGCGACTGTGTCAAGCAGCAAGGATGGACCGGCTTCCGGCACCTAATACCAAAACCAGGTAAAGACAACACAATGAAAGAGAATTACAGGCCAATATCCCTCATGAACATAGATGCCAAAATCCTCAACAAAATCTTAGCAAATCGGATCCAGAAGTACATCAGAAAGATCATACACCATGACCAAGTAGGATTTATCCCAGGGATGCAAGGATGGTACAATATCCGCAAATCAATAAACGTGATACATCACATAAACAAATTGAAAGAAAAAAACCACATGGTCATATCAATTGATGCAGAAAAAGCATTTGACAAAATTCAACACCCATTTTTGATAAAAGCTCTCAGCAAGGTGGGAGTAGAAGGATCATACCTCAACATAATAAGAGCCATATATGACAGGCCCACAGCCAACATCATACTCAATGGACAAAAACTAACACCATTTCCCCTAAGAACAGGAACAAGACAGGGATGCCCCCTCTCACCACTCCTGTTCAACATAGTACTGGAAGTGTTAGCCATTGCAATTCGGCAAGAAGAAGAAATAAAAGGCATCCAAATTGGAAAAGAGGAAGTAAAACTGTCCTTATTTGCAGACGACATGATATTATACATACAAAACCCTAGAGACTCCATCAAAAAGCTACTGGACTTAATACATGAATTTGGCAATGTAGCAGGATACAAAATTAACCCCAAGAAATCCGAGGCATTTCTATACACCAATAGTGAACTTGCAGAAAGAGAGATTATAAAAACAATCCCGTTTACCATCGCACCAAAAAAATTAAGCTACCTAGGAATAAACTTAACTAAAGAGGTAAAAGACCTCTACTCAGAAAACTACAGGACGTTGAAAAAAGATATAGAGGAAGACATAAACAGATGGAAGAACATACCGTGTTCATGGATTGGTAGAATCAACATCATTAAAATGTCCATACTACCCAAAGGAATCTATAAATTCAACGCACTTCCCATTAAAATACCAATGGCATACTTCAGAGATCTAGAACGAACTCTCCAAAAATTCATCTGGAATAAAAAAAGACCTCGAATAGCTGCAGCAATCCTGAAAAAGACCAAAGTAGGTGGGATCTCAATACCAGATATCAAGATGTATTACAAAGCCACTGTTCTCAAAACTGCCTGGTACTGGCACAAGAATAGGCATATAGATCAATGGAATAGAATAGAGAGCCCAGAAATCGGCCCGAACCAATATGCTCAATTAATATTTGACAAAGGAGGCAAGAACATACAATGGAGCCAAGATAGTCTCTTCAATAAATGGTGCTGGGAAAATTGGACAGATATATGCAAGAAAATGAAACTAGACCACCAACTTACACCATACACAAAAATAAACTCAAAATGGATAAAGGACCTAAATGTATGACAGGAAACCATAAAAATTCTAGAAGAATCCAAAGGCAACAAAATCTCAGACATATGCCGAAGCAATTTCTTCACTGATACAGCTCCTAGGGCACTTGAAACGAAAGAGAAAATGAACAAATGGGACTACATCAAAATAAAAAGCTTCTGCACAGCAAAAGAAACCATCAACAAAACAACGAGAAAACCCACTGTGTGGGAAAACATATTTGCCAATGTCATATCTGATAAGGGCCTAATCTCCAAAATTTATAGGGAACTCATACAACTCAACAAAAGGAAGATAAACAATCCAATCAAAAAATGGGCAAAGGACCTAAATAGACACCTTTCAAAAGAGGACATTCAGAAAGCCAAGAGACATATGAAAACATGCTCAAAGTCTCTAATCATCCGAGAGATGCAAATCAAAACAACAATGAGGTACCATCTCACACCTGTCAGACTGGCTATCATCAACAAATCAACAAACGACAAGTGCTGGAGAGGATGTGGAGAAAAAGGAACACTTGTGCACTGCTGGTGGGAATGCAGACTGGTGCAGCCACTATGGAAGACAGTATGGAGTTTCCTTAAAAAACTGAAAATGGAACTCCCATTTGACCCTGTGATCCCACTTCTAGGAATATATCCCAAGAAACCAGAAACACCAATCAGAAAGGATATATGCACCCCTATGTTCATAGCAGCACAATTCACCATAGCTAAGATCTGGAAACAGCCTAAGTGCCCATCAGTAGATGAATGGATTAGAAAACTGTGGTACATCTACACGATGGAATACTATGCTGCTCTAAAAAGGAAGGAACTCTTACCATTTGCAACGTCATGGATGGAACTGGAGAGCATTATGCTAAGTGAAATAAGCCAGTCAATGAAGGAAAAATACCACATGATCTCACTCATTCATGGATAATAGAGACCATTATAAACTTTTGAACAATAATAGATACAGAGGCAGAGCTGCCTCGAACAGATTGTCAAACTGCATCAGGAAGGCCGGGGAGGGTTGCGGGGCAGGAGGTAGGGGGGTAAGAGATCAACTAAAGGACTTGTATGCATGCATATAAGCATAACCAATGGACATAAGACACTGGGGGATAGGGGAGGCTAGGGGACTGTCTAGGGCGGGGGGATAAAATGGACACATATGTAATACCCTTTGTAATACTTTAAGCAAAAAAAAAAAAAAAAAAAAAAAAAAACGGCAAAAAAAAAAAAAAAGAAAGAATCATTGAAGAGCTGCCTCCTGCACACCCTGTACTGGGGATCGAGCCCACAACCCAGGCATGTGCCCTGACCAGGAATCAAATTGTGATCTCGTGGTTCATAGGTTAAAGCTCAACCACTGAGTCATGCTGGCCAGGTGAGAGAATATACCATTTTTTTACAAATGAGGAACCTTGACATTCTATGTTGTGCAGATTTCTATTTCAAATGTATGTTGAGATTATATTTGAAGGAAATGGAATGTGTGATTAATTCTTTCTCTCCACAGTAGGTGGGATTTGGCAGAAAAATTATGGTACTTACTGAAAATACAATAATATATATTTTCTCCATATATCTAAAATTTTATATGAATAGAATATTCTGGTCACCTTAAACTAATAATAATAAATTTTAGAGAAAAGAAAATTTGTAGGACATCAAGTGGATTGGGGTTCCCTGGTGCTGAGGAGGGATATAGAGATTAACTATAAAGAGGCATAAAAAATTCTACTGTGTAATTAAAATATTCAGGATTATGATGACAGCTGCACAACTGGGTAAAATTATAAACCTAATTAAATTGTACACTAAACTAAAAAATAATTTTTAAATGTACTGATTGATTAAAATACATAAAAATATACCTTTGGAAAAATATATAAACTAGATGGACTCAATTTTTTTTAAATGACCTTACTTCATTGTTACCCAATTATCTTTCTTTCTAGTGTCTGTAATAGTGGCTTATTTATGGTTGGTATTTATTATATATACTAGTGACCCGGTGCACGAAATTCATGCACATTAAAAGCGAATTAATTAGAGGAAATATTTTAATATTGCTATTTGCCCTTTCTCTATAATAGAAGTGTTAGAGATTAAAGAAAATTAGGAAAATGTATATGAAAATCTTCCTCCTGTCAGAGTCTAGGGTGCGCAACGGGAATCAGAGTCAAGTCCTTGCCTACCCACGTGTGCCTCAAAATCGTGCGAGGCCCAGACCCGGCCAGCCCTACCCCCGTCAAGCCCTGCAGGGTGGGGGTGTGTGGCCTCAGGTCTCCTGGCCCGGCCTGAGGTCTTCTGGCCTGGTGCCGGGGTGGGGGGTGTGGCCTGAGGTCCCCTGTTAAGCCCCACCAGGTGGGGGAGAGGGGAGCGCAGCCTCAGGTCCCCTGCCCTGACCTAGTGCCATGCAGCTTCAGGTCCCTGCTGACTGCTTGTTAAGGCTCGTTACGGGAACTCGGCCTCCGCTGTGGGTGCAGCCATCTTGACTGTTATGGTGTGATGGTCAATTTGCATATTCCCTCTTTATTAGTAGGATAATTGATTTCAGAGAGGAAGGGAGAAGAAGAGAGAGAGAGAGAAACATTGATGATGAAAGAGAATACTTGATTGGCTGCCTCCTGCACACCCACACAAGGAACCAAGCCTCCAACCAGGACATGTGCCCTGACCGGAAATCCAAGAGTGACCTCCTGGTTCATAGGCTGATGCTCAACCATTGAGCTACACTGGCTGGGCAAAAATATTTTTTAACAATTAAAAAAAAGGAAGGGAGTGAGGAGGAGACTAAGGGTGAAAAAAGAAAGAAGGGAGAGAGAAAGGAGAGAGGGAAAAGGACCTATATTTGCATTCATCCTTCTAATTGCTTTTATGTTGGAAATGATCACCTGCACTCTTAGCTCTTATTCTCAAACACAAATACACAAAACACATTATACATATATACTTTAATTTTAGAAAATTGAGCATTATATTTTACATTTATGTTACCATTTTTATTCACATCAGAATGTCATGTCAGTACATATAAGTCTAACATATCTTTTTTGTTCTTTCACAGTACACCATAATATAATTATGTTATTTATTTGATCACTCTCTTCCCTTATTATTAAAATAAACATACATTCATGAGTAATTGTGTATTTTGATTAATTAGAATCTTAAAACTGAGATTAATGATTAAGATGACATGGCATTAATAATAGATCATGAGAAGCTGGCCTGAACATTTATTTAAAAATCAAATATGGAAGTAACACTTGCGTTAGAGCCTTGGCAAGATTAAAATATATTTGAGTCAAAATCCTCAAATATATTTGCATTTAATTTATATTTTGTCGGTCATTGTAAGATTTTCTTCATCCCAAGATTATGAAATACCTTCTTATGTTTTCACTGAATTATTTTAGGATTTTCTTTACATTTAGAACTTTAATTCACTATCAAATTTTTATTATGATGATTCTAATCTGTTTTTTCAAAAGGATAAGCAATTTGACTAACTTTTAAAAATAGGTTCATTTTCTCAAGTGACTGGAAACACTACTTTTAGAATTGCAGTAGCATTATTATAAGAGTGGCTGTTTTAATTCCCAAAGACTGTCCAGGGGAATCTATTTTCTTGTCTTTTGAGCCTCTAAAAACTGCCCATATTCCTAAACTCCAGGCCTTCTTTGATCTTCAAAGAGAGCAATGGAGTCTTTGATACATTGCTTTACACTCACACTGAATATTTTGACTCCCTCTTACACATACATGGACCCTTGGGATTTTATTGGATAATCAGGACACTGCTTAGCTCCCTTAATTCCATCTACTGCCTTAAATTCCTGTTTACTTGTCATATTACATATTCTCAGGTTTCAGGAATAAAGAAGTGGATGTCTTTGGGAAATCATTATTTTGCCTACTACAATGGATAACAGGTCTAAATTAGTCCAATTAGACCTTTGCTAGGAATGCTGAGAAAAAGACATTACTCTTTACTTCTGGAAAGAAATAGGGAAACTTACAGCTCAAGAATTTGCTAACATTCATCTTGGTGGCAAAAGGGAAATCAATCATAGGATCAAGATGATATAATGGCTTTCAAAGGACAGAGAAGAATAAATTATTTGTTAGGTAATATCATGAAGCCACTGGATTAAGCTTCATCTGCAGTTAACTCTAGTATTTTCAATTATTTTAAACAATAAGCTGTCCTTTACAACTAAGGCAGCATAAACCAGGTTTTTGTGATATGTAGGCAAAGCCAGCCTATGTGACAACTTTGCTATTTTTATGGTTTTTATATTAATGGCTACTGAGATCTTTGTATTCTCATATTATTTTTCCTCATTGCTCAGTGATATCATACAGAAAAATAATAATTTTTAAATTATCATGCTAATTAATCTTCAATTAATTCTAAATTATATATAACTAGTAGCCCGGTGCATGAAATTTGCGCACATTAAAAGGGAATTAATTGCCCTAATCGGTTTGGCTCAATGGATAGAGCATCGGCCTGCAGACTCAAGGGTCCCAGGTTCGATTCCAGTCAAGGGCATGTACCTTGGCTGCAGGCACATCCCCAGTGGGGAGTGTGCAGGAGGTAGCTAATCAATGTTTCTCTCTCATCAGTGTTTCTAACTCTCTATCCCTCTTCCTTCCTCTCTGTAAAAAATCAATAAAATATATTTTTTAAAAAAGGAATTAATTAGCAGAGATATTTTAATATTGCTATTTGCCCTTTATAATAGAAGTGTGAGAGATGAAAGGAAATTAGTAAAATGTATATGAAAATCATATATAAATTCATTAATAAATAAACAGTAACAAAAGGATAGCTATAACAACAACAGAGGCATGATATAAAAATGACAAAAACATGATATGAAAACAACAAAAATATGATATGAAAACAACAGTGATGCAAACAATGACTTCTAAAGTGATCAAACTTATTCTAATATCTCCCTGTACACCACATTAAGAGTGAAAACACTTTCAGAGTGCTTGACTAATTTTCCTTGTCATGAAGTACTTAGAACTTTAACTCTAACACCGCAAGCTCTTCAAACTCGAGAGAAAGCAACGTATAACTGACCATGTGCAAAAACAGGTTCAGGTAGGAATATTCCTACTTTGTCTAGAGAGTTTGTCCTTGTGATTTATTAATAGTCATCACAAATGCTGGCATCACACGAAACCATCATCGAATCAATTTAAATGGGAGGCCAGTGTCAGATGGGGACAAATTAATTATTGGAATCAGAACCGCCTCTCCCTCTGCAGATCCTATTAATACTTCAGCTTCGATAATGTTAGGTCGTAATCTTTTGATAATAAATCTGGTACCATTACAAAGACCCCATTTACTATTGAGATTTCTCAATAGCATGATGATTGCACCCACTTTCAATTTTAATTTATGACACGGCATTCCTGAAAGAGTAATACTATTAAGAAATTCAATGGGAAAATTTTCCTTTTCAGCATCATCTGTGGCATCAATGGAATCATCACTCAAATATGTGTGAAAATCTCTATCGAGTATATTCAAATTTTCTTCATTTAATTTCTGAACATGCTCAATTTTTGGACAAAGAATTGCATGTTTAGATATATTTTTAATATCTATAGCAGTGGTTCTCTACTTTGGCTGCACATTAGAATCACCTGGGAATCTTTTTAAAATCCTGATTCCTGGGCCTCACTCTCAGAAATTGTTTCTTTGTTATGGGGTGGGGCCACAACATTAGTAACAAAGAAACAGAATTAAAACTTTATTGTGGAGAGCCGCTACAGTGTTTTGGACAGGTTCAAGCCTTGGACTGATGAGCGGGCACAGTCCTCTCATTGCCATGTGCAAGTCCCAGCTTAGAGGGCAGGGCCGTCCCAGCACAATTATAGCCAACAGCTGTAGTTGTAAGCTTGAACCTATGGTCCAAACACATGGCCCCACGTGCCTGACTAATGTAGACTTGATAGAGTTCAGGTCCATGTAGTTGAGTAGGATTGAAACCCAGGAGAATGTTGTAAACATCTTGGTCACACCCTTACTTTGCCTCATAGCATCTGCTATAAAATAAAGGCATGGCTGTGGGTGTGGTCACTGTTTCTCAGAGAAGCAGCGTCCCACCGAGACCTGGCTTTCATTCTCTTGTCTGTCTTTTCTAAGCCATTCAGCCACCACGAGTCAGGTTCACCCTTGGCCGTGCTGGATTGGCGCATTTTATAAAGATATGCCTCCATGCTCCCAGGGCAGGCTCCTGCCTCAAACCCCACCCTTACAGGAAACAGCTCCGGTAAACAGCTTGGGGCAGGGTGCAGCCGTTGCCAAAACAACCCCTGCAGGACTGACTTCCTTCCACTTGCTTGTGGTTCTGGTCGTGATGAACACCACCCAGGGTTTTTATACAAGTAGATTATATTTCTTTGCATATTTAGGCAGAAAAACTTAGAATATTTAATTCATAATAGTATCTTTTTTTTCAATATCCATATCTCATTTATTTTTCTTGTATTGACTAAGATTTCCAGCCTAAGTGCCCATCAGCAGACAAATGCATTAAAAACTGTGGTACATCTACACAATGGAATTCTAAGCTGCTGTAAAAAAGAATGAACTCTTACCATTTGCAACAGCGTGGATAGGTCCAGAGAACATTATGCTAACTGAAATACTCCAATTGGAGAAAGATAAATACCACATGATCTCACTCATTTGATGAATATAATGAACAACATAAACCAATGAACAAAAATAGATCCAGAGACAGAGAAGCATGGAACTGTCAAACCTCAAAGGGAAGGCAGGGTGGTGGGGTAAGAGATAAACCAAAGGACTTGTATGCATGCATATAAGCATTACCAATAGACACAGTCACTAGGGGGTGAGGGCATTTGCTGGGGAGTGGGAATGGCTGGAGAGAGGTCAATGGAGGGGAAAAATAATATTGTAATAGCTATGTATGGGCCATGCAGGGTACTTGAAATATTAAGGGGACCACTCTTTAAAGTATATGCTTGTCCAACTACTATGTTGTGCACCTGAAAGTAATACAGAATAATGGGGGGGGGGTAATGTGGGGATAAAGACACATATCTAATAACTTAATAAAAAATATAAAAAATGTATTAAATGTGAACTATAATGGAAAAAAGATGGAAAATTGTATGTTATATGGTTTTCATCATCATCATAATAAAAAACAAACAAAAAATCTATATTTAAATGCTACATTTCACATTGAGTTCTAGCTCACAAGTTAAATCTGTACATTGTTTCTTAGTACAGAAATACCTTTTTTTAATTTCTCTTTTTGAAAGGTCAAGGAAAATATTCTACCAATTGACCATCTCTGTTCTGAATACAGCATACAATGTTGACACTTCCATTGTTATCATTCCCAAGTCTAAAACCTTGGCACCCTATCTATATATAAATCATCACATTACCCACCCTGAAAGCAAATTATTTCATGATTACATGGGCCCACAGCTTAGAAGACTTACATTGTGCATGTTGAATGTTGAATGAGGTTGTCAGAAAGTGCACGAGGTCACAGATTTTTGAACGTGAACAGGGGTTTGTGACAATAATTGATCCCTATGATGGTGCCCATGGTAAGTAACTCACCATCAATTAATCTTTTTTATCAAGGCAAAATCTATTATTGAGAGTTTGCTAAACTTGTTATAAAACTTAGAAGAGTAAGATCTTGATGTACCAGAAACACAGAAGGCTTTTGCCTTAAAGCTTTACTCACTTCAGCGCCTTATTTTTGGCTGATTGTGTTCTTAAACTGTAGACCCTCGAGTCCTATATTCCTCACTTGTTTGTATTTTAAAACTTTTAATGAGCTCTTGTCCCATGACGCTTTAAAGCAATCTGCCTTATTTTTTTTTTTTTAAAATAACAAAACAAAACACAGATTCTAAATGGGAGATTTTATGTTATCTCTTTTCTTCTTTTTCCCCGAGCCCAAACAGACAAAGGAAATGACTTTTCCCTGGGACACTGTAAAAGCTCTCAGATGAGTTTCTTTCTCACTTCAGATTTCTTTCAGTTTTGCAGTGCACACAAAGGCTCATGTGGCGAATTCTACTTAATGTCTTATTCTGATTCCTCAAGTGAACTGAAGTACGACACGGAGAACGAGGAGACATTTTCCCTGTGAGCAGCCAATCATACCCTCTTGACTTCTGGTTGCTTCTTTGATTTCTCAGACAAATATTTCATTTCAGCACTGCTCTGTATTTCATACACCCCGACCTAGCCGTATTCTGATTTTTTTCTCCTCTCTCTTAAAGGGCAATGCAGAACATCTTTCAAATTACTCTGTAAAATGACAGAAGCACCATTATTATTTGAAAGGCAAATTTGCCTTCTCTCTATAGCTCTGAAAATCAGTTATGCTGCTTAGGAATCTTCCATGTCAGAGCTGAGGGAGAACGTGTCCAAGTGGTAAGGTAATATAATGGGAAATTATTTACTGTAGTTATTGTAAAAAATAATGTCTGTAAATATCATTATTTTGTCCATTATTTTTAATAGGTCTGTTGACAAAAAGTAAACCAATTCACTCACATCTATTGAATTTGATATTAGAATAAGATATTAGTGAGTCTGTATAGACATATATATATATATATATATATATATATATATATATATTCATTGACTACATACTTTTTTGATTTCTCACTTGATAAAGATTTTTTAAAAATTGTTTTTAATTGATTTCAGAGAGGAAGGGAGAGGGAGAGAGAGACAGAAACATCAATGATGAGAGATAATCATTGATCAGCTGCCTCCTGCATGTCCCACACTGGGGATCGAGCCCACAACCTGGGCATGTGCCCTGACCAGGAATTCAATCATGAACTTCTGGTTCATAAGTGGGAGCTCAACCAACCACTGAGCGACACCGGCTAGGCCACAGGAAAATATTTCATTCTGCATTCTAGTGTAGAGTTTTAAATATATCTTTTTTTTTCTTTTTAAAAATATATTTATTGATTTCAAGAGGAAGGGAGAGGGAGAGAGAGAGAGAAACATCTATGAGAGAGGAATGTAATCAATGGATTGCCTCCTGCAAGGCCCCTATTCATGATCGAGGCTGCAACCCAGGTATATGCCCTGTCTAGGGATCAAACCTGCAACCTATCGGTTCCTGGGTCAATCTCAACCACTGAGCGACACTAGCCAGGCTATAGTGTAGATTTTTAGGAGGGTTTTGCAGGGGAGAGGAGGACAACACACATTTGGAAGGTTCAGAAATCATACAACTATATTAACAAATTTTATTATGCTTAACAATGAAATTATATAGGTAGTTCAGGTGATGCACACATGACAGTATATTAGGATTACACACATATACAGAGAAATCAGACTTCATATATTTCCAATTTAATTTCCTTTTATTCAGATCGCCAAAATAAAAACAGCAATTTTACCACCATATGACATAAGGAGAAGTGGGATAGACCAGAAATTAGAGTAGAAAGAATTCACGATTTTAACCAATTGTTATTAGTGATCTTACTTTTGTAAATTAACAACAATAATGAAAATCCCAAGTGATTTTCCAGCCCTTGGAAGGTATCAGGAGAGTAGAAGAGCCCTGAATCTAAAACTCATTTGCATCATATAAAATCCATCTCTGAATATTTGTGTATTGTCTTTTATCCTCTTCTCTCTCTGCAATAGGGCCTGACACCAAGCTTTCCATACTTTTCTTCCAATATTCCATTTCACACATTAATATTCCTTCACTCTTTCCCTCAAAAAAACACTTATTGATCTTCAAATGTACAAACTACTCCCAAATCTCTCTGCAATTGCTGATGCTGTTTCCTTTAATGAAACATTCGGCTCTATTCTTCAAGGACTTTCTCTACAAAATTTACTTCATTCATTACAATAGGAAATAACTTCTTTATTCCTTTGACACAAATTATGCTCTAATCAAATGTTTTCTTGCTATTTAGACCACATTTATTGGAATGATTGTCATACAGATATTATTTAAACTCTCCCAGACTGGTTTTGAAACTGATTTTTTCTTTAAATTCTCCTTAAAGATTTGAAAGACAGTGAACAGAATTTTGAATCGATGACCATGACCTGTTCTCCAGCCTACTTGATCAGTAATGAAAATTATCTTCTGTCCTCTAAATTTTGGTTAGAAGGCATTGTCTTTAACAAAAAATAGATAAATGAATATCATTGTAGCTATATCCTTAATAAATAGGCAAGGATATTTAATTAACGTGCACCTTCTCCTAGTTTCTCTGGATTTGGAATGTCCTTTTACAATCAAACAGGAAGAAGCATTTGTACTCTTCTGGGTTTCTAATATATTTCACAAATCTGTATGATAACTACTCATTCATATAGGAAATACTATGCACACAGATGAGAGGAAAATGAACATATGTGTGTTTCAGAGCAATGCATATCAGTGAGACAGCAGTTATATTTTACTTCCTTATCAGTCTGCACAATTTCCTCAGATCCCAAGTAAGTGATGGGGGCGGGGGGTGGCGGGGGTCTGGGAAGAAGCAGATGGAAGGGAGAGGCTCTGCTGCAGAGCATCCTGAAGAGGTTTGGTCACACACACGGATCAGCTCTCCTTAGGGCATTTTCTCCTAAAATTTTCATTTTCACTCGAAGGACAGCAAATCTGAAAACTGACTTTAGTCTAGGATACCTTTGACTAAGATGCCAGAGGCTCTATTAGCATATTTATAGCTTCCCACTGGAAGTTTTCAGGAATATAGAGTTAAAAGGTGATGAAGTCAAATTTTCTCCCAAGAAATCAGATTTACATTTTGAACAAGTACTTTAACTGTTTAGCTAGGGACAGTGGCATTGCGAAGAATGAATAGTTATTTCTAACTGAGCATCTGAATTGAATTATTTTTTATTTTAGTTTGAAAGAAACCATTTTATAAGCCTACAGCACATTTTAAAGGTGCTCTTCTTTAGCAAAGTAGAGCTAGCATGCTGCTTGATATCCCCTGTAGAATAACAAAGGCCCAAATATGTATTTGTTTTTAAATAGAACTTGAGCCCTAGCTGGTTTGGCCTAGTGGCTAGGCAGCCGTGGGCAAACTGCGGCCTGCGGGCCGGATACGGCCAGTTTGAAATGAATAAAACTATTGAAAAAAAAGACCATACCCTTTTATGTAATGATGTTTACTTTGAATTTATATTAGTTCACACAAACACTCCATCCATGCTTTTGTTCCGGCCCTCCGGTCCAGTTTAAGAACCCATTGTGGCCCTCGAGTCAAAAAGTTTGCCCACCCCTGCTAGAGCATGGGCCTGCAGAATGAAGGGTCCTACGTTCAATTCTGGTCAAGAGCACATGCCCAGATTGCGGGCTCAGTACCCAGTAGAGAACCTACAAGAGGCAGCCAATCAATAATTCTCTCTCTCCCTCTCCCTTCCTCTCTAAAATTGATAATAATATATTTTAAAAAATAAAGTATTAACAATAAATAAAAGTAAATAGAACTTGATTTGAAATGGTGTATATCAAAAAACATATACTTTCTAAGTTGTGCTGATACAGCTTAAAATACCTCCACATAATGTCTGGCCTATGGGTACCGGGTCAAAACCAGCAGTCCAACATCCCCCAACGGGTACTGGATTGCGAGAGGGCACAGACCAGGCTGAGGGACCCCACTGGGTCATGAATCTGTGCACTGGGCCTCTAGTATGCATATTAGATCTTTGGTTAATCTCTTCCTGCCCTTCCCTCTCCCTCTTTCCCTCTGAGATTCATCAGTATGTTCCATGTTTCCATGCCTGTGCATTGAGCGTCTGTACCCTGGTGGTCAGTGTGCATCAGCTATCAGTAGAATGGTCGAACGGTTGAATGGTCACTTAGGCTTTTACATATAGATAGATATATATATATAGATATACATAGAAAAATGTGTGATTTGTGGAAAAGTAAATATATAGGATGCTGACAGTGGCTGAGTTAGAAAAACAAAAGAAAGTAAAATTTGTGTTCTGGATATAATAGCAACAAAACAAAAAAAGGTTAAACCTTTCCCCCCCCAAAAAAAAGTATAAAATGAAACAAATTATTATTTTTTAATCAACACTGTGTACTTGGAGTTGGCTGAAGAAATAGCGATGGAGGGGTTCAGAATATGTTGCCAGAAAAATTTCTTAAATTAGACTTTTCTATCTTACAAACTTTTAAAAATAAACAGAGAAATTTATGTATACTATAGTTTATTATTTAACAGACTTTATTTAATGTTAACTTTTGTACATAAGAAACCATTCTATTATTTAATATTTTTAAACACTAACAGTTGCAAAAATGTAAACTATACAAAATGAAAATTGTCAAAGGACATACAGAGTCCTAGGTTTTTCCTTCCTATATTTCTCACATGTGGGTGCATTTTCAGGAATTGGTATCATATTACAATGCAGCAGGGGTTTGAGTTTAGCCTTTTAAATGTAGTTGGATTTTCAAAGATTTACATAAGCTTTTAGTAGTTTTTCTCACATCAATTAAAATAGAAATTCAATTGCTTTAGCCTTTTAAAGTTTTCATGTGCTCTAGGGATTTGTACATATAAAAAATGATGTGACCATAAATTATGTACCTGAGAATTTAAATACATTTATCTCATATCTTGAGGTTCCCTTGCCTAAAAGGAACAAAAATTCTATTTGGTTCCACATTTTTTTTTTGCTTTCCTTACCACATATCTCTCAGTCATCATTTCTTAAAACAAAATTCTTAAAGACAATCATTTTGAGCTCTGGAAATTAGCTACAAAAAAATACAATAAATCAAGAAACATTTATTCATGAAAATTATTCAGTAAGAACAACATGACTCTGTTGCCTTCCTGCCTAAGACTGATCCCAATTCCCAACCCTTAGCTCATTTGGCAAGCATGGTTGTTTAGCCAGGGCAAGTTTGGCTGTGAAAACCAAAGTGTGTGCTACCAAAGATTGTAGGTTTGGTTTATTGAGAGAGAAAAGGGAAGAAAAATATGTGAAGAAATAATGACCTAAAGATTTCTAAATCTGATGAAAAATAAAAATCTAAGAGAAAAAAGATCAATGAATTTAAAAAAGATAAACACATAGAGATGCCTACCTAGATATACCATCATCAAAGTACTACAAAAAAAATCCTGATATTAATTAAAACAAAAACAAATCATCAATATAGGAAAATGATGACATGATTAATAACTGACTTCTCAACAAAAACAAGGTGGCTCAAAGGCAGTAGAATGACATATTCAAAGTGCTGGAATAAAACTTGTCAATAAAGTTTTCTGTATCTGTCAAAACTATACTTCAAAATTAAAGACATAATTAAAACATTCTCAGAAAAAACAAGCAAACAAACAAACAAAAAAACAATGGACTATTTATTGCTAGTATTCATTCCCTATGGGTAATACAGAAGGAAGTCCTTCAGGTTAAAAGAAATTGATACCAGACTGTAACTTAAACTTATAGGAAGGAATAAACAGTGGAAAAAAATTATAGATATGTGGGTAATATACCTACATTAATATATATTTCCTCTTCTTAATTTCTCTGAATATATATATATGTATCCTATCTAATAAAAGAGAAACATGGTAATTGGAGTAGGAACGCTACCCTTCCCATTGGCTAATCAGGGCAATATGCAAATTAACTGCCAGCCAAGATGGCGGCCAGCAGCCAGGCAGCTTGAAACTAACATGAGGCTTGCTTGGTTCAGTGACGGAGGACTCCAACGTTCCCCGCCTGCTGCTGCAGGCCTCTGAGCTGCAACTCTAAGCAACTATGTAACAAATATAGAAGCTAAACAAACCCCCAGAAACCTACTTTAGCCCGCTGGGCTTCCGCCAGCAGGATAGCAACATTGTAAGCAAAGGCCAGAAACCTACTTTCAGCAGTGGAGGCCTAAGGGCTGGAGCCAAGCCTCAAAGCAAAAGCTGGCCCAGAATAAAAAAAAGAAAAAGAAAAAAAGGAGCGGTTGGGAGCTTCAGTCACCCCCAGCCTGAAAACAGCCCTCAGCCCCTCACCCAGACTGGCCAGGCACCCCAGTGGGGACCCCACCCTGAAGGGTGTGTGACCAGCTGCAAAGAGCCATCATCCCCTCACCCAGGCTGGCCAGGCACCCCAGTGGGCACCCCCACCCTGATCCAGGACACCCTTCAGGGCAAACCAGCCGGTCCCCACCCGTGCACCAGGCCTCTATCCTATATAGTAAAAGGGTAATATGCCTCCCAGCACCAGGATCAGTGGAGCCGCGAGGCCTCCCGGCACTGGAATCAGCATGACAGGGGGCAGCGCCCAAACCCCCTGATCACCCTGTGGCTCTGTGTGTGACAGTGGGCGGGGCCACAACCTCCCTTTCCACCCTGCTCTGTTCGTGAGAGGGGAAGGCGCCCCAACCCCCTGATCAGCCCTGCTCTGTGCCTGATAGGGGGGACCTCCCCAACCCCCTGATCGCCCTGCGGCTCTGTGTGTGACAGGGTGCGGCGCCCAAACCCCCTGATCGGCCCTCCTCTGTGCCTGATAGGGGGGAGCTCCCCAACCTCCTGATTGCCCTGCGGCTCTGTGTGTGACAGGGTGCAGCACCCCAACCACTCCCCTGCCAGGGGCCCTGCTCTGTGTGTGACGGGGTAGAGCCATAACCTCCCCATCGGCCCTGCCCTGAGTGTGACAGTGGCGGTGCCCCAACCCCCTGATGGGCCCTGCTCTGTGCATGACAGGGTACGGAGCTCCAACCCCCCTGATGGGCCCTGCTCTCTGAGTGACAGGGGGCAGTGCCCCAACCCCCTGATTGGCCTTGCTCTGTGCGCGACAGAGGGTGGCACTGCAACCTCCCCATCGACCCTGTCTTGAGTGTGACAGGGGGCGGTGCCACAACCCCCCAATCGGCGCTGCCCTGAGCATGACTGAGGGTGGCATCACAACCTCCCAACCCGTCCTGCTCTGTGCATGACAGGGGGCAGCACCCCAACTCCCCAATCAGCCCTGCTATGAGCCTGACCAGGGGCTGCACCTAGGGATTGGGCCTGCCCTCTGCCACCCGGGAGCAGGCCTAAGCCAGCAGGTCGTTATCTCCCGAGGGGTCCCAGACTGCAAGAGGGCACAGGCCGGGCTGAGGGACCCCTCTCCCCCCTGAGTGCACAAACTTTTGTGCACCGGGCCTCTAGTATATATATAACAACAATAAGAATGTAACACTATAGTGTTTAGTTGTAACATAGGTGTAATATATGAAGGGGAGAATTGGCATACATTAAATGCCTCTTTACAGAATTTAAATCAATAGTAACATGGATTACATTATGATAAATTAAGATGTCTTTTGTAGTTACTAGAACAAACAGTGGGGGGAAAATCAACAAAATAATTTAAAATATCAAGAAATATAAAAATGGCAAAAAGGCGATTATAAAACCAACTATGGAAATAGTTGGTATAAGTGTGACTGGCCAAAAAACAAGATCAAAGTATGGTGACTAGCCGAAACCGGTTTGGCTCAGTGGATAGAGCGTCGGCCTGCGGACTAAAGGGTCCTGGGTTCAATTCCGGTCAAGGGCATGTACCTGGGTTGCGGGCGCATCCCCAGTGGGGGATGTGCAGGAGGCAGCTGATCGATGTTTCTCTCTCATCAATGTTTCTAGCTCTCTATCTCTCTCCCTTCCTCTCTGTAAAAAAAAACAATAAAATATATTTAAAAAATGTATGGGGACTATAAGGAATACACTTTATATGCAAAGATACAAATAGATAGAAAGTAAAACCCTAGGGAAAAAAACGACATCAAGTAAACAGTAACATTAAAAATCATGGATTTCAACCTGATGGTTTGGCTCACTGGATAGAGTGTGGGCCTTCGGACTCAAGGGTCCCAGGTTTGATTTCAGTCAAGGGCATGTACCTTGGTTGTGGGCAATCCCCAGTGGCGATTGTGCAGGAGGCAGTTGATCGATGTTTCTCATCAATGTTTCTAACTCCCTGTCCCTCTCCCTTCCTCTCTGTAAAAAATCATTAACATATATATTTTTAAAAAATCATGGATGCCTATACTAATTCAAGTCTCTTCTTCAGCTGGTCTAGTAAATTTTTCATTTCAAAAATTGTAAATTTGAACTTCAGAAGTTCCATTTTCTTCTTTTTAAAGAGTCTATCTCTTTTTTAATACCTGTATTTGTTGTCAGACTTTCCTTTAAAATTTTAAACATAATTTAATACTTAGAACACATTTATACTAGGTGCTTTGAAATCTTTCTCTGCAAGTCATGCTTTAAATATTTGCCCAGTATGTGGATTTAATAACCCTCAGTTTTCTTCACCGGAAAGTGAAGAAAAAATAGACCTTTTCTTATAGAGTTAACAAATGTGTAATGTTTGGCACATAATATTTTCATAAAATATTAATCATTCACTATTATTCCTATCACTAATACCTACACACTTTCCACAGGCATTTGTGAGAAACATTTAATGACATTCCTTATTATTCTCAAAGTCTTTACGTTGTCAACTGAAAGTTTAAGATGGATGAAATAAAAGGCAGGCCTGCTTTCTCTCACATCACTTTTAGCACATATGTTTGCCTTGCTCTACTTAACTAAAAAAGGAACATTGACAAAATTGCTGCTCAAAAACCTTTTATATTAAGCATTCAAGAAAGAAATTACCGAGTGGGAAGCCTGTTATTATGTCTACTAAGTAGAAAGCCACTTGAAATTTCTCTTACTGGAATTTCATTCCCCAGTGTCAGCTTTAGAAGTGTAGATGAACATTTTTATTTATTGGCAATACAACTGAATTTATATTTAACACTAATAATTGAGAAATTTTTCATATTTTGAAAACTTTCTTGCCTGAATCAGAAATACCCCTGATGTGTAACATATAGTATAGTGACACTGAATGCTTTTAACCTTTCTGTGCTTTACACGAAACAATAAGCAGTAACAAATGGGAGAAATCTAGAAAACTAGTGAGCTCATGAAAAACAACTTTAGGGGATAAGGTAATAGGAATGTATATGTTCCATCCAGCGTGGTACCTAATGCCATCAGACTTTAAAGAAAATTAATAGCATCAAAGGTTGTGGAAGTCTGTGTGTAAAAGCACATAGTAGGACCATTCTGTTACCTAAGGAATATTTCATTTTTGAAAGGAGTGTCAAGTTTTGGTCCCCCCCTCCCCCAGACTAACTAAAATGTAATTGTTGATATACTAAAGGAAATAAAAATAAAATCAAGAAGCATCTTGCTTTTTATTTCTTCTTATAAGGACCAGTTTCGAAATGATCACAGAATCACTTCATTGCTCTACAAATATACAGAGGAGGCTGTTTCAGAGCAGGTTTTATGTTTATTTTGTGCAGCCTTTGCTGCTGTTACATTACAAATGTAATGTTTTCATATAATGTTTTAGAGACAGAAATAGCCCTGCTATAGGAGAGAGAGGGATGAATAGCTTGAGCGCAGAGGAGTTTTAGGGCAGTGAAACTACGTCACGCAAAGAATAATTTTAGTTTCATATTCTGTATGATACTATAATGGTGGGTGCATGCTATTACGCATCTGTCCGAATCTGTAGAATGTACAACATCAACAGTGCACTCTAATGTGAACACTGGACTGTGGGCGATAATGCTGTGTCGATGAAGGTTCACCAGTGTCACGAATGGGCCACCCTGCTGCATGATGCTGATAGTGGAGAGCGCTGTGCATATTTATGGGCAGGGTGCAAATTCAAACCCTCTGTACTTTCTGCACAGTGAACCAAAAATGACCCTAAAAATAAAGACTATTTAAAAGAAAAACATATTAAATTTTAAAATGTCGTCAAATATTTTAACAAATGGTAGCAAAAGGGCCTTCTGAGTGTCCTGGGCTTTTTACAAAAATACTCCACAGGCAGGCAAATGGAGCAAATGTGTCAGGTATAAAGACAAGAGGAAAGTTAAAAATATATATATAAAAGAACTTAGAAAAAGGAAAACTTTTTAAAAAGTTAATATTTACCAAGCTGTGTCCATCTTCTAATTATAGTCACATAAAAACGATAGGGGAATATAGCTGAGGACCAGAAAAGATGTTAAATAACTGACATGTGCAGGTGTATGTAACTTGAAGCCTACAGTTGTCATTACTAATTTGTGACTAATAGGTAGATACTGCTTTGCTATAAATATGTTCTTAGGCAGGTCTATTCACTTCTTTGGGGCTTGATCTCTTTATCTACAAAATAAGGGAGTTGAAAGCTTGAACTAAATTAATGCTTCTTTCTCCCCAGGCTCAGAGCTGGGGAGCTTGAAGCACCCACTGTGAATTAAAATCTCTTTGAAGTCTCAAACTCTTGTCTTAATATTCTATGTCCTGGTCTATGAATTATATATTCATAAGAGAGCTGTTTAGAGAAAAATGGCCCTGGTAACACCAACCAGAGCTTGTTTTTCACCAGCTCTGCCACTTACATTCCTTATCTGCTCAGTGCTTTAGTTTCCACATCAATAAAATGATGATAAATAATAGCACCTACCTCATGAGGCGATGTTTGACATTTCATAGTTAAGTGCTAATAATGACAGTGATTTGTATTATTGCCACAATAGACCCTGGTTTTGCAGCTCTTACTATGAGTTCCCTTTCCTCAGCAAAACTGTGCACCAGTCCTGTTTGCTCACCAATCCTATCCTATATAACAAAAGCCTAATATGCTAAGTGTCTAGTTGACAGATGGGTCATTCAACCAAAATGTAATATGCTAATGATATGCTAATGCTGCTCAACTGCTTGCTATGACGTGCACTGACCACCAGGGAACAGTCCAAGACAGGCTGGACATGCCCTGGAGCCTTCCTGTGGTCCCTCCTCAGCTGGCCAACCTCTGCATTTCTCCCTGGTCCCAATCATGCACTGGTAGAGTCTCTCAGTCTGGCTTGTGCCTTCTTGCAATGTGGGACCCCATCGGGGGATGTTGGAGAGCTGGTTTCAGCCCAGTCCCGCAGGCAAGTCCCAGGGACCCCGCTGGTGCATGAATTCGTGCACCGGGCCTCTAGTTTTTAATAAAATTCTAACAATAAATATTTAAAGAGAGTGGTGTGTGTCTGTTTAGATTACTTACATACAATACACACAAAAGATTTTCACACTATAATTATATGTTTGCTTCCAAAATTGCATTTTTGAGTTGGAGAGGACGTTAAGTGTAATCTCCAAAAGAAAATTATAAAACATCAGGAGAAAGCCATCTCTGTGGTATTATAAAAGGATCTGGAGGAAACTCAATTGTAATATTAAAACCTTAGATTTCCTAACTTACATATTAGTTTGTCAAATGATTTATATTATTTAATAATAAAAAGCATTAATATGTAACATTAGCCCTGGCTGGCTTGGCTCAGTGGTTAAACTGTCGGCCTAAGGACCAAAAGGTCTCAGGTTGATTTCTGGTGAAGGGCAGGTACCTCAGTTGCAGGCTCTATCCCAGGCCCCTGGGTCGGGGTGTGTGTGGTGTGTGGGAGGCCAAAATGGATGTGTCTCTCTCACATTGATGTTTCTCTTCCCCCTCCTTCTTCCCTTCCACACTCTCTAAGAATCAATGGGAAAAAGTAGCCTTGGGTGAGGATTAATTATGTGTGTGTGAGTATATGTGTGGACGTAATACATGTAACATATCATTTTTATAAATTTTTGTATTGTGTATATCCTGGGAATTCTACAATTGCAATTTACTGAATATGTACTAGTAGACAGAATTATACTACAACTATTATATAGCATTAGAATAATACAAATTATTATAAATTCCATGTTTGTTTGGAAATAATACTTTTGCTGTTCTCTTTTTTTCAAGCACATTCCACCTCATGTCTCAACTAGTCTCTATAATAAAGTTTAAAAAAATCAACAATTACCAAATATTTATTTTAGAAATAGACCCTAGAAAGGAAACATTTTTTTTTCTTTGGTATTCTGACCATCAGTCTTAGGATTTTTATGATTGGTTTCCACCTAAATATACAAAAAATAGATTACGTGTAGATAATTTAAGGAGATACAAATCATGAAACTTTTATTAGGCTGATTATTAATCAATTTAGGGTTTTTTTAGATCAAATATAAAATGCAGTAAAATTTAATGATTACAGTTTTGTGTTTTTTAGATACTCTCTCCTTTTTAAAAATGAAGATATAATTAAAAAGCAACATATATAGCTTGCTATCCTAATTAAGGTAAACGGGAGAAGAGATGGTAGTTGCTTGTTTACATTATTTCATTTCTGTTTTGAACTGGGCCATGGTTTTTATGAACTATCCCTCTCTATCCCTAATCAATCATTTTTGTCTGAGGCCTTCCATGTAAGTGAAAGCTGGAGTGCCAGGGAAATAGAATATAGCAAAACCTCTGAGACAGAAAACGAAGGAGGCAAGCCTCACTATCGCCCATGGCTACTGTCTGGAGAGTGTCCAGGCCACAGCGTGTGGTGGGAGGGCCCAGGCAGAGCCTGATGATCTCCAAAAGTGAGAAAGAGGGTGCTGGGGTTGGGGTAACCAGGATAGCTACTAGGCCAGTTTGCAGGGCAAAGTACAAAAGGGCAGAGATTGGCATCAAGTGAGAACACTGGACATCTTCAGAGAGATCTTGCCTTCTCAGATGAGTTCCAGTCATCACGTACATGAGAGAAAACCATCTACACGGTTCCTTATTTTATTTTTAAACAAAGGCTCGTGGAAATTGTTTTTGTTTCCCCACCTATCCAATAAAAATGATGGTGAAAGTCTAAGAAAAAATTCTAAGTGATTTTTTTTTTAGCATTTTCTCCCAGAAGGCTACCATCTGCATGGCCTAAGAGATATACCAATTGGCCAACGCACTATTTGTAAGTGCTTTCATGGAATCACAAACCTAACCCTGAGGAAAAAAAAAACACACAACACTCTTCCCCCTTGAACCAGCCCATCATTATCTCATAGAGGCTGAATTATATAAATATTCCCTGTAGAGCTCATTAGAGGCAGTCTCCACACAGTCTGTCTCCTGCTAAACAATCTAATGGCTAACACCTCAGGGCTGAGAAGAGTCTTTTTTTTTGCTAATGCAACTTTTCTCTCCTGAGTTGTTTGAAGGCAAATTGACTACCTTTGACTCTGTATGCAAATTTTTTTTTCTTTCTTAACCAGTCGTCTATATCTGAAAGAAATTTCTGTCCTTTCTAGAGAAATTTTTTAAGGAGGTAGATATTCCTAATTGCCTTTTACTTAGAATTGTTTCCTAAAAGGAACTAAATATATGATGGATTCTGGGGCATCTACAGGTGAAAATCACTTGACTCCATCATTTAGGAGTTTGCTTACATGCCAATATCATCAATATTGTTTGAAGGTTTATTATAATTTAGACCTGGGGATCCCAGCAAAAATATCAATGTCATAATAAATCAAAATCAGTTCATAAAGATGCAGTTGCTTGTAAAAGTATGAAATATAATTTACTAGCTTAAAAAGGATACAAATACATTTCACACAGATTTTTTGTTTGTAATATTAATAATTATGCAAAATCCAACAAAGTCTAGGGTCAAAAGAGGATAAAATAATGCTATGAAAAACTTACTACTTAAATATTGCAAAATTTCCTAAAAAAAACACAGATATTGAGGTCTAGGTATATCTAAAATTAACTCAATATAACTGAGGAAAACATAAATTAAATGGATACTTCATGTATGGCTGAAATAATTCATAACCTGAGTTATCAAATAACTAAATTTCCAGGTGTTTATAATATCCAGTACCAGGAGTTTAAATTTAAATATTGATAGCTACAATGTTCAGAACCCTCATCATTTGCAGCAATTGGATTAAGTGCTTTACACTGTGCCATTTTTTGACTCCTCATAGTAGTCCTAAAAGGTAGGTGTGTTGACCATTGGGTTTGAAAAATATGAAATCCATTATTTCTGCAATGTCATGAAGTAATTAATATATTAAAGGTTTATTAGAAGGATCACAGAGAAAATTAACACTAATATGGGGAGGAATGGAAGAGATCAACCAAACTATATATATGCATAGCCCTTGGACACAGAAATAATATATTATGGTGAAGGCCTAGGGTGTGGAGTGGGGGCAGGGTGGAGGGATGCAAAGTAGGGTTAGAGGGGAGGCATCTCTAATAAAGTAAAAACTAAAAATGTCTGAAATAAAAAATCATTATTTGGATGAAAAAATATTCAAGCATTTGATTCTAATTGAAACTTAATAAAATGATAAATATTTTTCTCTCCCCTACCAGAATTCAGGGCTAGTGAAGAGTTGTTTGTTATATATACTGAAGAATGATATTAATCAAACCCATTCTCAGCCCTATTGTGCCTACTCACAACAAAAGGATGACTATATTGAGAATCTTACCACGGATTATGGTTTTAATTAGTGCTTTGTTCTCAAGAAAGATATATCAAGTCATTTTTTTTAAATTCAAAACATTCATTTTTTACCTCTATTTGGTGAGACATCCTATATAATAAAAGTGTAGTAAATTGTCCCCTCGACCGGGGGTCATCTGGGAGTTTGACCAGGGGGTGGGGCCATCCAGGGGAAGGGAGGGAGTCCCCTGTTGGCAGCCGGCAGCCACTAGGGATCCTACTAGTGCATGAATTTCATGCACAGGGCCTCTAGTTTTACATAAAAATAGAAAATACTCTTCTACACATAAGCAAAGATTGAGTGTGCAGGCACATGCTGGCTTAAATGACATACTATAATACATTAATGCCACTTATTTCTGGTGTACAATTTTTTAGTGGAGTTTTTCTTATTATTAAAGGCAAATTATTTTCACTAAATGGAGCATAAAAATTAAAAGAGCTGCTTGAGTTCAATTAGAACTCTTTTTTATTGTGTTTTTAATGGTAAATATATCTGATTGCCTTCTTTAAATATCCACAAAGGGTTTTAAAAAGAATCTACAATGTATTTGATATCTCACACCTTTCCCCTTCATTTGTTCATATATATGGATATTTCAGCCTTTTTTCTTTTACACATAATTAGTATTTGGAGAAAATTACAGGTTTATGGAAAGTTTTCTTAGTTCTGTCTCTTCTGATTTTTTCAGAACAAAATATGTTTTATATTTGAGCAAAAGTGTTTATTTAATGGATTAAAATATACTTACTCCTTTAAAGATACAAGGTTGGGCAACAGTAGGCGTATAGTCATCTCTATGAAAAGTAATACAATAATTAATAAGTAATAATACAAGAATAAACTGTGTTTCATGTACTCCTTCATCACTGCACACTAAATTAAATTTACTTTTGCCCTCTCCTACATATTAGTCAGTCTTTATAATCTGAGAAATCTAGAGAAGGGTTTCATTTTTTTCTTGTCTGAAAAAAAAAGATATAACTGGCATCTTTTTTTAAAGTTATCCATTGTTTAGCAATAATTTATTCTTGGGACCTTGAGAAAAAAATATGCCTACTCAAAAGGGCTCCTGGTGGTTAACTGGCCTCAAAACACACATACATACACACACACACACACACACACACACACACACACACACACCCAAAAACAAAAATAAAAACAAACAAAACAACCCACACATAAAAACAGAGGCTAGCACTCATTTCTGCATAGGGGCCTCTCACGCAAGGTATGGTTCAGGGAGAATTCTGCACTTAACTGCCTGCCTGCACTGTGTTCCTGAGCTCTGAGCCAGCCCTTATAAAGGAGATCCAGAATCCCATTTCAACCAATAGTACTGCAACTTCCTCATCAATCAGAGCTGGGCAGCTATATCTCCAGCAACATCTGCACTGACCAATTAGAGCCTTTTCATTCTGTTCAATCAGGACAGTGTCTTTGAGCCAATCAGACTGCAAGGATTTGGAGTCCTCATTTGCATAAGGATGAACCAATCAGGGACCAAGGGTGGGAACTTTTGTTTATATAAGTCAGCTCCCCTATGGCTCTTGGAGCACACTTTCCCTTTCCACCAAAGATTAAAGACTGCATTTCCCCAGCTGAAGCTGAAATACTCAAGATAAAATAGCAAAGATGTCTTGCTAGGTCACAGTGCAGAAGAGCGGCCAGGGCAGAGCAAACTGAAGCTGAGCAGAGCAGAGATGCTTAGCCAGAGAGGGGTCTGGTCACCTGGCCTTAAGCCTCATAGACATGCTGTTTCATAACTGAACTGAGTTGCTGCTCCACATCTGTGCTGTATCACAACTGAGCTCTTTGCACTGAATAAAGTTTCCTTCTTCACTGCAGACCAAATTAAGGATTCCGCTTGGTGAACTGATGCCAACAACCACTGGTTGACAGTTCATAAGAAGTGGCCAAAAATATGTGGGGAATAGTTCCACACTTCCATATCCAATCCATCAATAAAATAGAACTGCCTCAATGTCTGTTCTCTTCTACAATGAAATGCACCTTCTCCAACTTCATGAAATGGAGGAAACATTTAGTAAGTACTTCAAATATTAAATGTGACTAACTTCCTAATTTATAGAAAAGGAAATAAAAAAATATGTCTTCCCATAGGTAACTCAGAATTGAGGATGCATCATATTTCTTTTCCTTATGAAAATCCCTACTCAAACAGGGAAGGCAAATCCACTAAATTTACACAGCGATTAATTACCACAGCTTGGCTGATTACCATACATCAAAAACATACACATACTAGAGAACATCCAATGATGAGTAATTTAAAGACCAAAGGCATAGAATAGTTTCCATGGAATAGAAACTTAGATTTATTTGAAATTTAACAATTATGTATTTAGGGTGAGGTCTAAGAGATCAATCATCTATAATTATCTGCACATATTTGGTCACCAACAACCATCACTAGGGATTATATATTAATACTTTAAATAGGTTGTCTAATAATGATTGATGTATATTATTAAATGTATAGTTTAATATGTCAAATGACATACACACATATTATACAGCATTAAAATTTATTTTGTCCATATTTATGTGCCCATAGTGGTTACTACCGAGAAGATAGAAATTTTACTTTCCTCAAAAGTTTTAAGGTTAGATTTCTGGAGTGAAATTTGCCTAGCTTTCTCCTAAAATGTTCTTAATGCCACAAGATGAAATAACATTGGAATATTGGACAATGTCTTAGGTAACTGAATATGTCTTCTCTTTTCAGGGTGCAAATTGGTTATTTTTACCTATTTTGTATAGAAAAAGATTGGAAGTGACTAAAAGTATAATTCAATCACTTTATCTTCAGTCATACTAGTGCACTTATCAATGAGCTTAGAAATCTTATAGCAATACCCATATCTAAATTTATGTAAAACTCTTTTAACTTGGAATACTTTGAAGGTTCATGCAAATGGACTCAGGTCTATTTTGAAAATTTTATGGAAGGGTCTGAGGATGTGCAGGGTGTCTTAAAGACCTAGCTCCTTCATTATGCCAATAAAATAATTTCTCTACCATCCAAGATTTGATTTGTCTGATTTATCTCTCCCATTTCTTTATACCTTTCACTCTAATATATTTCAAGCATATCACTATTCAATCTTTTAATAATTGGTACTGTCCCTTTCTTAATTTCTGTTGTCTAAGAGTAATATGGCAGACAATTTAAAAGTTCTTAAAAAGAGATAAACAAATGTAAGGTTTATTTTCTAAAGGCCAAGTTTCTAAAAATATGTGATTTCCAATCCAAATGTTTTCTTACTGAAACTTTGAAATTTCAGCCAAGGGTAGGAATTTAGGGTATAAATACAAATGAGTAGAGCATCCTGCCTCCTGGTGCTAACACTGAGAAATTTAAAGAATACATTTTTCTTCACATGAAACAAATTGAAATTGTAGTTGTTTCAAATCCATTTTTATTAGGGCATTTTCTTGTAGTCAAATGGAGAGGTTTGAGGACACCAACCTCCAGATTCGTAAGTCTGTCCAAGACTTCAGATACTAACAGCTAGACTACGAGCCTTCAAAATCACTTTCAGTTGTTTTTTTTTTTTTTTTAAATATATTTTATTGATTTTTTACAGAGAGGAAGGGAGAGAGAAAGAGAGTTAGAAACATCGATGAGAGAGAAACATCGATCAACTGCCTCCTGCACATCTCCTACTGGGGATATGCCCGCAACCCAGGTACATGCCCCTGACCGGAATCGAACCTGGGACCCTCCAGTCCGCAAGCCGACGCTCCATCCACTGAGCCAAACCGGTTTCGGCCACTTTCAGTTTTGATAACTGGTTAGAAGCACTCACAGAATCACTGAAAGATATATTCACAGGGTTTATTATAAGAAAAGGGTAGTAAAAATCACTCAGGGCATTATGCTAAGTGAAATAAGCCAGTCAGTCAGAGAAAGATAAATATCACATGATCTCACTCATTTGTGGAATATAATGAACAACATAAACTGATGAACAGAAACAGATCCAGAGACAGAGAAGCATCGATCCAACCATCAAACCTCAGAGGGAAGATAGAGGAGGGTGGGGGTAAGGGGGAGAGATCAACCAAAGGGCTTGTATGCATGCATATAAGCCTAACCAATGGACACAGACACCAGGGAGTTGAGGGCGTGAGGGTAGGTGGGGGGCAATGGAGAGATAAGGACACATATGTAATACCTTAATCAATAAAAAAATTAGGGAGACATATAAAGCAGAGTCTGGGAAAGTTTTAAATGAGAAGCTTCCATCGTCCCCGGGATGTTTGACCTCTGGGCATTGATGTATGACCAACCTTAAGGAGCATCACCACATTGTGAAGCTAAACCAAGCCTCAGTGTCAAGAGTTTTTATTAGGGCTCATTACTTAGGCGTGACTGACTGATTGATCGACTGATTGATTTCCCTTGTTTTTGAACTCAGCCCCTAGCACCCTTTCCTCTAGATGTCTGGCTGATATCACACACTCAAAAGGTTCACCATGATTCACCTCAATAACATAAACAATCAGCTGTGGTTAGAGGGGCCCACCATGAATAACGAAGACACTCCTATCACTCAGGAAATTCCAAAGTTTTAGAAATAATGTCCCAGAAGCCAGTGACAAAGGCTAGCCCTCTCTTTGAGGAAGGCCAGAGCCTTCACTACACACCATCCCTAAAATTATCAATTAATTTTATCTCAATCTGGATTTATTGTTAACTTATTAAGAGGATAGGAGACTCATATCTTTTATTTCTCTCTTTTTTGGTGGCAAACAGGGTAGGGAGGCAGGTGGTTGCAATTGAAACAAGTAGCCACTCAGTACTAGCATGGCTTTGCCAGTTGAATTTGCCATATGTAACATGGCAGCTTACATATAAGAGGCGATTGCTCCTCTCATTTGACCCTCGGTTTCCTCATCCATAAAAGCATAATAATCATATCCTCTGAGAGGATCAATAATTGTAAGAGATAATGTATGTGAACTGTAAATGTGCTCTGGAAATTACACTTATTTGTGGAAAATCAAATAATCAGGTCTTAAAGAGAGGGGCACAGGATCACATTTATTTTCATACATCCCAGGACATGGAAAACAGACATTACCGAAATTTCTAATAACGCATATATTCTATGCATAGCAAATATAGTCAGAGGATTGTTATGGACATATAGAGATTTCATAGATTTAAAATATTATGTACTCTCGAGGTTTTTATAATCATCAGTTTGAAGAAGCAAGCTCTACTTGCTGCAGTCAGTTGGTATTCGTGAACAAGAGCCAACTGTGTGTCAATTTTTTCAACTCCCTATTCAGTGAAGTCACATGGGTACCCTAAAATCAGCCATATTCAGAATATTTACACCACCACCATCTGTAAGCTTTGAAAATCAATCTTTTCCCTATACTTCCCCTCACTCCCCAAAGAGCTGATTGTTAAAATTTACCAACACACTTCTGGATATATAACAGACAATAGAAGATGTAAATTATGATTGTCAAATAATAGAAAAGAGGTTCCACTGTGTACCTGATAATCAGGCCTTCCTTGGGATTTTCATGTGATATTAATGTCTATTTCCTAGGAAAAACACTGGTATCATTGAATAGAAGGAAGCTGAGGGATATGGGTATGATGAGTAATGTGAAGTAAGGTGCATTAGCCAGAAATTCACATATACTTTTAATTAGGGTGATTAGAATATTTGGTTCTACTAGAGAGTGCAATGAATGATCATCCTACTTACAGTAAAAAAAAAAAAAAAGTGTGTGTCTGTGTGTGAGAGAGAAAGAGAGATGTAAATCAGGGCCAGAATGGATAAAAAATTGAATTACTGGCTGAGACATGCCATTTAGGTATATTTGTGGAGGGTGTGAGAACATGTAAAACCACAAACAATTTTAGAAGAAAAATTAAACAGTCTCATCTGTGCAATACTGATGAGAATAATTTCAAAGGACGCAATATTATAAGTTGAGAATATTGCAACACTTCAATTCTGAAGCCACATCAAGCCCTTTGGAAATTCAGACAATGTAAAAATATGTGAAGAAAGGGGAAAAGGAGAAGGGAGAAAGAAAGGATCCAAACTTGAATGAAAAGCCCCTGAAATAGCTACGTCTACAGAAATAAAATAAAGCACAGTATTTTTTTTTTCATCGAAAATAGCCATTATCTTTAAAACAATTCTTTTCAACAGAGAACCTTCAAAGTTTTCTTTCAAATGGGTAATATGTTGATGGATAAAATGTCCAACAAGATGGTTGTTAGCTTGAGAGAAAATATTCAACAGTGGCAAAAGTGTTTGCCTGTTGTTCTCTGATTTCCTCTTAAAAAATAACATTGGTATCACTCATTTAGGGACCAGTAAGGACTGAGCAGGATGTTGTGCTGTCAAACCTATCCATCTCCCTTTTCCTCACCTCACTAGTTTTGCAGTTCACTTTCATTTTCTAAAATAATAGTTTTCACATATCACATTGCATTGCTATTACTCTCAGGTTTCACTATCCATGTACTGACTGATCATTGTTGTTTGTAACTTTTTGTACCAAGCATATGTTTTTTTCTAAATCTGTTGGGCTGTCTTTTTTATTTATGATATCCTCTGTGTTTTCTAAGAGAAACCTCATTGTTCATATAATTATGATATTTTGGTAGCTCTATTCCCTATTTAACATAAATTAAGATATCATAAAATTAGAAAACAAAATTTTATTACAGAACATCTAATCCTATCTTGTTTTATCAATGGGAAAAAAACCACAAGATGTTAGTTGACTTGTTAGGGGCATATAGCTCATTAGTAGAAATTCAACATTCATGGTTTTCATTCACAGTTAATCATAGATCTTAATTTATTTTTTTAGTTTTAAGCCCTCATTTTTTTTCCTGATGTATGTGTGCAATCTTTACTTATTTTAAGGTGGATTTCAGATTGTAGAGTTTAGTTTTCAATCCACAAAAAGATATACTTGTTGAAAGTCAACATATAGTCAGACTATAAGGTAATTAAAACTTTTCATTTTAAATTGACTCCAATTCTAACTACAACCCCAAATTTCCAAACATAGTCAAGCAGTGATCTTTGCCACTCACATCTGTGATCCAAATGGCCCTGCAGATGTGAAATTGTGTGTTGCTATAGAAGAACAGCTGGGACCAGCTAATTAGTCAAGTCAGCATGAGCTCAAGCACTAGAGACTAGAAAGTCTCCTCACTTTGGTAGAGAACTCTGGGAAAGGAAGCAGAGGGCCTGATATGTGCAGGAGTGGCCTCATGAGTGACACAACTGTGAGCATAATTAGGCTCATCTGCTACTAGTGCATGGAAATTCTGTTTTATCCTTGCAGATATGAAATCTGGCCATCAGCAGACCAGTCCTATATCCTGCCCCCACCATGATAGAGATCCAGCTCGTTCAGGTCAGATACCTCAGACAGACTAAAAAATGGACCTGTGTAGAGAATGCAAGAAGTGAGTATGTCAACTATCCTGAGACTTTGAGAAAAACACAGGAGTTTTCTTGGTGATCTTTTACTTTTTCTATGTTGTCAATAATTGTCAATAGTTTGACAGGTGAAGAATGGGAGACATTTGTCACCTTTTCTACTTTCGGGGGGGGGGAGCATTTGTCTGAACTAAGGACTGTGATGTCATGGTTAAGTAACATGACTCAAAGGCGACAAGAAATTCAATTAAGTTGGAGCACAAGTTTGACATTAGTTCATGAGTTTAAACTGCTGATCTTAAACACAGAAGTGTTGGTCTAACTATTGTAAATTATAGGAATTAGAAAATAATAATTATTCTTAGAAATACTTCAAAATATCATAAGTTAAATATACTGGGAACCCTTATTCAAGGGTGAGACTATTTCCTGTAATCTTTCCTTTAGCCAGGTTCTCACTAGTACCTATGAGATAAGCAAAAAATGATGACATAGTTGATGATGAGATGATGAGACATCAGCATTGGACTGAAAACACTGAAGACTGCTTGTTTTCTTACTGTTTGCCCAAGAGTTACATCACTGAGGAATTTCAAAGTGACAGTTCCATACTCATCCCTGGAGATGAGAATGGCCAAAAGCTGTCCTAGTAAGACAAAACTCTAAGACAAAAAGGAATAAACTCACAGGTTTATCATAAAAATAGGGGGTGAAGGCCGGGGGAGGGGTGGAGCAAGGTAGAGGGGGCCAATGGGGACCAAAGGGGGAACATCTATAATACTTTCAACAATAAAGATAAATTTAAAAATTAATATTTCTATTAGGGCATCATGAGCAAAGTTTAAAAATATAAACGATCTGGGTGAAAATATTGGCAACATATAGTATTAGGTATTAGTCAGGGTAAACTCCCTGTCATTTAAAGCAATCTTAATATCTCAGTGTTTAACACAATGACTTGGTCCATTTTGCTCCCAGTAAGTATCCAATCAGGAGAGCACTATTCCATGCACTCAGCTTTGCATCTTGTAGTGCCCTCGAGTCTTACACTGCATTTTCTTTATTTGTTGCTACTTCTCAAGCGTGGCATCCATTCTTCTCTTTAAAAATTGAATCTTATGCTCTAGGGTCTTTTCTTTCCATGAAAAAAAAAAAAAAAATATATATATATATATATATATATATATATATATATATATACACATGAGGCTTGCTTGCTTCAGTGATGGAGGACTCCAACATTCCCCGCCTGCCTTGCGGGCCTCTGAACTTGCAGTTTGAAACATTGTTATAAATATAGAAGCTAAACAAAACCCAGAAACCTTTCAGCCCAGTGGGATCTCAGAGTTGGAGTTGATACAGTGTTTCAATTATAGAACCCAAACAAACCAGATACCTGCTTTCAGCAGCAGAGGCCTCAGAGCTGGAGCCAGAGCTAAAGCTGGCCCAGAATAAAAAAAGAAAAAAAGGAGCAGTTGGGAGCTTCAGTCACCTACCAGCCTGAAAACAGCCCCCAGCCCCTCACCCAGACTGGCCAGGCACCCCAGTGGGGACCCCCACCCTGAAGGATGCGTGACCAGCTGCGAACAGCCATCAGCCCCTCACCCAGGCTGGCCAGGCACCCCAGTGGGGACCCCCACCCTGATCCAGGACACCCTTCAGGGCAAATCAGCCGGCCCTCACCCATGCACCAGGCCTCTAACCTATATAGTAAAAGGGTAATACGCCTCCCCGCACCAGGATCAACGGAGCCGCAAGGCCTCCCAGCACGGGGATCAGTGTGACAGGGGGCAGCGCCCAAACCCCCTGATCGCCCTGCGGCTATGTGTGTGACAGGGGGTGGGGCCACAACCTCCCTATGCACCCTGCTTTGTTCGTGACAGGGGAAGGCGCCCCAACCCCCCCAATCGGCCCAACCCTGAGTGTGACTGAGGGTGGCATCGCAACCTCCCAATCTGCCCTGCTCTGTGCATGACAGGGGGCGGCGCCCTAACTGCCACATCCGCCCTGCTCTGAGCCCGACCAGGGGCTGCACCTAGGGATTGGGCCTGCCCTCTGCCACCCGGGAGCAGGCCTAAGCCAGCAGGTCGTTATCTCCGAGGGTCCCAGACTGTGAGAGGGCACAGGCCGGGCTGAGGGACACCCCCCCCCCCCGCCGAGTGCACAAATTTTTGTGCACTGGGCCTCTGGTGTGTGTGTGTGTGTGTGTGTGTGTGTGTATATATATATATATATATATATATATATATATATATATATATATAATTAGTGGCCCGATGCATGAAATTCGTGCATGGGGGGTGTCCCTCAGCCCGGTCTGCACCCTCTCCAATCTGGGACTCCTTGGGGGATGTCCAACTGCCGGTTTAGGCCCGATCCCTGTGGCAGTTGGACATCCTTCTCACAATCTGAGACCACTGGCTCCTATCCACTCACCTAACTGCCTGCCTGATTGCCTCTAACCACTGTCTGCCGGCCTGCTTGTCCCCAACTGCGCCCCTGCCAGCCTGATCACCCCCAACTGCCTTCCCATCCTGGCCTGATCACCCCTAACCACCATGCCTCAGCCCTGCCTCAGCCCTGCCACCATGGCTTTGTCCAGAAAGACATCCAGAAGGTCTCCCGATCTAATTAGCATATTACCCTTTTATTAATATATATATTTTGATTTCAGAGAGAAAGAGACAGGGAGAGAGAGATAGAAACATCAATGATGAGAGAGAACGATTGATTCACCACTTCCTGCATGCCCCTTATCGGGGATCCAGCCTGCAACCTGGGAATTGAACCCTGACCTTTTGATTCATAGGTCGACACTCAACCACTCAACCACACTGGCCAGGCTCTGGTGGGATTTTTATCAGAGTAGTTGAGGTTCTGTTCCACCCCTGGTTGGAGGTCACCTCCTCAGAACCCTATGCTAAGTCGGCAAAATAATTAGTTTCAACTGTTAGATTCTCTCCTGAGAATGGTTTTTGTTTGTTTTTATTCTTGCCACACTTATCAGGAAAGACTGTCACTATCTTTCCTGACCCTTAAACCAGTGCTGAAAAGATGTCAAGTTAGAGACTGTTGACACCATTGTATTCACTGCATGATCAACTTCTCTGCAGAAGGAGATAGTGAACCCAAGTGAAAAATAATAGAAACCACAGATATTGGAGGTAGAGAAAGAAAAAGCTTCCTGAAAACACAGATAGTAAGATTTGTGAGGACACTGTGGTGCCCTGATAACTATTATTTTTTGAGGAATAATCATGGTACCGATGATGAATAACATCATTGTAAATAAGGGGTAAAATAAGATTAGTATTCAATTTACTAATGGCGTGCTTTTAGGCAAGGCTGCCAAAAATTAATACAAAGAGTAGGTGCACATGCATTTGCTCTATAATAAAGCCCAACCTTTTAATTCTAGTGAGGCAATAATTTAGAAGCATGAATACAGTAGTATGACTCAGAGATCAAGAGTTCTGTTTCCAGATTTACTCGTATCTTTGTGACTTTGGAATATCTCATCATTTTTGTGTCCCAAGACTTAATTTCCTCTTCTATAACATGAAGCAGTTAGGCAGCAGTTAGGACTCCAGAGTTTTTTAGAGCTAACCTTCTGTGAACCTGGCCAACTTTAAATTAGTGTTCAGAAAGAATATCACTCATTCTAGCTTGTAGTCAGAACTGAGGAATAAGAAAGAATGAAGGGTTTAAAGGAGCTAAGGTACCTCCCTCTGCCTTGGTCAGCCCATTGGCTCTGATTTGGTTCAGATGTTGCTTGACGGACAGCCAAGTCAATTCAGAACTCTATGAAGGAAACTGCAGATTTTCCAAGGACTGTTGTTGGATGTCCAATTATTCCCAAATCTATTATAAGAAGAGAAACAAAGCATGAAAATGGGCAACTCCTCTCTCATAGTTCTCAAACAGAAAAATGTGGAAGCTTTAGAAAGGCCTCAGGCTCCCTGGCTGCACAGCTTAAATTCTGAGAGTTAATGTGGTGCCCACACAATGAGGGGTGGAGGTGGTGTGGAGAGGCCAGACCAGACTGGCAGCAGGGGTCCTGTAATCTGCTGCTAAGGGATCAAAGGATCATCTAGCCCTGGGCAAGTTCTGAACTAAAATCCCACCTAACTGGCAGTAAGGACTTGGATGGAGATGGAAGAACTAAACTGCAAGAATTCAAAAAGTTAACCTGTGTGGCCTTGTCTGCTCTCCACAAACACCCAGTGCTCTCAAAGGGCCACAGGCCACCAGCAGGCTTCTGGGGTCTTCCTGATGGGCTAAAAACTGATCCAAAAATGTGTCTTTATTTTATTTTATTTGTGTGTGAGTGTGTGTGTGTGAGTGTGTGTGTGTGTGTGTGTGTGTGTGTGTGTGTGTAAAACCTGTAAACACCACACATTTCCATTTCTGTGCATTATTCAACCATTTTACTGGTAACTTATTCTCTCTCTCTCTCTCTCTCTCTCACACACACACACACACACACACACACACGAAAATATGTAAGACAAAGTTATACTGTAGTGCTAAAAATGTACTAAATTCTACTATTTAGGTTCTACCAGAAGTTCTATTTGCAAAGACACATTGTAAGACTGAAGGGCACATGTGCAAGCACCAAAGCGTGGGAATCACATGGTATTCAACGGGAGGTTTTGTTGGGAAATTATCTACAATGTTTTGGTAGGAAGGAAGGTAAGTGTAGATACATGTGAGTCTACAATAATATGTGAAGAAGTAGACAAAAGTTTTATTTTATTCACATATATCACCACAAAATATTTTAGCCCATAAAAGCTGCTCTTTGAATATAAAATAGGGTGTAAAAAGAATGCATATAAACTTTCTATCAAGGCAGGGGAGAGGGAAGTAGGGGTGGGTGGAGGGGAAATAAAGGGGGGCACTTGCAATTATGTCAACATTAAAAATGTTTAGTAAAAAAAAACCAATTTGCCAAAAAATAGTCCCAGTATAAAATAAAACCTCAAAAATATGGTCTGTTTTAAAAAAGCAATTTATTGGGCTGTATTCATTAGGGCATAATGTTTTGAGCACTGGTATTGAAAATAAACTATCTAATTTCTAATTCCAACTGTGATATTTGCAAGCATTAGACCTGGCCTCCATTTCCATGTTGGCAAAATAGTCATGATAGAGAAAATAGCTCCTATTTCATGGGGTCATTGTGAGGTGTCAATGCATCCAGCAAGGTGACAATATATGAACTGCTGGACCAGAATTGGGCTCATTGCTAAATTTCTTTCAGTGCCTGTAGTGCAGATTAGAAAATGGGATTCTATGTGAAAAGGACTAAATCCTGGGAGCTCTAGAGCAAGAAAGATAAGACTATATCGTTACCCAGGAAATTATAAACAGGATGTTGATAATATTCATTTCTCTACTCTTTGTACACATGGCTCTTAAATTGCCCCTTTTATGTTAGTAAGGGACTATATCTGAAGAACTTCCCCTCTCAGCTTGGTTATCAGAAATTTTTTTATAAGTTGTTTTAAGTGTTTAAAGGAAAAATGCCCTCCACACTTCTCCCCTTTTGCTCCTTTTATATTAAGCTTATTGTAATAAGAAGAGAACCCCAGGAATTGAAAGCCCAAGCAGACCGGAACAGAAAATGGATCTCCTCCTACTCTCCATTTGAAAACTCTTACAGTGTTCACCTTGAAAATTCTGAGTTCAATTCTTTAAACCAGTTGAAATTGATTTCTAGCACCGTACATTTAAGTCACATCTATCACCTTTTCACCATCCCTACCAAAATCCTGCTTCCATAGTGTACTCAATCTTGGAGGTTGAGTTTAGATGCAGGCATAAAATAGTCTAATTAAATGAACTGAAAATAAGATATAAAAATCTTAAACTTCCCAGAGACATTTCAATTTTAAATGAGGTGGTTTATTAATAGCAATGAATCTCTACTTGATGAAATGTCAGGCTGTGTGATAAAAGAAAAATGGAGAAACTAACATTTATTGAGTCCACTATGAAAAATACTTTAAAATAAGCAGAATAAGTATATTTTTTGCTTGAAAAAATTTTAAAGACTCAGAATATAGAAAATTTATCTAAGTCACCCAGCTAATATAGTAAAAAGACTCAAAACAGACTGTCATTTTTACAAATTATTACTCCGGTGTCATGTAACAATAGTGATGGCACCAGTTACTCGTTCCTCAGTCTGAATTCAATGATAACCTATTGGAACAATGTCCAGTAAAAGTGAGTGCATCTAAATTCAAATATATCTTATTGGCAAAGGCATAATATCTGTTTTGCAAATATAGTGAGGGGTATAGAATTTTTAATGACATGAGCATGTTAAACAGCTAGAAAATTGAGCCATTTTCATTGGCTCATAGAGTAAGGTCCATTTTGTTGGCCTTTCTGTCATGAGTAGGTAACTTCGGACTTATTTGCCAGATGGGGCAAAAGTAGGGTCACAATTGTGAGTATCTGAAATGCAGAGTTTATCTTGTATTATTATTTATTATTCAATGCATCATTTTCCATATGAAAAACTGTAAGCCTACTTTTGCCCTACCCTGTATTTACTTACCTCATACATTATGTTACATGGCAGGACATGTGTGCTAATATTCATTCCCGGGATTTTCAAAGGTATGTTTGTATTATTGCCTTTGTTGTTATGGAAATAGTGTCTTGAATAATCAATATTTCTCTTTGTGCTGCATAGAATCCAGAGATATTTCTACTGACAGCCTCCTTCACTATCAAAAAGTGATTTCTGTAACCATGATACATTTCTATATATCCAATATGTAACAATCAAATATCTGAACACACAGGGATGTTCAATTTCATGTTATCTGATAGACATTTATTTTCTGGTTGTCAGAAACTTTCATCTTCATCCCACACATGTGGCATTCAATGGTCGAAGCCAAATAGGAAAAAAATAAAGTTTCTTCCTCAAGAATATTTTCTGATTAAAGAAAAGGTCCCTCAATAAGGTTATCTCACTAGGAGAAGCAAAGAAAGCTCAGCAGTATATTAAATAGAGAGATTTTGTCAAAGAAGACACTGCATAATGACTATCATTATTAAAATGTCAAACTACATTTTTATTTTACTTGATCAACATTACATGAAATTTCATTGAAAATGCCCTGTTCTCTAGTTTCCAAGGTTTTTATAAGAAGGGGCACAGCACTTTGTAGAGTGTAAATTTCACAGGTGATATTTCCCTCTTCTGGTAATTGGTACAACTCTAAAAGGAAAGCACATTAATATTATCAATCTATGATGATCTTCTACCTTCATGGTTCATTCTCCTATGCTCTTGTTTACTTTGTGCTTATAGGTGTGAAATTACAACACTGTGTTTTCTTTTTATCTTTTGCATCGTTACATGAACATTTCAAAGGATGGAGCAGTTTCACTAAGTAAATGGAAACTACCTAAACTCAATAACAGATGTGACACTTCACATCCATTTTCAAAAAACATGGCAAAATAGACCTTGTTCATTTAGGAAGTTTCTCTTCTCTAGTTTAACATTATTCTAATATTCCATAATTTATTTATTTTTCTCTCAGGATCACTCATTTTATTACATTTATTTGTTATTTCTATTTGGGGAAAGGTTTAGAGCTTTTAGAATCTGAGGCTACAGAGATACATTTTTTAGACCCCAAATCTTTAAAGGTAACAATCCTTCAGCAACATCCACGTTTTAGCATATGAGTTTAGCACTTGGAGTCTGCTTGCTATGCCACCAAACTCCAAGAGAATTTCTTGAACATCTGTTCTGTTTTTATTGATATTCTGGAATTCAAGGGAGCCATCAAGTGCTGCTTTCTGTGGCCTCTCTACCAGAAATACATTTATGGCCTTGCTCAGAGCAAAGAGACCCAGGCAGCTGAATTTTTCAATTAAGTTTTATTTTTTCTGTTTTATTGATTTATTTTATAAATATTGTATGGAAACAGGATTTTTTTTAGTAGAATTACCTGACTTGCCTGAAGATATCAAATCTCAAAGCTTATTTAGTTATTCTCTGTCTCATTGTCAATGGATTGGAGCTACTTTACCTATCTCTTCTTTTTTCCCCCCATAAATCCTCACCCAAGGATATTTTTCCATTGATCTTTTAGAGAGAGTGGAAGAGAGAGGGAAAAACTGAGAGAAACATCGATGTGAGAGAAACATTGACTGGTTTCCTCCAGCCAGGCGAGGCCTGGGCTGTGGAGGAGCCTGCAACCAAGGTAAGTGCTCTTGATTGGAATTGAACGTGGGAACCTTTGGTCTGCAGGCCCACACTCTAGCCATGTAGCCAAACTGACTAGGGTCACTTTACATATCTTGACAGTGGAATAAAGTCAGTCAAAAGGATCTGCCTCCTTAGACTGAACTACCATATTTGCTGATTTATCAGATTAATTATATCAAAACTAATCCAACCAGTCTGGAGTCTAAAAATATAAAGGCATATAATAATTCTAAACCTTTGACACTTGTAATAATAGCTTACTGAATTCAAAAGTTTAACTCTAGAGACATAAACAGAAAGACATCTCAAGACAAGATCAGTAGTTATTCAATAAACTGCATTTGTCGAAAAAGACATTTATGGATTGCTTATCTGTTGCAAATAAATCACTACAATGGTCACCTCATATGATGATAGCTGTCTATCTTGTAAGATGAAATGGTAGTATAATAATTTTGAGTTTGAGAGGTGATGTGGTGTGTATATATTGTTAGTGCCATTAAGCCTGCATGTTACCTTTAACCAATAGAACTAATAGTAATGTAGCTTCTAATTTTCTTGAACACAGTCACTGAAAATATTATCCCATTAATATAATCACTTATTTTTAGAATATTTATGTTTTAATTTTTAAAAATTTTGTTATAATTTTGAATGACTGATTGGAAGGTGAAAAGATAAAGTAATAAACTGCATGAAAAGTACTCTTCTAACATTTTACAGTATTAAACTGTATTAGTGACAGAATAATGCCAATAAAAGCAACAGAACAAAGCAAAATTTAAATGCTGGAAAGCAGCATAGTTCTACCTCTAAGATTCTGAGTTTCCTCATGTCTATTTTCATATATTATACTCAGAAACACGTCTTTTTTATGTGGTTTGTTCAAAATTACATAGCATTCAAAGTGACTTTTACTTCAAGGACACGCACAAACACTATAGTATGTCAATGAAAATATCAGATAATGCATGTTTACTAAATTCAAATACTTTTTTTCCTGCTTAATCTTATATTTTATGTAATAACTTTTGAACATATGATGTATAACAATGAAGTGACCCAAGCAGACCATATTTATGTTAAGAATGATTGTGTTTCCTTTCTTTGAATCTAGTTCTTTTAGCTGGGCAGAGTAGATGAGATCAATGAATAACAGCTAAAGAATAAATTATAACTATATCTAAGGGGCGAGAACAATAACATTAGCTTTTATTGATCCCTTTGACTAACAATATTTTCTATTTTTGAGAACTATTTCTGTGCCATGCACTTTCTGAAGCATTTTATGATTTATGGGAAGATTATACATGTGCAAAAACACACACATAAACTCTCTCAACCGTCCGTCAACATCTATCCATCCATCCAGCAATCAATCAATCATCTTTACCTGTATCTCTCTAAACTCACACACTTGAATACATTTCTACATTTATATCTATCTACCTACATAATACATTAATCTAATCTCAGCCAAAGAGATATGACTGCAAGGAAAATTATATATTGAACAAGTGACTCAGAGAAGCAGCTCAACACTGGTGGTACTGACATCAGTTCTTAATGGAGTTGGTGTCAGCACAGTACTCGTACTGTGGATGTCATAGTGAAGACTCCTTTGTAGCAGCTGTTTCAGAGGACATACTAATAAAACTGATTCTATGATGCAATGAGGTTTTGTCCTGGACTGCCTACTCTCCTCCAATCCCTAAATGTTTAACCCTCATTTATCAGATACCCAGTCAATGTAGTAACTACCTGCAATTATTCTACCAAATACCTTTTCTGCTTGAGTTACTCAGAGTTAATTTCTGTTGTCTGCAACCAAGAACACTATGACACTATGCATTGGGTTGGGGAGACCAGAGAATTAGAAGAGAGTGAAAGTCCGACACATATCCGTGCATATACAGTGAAAGGAACCTGGAAGTGAATGGTGCGCTGAGGTAAAAAGTACTAGTTCGTGTATCATTATGTCACCTAGAAGAAATACAGTGTTTGAGGAACTGAACTAACTCTAATACAAAATAGTATGAATGACAGGAGGAATTCAACATGTATCTATTTCTAACAGCACTAGACAGCTTAAGAAAAGAGTACTGCAATCTCCAATCCTTAACTGTTCAGGTCACATCAAACACTGAAGCCCAGGAGGAGTTCATGAACATGGTAAACACACTTGTCACTTACAGGCACAGGGTTGAAGGAGACAGAAGGAAATCACCATTGGATTCTGAAAACTGCCAAATCATACCAGTTGAATTTATTATTACCAGATATATAAAATACATGGCAGGGCCTAAACATCAAAAATAGCAGGTTTGCCCACCTGTGTAGCTCAGTGGTTGAGCATCAACCCATGAACCAGGAGGTCAGGGTTTGATTCCTAATCAAAGCACATCCCCAGGAGGGGGCATGCAGGAGGCAGCCTTTCAATGAATCTCATTATTGATGTTTCTATCTCTCTCTCGCTCTCCCTTCCTCTCTGAAATAAAAATATATTAAAACAAACAAACAAACACACAAAAAACTCACCTTCCTCTCCACCAGCCTGAGTCAAATATTTGAATTATAGATCTGGTTTTTAAATTAAGAGGCATTGTAATTATTGCAGTAATTTAACATCTTAGCCATGTTTTGAAAAAAAAAGAAGAATTCAAAGTTGCAAATCATGAACTATGTGTTATTTGAAACTGGATGGTCCAAGCATATAACAATGTACTCAGATGCATTAGCTCACTAACTTAGGAAAATAGCATTAAAAAGAGGTAGAAGAAAAAATAATTTTCACTCCCGGTTTATTAACAAATTAACGTCTCTTTGTGTGACTATAGCTTTTTACTAAAATTAGAGTTTTACTCAAGCTAATTCAAAGGCAGTGCTGGAGTCTATTATTGCAAACACAATCAGCAGGAGGACAGGGGAGCAATGTTAACAGTTCTCTGAGAAAGAAGTGTGGGGACTGCTGGCTTAGGAACCAGCAATAGAAAAATTTGAGAAGTAGCAGGTAATGAATGATCTAGCATCCAAATAAAGTGATTTTGAAATTATGGTTTGACTATCCCTCAAAAATCACAGCAGGAAAGACAGGCTCAGAGGTGAAAGACACGACCAGCTTGTGAGAGTTTACTATGACTGCCATCAGGTCAATGTTGACCCAAATCCATAAAGTCTGACATTTATGTATAAGAATAGAACGAGTATTTGACAGGGGGACAGTGCCTGGAATTCATATTCTGAATTCAATATAGCATGCCAGTGACCCAGGGAAAATTGTTCTGTCTCTGTGCTCCCAATGGAAGAACTACAGTAGTGGGCTGTCTGCCAGCAAGCCATGGGACGAAGCTCTGAATCTTGGAAGCACTTAACCTAAAATTACATGGGTTGAGGTACAGTCAGAAATAATAAATAAGATTGTAATAAACCATAATTTCTGCTCTAAATTGCTAGCAAATTCTCACTGTCAGTAAATCTAACCTTGGGCAGGGGACAATGGGAGGCAGAGATGTCATCCAATGAAGAATCAGAACCAAATAACATAATTCAAGCCATATATACCTGTGGGACTTAAGAAGTTGAAAGTTTCCATTTGTCAATTATGCCTTAATGAATCGAGGGGGAGTACTATTGGAAATGTCTAGACATGGCTCCATATGTAAGACATGCCTGCTTCCTCGGACAGGAAAAAATAACAAGAGAAACCAGTACACAGATTCCCTAAACTCAATGTGTAATCACAAGACCCTTCCTAAGGCAACCTTGAAAGTTCAAACTGGAAGCTGCATTCTTCATTTACTTGTCATCAGGAGATTGGGTCAATGTCATCGGATCATTGGATCATAATGCCGTAGGTAGTCATTTCTGACCTAATGGTAGGTAAAACCTTGCCATTTCCAAGGTCAATTTCAGACTTACTTTGAATACAGCAAAGATAAAAATTTAGGATCTGCTTATTCCTCATTTCTTCTCCATGACAAAGATATTGTTGGATAGTCAATTCTCAGACTGATACTTTCCCTAAAAGGAGGATTGGTTATTCTTTTACTGCATGATTTATTAGAGGAGACTATGAGAATCAGTCAGTTTCTACCTGAGAGCAGCAGCAGAGAGGAGGAGCAGAAGAAACAGGAGGAGGAAGAGGAAGAAGAAGAAGAAGAAAAGATGAATAAATAGACAAAAAAGAAGGAAGAGGAAGTGGTGAAGGGGTAAAGTTCTTATTGGATAGTGTCATGACAGTGGTACTCAGAGGGTGTGTATATGTATCAAGCATGATGAAGACTGTGGAAATATGTGATAGGAACACTTGATACAATCATTATTGGATATGTTAAGAGACATGAACCATCTCATCCCAGAAATCAAAGATAATCTTGAAACTGCAAGAAACACATCTCCTACCCCTCACTCAGACATCACTCAAAGAGGAATCTGTGAGAGAAATTTTGGTCAACTCACAAAATGAAGAAATAAAAGAAAAATGCCAGGAGAAGATAGAACACTTTTCTGCGGGCAGAATGATGAGGTTTGAAGGATAAGAGATTGGTGATTAAGAGGTTTTAGAAAATATGACCAGGGAGAAAAATAGAAAAGATAAAAGTGACTAGGAAAAGAGAAAAGGGACTGCGAGAACTTCTGTGGAGCTTCCAAACTGAGTCTCATTTAAGAGATGAAATAAAGGACAAACTTGCTTTTATTGCTTTTGGCTTCACTGTCCCCATCTACCTTTAATCAGTGGAGTAAGGTTTTCCCCTGACATCAGATAAAATCTTTAAAACATCCATACACTTTGTGCAAGAAAATAGCAGTCTTATAGTTACCTGGTCACAGATATACTGTCTATTCAGGATATATAATTTGCAAGAAATGATATGAATCATAAAATATAAGTTGATTTAACAGTAAATGTTCCTTCTTACAGCATAAATCTGATACCAAATGAAAATGTATAGTGGGAAAATGACAAGTGGTTGGACAGTTAGATTCTCCCTTGTTTCTCTGCCTCGTTTTTCTCTCCCTCTCCTCCATCTGCCTTGGTAGCCAGTTCTGAACCCTTTGGGGTCAATGCAACAGCTAAGGAGAGAAGAGTAATAAGAGCACTGAAAAGGTTTCCTTAAATGCCTTGATCTCAAAATTTGGTTTGTACTCTGAGCGCGGCTAATATTTGACTACGACTCTCATTGGGCATGACTGCAATGTCTTTTTCCTGAGTAGAATAGTATCTAGTACAGTAGGTCACTTGCTGTTTTTCAGTCCCAAAGACTTAAGTATTCATGTTCAGCTTCTGTATTCTCTCCCTCACTTCTATAGGCAGCCCTTTTATGGAGGGAGAAAAATGTGTCTAAGCTGATTTTTTTTCATTGTGGATACACACTAAGACATCCTTGCCCCCCAACAAATTCTGGAAGATTCTGGAAGTGAAAACTCATCCCATTACAACTTCTTCTCTTCTGTAGCCATACTCCTACTGTCAGAATGGGTCAGGTACCAGTTCTCTATTATTCTCTGATACAGAAAGGATCTGAGTGAAAGCATCCTTCACTAAGACTGAAGCAAAGGAGTCAGCCTACTCCACTCCTCCCACAGAAAGTGAGATGAGGACTGAAACTGACCAGTTACTCTTTCCAGTAGGGTATCTTCAACTCCAAATCATTTCAGTAGCTTTGTTTTATCTGAGGGTCCAAAAATCATACCACCAATTTTTTAATCCTCACTCAAGCATATGTTTTTATTGGTTTTTAGAGAGAAAAGAAGGGAGAGGGAGAGGGAGGGGAAGAGGAAGAGAGGGGGGGGAGAGAGAGAGAGAGAGAGAGAGAGAGAGAGAGAGAGAGAGAGAGAGAGAGAAGAAGAAGAAGAAGAAGAAGAAGAAGAAGAAGAAGAAGAAGAAGAAGAAGAAGAAGAAGGAGAAGAAGAAGAAGAAGAAGAAGAAGAAGAAGAAGAAGAAGAAGAAGAAGAAGAAGAAGAAGAAGAAGAAGAAGAGAGAAACATCTATGCATGAGAGAAACATGTATCAGTTGTCTCTCACATGAACCCTAACAGAGAATGGAACCCAAAAAGAGGTTATGTGCCCTGACCAGGAAATCAACCTGCAACCTTTTGGTGTATGGAACAAAGCTCCAACCAACTGAGCCATATTACCCAGGGCCATACCACCAATTTTGATTAATTTCTTTGGAAAGTTTACATGATTTTTCTCTTTTAAAGATACAAATAAAATTTAATATTTGGTTAAACATTTTTATTTCATTGCTATGGTGAGAATCATTCAAAGAATTTTGCTTAAATATTCATAATTCTATACCTGTCAATCAAGTTGAACTTTATAGAGCCTCATCCATTTAATACTAAAATCCTAAACCACAAAACAAAAATGCATTATTATATCCATTAAAGCAGGTAAGGAAACTGAGGCCAGAGAGAGAAAATGACTTGACCAAAGTCAAACAGCTAGTAAATTCTAGCTGCAAAATTCAAGAATGCAGAACAGTAGTGCAAAATATTTCCTCCTAGTAACATGGCATTTTTATTATACCACCCACACACAAAAATTCTGTGAAGAAATGTCTGCAGACAGATTTGGAAAGATGAAATAATGGGTAGAATCTAGGCCATTCTATAATCTTATGTTATTCAGCCTCACCAATCATTCACCTTTATTTCTACAGAGTTTTTCCAGGGAAATATTGATAATAAATACTGAGAGGAAATCTCAGCTTATGGAACAATTTCCTCCAATAATAGATGGAATATTAAGCAATTATTCCTTTTGTCCAGGCTCATTACCCTAAATGGTTCATAGGCCCCCTCAGATAGACTGAGATATTTGGATCTTTATAAATTTGATGTCAGTTTTCAAGATTTGTATGAATAGCTTAACAATGTTGGATAGAGCAATAAATCTTTTCTGTAGTATTTTTCCTCTCTCATTTTGCTTCAGAAATGGGAGCACAGAAAAAATACACAGGAGAAAACCAAATGCTTAGCTCAGAAAGCTGGTCTTTCAAGTAAACATGTCTTTTTCCTCTACCTTATCTTTTAAAATGAAGTGATTTGTAGGAAGAGTGTCAGCTCCTTGTTCAATATAAATAATATATTTCCACGAGAGACTAAGCAGGGATATGAAAGACTCACAGGAATGTATATGGAAGAAGACAAATAAATTAAAAAGTTGACAGCATTTCCCTGAGTCAGAAATTCATTTCCATATTAAGGTTAAAAACAACAACAGGGCCTTCATATTCTAACAATACAAATATATTTCCTGTGAAGGATCTCTCCATGAAGTTACTGTTTCTATCCATCCTTTGCTCTTCTACATAAACCAGTCCTGAGACTTTACTCTCAGTGGACAGTAGACTGTTAAAGGAATTCATTTAACAGTGGGGTTGCAAAGGAAGAAGGAGATACACAGATGTAAAAAGTATTTGAAGATGTTTCAGCATGACTGTGGATTTTGCTGCACAGACTTTGATTTCAAATAGAGTCTAAATTAAGTTCAAATGAAAAAAAGGTTCATGTACCTTAAAATCATATTCTGTTACAGGAGAGACTGGTATAGTAGCAAAATCTATTCATACTTACTTTTTACAAAAGGCAATGACAGCTTTTTGTGGACCACTGTACAACCTTGTCTAAGGTTTTCAATGGGCCTCTGATTAATTGGCTATACAGTCCATGGCAGGTGCAAAACAATTTCCCCGTATGGTGTAATCTTTCATTTCCCAAGGAGCAAATGCAGCTATTTTCAATGCAATTTTATAAAGAGAGTGTTTTTCTCTTTCAATATATCTGGATCATGTACCTGTAGGGGGTGGGGAAGTATCTGCGTCTACTTCAAGAAACATTTATTATATAGGTAAAGGCAAACACATCAAAATATGACCTTGTATGCAGTTGATCCTTATTATCCATGAGTTCCACATTTGTGGATTGGCATGTTAGCTAAAACTTATTTTTAGCCCCAAAATTAATGCTCCTGGTGCTCTGAAGGGCACTGGTGGACATGCACGTGTGCCTATCCAAAAGTAAATTGGAGTTGCACCATGCACACATTCCCAGCTGATGGTAAGTTTCCCAAAGACTAGACTATATTTAGCATCTGAGTTAGATTTTTTATTTGTTTAAATGCTTTTATTGATTTTTAGAGACAAAAGGAAGGAAGGGAGAGAGAGAGGGAGGGAGGGAGAGAGAGAGAGAGAGAGAGAGAGAGAGAGAGAGAGAGAGAGAGAGAGAGAGAGAAGATCAACGTGGGAGCAAAAGACTGATTATCTTAACTGAGGTTCTAACAGAGTCATGTTGCTTTTCTTGCAACAGGACAAAGGGAAGCATGAAATTTTATTTTTGCTTAATTTACAAAGAGATAGATGTATTTAATATACACTTTGGAGATTTAAGAAGAGAGAGAAAATAATAAATAGGGGAATTTTTACAGGAGTTAAAAGGAAATATATGTGGCTTTACCTTGCTAGAGATTCCGTTGATACTTCCAGTCAAAGACGGATAATAAATTCATAAACTGTCATCTTACATCCAGAATTTAATTTTATATGATACTCAGGGAGTAATAGTGAGCTAATTATTATGTCTCTTAAAATGTCTCTTACCAGGACTTACTTAGTATATTACATATTTGTGTTTATATGTGTGTGTAGATATAATTAAATAAAAACTAGACATTAATAATAAAGCTCTCATTTTAATTCACAAAATAAATTAATTAATCAAAATTCATGTGCTCCATTATATGCAAAATGTAACAAATGCCAAGTGTTGCTTCTACCTCTTATAAGCATTTTATGTTGCAGATATTGTACATATATCAGCTCTAATCTTCACATGATCCACTTGAGTTATATTATCTTCATGTTAAAGACAAGAAAATAAGTTAGAACTCTTAAGAAATCTACTTAAAATTAAGTGTTTAATAAGTGACTGATCTTGAATTTTAAAGCAATCCAAACTCCAACTTTTTCCCTTTCTAAATAAATCCTTTCTATATAAACTTGACTTGTGAACTTTTAACTTTAGATAGCTGTCCATAGAGAATGTCACTTTTTAATCTTTGTGTACACTGCAGAGTGTCTTAAACATGGTATTTGGGACAAGCCAATTATAGAAGAGAAATGTTTTTGAAAATATTCCTGCGTGGGTAGGTTATTTGTTTTCCTTTTTCTCCAGGAACTGCTGACAGGCCTACCTGATATTTGGCTTCCTTTTCAAGTGTGGGTAGTGGTTGGAGGGTATGAGCCACGGGACTTAATTTCTCACAATACATGGGCAAAGAGATAGTCTTTTTATTTTACTCCTATAAGAATGAGAATAGCCGAAGCTGGTTTGGCTCAGTGGATAGAGCGTCGGCTTGCGGACTGAAGGGTCCCAGGTTCGATTCCAGTCAAGGGCATGTACATGGGTTGCGGGCACATCCCCAGTAGGAGATGTGCAGGAGGCAGCTGATCGATGTTTCTCTCTCATCGATGCTTCTAACTCTCTGTCTCTCTCCCTTCCTCTCTGTAAAAAATCAATAAAATATATTAAAAAAAAAGAATGAGAATAAACATGCCTTTAGATAAGAACTGTAATAAGGTGCTGTTATTCAAGGGAACAATGCTGCTATGTAGAAATGCATTTCTCCATTTATTTGCCTTCTTGTAACTATGTGGGTACATACCAGACACCCCCACATCCCCACTCACCCACCCAACCACAAACACACAGAATTCAATCTACATGATTGTGTGTGTGTGTGTGTGTGTGTGTGTGTGTGTGTGTTTTAATATCTCCAATCCTCTTTTCCCTTTTACCTGAATGTATGGATACATGATTCTTTCATCTGGCCTTTGTGCAGGGTTCTTTGACATCTATGCTATTTTTTTCTTTTTATGTCTCTGATATTCTCTCCTTCTTTTAATACTATAATACTATTAAAGTAATAAATTTAGACTATGTATATTCTGTATATAAATAACCATTTAATAATATGCTGTTTCTTATTTTAGAAGAGAAATGGATTGCTTATAAGTGATGTTATAGTTGAGCAGCTTTCAGTTGATGTATTTTCTGTGGGTCAATGGCCTTTAATAGGAAACATACCCTTAGAGTAACATAGATTGTGCTTTTATATCATCAAAATAGCAGGTCAATTCGGATGATCAATTTTTAAAGCAATCATTTCAGTGCCAAAAAAATCAAACTGGTTGGGTGGCATTGTAGAGATACTGTATAATTCACTGATTATCTTCAATATTTTCAAAGCTATCATTACCTTTTAGGACTCAAAATAGCTATTTTATGCATATTATATTCTCTTCCCAGTTACATAAGACAACCTCACACGTATTAAATGCTGCAAGTCAATAATCAGAGATCTGAGAATACAAATATTCTAACTGGGTTTGAAGGTAGGTAGGCATTTAGTTGATTGAGGAATTAAACTAAAAACCATTTGATATGGGTTCTTATGAAAAGATGAAGTGACTTATAGAAACATTTGTAGAAGGCCTTGAGTGCACTGAAGTACAATTTGGAAATTGCTCAAGTAGGAAACTTCATTTGTGCAGAAATCTCAGAGTAGCTAAGAGAGCTGCCGGAATCCTGTGGCAGCTTTGGGGGCAGAGCTGCGAGTAGAGCCTGGACTTTTACAATTTGCATAGGGAGCTATTACCAACATACTGGCTCAGCTGAGAAAGTTCATATGCATGTGCTTTTCTGTTTAAATACACAAGGTTTTCAAGACACTCTTGCCATCCAATCAAATCCCTTTCTGCATATAGTGACATAAAATAGAATGTTTGCAAACTTTCTAGGAAATATTTTGTTCTCTACAGGTACCTTAATTCCTCATGAGAACTGAGGTTGAGATATACAAATAGGATACTTTATTTAATTTAATTTATTTGTTTGTTCGTTCATTCATTCATTCCTCACCCGAGAATATTTCCCATTGTATTTTATAGAGTGGAAGAGAAAGGGAAAGACAGAGAGAAATATTGATGTGAGGGAAACACATTGATTTGTTGCCTCCTGCCTGCACTCTGACCAGGGCCTAGGCCAGGGAGGAGCCTGCAACCATGGTATGTGCCCTTGACCAGAATCAAACCCAGGATCCTTCAGTCTGCAGGCTGATGCTCTATCCACTGAGAAAAACCAGCTAGGGCCAAATAGGATACTTTAAGTAGCAATTTAAGAGCAAATATGTTTACACCCATTCATATAGACATCCTTACTTTCCCACAAAAAAGATCTCTTCATTTTGACATTTTTATATAAATCACAGTCATGATTTGATTTTAAAAGGAATCATATTATCTATAAATGGGAGAGGAAACAATTCAGAACTTTTAATGTGATCTCATGTGGCATTGAGCAGACACAGAAGATTCAGCAGGGAGATATAACTGATTTGGCAGGTATAATAAAAAGCAAACTTTATTTTTCCTTATAACATCCCTAGGTGAAATCCCAGGTCATTCTCCTAGTTTGTCTTCTGCTTCTTAGTTTTCCAGTAATAAAAAGTCCACCTTCAGTATAAAATTAAACTTGAATCCCTGTCCAATATAAAGTTGTGTGTTTTTCTCCCCTTCCAAAAGTTTGACGCCTTTTCAGAGTGGGAAACAGCAGGACAGAACAGGGTGTGGCCAGTCTTCACTTCCTCTCTTGATCTCCTTCCACCCATTCCCCAGTTGCTGTTTGTGATCCATCAAAGTTCAAGTTGAACAGGAAAAAGGAAAAGTGACTACAGCTATAGTCTAGTTTTTGTGCTGTTAAATATGGTAGATGTGCAAAATAGATCCAGAGACACAGAAGCATGAAACAGACTCATGAATGTCAGAGGGAAGTCCGGAGGGTGGGAAAAGATTAACCAAAGCCCCTGGAGGCGGGAGAGGGCGGGTGCAGGGTCGAGGGGGTAAATGAGGAGAAAATGAAACATCTGTACTACTTTCAACAATAAAGATAAAACATAAAATATGGCTAGTGTGGTCAATGAATTAAAATGTTGATTTTATTTAATTTTAACCTAATATAGATATTCTCATATGACAATGCCTACAGCTAGTAATTAGCTTGGCAGCAAGGTGCCCATGTATTTATGCAAATGCAAGCCCTATTGGCTTATTTTTTAAAACCACCAGCAGGATGCTTGGGAGATACATTTCAATAAATCAAGACAGAATGCATCTCAGTCCTACTGACATTAATAATTTATGATTAATCAGTTTATGAAGACTTGCTAACAATGAAGAAAACAGAGAAGGAGATGGGTCCTCTCTTTAGATTTAACCTTTCTTTTTCACCCAGGCTGAATCTAATCATTTCCTTCTTGAAGACCAGATAATTGACTAGCCATTTACTTAAACTTCCTTAAAGGGCATCAATATTCTCTATAGGGGTCCATCTTTGATCAGGGGAGGTTAAGTTAAATTGACTCATGATTATGCAGTTTAGGGAGCAGAAATAAGTTGCAGCCACACTCCTTCAAGTGAGAGAGCCCCAGCAGCCCTGTGGAAGGGACTTGGGGGAGATTGGGGTGGCCCCCATAAGTTGCACAGTCATAGGCTTGATGGCCTAGGAATGATAGTAATAGCAGAAATATCTGTGACAGTACTTTTTCAAAAATGATAAACAATGCCTATTTTCTTATCTTCAAATCTTAACAGTTTTTCAAAATCGTTCATGATTTTTATGTTATAAATTCTATTTTTACTTTTAAATGTAAAAAGAGGTGTATGTGTTTGCATAGTTGAAAACATTTTAATTTTTACTATGCTTTTTGTGACAGAATACATCAAATTATAGTGAAAATTAAAGATATTTATCCAACAATTTTACTTTTTTATTCAGTCTATTTCCACTTAATATGTTTCTCACTAACTTTTCTTCAAAATTATTTTTCGGTGGGAAATCAACTTACAAGCTCTAATCATGAGCAAAATATTTATCCTCTCGGGCCTCAGTTTCCTCTTCCGTTTAATGGAGATTGGATAGGTTTTGATAAAAATGGTAGTTAAGTAAAATGCATAAGTGAATGTTTTCTCTGCGGTTCACTTCAATGAATTTCTTTTCCTTTTTTCCCTTTTTGCTGAATTTATTGGGGTGACAATGGCTAACAAAATATACAAGTTTCAGGTGTACAATTCTACAACACATCATCTGTACACTGTGTTGTGTGTTCACCATCCTACCTATTTCAATGAACTATGCATTTAATTAGATGTCATTCCAGGCATTCTTTAATGTTATAAGGGAGCTCTCAGACTTAGAGCTTCTAAAGACTGCATGACAGTCAATCGGGGGCTTAATTAATCAGTGTCCTGCTATTGGGCTTTTATCAGTATTGAAATGTGTTTTCATTTATCTAAGAAAAGGGCAGCACTTCCTAAATCACCACTTGTATAAGAGTTGTTGAAAACACATTAAACTAAACATGAATCAAATTGTTTAATTCCAGTGGAATAATTAAAATCTTCAAGGTAAAGACACATATATGAAATAAAGTTTGGATGGTGTCACTTTCAACTAATTTAAATGACTTTGATTAAAAAAAGAAAAAACAAAAGAAAATGCATTGGAGAAATCTAAGAGCATCTCATCAAACTGGGCAGGAAGCACAGTGACCAAATTAGAGACCGAAGCCAATAAATGATTCAGGGAAAAATTCTCTCCATCTTATTCTCTCTCAAAGACACTTACCATATTCTTTATTCTCCTGCTGCTTTATAAAACAGCTTTGTCTATATCATTGACATATGGGCCAAAATTGACTCCCGGCTCAAGCGTAACCTGATTTCTGAGTTTAAGAACCCAACAGAGATGCACTAGAACCTTTCTAAGTAGAAAACCTGGTTGTCCTACGTAGGGCATGGAAATAAAAATGGTAGTTGACTATGTTAGGTAGTCAAGCATTTTGGACTACAAAAGCCTGGTCCCACGATCTAATATCCCCACAGAAGGGGCCATGGGTCCAGCCTTTCTGAAAAGGGGGGAGAGAAGGTAGCAAAATACATTCCATGCTGATCTGTAATTGTATGACACTTTGTTTTAGATTGTTCTCTTTAACATTGATATTTCAAGTGACATATGAAGAAAATGAGAAAGTGATATTTAAAGAATGCTTTAGCCATATTTTGGGGTATATGGACTTGTCTAAATTATAAACTGCTGATTTATTTTAGCTCCGTTAAAACAGAGAATAGGCCAACCTGGACCACCAATTAGAGAATAATTAAACATCTTGGGAAAGAACTGCTTTTGCTGAGCTATGCTGGAGTTCTAATATCAATGTGAGAGGAAGGTGAATGGAAAATCCAGGGTCAACTTTCTTAAAACTCAGAGAACCAATGCAATACTAGTAGAGTCTAAATTATTCTCACTAATGGCTTTGTGCATTTGGTAGAGGTCTCAGAAAAACAATTGGCTTGAATAAAAACAGTCATTTAAAACTTCCCATAATATTATTTTCCTAATTTAAGAAGACAACAAATAAGTTGTGTCTGAGAAGCATAAATTCCCCTAAATACCTGGTGTGTGTGTGTGTGTGTGTGTGTGTGTGTGTGTGTGTGTGTGTGTGTGTGTGTTCCCTTGTCAGCCCAGTTCCAAACAGTTCATCACTAACAATTCTCAACATACGTTGGGCTCATTTTTTCTCCTATGATAGAGGATGCTCTGACAAAAAATTGAGTCTAAGAAAAACACTGTTTACAGCATCCCACCGTATAAAGCAAGCATGACCTATCTCACAATATCCCTTGCAGAGGAAGATATAGACCATCTGTTTATCTGCAATTCAGATTTTTTTTAATCAGAGGATTTTTCAAAGATAAATTAAGTTTTTCATAGAGTAGTTTTTGCAGGTGTTTCAGGTATGATAATAATTCAGAACTGCATTGAAATGTGTCTTTGTTCTACACATGAAAATGAGCAAACTTTTTTTCTTCATATCTTTATTGTCAGGAGCAATCCAAAAATGCCACATGAATTTGAGGCGGGGGGGCGGTTTCAAAGGGTATAATGCTGAATGAAATAAATCAGACAGAGAAAGACAAATGCTGTATCAATTCATGTCTATGTAGGACTAAAATAAACCCAAAGTAAACAAATAAGCAGAACAGAAAGAGACTCATATGCAGAGAACATTTTGACATTAGCCAGGTGGGAGGACAGTTGGGAGGATGGGTGACCAAGGTGAGGAAATTCAGAACTACAAATTTGCAGTTACAGAACAGTCATGGGGATATAAAGTACAGCCTAAGTAATACAGTCAATAATATTGTAATAACTATATATGGTGCTATGTGGGTACTATATTTTTGGGGGTGATCACTTCATAAGTTATATAAATGCCTAATCACTTGGTTGTACACCTAAAACTGATATAATATTGCACATCAACTATACTTGAAAAATAAAGAGTACTAGTATTTTAAAAATTAAAGTGCTAAAAAAGTATTAACTGGAAGACATATACATGCACAACAGTGACTTCTCAATGTATAATTTTATATATTTTTTATTTCTGAATAATTTATTGGGATCCACTTCCTATTTAAGAGACTAAAATAAGCTATTTGCATCAATTGGATCATCCTTCCTTAATATGGCAATGCTGTTGCTTTGGCATTGTTAAAAATGTGTGCTAAAGGCTTCGTAATAGTTACATTTCAAGATATTTTATTATTAATTAATCTCAGCATTTTTCTAAGCGCTTTTAATAGCTTGTGCTGTAATTAAATTTTGCCACATTGCAACGCACAGTGATTCTGGAACTATCCGTTCTACAGCTAATTGATAAATCAAATCCTAATTGAGATAATGAAGCTGGTCTTGGACATCGGTAAGATAGCCACCTAATTAGCTTCTTAATGTCTGTTTACTAGATGAGTGGATCGCAGACCCAGGGTGACGATGCTGCAGTAAAGTTAATACGAGAGGAAATAATGTGGGTGAAATGGATCAGAGCGTGAATATAGCTTCCCACTAATAAGCCTCCGTCATGCTTGGGACCTTAAAAAGAAATATCCCCCAAACTCTCCCATTTGTCTACTCTCAGCAAGGTGTGGTGACAGAGACCCAACCCACAGTAAGCAATTCATAAATGCCAGTTGCCCTGAATTAGGGGTGATAGACTGTAGGGGCATAATTTTTCATCTGCTTTCCTCAACATCTACTACTGCTGCTTGCTGCTGCCCTGATTCAGGTCTCTATTATGTCTTCCTTGGAGTAACAAAAATCTCCTGACAAATCTTCTGCCTGCAGTCCTGCCCTCTTCACATACATTCATCCTAGAGGGTTCTAACTAAAATAAACTTTGGTCCACCTAAATCCCTATGATGACTTCTTACATGTGCATACGTTTTTAATGAATTATTATCAATGTAGAGTTCTGGTTTCTACACTCACAGATCCTAAGTCAGAAAGACTGTATCCTGAGAAATAGTGACTATACTTTCTAACCCAGGGAATAAGTGCTATAGGTCTGCATCACTCATAGAGGTCCTGTCTGAAATGTGCCAAAGAAAACCTCGCTATAGTTTCCTGAGTTCAGGTATACTATGGCAGATATGTAAGTATAGGTATAACTATAGATATTGTTATGCACATGTAATATTCCTACCTATAGTACTACTATACATAAAATATAGTACAACATTACTGGAATGAGATAGTAATAATTTGTGAATGTGCAGAACAGATGCATAAATTTATAATGAAACTGCTCACGTGTTAAGTTTTTGGTTTTTGGTTATCTCTTTTACATAAAGAAGAACTTTAGCACCATCATTCACTCATAAACCATTTAGTTGTTATGCCTTTTTTTTTTTCAAGAGAAAGAATATTCCAATTGGAGTTCTGAGAAATGAAAATATACCCAGTGGTAAAATATAAACATGTCATTATTGCACTTAATGGGTAAAATACTTAAGGGAAAAGTATTTTAGATACATAATTTTAAATCAATAAAATGGTTTTCTACATGAAAGACTTCAAGGGAGAATGTTTTCAAAAATGCTCAAAAAGTATTGCATCAAGAGTTGATTTATATAACACTGTAATATTTCAAAATATCTGCTCATAAATCTTGTTTTCTTTTGAAAAGGGGTTCTTTAATAACACTATTGGGAGAAGAACTGTAGATCTTTCAGGTGTAAGGATAGATGATATTTACGAGTAATTTATAATCTTATATCTTAGAGGAGCTACACCTCTCATAAAATAATGTATATTACTTAGATTTACTCAGGATATTCAAGTAAATTTAAATTGTTGATTAAGAAAAAAAGGAAGTGGCCTGAATAGGCAACTGAGTGGGTTGTTTCATTCTAACAATTGGATAGAATCTGTCACTGGGTATAACATATATATGCTAATTTATGATTTATACTAGTATGTACATCACATATGAGCAGTATGTTGCTAAAACAGAGCTCTTCTTGATTTGAAGGCTAGAGAATTAGACAAATTTCTCATTTTAAAAGTACAGGAAAATAAAATGGAGAGAAAGCATTAGGAGCTAAGAAAGGTCATCCAGAAGAAAAATTTTAAAATATATTTTTACTGATTTCAGAGAGGAAGGAAAAAGGAGAGAGAGAGAGAAATAGCAATGATGAGAGAGAATCATTGATCGGCTGCCTCCTACATGCCCCACACTGGGGAGGGAGCCCGCAACACGGGCATGTGCCCTGACCTGGAATCAAACCATGACCTTCTGGTTCATAGGTCGATGCTCAACCACTGAGCCATGCCAGCCTGGCCAGAAGAATTTTTTTTTTTTAATTTTGTTTTATTGCTTGAAGTATTACAAAGAGTATTATATATGTCTCCTTCCCCCCACCCCTTGACATTCTCCCAGCCTCCCTTACCTCCCAGTGTCTTATGTCCATTGGTTATGCTTATATGCATGCATATAAGTACTTCGGTTGATCTCTTACACCCCCCCCCCACCCCTCGCTCCCCAACCCTCCCTGGCCTTCCAGCTGTAGTTTGACAGTCTGTTCGATGCTGCTCTGCCTCTGTGTCTATTTTTGTTCATCAGTTTATAATGGTCTTTATTATCCATAAATGAGTGAGATCATGTGGTATTTTTCCTTCATTGACTGGCTTATTTCACTTAGCATAATGCTCTCCAGTTCCATCCATGCTGTTGCAAATGGTAAGAATTCATTCTTTTTTACAGCAGCATAGTATTCCATTGTGTAGATGTACCACAGTTTTCTAATCCATTCATCTGCTGATGGGCACTTAGGCTGTTTCCAGATCTTTGCTATGGTGAATTGTGCTGCTATGAACATAGGGATGCATATATCCTTTCTGATTGGTGTTTCTGGTTTCTTGGTATATATTCCTAGAAGTGGGATCACTGGGCCAAACGGGAGTTCCATTTTTAACTTTTTGAGGAAACTCCATACTGTCTTCCATAGTGGCTGCACCAGTCTACATTCCCACCAGCAGTGCATGAGTGTTCCTTTTTCTCCACATCCTCTCCAGAACTTGTCGTTTATTGATTTGTTGATGATAGTCATTCTGACAGGTGTGAGATGGTACCTCATTGTTGTTTTGATTTGCATCTCTCGGATGATTAGTGACTTTGAACATGTTTCCATATGTCTTTTGGCTTTCTGAATGTCCTCTTTTTAAAAGTGTCTATTTAGGTCCTTTGCCCATTTTTTTTATTGGATTGTTTATCTTCCTTTTGTTAAGTTGTATGAGTTCCCTATAAATGTTGACGATTAAACCCTCATCGGTGATAACATTGGCGAATATGTTCAGAAGAAATTTTGATGATAACCTGGTTTAAACCCCAGTGATGACCCAATTAAGAAGGATTTCACCCTAAAAAAGGTGACATTGCACGAGAAATTTGTTTCTCTACCTAGACAACAACTACATTGGCACATGCCATCTGCTCCGTTTTGGAACTCGAGTATATTGAAGGCTTGCAATTTTCGAGGAAAGAAAAAGATGGTAAATTATGATTAATTTCTGTCAATTTCAGCTCTTAGCACAGTTCTCAGCAGCTATCCACCCCTCATTCCTCAGCCCACTGAGAAGCAGCTGTGTACATGTTCCTGGATCAACTAGCACCAGCTTAAGGGAGCTAGGGTGGGCAAAAATGGACCTATCCCTAAATTTCAAGGACCTGTGCTTTGATAGTTTATGGTTTGTTTCTGATCACAGTATTAATAATTAATACTATATTAATAAAATTAATATGAAAAATAATAAAATGTATCAAAGAATGAATCATAGAATTACCATATGATGCAACAATTCCACTTCTGGCTACATACACAAAACAATCGAAAGCAGGGTCTCAGAGAAATCTCTTCATGGCAGCATGATTCACAATAGCAAAAATGTGGAAGCTACCCAAGCATCCATCACCAAATTAGTGGATATGCAAAATGCGGGCTATATATTTATAGTGGAATATTATGCAGCATTAAAAAGATAGAAAATCCTGACATCCTACTGAATGAATGAACCTTGAGAACATTATGGGAAAAGAAATAAGCCAGTTTCAAAAGGCAAATACTATATGATTACACTTATGTGAGGTACTGAAAGTAGCAAAATCATAGAGACAGAAAGTAAATGGTCATTGTCAGGAGCTGGGGAAGGAGAAATGGGGTGTTCTTGTTCAATTGAAATAGATCTTCAGTATTGCATTATAAAAAGTTTTTTGAAAATTAAATGGTGGTTGCACAACAATATGTGCCGGGAGCCGGTCCATGCTTGCTGTTTCAAGGGACCTGGCATATATGGCATACTGTTCTTAATATGTTTGCTCACCTTCTTGGCGCTATGTGTTTTAACCAAGGTCTCTGAGAAAGGTTGAATCCCCAGGTAGGGATTTTCCCCTGAAGTTAGGGAGGGAATAAAACCTCTTAACTAGTGCCAGGTGGGTAATTAATCACTTTAACTACGAACAATCATGCTTAAGCTACATAATCTTTACTCCCTGGAATGGAGATAAGAAACGCCCTAACCTTTGTAATAGAGATTGATAGGATTGAATCAACTGGTATAAATACAGATGTAATAAGACGGTAAGAGACAGAACTTAGAATACGGAACCAAGAGAGACAGAACCTAGGCACAGAACCTACACAGAACGTTCTCTAGAGACAGAAGAACTTCGCTGGAGAGAACATGGCAAAAGTTCCTGGACAGAAACTGGCCTCAGAACCTAGAGACAGAACCTAGCGAGAGAACATGGCAAAAGATCCTGGACTGAACCTGACTACAGAAATTGGCAAGAGAACCTGACTAGAACCTAGTGACAGAACCTGGCTGGAGAACCTAGCAAGACAACATGGACACAGAACCTGGCTGGAGATCCTAAGCAGAACCTCTCTGGAGATCCAGACCAGAACTTGGCTGGAGATCCTGGCTGGAGATCCTGGCTAGGCTGCTGATCAACTGAACACTGTCTCCGTGTCCTTCCTTCTTCGCCGACTCCATCCACACCTTTGGGGACCCCTGGACCTGCTGGGGTTGGACCCCAGCAAATATGAATGTATTTAAAACCGCTGAGCTATATTGGTATACATAAAAAATGGTTAGTGTAATAAATTTTCTTATGTGTATTTTACTGAAATAAACAAAAAATGGGAAAGAGGAATTAAGGTGAAAGAAGAGTACTATTTTTTCAGTAGATGAGGAAAATTCTAGATTTTGATTAACCCAACGGTTCCTAAGCTAGGGTGTCCATCTGAATCACCAGTGAAATACTAAAAAAAAAAATGACGCCTGCTCAGACTTCACTCTAGAGATCCCATTCAGCAGTTTATGAATGGAGACCAAACAACCACATTTGTATGAAGCTTCAGAGATGATATCAAGTATATCCATGGCTGAGAATCAGAGGGTGAAGTTTTGGCTGACAACAGGTCAAAAACAACAGGCTTACACCATTCAATTCAGGGAAGAGGGTTGGAAGGCTGGGGAATACGTAGATGTGCTCCATAATCAATGCTACATGGAGTCATCATAGTAACCGGCAGACATTGCTCTTGACAATGGCTACATCAATCTTTTTCAATTTCCTGAAATGTGCCATACTCCCGGACATAATTCCTTCCACCATTCATTCAAATATGGGGCACTTTCTTCCTGAGCAGTGCCATTTAAGAAAGTCCTTGATGTCAAATGACTGTCACGAGTCTCTGGGTAGCTACTATTCCTTTCAGAAATATTACAGATCCATAACATATATTTCATTGTACAAACATTTCTGCACTGAAAGTGTTGTAGCAAAGCAGTGCTATGAGACTGCACTAATGAAACATGGATACAATTGACAGGGGAATAAATATTGCTGAAGTATGAATTTAAAAATTTGCTTCGAAACCCTTATCATGGAGCAGACAAGCTGCATATATTGCCTAAATATAAGATATAAAGTTCCCAAGAGTCACTGAAATGCAAAGATACTTGTTCGGTGGGAGATACATATATAAGTATAGATGTAAATCGGTCTTTTGAAATTAGAAATAATGTTATTTTTTGTTCTTAGCACTGTTTTATTTTTATTTATTTTATAATGGTGTTGGAAAAATAAAATAAAATAGAAATGATGTCTTATAAACAAGAGATCAATAAATGTAATATAGTGTCTTGATATTTCTTGAAGATAAACAATGTGAAAATAATAGGCATGAAGGATTTTTCCCTAAATAGTTAAAAACATTACCATTTTTATCAGGTTTACCTCTACAGTAAACATGGCCATGGACCAGAAGTTTTTCTCAGGGACACATTACTTTGTAAACAACTTGATTTCAAAAGTTATCCCAAGACACATTGGTTCATGTGAGATTTAGTAATAGACCAATGAAGATTTGGAAAAATTGATAAAGAGGGGCTACTGCATTTATTTTTTGCCTTATTAAGTGCATGGGAAGATTTTTCACTAATTGTAAGCACTTTATCTTTTTTTTTTTTTTTAAGGGCCAGGAACCAACCTTTTGTGTTCTTTATTTTTATGTATATTATTCCTGGTTAATTTTAAAACTGTAACTATGAAAAAGGGACAGAAATGCTGTTACTTCTCACAGTGTCACGGTGCATTAGCATCTGTTTGTACTGAAACAATATAGATCTTTCAGCCTCTGTCTTTGCCTATACATCTATTTATTTATTTATTTTTATCTTTAAATTCTTCATTAGTTAAGGAATTACAAATCATCTATTTAATGTTCATTAAATCATTACATAGGACAGCATCATTTGTTCATGAACACTAACTCCTGATAATGCAAAGTTTATTGGGTTTTGTTCATGCTCAACACAAATGCATATCTTACCCAGAGAATGCAAGAGAATGGGAAAATAATTCATTTTCTAGTCATGTTTAATTTGTTGTGTGGGATTTTATAATATAAATCTACAAAAATACATCTTCAAGCAATGTCCCCTCTTGAAATATGTAGGCTGTAACCACTGCAGAAAGCCTGGGTGATATCCCCATGCCCAGGCAAGAACTGTCCCATTTGTACAAATTCTTTCTCTATCATTTCTGGCTTAAGACTAATCTAAGAGAGCACCATTACCACACCATCACACAGGAGAAAATACATAGGTCTAAGAAGATCCTTGATGTTATGATTGGTCTCAAAACCCCTCAGAGCAGGTCCACAGGGGTCCTGTCTCTGCAGAGATTACGCTGCAGCCTCAGTCAGTCCCAGGCATCAGAAAGGACTTACACAGTTTGAAGGGGGCGCTCCAAAGAGCAGACAGGGCCCCAAGCAGAGTGCCTGGCCTAAAGCTAACATCTGTGACATCTTTAACATCTAAGACTTATCTTTCCATGAAACTTGCACCTCCTCTATACCCTATTCTTATATCATATTAATAGGTGTAATAAACAGAGTGGTATCTTTGGAAATATAAAGATGGAAAACATTGGGTTAAACAGAGTTAATAATGTTTCTTTAAGGGTGAAATTCTCTATGTGTGTTCTATTAAATGGGCTTTGGACTTCCCCAGAAGACAGATATAATATCCTCAGAAGTTACATGCCACGTGGCAGATTATTCCATAAATGTGAATACATTTAAAAATGAGTCAATAAAAAAATATGCATGCAGACTGTTGGTGTAGTGATGATGAAAAAGCTCAAGTAGGGGATTTTGTTATCTTTGCACAATCCTGGCTCCAGTCTTACTTGACATGTGCCAATATGCAAGTAACTAAATATCTCTGTGCCTCAGTTTCTTCATTTAAAAAATGAGAACAATAATCCAATTGTCATGAGTACTGTTATGAGAATTATGGACAATATAACATATAAAACAATCAGTTCAATGTTTGGTTCATAGTATATATTTTCCTGACATTGACTGCTTCAGAAGAATGCTGTGAAAGTACATGAAATGTGTAAAGCCCTTTGAACAAAGGCTGGAACATGTGAAGTACTGGATGATGTTAGCTGTTAGTGCCACCTGTTCTTCCATTCCCCCATTCAGTGTTCAAATGGCTTCAACAAAGAGTCATACAAGTTCAACGTGAGCATTTCTACATATTAGAAATGCCACTCTTTTTATTACTCCCTGTATTAGTGTTTGAAAAGTAGCACTTTTTTTTTCTTGTTTTATCTGCCCTTGTTCTTAACTATAGATGTACTTAAATATAACAGTATCTTGGGCCAGATGAAGATCACGATCTCTCCCTTTCTCTCTTTTTAAAGTCAGAGTTCAAAATGCCTAGTGTGCCTATATCACTGTAGGCAGCAGTATATGCACTCTGAGTGAGCCCACAAAGAGTTCAAATGTCAGATTTCCCAAGCAAGCCAAAGAACCTACCAAACAGCTTCAGCAGGCTGGAGTATTCCATAGGTACCCATTGGCTTTAGATGATTCAAATATTCTCCCATGTTTTGCCTCTATCTATGGTGCAAGAAGTGTCCTTGAAAATAAATTGGAAAACTTTTGGACTGTCATTCTAAAATTGAATACTCAGGCAAACCGTCTTTTAAGAGCTAAATAGGAGGAACCAAGATGGCGGCATAGGTTAACGCCAGAGATTGCTGCCTCGAACAACCAATTCAAGGGTACACCTAAAAGACGGAACAGACATCATCCAGAACCACAGGAAGGCTGGCTGAGTGGAAATTCTACAACTAGGAGGAAAGAGAATATCATACCCAGACTCAGAGGAGGTGCAGTGCTGAAGTGAAATACTCAGGTGCGGAGTGCGCGCGAGCAGGCTGGCAGTGGAGGGCGCGGTTGTTGTTTTCAATCGGGAGGGAGTTTCAGACTCTGAGCTCCAGAGCCGGGCGAGTCTCTAGGGACCCAGACTCAAACAGGAGAAGCGGGACTGTCTGGCTTCGGTCGGAACTCGAAGGCAGCTTTCTCTCCGAGGTTTTCAGCGGTTGCTGGGACTCTGTGAGGCAGAGCCCCTAGGGACAGAACTGAGAGCAGCCATAACTGCTTGCTCCGCCCGCCCTGTTTGATTCCATGCGACCCGCCCCGCCCAAGCCCTGCACTGAGCCATTTGCCAGATAGCCTCAGGCAAACGCTAGATTAGCACCTCCCCAGAGGACAGAAGTTTTCCCACTGCAGACACAGCTGACTCTCACAGCCAGTTGGCCTGGAGGTCAAATCCCCCCAGGATTAACTACAACAATCAAGGCTTAACTACAACAAGACTGCGCACAAAGACCACTAGGGGGTGCACCAAGGAAGCATAAAAAATGCAGAGACAAAGAAACAGGACAAAATTGTCAATGGAAGATATAGAGTTCAGAACCACACTTTTAAGGTCTCTCAAGAACTGTCTAGAGGCTGCCGATAAACTTAATGAGATCTACAAGAAATCTAATGAGACCGTCGATGTTATGATAAAGAACCAACTAGAAATTAAGCATACACTGACTGAAATAAAGAATACTATACAGACTCCCAACAGCAGACCAGAGGAGTGCAAGAATCAAGTCAAAGATTTGAAATGCGAAGAAGCAAAAAACACCCAACCAGAAAAGCAAAATGAAAAAAGAATCCGGAAATACGAAGATAGTGTAAGGAGCCTCTGGGACAGCTTCAAGCGTACCAACATCAGAATTATAGGGGTGCCAGAAGATGAGAGAGAGCAAGATATTGAAAACCTATTTGAAGAAATAATGACAGAAAACTTCCCCCACCTGGTGAAAGAAATAGACTTACAGGTCCAGGAAGCACAGAGAACCCCAAACAAAAGGAATCCAAAGAGGACCACACCAAGACACATCATCATTAAAATGCCAAGAGCAAAAGACAAAGAGAAAATCCTAAAAGCAGCAAGAGAAAGAAACTCAGTTATCTACAAGGGAATACCCATACGACTGTCAGCTGATTTCTCAACAGAAACTTTGCAGGCCAGAAGGGAATGGCAAGAAATATTCAAAGTGAAATACCAAGAACCTACAACCAAGATTACTTTATCCAGCAAAGCTATCATTCAGAACGGAAGGTCAGATAAAGAGCTTCACAGATAAGGAAAAGCTAAAGGAGTTCATCACCACCAAACCAGTATTATATGAAATGCTGAAAGGTATCCTTTAAGAAGAGGAAGAAGAAGAAAAAGGTAAAGATACAAATTATGAACAACAAACATGCATCTATCAACAAGTGAATCTAAGAATCAAGTGAACAAATAATCTGGTGATCATAATAGAATGAGGGACATAGAAAGGGAATGGACTGACTATTCTTGGGGGGGAAAGGGGTGTGGGAGATGCGGGAGGAGACTGGAAAAAAATCGTGCACCTATGGATGAGGACAGTGGGTGGGGAGTGAGGGCAGAGGGTGGGGCGGGAACTGGGACGAGGGGAGTTATGGGGGGGAAAAAAGAGGAACAAATGTAATAATCTGAACAATAAAAATTTAATTAAAAAAAAAGAAAATAAATTGGAAAACTTTTGTAGGGTCTTTTCCTTTGTGAGACTCACATTTTTTAAAAGGAAGTCATCCTAACTTTACTTCTGAGGGGAGCAGAGTTTTTCCACACTCAAATATTCCTTTTATGTGATATTATGTCAAGCTGGTTATTAAAGAATTCAGATAGAAAAACCTGTTCCAAGAAGGAAGCTATCACCTTAGCTAAGATGAGCGAAGACTGGACGTCAAGGAGAACCTAGGAAAGTGTGCTTGTTAGACACACCTCCGTGTCCCCGTGTTTCTGATGCCGACACAAGAATTTGTTTGCAAATGTTTGCTCATTCTCATATACCTGTGAACTGTCTACTTCCCCTCTGAGGTCCCCAAAAAGTTCCCTCTTTTTGTTTCAGAATAGCATTTAAACCTCAACTAGCCAATTTGTCCAGGATCCTGTATTCTTACAGTCTCTGTAGGTAGATAAATAATTAAATTTGCTTATTTTTCCTGTTAATCTGTCTCATGTCAACTAAGAGGGAAAAGAGGGAAAATGTTTCTCTCCCCTATACTTCCACATATCTCTTTTTAAGAATGTGTTTTTATTGATTTCAGAGAGTAAGGGAGAGGGAAAGAGAGAGAGAAACATCTATGATGAGAATCATTTATCAGCTGCCTCCTACATGCCCCCTACCAGGGATTAAGCCTGCAACTTGGGCACATGCCCTGACCCGGAATCTAACCATGATCGCTCTTGCTTCATAGGTAGACGCTCAACTACTGAGCCACACCAGCTGGGTCACATATCTCTTTATAATGACTGAATTGATATAAAATAAAATTAATTTGAAATATTATCTCCTACCTCATATTCTTCATATCTCATTTATTAAAATTAGGTCTTTTTTTATTTCAGCAAAATTTAAAGTATGAATTTTCATTTCAATTCACAAAGTTTCATATATGTGTATTCTGTTTTTATATGAGTCTATGGAAGAAGGTTAAGGCAAGTTCCTTTTTTATGCATTTGAGATGCAAAGCTATATTTTATGGATTAATCAGTTGCTTTAGATAAATCCTCATTTTGAATTCCAACTCATGATTCTCTCTGACATTGACTCCTTCTTCCTATTGTTATTATTCCTAAATTCTTCCTATTGTTGTTATTTCTTCAAATGATTTCCAAATCATTCAGATTATTTCTTTTTCCAAATAACAATGAGGATTGAGAGACTCATCTGGAGTATATTATCCTGAGGGATGAATGCTTCTTCTTCTTTCTATTAGAAATCATTTGAGGGCAGGAGGAGGGGAATCACTTAGTATAATCTGAGATGAAATTTTATATGTATTTTAAAAAGGAATTCTTTTCATCAACCAACAATAATAAAGCCACATAGATATGAGAATGGGTCAAAGAAATCCCATATTCAATGTGCACAGCATAAAATGAAGAGACTGTTTTTAAGGTGTCTGGCATTTAAGGTGCCCCTTTGCCCTCTGCAAGATGTGGAATGCAGTGAGGGCCCAGACTTTGACATGGTCAGTTTCACTCTGCAATTAAAAGTGAGCAGGATGGCTTCAATGCTCCCCTCAGTTGGACTAAATTTTAGACAGGTTTCTTACTGATTACCACACCCTGACTTTGCCTCTTAAAATGGGGAGAAAACAAAAATAGATCCAAGAAAGAACTGAGAGAACATTTTTTTCTCTTCCACTTCCTAGAACTGAGCCGGATAAAAAGAATGCCACCCTCATGGATATGTTTATTTTATGGATATGTTTACTTTGTGATACATATTTCAATTTAGCTTATTGGTCATCTTTTGTCGTGAAATTATATGAAAGAATATTGAAGCTCCTAAACAAGTCCCTGAACTTATATGCAAATACTAGCATTATGTATATTTTTGTCATGTATGATCGATATATTTCCTAGTAGTTTTGAAAGCATTCATTACTCTAAGGATTCATTGCTTCAAAACAGAACTGTTTGGTATACTTATAGAACCAATAAAGGTTTAAAGCATTTTCATATACATAGTCATATTTGGCAATTCCATAAAAATTTGTGAAACAGTTACAAATATAACTAACTGCAGTTTTAAAGAAAAAACATAATCTATAAAATTAATGGTGACCTACCTGTGCAAAGAAGCTAGTTTGTGGCACAAACACAAATCAAATTCTATTCCCAAATTATTTATGCTATGCTGTATTATTGCTTATCATTAAGGATTTGCAATAGCTTTAGAACACACAGTGGTTTGAGACTGAATATTTACATTTTATCAGAATACAAATCCAATTAAATTCTAACTATAAAATGATGCCTTGGGCAAGTGGCAAAGTTTGTCAATAATTGTAGAGGTTGGCAATTGAGAACAATTAGCATGATTTTCATTAAATCTTCTATTATATCTTTAAAACACACCTGGAAAAGCTGATAATATTCTATTGTTATCTTCCCCTGAGACTTCCACCAAAATCCCTGTCTTTGAAAACAGATAAACCCCCTTAAGAGGAAGTACCCACCCAACCCCCCCCCCATTTTTTTCCCCCTCTCCTTCCTCCAAGCACATTTTCTTTGTATTTCTCCTAAGCTCCAAGGACCCTTCTTTTGCCTCTGGAACTTGTTTCCTGAATACACACAATCCAGCTGGCTCATTTCTTCCATGGCTCATTTCTACCTCTGTTACTTTCTAAATAAACTTTTCCCTAGTACATGAAACAATCTATACTAATAAAAGGGTAATATGCTAATTAGACTAGGAGACTGGACATCTTCCGACTGACTTCCTTCTAGACAAAGCCAGTGGTGGGGGCCGAGGCAGAGACAGTTAGGGGCCATGAGGCCAGCAGGGGAGGGCAGTTGGGTGCCATGAGGCCTGCAGGGGAGGGGAGTTTGGGGCCATCAGGCTGGCAGGGGAGCGGTTAGGCAACAATCAAGCTGGTAGGCAGGCAAGTGGTTAGAGTCAGCGGTCCTAGATTGTGAGAGGGATGTCCGACTGCCAGTTTAGGATTGGGCCTAAACCGGCAGTCGGACATCCACCAAGGGGGTCCCAGATTGGAGAAGGTGCATGCCGAATTTTGTGCACCGAGCCTCTAGCAATAAAATAAAACAGATAAGGATAAGTCTTTCATATGAAGTAAGCACACTTTGACCAGCATCTTGGATATACAGGAAGATGGTTAGATCACCAAATATCTAAAGATTTCCTTGTGCTCTGTTGATATATTGGGTAGTCTTTTAGGGCCAGTAAACCCAAGAGAGGAAGAAGGCTAGTTCAGAACAGCAGAATTGGAGGTTCAAACCATATTTCTGCCAATTGGTTCTCTTACAAACTATCTTAACCACTCTTATTTTTAGCTTTATAAACCTTTTATAATGTTGTAGTTTTGGGCTCTATAGTAAGAAGAATTTCATGAGAATTAATGAAAATATCATTCTTATCCCAGAATTAGAAGATACATTTAAATATATGTAGTCATTCACAAGACAGGACTCTAACTCAGCGCCTGCAAGGTCATTGAGTAAAGAATGAGAACTTCAAAATGGACTTCGTGCTTAATTTAATTTTTTTAAAATATATTTTTATTGATTTCAGAGAGGAAGGGAGAGGGACAGAGAGATAGAAACATCAATGATGAGAGAAAATAATTGATTGGCTTCCTCCTGCAAGCCCCAAACTGGGGATCAATCCTGCAACCCAGGCATATGTCCTGACAGGCAATCGAACCTTGACCTCCTGAGCCACGCCTGCCAGGATCCGTGCTTAATTTTAGATAGTGTAATATTAGTTAAAAGGCATTTATTGATAGACTTACATGCTAAAATACTTCTCTAGGTTTTAACAGGAATTGTTTCAAGAGGATAAAGCAGTGGAAAAAATCTAAATTGATTGCTCATTGTCGAATACATTTGTCGAAGATTGATGTCATTATCCGTCAGGTGTGATTAAAGCAAAAAGGAAGAAAGGTGGGATGGAGAGAAAATCAATAGAATGGTAGAAAGGAAAAAAGAGGTGAACATTTCCATCAGCACTGAAAACCAAAATGGATAAGATGACATGTTTCAGAAAGTCAGAGACAACCATCTCAGACTATATCTCAACTCTTTTTTTTTTTGTCCCACCTGCTCATATCTCATACTTCCAAAAAGGCATATCCAAGGCGAGGAAGAGATTCAGGATTATGTAATAGGAAAAAGATATGGTTCAGGCATTAGAGGAAATGGCAGAAAAAAGGAATTGTGATTTTGAAAGGACATGTTCAAAAAATGTGATAATGATTATAATTAACATCTACCAAGGGTTTTGGTAAGTGGCAGATATTAAACTAATTGAATTATACTCATTAGACCATTTATCCTCCCAGTTGTCCTATGAGATAGATATAGCCATTATCCCCCTTTTCAGGTGAAAATAAAAAGCTCAACAATTATAACTCGTCTCTTTCTTAAATCTAGTAACTGGCATAGCACAAAAATCCAAACTGGGACTATTCAATTCTAGAGCTTGGAATATTAAGACCAATTACATAATAATATATTGTGAATATAACTAAAGCCTATGGACAATATAGTGCTTTACAAAAGGTTAATATTGTTGTCCAATGCTGGGTATTTCCTAATAACATATGTTAGAAATGTTTTTTCTTTGATTTAAGAAAAGTTTATTACATTTTTCTGATTATATATGTAATACAACCATGTATAGCAGACTTCATCAAAATATTTTCTATTCAAAATAGACATTTCCAGTAACCTTTGAAAATATGCACCATTAACTTATTACTAAATATTTATACTAACACCCTTGGGACCAGTTATATTTGTGGATTAAAATTTTTTTGAATTTTAGAAAGGTGAGCTAATTAAATACCATAACTGATGAATTACCAGTATGGACCAGGGAACCACCCCAATATCTATTAAAGTAATATTTCTTCAGCAAACCCATGTACATATCTATCTATATCTATATCTATATCTATATCTATATCTATATCTATATCTATATCTATATCTATATCTATATCTATATCTATATGCCTAAGTGACCATCGCAACTGAAACAACTGAACGGATGACAGAACAGGCTGCATGGGGCTACCAGGCCAGCAGGGGGGTTAGTGAGGGCCAACCAAACGACTGAGCAGCAGGCTGCGTGGGGCGACCAGGCCAGCAGGCGGGGTAGTGAGGGGTGACCAAACGACCAAACAGCAGGCTGCATGGGGTGACCAGGCTGGCAGTTGGTGGTGACCAGGTCAGCAAGTGGGGCAGTAAGAGGTGATTAGGCTGGTGGGGGAGGCAGTTAGGGGTGACCAAGGCCGGCAGAGGGGGCAGTGAGGGCCGACCAGGCTGGTGGGGGGGCAGTTGGGGGTGACCAGGCCAGCAGTGAGGGCAGTTGGGGGTGACCAGGCCATCAGGGGAGGGGAAGTTAGGGGCAATCAGACAGGCAGGCAGGTGAGCAATTAGGAGACAGTGGTCCTGGATTGTGAGAGGGATGTCTGACTGCCAGTTTGGGCTCAAACCTGGCGCTCGGGCCTAAACCAGCAGTCGGACATCCCCCGAGGGGTCCAGGATTGGAGAGGGTGCAGACTGGGTTGAGGGGACCTCCCCCCACTGCATGAATTTCATGCACCGGGCCTCTAGTTTGTAATAATTAGAATAAATAAGAACTACAAATCACCTCATGTCAGTTTAGGTCAAAGTTTGCTGCTAAATAAGTTCAAAACCAATTAGGTTTTTGACACCAAATACATTATAAAAAATCCAGAGCTCTATTTCCCAGAATTTTGGATAAGTGATTATGGACCTACATTACACATTTTTTCTCTGTAATCTGAACTTTTTCACTTAATCACCTTCATAAAGATACATTTTTGTGTGATCGCATAGAGAGTCACATTACTCATTTTAATAACTGCATATTATTCCAATTTATTGATGTACCATAGTTTATTGCTAGTGATAAAAATTAATTTTGGTTATTTGTCAAACTGATGTTGACCTCTTTCATCCATCACTTAACTTTCATCACCTGTCATGATATAAATGGCCCATGATTCAAATTATTTTTATTAGGCCACTTTCCTGGACACATTTCTTATATAATAATTCAAAAATTAATAATCTCCTGCATGTGCTCAATAATTTTACATCTTTGTGGCAAAAATGCAAGAAATGGAAGCCATTTTATGAAGTAAAGTGTTATATTGTAAGAAACTTGAAGGCAGGGGAGCTTGTATTCTAACTGACTTTCTTTCTAGCCTAAAATAGGTGTGGCTTTGGGAAGTTCTTAGACTATCTCAGAATAAATGATTTCATATTTTAAATGGTAGAAGTTTTAAATAGTTTTTAAAAGTATATGACGATACTGCAATGTTTTCTAAATGTTTTCTGAATATGGGGCACAGAAAACTTTATCTCTGAGCCATATTGAGATCAATGGTAGCCAACCAGCTTGGCAGCTCTGGCTGATCCAGGACCCACCCTAAAAAGTTGGGGAATCAATACTCCTGGAATAACACTTGAGAAGTTTTGTTATAAAGTATTAATAAAATCAATCTGACTGCCATACAAGTGGGTTACTATTTGAGCTCAGTAATGATCTTGTAGAATCAAATAGTTTTCTACTTCCCTGAGAGTATTGGCTCATTGAAAGTTGATTTTTAAACTAGGGCATATGGACCTGAAGTAGGTAGAAGGAAAATCTGTGTTGGTTCATTAAACTTGTTAGGTATCCAGACTTTTACTCTCACATTTCTCTCTGATCCTCAGCCTATAGGTTTACCATGTTGTCTAACATGTTCCAGTTTCAGCTACTTTGTCCAAACTCTAGCAAGTAGAAGGCAAAATATGAGAAAAGATATACCTGTTTTCCTTAAAGAACACTTTCCAGAATTTATAACTAAAACTTTGCTTGCATCTCATTGGCCGGATGTTATTCTTTCAGTCTTTATCCCAAATGCCCATGTGCCCCATTAAAGTGTCTGAACTTCATTACTAAAAAAAATTGAGAGAACAAATAATATGGAAAAACTACAATTCTTGTTATCATAGATGTAGTAAGCATACATAGCTCTAAAAGAAGAAATGGACGTTTTATTATTCTACAATACCATTTGATTTACAGTAAAATCTGTAAATTAAGACAGGATTTAATGCACTGAACATAGTCAAAGGATCCATATTTTAAAAAATCACTTTTAAAAAAATATTTTTTATTGATTTCAGAGATGAAGGGGTGCGAGAGAGACAGAAACATCAATGATGAGAGAGAACTATTGATTGGCTGCCTTCTGCACACCCCACACTGGGGATCAAGCCCACAACCCAGGCATGTGCCCTGACCTGAAATTGTGATGCTCAACCACTGAGCCACGCTGGATAGGCTAAACCATCACTCTTATAACAAAGTGCTGAACCTCTAATCCATCATCTGCAATATTAATAATTGTACAAAATAAAACTTACTTTATTTTCTAGATATAGGTAGAATTCTGGAGTTTGGGCAATATGACATAAATGTCATCAGCTATCACTGAAAATAATTACTTGTAAATTATTTAATCTTATTTTCCTTTTGTCTTTAATTTACTTTGCAGAGTTGGTTAGAAATACTCTCTCCAGCAGGGTGATGGTATTTTAAAGGAAGACATTACTTTGAATGTTCTATGACTAGAAAAAATAGCTTTTTGATCTTCTATAAACAACTTAAGATGAATAAACAATTTCAAAAGCTTGAAGTTAGTTAAACACCATGTGAAAAGAACTATACCAAATAAATAGCAATTCCTGTAATTTATCTTTCCAAAATACTATAACTTTTCCATTTCAAATATTGAGCTCTATATAAATATAATAGTAATTATGCAAAAACAAAGGTAAATCTATATAAAAACAAAATGTATCATGCTAAATCCATAATTATTCCAGACGCAGACCTTTCACCCTTTACAAAAATGAAATCCAAATGGATCATAGACCTAAATATAAAATGCAAAACTAAAAAAATTCCTAGAAAATAACACAGGAGAAGAACTAAATGACCAGGATATGGTGATGAGTTTTTAAATATAATACCAAATGCACAACAGATGAAAGAAATAATTGATAAGCTGGACTTCATTAAAATTAAAAGTTCTGCTCTGCAATACATTGTCAAGGGATTGAGAAGACAAACCGCAGATTGAGAAAAAATATTTGCGAAAACTTACCTGATAAAGGTCTGCTACCAATAATATACAAAAAATTCTTAAAACTCAACCAAAAGAAAACAAACAACCTGAATAAAAACTGGGCCAAAGACCTTAACAGACACCTCACCAAAGATAATATGCAAATGCAAATAACCATAGGAAAAGATTTTCTACTCATCTTTTATCAGGAAAACACAAATTAAAGAACAATGAGATAACACTACCTACCTTAAAGAATGTCCAAATTCAGAACACTGACACTACCAAATGCTGACAAGGATGTAGAACAACAGGAACTCTCCTTCATTCCTAGTGGGAATCCAAAATGGTAAGTCTAACTTAGAAGCAGTTTGCCAGTTTCATACAGAAGTAAATATACTCTTATCATACCAATCTGGCAATCATGCTACATGACTTTTATTCAAAGTAATTGAAAACCTGTGTCTACACAAAGACCTGCACACAGATATTAATGAAGCTTTATCCATAATACCATCATTGGGGCCACCAACATGTCATTAATGGATAAAAATTTGGGGTACACTGAGGAAGCAGAGTATTATTCACCTCTAAATAGAAATGAGCCAGTAAGTCTTGAAAACACAGTGAAATGCATATAATTAGGTGAAAAAGGCCAATCTGAAAAAGACTACCTTCAGTATGATTCAACCTACATTATATTCTGGACAATGTAAAACAATAGAGACAGGGGGAAAGGTCAGGGGTTAGCAGGAAGGGAAGGAGCACAGAGGATTTTGATGCCAGTGAAACTCTTGAGCTTAATACTATAATGGTGAGTACATGTCATTACACATCTAGAAATGATCCATAACACACTCTGTAATTTTAAAAGAGGATGCATTTTTTTTAAAAAAAAATTGTAGCATATGCTGCTCTTTTCTCTAACAACAGAGTTCCTCTCTTGTCTCCAACATTTTTTTTTTGTTAATCCTCACCCAAGTATATTTTTCCATTTATTTTTAGAGAGAGTGAAAGGGGGAGGGAGATACAGAGAGAAACATTGATGTGAGAGAGACACCTAGATTGGTTGCCTCCTGCATGCACCCTAACCAGGGCCTGGGAACCTGCACCAAGATACATGCCCTGGACTGGAATCAAACCCAGGACCCTTTGGTACGCAGGCCAATTCTCTATCCACTGAGCCAAACTGGCTAGGGCTGAATTGCCATTTTGGAAAAGTTCACTCATCAATGTTACATGTTTCATATTTGGCAAACACAGTTTTATTTTGTATATCTTGATATGAAAATGGACAGTGTATTTCTCCCAGGAATCAGTCATTATACTGAAAAAATAGAGAAGTTTGTGAGTGGGGAAATATTTATTTCTTTACTTCAATTTCTCCAAATGAATTTGGTGACAGGCTTATAGGTTTTAGCTGTTTTCACAATTTACACAATTTAACAAATTGCTTTCAAGCTCTTGCTATTTTTATACAAAATCTTCTTGAGGATCATCTGGGTATAACATTTATAGATGTTTTGACTCTCATCAGCCACCAGCCATGCATAGATTTAATTAGCATTTTAGGAAAGTTTTAAAAGGGTCTGATGAGCATTTCAAGTATAATTTTGTCTTAACAAAGTGCTATTTGTGTATCCTCAATCTGTAGAGAAGTGAATTTCTACTAAAACCTACACTTTCCTAGGTCATTGCAAAACCAGCAATTAGCCCAAGTCAAAGCATTGGGTAAAGTGCTTTTGTAAAGATATTTTTGTGATTATAAAAAAAAATGCAAATAAGTAAGATTAGGTGTTTGCACGTGTGTGTTTAATTCTAATTTCTTTCCAATAAATTTAAAATGAAAGAGGTACAAAGAAAAAGCTCCTCAATTTTATTTTGACACATAAAGATTACAAATGATAAAATCAGTTAACATTTGTATAGTGCTTAAAAAACTACTTGACATATAAAACACACTACATAAGTGAATGTTAAAAATACCTTTTAACACATAATTGGTTAATCATGTTTCCCATGTTTCATAAAAATGTTATTATTTGGGTCCTCTTAATGTGGCAATTTTTCGTGCTCTGTTCTTTATGTATACAACCAGCTTATTGGATTTTAAAGGCCTGAACTAAAAGGGGTAAACCAGGAAAACCAATTTTATTGCCCTCAACCTTGACTTCCTCTCTTCACTTCTACCTTCCATTCCTTTCCCATTCACTAGACTGGCCCTGGCTCTGCCTCCTAATTTGGTAGATACAGTTAATCTAGTGTTGGCACCCTTTAATTTTTGAAAGATGCTCACATGCTTGTCCTTTCTCTCCGGGGTTGCATTTTTGGATTATTTAGACCCTTCCCTGCCTCCTTCCATCACCATTTATACTGACACACCTAGACCGAGTCCTCTAACACCTTCATTCCTGATGTGCACTCTCTCATTACACTCTTTTCAGATGTGAAGGATATGATCTCTGGATGGAAGAAAAATTCTTCCTAACCCAAATCTTGACTGGGAGAGATTTCACTTTCCACCTCCTTTTGGGGAGGAGGCATTTACCTTGCCTCATGACTATCAGTGGACATACAGTTCAGTCTCGACCATCTCTCCACCTTTGGACTTCTCCAGGCAAAAGGTATATACTTGTTTTTCTATCCTCCATACCTCAGATAACATGTGGGATGCTTTCTAAGTACCTATACTGAAGGACCATTACTTGGCTTAAGAAGTATCCTTCCTATTCTCATCTTGATGGAGAATGAAGAACTAGGCAGTTAGTCATTCAATAACTCTTTCCTAAGAAATCCTCAATATGGGACGCCCTCATATTCATCTTACCCTCCCTCCACCCCTGGGTAAAGGGTCAGAGATCCACAAAGCTAAATCTTGCACAAACATGTCCACTTTAAAATAAGGCATTTTAGCACTTCGCTGTACTTAATTTGGAGACTTCAGCCATTACCAAGATATCCAAACAGTTCATTTTTAACATTTAATTAAGTGTGCAAATAATATGTCATCAGTGTTATCCAGGATACCATCAAGGATACTCCTTACAGACATACCAGAAGCAAGTTCAATGGATTCTTATAAATGACTTTAAAATAGAAGTGACCGGCAAAGTTTGCTCATCAAAGAATGAAAGAGCCCACTATCATTTAAAAAAGAATGAAAATGCATTACTTACATATTGCATACTAAGATGAAACCATTCTTTACTGTGGAAAGATTGAAGTTTTTGGCCATCTTTTATAAACAAAGAGAGTTTGAAAGACAAATGTTTAGAACTGAAAATTCATCCTCTTCTTGCCTTTAGAAACTGAAAATCATTGTATCTGTAGTGAATCCCCCTTAGCTGATTATTTCAGAGCTTTAGATTTTCATGACTAACCCTAGAGCCTTTTTATGGGAAATAACTCATAAGTAAGGGAAACATCCATCTCTTATTTTTGAGAATTCATTTATTGTCTTAATAAACCACCCCAAGGTGTCCTGGAAATTAATTTGTCTCCCACTCAAACTATAGCTCCTACCTGATTCTCTTATTAAAATCCTTTGTCAAATTACCTCTGATTGTTCATTTGTAATATATAGTCCCTGCATTAATAAACCACTCATGTTGAGTGGTACCCACAGAACATATATTTGGTTTTCTGCATGTCTCAACAATCATCATAAATAGCGATTACCTGTTAACTGAAGGATTTACATTATTTGATTTACTTGAAGAGAGTTCACAGTTTTCACACTCTGGTGATGAATTTACTAACAGTGTGCAAGTTTTAAAACACTTTTATAAGCCTTACAAAGAATGAGAAGATGCGTTAGCTCAGTATTAAACTTGTCATACTCTACCCCATGTATTTATTTAATTCAATTACTGAAATCCTTGTTTATTCTAACTTGGGTCTTACCAACATATTTTAGAAAAAACCACTATAATTACTATAGCCTTGAGTAGTAAATAAATGAAAGCATGAAATCACACCTGTGTACTCAAAATGAGATTTATTACACATGTAGTTCTCAGTTCAGCTGAACATGTTACGGTGCTCATGGCATCTGCTTTATATTATATAACTTTATTAAACTTTTTACTCATTGGAGGGAGTTGAAAATTTTTGTTTTTTCCAGTTATGTAAGCCCCAGATTAACCTCTTGGAGACATCCAAAAATGTTGCAAGCTTATATTACATTTAACAAAGGCTATTTTATTTTAAAAAACATAAAATGAGATACAGTTTTTTTTGCTAGGACTTTGGTCAAGTTTATCTGGGTTCAAATCTGACAAACTCTTTGTGTCACTCAATCCTAATCTACCTATATGACTCTGATAAAATTTTTGAATTACTTAAAATTTTATGAGCCAGGTTTCTTATCTCTACAATGGAAATAATATTTATTTACACAGAGATGGTGTACAGAAGATTCCAAAAACAAGCAGCTAATTGCATTATGATTTCTACAACACTATTTCTCAAAATAAAATATGGAATTCACCTGGGGATTTTGGTAAAATGTAGATTCTGACTCTGTGGATCTAAGGTAGGACCCAAGATCCATGCAATGGGGGAATATGGAGGGACATCTGTAATATTTTCAACAATAAAGATAAAAAATATTCTGTCGAACATCAACCTATGAACCAGAAGGTCATGGTTCATTCCTGGTCAGGGCACATGCACAGTTTGCTGGCTCGATCCCCAGTAGGGGTCACGGAGGAGGCGGCTAATCTGTGATTCTCTCTCATCATTGATATTTCTATCTCTCTCTCACCCTCTCCCTTGCTCTTTGAAATCAATTAAAAATATATATATACATTAGAAAAGATTCTGCATTTCTAAGAAGCTCCCTGTTGGTCCTTACACTTCCCTGTGAGTAGCAAGGTCCTAGAAGGCCCTCATTAAGTAGTTCCCATTCTACTTTGATAATAAATACTTGCTAGGGAGGCCAAAATATTCTCATTCCATACAGAAAATAACCACTATCTCATCTCCATATTTATGGTGTAATCCATTAATCTCAGTTGTGTATTCAGATCTCACAAAGGAGTTGGCAGGTGTCAAAATTAATCATGGACTAGAAATACTAATGTCAGAAAGAATTTTTGCTACCTGTGACTCAAGTTCCAAACAAAATATTTTTTTATAAAAGCTTAAATAAGGTTTACAGGAGCAGAGACACAAACACAGAGATCTGAAAGTGTTCTAATGTCATCACTTGCCGGAAGGTTTCATAGACCTTAGGAAATTCTGCAAAGAGGCAAAGACAGGTTGACATTGTTTTTGCTGTTCAGATTTTTTGTATACTTTAAGGTACTATCTACACATAAATAATGGGGAATTTGACAGAACATCAAATGCCCCTTAAAGAAAGTGGTAAGAAGTAGGCAGGGGAATGCTGAGAGACAGAGGAAGAGACTTTAGGTAACCAGAATAAAAATTGCTGCCTGATGGGACTCCAGCGGCAAGAACCTCATTTGATAAAATGTTTGATGACTTCTTATAGCGTTAGAGCATTTGGGTTTTATGCTGTGTGATATTCACCCAGTGACAGGCTGACCCTCTTCTCCCACAAGAAGTTATCAGTTCTCGGTAGAAAAGTAATTCTGAGGCTGTCTTGCCAAAGATGAACTCATGAATCAGTGATGCGGGCAGAGGTGGCATCCCAGATAGCATTCTGAAAAATCCATTACATTCTTTAAGAAAGACTGTTTCTCTACTGCTGTCAGGTGCTATTATACCTAAATCATGCAGTTCTATCTGGAAACCCAAGGTGGTCTGGAAGAGTGCCCTAAGGATCTAAACCAAGAGAAAACTATAAAAGTAAAAGTGCCTGGGAGACAGGATATTTTATTATTGAGCAAAGGTCAAGAAGAAAGATGTTGGTCATGTCACTATTCAGTAACAGTTCCAAGCACCACGTTTAATTTAGACCTGGGCGGTATCACACTGTCGATGAGACATGAAATTTTAGAATCAATGAAAAGATGTTCTAAATCAAATGTTAAGAATCACCAAACAAAAGGCCTCAAATGGGGGGTTGTGTGGGAAATAATGTCTAAGAGCTCCAACATTTTGAAGAACAGAACAGCATGCATATACAAGTTACCTCATTAGGTAGGTAACTTGTTTTATATTACTTAAAGACTCCTTCCCTATGACTATTGTATTTGACACACATAAGGGAAAGGATTTATTCATATACTAGAGCAGGCATCCTCAAACTATGGCCCGCAGGCCACATGCGGCCTGCCGAAAACATTGATCTGGCCCGCCAGGTGTTTTTGCCACCGCTGCCTGTCCTGCTTAGCAGCTGACTCGTCCCGGGCCCGCAGTGCACATGTGTGGAATGTCTGAGGGACAGTGAACTGGCCCGCTGTTTAAAAAGTTTGAGGACCTCTGTACTAGAGGCTCGGTGCACAAAAATTTGTGCACTTGGCGGGGGGGTCCCCTCAGCCCAGCCTGTGAGGGGGGTCCCCACTGGGGTGCCTGGCCAGCCTGGGTGAGGGGCTGATGGCTGTTTTCAGGCTGGTCAAGACCCCCAGCGGGGACCCTCACCCCATGAGGGTGTGGCCATCCTTGGTGAGGGGCTGATGGCTGTTTGCAGGTTGGCCACAGCCCCTTCAAAGTAAGGGTCCCTGCTGGGGTGCCTGGCCAGCCTGGGTGAGGGGCTGATGGCTGTTTGCAGGCTAGCCATGGCCCCCAGCCACCCAAGCTCCCAGTGGAGGCTGGCTGTAAACAGGTATCTGGGATTTATTTAGCTTCTATAATTGAAACTTTGTTGCCTTTTGAGGAGGCCACAGCCTGCCAGAGCAGGCGGAAAGCTTGGCTTCCTCCATCATTGGAGCAACCAAACCTCCTGCTTGCTACAGCTCCATGGTTGCCAGCCACCATCTTGATTGGGTTAATTTGCATATAGTTGCTCTGATTGGCTGGTGGGCATGGCTTGGGGTGTAGCAGAGGTGGAGTCAATTTGCATGTTTCTTTTTTATTAGATTAGATAATTATGCATGCTTGGCACTTAGTCTAGTCACAAACCCCAATAGTTGGTTAAGAGTTAAAATGTATTCCACACATATTTGGAAGAAAGAAAAATCAATTATTTTTTCATAGAGTTGGTTATATCAACTTATCTTGATAAATCATGAGAATTTAAAAAATACTACTTGTTTGAGGCTTTTTTTTCTTGTTTACTTTTGCCACAGATAAATGTTTTCTGCTTTTTAAATTGATGTATAATTGACATAGCATTATATTAGTTTCAAATGTACAATGTAATGATTTAATATTTGTACATATTGCAAAATAATCATCCAGTTAACATCCATCACCATACATAATTACAAAATTTTAAAGTTTTGTTTTAATTTATGGTTGTATAGAGATATAATTATTTGTAGAATGCTTATTATCAAAGTGATAATTTAAAGAAAATGGATTTAAAAAAACTATTTGAATATATTAATTACATTCAGCAATATGACTCGTGACAAAATACACAAAACTCATAGTTATTATGCCCTATTAAATATAAAATATCATCAAACAAAAATAACATTTTTATAGAAATGAAATTCCTAAAAAGACAGCTTCACAGATACATACACATACCCAATGTTTAGGTAAAGAAAAATGCACCACTTCTCATAAATGACATAAAAATGAAGACGTCATATAGAATGAAGAATCATTATCTGGCAAAGAGAGAGAGGTAGGAATGAGAAAGTTGGGGAGAGAATTAGAGCTCTTTATTTAAAAATAATTTTGTATTGCTATCAGAGAGGAATGGAGAGGGAGAGAGATACAAACATCAGTGAGAGAGAATCATTGATCGGTTGCTTCCTACGCATCCCCTACTGGCGATCGAGCCCACAGTGCAGGCATATGCCCTGACCAGGAATCCAACTGTGATCTCCTGGTTCATAGGTCAACACTCAACCACTGAGCCACGCTGGGGGCCTAGAGCTCTTTCTGATAGGTCCACACTAAGAATATTCTCATCAATAGTTGCCTACTTAGGAGCTTTCTCCGGTTTCTGTCCCTCAACAAATTATTTACTTTTTAGTATCTGTTGATGATGGAAGTATCTTACTCCATTACATTTGCTGTAACATCTAGGAGTGATTTCTCAATTCAATACTAATATTTAAAACCAGTTATATTAATTTCTAGGTTGTCTGTTGTAGGAGATGGGATAATTACAAAGATCTGTTGTTTTTCTCCTTGGGTTCTAAGAGACAAGCATCTTCTATATATATAAAAGCCTAAGTGACTGTTTCAACTGGTCAATCAATGACCCATCAACTGTTCGCTATGACGGCACTGACCACCAGGAGGCAGGCACTCAACACAGGAGCTACCCCTGGTGGTCAGTGCCCTCCCATAGCCAACCTCCCGGCCGGCCAACCTCTCACAGTCCCTCCTCCTCACTGATTGGCCCCAATCATCCCTGATCAGGATTGGGCGACATAGTTTGATCGGCACTGATCACTGCCCAGGCCGAGGGACCCCACCAGTGCACAAGTTTGTGCACTGGGCCTCTAGTCTAAAAATACTTAGGTCTATCAATAGTATTTTAGGTTTGCTTTGCCCTCTCCTTTCTTCCACCTCTCTCCAGCTATTTTTGCTTAAAGACAATGAATGCTACCTGGAACTGGAATTCTCCTTTCAAATATTAGAGACAAATGAGAAGCCAATGGGTTAATATGCATACCAGTGTTGAAATGGGATGAGTGGTTTGCACTAAATGTTTAAAACAGTGAGCTGAATGACTTAGTTCCTCAGAGTTAGTATGGTCATCATTTCAGACCACATCAGTCATGAGGATGTGGCTCCCTGGTTCTCAAGTCAGAGAGGAGTGCCAGTGATACTGAACAGCCAGAGGTCAGTCAGACAAGTGAATGATTTCATGCTCATACTGAATCTAAAGAGATAAGAAAAATTCTGCCTAGAACCCCTCCAAGCACAGTCCCATTTGTAGATTAGGTCCAGGAGACAGAAATGTACCCCTTTATGCTTAAGAACTTATGGAGAAAATATATAACTTTATTTGATTCAAGAGAATTGTAGAAACTAAAAGCATAGGCTGTCTTTTTCCTTTCTATAACACAATCTCAGCAATCCAGCACACATTTCTAGAGTACACATTAGGGTTTTAGGTAATGTAATCCACTCCTTTAAAAGGCCTTGGGTTTTATGAATGTAATCTTGGGGTGAAACACAGATAGTAGAAGAATACAGTTCCCATGAGCAAGTGACTGAAGTGCACCATTTATTTATTGTTTAAAATATATGTTTATTGATTTTAGAGAGGAAGGAAGAGGGAGAGAGAGATAGAAACATCAATGATGAAAGAGAGTCATGGATAGGCTTCTTCCTGCACACCCCACACTGGGGATCTAGCCTGCAACCCAGGCATATGTCCTGACCAGTATCAAACCACGACCTCCTGGTTCATAAGTCAACGCTCAACCACTGAGCCATGCCAGCTGGGCTGAAGTGCACCATTTATATATGATTCAGAGAGCATGTGCTTTGGAATTCAGGGGCAATAAATACAGTGTTGTAATTAACCTGTTGAAATGTTCTACCCTTATTGTAAACCTGGCTATGTGTTCTAGCTTTATATTGTTGTTTTTTTTAACTATCCAAACTATTCCCAATGTATTCTTTTCCTGTCTCATTTATCCAGAGTTAGTTTCTATTGCTGACAGCTAAGAACCCAGGTTGACACACAATAAAAAAATATTTATGTTCACATCCTGCATTCATTGTAGTTACAATCACAAATAAAAATACAAGAAATCAACAATATTACTAGATATTATTCTGAAAATATGGATCCATGTAAAAAGAGTTTATATAAAAAGGGATCATTTTTGAGGAAAATTCATACCAACTATAATGATTTATAGATGATATATTTATAAATTTAAGAAGCACAGAGAATCATCTTACATTTTATAAAATAGGAAATTCAGAAATATAATCAGATAGGTATTAATAAAATATATTTTTAAGATAAAAAATTAAATACCCAATCAGAAGATAAATGGAAACAAATATTTCATATGCATAAGAGAAACACAAATTTTAGTACATAATAAATTATATATGAATTTTCCTAGTCAAAAATATAAATGTCTACAAAAATTGAAATAAAACAAAAAAAAAACATCAATACAAAAACTCTACCAAACTTTTTAAAATCTGAAAGAAATAAGAGGTTTCATATGGTTATACATGGATACATACTTAAGCAAAATAAATGAGCTTACATTTTATGGTTTAGCAATAGCCACAGATTTGGTGGATGAGGATATTAGATAGGGGTACAATGAGGATGGTTGTCTCCAGTCCACAATATATAAAGCCTCAGCTAAAAAGCTAAAAATATTAGGGTGACTTAGGAAGATGGAGGCTAAAGTGATCAGAAGTTTTATTCATTCATATGTGTATGTGATACCTAGGCTATGACTCGCCTTTGAGGCTCATCTGAAGCTGTCAATGAAAGCATCTATACAAGGCTTTTCATGTGACTTGGGCTTCCCAGTGGATGGGAACATACTGTGAGGAAAGGCTGCATATGAGAGCAAGAGTTCTATGGTGGAAACTGCATGGCCCTCTCTGAGCCAGTCTAGGGAGTCATGCAATATCATATCTGCCTCATTCCCCCTGATACAGACAAGTCACTGAGTCCATCCTACATTCAAGGGTAGGAGGATGAGGGGCCACCTTTTGAAAGGGGAATGGTAAGGTCACATTGCAGAAGAGCATGTGGGATGGGAGATATTGATGTGGCTATCTGCAGAATACACCATCTGTTATAGATATACAATGTTTTGTTACTGCACATGAAACCAAGTTAAAAATAATACCAACAATCAATGGGGATTAATTTCCTTGATTTTAAGGTATAATTATTAAATTATACCTTATAATAAATTATATACTAGAGGCCCAATGCATGAAATTCGTGCAAGGGGCTCGGCCCCCGCCACCGTGGCTTCATCTGGAAGGTAATCTGGAAGGATGCCTAGTCTAATTAGCATATTACACTTTTATTATTATAGATATAAAATCAATTTAATACCAGCCTTTCTAGAGAACGTGCATTGTTTTAGGGAAATTGTTGCATGTTTTTTTAAATTTTTTATTTACTGATTTTTGAGAGAGACAGAGAGAGAGTGAGAGATGTCTGTTTGTTGTTCCACTTACTATGCATACATTGGCTGCTTCTTGTACATGCCCTGACAGGAGATTGAACACACAATCTTGGCATATGTGGATGATGCTCTAATCAATTGAGCTACCCAGCCAAGTCTAGAGAACATTCATTTATAATGTGATATGCAGCCATCTTCAGGAAAGTTAAATTTAGATATATGTGTATAATTTCTTTTGTGGCCTGAATGTCAACTAGTGCCTTGCCAATCTTATATAATAAAAGTCTAATACGCCAATTGACTGAACGGTGGAACGACCTGTCGTGATGATGTACACTAACCACTAGGGGGACGACAATGCAGGAGCTGTCCCTGGTAGTCAGTGCACTCCCACAGGGATGTCCTAAGCTGTCAGTTGGACATCCCCCGAGTGCTTCCGAACTGCTAGAGGGTGCAGGCCAGGCTGAGGGACCACCCCCCCCAACACACACACACAAGTTCATGAATTCGTGCACTGGGCCTCTAGTATAATATAATTTTAGTCCTACAGAAATACAGTGAGTAGATATTAAGAACCTGATTTTATAAATGAATAAACTGAGGTACATAATCAGATAGTAAAATGTATAATAAAATTATAAAAATGAAAATGTTATGTCAGCACAAAAGCAGACAAATTTTATACAAAATTGTGTGTGTGTGTTGTATATATGAAGTCTAAATGGAGATAGTTTGCTTTCTTCAACAAATAGGGATATATAATTAGCTTCCTATTTAACCTGGGTAAAAACTAATATCACTATAGTATTTCTGTATGTTTCAGTAAACTACTATTTTTAGAATAGTTAGTACATTTACAGAAAAATCGTGAAGATAGTACAGAAATATACCTCACACACAGTTTTTCTTATCATTAAAATCTTATAAGAGTGTGGTACGTTTACCACAATTAATGAAAAAATATTATGACAAGATAAATTAAAGCCTATACTCATAGTTTCTTATATTTATCTAATCCATTTTTCTTCCAGGATCCCATCCACAGTACCCTTTCACCTTAGGCTCCTATTGACTGTGATAATTTCTCAGACTTTCCTTGTTTTTGTTGACCTTGACAGTTTTGACAGTTACTGGTCAGACACTTTGTAGTATGTCTTTTACTTTGGATTTATCTGATGTTTTTATCATAAACGACCTGGATGTTTGAGAGGAAGACTAGAGTGGTAAAGTGCCATTTTCATCACATCATATCAAAGGTACTTACTGTGAGATGACTTAAACTCTTGATGTTAACATTGATCATCTAGTGAAAGCAGTGGATTCTCCATTGTGGAGTTATTTTTTTTCCTACCTTTTCCCTTGGATTTGAAGGAAATCACTATGAGCAGGCCATACTTGAGGAATGAGAAACTATGCCCCACCTTGGTTCATACCTATATTATTTGAAATTCTTGCATAGATTTTTCTTTTCTCCATTCTTATTTATTTACTCAATTATTAATTTATATGAGTATATGCTCATGGATATTTATGTTATACTCTGCACTGTAATCTAACACAATCTTATTTATGTTATTGCTCAATTTGTCCCAGTTTGGGGCACTGGGAATTCTTTCAATTGACTTCTGTGTTCTTTTAGCATAACCCTATCAGTATGAAATTTTTTGAGCACTTTTTGACTTCCTGGCACTACAAGAGGCTGCACATCATTGTGTATATTTCTTCCTTTTTTAAAATTGAATTTAGGTGGCTTTGGTTAATTCTTGCCTTAGTCCTAGAACCAGCAGTTTATCTAAGGAGTCCTGGACTCCTTTATTGGAGAATAGTAGGAAAAACTCAGCCTTAGCTGGTTTGGCTCAGTGGATATACCATTGGCCTGCAGACTGAAGGATCCCAGGTTCCATTCCAATCAAGGGCACATGCCAGGGTTGTGGGCTTGATCCCCAGTAGGGGGCATGCAGGAAGCAGCCAATCAATGATTTTCTCTCATTGATGTTTCTATCTCTCTTTCCCTGTCCCTTCCTCTCTGAAATATATATATATAATATATATATATATATACACACACACACACACACACACACACACACACACACACACACAAACCCAGATCTGAGTGCTAGATCACTTTTTACACATTTTTTTTCTTAGCTATTTATGGATTCACAAGGAAATGTAAAAACAACACAGAATTCCTACAGACCTGTTATAAAGCCTCTACCCAACAATAACATTAAAAAAACTATAGAATCTTATTATAACCAGAGAACTATATTGTCAATATGACATATTTGATTATATATATATATATATATATATATATATATGAATTATTAAAGATTTTGTGAATGTTCACTTGATTGAGCATAAGCTGAAATGTAAATAGATATAGGATCACCTTTTGGAACCCCGAGTTGATATAGCCTGGTCATCCATAAAATAAATGAAATACCAGTCATTGGGATGCTCTGAGAAACTAAGACTATTATTTGATCTCTCTCCTACATTTCAAACACTCACATGTACACACACACACACACACACACACACACACACACACACTCTTCCCTTGATGGTTGATTGAATCCATAGGTCTAATTACATTTCCTTGCTTTTCAGGAAAGAAATATTCATATGTATTCATATATTCAGCAATATGCCTTGCTATTTGTGATATTTATTATCCTGAGACTCTCTGATGAATTTTCTTTATTGTTAATACCAAGGAAGAGTTGGAAATTATTAGAACCTTCCTTTATAACATGTTCCTAAGATTGTTTAACTTTACTTTTATTGTTGACACAAAAATTAATTTCCCTACCATTTGCCTATAAGCTATTGAAATCTTCATATGAACAGTTTTTCCCTGAGAGAACAAACAAATCAAAAAACAAATAACAACAACAAAAAATAACACTGATAACACTGTGTCTCTATATGCCCCATTTGTACCTATGAAAAAATGCCAACCCTACAGTGTGGCTGTTAGTTTACTTAGCTCTTAATTTTCTATTTTGGGGAAAACTCATTTCCTCAAGTAAATAGCAGAGTTGTGATGACATGCTTCAGGTAAGTATCTGCTCCTCTCTGAATACCCATCGTTGGCTTGGTCTGACAATGATGAGTTGACATTACTCATACAGTTAACAACCCAGACAATAAAAATTGAATATGAACATTGACAGAGAACTAACTACAATTGTAAAGGGACAGTAACTTTCATCAGCTTTAACACTTTTACACAAATCAATGGTATTCTAGGTATAAATTAATCAAATAATTCACATAAATTTATTTAGTGGAGAAATATGTAAAATTAAAATAATAAAATTAGCACTAGTGTTTTTACTTTCTGAATTTATTTATTTAGGCTATGGGAGAAAACAATTTATAGAAATTTAACTGCATCATTTTTTAACACAGTATGACATTTAACAGACTTGAAATCCACTCTTGTCACTGCCTAGAGTAACTGAGTTAAAAATAGCTAATAATGGAGCTAGAAAAGGTAATGGAACTCCCATATTTCCATTTTAATTAGATTTTAACTTAGTCATTCCTTGTTTTCCTTTCCAACATTTGGAATTGAAGAGCAGTCCTTGATAAATAAGTAAAGAGCAAAATCAAGTGAGCAATTCAAAGCCTCTTGTTTCCATCTCGGCTGTGATATGTCATCATGCATTACAGCCATAATTTATGAGTAAATATTAAGTTACGTACTAGACAATGAAACCATGATAGTTTATTAATGATTTACAATATTCATCTGAAAGACATGAAAGCTTCTAAAACAAGTATTTTAATTAAAACTCTTATTTTTTTTTCTAACAGGAAGATCAAACCGAAGTCCACTATAGAATGAAAATGGTAATAATAGCAGACCCTATCATTTGTTATACAACTGGTTCTGCAGCGTATGTAAACAGAGCTAAGAATGATAGATAATGGCTGAAAATAAGCAACATTCCCCCAAAGAGAAAGGTTTAACTATGATCAAACAATATCATGGAAAAAAAAAAAAAGGAGAATTTGAGGGTAAATTTGCGATTAAAAGAATCAAACAGGTGTTTAGTTTATTTTGTTAATGTCACTGTGATAGATTTCTACCAATTACTTTTTATATTTTTTTGCCTCCACTCTATCCCTAAAGATAACCAAAGTGGCCAGCATTTATTGCTCAGTCTCATTCACTGGGTCACCTAAAATAGTTACTAAAAACACCTGCAAAGGGTGGGAAAGGTTTATGAATCAATTAAACAACACCATTGACAAGATCCATGACTTTCATACCACAATAGATTAATTCTATTTTCTTTCATTCTTTCATTCCTGTACGTTAAATTCTATGTTATGCTCTATAGAATTCTCACTAGAATGGAAATCTAAAGACACTCCCTGACCTTTGGACTACTGCAGTCTTTTTTTTTTTTTTTAAGGTTTTCCCTTTGTCATATTAAAGTCTCTAATTTTCTGATTCTATCCAAAATAAAATAAAACCCACTCTTTCAGCCATTAGTTATAATTTCTCCAAAATAATTAACAAACACCAACATTCTATTTTTTCCCATGAAGACCAGTATATGGAAGAGCAGGTGAAATACAATGGTGCCGGGAGCCGGTCCATGCTTGCTGTTTCAAGGGACCTGGCATATATGGCATACTGTTCTTAATATGTTTGCTCACCTTCTTGGCACTATGTGTTTTAACCAAGGTCTCTGAGAAAGGTTGTTTCCCCAGGTAGGGATTTTCCCCTGAAGTTAGGGAGGGAATAAAACCTCTTAACTAAGTGCCAGGTGGGTAATTAATCACTTTAACTACGAACAATTGTGCTTAAGCTACATAATCTTTACTCCCTGGAATGAAGATAAGAAACGCCCTAACCTTTGTAATAGAGATTGATAGGATTGAATCAACTGGTATAAATACAGATGCAACAAGACAGCAAGAGACAGAACTCAGAACACAGGACTTAGAACACAGAACTTAGAACACAGAACTTAGAACACAGAACTTAGAATACAGAACCTACACAGAACTAGAGACAGAAGAACTTCGCTGGAGAGAACATGGCAAAAGATCCTGGACTGAACCTGACTACAGAAATGGGCAAGAGAACCTGACTAGAACCTGGTGACTGAACCTGGCTGGAGAACCTGGACTGAACCTGGCTGGAGAACCTAGCGAGGGAACATGGCTACAGAACCTGGCTGGAGATCCTAAGCAGAACCTCTCTGGAGATCCAGACCAGAACTTGGCTGGAGATCCTGGCTAGGCTGCTGATCAACTGAACGCTGCCTCCATGTCATTCCTTCTTCGCCGACTCCGTCCACACCTTTGGGGACCCCTGGACCCGCTGGGGTTGGACCCCGGCACAATGGGTTATTTTTAATCTGGAACTTTCATTTATCTAAGTCTGATCCATATCCTATTGTTGTTTCTTTTTTCATAACCATGAATATTTAAAAATAGTATAAAGCAAAAGAAATGATGAGTTAATTTTTGCAAAGCATTTAGAGCAATGTCTGGAATATAATCAACTCTTTTTTAATTTTTAAAATTTTGTTATTATTGATTTTAATCTTCATCCAGGTTCATACTTAGAGAGAGGAAGGGAGAGAAAGAGAGAAAGAAAGAGAGAGAGAGAGAGAGAGAGAGAGAGAGAGAGAGAGAGAGAGAGAGAGAGAAGCATTGATTGGTTGCCTTTCATAAGCTCCCCAAATGGGGATCAAACCTGAAACCCAAGTATATGCCCTGACCAGAAATTAAACCAGCAACCTTTAGGTGCATGGACAATGCCCAACCAAGTGAGCCACTCTGGCCAGGGATAGTCAACTCTTAATAAGTGTTATCTATAATTCCATAATTCACCGAATGCCTGAGCAACTTCTATAGACAGTAAACAGTACAGCTCTATTCAGGTTTAAATTCATGAAAAACTGAGTTCTTTTCCTCTAAAATTTGCCAGTATTCAATATTCTATAGAACAAAAGAATATTTGCAGGTACTCTCAACAGAATGCCCATGATGACTTCGACAATATTAATGTCTTTGGAAGGAAAGAGAGATTAGCCATAACTCAATCAAGATAACATACAGTGAAAATGATTATTTTAAAATACTGATTCCAGTAGTGGAAGCCAGACCCTGATAGTTACAATATTCATTTTGTCAGTGCAATGTGTTTGCTAAGGAGATGAACACATTATAAACCCATTTTCCTAATGCATACAAATTCCATTCCAAGCTAAATGTGTTCTTATGTATTCTGTTTTATTCACAAATATAAAAAGGACTTCTTATTTAGGCAATGCATGTTTCTTGTTTTTATTGTTGCTGGCTTTTTTTTTTTTTTTTTGGCTTTTCTTCTTTGAAAAAAAAAAAGTGATTTTGTTTCATACTGCCAACAGAAAAGTTAAGCACAAAATGCCTTCAAAAACCTGATTTTAAAAAAATACACTCTTTCACTTAGGAAAAAAAAAGGTATTCAAAATGAAATAAACATATATATGTGTGTGTGTGTGTGTGTGTGTGTGTGTGTGTGTGTGTATACATATATACATATGTGTGTGTATATATATATATATACATATATATATCCTATATAATAAAGAGGTAATATGCAAATTGACCCTCACACCCTCGCATCATCACAAGATGGTTGCCCCCACATCATCACAAGATGGCCGTCCCCCATGTCATCACAAGATGGCTGGCAGGGGAGGGTAGTTGGGGTGACCAGGCCTGCAGGGAAGGGCAGTTGGGGGCAATTGGGCTGGCAGGGGAGGGCAGTTGAAGGCGATCAGACTAGCAGGGGAGCAGTTAGCTGTCAATCAGGCCGGAAGGGGAATGGTTAAGGGGTGATCAGGCTGGCAGGCAGAGGTGGTTAGGAGCCAGCAGTCCTGGAGGCATGTCCGACTGCGAGAGGCATGTCCCACAGGGATTGGGCCTAAACCGGCAGATGGACATCCCCCGAGTGGTCCCGGATTGGAGAGGGCGCAGATTGGGCTGAGGGATTCACCGCTCCCCCCCCCCCCGTGCACAAATTTTGTGCACCGGGTCTCTAAAATATATGTGTGTGTGTGTGTGTGTGTGTGTGTATTTAGCATGCAGCTAATGCCAGAGAAGTTAAGGATCCTTGCTATGCTCAGAAAAGAGAACAGAGAACCAAGACACAGTCTTAGAAGCCACAGCAGATGGCCCTGCTAAGCCAGAGCAGGCCAATTAAGGTTGTACTTGAAGCCCTCTGTTACCCCTGGAGGACAGAGACAGGCAAGCAAGCAAGAGGCCTTGAATTTAGTAACTGCTCAGGTTGCAAAGCCATGAAAAGCATGTCCCTGGGAATGAGATGCTTTTCATTTGCAGTGACTTTTATTTGTGCGTTGTGATCAGCAGTCAGGGATTCTTGACTAAGCTGAGTGTTATTTTAATGTTTCAAAGGAGCACAAACGAAGCTTGGTTCCCTGTTGCTGTGTTGTTACTTAGTTCACATTTACTCCATAGGACACCCACCTTCTTAGCAGCCCTAACACTAGGCTCCTCTAGGAAAAAAACCCAAAGGGAAAGAAGTGAGCGTGTCACCAAAGACTTTTAAGCAGCTTCTTAGAGAGTTGAGTTGAATTGATCTTTGGAAAAAAGAGTTTTTAAATAGCAATGGTTTCTCTCAGGTACCTGGCTGGTTCTGCTTTCTAAAAGTACTTGTATATGAGGAAAGGAAAGAATCCAACACTATAGTGGGAAGCTGCTTTGATTATGCCTTATATACAACTATGGACAAAGGCACGTAATCTGACTTTATTGTGGGGAGGTGCTGGAGAGGAGAGAAGCTACAATTATGCAGATATCTCTAAATAATTGCAGTCCAGGCCCCGATCAGGTGCAATTCTGAAACAAACAAACAAACAAACAAACAAAAAATCCCAACAACCCACAAGGTGCTATTTTATTTTCCCCTGAGACTAAAATTCTCAAGTAGTGTTATGACTTAAAAGCACTGAAGGCCACTACTGAAATGTAAATGTCATTTGAGAAGGATGTTTCAAATTGATAAGCTAATCCATAGAGATAGCGGAGGATATTTGTTAACCTCTGTTTGTCAGATAACATGTTTGGTACTTTCAATGTTATCTTCTTTAATTCAAATGATTCATATACAGATTAGGTAGCATTATATGCATTTGAAGAATGAAGAAACTGAGGTTCCGTGAGCTTAAATAATGGGCTTAAATTTGAATTTCTGATAAATTAATCATGATATTCGTTATTTTAAGATCAAACAACAGCTCCTTTTCACTACAGGGCTCCCCTAGCAGGGAACATGGGAAAATTATTGGGGCCACTATGTATTAAAGGTCGTAGGTCTTCAGATGTCAAGAAATGCTGAAAAGCACTGTTATGGGGGATAAATTTTAGTAGTATTTAATTAACGGGGACACCGATAGTAGTTTTCATGAAGAGGACAGAAGAAGAATCTTCAACAGCAGCATTTACATTTATGTGTTTGCTGTGGGCATTGGGTGTGGTGGGATTCACAGACTCGCCTCCCAAATGCTGATATTCCTGAATGATTTGGGAGTATAGCAATGTAATCAAAGCATCCTGCTTGCCACTGAGATCCATTAACCCACCAGCACAAACTCCTAAAGTCTGGCTGCAGGATATAACCTCGGAGGATTTGTTGTAAATGAACGTATAAAGTTCTTAATTCCCAGCCTATGGAACAGAATCCAATCCATCTACACAGATTCTTTTATAAACCAGATGATTTGGGGCAAATATCTTTACTTTTTGGCTTGTGATTTCCCCCTCTTCAAAGCAAGTTGCTTAAGTCTTTAAAAATATTTTTAGGGGTGTAGGGAGAGTGATATAGCCACCTGCATATGTACCAAGGATTCTGTGGGCCACATTTTCAAAATCACTGGATACCTAATGCCACTCTCAGTTCTAGAAAATACACTAAACAACTGCACAGTTCCTTACTGAAGTCTAGAAACATTTTCATATTCTCCAGAATAGAAATAAACTTAGTCTAGCTCAATATATTCTTCTGTAGTCAAAGCAAGTGTGTAAGTGATCACACAGCCTCTGTACTAAGATGAAACATTGGTCTGAACACTGAAAGACAGGGACAAAGAGACACTCTCCAGAGAGTGTTTGCAGCATCTCCTCAGCTCCAGAGTGTTGGTGCGTGACAGTAATGGGGTCTTGAGCTTTGTGATTCAGTTATCCAGGAAGTCTCTGTAGTTTTTAATATTGATAACTCACTAATTACTTTTCAGATTCTATCTGAAACAAACAAAATGTCTGAACCCCTGCTGTAATCCCAGGGCTTCCAAATTGCTATTTTATAGGTCTAGTTTGTTTAAAGCAATGAAAGGACGGTACAAAACATAAGAGATTAGTGTCATTACTTTCACAGGTTGTTCTATTTAATTTCTATTTCAGCCCTGTAAGCAGGCAAAACAGAGCTCTGTCTGATTGCAAATAAATCTGACTGCCATACAGTTCGTAGATGAGGATTTGGAGGAGTGTCTCCTTTGGTGATTTCATTATGTTTTAACAGAGTCCCTAGACCTCACTTCTTTCACCTGGAGATGGATCCTCTATGCCAAGCCAACTGCACAGCTTAGCCGCTGCTGATGAAAGAAGTGTCAGGAGAAAACATTTTCTCCCTCCTCCTCTGTTGCCTCCCCCATTTAATCGTTTTGCAAATCCGCTTTGTGTTGTGCCAAGAAAATGCCATCTGCCTCATACACAAAGGTAACAGTTCCCAACCGAAGTAAGCAGTTTTGCAAGCCTGTGGTAGGAATTTTTGGAAGAAAAACTGCAGTTAGAAGCAAAGGAGCCACAGCCTACATCTTGGCATACCTTTTTTCATTGATGTTTTGGTGTATCTTTGTTTTCTTGAACCCATTTCTTACTAAACAAGTGGGAACTTTAGGATCATCATCTCTCCATGAGATTTTAAGAATATTTGAAAGTTTTTATTTTGAAAGTTAGAATATTTGAAACTATTATAATGATACTCAGAAATTTTGAGGGAGGTAATGGGGAAATGTTATTTTTTATTTTGCAATCTTCTGAGTGGATGCCCCTGTTTATCTTTTATCTCCACCATTCTTTTTTATTTTTAATATATTTTATTGATTTCAGAGAGGAAGGGAGAGGGAAAGAAAGATAGAAACATCAATGATGAGACAAAATTATTGATCGGCTGTCTCCTGCCCTACAGGGGGATTGAGCCTGCAACCCAGGCATGTGCCCTGAGGGAGAATTGAACTGTGACCTCCTGGTTCATGGGTTGATGCTCAACCACTGAGACACTGGCCAGGCTCCATAGTTATTTTAATACACATGTTTCTCCCAACACATCTCATTGTAAGACAATGGTACAACACCGTTGTTTTTAATATCTAATAGCAATGAGCAATGTGGTTCAAATACATAGTTTGTGTTATTTTGACTTGAGTCAAGGTAAAATAGAAAAACATGGAGAAATTCATAGACACAAATTATTACCCATAATCATGATACTAGCAATGCTTCTGAACCATTACCTTGATGAGAGAGGCAGAAACAAAAAATGTGACCATTTTCTCAGTGTGGATGGCATCTCCACCCAGTGGAATATTTCTGTAGAGCATGTCTAAATTATCAGGCAATGCATAGGTCGCTAGGAATAGTCCAGAAATTATTGTTTAAAAGAAAGGAAAAAGAAAAAGCAATTTAAATTTTACTCCTATAATCGAAAGAAGTAAATTACAAATCCACTCAAACCAAAGGAGCACTGTTCTCTTTAATGTGATGCTTATTTTATATTTCGTAATTTCTTGAGCAAGCTTAGATTCCCATTAGTGAGTGAAAAATATTGCAGTTGACACTAGAACAATATATGAAGTGAAATTCCTCTGATGTGACTAAACTAATCCCACACTATAATTATCCTTTGACCTAAAATACTATAAGTTTTTAACATTTTAAACCAAGAACTTTTACCAAACAAATTGATTTTAAGAACTAAGTATTATTATTCTTGCCATTCTGACCGAATATGTGAACACAGACACGTGCATGCACACAGACACACAGAGTACCTAGGAGATAGAGCAGTGGTGGTGGGGTATAACCTTATATTCGTAAAAACATGCAGATTATTTCTTTCAAATTAGCATAATTTTACCTGGTTAATGAAAAGATCATAATGAAGTTTATAAAATCTCACTGAACTGGGTTAAAGCCCTGGTTCTGCCCCCTCAAGTTGTGTGAACTTGGGTATATGACTCATCCTCTCCAAATCTATTTCTTTATCTGTTAAATGAGATTATTGATGATATTTTTCTCCTAGGACAGATGTGAGAATCAACCTGATGCAAATCTCCTGGTCTATATAGAAATACATGCCAATCTCCCTTCTCCCATCTAATTTGTTTCAATAGTAATGTTAATCAGCATTGGTTTAATGATGCAACTAAGAAAATATCTTGTATGAGAAATTAAAATTCAGACTTTGCTTTCTATAGTTTAAAACAGTGGTTCTCAACCTTCTGGCCCTTTAAATACAGTTCCTCATGTTGTGACTCAACCATAAAATTACTTTCATTGCTACTTCATAACTGTAATGTTGCTACTGTTATGAATCGTAATGTAAATATCTGATATGCAGGATAGTCTTAGGCGACCCCTGTGAAAGGGTCGTTCGACTGCCAAAGGGGTCGCGACCCATAGGTTGAGAACCGCTGGTCTAAAACATTATTTTGCATTTGAAAATTTTTGAAATCATTGTGCTTTTAATAAATATATTTAATGTGAACTGTTTCTTTTTGTAAACCATTGTTGAATAAATGATGAATTATAAAAGAAATTAGAGTAGCCATCTTAAAGGAAATACTGTACCTAAAATGCAGTGTGATCTCCATAGTAATTACCTAATTATTTATTATATTACATAGTATAATATAAGCATGCTATGTTATAGTTTTAATATCAGAATTATGTAAGACAGGGCTTCCCAACTTCCCATTCCTCTATCTAGTTCTTGTTTTGGGTTTCCATGCCAGAATATCTATGAAGCTTTTTTAAATTAAGCTTTTAATTTCTGAATGCTATTAGTTAATCAAAAATCAACTATGTCAGAGTTGACCCAATCATCCAAAGGGGAGACCCATTCTCCAATCCAGGCCCTAGTAGAACTTCAAAATTCAGAACCTGATAAAGCCAGGAGAAACATACAGATTCACAGATGTCTCAAACGATCTCTGATATTGTCCAATACTATGTATGGGAAAAAACAACTCAGCATATGTGTTAAAAGTTAGACATCTTTGATTGAAAAACATTGGTAAAGGTACAGAATCAAATTTGGGTCTGGTATTGTCTCCTGAATTTGCATTTAAAAGACACGCTTAGGTAAGAGTTGATCATTAAAATGCCACATGTGTACCACCGCTATCCAGTCTGCTCTACCTGTTGAACTCATGGAAGAACACACTTCCTACATCCCCGAAGGTAGAGAAGACTGCATGGTTTGTTCTGCCAAATGGCCTATGAAAGAGATATATGTCACTTCTAGGCTACAGCACTTACTTGCTGCAGTGTCTGCTCTCCTCTCTCTTCTCTTTCCACAGAAATTATGGAAAGTCCCCATATTTTCATGGTAAAGCTTGAATTATCAGGCTACTCCAGAGAAGACTGGTACCTTGGAGAGTTGTTCAGGCTCTCTTCAGACCCTGTGACTGAAACACAGAAACGTTGAGGCTTATTGCTACTGTGGCTGAACCCAGCCTATCTGGACTAATAAGACAAGTGATAAGTAGAGGCAATCATATTGCTGATGATGCCCCAAGGTTGCACTGGCAACATGTTCAAGTATCCGGATCTCACAAAACAGTACTTCTCAGTTTATGTTTCTTGTATCGTTAATTAGATAGAATGCTCAGAGAACAAATTTTATGATCATAGAGTGTGAGAAACATCACAGTGACACAACCCTATTAGAAATTCATGGCACAAATAAGCACATTAAAGTTATGAGATTTCTACATAAAGATATTAACATAACTGGTGGATTGGGGAAAGCTTCCTTGAGGAAGTGGCACAGAACTGAGCTCTGAAAAATAAGGACACTGGGGCAATCCTGCATTGAAGTAAACTTTTTGATCTCTGCCCAATCCCTAACACAGTCTGAACAATGGAAGAAAAGGGATCTTATCTACATCACTTTTTTATTCTCCTTCCCTTCTTTACTTTATTTTACTTTATTATTTTATTTTGTACTGGGACAGTCTGTGTCCTCAGCTATTCCATCATCATTTATTTTTCATTTACAGTTGATATCCAATATTATTTTATGTTCTTTCAGGTGTACAGCATAGTGGTTAGACAATTATATAATTAACCAAGCCATACCCCAATAACTCAAGTATTCACCTGGCACCATACATAGTTATTGCAATATTATTGACTATATTCTTTATGCTGTACTTTATATCCCCATGACTATTTTGTAACTACCAATTTGTACATCTTAATCCCATTAGCTTTCACCCAGCTCTCCCCACACACACCCCATTCTATTTAGCAACCCAAAGTTTGTTTTCTGCATCTATGCATCTGCTTCTAGTTTTTGTTGTTGTTTGTATACTTGGTAATTAAATTCCAGCTATAAGTAAAATCATATGGTATTTGTCTTTGTCTGACTTATTTCACCTAGCATAACACCCTCTAGATTCATCTATGTTGTTGAAAATTTCAACACTTTATTTTTTATGGCCAGGTAATATTACATTGTGCATATGGAATATTATCCACTTGTCTATTGAAGCATACTTGAGTTGATTCCATATATTGGCTTTTATAAATAATACTGCCATGAACATGGCGCATATATATTTCGAATTAGGTTTTGGGTTTCTTCAGATATATATCCAGAAGTAGAATTGCTGGGTCATAAGGTAGTTCTATTTATAATTTTTTGAGGAATTTCCATAGTGGCTGTACAAATTTGCATTCTGAACAACAGTGCACAAGAGTTCCCTTTTCTCTACATGCTCACCAACACTTGTGGTTGATTTGTTGATAATAGCCATTCTGACAGGTGTGAAGTGATATTTCATTGTGGATTTACTTTGCATTTCTCTAATAAGTGACAGCGAGCATTTTTTCATGTCTATTGGCCAACTGTATGTCCTCTTTGGAGCAGTGTCTCTTCAGGTTATCTGCCCATTTTTTTTTATTAGATTGTTTGTTTTGGTGTTATTGGCTGAGTTCTTTATACATTTTGGATATTAAACCCTTATTGGATGTATCATTGGTTAGTATCTTCACCCAGTCAGCAGGTTGTCTTGTTTTGTTTCATTTGCTATGTAAAAACTTTTTAGTTTGAAATTGTTCCATTTGTTTATTTTTTCTTTTGCTTCCCCTACCTCCTTTTTTGCTTTTATGAGAGACTTGCCCCCTTGTAGGAAACATACGTGCTCTACTTTACCAGATCATAACTGCCAGTAGCACATCTTGTGGGACGGTGGTGGGGAGAGGGCACCTGAGGCTGACCCATCTGTCTGAACCTGTGTGGTTGCAATTGTTACTTCTGAGGGAAAGAGAAAGTGTCCACATGGTCAAAAGTCCTGCCATTATAATTCTCCACTTTTATTTTTCAAAAATAGAGTTTGTTTTGCTTTGCTTTTAAAATCTCTGCCTGATGTCTTCATCTCTCTAACTTGGTTTTCAAACATGAGTAGAAACAGAATGAACAGGTTTGTATGACAGTAACAAAAAACATAGTATGTGTAAATATCATAAGCCAAAAAGAAAAACAGTGTATTTAAACAGCTGAAAGAATGTCACAGTGTCTGGAGAAGGAATTAATTGGTGCAAGATGAATATTATGAAGTACACAATAGACATTGTAAAGGGCTTCAGGCCATAGGATGCACTTTGTAATATATTCCCAGTAAAATGGCAAATCACTACAACATTTAAATGAGAGAATAGCATATTTTATATTTTTATATTAGAAATATAAACAGATTAGATGATGGAAGAGAATGGATTCTGGCAGAGCAGGTTGGAGGTCCCAATTATACTTTTTCAGTAAAATGTATGGCCAGTATTGATGCATGGGCCATTGAATCACAATCCTAGGTGACGTCAACAGATACTTGGATGCACATTGTTTTGTAAACATTGACATTTTTATATAATAAGTAGGTAAAGGCTGAACATTGGTGAAGTTAATTTTACTCAATAGATTTCATTGGTATTGATGAACATGGCTTGCCTAAGATATACCCATGGCAAATATCCTCAGTTAAGGATTACGACAACAACAAAAAATCAGTAAAATTATAGTACTTTTAAAAATACTGAGGGAAAAATAAAGAAAATGTAGGGTTTTCAGATTGTATTGCATACACACAAGATATACTCATATCAGTTATGATAAGAAAATATTCACAAAGTATTAGGAAATATTAAAATACGTATTTCATAAAATTACAAATAAAATATTTAAATAAGAAACTGAAACATTATTCTGTTTACATAAAATTTTTACGTAAGCTTTTATACTTGAAATGTTCACAAGAAATACCTAAGCAAGATTTTTTGCGATTATCTCTTCCAATTCTTGAAAGTTATCAATGAGAAACTTTGCTCAAACAGAAAGGTGATAAAATATTTAATACCCTTTTCATAGTCACTGAAAAATTTAGATCATTAAAAGTAATTTTCAAAAAATCTAACAGCTCTGCCTTTTCTTTCATGATACCTATAATGTCAAACGTTCTTATGATAATGCCAATTGATGTCAAATTCAATGGAAGTTTTATATCAAATTTATCAAACCAGTTAATGAAGTTCCAATTCACAGAACATGTATATATTATTACAAAGCCACCCTGAGGCTGGCTTCCAACCACTCTGATGACACATCACACACAGAAGGGATTAGATGTATCTGACTTAGGCGAAGACAGCCATTAGGATAAAACTCTGAACTTTACACAAAAGCCCCTGACCACGTTCCTTTGGGCTGATTACCTGCACTCTTTGGTACTTGAAATGGAATTGATACAATATCTCCATAGACCCCTTTTCCAACAAAGATGTGAATAAAGAAAGCTGAATAAAGCTGAATATTTTAGTGCTGAATAAAGAAAGCCTCCAACAGACAGAACTCTTCCTTGGCTATCTTCAACCCATAATGTTTGAGGAGCATGTGTGGATTTTTCCTCATGAGAAGCCTCAGGGTGTACCAGATCTTATGTTGTTTGATCTGTACTCTGAGAGTTTCTGATGAAGAAGGTCAGCCTAAAACAGTGATGGTGAACCTATGACACGCGTGTCATCTCTGACACGCGTGTCAGAGATGACACGCGTGTCAGAGATGACACGAACTCATTTTTTTGGTTGATTTTTCTTTGTTAAATGGCATTTAAATATATAAAATAAATATCAAAAATATAAATCTTTGTTTTACTATGGTTGCAAATATCAAACAATTTCTATATGTGACACAGCACCAGAGTTAAGTTAGGGTTTTTCAAAATGCTGACATGCCGAGCTCAAAAGGTTCGCCATCACTGGCCTAAAATGACCAGGTCAGTGCCTACAGCCAGCCCAAGATAAGACAGGCCTCCCCTAACTAGCCCGAGAACTGTACGAATCTGTCCTTGGGCATCACTCACATTTGTGATCAGCCAATGGGCAGCCCTATTGTAACAGAATTTAAATACCATTTAAACAAGTAAACCAACAACTGAAAAATGCTTTCTAAAATCGTTGCTACATGACCCACAATAGGTAGGATATGAAATTCTTTTTTCAGTACTTATTCTGTGCTTGCTCTCTCTCTCTCTCTCTCTCTCTCTCTCTCTCTCTCTCTCTCTCTCACACACACACACACACACACACACACACACACACAACTGAGGTTGTGACAATTACATAACTTGCTCAAGAACATATATACAGTGGGGCCTTGACTTACGAGTGTCCTGACTAACGAGTTTTTCGAGATATGAGCTGTCTCTCGGCCGATTTTTTGCTTTGAGTTGCGAGCTAAATTCGGGTTATGAGCCAGCTTCAGATACCCCACCGCTAGTTGACGCAGCAAACGTCAGAGTGAACGCCACAACATCAGCCCAGCATCATGTGTCTCACTCGTTCACTTTAAGATTCGACATACGAGTAATTTGAGTTACGAGCTCCGTCACGGAATGAATTAAACTCGTAAGTCAAGGCCCCACTGTAATAATAAAAGTATAACATGCTAATTAGACTGGATGGCCGAATAGTGGAATGACCATCCAGATGACCATCCAGATGACCATCCAGAACCACACTATGACACCCACTGGTGCCAGGCCAGTCAAGGTGGGTATGATGCGATTGATCTGGGGCCAGGTCATCGCCCCATGATCACCCTGCAGAGGCAGGCTCAGGCCACCAAACTGCGGGCTGCGGCGTGTGGGCAGGGCCTTCCTCTGCCAGGGAAGCCCTGGTCCTGGGTGCTTACCGGTGGCCAGAAGGAAGCCAGTGCCCATAGCCAGGAGAAGGAAGGCCTACTCTTGCATGAATTTCATGCATCAGGCCTCTAGTACAATAATAAATGATGAGTATGCCACTTTATATATTGACTTAGTGTCATTTTCTTGAAAAACAAATGACTGAAATTAGCATTGCTCCTCTCTGTATTTTGTACAATTTGAAGAGGGACCATTAAGAGTTAACTATGTAACAAATATATAAGTATATATACCATTTTTATTCCAATTTGCATGAAATAATTTCTTAAAGAACTTGGAATGGGTCTCTAAAGGTCATGTCTAGAGAGTTCAGTGCAGATTCAGTTATGATGTAAATGTCACAAACCCTGGTTTCCAACTGGCATATAGAAAAGTAAAATGGAATGAAATGTAAGTTTGGAAAACTCCTGTATTTTATTTGTTGTCAGCAAATTATATTTCAAACCCCTTGACCATAAAGATTATGTCACATGTTTGTACTTAAGCAACCATGCAACTGTAATGCCACATTCTGTTTTTTTGTGCTTAACCTATCACAAACTTCTAAAACTATGACTACTTCATTACCTTTATGTAATCCATTACATAATTGTCCCATCTTAAATGCTTTTCTTATTATAAGAGCATAGAATATTTTCCAATTTATTACTCATAATAAACACTTCACACATTCAGATGTTTGTTATTAATAGCTGATTGTTCTATCTTGCATTATTCAGAGATGGGGGACTTGCTGCTTAAACCTATTATCCAGGGCCAAAGAATATGAGTTTTCGATGGCTCCTTACTATATTGCCAAATTGTTTTCTCTTTTAATTGGGCCAATTGATACAGCCATTAGCAATAAATAAATATTGAATTCTCACCACCTTCTTCAGCAAGGGGTATTAATCTTTGCTAACTTGATAGATGAAAAATAGCACCTCCCAAATTATTTGACTGCTTGCAAGGATGACTGTTTTCTTAAGTAATATTGATAGTTCATTTTTATTATAAATTCAATACACATTAGTGAGAGAAAAATTGATATAGAGGATTACAGCAAATATAATTAAATAGCCCATAATCCTATTACTCAAAAGTTACTACTGTTAAATATTTCGTGCATACTTACATTTAACTTACCAACTATTATGTATATCTATACCTATATCTATGGCTGAATATATATCTATAATTATTTATTTAGATATATAAACACATTTTAAAATATATTAGAACCACATTTACATAAATATTTACATAAATATTGGAACCAACTGACCTAGTTTCTCTAAAACCTTTGTCCTATGCAATGCATATAGCTGCATGGCATTTCTGTGGGAGTGGGCAGAGTATTTCAACAAACTGGCTTTCATGGACAACATAGTAGTGATGACTAGTCAAATGTAAATAATTTAACAGTATGTATAATAGTTCCCACATGCCCACACATATGCCTTCATATTCTCTCTTCTCCCTCTCTCTCTCTTTCTCTCTCTCATTCATAGACACACACCAATATAATACATATGTATGTATAGAGATAATTAGATATAGATGTAGATGTAGAGATAGAGATAAAGATAAAGATAGATAACGATGAAAAAGAGGATGTACTCTAGTTGCTTTAATTTCTACATTAATCAAGTATTCTCTGGAATAGCTAAAATATGATAATGTAATATGATATGGCATAGCATGACATATATGATTATGCTTTGAACATTTCTGGAAGGAAAGGTAATAGCACATATCTCCAGGAAGTTGAGTCAGGTGGGCAAGATAAGTAAAGGACTTTTACATACTGGTTTTACAACACTCATTGGAATGCATGCTATATTATTTTTTCTTTGAGCCTCATGTTGATTTTATCATACTATTTGGTTCCTCACACACTACTATAATTGGTCCATAATGTCTATATTATTATTAATTTATTTTGGTGTATTCTAAGTACAGAGTCCTTGATACTTAGAACAAAAGAAAATGTTATCCAAAGATTACATTTGCTTATATGCTTTTCCCTAACTGAATAGCCTGCCCCAACCTCAACACCCAGGAACTACACTGCCATTCTTTGGTTTTTCTATTACACATTCACTGATTTTATAATACTATGGCTTTACTGCACATAAATTGTATTTCTTGTTTCTGAACAACCCAGGGGGCAGCAGAAGAGCCCGGACCTGAGTCATAGGTACAGCGCTGGACCTCCGCAGGCTAGAGATGGCCTCTGGACCTGAGTTATGTTTCAGCTCCTGAGCCCTGAGGTGAAACAACCCTCCTGACTACGTTTCCATGAAACCAGGCTAAGGGACACCGGAAAAGACCTCAGAGCTCTCCTTAAGACCCCAGGAAATGATTCATTACCTTTTACCTCACCTCTGACCAAGCAGCTCCCAATATGACCACAACCACAACCCACTATGTCATGTGATTTTGCCCTATATAATCTGTAACTCCCACTGGGGAGTCAGGTCTTTGAGATCATAAGCTTTCCCACACTTTGGATTGGCCAAATCTATAACAAACTTTCTTTCTATAAACTGTACATCCCTGCTTGTGAATTTCTTTCAGCCAGTGTATGCAGGAAGATGAATTCACATATTGGGTTTCAGTAACAAATGGGCATTTTAATGACTTTGATTTTTTGTTATTACCAAACAGTGCTGCTAGGAACATTCATATTTATGTTTCCTGGGAAGCATGGCCAAAAGTTTCTCTTAGGCATATGCTAGGATAATAATTGCTATTTATTAAGTTATATAAATGCTCCTCTTTTATAATGTTAAATGTTCCCCTTATATAATGTTAAAGTCTTCTCCAAAATGGTTGCACAAATATTTATGCCTAATATCAATGTTAAGAGATGCTAATCTATGTATGAGCCAACACTTGGCAATGTAAAACTTCTCAATGTATGCTAACTATCAAATGTTAAATTGCATGTTTTGATTGTGTTCTGAATTTCCCTGGTTTTATAAAGCTTAAATAAGCATGGGACAGATACTAGTTAAAAATATATACAACAAAGACACTAACAACATAAGATAAAAATCTAATTCAACTACATTATGGCTAAGGACATACTTAGGTTGTTGAAAAAATATTTCTTTGAAAACAAAGCCAAAATTTGATTTTAAAACTTTGAAAAAAAATAAATAAAGATAACCAAATTAAGAGAGGTCTTATGAATCAACTAGAGGCCCGGTGCACAAAATTCATTCACTGGGGGTGGGGGGATACCTCAACCTGGCCTGTGCCCTCTCACAGTCCAGGACCCCTGGGGGAAGGTCTGCCTGACGACTTGTGGCTGTATGGCCTTCTGCTGCTGCACGGCTTGCTGCTTGAGCTTCAGCAGCTGCTGCATGTGCACAGGCTGGGCCACCACAGTCTGTTCTGCGAACACCATTGAGTGGGTGAGCCCAAGGCAGAGTGATCTGTGCTTCCCTGAGTCACTGAGTTGCTCAGACTGACTGCCTTCTACAGAGAACAGCACCAGAATCAGGCCTAAGCCGGCAGTCAGACATCCCCCTCACAGTCCGGACCCCTCAGGGGATGTAGCAGTGCACCAAGCAACAGGCAGTCAAGGAGGAGCCTGAATCAGGGCTGGGTGTCATGCCACTTGTGCTCATTCCGGCCCGCTGCACCTGCTGCCAATGCTCCATAGTGGTGCTGTGTAGTTGGGAGAGGTTCCCGCCTTGGTAGCTACACTCACCAGCCATGAGCCTGGCTTCTGGCTGAGCAGCGCTCCTCCTGTGGGGGCACACTGACCACCAGGGGGCAGCTCTTGCATTGTGTATCTGCCCCCGATGGTCAGTGCGCATCATAGTGATGGGTCGTTCTGGTCATTCCACCGTAACAGTCACTTAGGCTTTTATTATATAGACAATACAAAGATAAAAAAACTTCATGGAAAATATGGGCAAACTACATGAGAAGACATTCACAGCAGAAATACAAATGCTTAATGCACTGTGAAGATAATAAATTTACTTTGGAATGATCCAAATTATAAATATCAATTAACTTGCAAAAATATCAACAACACAATCAGGAAGAAAACAGATGTAAAATGTAGGTCATTTTAAGGAGCATGGTCTTTCGGTCCATGCTCCAAAAAGAATTTTTGCTTTACAAAATACTCGCAGACTAGGAAAGATGGTAAAGAATTCCTAATCCCCACACGTCTCACAGCCTAACTGCCTTCTTCCTTCTGAATTTTTGAAATATTCAGGTCATTTCTCACAACTGTGGAGCTATTCATTGAAATAAATCGTCCTAACTGGCTTGATTTCAATGAGCAAAGCTTCCTAAGTTTTGCATCCTGGAAGACCCTTGGCATTTGGCAGTGGTGAGAGTCAATGAAGGACTTCATTAACATTATACAAAACCCCATGAAAAAGCAGCCTGCTCTTTGCGAGCTTGTGAACGTGTTATTTTGAGGCAGGTGAAGAGACCACAATCAGGAGAAAACCAAAGGACAAAGGAAGGATTGAACACCAACCTTGCTTTTGATCATTAATGTCACTGCCTTTGTTCTCCCTTTTAAATAATGATAAAAAGAATAGACTTTGATGGTATACCACGTACTTTGAGACTATATTTATACCATTCTGTCATTGACGCTTTCTATTCTGCTTAAGAAAGGTAAATGTTACCCCGAGGAAAATTAATTTAAAATCAAGTTTTTCTATTTGAGGAAGAAACCTAGAATTGAAATTCTGAGAGCCAGAAGATACCATTTAGCTGGTGAATTTCAGAGTAATGCAGGTTGTTGTTGTTTTTTTCTTTTTCACATGGCAGTATCCCCTGTATGAATAACCTCAAGTAAAAGGTTCTTACTAACTTTAAAGTTATATTTTTCTTAAATTCCATGGAGAAGAAAGATACCATTTATTAAATAGAATGAAATAAATATATATGTAAAAGGAATGCATTCAGTATACACATTCTATATTTATATGTATGTGTTCATTTTTGTATGTATATATTTGCCTAATGTATATGTGCTTGTGTATATATGACAGTGTATGTGCATATTCGTGCACTTGTACACACACACAATTACCTCTGCTGTTTTCAAAGGCAGATTTCCTTCATTCACCTCCCCCAAGGACCATGGACATCCTTAAATGGTGAGAAATCTATTTCCTTTGACTATTTCTCAGAACTGTGTAAAAATGCATAACTGTAACTTACTATTCCAGAAAACTCTTTCTCATGAGTGAGAATATCCTCATTTTTTGAAGGTGATTCTACTCTATTTTTTAGGAGTAGCTAGTCTTAGCCAAGGAGTATGAAGGGAAAATTTATTAAAATTAAAAATTATTTATAATTGCAACCCCACCTTATAAGCTGAAACCTTTTTAACCTGCTCTACTTTCCCTGAGCAATTGTTACTTTCTGATTATAACATATATAATATATATATGCATATATATATACATATATATATGCTACATAGTCTCCTTAATTACCTATATGCACTGTTTATTTTTAATCTCCTTTCACTGAAAATTATAGGCTCAAAAAAAGGCAGGATTTTTTTGTTGTTCTCTTTACTGATGTATTTCAAATCCTAGTACAGTACTAAATAAATACTGGTTAAATTACTGACATCATTCTTCTCTCTGAAAAGTATATAGCTATTTGGTAAAAAAAAATTAATCGAAGTTATTTTCATTCATATATATATTATATATTACATATTTCTGCTACTGCATCTATTGCTATATCTACAACTATTATTACTGAATTACCACTATTATTACTTTTTATCCCCACTGTTATTGCTGCTACTGTGCTATCTTCTGATCATTTTATAGTGAATAATTATTATTTTTATCTGTAAAACAATTCTTTAAAACACTTTCATTTTATGTGTTACTGATGAGAATATTGAGACTTAGAGTTTGTTGACCAAAGTTACTCAGCTAACAAATGCTAGAGTGGAGATTAAACCTCATTATTATTCAGATTGCTAAACCTGAGTTACCTTAAATATTCTATACTGTTTGCATTATTTGGACGTGCACATCATATCCTGCATAGACTTATACTCATTTAGAAACGAAACAAAAATATCAATTCTTACTACTAACTTTATTTCTCCTGGGGATAGACAAATTGTTGCCTTCTTTCACTTCTGTGATGTGAACTGTTCTAGTCCAAGACTGATATTATGAAATCTCAAGTTTAAAAAAAAATGCATTTATTTCATTTCTCCGATACGGTCTCCGGGAGGCAACTCTATATGTGCTTGACCTTTTCAAGGTTCTGCAGGGGGATTGGATGGCTGCCTTCCTGATCACCTTTTACAACCTCTGCTTCATGAGAGAAATCGGGGTGGATTGGGGAGCCAATCAAATGTGGAATATTGAAAAGGTTACAGCAGTGCTCATGCTACAAGCTGCCCAGGCCCGCAATGGTTATTAACATCCGGGCGCCTGATTCCAATGACAGAGTTTGTAATAAGATCAGATGAGGCCGAGGTGTGAATGTTACCCTTTTGACAATGATCTGATGGGAGATGGTTGAATATGGAGGCCCCCGCCCCCCAATCACCCATCCTTCTGTTAGTGCACTGCCTGTTTATAAACCTGACAATCAACTTCAGTGTCACAAATGGGGATCATGTTGACATAAATTAGGACCAGGGGTACATCTTGCTGCACATTGCTTTGGGCTACTTTGCTATTGCAATTGCCTTTTTCTGTGCTTTCTCTCCCTTGTCCTATTTCTTCTACATGGCATTTAAAAATGAAATTGGCTTTTGAAATATTGTCTCCTTTATTTTTCATTAGGACACAGACACCCTAAAAGAGTCAACCAGAAATGCCATGAAGTGCTTGGTAGAAGAGTATCTTAAAGTTTTATTAAATACATCATCAACTTTACTACTGGAAGCAATATACAGTATTAAATTCAAATGGCAGGGCTAGTGCCTGCACTGTTACATGAGGCCTAACTTTATTACTGGTAAATTCACTGTATTTATTTCTTTTGGGCAGAGTCTATACTAGAGCTATTTTTTTATATTATATATTTTATAATATACTTTGTTAAAGAGGTTTTCTATTTGTTTGTTTTTACTTTTTGGAACCTTTTGTATTTCCAAATACTTTGCAAAATGCCAGGGACCAGCCTTTCATGAATAATTTGAATTATATTGGCATCATTATGTCCTTGTTAAATGGAACTGGAAAGACATATATTTTTAGACATAATTAAAACTTGAACAAAATACATTAGGGCTAGCTACATATCCCAGTCAGTGCTGATAATGAGATGTCTGATTAAAAAGAAAAGGACCAAGTATTTCACATCATTCAGGAAAACAGCAGGCTTTGGAAATAAGCAACTGTGCACAGGGCTGCTGTATTTTTCTCCATATAACAAAACAATTTGCCTCATCCCTAGGAAAGAAAATATTTTTGTCTAATTAAATTCTTGATGCAATAAATCTTGTATCTGTCATCTATTCATGGTGGCTTGTAAAAAAAAATCTAAAAAGGTACTTTCTTTTCTCATAGCTTTAATTAAAGGTCAGTTCAGAATTTCACAGGCAATTTGTTCTGATGTTTCCTAATCTTGGTGGACATGTGACTGTCCCGCTGCTGTGCCATTAAACCTGCTGTTTGGGGCTTGGATCTGCACTGTTGGCCTCTCCTCCACAAAGCTGGGGATTTCCTTTTAAACCCAGGGCATCCCAGTGTGTGAAAGGCACACAGGACTATTCAAGGCAGAGCAAGAATTGAGCCACCTGCCTGTTAGAGCTGCTTTCATAAAACAAGAAGGAAAAATAACCGACCATTACATAAAAATAGTTCACGTCCAGTACTAATAAGGGAAGAAAAAAGTTTCCTGCTTGTCTCTGTTCATACCAACAATGCCGGTTAATTCACCAAACTCAGTCATGAAGCTGACCTTCCTTTCAGTTGGGTCATTTTCTTCCCTAAAATACAACCCCCATTCTACTCAAGCATTTTCTATGTAATGCTATCATAGAAGTTTATCTACAACATTTAATAAGGGCCTACTGAATCATATACATGCATACCACCTCTCTTGGGCAGCTTGAAACAGCTACGTAAGCTCCTACACCCAGCCCTGCAACACAGAATCCATCCCATAGAAAGAAAATTCAGGGTGATGTACAGAATGCCCAAAAGTTCAGAATCACTTGCCCTGGAGTAGTGTTAACCATTTTCCTACTCATCAGTTTTGCTACTTTTGTTTTCATCCACTGAGGCAAATATTTGTTTTCTCAACTTGACCTGTCTTTCCTTCTACTTATGATTCAGACAATTCACCATAACTATATTCAGTATTGCTTGTAAGGGGCTAAACACAGATCAAACTTGGTGGGAAAAAAAAGGAGAATGAGATTATTGTCTTCTCTCTTGAGCTTTGAAATGTCAATAGGATTTCTTTCTGACTCCATTTCTAACCATTTTCCCTGTTTTCATTTTATTCTCTAGTAATATTCTTCCATATTGGGAAAAATATGGCTACCAGTTACTCAAAAATCATATCTTTCAAACATAGTTAGCCCAGGAGAAAGAGTGTCTTTTAGAAATTTTTATGACAAAAGTAATAAGTTGTTACACTTACTTGGCATGGGTCACAGACTCACCCCAGAACTTTCTATTGTGGTCATTATGAATGATGTCTCTAAGTTCTCAGTTTGTGTTATGGATCCTATCCAGAGAGATGTGTGTATAACAATAGGCCTAGCCTTACCACATGGACTAAACTGGGGAAGAATGGTGTGGTAGGCTGAATAAAGCCCTCTCCCTATAGAAATCTTCATGTTTAATCTCTGTTACCATATTACCTTCTAATTCCCATATTACCTTACAAGGGAAGGGAGACTTTGCATATGTGGTTAAATTCAATATCTTGTAATAGAGAGCTCACCCTAAATTATCTGGATGGGCCTAGTGTAACCAAAGATCTGAATAAAAGGGAAGGAGGTGGGTCAGATTCATAGAAGAACATCCTAATATATAAAAACCATGGGTCCGTCACATCCACAATGGCTGGAGGCTCAACCTAATGCCCAGGCTTCTCGCACAGCAGGCTCTGGTGGGTGGGGACTTGTGGCAGCAAAGATGGGGATGGGGAGTCAGGGCTGGCACTCACACTCACTCACAACCGCACACACGCACAGACACACACAGCGCCCACCAGCTCACAGCCTTTTCTCCCTTTCTTTCCCTCCCTCCCAGCTCACTCTCAGAGCCTCTCTCAGAATGAGGAAGCAAAACAGACTGGGCCTTAAAGAGGCCTGGATGGAAAGGAGGGTGGGAAGAGGGTGGAGCAGCCCACACTGGCCCCGCTCCCTCCCAACAGGGAAAGAGGAAGAGGGAGACAGGGAGACAGGGAGGCAGGGAGGCCTGGAGGACTGCTGAGAAAAACAAAGAGAGACAGAGACTGGGTGAGATCAGGCTGGCAGGGGAGGGCAGTTGGGGGTTATCAGACAGGCAGAGGCAGTTGGAGGCGAGATCAGGCCAGCAGGGGAGAGCAGTTGGGAGCAAGATTAGGCTGGCAGTGGAGAGCAGTTAGGGGCGATCAGGCAGGCAGAGGCAGTTAGGGGTGATCAGGCGGGCAGGCAGGTGAGCGGTTAGGAGCCAGTGGTCCCAGATTGTGAGAGGGATGTCCGACTGCCAGTTTAGGCCCCATCCCTGGGGATCGTGCTTAAACTGGCGATCGGACATCCCCCAAGGCATCCCTGATTGGAGAGGGTGCAGGCTGGGCTAAGGGAACCCCTCCGTGCACAAATTTCATGCACCAGACCACTAGCCTATATATATAAAAGCCCAGTGACCAAATGGTGGAATGACCAGAACGACCAGTTGACCAGTTGCTATGATGCACACTGACCACCAGGGGGCAGATGCTCAATGCAGAATGCTGCCCCCTGGTGATCAGTGCACTCCCACAGTGGGAGTGCCACTGGGCTGACTGGAATGAGTGGTGCTCCCGCAGTGGGCTGATCCTCACAGGCCATGCCCCTCACCAGTGCACAAATCCATGCACCAGGCCTCTAGTATGATAATAAAAGTAGTAGTCAGAGATGCCAGTGCTGGAAGGGGTCTGCAAGCCAAGAGAGGTAGGTTGCCTCTAGAAGCTGAAAAGATAAGGAACCAATTCTCCCCTAGAGCCTTCAGAAAGAACTCAGCCCAACCAAGATATTAATTTTTGCACATCAAGACTTATTTTGAACTTCTATCCTTCAGAAGTATAAGATAACATTTGTTTTAAGCCATTAAATGGGCTGTAATTTGCTATAAAAACCAAATATAGATTGTTCTTCCAAAATATGTTGGAGAGAAATAAACATATGTTCAGGGAATACCTGTTATGTTTTCACTGTCTGACAAAATGATTCTAACTTTAAGTTGTCCTTAATACTAGATAAATCCTAAACCCTTTAAGACTTGACACTATATCCTGATTTTTTGCATCCCAACTTTGCCCACAGTCATAAATATATTAATGCTCATTAAATATATATTATATTTATTTGGCATTAGGTAATCACATATATAATAAAAATGACAATAACACTTCTTGGGTTTGTTTTCAGAATTATAGTAGTACTTACCTTATGGCATAAGTATTCAAATACTTTGAACAAAAAGATCTATTTATCATCACCACCACCACCTTCCCAGCACAAAGCTGAGAGTATTCATGAGTTCTAATATATTTTAAAAAAATATGTATGCATGTTACTTTTCTCAAGAAATGTATAGCCTCACTAGAGAATTCAAACTTGCCCATAGGTAACTATGGAGAAAATATGACAGAAGCTTTAATTATAAAACATATCCCCTGATTTAGAATATGATATGATAGCAGTTCATAGAAAGAAGAGAAAATTGTGAATTACAGAATTTTGTTTTTCTATGGGAGGTAGGATGACAAAGAGTGCTGGGTGAGAGCTGAGTGATTCAAGAGGTTTGCAGGAAGGTAAAAACACAGATTGGATCTGATGAAATATGATGTCAAAACACTGTAACTTAATCTTTTTAAAAAAATGTCTTTCTCTGTGTTTACTGAGACATTGTGATTGTCTGCACATTAGACCTACTGCATTTGGGATGTGCCTTTGTTGTGTTGGCTGAAGTCCTATCATCGATATAGGTAAATATCACTGCAACCAACTTCAAAAACATTCTCTAGCTACAGTCTTGGAGTCATTTATTATCTTGTGATTTAGGGTCACTGACTGTAAGCCATTTTCTGATAGACTTCCAAGAGAGAACCAGAAACACTATTTGCTCTAAAAGAAGATGAATAGATCACAATTATTTTCTCAAATTGTGACTTACTGGACCAAAAGAAATTTAAGTTGATAATGCTCAAAGTTAATTTTGTTTGCCTAATGTATTAAGAGCTGCTCATTCATATGCATTTCAGAGATTGTTATCCATTTGAATAGAAAAGTACTTAATTTTCACATAGAAAAGTACTTGTCTTATGATCAAACACTATTTGCTATTCAATGTAATATTTAAGTTACTTGGAATTTTTTATAGATATTTATCAGAATAATTATGAAGTTCATTGCTGTGCAAATGAAAGAACATACTGGGAGGAAGAAGAGGACACTGATACAACCTATAACTGATATGAATTTCCATTTATTATGATTTCCACTAATTATAAATACTCTTGGAGGTGTGACTATGCAGATTTGGTTTGGCAAATTTGGAATATTAATTTATACATTTTTTCCTTGTATTTCACCATTTCCCTTTCCTCTTTGAGTAGCTGGCTATCTACTTACTACTTTGCTTCAAGGAAGATTTGTGATTGGTGGGGAAAGTGACATTAAATACAAAACATATTCCTCACTAGATGTTGTTTCTAAAAGCCAAGCCTTTTAGGGAGAACATGCTTCCATGTATTGATATGTTTAAGTATAAACAGAGACATGTAGGGGAGTAGAGGGTGGAACAATATATATTCCACAACAATGCTCTACAGAGGGGGCTGAACCTTAGCCTGGAGGACTGTGTGATGAACTTAGACCAAATCCTGGGCCCTGAGATTTCCAACCTCACTCTGCCCCAACAGTGAAACAGAAGCTGTAGGTACAGTGGACCTTGAGACCAATGTGAATATGAGCAATAAAGAGGCTTCTTCAAGGCTTCATTCAACACTACCTCTTTCCTTTCAGGGTGTTGGAGCTCCATGAATACCTGAGGTTGAATTCTCCATAAGTCCAGGAGTGTGAGAACTCAGAGTCCAAATTAGATGAAATGATAAACGATTTAAAATAGATATATTTTAGTGAACTGTACCTCAAAGTGCCACACATGGACTGCTTCCATGAGTGGTTACCATGCACCCTCACAATGAAGAGTTTTAGCATCTTCAAGATTTCCTTGTGGAAATGCCTGAGGACACTGAAGTGTGTCACTCTATCTGGGAAAACTAAAACAGCATCAGTGTCTACCTGCCATCTGGAGAGTTCATTTCTAACATTCCATTTAGAGAAATCAAAAAAATGTAGACTTGTTCACAGCATAGGTGAGAGAGCCTGATAGTAGCCTTGAAGATTTAAGCATTTTTCAAGGGCAAACAATGAACCCTGAAATTAAAAGTATAGATTGAAAGTGGAAAAAAAAAAAGCCAGTGTAGGGAAAAATGAGTGTGAGGCAATTATAATCATTTTCTGAGAGTTTATATGAGGCAGGGGCTGTGCAGTAGATTATGCAGCAAATTAATCCCTACGGTTCCTCCCTCTCTGTCAAGGATGCTCTTCTTCCCCTAGTGATTGGCATGTCTTGCTGTAGCACTTCCTTCATGCTTTTACACAAATGTCACCTTCTTAGTGATGCCTTCCCTTGCTACTTTATCTAAAATTGCAATCCCCTGATGCTTCCTATTTTCCTTCTGTAATTATTTTTCTCCTTAGCACTTATCACCACCTAACATACTGTATGTTTCGTCTATCTTGTTTACTGAAAGTTTTATGCTTCTGGAGGCAGTGATTTTGGCTCTTTTGTACATGTCTGTATCCCTAACCCTAGAGCCATGTCTGACATGATATTAAAGCTACATAAGTATCTGCTGGGAAAATGGATTAATATTTGGGTGACTCACTCACTGAAGGAATAGCAGCTATTTATCTTCATTTTGCCAGATGAGGAAATCAAGGCTAATACAGATTCAGTAATTTACCCAAGGTCGCACCGTGAACTGAAACTTAAGTATATGTTTATCTAACTCGGATGCTTCTCCTCCTTTCACTACGACATTACTTCATTTATTTTAAAATAAAGTCATTTGAGCATGCGCTTTTGCCTCAAGCCGGGGGCTGAAAAGTAGGAGATAAAGAGATGATTAAACACTAATTTTTATATCCAGCTTACACTCTAGTGAAAACAGGATAATGAAGAGGAAATTTCAATAAAGACACAAGCATACTCTGGCAGGTTAAAGGCTTATTGAACAATGGTGAAGGAACTAAAGTTAGACTTAGCGGTTATGGAAAGCTCCATAGCATGTGCAATGTTTAAGCTGAGATTTGAAGAATAAATGAGGGGTCAGGGGAGTTAAAGAGAAAATTACAAAGATAAAGAGCAGGTGCAAGATCAAGTGATGAGGGAGGATAGCTAGTTCATAGATTGGCCCACAACCATGAACACATGAGTAGTTTAGTGGAACTAAAAGAACTTGGTTTGGAGTGATATAAAAAGAAAAATGTTCAGTAATTAGACTATGAGATAAGCAGAGGCCAGACTATGAACATTTTTGCTAGAAAGGACCCATTTACCAGGACAGAGACAAAGATTTTTAAAAAGCAGATGGCCAATCCTTTAGTTTATTGCTTTTCTGAGTAAGTATTCAAAGCGCCCACACATTGAAAAGAGGAAGTTGAATCCCAAGTATGTTTATCCTACCCCTCCCCCCCACTTCATGCCTAATTATCCACCTTGGGACTTTTGTTAATTATTCCATTTCAGAGAATGGACTCTGGCAAGACCTCTGTGGAGGGATCTACCATACTTTCCACTCCAGTTAACAATTTGCTGAGGTGTATTAGTTATATATTGCTGCATCACCACAAACTTAGCACCTTGAAACAGCACATATTTCTTAACTCAAAGGGATTAAAAATCCAGAAATTATTTACCTGAGTCCTCAGTTTAGGGTCTCCTAACGTTGGCCGTGGTGGTGGTTTCACCTGGGGAAGAATCTGCTAATGATTCTCTCCATTGTTGACAGAATTCAGACCCTTCCTTGCAAATTGCTGGGTAGAGGGCTTCCATTTCTCACTCACTGGGAGTTAAAAGCAGCCCTGAGGTCCTGACCATCTGGCCTTCTTCACATGGTAGCTCACAACATGGAAGCTTGCTTTTTCAAAGCCAGCAAGGGAGAGAAATACTCTTTGCAAGGTGAGCATTGCAATTATATGTAGTGTAATCACACACATCCCATCTCCTTGTCTGGATGCTATTGCTTTAAGTCGGTCCTGGTTCCAGCACACACTCAACAGGGCAGAAATACACAAGGCCTGAATCCCAGGAGATGGGAATCCTGGGGACCACCAAAGCGTCTGTCTGCGGCATGAGGTTTCTCTGTTAAACTTCAAAGAGGTGATGTGCTAATTGTTCCCCTTCAGCTGAAGTGTTCCATCTGGCTTAGCTCCGTCTGTCTTGGTCAGTCCCATTTCTCCTAGCTCAGGCTGCTATAACAAATTAGCATTGACTAGATGGCTTAACATCTTGTATTTCTCTTGGAGGCTGAGACCTCTAAGATCTCTAGGCACTGGCAGATGCAGGGTTTGGTGTAGGCCTTCTTCCTGGTTTACAGACAGTCATCATCTTCCCTTTTTGGGGGGCGGGGGGGGGGCAACATTTATTCCTTTTCCAAATGTTAAGGGAAAACCTGGTGGAAGAGAATGGTTTTAAAAGTCAGACCAAAAAAAAAAAAAAAAAAAAGTACACATCTGGGATTTGGCCATTAAAACTTATTTACAACTATGGGGGGGTGGGGGGAAGTTGTTTCACATTACAGACCTCCCCCCCACCCCGCACCCCAACGCCTAATGCTTACTAAGTCAAAAAAGAGACACCTTTGTTTCACAAGCTGTTTGAACTTGAGTAAAACATTTATAAAAACCTAGGCAGGGGCAGGGTCCTCCCCTAGCCCGGGTGCCACCAGGCACAGCACAAGAGACTAAGAACAGAGGGCAGGCTGGACACTCAGGGTGGGGAGTATAGGCACCCCACATCTGGCTCAGGGATTTGGGGAGGAAACAAACCTACTTGGGGAGAAAACCAGCAATTGCCTTCTGGTGGGGTGGGGACAGGGGAAGAGGCAGGAACAGGGGCAAGAGCATGTCCCATCACTAACCTAACTTGGGGAACTGCAAGGGGCCATCTTCAACTGGCCCTAAGAGGCAGACCAGGTGGGAATTCTTAAGGGAGAATCCACAGGAGGGAGAGGAGGAAAGGGAAGGTGGCTGGGAGGGGTAGCAGCCCCTTCCTTTCTGGGCACAGGAAGGCAGCCAGGGCACCAGGTCCAGGCAGTGACCTCACAAGGACAGAACAGTTTTTGCAGCTACTCATTCTGCTGGCTGGCAGGCGTAGGGCACTCTCTGGCCCCCATGGAGTGGACAGCTCTATAGCCTGGGGCCTGCCTCTTCTTCTGTGTCTCCCTCCTCAGAGGCAGCGCTGGCCTCTGCCCCTTGCCTTGCAGCTCCTGGCTCTCAGGGGAAAAACAGCCTTCCCTCCTTGGGCAGTGCCTTCCTCGCTGCAGGCACCCTCTCCCCCTGTTCCTGCTCTTCCTCTGTGGGTGGGGAGGCAGACGATTCACCCCACCCACCCTCCTTTTGATTTATCTCAAAGGACAGGCCACTCAATTGGAAAGCCTTCTTGAAAGAGAATTTCTTCTTTTTCGGGGAGGTTTCCTTGGGGGTACATCGCCCTTGGCCTCAGCTCCCTGGCTAGGGGGTGCTGGCTCCATGGCAGTACCAGTGCCCCGGCTGCCTCCTCTGTTCCGTTCACAGGAGCGACTCCCCTTCACTCCTGGGGGGTAAGTTTCCATTGCTTTTCACATGGCCATCCTCCCGTCCCGTTGGCCTTAGAGGAGGAAGCAAGGGCCTGCTGCCTCCTCGTGGTCACGGAGCCACAAGGAGACTTGGAGCTCTGACTGCCCATGATGGGGCAGGGGTCTGCTGGGGGGCTCCCTGAGCCGCCCCCGGCCCGCCCCGCAGAGGGTAACTCAGTAGGGTCGGCCTGGTCGTGCCTGAGGGAAGGGTATGGGGTGGGAGGAAACCTAGCTGCACCCCAGCTCCGCCCTACCTGATAGCTGTACCCGCTGCCGCCTTGTCCAGACCAGAATGCAGATGGTCATCTTCTCATTGTGCCCTCACCTGGTGGAGAAAATAGAAAAGAAGCAAGCTCTCTGGCGTCTCTACTATAAAGGGCACTAATCACACTCATCAGGGCTCCACCCTCAACACCTCATCACTTCCCAGTGGCCACACCTGCTAGTCCAGGCACACCCTGTTTTATTCGGCTTCACTTTATTGCACGTCATAAATGTTGTATCTTTTACACATTGAAGGCAAGACCCTCCACCAGTAAAACGATTGTGACTTGCTTTATTGCTATACATTTACTCACTTTCATGCAGTTGTCTGGAATCAAAGCTGCAATATCTCCAAGATATACCTATATTATCACATGGGGGGGGGGACGGGTAGGGTTTCAACAGACCAATTTGGAGGGCGTGGGGGCATGCAGTCCAGAACACCATCCTATAGTCTAGTAGTTGCTGATTCAGAAATTCAGTAGTAGATCTCTGGGGAAAATGTCTCCACAACTCCCTCTGCCCATACACAGCTGAGCCTCATATGTTTGAACAATCTCTAGAGATGAGGTTAGTCCCATTTCACAATTGATTAAACTTACCCATGCTCAGGGGATGCTGTAATTGCAACACCTGTTAATAAATCAGAATAGCCCTTATGATTTATGGCTTCCTCCATTTGAAGCTTCTCTCCTTTGATAATCATAATTTCTCCAGGCAAGAAAGAGCGTGGTAGATCTGGGACCCACTGGTCTATGTAGCTGTATTTTTTAAAAAATGCCAGGGAGAGGAGGTCAGAAGGGCGAGCAGGCATCCAGGTTTCCCCAATTTATGTGAAACCTTTAATCCAGGAAGACCTCATAGGCAATTGTTTTGTAAAATGACATCCAAACAGTTGTAACCGCTAAAAGCTATTTTTTTTTCTTGACATCAATTTCTGAAAACATCACCTGTGAAAAGTTTAGCATTTAGCATTTCCTATTGTTTTCATTTTTTTCTATGACTGTAGATCCAGTTTATGTGATAAGTGCTATTTGGGGAAGAGAACAAATACTAAGGACCCCCAGATGAGATAAAGGGACACGAGGGCTATAGGGGGCAAGAGAGGGGACTGGAGTCAGAAGACCTTTGCACAGCTTTGGGCAAACTGTGCTTCCCAGAAAGGCCATTGCCCTCTCTGGGCCACCGCTTCTGATGTGTTTCACAAAATAGGTTTTCCTACCTAGTCCTTCGATAGTTTATGAGGAAAAATAAGACAATATTTAAAAGTAAGAGAAGAGTTTTTACTACATTCCCTACATGTAAAGTTTTATTATTGGCTTGGAGGAAAAAAGAGAATAAATTAAAAAGAAAGAGAAACAAAGAAAGTATTAAATGTTTCCAGAACTGAATCTGATTATAAAGCTTGACATTGTGTGGCCATATCTACAACTTGACATAGTAATACATTTGGAAAGTAAATTGCTCTATATCAGCCAATCTGAAACTACCTGTCTTGTCCATAAGAACTACCTGGGTGTTTTCTCCAAAGAAGGTTACCACAGCCTACTTCCAGGTGTTCTCAATGAGGGGGTTATGCGTAGGCTTTGGTGATCTGCATTTTCAGCTAACGTAGTCTGATGCAGCGTTCTCCTAGACCTCATTTTGCATCGCCCTTATCTAAACAGTACAAGAATTCTAATCATTACCTCCTGATTTCATCCCCAGCCTACCTATCCCCCAAGGGCCCTTACACAGACTGTTACATCCGCCCTAAAGACTCACCCCCACTCCTCCTTTTCCCTGGCTCTCTTAGGTCAGCTTTCAGGTTTCACGTTAATGTCACTTTCTCCAATGGAGACCTCTCTGCAATCACAGACTGCTTAATTAGGTCATTCGTATGCATTTTATAACACTATGAACTTCTCTTTCATAGCAATTACCATAATTATAGTTCATTAATACCTATATTATTTATGTACTGTCTCTCTCCTCTCCGGGATACAGGATTCCTGAGACTAGAGACTGTGCTTATTTTATTTTTAGAGCCTGAAAAATGGCTTGAACATAGTAGGTGAGGGAAGGGAAGGGGAGGGGAGGGGAGGGGAGGGGAGGGGAGGGGAGGGGAGGGAAGGGAAGGGAAGGGAAGGGAAGGGAAGGGAAGGGAAGGGAAGGGAAGGGAAGGGAAGGGAAGGGAAGGGAAGGGAAGGGGAAGAAGGGAAGGGAGGTGGTAGCATAACCAGCCAACAAATTCTCTCTTCTTCAGGAGTTTGTATGGGAGTAGCCCAAAGAAGAACAATAGGGCAAAGTTAATTAAATTAGCGACCTGGGATCAAGCCCATACACATATACTACAGGACAGTCTTTGATTGCAGAGTCTGAAAACACCTTCACTGCCCTCTAAAAGGCTGGCTGAAACCATTTTGACAAACTGAATAGATTCTATCACAATTATTTCATGTAATTACTTAAGCTTTTTTATATTCAGAATTCTTTAACTTGTTTTAATTTTGTAAATAATAATAAATTATTATTATTATTATTTAGAGTCACATCACAACCCCCTAAAAAAGTTTATGTGGAACATAATCTCTTTGGGAACTTTTACTTCATGAATTGGAATAGCAAACAAGCCCCATAAAAAATGGAGAAAATCTTCAACATTGATCCAAGTAAAATTCCTTCCAGTGGTTAGGCATTTTGTAGCTATGTACCTAAGCAGATCAGAACCAATAGTTGGTAAGTTACCAGAAGAACCAGTTGAAACCAAAATCATAAAAATTATAAGTGCATGTACCTTAAATATTTTTCAGACTGAAACATAAAAAATCTATACCTAGTATGCAATCTGCTGATGTAGAGTCAAGGCATCTTCCTTGAATGAACCTGCTAGGGGAGATCTGTATAATCTTTCTTGCCAAAAAACCCACAATATATCTTCTACAATTTCAAGTATGGGTCTCTTAGGGTGAAGATAAAATTTTAAAACACTTGTAAACAAATCCCAGTAAAAATGTTTGTAGACTTCATGACTTTGTTTTCTCAATTTTTATACTTACCTCTTCCACATGTGTCCTGATGGCAATTTTGTTTTAGTGGCTCCCCTTCATGAAGTCAAAATATTTAATTTACTTTGCATAAAAACCAAAGCTCTTTTTCTTTTTGCATTCATATTTAATCAGAGTAAGTACTGTATTGATTATAATAATGAGAGCAACACACTTGGAGACAGACCCGGGTACACTTAGTAAACATACAACTCAGTTGGTGAACCCCGGGCTGACTTGAAGGGAGTCTTCTAGGCACTGACTCCATTGGGAAGGGAGAATGTTCATTGTTCTGGTGAGTTAAATAGAAGTTAGCTAAGAAAGTCCCAATCTTGTGTAGTTTAAACACCTACAGCAGTGGTAGCCGGAATGTTAATGAGAATGTATGTGCAAGTTCTCTCACATTATTATTTTCAGAGACATAAACATTGATTTGTTATTCCACTTATTTATGCATTCATCAGTTTATATTTATATGTGTCCTGATAAGGGATGGAACCCACGATCTTGGCGTATGGGACAACACTGTAGTCAACTGAGTTACCCAGCCAGAGCCAAACCACATTGTCTTTAAGTAAAAAGCCAGAGTCGTCTCTATGTCCCATCAAACGCTTTTTTTTAAAATCAAAATCAAGTAATTTAACACTTAGCAACTCAAAAGTGATAGTGTTAGCACAAGTAAAGACACAGGGCCAGTGGGTTTTGAATGAAATAGACATGAATTTAGTCAATCTGCCCCTGACTAAGAAACAACATAGATACTATGAGCTTCTAATGGAGAGATGATATTTATACTAGAGTGAACAAGAGCTGATATACACCACTACTTAATACCAAATCTTTTCACACACATTAGGTTAAAAATGTGTTACTCTGAAATTAGTATGTATAAATAGTTTAAAAGATTAAATTTTCTCCCCTCCCCCCCAAAAAACACAAAAAAACAACTATTATCAGTTATTTAAAAATGAGATTATATGACATATTAGTTTCCCAGGGCTGCTATAACAAGTTACAACAAACTAAGTGACTTACAACAACAAAAATTTATTCTCCAAAAGACATGAGGGTCAGAAGTCCAAAATCAAGGTGTTAGCAGGTTTGGTTCCTCCTGGAGGCTCTGTAGGAGAAATGGTGTCCTTCTCTCTCCTAACCTCTGCTGACTGTCAGCAATTCTTGGCTTAGAGGTAATTGCTTCTACTTTCACATGGCTTTCCCCCATTGCTGGGGTCCAGCCCCAGCAGGTCCAGGGGTCCCCAAAGGTGTGGACGGAGTCGGCGAAAAAGGAACGACACGGAGGCAGCGTTCAGTTGATCAGCAGCCTAGCCAGGATCTCTAGCCAGGAACTCCAGCCAAGTTCTGTTCAGGATCTCCAGAGAAGTTCTGGTTAGGATCTCCAGCCAGGTTCTGTGTCCATGTTCTCTTGCTAGGTTCTCCAGCCAGGTTCTCCAGGTTCTCCAGCCAGGTTCTGTAGCCAGGTTCTGTCTAGGTTCTTTTGCCAGGTTCAGTCACCAGGTTCTAGTCAGGTTCTCTTGCCATGTTCTATCCAGGTTCTGTAGCCAGGTTCTGTCTCTAGGTTCTTCACCCAGGTTCTCTCGCTAGGTTCTGTCTCTAGGTTCTGTGGCCAGTTTCTGTCCAGGATCTTTTGCCATGTTCTCTCCAGCGAAGTTCTTCTGTCTCTAGGTTCTGTGTAGGTTCTGTCTTCTAAGTTCTATCTTGTTACATCTGTATTTATACCAGTTGATTCCAATCCTATCAATCTCTATTCCAAAGGTTAGGGCGTTTCTTATCTCCATTCCAGGGAGTAAAGATTATGTAGCTTAAGCATGATTGTTCATAGTTAAAGTGATTAATTACCTGCCTGGCACTTAGTTAAGAGGTTTTATTCCCTCCCTAACTTCAGGGGAAAATCCCTACTTGGGGAAACAACCTTTCTCAGAGACCTTGGTTAAAACACATAGTGCCAAGAAGGTGAGCAAACATATTAAGAACAGTATGCCATATATGCCAGGACCCTTGAAACAGCAAGCATGGACCGGCTCCTGGCACCCAATTTGTGTCTCTGTCTTAATTCTCTCTTTTTTTTCCCTCATAAGGGTACTCATTATTCTATTTAGAGCTTACCAAAAATCCAGAATGATATGATATCAAGATCCTTTGCCAAATTCATCTACAAAGGCCCTATTTTCATGTAAAGTAACATTCACAGGTAATGAGGATTAGCATTTGGATATATCATTTTGGGGGAACACCATTCAACCCATTACATATGTATATGCTGTGTATGGTTGTATGTTGTAGCTTCTTCAGGACTCTTACTGCCGTAAAGAATTGAGCCTGATCTGACTATTCTAGGAGACTATTTTCTGAGAATTCTAAAAGTTTTCTCTTAGTAGAAGAGATTTTGGCCTTGATGCATGAACATCTGCTCACATCTCATAAAATAATTTGTACTCTTACAAATGGAAAATGATCATGAACTCAGCCAGGTGGCTTTTCTTGTGGGAAAAGATTCAGAACTTCTTAAATTTCCACTTAAGACCCTAGTGATTTGAAGGCTATCACAGTCTGTCATTAGATTGACACATTGTCTTACAACAACACTGTGTATGTGTGTCAGTTACTGGTTTTGAGGTCGTTCATTCTTATATGTTTTCTTTCCATTGTGCTTCCAGGTTATCAATCTTCTGGATTCAGAAGCCATCTATTTCTATCATAGCACAACTCAATTTCTCTTGACTTCATAGTTACATCTACAACTCTCTGATTTGTATCTCAGTAAATGAATTTATCAATGACTCCCTAATACCTTTTTTATTCTCTGTGCATTTCAATGACATTATAAAAGAAAGTTTTAATGGACATTTATTCTTAACTCTTCTTCTGTGAATGCCAGAATGTGCTGAATATCGGGATTGAGTGATAAATATTTACACAAATTAGAAGCACAGAGTTGATATTTAAATGAACAAGTGATTAAATGAAAAGAATAAATGAACACAATACAATAACATAAAATCTAATGTAACAAGTATTTCTTATGTCCTAACATATGTGATATTTGTGGGCAAAGTAATAAAATTTAGTTTCTGCAGAAAATAAAATACACACTAATCTAAGAGTCCGGACTACTAAGGTTTAATATTAATTCATGATTATCAGTGTGACCTTGAGTAAATCACTTTAACTCACTGAATCACTAGTTTTCTTAATTGTAAAACGATGGGTTTATACTAGATCATTTCTAGAGTCCCTTTTAATGTTGGCAGGTTGTGATCAGATATTAATGAATATGATAAAATAGAACACATAGAAACATTCATCTGAGACTTCTGAAATGAATATTTTTTTGGTTATAACTTTCATAGTATTTTTCTACCCTCATTGATATTTAAGTCCACCTCAGCCTAGCTTATCCCTTCAAAACCTTATATTACTAGAAGGCCTGGGTTTGCCTTTATTGTCATAAAAGGTTAAATGTTGGCTTCTCTGGAATGCATGTGGAATATACATGCCAATGGAGAAGAACTGTTTCTACTGTTCTGCACTGGGACTATCTGATGCCCTTCATACACATAATGCAATGCTCAACATATTCATGCATAGTTTTTTAGATTCTCCCAGTTAATTGAGTTGTAAATTACGTATAAAGTAATTTTTTGTTTATTTTAGAATTTGCTGTAATTACTGGTTACACATTTGAACAAATCCAAAAAGCCATTTTGTTTTTAGATTTACTTACAATAAGCAATTCAGGATTAACTGATTTATGCCATGGAAGGAACCAAGAATAGAAAGAGAAAACTACAAATATACCGTCCTTCACAATTGAAGCCACAACCACTCTTTCTATCCAGATCTTCATTAACTATCTGGTACCAACTTATATTTTGGCAGCTAGAAATGCCCTTGGAGAATACCATTATTTTATTTCATAATAAACACTTACCACCAAGTGAATTTAAGTGTTGACAATGAATTTTTAAAAAATATGTTTTATTGATTTTTAGAGAGAGCAGGAAAGAGAGAGAGAGAGACATTGATGAGTTGCCTCCTACATGCACCCCAACTTGGACTGAATCCACAATCAGGGCATGTGCCCTGACGGGGAATCAATGGAACCAGCCACCTTTCAGTGAATGGGAAGGCCCTCAACCAACTGAGCCACATTGGCCAGGGCTATTGACATTGAATTTAACAGAACATTTTTGTGCTTAATAATTTGCTAGATTCTATAAGGTAAACAATATGGCATATCCCTGACCTCTCAGGATCTATAATATAGTAGCCTAAATAATAGATTAAGTATAGGCAGGAAATAATCATAAAAATGTTATCTACAAAAGATGAACAAAAAAGTTTTGAGGGTCTTAAAGAAAGAAGATATGAATATTGAGAAGATATTCAGAAAAACATAAATGGGAAAGGTGACAGATGATCTGGGCCTTGAAAAATGAGCAGATTTCAACAGATAGATTACAACCTTGATGTGGCTGAAGTACGACAGATGGAATGTTTTGAAAAATAAGACTAAAAAAACAGATTGGGATGAACAAATAGATGGCCTTGAATGCCATGCTAAGCTTGAGAAATTACTTTTGGAGCATTTAGCCAGTTAAGTTTATACGGAGGCCAAAAGACTAATGGTTTGTAGAATTGAAAACGAAAAAGAGAGGATACATTCAGGAAGAAATACTACAGAAGTAAAATCAGCAAGAACTAAAATTTGTAGTTGTACACCCTGTCATGTACATTTGCACAATAATTCGTTGTACTGTTCTTACTTCAAAAAATGTTTTTCATCACTAAGTGCTTAATAAGCAGTCATTAGGATTAAAAAGACAGATGAAAATGACATGCAAATCACAAGTTTTCAGGTGCATTTCAGAAATAAATTTCCCCTGCTATGTAGCTAGATACTGTCTGTACCTTTTGTTTAGAAGTTTGTAATTTCTTGTCATTGTTATTTGGTTTTTCTGTTGTCTTACAGTTTCTAAAAATGGCTGTATTTCTCAAGGCATCTGTGTCTGAGATATCACAAATTGTCGAGTCTTTATAGCCAGGTTCCTTTTTTTCCATCGTAACTTATGTTCTACATCTTAAGTCATCATCTAGGGTATCAATAGCATCACCACAGCTGTATTTCCTTATTTGCTCTTGACAGTGTTCTCAGGGTTGATAAATGGCCCCAGCTTGGTGTGGAAAGAAAAGTATTTATTTTGAAGCTATATATAAGTTGTGGAAATCATCGCTTTCTACAATGACTGAAATAGGAAACAAGGGATATGACCTCAACAAATTTAACACCGTTTTAAGATTTCTTACTTAGACATTATCTTATTTTTTTCAATTCTTTACTGTTGCTAGTTAGCCGATTCTACCCCTAGGAATTTCTTACTGCTGACCAGGGCCCAGGCCGGGGAGGAGCCTGCAACCAAGGTACTTGCCCTTGACCGAAATGGAACCCAGGACCCTTCTGTCCACAGGCCAATGTTCTATCCACTGAGCCACACTGGCTAGGGTAAAATATGTTAATATTAATAAGGCATTAACATTCAAAATTTTTCACTATCACATTCATGCACTTTATATTTGTTATATAAATTGTATTTTGGAGCAAATTTCTAAACCACTGGGGAAAAGTATGCTTATTGTGCATCTGTATCAGTTAAAGTAAAATAAGAGTTTCATTTTTATTTGTGTGTCACCTTGATACATTAATGTAATGTGATTTCATTCTATATTGACATACAGGGAGATGCGGTAAAAAAACAATATATATATATAACCTCTATTGCATTAAGTCCATCTGATGAAGTAAATGAGTAGAAGATTAAGCATTGGTAAATAAATAGCTCTAATTTGACAAGGTAGATAAATTGCTATGCCCAGGTTCAGGAAGAGCAGGGTTGTCCAAGTTGTACATGTCACAAAATAGTGAGGCCATTACCATGCAAAATTCCTAGGAGAAACACAAGTGCTGCAATTACATCTGAACCCTGAATTACTTGAGAAATAGTTAGAGGCTCTGCCATCCTAAGTGTAATGTGATAATACTCTCATTAAGTTCTAGTCAATCATCATGAGTAAGTCAGAATCATTTTAGAAACGAAAGTAGTTGGTTAAATAATTCAATTCCAGGAGCCCACTGTGGCATCACCCTGCTGCAGCCATCTGTATCATAAGATAACTCGATTCCCAGGTTTAGTACTGAAATACCATAGCAATGTCAGTAAATTTGCCAGGATGATTTCCCTGTGGTCACACATTTCTTTAGCCAAACCAATGGTTGTGCTTGGGCCGGTAGCAGATGTTGTCAGTGGCAGCTACAACGTCATCTGAAGCATCTTCTCTTTGTTTGCAATTGACAGGGAGTAACAATGTGAAAGATGCTGGATGATTTAAGCTTTACAGGAAGCAGTGTCTTGTTTTGTTTTTCTGTTATTTAAATTCTCTTGTATTTCTGGTTATAGCACATCCCCACATTTCCCCAGAATATTGGTAAATTCCTGTTGCTTCCATTTGAAATGGTGCTTAGTAGCACTGCACAACCCAATCACAGTACTAGGGTTTTCAAAGGGATTAGTTACTACCATGCATGCCAAAGGGATCCCTCACGCCCTCACCAACTCTTCCCTGACCCAGTTGTACACAGCGCATTCCACATGCTGACTGTGTATCTCTGGAGATGAGCCTTCTGATTTAGCTGAAAGCTCTCAGTTATGTCTGGTGCCAGGAGCTCCTTGCTATCTTTTTATTTATTTCTCTATTCACCATCACCATCTCCAGCTTGTGCCATTCCTGCTTTTGAAGAAAGAACGTTGAAGCAGAAACTGTCTGTTGGCTCATACAATGCCCCCAAACAATTCTCCTATTGTTCAAATATGTGTAATATAAAGCCTAGAAAGCTTATCTTGCATCTAGGAGTGGCTACGTGATACAGTTATGTCCAAAAAACCATAATCAGAAATGCTCCCAGGTGCACCTACCCTGCCTCTGTTTTTGCCTGGAGTCTCAGACACAATGCAGCAGCCCTTTTGCGGCCATGAGGGAAAAGGAAACGCAGAGTCCCACAGTCAATGTCAGCACACATCTGCCTTCAGATTGTTTGCCGTTTGAGGAAAAGCATCCCTGTTTTCAAATGAATGGAAATGCATCTGGTATTTGTAATCAAGAACATTCTTAAATAAAATAAAATTATTCTGGGACAAGCAGACTCTTAAATTTGGTGCTCAACTCTGGCTTTCTAATGAATAACTAGTTATGCTTTTAGTCTCCTTTTATGAGGTCTGAATAGGGGAAAAGGTCTTTTATATTATAAAGCTGGAGAAACTATGATTATCGGATCCATGTGCCATGTAAGAGATAGGTCCTTTCTGAGTGATACCTGCCAGATCAGCAAACAGCTTGTCCTTGACTTTCACCCCTAATAGCACATTACTCTGACTAATGAAAGATTCTAAGAGCTTAAAGTACCAACACCATTATACGCATTATCAAATGAACATGAATACCTTTTCAATGTTATTTTAGGAAGAGAAAAAACCCTCTGCTGATATTAACTATGCATGAGGAACCCATTTCTGTTTGCTGATCTATTTTCCTTTTCTATTTGTGTTTTTGTTGCTATTTATTCCATGTCTTAAGTGAAAACACAAAATAAGTTCTTTTCATTAAGAGGCATATTTTAATTTCTCTTCTATTCCTTCAATTCTGAATGCTCTCTTTCCTGGCCTTTGTGTCCCCAGAGTTCCCAGGAGTTTCTCATGTCTTTTATCCTTTCTTCTTCCGATTCCCTCCAGGATCCCCTGCTGTTGGGATGGTATTTAGAACATCTTCCTTGGCTATCCTTATGATTTGGCATGGTTTTCTGGAATTACTGTGTTCACGTGAACGACTTTAATTATGTAACATTGGTAATCACTAAGTTCTACTCCCCAGGCCAGGGCTATCCCTTGAAATCAATAAATGCAGTGGCAAGCTCATTGAATTGCTCCCCCTGGAGGGAAAGGAATATTGGATCATTTTGCTGGTTCCTGTGGAATAAGTAACCCCTGTATTGCAAATTTCAAGATACCTATAGTTTAACAACTAGTCTGCTTCCTGAACATTAACAATTGGCTTTTGCAAACTGATATGGATTGGTTCCAGAACACCAGAAAGCCAACTAGATGTGACATCATTAGGCCTGTTTCACAACAGTCACCACTTGGTTGTTACGAAACTTCAAAATTAATACGCCCCAAACTAACTCCCATTATCTCCTTCTCTCCCAGACTTCTCCTTCTTAGTGATTAATACTACCCCTCATTTGCTTGCTTAAATCAGAATCCTGGTTGCCATCCTTGATTTGTTCCTCACTATCATCCTCCATATCCAATCAGTAGCAAACCTGCTATTGCTTCCTCATCTGTAATATCTCTCAAAGCACTCCAGGCACATGAACTAACTGGGTCATCATTGTCTCTCACTTGGATAACTACAATAGCCATCTTATTGGTCTCTTTCCTTCTGGATCATTTGATGCAGCTCCTAATTGCTATTCCATACAATGACCACAGGGATCTTTCTATAAGACAGAACTAATGAGGTTACATTCTTTTAAAAAATATATTTTTATTGATTTTAGAGAGAAGGGAGAGAGATAGAAACACCAATGATGAGAGAGAATCATAGATCAACTGCCTCCTGTATGCCCCACATGAGATTGAGACTGCAACCCAGGCATGGGCCCTGACCTGGAATAGAACTGTAACCACCTAGTTCATAGGTTGATGCTCAACCACTGAGCCACACCAGCTCAGCAAATGTCATATTCTTATTTAAAGCCCTTCATTGGTTTTCTAATGCAACCTGGATAAAGTTGTAAATCCTTCAGGATAATAGAAGACCCTTCATGGGCTGATACCTACTTACCCCATAGACTATAACCAATATCATACAGTCAGATGAAATTACATTCTATCCTTTGATTCTGAGCCTTTGCTCATGCATTTTTTTCTCTTATAAGAATAATACTATCAATAGCAAAGGCGATATTTTAAATGTTTAATATGTAACAGGTTTTATTTTAATTTCCTTATTAACATTTTTGTTTAATCCTCATAACCACCCTCATAGTTTTTATTGGTTTTGTTTTTTGGTTTTTTGTTGTTGTTTGTTGTTTATTTTTAATATATTTTTATTGATTTCAGAGAAGAAGGGAGAGGGAGAGAGAGAGAGAAACATCAATGATGAGAAATAATCATTGATTGGCTGCCTCCTGCACACCCCCTAATGGTGATTGAGCCCACAGCCCGGGCATGTGCTCTTGACCTGAATCAAATCTGAGACCCTTCAGTCCGCAGGCTGACGCTCTATCCACTGAGCCAAACCAGCTAGGGCTATTGGTTTGTTTTGTTTTATAATTTTGGGACACAGAGATCAACCACAAAGTTACATAGCCTGTTAAGTGTGGGCACTATATTGTTCCTCAATGCCCGACCCCATCTGACTCTTATTCATCATTACTACATCTGCTGATGGTTCCTGTCCTCCAGGAAGCTTTAAAAAATGGAAATGTCTTGCCAGAGTACCTTAAACTAATGATTATTTTTGGCATGTTTGTTATCCTAGGAATTGAGTCTTTTTTTTGCCTGTAACCTTCAGAAAAATATCATCTTTCCACAGACAGGGCTGTCTTTCTCACCATTGTAGCTGAAGCATTTATTAGTATGCTCAGGACATAGCAGATATAAGTTCTTAGTTGTTAAATGCATAAATATTGAAAAGTGAGAAACTGCCACTTGAGATCAGTAAAGCTCAACAATTTATAGACTGAAATTACTACATTTGAAATTGGAACCAAATTACACATACAGTAGAAAATCCCCAAAGGCAAAGAAGAAAAATATAAATTGTAGAAATATAGATTATGGATTATGAAAGAAACTTAGAGATCTACCTGTCGTGCCACTAATTCTATAACTAAGGAAATTAAAGTCAATGCAAATAATGAGATCTGTCCAATCCCTTTATTTATTTAATTTTCTCATGAGATTAAACTAGGGAGCTCAAGAAGTAGTTCTGTAAAATAATAATGTAGATATCCCACATAAATTTTGCTGGAAAGGGCTGTCATGAGAAGTTAAGTTTTTAGCTCTCAGACTGCAGCTGTGAAATATGAATTTAAACTTTTATGAAAGAATTTTTCCACCCTGTCCTTAAATATGATCATGTATTCCTTTAAGAAAAAATAAAGGATTAAATCTTGCCTCAAAACTTAAATAAAGTCCTTAAAAACATTCTTTTCAAAAGCCAATCTGTTAGGAATCATTTACTAATCCAGTTTATGGACAATTGTATTTCCTTCATTTGCTTTCATCTTATTATACAAAATGCTAGAAGCATCAGGGTGTCCCCCAGTCAGCACTTCATTTGTTCTTGGATGAAGTTTGTTTAGAATGCTGGCCATCCTTCATTTGCTTTGCCATCACAACCTATTTCCTAGCCACAAATATGGTGGGACATCATGAGCAGAATAAGAAAAATATGAGCTTTAATGTACTGGGGACGCCACTTCTCCTTACCTTCCAGGACTATGATAACAGGTCAATGCAGAACCCAATGAAACTTCAGCAGGTAGAAAGAAAGGATGTTTTCTAGGCCTCCCCTTAGGATAAATGAGATTTATGTGTAAATATATTGTGAAAATTAGACCTGCTGCCCCTGCCAGAGGTCAGGCAGTGAAGAATGTGACCCTTTCTCTCCAAAAATCGCCTAAGGTTCTCCATCTTGCTGATGGTAAAGCCAAGAGAAAGTCCCAAGCAATATTTGATAGTGTATAATTAAGATTTGTCTTTCCTTAATGGAAATACCGCTACTGTTTGCATCAGATGCCTCAAATTCATGTTTTTCTTCATTCTTACTCTTGAATGCTTTCATCGATATAAAAGTGACCATAACTTATATTTATAAATGCCCCTAAGAATATGTATTAAAGTAGAAATAACATTAAATAAGGTCAAGTGGTGAGATGGTGTATAAAGAGCCTGCCTGAGGAGTGGACAATTGAATAGACATCTGAATTAAAAACACACAAAAAACATCCATAGGTCTGTAGAAAGAGAACTCCAGGAAGAATCTCAAATCCAAAGACCCAGAGTCATGTTTGATTCGAGTGCAATAGGACTATCTCAACAATGGGGGAAAAGGTTGGTTTATCTACATCACAATGAGCAAGGAAAAGAATGATAGACTATAGTCTGAAGAGTCAATCAAGGGTCCAGGTCACATAGAGTTGGGTAGGCTCTGGTAGAAAACTGGATTTATTTTTTAATTTATCTTTATTGTTGAAAGTATTACAGATGTCCCCTTTTCCCCCCATTGACCCCCACCACCCTGCTACTGCCCCCTTCCTACGCCTTCACTGCACTATTGTCTGTCCATGGCTTATGCATATATGCATATAAATCCTCTGGTTAATCTCTTCCCCCTCACCCCTTTCCCTCCACAATTTGTCATAGAAACTGGATTTTATTCAAAGCACAATGGGAATCAAGTAGAATAGATGAGTGACTTTATTTGATTGACCAACAAGATGGCATAACCACAAAGACAATAAAAATATTATTATTACAGCAATATTTATAATAATTTATTGAAAGCACTGAAATCAAGGGGATCAAGCAAGGGAAAACCCCCCGTTTTTGTTTTTGCTGAAGCCTTTTGTTCCTCCTCTGTTCCTTTCCCTGATTCTGATTAAATTTTCAGAAATCCAGTATTTTTTCAGTCACCATTAAATAATTCAGTCCTCCACTGAATTTCAGTGCCAAGGAGAATCTCATTTTGGTAATTAGAATGTCTAGTCAAATGTAGGAATCCAATTTTAGGAATGCACTTCACACTACCTGAGTCTATACTTTCCTTTATTTGCTCTTTATCTCATTTATCCAATCTGTCTCCCCATTAAAATGGCAACCTTATATAAGGATAGGGATTTTTGTTTCTCTTACTCACTGCTGTATACCTAGTGCCTATAATAGGCAGGCACACAGTAGTTATTTTAAAATAAATGTACCTGAGACCATTTATTTATTTTTTTATTCCAGAGAGGAAGGGAGCGGGAGAGGAAGATAGAAACCTCAATGATGAGAAAGAATCACTGATTGGCTGCCTCCTGCACACCCCCTACTGGGGATTGAGTCTGCAACCCAGGCATGTGCCCTTGATTGTAATCAGACCCAGGACCCTTCAGTCCACAGACTGATGCTCTATCCACTGAGCCAAACCAGGTAGGGCATAACTGAGACCATTTAGAGAGGAAACACAGCTGAAAAAGGACAAAGGCTCCCTGTCACTCTAACACGATTGAGAAGAGGAGAAAAGACCCCAGCAGAGACAGAAAGACAGGAGACTGTGTGTGTGAAGGACAAGAGCAAGTAAAGGAAGAGGGGGTGGTGAATTTTTCAAATGCTACCAAGTGTTCGAGTTTACTAAGAACTGAGACCTGACCATTGAGTTTGACAAGAGAAGTCACTTGAAAATCATAGATTCTGTTGAGTGAAAAAAAAGACTTGAATCTGTTATTTTCAGGTACTCAGTGTAAGTATAGAATGCAAGTTGAGAAAGTGAACTTCCCCTGAACACAGACTTGCTATTAAAGGTTACAGAAAAGGGAAAAGAGAGTTGTATCTAGAAAGAAATATGAGGTTAGGAAAGGTACATCTAGTGAGAATGAAAAAAGTCATACTAGAGTAACAATTTGGAATACTCATGGCTGAAATATAACTAATATTTATATTTATCATACTTAACATGTGATTATTATGTATGCATATAATATTTAATATTACATATACTAGCTATTATAAAATCTATGTATAGTTTATATTTATATAAATATATGAAATTTTATTTATATTATAAATTTTATTATATACATATATTGATTATCATCAGGGGTTCTGGTCAGAGTCACTCAGATACTCAGGCTGATAGGCTACGATTTTTTTATAGTTGTACTACCTGCTATAGAACATTTGGTAAGGCAGTAGGCAAATGGAGAATAAAACAATATCACAAACATTTTGAATTTGAATATTGGCTGAATGACTATTGTTAATATCGAACTAACCAAATGGATCTTCTGGAAGATGAGGTTACAGTATTGGCAGCACATTCTTTAGAGCGAGTGCAGAAAGATTGGAGCCCATGGGTTAGGAGCTTGAGGAGGTGTCAAGATGGGGGTGACCGATGTGTGAGTCTGGAATTACTGAGACAACTCCAGCCATAAATGTCAGTGAATTCACCAAAAGAAAGGATGTAAATGAGGAGAACTCAGGTCAGTCTTCTGGGATGACACAGCTTTGTAAGAAACACAGGGAAAAGAGAACATAGCAAAAGAGACAGGGGACGTAGGCAGTGAGGGAAAATGTAAGTAACAGAAAAAGTGGATTGGGGGTGAGGAGAGATTTACAATTTTAGCAGTCAATACTAACCGATAATGCAGAAAGGTCTAGAAAGGTATGGCTTTGAATCTGGCATTTCCCAGGCGGCCTTGGCAGGTGTTTGGTTTTGTTTTTTTCAGTGATGAGAACCATGCACACATCAAGAGGCCCGCAAGGGAGTGAGGACTTTGGAAGTCGAATTCTCTTAAGATTTCAGAAATGAATGGACACAAAATCAGGGGAGGCATAAGAGAAGAAAACCCTCTTTGTATAGTTTAAAAGAAATAACATGATTTTATGAAAGAGAAAGGAGCTAGTAGGCAAGGAGAAATGAAAGTATAGGGGAAACTTCATTCCTGGGGCGGACATTTCCACTTAGAAACATCAAAGATAATGCCATTTCAACATATTTGAAAGCAATTGATTTGGGTATTTATTTTAATGTGCATAATGTTTCAGGGGCTTGTTTATCTGTTAAATTTACATATATTCTATATCTTTTTCATAGCAGCCTTTTCATTTGATATGCACAAGATGATCTTCATCATTAGAAAACAGGTAATAATTTGCATTTTTTTCATTGTATACTCACATTATGGTTCTTCTAAGCATTCATTACAGTGCCATAGATTTCTCTTTGGATTCATGAGCAGATCCTAAAACATATTCCATTTTCACATTTTCTCTCTTGAATTCTTTTCTTTATAAACCAGTGGATTACATATTCTATCATATTTTATTGTCTGGGCTAGCTGCTGAACAAGAAAATACATAACTTTCACTCCTGCACCTGGAGATGAAATTTATCATTTCAGCACAATTTCATCTGAAGTAAAACCCAGAATGTTGGGGTTTTTTTTCTTTATGGACACATTCATTATTGTATTTTCTGCAAAGCAGATCTATTTAATATAGTAATTAAAACACTACATTAGGAGTGAGTTTAATTATCTTTGGCTGTGTTGAATATTGGCCCTAGTCCTATTTTGTAAATAACCCATAACTATCTCTCATCATTTATAAACTGTGTTTTCTTTCATCGTTAACATAAAACTGACACTGGTTATTTATTTTATCCAACATGAGGGTTCAGAGGATGGATATGAATGTGCCTTTCCGTTCTTTTTAGAAAATATATTTGATATTAACATTCTACAAACAATATTAGCTAGTATTTATTTTCTCCAGAGACAGGGGAGAAAAAAATTATCAGTTCTCCAGGTACAACCAAGAACTATGCCTTTGTGTAATCCACATAAGATATGCATTTTTCTAAGAATTCTCATACTGTGATTTCTTCTACATATGTGTCAATCATAACAGGCATGTTAGACAGTGACATTTTTAAGCAGACATAATGGTAATCTTTATATATATAAAAGCCCAGCGACCGGAATGGCAGAATGATCAGAACGACCAGAATGACCAGTGGTTATGACACGCACTGCAGCAGCCAAGGAGCCTGATCTGGGCTCTGATCGCTCCCACCCCTGCTGGCCTGGCCCGATAGGCCTCTATCGGTGCAGACCAGCAGGACCCCACCTGTGCACGAATTTGTGCACCAGGCCTCTAGTAATAATATAAGAAAGTTGCAGTGGATACAATTGGTTCCTAGAACCAAATTGCCTGGGGCTGATTTGACTTTGCCATGTATGAGCTATATAACCATGGACAAATTAATTAGTTTCTTCATGACTCAATTTCTTCATCTGCAAAATAGATATAACAATAAATTGGATTGGCATGGAGTTTAAAGGAGTTAATATAAAGTGCTTAGAGGCATGCCTAATGTGTATTAGTGATATGTACCAGGAGCTAGTACTATTAGCTAACATTTATTGTGTGCTTGAGATGTTTCTAAAAGCTTCACTTGGATGATCCTTTTTAATTCTCAGAATACTACCATTCTGTTGGTTTTTCTTTTAACATATATTTTTTATTGATTTCAGAGAGGAAGGGAGAGAGAGAGAGATAGAAACATCAATGATGAGAGAGAATCATTGATTGGCTGCCTCCCCCACACCCTTACTGGGCATGGAACCCACAACCCAGACATGTGCGCTTGACCACATTTGAACCTGAAACCTTTCAGTCTGTAGGCCAACGCTCTATCTACTGAGCCAAACAAGCTAGGACTGATCATGCTTTTATTCTTATTTTACAGATAGTGACCCAATCCATTTTTTGAGGTCACACAGACAGTGGGTATAAAACCAGGGTTTTCATCCAGTGGGCTCCAGGGACCACTCCCTTAACTACCACAATACCCCCTCCTGGTACATAACCCATGGACACAGACAATAGGGTGGTGAAGGCCTGGGGCAGGGTGTAGGGGGTGGGGGTGCTAGAAGGGGTCAGTGGGGTATAGATGGGGACATATGTAATACTTTCAACAATAAAGATTATTTAAAAAAAAGAATAGTTGAGGGAAGCAACATATTTTCCATGATTCCATTCTGGTTTATTTGGGGAACTTAGTGTGTAACTCCCTGGAGAAATGAGCTACCTCATCCTCCATATCACCCTTCCCAGGGTCTGGTGTCTTTTCTGATGCAGATTTTATCTCATTTTAATGTCCAGTAAGGCTCTGTAAATTCCAAAGGGACTTATAATCACCAGCATTGCAGAAATATGCCCTGGCACATTCCTTCAGTATAATAGGTTTTTCACATACTGGGCAAAGAATATCACCCTTAAAATTTAACAAAGAAAATGAGTTTTTCATGGGGAAAAATGCATGTGATTCTCAGAGTTTGTGAAAATACATATTTATGCTATAGGAGGCCCCATTCCAATATATGGGATATTTTGTGTAAAAATAAAGATTTAGAAATTTCGAGGATTTCTACTTTTTTGTGAAGGCCAAAGTAGATATAAGTTGGCTATTGTTTGTCACTAGCAAATTCTAATACCCATTAAAAAAAGATATCACCATGCATTTTTTGAGCTGCAATATTAAAATACATATGTACATGGCTGTGTATATTAAATATTTATTTATTTATTTATTTAAATTTAGTGCAGTTTTTGTATCCTTGAATACTGGTTATAGAGATTTAAGTTCCTCTTGTTTTCATTCCCCCCAACCCCAAATCATTCATTATGAAAATTTCAAACTTACAGCAAAGATAAAGGGATCATTTATTTTTTAATTAAAAATGTTGCATTGAGTTCTCATTAAATACAAGGCAAAGTGATTGTTTTGAATCTGCTTGAGAAGATATGACATATACACAGGACACAATAATTATCAGTAGAATCGGAAAATGTACTGTGCCTTAAATCTAAGAGTTATGTAAAATTCCAGAGGTAGGAAATAGCCCTTACTCAGTTAATACAGTTCATGTGAGTTACAGCTATGAACAGACTCACATGAACTGCTTTAGGCTTTTGCAGAGATTCTATGTCATGGGATTGGCCCGTGCAGGTACATCCATTAGCATGTGTGCATGCTCATGTGCCAACGCACACAAATACACATATTACACAGTGCATTCTATCCTTCCCCACGAGGAAAAGGGAGAATAGCAAAGTTTTTCTTCCACTAGGTGGATGTAAAGCACCCAAATTAAATATTACTATCACTAAAGAGAAGTGCACGTTTACCTTTAAGATGCCATAAATTTGGAAAATAGACTGGGAATTCTACATTACGAGTGCTACAATATTGTCAGTAAGAAAAGAATAAGACTGCCAGTTATTTGGAATTACATAGTCTCCTGCTAAAATGTCTATTGCCATTTTGACACACAGAATGCCGAAAGAGATGTCGTTTTCTGAAAGGGAATGTGTTAAATTGGGAACTCTGCAATCATGTTCCCTGAAGGAGCCACGTGACGTTGGAGACTCTGACACAATACTGGTTCAATTTAAAGACTATAGTTTTAAAAATCCTTTTTTAAAAAAATATATAGAGAAAAATGAGAGTGGCTAATAGATATGAGTGAATTTAGCCCTAGCTGGTTTGGTTCAGTGGATACAGGGATACAGTGTTGGCCTGTGGACTAAAGGGTCCCAGGTTCCATTCCAGTCAAGTGCACATGCCAGGATTGCAGGCATGGTCCCCAGGATGAGGTAGGCAAGAGGCAGCTGATCAATGATTCTCTCTCATCATTGATGTTTCTCTCTCTCTCTCCCTTCCATTCCTCTCAGAAATCAATAAAAAATATATCTATATATATAAAAGCCTAAGTGACAGTTCGACCATTTGACCATCCAACCTATAGCTATGATGTGCAATGACCAACAGGGGGCAGACAGTCCAACCAATAGCTATGATGCACATTGACCACCAGAGGGCAGATGTTCAACGCAGGAGCTGCCGAGCTGCAGTGACTTGGGAGCTGTGGTTCTCAGGTGATGCACATGGAACCAGAAAGGAGGGAGCCCTATTCTGGGGTGTGTCACCCAAGAACCACCCTCTCGCAAGGAGAGCTGGTTTCAGCCTGATCCCTGCAGGCCAGGCCGAGCGACCCCACCGGTGCGTGAATCTGTGCACCGAACCTCTAATTTATAAATAAATAAATGTGAATTTAGTCTCACTCCATTTAGAGAAGCTATCACTAAAAATAACAATCAAATGCTAGGTTCTTTGTTTATTTGTTGTTGTTTTTTGGTTGTCTGCACCAGATAGATCAGTTGCAGAGTTAGCTATCTTCCTTCTGTGATGTTTATTATATTTTTTCTCAGGGGGTAGGGGTACTCAAAAAGCAAATTAGAGTAACATATGAATAAAAAAGTTCTCCCTCCCTTCAGTTAACCACTGGGAAAACTTACAGTAATGTTTAACCTTGGTATTTGAAGACTTATTTGTCACGTCTTTAAGGAATACATTTTAGCTAAAACTATGTAGTAATGATAGGACAAATAAGTAATCAAAGGTTTCACTATTGACAATTCACAAACACTGAAATGCTTTGTGTTGTCATGTAAGCTCAGGAGTGTGAGCTATATGACACTGGACAAGTTAAACTCCCAAAGAATCAATTTTGTAATTTATTAATTAGAAGTGAGAACAGCATCTATCTCCAAAGTTTGTGGTAAGGAATAGATGAGTTAGTATATTAGTTGTCATGTAGTGAGTATTTCATAAATACTGGGTATTGCTATTAGGCACATCTACTCTGGGATTTTTTTTCCCTCTCCTCTAAGCATAACCAGTGATCTCCAGGTGACTTTACCAACCACTTTAATTTCTTTAACCATAAAAATTAATGACAAAATTACTAAATTGGAATGTATTCAATGTCATTCCCTAGGCCATTAGCATAGCAATGGTAACAAGAAGTATAGACTCTGGAACCACAGTGTGTATTTAGGTCCCACCTCTGCTATTCATTAGCTGTGTGATTTTGCATAAGTCAATAACTCTGATGCCTCAGTTTCCTCACCTATGTAATAGAGGTAACAATACAATAAAGGGCATATAGTTTTTACAAAGCTTAGAAACATTAAGGCCTGAATCATTCACTTTGGGGCATACAAGTGGAATCATGAAGTTCAATTGCAGAATGGCTATGACCTACCTTGTTCTATAAACTGTTTAATTTGGCATTGACTCCACTGAGGATACCTTGGGATAATATTTGTCAGAATCAATAACACCACCATGTTTCTTTGGCTCACAGATACATATCATTATGTATTTAAATATGAAATGAAAGAAGTCGGGGAGCCAAAGCGCCTTTTCTTTCTTCCAGTGAACCCCACCACAGAGCTGATTAAATAACCTCTCAGAGAGCCGTCCATTTTAACCTGAGCGCTCTTCAGACCTAGAAGGGGGGAGCAACTGCTGCTGACCAATTTCATTGTGTCTGCCTTGGGCAGTTTATAACTCTCATTAAAAACACAATTAATTTTTTTGCCCTGACCATTTTGGCTCAGTGGATAGAGCGCCAACCTGGGGACTGAAGGGTCCCAGGTTCGATCCCGGTCAAGGGCATGTACCTTGGTTGCAGGCACATCCCCAGTGGGGGGTGTGCAGGAGGCAGCTGATCATGTTTCTCTCCCATCAATGTTTCTAACTATCCCTCTCCCTTCCTCTCTGTAAAAAATCAATAAAATATATTAAAAAAACAAACACAATTAATTTTTTTAACAACTCACTGTCTTGTCTGGGCTTCATATCATTCATGAAAACCCTTCACAAATTCCTTTCTAAGTCACATATTATTATTTTTTAAAATATATGCTATATAAAATGACAAGGAGGGACATTATTAATATTCTTAATTTTTTGGAAAAATTCACCACTTGATTTCAAAGTCCATAATACTTTTCTGATGAATAGTGCTGATATACTCAACATAAGATGGGTGAGCTAAGTAAAAGTGTTTTAAGAAAAACTGTGTGTGCGTTTAGTGACATATCATTGTCTGCCATAGCTCAATGCAAAGATATTAGTCTTCTAGGATCCTTCATGTCATTCTGTTTTCTCTTCCTCCAAGCCATTGGAGGATCCTTTAAGTCTCTGAAGATGTACAAGGGATCATTACTTTTATGAAAGATAAATCGCTGATAGAGGTTTAAGAGCTACTTTTAGCCCAAGACAATATCTAAAGCTGTCATTGCCCATCATTACCTTAATTTTAAAAAATCATGAGACAGCCACAGAAGAGGATCCCAGCTAATATTCTCATTCATACACTGGTTCAGAGTACTTTTAAGTAATGGAAAAATTGGTAAAACTACTCCTGGGAACATTTGAAAGCCATGCAAAATTACAATTTCTCAAGATGTTTGAACATTTTCAGAAAAGTCAAGCAATAAAATTGAAAAGTCCAATCAGAGGTTGTTAAATATATTTGTTATTGATTAAAAAAAGACACTCTCAGGAAATATATAATTGATATATGTGATACATCCATTGATTAACTAATTGTTAATATTTATTGAACATAAAATATATGGCCAGTGTTGTAATAACTTTTGGGGAAAAAATAAGAACCATCTCACCTCAATAAATTATGTGGTGTTATTTATTGCTAATAATTTCCTATTTAAGTAAATTGGGGGGAGGAGGGGAACTGACTTCAGATTTTAAGTAACTGTTTGAAAATTTAAAAACTTTTCATGTAATACCCTTGGCAATGACCTTGTATACTTAAAACCAGATATGGTAAGGTCATGAATTGAAGCACAGTCTGATCGGAAGGAGGGGCCATGATGAAGTAGACAATAAAACATCTTTGCTGAAGTACAATAGGACTAGATCATAAAATCCACATGATACTAGACTATCATGACCTAGGACAAGTTGCAAAAGAGGCATGACACTAACGTGAAGGTATTTAAAGAAGTTTACTGTGATTTTTTTTTCTACATTGAGGATCAATATAATGTGTTTGTGGCTGAGGGTGTAGAAGAGTGAGTGGGTGGAAGCAATACAGTTTGCAAAGTTAGCATCTCACCACTGGTGAGATGATTTGCACAGCCAGGCTTCACAAATGCACATGTCCGTGTGGGTCTCCTTTATGCACAGCCATTTTTATTGAAACATATATATAGAAAACTAAGAGCCTAATGAGGGAGCTACACTTCCTATAAACACTAAAATTTGATTAAAAAGGCAGTTTCAGCCTTGGAAAATCAATATCCACCCCCACACATATTCTAAGATGGCAAGGTGTCAACTGTTAAATGCAAAAGAGAAAATGGATACAGAGAATATCTTAGAAGAACAACCAGTATGACCTGATGCCTGCCTACATAAGGAGAATTAAGATGAAACTTGTGCTGATGATAATAGTAACATTCCAAACTTGAGTTGCAGGAAAATGATGGATTTAGAGGAAGAATCATTAATAGCAGGTTCACCTTAGGAGTTTCTCTTTGGTTTCTTCTTTCCTTCCAGTTTACTAGTATAACATATATTCCAGTCAAAATTTTTACTTGAGATGGTCCAAGCACACCTCGGATATATTGTGGGTTTTAATATAGATCACTGCAGTAAAGCAAGTATCACACTAAAGCGAGTATTAATCTTTTCAGGGTGGAGGGTCTTGTTTTCAATTTGTAAAAACCCCACATCTGTGAAGCACAATAAAGCAAAGAGCAGTAAAATGAGGCATGTCTGTATAGTATCATAGTTAGCATACCAGAGTAGTAATTTTTTTTTTTTTTTTTTTTTTTTTTTTTTTTACTAAATAGAAGCTTCTTTAAACTAGACATATTGCCAGAGTTTTAAACAATTTTAAAAGTCTATGCAACTAATTTCAATATTATGATCCTCTACCATCTTGGGATTATTTATCGCTGAGTCAATATTTTTCTTCTATAAGGCAGTTTTACTGAGGCTTAACATTTGATGTCACTAACTGAAAGTGATACACAACTAATATCAAAATGGAAAAAAAAAAAACAATCTCCAAACTCCATTTTAAATAAATAGAGCTAACAGCCCTTCAGCGAGATGAATAAGCTTTTTTGTTTTATTGGCTTCTGACAAAGTTGTAGATGCAAACATGGATTGGCTGATGCGGCAGAAATTTTGCAGTTTAGTAGCTCTAAGATTATTATATTGCACGAGCTAAAACACACACGACATCTAATATTCTTTTATGAAATTAAATGGGCCCTGTAATTTTCAATGAAATGCTAAAAGATGCATTTCTATGTGAGGATGCTGTTTCAGAATAATTTACCTGGCTAAACATTCACGAAGTAGTTTTATTCTCTCATAGTTCCTTATTATGAAGATATCTCTTGTATAAAGACACTACATTTTCCTACCTAAATCATTCAGTAGCACTATAACTTGATATTTGCATCTACAATGAAAAATTTGGCTAGGAGAGCTAGATCATGTCAAATGTGTATTTAAATGATGTTTACAAAAGAAGCATTTTATGTTTATAGTATAACATTAAGCAGAAAAGCCAAATACAAAATTGTATACACAGTGTGGTGATTACCCAAAGCAATCTATAGATTCAGCATAATTCCTTTCAAGATACCAATGGCATATTTCATATATTTCACAGTACTAGAACAAATATTCCAAACATTTATATGGAACCACAAAAGAGCCCGAATAGCCACAGCAATCTTGAGAAAGAAGAACAAAGTTGGAGGAATCATGTTACTCGATATCAGACTATACTACAAGGGCATAGAAATCAAAATAGCATGATATTGGCATAAAAATAGACATATGGGTCACAGACCTTAATAGACACTCCTTCAAGTAGCACATACAGATGGCCAATAGACATATTAAAATATGCTCAAGTTCACCTATCATTAGAGCAATTCAAATTAAAACTACCATATTACCTCACACCTGTCAGCTACAGTTCTAGATGTTCCAAGTGGAAACAAACATTTCCATGTCCTAAATTCACCCATCTTTGGTATTTCATTATCACCCTACTAGAGGCTTGGTGCATGAAATTTGTGCACTCAGGGAGGGGGGGTGTGTGTGTCCTTCCACCAAGCATACGCCTTCTTGCAGTCCGGGAGCCCTTGGGGGATGTCCAACTGGAAGCTTATGTGGGGAGTGGGACTAAGCCCACAGTCGGACATTCTTAGCGCTGCTGCAGAGGCGGGAGAGGCCCCTGCCACCACCACTGCGCTCGCCAGCCATGAACCTGGCTTCTGGCCAAGTGAAGCTCCCCCTGTAGGAACGTACAGACCACCAGGGGGTAGCTCCTGCATTGAGCATCTGCCCTCTGGTGGTCAGTGTGCGTCATTGCGACTGGTCGTTTTGCTGTTCAATCGATTTGCATATTAGCCTTTTATTGTATAGGATTAGGGTCTGTGTATTTCCTATTGCTGCTATAACAAATGACCCAGTTTTAATGGCTTACAACCCAGGTTTATTATTTTACAGTTCTGGAGGTCAAAATTCAGGCTGTTAGCAGAACTGCAACCTTCCGGAGGATAAAAGGGAGATAAACTTTGCTTTTCTTGTCCACTGTATAAAAACGACCTGACTTGCTTGACTGGTGGTCCTTTCCTCTGTCTCCAAAGACAGCAGCAGAGCATCTATAAATCTCACTCTTTTGCTGCTTTCATCACCACATTGCCTTTTTCTCTCTGTTTCGGATTCTCCTGCCTCCCTTTTATAAGGACCCCTATGATTGCATTGGGCCCAAATTAATAACCTAGATAGACTCGTCATCGCAACAGCACAAACTTTAGTACAACTGCAAAGTCCCTGTTACCACTTAAGGTACCATTCACAGGTCCCAAGGATTCGAAGATGGGTGTCTTTTGGGGTGGGGCAGTATTAATGAGTAAGAAGAAACATATCTTAGTAATTATTGCATGAGAGATTTTTAGTTGTTGACCTTTCTGGACAGACACGTCTAATTATGTTTTAGATCCAGAATCTTTAGCATTGGAAGGACTTGAGGGGCAAAGTATCCCACTTCAAAGACAAAATGCAGAAGCCTCTTGGAATTGTGTCTTAACAAATATTAACCTGCTACCTGGTGCCATAGATCCGATTCGTGGTCTCCTTATTCTCAGCTATTCCCTGGCCTTGCTTATTATTCTAAAGGAAAATGTTTATCTCAGATGTTTTGTCCATTGTATTTTCTCTTTACAAATAATAATAATAATGAAAAAGTCTACTCACAAATGGACAATAGGCATATTTGGAGGAAATTAGAATTATCATTAGAATAAATAATTTTGCAGGCGTGTGGATAACAAAATGATAATATCTCTCATTTTTTTGCAAAGTAACTAATATGCAGGCAGCCCTGAAATGGAAAATAAAAAGACCAACTCACTCACTTTCATCTTTCCATCATTCTGGCTATATCAGCTCCTGGGAAAATTTTCAATCCTTCCCCGAGCATTTGAAGTTTATAATTGCTAAGGAAACAGCAAAGATTTTTTTCAAAAACAAAGCTACAATATGTGATTCTTAATAAGAACATAATAATTATTACAGTGATTAAATAAACTATGTTTGCAGAAATTTCCGAGTATCTATATGAATATGCAATAATTGTCAAAGATTTAACACATAATTAGTATAAGATTTTAATAAGCAACCCCGGCACAACACAAGTAACACATTTTGCAAGTCAGGCTCTTTATTAAAAGATGTGAAATCAATTCTAATCTTTTATGAAGAGCAGGAAGACTTTTTACTTTTTTCATATTCATATTTTTGTCTAAACTCACACGATTGTGCCTACTATGTAATTTTACTTTTTCAGACAACATATATGATGTAGAAAATATAACTATACAACATAATTACAACAAAATTATGTCTTTGATTCTAATTATATTCATCTTTTCTTAGAATCAGAAACTTTGAATTCAATCATGGAGTATGATAAAAACTGACCTAAAAATCAGTAATGTCTTTTAAGGCACTAGTTTTTATGGAATTTTTATTTGTTACAGCATGGAATGGTAAGAATAAAAATTACTGTTATTATAGCATTAGGATTATGTAATCAATATTACTAACACTTCAAATATATATGTTCCCTGAAGTTCTTTAGGTCCAATGATTATCATTGAATACTCTCAGCTAGATATTATGTATTATCCCTTCCAGCCTATTGACACAGAAACTGAGGTTCAAAAATGTGTAATTTTTCTGAAACTGAGGTTTAAAAAATGTGTAATTTTTCTGAGCACAGTCAAAGGTTTTCAAGAAGTAGGATTGAAAATACTTCCTGCCCGGCTGGCATGGCTCAGTGGTTGATCATTGAACTATGAACCAGGAGGTCACGGTTCAATCCCCAGTTAGGGCACATGCCCGGGTTGCAAGTTTGATTCCTAGTATGGGGCTTGCAGGAGGAAGCTAATCAATTTTTCTCTCTCATTATTGATGTTTCTATTTCTCTCCCTCTCTGAAATCAATATATATATATATATATATATATATATAGATTAATATTACATATATATATATTAAAAAGAAAATACTTCCTATTTCACCTGTCAATCTTTAATAGGAGAAGTAATGATCATAAGTGTATAGTCACTTTGAAACTCCAATGAAACATTTACTTTTTCTTGAGATGGACACAGGCAAAGCTTTATGATATTTGGCTTATCAAGTATATATTAATTACATATACATCATACTTATATTTTTCTGAATTATTAAAAATCATGACAGGTAATTTTTAATTTGTGGCATCTGTATTAGATTTCACAACTTCCAATAGACAGCTGTTTGTTCTTTACATGCTGATCAACAGAACATTTTGAAACATGGATTCCTGATTAATGATCTTGTTAATAAACTAATCTAAATGCATGCTTCTGGGCATCTCCTAAAGAAAAGAAGTTTCAGAAAAAGCTGGCAAAAGAGAAAATCAGCTCATGAATAATGCATGTATTTGTGCACTTCTATCTCCCTGCCTTTGGTTGTAATGATGTTTTGATAGCTGTAAATAGCAGGGATTTGTGGATGAAAGATAGCGCCTACCTAAAGGTATTTTACCATTTCAGAGAGTTGACATACCATTAAATCATCCCAATAGCAAAATCAGTAAATGCTTTTTAACCTTAAAGCTGTGAGACAGCAATAATTATATAGTAGTTTTACTAGAGATGATAAACATTTTGCAATGAAACCTCCAAAAAAAAAAACAAAACAAAACAAAAAAAACTTGAACTATGGGATTCAGAGGGCATCTGGGCTGGAAAACAATGCCCATGCTGGAAGGGTTGTACATTCCAACTCCACGGGGACAAAAGCTCCTGTGCTCAGAACCCTTCTGGACCTCACCCGTGTACAAAAATAAGTAAAAAAAAATTAAAAACTGCACAAATGTGATGGCATCAATTTTTTTTTTTTTTTAGTGGTAACATGTTCCAATGAGACACATGGCATCTATGGGAAGTAGATGTTAGAAAAACATTACCTTTCAATGAAGGACTTGGCACTTGTCACAACATACATGCTTGATGTTGCGAGCCTTACAAGGATTCAGACAGTTTTCATTCTGTAGTTTGCCTAACACTCTTCAGATTTTGACAGACCCCTTCCAGTTGAAATAATACGAGCCCTCACTATTAGATGAGAGCCAGGCAATGTGCTAGCCATTTTGTAAGTATTAGCTCTGTAGCTATATAAAGACCATGCTGTGTCCAGAAACCCTACAGAATAATCATGATAATGATAATGGCCAATTATATGTATGTAATGTCTTATATGAATATAGAATTTTTAAAACCTATTCAACAACCAGTTCACTTATGCTAAAAGTCTTCTGGCAGAATTAGTCAGATGACCATTAAGAGAGTGGAATATTAATGCTATTTTTAGAAAACTTCTCTTATCCCTTCAATCAGTGCATCAACAACAACAATACAATCTTTGAGGGCAGCCCTCCGGTTCTGACTTTAGCCTCAGTAATACTATTCCTTATTGAATACCTTACATTAAATCCTTTTGATTCGTTAGTTTACTTACTGAAGTGTCTTATATGGCCTAGACAATGGGGACATAACCTTAAAACAACTGACACAGACTTGCCCTCCAAAGGGCTCAGAGTCAAAAAAAGATGACATAAACATAATTGGCAGCTGTAAATTCAGCATTTTAAGTTTACCCAGCTCACTTTTTCTACTCTTTTGCTTATAGACAGAATGATGTTCAAAGCCAGTTTTTTTCACTTTCGGAGGATCACAGCAAGTGATCATTAGAGTTTCAGGACAAATTAAGCGACACGGCATATATAAAACATAACTCTCAAATATGCATAGGTTGTCTTTCCTACCCTTGTTCTGCACTCTTTATTATGAAATATAAATAAAAACATATTCAAACATGTGTTGCACATTCACATTTTGTTGGTCATTATTTATATTAATGTGTCAGGACACTTTGTAAATTAAACAGCAGACGGCTGCCGTCAAAAATCCATTTTCATTCTCATTTCTCTTCTGAATGTTTTTCTTTCCCACTTGAGAGTGAAAATAGATCATTAAATGCTCTCACAGCCTGGTTCCTCCTCACCTTTGAAGTTGGCATCTCAGGTTTCTCCTGGAGATATGGATTCTGCAAAGGGCAGTTTTATTACGCTGTCTCAGGTAAGCAAGGATTAGGGAGATAATCAAAGGTCACAGTGAAAGCTGTGCAGAATTACTTTTCCAGGCTCTGAGGACACAGCAAACAAGTTCTTACCAGTGTGTCTGTGGATTCAGACTTCCTGCAAGAAAACCTGCCTTGCCTGGTTTTTGACTGCTTATCTCAGCCTCTTTCACAATTGAAAAAAAGCCTGCTCCTGATAGCATGAAAATTGCTGGTTTTTAAAACCTATATATAATTTGATACTGTATAAAATATGTTTCCTTTGTAATTATATATATATATTAATATATATATATATATATATATATATATATTAGTGACCCTATGCATGGATTGGTTCACATTGAAAGGAAATTAATTAGAAGGTGTCCAGCAGGGCGGGGCTGGGTGAGATGGGCCAGACTCGCCCTGGAGCCAACCTCCCACGATCCCTCCCCAGGGTCTGCAAAGTGAGCGGGGTCCCTCTGGCAGGCGGGGTGCCTCGGCCTGGCCTGCCGGGATTGGGTCGAAACTGACTCTCTGACATCCCCCAAGGGGTCCTGGAGTGCAAGAGGGCACCCTGCAAAGTTGCTGTCATACAGGCTGTGGAATACAAACACAAGTGTGCAGTAAACCAGATTCGGGACCGAGAGTGCTTCAGGAACAACATAACCCACAGCCAAAGGTGGAATCACGTGGCCCCATGAGGAATCAGGCTCCTTGCTCTCTGGTTTCAGGGTGCGTCACCTGAGAACCGCCACTGCCAAGTCACTGCAGGTAGGCAGCTCCTGCAGTGAGCATCTGCCCCCTGGTGGTCAGTGCGCTTCATAATGACTGGTCGGCTGGACGAACACTTAGCATATTAGCCTTTTATATATATACTAGAGGCCCGGTGCACGAAATTCGTTTATGGGGGCGGGTGAAGGGCATCCCTCAGACCGGCCTGCACCCTCTCCAATCTGGAACCACTCAGGGGATGTCCAACTGCCAGTTTAGGCCTGATTCCCCTCGCAATTCGGGACTGCTGGCTCCTAACCACTCACCTGCCTGCCTGCCTGGTCTTCCCTAACCACTCTACTCCTGCCTGATGCCCCTAATTGCTCCCCTGCCTGCCTGATAGTACCTAACTACCTCTGTCTGCCTGCCTGATTGCCCCTAACTGCGATCCCCTGCTGGCCTGATCCCCATAACTGCTATCCCCTGCCAGCTTGATCCCCCTAACTGCTCTCCCCTGCCAGCCTGATTGCCCTAACTGCTCTCTCCTGCTGGCCTGATTGCCCTAACTACTCGTTCCTACTGGCCTGATCACCCCTAACCACCTCTGCCTCAGGTCTGCCACCATGGCTTTGTCCGGAAGGACGTCCAAAAAGTCGTCCAGAAGATGTCTGGTCTAATTAGCATATTACCCTTTTATTAATATACTAGAGGCCCGGTGCACAAAAATTTGTGCACTCGGGGGGGGGGGGGGTGGATACCTCAGCCCGGCCTGTGCCCTCTTGCAGTCTGGGACCCCTCGGGAGATAACGACCTGCTGGCTTAGGCCTGCTCCCAGGTGGCAGAGGGCAGGCCCAATCCCTAGGTGCAGCCCCTGGTCGGGCTCAGAGCAGGGCCGATTGGGGAGTTGGGGCACCGCCCCCTGTCATGCACAGAGCAAGGCGGATCGGGAGGTTGCGATGCCACCCTCAGTCATGCTCAGGGTAGGGTCAATCAGGTGGTTGGGGAGCTCCCCCCTGTCACGCACAGAGCAGGGCCGATCAGGGGGTTGGGGAGCTCCCCCATGTCACGCACAGAGCAGGGTCAATCAGGGGGTTGGGGAGCTCCCCCCTGTCACACACAGAGCAGGGTGGATCAGGGGGTTGGGGCGCCACCCTCTATCACCCACAGAGCAGGGCCAATCAGGGGGTTGGGGCACCGCCACTGTCACACTCAGGGAAGGGCCGATGGGGAGGTTATGGCTCTACCCCATCACACACAGAGCAGGGCCCATGGGGGGGGGGGTTGGGGCACCCCACCCTGTCACACACAGAGCCGCAGGGTGATCAGGGGGTTGGGGAGCTCCCCCCTATCAGGCACAGAGCAGGGCTGATCAGGGGGTTGGGGCGCCTTCCCCTGTCATGAACAGAGCAGGGCGGATAGGGAGGTTGTGGCCCCGCCCCCTGTCACACACAGAGCCGCAGGGCAATCAGGGGGTTTGGGAGCTGCTCCCTGTCACGTTGATCCCAGTGCCGGAGGCCTCTCAGCTCTGTTGATCCCGGTGCTGGGAGGCATATTACCCTTTTACTATATAGAATAGAGGCCTGGTGCATGGGTGGGGGCCAGCTGGTTTGCCCTGAAGGGTGTCCTTGGATCAGGGTGGGGGTCCCCACTGGGGTGCCTGGCCAGCCTGGATGAGGGGATGATGGCTGTTTGCAGCTGGTCACACACCCTTCAGGGTGGGGGTCCTCACTGGGCTGCCTGGCCAGTCTGGGTGAGCGGCTGAGGGCTGTTTTCAGGCTGGAACTGAAGCTCCCAACTGCTCCTTTTTTTCTTTTTCTTTTTTTATTCTGCGCCAGCTTTAGCTCTGAGGCTTGGCTCCAGCTCTGAGATCTCAGCTGCTGAAAACAGGTATCTGGTTTGTTTAGGTTCTATAATCGAAACTCTGTATCAACTCCAGCTCTGAGATCCAAGCTCTCTGAAAGCTGGTTTCTGGGGTTTTGTTTAGCTTCTATATTTGTTACAATGTTTTTTAAACTGCAAGCTCAGAGGCCAGCAAGGCACGCGGGGAACGTTGCAGTCCTCCATCACTGAAGCAAGCAAGCCTCATGTTCAGTTTAAGCTGCCTGGCTGCCGGCCGCCATCTTGGCTGGCAGTTAATTTGCATATCACCCTGATTAGCCAATGGGAAGGGTAGCGGTCATACACCAATTACCATGTTTCTCTTTTATTAGATAGGATACACACACACACACACACACACACATATATATATATATATTTGTTGTTGTTGTTGTTGTTGCTGTTGTTGTTGTTGTTGTTGAAAGTATTACAGAAATCCCCCATTTTCCTCTCTTTTTGCCCCCTCCACCCAGTCCTTACCCCATCCCAGGCCTTCCCCACACTATTATCTGTGTCCATGGGCTATGACTATATGCATGTATGTTCTTTGGTTAATCTCTTCCCAATCCTGCTACCCACCCCCTCCTCTGAGATCTGTCAGTTTGTTTATGCATCCATCCCTCTGGAATTATTTTGTTCATCAATTTATTTTGTTCATTAGATTCCACATATAAGCTAGATCATGTGATATTTGACTGGCTTATTTCACTTATTTTAAAGAGGCACTGCCCTTCCTTTGTTTCACTCATGAGACAAGCCCTTAAATTCTACAGAACAGTTTTGGGTATTGACTCAGTAATCCCAGTCCCACTGAGTCATCAGCTAAATTTCCCCAACATTGGACCCTGGCTCCCACCCATTCACCTGTCTTGTGACTACTTCTTTGGACCAAGCAACAGTTTGGCAGGGACCCCTGCAGATACTTTCTGAGTAGTTTCTAAAGTGTCTAAAAACATTTACCCTATGGGGGCCACAACTGAACATCATAAATTAATTAAACACAGCTATGGTGGCCCTATATATTTTGGCAGATTGCTCCAAAAATTGCATGGAAGATCAAAATCAACAGTCTAGGATTTTGTTCTTTTTCTCACCTGGTTTCCCCTTCCAGCTGGGAGATCTGTATATGCAGCCCAGCTTGGAACACAATGATTGCAGTAGGAGAGATGAAACCAGCTGTGAAAGATGTTCTCCAGCAGGCAGCTCTGCACTACTTGGGGAAGGCAGCCTCAGAGGGAGGCATCAACAGCTGCAGACTGCCATATAAAAGACGTCCAGTGGGGTAAGCAACTTTGAAGAAGCGAAATCTGCTGTTCAATTTTATTTGTCTCTGAATCTGATCGCAAGGACTGCTATTCATTACAGAGCTGCCTAGCAGGTGCTTACACAGTCACAGTTCTTTGCATTAATCTAGACAACAGGCCATTTTAAACTGTAACTTTAATTTTGGGAGAAAACACAATGCACTTGGATAAAAGGAGATGCTCTCATGTTTTCCTTTCTTCTGCTTTGAAACTTGAAACCCTTTCATATCCTCTGAGAATTTTGGGTGATGGAGGAAAGGGGATGGGCAGTTATCTTTTGTTGTCAGAAATAGATTGCCCCATTTTGAAAAAAAGTGGGGAGAATTTCTATCCTGGAAAAAGTAAAAGACAAATCATTAGACCTGCCATCCCATATTAGATCAAAGAGTCTGCTGAAGAATAATAATACTGTGATTAATCTTTATTTACTATTATACCCACTGCTAAGTTGTAGGAGGGGGAAAAGTATTTCTGTGGAATATTTTGTACATGTTACTCGATTTGATTATTTTAACGCTGACAGGTATTTTTCTCTCTTTTAGTAAGTGTGAATGGCAAGGCTCGGAGAAGGAAAATGAATTGGCAAAGCTCACCCAGCCATGTAGAATTTGAACCCAGATTTGATATCAGGCATGCTGGGGAGGAAGATGTGCCAGATTGTATAATACTGTATATGCCCCCCATGGATTGGCGTGTACACACAAAATGGGACACACCAGAGCATAAGCTCCATGGGGACAGCACCACATGGGATATTTGTCTCCTCACTGATGCATCCTTAAACCGAGATAAGTCCCATAGTGGTGCTCAATACTTGTGTATTGAAAACTTAATAGTGATTAAATAGCATAATGGAAAGTCATGCTTTATGCTGCCTTTTGTATTTTTTTCCACCATTTCTTCTCTTAAAGTATAAAGAAAAGCAAGCATATTTTTGGTCAAACTCTGCTATTAATACTACAACTTTTGGGTTTATCAATTTTCTTTCAAGATCAAGAATATTTTGACATTTAATAAATGCCTAAGGAATGTGTTACAAATACAATGACAGAGATAAATATCAGTTTGTAACAAAATTGATATATTATGTATAGCAATATTCTCAGTCCAATATAGAACTCTTCCCTACTGCCATTTTCCATCAATGCTGTGGAACAGGAACTGGGAGGGGACAGAGGAGAATGATGGGTTAGAATAAGGCTGACAATCTAATTAAAGTGGGTAAGGCTATGTTTATGTTAAGGTATTTCTATTTTGCCAGAATAGAGGACATTGGTTGTATAATAAAATTATTATTAGTTTATATGTTAGATCTTTCTTGCCTAGTATGTCACCTCTTTGAGGACCCCCAAGTAGAGGATGGTGGACAATAGCATGCTGGTCTGAGGCATCTTAATTGATTGAATCTAGTCCTGAATGGGAGAAAGAAATTTCAGCCTCACCATAGGGCTAGAACACAAGTGAATGGAGGGCCCATACATCCTCCTAAGTGGACTCAAGATGACAAGATGTATTTTCCGATGTTCTGAAATGCTTATTATATCCATGGGAGACTACACAGGAACTCCTCATTCTACCTAGTGCAACCCAGGAACTTTTGTGCCCTAAAAGCAAAGCATGATAGCAAAATAGGAGAAAGAACAAAGAGAGAAGCATAGCTCTTGTCAATAATCTATACATCTATATATATAAAAGCCTAATATGCAAAGTGTCCCCTCAGGAGTTCAAGCAACCAGGAGTTCAACTACTCGCTATGATGTGTGCTGACCACCAGGGGGCAACATAGAATGAAGGAAGGCTCCAGCCGGCAATGGCTAGGGGGTCCTACCTGTGCATGAATTTTGTGCACTGGGCCTCTAGTGTTGTAATAATGACATACACATATCTGTTGATGATTATGTGAAATAGCATTAGCAGTAGAGAGTGTGGAGGTGTATTAGCTGGAATAACTAATCCAATGGATTTATTTCATCACATTGAAGAAAGAAGTTAAGAACAAATGACATGAATACCATGACGGAGATTCAGGCTGCTCTGCATGTAGGTCATGATGAGAAATGGCCAGATATCCTTTCTAAAAATGTTTGAATGTCAACTCTTACACAAAACATTTCAAAACAAATATATTTTCTTCACTTTTTTTCTTTATAAACTACAAACAGCAGATAATGTCTTCCTTTGAGTATAAATAATTACAAATTACTCTCCACCTTTTACCCACAAAATAACCCAGTTTTTCTGAAACAACTACAGAATTAATTCCTTATAAGAACTAAGCTGAGGGAAGTAAAGTTAAGCATTAACATATAAAATATATATGTAGATGGTTTTTCTTTAAAGCAAATAATTTAATACATGCAGTACTGAAAAAGGAAACAGCATATTTTGAACTTCTGATACTTGTACAAATGTGTATAAAATCAGTAAGCTTTATTCCATGTTTTATCCTTTCCTCAATGGAAATTATTCAGAACTGGTTTTAATTTTTCAGTTTAATGGAGTGAACATTTTGAGAGGGGGATGAGATGAGAGAAAAAATGTCAAGTATACATGTTATCCTCAACAAAATAAATTACCTGTCTCATGACCCAGGTCACAAGTGAAGTTGAGTAGTCCACACTATTCACAAGTGAGGTCGAGAAGCCCACACCATTTTAAAATGAGGTCAAAAAAAAGGAGACGTATGTAATACTCTTTGTAATACTTTAAGCAATAAAACAAAATTTAAAAAAAAATAAAATGAGGTCGAGTAGTCCACCCTGCTTTAGAGCATAACCATCCAGAAAAACAGGGTGAGTACACGCCCACGGGCCAAAATTTATTCATGATTTGCTGTGATTTGTAATTATGTAGAGTTAGTAGTCTGAATTCCTATAGCTATTTGACATGACAGAAATGACTACATTTGTAGGTTAAGAAAAATTGGTCATTCAGGAGTGACTTATATATCAACCATTTCTTGCTAAATCATGCAATCAGCTTCCAGAGTTATACGGAAAAATGAACTGAACCTCAAGTAATGGGTTTGTAGGGTAAGGCCTGGGGAAAGTAGAAGTTATTCTAGGCAGGTTTCGCAGCACAGAGAAATGGGAAATAACACACTATACAGTGAAATCCTTTCTCCAGTTCTTTGAGGCTAAAATGCAATAAGCTCCCATTAAGAAGGTGAAGTTAAGCAGAAATTGCCTTCAAATTGATTCCTCCTTGCATAATCAGGGAAGAAATTAGCCATATGCTTTGCTCTACTTCCAAAGCCAACCTCATTGAGGTGAGAATGAACAGTCTCTTGAAAGTTTCTATTTGCAATTCACAAAATCTAGTATAACAAATCAAATTTAGTTTACATTTTACATATTAATTAATCTTCATATATACTGTGAAAATATATCATATCACATATAATTTTCACCAAGCATACAAAATTCACAATTACATTTAAAAAATATATTTTTATTGATTTTTAGAGATAGAGGGATAGAGAGATAAAAACACCAATTAAAGAAACATTACTAATTGGCTGCCTCCAGCACACCCCCTACTGGGGGTTGAGTCCTGCAACCCAGGCATGTGTCCTGACCAGGAATCGAACTGGTGACCTCTTGGTTGTTGGGTTGACTCTCAACCAATGAGCTACACAGGCCAGGCCACAATGACATTGTTTAACAGTTTTCCCATCATACCAATGCCACCCTTGATAAGGAGTTACTCAGGACACATGCTTTTCTTTTAGAAAAATATTTCTTTTTCAATTTTAGTGAATATTTTAAAATGCTATATATATGTAATATTATTTCAATTTAATAATCTCACCATATACCATATTTAAAAATTAAAGTCCTTTCCAGACAGCACAAAATTTATATCACTGTATAATACTAATATTATCATGCTAATTACAGTCTTATATCAAGCTAGATCATAAATTCAAGCAAATATACAGGGTGGATCAAATTAGGTTTACATTGTTGGCATGAAAAATAATAGAATAATTAATAAATAATACACATAAATAAATTCTGCTTTGCATACTCACTATCATAAAACCCAGGGTCAATTCCAGCCAAGGGTACATGCCTGGGTTGTGGGTTTGATCCCCAGTAGGGGGCATGCAGGAGGTAGCCGATAAATGATTCTCTCTCATCAATGATTCTCTCTCATCATTGATGTTTCTACCTCTCTCTCCTTCTCCCTTCCGCTCTGAAATCAATAAAGAAATATGTTTTTAAAAAACACAAAAAACTGTGCTATAGATTAGTTGGCATTTTCTAGAATTTTGTACACATAGAATCATAGTGAATGCACTGGTGTTTTTGTTTTTTCACTTTTTTTGCAAGGTTCATTCAATCAGCATCTGAGACCCATCTATGTTCTGGAGTATAATAATAGTTCCATTTTTGTTGCTGAGTAGAACACCATTGAGATATTCACCACGCAGTTTATGCATGCACTTGCTGATGGGCATTTTCATTTTTAGTTATTACAAGTGAAGCTGCTACAAATAATTATGTACAAGTCTTTGGGTGCATACATATTTCTTTACATTGGCTGGTTAGTAGACAACTAAATATTCAAACTGGGGCCTTCGGAAAATTTCTGGTACTCTCTCTGTGACCTATATCATCACTGGCACTCACTTCTTATCTCCGACTCCTTAACACAGAGATTCTTCTGGATTCACCTCAGTTCCCTCTCTCTGTTTCACAGCCTGAAAACTATCAACGAAGTAAGTTGGGATGATCATAGCACTCACCTCTTTTGTTTCCTAAATGAAAGGATCTCTGTTCTTTCATTATCTGATGTCTAATTTAGTTATTTTATTTCAATGATTGTTCAATATATCTCTGGAAACAATGTAGTATTCGGTAGGGACTTAAAATGTTCTTGGAAAACTAAATGAATGAATAGAATAGATAGATATAGATTAGATATAGCTATAGAGATAGAGATAGAGCTAGAGCTAGAGATAGAGCTAGAGATAGAGATAGATATATAGATATATAGATATATAGATAATCACTAGCACAAAAATCAAGTTTTTCTATGATTTACATATAGTACATTTGACTTCCTCATTTTGTAAATTTTGAGCAAGATTTTATTGAGCAGCTTTAGAAACTAAAGATATTATTACATGACTTTTTAATAGGTCATTTCCCCTGGCATTGCTTTTTGAATCCTCTAAAACTTTAATGGCATTAATTTTTCTCATGTGTATGGATAGTGTCTAAAATGATGTGCATTTTAGATGATAGTAATACCTTCTTCTCATAGTTTTTAAAATTGGGTGAAGCCTTAACCGGTTTGGCTCAGTGGATAGAGCGTCGGCCTGCGGACTCAAGGGTCGTGGGTTCGATTCCGGTCAAGGGCATGTACCTTGGTTGCGGGCACATCCCCAGGAGGGGGTGTGCAAGTGGCAGCTGATCGATGTTTCTCTCTCATCGATGTTTCTAACTCTCTATCCCTCTCCTTTCCTCTCTGTAAAAAATCAATAAAATATATTTAAAAAAATAAAATAAAAAACAAATAAAACTGGGTGAGGAAAATCACACATATAACAGGTATTCAATGAATGGTAGAATTTTACATATTGATTATCCCGAACAAAGGATTTATGATGTTACCTCTTCTATTGTTTCATTCCTGTCAACTGTGAATTTCAATGCTATTGACTGGATTATTTTTTCCCTTATTGATTTTTTTGTTTGTGTTGAGTTCTTTGTAAATTATTAATAAATGTTAAAGTAAAAGAATTCCTACTTATTGTACACTAATTTTAATCTGTTGTGTATACACAATAAAGTAAAATAAGTGCTCTTTCCTTCAAGAAATGTGTTGTGCTGAATTTTCTTTGAAGTAAAAAAGAAAAAAAGAATTGTATAATAACATCAAAGTGTGATAGATCAAAAGGTTTTTATTCTACTGTCATTACATGGCTGATGTTTAACTTTAAAAAAGTAATGAATATTAATTAGTGCTGCTTTTGTGGTTCCATAGCAACTACATCTAAAAATAAAGAGTTGAATAGTAACCATCTTTATGTCATAATTACTGCCATTATTACTTTTATGTATAGAAAATTAGAAGTCTGAAGTTTCCGTGAATGTTAAAGAATAGCCTGATAACATAGTCCACCTAGGAAAACTGCATTTTAAACTTCTTGACACCATATGATTTCAATGACAAGTTAATTTTGTGCATTTTCCCAATTTTTCAACAGGTTTTATTGTATCTCAGACAATATAAATACAAAACTGGCAAGAGAGACAGAATTGCTTTGAAGAGAAGCACTATAGATTGGTTGAGTGTGAATTATCTGAATAATTATCAATGTTACAATTTATGGATAAAAATTCAAATATATTTTGTAGTTTATTGGTTCTGGACATTGGAGAATCAACAAACATCCAGTGAACCTGCTACATGGATGAATTATTTAACACTTGACTAATCAAAACATTTTTCCTTGTTTACCATATTAATTAGAAAAAGCACACCTTCCAAATCATAACCTTTAATCCAGTGAAAATATAGTCATTAATTTAATCAAAGCTTATTTAAGATAATAAAAGATTACAGAAAATGAGTATTTTTATATCAACTCTATAATTCAATAAACAGTTAAAAGTAAGTAAAAGTTTCACTGATGTTAAAATGAGCATGGTAGCAATTCCATAAAAATAACTTTAAAGAGTTTTCTATTATATGTAACACAGATAGAACCACATTAAAGGATAAGATAAAGAGGAAACCTAAGTGTCCATCAATGGTTGAATGGATAAAGGAATTATGGCATATAATTCAGCCATAAAAAATGAAATCTCGCCATTTGCGACAATGTGTATGGATATTGAGGGCATTATTTTTCCCCAACCCCAGACAAATAAGAGGAAAGTAACTGCTGAAATAAATGCAGGAACTAGTCTGTGGTCTGTGGAAAGAGGTGTTAGTATAGAAGGCTGGAAGTAGTAGCTGTGGGTAATGGGAGATAAAAACCGTATATGGGAAAGCATAACCATTTCTTACAGTGTTGGAGTTCTAATTAAGAATGAGCACTGGGTAAATTTCATTATTGTATTTCCCAAGTCTTCACTCTATTCTAGGGCCAGCACCTCCACTCTTAAAGGTTAGTGTCTAGGCTGGGCTTTTAATTAATATTTTTAATGTCACACTGCATATAATCTAGTGAATACTACTAATTAGTACTCATTTACTTGAACACATGTATTAAACATTAATCTACTCTATAAAAATGTTTGTTCTTTAAAATTAGGGACAGTATCAACTGTTCAGTAGAAGTTACTTCTATTTCATTTTATGAAAAAACAAAAAGAAAAAGAACCCAAGAAGCCAAGAAGCCAAGAGTTATCCCTACTTACTGAAGGAATAAATTAATGGCATACCAAATAAAATGTAGGAGTATCTTCACACATAAATAGAAATATTTATATATGATTCTGATATTTTAAATTATCTAACCGTCAGATGTAGGAGAATATATGCACATTTGTAAAGCTACACAATGAAAATCACTTCCTTAATTTGCATTCCTGTTTCAGGGCTGGTCAGCAAACCAGTTTAATTTGAAAAACAACTGGTTTGTCTATGTCCCAGGTTTCTTCTGAGGAAGCATGAGAGTTTCAGAGAGCGGCACCTTTGAAAGTAGCAGAGAGAGCATGGATAGTTGCTCCATTCCCTAAGTCCTACCAAGCCTTGAGTTTAAATCAGGAATATTGGACTAAGTCCAGGACCTCACGGCATCCCATGAAATAATTATGAAACTTACCTGTGTGTTGGACATGTTAGCTAATAATAGGGTGGTAATCACACTGCCATATGCAAACGTATCAAATAAACACTCCCCACACCTTAAACTTATACAATGTCAATTACATCTCAATTAAAAGAGAAGAAAGTTGCCTAGTCCAAAGGAATGCATAGTAAAACATGGTGTCTGAAATCCTTAGGGAAACGATTTGAACCTATTATGAAGTGAATTACTGACGATTCCAATCCACCCAAATCAGTGCAAGACATACGCTTCAAATTCAAATACACTTTAGTGTCCCTCGGCTGTCCAGAATGACCATTCCAAGTGATAGCTTTGTGTATAATTCCAGTTTTATTATCTAGTCTAGACCTATAAGAGTTTACAGATTTACATGTATAAGCTTCTGCCTCAGGCTGCAGTGACTTATTGCTATGTCATGGCTCATATCCTTTCTTTAATGCTGTGTTTCCTAGAGATACAGTCGATCAAGTCACAAGCTCTGTGTCACTGCTGTCGCTATTCAAGGGACTCAAAATCCAGGGCTCAGGATTGTCCTTCAAAAACTTCTGCTAGACGAGAGGCACATGCCTTTATCCATCACCATTTTTATAGTTTTTTCTATATTAAAATTATGCAACTTAATTACATTTTTTTCTGAATCATAAGTTTATTATTCCCTTCAACATCATTTAGCAGAAACTAAAAGTTGGCAGAAGAACTGAGCTTAGATATTGGAAAAACTGTAGAATAAGAGGGCTTTAAAAAAATAGATTACACACACAGCCTGCCTGGCATGGCTCAATGGTTGAGCATCGACCTATGAAATAGGAGGTCATGGCCCAGGTTGTGGGCTTGATCCCCAGTGGGGGGTATGCTGGAGGCAGCCAATCAATGATTCTCGCTCACCATTGATGTTTCTATCTCTCTCTTCATCTCTGTTCCTCTCTGAAATCAATAAGAATCTATTTTTAAAAATAGATTGTACACACACACACATACACTCACACATTCTTTTAATCAATGACATATTACAATTTTCTTAAATTGTACTTAAATTTTTGGTGAGTTTATCGTCCTTTTGCTTTAGGAAGCAAGGAGGGTGGTAATGTGTGTGTGTGTGTGTGTGTGTGTTAGGGATGTTGTATATATAGAAGGAAAAATAAGAGAGTCTTAAGAAATTTAGAGTATAAGACAGAAGGAACCGTGAAAATAAATATTCAAAAGTAATTATAAGTTTACAAATATATTAAAACTTTTAAATTACAAGAAAAGAAAAAGGAAAGATACCCTAGTACAGAAAACCTGTATTGAAATAATGGCCCTTAGAAAGAATGGCCTAGTTCACAGACAGGGACTGAAGGGTGAGAGGGAAAGCTACCATGCACAGAGAATGGGATTTGTAAAAGGAGAATTCTGTCTATACCAGTGATGGCGAACCTATGACACACGTGTCAGAGGTGACACGTGAACTCATTTTTTTTGGTTGATTTTTCTTTGTTAAATGGCATTTAAATATATAAAATAAATATCAAAAATATAAGTCTTTGTTTTCCTATGGTTGCAAATATCAAAAAATTTCTATATGTGACACGGCACCAGAGTTAAGTTAGGGTTTTTCAAAATGCTGACACGCCGAGCTCAAAAGGTTCGCCATCACTGGTCTATACTCACTTAGAAAAAAATTCTATTTCTATCAATCTGGCGTCCTCTCTTCCTGAGAAAGGTGGCAAATTGAACTTCAAATGGTGAAGTTTTTATGAAACTATAGTTTTGGGGTCTAAGCAGGAGATTATACATTTTTGACATGAACTTCTCATAGACAACGAATCTTTTTTTCTCTTGGGCACATATCTTAAGAGAATATCATACTTTAGATGACTAAATCAATAAAGAGTCATAATAAAAATGTTGGGATGAAATGCTACCACTTAAAAATACTGCATATGTTCAATCCTAACAATTTTATGATAGGTCTTGGTATACACAGTTTTACAGCGAAGGAATCCAAGCTACAAAATAACATGCTCAAGATTATTAAAAAATTTGCTGACAGACAATATTTCATAGCAAGTTGCTCTGACTCCAAAACCTATTATCTTAACAAATATACTAAACTGCCTCTCCCTCACAGATACAAAATCCAGAATTCAGACACTGACCGCCCTTTGCTGGGAAAGTTGTATTGCAATGACCTCATTGTGTAGCACTCAAAAGAAGTACTTTCTCATTAATTAAGGAACATTCCCTTTTGGCAAGAGCAGCCCCATTGTAATGAAAGCACAGCACTGCTCTCCAATTTAATCGAAATGCTCTGAGCTCTAATGGCGAGGAAGGAGAATGCTCTGAGTCATTACTTATTGCCACATTCAGTCACTGGAGTCATCATCAGGACAGAGGGCCATATTCTTTACTCCAGGCTGTCAGAGCAAAAATAGGACCTCCTTTTCCTTTCAAGAGGACCTGATTCAATAATGCATCAGTGGCTATTGACTTTATTTTTTAAAAATAATTCTTTATTGTTGAAAGTATTACATATGCCCCCCCCTTTTTTAGAGCAATAGTTATAGGTTAGGGTCTACCAAGGAAGAGATGATGTTGATCTACGTATTATTTTGACCACTTCCAAAGCTTAATGGAAATTGTGCAAACATCTGCAAGAAAGCCGCCCTCACATTCCTGTCCCGATGCCAGACCGTCCAGTTTCTCCCCGTATGAGTCTGGGTCCCCAGAGTCTCGCTGGGAACTGGAGTTCAGAGCAGTCAGGAGTTTGTATCTCCCTCCCGATTGAAAAAGACAACAGAGTACCCAGTTGCCAGCCCTTTCTGCGCGCCTCCGTACCTCTGAACTTCCGCACCTCCGCACCTCCTACCAGTCTCAATGCACTTTTCTCTTTCCTTCTAGTTGTTGCACTTCCACTCAGCCAGCCTTCCCGTGGTTCTGGGTGATATCTGTTTTGTCTTTTAGTTGTAGTTTTGATGTGGTTGTGCGAGGCAGCAGGTACAAGTGTGTACCTGTGCCTCCATCTTGGTTCCTCCTTCTCTACTACCATTTAAAATATGAGAAAACTGAAGGTTAGAAAGTTCATATAGTGAATTATAACCTAAGCTGATTGGTATTTGAATAGAGAGAGACAACTTCTAGATCAGCTCTGACCAATAAAATGTGTAGTGATGATGGAAGTGTTCATATCGGCACTGTGCCATCCGGTGGTACATGTGGCAACTTAACACATAATGTGGCTAGTGTGACTGAGGAACTAAACTTTTAACTGTGTTATATTTTTATGAATTTTAATTTTAAAAGCCTTATGTGGATAGTGGCTACCATATTGGCTAGTGTAACCCCAGGGCCCCATCTCTCCCTCTTTTTTAAAAAAATACGTTTTTATTGATTTCAGAGAGGAAGAAAGAAAGAGGGAGAGAGAGAGAGAGAGAGAGAGAGATCAGTGACGAGAGAGAATCATTGATTCTCTTCACTGGGGACTGAGCACACAACCCTAGCAACTGTGACCTCCTGGTTCATAGGTTGATGTTCAACCACTGAGTCACACCAGCCGGGTGAGCCCAACCTCCCAGTCACTCACAAAACAGCCTCAGGAAAGCACTTCCCTACTTCTGGAGTCATCATTCATAAATATATACACTGCAGTTCAGTTATGCTTTGCATTTCTGAGTTTAGAAAAAAAACAATTCTGGCAATGTAAATAGCTTAGTTTAACAGTTTATCTCTTCTTGCAATGATTTGTGGAAACAAAATAAAAAAGAAATTTGTTTGACAGGCCATTTTATCTTGTCTTCTGTTTAGGTGAGAGAAATCACTTGTGGTTTAATACACAGTGTTTTTGTAATGGAACACTATGATGTAAATTAGCATCGGTATTCTCTGCAAATGTAAACTGTATTTTTTTTCTTTTTCTGGCTTTATTGTGGAAAATTTCACACCTATGAAAAACTAAACAGAATAGTGTATTGAAACACGAGGTCCACATTATTCAGCTTTAAAAGTTATCAGTCTGTGGCTACTGTATTTCTTCTTTACTACCACTCATGCGATGAAGCATCTAATCTGTTTCCACTGATTGCAATTATTATCCCAATTGATGTTCAAATGGTCCCAACTTTCGTTAGTGGAAAACTATTCAATTAACAAATGAATTATTTTATTATCCGTATTTTATTCTACCAACTGCATATTTAGGTCCCTTTGGTCCACCTAACTTCTGATTTTAGTAATTTTAATGTTAGTTAATTTTATAATAATGTAAAAATATCACAGAGTTCTAAAGTTAAATATACATTTATTTATATATTTACTTATATATTAAATGTATATATTTACATTAAAATATATATGCAATATTTACTTATATGAAATGAAATATATAAAAATTTTACAGGGTTCTAAAGTGAACTAAATATATATACACACATATATGTATATATGTATATATATTTATGTATTTACTTATATATTAAACATATACTTACATTACAATATATATACATATATTATTTATATGAAATATATGTTTTTTAAAAAAACAATATGCATCCCTGTCTCCTCCACCCTATTTTGGTTTTTTTTCCCTTTAGGTAATGATTTTTACATTGCAAGACATCTTCCCATTAAAAATAATCTTTTCTGAAAAAGGTCATTATGTGAGAGTCTAATTTTAGGCCATATGTGGAAATATAATCACTGAATCCAGTAAGTTACACACACTACGCATACATACACATAAAAATATAAAGGCAGTCACTTTGCAAATCACTTTTAACATCTCAGGAATTATTTCCTCCTTTGCAAAGCTAGAAATTCAAAGTAAAAGATAGTCAATATACCTTTTATTTGAAAAGTTCCAGGACCATATTTCTTTCATGTTACTTTCTAAGCTGACAATCCAGAAATAAAAAAGCACTTTCTACCCCCATGTTCACCTCTCTCAGAGTCACCATCAAAAGGAGAGACTGTCAGCCTCTGTTGTTCAATACCAGATCCTGACTGGGCCATGTTTGCCTGAGGACAGAATCACTGCACTTTAAAAGATCTCACACATGAAGGTGCTCTCTTCTCTACTCCCTTATGGTAGAGAAAGAAGCCCAATCTCCACAGTGCTTCTCTTTTCTTGTTACCTGTCTCTTTGTACCATCTATTGTTGGTTCCTTCTGTATATTGAAAGGCCAAGTTCTTTCCCCACAAAGGAAGCCTCTGTTTCCTGCCACTTGGCAGCCTTGGGAACAAACGTGATCCCTTTTACACCACATTTCTGTGATTGCTTACCCTCTTACTGTAGCATGTGAAGAATTGTTCTTTTATCTGAAGCTCTTTAGCGCTTACAGAAAAGGGTTGTTCTCTATGCTCTTAAAAAAACATACCAGTCCTAGCCGGTTTGGCTCAGTGGATAGGGTGTTCGCCTGCGGACCAAAGGGCCCCAGGTTCCATTCCAGTTAAGAGCAGGCTCCTCCCTGGCCCAGGCCATTGTCAGGGCATGTGCAGGAGGCAACCAATTGATGTGTTTCTCTAACATAGACATTTATCTCTGTCTTTCCCTCTCTCTTCCACTCTCCCTAAAAATCAATAGAAAAATATCCTTGGTTGAGGATTTAAAAAATATATATACCAGATCATACTTCAAACAACATATTATATGCTATTTTATAGTTTTAAGCCACTGATCTCCATGTATTTATCTATCTACCTTTTGAATCTAAATAAGTTTACTTTTATGCTTCAGTAGTATAAACACGTATACAAAGACCAGAGGTTGAAGGGGAATTTGATGGTTAACTATTACTTCTTTTATGTCAAATGAAATGTAAAGAATTTGGCTATTTGGTACAGGGAAGTCTCACTCCTGATCAGTAAACAACAAATGATTGATGTCTATTATATTATTCAATTCCACAGCAAAGTATGGCTGTCACTAGTAAATATAAAGAGACATAAGTTCATTTTACAGGAGAAAGTTGAAGTATCTACTTGACATTTGAGTTATAAATTAGCCTCCTTTTACATCCAGCTGTATAACATGTTCTTAAAACTTATAATTCAGAACAAAAATATATCCTATAGGCTCAACTAACATTTTACAATGACTGATTGATAACTAGCAAAAAATATTCTCAGGGCTGTGAAAATTTGTGACTTTATAATTCTTACTGCATGGAGTTGTCGACATTAAAATAAAATATAATGTTTTTTATAATAGCATCCTGGAAAAACTTCAATTTCAGTCATAAGTTATGTGTTTTGGGTAACAAACTAAAAAATAAGGATCATGCTTAGGATCCCTGACCTATGTGTTGAGATTTTGTTTAACTTATGCTTCCAAAAAGGAGAAAATCAAAATACAGAAAGATTACTATTAACTACCTACAAGACAGAGGTTAAAAAAAAAAAAAGGGCATCCTGTAAAACCCAGTTTCTTCATCTATTAAATGAGAGACTTATTACCTGTCTCAAAAGTTTAAACTATTTAGTCAGATAAGTTGATACATGTAAGAAGTCTTTGTAAGCAGTAAGGTCAGAGAAGGAAAGCCTGGCAATGTAGAGATTCCCATTAGTGAAATGATGGCTTCTTCTAACTCTCCTGCAGTCTTGGCAATATGCCTACTAAGTATAAAAAAACAACAGAGAATTTGGGGCTTCGAGTAAGAAAAATCTGGGTTAAATCATAGCGATTAGCCATTGATTATTCCCTTTGAATGATGCATCAGCTCAAGTGAGAAGCAAGGAAATCTTTTTAGCATCACATTGATTACTTTATGTATATACTAGAGGCCTGGTGTACAAAATTCATGCTCTGGAGGAAGGGGTCCCTCAGGCTGGATTGTGAGAGGTTGCAGGCCAGGCCGAGGGACCCCACGGGTGCACACAATTGGAACTGGGGAGGGATGCAGGAGGTTGGTCAGATGGGGAGGGTCACTGGAGGGCCCCAGAGCATGTCCAGCCTGTCTCGCTCAGTCCTGATTGGCCAGACCACAGCAGCAAGCTTACCTACTGGTCAGAGCATCTGGCCTCTGGTGGTCAGTGCACGTCATATCAAGCAGCTGAGTAGCCTTAGCATATCATTAGCATATTATACTTTGGTTGAACAGACAACTGGACACATAGCATATTAGGCTTTTATTATATAGGATGTTCCGGAAGTAAAGATTCCTTTTCTGTTATAAGCACAGAAAACTACAAGTAATAATAATCATTAATTCAGCACCGACTATGTTGTATCCATGTACCAATCATATAATATTATCACTGAATATGGCATTGTCTATCATACTCATTGTCATTATAAGTAAAATTTCTCTCCAATATCTCTTTACATAGTCAGATTTTATAGCATATCATATATAATTATATCCTGGCCATTCCTTTAGTAGACAAGTAAAGTGTGGTCACCTTACCAAAATGCAACCAACTTCTAAGCTATATACTTTACCTACAGCCATTCTGGGGAACAGCAAAGCAATGTATTTTATGAAATTGAGCTTAGAAACAGAATGAAACAATTAGCAGGAGAACTGAAGCTGAAAAGTCATGATGAGGAATGATGCTAGAAAGGACATAATAAATCATGTTTAAATATAAGTTTGTGCAAGCAGAAATACACAAAAGCTGTAAGGAAAAGACAGAATACATGCTGACAATGTTAATTATCAAATAGATGAAAGCTGAAATCAGTAAATATTAAGACATACCAGTCAATCCTCCTTCATACTAGATTGGTATTTCTGACATATATAATGTCAGTAAACAAATCTGTCTGAAATTCAATTTTAGTGCCTGATTATACTTTTATTTAAGTTTCTTCCTTACTATGTTGACATGATTAGAAAAAGCTATTGTTCAAGAATAGAAATGGTTATGCAATTCATTGAGGATTTTCCCACCTTAAAGAAAATTTACTTACTAGTATTCCAGAATTATAAAGAATTGAGATTGAAGTGCAGAGGAGGAAGAAGTGACAGAGTTCAGATACATAAAGGCAGAGATTGATGGAAACAGGTCCGTGAAGGCAAATGCTTACGCCTATAATAAGGGCTCAGATACAATTCCTAAGAAATAGCCATCAGAATGATGCTAGAAGTCATCCATGGTAATTTGTTTAGAGAACATCTCTGGCTGGGCAGTAAATGAGATATGTGAAGGAATAATATGATAGAAAGAAAATTAAAAGGAATCAACTTCATTTTGTACTGTAATCAAGGACAGAGAAGCCTTTGATTATAGGACAAATTAACAGAACAATATTTAGGATTGAGAATAGAAAAAAGTATAAGTGAGAAGATAGGGAAAACATGCATGTATGCCTGTGTTTGCACCCATGAGAATTATGAGAAACAACATCCATTGCAGCTAAATCTTTACAGAGAGAAAAGAGAATTTTGAGATCCGTGGCAGGTTCCTCAGGATGTGCTCTCACATTGGTCACTTGTAAGAGTATAATTCCTTCATAAAGTCAGCATGACTTGATAGTTTGAGCATTACAGAAGCTTAACTATAATAAGGATGGTTTTACTGAGAAGTCTGGTATGCCTTGGAATGTCTAGAAACCAGAGTTGTTGTTTTTTTAATCAGATATCAGAAAGGGAATACCTCAGGCTACTTTACCCAAAGCAGATAGTGAGATAAGTGATATATTGAAGAGAAGGTGGGGAATGCCATGGCAGTGAAACAGATGCCAAATAAGGCAATCATTTCAAGCAACGTCCCTGGGAATATAGCTCCAACCTGACCTGTAACAGGCCAATGAGGGTGCTGGAGTGTAATTTGTAAAAATTATCCCATGAAACATAATATTACCAGACCGGTCAATCCCTAGCTACAGAGAGAAGAAAAAAGTCCAGGCATTTTTAGCTGTTTACCATGGATTTTAGGTAATCTAACCAAAACACCAACAGTCCTCTGAAATCTACATTACTCAAACACCTAGTCAGCTACCGCTACTAGAAGGAAATATCTCATTGAAAAAATTCTGAATAAATAAGTTGTGGTTTTGAAGGTACATGAAGCTAGGAAAGATCATACTGGGCTGATCCAACAAGGGTATTTTTTCATTGTTAAGCCATGTAAAATGTGTAGAGAAGGGGCTGAGATAAATCATGTAAATCATGTAAATCAGCTTGAAGAATGCTAGAAAAAGAAGAGTGAGTGGTTGTTGGTGGGGGTGGAAGGGTGAAAAGAGAAAAAAGAAATGATAATGTAGGTTAGAGTATTGTATGAATTTTAAACATGTAGACGGTTATTTCTGCAGCCAGTTACTGACTTGATAGGAAACAACAGACCATTGTATCTATTTGAGGTAGGCAGTAGAGTCAACTGTCAATGAAATACCTTGGACGTGACTAGGTATCAAAGTGAAAATTTACAAAGTTAAAAATATTGATGCTATCCATGTGAGTAATGTCCATCTCATCCCTGATTTGATCATATAAAGTAAGTGACTTAGAAATTTAGGGCATAATATCTGATTTTTAAAGTGGGGATTGTAATGCCTTTGGGGGGAAGAAGAGAGAATACTGTATACTCACTGCTACAAAATCAAACTTGCATTCTAGCTCAGTACATATTCCAGTTGAGAATACCCATCAAAGAAAGAGGAATGAAGAAATGTGTCTTAGAATGTAGAGGGCAGTAGGTGAGGACTCAGTAATACTGGCTCTTCTATTACAAGCTGCGTGGACCACATTTTGGTCCTTCAATTTCCCTCTCTGTAGAATGTGGCTGTAGAATGAACTAATCTTCTAGGACAGTCTTAGTGCTATCATTCTGTATGGAGAGGAGGTCTTTAGATGAAGGAATCATCAAATAGTAAGAAGTATATTTCTTGTAACATCCAGACTAATTAGAGGTGATTTAACAGGACCAAAAATTGGTGGTTCATTAATGATCACAAGACTGGAAACCTTTTTCCTTTTTCATCTTTTTTGAAAAGTGTTTAATTCTCTTCTTGAGAATTCATATGAGAATAATTTATATTAAGATGTTGTCGTTACAGTTAATGGGCCTAATGAAGTATGACCAGCCTCCAGATTTCACTTTTGATGCAGATAATTGATCTTATAAAATGTTCAAACATATGAGAATGACAAAGGTTTAGAAGTCACTTCTTATTCCAATTGTATATGTTTACAGTGCTGCCATTTGAAAGCCATTGATGATGATTTTGGCTATTTACTTTTAATGCAGAGGCCTAATAACCTTCCCAACCTTTAGCTTAAATACCACATCACTGATTTTCTCAGGACAACAGACAAAATGATTGAGAGCGTTTCACATTTCTAGAAGAAACAACGAGGGTGCTTCACAGTTTCTTTTGTAATTAATTAAGACTCCAAGGAGAATATATGTTTGTGTGGCATTTACAGTGGTAAAATGTTAAAGGACATAGATTCATTTCCACTTGTAGCAATGTTGTGTGAATGAAAGCAGAATCTGCCCTACAATGTTGAGCAAAAGAAAATTAAAAAATGATTCTCTTTCACTCTGTCTGTTTGGCAACCTTTAATTTATAATTAACTGGTGTTTCAGAGCAGATTAAGTACATGGTACTAACCATGCAATTACAGGTAAATTTATATATTTTTATTCCTCAAAATGCTAAGCAAGTGTAGCTCGCAATCCATGCTAATTACTCCTGGATCCACTAAATGTAATTCCCATATAATGGACTGGCTCCCAGCAAAGGTGGAACCTGTAATTATTAAGTGCTTACTAGTTAACAAGCATATATTCCTCAAACTGAAGAAGCAAGCTATAGTGCAAGTAGCAGGAGTTTGAAGTGAAGCCTGTGTTTGAATCTTCGGATCTTGGGTTTACCATGTAAGATGGACTTCCTTCTCATCAGTAAGAACAGAGTTGCTGTACTGGTTGAGTAGGGCAGTTTATTAATTTATCCTCCAGCTATATCACGTGGGAGGAGACACTAATGGTTTTTCACCCTTCCCAGAGCACATCACACTGCTTTGTTACCTCTATCTTACATAGCACTTACATTTTTCTTAACTGTTTAATTCCATCCAATTCTTCCAGATATCACGGGTCAGCAAAATATGGCCAAATCTACCCCACCCTCCAGCTTTGATTTATTGGAACACAGCCTTACCTAATCGTTTTTGTATTATTGATGGCTGCTTGCATACAACAGTAGAGTTGAATAGTTCTGACCAAAGCTTCATGGCCCATGAAGACTAAAATAATTTTACTATGTGACCCTTTACAGAAAATGATTGACAACTTTGACCTAGAGAAAGTTTCATCTTCTCTATGCTGCCTGTCCTGCCCAACAATATGCTTGCTTCAGTGTTCCTTGCATTGTAGTTTAACAAAAATTCACATGCATGGGCCCGGGCATCACAATTTTACAGGCTCTTCAGACGCTCCTATTCTGCAGCCAAGATTGAGAACCACTGGCCAAGTGTAGACTGAATTTCAGTTCTCCTTTTTTTCATGTATGTCCCTCTGTTTAACATAATACCTAACACTCAAATATTTCTGCTTGGATTTAAAAATAAATTATCAAGTGTAAAATCTTCTAAATTTAATATACAGGTTGGATGCTGTTGCAGTTAGAATACAAATTATTTTTTTAATATATGGAAAAATGACACATACACAACCCAATTTTGAAAAAGGCTTATTTCTCAGAACAAGAGGGTGAGCCTCTAGTCATGGGAGAAGGGCTTCAATGGGTATTTTCATTGAAAACTCCATTGGGCTTAATATCTTGTGGAATCCAGTCTGGGATTGTACACAGTTGTGTGTACATCATAGGGGATTATATATTGAGTTGGCCTGAAACTAAATTCAAAAACAAGTTTTTCCCCAGACTATCTACCTCATGCTTTCTGGCCTCTAATTTTAATCTCCCTTGCTTACAAAAGATATACTATTCCAAATATAACTGATAATATTAACTCTCTGCTATCATTTGGAATATATACCACATTTATTTAAATTGTTCCTAACCTATAGAATTTTATCTTTTAAACAATATGTGTGATATAGAATCTATAGTTATCAAACTGAGGTTATTTATCACACAAAACATATATTTTCTTTATTAAAGAGTAACCTGCACATTGTTAATTATGAATATTCAATTGTAACATTGTGTGAAAGATAAAAATATTATCTGGCTTAATTACTAGTTGTATCATTATAGGTGTCTTTCTGTCAGGCAGCCATTGCATGATATATATAAGACATGCTTCCAAACCGGTTTCACAGTCAGATTTTTATTTTCTTAAGCTTACTTTTTCTGGCTGAATAATGCCAAGGTCAGAAAACTTTTTGTAGACATTCAAAATTCTTTTTAGCTTTCATTTTACTTTTATCTCTAAGGGTATTGTGACTACACTCTTTATCTAGTCCTTAAAATAGTGACTACCACTGTGTTTGTACCTTTTAAAGATTTTCAAACTTATTTCAAGTCTGCCCTTTTATTTAGGACGATAAATCAGGCCACTGTCATTGTCTTTTTCGCCTCCCCTGAATGACTGCTATGAAAAGTTTACTTCAGGTTTACCCAGGCTTTGGTCTACCTGCTATGGTTTGTGGGCCTTCCCCTTATAAAATGTTGCCTTTCTGTAATTCCTGGAGCATCATACTAACACTGTATCATATTAATACCTCAGGATACAGATAATATCAGAAGTGAATCATGGGTGTCCAAACTTAATTACCGTAGAAATGGGGGTTATGATCCAGATAATCTGTCACTTATGCACTGAGAACAATAGTAGTTGGAACACAGAATTTCTGCAGTTTCTGAGGTCCTAGAGAGCTACTATTCAGTTGTTCACTGCTGCACTTATTAGCACCTACTTATAAAGCAATATCATTTCTTAGGTGTCACCAGGACTATTTTCTAAGAGCTGAGAACTAGGGACCAATAAAATGTAGATATACAGTTCGGTTCTATAATTAAAAACTCTTTAGAAATGGGAAAGATTGTTATGCCAGGAATAACAGTAGTGTGTGTGTGTGTGTGTGTGTGTGTGTGTGTGTGTGTGCGCGTGTGTGTGTGTTTATTTGTTTATTTAGGCTGCTGAGCTCCAGTCTTATATTTTCTTCTCATAAAAGCACCTCCCAGTCCCATTTGAGGAATTACCTCTCCATCATTTTGCTTTCTGTTTTTTGAATCTAGCAATCAAAATATCTTAGCCAAGCAGACAGCATAAAGCCCAAGCCAGTTCAATTATACTCTTTCTCTCATGTTTAGAAACTTGAACAGTGAGTTTTGAGACAAATATTTAAAAAACTATCCCAAGGCTGACTTACCCCTTAAAAGACAGCCCTTTAGCTCTGATATTTGGATCACCTGGTCTACCCAAAGGTAGTACTCTACTGTTCTATTTCAACTCTGTGAGCCACATTATATCCTTCCTATGAATTTCTTTTTTGGCCTATGGATCTGGAGTAACTTTCTTTCTCTTAAAAACATTGTATGTAATTTAGTTGTTCTCAAACTTGGCTATAGATTAAAATCCCCTGGAGAATTTAAACACTTCCATTTCCCAGGCTGTACTCCAGACCATTGTAAAAGAACTAGAGGCTCAATGAGCACGAAATCATGCATGAGTAGCTCGCTTCCACTTGCCTCAGCTGGCTGCCCTGCCCATTGCTGCTAGTAGCTTGCGCCCCACCCTGCCCGCCCCGAGAGCCGCTGCTCATTTGGTCACGATGGTGTTATGGTGTGACAGCCGCAGGCCTTTTATATAAGAGATATCTGAAGGAGTGGACCCAGGGATTACAACTTTACAAGCTCCCCTGATGACCCTATTCTGCAGCCAAGATTGAGACGCACTGGCCACATTTTTACAAATAGTGCCATTTTATAGCATGCTTGCTGAATGTCAAGCATATAATCTCAGTCTTGCCTTATAACAACTTTAGGATGTAGGTATTTTTCTCATTTTATAATGGGAATACTGGATCATACAAATGTTAAATAAATTGTCAGAGGCCACAGAGATGACAGATTTAAGATGTAATTCATATTATGACTTGAATTATATTACTACTTCTAACCACTAACTACTTTAACCAAACTTTAAAAAAGGTGGGGTTAAACAATTTGGGGTTGAATTTAAACTCAGTGGTTTCTAATATTTAATAGTAACAAAATATTGTTTTCCCAAAATATTTTCTATGTGAAAAAAAATGAATTAACACTTATAAAGTGATAGTAAATCAGAGAATAATTATCTGCTCTGTGCCCTCTTGCCTCTTCCCATTCCTGACACAGGCTGAGGACCTTAAGTCCCATAGGTCACACCAAGGAAGCTTCTGATCCCAGAAGCTTAAAAAGAAAGGAAGCCCTGACCGGGTTGCTCAGTTGGTTGGAGTGTCATCCTGTACACCTAAAGGTTGAGGGTTTGATTCCTGGTCAGGGCACATACCCCAGTGGTAGATTGAATCCTGAATGTCCTGCATACAAGACACAACTGATGGATGTTTTTCCCTCACATGGATGCTATCTCAAATAGATGTTTCTGTCTCTCTCCCTCTCCCTATCTCTCTAAAAGAGGACAAAATGCATTACATATTTCTTATTTGATAAGAGCCTATTAATTTGCAGAGAGACACATTGATCCCATGGTTTTCAAATCTTAAAGGAAAGTGTTAAATGTAATGAAAATATCATTGAACAACATAATCAGTATTCTTCTAGAGAGATTGTTCACAAGATGTACTGATATTTTTCATGGTTTTCTCTTACATAACAAGACTATAACACAGCAGAGGCGGTTTCATGATTAATTTAAAACTCTCTAAAATTTAAGCCATGCAAACTCCAAAGATTCAATTTTAATGAATTTTTCTATATTAATAAGGTTTTTAAATAAACTTTTTTCAAACCCTTATGAAATAGAAAATTCTATTTTATATCATCTTTATTAAGGCATATAAAAGAAAAGATGCATTTAAATTTATTTAACGAGGTTGGTATCCCCTTGATACTAAACCCAGGCAAGCACAGTTTGATATAGGAGAGTTATAACCAAATCTTATTTATACATATTGCTACAAAAATTCTAAATAAATCATGAGCTAATTAAATCAAGCAATGTACAAAAAAGAAATTACAGCCAACTGGAATTTATTCCAAGAATATCAATATGACATATTTTTTAAGAATATAAAAATGTCTTTAACCACCTTAATGGATCTTAAGAAGATAAACTGTGATCATCTTAATAGGTACTAGAAAGATCTTAATAAAATTCAATACTCATTCATGATAAAAAATAAAAATACTTAGCAAGGTGGGAATAGAATTAAATGAAAGCTTAATATGATTATAGTATTAATATTCTCTAAGGAATATATTGGGTTATTCATTGAAGAGTAATCTCAAACAGATGATCAATATATGAAGGGATGATAAATTTTATTTATATGGAAATACAAAATAACTCTCATGAAAATAATAATGGCTGTGAATTGTGTGGTAGGCCTGCTGTAAATTCTTCATGTTATAAATATACTTAGTACATTTAAACATATCTTATACATTTAAACCATGAATTAGATACAATGTCCCTGAAATGGAAAGGAATAATAAACCAAGAAGGTGAATAGGAAGACATATCTTGTTAATCCCTGCGATATGGCCTTGTGGTCAAAGCTGGCTTTTATTTTTACTTTTTATTTTTAAATATATTTTAATTGATTTCAGAGAGGAAAGATGAGGGAGAGAGAGATAGAACCATCAATGATAAAAGAGAATCATCAATCAGTTGCCTTCTGCACACCCCACACTGGGGATGGAGCCTATAACCAGGGCATGTGCTCTGATTGGGAATCAAATGGTGACCTCCTGGTTTATAGGTTGACAGTCAACCACTGAGCCATGCCAGTGGTGCCAAAGCTGGCTTTCAAATATTCTCTAATGCTTGGTACATAAAAAAGAATATGACAGATTCAAATAGTGGCATAATTTATAAGTAGACTGGTCTTTCATTTTGAAAGGGCCTGAATACTGCTTACTACTTGTACTAATTTCCTGCTTCTGCAATAACAAACTACCACAAAGTAGTGACTTAAAACAACACACATTTATTGTCTTACTAGAGGCCCTGTGCATGAAATTCATGCGGGGGGGGGGGGGTCCCTCAGTCCAATCTGCACCCTCTTGCAATCTGGGACCACTGGCTCCTAACTGCTCAACTGCCTGCCTGCCTGATTGCCCCTAATCACTCTGCCTGCCTGCCTGATCACCCCTAACTGCCTCTACCTCAGCTCCTGCCATGGCGACTTCATCTGGAAGGATGTCTGTAATGATGTCCAGAAGGTCGTTAGGCTGTCTGGCCTAATTAGCATATTACACTTTTATTATTATAGATTACTATTGATGGTCCTGGTGGACAGCAGGCCTACATTTTGGAATGTCAAGTAGATGTAGCTAGCAAATAGGCTTACAAGTTTTTAAGTTCATCTCATTATAATATAAGCAGCAAAAGAAACTTTCCCCGCCTGCCTTGCCGGCCTCTGAGCTTGCAGTTTGAAACATTCTTACAAATATAGAAGCTAAACAAAACCCCAGAAACCTGATTTCAGCCAGCCGGGATCTCAGAGCTGGAGTTGATACAGTGTTTCGATTATAGAACCCAAACAAACCAGATACCTGCTTTCAGCAGCAGAGGCCTCAGAGCTGGAGCCAGAGCTAAAGCTGGCCCAGAATAAAAGGAAAAAAGGAGCAGTTGGGAGTTTCAGTCACCCGCCAGCCTGAAAACAGCCCTCAGCCCCTCACCTAGACGGGCCAGGCACCCCAGTGGGGACCCCCACCCTGAAGGGTGTGTGACCAGCTGCAAACAGTCATCATCCCCTCACCCAGGCTGGCCAGGCACCCCAGTGGGGACCCTCACACTGATCCAGGACACCCTTCAGGGCAAACCAGCTGGCCCCCATGTTTCTCTTTTATTAGATAGGATATATATATATATATATATATATATATATATATATATATATATACGCTTGTACATGTGAATAATTCATAACACTTGTAGCATAAAGGTTTATATTTGGGAAATAAGAAGGGGAATGTGATACATAAATTAAAGAAAGACTTCAACTATATTAGTAAGGTTATAAAAAAGAAAAAAAGATCTAAAACAAATAAAATACAAATATTTATAAACTGGATGGTGGGAACATTTGTTATTCTTGGTAATTTTTTATAAATTTGACATTTTATGTCTACATATAATAATTAAGGAATTAACATATAATGGTTAATAACCTGAGCTTCACAGTATTAGGTTATATATCATAGGCTACCTGCAACATTTGGAGGGCACTTGTCCACCTTTGTTTATAGAATCAGAAAGAGGAACCATCACAGAATAAAACTGTGTCCCTAGATATTACAAGAGTCCCATGTATGACAATGTTGTTATTTCACTCCTTACATCAATATGGCTTGGTCTCTACAATAATAGCAAGAATTCAAAACATAATTACCAGGGAGGAATGTGTGACTACAAATGTGTGATTAAAATATAATTCATTTCTAAAATCGGGGACTAATTATTCTTACTGTTGACACAGAATTATGTGGTAGTCAAGGCGAAATCAAATAATTATCATTGATTTCCCAAAAACTGCATAAAATTCTTAACATATTGTGATGATCCATTCTGGTTATTACATCATACTTGGATGTTATAGATTTTTAAAAACTAGGTGTCAAATCATGTCCCCTCAAATAAAAATAACTCCATATGGTAAATACTGATAAAAGTCATTCTATTGGGAGTTATTCCTGTTCTCAGAAATTAGCACAATAAAGAGTTTAAGTTATATTTTTATGGCAGAATCCCAGATTTCCCCTCTTCTAATTTTACAGTTGAGAAACCCCTTAGAGCTTATTTAGCTCTTATTTTATAGATGTTGAAAATAAGATTCAGAAAGTTCAGGTGATTGCCTTCCCCAAGGTCATTTCATGAGTTAGTAGCATAGGTGAGTCTAGAACTCAAATCTTCATCTTTCTATCTTCTTTCTCCACTTTAAAAGTGAATATTACCTTATTATTATAAAATATGTTATATTTTTATTTTATGAGAATATTTTATAACACAAGATAATGGCTTAATCGGTAACTATATGCCTAATGTGCATTTCAGTACACATCATGAATAGTAATGTTTTTATTAGGAGGAAAGGTTTTTATTGCATTTTTATGCTTTTGCTTTCACCCCTCCCCCCCAATTTATTGCATAATTCTAGTTCTTAAGGAGAAAAATATCAGATTTCGCCAGCAATTTATAACCAGTGCAAACTGCATGACTGTCTATATGACAGCATCAAGGTCAAAAGACTAAATCGTTTCTACATCAGTCAATTCTCTGCAACTCCAAGATGTCAATCTCTAGGAAGAATCAGCTAACCTATCTACCCCACAAGCGCAATGACTGACTTACTGTTCACAACATGTTGTCAATGAAGGACAATACAGGAAAAGGAGATTCCATTTGTATCCTTTTATTTTAAGGCGTTCAAGAAACATACTAGAATAAACATATTGTTTATTGTCTGAATGGATGGCATTTTCCTGTTTATTTGATATTTCATTTCGCTCAACAAATCTAACTTTCTTCTTTATCTGTCTTTCATAGGCTCAGAATTCTGAAGCTTTTATAAAGAGCTACCTGGATGAGTCTTGCTCAGGACAGAAAAGCTAGCACTGTTTTGACACACCGATGTAAAAAAATAAATCAACTCAGTACTCAGTGATTTGACAAATCAACTTGCTAAAATTCTCTCCTCAAAAGAAGTATGTATATTCCCATTGTTACTAAAAGAGACTATGATTTGTTTTCATTTGTGTCTTGGCTTAATAGTGCATGAAGGCAAGCACTGAATTTGGAGCAAGGCTGTCTTGTGTTTATATCTTAAACCAAGAGCATTAACCTCTCGGGGCAAAATGTGTCATTCGAAAAAGGAGAACAATACCTATCATATCAGTTAGTATTATACTTAGCTGCTGGTAAGAGAAATCCAAAAGTAACAAAGGCTTAAGGGAGACTGAAATTTATGCTCTCTCATCTAAAACTCTGAGCTGGTGGACTAGGATTGACCCGGTGGTTAATGGTAGCAAGGAATCAGGGTGCTTCCATCTTGTTCTTCCATATGTGGACTCTATCTCATAGTACAATGCAGCAGCATTTTGATGTAGGGATAAGAAGGAAGAAATATGTAGAAATAAAGGGTAAGTAGATGTTGTAAAAAGGCTGAAGTATGGCACAAAAAAACTACATCCCATTAGCCAGAAATAGATAGATGGCCACACAGAATTGCAAGGGAGACCAGAAAATATGGTACCCATTCTAGATGGATTTGTGTGCAGGCCAAAAATTAGGGATTATATTGTCATAGTAAAAAGGAACATTAGATTAGGAAACAACCAGCATCTCCATCACATAAGAAAGACTGCTAGTTTTCCACAAACACCTAGACTCTATCCCGGTCCCATTGCATTTAGATGTTACCACTTGACTACATTCTCCCCATTGGGATATGAGTAAAAATTATGTGTTCACAGGTCTCTTAAGATTAGGATTATTCCTCTTCCATGTTCTCATGCAGCTTACACCTTTCTTTTAAGCTTGCTAAAATCTGAATTTTAAGACATCTGCTTTTCGATGTTAATGGAGACAATAATTAGGGAACAGGGGGTAGAAAAGGAACAAATTAGGTTCTTACATGACCATGTGAAACAAAAACACTTGCTGATGTGGACCACTTACCCAGAACTATTTTAGAGGGTGATATAATTCTATATATTTTTTCTGTATGTTATAGAAGTTAAGCCTGACTTTGAGTAATATTTTATCAAGGGTGTTTCTAGAGATTAAATGATGTAATATCTACAAAATGCTGGCAGTGCCTTCCATAGTAATAAGCACATAAAAATAAATAAAGAAGCATTCATACATACATATGCATATGCAAATATATGTTATGTATATTTTATGTATATTTACTATATGTATAGCTGTGTGTATAACTATGTAAATAGAATTATCTATTTTTTAAGTGTCACCCAAGTCCTCCAAGTGAATTTTACATCAGCTATTATATGTAGAATATAAATGACATATCAAAAATGTTTTCTAAGTTTGCTGAAAACCCACGCATTAGTGTTGTCCTGATGAAGTAAGCCAAAGTATTGCTTTATTTCAGTAAAGATGGTATATAGACCAGAACAACATTAATCATATATGCATCAATCCATTCCGTAGGAGGCTTCCAATGGAGTGCATAGGATAAGGCCAAGGCGACATTGAAAGAGTATCATCATAATCATCATCACCAGCAGCAGCATCTGACTTCACTGTAAAATGTATGTGCTTCTCTGTTCTAACTACAAAGTTAATTCTCATATATTTCCAGTCTAATATACAAGTTTATCTAAAGCACCTTCATCAAATGCCAAAAGGAAAGAAGTAAAAGAGGTAAAGAGAAAGGTTATCTATCCTGATAGAGTATCTGTCACTCAGAACTATATCGTCGGCTCCAATGTCCACAGCTACACAATTGGGTATGCGCTGGCTCTCAGCTAAGCATGTAGCCACAAACACCAATTATCTCCTCCCAACCCAGGAAAACTGTCACTGCTTTGTGCTTGTCCTCTATAATCAGTGCCACAAATCAGTAAGTGCTGTGAGGAGAGAAAGCAGGTAAAAGTAGGTGTCAGCTCAAAGCATTTTCATTCTTTCGGGTATTCTGGTCTCTCAAGCCCTGACTTCTTTGTTTGCTTTCTAACAGTCTCAAAACTTATTTTTGTATTTTATGTAGTTTTAAAAAATATTTTAATGGATAAGTTAATCTAATATAATATATCACAACAAAAAGAAACAAATGTCAGTTTGGGATGATATCATAGCCAGCATCTAAGACGAACCCAACCAATCCCTGTCTCCTGGTATGCTCATCCTTGGCCAGTCTTCTCTCACAATATATTAGGTTTGGTCTGTTGGAACAATAGAATACAGTAATGGTATATCACTATCAAGGCTATGTTACAAAAGACATTGTACCTTTTTGCCTCACTCTTGAATACTTTATTCTGGAGGGAGTCGGGGCCTGGTCATGTAGACAGCAGCCCTTTGGAAAGGCCAAGTAGTGAGAAACTGAGTCCATCTACTAACTGTAAGAAGAAAACAGAAAATGCAGTCTCTTGTCAAAAGCCAGATGAGTGAGTCATCATGAAATGGATCCTCCAGCCCCAGTCAGACTTTCAGATGAGTGCAGCCTGAATTGATGGCTTGACTTGGACCTTATGAGGGGCTCAATGTCAAACACATTCAGCTAAGTGGTTTCTGCATTCCTGACCATCAAATGTGTGAGGGTGTTCTTTATTATTAATTGTGGTCTAATACATGTATCATAAAATGTACCAACCAGAATTATGTTAAAGTATACAGTCCAGCATGGTGAAGTATAGTCACATTGTTGAGAACTCTCAAGTGCAGATACCCGTTTAGGATAGAAATGAGATTGCTGGTTCAACACAAAACCAGTTTTTCAGTGTTACTTAATTTTTATTATTATTAAAGAGGAAAAATATTCTCCATACAGATAATCTATTTCTCCTCATAGAATATCACATTAATTCTTTCAGGTTGAATATTCTTGATAGTTCCTTGGCTTGCTCACTCCCCCTCTCCTTTTTATTTAAAATTAAAAGCTATTGAGCAAATGTTCAAGTCTCATCAGCTAACTGATAAAAACAAACAGACTTTTTCCCTCACTCTCATGGAATTAAACAAACAACTTGATACTGAACAATTCCGCGAAACTGTGGTGAGAGGAGAAGGGGTAACAGATGAAAGCTTCATCTTAAAGTTTGTAATGTCTTTACAAATTGGAAAGCCCCCCGCCATATGTACTAAGCCAAACAAGATTTAGTTGCTTTCAATTGTTTTATCAAGTTTTTAAATTCAGGTTTGCATTCTGACAAGTCTTCCTGATACAATTCTCTAGTCAGGGAATCTTATTTTTTTATTTTTTATTGTTGTCTACAGTTTTTTGAAGTCCTTTGCTAACTAAAGGTATTCACCCCTAACTTCTCAGAAAGACAAATATCTATGTAATGCGCAATAATCCCGTATTTCTTACTCAAAATTGCTTATTCATCCCAGATTACCAATGGAAGACCTTCTCCCTGGAGCTACTATGCAAAGGCATCAATGTGATTTAATTAAGAAAAGAAAACAAAACAAAGAACTTTGATGAACTGCAGTGCTTATAGAACCAACCTCAATGTGAGGAATAGAAAAAAGCAATTAAATAGAAAATCACTATGGTTCTTACTTGGATGTCAATCAATCCCCTATTTTGTGATTTTAACTTTAGCTGTAGGGTAAATTACCACTTCTCTGTCTTTTCCAGCTAGCTCCTACCTAATTCTACCTTTTTTGCTATAACACGAATAACTAAAAGGAATTACTTTATTGTTGTTCTATTTCTACATCAAGTACAGTATCTTAGATATTTTAATTATTAATTTAGCTCAGTGATGGCAAACCTTTTGAGCTCGGCCTGTCAGCATTTTGAAAAACCCTAACTTAACTCTGGTGCCGTGTCACATATAGACATTTTTTGATATTTGCAACCATAGTAAAACAAAGACTTATATTTCTGATATTTATTTTATATATTTAAATGCCATTTAACAAAGAAAAACCAACAAAAAAAATGAGTTCACGTGTCACCTCTGACACGTGTGTCATAGGTTCGCCATCACTGATTTAGCTGATTCACAATTTTAAAACTTATCGAAGGGGTCGGTATCCATGCTAATGATGGGAAGTCACACTGGTTTTAGTTCACAGTGTTGGAAGCTGTACAATGTATGCAGCTGTGAAAGCATTCCGATTCTGACTCAAGACAGAAACAGATGTGTCTGCAATGAGATCCACATGAAGGAAACAGAGCCTAACTGTTAAATGTGGAGAGGAAGACAAAATATTTCTTAAATAAATAATATCATCGAGATTATACATGTATTCTCCTTCTGGTGGCCTTAATGTCTCCATAATGGATACTTTAAAAGTATCCAAGATGTCGAGGTGACATCACCTTTAGAGCCAGAAATTGGGTGGAATAATGCCTAAAATTATGCACTAAGGAGTTGTCACTAGAACTGAGAAGTGTTTAAAAAATATGTATTTCTCTCCGCTTTGAAACTTCATGCATTAATAACCCCTAATATAACTAGATCTATATGGTATTCCATAAGTTGTTGTTGTTGTTTAATCATTGCATTGCCTGTTTTCCAATGCCTGAACAGAACTGTCTCATAATTTGGACAGTTTTATAGTTGCTTATGGCAGTGGGGTAAGTTTGGAACCAGTTAGTCAACCATAGTCAGAAGCGAAGTTTCTACAGCACTGTGTTTAAGAACAGAAGCACAGGGTGGGCGGGAGGTTGAAGAGGTAAAGGAGACTAAATATATGGTGACTGAAGGAGACTAAACTTTGGATGATGAACACACAATGCAATATACAGCTTGCCTATTATAATGATATCATACACTTGAAGCGTATATAATTTCATTAACCAATATAACCCCAGTAAATTTAATAAAACTATTTCAATTCAACACCAAACATAGAACAGAATCACAAGCAGAAAAACTAGAAACAAACTAAAATATTCAGCAATACATAACTGGTTAGATAAATTATGCTGCATACTTATCTTTAAATTCTATCCTGCCTTTGCAAATATCTATACTAATAAAAGGGTAATATGCTAATTAGACTGGGAGACCTTCCAGGAGACCTTCCGGATATTCTTCTGGACAAAGCCATGGTGGCGGGGCTGAGGTAGAGGTGGTTAGAGGCCAAGAAGGGAGGGCAGTTGTGGGTGATCAGGCTGTGGTGGGGGATGGGAAGTTTGGAATGAGCAGGCCAGCAGGGGGACAGTTGGGGGTGATCAGGCTGGCCAGGGGGGCATTTGGGGGCAAGCAGGCCAGTGGCAGGGGGCAGTTGGGGGTGAGCAGGCTGGCAGGCAGAGTGGTTAGGGGCAATCAGGCAGGCAGGCAGGTGAGCGGTTAGGAGCCAGCAGTCCCGGATTGCGAGAGAAATGTCCAACTGCCAGTTTAGGCCCGATCCTTGTAAACCGGCAGTAGGGCATCCTTTGAGGGGTCCCAGGTTGGAGAGGGTGCAGGCCGGGCTGAGAAATACCCCCTCCCCTGTGCACAAATTTCTTGCACCGGGCCACAAATATATATATAAAGTTGTCTAAGACTCAAAGTTAATTTTTTAAAAAAGGTTCAATAAACCTCCATTCTGTATATGTGTACATGTACATGTATAAGCGTGCAAAAATATAGGAAGGAAATGGCAAGGATACATTTAAAACCTCTAATTCTAAGAGTATAACTGGAAATAGCAATGTGTGTATGTTTTAGATCACATCCCTGTGGGATTTGGATCCTTCACAATATGAAAAAGCAATGCTACTTATTTTAAAATAAAATAACTAAGAGGACAGACATCGTGTTGGTAGATTACTTAGGAATCACTGTCTACATTTTTCACTCTTGCAAAATACCTGCTATAACTTCAGGTTGAAAGCATCGCAGTCAGAAGAGTTGAAAACTGGACAGATTTGCAAAAAATATGATTATCTTCCTGGCACTGCCTTGCTACCTTTTAGTCTTGACATCCAATCTGTGTAGCACTCTCTCACCCTCTCAGCGTTTTTAAGTGCTGCAAATCCAAAAGGCTCCTTTTTTGCTTTTACTGGAAACCGACATGAAGGACCCACCCTCTCCTGCCACTCTGACATGCCGATTCTGGGGGAGGATTTGAGTAGCAAGCACCTGACACAGTTTATTTCTTTTCAAATTGGGAGACTCAGAGTCTCCCCCAGGCCCAGGTTTAAATATTTGAAAGCTATTTTTATGTCTTTCAAAATCCTGACAGGCAAAGGGGATTTGGAACATGCCTGCAATATGGCAAACTGCATCAGCCCCTCTGTCTCCAGGAATGACTGAGTCTTTTATAGGATCGGTTCCCAAAGACTGAGTGTTGGAGCCAAAGACTAGCTCAAAATCAGCTAGTTCAAACAAGAATTCTTCTCCTGAGAGTTCAAAAATTCATGGTAATTGGAATTGGAAATGAGTTAGGCCAGCCACTCATTTATCCAACGTTACCTTTCTCCTCATCACTACTATATAGAATTAGTCGCATCCATAATTAAGAGTTCCCCTAATTAAACTATAATACAGTCATTAGTAAATATTTTTTTTATCAAAAATGAATTCTATATATGCTATTTTCCCTTAACTTCATAAATGTATTATCAATTTGATAATTCAGTATAAACCTCACTGTCAGAATTTCTGGAATCTGGAGAGGGTTTGCCTTAATTCCTGTACTGGCCCTGTCAGTCATTAGTTGCACAACTTTGATCAAGTTATTTAAATTCTCCATGCTGCTTTTCTTTTGGTCATCAGTGAAATGGGAATCATAATGATACATCATTGAATTGTTTGAAATTTAAATAATTTATGTTTAAATATACATAGGCCATAGTGAATTCTTAATGTGTGTTAATTATCATCACCAACATCCTTATGGTCATTATTATTAATACCACTTTCCAAATGTTTAAATTATTTTACTCTCTCTTATGAATCATAAATGGTTTTCCATGAGTTAATTTAGTTTCTTTTGTCTTTAAAGACGTTGCCTTCTCTGAGCTTTACTAACCCGAGATTAATTGCTTACCAATGCATCAGATGCCAAGGTCAGTGCTCATTAGGCATTTATTCAATGAATGAAGAGTTTATGTGAAAATGTATCTGATATATCATAATTTCCACTTAGCAGTAATAAGGCACTAGGATTCATTAACAGATTAATAACCTTAAAGGGGGAGGGGCTCTTTCTCTTGTATATATAGAGTTCTTACATTTGCAACAGCATGGATGGAACTGGAGAGCATTATGCTAAGTGAAATAAGCCAGTCAGAGAAAGATAAATACCACATGATCTCACTCATTTGTGGAATATAATGAACAACATAAACTGATGAACAAAAACAGATCCAGAGACAGAGAAGCATCGATCAGACCGTCAAACCTCAGAGGGAAAGTAGGGGAGGGTGGCGGTAAGGGGGAGAGATCAACCAAAGGACTTATATGCAAGCATATAGGCCTAACCAATGGACACAGACAACAGTGGGGTGAGGGCATGAATGGGGGTATTGGGGGCAATGCGGGGATAAGGACACATATGTAATAACTTAATCAATAAAAAAATTTAAAAATAAAAATAAATAAATAAATTTTCCCCCTACAACTGAGTCAGCAGGCAGGGACTTGACGTTGTGGATCCAGTTCTTTAGAAAGCAATCTTCACCCAGAGGATAAGTCTCCATCTCTAGCGTCAACAAAGAACTGAATTCCGATGCCTGCACCCTGCCCACCACACCCATGCTACTAATATTTCCAAAGTTGTGGGACTAACCAATGCCACACAAAACTTTTGCTCGCCTACCTTTTGTGACTACCTTTCTACCTAATGTTCATTTGAAGATGAATCTATTCATTCAGAATAAAGAAGAGTATCTGAGGCATGAGATAATGTGATTTTGTCTGGCCCACGCAACCCCCTTCCAAGGGTAACACACAGAAACTTGAATTAAGAGAGGACATTGTCATGGAGAAAACTGAGGAAAATATTTAGAGGCCAAGGCAAGTCTAGGTTGAACTGTTTAAAGAATAGTGAGAACCTAGTGTACGTGAAGAAAAAAGAATGAGGAAAAGAATCGCTTGAAATGAGACTGGAAAAGTAGGCAAAGGTGAGATATCATGGATGTTGGAGGTTCTGTAGGACATTTGGACTTTACCCTTAAAGAAATAGGAGGCCGCTAATGGGGACCCAAAAGGATGAGACTTTTTATGCTTCAATATCTTTTTGGCTGTGTGTGCAGAACAGACTGAAGCATCCTCAGGGTAGATGAGAGAAGATTAGAAGGCTGTGGATGGCATCGATTCTTGTTTTCTTGGTTATTAACCTCCATTACACTTCCTGTTCTAGATTAAAATAGTCTTGAGATCAGGAACAATGTCAGATTGGTTATTTTACCCATCACAATGCTTACCATATCTCTTATTTCTCAAAACATTTATTAAAAGGGTTATAGCTATCAAAGCAATTTAATTTCCATGGTTATTAATGCATCTTATTACAGCAATTTTTTATTTTATTTATTTTTCAGCAATTTTTACTCATTGTTTTACTTTTAATTGTAGCATTTTTCCATTGTTTTGAACAAAATGTCTTTCAAATTCAAGACATGGCATAATCAAAGGACTTGGCAAAGCAACATAGGCTGTCACCAATGCATTACAAAAGTAGAATGAGGAATATTTATTAAATGGCCACTTGAACACATGGTCCTGTAGACAAATACTCTTTCATTATCCATGTTGGCAATCTTTCATCAGCACTATATTTACACCAGACTAACAGGATTTTGTAATGCTTCCAATGAACTAAATCTGCATACTTGACATGCATATGCTTTGTGAAATCTGCATAGTGTTTAAGTCATTACATAATCTTGCTCAATAGAGATGAGAGACAAGCCACACAATCTCTCAGCTTTCTTTCCTTTGATCTAAAATGTACTGCATTCCTTGTAAAAGAGAAGAGACCTAGCCTCATCCAGCAGTTCTGAATTGAAATGCATAACTTTGATAAAACTTATCCTCTGACTATAAATCTTCATGCAATGAGAAACTCACAACTTAAGCCTGATGATGACTGTGAACAGTAATAAGTACCCATCCAGAAGCTACAGACCTCACAGTGTCAGGGTTAGGGTGATTGAAGAGTAGATAAAGTCTAAAGAGCTCCCCAGGGGAAAATGACACAATTTGGATTGTTAAAATTATGTGCCTATCTGCTTTTCTTCCTTTGATTGTCTTCAACACACGCACATAATCATATTTCTCTAAAATCTAAATGGAAAAAAAAGTGATGAGAAATTAACCAAGTGCATTGTATAATGACCAATTCAGTGAGTTTCACAGATGCCAGACTAGTTTTTCTTTATTTATCTTTCACAGTATTTAAAAAATATCCCTTGGTTATCTAGTATTAGATCATGATTTCTCTCTTAAATGCTAAGTCCAGCAAAAAACATAAAATTTGGGGAAGGGGAGACTGAAAATTAATGATGGCCTTGTAAGGATATTCTAGAAAGTAGGGAGCTTTCCACATTTCTTTGAAAAGGCTAAATTCAAATATGTTTATTTAGTGCCAATTATATCTCTTTCTCCTACATTTATAATCTCCTCTTGACCCAATTACATAAACAATAGGAAAAGTGATGGACTTGATGTTCCTGACCATTGTATTTTTTTTTTAATTTTGTTTTATTGCTTAAAGTATTACAAAGAGTATTACATATGTCTCCTTTTTTTTTCTCCCCTGATCTTCCCCTGGCCTCCCCTACCCCCCAGTGTCTTGTGTCCATTGGTTATGCTTATCTGTGTGCATATAGGTCCTTCAGTTGATCTCTTACTGCCCCCCCCCAACTCTCCCCAGCCTTCCCACTGTAGTTTGACAGTCTGTTTGATGTTGATCTGCCTCTGTATCTATTTTTGCTCATCAGTTTACAATGGTCTTAATTATCCATAAATGAGTGAGATCATGTGGTATTTATCTTTCTCTGACTGGCTTATTTCACTTATTATAATGTTCTCCATTTCCATCCATACTGTTGCAAATGGCAAGAATTCCTTCTTTTTTACAGCAGCATAGTATTCTATCATGTAGATGTACCACAGTTTTCTAATCCATTCATCTGCTGATGGGCACTTAGACTGTTTCCAGATCTTAGCTATGGTAAATTGTGCCGCTATGAAATCCTAGTTGCCACAACACAGCAAATCTCATTTAAATATTACTGGTCCACATTAACTCTCCTCTGTAAATACAACGTTTGGGAATCACATTAATTGTTCCAGTTAATATTGTGTAGCAAATCATCTGAAAAATAAGTATTTTTTAAAAAATTCAGCTCATGGATTCTGTATGTCTGTAATGTATAGACAGTAACACAAACCAACTTATATCCATCCTATATATGAAGCCTCAGGAGGAAAGGTACAAAGGCTGAGGTGACTTGTACACAGGTGCCTGGAATTATCTAAAAGAGTCTGATGGTCCATGCTGGAGGTGGGCTGGGACCACAGCGGGAGAACTTGACTAGAACATGTCATAAAGCCTCTTCATGAGGCCTGCATTTCCTCATATCTCAGTACCCTCAAGATGGTCCTTATATCATGGCTCAAAGAGGCAAAGGAAGTTTCCCAGCTAACAATCCAGAAATTGCGTTGCTTTTTATGACCAAGTCTTGCAAGTCATGTTACATTACTCCTGCCACGTTCAATTAGCTACAAATGAACTGCAAGATTCAAGAGAGGGTAGTTAGGGACCACACCTAGATGGCAGAGCGGTCAGGTTCGAAGGAACATAAGGGATGGGAGATGCAAGGCCACATTTGGGGAATATAATCTACTTTATCTCCTTCTACATTCCTGATGTCAGCTGGGAGGTACTGAAGCAAAGGTTGTGCTCAAGCAACAGTAGTAACGGGAGCAGACCACCTGTGCTTATTATGTTAAAATGGGTGCTTTCCTACTAAGAATACTCTGCACCCATATATTCTAAAGAGATTTGGTTTTGTTTTTTTTAATTTCTTTATTGATTAAGGTATTACATGCGTGTCCTTATCCCCGCATTGCCCCCCTATCTTCCCAGTCATGCCCTCACCTCTCTGTTGTCTGTGTCCATTGGTTAGGCTTATATGCATGCATACAAGTCCTTTGGTTGATCTCTCCCCCTTACCCTCACCCTCCCCTACTTTCCCTCTGAGGTTTGACGGTCGGATTGATGCTTCTCTGTCTCTGGATCTGTTTTTGTTCATCAGTTGGAGACTACCTGGACAAGACTTGCTATGTAGTGAACATGAACTAGTTTTACCACCTTTAGGTCATAATCTGCCTCCAAAATATAAACTGAGGAAATCGTGCTCAAGGAAAAATAGGAGTTAAAATAATTTTTGTGAATCCATTGAACTGAATGGCCTTGCAAAGTTCATAAATTTATTGTGGGAAAAAGAATTCAGGGAGAAGTTATACACAGTCTTGGAATATAAAATGAGGACTCAGAACATTTATAAGTTTCTCAGGCTAGTGGAGTAAGACATAGGAATTATGCCTCCACCCTCTGACTCCTACTTAGTCTAAGCTAACCAATCTCTCACCTCCTCCATTTAATAGTCTCCAAACTGGTCACCTCACATCTCCATTTGCCTCACTCCAATCCCTGCATCAGAGAATACAGGGTAGTTTTAAATAAACCTAATCAGCTTGCTCTTCTGCTTAAAGTCACACAATGGATGGATCCCCAGTTGCAAGCCCACCTCTATCAGGCTTTGCCTCCCTCATACATTTACCTCCTTGTGGGGGGGGGGTGTTACCCAATCTTCAGCAGCCTCTTTACTGCCTGGGCTGCTGGTGTCCCACTACCAGCTGTTCTGAACTCTCGTCACTCACTGAACTCTATTGATTTTCCTAGACCTCACAACTCTGGAAGCATTTACCCTTCCACCTGACATCCCGGACTTAACTTCCTGGATAGAATGGTTGGTATACTCCATATATTCCAGCGTTGCTTTGAGTTCCCTTATGCCCTGTATGTCTCTTGTCCTAACACTCATTAAATCTTATAACAATTACTTGTTTTATGTCTGTTCCCTCCTCTAGCATGTAAATGCCATGAAAATGGGGACTTAATTGCCACAGAGCACCTAGAACCATGTGCAGTTCAGATAAGAACTACAAAAATATTGCTTGAAAGAATACATTTTTTAAAAAAATAATTTTCAACTTGTTTTTCAATCTCTTGAAAAGTGCATTGCCAGATTGTTCAACCTACATTTTTATAACATCATATAGGCTTTTAAGTTGTTTTTCTCCTCTTTTTAAAAGCCTTATATAAATAGAAAAATAAAGCACTGGGGAAAATTCTGTAGTGTTGAGAGTAATTCCACATATTTTCATCAATTCCAAGATAAATGTTATTGCTTGCTCAGGTGCACAGTTTTCTTATCCATTCTGTCCTGAAGTCTTAGCAACCCTTTGTTGCTAATGCTAACCCTTTGCTTTCGAATTACTTCATCTCCATTGTACCTTTCCTTATTTAGAGCTATTAAGTTTTTGATCTCTAAAATTTTTATGTACAATCATATATTTAGGCTACAGCCTCTCACTCTCTGTCTCTGATTCACATGCACACACTTTCCCTGCACGCCCTCCCCCCTCACCCCAACACACACCTCCCTTTACAATAATTAGAGCTCTGAGCATGAGTCTATATTTTACAGTAGGACAGTACATGAGATGGGCTGAGCTGATTTGCAACATAAAGAGCATTTTGTGATGTTTCGCAAGGGCAAAAAAAGCTATAGTACCTTGAAAATATCTTAGGGCAAAAGGGCAAGAAATGGGATACTTAGCAAAGGAGTTAAATATCTAAATATGTAAATTTAAGTGCATTTACAAATGAAAACTATTTGCTGGAATTCAGTAGAAAGCAGTGCTTCATTCAGTTTACTTCACAGCACAATATTTCAGGATCTATGATTATGCCAAAAGCAAGGTCATTACCTTAGGATGGGAAGGTCAGGAAGAGCGCACACAGCTGGACGCTTCAGCGGGAATCTCGACTATGGTACCTGAAAGTGGAAGAACAAGTGGGTACTGCGTTCATCTGAGCAAAAGCATCTATGATTTAGAGGAAGTGAATACCTCCAGGTCCAGAATGTATGAGGACAAAATACAACTTACAGTACTATCATTTGAAGTAACTAAAACATTTATTATAAAGACTCCAATTCTTAATAACACTCTTTTGTATTGTTGAATGATTTGTTCCTTTGGGGGACTAATTGTTAATAAGCAAACTTCCTTGGTAAGCTATTTATCTATGAATTATGTGAGAGACTGGTTAATTCCCTTTAATAGTTGTGGAGACCACAGTTATTGTATACTTGACAAAAGAGAATGAGGCAAATGCTTATGTATCAATTAATTCGTTGGTACAAGTTAATGGATTAATTTATTAATACTATAGATACAAAAGCACTTCTAATGTAAGTTTTGCTTCTAAGAATGCATAAGATATCAGAACATAAATATTTGGGGATGTTTTTATATAGAGAAAGAGAAAAATGACTTCTGTTTTTGAACTTGTGGGAATTTTTCTAGGACCGTTCCTTAATTAAAAACATTATTTATACATATGAACACAGAGATAACACTTTAAACTTGTAGACTCTTTAGTAGTATCTCTCTCTCAAAGATTCTGACCCAAGATGTCAAGCATAGAAGCTGTGATCTGTGTTTCTAAACTACTGGCTGGGTGATTCTGGAAACCCTTAGAATAATCTCTGCCCTACTCAAAATAACCTCTCTCTTCTATGCCAATACTCCCATAGTTATACCATTAACTCTATGTGGGTGAATTTCACATCCACATTTCTAGTTTTCATTTCTCAGCAAAGATTCAGATCAGCAGTCTGACTCCACATTCGATTTTTTCACATGGGTGGTCTGCTGAATCCAAGTTCATGTTCAAAAGTAAATCCACGAGGAGGCATTACAAGAGGCACACAGACAAATAGCAGAAGTCCACAGTCAATGGATTTTCAATATTGTTTCGGCCTCCCTTTCACATCAGTTTGTTTCAACTGTGTATACAGCATTCTCTAAAAACTGGCTTTTAACCTGTATTTTTGCTGATATTTCGCTTTTTTTTTATTGTGAGGTAATTTTCAAGCTTTTCATTCTGATTTATGCATATTCACAGAGCTGGGTTATTTTCTTCACCTATATCTTATAGGAAGGTTTTAAGTATTGATATCAGACATTAGAAATTATATTTATGAAAATGACCAGTAAAAAAATGTCAGAGTTTCCCAACATTGTTTGAAGAGGGCATGTCAGCAGTGATCAGTTTGCATGTCAAGTGCTAATGACATTAGCAATAGTGACCCCTGAGGAAGTCTATCTCCAAACTCTGAATAAAAGTTTTGGTTGCTGCCTCACATTTTCCCTTAATAATATTCCTTCAAGAAGAAGATTTATAAAAACATGTTGCAATGTGGACATTATCTCAACCAATAAATATCTTTATAAAAATGTATCTTTTGAGTTTCTCTCAAAATGTGACCTTGTCTATACTTACCAGGTTGAAATATAAATACAGTAAATTTTCCAATGTTCCTATAAGCCAGCAATTGCAACTCCCACTAAGAAAGCCACAAATATTGAACTAATGATTAAGAAGGATCTCAGTACCTTCTCTCCCTGTTTGTCTAGAATTGTATTGTTCTTCAAGATGCTTTTGCATCCCACCTTCTCTATAATGTCTCACATTATACCACAGGCAGATATGATATTTGTCTCTGTGAACCACACCATAGGGAACATTTTGTGATTCATTTATTTTATGGTGCTGCATATTACCATTATGTAACATCTTATTTTCCTGTCTTGGAGGCATTATTTCCTTCATTATTTCAATATCTGGTCCACGTATTAGGTACCCAAATAACCAAGTCACATCACACATAGTCAAATACCCAAGTCACACAATAGGTCCTTAAATACACAAGTTAATTGAACCATTTTCACCAGCACTCAAACTGTGTCATTTCCAACCTCTTCAATTTGGAAGCACATGGACCTTTGTAACCTTTAGTAACAGAATTAATCTTATTAGTGAAACCAACAAGTGGTGAAAGCAATTTTAGAAGAAGGTAAGAGAACAGTAGTGTGGAAAAGTTTTAGGTATCTTGGCCTACAAACCACAGGTCAAGTTGATGTTTCATCATGCTACCTCTCTTTAATTGCTGCCTCTGCTGTTGTCATAGCAGCAACAGAAACCCTTCACATCAGTTTCTGACTGCTGACTGACATTGCCACTTTGAATTCTTAGAAATGCTGTCCAATTTGCAACAAGATCATTCCCCATGGGAATATTTGTTGGCATTGATTAAAAAAAATAAGGATGCCTGGCAGATGTGGCTCAGTGGTTGAGCATTGACCCCATGAGGCAGGAGATCAGTTTGATTCCTGGTCAGGTCACATGCCTGGGTTGCAGGCTCAATCCCCAGTAAGGGGTGTGCAAGAGGTGGCCAATCAATGACTCTCATCATTGATATTTCTCTCTACCTCTTCCTTCCTCTCTCTGAAATCAATAAAATATAGATATATTTTTTTAAAAAAAATTTTCAAACATAAGGAGACTACCAATTTTGGTTCTTAATCCCTTCATCTTTTTCACCCACTTTCCCAAACCCCCTTCCCACTGGCATCCATTCTTCTGTTCTCAGTATCCATATGTCCGTTTCTATTATGATTGTTCATTTATTTTGATCATTAGATTCCACATATGAGTAAAGTCATATGGTATTTGCCTTTCTCTCTTTGATATATTTTATTTAGCATAATACCTTCTAAATCTATCCATGCTGTTGCAAATGATAAGATTTCATTTGTTTTTATGGCCAAGTAATATACATGAATATATATATTAACTGCTTTTTTTATCCACTTGTCTGTTGATGGGCCGTTGGGTTGCTTCCATATCTTGGCTATTGATCTGAGAATTATATATACATATATATTAATTCGTTCAATCCTTACAATATCTCCCTGTGCTAGATACTAATATCTTCCACATTTTAACATGAGGAAACCAAAGCCCAGGTTAGTTAAGTCACAAAACTTGCCCAAAGTCACACCACTATGAAGTGATAAAACTTAGATACAAATTAAAGGTCTTAGATCTCAAGTCTGTGTTAGTGTTTATAACTTTTTTAAAAAAAGTATTTCCAATAAATCTTCTTTATTTACTATTTCTGGGGAATATGAAAGGCATAGGTTTGGATGACAAAGGACCAAGTACCATTGCTTCACATTTCCTAGTTGTTGAATTACTTCAAACAAGATTTGTAATGCTTTTAGGTACATTGCCCATGCAAAATGGACAGAATCATAGTTACTTACTCTTTCTAAATTATTTTGATAATTAAGTTAGCTAATTAATATGAAAACAACAAGTCCCATATTAGACAAAAATACTCAATAAAAATGAGATTTGTTCCTCTTTTCAATTATAAAAATATCCACAATAAAAAAACCTGTTCAACTTAAAGAAATATCATTTTCTACCTTTATACTCTAAGACTATCATATCTATATAAGAACATAAAGCAACACTTTCTATGAGAATAAATTAAGGACTGTCCATCCTTACATGCATTTCACAGAATCTTAAGATACCATTGGTTGTAGAAAGCACCATTAATTTATGTACTTAAAATGAAAAATTACTACTAATTAATCTATGATGATGCCCTATTGTCACAAATAATAGTTATTTTGCATATTAAAATCCACTTTGAATCTGGAAAGATTTCTATCTTTCCTCCATACATCCCATTGGCCATCACTCAGTCATAGAGCCTCATTTAATAGCAAAGGAGGATGGGAAATACAGGGCAAGTTGTGGATATCTGATCAGCTGTCACATGGCCATCCACTTCAATCCATAATTTTCAGAAAAAGCCACTTGCTCAAAATCACTCGGCTAAACAGGGGCAAAATGGGATTAGATCCCATGCTCCATTGCTTCAGATACAAAGGCTCCAAACGAGATACAGAAATATCAAACCTGAAACTTCTAAGAACTTTTTTTTTTTATGAACAAGAACAATTATGACAATATAATAAGTTATACGATCTGGGAGTCATTCAATTTTCATTTCTTTTACTACGATATCCACTTTACTAGCAAGTTGTACCACCTTTTCAGGGAAGTCTTCAGAGGCCAAAGTATGAATTATGGCAATACTCTACTCCCAGCCCTGAGCATTCTCTATTGTTTTTATTTTCTTCCTAGAGTGTACTATCATCTAATATGCTACATGACTGGGTTATGTATTAGTTTGTGTGTTCATGGTCAAGGCCTCCAAAGCCCTAATAGAAAATAAGTTCCATGAGGAGTTTTATTGGGATCATTTTTTTAATTTATTTGTTCAATACCCCATTTCAGGCTGTGAAACAATGCCCTACACATATGAGATAATCAATAAGTATTTGTTGAATTAATAAACCACTTCTATACTTATATTAATTATTAAATAAGCAACAGAATCTTTTTTATTTCAAATTTGTTTGGCTAAAACATGTTTTTTAGGATAAAAGAATAAATAAAGTGCACCAAGAACATTCCTCTCATACAGTCACAAAATTCTGTCTTTTCCTCCTTTTAATGGCAAAATAATAATAATATCTCTTATTGCAGAAATAGGGTAAGAGCATGTCTCAGTTTGAGCCTCTTGCTCTTTTCTTCCATATTCAAACAACCCCACCTTGTGGAATAGAGAGGGTAAATTTGCTGAAGGCTCAAACATTCTGGCAGTATTTTTTCAACTGCAGATATAGAAGGCACTGTGCACCATAACTGGCATGGGTTATGGGGGTGTTGGACACACAGGCTGTTTACCATCCCAATTGAGCCACTTCTTAAGGTGATGTGCGAACAACACATTTGAGTGATTTTCTTTATTTTATTTTTAAAAAAATATTTATTTGTCTCAGAGTTGTGCCAGAATACTGATGTTTGTTCTAGTTGGTTTTCCTCAAGCAGAAATATTCATCTACACTAATAAAAGACAAAGATGATAATTGACTATACCTTCGCTACGCCCAAGCCATGCCCACCATCTAATCAGAGCGACTATATGCAAATTAACCCAACCAAGATGGCGGCCAGCAGCCACGGAGCTGGAAAAGCAGGAGGCTTGGTTGCCCCAGTGATGGAGGGAGCCAAGCTTACCACCTGCACTGGCAGGCTGTGGCTGCTGCAAAAGGCAACAAAGTTTCAATAATAGAAGCTAAATAAATCCCAGATGCCTGCTTCCAGCCAGCCTCCACTGGGAGCTTGGGTGGCTGGGGGCCATGGCCAGCCTGCAAACAGCCATCATCTCCTCACCAAGGATGGCCACACCCTCATGGGATGAGGGTCCCTGCTGGGGGGCTTGGCCAGCCTGCAAACAGCCATCAGCCCCTCAGCAGCGCTAAGGAAGTCCAACTGTAGCTAGGCCTGCTCCCTGCTGGCAAGTGGACATCCCTCGAGGTCTCCCAGGCTGCCAGAGGGATGTCTGACTGCCAGCTTAGGCCCAATCCCCTGGGGAGCGGGCCTATGCCAGCAGGTGGTCATTCCTTGAGGAGTCCCAGACTGTGAGAGGGCACAGGCCTGGCTGAGGGACCCTCCCGAGTGCACAAATTTTTGTGCACTGGGCCTCTAGTTTGAATATATAAAACTCCAAGTACAGTGCTATAACTAACCAAGATGGAAAGTCCTGGATCGACTAGAAAAATCACCCACTATATCCTGGGGCAATTCTTACTGAACAAGAACTTTTACTAGGAAATAATATGTTCTGGATTATATTGTACCCTGAGCAGTACAAGTTCCAGTTTGTTAAAAATATTCTAAGGAAATAACCATTGTTATTTGAATATATAAAGTCACTGTTAACCACTGTGTAAGCTCCATACATGCTTTCGTTGACCAATGGACTACAGTAAGGGACACATTTCAAATATAACTTTAGATTTAAATGAGCAATATCACTGTGTATTGTTCATTCAAAATTACATTTTGATTACAAACCATTTGTTTAATTTTTTTTTTGTAGACTTGAAAATGAGAAAGTTACATGCCCAGAATGTTATTGCTAATTGTTGAAGTCATTCTTTCTGCATATTTTATATTTCATATTATTTTATACTTATATGTAAATTCTCAGAAAAATAAATTTACCCAAAGTCTTTTAAAGAAACTATTCTAATTTCCCATGTTACCCCTATTCATGTCATACAAAAATAATCTTTAGTTCAATGTTCTTATTCATCTTATATTTTAGACTCCCCCTTAATATTTATTATAAATGTTTGACACTATAAGCAGTCTTCATATCTAAATAATAAATCTTTAATTTTAAATATCTTACATAGTAATTCCTCCATTTAAAGATAATTTCTAATTTCCCACTACTATAATCAGTGCAGTTATTATCATCTTTTTTATATATATATATATCTTATTGATTATTACAGAGAGGAAGGGAGAGGAATAGAGAGTCAGAAACATCAATGAAAGAGAAACATCGATCAGCTGCCTCCTGCACACTCCCAACTGGGGATGTGCCCACAACCAAGGTACATGCCCTTGACCGGAATCGAACCTGGGACCCTTGAGTCTGCAGGCTGATGCTCTACCCACTGAGCCAAACCAGTTAGGGCTATTATCATCTTTTGTTATTTTTGTTAATCCTCAGGTGAGGATTTTTTTTCCATTATTCTTTTAGGGAGAGTGGAAGAGAGGTGAAAAGAAAGAGAGAAACATCAATGTGAGAGAAACACATCGATTGGTTGCCTCCTGCACGAGCCTTAACCAGGGCCTCGGCCTGGGCGGAGCGTACAACCAAGGTACATGCCCTTGACAGGAATCGAACCCAGAACCTTTGGTCCACAGGCAGATGCTCTATCCACTAGGGCTAGGGCTATTATCATCTTTTTGATTGTATTTTTCTTTACAAAATTTTCTGAGAAAAGAGAAAGAATGGAATCAAACACAAGCCACATTTAAATCCAGAATCCATGCATGAGAACATCCTGGGTACTAGAGGTTAGGATTTTCTACTAACAACCTAGTCTCTTGTCCTCTCTACATGTTCTCAGCACATATGGAAAACAGAAAGACAGATTTCTTTTCTATGCCAGTGCTCTCAAATCAAATTAATATTTAAGAGCCATTACAAAAAAAAAACAAACAAACAAACTATTCTCTTCCTTCAGGATGGTAAATAAAAGAACATCCTGATTAAGGGGTCCCGAATGGATTTTTAATACCCATCATCACTAGAGTGGGTTGTTAAACAATTAGATCAGTTAGTATCTGCAAATTGTGTTGACTAGGCCTGGCACATAGAGAGCATTCAATAAATATTCACTGTTGTTATTACATTTTTATATCTAAATATATTCAAAGGAAGAACTATTCCCCTCAGATCTCTTATTCATTTTCAGACGTTCTATATTATTGTTATGTGATTTTGGAACAACAAGAGATTTTTGAGAAGAACATCTCCAACCAACACATACATCACTGGAACGAGATTTTAATCACAGAAACATGTATGTCTTTCCTCTTTACACCCATAGTTAATGAAAACATGAACAAATTAATTCATCCTGAACTACAATAAGTTCAAAATTGTAGAAACAGAATGACTATAATTGGATTTTTACATTAAGGTAAAATTGTAAGACTTAATATTATGGTCTAGAGGCCAAACAAACAAAAAAAAGAAAGAAAAGAAAAATCATTCATATCAAATGACTGCTTAAATAAATGCAAATTTGAGATTATTATAAGATAATTTCAAAGGAAATGAATTATCAGGCTTTAGTCATAAAATGGCATTATTGTAACATTCAGAATCCATAACTCTTCAAGGCTAAACATTATTAATTTCATTGTGATGGCAGGCCCTTCCCCTGTGGTGAGTGAACAAACAAAGATAATAAAAGTCAATAAAGAATCTGGAGTCACAATATGAGTTCTATTAATTTACTTCCTTGGTACATTTTAGTTATTTTTAAAATTCTCTTAACATTTGACACTACTAGATATCACTATGGGATGTCAATTGTACTGTGGCTAAAATTACTTGGAGAAAAAGAAGACAAGTGGTGTAAACTTTTTTATAAATGTAATTGATTAATATGTTCACATCTAGTATATTTCAGAAAGCCTAAGAGAGTTTAGGCGTGAAAACACACATTATGTAGTTACTAAATTAGCCCCCTCTTGCCACTCATTGCATACTAATCCTCCTTTCCACATCAATTTTTGGTTTGATTTTAATGACTGAAAAAAAGCTCCTTCATTTTCAGATTGCAGTTTAAGTAGCAATGCAATTACATCAGAGATTTAAGGAAAAATGCCTCTCTCATTTCCTCATGTGCAGCATAACTACAATATAATGGGAGTGCTGTGTCCTCTATCTGCTCAGAAGTCTTCACGAGGACTTTCCAAAGGGCCTGCCAAATAACCGCAACTCCCTCTAACATGCTTAGGCTACTTTGCTACAAGGCAGTACAGTGTAGTAGTTCGGAGCATGGCCTCCGGAGCCCAGTCAAAGGAGTTCATAGGCCCCTTCTATCATTATCCAGTGGTTGTTTTTCCAGCTTTAATGAGGTGTAATTGACAAATACAGATGGTATGTATTTCAGGTGTACAACATGATGGATATCCATTGTGAAATGATTACCACAATTAAACTAATTAACATGTTTATCACCTCCTGTAGTTACCTCGTGTGTGTGTGTGTGTGTGTGTGTGTGTGTGTGTGTGTGTGTGTGTGTGTGGTGAGAACACCTAAGATACACTTTTAGCAAATTTCAGTGAGGAAAGAAACCAACTTTTGATGTGCGGAGCTGCAAAGACTCCGCGACCAGTTTGAAGCCATCCTGCTACTGTTTGATGATAGGATCTACTGGCATCTCTCCTTCTCTGGCACTAGCTTTTCTCTCTCCCAACTATGAGTTTTAAACAGTACATGGCCAAGACTTGCGAGAGGATCTCAGTTTCTTTGGACCGATTCTTCAGTGAGTCTGGCTAGTGGTTGGCGAAAGACTCCTCCTCCAGATGGTACCCTAGGAAGAGGCACAAATATCAGGCTCCGAAGCCTTGCCTTGCCATAGCCAGAGATAAAGTTAAAGGAAGGTGCATCTTACTAGAGTTTAGAAACTCAGTTTTCCAAGGCTTTAAATTAACCAAGAAAAAGCCAATGCATGGACCATAAAGAAACATCTAATAAGGGAGATAATCACCACCCCTTGCCCCTCTCTCTATGGTCGTGTCCTACAAAGACGACCTTAGCCTTGCCCTGCCAGTTCTTGCATTGCAGGGAATAAAAGCTAAATTTTGTCTCCTTCATCTAGTCACTGGCAATTCAGGGCAGTTCCTCATATAAATTTTATTCATAGCTAGGTTGTCTGCAACAAATGTAATCAATATAATTGGTAATGAGAGTAGCAATCAAATCGCAATATCCTGGGAAGAAAATCTGGTGTATTGTTTAACAATAATAATGAAATGTCAGAGAAATTTCATCTATGAAAGACATAAATCCAAACAGGTACTTAACTACACACTGTCTCTTTTTTTTCTTGTTATAGCTTTACCTATAATTATTATGTTTAGTTGTATTATTAGCTCTCATATCTGAAATCTCACTGTGTCTTTTATTTGGCATTCGTGACTATAATTATATTTGGGCATGTGCTATCTCTCTGATAATTGTCTGTGCTCTTACTAGTAAAAGGACAGGCATAATTTTCAACCATTGTATTCTTTGTTGTTCTTGGCATGCCTGAGATAGTGAATGGATGTCACTTGTATCAGACATGTATTTATGTATATCTGATATTAGCTTTTTCATATTATTTAGTCAGTGAGACTCTTCAAGGAAAGCATATAGTGTAAAGGTTAAGCAGGAACACTAGTCTCAGTGTTTAAATATTCACTTTCAGTTTTTAGATTGGGAAAAGCCCTCGATTTCTCTAAACTTTAATTTATTCATCTTTAAAGTGAAAATAATAAGTCCTTATTTATAAGGTTGTGAAGATTAAGTAAAATAACATTGAGTTATTATTTAAAACTAAGGGAGTTTTAAGTATTTTTATCATTAACCAAGTCCAATTTAGACTTACCTTTAATAACTACTCTAAAGGTAAAATAATATTATCGAGACTAAAGTGATTGAGGATAGTCATCATAATTGGCAGGTTTGGGGCCCTTTTTTAAAATGTGCGGATATAAAAGAAAGCGATATCTTCACCTTCTGTGTTAAAACACACTGAAAGGAAAGAAAAATACCCAATATGTAGGCATCCACAATTTGTTAACTAAGACAGTGCTTTGAATTTCAAAGCATTTCCTTTTCACGGCAAGCAGTTAAATAAGTGAACACTTGACTAGGATGTTATTAATTCTATTTCAATTATGAGAGATTACCTATAACTGGCAAAATAAAAGCATCTTCCACAGTAGCAGAGTCAGCTTCAGTAGCCTAATTCTCATCCCAGAAAAGCCAAATGAATAATGAATTTACTCTGAGCAACTTTCCAAATTTCTTGCAACGAGCTCTGTAATTTGCTTACAGATGTAATGTGCCACCAATAATTGAACTGGTTTGAATTCTGTTAGTGCAGCATCTGCTGATTCCATTCCTTCCTCCTAATTATAATTATTAGAGTTCCTTTTGACTTTGTCAATTTCCAATTCTAACACATTGGTTGTTCAAAGCTGTTTGAGTAATTATGATTGTTGTTCTCCAATCATGGTTAATTCTCTCAAGAATAAATTGGTAGGTAATTGAGTGAGGCTAGTGCTTTAAGAAAATGAAGAGAAATTTAAGATAAAAAGTGAGGATGTGTATGTATACACACAGCTACACACATATAACTTATACTTAAATTAAAAACATATACCTGGGAAACATAGACCTAGAATGCAGTACAAAACTTTAGGAACCAAATGTCACATATTGCAGGGAAAATAATAAAGCATTTGAGAAAAGTATTTATTCTTTTAATTGAGTTCAGAGAGAAGACGGGAGAGGGAGAGATAGAAACATCAATGATGAGAGACAATCATTGATTGGCTGCTTCCTGCACGCCCCCTACTGGGGACCAAGGCTGAAACCTGGGCATGTGCCCTGACCTATAATCGAACCCTGATCTTCTAGTTCATGGGTTGATGCTCAACCACTGAACAACACTGGACAGGCTGAGAGAATTATTCAGATGAGGACTTAGAAGTTGGCTTTTCTGGCTTCATTCATAAATATCCCAAAAGTTGAATATGTAAAATAGATTGTATAAAGTATGCTTCACCAAATATACCAGAAGTTTTCCATCTTTCAGTTTTGTAATCAGCTGCATTTCAGAAATGTCAGTCTCACCTTAGACTCAATTGACTCACTAAAAAAAGTTACACATATAAATCAGTAATTAATGCTTGTTTTGTGCTGAATATTACATGCATTAGCTCAGTTATCACTTATGACAAATCTATGTGATAGTTGATTATCAAAGCCATTTAAAATACTTTAATAGAGATTTAGATAAGTTAAATAGTTAACATACATTCATAGATTAGTAGGGCTTTTATTAGAACAAAAAATAATCCAACTCTAAAGTCCAAAGATAGCAAAGAACCAATAGAGGTAACACCAAAGACACCATTTTCCTCATAGTGAGATGGTCCCAGGCATAGGCCCATAGAAATGCTCTGATTCAGATCCAACTTAGACTCTAGCTCTTAGAAACGTTCTGGTTAGAAAATAAATAAACAAAATGGTAGGTCTGGAAGCAGCAAATTACATTTGTGTAGTACTTAGATATGCATAAGGAATGATAAGAAGATAAAGTTACAACTATAGGTTGCATTAGGATCAAGCAGGGTCTTATGCAAGAAAGATGAACTGCTTTGTACAGTCAAAATCAAGTGCAGGGCATCTGTGCTCTTATCTTTGTTGGTTCTTTGCCATTTGTATTGGTTCTTATAATCAAGCACTAAATCAGGGGTCCTCAAACTGCGGCCCGCGGGCAACATGCAAATACAAATATTGTATTTGTTCCCGTTTTGTTTTTTTACTTCAAAATAAGATATGTGCAGTGTGTATAGGAATTTGTTCATAGTTGTTTTTTTTTAAACTATAGTCCGGCCCTCCAACAGTCTGAGGGACCGTGAACTGGCCCCCTGTTTAAAAAGTCTGAGGACCCCTGCACTAAATGGTTTATCTGATGGTTGAATATGATATAGATGAAATAGAGTTTTTCTCTGTAGACAAAAAATTTACCTCAGAATTCTCAGTTGGTGTTATAACTGACTCAATGGCCGTATGTGGATTAAATAGAGTAAGACAGTAAAAATCAGAAAGTTTAGAGCTGAAACCCAATTCCAAATTCTGTCATTGCTGCTTATTATCTGTGTCACCTTGGAGTAATTACTTTGCCTTTCTGAACTTCAGTTTTTCTCATTGAAAAACTACTCCAAAAAAAAAAATTGCTAGCATGCTTACTCTGTAAGAAGAGGTTAAAGAAAACATATTTTTAAATGCTTCATACAGTACCTCTTAAGTGGACCTCAATACGCATTCAAATCTCCTACAAAATTGTGCCTCCTCATGCACAAATATTATCAAGAGTGGGTCTAGAACTTGACGTGGAAGGGGGAGAGAACTGAACTTCAAGTGGCTCTTCCACTGTGGGGATATCGTGTTAAAGGAAAATGGAGAAAGGACAACTGGATTCAGAACCGCTTAAGGCTTCAAATAAGCATTGATTTGGTTTTTGGATCAGCTAAGTCCCACAAAAGAAAACATATAAACTAATATGACCTTATATTACTTTATTAAAAAGAAGAACAATATAACATTTTCCCCATAAGAAAATGCCCCAAATAAAAGTAAAAGTGATTGCTTTCCTTTCTGCAAGGACAAATGCAGCGTTAGTGCAGCCTCCTGAACTAACCCTTAACCATATTCACCAGACAAAGCCCACTGATAGTATATGCAAAGGGCTATGAGAGAAAAGCCTCCTACATATCGCTCAGTCTCATTATAGTCACACCTTCCTGCAACCATTTCCCCAAGATTAAGGCTGGGAAGGCTTTGTTTGGGAAAGATGTAAATGAGGAAGGCTGGGAGCTCATCTGTGGAAATATAGAGGCAATATATGAAATTGGCTTGCTGCATGTCATTTCATATGCATTTAATGTTTTTATATTCTCCTAGGAAGAACTGCCAATGAAATCTGTCCTTGCCGCCATAAGAAAATAACATAAAAAATTCTTCAATCTCTTGGATTAGGTAAATTTGCCTCCCTTACCCTAGCTGGTTTTGTTCAGTGGATAGAGCCTGTGGACTAAAGGGTCCCTGGTTTGATTCCGGCAAAGGGCACATACCTGGGTTGCCGGCTCCATCCCCAGTGTGGGGCATGCAGGAGGCAGCCAATTAATGATTCTCTCTCATCATTGATATTTCTATCTCTCTCTCCCTCTCCCTTCCTCTCTGAAATCAATATAAATATATTTTTTAAAAAAGGTTAAAGTTAACGCCAATGTTTTAAAAAAAATTTTGCCTCCCTTTTTGCAAAACTGTTATATATTAACTACAGGCCTCGTGCACAAAAATTAGTGCACTCGGGAGGGTCCCTTAGCCCAGCCTGTGCCCTCTCACAGTCTAGGACCCCTTGGGGGTTGACCACCTGCTGGCTTAGGCACACTCCCCAGGGGATTGGGCCTAAGCTGGCAGTCAGACATCCCTCTGGCAGGCCGGGAGACCTCGGGGGATATCCACTTGCCAGCAGGGAGCAGGCCTAAGTTGCAGTAGGACACCCTTAGTGCTGCTGAGGAGGCAGGAGAGGCTCCCACAACCACCACTGTGCTGGCAGCCATCAGCCTGACTTGTGGCTGAGCAGAACTCCCCCTGTGGGAGCGCACTGACAACCAGGGGGACATCTCCTGCTTTGAGCATCTGCCCCCTGGTGGTCAGTGTGTGTGATAGTGAGCAGTGATTCCCAGTCATTCTGCTGTTAGGGGCAATTTGCATATTACCCTTTTATTATATAGTATAGAGGCCTGGTGCATGGGTGGGGGCTGGCTGGTTTGCCCTGAAGGGTGTCTCGGATCAGGGTGGGGGTCCACCCTGGTGTGCCTGGCCAGCCTGGGTGAGTGGCTGATGGCTGTTTGCAGGCTGACCACAGCCCCTTCTGGGTGGGGGTCCCCGCTGGGGTGCCTGGCCAGCCTGGGTGAGGGGCTGTTGGCTGTTTGCAGGCTGGCCACAGCTGCTTCAGTGTAGGGGTTCCCACTGAGGTGCCTGGCTAGCCTGGGTGAGGGGCTGATGGCTACTTGCAGGCTGGCCAAGGCCCCCAGTGGGGACCCTCACTCCATGAGGATGTGGCCATCCTGGATGAGGGACTGATGGCTGTTTTCAGGCAGGCCATGGCCCTCAGCCACCCAAGGTCCCAGTGGAGGCTAGCTGGAAGCAAGTATCTGAAATTTATTTAGCTTCTATAATTGAAACTTTGTTGCCTTGAGCAGAGCACACAGCCGCTGGTAGGAAGGTTGGCTTCCTCCATCACTGGGGCAACCAAGCCTCCTGCTTGCTCCAGCTCTGTAGCTGCCGGCTGCCATCTTGGTTGAGTTAATTTGCATATAGTTGCTCTGATTGGCTGGTGGGTGTGGCTTGGGGCATAGCAAAAGTACGGTCAACTAGCATCTTTGTCTTTTATTAGTGTAGATTCTTATGTAGAATTACATAATATATAATATACATATTATATATAGAATATAGCTTTCTAAACATTATATAATAATTTGAGAACCCTCTCTTATATGAGTATTAGTGAAATAAGGCTTCAGAGTTCTTCCTTTTTGCACTAACCCTAAGTTCCCACAATGTAGTAAAGAATATCAAAGCACTACATTTGAAACTACCAAGACTTAAATCTATAATTATTGCAATATATTTATTCTAACTCATAACTTTTTGTTTTCTAAATGTATTACATAGAAAAGGGCATTAATAAGCAAATGCTGCCTTTTAGATGGTGAAGAAGTCAGAAAAAATTATTATTTTCAGTGCAACAACCATTCAAAAAACTCATATAGTGGTCATTTTCCCCAATGAGGGACTCTGACACTGATAGATATGAGTAAGCTCCTGGAGTATTCCTTAACCCCTACACAATGTATGCTAAATTTTCTGTACATAGTAATGTGTGTTTTTCCAGAAGATCCATAGCTTCTATCAGACTCATGGTTATATGATCCTCACTAAATATAAACATAAGCAGATACTGCATTTGAATATATTTGCTCTGAGGTGAATCACAAACCTAAACATGCATTTCTATCAAAAAAGAGAATTGGAGGCACTATGGAGTACAGTATTGGAATGCAACACCTTTGTTTTCCACTTCTGATTTCAGTAAACGTGGTGACAAAAGTAATTGTATTCAAATGTAAAGATATTTTCTGGGGTTTACATGAAGAAACAGCCAGGAAATATAAATTTAGGCAAAAGTTTCTCCAGAGTTGTTATATACACATATTTTATGCTAATTAAGAAAGTCAACAATGTAAGACTATTACTTTTTATAACTCAAAAATCAATACAGCTATCTCATTAAGTCATGTTATCTCAAACTCACCCTTACTTATGTCTATATTAAGTTTTACACCAGGTCTTATCTATATGTAAATAGAACAATTCAACATAGTAAAGAAATTTTCCTGAAAATTTCAAGCGATTTCCTCTTATCTCTTACAATGTGATAGCACTGGGGTGAAAAATCTTGTTCCTTTTATTTGGCCCCTTGGCACTTCCTCATTAGAGGGAGAATGGATACTTCAATAGCTCCACATTCCCAGTGGGTGCAGTCCAGGAGTCCTATTAGTGTCAGCCTTAATGACAACCCAGCTGTTGTCTCCGGCCTGCCCAGATCATCTATACCTGGGCCCATTGGGAGTTTTCACATCCAGTCTACAGCATGTTAAGCACCATGTATCTCCATAAACCCAGGCCAGTCTATGTTCAAGCTCTTCAAGTCCCTGCCTGCAATTGACTAAGTCAACTAAGTTATATATCCCAATGTTTGGATTTGAGGAGAGAGATACAAATCCTTCACACATTCTCCAATCCAGTATAGCCAGTAATCAAGCTCATATTTTGCCTCATGAGACTCACTATTACGTAACACACTCTTATGAACTAGCACTATGAAACAGAAGAAGGACAGGTGGAACCCAAGCCAGACTTCCAACAGAAAGCATAAACTTCTTGATATCTGTATAATATTATTTCTGGGAATCTAAAGAAAAAAAGCAAAACAGACCTTCTACCCATGATCTTGACAGTGTAGGTATTAGCATCTGAATGCAAAGCACATGGGAATAACTGCAAATATCTTTGCTGAGTTTCTCTTAAAAAATAGATTTGGAGCAAACACTGACCAAAATCCAACAGCAACAGCATCATTAATGTGAGGTCAGGGCATCTGAGCACACTTAGTACATTGGTGAGACAATAGGTCTACCAACTTTATGCAATTAATGGTTGTTGCAAACAGTCAACAAAATGACCTACACCCCACAGCCCTCATGCTAAACTGGACAAGCAGAGATTTCTCTCAAATGACCATAGAATCTAGATTACTTATAACCCTCAGGGCAAGAATTTGAGCCAAAGGTAACTCAACTTTTATACATTCTATATTCAGCACCAGAGAAAAATATTTAACTCAGACTTCCCCTGCTTAAGGAGAGTAAAAAAAAGAAAGAACCCTGGGTTGCTTTATTTTAATTTAATTTTTAATTAACTAATGAGAGATAAAAACCTATAAACTAAGAGAAAGTCCTGCCCCGTAAGTGAAGGGAGTATACTATGAAAACCATCCACTTTGAAGAAATTAATGATTGATTCCATAGAAGTTTATTAACTACCTGATGCATGCTCACATTTTGGAGCTCAGTCATCAGCATCTACTATGTGATGGTCATCATGAAACACAAGGGGTATGGCTAATGAGGGCCCCACAAACTGATGTTTTGAAACAGTTCAGTTGATTTTGATAGGTGAAACATTTCCATTAATGTAGGTCATGGTATAAACCTCAAAGCTCTTTAGAACAATTATTTTTGTCCAGATTATATTCACTTTTGTTTGCCACTTGGAATAAGTAACACCCCCTAAATTTTATAAAGAAAGATATTATCTAAATATTGTAAAATTAAAAATGACTAGGTATTATAGGTAATTAATGTTGAATAAAATTTTATTGGCTTCTCAAGTTGGCTCCTTCTTTGGGAGCTTTGAAACAGGTCTTGGTAAGAATTCACAAGGAAAATGAGTAAGCCATGAATAGATAGCAAATGGCTGTGACTCCAGGTGGGGCATTGGATGTGGCCTTGTATACCATCCAAAATCATAATCTATTGAATCAAATTCATCAAGAAAATGATATATTTATTGGGAGTTCAGGGAGTTGAATAATAGAAAAAAATTGTTCGAACTGGGATTATGGGATGAAGATGCTACCTAAATATTGTCTCAGACCAATGGGTAGAAAGGAAGACAATGTCTGAGTCAGCTGCCTCTCACAGCCCTGAGTTGCAGCTTTTAAAAGATGAATCAGAATGTTCAAGAGCAATTTCATGAGAGTCTTCTCAATATTCTACAGACCTTTCAATTCCTTCTCTTCTGTGGATTCTGGTTTCCCTGATTTCATCTTGACTTTATCATGGCTACTCTTATATCTCTAGGTTTTGATCTGAATAGGTATTCTTATTCAAGTTGTGGCTGTTAAGCAACCCCTGCTATGCCTCTTGCTCGCTTCTCACATTATTACCCTCAGGAGGAGTTCAACTCCTTGTGGCTACTACCTACCTGGCTATATTATCCATATCCCCACTCCTTGGACTAGGGTAAAATTGCTTCTTGGATGACAGGTCTATTAGTCATGACACATAATTTATTTCCACACCTGTTATTGTAGGCTTTTCTGGTAGCCTGCCATTATTTAGAACCTAATACAAAATGGGTTTTATACGAAAGTCCAAAGTCAATCAAATTGTAGACACATATAAAGTCAACACAGAAATGAATTCTAAGGCTATCAAAAGGCTCAATAAAACAGAATCCAGTGCCACAGCATGTTCAACAAGAAATAGAATACTTACTGATTAATATTAATTAACCATGGAATTTCACTTGGTCAGAATCAACAGAATCTCCCTTTGTCTACAAGTGGAGCTGAACCCATACTGCATGTCTGGCATGTTTTCTGCCCCTCTTCATTTGTCTAAGACAGTGGTTCTCAACCTTCCTAACGCCACGACCCTTTAAAACAGTTCCTCATATTGTGGTGACACACAATTTCATTGTTACAAATTGAACATAATTAAAGCATAGTGATTAATCACAAAAACAATATGTAATTATATATGTGTTTTCTGATGGTCTTAGGTGACCCCTGTGAAAGGGTCGTTCGGCCCCCAAAAGGTCGTTCACTGGTCTAAGAGAACTACCTCTCCTTCATTCATTTGGCTGCAGCTTCAATCCTTTTTACCACCAAACAGAGGTATTCACCTTCTCCTGGCAATCTCATTTATGGGAATGTGTTCTGGGCCTTCCAATCATATTACCTGTCCTCCATGCTTTAGTAATTCTTACAAAAGGTGGGAAAATGACCCAAAGCATGTTCCTTTCTGGGAACAGATGTAAGGCTATCCAGGAGGAAGAAGCATTCTGTTTCTCCCAAGTTGCTATGAGATGATATTTTTCTGGAGCTGCCAGTAGCCATCTTTACTACTTGCATGGGAAAAAAGACCATCCATAGTGAAAACAAGTAAGACTTTTAAAGAAATAATACAATCTACCTTAGTTAATAAGTGTAATTTTATAAACTGAACACTATAATACTAGGGAGTAGTCTAAATATGTCTACAAAATGAAAATTCCAGAAAAAAAAAATGACACTATTCGGGTCATATCAGAAAAACTGCCAGAAGAAAGTCAGGGCTTTAAAAAATTATGTACAGGTGATATACCCATAAATGGAATATCTGCATATAGCTGCCTGAATATGCCATGCTATAGTATACCCCCTATCTGTTCTTTATAAATGATATTCCCCTTTGCAAAGCCCTGCTTGTCATTCTACCCTCTCTAATTTACCTTTAATCCCTTTATTTGCCCTTTATATGAGAATGTGCATTGACTGTAACACATTTATTATTATAATTTATCATAAACGTGCCGCAATGCAATGGTTTATCGCCATTATGAGTTCTCTGAAGGTACGCACTGGATAGTCACCTCTGTACTGCCATGCTTGGTTTAGTTCTGGTTGTAGGGATATTCAAACATCAGACTATTCAGTCTAAATGATCTTTAAGGATTTTTTCCTCCTCTAATATTATACACAAGGGTTTAGAATGTTGTTTTAATAAAGTATCAATGATTCTCCAGTCTTAACAAACCTAAAAATCCTTAACAACAATAATAAAAAAAGTTATTTTGCTGGCTGCATTTAAACTGCATTTGCTCCAACCTTTTAGCTCTCAGCCTTGGATTTCTTATCCTTGGGGCCCTCTTTTCATTCAGTGCTCAGCGTGTTCAGTCTTTAGACTGCTGTTTATTCTGCCAATCATTTCACAGCAATGATTTTGGCAGACAAAGCAATTCCTATGCACAGCCAGGTGCTCGCTTTGGCGCCCTCGCCATGGGAAGGGGTTGACTCAGATGTTTCCCACACCTGCAAATTGTCTGACCAATCTTAGCCAGCTCCCATGAACTTAGTTATCATGCTCTACTTCAAAATTCAAAAAAAATTTAAGAGAACATCCATAAAAATTGAGATGCCACTGCATCATGCTATCCCCTGCCATGTCTCCCCCCAACACACTACCATAAACAAATTAGTATTTCTTCATCATAATTTTATTTTGATTTGTGGGATGTGGAAATAAAATACAACTCATTATGTCTGAAGAGCTAATTAAGTCCAATGGTGAAAGCATCCCTGTGCTTGCTCACTGGGTTGTGACTAAGGCTTTTAACTTGAAATCCACATGGGCCCAGTGATGACCTTGACCTCTGACATGTCTGTTTTTGAAGCATAGTATACTTAACATCAAAAGGTGGGATTTTATAACAAAACTAGAGGCCCGGTGCCTGAATTCATGCATGGATGGGGTCCCTCTGGGTGGCCTGCAGGGATCAGGCCGAAACCCGCAGTCCAGCACTGCCTGCAGCTCCTACCTGCTGCTTCCGCTCATCCCGGCCCCACTGTGCCTGCCATGGGCTTGCACCCAATCAGTCCCTATCGGGAGAGGTTCACAATGCTGCAGCAGTGCTCACCAGCCATGAACCCTGCGTCTGGCGCCCTCCCAAAGGGAGTGGCCTGTGGGATCAGGATGAAACCAGCTCTCTGACATCCCCCAAGGGTTCCCAGATTGAGAGAGGGCACAGGCCAGGCCAAGGGATCCCACCGGTGCACAATCAGGGTGGGGGAGGGATGCAAGAGGATGGCCACCTGGGGAGGGGCTGCAGGAGGGCTCCAGGGTGTGTCCAGACAGTCTTGCTCAGTCCCTATCAGCTGGACCCCAGCAGCAAGCTAACCTACCAGTAGGAGCATCGGCCACCTGGTGGTCAGTGCATGTCATATCGACAGGTTGACTGGTTAACTGTCTGCCCCCTGGTGGTCAGTGCATGTCATAGCGAATGGTTGACCAGTTGACTATCTGCCCCTAGGTTGTCAGTGCTCGTCCTAGCAAGCAGTTGAGCAGCCTTAGCATATCATTAGCATATTACACTTTGATTGGTTGGTCAGTTGTTCTGCCATTCGGTTGTCCTGCCATTCGCTCTATTTGAATATTACCCTTTTATTATATAGGATAAAATTGTGAATAGAACTAGACTTAACACTTTATCATAACTTTCCCTTTTCTGACTCTGTCAAAGATTTTATTTCCTCAAGAAGAATGTATTTGTATAATCTAAATAGCCATTCACTTGCTCATTACCTTTCCTATTGTTCCATTTGTTTTGTCTACTAATTGGCCATAATTTCGTGTTTATTCTCTATAATCACACTAGGGTACTACAGTTTTGCAAGTAACCAAAAGAGTAATAATTCATATTCTAAAGAACAGAATCATCACAGACTGATTAAGTCTATAATGGTTATTTTGTTATATTTTAGTAACCATAATTTATTATTCAAGCATTAAACATTAATTATAATACTTATTCCCTACCTGTGTATGGGATAAAGAGTAGTTATTGTACTTTGAGTCCTTAAATTGAAAGTATCATCTCAAAGTATTTTTATCACCAAAAAAGATATCTTAAAGGGTCAAAATCTCTAAGTACTTGACAAGTATTTGAAAAACAGAAGCACCATGATATGTCACACCACTTAATCTGAGTCATATGTTGGGAGACGGGGGAGTCATAACTAAGAACAATGTATGAGTCCTATTATTTGTCATCCTTGCTTTAACCAAAGAGCTTGAAAAGGAATATTATTATTCAATTAATCTGACTTTAAAAAATAACTTAGGGTATTGGCATAAGAACAGGCATATAATTCAATGGAATTGAAATTCCAGGAATAAACCCAGACATTTATAGTTAAATGCTGTTTGACAATGGTGCCAAGACAAATTAAGGAGAAAAGAATAGTCTTTTCAACAAATGGTGCTAGGACAACTGAATATCTACATGCAAATGAATTAAGTTGAACATCTTCCCCACATATCAAAATTATTTCAAAATTGATCAAAAACCTAAATGTGAGTGATAAAACTTTAAAACTCCTAGAAGAAAATAGGTGTAAATGTTCGTGAACAAGAATTAGGCAATTGCCAAAACCGGTTTGGCTCAGTGGATAGAGCGTCGGCCTGCGGACTGAGGGGTCCCAGGTTCGATTCCAGTCAAGGGCATGTACCAGGGTTGTGGGCACATCCCCAGTAGGAGATGTGCAGGAGGCAGCTGATCGATGTTTCTCTCTCATCGATGTTTCTAACTCTCTGTCTCTCTCCCTTCCTCTCTGTAAAAAATCAATAAAAATGTATTTAAAAAAAAAAGAATTAGGCAATAGTTTCTTAGACTGCACCTAAAGTACAATCAACCAAGGGGAAAAAAATAGATGAGGTGGACTTTATCAAATTTAAGAATGTTTTTGCTTCAAAGAATACTTTAAAGAAAGTGAAAAGACAATCCTCAAAACAGAAATACTTGCAAATCATATGTCGATAGGAGTCCTGAATCCCATATATTTAAAGAGCTCCAAAATAAATTTAAAAATAAAACAAAACAAAAAATGCTCATTAAAAATAGATAAAAGATTTGTAAATATATTTTCCCAAGAATACATAAAAGGGCAATAAGCACATGGACAATTTCTCAACATCATTAGTCATTAAGGAAATGCAAGTAAAATCAATGAAATAACACTTCCCATCTACTAAGATGGTTATATGACTTTTTAAAAAAAGACAGCTAGTAACAAGCTTTAGCAAGGATGTGGAGAAAGTGAAAGGCTTGTGCTTTGCTAATGGGAATGTGAAATGGTGCAGCCACCTGGAAAATAGTTTGGCAGTTCTTCCAAAGTTAAACATAGAGTTACCATATGACCCAGCAATTGCAATCCTAGGTACGATATATACCCAAGAGAACTGAAGGCATATTTCCATGCAAAAACATATAGAGGAATGTTCATAGCTGCATTACATATAACAGCTCACAAATTAAAAAAATCCTAGTGCCCATCAACAGATGAAGGGATCAGCAAAATGTAATATATCAATACAATGGAATATTATTCAGCCATAAAAAGGAATGAAACCCTGATAGATGCTATAAGGATAAAACTTGAATACATTACGTTAAGTGAAAGAAGCTACACACACTAAGGGCCAAATACTGTTGATCCATTTATATGATTGTCCAAAATAGGCAAATCCATAGAGACAGAAAGTAAATTAGTGGTTGCCAGGAGCTTGGGGAAGGAGCAAATGGGAATGAATATTAATGGATATGGGATTTCTTTTTGGGGAGACAAAATTGTTCTCGACTGAGATAGTTGTGTTGATCACATAATCTTTTTTAATATATTTAAAAATCAGAGACTTGTATAATGTAATGGGGCAAATTTTATAATACATGAATTATATTTCAGCAATAAAATGAATAATCTATTAATATTGAGATATCTCAAAATAATTTTAGTGAAAAAACATATAAAAAAGGATATATTTTATTCTTCCATTGATATATTCTAGAAACAGCAAACTAATCTGTGTGACAGGAGGCAGGTAGATCAGTGGTTGCCTGATGAGAGATGTGACAGGAGGGAGAGATTACAAAGAGGCATAAGTTTACTTATGGGATGATGTATGTATTAATTATCTTGACGGTGGTAGTGGTTTCATGCATATGGTAGAACTTATCAAATTGTACTCTTTATATATACTCAGCTTATATATGCCAATTATTTCTTAATAAAAGATTGGCCTGGCTGGTGTGGCTCAGTGGTTGAGCATCAATCTATGAACCAGGAGGTCATGGTTGAATTCCCAATTAGGGCACATGCCTGATTTGTGGGTTTGATCCCTGGTAGGGGACTTTTCATGAGACAGCCCACCAATGATTCTCTCTCATTATTATGTTTCTCTCTCTTCCTCTCCCTTCCTCTCTGAAATCAATAAAAATATATAAAAAAACAAAGTGTTAAATAAAAAACTATATATTAAACCTACTAGTGGTGAGCAAATCATCAACTGGGAGGAGACAGACCCAAACCTAGAAAATTGTTAATATTTTAGATTGTACAATTTTTATGATGAGATAAATTGGACTTAATGAGTAGCAATCACTTTGAGAAATGTATGTCCGTAATACATGAGCCTCAAAATCAGGTCTGTTCAATCATAAAAACCCCATGTGCTGGCAGGGGTCTCTACTCCACAAATTTTCACCATTTTTACCCAGATGAGATATAGGGAGAAATAATATTGAAATGAAATTTTATCCCAGGGAGGACCTCATCAAAATCTCTGATGCCCTCTCCGTGTCTGGGGAAAAGTAGAGAGAAGATGCAACCTGAGGAAGCTCTCCACTCTCCACCATGGGAGCTGCCACCTCTCTTTTGCCTACTAACAGGGCAGGGCTGTGGATTTTTCCACCTGGGTCACAATGCAAGGCTTCCAGTCCACTCTCTATTGTGGAAATGGAGGCACCTCACACAGAGCATCAACTCCCAGGCTCCCTGGAGTTACAGCATTCTTTATCACTTTTCTCTGTGCTAAGATGAAGCCTCAACTCTCATATGTGTTAAGATATGTGACTATGGGAAAAGGAAGGAAAAATTAACTTCATGAAGACCACCTGGGACTCACTCATTGGTGGCCAGACAGAAGAATCCATGCTGAAAGTAAACATAATTTACTTGAGCAAACTCAAGGAGGGAGTATTACTCAGCTCTCTCAATTTGAATACCAGAATTATAGAGATGGGTACAACTTCTTGGCAACCCAACAAAACAGCAAGGTAACTGCTCAAAGTTAGAAGAATCCTATGTTTACCCCTTACATTGCAATAGAGGAGATTACATGGAGATATTAGCAGGGTCCTGGCAGTGGACAATTAAAGAAATTTTTGACCCCAAAACAGGTGACCACAGAAAACAAGATTGCAAGCATTACTTGTAAAAAATGGCACCAAAAAATTATGCCCTTGATAAAGCTCCATGAAAAATTAGGCCTTTGTATTTAACCCCAGTGCCTAGAGCAGCACCCAACTCCTAAGTGGCATTTAATAAATCACTGAAGAACTAATTCTGAGCCTCCAATGACAAAACGATCTGTTGTCATTGAAACCCAGATTACTTTAAAAACAATGGATCCTGTGTGGTTTTTTTGTGTGTGTGTGTGTGTGTGTGTGTGTGTGTGTGTGTGTGTTATAAGCAGACAAAAGAGTCAAGCATTAAATTAGACTCTTAATACTTGCAAAAAAAATGAAACTAGAACACCATACACAAAAATAAATTCAAAATGGATAAAGGACTTAAATGTAAGAAAGGAAACCATAAAAGTCTTAGAATACTCCATAGGCAGCAAAATAGCAGACATATGTCGTAGCAATGTCTTTACCAATACAGCTCCTAGGGCAATGGAAACTAAGGAGAAAATAAACAAATGGGACTACATCAAAATAAAAAGCTTCTGCACAGCAAAAGAAACCATCAACAAAACAACAAGAAAGCCCACTACATGGGAGAACATATTTGCCAATGATATCTCCAATAAGGGTTTAATCTCCAAAATTTATAGGGAACTCATACAACTTAACAAAAGGAAGATAAATAATCCAATAAAAAAAATGGGCAATGTATCTAAATAGACACTTTTTGAAAGAGGACATACAGAAGGCCAAGAGACATATGAAAACATGCTCAAAGTCACTAATAATTCAAGAGATGCAAATCAAAACAACAATGAGGTACCATCTCATACCTGTCAGAATGGCTATCATCAACAAATCAACAAAAGACAAGTGCCGGTGAGGATGTGGAGAAAAAGGAACCCTCCTTCACTGCTGGTGGGAATGCAGACTGGTGCAGCCACTGTGGAGAACAGTATGTGTTTCCTCAAAAAATTAAAAATGGAACTCCCATTTGACCCAGTGATCCCACTTCTAGGAATGTAACCCAAGAAAACAGAAACACCAATCAGAAAGGATATATGCATCCCTATGTTCATAGCAGCACGATTTACAATAGCTAAGATTTGGAAACAGCCTAAGTGCCCATCAGCAGGTGAGTGGATTAGAAAACTGTGGTACATCTACACAATGGAATTCTATGCTGCTGTAATAAAGAAGAAATTCTTACCATTTGCAACAGCATGAATGGAACTATAGAGCATTATGTTAAATGAAATAAACCAGTCAGAGAATGACAAATAACACATGATCTCACTCATTTGTGGAATATAATGAACAACAAACTGATGAACAAAAATAGAACCAGAGACATAGAAACATCAAACAGACTGTATAACCTATGAGTGAAGGGGTAAGAGATCAACCAAAGGACTTGCATGCATTCATATGAGCAAAACCAATGGACAAAGATAGTGTGTGTGTGTGTGGGGGGGAGGGCTTGTGCTTGGGGAAGGGGGTGGCAGGGGAGGGGTTAATTAGGGAAAAAAGGAGACTCATGTAATACTTTAAACAATAAAGAATTTTAAAAAATTAGACTCTTAAGTAAGTTTATGGCCTAAATATGGTGAAGAATCACTTGTTTAGACCTAGTAATTACCATTTTAAAGTTTCCTACTTGAGATTGAAGGAGAATTTTGGGGGTGGGGCACAGCTAATCCAAATTTGAAAAAGTGATCTAAGATTTTAGGTTTTATACTACTTGACATATATTCCCCAGATTCAAAATTATTTCTCTGCACCCTCATGTGGCAGGGTCTATCTCATCTTTCAGGAGAGAGGAATTCCTAATCATGCCATATTAGTGCTTCTCCCGACCAAATCACACTGTATTGCATCCTCATGTATTTTCCTCATAGCACTAGCACATTCCACTAATATTTTTCTCATTTGTTTTAAAACAAAATGTATTGGGGTGTCTTTGGTGAATAGAGGTTAATGTAATATAAGTTATATAGGTTTCAAATGTATAATTTCACAATACATCATCTGCACATTGTATCGTGGGTTCACCACCCAAAGTCATGTCTCCTCCTATCACTGCTTCTCCACCCTTTACCCTCTTCTACCTCCCCCATCCTGCTTTCTCTTGGTTTTCATTTGCTTTTAATCTGACGCCTCCAACTGGAATCTAAGCTCCATGAAGGGAGAAACCTAATGGATCTTGTTCTCTGCTAAATGTCCACCCCTCAAAGCAAACACTGGCACATGGTAAATATTTGTGAATAAATAACTGAATGAACTAGTTTAAGGATATTAACTCGAAAAGGAAAACCAGTTGTCTTATTTGAATACTATAAAACTCTGGCTGGTCATTCCTGCAAAAATAAGTAATGTCAGACATTATAAAGATCCTTTCCCTGCACCATACCTTCCCTATGACCACTTCATTCCATTCTAACAGTTCAATATTTTTGAACAACTACTATGATCCAAATTGTTATTAGGCCCTGAAGATAGAAAGATGAAATAAGGCTTTCAGTTATTTTATTTTCTTCTTGAAGGTCAAGGAACATGAAAAGAGATGAAACCCGAATCAAAAGACATCATCTCTAAGTAGTGCTTCCAACAGGTTTAGTGCAGATGAGAATGATGTAAATGATTAAACTCAAGTTTGGAGATAGTCTGTGAATTTTAATTATCTCCACTACCCTCATCCCACTATTGCCATGGATAATTGAAAGCTGGCCATATTGCTAGGTAACGCTTCATTCCCTACATAACTTGGCACTTAGAAAACGTTTCACAAGAGAAGCAATTACAGCAATCATCTTGTCGGGGGCGGGAGGAGGGTGGATATAAACTGATTCTTGATGGTATTTTTGCTCTTCCATTGTATTTATAGTATAGATTCTTTATCCTACTTTTGAAAACCTTCAAATATATATTCTCAGTGGCTATACCTAACTACCTGTGAGGGGAGAGAGAAATTTGCAAGAAATACGTAGCATTTGAGGTGCAGTTACATTCTTTAGTCCTTATAAGGGCCCCCTGAGCAATGGCCATTATGGCTTCTCATTTGCCCCAACCAGTGCCTTCTGGGAAAGTTATTCTCAAGCTGATTCAACCAAGATTTGAAGAATAAACAAACAACATGTAGCTTCAGGAGATTGTTCTGAAATAATTCTGTTTGCCCTGAAGATTTATTGATGCTTTGGTGGAGACAACTTACAGATTTTTCCAATTGTTAAGCACCTCCTTTGTTCATTCCATTCCTTTTTCCCAACTACAACAAGTCAATGCTTTGTCACTTGGACACAGTCAGTTTAGACTTTCTAAATCACAGCACTTGAGATAAGCATTCTAAACCTTAAATGCCTGGGTGGCGCTCTACTGTGTTCACCCCTTTGTTCTATAGGCCATTCCCAGACCGTCTTCTAGGACAGTTGCTGCACAACCTGACCCCTGTGGACCAGGCATGAAGAGACAGTTTTCCAGCAACAGGGATAAACAGGCATTTAGTCCTGAGCTGAGCAGGATCCATTTGGTATCATCAATATAAGTTGTGTGTCCTAATATATCAGTTGGTGCGAGTGATCTTTTAATAGTTCAGAAATAGTACATCAGATGTTGGTGTGAATCATTTCATCAGTGTAGATAGATAGACAGATGCACAGAATCCCAAGATAGATATTTGTAAATATATTATTGAACATTGATTCATATTTTCTATACTCCTTGATGTTGTTGCTAATCCTCACCCAAGGATATTTTCTCCATTGATTTTTACAGTGTGAAAGGGAGGAGGACAGGTAGAGAGAAACATCAATGTGAGAGAGACACAACGATTGGTTTCCTCCTGCACGCACCCTCACAGGGACTGGGGATGGAGCCTGCAATGGAGGTGCATGCCCTTGACCAGAATCAAACCTGCAACCCTTCGGTCCAAGGGTCAACACTCTAACCACTGAAAGAAACCAGCCAAGGCTATATTCTCTATACTTTAAAAAATATGATACTGAGATTAATTTCGGTTAAAATTAAAAGTATAACAAAAATTTTGGCTTTTAGTTAAAATGAAATGGTTACTAAACTTAAGTATTTATTAAAGTAAAAGGTATTACTAAAATATCTCAATAGGAAATTTAATTAAAAACCATGAGAAGTATTGAGGGTGGAATAGTTTTGAACTATACTTTACAAGTTTAATCAAGTTTAAAGTGAGTCAACTGACTCTGCTATGGAGATGAAGAAGGACTTAATTCTCCTAATTTTCTTAATTATATTGAAATTTTATACAGTCAGTGCTCTTAACATCTAGATTATCTTCTTAATCATTGCTTTAAATTTATTTAAAATTGACTAAATGCTCACTTCCAGTCCTAAACGCTCACATATATTAAGTCCCAAGTTCTTTATTATGAATTCATTCTCCGTAGGCTAGATTTCATTATCCTCCAAGAAAAATGGATGAGGGCTACAATTGTTGAATTCTTGCCTTTTGAGAATGCCTGCCTCTTGGCTTTATTTATATAATGAGCACAATTTGGCTGTGTGTAAATTATTTGTGATACTTTCAATCAAAATATTATGTACATTGCTGCACTGTGTTCTGGTATTATATACTGTTGTGGAAGAAAAATCTTGTTTTCTTCTTTATTGGTAAGATGCTTTTTCTGTCTAGACATTGAATTTCTTCTTTATCTTTGACGATCAGCCTCCCTCAAACATACCTCAATTTAGATTTTTCTATTTTACTTCCATACTATTCATTAATCGATTATATAGCCTTTTTATCTGAAGAATGATTTCATTTCAGGAATATAGTTCTGGCATTATTAAACAAATAGTATGGTCACTTTTGTTTTTAAGCACTTATTGAACTGTATTTTTAAAAAGCTGAAATCATTTCACTATTTCTAAGTATTGAGATAATGTATTAAAATGGCATCCCATTTTTAAAATTTTCTAGATTTCACTACAAAATCACAGGTAATTTGATTAAGTCAATGATATCATCAACTAAAAGATGCATCATCATCTTAAGAACTACAAATAAAAACAAGCTGTCACTTATAATTGTAAGGTGCTATTTATTGTTAGATGTGTTGGAATTTAAAAAAGGTTAAAATGTGAAAAATGTAGGTCTCAGAATTAATGGAATAAGAAACTATTCTCATTTTTCAGATAAAGAAATCCAATGAAAGGTTAGCAAAAAGACTCAACTACTTCACTGACTGAGCTAGTTATTGATCCATCCAGAAGCCTTTACTCCCATATCCTCTAACATCTCTTATTCTCATTTTTCTTCCAACAAAACAGCTCCCTCCATTCTAAAGCAGGTGGAGTTAGAGGGTAGAGCTAGAAATCTAAGTTCACAGCAAAAAAAATGCTAAGTTGCTTTCAAATAAAAATGTCTACTTTTCATATTGATTCCTGATATTAGGTCATTTTAAATGAGCCAAATGTAACCCAAAGACCATAGTTTCTTTGCTTTGGAGGTTAACAAGATTAAAATCTGTTACTGTTCTTCCTATCGTGTGTGGATAAAACTAAACTCACCATCTATCGATCCCTGCCTGTCCAACATCTTGTACGGCCCTACTACACTACAGTTGCACCTTCATAGACTGTGATTTAATCTTATCGGATGAAAATTCTATGACCTTTGAATAGTGGGTTCTCACTGACCATTTGTAGAATATTATTATTATATGACCTGAAAGTGATTAAGCTTAAAATGAATATGAATACACTGCCTTCACTGAGAATAGTTTTTAAATTTGCTTATAAGCATCAGAAAGAAAAAATTCTTAACATGAATAACAGGATCAGTAACTGTTAAAAAATAAAATACATATTAAAAGGTTACTAGCTAATTTTAAGTAAAACCTATCCCCAAAGGACAACTTAGAAAGTTTTAGCACCAGAACTTTTTATTACAGATTGAAGATATGGTTTCATGTCCCAGCTCCACCAAAAATTACCTTGTGAGCTTTGACATGTCAGTTGACCTCTCTGAGGCTGAATTTCATGACCTCTCCTAGATGCATATCTATAATAATAAAAGCATAATATGCTAATTAGATCAGATGTTCTTCCGGATGTCCTTCATTCCGGACAAAACCGCAGTGGGCTGGGGCCCCTGGCTGTGGCAGTGGTGGGCGGGGACCAGGGCCAAGGCCCTTGCATGAGTTTCATGCATTGTGCCTCTAGTTAGATAAAAAAATGCATCCTCTAGCTGAGCAGGTATGAACACAGGTAAAACTGAAGTGACACTATTACTAAAAGAAAGGTGAGAAAAATTCATATTTGTGTATAAGTTGCAGTGCCTATCATAGAGAGCTGCAAATATTGACCTTATAATTAAACAACAATGAAACATATAAATGCAAACATTTTAAATATGCCTTATGGGTAAACAGTTGTGTTTTAATATCGTAAATTTTCAGGCAGAAAGTAATATCTTGGTTTTGATGATGGGTGTGTGTATGGTGCGTGTGTTTATTGTTTCACAATCATAATACTCTAGTTGAAAGAGGAAGTTCAGTGAAGTACTTAAGTCAAGCAGAATTGTCACATCTTTTCATCGAAGCAATTTAGGATGCAATTCGAGACACAGGTGAGGGCATTTAAAATGCATGTTCATTTTTATACTGCCTGATTAAAATAAACAGGCGCTTTGTTGAAGCAAGATGATTGTCTCTAAGATATTGTTCTTTCATCACATTTCCCAATTTAACCCACTTCTGAGTTCTCGAAGGGTCTGAGTAAGGAGTATGATAATTAAATTGCTTTAGCTAATGATACCCCCTAATGGGGAGGCAAGAAAGCAGAGCAAAGTTTTGAGCAGCTGAAGCTTCAACTTGGCCTGACATGAACCTCCTTTCCTGAGACATAAGAGACAAAAGGGAAAACAACGACAAAAACGGTAACTTTTTAAAATGAATGTACCTTTAAGTTGAATTAAAATGTATTTGAAGGCAAATTTTCTCAGAATATATGCCTCCAGAGTAGGCGATGCAAGTTTTGAGTGGTATTTTATATAAGTTTTGCATTGTATTTGAACAAGGAGTTGAGGGAAAAGGCAACTTTTGCTCTCAAAATGTCTCCATTGATAGTGTCATGCACTCTGCAAGCAAATCTTTTGAATTCATAGACCCAAACCCTAACTAGTTCAACCACTGGACAGAAAAAAAGTGTTTGTTTTGTTGTTGTTAATTTTGCTTTAAGAGTGCTGGGAATTATGGCAATGGCAAATTGAACAGACTGGCAAATCCTCTACCCCAAAAGCAAATAATGCCAACCAAATAGGCAAAACAAAGACACATAACAAAATAACAGTATCAGTGCTCCAAAAGTCAACCAAAGGCAAACAACAATCTTCAAAGTATTTATAGTTTAAAGAGTGCTGGACATTGAATAGGAACAGTGGAGATCTATGGCATTCTGGCCTGGGTATTCTCTTATCTTGTTCTCCATCCCCCCATGTCAGCATGCTGGCTCTGCCAACATGGCTCAGGTCATGAGGATGAACAGACTCTCTGTAGCAGGCAAAAGGGATTCACTTTATTTGGAGTTACAGGTGACATCCATGCCTGTCAACACTATCAGTAGATGTGACTTCTCAGAAGTAGGTGAGTGGGGGAGGTCAAGACATCCCGTCCTCTAGCTTGATATTGAGTGGTTAGGAGACAAGCATATTCCCGCCTGAGACTGAGCACATATGCGTGAGACCAGAGAGAGCCCATCTATTTCCACACTCCTGGTCAATTCTAAGCTGCTAGCTTTCCATAGGAAGCTTGAAAGGATCTAGTAGTGCAGATGTGAAAATGGCCTGAACTTGAACACATTCCCTTTTTCTATATAAAATTCATTATTGATTTAAAACTGTCTTTCTATTTCTGTTTCAGTATGAAACAGTATAACGTATCTCCCTTAGGGAATTTTAAGACCTGTTCACATAACACCACTCTCACAAAAGAATAGGAATTTATCCCTACAATCATGGCTTTCTGGAAATGCTTCACAGACTCCATCTCCCATAGATATTTATCTCCTTCCTTATCAATTGCCTTATCATACAGTTTATCTGCTTGCAAACTGAAATTTATATTTTTCATATTTACTTTTTAACTACAGTAAAACCTTTCCATAAAACTATAAGTATGATCCAAACATTCAATTTGATAAACTGCTATGGGAGCAAGAAGCAAGCCCCTGGTTGGTAGAGATCCCAGTTTTGACCACAGGAATCAAACCATTCTAAAATCCAGTTGACTTTGGGAGGAATTTCGTACGGGTTGGTAACAAATACCCACACAATAATTCTTAGTTCCATGGTTAGAGAGAATCTCCTGGAAAGTTGTCTTTTTTATTGGTTCCTATCCAAGAATTCACTGAGAGAATACAGGGCCATTAAGACCTATGATTAACCTTGGTGTCCCCCTTGATGGGTCTACCTTTGTCTTCTCACCTGGCCTTGCCATCCTCTCCTCCTCTCTGTCATTGGCCTCCAATAACCATTCAGAACTTTATTTAAGGAGGATGGGAGACAATCACCAACTGAACTATGTTAAGTCTTATTTAATCTAATCAAACATTTTTTTAGAGGTGGGATTAGAAAGTGTGGAGAAGTTAAATAAATTAACTTCCTATAAGTGTCATTTTATCTCCCACTAGCAAGTGCATCGTCAGCAAACTGAGATAAACACCAATAAAAGAAATGCACCTTACTACCAGCTGCTCCCAGCCTGGGTGAGGGGGTTGGGAAGAGGGCAGGGGGGCAGGGGCGGGGGTGGGGGGTGGTCTGTCTCTTGGCCATCTTCAGGAATCTGTCCTTGTCAGGCTCCTTGCTCACTATCTGGTGGAAATAATAGGTTAATAGGTTTCACCCTCCACATGGCAGAAAGTATTCTCTCTCTCTCTCTCTCTCTCTCTCTCTCTCTCTCTCTCTCTCTCTCTCTTCCTCTCTTTTTCTCTCTCTTTCTCTCTCTCTCTGAAAATGGTAGGTGTCTGATTTAAAACAAAGTCAACCTGACCCCAAAGTTTCTGCTCTGCCCTGTAAGGTGCCCACAAACACAAGCCCATGGTCTACCCTCACCTTCTCCACCAACACATCTTGCCTCTTTGACCTCTTTAACTGCTCTAAGAAAGTGGTATTGCTGCCACTCTTAGAAAGCTTTTGTTTGATATCTGAAGGAGGATCTAATCTAGCTTTTATATGTTAATTTTAAAGAACCCACAAACATTATGTTTGTTCTCTTTCTTTTCATGTTCTTTATCCAGGAAATTTATTTGTGGGAACTTCTGCATTGCAACTGATCTTGCTACACAACATATGGAATATAACAACAGTTGAATTCCTTCTCAAACAAATCTTGTATAATCAGCAACTATGTTAATATCTGAAATGTTCCGCTGAGCATTCTTTACATCCTGTTTTATCAATAAATAGATTTGGCTACAGAGTTGCATAACTTGTTCTGTTTTGCTTTTCATGTACATTTAATCACAAACTAAGAGGTCAATTGAGCCTATAATTACGGATGGTTTGATCATTCTAAGGATTCCAACTTTATTTTAGTTATATTTTTTCAGAAGCAAAAGAGTGATAATCAGTCTAGTAGTGTATGCAAGAAAATTTAACTGGAAGTCAGAAGACTAATAAAAATGCCCAGACACCCACTTAATAAGATTATTGAAAAATGTATATGATAGAACGTTCTAAAACATAATGAGATTTTAATGCTATTCATGCCTCTACTCCTTGCTTCATAGTGCACAGAAAAGTATTGGTTACATTTATTAACAAAATGTACATAATCCACAGATAGACAGTTGAAACAACATGTTATTATTAAAGTTATATATATAACTTTTAATAATAATTCATATATATATATATATATATATATATATATATATATATATTCAGTGTTTGAATCTCCTTTTATGAAGTTAGCAATAGTACCTTGGAGGAAAGCCATTTATTTTACTCTGATTCACTGAATTATTTGTAAGCTACTGGATACTTTGAATACATTCTTCAATACTTTTGTAATATATCAGAAAAATCATAGATTTTGAGAAAGCAAAAGATGCCGACATCTTTGTATTTTAGCTTTAGTAGTGTTTGCCAATTTTATCTTGCATTCCCCCATATTTCACTTGATACATTCTATTCAAGTAATACGCACTGAGATCAAGCCACAAGAACTCCAAATGTTCACTCTATGACTGCCAGCCAATGAATGGGTTCTCTTTCAACTTCATTTAAATAACTGCTCCTGCATCTTCTTATAAAGAAGGGAGCCTGAAATACAAAGATTCCTCCTCTTTATATAAAACACACCTCCACGCCCATTTCAGTAAAGCCCGCATCTCTTAATCATTCCTTTGGCAATTACTGAATATGACACAATTCCCAGTTACACAAAAGAGAAATTACATAAGTGTAGCTTAAGATAATAATGGATTCAATTAAAAATTGGCAGTGGTGGAAATAACCTGGGAGGTGGAGCAGAGTGATCCTTTCTTATAGAGAAGAAATTGAAGGAAAAAGTAAGGCACATTAAAAAAAAAAGAAGAAGAAGAAAACCTAAGTAATTCATAAATAAATACCCAATTTAAGACAATTTAAAAATTAGTTTTCCTGCAATCTCGTTATATTATTCAAATTTCCCAGTGATCTATTCTCTATACTCAAAATGCATCAACACCATAGCCTTTGTCAGAAGTTATACTGGTAAAATGATAGTCAGGGAAACATTTAGCACCAGCCTTAAACTATACAATTTATGTACTTGACACTGAAGGGGAAAATAAGACATTTGGGGGGCTAGCTATCTGAATCTGTGCCAGTAACCTGCATTCTGATGCACACCCTTGCTAACTGATCATTAACTCCATTGTTATCTGTGATGCCTGTCCTGCCTTGCAGAACCTGTTTCCCAGAATACTCCCATTTTACAGAGGCCATAAACCATGAACTATACACAACCCCAGAGCCTATGAGTGTAATCTCACTTCCCCCATCCCAACTCACGAGGGGGTGGTAGGGTATGGGAGCTGCAAAGCCCATGAAAAGTCTGGAAACCTGATCCATATTTGGGGGACAATGCAACTAAAGGGTATAAAGGGAAAGCTTCATCCGTATTCATCATTCAGGATTTGGAGACTGACTCTGCTGAGTCACAGCACTAGTGCAATCTGCAATAAAGGCTACTTTTCTGAATATCCTCTTGAGTGCCCGGCTGGTTAATTCTCCTGCACCGCCTGGTGGCTTATCTGCAACAACATGACCTATAGAAGCTCCATGTGTATGCTGACTTCAACCATAACATCATGGCAGAATAGTATATATATATATATATATATATATATATATATATATATATATATATATATATATGCTATTTTTTGGTTTGGTTTTTATACCTATTTCCCTATTAAATGGTAAACGTTGAGGACTAAGAGAGTTATGAATCTGTTATATACTGAGTGGTAGATAGTTCAAGAGGCGGGAGGGGGAGAGAGTTGTCTTACTTTTTAAATCAAAAATATATTTTAAGATTTATCTATGTTGCCAAATATGTATCTAATTGATTGCTTCTTGCTGCTCTAAGGTATTCAATAGTATGTGACCAATATATGCATCTAAACTATATATATATATATATATATATATATATATATATATATACACACACACATAGAAAGATTTCAACATATTGTTTATATATAATACATGTTCATATGTATTGCATTCATATATCTTATACGTCATATTATATGTTCATACAGAGAGAGAGAGTCAGGAGTAAGAGGAGCATAGGAAATGCTAACAAACTAGGATAAAACAAATGATACTTTGAGATTTCAGAGAATGCAAATTTGAAAAAAGAGAGGATTAATTAAAATATATTCTTCCTCTTAGATAAATGGATACTCAAGGCTTGGCATAAAATGTAAAAAGTGTTATATCTTAAACAACTTCAAGGAAAACAAAATTACCGTCCCCTAAAGACTGTTGTGAGAGGGAATAAAAAATAGTTCCAATGTTGACAAAGACCTGATGTTACAGGTGCAATGAGACAGTCAGAATAAACTGGTTCATAAATTATGAGAATGGAGATAGCAGAGGTTCTCTTATACGTGTATGTTTCTATGATCAGATAGTTGCAACTTTCACACTTAGGCCTTTAAGTAAAGTGTAAGCAGTATAAGATAAGTCAGTTTGTCTACCATCACTTTTAAGAAGCCAATTGTATAACAGCATATGTACAATATGCTTTATATATAACATATTATGTACCATATATGCATGTGTGTATGCATATATACATATACTGTGTGTGTAAAATGAAAAAATAAACAAACCCTAAAATTATATAACATGAAACATTTCATTAAATTAGTTTAAGCTGGGGTTCTTTCACTTTAATCGGAGTCACCCTTGAACAACAGAGATGATGGGAAATATTTCTGAAACGACACATAATAAAATATACTTTGTCTGCCATTGCTTCACCAGAACAACTAGAAAGAAGAAACTGAATATTAGAGTCTACAGAATAGTCAGGCTTGAGGTAAAATAAGGCTCAGAGAAGGACATCACTGTTGGCATGGGGGTTAATTCGTGCTGAGTAAGGTTCTCTGAAACTTCCCTTAGTGAGGAGGGTACCTAAGATTTATATTTCGCTCCATCAGTCTACTCTTAAACTCAGGTTTCATCCAGCCACTAAACCAGGGGCCAGCATATGCTTTCGCTAAAGGCCCAGATATGGGTATTGTAAGCTTTGCAGCCCATGTAGTCCTTGTAACTACACGGATCTTATCACAGGGCAACAGGAGCCCTAGACAACATGTAAACGAAGAAGCATGGCGCTGTGCCAATAAAGTGTTATTCATACGCACAATTTTAATTTCATAAAATTTTCAAACCATGAAATATGATTCCCCTCAATTTTTTCAACTATTTGAAATATAACAAATATTATTTGCTTACATGCTGTACAAACACAGGTGGTCAGCTGGATTTTGCCCAGGGGCTGTAATTTCTCAATGTCTGCACTAAACTATATCAAACCTAGGCAGTCAGAAAGGGTTTAAAGTTTGTATTTCAGGGGTGAAATGCTGCAGTGAGATCATTTTACCTTAAGAATGCAGATGGGAGGATTTTATAGCATCAAAAATAGATACCCTGGCCCTGGTCAGTGTGCTCAGTAGTTAGAGCATCTTAGGTTTGATTCCAGTCAAGGGCATATACCTGGGTTGTGGGTTCCCTCCCCGCCCTATGGACTGGGAGGCAACCAGTCCATGTGTATCTCTCACATCAATGTTTCTCTCTCTCTCCCTCTCCCCCTCCCTCCTTTAGGTTCCACTCTCTCTGTAAAGCAATGGAAAAAAATATCCTTGGATGAGGATTAACAACAACAACAAAAAGATACCCTACAGACAGACAGAGATGAAAACTCAGAGTTCAAGATAAGAGTTAGTAATGATTACTAATATTTATTTGAGAGTCATGTTCATGAGGTTGCACCTCAGACTGAAATAGTAGTTGAAAGTGTGACTTTGGAAATAGGAGTGGAAGGGGACAGAGGAACACGATGTGACTGGTGTATGGAGATAAAAGTGGAAAGAATCGCCCTAACTGGTTTGGCTCAGTGGATAGAGCGTCAGCCTGCATACTGAAAGGTCCCAGGTTCAATTCCGGTCAAGGGCATGTACCTTGGTTGCGAGCACATTCCCAGTGTGGGGTGTGCAGGAGGCAGCTGAATGATGTTTCTTTCTCATCGATGTTCCTAACTATCTATCCCTCTCCCTTCCTCTCTGTAAAAAATCAATAAAATATATTTTTTTAAAAGTTATGTAAATGGATTTTAAAAAAATGGAAAGAATCAAGATGAACAGATTCATGAGGATAAGGAAAGAGACAATTTCATGAAAGGGGAGCAGGGCTAATAGCTCCAAGAGGACAAGGAAAGTATTCATGGCTCCATGAGCAACTGGAGTCACTGTAGGAAGGGTAGGTGGGAGGAGGCTTACAGGGGCCTAAGTAGGAGGCAGAAAGAAGTAGATCCCACTTCCCAGTAGACATGAACTTTTTGGGGAAAAGGCACCACATTTAACTTATCTAAAAATGTGACACCTAAGAAATGCTTCTTTTACTGAAACATTTATATTTCCTAGCTAAGCACTGTCAGTAAGAAACACCTGAAAGGCAATGGTGTTTACACACAGACCTGCCATCTCTGCAGAGATTTGGAAACTGGAAGGTTTGGCTGCCACATTCTGGGGCTTCCCTGAGGTTTTACCTGCTCATTAGAATTTTTGCCATATAACTGCAACTTTCATCTCAGTGTGTTTTTAACATACGTGGCATATCTATAACTTGGAGCTTGTCGGGAATCTCCCACTCTTCCAACTTCAAATGTCCTCCTGATTCAAATCCCTTTGCATAGGGGTGACCTCGGAGGAGAATAGCTCCCAGGTTAATATGCTGAGGCAAAGGAAAGTTAGAGAGAATGAAAACATGGAATGTGAAAATACAGCCCTCCAATTTAGAAAGTTCTCAACAGAAAATAAAATTACACACACACACACACACACACACACACACACACACACACACACACGGTTACATTTAGGGTCCCAGAAGGAAACATAAAGCAAGGATTGAAAAGATGTGAATTTAAGGAATAATTCCCGAAGGTGTCAGGAGGATTAAGAGAACACGCAAGGAATGGTTAGCAAAAGCAGGGAGCTGTTTTTAGGCTGAGGACGGAAGGGGAAAGTGGGCAAAATATTTTCCAGAATTCAGTGAGATGGGAGGCTCTGGGCAGGGGGGGCAGGGTCCTGGGCTCCAATCATGGAGGGGAACCGACATTGCTAGCGATTCAGTCTTCCAGAAAAAGCGTTGCAATCTGAGACTTACCGGTTGTTAGGCATTTAACAAAATGACTGTAGACAACACCTTTGCTTGCAAAATATTGGCAGGTGTTGCATTTTCAGATGTCTGAAAATATTTGTACCCAATGGCCTACTAATTTGATTAAAGTACACTTGAACATTTTGATAAAGACATGTCTTTTGCTATATTCTGAATTCAGATACATACTGCACTTGTTATTTCATGAAATACCAATTTCTCCTTCTATAATCTTTGGCAACCAAAATTCTCTGCTACCTACATCACATATGTATGACCAATTTTAATATGTTAATTGACTCAATGTAAAAATATTACCCCCAACATTTGTGACATATTGCTTGAAATGAAAAAAAAAAACTATTCAATTAAACTAATTTATATTAATTTTTCTTCTTTTATATCATTGCCATTTAACAACCTTGGGTAAGATTAATTCATTTAACTACCTTGGATAAGATCAATTCATTGAACCATGAAGAGCCTATCTCTCTGTGCACTATAGTATTTTCCCAGGCACCCTGGAAGATATTCATCAGAAAACAACATCATAGCATCTGCTGCCTGCGATCAGTTTGTAGGGAATAAAGTCCTCTAGAAACAAATATACTGTAATTCAGACAAGAGAAAGATTGGAGGGAAAGAGGTAAAGTGACATCTTCCTGAAAGTTGTGACATCTGAGCTCGGCATTGACGAATGAAATATGCAGAGTGACAGGATATGGATGCCTCCCTCCAACTGTGATAACTGAACATCGGCAGGCCCTGGGTACAGCCTCCACTTCTGTAAATGACAATACATCAGCAGTGAGGCGCGCCTGGGGACGGATTGCTCTCTGGGGAAATACCATTCTACCTAGCAGATCCTATAAGAATGGGCCAAGTGACATCAAACTTTTAATAACGCAGAGTAAGCACCTTGCCCTAATATGCTGTGACCACAGAATTTGTAGCAAATCATAAAACACACTATGTGATCATGCCCCCAATAAATCCCTTCTAAACATTTTGAACCCGACACGTTTTTATCCAGTTTGGAAAAGCAGCAGTATGTTTTATTCCCCTGGCATTCTGAGAAAATAGAATGAGAGGATTTACATGGAATATTAAGGTACAAGTTCTTATAAATAGCTGTCAACTTAGGTGTCACGAGTCAGTCCTTACACTGCTAAAAGGAGAACTGATATCTGAAAAAAGAAACAGAACTCTGAAAAAATATACATTGCAAACTGGGTTAAATGAGGCTTATTCCCTAACACGCAGCTAACTTATTTTCTTACCTCTGTGGAAGTAAATGTTTTTTAAATATATATTTTGAGTTAAGAATATAAATTCAGGATTTATTAGAGCTAATTTGCATTATTTTATTTTGTATTTACTATTTTGACACCTTTATCAATGTTTGTTTGGCAACAATGTAGACCTAGTATGATGTGACCTATCATAGGAATATTCTCAATATCCATTGCTATTCCAAAACTCCCCCCCCCCTCCCGCCTTATGAGAATGACTGAGGTCTCTATTGAAGATGCAACTGGGCCAACTTATTTCATTTCCCAGACCTACTTCTCTACCCATAAAGAATTGTTCTCAAGAGCACTCACCAATAAACCTCATGGGTGCAAATATCAGAGTCTCAGAGTCCGTATTACAGAGAACCCAACCTAAGACAGATGTCCATTTTCTCCAAGTTAACCTGTAGATTGGATACAATCCTAATAAAATCCCCCCAAAATTTAGGAAATAGATGAGTTGATTCTAAAAGTTTGTATGAAAATGCCTAGGAATAGAAGAGCCAATTTGGGGAAGAAAAAGAACTTACACTGTTTGATTTCAGGATTTACTTCATAAACCAATGTAATCAAGATATGGTGATAATGGTAAAAGGACAAACACATAGATTAATTGAATAGAATTGGGAGACTAGAAATAGAATCATGCACAGAATGAAATGATTTCTGACCAACGCAATTCAGAGGAAAGGAACGTCCACTCAAGAGAGGCTGGACCCATAGAAGCAAGATTTGTGGAAAGGTGAAGTACAAGTTCCCCAAACAGATCACTAGGAGTGATGACAAATTGGGCTACTACTACTTCCTTACTTTGGTTACTAAACCCATGTATTCTACTTATTTGGGCAACACACTATATCAGGCCATTGAATTAGGGTGTATACTGCTTCCCGGTTAGATGGAGCACCATCATTCTTATAAAGTAAAAGATTTCAAAGTGGGAATCTCAATTGTGCCTTCAAAAGACCATTCCATCACTCTGTCACTGTGGATCTATATCCCAGTGAAATATTGCAAGTGATAAGACAAATGAATCTCATGGTCACGTGCCCATTGTCTCACCATATTGGCTCTTATGAAGGCCAGCCTCCAAGCTATTACCCATTGATTGTTATTTCTATGTATTCATCCTCTTCTGTCTTCTTCTGTCACATTTAATGGGCTAACCAGAGTAACCAATAGAATGTTGTGAAAATGATAGTGTGTGACTTCAGAGCTATTCTCTTTAACACGCTTCTTCCACTTTGCTCCCTACTAGATCTCTTGCTCTGGGGAAAGCATTTGTCAAGTTTTAACGAAGCTCAAGCAGCCTTAGACAAGGTCCATCTGGCAAGGAATTATATAAAATTGAGGTTTCCAAAGTCTTGTTTTTGTTTTGTCTAGAGGAATATATTTGAAAAGTATTTACAGCAAAGACTAAAATGATTTAACTTTCCCATTTATTGGTTCCTATTTTTGTCTATTACCAACTCCCTCCACCAAACCCCTAACCATATGAACATGTTAAACTCTTATGGACCTTAGCGCATGGCCTAATGTAATAATGAACTTTGGGAGTTGATTTAAACACAAAATGATATCCTGTGATCAATTTAGGTAGATGTACCAACACTTTAAGATCTCAGTGACTTGAGAGGTTTGGTATAGAACCCAAATATGAAACTATTGCCAGGAATACTTAACTGCAGAAATAAACTTAATTTGGGGTTTTGAAGGATGGATTGACATGGCAGGTGTTTGACTGATGGTATATGTAATACCATCCACACTCAAGAAAGCTGTTACCTAAGTTAGGTGACACATAGGAGAACCATTGTGCTATTGATCATAATGTGACAAAATGAGGAGACATGGATATTACTAGTTTTCTGGATTTTAAACAGTCTGCCTACTGTTTAGACACTGAGGGAATTATGGGTGTGGACCTGTTGCCTTCTGACCTCAGCCAGCCTGTAAGTTCCTGCATTCCTCCACATCCTCTAACTCTGTGGTCAAATATAACAAAGGAGTTTAAGTTTGCCAACAACATTTGGTAGTGACTGCCTGGGGATTGTGTAAAGATGGCATTTTTCTGCCCCAGTTGCCTCTTGATTCTGTCTAAATGCATGTTTGTGGTCAATTAGTGATGCAGCCATAGGTACTGCAATGAAGAGTGATGGCATTTACAGTACGTATCTGCCCCTTATGTCTGAGGATAAGCAGATGTGGTGACTGTAACTATTCTCATCATTGCGCAGTCCTACATCACTGTATCAAGATGTACCCTGCAGTGTATCTTGCCATTTTTATGAAGACATTTTTGTGCAATAATCAGAAAGAAATCCAACATCCCTACGTTTTGTGTGTTCATTTTTTAAACATGTGCAAAACTCAGCAGCACATCGTAGCCAACAACGATTGGAATGGAAATGACTGAATAGGGCTTTTTCTCTCCCCATCCCAATGCCTCAGCCTCCACGAATAAAATGTAATGCAATGCATTATTTATCAATGGCAGTGCAGTGCTGCCTGTAAATGTCACTCAGTGAGATTACCATATATATGGCTGCACATAAAATGTTTCCGTGTGGTTTGTGATTTATCCAGCATTATGAAAATGTGAGTAACAAGAGTGAAGGCAAACAAGGAACTTTCAGGCCAACAGTGGAAAGGGAAGAGAACATTTCCCAATAACAAATGAGCTGAAAAGAGGCCCCAGAGGAGAAAAAAAAAGTTTTTTTTAGCTGTCACACCAGACCCGACAGAGACCCTGGTGGTCGAGTTGCCAAACACGTATCACAGCTGACTCCACAGGGGCCACTGCCTCTTACTGTGGCAAGAGCCACACGCACAGAGTAGCTGCTTCATGGTGTCACATCAGGGGCACGACAGACTCCTGAGATAGACCCCTGAGACTAGAGAGAGGTTGGTGCTTTCCCTCTCCCAGCAATGGGATTATTTTTGCCTTCGTTTAATGTTTCGGTGTTTAATCTCATAAGAGGGATGAAAGAGCCCGGCCTGTGTGGCTCAGTGGTTGAGTGTCAACCTATGAGCCTGGAGGTCACGGTTGGATTCCTGGTCAGGGCACATGCCTGGATTGCAGGCTTGATGCCCAGTAGAGGGCGTGCTGGAGGTGCCGATCGGTGATTCTTTCTCATCACTGATGTCTCTGCCTCTCCTCTCTCTCTCTCTCTCCTTTCCTCTCTGAAATCAAGAAAAATATATAGTTTTTAAAAAGATGGATGAGGGAAACTAATGTATTTAAGACCTCCTATGCTTCAGTCACTGGGCTCAGTACTTCATAAATATTAATTCATGTATTCATATATCTACTCTTTGAATGTATTTATATATATAATATATATACATATATATATATATTGCTTTTATATATTTAAATCTATATTTTATAGATGAAGAAACTGTGGATTAGAAAGCTGAGGCAATTTCCCTAAAGTTACCCAGAATTCAAACCTAGAGCTGTCTAACTTCAATTTGTTTGTTTTTCTTACTATATTACTCCACCTTGTAAAAATTTGCATTTTTCCCAATTATATGTTGCATTTTCTTTTATCTCCCTGAGTGCTCTCAACTATTCGCTTTCTACCACCTTCTAGAAAAGTGAAACCATTTTTTGGAAATTTGACCTATTTTTAAATGGAATATAAATTAGGTATTTTCTACAATTTGGTCATATTTCACAGTCTATATTTTCCAAATATTTTCTTCTCTATGTTTTTAGGGTAATTAGAAAAAAAATGTTTAGATATTGATTGATCTACCTGCTTCCCGAAGGCTTTATTCTTTTTTTTATATATATATTTTATTGATTTTTCACAGAGAGGAAGGGAGAGGAATAGAGAGTTAGAAACATCGATCAGCTGCCTCCTGCACACTCCCCTCTGGAGATGTGCCCGCAACCAAGGTACATGCCCTTGACTGGAATCGAACCTGGGACCCTTGAGTCTGCAGGCCGACACTCCATCCACTCAGCCAAACAGGTTAGGGCAAGGAAGGCTTTATTCTTTATGTTCTAGAAAAACAGCCAGGTAGTAGGGCAACTCCTTGGGGTAGTCTGAGGAATACTAGCCGAGAAAGCCCACTTACCCTTGCAGAAGTTGAACATCAGTAACAGCATTTATTATGCTAGGCCTCGCCTTCTACTCAAAGATCTCGTCCTAGGCCTTCCATTTCCTATGGCTGACCTACACACATCCTCGTGGCTCTGACCATAGTCTTTCTCCTTTCAAATTCTTCCCTGACTCCTGCTCAGTGAACCACAATGTCACATAGAGGTAATCTTATATGGTTAGGCTCTACTGTGGCACCAAATATATATCTACCCCATTTTCAGTAGAGGTAGCAAATACACTGTTTTAATAAAAATAGCTCAGATCTATGGAGGTCTTACTATATGGCAGTCATTATTTTAAGTGCCTTGTATGAACAGAATCATTGAATCCTCAAAACCACACTTATAGGAATTAAGATTACCATATGCAGGGTTGCAAAGCTTTTGCTCAAGGCCTGGATTTAAAAAAAAAAAAAAAAAAAAAAAAAAAGCTGTGCTACATTTACAAAAAGGAATACTACTCATCTATAAAAAAAAGAGAGAGAGAGAGAAAATCTCACATTTTGTGATAGCATGCTGGAAATGGAGATTATTATGCTAAGTGAAATAAGCCAATCAGAGAAAGACAAATACCATATGATCTCACTCACATGTGGAATCTAATGAACAAAATGGAAACAGAGGCATGGATCCAGGAAACAGACTGACAGCTGTCAGAGGGGATGGGGTTTGGAGGGCTGGATGAAGTAAGGTGAATATATATATATCACATAGACCCAGACAACAATGTGGTGAGAACCAGAGGGTAAGGGGGGTGTGGGATGGGTGAAGGTGAACAAAGGGAGAATAAGTGAGGATGGAAGGGACTTTGGTCTGGGCAATGGGCACAGGATGTAGTGTGCAGAGGATTTTTGGTTGAGTTGTACACTTAAAACCTGCATGGTATCGTGATGTCACCCCAATAAATTCAATACAATAAATAAACAACTCCAGTGGCTATGAGCCCAGTATGCTTAACCATTACATCATACAGCATGTATTGCATTGCAACCAGTTCTTTTGAATGATTTAATAAACCACCACACTTCCTGTGAGGCAAGTACACTTACTGGCTATATTTCATCTGTATCATTCAGTTACTGAGTAGCAGAATGAAGATTTTGACCAGATTCCGGTTCCCTTCTGATCTATGTTCTCTCCTGATCACACTAACACCCACCAGCAGGTGCCATACATTATATTTAAAGCTCTCTTCCAGAGGATGAGCAGTATGATCTCACAGGAAGATGTTCATAAGCATCATGTGATAGTAAGTACTTTGAATCAACCCACAATCCCAGAGTGTTAAACAGCTTGTTATAAAGACATGTCTTCAAAATTGGAAATACACACAACTAGATAGTGTTTTGTAATTAGCTATCATTTGAAAATAGAAAAGGAATTCATTTTTTTAAATATATTTTATTGATTTTTTTACATAGAGGAAGGGAGAGGGATAGAGAGTTAGAAACATCGATGAGAGAGAAACATTGATCAGCTGCCTCCTGCACACTCCCCACTGGGGATGTGCCCACAACCAAGGTACATGCCCTTGACCAGAATCGAACCTGGGATCCTTGAGTCCACAGGCCGACGCTCTATCCGCTGAGCCAAACCAGTTAGGGCAGAAAAGGACTTTAAACTTGCCAAAATATTTGGGGAGTCTTCAGGCTTTACTATTCCTCATAGGAAAACAAATTCAAATAAAAACTTTGGTAGACACAACATGGAGACCAGGAGCTTTTCATTCTCGAACTCTAAACTATCTTGATATTTTTGTTAAGTGGGTATTTTTTTACTTTTTTATTTAGAAACTTTATATAAAATACTCTTTATTGCCTAATACGAACCTTATTGTGCCATTCCTATATATGTACACTAAGCTTTTCCCACTCTCAGCTCCCCCAAATGACCTTGAATTATTCCTTTTAGTGCATTGTTTAAAAAAAAAAAAGGCATATGGTGTCACAGAGACTTCTGTTTCCATCATATATAGAAGTTTAATCTTAAGCAAGTTACATGTGTTAATCCCAATTTCCTCACCACTAAAATGTGAGAACAATGCCTATATATCATGGCTGTTTTCAATTAAATGAAATATTTAATTGTTATTTATTTTCTCTTCTCACTACTTCAGTATTTGAGTCAAGGTTATATTATGTCAAAATAGTTTTAAGCATAAAATGAAGTGACTGGAAAGACATTCAGCAAACTCACGTAAAAGACAATCCAAGAAAAAGATAATTAACCAGGTCTCAGGAGAAGCAGGGGGAGCAAACGGCAAGCAATTGAGAACCTAAGCAGATATTTTTCCATTGTGTCTCTCCACTGCCAAATGGGTTCTCAACCTACTTTTCTTTGTCTATCTATGTCACTTCCCTTTATCAATAGATTTGGATTATCTGCTTTTCTGTACATGTGTCTGGCACAAATTTTATAATTAATATCCCCTCAAAACCCATACGTTAAATCTGAGTCCAAATTCTAGGAGAGAGAATATGCCCACAGTGGTGACATAATTTCATGTGAAGCATTGGAAGAGCCAGGAACTACCCTTGTGCTTTTTAATGCAAACAATGAACTCAAAGCAGGAATATGTTTGGTATTATGTTTTATAAATAAGTGTTCATGATCTTTTTTATTTTTGGATTCTCTATCTAGCAAAGACCTGTGTGTATAATGAATGCTTTTGTTTTGTTTTGTTTTTCTAATCCTACAGAAGTCCAACAATATGTATTGAGTATCTAGTAAGACATTCACACTTTCCCCTGTCATTTATTCAGGGGGGCGGGGGTGGAAATCCTGGAGCTAATATTACCATGCTGATATTTTTGCATATTTACATATTGAGTCACAGAAATACTGAGTAACTTGCCCATTGCCACACTAGGAGTAGTAACTAGGAACCTCTGGTGTCTTACACCAAAATCACATGTAGTCACTTCTTACTGTCACCCATTGCCCACACTGCCAGTAACCCACCGAAGGGCCCTGGGAAAGATGTGGGATGGATTTCAGAAACCCTGTGATTCTCTTCAGCTCTGCATTTAGTGTAGTGGCTAAGTTTATAGAATACATATTACTACTGATTGTATGACTTTTGATTGGTGCCTGAATCTCTCTGTTTCATTTCCTCATTTGTAAGAGGGAGGAAATAATAGTTTCCAGCTTATAGAATTGTGACAGTTCAGTGACAGAGTCAAGTGTCTGGTACACAGTAGTACCCACAGCTAACATTATTGAACATCTGCTCTGTGACAGGTATGTTCTAATTGCTTTTCTTGGTTAAGACCCTTAATACAATGACCCCGTGTTACAAATTTTCTACAAGAAAAAATATAAAGCAGAAAGAAGTTTCCTGCTCAATTTCACATAGCTAGAAAGTAACTGGGCTGGCATTCAAACCCAAGCAATCTGCTTCCCCCAAACCAGGGCTGTTTATTATGGCATGATACCGCCAACCAATAAATAAAGAGTAAGGCTTCGACAATACTAGTTGATGCTCATATTTGACCTATGATGGTTCCCGTCCCTTTAAAAATCATTCACAATGTAATTATATAATTTGACACTATAAATGGCATTGGTTTCTATAACTCTTTCTTGTAAATTGTGCATCAGAGTCACATATGCATTTAAAAAAACAACAACACAAAACAGATAGCTGTACCCACTGTGTCTTGACCTTCCAAGGGTAGTGCCAAAACAGGCTGGTGGCTTTAGTAAGCTTCATGGTTGATTTCACATTGAAGAACCAATCAATCTGTTTTGGGGACAGTGATCATTGCCAAAGGGCCCACTTCCTATCTACATGAAATTCAACTTTAGTGCCTGTGAATTACAATGTCCAAGGGTAGGACCTGGGAAATTTAACAAATTCCCCAGAATCCTTTTTTCCCCCACAATGAAATTTGAGAATGTGTGTGTGTGTGTGTGTGTGTGTGTGTGTGTGTGTGTGTCTATATGTGTGCACGCATACAACAAAATTTGAGACTCCTTGTCCTAGGGTTAAGACTCAAATGAACAGTTAAGTTTCTTTCCCATGGGGCAGCAGGAAAGTCAAAGCCAGAAATGCTGGTGATGTCTCCTCATTCACTAACCAGCCATGAGGGGAACTCCCTTCATCTTGCCACAGAGCAGGTCAGTTGCTTTGGAATCTTTCAGGTTAGAGAGAAGGCTGCCCAGACTCAATTAACTGTTATGCATTAGCATTGCATTTGGCCATGACAGCCCCCTCAGTGTTTCCTCAATCAAACTTCGGGGAGAAAACTTAGACTAGGCGGTGTTAAAGAATGGTTCTGAGTCAGCCACATGGCTTGCAATTTCAATTTGATGTGATTTATAAATCGCCGCTGTTGTGGATTTTGTGGTTGTTGGCAAACCCTGCTGCTATACGAGGCGGCTGCCTTCTGTAGGTGAGGTGTGCTTGCATCCATTAATGGATGTCTTGGTCACAAACAGAATTTTATAACAGATGTCATTTACCTAGACTGACACGGCACATAGAAATCCCTGCTGTTTTCCTTTTGCACACCAGTGGGAAGAAGCTGTTTCCTTGCTGCCCTTGAAGTTGTATCGCTGTCAGCTAATGATTCGCAATGCAATAGCTTCCTCTTTAAAAAATTCCACCAGGAGGCATTTCTCAGCGTGGGGAAAATCACCATCTTTGCATCACATTTCTTGAGAAACAGACAAAGAAACTTGGTCTAATAACAAGAAGGGGAAGAGAGATCCAACACAAATCGCTGAACATCTGAAGTCCAATTCCTGTATGGGCTCACCATGTCATAAGAAGCACTGTGGTGAAAAAACATTTCCTTTCTTTTCATATTACACTCATTTTTTCAACCCACATTCTTTTAAATTCGAGAACATCAAAGTTTTAAGGTATACTAATCATTTATTAGCACTTTTTCAGGAACCAACATTTTTAAATGAAGAAAGGTATATCTTATTTATATTCAGTTGATTATAAAATACAACTCAGGCTAAGAAATATTAAAATGTTAAAATTAAAAACTGCCTTAAATCAAGCACACATGCATAACTGTAATGATAGTCTTCAGACCGTGTAGAAAACTTGTTTCTCACTTGCCAGGGATCAATTTATAATTGGGTTAATCGCCCTGCGGATAATACTTTCTATCAAAAATTAAATTTGCCCTCCCCGGGCTCCCATTTGACACAGTGTGTATAATGTGTTCTATTATATTTTTCTTCTTTAAGGAAAAAAAATTACTTGTGAGAAAACAGCACCACTTACTACTATCATGAATAGCGAGCACTTGCCTCTGTGACTGGTACTTTCCAAGCACAATCTCATTAAATACACACAAAACCGCTATGGAATAGACATTATCGTTAGCCCCTGGAGTAGTAATTAGTGCTACTCACCAAATGTTTCTTGCTATGCACCTCCTGGGCAATTGGTATGATTTCACTTCCCAAATTACCCACCCCTCTGACATTAGGCCTGGGTGTCAGCCTGAGTGACTACAGGAACAGAGCACCCTGTCAACCGCCCTTGGCCATGAGAGAGAAATATGTTTTTCTTAGTTCAGTCACTGAGAAGTGGAGGTCATTTGTTACCATCACATAACCTACCACATCCTGACTGATACATTCCCATTTTCTATTAAGAAAATGGACGGTTAGGAGGGTAAGAGCCTCTGAAACTAGACTGTTTTTTTCCTTCTCTTCTTACAGGCTTGGTTCTTAATTTTTCCTCAAAATACACTAGCTATCTGCTCTCTTTCTACAATTTGCTTGACCGCCCACCCCCTCCCCCCATCACCTCTTTAATTTTATGGCAGAATTTTCTCATCTCTTCTAAGTACCTCCTTTGCAGCTGACTGCAGTCTTTGATATTTGATGGAAATCATCACCCGAAAATGGGGATGGAGTGGGAAGGGTTTAAAAGTTTCAAAGAAAATCTGTTCTATCACCCATCTGCTGAAAGATGGATTGTCGAGATCAATTTACAGGCTAGTCTTGGAAGAGACCTCTTCACTTTACTCCATGGCTTGGGAAGTCAGAGTAGGCTCATGGCCCTTCAAGTATCATGATCATTTCTTATTGTGTATTCAGTCTTTCATGCTAAATAACCTTTTTAAATGTTCCTAAAAGACGCTTTGGCTAACAATCTGTCCTTACAGTCACTGAGGGTCAAAATGGAATTAAGCAAGTTTACCCTAGCATCTACTTACATTTAAAAAGCTAAGCTTTGCCATTTTCTTATTTCTTGACCTTGGGCAATTTACATAACCATAATCTCTCGGTTTCTTCATGTATAAAGTGCAAATTGTAATGGAATATGCATCTTAAGGCGATTGGAAATAGTAAATGATTCAATACATCTACAAAGCTTAGGGCACTTCCTGAACACATCCTAAGTGCACAATGGAAGTTAGTTATTATCACTAATTCCCCAAAATATGACAGACTGCAGAAGCTCCTAAAATGAGGAGAGCCTGGTCTTCGCTTTCAGAGTGCTCAGAGGGGAGGATGGGAAGCACATATTATTTCACTGCGGTGTGCTCATTTTATAACGGCTATAGACAGAAGGGTATCTGAGCATGGCGAAATGGGAATTTGATCTTGGCCAAGGGAGCCAGTCTAGGCAATATTAGAGCAGAAATCTGAAAATTAAATACATGGACAAGAGAAACAGAAAACCCATGAAGATATGAGCATGGGCTTAAAGTATAAGGAGGGGGGATGAGGAGAAGGAGCTGGAAAATTAATCAACAGTAGTTTGATGTGTGTGTGTGTGTGTGTGTGTGTGTGTGTGTGTATTATCTCAGCTTTTGCTATTTCTATCTTGTGTGGTTTTTATCATACACCAAATCTTTTTTGCAAGGATGCGAAATATAAAACCACCCTTTTACACAATAGTGCTAAGCCCTTATCCCCTTTTAGGAAATGACAGCCAGCTGGGTTTGGGGCATTATTTCTTATACTTCAGCTTCAGATAGCAAAACAGGATAAACTTTATCCCCCCAAGTAGGAGAAATATATTTTCCTCTCCAAATTCAGTAAGAACAAATTACTCATTAAGAGAAGAATACATCACAAATTACTTCGTAAGGAAAGACTTGGGGGAATGTTACCATATCTTTCCCAAATGAATGCATTTCTCTATCTTTTTTAACTCAAGGAGGGACTCCACAGTAGATACACGTGATCCCTTCTCAATGTTTTCCAACACGTTCCTGCCATTTCCTGGGATCCATGTAAAAACAGCTCTATTTTCTATGTCAGCTACTGGTCTATTCTCCCCTTCCCTCTGCCATGGACTCAGTGACTGACTATTTTGATGAGGTTATTCCCTCACAGGAATGTCTTTGCATCACTGTTTTCCCTGGCTTTCATAACTCAGACCATCTGCTCTCTGTTGCCCCCTTCCCTGTCCTGCAGAACATTTCTGAAATACAGCGCAGGAGAGCCACAGCTGCTGAACCGCTGCCCTGTGCTTGGCCTGCATTCATTTCCAGGCTGCTTTGCTCAGCAGCCTTCATTTCTTCAGTCAGATGGCAAAGCATCCATGCCTGGGGGGCCTGACTTCGCTTTTATCTTCATCATAAGTAATTAGAGAAACTGCCACATGTTGTTTTGGATAGCGTTCATGTTCAAAAATATGTGGGAAAGGGGTATCTACTGCCAGATTAAAGATATCCAAAGGCAAATGAGTAGCTTCAAAAACTCAATGGGTTGATTTGTTCCTTCGACCCAGGCTCCCACACCTGGCACTGCCTAACACCGAAGACTCAGCCTAAGAGAAAAATATGTAATGAGGCCCCAAAAGGAAACCATGGCTCAGTCTCATTCCCTGCGTGCAATTCACCTGCTAGACAGGAAGCTGGCCATGTAGAGCCCCCCTCCCTAAAAGCCCTTGCTCCCCCTCCCACTGCACCCACAGTGCCCTTTAAGAATTATTTCTTAGGGTCTCAAAAGCATCGAAATTACTAAAACCCTACTTTTATGTTATAAATATCTCCCTTAGATGATACTTTTGGAGGGATCAGTTTCATTTAATTTTCTAAACATGTCTGCTAGCAGCAGGGAAACAGTGTTGAAAAATTGGTTGATATAATATTTTTGAGTTGGAGGAGCAGGAGCCACAAGATAAAGGACAAGAGAGCCAAAGGGCTAACAGTGAGTCGCCGAAAGCCCAAAGTAGACGCTTAGAATCCCATCGAGGAAAGGAAATTAAACATGATGGATAACCACTTAAATGCCTTATCCAGCAACAGGGGGCTACCTAGCTTACAGTTTTCCCTAATGCAGTTAATTACAAAGAACCTATTGAGAGATGACTTTTTCCTCTTACTTATAATAACCACTAAGTCTAAACTCAATGTGTCTAATAAGAGAAGCCCTTGAAGATTTCCACAACCCTCCCAATTAAGCAACAGAACACGGCCCAGGAGGTCTAGTCACAGCATGGTTAGAGGAAAGAGAATCAAACAGTGATGGGGAAGTTGATTGGAGGTTTGGGACACACTGCCCCAAACATGGCACCTTGGCATATTGAATATTTTAAACTGAAGAACTTTGAGAAAACAGAAGAAGCAGGGAGATCACTCTGACCACCTCCACCAGGCCACTTCTCTCTGAAACAGGTCATTAAATCCTCTTGTGAGGGATGCCCTCCCTGTACCAGAAGGAAAGGAGCAGATATACCAAGAAGAACCCTAACCAATAGGTCTTTCTAAGTGTCCCCCAATTTACTACAATAACCTCATATTCCTTAACCATGACTATCTACTCTTCATCAAACCTGGCATAAAAATACACAGGTCTGTTTCTTTGGATCTTCACTTTCTTTTTTTAAAATATATTTTTATTGATTTCAGAGAGGAAATGAGAGGAATACAGAGATATGGAAACATCAATGATGAGAATCATTGATTGGCTGCCTCCTGCACAGCCCCCACTGGGGATTGAGCCTGAAACCCAGGCATGTGCCCTTGACCAGAATCGAACTTGGGACCCTTCAGTCCGCAAGCCGATGCTCCATCCACCAAGCCGAACCAGCTAGGGAAATCTTCACTTTCTTATTAAGGCTCCCAGGACACATAAAATGTATATTGCATACACTTGTATGCTTTTCTTTTGTTAATCTATCTTTGTCAGTTATTTTCAGACCCAACCAGGGATCTGAGCTGGGCCAAGGAAAAACCTTTTCCTCCTCTGCAGGCTGAAGCAATAGCCATCAAGATCAGCGATCTCCCCAGTTGCAATAGCCATCAAGATCAGCGATCTCTCCCATGCATCCCTGACCTAAATCAAGGCAGGGTCTTATAGCTGTATTGCCAGGAACTAGAAAAGTTGCCAGTTCATGGATTATCCCTTGGTTAGGTGCACAGGAAGGTAACCGCATGCCTGTCTGACCTGTAGGAGAACTCAACCTGCTTATAAAGCTACATCATAATGTGATTTGGCATTCACCTTGACTATGAATAGAATATTACCACATACTTCATTCTAAAAGCAGTTGTTAAGATCCAAATATCTCCTCAACAATACGACCGCAACCTTTGGATCTTAAAAAGAATAAAATGCCATGACCCTTCATGGCTCTAAAACATACTTCCCCCAAATGATAATAACACTAACAGTGAATAATGGTCAAGAATGTATAGAGGCTGTAACAACCCGTGTCCTGTCAATGTTCTTGCCTACCAACTCAGAACTGATAGTTTCATGGAAAACTGAAAATATTTCCAGGAAAGGCAGATCTTTAATGTGTGACGTAAGCCAGGAGAAAGTGTCATTTTCCAGCCACCAATCTAAAGCTGAGGGCTGAGGAGCCAAATGTCCCGGAATGGATCATTGCTTGATCCTGATTAAATTATTCATAAACCTCAATCCTCAGTTTCTTTAGTTGTGAAAAGTAGAAGACAGACTCAACAAAAGACATCCAAATGCTGTCTGTAGAGCCCTCTAGTTTCTGACAAATCACCTCAAAGGTCACTGCAGGGACGTGGGGAGAGACAACTGGGTGAAATTTCAGTCACACACCATGTCCTTTCTGCTACTCTCCTGCCATTAGAAGGAAAGTGCCCCTTCAGATGCTGGAACAATCTCCCCAAGGCACAACTTTCATGAGCAGTATTGTTCTCAAAATGGACCCACACTGTCCTTGAAACACATTGGAACCTTAGGCCTGTATATTGTGTCCCGATTTATTTTCCTGAATTTCTCAGGTTTTTAAGATTCTGTCTTTGTTCATAGTTTTCTTATGCCAAGAATAATTTATTAGACAACTTATGCTTTTGAAAATTTCCCCCAACCTTCAAGCCCAGGGTCAAAAAATAATTGTTCCCATGAAACCTTTCCTTTCCACACATTCCCACTTTCTACGATTTTCCCCACCCTTGTTCTTCTGCACATTATATTGTTCCCTTCAATATATAAATTCATGAACCTAGGTGTGGAGGGAGGGAGGGATAGAGAGAGAGAGAGAGAGAGATCCCCTCTAATAAACAGGAACATTTTCTGAGACAAGCATTCTATCTTATTCATGTTTATATATACACATGCAGATATACAAAGTATATGTATATTGAATAGAAAAGCATTTTTAACAAAAAGTTCTATAAACCAAATATGTGTGCAAATCACTTACATTAGATTACCCAAGGGCTCTTTCTAGTTCTCAATCTGGACTGCCTGCAAAATGTTAATTCCATATGAACCTGTCCATTTGATACAGATGTGTCTATAATAATGCATCTGAATGCAATGTTCTTGTAGGGACTGCCTAACATGAAACTTGTTGGTGATGACATTTGGTGATGGCCCTTGAGTAAAATAAGCAGCAGAAATTAGTTCTTGTCACTGGAAATGACTTCTCTGGGATCATACAGCTAGAAGGGCATTGCAAAATATTCCTGGTTCAGCTAGGACCTCATCTTCTGACCTGAAATGCCAGACTCTGGAAAGTTTCTGATCTCAAACACTTCCTATGGTCATGATGACTCTGTGCCATCTGGGGACCACACTGCCCTGCCAGGCCCCCCGTGGAGCTGCTCTCCCCACCCAGCCTTTCAGTGCTTCTGGGGGAGCTGCCAGGGTTCTGCTGAGTCGGCCACTCCAACTAATCAATTGCCTGGGAAAGCAGTGCGCTGCCTGGGGCAGCGGTGCCTGGTGCTTCCCTGGGGGCACTAACCCAGCACTGTTCTCCTCTCAGTTCTCACAAAATCCTTTATGAGACTAATTTCTTTAGTTTCTGATTCGACCCTTCTTCTTGGAGGGACTGGGCATAATTCCTGGGTCCCGGTAAAGGGAACAAGTTATGTCCTCCATCCTTCTGGCCTCTGCTTTCTGTCTTGTGTATAATCTCCCAACAACAAAAACCTTTCCTTGGTCAGGGCTTGGTGGGTGGAGGGAGAAGACAAATACATAATAACAATAGCCATAACGACAACAAAGCCAGAATAACAAAACAAGAAAATGAATGGTGACCTACCCATGCTAATAGATACACAGATACCCCAGAAGGTCCACATATATAGCAGGAAACCCAAGTTCGGAATTCCAGCTTTAACTTAGCAGGGATTCCTATGGATGGAATCTACTGCTGTCATCAAAGAACTCTCCGTTTACAAACATCCTCAAGCTTCATGGTTGGGCTTGTTTTACTGTCATTTGTTGAAAAATCTTTTTGTTCCATATATATTTTATGGATATGTGCTATTGATGTCATTATCCCTCTACATTTCTCTTTCAACGTTAACTCTGAGAATAACTTTAGATTTTACTTGTTATAGCTGCAAGCAAGAAGTAGATCCCCTAACTTCATTGGCAGGAGTCAGATACTCCCACATAAATTTTTATGTGCTTTTACAGTGTCTCTGCCCTATGACCTCCAAATCCCAAATACAGTGGGGCCTTGACTTACGAGTGTCCCGACTAATGAGTTTTTCAAGATACCAGCTGTCTCTCAGCCAATTTTTTGCATTGAGTTGATAGAGTAATTTAAGTTAACGAGTTCAGTCTCGGAACGAATTAAACTCGTAAGTCAAGGCCCCACTGTAAGGAGAATGAAGTCATACATTTTTATTTTTTCCACATATGTCCATAGTGCTCAACTTGACCTGATTTTGTTTGACTTTGGCAGGAGGGGAGGTCAGGGGGGAGGGAGGCATTATTTGTGCGTGTGATGAATAATGTAAGTAACACGTACAGAATTAGAAATGGAGTGACTGATTAAACTATTGATTACCTCCACTGCTTAAACGAACATGTCAGTTTAAACCACAGAAACCACAGTCAGATAATTAGGTAGCAAACCTGCTCTATACCCAGAGGAACACAAAACTATATAGAGAGGACCAGCACCCCCTTCAGCAGGCTGCACGGGAAAGGGCACTCAATCTGAGAAAATCCTCCCAGGGTTTAGCTGGAGAACGAGGCCACAAACAAGACCAAGTATATTCGTATGACAAGAATGTCCTTTCCTGCATTAATTCCTGAGTCTGTATGAGCATGTTTTATCAGAATAAATTATGGCGATAGGAGAGTTCTATTAAAACCACCCCGGACACTGGAGTCACCAAATCTAGGTCAGAGAAGAGAAGATAAAAACGTTGATTCCGTCCCAGGGAGCAGTAATAAAGTATCTGCTGAGGACAGACGTAATAGCCTGAATGAAAAGTGAACCAGTCTTAACTGTGGAATAAAAAATTAAAAAGGCAAAGAAGATTATGAAACAGGGAAGAGAAAAACAGATCTATTTGCCTAAGGTATGTGACTATCAGTTTAGGATTTTTTCTTTAGACACTTAGAGAGAGGAAATCCCCTTTATTGACATGTGTATTATTATTACTATTGCCCATTGTCTCATTTTCCCAAGAATTTATCATTGTTAATTGGTTCATTTCTCCGAAACAACACCTTTTACACCTTTCCCCCCATTCCTCTGACACTCACCATGTTCTCTCGCCAACCCTCCTGTAATTTCTCTTTTGGTAAATTCTCTTTTCCAAGTTAAATGTCAAATCAAACTGGCCTGGACTCTATTACAATTATGGCCTCTCTCCCCTTCACACAGGACAGGGTAGGAATGGAAGAGGGGAAAAGAACACAAAGCCACAGCTACCCCAATCATCCACCTCTCATTTCCCTCAAAGAATGCTTACTTTAATTACCAGAGTTAAAATAGTGCAAAGTCAGCCTATTTGATTTTTAAAGCACATAGTTCAGTGACTGCCTGTTCATTAAAACGGCACTCATAAAACTGCCTCACCTGCTTCCTCTTTTAGTAGCAAAGACTCAGCAGAAGGCTGAACCAGGCACACAGCACCAGTGGAATAAGGAGATGGTCTTCACATCAAAGGTGGGAAATCAGGCCACAAAATCAGCCTGATAAGGCTCGGCTTGCTAAATTTCTTATTAAAATGCTTCTGGCCCAGCCAGCATAGCTCAGTGGTGGAGAGTCCACCTATGAACCAGGAGGTCACCATCTAATTCCCAGTCAGAGCACATGCCCCGGTTACGGGCTCCATCCCCAGTGTGGGGCTTGCAGGAGGCAGCTAATCTGTGATTCTCTCTTATCATTGATGTTTCTATCTCTCTCTCTCTCTCCCTCTCCTTTCCTCTCTGAAATAAATAAAAATATTTTTTAAAAAGAAGCTTCTGACTTTGTTATTGTATTGTTTTTTTAAAAACACAGAAAGTCTCCACATTTTATACTTTACTGATTCGGCTTTACTCAGAATAATCATTGCACCTGGCAGTATTCATAACAGGGGTCTGGAGTTTGAAGCACTGTGGTTTGAGTAAACAAATTTTTACCCAGCTATATGGAGCCAGGTGCATTTTTTTCTTAGATAGTCCTGTTCCTATTCTGGCACAAACATTCATTTTCTGAGTTTTCATTCCCCTCTCTCTTTCTTTTGGGGGAAGGCTGCTGAAAGTGTCAAATATACTTCCATGTAACTAGGAGTTCCACATAAAGGTTTAATGCCCCCTCTGGAATGATCTAACTGGACAAGACCAAGTCTCATGCTCATATTTTAGTGGCCAAAATGAGGGGTGAGAATTTTCTAGCCCTTGCTAACATACTGGCAATCACTCCTAGTTATAAAGGGTCTTGAGATGCTAAATCATCAGAAATGAAATAGATCACAAACATTATTTTTTATTGTAATAGATAAAAATTAGATAAAAATATAATGCAACACATGTAATAAAGGTGAGCTTGTTTTATGAAACATATATTTATATATATATATATATATATATATATATATATATACACACATATATTCTGGTGCATGTGCTTATAACAAGGGAATATATATTTCTCAATATAGCATGGGGGAGACTTGATAAATACAGCTATATTGGGTGAGGAGAGTGCTACCAATTGAGCTCACATTCCTTTTGGGTAGTACCTTTTAATTCATATTCTTGAGATACAAAGAATATTAGTCAGTCATCTTCCTGGCAATTTTAAATTGAAATTCTTCTTTTTGAAATTATTGTGATAAGATGTGAGGAGAAAAATAAGTATTACTAGGTAGGGAAACATAAAATTTGGAGGATGTATGCTAATTAATAATTATATTTTCTATAATTGTCTAAGCTTCAAACTTTTCAAAAGCCATGTGGATGGGAGTTGATCATTTTGAAACATGTAAAGATAGGAAAGAATCTTAAGGATGGTGTAGATATAGCATATAACAGTATTTTTGGAAATTAATTAAAAATCAACAAAAGCATCGAAGCTTGAAAATAATGAGTTCACAAGTTATCAGAAATTATCACTTCCATCATGAATTCAAGGGCTAAAGGTTCAGTGCATTTTGAAACATTCTACATAAAATTCAATTTTGGAGTTGGGCTGTGAAAAAAAAGGAGAATCAAAAGATAACATTTCACTAATAATGATTTTTGGTGTTACATGATGCCTCATAAAATTATAAAGCATTTAAAATCTAATTAGTGTGCTATTTGATAGCTGGAAATTATGACAGGAACTGGAAGGAATATAAGTAGAAGTTGGAAACTTTTCCTTAAGTGTTACTACTAAAGTATGTACACTTTCAACAATAAAGACAGATTTTAAAAATATATATATGGATGAAGAATGGAGGCATTAACCATATGAAAAAATAAATAAATAAATAAATAAATAAATAAATAAATAAATAAAGTAAAAAGTGGTTTATTTAAATAATGAATTCTTTCCCTTAGACTTAGGCTAAGCTATCTTAACTTTTAAACAAAGAGGATTTCCCCAGTTTGCATATTTCTAAGCAGAGTTATCTTAGCTCCTATACCAAGTCCATATGAAAATGTTGCCCACAAAAATGAAATAATCATGTTCAAGGCACCATCGGGAAGCAGAAGAAAGTGGAACCTTCTCAGTTATCACCTTGATATCCTTATATCTTAGCTTATATATATTTACCAGATCACTAATTTAGACCAAACAGTCCACCAAGCAGGTGCAAGATAAGAAATCCGATATGGCCACGCTGGTGTGCCTCAGTGGTTGAGCATTGACCTATATGACCCAGGAGGTCACAGTTCAATTCCCAGTCAGGGTATATATCCAGGTTGTGGGCTCAATCCCCGGTATGGTCATTAATGATTCTCCCTCATAATTGAAGTTTCTAGCTCTCTCCCCCTCTTCTTTCCTCTCTGAAATCAATAAAAATACGTTTTAAAAAAATCAGATATGGATATTTTCTTAAAGAAATTTACCACTTCTTGAAACTTGTCATCCATTACCAGTCTCAGGAAATAATTACTGGATTAGAAGATATCAAAGAGAGATGACAGAGGATTGATCAGTGTTCACATCAGGAAACATTTGATTTCAAGTAACAAAACCTAATTCAAACAATCCCAAAGCAGGATTTTATTATAGATATCATGAAATTTAGGATGAAACTGAGCAAATAGGCTTTAGGAAAAGCAAGCAGTTTAATAGTTCCAGAATCTGCAGAAGTTTCTAGATGTGCATTTTCTTTTTCTGCTGAAAGGGTGACTCGGCCATGTGCTTCTAGGCATAGTTCTTTATCCATTTTCCTTGGTGTTCTCATTCCAAAATCTGGGAGTGCAAATGGATTGGCTCGACTTGAGTTTCGTGCTTACTCTTAGTCCAAATCATTTGTGACTTGAGACATGAGGCCTTTTACAATTCTTGTTTTAGGAAATGTAAGTGTAGGCCAACTTATAAAGAATGTTCTTCATAGATTAGAAAAACAACTTGCTAAGTAAATACTACAAGCCAATTCTCTCTCCTAGTTGTAAAGCTTCAATGTTGTTCTGGAAATTTTTTAAAAATGGGGAGGGTTGCGAAAATGACAGTGTTTGAATTGAATAATGAAGGTAGATAAGGACTTCCTTAAGCATAAAGGTGATGGGCTGAGAGGGCATTCTAAGTAGAAAGAGTATGAGCATTAATTCAAAAGCAAGGATGTGCATTTCAGGTTTAGGTAACTTGCAACGTTACTATTACATTTTGGGTATGGGTCCCAATGGCCAATGGTATAGAATAAACACATTAGGGCCAAAGTCAAGACAATTTGATTCCTATACCAGGGCAATATCATTAGGAATGAAAACAAAGAATGGACTGAAGAGCTATTCCGGAGGAAAGTTGTCAGAATAAAATTAGAACAAAGCTTGTTAGAGAAATGGAGCTAGAGGGGAATCAAAGCTGAGTCTGAATGTCTGAAGGAATCCTAGAACTGGAAGGAACTTCAGAGACTTAGATTAGCTTCAGAGGCTTAGATTATGTAAATAAATAATTCGACATCTCAAAACAATGAGGTTTACCAACTTGCCCTGAAATAGTTAACAGTAGGTCTGGATTGTAACCAGGTTTCTAAATTCTTGCCTAATTCCAAGCTTCATAAAAATTAGCCCAAATATCTACACTATAATGTAAAATAACTCTTTGCAATTATTCTGCATTTTTCTACATGTGCTCTGTGGTCTGGCTAAATTGAACCACATGCATAACCCTGCATGTGTGCAAAGATTTTCTACTTCAATGATATTGTTTGTATTCCTTTCATCAGGAGTTATGGACCTTTTCATGACTGCTTATCTATGGTATTATCTATTCTTCAAAGCCCAGCCCTAGTGCATCCTTCTCTAGGAATCCATCTAAATTTTCCTCACCATCCCATCCCAACCAGAAGTAATCTCCCTCTCTCTGAATTCCCACAAGACTCTTACTCCCTTGCTATGTATTCTATTATATATCACAATGCAGTTATAGACATATAGTTTATCATATAATAAGCTAAGAAGCTCTCAACTTTAGCAAACAAAAAATATTCATGTTCACTAGTTCACATAGCTCAACCCCAAACTTGTTAAATAGGCAACTGCTAAATAAACATCACTTGAATACATGAATAAATATCTTGACTTAAAGTAGGGGGAAAAGAACCCTCTTTGCTTTTGTCATATGAACACTTGTTTAGTTTGGGCATAACTAATATTTAAATAACCCTATTTTCTCCATTCTGCTATTTTAATCAGAGTGGTAATTTTCATATTCAGCATAAATGCCTCTTTTGGGAAGAACCTATTCATTTCAGAAAGACATTGCAAAGGTACATTTATCATAAAAGGTTTACTACATCAGTCCTCATCCTTTGCAAATTTTTATCACTAAGCAATTTCTTCATATATCCTATCTAATAAAAGAAAAACATGGTAATTGGCATACGACCGCTACCCTTCCCATTGGCTAATCAGGGTGATATGCAAATTAACTGCCAGCCAAGATGGCGGCCGGCAGCCAGGCAGCTTAAACTGAACATGAGGCTTGCTTGCTTCAGTGACGGGGGACTGCAACGTTCCCCACCTGCCTTGCCGGCCTCTGAGCTTGCAGTTTAAGAAACATTGTAACAAATATAGAAGCTAAACAAAACCCCAGAAACCAGCTTTCAGCTAGCTGGGATCTCAGAGCTGGAGTTGATACAGAGTTTCGATTATAGAACCTAAACAAACCAGATACCTACTTTCAGCAGCTGAGGCCTCAGAGCTGGAGCCAAAGCTAAATCTGGCCCAGAATAAAAAAAGAAAAAGAAAAAAAGGAGCAGTTGGGAGCTTCAGTCCCAGCCTGAAAACAGCCCTCAGCCCCTCACCCAGACTGGCCAGGCACCCCAGTGGGGACCCCCACCCTAAGGGTGTATGACCAGCTGCAAACAGCCATCATCCCCTCATCCAGGCTGGTCAGGCACCCCAGTGGGGACCCCCACCCTGATCCAGGACACCCTTCAGGGCAAACCAGCCAGCCCCCACCCATGCAGCAGGCCTCTATTCTATATAGTAAAAGGGTAATATGCCTCCCAGTACCGGGATCAGCCGAGCTGAGAGGCCTCCCGGCACCAGGATCAGCGTGACAGGGGGCAGTGCCCAAACCCCGATCACCCTGCGGCTCTGTGTGTGACAGGGTGCGGCGCCCCAACCCCCCTCCCCCACGGGCCCTGCTCTGTGTGTGACGGGGTAGAGCCATAACCTCCCCATCGGCCCTGCCCTGAGTGTGACAGTGGCGGCACCCCAACCCCCTGATCGGCCCTGCTCTGTGGGTGATAGAGGACGGCACCCCAACCCCCTGATCGGCCCTGCTCTGTGGGTGATAGAGGACGGCACCCCAACACCCTGATCCGCCCTGGTCTGTGTGTGACAGGGGGCGGTGCGCCAACTCCCCTATAGGCCCTACTCTGTGAGTGACAGGGGGGAGCTCCCCAACCCTCTAATTGACCCTGCTCTGTGTGTGACAGGGGGCAGCGCCCCAACCCCCTGATTGGCCCTGCTCTGTGCATGACAGGGGGCAGCGCCCCAACCCCCTGATTGGCCCTGCTCTGTGCGTGACAGGGGGTGGTGCCGCAACCACCCCATGGACTCTGCCTTGAGTGTGACAGGGGGCGGTGCCCCAACCCCCCCAATCGGCCCAACCCTGAGCGTGACTGAGGGTGGCATCGCAACCTCCCAATCAGCCCTGCTCTGTGCATGACAGGGGGCGGCGCCCCAACTCCCCAATTGGCCCTGCTCTGAGCCTGACCAGGGGCTATACCTAGGGATTGGGCCTGCCCTCTGCCACCCGGGAGCAGGCCTAAGCCAGCAGGTCCTTATCTCCCGAGGGGTCCCAGACTGCGAGAGGGCACAGGCCGGGCTGAGGGACCCCCCCTCCCCACCCCCACCCCGAGTGCACAAAATTTTGTTGCCTGGGAAATCACATATTTCCCAGGCAACCAGCCACTTTCATAGCTGAGATTATTAAAATAAACCCAGGGCTTATCCTATGTGTAAAATAGTAGATTTAAATTACCTTGCATATCCGTATAATCTCATGAATAGTAGATGGGTCTTTATTCTACCGTGATTTTACCTGCCTGCTTTTTCTGGCTTGAAATTCTCGGGGCTGACGATCCATTTATTTGGCCACTAGAAATGAGGCTAAAACTGCTTCAGCTACTCAGTCTCTCTGACATTATCAAAATGAACTCAGAATTTGCCCTATGGTTAAAAAATAGCTTTAGGTTATTCTAAGATCAATACAGGATCATGTATAACATATGGCTCTCTGTTCCTACAGTGATCTTGCCTACCTGCTTACTCTTCCTTAAAATCTCTGAGTGGGGACTGGAGTGGAGACTGATTATACAATCCAAAAGGAGGCTGATAATGCTTCATGAACTCAAAGTCACACCATGGTGTAAGTGATTTTTTTTAGACAATTTTCTGCATCAGGCTTTGAGAGAGATAGAGACCTTTAGAAGGAAAAGAGTTCCGATGAGTGGGGGTAAGGAAGTATCTCTAGTGATAACTGGCATTTTATCAAGAACCTTAGAGACGGCTAACATAAACAGCTTCTTCATGATCAGTGTTAGGAGGTTAATCTCATTGTTGTATCCTCAGCACTGTCCCTGTGCCTGAGACTTAATATGTGCTAAATACTTACTTCTTTTTTTAATTTTATTTTTCAATGACAGTTTATATTCAATATTATTTTGTATTAGTATCAGGTGTATAGCAGTGTGGTTAGGCAATCATATCATTTACAAACTGATGCCCCCCACCCCCCAATGTTCAAGTACCCAGCTGGCACCATACATACTTATTACAATATTTAATGATTATATTCCCCATGCTGTGCTTTATATCCCAGTGATTATTCTGTAACTACCAATGTGTACTTCTTAATCCCTTCGCCTTTCTCACCCAGCCTCCCAACCCCCTCCCCTGTGGCAACCATTAGTCTATCTACTTAAATAAGTAAGTGGATGTAGCAGAAAGAAGCTAACTTTTTCCTCTCCACTGCCTCTTATATTCAATTAAGAGTAGTCATACCCTGTCAATATGAGCTGTTGTCTCTCTCCCATCTGCCTCCTCTCCATTACCACTGTTATCACCGGGTTCTTTTTTAAAAAAAAAAAAATATATTTTTATTGACTTTTTAGAGAGAGGGAGAGAGATAGAGAGTTAGAAACATCGATGAGAGAGAAACATCAATCAGCTGCCTCCTACACACTCCCTACTGGAGATGTGCCCGCAACCAAGGTATATGCCCTTGACCAGAATTGAACCTGGGACCTTTCAGTCTGCAGGCCAACGCTCTATCCACTGAGCCAAACCGGTTATGGCTATCACCAGGTTCTTATAGCCCCACATCGTTACAATGACCTCAATGTTCTCAGCCACATGTAATGCATTCTGCTCCTACAGCCATATTAACATGCCAGCTCCTACTCAAAGACCTCCAAGGATGAATGATAATGTTTTATTTCCCAAAATCATCCCCTGTTAAATATTTTAATTTACCAGTATTTTCATGTCCATAATTCTGATGTCAGGAACACCCAGGAGCTATCCTTCACTAGAACAGATGATCTTAAGCCTACAAAATTAGAATCCCAAACAAAATTGTCTGCAGAACCCATCAGGACTTCCCTCACATTCATAAAACATTTGTATTTTCACTTCCTGGCTCAGGATGCAATTGTCCTCATGCTACAGGAATGAAGACCTTGCTCAGTATGTCCCTGTGGCGGATTAGCTTAAACCAGTGGTTCCCAATGTGGGGCACATGCCCCACAGGGGGGCAATTTGATTTTTAAGGGGGACAATTTGAGAATGAGTTACTAACAGTGAATTCTTTTGCATTTCTTATGGTCCTGGGGCCTCATATACAGTATATACATATATATTGTGACATATTTATGCATTTTAGTTCTCTATTATGTTTTAAAACTTTATTTGCTTATTTTTCATATCACTTCATATTATTATTATTAACAATTTCTTAGTGATTTCTTCCTCAGTACTTCAACTGTCCTTTGGTTCTTTTATTTGTGACTTTCATGGATGCCATGCTCTTTGGAAGCTTGTTTAGACCAAGTTAATGACCTTTTAGGCTCCTCCACGTAAGTAGGAGTTCACTTTTTTTTTTTGAATATTTTTTTATTGATTTTTTACAGAGAGGAAGGGAGAGAGAGAGTCAGAAACATCGACGAGAGAGAAACATCGATCAGCCGCCTCCTGCACATCCCCCACCGGGGATGTGCCCGCAACCCAGGCACATGCCCCTGACCGGAACCGAACCTGGGACCCCTCAGTCCGCAGGCCGACGCTCTATCCACTGAGCCAAACCGGCTTCAACAGAGTTCACTTTTTGAATTATAGGAATTATATGTCACAGGGGGGCATAGGATTTTAGAGATGCTTAGGTGGGGCGTGGCCATAAAAAGGATGGGAACCACTGGCCTAAACCAATCCAGAACAAACATTTCCTTCTTGAAGGCTTAATCACTTGATTCCACTGAGAGCCTGCTGATTGTTCTCCCCCACATAAACAGCTCTCCTTAGGTAGCCTCTGTGGCATGGATGGCAGGCTGGAACCACGTACGCTAAGCAGACAGAGTCGAAGACCAAGACCAAGCAGATCACTTGTCAGAATTTCCTTCTGCGGTGAATGATTCCACTGCTTTGTTAGTTATGCCATCAGAGTGCATTTCGAATGCCTCTTCTCTTCATTCCTGAGTGTTTAAACACTTTAATGAATATGTTACTTACCGCAATAAAGTCAGAGTCTGCTATTAAATTAATAGAGCAGTGTAATCAAGACTCCCATAATAGCAATTTATCCCTGCTCAGTATCACTGAGTTCTAAACACAAGATTCCTGGCCAGTTGAATCCTCTGCTAGTCTATAGGTGTGGCATAAATACTCTTCAGCTACAAATGATTATCAAATTCAAGTTTATGTGTATGTGTGTGTATGTGTGTGTAAGTTATGCTTTAGCATACTGGTTAGAATCTGTGAGTCCTGCAGAGAAGCAACCTAGACTCAGATCATGGCTCTACTAGTTAGGTTTCCTTAGGCAAGTTACATTTTCTCATCTGTAAATGGGGATAATAGTGGTGTAATGGGGTTATTCAGATAAGATAAATGAGATATTATGCACAAAGTTCTTCCCCTGGCCAGTGTTTGTAGGTGGTTAGAGCATTGGCTGGTGTCCTGAAGAGTATAGGGTTTTATTTCTGTCAAGGGCACATTCCAGGTTTCAGGTTTAATCCCTGGCCCTGGTCCTAATTTAGGGAACAATTTTTAGCTTAGAAGTTACTTCAGCACAGTCTTGCTCTTTCTTAATCAGGCCTGAATTCATGACTACACAGCCAATCTAGCACAATAAAAGATACAGAAATGTCCAGAACAGCTGACTTCCCTCCTGCTGCTAGTACATTGAATTAGCCAGTTTTTTTTAGATCTACTCATCTGGTTACTCAGGTAACCACTGGATATAAAAACTATGTTTTCCTCTACAGAGTCATTGAAATATACATTTCTAAACAATCTCACATTCAAATAATTTGACAAGGACAGAACATAAATACAGCATCATAGCACTGACCCAGTCACTGAAAAAGAGACTGGGCAAACCCAACGGGATGCTGAATGTCTGTAAGGCAATGAATGGTCAGTTATCTACAACCACACTTAATGTATAACATTTTGATATGAAGGCAGAGCTTGTATCAAGTCAAGAAGACAAAATGTATTTCTATTAATTCAGTGTCACAGCCTGAAATAAACCCAACTATAGGAAGTAAAATGATCTTCCAAAGCCATAATATAATCCACAAGGCCTGCCCTGACTGCTCTACTTAAAATTGCAGGTTAATTATGCATTCCAGCTCTGACATTCCTGACTTTCCTTATCTCATTCTGAATTTCATTTTATTGATAGAATTCATTACTTTCTGACACATCACAAGATTTTATTATTACTTATACCTCTGTTTCTCATCTGTCTCTACTCCCCTGAACCCCCCCGCACCACACACACACACACACACACACACACACACACACACACGCACGCGCGCGCACGCTCAGACTAGAATATAAGCTCATGTCCAACACTGGCTAAATGTGTGTGTGTGTGTTTTATCTGACTAATGTATACCAAGCACATAAAACACTTCCAGGCACATATCAAGCCTCTCAATAAATATCTGTTGAATGAATAATGACACTCTTTTGATAAAAATATTTTACTAGCTTCTATTACTAAACGAAAATCTGTACTATTGACAAATGCTGTATACCCTGCCCCTCTCTCCATTTTGCATCTCTTTCCTCTTGCCTACATCACTAGTAACATATGAACTCCAGTTAAGTGATAAATATGCCAAATTATTTCTTAAATCAGGTACTTCTCATACATTGTTCCCTCTACTTAGAATATACTACTCCCTGCTTCCTACCAGTCCCTGATCTTTTATTAACCATGTCATAATCTTTAAGTATCATTCTAAAGGTTCTTTTACTAGAAAAATCTCCCCTATAACCCTAAATAAGCATCTCTTTGTCCCCCACATACACACACCTCTTTTTTTCCCTCCATCTCAGTACTAAGCACAATTTCACACTGCATATTTGTTCACTTTGGTATTTTCCCCCTTCTTCTTAGAGGTTTCCTTGGCCAGCATATAACAGACATTCCATCAATGGTTGATGAGAAAATGAATACGCAATTTGCTTTAAAATTTCCTTAGTTTCTTTTTCAGGGGATTTTTTTATAAAGAATATATCATAGTTATCCTTGGTCTGCTTGAGTCTCTAGTCCCAGGATTTAGACTTCTGGTTCCAATTCAAAGGCATCAATAATTAAGTAATATGTTCATTCTTCATTAATCTGAGCATTGCCCTGCAAAACTACACCTGCAGCTATTCAGAAATGTGCAGATGTCCAGTATTGTGACTGAAAATGACAAGAGGTTTGGGTATATTTTCACTATATTTCTTGTGAGCATGCATTTGAGAGAGAAGACTCCTTGGGAATGATTTACAGTAGTTAATTACTGATGTGTCCATACACATATATTTTACTATTATCTAATCAATATGCAATTCAGATTGGCCCTAAATCCTCTCCACTTTTATTTCACATCAATGTATTACTCCTCACTCAATGATGTAAAGTTTCATTAAAGTCCGTGAATTGCATCTTGATTACTCTAATTACTTGACACATAGCTTGTGAGCACTTACAATGCTAAGCACTAAGTAGGGACCAGTTCCTCCTATTTTATTAAACCTTTTTTATGACCACCATCTACAGAAAAGACATTTTGCTGATTACTGGAGAGTGAGTGATCCAGGATCTCCTGTCCTCAGTTAGTGATGTAATTGGATATGACCAAACTTTTTATTTGGTTGTTGTATTTGTTGTTTGTTTGTTTTTTTTATCTCTTTATTTCAGGGAACTTAGAATATTGCCAACATATATTTGTTATTAAGTGTGTACAATAAAACTGTGCATGTTTATTTGAAAGTAAGTTTTCCACTAGCCCTTCTTACTCACTATCATCCCTGCACCTTGCTCTATTTTCTGCTGATCTGGACTTTTCTCCCAGGCCATTGACTCTTAAAGGCATGTCTTAAATCTCACTCCTCCCTGAACGTGACCCTGATGACCACAAATCCCTTACATCTCAACTTCTACAAAACTACATTTTACTACCTCATTGTTGTTTATTTTTGTATTACCTAATATTATTTTTCATAAGGTATTGATTAATATTTTTGTTTTCATGGAATGTAGACATCTTCATAACTAGAACTATACAATTGTTTTTTTCTCTTATTAGTATAGTACTTTAAAAATTAAAAATGTCTTTTATATTTGAAAAACAATGGATATAACAAATAACTAAAATTTTACTCTTTAAATTTTATTTACAGTAAAAAAAACATGTTTCTTCCTCTAATCTCAAACTTCTCTTCATCACCATCCCCACTATCAGCTTTATCCCATGATGGAACTTTTTAAAATATTTTTATTGATTTTAGAGGGAAAGGGAGAGAGAGCGAGAGAGATCCACATACATTGATGTGAGAGAAACATTGATCAGTTGCCTCCTGCATACACCCCAACTGAGGATGGAACCCACAACCTGGGCACGTGCCCTAACTGGAAATCATACCTGTAACCTCTTGGTGCATGGGACAATGCTCAAACAACTGAGCAACATCAGCCAGGGCCCCAGATGTAGCTATAATAGAGCATTCGGTAGCAAGATTTCTTTACCTTTTTCCTGCTCTGGAAGTTTTTATGTCCTTCTGGAATTTAATTTTTTAAAGTTGAATTAGCAAGACGGCCTTTCAAACATACTTGAATTGCAACAGGGACAACATGCTGGGAGGTAAAGAGTAGATGGAGGGGACCTCTCCCTCCCATATTAATTCAGAGAGCAACACATGTTTTGCAGCCTGAAATGGCCTATTTATGTGACGTGCAGAACACTCGAAAAGCTCACTATACCTTTGATTTTGAGAACAGAGTCAAAGGAAAAAAATGAATAATTTTTGAGGATCTTTGACTCTGCTTTTGGTACTCAAAAGGAATAATTCTTTGTCATTATAGAGGGTGAAGACAGACTAAAGGCAAGCTGATTAGTCCCCATGAAAGTGAAATTATAATATTGTAGAGATGGAAAATATCTCTGTGAACCCTTTTAAAGAACACAGCCAAATTTGTGACCATGCTGAAAGACAAGCATACAACATTTTACCTATTACAACTGGGAGCCTTTTCTTCAGCCATTGTCATATCTCTAAAGAAAATAAAGATTCATGCTGGGATACAAAGCATAAGCCAGGCTATTAATATTGCAGCAAACCCTGGCTTCCCATTCAATAAACAAACTGATCACATCAGAACTTTATTAGAAGAAAGAGAAATATACTGCCTTCTAATGGCCCCCTACCTGTCTAATTACTGCTTGGTTTATAGAGTAAGGAAATTAGCATAGATATAGGTCATACCTCAAGGCATAAACATTACACTCCATGAAATATTCTTAAAATGGATATAACTGTCAAAGTAGATTCACCATGCTGGGCCCTCTTTAAACTCTGGAATTATATAAAGACTCTCACTTAGATTTTTATGCATGCCATAAAAGCATGGTGCATTTCATAAACTGACATGCGTCAAAGACACGTGTCTCCATTCATTCATTAACAAAACATGCACTTAAATGCAAATATACCACAAACTAATACATGTTCATTTCCTGGCCACATCATTATAATTGTGAACTGAAAAATATTCAGGAGTTAGGATCTATGCCATGTTCCCAAGCCTCCAGATCACCCACCGTGCCCTCCCTATGCCATTGAATTAAAAAGGAACCTCTCCTTTTTCTCTGAACCCATTGCTCTTTGGAACCACATATTATTTTATATCTGAGAATAATAAAGTGCATGTACACACCAACTCTAAAATGAATGGGAGGGCTCTTCCAAATCTAAGCTTTTAGAAAATATGCACATCCGCAATGAGGTCTGCAAGAGGCGCAAAGCTCCAATTACCATACAATACAATCAAGGCTGTGCTTACTAGGCCTGTATCTCTCCCAGGCTGCACAAGAAGCAGTTTTGGAATCTAATTGGCATGCAAGACAGGATGAACTGTGCACAACAAATTGGGTGTGAAACAATGTGCGTTTAGATTATCCCCATGCCACAGAAGTGCTGTTCGGGAAGTTTTTTTAAAACACCTAGGGGTTTGAAGGCTTACTTTAATTGACTCTTGGTGCAGTCTCTTGGCTGACTTCTCTGGAAGTTGTTTGGTGATTATTTGATGCTTTTACTTAAAATGCTACTCTTTGCAATATATTTCTTTCATCTCCTCAGAGCATGGCATTATCGTCAAGGCTGCACAGAAAGATGATACATTAGTCTTCTGCAAACTAAGGTCATTCAAATCAGATTATATCATTAAGGTTGGATACAAATTACAATGGAAGAACAGCAGGTGCTTCGAAGCAAAACCTATATCAGCTCTGTTCCATTTATCCAGAAACACTGCACAAAGAAATCTGGTTTGATAGAGGATCAATAGTAATTCCCATCTATTGTTAAATGTTATTGTTTAAAAGGTAATGTCCTCCAGGAAGAAATTCTATAACCTTTATACTCTGAATGGACTGGTTTGTGCTCCTCTGGCTTTCAGACCACAGATCACTCATTTCAATTGTTTGTTTGCTTGATTCTCATTCTTAAAGAACTTCAAGCTCCTTATGGAAATGGCATAGTTATCATGTTATGTGGTAGCTCCTAATAAAGGTCCTGTCTTTACATATGCATTAAATATGTCCTATATAATAAAAGGCTAATATGAAAATTATCCCCTCAACCGGGAGTTCCACCAGGAGTTCAACCAGGGGGCGGGGCCAGCTGGTCAGTTGCCCGCAGCCCCTCCCCCTATTCCCGCTGCCATCCCTGCCCCTGATCAGCCTCACCACCCCCCTGATCGCCCCTCCTCACCCGGATCAGAGGTGGGGCTGGCCAGCCAACCTCCTGCATCCCCTCAGGCAGGCTGAACCCCACCCATGCACGATCACCCATAGTTATCACATAAAGGAGGAGGGATAGAAGGAAGAGAAGAAGGCAAAACAGAAGGGTAAAATCAAGGTTTAACCACCTCAATTTGATAATAAAAATGTTGAGTTCAAAAAAGAGTCTAATACAATTTTTATAAAGTCATCTGCTCATGGCAATCACTTTGGGGTGCTTAGTAAAATAATCAATAACTTTTATCTGTATGAGACCATTCCCATCAGCATACAAGCATGCTGTTACACCCTCATATTGAAAAAGAAGAAAACTGGCTTCCTTCCTCTCCTTATCGTCTATGTTATAGATTCAAAAGTTACATGACTTCACCAAAGACCACACAAAGATTAAGGTGCAGACTAAATGCTAGAACTGAACTCAAGCTCTCCTTGGACTCAAGCTCTTTTATTACTCTTAGAGCAGAATGAACAACACAACAGGATATGACTACACAATAAGCTCAATCCTCTACAGCTCACACTTACTTCTTTCTGCAAGGCTAATTCTGACCCCTCTTCCTGGCCAGACTATAAATGTTGAGTTACTCCATTTGCAATTCTCTTCCTTCACTCCTGGCTTCCATGGGGTATGCTTTTCAGAATCAATAGCTATACTTCTCTAAAGGGAAAGGTCAGCCTTTCCCTCAGCCAGGATGTGTCCTTTGTGCAGCGTTAGGGGCCAGGGACTTGGCTCTCCATGATTAGAGAAGAGAGCACCTGCTTCTAAGCTTGGCATTGGAGACTCCTGGTCAGTATCAAGCTATAGTTCTTCTTCAGTTTCCAAACGAATGCCTTGTGCCTGCCCTTTCTTACAGGGACAGCTGCCTCTTTGATTCATCTATTTACACACTTTCCCCTCACCAGGCCCCAGTCATTATCCTAGCACTGGCATATAAGCATTATGGTCTCCTCCAATCTCCACAGGAATCTACGGTGTGCTTGTGCCTCCACTCCCAATACCTTTCTACACCCAACTCCTCTGAGCCCTGAGAGACAGTATACTCAAGGATTCCTCCGTAGTCACTGATGACACCTCCACCTTCCAGTGGAGGGGATGAGGGTGCTTCAAGGGGAATGAGGGTCTCCCGTGTCTTTTCTGTATTCCTGAAAGCATCTAGCATAGGGGATTTTAGTTAATTATCACTTATTTCTTCGTGCATCCGTTAAACATTACTAAGTGTGGCCAGGCGCTGTAAATCCCCTTATAATCCTATCAACTACTGCCTAATTCCTTTTTAAAACCAACTTATTCCGGCTTCCACCACCACTTGGCATTGCTTTGTTAAGGTTCCTAAAGACTTTCATGTTGTAACATTCACTGGAAAGCACCTGTCTTTTTGCAATTTTTGACCATCATGTGGTGCAGCTGCTAACTCTCTCAGTGCATTTCATTCACTGTGTTTCCAGGACACCATCCCTTGTCTTAGTTTCCTTCCTGTCTCATGGATCATTCCTTTCTGGAGTCCACTGAGGTCCCTTCTCTTTTGCCCGATCACTTAATACTGAAATATCTTACATTGCATTGTGTATAATAGAAACAAAAATGGTATAGTCGATGTAAATAAGTCCCAGTTTTAAGATAACTAAGGTAAGAAATTAGGTAGCCTATTATGTTTTGTTTTGAGTGGCATCCAATGACCCATTGGCCCTCATGGGTCTCTCTGGTTGAGGTTTGTTTTGTTTTTGTTTCGCTCTGTTTATCAATGTCTCATCTACACAAGTCACCTGTAAGCACCTTTTTCTCCTTCTCCTTCTCTCTTTGATCCTTCTCTGCAGGATTCCAGTTGCTACCTAGCCCTATGAAAGCACACACTTTTCTTGAAAGCAGTAAGTGTGGTTGGTGTGAGGAAAGGACCATGGGCTTTGTTTACACCATACCTGGGTTCAAACACCCCCTTGGATCATTGTGAACCGTGGATGACCGTGGGGGGGCAGAGGGGGGACCTTCACTAGTTGAAAAGTTAGCCTCTGTGAACCTCAGTTTCCTCAAACATAAAGTGAAGGCAAGATGACTCTGTGTAAAATATTGGGAAGGATATCATATATCTTATGTGTTCCTGATGCACAGAAGTAATAGATACCATTATTACTCATTTCTGCATCTCTCGCATCTCTACTTGTACAGCTGAGAACATTTTTGCTTTTGATTACTTAACAGGCCCCAAAACACAGTGCTACTTATTAGAAATCTACTTACTACTTTAGAAAACCATTTGCCTTTTTTAAACGGTTGCATTTCCACTTCCCATTTACTATATAACTCATCTCAATTTCTGAATCTCCTTGAACTAACAACTGGGAAGGTTTTAAGGACAATCAATAGCAATTAAATGACTCCTATAGTTACTACATTTGTTTTTCTATACTTAACGCTGCCATGCTAGCAAAAACTCTTTTTGTTGTTTTAGTGAACTATTATAAACCCTTTTTAAAGCTGTTGGGATGTAGTAAATAACATTAGAATTATAAGTGGTTTTTCTAAAAGTGAAGAATCATTACTTTAGACTAAAAAAGGATATTTGAGTCCTGGTTTGGAAGGGGCATACCTTTGCATTCTCTCTAACAAAGGCTTATCCTTAAAAGAATAAAAGGGCAAAATGATGATGTCATGTATATTACCAGTTTTCTTGTCCTTTATAAACATTTCATATGCCAGCTGCAAATGCCTCATTTGATTAAAGCAAGATCTCTTAAAAGACACATACGTGATAATATTTTGTCAATTGATTTTGAGTTATGATAGTACTAGAAATACTGCAAGATTGTTTTCTGAAAATCTCATACCAATCAGTTGCATTTTCACAAATGCATTGCTTGTTTGGTGCCAAATAATGATAGGTCAGGCACAATGATTAAATTAAGAAGGTTTTTTTTCCTATATGCCTCCAAAAAAATTTGGCTCTTGCAAATACCAAAGTTAGTTCTGTCTAACTGCAGTTTAGTGTGTGTAGTACTTATTAACAGCCCAAAACACGCCCCTCCTGTTAGGTGAGAACTAAATCCCCTTCATCCTTCATTAAAGATTGTCACAGATGAATTAATGTAAGTCTTGTCATCCAAAGTAGCCCAGCTGGACACCTGAACTGGAATGAGTTCTTGAAATTAGAAGCTTAGTGATGATAAGGAAAGATGTGTTCTTTCTTTTTCCCCTTAGATTACAGAAAATAAAATCCACCCCACTCCACCCGCACAAAAGAGTCCTGGGAAACAAACACCCAAGAAGGGAAATCTCATACTGCAGTTGGTGCAGCAATTATCAACCATGGAAACGGTCACTATCATACATGAGCTGTACTTTTCCATGGCCTGCTGCCCACTAGGATGGGACATGCTCATTTCTTCTTTAATTCTTTTGGAATGGGGATCAAACCTGCAACCTAGGTGTGTGCTCTGACCAGAAATTGATCCCATAACCTTTTGGTGTAAGGACAACACTTCAACCAACTGAGCCACCCAGCCAGGGCTATAAATTATTTCTTTTTGAGTACAGCACAGGAATTAATATTCAGATGATATTTTGTCTTAGTTCAGAGGTAAAGAGCTAAAATAATTTACACACTTGCTTTGTTATTCTTCCTTGTACCTAAAAAATTTAATGAATCACATGTGATGTTCTAATTTTTCTCTTTTGATACTGAAATACATTTGTTAGCTGAAATGAGTTATAGAATTCTGGTCAGACTAATCGATTAACTCATTCCAGTTTTTTACAGAAAAAAATCCAGAATAATATGGGAAGATGTGGAACTCTGGAATGTTTGATTATAATTATTTATTTATAATGACACTCCAACCTAAGTTGAATATAAGAAGGAAGACCAGCCCTGACTGGTGTGGCTCAGTTGGTTGCAGCATCCCATACATTGAAAGGTTGTGGGTTCTATTCCCAGTCAGAGCATATGCCGAGGTTATGGGTTTGATCCCCAGTCTGGGTGCATACATACAGGAGGTGTACAATGAATGTTTCTGTCTCTTTTTCTCTCTTCCTCTTCCTTCCTCTCTCTTTCTAAAATCAATTTTAAAAGCATATCCTCTGATGAGGATTTTAAAACAAGAAGAAAGAAGACACATATTAAGAAATATTTTAAACACTTCCTTTAAAATTTCTCTAGAAATATGCCTTACCTAGAATAAGTCAGTTATTACTTCATGCAGCATGAGGGGGAGGAAAAATATTAGGTGCTTCAGTTCTTAGTGTTCAATAAGTAACTTATTTACCTCCTTCTGGCACCAAAATTCAGAGTAAATGTATAAATAAATTATTCCCTAATTGAAACTTTGAGAAACACACTGGACAATTTATTTAAGTCAAAACATTTGTATTAAGGAGCTTAAGTTGTAGGTTGTGTTTTTTTTCCTGCTTGGTTCATGTACTTCAAATGTTTTATTTCTAGCTTTATTTTTTCTCCTTATGATTGCTTTTCCCTGTTGTTAATTTGACTAACTTAATATAAATTCCATGACTATTCCTACACACACATGCAGACACACATGCAAAACACACACACACCATGTGTTCCATAATAGAAACTCCTTTCTTCAGAAATTCTATAGCAGCCTCCCCTACCTCTAGCATAAAACTTACTACCTATGTTATGAATGTTTATTTTATCCTCCAGTGCACAGAAAGTTCAAGAGTTAGGAATTGTGTTTTATTCCCCATTACCTATTAAATACTTATGAAAGTGCCTACTATATGCTAGGCGCTCAGTCAGAGAACAGAGAGCCTAACTCAAGCCAGAAATGGCTTAGGTAAGGTGCCAAACAATAATATAACCTGAGTAATGCATAGATGGTCTGTACACAAATCCCTAAACACCTTGTATTCCATATTTCTGATTTCCCAAAGAGAAGGGATCCTATGTGACTAATCAAAAGCACCTCTCATACTTTAGATATTGTATTTAATATTGGCAGAATAGATCTAGTTGTGAAATTTTGCCCTGATATAAAAGTATTTTACTTGTTCATGGCTGTGGTATGCAGAGGTGCCTATGAATCCTGCTAATGTCTTATTTTCTAATTCAAGAGTTCTGAATTTGCTCTACTATCTTGGCAAATATTCATCTGAGATGATATATTCATGTGCCATAAAGTGTGGAAAATATAACTGATGCCTAACTAAAAGTTTTAAGGCATGTTATCAGAAAGCCAATTTGTCTATGGTTAAAACTGAATATGATTCCTCTAGTTTGTGTAATTTTGAGGACTGTGTTTATTTATGGGCCTAATTGATGTTCAAAGATTATTATAAGCTCCTTGAAGAAAGCATAATGCTTTAATTACGGTCTCTTAGCAAACAGTAGGAAATCAATCAACACTGAGATATCTCCTTTCATTATCTAAAAGGAAGAATAACAGCAATACAGAAACTGAAACACATACACATACAAATATAACTAAACAAGACACAAATGATCTGAAAAGTTAACACTTGGCAATGCTGATGTGTGTGTTCTTGACCATCTGAACTATGAGATTCCATCTAGGTTAATACACTTTCATCTAAAACTTACTTCTCAGAAGCCCAAAAGTTTCAGACAGACTTTTCTTTGATAAACAACTTTTTATGGAATAGAAATGTGATAAGAGATGTCTTAGGGTTCACCACCTCTTCTCACACACTTCCCAGAACCCATGAACTTGGGTCTGTATAACTATTGCTAGCCAATGGTTGGTACATAAACATAATGTGTGTCAGTTTCAGGTCAAAAATTTAATTTCAGCCCAGCCAGTGTGGCTTAATGGTTGAGCATGGACCTATGAACCAGAAGGCCATGGTTCCATTCTTGGGCAGGGCACAAGCCTCGGTTGCGGGCTTGATCCCCAGTGTGGGGTGTACAGGAGGCAGCCAATCAATGATTCTCTCTTATCATTGATGTTTTTATGTATCTCTCCCTCTCCCTTCCTCTCTGAAATAAATAAAAATGTATTTTTTTGTAAAAATATATTTTATTTATTTTTTACAGAGAGGAAGGGAGAGAGATAGAGAGTTAGAAACATCGATGAGAGAGAAACATCGATCAGCCGCCTCCTGCACATCTCCTACTGGGGATGTGCCTGCAACCCAGGTACATGCCCTTGACCAGAATCGAACCCGGGACCCTTCAGTCCGCAGGCTGACGCTCTATCCACTGAGCCAAACCGGTTTGGGCAAAAATGTATTTTTAAAAATTTAATTTCAGTGAGAGATGTTCAAGTGCTTTATTCCCTGCTTTATCAGGGAGTTCCTATGCCCAGGACAGCTACATGATGGTAGAGATTCTGTTAGCCTGCATGCTGATAGATGCGAGGGAGGACATGGGCACCTACCTACAGAGGACTCTATAAACACATACACCATTTGTTGTTTTAAGTCTGTGAGACTAGGGGATTCTTTGTTATCACAGCATAGCCTAGAATAGTCAGGTTAATACAACAAAATTTATTTCAATTACCAAAAGTATTTAAATTGTTGAAAGGCACTAATAAATGTAGGAAGAAAGTTTCTGAAATATAAACACATTTTAATTTTACTTTCCTGTAACTACACTGAAGTGTCTCTGTCTAAAAAGGATCTTTACTTGAGAATAAAGTGACTCAATGTCTATATAAGTCTTTAATTACCTTGATATTTAACAGATTCTGAAGAGACGTTAATCAGACAATGAATATAGTCTTAAGCAACTACTCCAGGGAAGAACAAAAATTGGTTGCTAGTAGAGGTGACCTTTAACTAATGGAAGAATGGCACAGCAGTGGTCACGTCAGGGAATTAATGTGGTTGGTTAAGAAAATACATTGCCTGTTGAAGGTGGCTTTTGACAACTACTGCTGTAAATTTCCTGCCAGCTATTCAGAAAGCACTATGACTTCAGGTTTCAAAAAGTACACCAAGATAAAATGAATGCCTGCATTCTCACTAAAGAAAATTAGAAACTGCTACTGTCAGCAGTTTAAAGTTTCAGACTGGAAGAAACCTTAAATATTATTTTTTTTATTCTCATATTAGGAAGCTTTGATCCAAAGAGTCCCTTTTCAGATTTAAGACAAGAACCCAGGTCTCCAAATTCCCTGGTCACTGCATTCCCATAAATATTTAAGAAAGAATGATTGAGAATTATTGACAAGTTTTGATTCTTTAAAATGCTGAGTCATAAAATTCTGGCCTTAATTTTTGCTTTTTTATTCATATGGGGGATTAAATCTACCTGGCAAAAGGTAACTATCCCTCTACCACCAACATCCTGAGACTGAAAAAGTTGCATCATTCCTTGATATAAACATAATGAGACTGATAGCTCTTGAGAAACTAACAGTACATCAGACCCAAATCAGAATAGCAAATGAAAATGCACGTCTGACATTGTCTACCTAACACACACTCATCCTTCAGATCTCAAGTGAAATTAACACTGCCTCAAGGAATCCTTCCCTGGTCCTGCACGGTACCCAGAGCTGGTTTCATGGGCACGCAACCTGTCATTTGCCAATGCAAATGCAGAGTCCTGTGCTTGCTCTGCTGTCACTTTCTTCAAATTCTTAATAATTTTTCAACAAGGTGTTCTGCATTTTCATTTTTCACAGGACCCTACAAATTATGTAGTCCATTCTAGCACTATGCTAATCCCTCTGGTGTTTGCACTCATAACACCTATATAAGCACTTGCTCTTGTTTGGTTTTTTATTTTAAACTAGACGCCCGGTGCACAACATTCGGTGCACTCTGGTTGGGAGGTGTCCCTCAGCCCAGCCTGTGTCCTTTCACAGTCCAGGAGCCCTTGGGGATGTCCAACTTCCTGGGGGAGCGGGCCTAAGTTGGCACCCAGACATCCTTAGTGCTGCTGGGGAGGCAGGAGAGGCTCCAGCCACTGCCACTGTCACTGCGCTCACCAGCCATGAGCCTGGCTTCTGGCTGAGCAGCTCTCCCCCTGTGGGAGCGCACTGACCACCAGGGGGCAGCTCCTGTGTTGAGCGTCTGCCCCCTGGTGGTCAGTGTGCATCATAGCAACCAGCTGTTCCTCTGTTTGGTTGATTTGCATATTACTTTTATTATATAGAATTTTTTGTTTGTTTGTTTGTTTGTTTTTAGTTTCAACTCCTCCCAGAAATGTAATCTCAGTCAACCAGTCTGGAATTTTCTGATCAGCATCAGTGAGGTAATCTGTCACCTGGGCCCTCTCCAGTCCCCCAAAGTGAGGAGAGGCTATCTGCATGACAAACACCACGTCTGTTCACTCCCCTGGAAAAAAGACATCCTGGTATGAAACAATCCTTTCTTTCCTTTTGCTAAATAGCCTCCTTGCCCCACCCTTCTGCCTATAAAAACCTTCCATTTTGTACAATCTCTATGAATGCCCTTCTAGCAGTTAGATGGGTTGCTGCCTGAGTCATTAATCTTTTAATGAAGCCAGTTAGATCTTCAATTTTACTGGATGGAATTTTGTTTTTAACAGTAGGAATCAAATGTCATGGCATATTTTAATATATGGTAACATTCATTTATTATCAACTACATCACATACTTTATTCAATTAAATCTTTACAAAATCCTGTAATGCTGGTTTCCAGTTGCTATAGAGCAAAACTATGGGCCCAAAATAGTGTCACTGGTATTACAAGCCCATAATACCAAACTTGGGTTTAAAGCTGATCTATTTGCAGTTTCGACCTCCACCAGAAATGTTATCTTAATCAACCAGTCTGAAATTTTCAAGCACAAGTAAGGTCCTCTGCCACTGTGGGCCCCCTCTATTCTCCATAGAAAAAAAAGAGGTAGCCTCCAAGCTAAAGATGCTTCCCTACTCTTCCCCCAAAAAAAGAGATGTTTGAGCCCCCCAAAAATCCTTCCTTTTAAAAATTTATATTGATTTTTAGAGAGAGAAGAAAGGAGAGAAAAAAAATCAATTTGTTGTTCCACTTATTTATGCATTCATTGGTTGATTCTTGTATGTGCCCTGACAGGGATCTAACCCACAACCTTGGGGTATCAGGACGACATTCTAACTAACTAAGCTACCAGACCAATGCCATTTTTCTTTTGGTAATAGTTCCCTTGCTGCACCCTTCTTCCTATAAAAATCTTCCATTCTGTGTAACACCTCAGAGCGCCCTTCTAGCTGCTTATGGGATTCTGCTCAATTCATGAATTAACCAAGTAAATAAATTAGATCTTCAAATTTACTCAGCTGAATTTTGTTTTTTATTACCATTTTTCAAATAGGAAATTGAGGCTCCCAATGAAATAATTTCCCTAAGGTAACATCAGAGAAGGAAGTTATGGGATTTGAAAATGTGTCCTTGAGAAAAATCCTCAAAATCTTACCAATATTTAAAGATGCTTCCCTAGTTTTGATAGAGTAGGCCAGTGGTCGGCAAACTCATTAGTCAACAGAGCCAAATATCAACAGTACAACAATTGAAATTTCTTTTGAGAGCCAAATTTTTTAAACTTAAACTATATAGGTAGGTACATTGTTATTAACTTAATTAGGGTACTCCAAAGCTGGCCTTTGCTAAAAACGTCCTCAATCTAATTGAGGTACATTGGCTGAGGTCGACCCCTTCCAACTCTCCCATCCACACTCGTCTTGTATACTTGTTTCGTCTATCTCCTTTCCGAAAACCAACTTCTGCGCATGGGCCACAAAGTTTGAATCGCACTGTATGTGGGCGCCCTCACGTGGCATTTTGTGGAAGAGCCACACTCAAGGGGCCAAAGAGCCGCATGTGGCTTGTGAGCCCCGGTTTGCCAACCACTGGAGTAGACAGTTAGACAGGCGTGAGCAGAGCAGGAACAATAGGACAGGTATGGAATGTCACTTGGACAGAAAGCCCTGGGTTCCTGGCAACAGGAGGAAACAACTATTAGAGGCTAGGACCTCCTTCCTAGGATGACCGTTCTTCCCCTAGCATGTCATTAGTCACATGGTTTAGACCTCCTTAGAGGAGGAACAAGGGGGCCTGATAGTAGCCTCATAAGACTCCCATACAAACCCTTGCTTAACCACTCCTTTAGGCATTAAGCCCTCAGGACAATGAGGTACTGAACCCACATCAAATAATCTTAAAAACAAAGCCTTAGGTCTGTTGATCATAGAGGCAGAGTTTTGGTCAAAGTAGAAATAACATCTAGGCCTCAGTTATGTTTTAGCTCCAGGCCCAGAATAGCAGCTAAACCAGACAAAGCAATGTCATGGCTGATTTCAGGACCAGGTGTAATAACTAATGACCCCTCTACCGCAGCACTGACCAATCAGTAAAGACCACAACCCTGAAAGGACATACATGGAAAGCTGATGAATATTCTATTGAGACCCTCCCCTGAGACTTCCCTAAAATTTCCACCTTTGGAAAAAAAGATAAAATTTCTTAAGAAGAAGGACCCGGTGCACAATCTCTATAGAGCATGTCTGCACCTCTTTCCACATAGGCATGTATCCTTTGCTTTTGTTCTCCTAAACTCCAAGGGCCCTACTTTTGCCTCTGTAAGTTATTTCCTGAGTTCATGCGGGCCTGGTGGCTCACTTCCTCCACCACTGTGACTTTCTCAATAAACTTTCTCTTTCACTAGAGTTCTTGGACCGGAATTATTTCTTTGCTGAATTTAATAAGTGAGATTCAACACCACCATTAACAGTTTAAGTATCTACCAGCATTTAGGTTGCTCCCATATCTTGGCTATTCTAAATAACAAGGAATGCATATATCTTTAAGAATTAGTGTTTTGGTATTCTTCAGGTAAATATCCAGAAGAGGAATAACTGGGTCATATGATATTCTACTCTTAATTTTTGAAAAATTTCTACACAATTTCCATTGTGGCTGCACCAGTTTACATTCCCACCAACAGTGTATGAGAGTTCCCTTTTCTCTACAGACTCTCCATCACTGGAAACCTCGTCTTTTTTATAACAGCCATTCTAACAGGTGAAATCTCATTGTGGTTTTGATTTGCATTTTCCTGGTAGTGATACTGAATATCTTTTCATGTGCCTCTCTGTATGTCTTCTTTGAAAAATGTCTACTTGAACCTCATAATCTATTTTGTCATTTTTGTATTAAATTCACTATTGATATTCAAAGGAATGAACATGCACATAAATTTGTGTCATTTTATATTTTTGCTACCAAAATTTTTTATATTGGTTCCATTATAACTTTTTAATATACACTGAAATGTCAGTTATAAAATTGCAATTATATAGAGAGCTCCCTCTAGGATAAAGAGAAGAGATTCCACAAATAAAACACTTGATTTAATTTTCAGATTTAGTTTAGTTTCCAACCTTCACATTCACATATTTACTGTTACTCATAACTTCCTCTTATATATTACTATCTGCTGATGAAGTTAGCTGCTTAAATATGTCTGTAGGTAGAAGTTAGGTTTATCAAGCATATCTGATAAACTAGACTTAGTGTTGGAGTTGCTGACAGGCAACTTACTGTTAGGAGACTTCCTCTGTAAATATAGTAAACTGGAAGCCCAGTGCACGACATTAGTGCACTGGGGGTGGGGGTCTCCCTCAGCCCATCCTGCGCCCTCTTGCAGTCTGGGACCCCTCAGAGGATGTCCTTAGCACTCTGTGGAGGCAGGGGAGGCTCCCACCACCACTGCTGCACTCGCTAGCTGTGAGCCTGGCTTCTGGCTGAGCGGTGCTCCCCCCGGTGGGAGCACACTGACCACCAGGGGGAAGCTCCTGCATTGAGCATCTGCCCCCTGGTGGTCAGTGCACATCATAGTGACTAGCTGTTCCACCATTCGGTCAATTTGCATATTAGGGTTTTATTATATAGGATTGTGTAATGCCTAAATATTTGGCAAGAGTTATTTCTAAGATGATTTAGAAACATAACAGAAAATATATCATATTGACAATTAATTAATCACTTTTTAGGGGGAAGGAAGGCAAAGCAGTTGCACCCAATCAGCACTACTGATTGTGCTAGCGCTAATAGCCCTGAGAAGCCAACTGACTTTTGATGATAGAAAACAGAAAGAATTGCATTTGACATCTAGGTGTGTAGTTAACTTTATGCAGAACAGTTCAGGTGGATGGTGAATGTTTATTACTAATCCAAACACACTCTCTCTTGACCTTCCTGCTCCCTCAAGAATACCAGAACATGATTAATGTGATAGCAACACGTTTTGTTTTGATGAGGGTGAGCAAGCATGGTTTTACATCTTGTCTTATTATCTAGCAGCTGCACTAACTTGATAATTCTGGCAAAAGAGTGTTCATACTTTCCTAGCTTGATGGCCCGTAAGACAGTTTCTGTTATTGCCTTGATAACAGAAATATTTCAGCTTGGAGAGAAGTAAATACAATTAGTTCTCTAAAGTAGGTCAACTGCTCATTAGCTATGTAGGATACAATAAGAGTCTTTCTTTTTCATTTTTATATAATCCCCAGCTCCTGTTGGCTACAAACTTTTAGAAAAATTCTGAACTTTAATTTGGCAGTCCTTCATTCACATTCTATAAATTCTGACTTTCTTTTTCACATATTCAAGTCCCTAAATATTTACTTCCCTCTCACAAGATGTATCTTCTCTCATGGTAGTGGCACTGTGAAACTAATTTAGGAACTGTCTTAGATTATTATTCTTTGTCTGGCCTGAGATTCTGTACTCTAGTCCTAGCCTCTTCAAGCCCATTCACTTCTTGCCCATATCTATTATGCCATTTAAAATCAGGGTAACTTAACACAAAGCTTTTAAATATATATTGCATTAGAAAATACATATTAGATTAGGTGTATTTTTAAAATATAGAAAATAGAAAGGAAAACAAAAACATCAAAGGCGAGAAAGCCTTAGAAGAGAAGTTCCTGACCTGTTCTCCACAGCCTGCTTTTCAAAAGGAAAATTTGATGAGAACCTCTATCTGTAGACCCCACCATGGGCGTTCATAGACCTCAAGACAAAATGAGCATTTCTTGCCATGGCAAACTAAATTCTTCATAATCGGGCTCCCTCTAAATCATCCTACTCAATCTCAGCATTAGAATGCAGTGGTTAACAAACATGAGCATATGTAAAACTCACTCTGCCCTGAAGCTCCTGAGGTTTTGTTTGTTTGCTTTAATGCAAACCCCAAAGCAGCAGGCCCTTTCATTCTGACTAATTGGGTCTAAGATGGGACACAAACATTTGTTTTTTAACATGCACTCTGGGAGATGCAGGTGCGAGTGGCTGCTAAGTTAGTGTGAGAAATAAATTTCATGGCATCTAGTTTTCACAATGGGTACTATTTTACCACTCTGTGATTTGCCCCATTCTAGTCCATCTATGAGGAATGCACTATTCATCTCTTTCAAGGAACATGTTCCTAATAATCCTGCAAGACAAAAATAAGCATCAATAAAAGTTGCTTGAAGGTAGAGAGAGAAAACGGAAAAGGTTTCTCTTATACCAAATCACTCTTTTAAATTCTATAGTGTTTATTATTTTTCCTTTCAATTTTCAATTAAAAATGTACAACAATAACAACAACAAAACGAAGGGGAATGCTTTTACTAGGAGCATCAACATTCAAACAATCTCCTTGAATTTACAGATCTCCTTTATTTGGGCCCCAAGTGCTATACAATAGGGGGTAATATTTATAGATTAAGGAACCCATTACTAAAGTCTAAGACAAAGTATGCTAGAGACCAATAGCACATATGCCTAAACTCCCTGTCTTACGTAAGGGCCCTCCAGAAAAACAGAATAGGATATATTTTCTCTTTCTCACATATTATATATTATGTGTAACATAATACATATATATATATATATATATATATATATATACATAGATTATATACATTTTATTCAATATATGAGAGAGAGAGAAAGATCAAAGGGCCAAAGACAAATTGATCCTAAAAAAATAAATAAATAAAAAGTAATTAAAGAAAATTTATCTAGACTGAATCAGGGAAAATTGAAGATCTGGAGTTGTCCATGGAAAGTTTAATGAGAAAAAAGAACATGACAACCATACAAACATATTAGGCCTAAATGTAGAAATGAAAAAATTGTATTTGGGAGGGTTTGGTAAAGGAGAGAGGAAAAGGAAAGGAAAAGGAAAAAGATAGTAGGAAAAGGAAAGATAAAAAAGAGAGAGGGGGAAGGAAAATAAAATGTGCAAAATATTGATGGAAGACTCAGTTTGAAGGCAAAACATAGCAAAAGCAACGTTTAAGTGAAGGGTAAAAATCCTAGAACTTTAAAAGAATGAGATTTTTAAAAGTTTACCAAGTTTAAAAAGACATCAAGGATGACTTGATTTTAACAAGATATTTTTTAGGTGAGATTGCAAAGCTAAGGAAATGTTCAAAGTAACCACATTATTAAAAAGAATAATAATTTTAAATATATTTTTATTGATTTCAAAGAGAGAGAGAGAGAGGGAGAGAAAGAGAGAGAAACATCAATGATGAGAGAGAATCATTGATTGGCTGCCTCCTGAACATCCCACACTGGGGATTGAGCCTGCAATCCAGACATGTGTCCTGCCCAGGAATCAAACTATGACCTCCTAGTTTATAGGTTGACATTCAACCACTGAGTCACACTGGCCGTCCAAAAATAAATTATTTATTTAAAAATATTTTTGCAGATTGGCATGTCTGAAAATGTAATTAATGTTATGAATAAAAGGCTGAGATAAATAATTGTATGCAGAGTAAAAGGACAAAGATTAGAACAATTAGAAAAACAGATGATATAAATGGAGAACAAGGACCTATATGTATATACTTTGCAGAAAACTATTTCCTAAAATGAAGAATTCAGTAAGCATGTGCAAAAAGCATATGATAAAATCATAAGAAATATTGATAATGGCCAGCACTGAAATATACGCCAGGTATATTCTCAAAATTTAAAATAAATGACAAAATCCTCTAAGTACATAGTCAAGGAAAGTAAATCCTTCACAAGAAGAAAAATCAGACTGGCCTCAGACTTCCCTAGAACCACATTCATGATATAAAATAAAGGAGTTATGGACCCAAATGTCTGAAAGGAGAGAATACTCTTACCCAGGAATATACTACTCATTCAACTTCTCATTCAAATAGAAAGACAGGAGACAGACATGACAAAAATCCAGAAACATGCATCCCTGGACTCGTCTAGAAAAAGAATCTTGATGAAATCCAGCAAACAAGGAGAACAATAAAAATAAAAAATGAAAATGCATAATAAAAGGACTGGCGATGAACATTAAATCCAGTCAATGTTTGGCTAGGACTGAACATCTGGGGAACTGCGGTTGCAGAGCAGATGGTAAATTTGATAAATGCTAACAGTTTAAAATCTTATAACTAACAAATATTGGAAGATGTGGGTGGATAAGTAGGGGAAAGTGTAAGAATGCTAATCATCCATCCTTTAAAGCAGGGAATACACTGATGCTACTTAAAGCCGAAAGATGTAGTTAAAAACCATATAGCGATTCCAACCACTTGATATTCTTTTCTCATTCATAAAGAAAATTTACAGGGCTAAAACTTTTATGAAGGAAACGTGTCTACGGCTCATTAAGTTATCCATTTCGAATGACATTTTTGCAAATTAAAGTAAACTTAACACTTTAAAATATTTCTGTCTATATCTATCTAGATACATATCTAAGTTTCTATATACATGTATACAAATAGACATGATTGGAAGGATTAACACAAATATTAACACCAATGGTATTTTGAAAACTGTATTGCTTTATAATTTATGTGAAAATACTAGTGTACATTGTAAACAAAGAATCTTTTTTCATGGTAACACAGATGTGTGGGTAACAATATGTATTGTCGTGTAATTATCAACAAAGCTCCTCCTAAGAGTTTCGAGAGGGGCAATGGAGAAAGAATAAACTACATTTCAAATTGAAGATATATTTCTATCAGGTTAAGTTTTATATACAAATGTCTCCTCCTACTCCTCTTTGCCGCAGACCTTCCTTAATACACAAGGACTCTTTTAACAAGGAAAAATTGTCACACAAACGTAAGTTAAAGATGAAATAATTCTGTTTGATCTACTTAATTTCATAAATCCCAAACTGCTGAAAGCTATAGGTGGTTGGACATAGACGTGAAATAGGATATATAGCTCTAAGTGTCTACTTTGCACCATCTGGTTTTTATTCTAAATGTGTTGATTATGTAGTACCTCACACCTGCTGTACTTCCTTAAAAACTCATGAGTCACTGACAGGTAAGGGAGAGAAAGTCATTTTTCTGCCAACTTTTTCTTTGTCCTTTTCTTCTTCCCTAAAGTTACCTTGTACACAGTGTCTATGAGCTTACACAAGGTCTCACTCCTGGAATTTTTTTTTTTAATTAGTAAGATCTGTTATCTGAAATATGTTTGTACAGTCATCGTAAGAAGGTGTGCCTTTCTTTATGACTTGCTCCTAATTCTTTATGACTTTCTACTGAAGAGATCAGCAGAAAGATATCTTCTCTGAACTTCCCTTATCTCAGTAAAGCAGAGCATCCTGAAAATACAACTGCCATCCGCCCCTCTCCCAGGGCATTTCCACTGGGAAGACCAGTCCTTAGCAGAAGTGTGGATAGATTGAGCAGCAGTAAGCTGCCAGCCAGTGAGAAGCCTGTTCATTATTATCCAGAAGAAAATGCCTAATAGAAGCTTCCATATTTTCCCACTGAAGTCCTCACCAGCACCACTTTGTTTAAACTGATCCATAAACCCTGACCTTGGTCCAGTCTGCATTACTCACTACTGAGTCTGCCCACCTGGGTAATAATCTTTTTCCTATTAATCTATCCACTGTCATCTACTTCAAAGGGCTCCAAACTGCACTGAAACTGGTAGAAGGAAGGTTTTTCCTCCCAACCCCACACATGTTCTCGATACCCCTAGAAGTTTCTGGAGAAAATAAATCAGGGACAAGTAGATAATTTTTTGAGAATTTTCTAAACACTATACAGAGACTATGAGATCTCCCTAAATATTTGAATAATTTTTATCCTGGAAACATAGTCCATAGCCCAGGTGAGATTTACATTGAGTAAATTCTAGAAGGATTTGGTATTTTTTCACTGCCTCAATTGACAATTCAGTTGCAAAGAACTGGAGGAAAGAAGACAACATTATTGTGAAACTCATCTGTTTTTGCCTGAGAGAGTAGAAACATGCTCCTTAAAAGTGCAGGATTCACATGTGACAGCCTATTCATGGCATGTTTGAAGCAGCCCTGTCCTAGCCCTGGCCAGGTGGCTCAGTTAGTTGGAGTGCCATTCCATACATCAAAAGGTCACAGGTTTGATCCCCCGGTCAGGTTCCTACAGGAGGTAATTGATTAATGTTTCTCTTTCACATTGATGTTTTTCTCTCTCACTTCCTCTCTCTCTAAAAATCAATTAAATAAAACATATCCTCGAAAGAGAATTAAAAAATAAATAAATTTTAAAAAACAGTCCAATTCTAGTCTTGACTAAAGATAATTTAGATTGAGTCAGATAAAATGATTTTAAGCCAACTAATACAATCAATTCATTTCCACTAATTGTCACAAATTATATAATATTTCTCAAATATTGCAGAGGACATATTAATACTGAGGAAAAAGATAATTGTTTATCTGAGGCTCAGTTTTAACCAGGCATTCTGTATTTTATCTAGCAGCCCTATTTTGTGAGTTCTCTGGAGCATTATAATGGGGAGATAGGATTGAAATGACTGCAACACAGTAAGTGTCTACACTCATTAATAATCTCCTTTTTTTCTTGTTGTGTTGTTCAGATTATTCCTCTTTGGGGACAACCGTGAATAGCAGAGCATAAATAAACTTTAAGTAGCAGTCCTTTACTGAGGCAAAAATAAAAATCTCTGTATCTAACTACATCATAAATCACTACCGAATTAAGAAAACTTCAAGGACTCAAAGCATGAATTGAACTGAAGCATAGCCCCACCTCTAATGCCTGCCTAACGATTCGTCATTTGCCTAGACTCTGAGGCAGTGGGATATGCAACTTCTGGAACGAAATAAAAAAAGAAGGGTAAGGGAATACTAGATCCTGCCACTCAAAGTGTGGTGCATGAAACAGCGTGACCAGTATCCCTGGGAGCTTATTAGAAATGCAGATTCTAGGGACACATTCAGACCCTCTGAATTTTAAGTGTTGTTTTAGCAGAGTCTCCAAGGCATTAATATACACACTAGTTGGGGAAGGAGTACTCTAGATAATGGAATTCTAAAAATGGTACATATGGGTAACTAAGGTCACTAAAAAGAAGTAAGAAGACTCAAAGTAGCAAAGACTTTCTTTTTTTAAAATATATTTTTATTGATTTCAGAGAGGAAGGGAGAGGGAGAGAGAGGTAGAAACTTCAATATGAGAGAGAATCATTGATGGGCTGCCTCCTCCACGCCCCCTACTGGGGATCAAGCCTGCCACCCGAGCATGTGCCTTTGACCAGAATGGAACTCGGGAACTCTTTGTCCATAGGCAGGTCTATGCTCTATCTACAGAGCTAAACTGGTGAGGCCGCATCGCAAAGCCTTTCAAATGCAGATTCTAACTGTTAACCCCTTGGCCAGTTTATATAAGTAAATATATACTCTCTGGTGCCTGTGAACAGATGAGTTGCTTAAGTGAAAGGACTTAGTCTGTTCAGGCTGCTGTAACACAAATACCATAGCGTAGGTGCCTTAAACAACAAATATTTAGTGCTCACAGGTCTGGAGGTTGGGCAGTCCAAGATCAAGCTGACAGCAGACTGGATGTCTGAGGAGCTCTGGTTCACAGATGGCATCTTCTCACTGTTTCCTAACAAGATGGAAGGAGCCAGGGAGTTTGCTAGCATTTCTTTGATAAGGGCACTAATCCCAATTAGGAGGGCTCCACACTTGTGACCTAATCACCTCCTAAAGCCCAATACCATCACACTGGGGATTAGGTTTCAACATATGAATTTTGTGGGACACAAACATTCAGTCTATAACAACATCCCCTGACCGGCCAAACTCAACAAGCCTAACTAGGTGAATTAACGAAGGCCAGCTCACTGCCATTTATATTCTTACTCCTCTGAAAGAACCAAAGGTACAGCCCAGCATGTATGAAAGGGGAGCATCAGGCACTTTCTAATGAAATGTAAACCTTGTAAAAACACTTAGATTTGATTATTCCAGGTGTAGCAGCAAAATCTGTAGCCAGAATGCCAGGTCAGTCTTATTTTAAGTGCATACACATTGATAAAAAAACTGATTTTAACTATGCACTTATTTCAGAAATATCTGTACTTTGATATATGATATCCATGAGAATGTCAAGGATATATATATATATATATTTAATAGTTTTGTAATCACATCCCCTTCAAATTACCTTGGGAACATTGCCATTTGTTCCACCCAGGACAAGAAATGTTAATATGTGTAGTAGAACAGAGTCATATTTTATTTAGGTATATTCTTGTTCAGCATTTTGGTAGCAGTCTTTTCTAAGCAATTTTGACAACTTTTTAAGATATATCTAATTGTGAGCCCCACCCAGCAAAGGAGGTACAGTGATTTTAAAAAATGAACAGGTTAATTAAGCCAACATATTTTAATAACTGTTCCATTTATCAGGGATGGGGGACAGTGGCGGAATTGGTTGGGTCGGTTGTAAAATGGAATCTGCTAATTCCATTTTGATTTGTGATGATTAATGTGACTTAACCTTTCTCCCTCTTGCTATCAATTCAGGCAAAAGGGACAAGTAAGTGCATGCATGGGTTAAAGTTAGACGTGCTCTGGCAGGACCGTTCCCCTGTGTTCTCTGGGACAACACAAGAGTGTAACAAAACGGTCACAAACATGCTCCTTTTCCATTTCAGTGGCAAGCGATAGGTATCTATCAAAGGAAATTGAACTGAGGCTGTTGCCACAGAATCAGACAGGAATTAGATTTCATGTGATCTCTGCCAAGGAGGCCAAAAGCCTGTAATAAAAACAAACACATCTATTATCTCTCCCTCCTGTGGTTCCTTGCAGGCAGAATCGGTTCCTTAAGAACAGTTTTGTGTTTTTTTTTTCCTTAAGGCCAGTGATGGGGAAAGAAGTTTGTCCCCAGCCCAGGGAGTGAATGTACGTGTGCCTATGAGAATCAAGATGAGTTATTTTCCCTGGTTTAGCAATAGGCATGGGACAACATGCTGAGCAATACAAGTGATTCTACTGAGAGGCTATAGCTTTCTTGACTTTTAAATAGAGATACATAAAGAGAGACTTCTATTCCTATCTCTGGATTAAATTATTTGCACAAGATAATTGGAAATCCGACAGCCCTTTTAGGGAAGCAAACATAAAAACAACAACAATAAAAAAACAAAAACAAAACACAACATTCTAAAGTTGGTAGAGAAAATAAATGAAAAGAATGATCCCCTGATCATATAACCAAGCTGACCAACCTGGAATTACCTCATTTGTTCTGTATGGTAAATCTATGTTAAATTTGGTTTCTTTTAATTGTAGCCAAACTTTCTTAACCACTAAAAAAACAGAGATTCCATTACTTACATCCAATCTATTTTAAAGAGACACATCAGGTTTAAAGCTCACAGGTCCTCAGACAGACATATGGCTACTCATGAAATGTGTCTCTGCTCAACAAAGCAAAAAATAGCCTGCAAACTTAGGCACTATGTTACTTCTTTCAATGCCCAGGGTAGATCACTAGTGTCTCCTCTATAATGTGAAGGTGTCTGTGCACCATGCTATTTCAACTTATCTATAATAATAAAAGCATAATATGCTAATTAGACTGGACAGCCAAACAACCTTCCAGACATCATTCCGGACGTCCTTCCGGACAAAGCTGCCACAGCGGGGGCCAAGGCAAAGGTAGTTAGGGGTGATCAGGCAGGCAGGCAGGCAAGCAGTGAGGGGCAATCAGGCAGGCAGATGAGTGGTTAGGGGGGATCAGGCAGGAAGGCAAGCAGTTAGGGGCAATCAGGCAGGCAGGCAGGTGAGTGGTTAGGAGCCAGCAGTCCCGGATTGTGAGAGGGTGCAGGCCGGGCTGAGGGATCCCCCCGCCACACCCCCTGTGCATGAATTTTGTGCACTGGGCCTCTAGTACACTTATAACCAATCAGAATTGAAATATCAGGATGGTTTTCACCTAATCGATGCTCTCCACTTAAATCAGCCCTCCCTATTGTTCTTCCTCATCATATATGGTATTTCTTGAGATTGCCCATCATAATCATGTGGACTCTATGTTGCCAGTAAAAGTCTCAACTCAAATTGGCTAGAAAAATAAAGAGGTTTGATTGGCTTACAATATTTAATTGTTCGAATTATGTCAGCTATGAGCCTCGTTTCTGTCTGATTCTCTATTCTGCTTTCTGAGGGCACTGGCTTCAGCCTCGGGCTCTATAAACCTTCCCTTTCAACCAAACCAGCATCAACACAGCTGTCCACATTCCTGATTCATGGGAATAAACAGACTATAGCAGTTCCCAACTTTAAGTCTAACCTCACAGTATCTAGGAAAACAAAGTTTGTCTTTCTCAGAAAATTTCAAGATAATTTACAAATATCTCACAGCTCATTGGCTCTGATCTGTACAATTGGCTAGATTAAAGGGGTTGGGCTAATCAATGCAAACTCTGGGACTGGGCTGGTGTTAATTCCACCTAAACAAATTGGCTGAAGAAATGATAGTATCAAAAAGTAAAGCCATGGTGCTCTTGGTGAGATAAATTTGGAGAAAGGGAAAAAATTAAATTAAATTGAATTAAAAATACCCATTACACCATGGAGATATTATTTAAAATATTACATTACACCATGTATTATTTAAAGAGATCATGCATGCAAATGAATGACATTTTATTTCAATTTATTATCCTTAAATCCTGCTATTTAAAAAATGATATTTTTATTGATTTCAGAAAATAGGGGAGAGGAAGAGAGAGACAGAAACATCAATGATGAGTAAGAATCATCGATTGGCTGCCTCCTGCACACCCCCTACCAGGGATCGAGCACACAACTCAGGCATGTGACCTGACCAGGAATCGAACCCTGAACCCCTGGTCCACAGGTCACCTTGCAACCACTGAACCATGCAGGTCAGGCCTATCCAGCTATTTTTTTTAAATCTGATTTGTACATAATATGTTTAGTGATAAAGTTCACAGAATTGACCCATGGGAAATAAACAGATAACATTATAGACAAATCACAGACACTACTGTATAACTCAAGTTCCAAGGCTTATACTTGGCAGGCTCATTATTCATTGCATATTTTTTATTTCCTTTTTAACATTAATTTCCAGCTGTCTCCACAAGCCCCACAATATGTCACTTGCTTTATTTTGAAAGCAACAAGAAAATAACCCACAAAGGAAATTTCAAAGAAAGTTTAAATGCAATCTTGTCTATGATTAGATCTTGTGCAGAAACCTGCCCAGCTCCATTTTGTTTCTCTCCAGTAAATACCTCTGTTTGGCTAATTACTCCTTGACTGGGGGTAGAAAAAGGATAGGGACTTTTAAATAGAAATATTAGTTTTTAATGCTCACAATTTCCACCTAATAAATTTTCCTCTCGCATTAAATGCTTGCACCGTGTATTCAGCTATGCCCCATTTAGCAACACGTTATACAGTTTTTAGCTAATTGTATGCTGTTTCCTATACAAGATTACTACTGTGTTCTGTCATTCATCTTATTGTAAGCTCTCTCTTTTGAACAAAGAAGAGTACAAACCAGCACAAACGGCAGGATATGACTCTCATTATCATTACTATACAGTACTTTAGTCGTTTTAATGAGGTAGGGCTTATTCATAATGAAGAATATGCAATTTCTACACTGCAATTTGAAAAGTAGTTTAGTATATGCTCGATTTACCCAGTTACTTCAAATGTGCATCATATTATAACGTTCAGGTAAAAAATTCTAGCTATTAATACCAATATCATGGTAAAATCATCAATTGATGCATTTATTAAGAATCTTGAAGACAGGGGCCAACATATTGTATTGTAATGGACTGTCTTTCACTTATTTATACATTCAATAATTATCCATTCAAGAATTCAGGCATATTCTAAGTTAAGCAATGTGTACACAAAATGTAATACGACACACGCCTGTAAAGAGTTCACTATGTTAACTTGTCCTTGCACTTGGACAATTTTTTTTTAACTTAGGTGGGTTTTCAACTTCTCTACACCTCTATTTCCTCAACTGTTTAGTGCAGATAATAATATTACCTACCTGGTGGGCCTGTTGTGATGTTGACATAAGAAAATACACACAGAGTGCTAAGAACAGCTTTAGCAAATTAATGGGTGTATATTAAATGTTAGCAATTACTGTTTGTGTAATACCAGAGAAGAAAAATCACAAAAATGCAGTGTCTCTCTGGACTATATGTTGATGAAATCTTGTAACCAATACTAATGGTCTTCAAAGTTGTAAGTATAAATTAAGATTAGGCTCCCACTGTCTGATCTGACATTGCACGCTTAACTCCTGAACTTCAACTTCAAAATAGTGGCACCCAAAACACTTTAGATGCATAACCTTTTAACCCCTTCCAATCATTCTATGCAATGACACTGAGCCATATATATATGTTAATCATCATAATCAATTGATGATTTTACCATGATATTGGTATTAATAGCTAGAATTTTTTACCTGAACGTTATAATATGATGCACATTTGAAGTAACTGGGTAAATCGAGCATATACTAAACTACTTTTCAAATTGCAGTGTAGAAATTGCATATTCTTCATTATGAATAAGCCCTACCTCATTAAAACGACTAAAGCCCTACCTCATTAAAACGACTAAAGTTATATAAAGTATAAATACATATATATATATTTCAGAGAAAAAGAGGAAGGGAGATGGATAGAAACATCAATGTTGGCTGCCTTCTGCATGCCCCCTACTGGGGATTGAGCCTGCAATCCAGATATATGACAGGACCTGGAATGGAACCTTGACGCTCAAACATTGAGCCATGCCAACCAGTGCACATTGAGCCATTTTGACCATTATTTCCTTCAATCTTAACTTTTCTAGTAAGTATTTTCTGTTATTTACCCCAATCTTCCCCACATGGATAAGGCTTCTTTGAACTGGTTACCCCAAAGCTCTTCTTTAAGCATAAAGTTACACTTATACTCTGGCTCATTCTATTTCTGGCAGCTCTACATAACAACACTGTTTGCCCCATTGCTAGAGCCCAGGAGGCCTTCATCATTATAATTCTCTGAACTGGTTCTCCCTTGAGTAGGAGCTTCAATCTGGACCAAACAATTCACCCAACTGAGCAGAATGAATAGGAGTGAATAGGAGTCAGTAATGGCTCATACTGCCACATCTTTCCTAAAGATCTAGGAGTGATACAATTAAAAATTTGTTCTTCTTGCAACAATGGATCATTTTGTAGTTACCCTACTATTTGTTGTGGCTACTTACACCCATGTTCTAATTTTTCTTTTCATTCCATTTGAGGGATAAATTTAAGCTTGAACTTAATCATATTGGACACTATTATCTACCTATGTAAATTATTATCTACAGAATATTTACCATTCAGCAATATATTTTTCCTTTCATGTCAAGCCTACACACCAGCAAAGACTATTTGGACAAAGGTGTTCTGATAATTTGCTTTCTAATGAAGTGATTTAGATCTTGTCATGCTAACAGTACAGTAAAATGTGTCTTTGATTTGCTAATATGGTTGGGTAGACAGTGATGAATAGGCCTTGACATGGTTTGAGGAAGGTATTTATCTGTTTTAAAAATAGTCACTTTCATCATTTTTTTTTTACCAAATAGGTAACAATATAGGGGAGCACTGCATAATAATGAAAAGAGCCCAGGATTAAGCCTATTAATCATTAATTTCTTATTTTCAGCAATTGCCTTAGAAATAGAAGCCTGGTAAGTGATTTGATGAGTTGGAATTATTACTGAATATTGCTAAACAAAAGCTCAAATTACCAGATTAGCTATTAATGGTTGCTTTTGCTGTTGTTGGTATGATTCAACTTAAGTGAGATATAACAGAAATATAATTGTTATCTACATAATTGCCAAAGTAATTTCTTTTTTTATTAAATTTACTAGAGGCCTGGTGCACACATTTCGAGGAGAAAGCCTAAGCCAGCAGCCAGACACCCTTAGCACTGCTGCTGCGGAGGTGGGAGAGGCTCCCACTACCATTGCTGCGCTCGCCAGCCGTGAGCCCGGCTCCTGCATTGAGCATCTGCCCCTGGTGGTCAGTGCATGTCATAGTGACTGGTTGTTCTGCCATTTGGTCAATTTGCATATTAGCCTTTTATTATATAGGCTTGAGGTGACATTGGTTAATAAAATTATATGGGTTTTAGGTGAACAGCTCTATAATAAATCATTTGTATATTATATTGTGTAATCACCATCCCAAGTCAAGTCTCCTTCCATCATCATTTATCCCCCTTTACCCTTTTCTGCCTCCCTCTACCCTCCTTTTCCTCTTGTAATCACTACACTGTTGTCTGCGTCTATGAATGTTTTTTTCTTTGCTTAATCGACCTTTTACATCCAGCCCCCCAACCCCCTTGCTCTCCAACAACTGTCATTCTATTCTCTGTATCAATGAGTCTGTTTCTATTTTGTTTTTAGTTTATTTTGCTCATTAGATTCCACACATTAGTGAAATCATAGGTACTTGTCTTTCTCTGACAGGCTTATCATTGGTGGTGAAGTGGTGAGCACAGCTGCCTTCCAAGGTAATTTCCAAGTCTGTTAAAACTTAATCAACACTTTGTCCAATTACCTTAATCTTCTATTTTTGAATGACTGCAATTCTATTTTTAAAAAGCCAAGCCTTTTAGACAGTTTGTGCTGGAAGCCGGTCCACCCCGGCAAGTTTGGAGAACTACATCTAAAATTTTGAGGGGAGTAACAATGAAAAGAGAGAACTAGCATCAAAGGACATCTAAAACCTTCACAGAGAGTAATTAGCAGCAGAAAAACAGGAAAGGAACCCCAGACTCCATTCTCTCCTGGTCAGCCTGCTGCAACTCCATGGGCTCATGCTACAAGAGTGTGAATTTCCTCTAATCTGTGAGTTCAACGAGTTTAAGAACTCTAATTAGTTACACATTTGGGTTCTGATTCTTCTGGTAGTCCCATACAGAGTCTGAGACAAAATTGCTGTCGAATAAAGCTCTTTGTGACTACCTAAAACAATGGCTAATACCGTATGAGTATTTGTTATGTGTCAGGCACACTGTTACATAGTTGTTTTACTTGTGTATAATGGTTAATCTATGTATCAATCGGGGGGGGGGGGGTGGCCATAGTGCCCAGGCATTTGGTCCAATATTATTCTGGATATATCTGTGAAGGATTTTTAAAATGAGATTTAACATTTAGATCACTAGACTTCAGGTAAAGTGGTTATCCTCCATAATTGAGTGGGCCTCATGTAATTAGTTGAAGCTTTAATAGGACCAAGACAGATCTCCCCTGAGCAAGAGGAAATTATGTCAGAAGACTGTCCTTGGACTCAACCCACACCTCTTCCCTGGGACTCCAGCCTGTCAGCCTACCCTGCAGATCTCGTTCATGCCAAGCCTCCATAATCACATGAGCCAATTCCTTAAAATAAATGTCTCTTGCTTGGATGGTGTGGTTCAGTGGTTGAGCATCAACCCATGCACCCAGAGGTCACAGGTTCAATCTCTTGTCAGGGCACATGCCTGGGTTTCCAGCTCGATTCCTGGCAAGGGGCATGCAGGAGGCAGCCAATCAATGGTGATCTTTCTCTCTCATCAATGTTTCTATCTCACTCTCCCTCACCTTTCCTCTCTCTCTAAAAATCAATAAAGGGACTTATATGCATGCATATAAGCTTAACAAATGGACACAGACACCAGGGGGTGAGGGCATGAGTGGGGGGTTGGAGAGCATTGGGGGTATAAGGACACATATGTAATACCTTAATCAATAAAGAAAAATAAATAATAAAAATCAATAAAAACATATTTTTTAAAAAATCTCTCCTTACACACACACACACACACACACACACACACACACACACGCATCCTGATTAATATAATGTGTTATTTTAGATGGTACTACAATAATTCTATAAGGTAAATACTATTGATATTATGGATTTGCTAAGAGACTCACCAAATCAAAGTCATAATGTTTTAGTTTATTCTGTCTACCTGCTTTGGATGCTATAGTATTTTGCAAATTAAATAAGTATGTATGTGAACATATGTGTACATGTGCATGCATGTTTGTGTGTTCACATGTGTTTGAGCTAGTGTGTGTGTGTGTGTGTGTGTGTGTGTGTGTGTGTGTGTTTGGAAAGGTGGTAGCCTTAGAGAAACTTAGATAGTTAAAGGCAATTTTCCTCTGCATATTTGTAAAGTCCCTGTTTGAAATAATCAGATTTCCCCTGAGTCACTTCTTAAGTGTTTGCCCCATTTTTGAAAGCTAACATAACCATTATCAGATGCTCTATCTCCTTATAAGAAAGTTCAACCTTTTTAGATCTGGAGAATAATCCTAGGTCATGCTCATGCCAATAAAAAATATTATTTTTCTTTTTCTCTGACTGGCTTATTTCACTTAACATAATGCTCTCCAAGTCAATCCATGCAGTTGCAAATGGTAAAAGTTTCTTCTTTTTTATAGCAGCGTAGATCTACATTGTGTAGATGTACCAGTTTTCTAATCCACTCATCTGCTGATGGGCACTTAGGCTGTTTCCAAATCTTAGCTATGGTGGATTCTGCTGCTATGAATATATGTCCTTTCTGATTGGTGTTTCTAGTTTCTTGGGATATATTCCTAGAAGTGGGATTACTGGGTCAAATGGGAGTTCCATTTTTAACTTTATGAAGAAACCCCATACTATTTTCCACAGTGGCTGCACCAGTCTGCATTCCCACCAGCAGTGCACGAGGGTTCCTTTTTCTCTGCAACCTCGCCAACACTTGTCGTTTGCTGATTTGTTGATGATAACCATTCTGACAGGTGTGAGATGGTACCTCATTGTTGTTTTGATTTGTATCTTTTGAATAATTAGTGACTTTGAACATGTTTTCATGTGTCTCTTGGCCTTCTGTATGTCCTCTTTCAAAAGTGTCTAAGTCCTTTGCTCATTTTTTGGTTGGACTATTTATCTTTCTTTTGTTAAGCTGTATGAGTTCCCTGTAAATTTTGGAAATTAAACACTTATCAGAGATAACATTGGCCAATATGTTCCCCATGCAGTGGGCTTTCTTGTTGTTTTGTTGATGGTTTCTTTTGCTGTGCACAAGCTTTTTATTTTTAGAAGACATGCACAGGACAAGTGTCAAGTTATTTTGGTTTCTATCTCACAGAGTGGACTTAATAGCTAAATCCTTCAGCATGCTGACATAGAACTGGTCTAATAGCTACCCCATTGTCTAATTTTGTATTAAAAATTCTTCCTATATATATACATATGTCTGTGTTTCAGGGACAAAATCTGATCTTGATATCTCCCATACTTATGTGATAGATAGTGATTCATATACTTGTTCTGAAAGGACAAACATATTTCTTTCCCATGTTTATTTCTTCCCCCGAAGCAAACCTGGTCTTGATCCAGAGATATCAATGAGCTAATATCCCTCCCAAAGTGGCCAGCTCAGGATTAACACAGCCAGGTCACAAAGGAACCACTTAGCAGTTCTGGAAACAGGCCTAGCTTACTGCCAGGCAGCAGTTCAGCTGCCCCAGGAATTTGGCTCAACATCTTTTGCAGTAGCTCTGGGAAGCCCGCTAAATCATACTCATCACGGTTTCTGCCAACAGTGATGCTGAACGGATTCCACAATTGTTCTCCAGCCTTTCCACAGACTGTGTGCTTTATCCTGGAAATAAGGAATGTTTGAGCAGTAGGATTGAGAGATCACAAATCAGCACCCTAACTTTACAGATACAGAAACTCAGTCTCAAAGAAGGAAAGCAATGTTCAAGTGTACCAAGTGGTACTTTCATGGTCTCTTCTTTTATAAAGCATTGTTTTTGTGCTACTTCTACTAACCCATAGTCCTCCTAATGAGGTGTGCTTGCCAGCACGTTCAGGCTATAATAATTCCATCAACACTAGAGATTTTTGCCTTCTGTCTATTCTGTTGTTACTTTTCCTGGTATCTTCCCCAAGAAACCATGACTTTCTTGCCTTTGAGGCTGCTGGAAGCAGTTGTACATGTGTGATCTTGAGTTTATCAGTTTTATTAGCAGAAGTGAAAACACTGTTCTCCTCTCTGATGTAGAAGGCAGAAGGCAGAAGGCTGCTGTGCCCATAGCGCAGCTTTGAGCCGGGCACCTCTAGGACTGACAGGTGTTTTCACCTTTCAATGCCCTTGCGACAGCAAACCCAACTGCTCAGATGTTTCCACACAGCCGGGGGTTTGCAATGTTCCTGCCACCAACAGCAAACCCAAAACGGGCCAGAAAAGTCAAACTCAGCAGCCTGGAGCAAAGCCACACAGGCCAAGGGGACCCAGAGACTTCCCAGAGAGCTATGGTTTTTAGGGAGGTCAACGTGGACATCTTTTCCCGAGTGTTGATTTATTGCACACCATTTAGAGGATGGAAATAGGAAAGGCAGCTAGAATTTACTGAGTTTACTGAGTGCTTTCTCTCTGCCACACACGGTTCTCGGCGCTTCACATATGTTCATCCCCCGAGGCTCTCTGAGTGTATATTACTGGTGGTTTACAGGTGAACGGATAGAGACAGAATCAGGATCCTGACTCCAGAGTCCTTGTTCAACACCCTGTGCTTCACTGGCAGGCACATTTCATGGGGGTAAAAAAACACTAATTAGAAGAAGCAATGACCTTCTAACTGGTAAATAAAACCCATCTAGTCCTCAGAATGACTGCAACCTAGGCTTTTCTGAATAATATTGATAAAATGGGAAACCAGAGACATTTAAAATTAAAAAAAAAAAACAACACCAAACTTTTTCAATCAATACAGTCAAATAACCAGTAATTCAATTAATTCACTTTGGGGAAAAAAATAAGCAAAAATCCATTCATTTCACTAAAAGGAATGGAAGTTTACCTTGAATGATTAATCAGTTCCATCAAACAGACAATTTGGTGGCTCAGTGTGGGTACTGCACTCTCATGGGAACCATAGCAAAGTAATCTGATCCAAACAACATGGGTTTCCATTACTTCTGTGGAAAACAGAGTGAGGCCACAAGGATGCTATAATATCAGAGCAAACATTGCTACATCAATAACATAAGTGAAAAAACAGCTGAGCTAATGAATAAATGCAAAAATAAAGAAAAAATCAGAGAGTAGACACTGGCACAGGCCAGTCTTTCGGGTAATTCTCTGAACAGGCAAGAACGTGGCAGCTTGAACTTGAGGGACCTACAGATCAAATGAACAGAAATGAGATTTGGAAGGTCACCAGTGTGTGAATGAGATCTCTAGGCATAGCACTTACTGCAATGACATGGAGCAGGATTGCCATTAGTTATGTAAATGTGGGTGTCTATGGTGACAGCCTGATGGATGTGGGTGCACAAGAGTAGACAAGACCCAGTGCAGACACCACCAGCCCAGAAACAAGTGCAGGTCTCCATGCAGGTAGCAAGGAGCATGGGACCAAGACGAATTATCTGGTGAGAAATTGAACTCAAGAAATCCTGGTTTTGCCTGTCAGGTAACTTGTCAGGAAATTAAGTTCCATTGAGCAGTGGTCAAACACAATACGGTATTGTGGCAGTCACTGCAAGAACGCATGAACCTAACCTATAACCTTCTGATCTGGTATAACAAATAGCACATCTGGATATCAACCTAAGTCTACCAGTTTTAAATGGCTAGCAATTCTGAATGAAGGCTCTCTCAACTTCTTAGCAAAATAGTAATAGGAACATCAGGAAAAATTTCTCATCGCACAAGGAAAACCAGGCTTCTCAAGGAGAGAATATTGTGAAGACATTGAGGTTCTGTTAGGCTGATGATCAGTTAGGGTGTGAGCAGAGCAAAGGCAATTGAAACACATTTTACAATACACCCAAACAGCTTTACCTGGACCTTTCCCACCTTGATAATAAACAGAGAGAAATAAATAGCAACATGGCACCTATTCAAAATGAACATCAATACTGGAGAAGCAGAACGCTGTCTGTGATAGAATAAAACAATGGCCACAATCCCAGACCCCTTTCTGTATCCATGCCCTTTGCCATGTGACTTCACCTTCCTGCCATGAAGCGGTAGAGTTTTCTCTCCCTCCCCTTGAATCTGGCTGGTCTTGTGACTTGCTTTGGTCCATGGGAAGGAGTGGAAGCCATGTGGTGCCAGTTCCAAGCCTGAGACTCAAGAGTCCTTGCACACTTCAGCTTTCGCCTAGAAACCTGCTCTGTGGCCACATGGACAACCCAACCTGGCCTCAGGGTGATGAGCAGAGGGGAGCTGCCCCCATGACACTGTGCCAGACCAGCCATCTCCAGCTGACCTGGCACTGCCCGCAGTCCAGCGAGTGAGCTGAGGCAAGCAAGATGATCATTCTAAGCCCAGCTCCAATTTCTGACCCACCCAGTAGCAAGTGTAATAAATGTTGTCTTAAGTCACTACGTTTTTGGATGGCTTATTTCACAACCGATGTGATATATCTCCAAAAGGACTCTTTAGGAGCACAGACCCCTGATAAGGATTTATTACTGGAATCAAAACATGGTAGTAGCAGATGTTTGGCAAGGCATCCTAACTAGAATACATCCACATCTTTGGGAGTGATGTTGTCTTAATGTGCTTTGCATTAAAACCGCTCTATTTGTTTCTAGCAGATATTTGTGTTTATATGCTATGCGATCCATTTCTTCTCACAAGGAAATTGTGGAATAAGATGACGAGGTGAGACTAAAAAATTTGTAAGAAAACTAAAATTGCAATAGCTGACTTAAAGTATGTATTGGATGCTAAATAAAGCAGAACTGACCTTTAAAAAATAGATGCAGTGTCATGAAAGGCAACACTGAGACATTATACTGGGATGCTGAGGAAAAGAATCAAAAAAATAAAAAAAATTGTTAAAATATAAAAAGCTATGATAACTAAAACTGCACTGTGGAACTAGAACTGAAAGACAAGTTGACCAAGGGCACACAATAGAACGTCAGACTATCCATCCCATTTCCCACGTGCGAATGCACACTTGAACTTTGGCAGAGCTGGCTTTGCTAGTCAGTAGGCAAAGCCTAGATATTTCATGTTTACTCAAGGATAAAAATATGAAAAAATTTTAATGAGAGGCAAAAATATACACAAAAATTCAGAGACTCATTAGGGTTTTAAAGGTAGTGTTAAATTTCTATTTCATAAACTGGGTGATAAGTGTCCAATGAACTATAATTCTGTTACATTACTTATATATTTTGTCATTATCCTATTATTTAAGCAATTTTAATGAGCTGTCTTTTAAAAAAGACATTCTAGAATTTAAAATGTAATGAAAAAATCAAGTGTATATTTAGAATTTTTGCAGACATCTGTTTAAATTTAAAACTTTAACTCTTTGAAAAGGTCCATAAATCCATATAAAAATTAGAAACGTCAATAAATGGGTTAGTTCTTATTCTGGTCTAGTATTCAATACATCAATTTTGTCCAATCAGTGTGTATTATATCCTAATCCTTAGAGTCGGGTCTCAGCATGTTATGGAACATTCAACAAGGTACATTTAGTGATAGATATCATGTGCTCAAACTGTAGTCCAGCAGACACAAATTAGGTTAGAGTGACAGGTATTTAGTTTAAGTGATCAAGTCTCCATCTAATGGAAGGGATTGAGTTATTGAAATAAATACAACTACCACAACTTCTAAAATTTATTGTGCACTTTGTTATGATTTTGGTACTATGCCCAGTGTGAACTGCTCAGTTAATCCACACCCCTTACCGAGTGATGCTTGGGCAAAGCGTATGCCTTTTTGAGAGGGGAATCAGCATTGATGAAAATTTACAGAGTCATCTGCTTGTGGGGAAAAAAGTTTCAATCTGATCAGCTATCCAGGTCAAAATCCCTTAGGACCAAAACCATAGACTCTTTCACAGCCTGCAAGGATTAAAATCCAACTGTAGGACAGTCAAAAGATGACTTGCAGACTAATGCAAGCTTCCACACAGACCAAGACCCCAACAATAAAGTTCAGGGCCTACATCTAGGGCACTGGGTCCTATCCAGAAATTCTACACTATATATTTTGCTCCCTAAAATTCTCCCTAATTATTCCTCAAAATGTATGCCATCTTACACATTCTATTAACTAAACATTTACTAAGCCCCCACTCCCCCCATAACTGCATCCAACTTCCCCACCACTGGACCCCACCCATAACTTAAGGACAAGCTCTGCTCCTGTAAGCAGGACATGGAAAAAAACAAGGGAGAAGAGATGATGCCCTGCAGTCAGCCTGGCTCTGAACCAAGAGCAGAGAGAAGGGAGCAGGGCTATCCACTTCTAGTTTCTCCTTCCAAACTTAAGTCAATCACCCCTATGCACCCCAAGAGGAATAGCAGTCCAGGGTAGGAGGATAGGTGTGTTATACTAATGGGAGTTCATCCACTGGGAATGAGCCACTGCCCTAGAATTAGTAGAAAGGGTCCTCGAATTCCTCCTCTTAAAGTTTTCTATCCCAGGAATACTAAATGGATTAGAGTTCTAATTCCACATGCTGTGGTGTTTCATGCTTTTTCACTGTTGCCCATGCTGTTTCCTCTTCCTTGCACATCTTTCTGTCACCCTCCCATCCACCACTCCAGCACTCACATGGGTGGATTTATTCATTATCCAAGGCTCCGCTTAAATGCCCTTTGCTCTGAGAGGCCTCAGCAGCCCTCCCACGGCCCTTGCACTCTCAAAGCATCCTCGTAGTTCTCTAAGCTCTTCTATTTCCAGGCGATGTCCACATATATCGAAAAGGTCTACTGATGTGTTTATTTCTCAAAAGAGAAATGCTAATGAGTAAAAGAATACAGAAGTGAAAGAAGTAAACATATGATAGTTTATCACTTTCTGTCTCACTAATTACACTCATGAAATAATTTTTAATGGCATGAAAATGCTCTTAAGATGCAATACAAATACACTATGGAACACTATGCTGCTGCAAAAAAGAAGGAACTCTTACCATTTGCAACGGCATGGATGGAACTGGAGAGCATTATGCTAAGTGAAATAAGCCAGTCAATGAAGGAAAAATACCGCATGATCTCACTCATTCATGGATAATAAAGACCATTATAAAATTATGGACAATAATAGATACAGAGGCAGAGCTGCCTCAAACTGATTGTCAAACTGCAGCAAGAAGGCCGGGGAGGGTTGGGGGGCAGGAGGGAGGTGGGTAAGAGATCAACCGAAGGACTTGTATGCATGCATATAGGCATAACCAATGGACATAAGACATTGGGGGGTAGGGGAGGCCAGGGGATTGTCAAAGGCAGGGGGGAAAAAAGGACACATATGTAATACCCTTTGTAATACTTTAAGCAATAAAACAATTTTTTAAAAAAAGGTGTAGATGCACTGTTTGTATGATCCTTGATAGAGAAGCTATAACATCAGTGTGTGTTTTACCTCCTGACATCCTCTGATTCACTAGCTCATTTAGAAGCAACATCAAGAAAATATCCTTATGAGAACATTTGAATGAAATGTTACACTCCCCCAAACAAAGAAGTTTGGGGAAAAATGAGGAGTAAAGATTTTAAAATCATCATTTAAATAAAAAAGCAGCTATTCTTTTTAAAATGCCATTGTTGATCTAACTATTTTTACCTTACTATTTATTTTATGAATAGACCTTGCTTTTTCACCCACATCACTCATACTTGTTAGTTACATATTCTTTAGGAAAGAGCAAACCTTCTTTCTTAAGTCATGGACAAGTTCTGTTTGTCGATTGAAAGAGCTATACCCAATTAGTACTCTAGAAACAGCTATAGTCTGTTCTTGCACAGATGGGGAATTCTCAGCATGTACTTATTTGATATACACCATGCTACAGTGTTTTATGATTTACAATTACCTGCATACACATTAACTCATTTGAGCCCCACAGCAATTCTAGGAGGTCAATATTAATGTTTTCTTTTTCCCATTTTGCAGATGAGAAAATTAATGCAAGTGGCAGATCTGGCCTCCAACCCAAGACTTCTCAACCTAGTTCCCATAAAATTTCTAGCATGCTACACCTACACCTAGCCCAGTCCTAATAGTACATGCAATAAGCTCATTCATAGTATGTATCATAACACAAAATTTTAAGTACATACAAAACATTCATGATGTATAATTGTTATTCATTCCATATAAAATAGTAACATTCACACATTCAATAAATGTGTTCAGGTTTATATTCATGTCTGGGAAAGGTTGACTAAAATAAACAAAGATCATACTACACAGGGTTGGAACTTACAGTTTATTTTTTATCTGTCTGATTATTGTTAATAACATGGAAGCTATAATACTTTTTATCTACTTATTAAATTTCATTTTTAAAAAAGTACTGAAGTAATTTAGCTTATTTGATTTGAGTTTATTTGCTAACGAATTTGTTTGACAGGCTAAACCATAGGGAATTGCCAGCATTCAAATATTTTGACCTACAAAAACAGTAATTTTATATGATTCAATTTAATATGTGTATAAATTGGGATAGAACAGCAATATTTTCTGTCTCACCCATCAGCAAACAGATTACATCAAATTATCAAATCTGATGAGATGCCATCCAGCATAAAACAGACTGGCAATTTCCTAAAACAGTATTTTGGTAATGAATCTCACATTTAGGAAAAATCCTGAGCCTTTTGCATGGCATAGCTATACTTATATTTACCATCACTGGAATATGGGTATCATGGCAGAGACAGAACCACAAGTATGTCAAATGGGTTACGAAAGAAGCACTATTTGGGGTTTGTTTCAAATTACATCAGCCAATGCCAGTGGCTCCTGTTTTCAACTTTTTGTGTTGTTTATAATTTCCATGGAAAAATATAAAATAAACACTTATGGAAACTCCGATTGGGGACGTTGGGGTGAGATTCAAGCATGCACTTTTACAAACTTCTTAAATGATTCTGATCCATGCCATCAGTTAGAAGCCACTTGTAATAAACACCATGAAAATGAGATGCATGTTGAATATGGGCACCCCAAGCCTGCTTTTGTCTGTAACTATAACTTACAAAGAAAGCTGAAGAACAATCTATCAGCACATGTCAGAGGCTCCCTGTAAGGGGGCAATATTCACATAGAAGTAGAACATACCAATTCATTACAAAGCTATTTTTACATATTCAGATTTATAGCCTTCTAAGTCAGAAACTGCAGTGAGGGAACAATAAAGCAATCACCACCATACATTCAGAAGGGTCTATCTCATCTATATCCTGGTCCAATTTCCTAGTGAGATCAATACTACTTCATCATCATTCTTGGATTATTCACCTATGATGCTGTCACAACCTACTACCAATTCAGAGGCTTAAAATAATAAAATTTATTTCTTAGAGTTCTGGTCAGATATCTAAAATCAGAAGGTTGGCAGAGCTATATTCTGTCAGAAACCTTACCTTTGTGAGGTTCTGGCGCTGCATTCCTTGCATATGGTGGTGTGTGGCCCCTTCCCTCACCTTCAAGGCCAACAGCGTGGCCACATACCTGCCTCTTCCATAGTTACATCAGCCTGTCTCTTACAAGAATACATTACAGTTAGTGTTTACTCAGATAATTCAGGATAATCACCCCATCTGAAGATTGTCCATGTAATCACCCCTGCAAAGTTCCTTTTATCATATAAGATCAGATGCAGTTTCCAGGAATTAGGTCATGGAGGTCTTTGGGAACCATTATTCAGTCTATTGCACTTCTCAGCGCAACTTTCCAAGCAACCACTGAGGATAGATGGAGGCTGGCCTGTACTCTGAATCCTAACTCCCTGAGATGAGGCGTCTTTGAATTCTGAGTATGAAATTTTGAAACTCTAAATTTTCTGATCCGAGCTCCTCATTTTACAAATGGTGGGTAGAGGGCTAAGGCTTAGGCACACGACCTTTTAGTGGCATTTATGTTTATAGGCTGTTTCCATAGATATGAAATATACCTTACAAAAATCTATGAGCATGGAGGAAGCTACTATATGGTTTAGACTCTATGTAATATGGTACAGTAAAGCCCTAATTGTTGGAGTTAACATATGTCCTGGTTTGCGAGTAACAGTTCCAGTGTAACCTGTTTCCCTGGATAAGTATGAATAGTGTTCCAAAGTGTCCTTCTTTGGATCATAAATTATTCAATCACTTCACCTAGTACCTCTTTCATGGTGCAATGTATTTATACACATACCGTGTAGACTTGGGATCACAAGTAACAGAAACTCAGCTCAAACACGCTTAGGAAGAAAAGGGAAAGTCATTGACTTATATTAACTGAAACTTTCAAAGATAACTGGCTTAAGGAATTATATCTTAGAGCCCTGTGTCTTTTTCTATCTCTCAATGAATCTACTTTCAGATTGTAAGAGCAATCGCCTTTGAACAACCACCCGTGACAGACCCTTTTATCACATCCTACCGGCCTCACAATCCCAGTGAATGACACCCTTATTGTGAAGGTTCTGGCAGAAAAATTCCTGGGGAAGAGATGGGCCTGAATTGAGAGATGTGCCCATTTAAAAACCCACTGCTAGATTCAGGAGGGTAAAGTGTTTTTATAGGCCAACCCCGGCCTCTATGTCCATCCCTGCGTCTGAGGCAGATTTTTATGAACTTGAAGAACTTATCTCTGTTGCAACATAAGGAATAACTTCCCTTAAGGAAAGTCAGTTCTGTTATCAGAGAACTGGAGAAAGGGAAGCTACATAAAGCAGATGTTCACTACCCACAAGGATGATTCTTTGACTCAATCTCTCAGATGATGCATGAGATGGTCTGCCTCCACTACTGCAACATGGCATATGTCTTCTAGCTCAGCAATGGTTTCTCTAGTTTTTTCTTTAAAAAATTCATTATATTCATAACAACAGAAAAGAGAATGGAGAATCAGGCTTTAAACCATTTAAACAGTCCTAATTGCAATAAGGTTTACTTTGGTTCACGCTATCCCACATGACCTCAATTTATAATTGTAAGAACCAAAAGCACATGGGAAGGAAGATGAACCAAATTCAAACACACAGAATTAGTGCAAATTAATGTTTCAACCAGTTCTATTTCACATAACTTTTCCCCATTTTCTCTGAGTAATATTTATGGCATGGGAGGGGCTCTGCAGCTAAGGCACATGTAGAATCTTGGCCACTGCAGTATGACGTGCGTGTGCGTGTGTGTGTGAGTGTGTGTGTGTGTGTGTGTGTGTGTGTGTGTGTGTTTTGTGTGTGTACACATGGGCTGCACCTCCCCTTTCTGTTTTGCATTGCCTTTCTGTTTTGTGGTTGGCCTGCCTGCAGAGGAAGGGATCAATCCCACAGCCAAAATTGATTCCCATGTCAAAATTGATGACATCATAGATCACAAAGAGGGTACAAAGAGTCTAATTACGAACCTAATGAGATTATTTTCCAGTGGCACAGGGCAGGCACTCAATCTGGTTGGGAGCGGCTTGAGAGAAGGGAGAGGTGAGTGGCTTTGGTAGTTATTATGGTTGTGAGGTTTGACCAGGGGTGCCCTGCTTGGGGGGGCAGGACCTTGTGTGGTTTGATTCACCCTTTACATTAACTTGCTCAGATGTGGGGTAAAAAGAAAAGGAGGAAGGCAGTGCCTCAAAGCTGTCAGTGGTCAAACATCAAAACTGGAGGCAGCAGACTGCTTCTGAGAGCCTGTGGTAGAGTCCCACTCCCCGACCGACTAGCTGTACGGCTTTGTTAAGTGGCATCAAGCTTCTGGGTTCACTTATACATTAAATGCGAACTATCATACTTACTTCACAGAGGCATTGTCATTAACTAGGAAACAGTAGAGATCTTAACACTGTGCCTAATTCCCAGTAACTAATATAACAAATACTGTTTCCCCTCCCCCCCCCCGTACCCTTTGAATCTTCTCTACGCCCTAAGTTCTAAAGTCTAGGAGGCAATTCTTAAACTTCTTTCACAGAGAAAATAAATAAATTCATTCATTCATAATGATATAATATAGGGTAAATATATATACATACTAGAGGCCCGGTGCACAAAAATTTGTGCACTCGGGGGGGGGGGGGGCGGGGTCCCTCAGCCCGGCCTGTGCCCTCTCGCAGTCTGGGACCCCTCGGGAGATAATGACCTGCTGGCTTAGGCCTGCTCCAGGGTGGCAGAGGGCAGGCCCAATCCCTAGGTGCAGCCCCTGGTCGGGCTCAGAGCAGGGCCGATTGGGGAGTTGGGGTGCCGCCCCCTGTCATGCACAGAGCAGGGAGATTGGGAGGTTGTGATGCCACCCTCAGTCACACACAGGGTAGGGCCGATTGGGGGGTTGGGGCACCGTCCCCTGTCACACTCAAGGCAGGGTCGATGGGAAGGTTGCGGTGCCACCCCCTGTCATGCACAGAGCAGGGCCAATCAGGGGGTTGGGGCACTGCCCCCTGTCACTCACAGAGCATGGCCCATCAGGGGGTTGGGGCGCTGCCCCTGTCACACACAGAGCAGGGCCCATCAGGGGGTTGGGGCACCGCCACTCTCACACTCAGGGCAGGGCCGATGGGGAGGTTATGGCTCTACCCCGTCACACACAGAGCAGGGCCTGTGGGGTGGGGGGTTGGGGAGCTCCCCCCTATCAGGCACAAAGCAGGGCTGATCAGGGGGTTGGGGCGCCTTCCTCTGTCATGAACAGAGCAGGGTGGATAGGGAGGTTGTGGCCCCACCCCCTGTCACACACAGAGCCGCAGGGCGATCAGGGGGTTTGGGCGCTGTGCCCTGTCACGCTTATCCCAGTGCCAGCAGGCCTCACGGCTCTGCTGATCCCGGTGCTGGGAGGCATATTACCCTTTTACTATATAGGGTAGAGGCCTGGTGCAAGGGTGGGGCCGGCTGGTTTGCCCTGCAGGGTGTCCTGGATCAGGGTGGGGGTCCCCACTGGGGTGCCTGGCCAGCCTGGGTGAGGGGATGAAGGCTGTTTGCAGCTGGTCACACAATCTTCAGGGTGGGGGTCCCCACTGGTGTGCCTGGCCAGTCTGAGTGAGGGACTGAGGGCTGTTTTCAGGCTGGGGGTGACTGAAGCTCCCAACTGCTCCTTTTTTTCTTTTTTCTTTTTTTTTATTCTGGGCCAGCTTTAGCTTTGAGGCTTGGCTCCAGCTCTTAGGCCTCCGCGGCTGAAAGTAGGTTTCTGGCCTTTGCTTACAATGTTGCGAATCTGCTGGCTGAAGTCCGGCGGTATTTGTTACAGAGTTTCTTAAACTGCAGGCTCAGAGGTCTGCAGCCGCAGGCGGGGAATGTTGGTTTCCTCCGTCACTGAGGCAACCAAGCCTCATGTTAGTTTCAAGCTGCCTGGCTGCCGGCCGCCATCTTGGCTGACAGTTAATTTGCATATCTCGCTGATTAGCCAATGAAAAGGGTAGCGGTCGTAAGCCAATTACCATGTTTCTCTTTTATTAGTGTAGATGTTATCTGTATAATCAAATATATGTTTGTTCATAAAAAAGAACCCCAAGGTAAAAATGAGGATTAACCCAAGAGGATAAATGGCTAAAAGAAAGAATTTAAGTTGACAGCCAAGGTCACAAAGGACAGGTTGGTGGCAGTAGAGGCCCCAGAAGCTTCCACTCAACTCCATATACATCAGCCTACCTCATAAATGTGAAGTATGCCACAGCACATCCAGAATGATGGCAAGGCAGATGCCCTTCTTTCTGAGAGGAAGGTCAGAGAGGGATGTGGGAGGTGCTCTCCAGAAAAGTGACAGGTGGCCTTACTCCTTTTCTCTGCTTGACCCCACTTCAGACAAGCTTCTCCCACTTCTAAGCCCCGGACCTCCTCTTCTTTAGAGCATCTACTTTAGAAAAGTTGTCAATTCCTTCTCTGCCTTTTGAAATGGATATGTATCTTCACCAAGCCCCTTGCTACCCTAGACACATAAGCCTAGACACACCTTTCCCAAGGATGTGGACACCATCTCTTTGAAATATAATCATCAATATAGACAGCACTCCCATCTCCCAGTCTCCATAGTGGGGTGGGCGCCTTGCTTGCATTGTCCAACTACCTCCTTTATGAAGATAAGAGAAAGCTTAGTTTTCCTATGGATAAGGCCAATTAGCAAACACAGATGGCCTATGATCCCATTCACCTCAGCTCTTAAAAACTCTCCAGACTGGCCAGTGTTGCACAGTGGTTGAGCAACAACCCATGAACCCTCAGGTCACAGTCAGGGCACATACCTGGGTTGCAGGCTCGATACCCAGTAGGGTGTGTGGGCAGGAGACAGACAATCAATGACTTTCTCTCATCATTGATGTTTCTATCTCTCTCCCCTTCTCCCTTCCTCTCTGAAATCAATAAAAACATTAAAAAAAAAACCACTTCTCCAACATTTTGTTTCAGCAGAATTAAACCAATAGGCATCTCTCTCCTGTTGCAATAGTGTTGAATGAAGTTTTCTTTACCTGTTGAACTTTGGCAAGGTGCCATTTTGCTTCAACAAGCACTTTTCTTATAGATCCAATCTTGTCATTGTTTTTGCTTTGCAGGAAATATTTTCATGCATGAGGTGGTTGCTTTCTCTCTCTCTCTCTCTCTCTCTCTCTCTCTCTCTCTCTCTCTCTCTCTCCCTCCCTCCCTCCCTCCCTCCCTCCCTCCCTCCCTCCTCATGTAATATGCTTGTGCATTTACCCAGGGAAGGGGAAACTCTATTTGGGCAATAAGTATACTCTGAATGACACTTGAGTCTCAATTGCTCAAGCTTTCCTCTGTGACTTCCTGCATGAGAGTCTCACACTCTGCACATAATGAGTTTTCCTCTTCTGGCTCAAAAGCTGCAGTGTTACTTACTTCAGTGTGAAGAGTGTTGTGTTCTGAGTGTGGCTAGCCCCTCTGGGAGGGAGGGTGGCAGCAATTCTCAGACAAAAGGACCCAACCCTTCCTTGTGGCTCATTGAATTGCAATGCTTCTGTTCCCGCTGAAATTCTAAGTGGAAGCAATAGCCCCCTAGAAGAAAATGTCCCAACCCTTGCTCCTTTTGACCTGCTGCTGATACGGTACCATGGAGATGCCAACATGCCGGTGCCTGAGTAAGAGGACCCAGAAACTGGGAAATGCACAGCAGAGGGAAGAAAAAATAGAAAGAGAAACAATGAGCATAACAGATGGCTCACTGAACAGAAGAGACAATCAAAATATAATAAAAGACAATTTATTCCCAACAAAGTTCCTTCTATCTACACGATGGAATGGTGTATTTCACACAATAGTTACACTTCTGTTCTCTGAAAAATCTATGCTATAATTCACATTTATAGAGCATTTAGTATCTACATACAATTGAATCCTATTCTCGGATTCAAAATATAACATCCCTGCCCTGACCAGTTTGGCTCAGTGGATAGAGCGTCAGCCTGCGGACTGGGGGGTCCGGGGTTCGATTCCGGTCAAGGGCATGTACTTTGGTTGTGGGCACATCCCCAGTGGGAGGTGTGCAGGAGGCAGCTGATTGATGTTTCTCTCTCTTCAATGTTTCTAACTATCTCTCTTCCTTCCTCTCTGTAAAAAATCAATAAAATATATATTTAAAAATATATATATATATATATATATAACATCCCTATAAAGAAGTTAATAAGCAATATTAAAAGTGTGTGTGGCCCTAAATTATCAAATCCTTTAAAATCCAGGTTACCTAAAGCAAGGTATATTAATGGTATTGGGTGGAGCAGAAGGAAATAATAGGAAAGAGGAGAGCTAAGCTGATGCCTCCACCCCAAAGAGAAGAGATGTGCCAGAAAGAAAATCTGAAGGAGGGTGTTACGAATAACGCCAAGGAATAAAGTTCCAGGGTAGAAACTGCTCAGCAAGGTAAAAGCAAAAAGCAGAGAGAGGCCTCTCCAGAAACAAGGAGGAAAACCTAAGTGAGTTCAAAATCTGTTTTCTCATTAATAAAGGACTTGCATATAAAGATCATCTTCTTTTAAAATAGCTGGGAGACTAGTGATAGAAAACATATTTATTCGAGTTTTTAAAAGTCATTTTATATTTGAACGTTTCTTTTAATTTGTAATTAATTTATTTTTATCATCTGAAATGCATGTTTATTTTAAGTGATTTAAAAATCATCTCTATATAGTCATATTAGGTCATCGTTTTTAGGCCAAAAGATGCTGAGAGCTAAAACCAGCTAGACCCACATGCAGTTTGGACACTGGGAAACCAAACACCTTCACTCGCAGAACTAACTGTGAGTTAGTAATATGACTTTGCTATTCTATTGTCTTCATCAGCATAACTTTACTATTCGGAGTCCCTTGCCCAGGCACATAACTTTATTGCTCATAACAGAAACTTCCTTATTTACAGAAATGTCCAACTCTTCAGTACAATACATCATAGGCACTTGTGCCCTACGACTGTTCTGAACCTCTCTCCCTGAATCCTAGCCTTGAATGTTCTAACAATGAGAAACTGCAATATCATGGTCCCTACCCAATTCTAATTAAGCCCTCTTCCTCCCCGCAATGCTCACATTGAAAGATATATCTTAGCTCTACGCCTATATAATAAAAGCCTAATATGCTAAGTGTCCAGTCATCTGGTCGGCCGTACAGAAACTCACCAGGGCAGAAAGCTCTGGATGCCTAGCAAGGGGCAAAACTGGGGAAACAAGAACCTCATTCCCAGGGTAACCTATCTTCCCCTGGCATATCACTGGTCACGTGGTTTGGACCCCCTGATCTTTCATATCACTGGCCAGGCAGTTTAGACGCCCCCCCTTACCTTTTCCTCCCTAAAGATAACATCTAGGCCTCAGTTGTATCTCAGCTCCAGCCCAGAAAACCAGCAAAACCAGACAAGTGACACCTTGGCTGCCTCAGAATCAGCTACATTGACTAATAACCCCTGTCCTGGCACTGACCAATCAGTGGAAATCAGGACCCTTAAAGAGCACACCTGGAAAGCTGACAAATATTCTATCGAGACCCTTCCCTGAGACCTCCCCTAAGATTCCCACCTGCAAGGGAGATAAATATGCTCAGAACAAAGGACCCAGCATAAGCTCTCCCTCCAAGGAGCATGCCCATGCCCTTCCCTCCTTCCCTCTCTTTCCCCCACAGGCGCATATCCCCCAACTTCTAAGGGACCCCATGAAATTGCAACCAGGGGAGCAGCAGCAGCCCATCCTGACCCTGTCTCCAAGCCCCCTTTTCTCTGACTTCCCAGTGAGCTAAAGCAGCCCAGCCCAGGCTCTCCTGTTGCTTCTTCCATGCCCTTCCTTATTGCGCTCTCTTAAGTATATTTTTGCTGCGATCAATAAATTATTGCTTGCTTTCCTTTCATTTTCATTGACCTTAAAATATTTTCTGCATTGACGAAAAGAACCGAAGTCCCAGTTGGTAACCCCAATTGATAACACTTTGTTCTGTGACTTCTCCACAAAATGTTATTGTTCTTTGCTGCAAATGCAATATAAGCCAGAGTTCTAAGCTACTACTTTGCATTACTTATTTTCCCCTGATCTCTCCCAAGTATACAAGAGATATAAATGTTAATAAACTTTTATTGGCTTTTTCTTGTTAATCTGTCTTTATTATAGGATGCTAAGCCAAGAAGGATAGTGGGGAAATTATTCGCCCTACAGAATCAATGAGAGCAAGGGGACATAAAAGTGCAACTTTAGCGGCTTATTGGTCCCGTTGCCTAACAGTGAGGACCTTCCCTGACAGGCAACACTTTCTGAACCGTCCAGCGAACTCTTCCTCTGCCCATCCTCACATTGGTAAAATATAGCAGCAACCATTTATTGCTTAAAATGATACCAACAAAAAGGCATACAGAAAACTGCTTAATTACAAACACCCTCATTTGAAATCTATTCAATGTCCTTTCTAGGATTTTCTATTGCTGTGGAGTTGCTGATTGCAGATTATAAAAGTTTATTATGGATCTAGCCAGTTTGGCTCAGTTTGGTCTGCATCAGCCTGAAGACCAAAGGGTCCCGGGATAGATTCTGGTCAAGGGCACGTACCTTGGTTACAGGCTCTTCCTCAGCCCGGGCCCTGGTTGGGGCTTGTGCAGGAGCAACCAATCGATGTATTTCTCTCACTCGATGTTTCTCTCTGTCTTTTTGTCTCTCTTTCACTCTCCCTAAAAATCAATGGAAAAATATTCTTGGGTGAGGATTACCCAAAACAAAATTATTTGATAAAATAATTTTTGATAAAATTTTTGATAAAAGTTGATCATCTTGTTCCTTAGTATCCTAGAGTACTTTGTATGTCTGAGGGAAAAGGAGAAGAGGTAAAATACCTCCCCTATTTGTTGGTTACAATTTTTGCAATAAAAAAATAAGAACAAAATGATTGTAGTCACCTAGACTTAACATTTTCTTTTAAATGTTAGCACTAATTTCTTGCTATCCTTTTGCTTTGGTAGTAAGGAAAGAGCTTATGAGAGACCAATTGGTTTCTTTCATAAAGCAAATTAGTTCAAATGAAGAGCAATATTATTTTCATTTATAAAACCCAAAGGAGAAAAAAATAGAAAAACATTTGGTCCACTGGTATTGATACTCAATGGTTGGGGTGATATCATTGTCAAACTAAACCCCTGGGCTGACTCAGTTTTTAAGAAGCCAAAATCCATCGATTGAGGAACCATGAAGAAGCAATTGCATGACAAGGAATGTTGATGGGTTGCTTGGTATATTTTGTAGCCAATCTGTTCACACATAGGTTTCTATATAGCTGACTCCAGAAAATTCACATCCTAATTCTACTTAGCATTTAGTCTATTCCTCCTCTCAATTATGCCAGCTTTGTCTTAGGGAAGTTTAAATAAAGTGTTTTAGTGAGGAAACAAATGGAAGAACTTACAATAAAATTCTAACACATTACTGGAGGGAAAGAGATGGGCAAAGGATCTCTGAGACACATTAAGGGCCATTAGTTTTACTTAGTGCAGAAGTACATTTCAGTTGTCTCTTTTGATGTGACTGTAAGTACCAGAATTTATTAAGACAGCATCAAGTAAAAACTGGGACTGGATATATAAAATTGATATGGTAATTACTCTTACATGGCTTATCATGCCGATAAACATCATAAACACAGGTAGCGTGATGAATGACAAGCATTCTATCACAGGAAAGCTGGCTAGATTAGTTTCATGGGATTATTTAAAATGTGTTGCTCTAATAAAGTGGGAAGAAATATGTGAATAAAAATTCTCCCCAGAAGCCATTATAAATAATGCATGCAAGATGTTTTAAAAATCGGTACAGCTTTCCATTTAAATTGGGTGTAATTTTTTTCCCCACTGCACCTCCTTTTTCTCAAATTAGCCTGTGTGCTGTGACCACACCAGGTATCCTGAGGTCTGAAAGTCAGTAACACAGTACTGTTTCTATTAATGAAGGGCATGTATTCCTTTAGGTTTCAAAACTTTATCATCAATGGGGTGGGAAGTCCTAGACTATGCAGGTGGGAAGTCTTAGTCAACATTTTCCTTGTTAAAGTGGAAACAGTGCTCTATTGAGGGAGCCGCCTGTTCCCAGCACATCTCTATGTCCCCTTCCCCAATCCAAGTCTGGCTTGCTTATTAGCTAGACTGAAACCTTAGTTATGATGGCCTCAGATTTAGAAGAACTCAGTGTACATTCTAATCTTCTAATCGCGCCAGGCGTCATTAAGTCAATCACATAAACGTGTCAAGGTCTCACTTCCTTCACACAAGGAGAGGGATGGTATCTTTCAACTCTGGTGACCCATAATTCATACTGGAAATAAGATTGCAGATATCCTTACCGACACAGTGAAGATAATTTATTGCAGGGAGAACTGCACTTGATTGCAGCTTCCCGCTGTTGCACTAACAAAGCCAGAGTGTATGAGGACAACTCTGTTGGGAGGAAAAACTTCTTCCTTTTTCCTCTTTCACCTTCAGTCCAGGAGTTGGGGGGTCTACAAATTAATGACAACAGACAGATTAACAGGAGGAAAAAGGAGGTTTATGTACACGTGCCCAGGGGAGGTGCTTCACAGGAGTATGTTGTGAAGGAGCCCTCGGTAAAGGTGTAGGTATACATGTCAACTTAACATAAGAGGGTCTGGGGGCCTCCAAAAGGAGAGTGTGGAAGATTCTGTTGTAGATGGTGGGATGACACCATTTGTCTGACGAGGGGGGTCAGACCAAACCTGGGTTCAGCAACCTGGGTACTTGGGTCCTGGCTAGGGAAGAATTCAAAGTTCAGACCCAAACTGTAAGAGAACATTTTTTGGGTAAATTACAGAGGGAGAGAAAGTAATTCCTAGGAGAAATGGGCTTAGCAAACAAGTCCTAGGGGTCAAGAAAGGGCCCTTGGAGCTTGGGAGTGAGGAAGCGAATGGTGAAGTGCCTGGGGAGGGGAGAGAAGAGGGAAAGGGAAAAGCACAGGCGTGCTCCCAGAGGGAGAGCATACCGCGTCCTCCATCCTAAGGATTTTAAGGGCAGAGGTTTTAGGGGTGGTTGCAGGGAAAGATCTTAATAAAATATTCAGCAGTTTTTCAGGTGTGTCTTTTCAGGGTCTAGGTCTCCACTGATTAATTCGCCGGCACCAGGGCAGGGGGCCCCTGAAGCTGGTCCTGAGGTCAACCATGGCTGGTTGTGTTGCTTATCTGGGCCGGGAGCTGAAATACAACTGAGGCCTAGATGCTATTTCTAGGGAAGAAAGGTCAAGTGATCCAAACATTAAGACCATGGATGTGCTATGGGAGGAAAGGGCAGCTCGGGGCGCATCCTCCTGCTCTGCTCATGTCTGACTAACTGACTACAGCAATTCTACTGGGGTTTGTTGTCTGTGTGTGTGTGTGTGTGTGTGTGTGTGTGTGTGTGTGTTTGTTTGTTTTTTGTTTCTTTGTTTGTTTTTAGGTACTAATGAGAATGAGCAGTCTGTTTTCAAGGCAGCTGAATATGCAAGAAATGTCCTTGTGTGGGAATTCATAGCAGTTGTATTTTCTAGAATCTCAACTTAGGCAGATAAGATTTTTTTCTGATCTTCTGTAGCTCAAATATTGCCACTTTAAAATAATCTTGACACCAACTCTTAGGGCCTGAGTCTGTCTAAACAGCTTTCTTTCCACAGATTCCAATAACTCAATCTTGCATTTATTTTTATTTTCCAGAAGGGCAGTGACCATAAAAATGGCCCACTGCTGGAAGGAATATCTTTTAAAGCTTTTTGCTTGGACTTTTATTTGAATTTAAAACAGAGACCAACTAGGCTGTATATGTGATTTGAAAATAATTACACAGCTTGCGGCCACATTAAGTTTGGAGAATTTGTTTTGAATCACTTTTAGGAAAAGAGAAAGAGACCTAAGTTTCTTTTATTAAAATTTATGTAATTCATATATATATATATATATATATATATATATATACACACACACACACACACACGCACACACACACACACGCACACACACACAAATTGATATTACCTTTTTAATAATATGTAAGTTATACCACGTTCATTTGTCTTGCTAATATTTTAGGTTTCAGCCCTGTGTTTGCAAGGTTGGTGATTTTACCAGTTTGGGTTTATCCTGAGTCACTATAAAACTTAAAGAACAACAAAGATATTTTTCCCATTCACTCTGTCTTCCATTCCTCTAGGCCACAGATGATGTGTTTACAGCCTTTAATATATAGCTCATTTCTTTTTATACTGATCAAGGTCACTACTATCTTTTTAATCAAATGGTTGATATATGAAGCTACTTCTAATCTTGTGGAATGATGCAGGAACCGGAGAAACTGACAGATAAAATTTAGGTCTCACTTCAGGACAAAACACAAAAAGAGAACTCAAATGATGACAAGAATTTCAATGAACATAAATTGATTTTCTTTAAGGTATTTTATAAACTCACTATACATGAATGAGCTTATTGTGTGGAGGTGGGGAGGGTCCATAAATGTTTTCAATTCACAAACATCCATTAAATAAATATGAATATATGATCACTAATGACAACACTGACACACAATTAAAAACCTAAGACACGCCCAACACTTTAATTCTGAGAATGTAAAATATGACCCATTATTTCAGGAAGCCTAAAGTCAAGTTTAAATGCAAGATAGATACAGGACAGAAAATACAATGAAAGGAGACAGCTCAAAGTGTGCAATAGTTCCTTGCACAAATTAGTACTCAATGAATATTACCATGATAATCAAAATGATAGTGGTAATGATCCTAAGTGTCCAATGAGTTAAAAAGACATTCTTATAGACATTACAAAATGGCACATGGGCAGTGGCACTATGGCAAGACTTCATAGTAAAAAAGATAGGAATTAGATCATTGGAAAATGAGGAGAAGAAATTGTGTGTAGGTGGTTGGCATCTAAGCAAAGTCATATAAGAAAATACATTGTATTAGTTGGGCATGAGAAAGCCCATTGCCTAGGAAAACCAAAAAGATAGAGAGATAGATAAGGTCAAGGTTGTGGGATATTTTAAGGCTCTGGCCTCAGTTTGATGTTTATTCTGAATGTAGTTGGGAATCATCCAAAGTTTGTGAATAGGAAGGATGACAATGACAAGAGTCATGATTGGAAGAGCCTTGCAATGATACCCTGTTAGACTGAAAAGAGACCAGAAGCAGTATGCCAATTAGATTATGTACATATGAATTAAGTAATATAATGTTTGAACAAATATTACATATCTTTGAAAGTCACTCTAGAGGAAGAAAAATGTTAAGAGATGGTCACTTTCCCCAAACAGTCTGTTATCTCTCTGAGGGGAGAGGTTTACATACAAGAAATAGACATAGAATGATAAATCAGATAAAATATAATAATATATTTAATTAAACTGTGTGCATTATAAGTAAAACAGATCAGAGAAAGAGAACATGGGGAAGGCTTCATGAACAAAGTGAGATTTGAAATTGTTCTGGAGTGATGAGTCAGGTCTAAGTGGCCAAAAAAGGAATGGGGGTGGGGGAGGAGACATTTTGATGGAGACACATCACAAGCAAAAGTATAAAGATATCAATAAGAATAGCATGCGGTTGGAGCAATAAACATAAAGAATGAGTTGCTGATAAACCTATGCATGGGTTAAAGAAGAGTGGATACACAAATCAGTTCTAATGAGATGCCCAAATGGAATGACTAGTATAGATCATTATGTGTCCATTGTCTAATTATTTAATGCCAGGTGCTGCTCTCATATTTTCAGATGTGGGTGTGTTTAGTGCTCACATCAACCAAGTGAAGTTGATATTATCTCCAACATGAAGATGCAGAAACTGAGGCTTGCAAAGCTGAGATTAGAAAACAGGAATTCAGCAAACATACTTGAGCCTCCGCCAGTGCCAGAGTGCCAGTTATTACAGATAGTCTTTGAATTTAGATCGGTTTCACTCACAAGACCCCATAATTCTCTCTACCCCATGTTAGATCTGTCTATTCAGCAACTTGAGTCTCATCATAGAGTTTCGTATTCACTGACTGGCAGGAGGACACCACTGTCAAAATGTCAAGTTCATGCGAGTATCACATCTCCAAGTTGCCTAAAGCAGATTTTCCAGTTTTTTGTTAACAGAGTTGTCCCTTTTATCGCATTCTTTAAAAAAGTCTTTCTTAGCCATAGAAGCGGTTTCTAAAACTGGAGTTATAAATGGGGCCATAAGCCATAAGCCAGTGCTTTGCAATTCAGATGATATCATTAGAAGGCGGCAGCGACATTCTGTCTCAGACCCCTCATGTGAAGGGTGGCTCACACTCCATGGGGTACAAACCCAAGCTGAGACTCCTCAGAAAGAGCACGCTGGTGGGACGATATTGCAGAGGTTTCGGGGAGAAAACAATCCCCCATAACATCATCGCAGAGCTATCTGGAGAAAACCATAATGGGCTTAAATGAGATTTAAATTAACTGGATACAAGCTTGCAGCGGCAATTATAAGGGCCTTTTAGCTAACAAGAAAATAAGGCCAGAGAATAGCTATGTTTAAAACTTCCTTCCAAAAAGTGGCAGCTCTATATAGATAGATAGATAGATAGATAGATAGATAGATAGATAGATAGATAGACAAATAGGTAGGTAGGTAGATAGATGATAGATACATAAATAGATAGAGATAGGTGCTGATATCAAAGCAGCTGAATACACCCCCAAAATATGCCACCTTGATATATTGATTATTTTGAGCTGTAGGCACTTGGAAAACAGCAAATGCAGGGAGAGGCTTCCTCTGAACTCCCCTGATCTGTGTAAAGATTGGGCCTTCAACAGGTACTCAGTTATCATAATTCTCCTTCCTGCTACTTTCATCAACCAGGGAGCATTGATTCTTGTCACAGGAAAGGGGACTAGAAGCCCACACCACACCCAGGCAAGCTCTGTCACAAGCTATCATGCCTCCCACCTATTCTCAGGCTCAATTCATCTTTCCTAAAAGCCATTGCTTTTCCCCAAAGAGACTGACATCCCCCTCCCTTTCCTCATTAAGATGCTATTTCAGTCCACATGCTAAGCACCTTGGTGAGTTGCTCATTTTTCCCATTATGTATGAGGCATATATGTTAATCAACTTCTATTTGCTTTTCCCTTGTTTATCTCTCTTTTATTACTGGGGATTCAGCTAAGGACTCAGAAAAAGAGAGAAAAAAAATACTTTTCCTCCCCTATAATATCTTTATCTACATATCTACATCTATAGACACACCCACACACACACACACACACACACACACACACACACACGTCATTTGCTGCTGATTTGGCTGCAAAAATGATACCTTACAGGAAGATTATTTTAAAAAGCATATAATACCTCATTTCAGCCAAGCCAAATACAAACACAGAATATTAGGCAAAAGCCTACTAAGACTAACACAGTCAGATTATTATTTGCTTATTTAATTGAATCTTCAGGGGATGCTTGCCTTCAAACTTCAATGTCAATCAACTTAATGCAGTGGGAAGAACATGGTAACTGGAGTTTAAATGGGATTCCAACAATCACCACTGATGAGTAACAGTAACTGTAGCAAGTTACTTATTACCTTACCCTACATTGTATAATCTACAAAATGGGGTACAACTACTAGGTTTCATGATTTTTATGAATAATAATTGAAATCAAATGAAGTGATTAGTTCAGGGTGTGCAATGAATACCACGCCCACTGACCTTGTCTGTGGTTGTTTTGACCTTGTCTGTGGTTTTCTTGTTTAGGATCCCTAAGAAGCAGACCCTGAGATAAGGATTTAGGTGTCAACAGAAATTTTGGAGGTGAAACCTGGAAACATAGGGAAGGGGAGAAGGAAAACACGGAATGAGGCCGCTAATGACCATGTTATCAAACGATCATGCTCTGGATAAATGGTGCTCAATCCCACTATGGCAATCTAGTAGAAAAAATAGAACACACTTTACAATTATCCCAAAGGAGAGGCAAGGACGCTGGGATGTTTATCCTTCTACACCCCACCTGTCATAGGCTAAAGGATGCTTACTTGTGCATTAACTGTTTGGCATTCTATGGCTTGCCGTCTATGGTAGCCTGTGGTATTCCCCTTGGCCAGAAAAGGAAGGCAGGAAGGCAGGCAAAAAGAAAAAGAAAAGAAAAGAAAAGAAAAGAAAAGAAAAGAAAAGAAAAGAAAAGAAAAGAAAAGAAAAGAAAAGAAAAGAAAAGAAAAGAAAAGAAAAAGAAAAGAGAGAGAGAGAGAGAGAGAGAGAGAGAGAAAGAAAGAAAGAAAGAAAGAAAGAAAGAAAGAAAGAAAGAAAGAAAGAAAGAAAGAAAAGAGGAAGGAAGGAAGGAAGGAAGGAAGGAAGGAAGGAAGGAAGGAAGGAAGGAAGGAAGGGAGGAGGGAGGGAGGGAGGGAGGGAGGGAGGGAGGGAGGGAGGGAGGAGGAAGGAAGGAAGGAAGGAAGGAGAGAGAGAGGGAGAGAGAGAGAGAGAGAGAGAGAGAGAGAGAGAGAGAGAGAGAGGAGGGAAAGGAAGGAAAGAAGAAAGGGGAGGGAGTAAGGAAGGAAATAAGGAAGGAAGGAAGGAAGGAAGGAAGGAAGGAAGGAAGGAAGGAAGGAAGGGAGGGAGGGAGGGAGGGAGGGAGGGAGGGAGGGAGGAAGGAAGGAAGGGAAAGGAATGAAGGAAGAAGACAGTTTTTAGGCACAGAGACTCATGGGTGGTCACAGAGCTAAACTCCTTCACAACTGAGGGAGGTGAAAACCAAGAGGATGTACAGGGCAGCACAGCATCTGCTAGAGCAGTGGTTCTCAACCTTCTGGCCCTTTAAATACAGTTCCTCATGTTGTGACCCAACCATAAAATTATTTTCATTGCTACTTCATAACTGTAATGTTGCTACTGTTATGAATCGTAATGTAAATATCTGATATGCAGGATGGTCTTAGGCGACCCCTGTGAAAGGGTTGTTCGACCGCCAAAGGGGTCGCGACCCACAGGTTGAGACCTCTGTGCTAGAGGGACATATAGAAAAATTCTCTCAAACGGCCCCCTTTCCAAGAATTTGCCAAAATTTGACTCCTCTAAATTCATATGTACAGCAACAATGACAGTTTACTGATTTATCCCATGCTCCCAGGGCATAGTAGGCATTTAATATCTATTTTCATTTATCTTATAATCTATAACATTTATTCTTCACTTACAAAGAACCAGGATCTCTGATAAATGATTGTAGACACATTACTGATATATTATTTCATTTGATCATTACTGTCCTATTATCTCCATTTACTAGAGAAGAAAAAAGGATAAGAGAGGTTAGAAAATATGCTCAAAGCCATGCAATGAATCTGACTCCAAAACCCATATGCTTTGTCACAAATTTACCATAGTAAGCTAACTATTAATATAAGGAAAAAGGCAAAGAGAATCAGATATTGTTGAGTCTAAGGGGCTGGGGAGCATGAGCCTGTTTGCTTTACCACTTCATACACTCCAGGGGAATCACAGCATTGCCCCTCCAAGGATTAACACCCCTCCCCATCCCTTCCCCCTCCAATACCAAATTGTCAGGAGGTGAGCACATGTGCAATAGAAGTCAAAATGGCAAAGGGGGAGGTGCTTGATCCTAGAGGCCTGTCCGTCTAACCTGGGATAGGGCTCACTGTTCAGGGGGTGGAGCTATCAGAAGCCCATGAAAGCTTGGGAAGTCGATTAGTTGTTTTGAAAAGCTCCTGGTTCTTTCCAAGCCCAAGATAATACAAACCCATCTTAACAAAAAAGTTCTCTCTCATTCAAGAACATATGACCATGTCGGTCCAGGAGCCAACTGGGGCCTGCAGCAGGTCATGCCAGCTCCAAAGGACTAAGCTTTAATATGAAGCAAAACTCTGGACACTGGCCTTTCTGTTGGCCTTGCTGAAGACAAGATTGGACTTTTTCCATGGAGGGACAGAGTGCAATGGAACATTGGGAACCCAGGAGGGGCACTCTTTTTATTTTGCATCAAGCACCCAAATGAATCTTGCCACACCACAGTCTCCCATGCATGGGTCCTTGGAATGCTTTCCTCACAATCCTGGGAAAGAACGTGATTTCCATCAGCAACAATATTGCCTTTCTCCCAACTCTCACTCCCTTGCAGACCTTGTTCACTCTCACACCTTGAGCAATCACCTTGTTAGATAACACCAAAATCATAATCTATAGTCCTCCCTCTTTGGATGTCATATGATGCCCTCCAATGAAAGCTCCCTAAAGTGAAGCCCTTCTCTTCCTGCACAGATTCATTTGTGGATAAATTGTGTCAAGAGAATCAGGCTCAAATCCTCTTAGCCATTCTGTGGCTGCTCACCCTCCAGAGCACCATAATGACAAATGTTTTCATTTATACTACCAATCCTTTAATTGATTCCCTGCTATGTACCAACAACCCAAAAGACTTGGTCTTAGGAAGAATCCTCTTATAAAGATTTGTATAAGTCTAGATGCTAATCTGGACATAAATATCTTGCAGGAGACAAGAGTTAAGAACCACATATGAGATACAAATGTGTGAAAAATTGGATGGCACAATTATCAAATTCTCTGCTATCTTTTGTGACTCTTTTTCCTCTGCCTTCATAGGGCCCATTATTTCAGGGTAGGCTCCCATCTTAAAAATAAGAATATATTTTAATTGCATGTCATGGCTGTTAACTATCATCTTGGACTCATCTATAATAATAAAAGCATAATATGCAAATTGACCGAATGACTGAACAGCAGAACAGCCATCCGGATGACCTTCTGGACCACCATGCTATGACATGCACTAGCGCCAGGCCAGCCAAGGCAGGTGAGATGCAATTGGTCAGGGCCCAGAATCATCCAGAACACCCTTTGTGGGGTGATCAAGATGGGGGGAGCTCTGTGATCAATTTCCCCAAAGAGGGAGGTCCAGGCCACCCAGCTGGCAGCGCTGTGATGGGTGGGCAGGGCCTCCCTCTACAGGGTGATTAATCTGGGGGCCCCGTGATCGATCGCCCCACAGAGGGAGGCCGAGGCCAGCCAAGCAATCACACCCCATGCCTGTCACCAGCAGAGGAAGGTGACTGGTGGAGGGGAAGAGGGGGCAGAACCACACAGATGGCAAGCAGTGGCAGTGGCGGGGGCGGGGCCAGCTGCCAGCAGCCAGGGGAAGGAAAGTTCCAATAGGACCTGATCGCCCACCAGGCTAAGGAACCCTACCTGGGGGGTCCCAGATTGTGAGAGGGTACAGGCCTGGCTGAGGGACACCCCCTCCTCCCTCCTGTGCACAAATTTCATGCACTATGTCTCTAGTTTGTGGAATAAACTCTGTCATGCAATGAGTAGCTGAAGGTTACGTTACTTATTACTGCTTTAGGCCTGGCTAGACCTGCCCTACTTCTCAGAAAAGTTTGAGGTAAACTTTACTATTTGCCAGTCTCTTTTCAGGCTTAGAAACTGGAGGAACATCTTGTTTTAAGCTTTTTGATAATTCAGTACTTGAGAATTTTAGATCTAAAAAGCCCTTTAAATCTTAAGTACCTGAAAATCTATAAGAAAACCATTTATCACCAAATGGGGTCAATGTCATCAAGATGAAACTACTGGCAATAACACCATGTAGCATTGGTGTTATTGAACTACAGCTATTTATTGTTTGCTGTAGATGAGAGTAGTCTGGGCATGGTGGGTGCAGAAGGCAGAGAGATATTCAGAGGCATGTCCCTGGGGGTGGAGGGGTAGGGGCTGTAGAGGGATTTTATGTTCTTGATATAATTTGAAGCATAAATTAAAATTATCCAGGGCAACTGTTGTCTCTCTTCTCCATTCAGAACTCAGAATTACCCAAGATTTTACTTGGACCTGCTAAACAAAGGAGAGCATGGATCCACCGACCATGACAAAAGTCTCCATCTGGAAATTTATACCTTTTTCACAGAAATTATAATTAATCAGTTCCAAATACAGATAAGCATATGAGTTATTGAGAAAGAATAAGTAAAACCATCCAACATCCAAATCCCTCAGATATTCCAGTCAGTCTTCACATGCCTCAATATTAGGGAAAAAAATACAACATAACTCAGGCACTCACTTAAATAAGACAGATGCCACATGAGCCCCTAAGTTCCATATTCTTCAAATTGTGTCCATTCATTCCAAGTAAAGCCACGAGGTGCTCACATCTGCAGGGTATAAACCCTACTGCAAACCTCTAACACACAATACCTTCATTCACATTCCTTGCCTTGGGACCCATGCCACACTTTCATTTTCAAACATTAGAAGTTATTATACATCAAATGGAAGTTTCAGAAACAAATATAACATTGGCTCTTTACTCACCTACAAAAATTAACAAATAATGATGCCTCTCTCTCTGGAGGCATCCCTCTTCTGAAATCCCTGCACATCCCTCCTATCTTTTTCTTTGTGTTTTTGTATCTACAACTAAATATAGAAATTTTGTCTACTTTTATATATTACTTAAATGAAACTTGAAAGGGTCATTGTACAGCTTGCTTTTTTTCTGTTAACATCTATTCCTGTTGGTACATTTACATCTGACTTTCATTTTTCCTGCTGTGTAGTATTCCATCCTGTGAGTTTATAGAACAAAAAATTAATTATTGTATTGATGTATATCACTATCCAAATAAAATTTTCTAGTAAAGATGTTGCTCTTTTTTTATTCCTATTGTTTTAATGGAGATTGGAATTTTGTCTCCGTATGCTATTTAGCACAGAAAATCTTGTATGATCACAGACATCTACTCACTAGGTACTAGAAGATGGTCATTCAAGTCCAGGATCTGCTTGGATTTGTCATATTCTTCTCTGAACTATAGTTTTCTCAGCTTTAACTGGAGTGAATGAATGTTGGGAAGAAACCCACAACATTCAGAATAGTCACATTTGAGGCTGATGGTTATAAGACTTCAGAATAAAGCAGAGATTAATGAAAATTAATAGCACTTTTTAGATCAAATTACTGTCTCCATTTAGGGCTAGAAAACAAAGACTGCTAAGGTTGCTGTTATGTACACTTAACTGCTGATATAAACAGCCAGCCTATATCATACACAGGTGGAAAAGCAATCAATTATGAGCTGAGTTCTGAGCTGAAGGGTGACAGAAGGTACCCCACCAGCACCCCATACAGACACACAGCAATACCATTACCTCACTTCCCACCAGCTCACCAGAGATCTGAGTTCATCTTTTCCTAGGAACGTTCAGATAAATCTTGGTGACACAATGGATTAATATGACATTGACAGGTTTGTAGAGAAAGACTACACAATCTCAATAAAAGAGTCTTTGCTACCTTGTCTGCATGTCTGTATAATCTTCTTCAGCCTCATTGGCATCCGGTTCACTGTCACTCATTTTACCTTCTTTTAGCACTGGTTGTTTATTTTCCTATACGCCAAGCTTCTTTCCAAGCCAAAGGATTTGCTTATGGTTTTCTCTCAGTTTTTCCCTGCTCTTCACTTGGCCAATTCCTACTCATCTTTCACATTTTAATTTAAAAACTCAGGTTGCTAACTCCAGGTTAGCAACCTTGGCTAGATAATTTTAGAACATCCTATATTCTTCAGTAGCTCTGCAATTTTAGGGAAAATGTTTTAGTGGACTTGTTTACTTGATGCCTTTCTTTCCTACATGATTCTGAGCTGTGCCTGTTTTTTTCTACTCTGTCCAGCACAAGGCCTGCCATGCAAGAGAAACTCAATAAATATTCATTGAATCAATGAAATAAACTTCCCTCACAATGTTGGTCTTATAGTGAATATAGTAAAAGTTACCTGCAGTGTAATGTATGAAAACAAAGACTACCCACTGAACATTTTTTATGATTCTAGATGCAGCATCTGTGAAACACAAGATATGGGAAATTCACAGTTCCTTACCTTCTTCCTCCTACTTCTCTTTGGATTCATCACTGGGTGACGCCTGAGATGCTTTTCTTTTTAAATAAAAATAGGTGTGTTGTGTTCTTTTTCAGTGCATTTTCTAAATTAAAAAGAGAGAAAAATGAGCTAATGTTTCAGATTTCATCCAGTGTGTTTTGTTCTGCGATATTTCCGGTCTGCAGCCTTTTGTCTTATTTCATTCTTGCTACCATACAGCTGTTGTCACAAAAATAGCATAACTTGTTTGGACAGCATTGTTTATCTGCTGTTTACTATCTCTATACAGACATTTGTATCTGTGTTCACTCAGTTTAGAAACCAGGTATGTGTGTGTGTGCGTGTGTGTGTGTGTGTGCGTGTGTGTGTGTGTGTGTGTGTGTGTGTGTGTACATATATATTTAAACTAGAAGCCCAGTGCATGGTTCGTGCACCAGTGGGGTCCCTTGACCTGGCCTGCGGGCATCAGGCCAAAACCAGTTCTCTGACATCCCCGAGGGGTCCCTGATTATGAAAGGGCCTCTAGTATGCATATAAGATCTTTGGTTAATCTCTTCCCGCCCTTCCCCCACCCCCTTTCCCTTTGAGATTCATCAGTCTGTTCCATATTTTCATGCCTGTCATTTCCGCTCCTGCTTTGAGCATCTGCCCCCTGGTTGTTATTATGTGTCATAGCTACGGAACAGATGGCCGTGTTCCAGTCAGCCAGTTGCTTAGGTTTTCATATATATAGATAGGTGTGTGTGTGTGTGTGTGTGTATCCAAAAGTAGGCTTACAGTTGTGTGTATGTGAAACAGAGTTTTGTTCCGTGTGTTTTTGTTATTGTTTGTGCTAATCCTCAGCTGAGGACATTTTCCCATTAATTTTCAGAGAGAGTGAAAGGGAGGGGGAGAGAGAAAAATCAATGTGAGAGAGACACATCGATTGGTTGCTTCCGTATGCACCCCTTGACCAGGGCTGGGAATCTAGCCTGCAACCCAGATTCGTGCCCTTCACTGAAATAGAACCCAGGATCCTTTAGTCCACGACCAACAACACTCTATCCACTGAGCGAGACAGAGACAGACAGACAGACTGAGAGCACACTTGCCATGGATGGGACTTTTTATATTTACAAGCTTACAAGTCAGACATCTTTACAAGTTTCCTCTCCACTTTTCTGAAGAAAAGATTCTGATCTCTTATCTATTTTACATGGGCAGTAGGAAAACTCATTCCCGAGCCCTGAGGAATACTGCATGCTTGAGTTCAGCATAAGGCAAAGAAATTTACACTAAAACAAGAGATCAGCAGTTCAGGCAGGTGAGTGATTTTCTGTTGTGTAAGTTCAACTTTAGGTCAGTGGTTCTCAAATTTGCATGTGTGTCAGAATCCTCAACTGGAGAGCCTGGCAACACAGATCGCTGGGCCCAGACCCAGGTCTGATTCAGATCCAAGAATCCGCATCTGTGATACATTCTCAGGAGATGCTGGTGTTGGTGCTCCATTTCTATATTAAGAAAACAACTGCATTACATAGTTCATAGGCAAACAAACAGTGAGAACAAATAAACTGTATACAAGAGGTTTGTGTTCTCAAAGGAAATGCCTTCGCAAAACGGCAGGGATGGCTGTTTCTGATGCACAGCTCCTTGGCATGGACAGAATTCTAGCCACACTCCACCGAGGACTGGAGAAAATGTGTATTTCCTGCACAGTCCAGCAGAATGGCTTTTAGTGACCAGACATTGCTCTGGAAGGTTTTTCTTCCAATGACTAGCCCAGTGGTCAGCAAACTGTGGCTCGTGAGCCACATGCAGCTCTTTGGCCCCTTGAGTGTGGCTCTTCCACAAAATACCGACTTCTGCGCCCGCACGTGGTATTTTGTGGAAGAGCCACACTCAAGGGGCCAAAGAGCCACATGTGGCTCACAAGCCGCAGTTTGCTGACCACTGGACTATCCTTATAAACTAGGTTAAATTTATTTTCCTTTCTGCACCTCCATTGTTTTCAAGTATAAAATGGGGAGAAATATCTACCATGCTGAATCATTACAAATATTCAAGAAAATAATATGGCAAAGACCTTAGCATGCTACATGGTATATAGTCAGTGAAAATAAATCTAAGTTCCTTTAACTTAGTGAAGATTCATATAGGATGATTCTTAGGACGTGAACTTCAGCTTTTTCTTTTGCATACATTAGGAGAGCAATATTCCAAGAACGGATCTCCAAACTGGTCATCTATTTGGGCCATCAAGAAAGGAGAGAGGCTGGGATACTACTCATGAGACCAGCCCCAATGAATCATGTAAATATGACACGACATATTTTAGGGCAGGATGAAGGAAGAGAGGGAAACTCTATCATTGGGTTTAGATGTCAACATCATCTCAGAAGCAAGGAAGGCATTTAAACTAATTAATGCATCTGAAGAATAGCAGAGAGGCTGTCTCTGTGGCTAGTAATAAAGGCAGGTCAAATTTTTATAGAAATATTCCCAGCTGATGTCTCCACTATCCTATAGAAAATATAGCTTTGGATAATTAAGCAAGGTACTAAATAGCAGTCTCTCTGTCTTCTAAGGGAAGATATTTGGCCAGATGGGTTCTGAGTTGTCTGGCCACCTCTGAAAAGAGATTTCTCTGTTCAGTTTTGGAGTCTCCTCATTAGGACTGGCTTTGCCATTGAATTAACTAAAAAGAAACATGGGTGTGTGTGTGTGTGTGTGTGTGTGTGTGTGTGTGTGTGTGCGCGCGTGTGTTTTTCCTGTAGACCAGAATCTTCTTTTAAAATATATCTTTATTGATTTCAGAGAGAAAGGGAGAGGGAAAGAGAGATATAAACATCAATAATGAGAGAGAATCATTGATCGGCTGCCTTCTACATATCCCCTACTGGGGATTGAGCCTGCAACCCAGGCATGTGCCCTTGACCGAAATCAAACACAGGATCCTTCAGTCCTCAGGTTGATGCTCTATACATTGAGCCAAACCAGCTAGAGCTATACCAGAATCTTTGATACAGGAAAACAAAAACTCTTGAGAAAATAATTATATCATTTATTGAACTTAAACTAGACTCAAGAAGGAAATCCTAATAAAATTTTCTTTTAATTATTCACTTCAAGGTTATAATAAGGTAGAATCTGGACTGATCACATTTTTTATTTCTTTAAATTATTATATAAAAATCTATATTTAAATGTTTAAAAGTTCCTAGATAACTCCTAACTTTCAAGATGCTTTATTTCTGAATTGCCATGTCACATAGTAATGAACCTAGAATCTTGCATTAATGTCACAGAAAATCTACCTTTGGCTGACGAGAGAAACTCCTCAATTAAATTAGAAGATAATTTAAAATTTCTAACTAGATCAAACTAATAGAGGTGGTAGAAGATAATAAGCTATCCATGTTAATAAGGATTCAAGGCTCATGTTATGGGGAAAATATGTCCTATAATTCTAAAGACTGGAGTTGAAACCCCAGTTTCCAATTTACTAACAGTGCAACTAGAATGTATGCTTGACTTTCTGAGTCAACTGACACATCATCCCAGCGATTTACCGAAAACATATAATAAAATGACTCGCACATAATACTTGATCCCTACTTTCCACCCCACCCCCTTTTTCCTAATGTTCTCAAAACTCTGGGACAACTAAGCTAACCTATAAGATGGAATGATGTTAAAAACAATACCCAGGGTTTACCACATACTATTGTATATTATAATCATTATTGTTGATGTTAATATAATAGCTAATAAAACCGTCTATCATTACTTGTACAATTTATTTTGTGCCAAGCCCTTTTAAGGATTTCCTAATTTAATCCTCACAATGTTCATAACAGGTATTATTAACTTCATTTTCAACGGAAAGAAACAGATTTAGAGTGCAAATAAGTTTCCTGACATAGCATAGCTATAAATTGCAAAACAATGCAATCTTATTGTTCAACACAATAATCTCTGGAGAGATTGCAGAACTCAATCTCAGATGCCATGTTAGAAGTCCAATCTGGATAAGACATAGGAGAACCATAGTTTTGTAGGGATATATTCTGGTTTAGTCATACTTCCATAGCATCCTATCTAGATTAACATGTGTGTAAGATTTTAAAATTTTAATAAATTACAATCAATAACAATTGCATCGAAACAAGCCATCTAGCAGCGTGTAAATCACACGCACAGTGAACATGGTTCTCACTTTAACACATGGTTAAATATAAAGACCACATCTCTCCCGACCCAGACCCTTTCCTGACAGACTAGACATCCCTTTCAGAAAGTACACCGAGCACTTTCTGATAGAACCAAGTGTTCTCAGATAGAAGCATGAGGTTCAGTCTATGCTTTCTGATCTCAGATGGTGGTGGGAGAAGGATTTGATATCCCTGCATGGAATTTGGTGCACCGGACAGTGGTTCTGTAGGTCTTGCTGTGGACAAGCCAGTGAGTAAGTGGGAAATATGGGCAATTATACATTAGGTGTGTGTGAAGTACGTGCAGGAACTACAGGCTGACCAATCCAACTGCAGACAATGGTCTGAACACCCTTGCTACAGTTGTTCTCTCATGTATTAAATAGTCTAAATCAAAGATGATTTTATTGCTTGGCAATGCTTTCTGAGTTTATAAACCCTTTCAGAAGCAATGATCTGAGAAGAAATTAAGAAAATACTTTAAAAATTAGACAAAATTTGGTTCTTGCACACATGCTTGTCAACATTTACTATCCATCACAGGAAAAACAGTGAGATCCCCGACCCAGTCTAAACAGGAAGATATGAATCTGCAGAAGAAACAACAGCATCTACCTCCAAGGTTAATAGTAAATTTAATAGAAATATGGCCCAACAACAACTTAGAATACACAGCTGCAAAAGGTGCTACATATCTCCTTGTGATGTATGACTTTTCATTGGGATCAAATAACCCTTTGTTTAAACTCATTTTGCTAATTTTTAATTCTAAGATTTCTTAGACACAAGTGAAAAGTGAATCAATAGCTGTTAATAGCTTCATCAGCAGTACCCACACTTTGTAATTAGTCCCATTCTTTGAATTCTATTTCAGTGTCTCAGAGGTTTCTATTACAAATCAGTGAATTTCAATAATATATTTTAATTTTATTTGTGAATCCGAGATGAAACTTTAAAAAATCCATTCTGTTGAAAGTGAAAGATCTGATAATGTTGATGATTTTTAAAATGGAGTTACAACGTTTGACATTGAAGGTGATACTATCCTTGTAATATAAACACAACTTTTGCTAGAGCAGTGTCATGAAGAACACAGTATTTTTACTCATTGAAGTGTGCCCAATTATAGTGTCTACAGAAAAATATCTGCAAATATCTCCCATCCCACATGCTCTTCTTATGTGACCTTGACATTCCTCCCATGAACTATTTGGAATATATGTTCCCTGCCTTACATTCAAGCAAACATTTGTTATTCCTCTATTAGAACATGGCAGGTGTCATTATGTGACTTCCAAATCTTGATCAAAGTACCATGCATTTCTGCTTAGTTCCCTTGAGACATCTGCTCTTACCATCTAGCTGCCATGCAGAAAAGAAATCCAAATAAGCTCATTCAAGGGGACCACTGCTGATGTGACATATAGATGTTCCAGAAAACAGCTCAACTGAGGTCCTAGTCAACAGTCAGCTTCACCTGCAAGATATGTGAAGACTCTTCCAGATAATTCCAGCCACCAGCTGTTGAGTTCAAGTCTTCCTGGCGGAGACCATGGACAAGCCATCCCTACTGTGCCCTGTCCAAATTCTTCACATAGAGAATCTATAAGCATCGCAATGCTGTTGCATTATGCTAGGAAGTGTTTGGGCTATTTGCTATGCAGTAGCAGCTAAACAACACCTTAAGATACCTTAAAGAAATGCATTTCGAATTCCAATGCACATATCATTGAAAATGGTTTTCAAGAAAGCTATAATATTCTACAAATTTAAATAAAGGCTTTAGTTGTCCAAAATTTTTAAAAGTTTTATGTCTAAGCTTTTAGACTAAATGAAATATAAAATTTATGAGGGAGCGGAGATTTAACTTAAAAACTGTTTAATAAAGACAGTGGTATTCAATTTTTTCTTTAACTGCTCAGCACCATTTTTTTAATTAACTATTTTTGGTAAGAATACTTAATATGAATCCAACCCTGTTCACAAAATTTTAAGTAAACACATTACTTGTAATGGACTAAAAGGATGCAACATTTATAAAACTATTTGCGTAGATACATCTCCACATTTCAAACAAAACTATAGTGTAGTGAGAATATTCTCCATTTCTTTCCATTTAGCAGAATTTAATCTTATATACCTGGTATATCAGCACCTATAGAGAAAACATTTTCTCAACTAGAAAACATGATGTCAAATCCACTAAAGGTATCAATAGCAAATGTACTAATGAAAAAAATGCAATTGTGAAGATGATTTCAGTCAATATTTTAAAAATAAATCAAAATATATAAGAAAATTATTCTATAGAAAATTTCTAATATATATTCAGAATAGGCAACACTAGAAATATGATTAATGTGCATAACCACATACCAAAGTAATTATTATGTCTGTTACTTTAATGTTCAGATCATTAATGAGAAAACCTTTTTAATTTTGCTTCAATGTATATCAATATGTTTCTTTAATTTTTACAAAGAATGTTTTATAAAATAATTTTAAATAGGACATTTTATGTCTACTAATACAATAAACCAGTTTTTAGTCAATAAAAATTCAAATATATATAAAATAAAGGGGACATAAATCTTAATATCAATTATAAATAAAATGTTCAAATATATATATGTGTGTGTGTGTGTGTGTGTGTGCAATTATCTTTAGTGTCTCCTTTATTTTCAGAAGCCTCATAATTTGTACAAGTTATATGACTGCCCTAATAAAAAGAGGCCATATCTAATAATTATTAAAAACTAAGCCTTCTGCTTTCACTGCGGGTCAATAAAATAGGTAGAATTCTCTTATCATAAGGCAATAAGCTTTGGGAATTCAAATCTACTCAGTAAACACAATTGAGAAAATAAATGTCTCTATAGCAGTTCTCCAGCCCACAGATTGTGGTCTGATGAAATGCTGACAGCGGAATTGGTTTTGTAAGTAGCAACGCTACACAGGGCAGAGAACGTGCTCAAGTGCGCAGCGGTAGGAATCTGTGATGGTCATGTTGGTGGGTGGTGACTGCTCTCTCACCACTCTCCTGCTCTCACCCTAATGACTCACCCATCTGCTTCTTACCCATGGGCTTCCAGACAGCATGCCGAGTGTTCTAGAAACTCAATTATGCTAGCAGGCATCAGACGGCAGGAACTGGGTATTTTTTGAAGTAGGCCAAAGGTTTTCAGCCGTGGTCAGCCCCACAAAATTTAGAAAGAGCTTTCGTTTTCCTTCTATATACAGTAGCAAATTAGGGGCCATGCAATTTAAATTATGTTCATTATACACTTCCTCATTTAAAACTTCACAAAGTCAGATCGCCTGTGGAGCAGAGAAACTGTAATGAGCTGGCTTCTGCCAAAGTTCGGGCAATGATGATTTCAAGGTCATGGACTGGCAGAACGCTGAAGGAGAAATGACTGGCAAATATCAAAGATACAGCAAATGAAAGTGTATTCCAAGGATTTGTTGAAATCGTGTCACTGTTAGAAGTCGCTGAAGTAGGTTTGCGGGTGTGAAATTAGCAGGGTGGTGAACAAATGCTGCTTTGTAAATGATGCGCGTGGCTAAGGAACCAGAATATTTTGCAGCTAATCTGAAATGGGAATAGACAGCAAGAAATTGGGAAAGGGGAAGAGAAAAGAGGAAGTATTTATCTTTCCTTGCTACTTCCTCAATCAGAATCACTAAAGAAATATCCACATTTCACTGAGTATATACTGATGGCCTCTTATCTCAAATCCACAGCCCAGAGGAGAATCAGCTAATAATGATATGTAACCATTTTCATATTTCCACATATTTCTGAGTCCTAGTTGGAACCAAACACACACATTCCAACTGTCATAGGGTTCATTTTATAGTCACCAACAGGCAAATACCTGATGCAGAGAGTGACAGGTGCTATTTTACAGGGATGATCGGGAAAGATATTTGAGCAAGAAACCATAATGAAGTGACGAGCCATGTGAATATCTGGGAAACGAGGGTTCTGGGGCAAAGACAGCAGCCCTTGCAAAGGCCCTGTGTCTGAGGCATGCTGAGGAACACTGAGATAGAAATGTGCCCTGGCGTGGACGGAAGGCTAGCAAGAAGGGTAAGAAATAAAGGAGAGATGTACCAGGTACATCACAAAATACAAAAATCTAGCATCTGTTAAGCTAGTATTTTAGAGTATAGAAGTCAATATCCTATATAATAAGAGAGGAATATGCTAATTAGCCATTACACCCTGAGGCATAACAACCAAGACCATAAGGACCAGATCACAGGTCAGCAGGAGGGTGGCCCAGCGAGGTACAAGCAGACTGTGGAGAGCTACAGGATGGGGCAGGGCAGCAAACTATGAGGGGGGGGGATGGGGGAGGGGGGCTGGAGGAGCTACAGGAGGGTGGGGCAGTGGGCGGAGAGCTACAGGAGGTCAGCAGCAACCTACTGGCTTTAAGCGGGCGGCAGAGAGCTACAGGACGGGGCAGGGCAGCAAGCAAGTGGGAGGTGGAGAGCTACAGGAGAGGGCAGGGCAACAAGCTATGAGGGGGACAAGGCAGCAGGCGGAGAGATACAGGAGGGTGGGGCAGCGGGCAGAGAGCTACAGGAGGGCGGCAGCAACCCACAGGCGCACGGATTCATGTGCAGGGCTACTAGTATATATGTAAGTATTGTTAAAGCTGGCATTGCAGAGGCAAAATCAGTATTTCCAATAGCCCACACATGTTCAAAGTACACATATGGCACCTAATACTGTCTTGACTGTCTACTCTGCCATGCCCTTTAAACAGACCTGCCTTCCAAGCATCCCAGAAGGTGGCCAGGACTTACTTCCACATGGCATTTCAGCATCTGCTTTGCTAGCTCCTGGTGGGCCACCAGCTGTGGGCACCTCTCTCTATGAGGAACCCTTTTGGACCCTGCATTTTAGCTTTACCCACAGAACAAGGGCAGGTGTTTCCACCCTGCCCAGCCTTCTCTCACTTCACACTTGTCTCCATCACCTCCCCCACACATATTCACACCCACCTGCACCAGGTTGTTCCAACAAAACGAAGACTACAACTGGTTATTTGAACGATTCAAATAATTAATCTTGATAGTGGACAGAACCCTAAGGAAATAAATTCTTTTTATTTCCTTAGTCTTTTCTGATGAGCCATAACATTTGAAAAGCTCAGTGAAATCAAACATCACCTGGACAAGGTTATGGTATGTTCATTTTCTGTTGGATGTTGATTATTGAAAGAAGTTCTTTTTATTCCTGTTTCTTATTTCTAAGTTATGCTTATTTCTAATTTAGTTGCATCAACCTATTCCCCAGGACAACAGCATGTTAAAGAATTGTGAGTATGTGTTAGATGAATGAAAAAGGACCTTCCTCTTCATCCCTGCCCACCTTCCCCCCACCCCCCACCCTCAAAATATTTTCCATTTACAGAGCTCTGCAAAAAGCTGATCATTGGAAAGTGAATACTCAAATATCCTGCACCTGAAAACAGATATGATACAGGGTTGGGCACAAGTAGGTTTACAGTTGTTTGTATGGAAATTAATATAATCATTAATAAATAATAACCATACAAGGATAAACTCTGTGTTTCCCATACCCACAACTCTAGACCAACTTCTGCCCCACCCTGTATTTTCACCTGATATTTAAGTGGTGCTTTCTGTGTTAAAGACAAGTGGATAGCAATCAATCCTCCAGAAGCAATAAATAACTAATGCTGCAGTAGTTAAAACTGAGGCAACCAGATGTGACTTAGGAATCTTTCTCCCCAAGCAGAAACAAATATGGACAAGCTGGCAAGTTCACACAGGAAATCATGGATTGATTTCCAGGAGCCCAGGCTACAATGCTTTGCAGAGGCTGTTGGAATCCAGCATCTTCATCTTTAAAGTTATCAATAAAATAGAGGCCTGGTGCATGAAAATCCATACACTCAGTAGGGGTTCCCTCAGCCTGGCCTGCACCCTCTTGCAGCCCAGGACCCCTAGGGGGATATCCACCTGCCGCTCCCAGGGAGCAGGCCTAAACTGGCAGTCAGACATCCCTCAGGAGCCCTCAGGGTATGTCCGACTGATGGCAGGGAGCTGGCCTAAGCTGCAGTTGGACATCCTTAGCGCTGCTGAGGAGGCAGGAGAGCTCCCACCACCGCTGTTGCACTCACAGCTGTCAGCCTGGTTTGTGGCTGAGCAGAGCTCCCCCTGTGGGAGCTCACTGACCACCAGGGTGCAGCTACTGCATTGGGTGTCTGCCCCGTGGTGGTCAGTGCACATCACAGCAACCAGTCATTCCTGGTCGTTCCGCCATTAGGGTCAATATGCATGTTACCCTTTTATTATATAGGATACATCAAGCGGCATTGCTTCCTATCTCAACCCCAGGGTATCTTCCCATTAACCTTCCTCCATTCAAGGAGAGCACATTCCTTTCCAGAAGCTTGACCATTGGGTTTTATCTATGACAAGATTCTGCTTCTTCGCTCATCATTATTTATTTCTATGATAACTCATTTATGCTAGAACTTATCAAGAGTCAAACAAAGCAAGAGAATATATGTTAAAAAATTATTATCCACAATTTCATTAATTTTTCTTTTATGTCCTGAAAATTCCCATAGATTAGAAACAGCACGAGCTTCAGGAACTACTCTGTGGTTCTGATAATGCATACTTTGAGGATTACAAATTTGGGTTTTTAAATATCATGCTAATATTTCTTAATTAAATCTCCTTATCATGTTTAAAAAGCTTCAGTAAAAAGTCTTGGTCTGAAATTCCTGAAATCTCTTTTGATGAGAAATGCTTTCATAGACAAGGCAATAAATAAATGAATGAATAACTCCCAACCATTTCTCTATCAACATCATTTCTTTGCTAGTTCTGTAGTTTTGTAGCCCAGGAAAAAAATACCACTGAGGTGTATTGAGTTGATATGACTGTCTTGAGGTTTTTTTGTTTGTTTGTTTTGTTTTTCTAGGTTTCTTCTTGTAAACTGTGTTTCTTATGAAGTATCACCTGACTCATTTCCATTCAAGATTTCTCTGTTAAAATAAATGTCTCTATTTGGAAAGAACTCAGATTATCAATGTCTGTTAAAATAAAACAAAGAAACCTACTGGTATTGGATAACCAGTCACCTACTTACCCATATCCTTCAAGCAACAATATTTTATAAAAATTACCTATTATTTTTTTCTACTCTTTTTCCTTCTTGCTTTTTTTAGAAGTAATTTGCTTCAAGTTCACCAACTAACTTTGGTTTGCTTCTAATGGTGGATACAATATATCATAGTTTGAGACTTTGGGTCAGTGGAGAACAATGATATGAGTAAGAAAAATAAACTGGTTTAGGTTGTAAAACCTTGATATAAAAAAAAAAAAATCTGTGATCTGCTCTGAGTGCTCCCATGCCACATTTCTAATTCTCACCTGTCACTTTGGTCACTTCTTTGGCATTCCTAAATGACCCCAGGACATCTCAATCTCAATCAGTCCCAGGTGACTTTTGAACACATTATTACCTGAAAGGTCAGCTTAAAAGGACATCAGTGAGAGCCTACTAAAACTCAGAAAATGTTTCTGAATGTGAGAAGTCAGCTGACAGGGCTCCCTCTTTGCACATACCAACCAATAGAAACGGGTTCTCCCAAGGGTAGCTATTTCATTTAAAAAGGAAATTATCCCTGAAGGAAGATGGAGTTATTCCCAGCCCCAGCTTTTGACAGAATCACTATTTTTGAGATGCATTAACTGCCTGGAAATTCACTGTGCATATATAGGAAACAGAAATACTGCACATAAAAGTTAGAAACCACTACATTTAATGTAATATTACAGATATTACCTTAAACTTTCAGGAAAGGCAAAAAAATTACAGAGAGTATTAGTAATGTGGAGGGTTCTCAAATATTTAAAACAGGACTAGCACAATCAACCAGTATTTTTCAGAAGTTTATTGTTCAGAAGAACCAAGTAAAACACCTGGAGGAGTCTGAATGAGAAATTTAGGTAGTAAGTAAGAGCTTTTCATTTAAAATTGAGGTCAATGCATGTTCAGTCTCCTATACCATATAAAACTATGAGACTGGACAACTATGTCAGGGAGAGGGAGAGGGAGAGGGAGAGGGAGAGGGAGAGGGAGAGGGAGGGGGAGAGGGAGGGGGAGAGGGAGAGGGAGAGGGAGAGGGAGGGGGAGGGGGAGGGGGAGAGGGAGGGAGAGAGGGAGGGGGAGAGGGAGAGGGAGAGGGAGGGGAGGGGAGGGGAGGGGGAGGGAGAGGGAGAGGGAGAGGCAGAGGGAGAGGGAGAGGGAGAGGGTGAGGGAGGGGGAAGGGGAGGGGGAGAGGGAGGGGGAGGGGAGGGGGAGAGGCATAGAGGGAGAGGGAGAGGCATAGAGGGAGAGGCAGAGGGAGAGGGAGAGCGAGGGGGAGTAGGTGAGGGAGCAGGAGGGGGAGCAGGAGGGGGAGAGGCATAGAGGGAGAGGGAGAGGGAGAGAGGGAGAGGGAGAGGGAGAGGGAGAGGGAGAGGGAGAGGGAGAGGGAGAGGGAGAGGGAGAGGCATAGAGGGAGAGGGAGAGGCATAGAGGGAGAGGGAGAGGGTAAGGGAGAGGGAGAGGGAGAGGCAGAGGGAGAGGGAGAGCGAGGGGGAGGGGGAGGGGAGGGAGAGGGAGAGAGGGTGGGGGAGGGGGAGAGAGAGGGAGAGGGAGAGCGAGAGCGAGAGGGAGAGGGAGAGGGAGAGGGAGAAGAGAAGAGAAGAGAAGATAAGAGAAGAGAAGAGAAGAGAAGAGAAGAGAAGAGAAGAGAAGAGAAGAGAAGAGAAGAGAAGAGAACATTGACTTGTTGTTCCACTTATTCATGCATTCATTGGTTGATTCTTGTATGTGCCCCAACCGGGGATCAACCCTCAACCTGGTGGTATCAGGACCATGCTCTAACCAACTGAACTACCCAGCCAGGGCTTATGTTCTCTATTTCTATACGTAGCGATGTTGCGTTCTTTAGTACCAGGATTCAAACTTTGGCTTTATAATTAACTGGTCCCACTCACAGTTTGTCCCATCTTTGATCAATTGTCAAATTATTTTCAGTCTCTACAGTATCTTATTAATTCATTTTCTTATATTTCTTACCATTCCTTCTATCATAGCTCAAACCTCCCCTGCCCCTGAATTCCCTAAAATATTAGAATAGCTTTCTGCTAAGCATGCTCCTAACTTTTCTCATTTTTGTCCATTGTATACACTGGAGCATTGCTAATTATTGCACATCTCTTAATGGACTTCTTATTTTCTTAAGGACAAAATCCTAGCTTTGCTCAATGTCATCTCTTGCTCTGTAAAACAGGCTGATGGAGGCTTCATCCTTGCAAACATTGTTTGGATATGGGAGTGGGAAGAAAACAAGACCCAGATGAACAGTGTATGGTGTAAGAGGAAATCTCATGGCCACACCTAATTTCAAAGGAGTGGGGAGCCACAACCCACCCATATGCCCGGAAGGAGGAGAATCAGACTATTGGGTGGACAGTACTGATGATGATACAGAGCCTCTACTCACACACTTTGACAACCAGAAATTGTTCAAGAGCCACTACAATAGAACTGTGGTTAATCTTGGTGTAGGTCTTTGCCACTATGCATGAGGATCTTGCTCCTACTGCAAAGGAAATTATCCTTTGTAATTCTGCCAACATGGCTTTATTATAAGAAATTGATAATGACCTTATAAACAAGGAAACTTATAAAAGGCTTGTGATATGAAAGAATAGCATCAACTAGCTAAGTTTTAATAGTTCGTAATTATAGAAGGCCTAGTATGGGCAAGATGCAAGACTTTGTGAATAATTTATTTAATCCCCAAATAGACCCTGAAACAGTATCATTATTTCATCACTATTTTACAGAGAACAAAATACATCATTAAAAATACTTGTCAAATTGTTTCCACTGAAGCAAGGCATTGCCCTGGTTAAAAGGGCTGGCTCTTGGGTCAGACTTCCTGGTTTGGATTCATACTCTATCACACACCTGCTGTGTGAGCCTGGGGGCGTTCTTCAACTTCTCTGTGCCTTTATTTTGTTCTCTGTAAAATAGTGATGAAATGGGCTAGAGAGCCCTGAGATCCTTTATTAAAGGACTAATGCCATTCATGAGGGCTCCAGCTTCCTGACCTAATCACCATATGAAGGAAGTCCTCACCGTCTAACACCATCAACACTGGCAGTTAGGAGTCCAGCATGTGCATTTTGTGGGGGACACTGACATTCATACTATAGCATCTGCCTACTTGGGTCTAGGCACTAATACCTCAACTCAACAATACTTTCAAGAAAATATACACAAGCAATGACAAATCAATCACTCAAGCTGAATGTGAAAAGAAAAAATAATTGGTGTATTTTGAGTGAAGAATATCATTTAAAAAAATGTTGGAGAAGGGAGTAACCTGTTCCATAATATGTAATCATGGCTGCAACACAAATCTTTTTCTAATGTTATGGCACAGGTTTAAAATCCTATGTGAATTTAACAATAATTTTGCCATTTCACCATGCCTTTACTTCTTTATTGTATTTGTAAAATAATTCAGCACTTCGATCTGCATGCCTGTATTCTATGCTAAATTTTATGCTTAGTGAACAACTGCATTTAGTAACCAAGACACCGAATTTAAAGCTTGCCTCACTTCCAATGCTGGGTAGCAATCAGGCATAAGTTTAATGATAAAATCAGGAACGTTTGCAAGATTTGAAGGGTCATTTGTCTTGCAGGAGCAATAGCCAGAACTGGAAACAAGAAATGAATTACATTTTAGCAATTAGGCTTTTCTAATCCCTTTCATTTGGCTTTAGTCAGGCTCTAATCTGATGAATTGAAAATATGTCAGGCCTTTCAGTACAACAACAAATATTTTCTGGCATTTCTCTGGCTTGAACAAAACTTTGTTTCCATGGATGCTAGTTATACAGCTTCCAGATGTTCAGCATCACAGCAACAGAACCAAAAAAATAAAAATAAAAATCCATTTCTTTGGCTGCTGGCCTTTTAACACGGAACATAAAGAGAAACCAATGGATGTGACATTGGTGCGTGATCGCTCTCCCGGGGAGCCTGATACAGCCTTACTGATCTCCGCAGTGCTAAGGAGCAGCCTTTCAAGACAATGCCACTGGCAGGCTCACATAGGAAGGACAAGGAGGTTCAAATGGAAAGGGTGCTCTCATGTCTTTTATTGAAAGAGCTACAGTTTTACCTGGGAATAGCCGGACTCTGAGCTTAATCTTTTGGTTAATTCCCAGATATCTGTGTGAAATACTCAGTAAGATCACCAATGGTCATTTCAATAGAAATGAGAAGACTACCTGAGCTGACATGTATTTGGTCATACGCCTGAGAAAAAATAATTACCTTGTTTTAACGCAGCCACACAATATGTGGACTGTGCTGGAACAGTGCAGCGTGCATGGAATTAATGAGCTTCTTGAGGGTGGAAACTAAGAGTCTTTTTCCTTTCATCTCTGTATCTCCAATATTCAGCATAATGTCTGGCCCACTGTAGATAATTTTTAGAAAAGATTTTAGAATCAATCAATGTTTTGCCTCTACAAATTATATAATGACTTCCATTTATTGCCATAAGTATATTGGTCTTAATATTTAAGGAGTTGGTTATTAGCAATCTACAAGGGAAACATAATGAATGCAGAGCTAGATTGTGGAATACTCTATGATTCAGAGAATGAGCAAAAGTCAATAAACACCTTGCATTAGTCTATTGTAGGCTGGAAATACAATGTAGAATTCTGTATAGAAGACCATAGTACAATTTTGCAGCCTCAATTAACCACTCTAGTTTATGCTCACATGAGATTAACTTTATATTCAATGATGAAAATCCCTTTCCAGGGACATACAGATCACATTCATTTGCGCGTATTTATAATTGTTTGTCTACTGCTTGGATACGCACATGTTTGTGTGTGTGTGTGTGTGTGTGTGTGTGTGTGGTACCTTAAGACAAATTTTAAACCTGGGCGGGATCTAACTATAGGAAAAATACACAGATCAGCGCCCTCTCTTCCCAAACAAAGTGATAATAGTTTCAACACTAAAGAATAGTGCTAGGCAAACATCTATTTTTGTCTAAAATCTGTTTAGTAATATAGGTAGATTGGAATTCCAAATGATTGAGTTAATTTCATTAACTCACATGACAGACAATAATGGGTTGCTCAACCTAGTCTTCAGCAAGTGCGAAATGACTAGCTCATTAATTTAAAAAGCAGGTGAATTATCTAGCGAGCTGAATTAACATTATCAGCAAACTGCTACTGGTACATCGAACCCAACTTTTGAAAACTCAGGAAGCAGATGAGAACTCTTGATATATTTAACAACCAGAAATATTTCTTAAATGCCTCATTCTCTGCTACTGAATCAAATTTTTTTGGTTAATCAGCATCCCAATTTAACTTTTGATTGGACACATCGGCTTCTTCCTCCCAACCCCCCCTCTCCCACCCCCATCAAGGGGCTATAACCATTTCATGAGCTGTTAACTTATAATATACCTGCTCAGTTCAACTTTCATTTTTCACAGCTTTTTAAAGCTCAACTAACCCTTGTAGAAACCTAAGTGAAACAGCTATATAACAAATGAAAAGACAAGCCACAGTCTTAGAGAAGATATTTGAAATATATATTGCAGATAAATCAAGACAGAATATATAAAATACTTCCACAAAACAATAAACACAAAAAAATCTGAAGAAATACAAATAACCAGTAAACTTGAAAGAACTTTAACTTCATTACTGATTCAGGAAATGTGAATTAAAGGTGAAATATCTTTTATAGCTATCAAATTGATGAAAATGATTGATTAAATGGTTTGACGATATCTAATATTGATATTAAGATATATAACTTGTGGGAAGTGGCACAACTCTCTGGAAAGCGATTTGGCAATACTCAATAAAATTAAGATGTGCGTTCTAGCTTTCATACCAACAGAACTACTGCTAGATTTATATCCTAGAGAAACCGCTGCCCAAGTTCACAAGTGACATGCCCTTACATGTTAACTGTAGCATGGTTAGTAATAAGAAAAAATGGAAAACAACTTGTTTTTCAGGGAAGTAGAAAAACCCTGGGTATGTATGTGTGTTTATGTGTTTGTCTTATATTATGGTTAAAAATAACAAACCACAATCTACATGTTAAAATATGGAACGTTAAAAGAACATAGTGTTGAGTGTGTAAGGCAAATTGCAAATGGACATCTTCAAGAATCACTAAATACCTGCTTTGTTCCAGTACTTATCCATGGTGTGTGCTAGGAGTGAATAAATCAGTGAATCCTATTTCCCTAGCAAATCATTTATATTTTCTGGCAGAAGTGGTAACACTTTTAACTCAGTGTGGTTCGTAACTTTGACCATGGCCTGGGAGCCCACCCCAGAGGTACTGACTCCAAAGCCCAAGAAATTCTCATCCAAGAATTTCTTCACCTCAGTTGTTTTCTGCTATTCAGGCATTCTCTGCCACTCTCTGTAAAGGGTGGCAAAAGGCTTTAGCCAGGCCAACCTTCACTGAGATCAGCAGCACCTGGCATCCAGTGCTTTGGGAAAACAGTGCTACATTAACTAGAAGAGCCTGGAGGCTCCTGTTGGCTCCAGCAACTGCTGTATAATAAAATATTCCATTACAGATAGTCTCAAGTTTAAAGGGCCTCAAAAGATTATATGGAAAAGAATGGCATGGGGATAAAGTACAGTCTTAGAGGTTGAGTGTGTAAACTGCAGAGCTGAATTTTGGAAAATACAAAACCATTTGGGAAAATTATGGCAAAATATTCACATAAGCTCTCCCCCGCATCTCACTTTTAAGCTTAAGTATTGGTTCCACTCAGACCAGGTGCAAAGTTGAGACTCTTATCAAAGCTGATTTTGTTCTTTTGCCACCAGTGCTCATTGGGAGTGAGCAGGCTACTTTATTTCTACATTTCCTATGGTTATGTCTCCATTTACATCCTTTTTCCCTCAGCAATATAGGCTCATCTAGTAATATCTTCAGAAATGTAAAATCTAGGGTCCTATTTATCTAGTCATTGAAAGTCTATAAAACAGTAATGTGGAATGTAAAATGTTCAGTGATTCTAAAGGGAAGAAAATTCTATATTTGACCTTATTTCCACTGTTCCATTCATCAATGACACAAAAACTATTATCAGCTTGATCATTTCACATAAATAAGGATTGAATCTCTAATGAGGGATTAAACTAAAATTACTTTAAAAGCCAGTATATCCAAGTCAATGCTTTATAAAACTTGGACTTGGATTATAATTTTGCATGTCATCTTTTTCATGTAAGAAGATTTACACATCCTATGATAGCACTAACCTTTTCAAGTGGCAAGTACACTTCATATATTTAAGTAATTATGAATTATGACCTCTAAATTATGGTATCTAAAAAAAATCAGAGAAGTGTGGGGAAAATGGGAGAATGCAAATGATTGTAGAATGTGACTTTATTCTAGTTTCAACCCTTTTGTGCTTAACTCAATAATATTTTTATATCTGGTACTTTCAATTAAGTGATTCTAATTTCCTTTAGCTTCACAGATCATAGGTAGATGTATAAACAAACTAATTAGTTAATTCATCATTATTTATTGAGTACTTACTGTTTACCCAGTATATGGTGTTTGGGGGCCCTAATGGTGTTTAGGAATTTAGGAATTTACACTGTGTCCCATAATAACACCCATTCATTCAATCATTCAGTAAACATTCATTAAGTAGCATCTCTGATATTGAGACAGAAAGGTGAGCCAGAACCAACGTCTTTCCTTGGAGAGCAAGGGGGTGGGGAAAGAATGACCCATAATTGTAATACAGTATAGGAAGCACTAAGATGAAAGTCTACAGGAGGTACAGTGTGGCACAGAAGTAGAAGGAAGGCAATTCAGTGATCCAGCAGCTGGATCTTGGAGGAAAGAGTGTGGCAGTGTGAACAGTAGAGGTAGAACACAGTTACTAACACATCGAAGGTAGGGAAAAGCATGTGCAAACACAGGGAAGTCCAAACATGTAACTGCGAGTGGTTTAGCTGGAGCTTGGTGTTGGACAAGAGGTCCTACAGGGCACAACATGTCACACCGTAGAGTTTGGGCTCCATATTACAGGAAACTGGGTACTGTTATAGGGTTTCAAACAGTGAATTTCTTATATTTTAAGAGCTTATCCTGGAAGTACCATGGAGGATAAGCTTAAAGAGAGGAAAGAAGAGATTTGATTCAGAAACACCAGTTTAGAGTCAACATATAATTAAGAAAAAAATTAACAATTTAAATAATGAAGACAGCACATATTTCCTGCATACTCCCTATCTGTCAGTCTCCACAGTAAGCAAGTCTAGAAATTATCTCTGATTTTTTTCATCCACACATCCCACTCCCTCTGATGTTTACAGCTTCAGTGTGTGCATTTTCTAGATGTGAAAATGAGACCCAGGGAGATTAAGCAATCTGAACAAGCTAGTAAGTGATAGAGCCAATAATCAAGCCTGGGGAGACATTTGAGAGCTTGTAGGGAGGCATAATCAAGAGAAGAACAATGAATGAGATGTAGGAGATAAGCAGGGGGAGACACAGGAAGTACTCCACACCTTTCGCTTCCCTTTTCCCCATCCTACCAAGAACATCGGGGCATGTAGGCAAGGGGAGCTATTATTGTTCATAGGAAGGAAACTTACAACCTGACAAGAGTTGTGACTTCCCCGTGGTCGGCAAACCGCGGCTCGTGAGCCACATGCGGCTCTTTGGCCCCTTGAGTGTGGCTCTTCCACAAAATACTACATGCGGGCACGCACATACAGTGCTATTGAATCTTCGTGGCCCATGCGCAGAAGTCGGTGTTTTGTGGAAGAGCCGCACTCAAGGTGCCAAAGAGCCACATGTGGCTCGCGAGCTGCAGTTTGCCGACCACTGGTAAGCAATATGAGCAGGAAGGAATAAATGCTATACCGGCAAGAAGCAAATGCCTGTCTTGGCAATTATACTCCTATCATTCTCACAGAGGTAGCCTCTTTCTAGAAGAAGCAGTAAGAGATCACACAAAAATTCTTCTATACAAGCACAGAATCCATAGGCCCAATCAGAGAATCCTATAATTATTTGAAAAACTGTCAGGTGAAAATTATTCTAGTAAATTGAGGATGCCATACAGCTATGACTGCAATAGCTTACCTTTCACATCCTTCATCCAATTTATATCACACACTCTTTACAGAAATAAAAGTGAAATAAAGAAAAAAAAAGTGTTATAATTAGAGAAAAGCACTGGTGCCATCACAGTGAATAAATTTAAACCTTCTAGCAATAACATGCATATTCCATATGTTTTATGTACATTTATACTATGTTACTGTGAGGGCTTTTAGTTCGACAGGTGTTTTTAAGAATAATTTCTATACAAGTTGACAATATGCAATCAATTGGCAAATGCTATTAGGTGAACTTAATTGACAGATGAAGGAAAATTAAAGCATTTATGGACAATTAGAGCATGTTCCTCTGTAAAGCCCTGTCATCTATGTAAAAACTGTAATAATTTCACTCATAAACCTAACCTTCATTCACAAGCATGTCCTTCTATGGGCCATTAAGAAATAATTTTTTGGAGGAAACTAAGATGACGGCATAGGGAAACATTGAAATTGCTGCCTCCCACAACAACTTCAAAACACAATAAAAAGACAAAACGGACATCATCCAGAACTTACAGGAAGGCTGGTGGAGTGGAAATTCTACAACTAGAAGGAAAGAGAAAAGCACATTGAGGGTCAGGAGCTGCGGAAGTAAAGTGCAAAGGTACGGAGGCTCGAGAGTGCGCGGAAAGGGGCTGGTACCTGAGGATGCAGCTGTCTTTTTGAATCGGGAGGGAGTCACAAGCTCCCGACTGCTCTGAACTCCGGTTCCGGGAAGTCTCTGGGGACCCAGGACTCATACGGGGAGAAACTGGACTGTCTGGCAGCGGGCAGAACTCAGAACTCGAGGGCGGCTTTCCCTCAGAGGTGCTTGCAGCAATTAAATTATCAGGACACTGAGACTCGCGAGGCCCCTTAGGGCAGGGCTGAGAATCCATCATAGTTCCTTGCTCCACCCTTTGATTCCCTGAGACCCCACCCCACCCAGGCTGCGGGAGAGGCTTTTGCATATGAATGCCCTGGCCCTTTGCAACCTGAAAATTACCTAACAAACTGCAGCTGGGCCACAGACCAAGAACTTCCAAGAGAAGGCCCAAGGCCCCACAGCAGCTTGCATTGCTTCACAGCTGGGCCTCATCAGGGCACCTCCAAACTCCAAAAAAGGAAGGGGAATCTGCAGTTCTCTTCATAGCTCCTGCTGGGTAACCTCCAAGAGCCAGTGTACCCAGTGGTCAGAGGGGGACCATCCGGATTACAACTCCTCAGATCCATAAGGGACACACCCAGGGGGCAGACTCAGTGAGCACCAAAGCCCCACTGAAGCAAGTCTTGCCACAGAAGGGTGTCTTCAGCACAGAAGTTCTCCCACTGCAGACATAGCCGATTCTCACTGGCAATTGACCTGGAGGTCAACTCCTCCCAGTGATCCTACAACAATCAAGGCATAACTACAACAAGACTGTGCACAAAGCCCACAAGGGGGTGCACAAAGAGTGTCCACCTCAGGTAACGGGGGAGGCTGAGCCACAGGGCCCTACAGGACACCTAGCACACAAAACCACTCTACCAACACAGGGAAGCATAAAAAATGCGGAGACAAAGAAACAGGTCACAAATGACAGAAATGGAGGAAAGCAAACGACTGGATATAGAGTTCAAAACCATGTTTATAAGGTTTTTCAAGAACTTTATGGAAACCGCCAATAAATTTAGTGAGACCCTCAAGAAATCTAGTGAGACCCTCGAGGATATGAAAAAGGACCAACTAGAAATTAAGCATACACTGACTGAAATAAAGAATAATATACAGAGATCCAACAGCAGACAAGAGGATCCCAAGAATCAAGTCAAAGATTTGAAATACAAAGAAACAAAAAATACCCAGCCAAAAAAGAAAAAAGAAAAAAGATTCCAAAAATATGAAGATAGTGTAAGGAGCCTCTGGGACAACTTCAAGCGTACCAACATCAGAATTATAGGGATACCAGAAGAAGAGAGAGGGCAAGATATTGAAAACCTATTTGAAGAAATAATGACAGAAAACTTCCCCTACCTGGTGAAAGAAATAGACTTACAAGTCCAGGAAGCACAGAGAACCCCAAACAAAAGGAACCCAAAGAGGACCACACCAAGACACATCATAATTAAAATGCCAAGAGCAAAAGACAAAGAGAGAATCTTAAAAGCAGCAAGAGAAAGACAGTCAGTTACCTACAAGGGAGTACCCATACGACTGTCAGCTGATTTCTCAACAGAAACCATGCAGGCCAGAAGAGAGTGGCAAGAAATATTCAAAGTGATGAATAGCAAGAACCTGCAACCAAGATTACTTTATCCAGCAAAGCTATCATTCAGAATAGAAGGTCAGATAAAGAGCTTCACAGATAGATAAGAAAAAGCTAAAGGAGTTCATTACCACCAAACCAGCATTATATGAAATGCTGAAAGGTATTCTTTAAGAAGAAGAAGAAGAAAAAGGAACTCTTACCATTTGCCACAGCATGGATGGAACTGGAGAGCAAATAAATACCACATGATCTCACTCATTTGTGGAATATAATGAACAACATAAACTGATGAATAAGAACTGATCCAGAGACGGAGAGGCATTGAGTGGACTGTCGGGCCTTGGAAGGAAGGTAGGGGAGGGTGGGGGTAAGGGGGAAAGATCAACCAAAGGACTTATATGCAAGCATACAGGCCTAACCAATGGACACGGACAACCGGGGGGCGGGGGGGAGAGAGGGCATGAGCGGGGGGGGGGGGGGGGTAACGTGGGGATAAGGACACATATGTAATATCTTAATCAATAAAAAATATATTAAAAAAAAAAGAAACAATTTTTCACCCTACCTAGTTTGGATCAGTGGATAGAGTGTCAGCCTGCAGACTGAGAGGTCTCAGGTTCAATTCCAGTCAAGGGCATGTACTTGGTTGCGGGCACATCCCCAATAGGAGGTGTGCAGAAGGCAGCTGATTGATGTTTCTAACTCTCTATCCCTCTCCCTTCATCTCTGTAAAAAAATCAATAAAATAATACATATTAAAAAAAGAAAGAATTTTTCTACATGAAATGAAATGAATTTTCAAAAGTGGCACTCCATGTAAACCATCACCATACATATTCCACCAATTACTCAGTTACAGAGTCACAAAATATTAGAATTGTAAGGGGCCATGGGACACATGCTATATAGCATTTCCCAACTGAGTTACATAAAAAGGTTCAGCAACATGGATTTGTCAAATGTTTGGGAAATTGGTCATATCAAGTTCAACATATTTCTTGACCAAAACCATATTTAATCATATTTAATACGCTAATCAGCAAGGTAAATTACCTAGAATATTCTAACATATCCCGAGATTATTTTTCTAAGTTTGAAGTGCAACTCTTTTTTTCTAAGGATAATTATCAATATCATTGTTCTTCAGAGCTGGTTCCCAGAGCTAATCTAATTTCAGTTCCTCATTTTACACACAGCACTGAGGTATGGAAAGGACAAGTCACCATGTGACCTTTCTCCGGGTCATAACTTTCACTAGTGACAGAGCTCTATCAAGAAACCTGTTTGGGCCGAACCGGTTTGGCTCAGTGGATAGAGCGTCGGCCTGCGGACTCAAGGGTCCCGGGTTCGATTCCAGTCAAGGGCATGTACCTTGGTTGCAGGCACGTCCCCACTGTGGGGCATGCAGGAGGCAGCTGATCGATCTCTCTCATCGATGTTTCTGACTTTCTATCCCTCTCCCTTCTTCTCTGTAAAAAATCAATAAAATATATTAAAAAAAAAAAAAAAAACCTGTTTGGGAAACTCATAGATACAGAGAACAGACTGATGGTGGCCAGAGGGGGAGGGGTTGGGGGACTGGGTTAAAAAAAAGGAAGGGGTTAAGAAATACAAATGGTAGTTACAAAATAGTGCCAGGGATGTAAAGTACACCATGGGGAACAGAGTCCATAATATTGTAATAACTATGTATCATGCCAGGTGGGTACTGGAACTATCTGGGGACCACTATGTGAAGTATACGTTTGTGTGACCACTATGCTGAAACCTGCAACTAATGCAAAATAATATTAAATGCAAACTGTAATTGAAATTTTTTAAAATATATAAAAAAAGGAAACCTATTTTCTAAATATTCATGCAACTCTGAATTTCTTTTCCTCTGCTCTCACCTTCAGTATGTTTAGCATTTGCAGTATTGTCCTCTGGCATTATATATAAGCATTAAAATGACAAGAGCTGAGGAGGACATCAGTACAATGAGAAAACACTAACAATGGCTGCTATTACTGAGGAGCCACCACAAGCCAGATAAAATCCAAGGACTCTAGCCACCCAACTTGCCTTCTCACAATCACACTGCCACCTACTGAGGCACATATTATTCTCCCTATTGTATAGTTGAGGAAAGTGCCTCAGAATCATTTGTAATTGGTCACATCGTTTCAAAGGATGGAGCAGCTCTGGCTGACTCAAATCCCCTGCTCTTTGCACTTGACCGCCCCACCCTTCATGTCAAAAAAAGTAGTGCTTTTCGAAGCACTCACATGAAACTATTTCCAGACTAAATTCTGCAGAAGTAAAAGGTGAATGTGCTTTCTGAAACAGCCTTTTTCCCTTTTCCTGAAGACACTTAGAGTCCATTAAATGTTGACTTTTCCACAGTATGGGGAGCGGGGGAAAGCCTCTAATTTGGACCACTTTGTCCTCTATTAGATTTCTGGTTCTGAAACCTAATGATCCAAGATATTTTGCAATGGAAACTGTTAAAAATGATCACTGAATCATATTCTAATCATTACATTCTATAAAAATCAAATAGTCAAGATATTCTAGGTAGAATTTCAGCTAAAGCTACTGCAAATGACTTTAGCCAAAGTAAGTAAGGAAACTGAAATACAGTCTAATCAACAAAAGCATACTTGAATTTTAACAGAAAGAACCAATTTTATCTCATTCTACCTCTATCTCATATGAAGGGCCCACTGTTTAAAGACATTTTTAATAGAGTCAAATTAATTCACCATGAGTCCTCCACATAGCATATGTATTTATTATGAAGCATAGCATTAGAATTAAATACATTATATTCCAGGTCAAAAACAAACTCTCACTTATCTACATTATAAAAAAGTAACAAATTTAGATCAGACACTATAATCAACAAAATAATACTTCTAATAATGGCTTTCAGAAATTAGCTAAGTAAGGCACCAAAACCAATAAATATTTACCTATTAGTCTGCATTGAAATTGGACAAAATAAATAAAGAGAAAGAAATGGTTCCTTTTTTAAAATTGACCTTTATTGTTGAAACTTTCTTGACTGATGCACATTAAAAAGAGGACTACTAAAGTCTTGAAACATCCATTAGACATTAAATAGAAATAATTTGCTGACTCTTGCTGTTTGGTTTCCAAGTTGTAGCTTTAGGAACAGTAAGCCTGATCCCAGCAGCAAGGGCATGAATGTGACTGACACCAAGAGTCATAAAAATATTACCCATTGAGGCTTATCCACTGTACTTGCTCATGGCAGCTTGAGGAAATCCCTTGACAATGATTCATGGCTTGAAACTCAGAACCATCTGCTCTCTTGGAGAGTTCCTCAGCCAAGGTGAAGAGGGGAGTGTTCACAGCTGCCGTCTTTCTCCTTCTAAAGTCTATGGAAAAGCATCCAACAAACCACAAAACCTGGCACTAATTTGAATACGCAGACATTATCCTCCATATGCTCTTGTTTCAATGGGCTCTTTCTACATAGTAACTATCTCATCTGATGCCATTTCTTTTGCCGTCTTCATGATATGAAGTGCCAATTCTTCTCACTCTACAAACTCCTTAATACTCTTTCCATCCTAGACAGTTCAGTTATTTTTCCATGACCATTTTAATGGAAAGTTTTTTTTTTACTGCTAATAAAATTTCAGGGTTTAACTGATCAAAATTAATGATTGATCAGGTTCAATCATTTATTTTGTATGTAAGGAAACCAAGGGAACAGGAAGTGAACTGATTACCCTAAAGTCAGATAGCTTGTCAGGAAAAGAATTAGGACATGATGACTGGTCACCCAGAACTCTGCCCACTCTGTCATCTACTCTTGAAAATCAGCCCACTTTAAAATATAATAAACTAATTTTTACGCCACATTTGTGGTGCCAACAACCAAATTTGGTAATGTGTTGTTAAGTCAGCTCTCTTGAAAAAAGGAAGAAGAGGAAAAGACCTCTGATTTCTATCAATTTCCAACTTCCATGGTTATGGAAATGCTCCTCCCAGGGCCAAGTTCAAGTTATTAATATTTTAACACCCAGCTTGTGAAAATTCTGAATATTTATCAGTAGGCCCTTATGGGCCAGCCAGTCCTAGCACACCACTGCAAAATGGATATTGGAAGAGAAAAAATAACAATGAGGAAAAGAACTATTGAACTATCAAATGCATCTTTCTTTTATCTTTGAACCAGTGGTTCCTAATACAAACAGAAAAGGATGGAGCAGAAACAAGATATAAGATTAAGTCCCTGTATGAAACGTGAAGATGAAAGAATAACTGTAATTATTCTAATTGGACTAATCCCTGTCTATGATCCAAGAACCTAATGCATCACCTATCCTGGCAAGAAGTTAAAGAACTAAGAGAGAGAATGAAATATAAATAATTGAGAGGAGCTGATAAAGTCGAGTCCTAATTCATCACAGAGAAAGAATCCTCTTAGAGTAGACTAAGAAGGAACTCAGATGGTGCAAACTGGCATTTAATCTATTTCACTTTTAGCACACAGAGTTTGTAATTTTCTCTGGAGTTGTTATAAGACACCTATAGCTACCTTGGAGAGATTCAAACCCATGTACTCCAAGGATGGCAATTAGGAGAAAAATTCACAGATGGCAAGAAATGGATAAATATTATAGTTCTTACTTCTGTTTAGGGGCAACTCTGTTATCTCACCCTGACCCCTGTAGTTCAGTAAATTGAGCTTAGTCTCTTGCACCAGGAGGTTGTAGGCTCAATCCTCAGTAGGGGGCATGCAGGAGGCAGCCAATCAATGTTTCTCCTTCATCAATGTTTCTCTCTAAAATCAATAAACACATATTTTAAAAAAGGACAACACTGTTATCTCTAAGATTCACCTTCCTGAGTATGAACTGACCCTTTCCTTAAATCTCAACAGCATAATTGGCCAAGCTTTTACATTTAAATCAGACTTTACTAATGATCCAGGTTTACTGGTACAGAGATAGTTCAATTGGGGCAAATATACTTCATTGGTCTGATAGGAGCCCACTTAGCCCAGCCCACTTCCATGAGGTCCAGATCACAGCAACCTCACTTGGCAGAGGTTATCTTTCCCACCGGAGCTTATTTTTGAACATATTCTAAATCCTGAGAATCCAAATCCAAAAAAAATAATTACTCTTGGAAAAGAAAGCCTATTGTACTCCTTCTCTCCTATTTGAGACTTATCTTCCAAATCCCTATCCTCCATATTAGCACCCTCCTCTTCCTGGGATGACTGACATCAGAATATCTCCTTTTGTGGGGGAAGACTTTCCTTTACCCACAGGGGTGTGGCTCACACCTGGTTTCTACCACTAGCACACCAGAGAGCTGTAAGAGGCCACTGTACTGTATCAATCGTTTGGAGATCTTCTTTGTTCCTCGTGGCTACTTTCTTCTGGAGATTCCTGCTGTTGTTCTAGATTATCTTCAAATGCTATATTTTTTATTAAATTTATTGGGGGTAATGAAACACACTTGCTTGATGTGTTTGCTAGCTGACCATTTGGAAAACATAGGATAATACCTTATTCACATGATTGTCTTAGTGGAGGTCTTGGCAGCTGTACTTCCTGTGCCTTTGGTTTAATTCAGAAGACTGGAACTCTGACAGCCAGAAACAGAGACGGGTCTGGTGGAAGGCTCCTGTAAAGATTCATACAAGGGCCTGCTGCATCCTCAACTCATATTTCAAAGAGCAAATGAAATTTGACATTGGGTTAGGGTGTGGGGAGATTTGGTTTGGGTTGAAAAAATGACAAGCTTTTGGGGGAAGCTCTTCTAAAGTAATAATAAGTGAGTTTGATCCTTTTTTTGATTCCTTATAAAAAGTAAAATGTCAATTCTGACTTCAATTGAGGAACAAATTAGAATGACACTATGGAGAAATTTACAGAAGGAAGGCAGCATAAGGGCCATAAGAAAAAGTTAAATCTTTTCAAAGCTCTGGGGGAACAAGTAGTGCTATGGTCAGGGAAGTTAACTAATACACCAGCTCAGGAACTCCAAGGTCCATTAAGGGGTAAAATATGATCATTCTAATAGAGCTCTCATTTCTTCTGTTTGCCTTATAGGACAGAGTGGAGAAATAGCTCAGTCATCAATATGAAACTGCTCAGAATTTCAGAAGCCAGAGCCAAAAGTAATATTATTATGGCATATAAAAATCCTCATTGCCTACAGCATCAAGGCGACAACTGCACTTGGCATCACCAACTGCCAATGGCGTGGAAATCTACTCCTCCGCTGTTGCAAAGGAAGCCCTGTTTATATTCTATCTGTATCAGGGCTACCTCCTTGCAGTCAATCAAATTAAAATAAGAATATTAGTCACAATCCAAAATAGAACATACAACTTTTACATGTTTCTGCAATATCATGACATGCAATCCTTGGTCAACTCTTAGTGAGATCATTCCCAAGGAATTTTGTTAGAAGGTCTGGTTGGTCTCACTATTATTTAAAACCAGCTACCACTTTTTCCCAGATACTTAAACCCAGTATGCATGCATATAAGTAAAACCAATGGACACAAGACCAAGACACTGGGGGCGGGGGGGGGGGGGGGGGTGGTGGCGGGGAAGGACGGCATGTGCCAGGGGGGTAGGAGAAGCCGGGGGAAGGTCAATGGGGGGAAAAAAAGGAGACATATGTACTACTATTTGTAATAATTTAAACAATAAAATAAAATTTAAAAAAACTCCTTCAGACATTAACTGACCTATGTAACACATCCAGTATGATACTGTCACTATAGTAAGTGTTGACTAAATGTCAGCACCTCTCATGTGAACTTTGGAAGTAGATACTGGGATGTCTTGAGATAAATGATGTGCTGAGGAAGGCGTCCTAAACTTTCCAAATAAAGTTCCTTTGATTCAAGTTTCTTCCAAGAGAAGTTCCAAGGGAAAATATCTTGGCAGAATTGGGCTGTGATATACTTGCATTTCCTAATGGCAGTTCTAGAACATTAGGTACATGGTCTCATCCTCATTATGAGTACAACCTCCTATAATCTTTCATCTGCCTAAGAAACCTGCATTAGGGTGATGGCTGAATAATGTAATACTAAATCCTCTCAGCCACTGAGACTCATTCTCACTACTCTTAAATACTCATTTCACACTCTATAGTTAGAAACCAAAGTTAAGGTTTCTTTTGAATGTTTTTTTAACAGAAAGTTCTGTGTATGTGCATGTATTTAGAGAAACAGACATATAATTAGATATATGATTCATAAATAGATAAACCTTGTAAGGTTATCTGGCCTAGCACCAACCCACTGAATGGATTACTTATTATTAGCACCTGTTTTCAGATTTGAAACAAACAAAATGTATAGATTTTAACTGTAAAAATGCCAGTAGTAAGTAGTAAAATAGAGATAGGAACCCAGATCTCCTGCTGCTTAATAGATTTTGTTTTCATTATTAATTTATTTCATTTTCATAATTTAAATACAGTTGATCCCTGAACAACGAGGCAGTAAATAATCCACATATAACTTTTGACTCCCCAAAAACTTAACTATAGTCCGACCTTAGTATCTGTGGGGGATTGGTCCCAGGACCCTGTGCAGATGCCAAAATCATCAAATGCTAAAGTCCCTCATATAAAATGGCATAGAACAATACATAGAACCATGGGCCCTTCACATCCATGGACTCCAAACAAACAAAAACACTGCTTTCCCATCCACAGTTGGTTGAGTCAGTGGATGCTAAACCCGGGAATATGGAGGGCCAAGTGTCTTTATTGAGAAAAGTCCAATGACATGTCAAGCTGTGCAGTTTAAGGCTATGCTGTCCAAGGCACAACTGCAGGGGTAAACATTCAGGGAAGCTGCAAAAATAGCAAAGTTTCCATATATGCTCTACTCAGCTTCCCCTAATATTAACATCTTGCATAACCATCATATAATGATCAAAGCTAAGAAATCCACACTGAAACACTACTATGAAATAAATTACAGAGATCACCAGCTTCCCACTATTGTCACTTCTGTCCTGGGATCCAGCCCAAGAATCTGCATTGCATTGGTTTTCATGCCTCCTTAGTCTTTCCAGTCTGAGTGGTACCAGAACTACTAAGTATAGGAACTTTGATATCTTGAAAAAAACAATTATCAGTGTCCCAAAATGAGCTAAGTATTAATTGGTGATAATATCTTGACATCCTCATATCTACTTCCATTTCATACTTCATGATGGCCATTTGCATTATATATGTTTTTCTGTCTATAATCTAAACTAGAATTATCAGAAATTATATATCTCTTTTTCTTCCATAATTTGTCTATTTTTTACAACTGGAAATATAAGATTCAGTCACTCTGTCTCTATGTCAAGAAAAGGATCAGAATGGACAACTTAGTAAAGAAGAAAAAGTTAATCTCTCACAATCTGTGTAACTGCAGGGAAATTACTGAAGCTCTCTGGATTCCTGTTTCTGTCTGTAAAACTGAAAGCAATAATGCCTAATTCTCAGGGTTACTTAAGGATTGGATGTAAAGTTCCAAGCCCAGTGTTTGGAACATGATTATGCTCCCTTCACCCCCCCCCCCGCCCCACCCCACCCCCACACACCACAGGGGACATTGGGCAATGTTTGGAGATACTTCTGGCTGTCACCACTTTGAGGAGCTGATACTTGCATCTACTGGGTAAAGGCCAGGGATAATGATAAACATCCCACAATACATAGGTCAGTCCCCAGAACAAAGAATTATCTGGCCCCAAATTGTATTAGTATCAAGGTTACAAAAACGGTGTTTTAAATGAAGAGATCAGTTATTCTACATCCTGCCCTGGGACATGGGTAAAGTTAACAAAGAAGTAAATCATATTTCATAAAATATACCTCATTCAAACACCAACCAACCAAAGGTTTACTTTACATTTAAAAGTAAAGAATGGGAGCCCAAAGCTAACATTTGAACACTCTCTCTCAATAGTCACTTCGCCATCTGTGTCTTCCCCCCCCTGGTTTATTGGATCTCAGACCACAACTCAAAGGGAGAGTATGAGAAAACTGCATGCCAACCTTCCATTAAATTAAGGGCAGGGCATGTAAAATGTTTGCTTTCAATCTCACTGAACTGCATCAGGGAGCCAAGGGTAGAGGTTGGCAACTGTTCTCACTCCCATCATGCTTTTCATTTAAGAAACACTCATTACTGTTATTACCTTTCCCAGGTACCTTTCTCCAGGAATAGGACCTGTTTAAAGCCCAATTCGGTTTTCTCCTTGTTTGAAAGCCACATTGTTTTCAAGTCTCTGAAAAAGAAATGAACAAACAGGAGATTCGGTAATCAAAACAGAAATGGCATTTTCCAAAGATTTTAACAAAAGTGAAAGATGGAATATTTTTCCATTATTATTTTTGAGTACAAAAGATCATCATGGGGAATGTGATCATAAAAAAACACCATTTACCTTATTCTCCCTGTGGAATCCTGTGGCAGCCCAAACACCGCAGTGAAGGTTAAACCTGACAAGTAGCTAGGATGCTGGGTACCTTAAAATAACTTAAATACAGAAAGATACGCACTGGCAGGGGAAACCTACGACACCATTACTTCCAAGAACAGATAACCTTACTACATCAGAGAATTGGAGAGGAGCTTGAATATAAGTCAAAACCTCTATTATTATTAACAGCCTCAATAACCACAACTAATAAAAATACTAACAGTAGTAAGAATTTTTGAGAATTCAATATGTAACAGGCATTAGGTTCAGTTTTTGCACAACTTAGCCCATTTCATTTGAATAGTAACTGACTCAGTTACTTATGAACTCTCAACATCATAATTTAACAATGGGGAAACTGAGGCACAGGTGGATTCCAGAACTGAAACCAGTACACCATATTATACACTGATGATTAAAATCTGTGTTCAATTAAACCACATTTATCTTTTTTATTAATTTGAACAAAGTAAGAAAATGTTTGGGCTAAGATAAGTTGTGTTTTAGCAAGCCATTTCCTCATAAAGAGTGTAATCTTCTTGTTCCAGAAACATTTTCAAGTGCTTAGTATGGGCAAGATGCTCTCTTGGAAACTATTAGAGATACAAAGATAAATTAAATGACATTATAGTCTCAAAGAACTTATAGTGTAGTATGAAATCAAAAAAGAAAGAGGGAGAGAAGGGGAAAGAGAGAGAATGAATGAATGAATGAATGAATGAGATGAGATGATTCCAGAAAGTTGAAGAGAGGGATGTTCCCTCTTCTAAAGCACAATTCATAGTGCCTAGATCTGTGCATGGTTCATGATAAGCAATGAACGAATGAGTACGTGCATAAATGAATGAGTGAATAATCAAGGAAGCATATGAACAGGGCTTCAATATGGAGCTAAGACTCACATGCAAAAATGGAGAGAAAACATTCAGACAGAGCTAATGAAGAGAGATTAAAAAACAAAAGTATAAACAACACTGAGTTTATCAACCTAAGTATTGTGTTTAAATGAAAGAAAACAACTTTTCTTTATGTAAAGGACATGTTTTATAGGAAACTCAAACAACAGATTAAGAAGTAAAGAAGAAATTGAAAAAGCCACAGCAGACCACAGGTAAGAAATAAGAGGACCAATAAGTCTCAGCTATTCCATTTCCCTCATCCAATGTCTGTTGCTCTGTGGTCACTGATTTTTCAGGGAGAAACTCATGTTTGTCATATAGATGAGAACAAAGATATTTATTGGATTGCAGGCCATATCATAAACTACTAAAACAAACAAAAAAAGAAAGGCAGATGTTTGGGAAATGTTATATAGGGCCTTGAATAAAAACAATAATATTTATCATCTGCTTAGTAATAAAAACATGGCCTTAAAAGCTATACCTCTAGTTGTGTTGGCCTGCACTCTGCCATTTGACAATTGTATGTTGATAACTGTATTATGCTTTTTAAGTCTCTAGTACCCTCAAAATTAAGCTCTTGTTTCATTCTGAATATTGAAGTAAAATTTTGTGGCAAAAAATATTTTCAAGCAAAGCATAAAGGGAGATGCCACTGGCGGAGATTTCAGTTATGACTGCCGACACCAGTTGGGTGACCTGTTTGCAAGTGGCAAATTTAGTATCTTGACCACAACCAACAAATTTGTTTAACGGATTGGTTCCAGGATAAATCCACTCTGCATTGATAGGGTCTGCTTAGTACTGTAAGTTTCCTCAGCAAATGTATGAATGACAATACCTTTTATTGTCCTCGTGATGGTGGGGTGTGGTCAACAAAATTGACCATCACTTGTAATACAATGTCACCATAGTCAAAAAACCAGTGTGACACATGAAACTTGAAGGTGTGAGTCCACCAGACCCACACTGACCACAAATCTCACATTCCACTTGGTAAAACAAACTGACAATAAGACGGAGACGACAGCCAATGCATCTAAACCCGTATTCAATAAGGGCACCAGGAAGCATTTCTTGAACTCCACATCTCTTCACTGCCCTGATTTCCCTAATGCCCTAAGAACAAGTGCTGGAGTTACATATCAGCCAATTGGTAGCTGTAATATAAATCGTATTAAAATAAATAGAATTCATGACTAAAATTAAACAGCCCATGGCAAGGCTCTTGTGTACATAAAACCATTGTTCCTTGGTATATTAAAATTGTATTTATCAAACACAAAAGGAGAATAAACACAAATTGCATGACAAAAGCAACTCATTAAGGACAAAAGGGTGGTGTGTAATAAAAAGATTTACTGTGTGACTAAAATGAAAATTAAATTCCTGTTAAAATATTTATGGAGATGTGGCTGAAACATTCTGCTGAGAGATAAATCAGAGCGGCCTTTGGGATTCTGCAGACATAACTCCTCTATTCTTCTGCTGTAAATTTAGAGCTTACAAGATGCTAATGGCATCGTGGCTTCCAGGACAGTCTCCGCAGACTCCTTTTGCTCAGCAGGTGGTCAAAATTTGCATCTATATTTCAAATATACTTCTATCTCATTACTGGCTTCTTATTTCTTTGTGATTTATATCTCTATAAAATTCCAGCTAGTGCAATGGGGAATGGATTTTCAAAAGGCAAATTCTGCATAATACCGACATTCATCTCTTTCTTCCTTCTTTACTTTTTTCTTTTACTTCATCTCCAGGGAAATGGGGAGAATGACATGTGGCACTTAAAATAGGGATTTACTTTTCTTAAAATAATGTCACTTGAAAGCTTTCAAAATTAGGATTATTGCTTTAAGTAGTACACTTTCTAGTAAGTGGCACTATTATTCGCATCGTTGCCCACATTTAATTGAACTGTGATCTTATTTTTTATTGAATGCATTGGGGTGACATTGGTTAGTAAAATTATATAGGTTTCAGGTGCACAACTCTATAGAATACATCACCTGTATACTGTATTGTGTGTACACCACCCCAACTCAAGTCTCCTTCAATCACCCTTGCTCCCCCCTTCACCCTCTTGTTTCCCCACTTCCCCCCTTTGCCTCTGGTAATCATCATTCTGTTGTCTGTGCCTATAAGTGTGAGTGTGAGTGTGTGAGAGAGAGTGTGTGTGTGTGTGTGTGTATGTGTGTGTGTGTGGCTTCTTTTTTTCTTAATCCCTTCACCTTTTCACCCAGCCCCGCAAACCCATCCCCTCTGACAGCTGTCAGTCTATTCTCTGTATCTATGAGTCTGTTTCTGCTTGTTATAAACTGTGATCTTTAAATAACATCTGTACATTAGAAAGTAAACTCACGTGGTAGCTATTAATTTGTAAGAGCCTTAATCATTTAAAATTCAGAAAGTGCATTTTGTAATAAGGCTGAACATCATGGATCTGTTTGGTATTCATGCAGGTGTCACAAGCAATTTGAGAGTTGTTACACTGTAATTCTGTGCTACTTAATAGATATTAGGGCGGTAGCAGTTATGTCGTGCTGTAGATAAGACTCTTTCACGGTGTCCATGTCAAATTCACCTATTACTAGTGTTTAGAATTTAGCTAGAGTAAAATTATACGCCTATGAAGCCTGACAGGTTCGGGGATTTAGAGACATTTTCCGGGACCAAGAAAGAGAGGGGTTTACAGCGAAATAGGAGGGCAGCAGGGAGGTATGCAGACACAGTAGTAGAATATGGCTAAGTTTTAACAGATATGTACATTTTTAATTTGTATGGTAAATTAAAGAATGTAAATCCATGTGTTTCCCATTAGGCCTCTTTTTTTATTATTACATCCCAGAAGAAAAATAAAAACAGTGAAATATAGGCCAATTTATAGGCCAAATACTAGAATGCCAGGTATTGGGATACCTCTCCTAAAAAACCCATTGATAGTTCAAATAATTTTTCTTAAATTAAAACATTTTTCTCAAAATATAATTGTTACATTTAATGAACAGTTCTTATGTGTTGAGGTACTCAGAAATTCTTTTATTGGATTAACAAAAAACTGAAACCAACAGGCCCAGACAATAAAGAGAACACATTGGTTTACGTGATTAATATATTGAGAGAAGAGATCTGGTCCCATAACTCAATATCATCTCCAAAGGTCGAATTGTACTATTTCTCTCTCTCTCTCTGTTTCTCAGAACATCAGCTTCCTTGCCCAATGACTGTCAGCAATGACTATGCTTCCTCATTCACATCCAGCAAGGTAAGGGGTATCTCTTTAGGGACTTTATGCAGAAGAGTAAGAAATCTTCACTCTTGGAGCCCACAAAAATGTCCAAAACTGAGTGATGGGCCATCTTTAAATCAATCTTTGTCCAGAAAATGGGATGGACAGTAGCTTAAGCTAACCAGGGCCAAACTCTGACCCTGGAAATGGATGTCAAATCTATTGGAAGAGAGTGGCTGGGAAATCCTTGGGACCTTGTTAGCATTGGGAAGGCAGGAAATGGAAGCTGGTGAGGTTATGAACAACATGCACCCTGGGCAACATGCACTTTAAATCCTTTTAATAAATTTCATTAAATTTCATTTATTCCTCAGAGCAGTCCTATGTCCTAGACATTGAAGACTCCAAATTCCTGAGATGTAAAAAAGTTGGAAAACATTTCAAAACTCACTCTGATAGCCCTGGCTGGTATGCTAAATGGTTAGAGCATTGGCCCATGCACTAGAGAGTCTCGGGTTTAATTCCCAGTCAAAGGCACATACCTGGGTTGCAGGTTTGATCCCTGGCCCCAGTCCGGGGGTGTGCAGGAAGCAACCAATAAATGTTCCTCTCTCACTCTCCCCCCTCCCATCCCATCCCTTCTTCCTACTCTCTCTAAAAATCAATGGAAAAAATATCCTCAGGTGAGGATTAACAAACAACAAAAAACAACAAGAACTCACTCTGATATAAATTATGGAAGAAGGCTCAAAACACGTTATTTAAAATCTGGACACAATGACTTAATCATCTTATTAATTGTATGCTTTCATGGCCTCGTTGTGTTTCTTTCTGCCAGAAACTTTATACTTGAAATTAGAAATAACATAGAAGACATGAGAATCACTTACATATCCATTTAGACGTGGAGCCTGAAGCAGACTCCCCACTTTATTTCTGTGTTTCTAAACAGAGGCTTTTCACATAGGCTTGGAAGGTAAGCCTTAACACTGCCCTGGTTCTCCTCAAATGTAGAGGGGAGTAACATGAAGAGTCCCTTCATGTAGAGCATAAGCTCTACAGAGGCAGGCATTTTTCTCTGTACTTTTCTCCTTGTCGATATACCTCTAGTTGTAAGAACAGTGCCTAAGCCAACGTAGACACTTGATAAATGTGCTGAATGAATAAATGAATGAAAAGACAACAATGAAAAGTCATGGTCTCTCATGATTCTAGGAAAGGCTGGATGATTGTGGATGGTGGAGAAAGAGGTCATGGGACTGAAATTATTCAATAGCCTGTTTCCTTGTCCAACAGGGGAGGAACAACACTTCAGTCAGTGGGTCTCAACTGAGACCAGCGGGTGCAACTGAGAAAGAACAGACCAGCTGTGTGTTCTGCAGCCTTGAACTGTTAAGCAAAGCCAGCCATCTGTTCTCCTACATAAGCCAGCAAGAGCATGGCCGCATTTAGAAGCTGAGCTTCCTGGAGACATTCAGGACAGCCCCACGCTATGGGAAAGGATCACTGAGGCATAAGTAATACATATATTTAAAAAATATTAGTTAAAAGCCTGTTATAAATCAGTGTTTTGAACAAAATATTTCCCCCTAAATTTGATTGCTTGAAACAGCTTTATATTTCAAATTTGATGCTCTGTTTCTTTATGAGACAGTCTATGACTAAAGAAAAATCAGTTTTGTGGTGATTTATGCTTGGGGAGGTCTCAAGATCTATGGATTCTCCTAGAATACACTCACCAAAATAAATGGGTTCCAGAAAATCTCTTAGGGGTGTGTACTAGTAAACCAATTAAATCTGAGCCCCTTGCCCCTTCCTGAGATACAGCCACATTTTAAAAGTCTGATAGTCACAGATAGTGCAAAGTAAACATCTATGTTAATATGCCTCAGTATGGAGATAGAAATATTCACTCTTCAGCCCCCCCTGTGTGTGCTTATGATTATAATTCCTTTCCTTTCAAAATAACTGTTATCCTGAAATGCTGAACTTTATGCTGGTCAGATACTTTTCTTTATAGTTTTAAAACTCTATGTATACATTTCTGGAACAGCATAATTTGTTCTTCGCTATGGTAAATGTTTAATGTTTTGCTTCTTTCCCTGAGGCATAGATATGATTCTTCCATGTTATGATATATAGAACTGTATTTCATTTTTATTTTAATTATTTGGGTATTTGTCTGATTTTACCACAATCGTCATCCATTCTGCTACTGATGGGTATTTAGATTTTCCAGTTTGGGGCTCTTACAAATCACAATGCTATGAACATTCTCATGCGTGTACCCTGATGCAAACATATACAGGTGTCTCTAAAGAATATAATTACTATAAAAGTGGCCAGAACACAAATATTCCTCTTTCCAACTTTAGTAGATGTTGCACATCAGTTTCCCTATAAAACAGATTCTATGACAGAGGTTGACATGCAGGAAATTGACTGGAGAGTCCTTGCAAACGCAACACCCATGGGAGGCACAAAGGAAGCCAGACTGAGCAAAATGAGGCTACCGTCAACTCTACAGAGATTCCTGAAGCTGTGACAATGCTTCAGAGTCATTGAAAGCTGAGGCAATGGGAATTGGCCATTACACAGCCCCATTAAGCCGTCATTAGATGCAGGCGTCCCCCAGAAGGAGTGGCCTCGTGTGAAAGCCTCTCTCCATCTGACAGTGACTCCTGGAAAGGTTTGAGGGCTGAGGACTGCCCAGCAGCACCCCTTCCAGAGCTGGGAAAGTTAGTCCTTTAGTCTATGGATCTGGGCCAGCAGCAGAGTGTCCACTAGTGTAGAGAATACTAACTGGCTGCCCAAACCATCCATCAACTCAAATCTTTACTGTATCTCTTAAAGAATATCAGGGAGGGAAACAGCTTCGTGAGGCAAACATCTTCAATCTCCTCTTTGCCTTCCACCGTCACCAGAGCCATACAGAGCAGAGATATGCCCCTAAAACTCTCTCTCCTCCAAGTGGAATGAGGTCTTTTGTGAAAGAACAAGAGGCACACAGAGTTTAAGAAGAGTGAAGGAATACTTCTGACACATGGAGAGATGGGGAGGAGTTTTCTCCCCAAACAGAGGGGCTCGGAGGCTAAGTAAGGGAATTTACCAAGAGAAGGACCCAAGAAGTACAAGTCCCATTGGGTAGGACCCAGTGAGAGCCCACTGCAAGCAACGTTATCCTAGCACTTCTCTCTCTCTGCTCAGTCATTGCTTACCAAGCCCCTCCCCCTACCTTTACTCAAGGGCTAATCTAATGTCTAGAGCCCTGTCAATAGGTATCTGTTCATCAGCTTTTAGCATTTCACCTGTTGCCATCCCAGCAGGAGTGAGGTCTGTAGCAAATTTTGTTCTGATTTCCCCTTCATACCTGTCATCTCAAGAAAATGATTTGGGACCTATACACCTTGTCAAGTAATAGCAGGGAAGTCTTGGCATTTGGAAAGAGGAAACTGATCTTAAAAAGTTTAAAAAAGCCTTGCACAGTGAAAGTAATGAATGACACTCCTCTTTATATCATTAATCTATACTTTGGTGCCTTCCAAATTTGGTTTCGTGTCTTACCCTAAACATTACTTTGATGGCAAACGTAAACCTTACTTCTTGCAAGGACAAAAAGAATTATGCAACTGCATTGTTGTTGTAATGCTACAAAAGCAGACAGCTCTAAGTTGCAGGCGTTTTCAAGTTTGATATTGTTTAAATGAATGTATCAAGGTGTCTCTTCCCAAAGAATCTGTTAATTAAGGGATTACTGTACCTCTGGCACTCCCATAATCTATCCATGAAGCACACAGGGAACTGATATTGGTTTCCTCGTGTGTTTCCCAATTAAGAGAGAGCAAGTGAGTTCAGATGACTTGTCTAGGGTCACAGAGCAAGTCAGTGGCAAGAAGCTCAGTCTATTAATCCCAGCCAGACAGGGTGCATTGAGCATTGCTCGTCAGTTCTGCTCCCTGGGTGACCACAGAGAAGACAGAAGTCAGCTGTTTGCTACTGAGATTTTCTCCGGGTGAGACCCATTGACCTGCAGAGGATTGATTGAACCTTCAGCATCGCCAAGGCCAATGAGGGGAAGCTCTCTAGTAAATTAAACCCTGGCTTATGGTTTCTCCTTCAGTTCTCAGCAACATCTTGGAATGAATCAGGAAGACATATTCTCAAACACAGTATGTGACTAGCACAAATATTTTACCAGCCCATATTTCATTCAATTCCCACAACCAAGAAGTGGGCTAAAAATCATGGCCATAATGTATTTCATAAATCATGAAAATGCCTTGATCTGCATGTGTATATCTCTGTAGGCTTTGCAGGCCTTGTTCAAAACTGATCCACTCCAGAACTCCAGAAGTAAGTGGAATGTTTTGTCATTCATTAGGAATTAATGAGCCCTAACCAGTTTGGCTCAGTGGATAGAGCATCGGCCTGTGGACTCAAGGGTCCCAGGTTCAATTCCGGTCAAGGGCATGTACCTTGGTTGTGGGCACATCCCAAGTGGGGGATGTGCAGGGGGCGGCTGATCGATGCTTCTCTCTCATCAATGTTTCTAACTCTCTATCCCTCTCCCTTCCTCTCTGTAAAAAATCAATAAAATATTTTTTTTAAAGAAATTAATGAATAGACCCAAGTGTGTTGTAAACAATTCTATCAATATGGAAGAATTCAGAATAAAAAGAGGAAGGTCCATCCTCACCTATCCATGATTATAACCTCAAGATATTACTACTTTAAACAAGGTGATGTACATCATTTCAGATCTTTTGCTCTAAATTTTCATAATAGCCCAGCTGGAGTGGTTCAGTGGTTGAGCACTGACCTATGAACCAGGAGGTCATGGTTTGATTCCTGGTCAGGATATATGCCTGGGTTGGGGGCTCAATTCCTAGTCGGGGGTGGGGGAGTGCAGGAGGCAGCCGATCAATGATTCTTTCTCATCATTGATGTTTCTACTTCTCTCTTCCTCTCTCTTTCTCTCTGGAATCAATAAAAATATATTAGAAAATAAATAAATAAAATGAAATAAATTTTCATAATAAATGTGTATGTATAGGTACACTATGTAAAAATGAGACCTATTTACTTACTTCTCAGTAACTTCTTCCTGCAGACGTCCTCATTCTCATACAAAGGAACTCTATCCTTGTGCTCAGATAAAAACATTTTAAGTCATCATGACTTTTCTCATAACCTACTCTTCTATCATCAAATCTTATTGATTCTACCTTCAATATATGTCCAGGAATCTTCCCCATGCCATCCCTGGGTGCAAGCTACCATTGAGGCTTATCTGGATTAGTGCTGTAGTCTGACAAATGCTATTCAGCTACCTCTTTGACACCCTTCAGTCAGTTCTCAGAATAGCAACATGAGAGATGCTGTGATAACATAAAGCAGAGCCTGTCACTCCTTTTTGCTCACACCTCACTCAAAGTAAAAGCCAGAGTCCTCATCTGGAGCTACAAAATCCTACCTGGCACACCCTCACCTCCCACCTCTCCCTCCCTCACCCCACCCTAGTGTCAACACAACAGGCACAATCCAGTCTGACAGCCTTTGCCCTTGCTGTTCCCTCTTCCCAGAACACCTCCTAGTTTATACTCACAAGGCGCTGTCACAAGGAAGCCTTTTCTGGCCACAGTATCCAAACTGTCACTGTCTGCGTGGGTCACAGCTCATTCCACAGTTCGTTTTATTTCTCCTTAGCACGTTTCACGATCGAACACACAGGATGTGGCCAAAGTAGGTTCACAGTTGTGAGTATACAAAACACAGTTTGTTCTTGTATTATTATTTCTTAATTATTGAATTATTTTCCATATGAACAATTGTCAACTGACTTTTGCCCTGCTCTGCATAGCTTCGTTTTCATTTGCTTAGTTTATCATTTCTCCCTCAGGAGGGAGTAAGATATGAGAGCAGGACTTACTTTTTCCACTATTTTAGCTTCAGTTCCTAGAGCTACATTAAACTTTTGAATGAATATAATAAATAAACCAGAGTTTTTACTTGATTATTTCATAGCTGTCTTTCCATTATAATTTATATAGAAATGTCTATGGTTACATTTCATGGGCATACTACTTTTATTTAATCATCTTCATATTTGTGAATTTTTCCAACTTTTATATTAGGAAAAATAATAATTATCTTTTTACATGTATCTTTCTGTCATGTACATGCTCTTTATTCCTATTTTATAGAGAAAGAAGTGAAACCCAAAGATACCATGAGGGTTGCTTAGAATTAGGAAACAAGAAAATGACAGAGTCTGCACTGTGGTTTCAGACCCTGGCCCAGCATCTGTTTTCTTATTTGGAGTTGCATTTCACCGGCTATGTCTGTTATGAGGGTTTCTAATTCCACACTCTCACCAATTCTATTTTTAAAATGATCATGAATCCTGTATTGATGACTAGTGGCAAAGAATATTGCAAGACCAGGCAGAAGCAAAGAGAAAGGTAAAGACCAACAATAAAGCCAGTAATGGCAAGCAGGAAGAAGGAAGGGGACTGATAAGAAATAGGATTCATAACTTAGGAAAGAATACGAAGTGGTCAAGAATTCATATAAGTGTGGAAGTACAATGAGTGGTGGACAAGGATAAGGAGACACAGAGAGCATTGGCTCTAGAAAACTTGAAAGAAAGCACATGAGAAAATGACTCTGAGAAGAGGAATGGAGCTGGACACAATGAAAAATTGAATTAGGAAGCTTTGCATGCCTGACAGGAATATCGTTGTGAAAGTGTGAGCGTCCACAGTTAATTAGGTGTTGCAAGGAAAGCCCGATGATTATGCTACGTTTGTGTCTACAAAGATCAGTATGGTTAACAGAGTAGCATTAACTATTTGAATGTCTGGAATTTTCATTCTCATTTACAGTGAGTATGAAAGAGGTAAAGAATAAGGCTCGGCTCTCCTGTGGTCTGTAATTGAGAAAGCCTATCTGTGGTAGATAATACCATTGTTCTCAATTCTTCATGCCCATCTGAGTCCTGCTTTAGAATTACTTATCCACATCCTTTGCTATTTGTCTTTGAAGTTTCTCCCTTTACAGCAGAGATTCTCAACCTGTGGGTCGCGACCCCTTTGGGGGTCAAACGACCCTTTTGCAGGGGTCGCCTATGACCATCCTGCATATCAGATATTTACATTACGATTTATAACAGTAGCAACATTACAGTTATGAAGTAGCAACGAAAATAATTTTATGGTTGGGTCACAACATGAGGAACTGTATTTAAAGGGCCAGAGGTTGAGAACCACTGCTTTACAGCAAGCATCTCCCTCTCACTCCCCACTGTTAGACTTGGCTATATGACTTGTTTTTGTCATTACAAAGTGTGAGGATGTGATAGTATGCTAGTTCTGGGTCAAGGCCTTAAGAAACATCATGCATATCTGCTCATGTGCTTATATGTTTTTGATCACCATGAGAAAAGCAGGTCCCAGAGAGCTTCTGATCTTTCAACACAGGCCCCAGAATGAGACACATGGGGTACACCTGAAATTGACAAGCCCGGAGTTAAGCCAAGCTCATCTACTACACTGACAACCAAATAGCAAGAAAAATAAACTCATGAATTTGGGGATGGATGTTATAAAGCATTATTGCTGCAATAGGACTCTGTCTCTCACTCTGTCCAAAGGACTCTGGCTCTCACTCCCTTTACCTATAGAATAGTATAGCCCTAATGATATGCAACTGACTTCATGTCTCAGTTCTAAAACTTTCCATCTATGTGACTGTGGGCAAGTTATTTAAACTTTTGAGTTTCACCCTCTTTATTTGTAAACTAGGGGTAGTAAAGTTATGAGAAGTAAAGGAGATGATGAACAAAAAGCACATAGTAAATCTTTAATAAAAACTAACTGCTTTGCCGAAACCAGTTTGGCTCAGTGGATAGAGCATCGGCCTGCGGACTGGGGGGTCCTGGGTTCGATTCCGGTCAGGGGCATGTGCCTGGGTTGCGGGCACATCCCCAGTAGGAGATGTGCAGGAGGCAGCTAATCGATGTTTCTCTCTCATCGATGTTTCTAACTCTCTGTCTCTCTCCCTTCCTCTCTGTAAAAAATCAATAAAACATATTTTTTTAAAAAAACTAACTGCTTTATGGCTAGTATTACTATTACTATTATTCCCACAACCATTCAGACTTCCATCAGCCAAAAAAGATTCCCTCCTCATCCATATTTTAGTAAATTTGGACTTTCTGGGAAGCATGGCTCACATCAGCTTGCTTGCCCTAATCTTCCCCCATTTCAAAAGACCTCTCAGATGCTAGATTTGGAAGCAACATCTGTAGGCATCTCCTATCAGACTCTTGCCAACTTCCACAGGTAGAAAAGGAAGGGAGCCAGGCAGCGAGAAAGAATAGCCTTATCTCAGTTTTAAATCTAAATGCTATGTATTTTCAGATAATTAACTCTGTCTGCACTCAAATCCCAGGTTTCCAATTACCCCTGAGACCCTGGCACACAGAGATACACTTTGGGGGGTTTCTAGGACTTCTATGAAATCTGTTCCCAACTGATCTAACTCCGTTCACATTCACACATGGACAAACTTTTATGCAAGATGAAGGGTTTTCCTTAGATAAACTAATTTCTGAGAAAGATTCTTTTATCCACACAGCAAAATGTTAAATGATGAAGTGACTACAAACATCATAAAAGGCAAAGCCCAGAAGTACAGAGTAAAATCCAGAGTCTGGGGAGGTCAGCCTTCTAGATGGAGCTGTAAATCTCCCAACTCTGATCAGAGTCATTTTTACTACCATAATGCCTTCCACATGGAGAGTTATTAGTAGTACTCTTTATACTCCTTGAACTAGAGGTCAGGCCTCCTAGGAGAAAGAGGAAAATCCATTGAAAGATATTTAGGGGACCCTTGAGTCCCAAGGTCATACAACTCCAGTGAATTCTTAGATATGCATTTAGAGAGAAGACTTCTTTATCAGTTTGACATCTCCAACTGTAAAGAAAATGCCAGAGAAAGATAATTCACATCAGTGTCACAAATTGCTTTTGTAGAAATAGCTACCCTACAGAGAATCCTTAGAGAACAAGAGATGGAAGAACTTTTACTTTTGGTTGCATTATTTTGCATTTTAAAATTTGACGCCTATCTCAGGGCCAAGCTCTAAAATAGTGTTCCTCAATGTTTTTTCATTATTTTCCCTTTTTCTTCTAGTTTTTACTACCTGCACACCTCCTCACCTCCAAAATATTAACTCTACAGATATTATACACTGATCCACACCATGTGCTTTATTTAAAAATAGTAAATAGTTCTGCCCCTACCCCAAGAACAAATATTTGTCCTTCTAAGGCATCGGTTCTCAACCTGTGGTTCGAGACCCCTTTGGGGGTCAAACGACCCTTTCACAGGGGTCACCTAAGACCATTGGAAAACACATATATAATTACATATTGTTTTTGTGATTAATCACTATGCTTTAATTATGTTCAATTTGTAACAATGAAAATACATCCTGCATATCAGATATTTACATTACAATTCATAAGAGTAGCAAAATTACAGTTATGAATTAGCAATGAAAATAATTTTATGGTTGAGGGTCACCACAACATGAGGAACTAACTGTATTAAAGGGTCGCGGCATTAGGGAGGTTGAGAACGACTGCTCTCAGGGTTGATGTCACGCCCATTCCAAATGCATGTTCTAAACAAAGCATAATGTATGATTCACATATTTAAGCCAAATCAAGTAATAATTGTGATTTAGTCTGAAATATACACTTTATATTACTCCATAATTCACTAGAATCAATTTTTGAATCTTTTTATGTCCATTTATTTATAGAATAACAATTTATATCCTTTCCATTACTTACTAATGACATTTCTGGAAGACTCTAGCATAAGAATTAAAATCTTATCTCTAAAATGAGATCAATAATCTCGGAATCATATTTGGTGATATTTATCATTTTAGCATAATTCAGTAATTTCCCAGAATGATGAAAAGTAGGGGAACACTGAATGACTTAGATACTTCATTAATTAGGTAATTTGATTCATCTTGATGAAACTGTCTTATTAACCCTCAAAATCTAGAGACATCTGTCAGTCTGAGAGATACCAGACATTTATTCATCTACCTGATAGCACCAACCATCTATATATATAAAGAGCCAGGGGCTGTCACTTCCAAAACAACTGAAAGGAAGACCGAACAGGCTGAGTGGGGTGACAAGGCCAGCAGGGGGGTTAGTGAGGGACAGCCAAATGACTGAACAGCAGGCTATGTGGGGCGACCAGGCTGGCAAGGGTGTTAGTGAGGGGCAACCAGGCTGGTGGGAGAGGGGGCAGTTAGGGGTGATCAGGTTTTCAAGCAGAGGTGGTTAGGGGTGATCAGGCTGGGAGAGGGGCCAGTTAGGAGTGATCAGGCAGGCAGTCAGGTGAGCAGTTAGGAGCCAGCAGTCCTGGATTGTGAGAGGGATGTCTGACTGCCGGTTTAGGTCCAATCCTGGGGATCACGCCTAAACCGGCAGTCAGACATCTTCCAAGGGGTCCCGGATTGGAGAGGGTGCAGGCTGGGCTAAGGGGATCCCCACCTCCCATGCACAAATTTCGTGCACCGGGCTTCTAGCCCTATATAAGAAAAGGCCTAATATGCAAATTGACCAAATGGTGGAACTACTGGTCGCTATGATGCGCACGGACCACCAATGGCCAGACATTCAATGCAAGAGCTGCCCCCTGGTGGTCAGTGTGCTCCCAGAAGTCAGGTTCATGGCTGGTGAGCTCATGGCTGGGCTCACAGCAGCTGTGGTGGGAGCCTCTCCCGCTTCCGTGGCAGCGCTAAGGATGTCCGACTGACAGCCGTCAGTCAGACATCCCCAAGGGCTCCTGTACTGTGAGAGGGCACAGGCTGGGCTGAGAGACCTTCTCCCCACCCCCCGAATGCACAAATTTCATGCACTGGGCCTCTAGTTCCATATAAAAAGCTGTCTCTCCCCATTGTGTGTAGAGACAGTAAGTAGTAAATACAGGTGCCTAGTACAGGTGCCTTATTTTCCTTGCAGAAGTTAGAAGAGCCTTAATTTTCTCATCACCTCAAAGGGAAGGCACACATAGTTATCCAATGAAGCATAGTCTTCTACAACTTTGAATCTCAAACAAATAAAAACAATAAGGAACACCCATGAGTGATCCAAAGCTTACTGTTGCAGGTATAAGATGCCACTGGGAGAATTGTTCTCTAACTTTCTGGAATAAGTCTAACCTTTTGCTACTTTACAAGACAAGCATTATCTCTTTTTAATTTCATTAGCCCGCTCTTTCTTTCCAGCACATTTTTTGTCAAGTTATCATGTGCTGTTTTCTACTTTTCCAAACCAAGAAATTCTAAAAGCACCAGAAATTTTATAAAAGATGAGTTGATCAGTTATTTCGATAAGTATCAGGAGAAAATCCCAGAGCTGTGTGTACAATATAATAGCCACTAACCACTTGAGGTTATTTAAATTAAAAGTATCACTTTAGATAGAAATTTTTAAAATCATCGCCTGAGGATATGTTTTTATTTATTTTTAGGGAAAGATAGAGAGAGAGAGAGAGAGAGAGAGAGAGAGAGAGAGAGAGAGAGAGAGAGAGAGAGAGAGAGAGAGAGAGAGACATTGATGTGAGACTAATATCAATAATATCAATCAGTTGCCTCCCATAGGCACTCTGACTGGGGATCAAACCTGCAATCTAGGTATGTGCCCTGACCAGGAATCAAACCTGAACCTTTTGGTGTTCCAACCAACTGAGTGACCTGGCCAGTGCTAGATAGACATTTTCATCATCACAGAAAGTTATAATGGATAGCACGGTACTAAAATACACATGACCCATAAGAAGCAGTATCAAGAAATCCTCAGAGATAAAGATTAGCTTGTGAAAATAGGATCTACCATTGCCAAATGAAATATCTGGAATAAATGGGTATGAGGGCAACACAGTACATGGTACATGGTAATTCTCAATCAATATAGCTGCTGTGTCAGAGCTTCCTGAGCTGTGAAGATTAATATAATAAACCTTCAAACTTTGCTGCTTCTCACCCTTTTGTTATTCACTTTCCTTGGCTCATTTGGGAGAAACTTAGGAAATAAATAATCCCGCTTAGGTTTCTGTTACAGGAAAAACCCTGAAATGATATTATACTAGTACACATGAGTGTTTTTCAAAGAATAATGTTCTTAAGGAGCACTGCTTATAATGTGTCCCATGGATGCTTAAAGGTGTCAATGTTTTAAGTAGGTTAAGGAACCTAATAATAAATTAGGGACAGTCTAGGGCTAAACAAATATAGGAGGGTAATAATTTTGAGATGTGATTCAGTGTCTTTTCCTCCAGACAGTAGGCTGTGTGCCTCCCACTCCTGTACTGCTCCAATTAAAGCCACTGTTCTTTTCTGTGTGCGGTGCCTTAGGGAGGGATGTGAAAAGGAGAGAAAATAGCTGGCATCCTATAGCTGGTTTCCAAAAATCTAAATTCTTAGAGGAAAAACAGGACTGGAGGCAGAAACAAATGATTTGGGAGAAATACTAGTAGCGAAAGCACTGCCTATAGTCTTCCCTTCACCCACTCAAGAAAGATGATTTTCTAGACTGGGGGAAGGACAGGGGGAAAAATTGGTAAGAGCATGGACATTGGTGTTTTCTGGAAAGAGGGGCTCTGAGCCTCACCCTGGCAGGGGCAATTCCCGGAGATGAAATACCTGTGTAGTTTGCCTAGTAAATCTTTCTCTGCAGAGGGCTGCCTAGGTAGCCTCACAGAGAGCTCTCTGTTCCAACACAGCAAAGTTGCAGGAGCCACACTTAGCCTAGAAGCAAAAGAGGGAGCATGGGACCCAAAGGGGCCAAGCCGACAGGAATAAACATTGGTCTGCCTTCACTGAACATTCGGGGCCAGATAGAATGAAGGGCATGTCAGAGGACACTTTGCGTGGACAGATTTCTAATAGGGCACATAGCCAGACCCTCGGGGCAAAGGAACTCTCAAGCACCGCAGAGCCCCCTGCTGGCTGCCACTGTCTTAGAAGGGCTTGGGCAAACATCACCTGCTGTGAACTGGAGGGAAGAGATTTCTGCAGCTGTCTTTTCTCAGGTTACATGGAGAATCGTGTTGGACAAGCACAGCTGGACACAGCCTGGACCATGATCCAGGAGAGAGATCTGCTCTTGCTGCTAAGCCTTAGGTAGGACTCTCATGTGAGCAGCCGTGCACTGTGGGTGCCGGCTGGTTAGAGAATAATGCCAATGCTGGCAGCTCTGTTTCCTTGGAACACATTCTCAAAAGTGCTTCTTCTATCAAATGGTTTTCTCCTATCAACTAACTTAAATCAAGTTATTGCTGGAACACAGTTTTAAGTGGACTGGAGGCAAAAAAAAATACAGGAGTGATTTTGGAACATGGGTCACGACAATGGGTATGGACCACACAGGCCAGGGTACAGTTCAGTTTTAACCAGTAAGAGCAAGCTTGGTGCCTCTTAGGCCATATGCATGTGCCCCAATGAGGTTGGGACAGAAGAATAGGGCAAAAAAAGGGGAGGTAGTACGAATCAGAGAAAAAGTCTAGGGAATGAGGTTCTGAGGCCATTAGAATCATAAAGATTTTTTAAAATACATTGTTATTGATTTCAGAGAGGAAGGGACAGGAAGAGAGAGATAGAAACATCAATGATGAAAGAGAATCATTGATTGGCTGCCTCCTGCACGCCCCACACTCAGGATCTAGCCCCAGCGCATGTGCCCTGACCACAGAATTGAACCCTGACCTCCTGGCTCATAGGTCGATGCTCAACCACTGAGCCATTCTGGCCTGGTGCATCAAAAAGATTTTGACATAGACCTGTGCTCTGACCAACAAGTTGACAAATAGAGTTAAATTTTAATTTTAAAAATAATTACATACTTAAATATATAAATAAGAAAAAACAATCCATGTCCAAAAGAAGTCATTACACAATAGAATATTATTAACACTAAAGCCATTTAAAATGTTTAAGAAAAATATTAACATCACTGGAAATTATTTGTCATATTAAAAGTTTTAATTAGATTAATTATATGCATAGTATGACCACAAGTATATAAAATTACTGTATATATGAAAAATAAAATATATTGGAAAATTAATAATAGCTATCACTAGACAGGGCTAGTGTTTTAATCTTTCTAGTTTTCTAAATGTTCCTAATTTCCTATAATAATTTTACATTATTTTTATAATGTGTAAATGAACTTTACTTGAAACACTATCTGCACCCTTAATGGTTTTAGAATTAAGACATTAATTAAGCAAAACTTAACTAGGTCTGATGTGATTAAAATTTAATTTTGAATAATGATCCATTTACTCTCCAGGTTACATAATATTAATTACATCCAATTCATTCACTTTTTTATTATTTAGCCATCCATTTATCACTTTTTCTTTTGTTCAGCTATTTATTTCTAAAGAATGCATCATGACAGTGGTCAGCAAACTGTATAGTCTGAGGATCAAACTAAACATAACATCTACTTTTTTATGGCATGCTAGCCAAGAATGGTTTTTTAATTTTTATAGTTGAAAAGAAAAAGTTGTGATACATGAAAATTATATGATACAAAGAGATGTCACTCACATATGTCTGAATGGCCATCATCAATAAATCAATAAACAGCAAATGTTGGTGAAGATATGGAGAAAAAGCAATGCTTGTTCACTGTTGGTGGGAACGCAGATTGGTGCAGCCACTGTAGAAAGCAGTATGGAGTTACTTCAAAAATTAAAAATGGAACTGTCTTAAGACATAGCGATTCCACTTCTGGGAATATATCTGAAGAAACCCAAAACACTGATTTGAAAAATATATGCAACCCTATGTTCATTTCAGCATTATTTACAATAGCCAAGATTTAGAAGCAACCCAAGTGCCCATCACTACATGAGTAGATAAGAAAACTGTGGTACATCTACACAATAGAATGATGGAATACTACTTGGCCATAAAAAAAGAAAAAGAAAGAAATCTTACTTTATGTGACAGCATGAATGGACCTAGAGAGTATTATGCTAAGTGAAATAAACCAGTCAGAGAAAAAGAATACCATATGATCTCACTTATATGTGGAATCTAATGAACAAAATGAACTAATGAGTGAAATAGAGACAGATTTATAGATATAGAGAACAGACTGACAGCTGTCAGAGGTGAGGGATTCTGGGGGACTGGGTGAAAAAGGTGAAGGCATTAAGCAAAAAATAAAACAAACTCATAGAAACAAGATTACCAGAGGAAAAGGGGAGGTAGAAGAGGATAAAGGGGGATAAATGGTTATAGAAGGAGACTTGACTCGGGGTGGTGAACACACAATACAGTGTACAGATGATGTATTATAGAATTGTACACCTGAAACATATATGTTATTAACCAATGACACTCTCATAAATTCAATTAAGTAGATTTTTTTAAAAGAAAGAAAATTATATTAAATTCATGTTGCCTCTCTAGCTCCCAATTTTCTCATCTCCAAAAGGAAGAGGTTGGTCCAAAATATTTTTCTCTCTCTCTCTTTTTTTAAAATATATTTTTATTGATTTCAGAGAGGAAGGGAGAGGGAGAGAGATATATAAACATCACTGATGAGAGGGAATCATTGATAGGCTGCCTCCTGCATGCCCCACACTGGGGATCGATCCCACAATCTGGGCATGTGCCCTGAAAGCGAATCAAATCATGACCTCTGGGTTCATAGGTGGATACTCAACCACTGAGCCTTGCCAATGGGCTTTTTCTCTCTCTTTATTGCAGTTTCAGAGACCATGAACACAGCACATAGACAGCAGGAGTTAGCTCTGGGGTTTGCTACATTGCCTAAAATAGTCATGGCTCCCATGGCCATCTCAAGGGAAGTAAAATACTATATCATTAATTCTAAACTCCACCCCTGAAATCATTTACCTAATGATCTGATACAACTGAAACATCCCTGGTTTGATGTACCAAATAAATCAAATTAAGAGCATAATTGAAGGTACATTTGTAATTTTAGACATTGTGCTCCAAACCTTAATGAACTCACCTGGAACTGCTTTCTACCATAATTACATGTATATTTATTTCAGAGCTTTAAGTATCTAGAAACAGACCAGGCCAATGATATTTAAGGCAAACTCTCAACTCTTTGACATTTAGAATAATTAATGAGAATTTTCTAGTGCCTCCAGCTGCCTAATATATTACAAAGTTTTTCAATGTGTTTAATGACTCAAATAGAAGTTTTAGCACAAGAATTTATGATAGTTTTCATAGTTTCTTTCTAATTGTACTAGTGGGCTGGTGCACGAATTCGTGCACATTGAAAGGAAATTAATTAGAAGAAATATTTTAATATCGCTATTTGCCCATTCTCTATAATACAAGTTTCGACCAAATTCACAATCAAGAGTGACAGATGGAAACACATGCATGCGTTTGGCGCCAGTGAGAGCTTTATATGTATCGTGCACGTGTGAGTCAACTTAGCCTTTTATATAGAGAGAAAAAACTTGCTTAGTTAGACCTGCTTTCTGATTTAGCTAAACTTTTTCCAGCCCAGTGAAGCACCCCAACTTCTCTTTCAGGTAATTGTCAGAAACACAGGAGTAAATATCAACACAAAGCAGATTATTATTATAGATCATGCAGGGAGAACAAAGGGTAAAATATTTAACTGCAGCAGTTTTTGACTATATTTTTGTAGTGAGAAAACCTGAAGTTATTTTCAAGGACCACCATTTCTTACTTCTTTTCAGTAAGCTGAAGTTTTTAAATCTCTGTTTTCTGGCTAATGAAAAGAAAATAGGATTCCATTGAGTCTCCTATCTACCTACTCCAGGACTTCTGTGAGGATCAAATGAGATAAAGCATGAGAAAATGCTTCACAGACATTTAGTTACAGTATAAATGTTTCTACCTGGGTATAAAGCAAGTCATGTTCCTGGTCTGCAGAAACTGCAAGGAGGCTAGTCGCTAGGGAAAGGAAGCCAGGTGTTGCTGTGTGACATCATTACCCAGTGCCCACAGCAACCATTTCCGGGCTGGCCATGGGGTCTCCACAGTCTCAGCTGTGATTTGCTGGGGTGTCCCTCCCGGGTGGTGGCGTGGCCTGTGTCCCACTTGGGGGAAGCTGAGTGTTGCTTTGTCAACCAGGTCCGCACTGTCCTTTCTCTGTTAATGGCAAGTGTACGTCATGCAAGCTCCTGCATTGAGCATATTCCCCCTGGTGGTCAGTGCACATCATAGCAACTGGTCAGACAGTGGGGAGGACACTTAGCATAATAGTCTTTTATATATATACTAGAGGCCCAATGCACGAAGATTCGTGCAAGAATGGGCCTTCCTTCCCTTGGCTGGCGTCATCGCCTTCGCTCTGGCTGGAGCTGCCTTTCCACCTTCCCACACTGCCCAGAGGCCGGGAGTGGCTGAGGTGGTGCAGAATGCCCACGCCTGCTCGGTGCCTGCATATGCAAATTAACCCACCATCTTTGTTGGGTTAATTTGCATACTCACTCCTGATTGGCTGGCGGGCATTGTGAAGGTATGATCAATTTGCATCTTTCTCTTTTGTGTGTGTGTGTGTGTGTGTGTGTGTGTGTGTGTGTGTGTGTATTCATTCTATTATAGCACATTGGGGTAATGATCAAAGAAAATCTTGGATGACAAAATTCAATGATAAAAGGAATTCGATAAGCTGTTGGTGGATGCAAGCTAACACAATTGTTTATTAAAGATATATGTGGAAATAAGCATTTAGGTCAAAATATAAATCATACAGATCAGTTTAGTAGGGGTCTTTAGTGACCAAAAGACAAAATTTTCATGGAGAGCAAGCTGAATATGTGTCAACATTTAAAGGGTTATGTTTGTGATTAGGGTTGGGGTTAGGAGTTAAGGTTAGGATTAGGTTTATACTAGAAAGGGGAATATAATGTGGTCCCCTCCAGGGCCTGCTTCAAGGGTGTGAGACAGTGCAGTCATGCAGGGCCAGAATTTGCAAGCATAGCAAGATCCTAGCTTGGTTTACTGCCCTGTTGACTTGTTGCCACTGTCCTGAAATGCTTAATAATTGTTGATCAAAGTGCCTTGCATTTTAATTTTGTAACCTTACTTGCACTCTAAAAAAGCACCATAAAGAAAACACTAAATATCATGAACAACCTGACACAGGAAATATTAACTTAAATAGAATGTTGAGAAGAGTGTAGGTGCAGTTCTCTCTGTTCAAGAAGAGCAACTTACTTCACAGTTGCATGTCAATTACTCACAGCACGCCATACTGATCTCTGTACTATCTTCCTCTTAACCTTGCATCTGTGCCTGTCAATAATGTTAAAACAGTTAAATAAATTAAAAATGCTTAACTCTGCTTAAAAATTAAGGTCACATAAATTGTATTTAAATCTGTATAATTTCCTGCACACTCTAACTCAAACTGCCAATCCTTTTTAAGTGAGAGCTTCATATGATGGAGATGGAGGAAGTGGGGAGACTAAGTCCGTGAAAGACTCACCAGGGTCCGATCTGTCCATCACCCAGCATTTTATTTTATGTAGATATTCATGGAAGGTAATTGGAAATTACCATAAAATTAAAAACTAATGATTAGTCAAGTAAAACAGTTAATCTAATCAGTTACATGGCTAACTGATCTAGTCTGAACAATGAGAAGATCATCTAAGCATATGAAGAAAGCATACTGAAAAAGGTAACTTTCTTTTTTGATCACTTAGAGAGAAATGATGATTCAACGCAGCACAATTGACTACAAAAATAGAATTCTGGTTAGCATGGTCTCTTTAATTATAAATAAAACCAAGTTTTTTTAGGAGGATGGGAGTGGTCAACAGGGAATGAAAACATGAACAAATATGGCAATGTTTTACTTTTCCTAAAACTCAGCCTCATGATTTACCAAATAGGATTAATCTAGGATTGATCAATCAAAAAATATATCTAATATTTGGCAGAAAATAGCAAAATGTAAATCACTTCCAATATATCTACATTTCACCCATCTTTTTACAGATCATTTATAGGTATAATGAATTATCCATTACCCTATAAAAGCAAAGAGAAAATTTTTGCTTAATAAGAAACCTTAACTCTTTGAATTAAGATTTTTAAAATTATTAAAGTATAGTTGATATACAATATTGTATTAGTTTCAGGTGTACAACAAAGTGATTTGACAATTAAGTACCTTAAAATGTGACAAGTCTATTAAACCATCACCATACAAAGTTATTACAATATTATTGACTATATTCTCTGTGTTGTTCCTCAGGTTCATTGTAGCATTATTTGTAATAGTCAATAAATGGAAGAAACTTAAGTGTCCATCAATAGATAAATGGATAAAAACTATGTGGTACATATAATAGAATATTACTCAGTCATAAGAAAGAATAAAATCTTGCCATTTGTGACAACATGGATGTACCCAGAGGGTATTACACTAAGTGAAATAAGTCAGTAAAAGACTGTAGAATTTCAGCTATATGTGGATATGTGGAATCTAAAAAAACACACACAAAAAAAACCAAAAAAACAAATGAACAAAATAAAACAGACTCAGAATTATGTTTTTAAGCTGACTGCATAAACTGATATTCTACAGTTAATGTAAAATGTCCTATGCTTCCCACTTACAATACAACAGTTCATAAGCAATATTACCTTTCATCTAATTAATATTGATAGATAATTGACTACTAGATAGAACTATGCCAAAAAATTCCTAGAGACCTAATAACCTTCTAATACCAGGTAATTTAGACATCCCTGTAATCTGATATAATATGGGATAAAATAGAATAATAGGATTTAGCAACTGATTGTGACTTTAGCAATCACCTTATGCAGTTACCTTAAGGAATAAATGAGAAATAACTATGACCCAAATATGTTAAGTGACTAGGTCATGTTTATGCAGGTAATTAGCTGCAAAGATTGAAATCAAACCTTGGATATTTTCATAATAAATCCAATCTCTTCTCCATTGCATGTGCTGGCAATCCTCCAGAGACCACAACAAATAAAAATTTACATATTCAAGCTGTAATATTAGAAATTCATTCTAATATTAAGTGAAAAAAATGGAATAAAAGTATTAATACACAGTGTAATTGCAACAAAAATGAATTATGTATAATGATAATAGTCCTCCTCTCTAGATGACAGGATTAGAGATAGTATTACTATCTTCTTTATAATTTCCTGTATTTTCTACAATTTATAATCATAACAATAATATTAACTACACACATAAAGGGTATCTAATTATTATTTATAGGAAAATATAATTATTCTATTTATATTATAGAGATGGTATTCTACACTATGTCATTCTATAAATAAAATACACATTGCATACAGTTTAATATGTAATTATAAAATACATATTATACATAGTTGACTATAGTATACTTATATTCATTTATTACAGAAAACCTTTATCAGTGTTTTCTAAAATATTATTTAATGTAAGGTCATTAGGATGACCCTCATAAAAAGAGGTTGGTGAAGAAATCAGCTTTGGAAATACTACATACTCTTATTTCCAATTTAATGATTCACAATTTACACTAGAATGTTAATAGTTTCAAGATATGCCACTGTAAAACAAAACATAAAAAAACCCCTTAAGTTTCGTTAAGTCAGCATTTTCCTGAGTTATTTGACCACAGCACTGTTATGAGGCACATGATATACTTACAAAATAAGGTTTCATAGAACACAGTTGTACAACCTCAAATCTCTTTAAAGTACTAAATTATCCACTCACAGGAAGGTCAATAATATAAGGCTCTTAACTGAGTATTGCTTAAAAATATTTTATGGTACATTTATAAAATGAACTGTAGATTTGCAATGTATAAATATTTGGTTCCTTTTTAAACCTTTAAGTTTGTGATGGAATAAGTAATGAGAAGTGATTTCTATGAGTTAACACTGTAAATTTTCACTCATTGATTTTAATGTTCACGATGATTAATTTTAATTTTGCTCTGCCCCAAGCTTTCTTACAGAAGATCAATAATATTATAATTAAGAACATCAATTTAAGCAAGGCTAGCACCATATCACTTTCTCCTTTTTATCTTGGTCTGAACTCTAGTGTTTCAAATGGGATTGGTTCACTGACTTTATTTCCACACCCAGGGCATCAAACCAGCCTATGGACTTCAGAAGTCCAGAACTTGAAACATCACTTGAATATGTAGATCCTCTTCGTTTCTCTTCCTTCTAAAAACTCATTCCATATTTATACTATTTCTACTCAAATGTTCCCATTTACCGCAACTGCGGAAGTTTCTTAGCCTCTTTATGACTTGGTTCTTTCATCTTCTCATTCATAAAATAGGAAGCAGAATGGTACCTACCATTCTCCCTTTAAGCACAGGTGGAATGAGAAACTACATGATAAATGCTTAGAACAGTGTCTGACACATAGTAACATGCACTCAGTGAGTGTTAGGTATTCATCTGAAATGGGATATAATTTTTCTCTCCCTCTGTTCCTGTCACTGGGAACACTCTTCTCTCAGTAATGCATCAAGAAAAGTATAGTATCATCTTTACTTGGTTTTACTTTTATTTTCTCAACTTACTACATACACACAATATGCAAAATTCACCTTCATCATTCCCACACTACACACACACACACACACACACTCACTCACACACTCACTCACACACTCACACACACACTCTCACACACACACACTCACACACACACACACTCTCACACACACACACACACACACACACACACACACTTATACCACACAACATGCTTATTATGCAATTCATTTAAAAGTCCTTTGAGTTCATCCTTTGAAATCACTGTTAAATCTATCTCTTTAATTCCATCTTCTCACTACTGAATCAAAACCCATTGCCTGCCCTAGCCGGTTTGGCTCAGTGGATAGAGCGTCGGCCTGCGGACTGAAGAGTCCCAGGTTCAATTCCAGTCAAGGTAACATGCCTGGGTTGCAGACTGGATCCCCAGTGGGGGGCATGCAGAAGGCAGCTGATCAGTGATTCTCTCTCATCATTCATGTTTCTATCTCTCTCCTTCTCCCTTCCTCACTGGAATCAATAAAAATTTAAAAAAATAAAAATAAAAAAACATTTCCTTACACCTGGAGTAATATAATAGCAGAGTGCTTGGTCTCCGTACTTGAAAATGATTTCTCCCCGTGTATCCTGTAAATAATATTCTCTAAAATTTAATTTGATCCAAGCAGTTCTCAGCTCACCAGCTATTGCTAACCTCCTATTTCTTACAGGATAAAATCTGAACTCTAAAGACCATTGCAGGCATTCTGAAAATAGGCCTAGAGTTCTATTTCACACTCCCCAAATGAAATCTCCACTCCGACTTTCACTTACCTATGCCACTGGCGTGAAATAATCACATCCCTCTTTTTTGGCTTGTCAAATGGGACTAACTGATCTTAAAGACTCAGCTCAAATCACGTTTCTTTATGAATCCTCCCTGGATACTTTCATTCCGGTGCAAACCTTTGACCATCTTCTGCATCTCTGGCAATTCTTTAAAATGACTTATTTAATATTACACATTTTGGGCGAGAGGACAATCTTATTTTGAATGTATGCAATGAATCGCCATACATTTGGGCAGAAGTGTGCAAGGACATACCTGAAGCACTAGCAATGCCATCACAATCTCCAAAGACTAGTTCTCAGAAGATGAGAACCGGTTCAAAGATTAATAAGGTTAGTGCATTCAATTAACGTTTGTCAAACAAAAATTTTTAAGAAAGATATTATTTTCTTTTAGAAACTATATAGGTACATGATAGAAAGTTGGCAAAATTCATATGAGGAAAGAATTAAAAATTCCATAGCACAATATTAAAATGGTTAGTATTTTGGTATATATCCTTCCAATTTTTTTTTCACACAAATCTTTGGATGTTTGCTTGACTTTTTATTTAGTTACATTCCTATTTTTACCCTGATCCTTAGCCCTACTGTAATGAGCAGGAACATCAAATTTTAATAGCGTTTTAAAGGATTACATTGCATTTTATCAAGGGAGTAAAACAGAATGCTCATCCCTTCTACTATGGTTGACTGTTTGGATTATTTCCATCTTTGTAAACAGAATTTTTAAAGGGCTCCACTCAAGCTATTCCATGGAGATAGGCAAGCTTCTTGCCCATGATACGCTAAAGTAGGGAGCTGCCAAATTTTCCAGTTAATTTAATAGATGGCACTAGCCCAGTCTCACAGCATGAGAATATGGATTTAATTTGATGCCAAGTGAACCGAAGGAGAAGGTGCCCCCGTCTTCCAAACAAATGGAGGTTTTTGTTTAAGACCATAGAGGCTGTTTTTCACAAAAATTTCCACATTTCTTTTAGAACATTTCTATCTGCCATCCAAAAATACTTCAGCTACTTGCAAAGGCACAGGTTGCTCTACATGTTAAGAAAATATGGTGCCAAGGTCCCTTTTCTCCTCTACCAGCTTGTTCTAAGCCAGGAGGAGGAAGTGACTTGTAACCTTTACTTTTTGATACAAGGGTCACATTCGTAACAGATTCAGAGTCTTGCGGTAGCTGCTAACTGGAATTCCTGCCAAAATACTGCTGACATACCCCAGTGCCCAAGGCTGTTGCATGCACAGGCCTGGGCGAGCAGAAGTGAGCTCAGTGGCATTTTTTTCTTCTTTGTTACCCTTGGCTTCAATTCTATTAATTCTGCAACAGAAAGTTCAATTGGAAGGACAAACTCAATATTGTATTGTGGTACATTTGCTTAATTTAACTTTCCTATAGAAATATGTAGTGAAATCTGATACATCATTTCTTTAATCACTGCCAAAAATAACTGATCAAATTAACTTAAACAATAAAAATTTGAAATACTGAACTGAAAATATAGATTTTTCTACTACACCGTCAGGTTGTACCCATGAGTTAAACATGGCAAAAGGTCTTCTGTTTAGGGGAAATGAGACATGCATGATATTTTATCCTCACTTCCAGGGCCACTGTGTAGAGCCGGTAGTCTTATTTATGCCTGGAGTTGAAACCCCTAGTTTAGTGGTCGGCAAACTGCGGCTCGCGAGCCACATGCGGTTCTTTGGCCCCTTGGGTGTGGCTCTTCCACAAAATACCAACTTCTGTGCATGGGCCACGAAGTTTCAATCACACTGTACGTGAGCGCCCGCACGTGATATTTTGTGGAAGAGCCACACTCAAGGGGCTAAAGGGCCGCATGTGGCTCGCGAGCCGCAGTTTGCCAACCACTGCCCTAGTTTAAAGTGCTCAAAGTATTCTCTTTAATAAGAATGTCTTTAGAGTCACCTGTTTCTTTACCTGTACAGACACACTCAACTTTCAAGATATGGATGAAATACCCCTTCATCCATGACGCTTTTCATGATTTTCTCCACTGAAAAAAAGTTATCTCCTGAACTTCCATAGCAATTTTCCTGGTGTCTTACAACATCCTAGCTGGGTACAAAGTATTTTTACATGTTTTCTACACATGAATATTCTATTATTATTACTTTTTGAAAGAGATGAGAGATATGAGAGAGAGAGAGAGAGAGAAAGAGAGAGAGAGAGAGAGAGAGAAATATCGATTTGTTGTTCCACTTCTTTATGTATTCATTGGTTGATTCTTGTAAGTGCCTGACCAGAAATAAAACCCACAACTGTGGCTTACCATGATGACACTCTAACCAACTGAGCTATCCAGCCAATATTCTTCTCCAAGGTCTCTCAAAGAAAGGGGAATCATTATAAAGCCAGGTGGTGCATTTTTAAAGCTTAGAATGGTATGAACCATGTTAGCCAAGGGTCTCACAGTTTAAAACTATTGTCAGAAACATCTTTGTCCTGATTATTCTCAGTTGGATGAAATAAATACATAACAAACACGTGCAGACATATGACAATGACAAGAGAATCAAAAGACAGAAAAATGTTTCCAGGGTTGGCAGTGTTAACAATGTCACTCAAGAATAGTTGAGTTACACATACTCTGAAATACAACAGGCAACACCCCTGCCTTTATCCTCTGCTGCTGTAATTGACAGATTTTTTTCACATATTCCAGCCTCCGTCCACAGGAACCCACATTTGATGGGTACAGCTGCAATTTGTCCTACAGTTTAAGGAGCCGGTGACTATAACTCAGGGTCACCTGGGCACTATTGCACTGCTCTTCAGGGACAAGTTCTAGGAGTTACAGATGTTGGCGGCAGTGTGCACCTTTCGGAGATGAAAACAGATTGTGAGCCACCCCTGCAGCAGCACAGGCACTAATTTTATAGGCCAGTATTCCCACTCCTCAAAACAACCAAGACTGAGAAATATCAATAGTTTCTACTTCAGAGAAACTACACAGAGAAAATGTGATGTAACGTAGAGTGACCCGAGACTATGTTGTTCTTGTCAGATTCCAATAATGGAATTACCTGCAAGCATCAGGTATGAGGACTGTCTGTTGGAAAGCCTCGGACTGCAGAACCCTTACAATGTGGTGCGGTCTTTATAGGGAGGTTCAACAGGAATGAAAATTCTGAATAGAATTTTAACATTTTAAGTATCTAGATGGCAGCATATCTTTTCTACACACACACACACACACACACACACATACACAAACACAGTCAACCCTTGAAAAAACATGGGGATTATAGGCACAAACCCACCTTGATATTGAAAATCCACATATTACTTGTCAACCCTAAACATGCACAGATTCCCAACCTCATATTGAAAATACAGCACAAACATATGTATGTATATGTACATCATATACACAAAAACACATATGTATAAAAATGCATGTATTATATTATATCATGAGAGAGGAGAGAGAGAGAGAGAGAGAGAGAGAGAGAGAGAGAGAGAGAGAGAGAGAGAGAAACGGAGAGGCTCAGACACCTGAGGGTAGAGACAGGAAGGGGTCAGGATGAGGCTGGCAGAGACCACAAAAACACAGCTGTCCTTTTGCTGACATGGGAAGCACTGCCCATGCTCAGACTTGGCTATTCCCAAGGGATTATATTAATTCATATTAATAATATACTTCCTACCTACATAGGATCCCTTGCATAAAGAATTTACCTGAGGGCCTGCCATGGGCTCTTGCAGCCCCTTAAGGAACCATGAAGAACAAAGCACTTGTATTTCTCACCACACATCTCCTCATTGTGATTTGTTTCTGAGATATGTTGAAGATATTACAAAATGGAATTATTTTACTATAAAAATATCTCCAGGTAAACCTTTCTGTAAGCCTGTGGGGATAGAAAAGCAATACTTCTTTGTATAGAAGAGATCTTTACAGTCCAAGGCAGTCTCCTGACTTAGAATGTACATGAACCAACAATCCCCAAATCCAAGTTTACCTTTCCTTCCCATGATGACATGAATGTAATTTTTGGCAAGGCAAGTTTTCATTTTATCTGTTCCTGCTAATCAGGTCAAAGTGACCTAAAAATGTATGAAATAGATACGATAAAATGGCCTTCCCATCCCTTAGTTTTCATCTCTATAAACAACTCCGCTATTCTGATGGTTGAATGTGGGGATCTTACAAGAAGGCTAGAGAGGATCTAAGTGAGCAAACTTTGTTTGCTTCTTAAAATTTAGGCTCAGTAGTAGGAAACAGAAATCTAATTTAGTGGCAAGATACTGATGGTGATGATGACTTTGGAACATGTGGCCCAATTTCCTTTAATAGAGTAATGAGAAATGTCAGAATTAAAAAGGAAAAAAAAGCCAATTTTGCACTGGATGAAAGAAAAACTTAAATACAGAAAGTTACTTATTAGATATATGTTTTGTTTAAAAACAAAGTACAGATTTGCCTAAAGAATATAGAATTATGACTTTGGGGCCATAATAAAAAAGCAGGCTCAAACTAACTTAGCTTTGATATGTGCCCTATCACATGAATAAAAAACCTTCCAATATTTAAATTCACTGGTGGGGATTTTGTACAGACTCCCCCAAAGCACTGCTTTAATCCTGATATTTTTAGACTAATAAAATAAATAAAAATCCTTCCTGTGTTCAAAGGCACAGATCAAATGATCCCAAAGATTAGATTTAAATGAGTGAGCAATCAAAACAGGGATTCAAAGAGAGGTTTAAGATGGTAAAGGACTTAGACACCTTAGCACTGAAATAGACTGCATATAGGCTTTTAAAAATATTAATACTTGATTTCCCCCCAAAGTAATAATGGTTTAGAACTTAGAGGGCTAAAAAAATCCCTGTGACAATGAAGTGATCACTGGGACACTGGGACACACATTTAAATTTCAGTGAGTAAAGATACTGGCAACTTCACTCTTGGTTTACTTTCACACATTATGTTGGAAACACAACTTTCTGAATACAGTAAAACTGCTATAAACTGACATGTACGAGGACACAGATACTAGTTCATTGGATACCATGGCTAAGGTAGTACTCATTGACTAAGGTGTTTAAGACTTGTTTGTTTGTTTATTTTACAATAAACACTGCAATTTTTTTCAAAAATTAGCTTATTTCCCAGCTTCAGTACAAGAATGTAGTAATACTGATGACAAGGATACACCTAGTTATTCTCAGATACAGACATATCATACCATCTTTATGTTTTGTGATCCAGAAATGTAATGTTCAACATATAAAACATAGAACGTTAGTTTTTTTCTGTTTTATCAGAGGTATTCCCCTAGATATCACTTGTTAATCAAATTTCTTGTGTCAATTTGTTCTCTTATTATTTTTCAAAAGTAATTAAAAGGGCTGGTTAATTGGTTTTCAATTTGTCAAAAGTCTCCTATATGATCCCCTGGAATTGATAAAAAATATAATGCAATCAGTGGCATAAACAAAACAAAAATTGGAATTTTATCAGAAAGTGTCTTATTTCAAATGACCTAAAATCTAATCTCCAGTTGAATCCCGCAGCAGTTATCAGGTATGAATTTAGATTAGGTGTCAAGTAGATCCTGGAAGTTTGACTCCATTGTTGCTAGGTTTTAAAAAGTGAGAATCAAATATCTGATATCTACTCTGAAAAATGATGGGCATAAAGGTCAAACAAAAGCCAGTAATAAAGGGCTTTTATGTTTGCGGTATTACCATCATGGCATACAGAAGACAACAGAGGTCTAAAATGCCAGTTTGCCAGGGATGTCAGGTTAGAGACAGGCTAGATGAGAAGGCAGAGGATGGACACTCCACATAGTTTCCTGACAGAGGCAGCATGGCAGCCCTAGCACAGGTGTGTGTCGGGAGAAGGGTGAGGGGTGCCCTAAGCAGGCCATCTGAAGGACCTCTTCCTGTCTGCCTATTCACCCGTCAGGGAGCAGCTCCCTGGCTTTATTATTGAGAAAACCACATCTCTCTCCTTTGCAGTCCATGTGGAGGGAACTTCAGCCCGGGTCTCCAGGGCTGAGCTATGACTAGGCTGTGCCAATCAGAGCATCACAGTGTTTGCTGAAAGCAAGGAATGACGCCAAGAAGGGGAACTGTGTACTAGTATGAGTTTGCGATTCCTGAAGAATGTCCAGGTATGGATTTTCCACCAGCTCTTGTGGACTGGTGTTTAGTAACATATCACATAGGTATCTATCTTCTTTAACATTAGGGCTGGAGGAGAAATCTTGAAGACAGAAATCCTGGACTGGAAATAATGTTCTTTCCTAAGGCTCTGAGAAGGGGTCCAGGGCAATCCAAGAGGAGTGGTGCTTAATTTGCCCCCCCTCCCTTCACACTGAGTGGTTGAGTCCACCAGGAAGAAATAGTAAGCATGTACTATAGTAAAGATGGCATTAGTTCTTTGCTAGGTTGCTGGAGCAAGTCTTCGATTTTGGATCAGGAGGCATAAAAAGATGTCAACTATGTTAGCATTGTACTTAAGGTGTCGACCAATATAGCACCACAAGAGAAAATGAGAAAACTATGTGTATTGAAGGGAAAAATTAATACTGACATTTATTCCGGGTCACAAATGTTGACATAAAAATCTAAATACACAAATTATTAAATTAGTAAGAGAGATCAATAAGAATATAAATTCAGAGCACAGAAATCAATAGCATTTCTATGCATCAACAATTAGAAATGTATGACTTTAAAATGTTATTCACTGTAACAATGAAACTATAAAATACCTAGTATTTAACAAAAGATAGAAGACCTGTGTGTGTGTGTGTGTGTGTGTGTGTGTGTGTGTGTGTGTGTGTGTGTATCTCCCACATTCAAAGGCTGTTAAATTGCATTGTTTACCCATAGCTTCAGAAAAAAATCACTTCTACTATTGTGGTAAACAACCTGCTTTCCTATTTATAATGGTCTGGCCCTCTAGCAACTTCAGCATGAAATTATAGCTAATTTGCCTATAAATGTCAGGTGGTCATAATAATCTGGCCACTCAGTGTTTATATAAATATATATACTTTACTTAAGACATAAATTAAAACCTGAAGAACCAGAGATGTGCCATCCATAGAGACTGAAAAATGCAAAGATATATTGATTCTCGACAAATTAATCTATAAATTCAAAGGAATTAAAATAAAAATGTCTGCATAATTCCTCAAGGAATTGACAAAGGGATTCTAAAATTCTCATAGAAAAGTAAATGATCGATTACAGCCAAAACACTCCTAAAGAAGATTAATGTGGGTAGCTTGCCTTCTCAGCTATCAGGACTTGTTATGGAGACTTAGTAATTATAATTACATCAGTGTGTTGGTGGGCCAGGGACAGACAAATAGAAAACCAAAACAGAAGAAGTAACACATAATAGATGGTGCTGGAACAAGCGATTATTCACATGTACACAAATAATGTTATGTTTTCCACCTTGGGCCACCTACAAAAATAAATTCTGTATCAGATAAATTCAAACCTAGCCCTAGCCGGTTTGGCTCAGTGGATAGAGCATTGGCCTGCGGACTGAAGGGTCCCGGGATCCATTCCAGTGAAGGGCACATGCCTGGGTTGCGGACTCAATCCCCAGTAGGGGGCGTGCAGGAGGCAGCCGATCAATGGTTTTCCCTCATCATTGATGTTTCTATCTCTCTCTTCCTCTCTGAAATCAATAAAATTAAAAAAAAATCAAACCTAAATTTGAAATGCAACTTATTTAAATTTTTAGAAGAAAATTTAGATCTAGAATTTAAAAAATATCTCTTTAGCATAATTACTCTTAAAATTATAATCCTTAAGAGATATATCTGACTACTTTAGAATTAAAAAATATATGTATAACACATCATAAAAATTTTAAAACTCAAGCAGATAAGGAGAAGATATTTACAATGCTAAAAATTATGAGCAAATGGTCTCCTGGAGAATACTAAACGTTTTGACAATCTTTATAAAATAAAAATAATAAAAAGATAAAGGATATGATTGGATATGTTATTTAAAAGGGAAGCTGGTGTGGCTCAGCAGTTGAGCGTCGACCCAGGAACCAAGAGATCATTGGTTCGATTCCCAGTCAGGGCATATGCAAGAGTTGAAAGCTCAATCCACACACAGTAGGGGGTATGCTGGAGGCAGCTGATGGATGATGTTCCTCTCTCATTGATGTTTCTACCTCTCTATCCCTCTTCCTTCCTCTCTCTCTAAAAATCAATAAAAACATATTTTAATAAATAAATAATAAAGGAAAGCTTACGTTGCCAAAGTATAAAAATACATTATACCTGACTAATAATACAGAAAAACTAAAAATTTTTTTTAATATATTTTTTATTCATTTTTTACAGAGAGGAAGGGAGAGAGATAGAGAGTTAGAAACATCGATGAGAGAGAAACATCGATCAGCTGCCTCCTGCACATCTCCCACTGGGGATGTGCCCGCAACCCAGGTATATGCCCCCGACTGGAATCGAACCCAGGACCTTTCAGTCCGCAGGCCAACACTCTATCCACTGAGCCAAACCGGTTTCGGCAAAATTTTTAAAAATTAGCATGGGAGTTTTAACCTGCTCTGTTTCCAACCTGGGTCAATTCACCCCTCCTTAGGCAACCTGGTGGTCCCCTGGCCCAGGAGGTCACCATAATGATGTAGAATGCACTGTGGACACCTGACTAGCATAGCACAGCAGAGCCCAGAACTCCTGGACTCACGCATATCTCCTGCCTCAGCCTCCCAAGTACTTGAGATTACCAGAAGTACCGAGTGGAAAAGGAAAAATTATGGAGATAGAAAAAAAGATCAGTGGTACCCAAGGTGGGTAGAGAGAGGAATGAATAGAGGAGAGAATTTTTAGGACAGTGAAAATACTCTGTGTGATCCTGTAATGATAGAGACATGTATGATACATTTGTCCAAACCCTAAAAACCTTTAGTTCCCAAGGAGAAAATGTATATTGGATAAGCAAACAATAATCTCTGAGGCAAAATATATCTATAAAAATTACATTATGTGTTTGTTTTTAAATGTTATAGAAATTATATCATTCTGAATATATCTTTTGAAACTTGCTTTTTCACTCAGCATTATGTCATTAAGATTCATCTATGTTAATACATAGGAAGGTAGCTGATTTGTTTTAGTTGTTAATATTAGTCCATGAAACTGTTACAGTAAATTTTGACTTCTATCAGAGAATGCATTATTCTGTGCCTTAAAAATCATGGCATTACAAAATAATTGGAAGATAATGATATTAGCAACGGCAACAGCTTCCATTTATTAAGCTTTTACTACATGCCCAGCATTATGCTAAACATTAATTATGTCATTTTATTTTATTCTCATGACCCCACTGCACCTTACTGCAAATCTCACTTCACAAATGGCAATGCAAGTCTCACAGTAGTAAGACGCTTGACAAAGGCTATACGTTTACTATGTTAAAGCCACAGAACTTCCAGAACCAGTACTGCTAGCTACTATGCCACCTTATGAGTGCATTTTCTTAACAGCAGGACAATTTCCTATAAGCTTCTAGGGCGCTATCTTTAAAGGTCTCCTGGAAACTGAAATCTCAAAGATAAACAAAATCTATGTTTTAAAACTATCATCGTTTTTCTACTGTGACGACTCATTAACTCCCCTTTCCTAGTTATTCTTCTCAGCATGTTTGAGATCATTGGTTATGCTGAGCTGGCAACTTCTGCACTTCCTCTTTGCATCTCAGCCCTGGTAAGCACCGATAATGGAAGTTTATAGAGAGAAGTTTGATTAAAACTGCATCTCAATGCTGACCGTTAATTCTGTAGATTGCGTGTTAAGGATTCCTGCTGTCAAAGCAAAAACGTAAAGGAGCTCCCACCATCAGGTAACACTGCTGATGGAAGAAGAGGTCTTCATATCTTGGCTCCCTTCCTGAAGCCACTGGCATAGACAGTAGAAAATGCCCTGCTTTCCGTGATAGGAGGCATCCTTGGGACTGTGTCTGATTTCAAGTGATTCCCTCTATTCAAAAATGTTAGCTCCTTGGCAGCCATGCTGCAGTCCACCACCCTGTGAGGCTGGCTGTGGTAGATGAACCCAGGGTGGCATTTGGTTTCAAGTTGGACAAATCATGCTCTAGCTCCCCTGAACTTAGAACTAAAAAGAGGAGAGTCACAGAGACTGATAGGTGTTAGTAGGTAAGCCACTTTAATCCCAAGGTCATAGAGCCAATCTGGTTTCAGCCCTTTCTGAGGATTTGAGTCAATTTCTCCCTATACCTATTTAAACTAAGGAAAGCAATCACTAATCCTTCTTTTCTATTCCTTACCTGTGCTCAGAAGCAACCAGAACATTTCCATATGCATAATCTTAATTGATCTTTACAATTCAGAGTTTGGAACTCTGGTTGGGACTTAGTCATTATATAAGTGAGTAAACTGAGGTTGGAGAGGTACCTTCTTCACAAAAGGGAAGTACTAATCATGTTAAAAATTTACTATGGGCATTTTGCAGCTGGAATGTTGGCTGTTCTTACAGATAATGAAGCTTAACTCTTCCTGGAATGACGGCTGACCTGCCAGCAATGCTCCAGCAGAGATGATGTATGTTTCAAGCCCTTTCCTTCGGGCTCTGTAAAGATTTTTCTACCAAATGTGAAGACATTTTGCTTTAACAATAACCATTTAGTAGTTAACAGAATTGATTATCATTACATAACCTTCCCTCTATTCTCTTTACATCAAAGTCTAAGCCTCACCCTCCCTTCTAACCTCTTTCTGACAAGGTTAGTATCTACCCTTTCATGACTGTTCTTGGAAAACCATGCTGGGTATAGGAGAGAGAAGACTGCCCTGTGCTATTTGCTACCACCAAGACTTCATTTGCTCTGCACTTGGGAAGCGATAGCTGGGTCAACAGGAATCAGTTCTCTAACAAGGGGTTTATGACAAAGCCACTGTTCTCAAAACTGCCTGGTACTGGCACAAGAACAGACATATAGACCAATGGAACAGAACAGAGAACCCAGAAATTGACCCAAGAGTTTATGCTCAATTAATATTTGACAAAGGAGGTAAGAGCATACAATGGAGTCAAGACAGTCTCTTCAATAAATGGTGCTGGAAAAATTGGTCAGATACATGCAAAACAAAAATGAAACTAGATCACCAAGGTACACCACACACAAAAATAAACTCAAAATGGTTAAAGGACTTAAGTGTAAGACGGGAACCCATAAAAATCTTAGAAGACTCCATTGGCTGCAAAATATCAGACTTATGTTGTAGTAATATCTTTACCAACACAGGGCAATGGAAACTAAGGAGAAAATAAACAAATGGAACTACATCAAAATAAAAAGCTTCTACAAAGCAAAGGAAACCATCAATAAAACAACAAGAAAACCCACTGCATGGGGAACATATTTGCCAATGCTATCTCAGGTAAGGGTTTAGTCTCCAAAAGTTACAGGGAACTCATACAACTTAACAAAAGGAAGATAAACAATCCAATCAAAAAAATGGGCAAAGGACTAAATGGATACATTTCAAAAGAGGACATACAGAAGGCCAAGAGACATATGAAAACATGCTCAAAGTCACTAATCATCCAAGAGATGCAAATCAAAACAACAATGAAGTACCATCTCACACCTGTCAGAATGTCTATCATCAACAAATCAACAAACCACAAGTGCTGGAGAGGATGTGGAGAAAAAGGAACCCTACTGTGCTGCTGGTGGGAATGCAGACTGGTGCAGCCACTGTGGAGAACAGTATGGAGTTTCCTCAAAAAGTAAAAAATGGAACTCCCATTTGACTCAGTAATCCCACTTCTAGGACTATATCCCAAGAAATCAGAAATACTAATCAGAAAGGATATATGCACCCCTATGTTCATAGAAGCACCATTTACAATAGCTAAGATTTGGAAACAACCTAAGTGCCCATCAGCAGATGAGTGGATTAAAAAACTGTGGTACATCTACACAATGGAATACTATGGTGCTATAAAAAAGAAGGAAGTTTTACCATTTGTAATGGAATGGATGGACCTGGAGATCATTATGCTAAGTGAAATAAGACAGTCAGAGAAAGATAAATATCACATGATCTCACTCATATGTGGGATATTTGAACAACATAAACTGATGAACAAAAATAGATCTGGAGACTAAAAAACACTGGGCAGTCCAACCTCAGAGAGAAGGCAGAGGAGGGGGGGTTAGAGAGCAACCAAAAGACTTGTATGCATGCATTGCCTATTAGCATAACCCATGGACACGGACACTGGGGCAGTGGGGGCTTGTCCTGGAGGGAGGAAGTGGTGGGAGGGGGGGTCAATCGGGGAAAAGGGAGACATATGTAATACTTTAAACAATAAAATTAATTAATTAATTTTTAAAAAGAGGTTTAGATACCCTGTCAAATCTAAATGTCAAAAAAACAGAATTCTTTTCTCTTCTACCCAATGCAATAATGATCCCTTCAAATATGACCTGATACATAATAGGTGTCAGTAAATATTCAATGACTGAGTAAGTGAATTCTGAGTATTGCCAAACAAAACTAAAGAGAGCAAAACTTGCAAGAAAGTTGGGATCAGAATACCTGTTCTGTGAGTAAAGATTTCTGTTGCATTAATCAAGTAATTAAACCTCATTGAGCCCTAATATAAAAATGGAAAAAAGTCACCTAATTAACAGGAACACTGTGAATGTTAAATAAAATATGAGAATGTGACTAATATACAGTGTGTGTTCAAAACTATGTGTTAAATGAATATATAGGCATGCATAAATAAATGAATCATTTAATAGCTCCATTTAATCAATCAGAACCAAAAATTTATTTCATAATAATAGATATGCAAAATAGAAATCTTAACTTTAATTGCAAATTTCTATGGATCTGAGCTAATCACATATTTGTCTATTCACCATGTCCCACTGGGTTTATTAATAAAACTCAAAGTCCTTAGACCTTCATGATCTGATTCTTATAGTCCCTGACTGAGCTGTACGGAACTACACTCAGATACCAAAATACACACTATGTTGTCTCATATTTCTCTACTTAAAATACCTCTCTATACCTCTTCAGGTGTCTACTTTTAAAAAACTAAAACTGCGTGTCATCTTCTTTAGGAAATCCTCTCAGATTGCCCCTTGTAGATTAGATTAGATATCCTCTTTCCTATATATATTATCTCCATGGTGACATTTGCTAACTGTAAAGGAGAGAGAGAGAGAGAGAGAGAGAGAGAGAGAGAGAGAGAGAGAGAGAGAGAGAAACTTATCACAGAATAAGCAGAAGTTTCTCAGACCACAGATGCATGAGAGTGAGACACAGAACCGGAAATGATTTACTTCTGAACCTGGTGCTGTAGGCATTTTTAATTAGGAGAGTTCTTAGAGCTGACTTTATGAGAAGGATTTAATTATTGTCTTTGAAACTACAAGTCAGTAAGGCTTATAGGCTTTAGTCTAGGCCGAATACTCAGGTTGAGTTAAGCCATTCTAATGCTTAATTTGCATAATTTGTCCTATGATTTCTCATCATCGCTTCTTCTCAGGTGACTCCCAGGAGAATGCACCTTAGCATTGCTGGTGACTTGACTCTCCTCACTTGTCACCCCCTTTGTTTCTGCCTTCCAAGTGCTCAGCTTAGAGACCAAGTGAGCAAAATCGGGTCCAAGGAAGCAGCATCCATCCTGTGGTAGCTCTTCCCTGAAGCTTCTTAAAACACTTCCAGGTGACAACCTGAGATGCTCAGCTTGGGAGAAAGCTGACCTATTTGCATGAATTCTGTGCCTCAGAAGTAAATGGGTGATCCAATCCACGCTTTCGCTCTTCCATTATATCAGTGGTGATTAGCCATGGCTGTTATCTAGAGAGGTTTTTGTTATTATTGCTGTTTTGTTTTTTGTTTGTTTGTTTTTATGATGACAATGTTCCAGCCATAAGAGAATCTAGGGATTCCAGATGAGAATGAGAAATTCAGAGGTGCCCCTTGATCAATTACAGAGCCTGGTCCAGGATGCACTGTTTGAAAGTTGGGCACACAATTCTAATATCCAGCAAGGGTTATAACCACTGAATTATGAAAAGTTCGCTTATGGCTCTCTTGGCTGCAAGTACAGAAATGTACTCAAAGCATTTGTTCAAATATACACAAGAGAAAAATATAAGTTTCACTACCCACAGGAGAAAACTTGTTTGCAGTGTATCAGTCTTCACATTTTATCATGTGTTCATTTATCCCTAACACTTCTTTATAAATCCTGGCAATTCCCATCACCAGAGGAGATAACTAATCTCCCTTTTAACAGGAAATCTGTGTCTCAGTGCACAGGGAAGAGGAAGAATCACTCCTGACCAGTCTGCCAGACTATAGTTCAGGAGGCCAGGGGTCTCTCTCCGCAAATAAAAAGATGACCAAAAGCTCTTTGTAATGAAAGAATGATTTCCAGAATCCATGAGGATCAAGGCAGTTGCAAAGTTTACAAGAGAGAGAGTGTAGCCTGCCAAGTACATCTGGAGCTCTGAGGATAAAACCATAATGAAATTTATGACAGCACTAATGATTGAATGCCTCCCTGCATTATGCTATTTAATCTTTGCCCCAAACCTTGAGAATAAGCATTATCATTCCATTTTATACTTGAGTAAAATGAAGCTTAAGAGTCGTTAATGAAAGGGTGGTTTGGAGGCATAGATCTGAGTTTGTGTCCTGACTTTCCCTGTTAGTAGCTGATCTAATCAATGTTTTAACCTCTCTAAACCTTTCTTCCTCACCAGTAAAGAGAGAAAAATAATTGTTATTTACAGAGAAAAATCTGTGGGCATTAAGTGTAATGAGATTATCTTGGCACATAAAAAGTTCTTAATAAATATTAGCTGCCATTGCAACTGCCAGTAAATGGCAAAACTGAAACTCTACCCGATGCTCATTCGTATTCCTTCACTATGGTCTCAGACTGTCAGACTTTACAGGGAAATAAGCCACTTGCTTGATTGGCTTAATCTGAATGTCTTTGACTCAATCGGAGGACCAGACACCTTTATCTTTGGGAGTGACTTATTAATTCTACTTACCTAAAGAACTTGGATCAAGTCTTGATCCCTGACCTATAAATGATTTGATCTCATTTCTTCCCTATATGCATATCCTGGGCAAATCAGTTCTCTCTCACCACCATCATGCTGTGCAACACAACCACAAAATCTCAGTGGCATACAATCATAAACATTTTTTATGCTCTCAAGTCTAGGGGTGGGCTGGAGGACTGCTGTTCTGGGCCAAAATTGTCAGCTAGAGCCTGGCTAATCTAAAATAGCTCTGCCTGGCATGATTTATCTCTCCTCAAGATGATCTGTAATCATCAGCAGGTTAGCCTGAGCTTGACCTCATGCAGAGCAAGGGGTCCAAAAGAGAACGAAAGTTCAATAGGCCTCTTGTGACCTAGGCTCAGAACTAATGAAACATTATCATTTCACCTGCATTCCATTGACCAAATAAGTCATAAGGCCAGACCTTATTTTTAGGTGGACAACTAGATTCTATCTTTTGGTCAAAAGATCTATTGTCACATTGCAAAAGACATTATAGAGATGGTGCCATTTATAAAGCTACTAGAGGCCCGATGCAAGAATAGGCCTTCCTTCCCCCAGCTGCCAGCACCAGCTTCCCTCTGGCACCCAGGACCAGGCTTCCCACCCTGGCTTCATCTGGAAGGTCATCGGGAAGAACATCTGGTCTAATTAGCCTATTATGCTTTTATTATTGTAGATTATACTGCTCCATCAATGCTTGAGATTACAAGCTCAGTGTCCAGACCTTGTTCCCAAATGGGAAGAGAAAGCCAGTGAATCCATTACGATTTAGAAGAAACTGAAAATATTTTCAACTGTGAGTTTCAAAATCAATATGCAGTGGAATTTTTATACCCTTTCCTCAAAGCTATTTGCTCTTCCAAAAGAAATATCAAGGTATACTTTGATACCTAGTTACTATACAGTAACTAGTTAGTACTCAACTCATGTTAAGGATGTTAAGGATCGCATTTAAAGTGGGGAGAATGGCCTCTGGCCTTGAATAATATATATATATATATATATATATATATATATATATATATATATATATGACATCAATGATGAGAAAGAATCATTGATTGAATGCCTCTTGCATTCCCCCCCCCCGCCCTCTTCCCCCCCCCCCCCCCCAACACACACACTGTGGTTTGAGCTTGCAACCTGGGCATGTGCTCTGACCTGGAATTGAACTGTGACCTCCTGGTTCATAGGTTAATCCTCAACCACTAATCCACGCCAGTCAGGCATGGCCTTTTTTAATTCTACCAGTGTCAGGATTATTTTTAAGTGGAAAGATCAATCTTTCCATTAATCTGGGAGTTTCATTCTCATTTAGTTAGTCACCTGGTCCAAGAAGAATCAGAGTGCCATAGGCCTTTAATTTCTAGGAACAATTAACACAAGTCTATTGGTTTAGGACAATTCTAGGTCTACCATTGATTTCATATGGACATATTCAATATAAAATAACTCTCTTATATATCATTTCAGAAAGTGAAAGAAGCAGTTTGAGTGCTGGATTAAGGTGTCCTCATAAAAACTCTCTCAATTTCTCAAGCAAAAATTCATGAAACATATAATGTCAATGATTTTGGTCTCAGCTATAGACCAATATTTGCCTTTAGTTTACAAGGGGACATTATAAATTATTCAACCCTTTTGAAGGCTTTTCTTATATTACTATAGAGTTCAATTCTATTTGGCAAGTATTAACAATACACTATCCTGAGTGCCTAAGGCTGTATAGAAGAAGATACAATATCCACCCCCAAGAAGTCAGAGTTTTATTTTCTCAAAATTTATCATAGCTCTTTTTCTATTTCCATTAGCTTATATTCTAGCCATCTTTCACTGAACAATTACAACATTCCCCTAACTGTTTTTTCTGCCTCCACTTGTGTCTCTTTACCATCCATCCTCCACACTGCTGTCAAAGTAATCTTAAAAAAGTAATAAAAAAAGGACTGTTTCTCCAGTATATAGAAAATATATTGGTCTCCCATTGCTCACCAATTAAATCCAAACTTCTCTCTGTGTTGTACAAAGCCTTCCATGATTTTCTTCCTATCCAGTCCTATTCTCAGTTCATCTGACTCCCATCCCATTTCACAGCCCCCGTATTTTTCTACTCAAAACTACCTCTCCGTCCATGAACATGTCTGCACCATAATCTTTACTTACTAATATGTTGATCTTTCTTCCTGGAATTCCTTTCCCTGCTATTACTCCCATCTCCTTACTTCTCTCCATTCCCTACTAGCTAATAAACACCTGTGCGTGTCTCTCTGGAGGCCCACTTTTTAGGTTTCTCTTCTTCCCAGGGAGGATTGATCACCCCCTCCTTTGTGTACCCGATGTGTCCTGTTTACATTTCTATCATGGCATTTATATCCTTCTGTGCTTATAAATAGGATTTCATTCATTCCAGTGTATCAGTACCTAACATGAAATACATTCTCTAGGAATGTTTCTTCAATTAACGTGTGGATGAATAAATATAGACATGCTATGACAATGAGACATACAAGGATATTGTCTTAAATGTGTTGTAAGGGTACCATATACTGAATGTTAAATGTAGATGCTGGAAGCAATATGGCCTGTAAGATAGGGATGGTTTCAGATGATGTGAAGGTGGCCCTGGGATACTGTCACAGTGGCTATAAGATCTAAACTAGGTTTTGAAAAGTAAGTAAGCATTCATATAGAGCGAGAGAACTGGGAAGAGCGTTCAGGTAGAAGACAGAGAATAAGAGCAATCATGGAGAAGCAGAAGTGTAGAAAGTATTCTGAGAGTGGAAATGTTGGCATTCTACCTGTGGGCTTCCTATGGGACACTAGTGACACATAATGGGAAGGTAACTTAGAGTGAGGTTGAGTATATTAAGCTTACATAATTTAAAAATAATACATATATTTTCATGAATAAGCCACCCCATGCTCTATTTTGGTTTCATTGTACTACTTTCTTCCTTTCTATATGTTGCATCTCTTTTATACTGGCTGGCATAATAAACAAGGAGGTTTCTAGATTATAGCTTTTGGGGTTAATGAGTAGGGCAGAAATTGATAACATTATTCTATTCTCATTAAGATCCTTTACTTCTAGAGGATTGATGTGGGGGAGGTCATTTGGTATTCCTCCCTGATTGTTAGCCACCAAATGAGGTATCAGGCTGCTAAGGGCTTTTCCACTCTCCCTCTGATAGCCTGTACATCTCTGACCTTTCCAAGTTTGGAAACATAATTGGTTGGCAATGTTTTCCCCCCCTCAGGATTACTGAAACTTCCAAGACAGGTAAGAAAAAAATGAAAGTTAAATATTTGTTTAAAAAAGAAGCCATTCCCAAAAGATCATGGATGTTTCTGAACAGGACAAATCCATCGCCACTGCTGGAAAAGCGAATATTTTCTCACCTGACTGCTAGTCCATTTAATCCTTTGCAAAGTCTTGAAAACATGATCCTTATATCACTTGACAGTTATCTATTAATTAATGATGTATTTTAGTAAAACATTAATGTAAGAACTGAGAGAATGGATGCTTTTAAACAATAATACGTTCTGATTACTGTTTCAGTCCCTTTCCAATCATTCTGAAAAGTACTATAAACTTCATTAGTAAAACATGCAATAACTCATTTGCTGAATGAGTACTATTTTTCTAATTTCTAGAGAAAATAAATTAATCTTTTTTATTTTGGTTGATGAATAAGAATTTTATTTTATATTGGGGGATGATGTCCTGAAGAATAAATACCATTCTCCATGATTATATACACAGAAAGTACAGATGGAACCTTACAGTCTTCCTGATTCATAGGATGCGAGTGTAGTTGTGTGCTTGAAACTACAAACAACCATGATATCAACCAAGTTCATGCACTGAAGGGTTTGTTTGGGGTTGGATAATTTTCAGTTACTTGAGATGAAGCTGCATTAAGAGAGAAAAATATGGGCCATACAACCTACCAAGCAAACATCAGTGTCCACCCAGAATAGCTCCTACACAACGCACATCTAAAAATGAATGGGACCTCTCTTGGGCCTAATTTCAGAAGGCAATACAACCATTCCCCATAGATTCTAAAGTTTAATAGTATTTAAATAGAACTTTGATTTGCTTTTAATATAGTCTTAAACCACTTAGGAATGTAGGAACCTAAAATAACAGAGAGGCATCCATTCTGGAATTTGTACATTGGAAAGTTTATTTTCTCTTTCTAATGAGACTTTTAAATACTATATAATATATAGTGATCTGAGGTTAACAGAATTCTGGGGCAAAAATAAGGACTCTCTCTAACCCAGATGTATGCTTCTTAAAGTCTCATAAAAAATCTGAAACAATTGCACCACATTATGCATGTATCTGGGAAAGAATGTATTTACCAAAAATGGCTCCAATAACATCTCACATCCCATAGTCTCATTACAATGTAATGTTGACACTCCCATCTGGTGTCAGGTCCCAGTCAACAGCACACACCACCTATCAGAGAGATGATTCTAGATCCCAGTATTTTTAGTCACTCCTAGTCTTTGAGTGACTCAAGCTGAAGCCCCAGACTTCATGGACTAAAGACAACCTTTCATTGCTATACTTTTTCCAAATTCCTGACCTATGGACTCTGTAAGCATAACAAAATGGCTGGTTTTCCCACTAAATTTGAGGTGGGTTTTTATTCAGGTCTAGATATAACTAGGACAATTTTAAATCTTAATCTCATTGCTTCATTTGCCCTTTCTATAAATATGTATTGAATAACTACTCTGGAGCAGGTACTGTGCTAGGCACTGGGGTGAAACGGAAAAAAAGACAGATGTGATCAATGCTGTCATTAAGATTGCATGTTGACTGGGAGAGACAGATGCACACAAGATTATTTCAGGCTGGATACATGCAATTAAGGAAATAAGCAGTCTGGAGTGTTAGGGAATAGCTTCGTGTTAGGATACTTACACGGAGGTTTTTGAGGAGGTGATATTTCAGCTCTTGTGGTTTCTTTAAGATAATAATTGGTCATAATTTCTAAAAAAAAAACTTATAATAGGAAAGTTAGTGATAGAAATGACTTGTCTCCACCACTGCACTTAATTCTGAGGCTTTAATTGATGTTTGTCATATATCTCCTTTAACATCCATTTGAAATCCTTTGCATCCTTGGGTACCACTTATGCTAGTCTAGGTTACTTGACTAAGACATTAATCCCTGAGTGGTAAGAGCCCCCAATTATTATGTACTTATCAGGATGGGGGTGTAGTAATAACCCATTCATGGTTAAAACTGGGCAGGGCAGGAGAAATCCGGAACAAAAATACATTAGTCCAATATTTCCAAAATATTATTGTAATTACACTATTAAGTTCCTAGCAATGAAATAAAGTTGAGGAAAATTCAGAAGTATTTCTGCTTGCCTCTACAACTTTCATTATTAAGCTTCTATAACATAGCTATACATGTTGTCATGTGGAATAGGTATTAGACATATGCTTTATGCCCAAGGGGCAAAACTAAAACCACAAAGTTGAAGATACAGGGAGTAGATTTTAGTGCAATAATAGCAAGTCCTTTTTAAAAGACAAAACTTTATAAAACTTGATGCCCGGCTGGTGTGGTTCAGTGGTTGACCCATGAACCAAGAGGATACTGGTTCGATTCCCAGTCAGGCACATGCCCGGGATGCAGGCTCAATCCCCAGTAGAGGCACACATGAGGCAGCCAATTGATGTTTCTCTCGCTCATTGATGTTTCTATCTCTCTATCCCTCTCCCTTCCTCTCTCTCTAAAAATCAATAAAAACCTATTTTTTAAAAAACTTTATAAAACTTGAAATAAACTGACTCAAAAATAATGACTTCCTTCTCCCCTTGTGTTACCAGCAATGTGTCTTGGCCAAGATTGTTGGGAGGGAACCCCCTTAAAGCACTCCTAACCAATGAGTCTAAGGGTTTAATAATTACTACTTCATTTAATTTCACGCACAAAACCAGGAAAACCTATGTAGATGGAAACAAAATGAATGTGACATTTATATCCAAGGCCTGATTTCTACCAAACCAGGAGAGAGGGAAGGAAAAGAGAGAGAGAGAGAAAGAGAGAGAGAGAGAAAGAGAGAGAGAGAGATTAAAGAAGTATAGAACAAAGCTTGTTAAATACCTTTCTATAACCAGCCCAGATATATTGCCATTTCAGCATAAATTAGTATAATAAGACATTATAATAAGACAAATAAACATGATCAATAGTATAGAAGATAACTAAAAATTTGTGAACATTAAAAAACCAACAAACATCTACCTTTAAAAGTAGTCATCACACTGGATGGATTTTTGTTAGAAATCAGAAACTAAATGCATCCCCTAAACATTCTGTCAAGGGTTCAACTGGCCACATGCAGAACAAAAATACTTATTGGATAGAATGAAACAAGGGCTCCTGGAAAATGGGAAGGACGCCAAGGTGAACGGTGGACATGGACTGGAAGTCAACAAACAAAGTCCAAGCACTGCTAATGGGTAGTTATTTGAACCTACAGAAACATGAGGACTTGGGTTTGGCACAACATGCTCTTGAGTTTCCCTGCAAACTCTACTATTCTGTGCTTCCAAAAGATCGGCCCTGCGCTATAATCGAGATCCAGATGTCCATGTCTAAGCTGTCAGCTCATGAAAAGAACCTGCATAATCACCAAATGAGCAGTCTGGCGTTTCTAGGCTACCTCAGTCTGGAGAATCCCGCCCTACTTGTAGCACAGAGGAGAAGCAATGGTGCTAATAGTAATAATTTATTTCTTACAAATCCTTAAGCTTTAAAATTTTTCACACTTCTGCCATCATAATAAGCACTCATTTTATTCTTGCTTATAAAAATCATTGATTATTCTAGCTTGTGAAGAAACCCCAATTTTTCTTAATTGTTGGGAAATCAGAGTAACTCCCTCTACTTACTTCGCCCTCCTTGGTACTTTAAACTCTTCTTTCGTAAATCCGCTAAATTAAAAGACTATATTTAATACCATTCCACTGAACACAGGGCTTCAGATAGACTGTTTCCTCTTTGAAAGAAAATGTTATTCCCACTTAGTACTAAAAGACTAGGTGAATGTTGGATGCAGTAAAACAGCTTAATGACTATCCATTTCACCAGCTTTCAGATGCAGAACAAAACCAAGATAATCCCTAAGGTTTTCACCTTTAGATATTGCCTCTGCTGTTCTTGTACAAACTCTCCCCTTTACCTACTCTCTTCAATTTGCTGACTTCTGTTCACCAGGCAGGTCTCAGCTTAGCCATCACGTCTTTCAGGAAGCCAAGCACCCTTCATTTAAACCAAAGGTTCCCAAGTGGGTGCAATTTTCTCCCTCCCCTCAGAGGATAGTTGGCTATGTCTAGTGTCACATGCATAGGGAAGGGTACCACTGGCATCTAGTGGGTAGAAGCCAGGGATGCTGCTACACCTCTTAGAACATATAGGACACCTCCCACACAAAGATGTATCTGTCTCAAACGTCAGTAGGGCCATTATTGAGAAACCCCAATTTAACCCATCAGGGCAGTTGTTGTCCTATATTGTCTTTGCTGGGTTTATGCATGTGGACAAGAGTTTGCTTTGGTTTCCACTGCATGTTCCTGTGCACCTGGTACTCTTTGGGTAGGTATTTGGTAAAATTGGAATGTCTGGCTAGATGAGTGAATACATGAAATTACTAATTTCATAAAGTGAAGGGTGCAAAAGTAAGACCTTAGCATACTTGTTGTTAATAAAATATATCTCCTAGGTTGTCTAGTTAACATGTTTACTTCTTACAACGTGTTTAAAACCATTATCACACATGATCCAACACCTCAGCTCAGCAAACAGAACATAAACAAACCCCATTTTTACTAAGACGGCACCAATTCTCAGAGAGGGGGAGAGCCTTGCACATGTAAATAATAAGAAATTATCAGACATTGGGGGTTTCTTACAAAGCTTTACTGATTGGTTCCAAAATTTTCGGCACTTAATAACCTGCTAGCTGGGGAGGACAGGTCACACTCTGTTATACTGCAAAGAAGAGAAGTTGTAGCTTTGGGCAATCAGAACGCAGTAAACACTCAACTTCAGCTCACAAAAGCAACCAAGTGCTATGAAAAAAAGAAGTAGTTACTGACTCTTAGAAAGGTTTGCCTAATACAGCACAATTATGGGATAATGTGTCACTTAGCAATTCTCGTACAGGTCGCTCAAAGGCACCAGGGACATATCTTAAGTAATGATGAAAATAAACGGTTCCTTGTTAAATCTCAAATGAGCCAGATTCCCTGCACATTTAGAATATATAAAAGGTAGATTTCCAAAGCAAGTTTCCTGGCTTTTAAACTCAACTCCGCAACCTATTAGCTGCATTTCTTTGTGCAAATATCTGAACTTCTACGTATGTGCCTTAGTTTTATCAACTGTACAATGAGGATTATAATAACAACCATTTATTTAGGATTTTGAGAGGGTGAAATGTGTTCATACATATCAGGCACTTGGAACAGTGCCAGAAATGGAGCAACTGCCCAATTATTTTTATCTATATCTCTCGACAGTCACAACATTATTTCTGTATACTTTCCCATGTAAACAATTTCCCCTGGAGATTAAATAAGCTGCATCAATATGCAATATGCATCTCATTTACACCAAATGTCTATTTAAAAACCCATATTCTACCTTCACCAATGACGTGAACATTTCATATATCTCTTGGCTTCCCAGCATCCTATTCAACTCAACTTCTTTGGTAACAAACCAAATTCTTTGCCTCACTCATAGGTAGTACAATTTTGTTGGGAATATATGTATATATATTCCCTCTCCTTTCCTCTCTCCCTTTCCCTTCTTTCTCTCCCTCTCCTTTCCTCTCTGAAATCAATAAAAAATATTTTTTAAAAATCAGTGTTGCTCAGGCTCAAATAATGTAAACAAGGCTTTTTAAAAAAAAAAATTATCATGGAATTCCTCTCCTCTTACCTATATTTCCTTAGTTCTAATGTTATGTAAATTTATACAACATAAAATAAAGCTATGCATTAACTCATGAGGCTAAATAAGTTAAATGCAAAACTACAAATAAGATTAAATGTTTTAATTACAGTGGAAAATTGATACCAGAACATCAATGTTGGGTTTAATAGCAAAGGACAAACACTGAGCTGTGTCACCCAGACTTCCCTTCCAGGAAGGACATGCTGACCAGCTTTGGAGACAGCAGGGTCCAGCTGTCACCTTCTTCAAGGTCAGCCTCAGCTGTAGCCTCCTAGCCCAAGGTCATGCTCTCCCGGAACAGCCTTGCATCTGGCAATTGTGCATGGCCAGGGCATAAATGCCACCATTTTAGCCTGATGAGGGGCAGCTCTGACCAGCAATGCTCACCCAGAGCTCCCTGCCAGGTTAGTGAGGCTTTATCGGTCTGCATCAGAGTCCAGCAACTCATCATACCCAGTCCTGTCCTTTCCTCCTGCCTTTCACAGACATTGATCACAAACATATTAAACCCCAAGCTCTCTCTTTCCAAAGTATTTGATCTACAACACAGTAAAAAAGAAAAAGTCTATGCTTCTAAAACTAACACAAATGCCAGGAATGGACATTTAACTGAACAGCATAAAATAGCACTAATAATCTCAGGCCTATATTTTTCTGTCTTCAACTGGAGCCATACAACAAAAGCAAGAACAACCTGTGTGCTTAAAAATACAATTATGTCCCCTCCATTATTCAATTAGCTCGGCGGCTGTACTGGTAATTAAAAGCTCCAGCAGCTCTTCTTCCCATTATGCAGAACAGAAAATCTTTAATAAAATGTTATATGAAAGAAGATTTAGGGTAGCTGAAAATTATAGAGCATAAACAACTGTTGGGTGAAAATATTGCACTAAACAGGCAGTTATTTCAATGAGGCATTGTACCAGCGACTAATTATTTCCTACAACATTGCACACAGCAGGGATGATAATTCAGAAACATACCTCACCGGATGATTACTTTTTTAACAATGATCATACATTCAGAAGGAATTTGTGAAACCTGGCTTGAATAGGTATGCTGAAGGAAATCTAGACCATGGGCTTTTTAGAAGGTGGCACAAATGAAAAAAATAAAATCTGCCTTTGCTAAACAAGCCATTTCCCTTCAATTTATTTAGGTATTAAATACCTATGTGTCACCTATTCTCTATCCTGAACTACTGGGATAAAGAGAAAGAGTTCCCGTCCTCAAGGAGGAGCTTAGAAGCTGGTGGGGAGTGTACTCTGCACACAGAGAATTCGATATGATGGCATGAGTTACAAGGAAGATGTGAAAACTTGTACCTGTCTCCCTCCAATTCATCCCCTTACCCCTCTTCCCTTCTCTCCAGCCATTCTGGACTGCTTTCTTTTTTGCAACTCTCCAAAGCTGTGCCTAGTTTAGGCCATTTGTCCTACCTTGCCTTCCCTGTATCTTCACCAACCAGTAAGGTAGCCACTAGCCACATGTGGCTATTGAGCACTTGCAATGTAGTTATTCTACATTTAATTGTGCTAAAAGTGTAAAATAATTCCTAAATTTTGAAGACTCTGTGCAAAAAATAATAATATAAAATAGACAACTAATAATTTCTTAATTCAATTACATGGTAAATAATTTTGTTAAAATGATGGGTTCTACAAAATACATTATTAAAACGAATATACTTGCTTCTTTTTTAAATGTGGCTACCAGAAAAATTAAAATTACATATGTGGTTCACATTATATGTCAAAAGGACAGCTATGTCTAGAACAGTGGTCAGCAAACTACGGCTCGCGAGCCACATGCGGCTCTTTGGCCCCTTGAGTGTGGCCATGAAGTTTCAATCGCACTGTACGTGCACGCCCGCATGTGGTATTTTGTGGAAGAGCCACATTCAAGGGGCCGCAGTTTGCCAACCACTGGTCTAGAACATTCAGTCCTGTTCCCACTTTCTTTTTGGCAATCTGGTGTCAGCCCATTGTCCTCTTCTCAACGAGGTTTTTGTGCTAACCACCACTCTGAAGAAGACACACTACCCTCACCCACTCAATCAATGTCACATTACCCCATTTAACTTTTTCATTGTGGTTAAAAGCACATAACATGAAATCTACCCTGTTAACAAAGTTTCAAGGATGCAGTAGAGTATTCCTGACGATATGTACACTGTTGTACAGCAGGTCTCCAGAACACTCATCTCACAAGGAAACTCAAGATCCATTGAACAACTCCCCATTTCTGCCCACCCCTGATCCTTGGCAACCACCAGTATAGTTTCTACTGGTCTAAGTTTGATTCATGTAAGTGAAATCATTCAGTATTTATTATATTTCTGTAACTGACTTGTTTCCCTTAGCATAATGTCCTCAAGGTTCATTTATGTTGTAGCATATAAGAGGATTTTATTTTTTTAGTAATGAATAACATTTCACTGTGTGTTGTGTATCACATTTTCTTTATCCATTCATCTGTCAATGGAATTTAGGTTATTTCCACCTTCTGACTATTGTGAATAACACTGCAATAAACAGCCACTATGACAAACAGTGGAACGTCTTCAAAAAATTAAAAATAGAACTACCACATGATCCAGCAATCCCATTTCTGGGTATTTATCCAAAAGAATTGAAATCAGGAGCTCTAAGAGATATTTGTATGTCTGTGTTCATTTAATTTTCTTTTTAGCACTCACTGCTATCTTAAATTATCTTAATGACTTGCTTATTTTTTATTTTGTTTATCTTCCCTACTGGAACATAAATCCCACAAGAGCAGAGACCTCATGCACCTTCTTTGCCATTGGATCTACAGGTTTAATACAGTGCCTACCACTTAGTAAGTGTTCAATGAATAGTTGTTGACCAAGTCAATAAAGATGCAATGCAAGTCTAAATGGAGAAATATATAAGCCTGCCTGGGAAGACGGGAGGGAGCACTGGGGATTGAGGGTATCTGGCTAGGTATACAAGTCAAAGGAGATTCCTTCCACTTTTCTGTCTAGCTATCCACCTTTCTATCCATCTTTCCACCATCTGTCTATTTATTCAGAAGACTTTTTTTAAGATTTCAATGTTTCAGATGCTGGGCTAGTTGCAGAGAAATCCAGCAGTGAATAAGATTAACCAGGATCTAAGATACCTAGGAATAAACTTAACTAAAGAGGTAAAAGACCTCTACTTAGAAAACTACAGGACATTGAAAAAAGAGATAGAGGAAGACATAAACAGATGGAAGAACATACCATGTTCATGGATTGGTAGAATCAACATCATTAAAATGTCCATACTACCCAAAGCAATCTATAAATTCAACGCACTCCCCATTAACTTACCAATGACATATTTCACAGACCTAGAACGAACTCTCCAAAAATTCATCTGGAATAAAAAAAAAGACCCCGAATAGCTGCAGCGATCCTGAGAAAGAAGAACAAAGTAGGTGGGATCTCAATACCAGATATCAAGCTGTATTACAAAGCCACTGTTCTCAAAACTGCCTGGTATGGCACAAGAACAGACATATAGATCAGCGGAATAGAATAGAAAACCCAGAAATCGACTCAAACCACTATGCTCAATTAATATTTGACAAAGGAGGCAAGAACATACAATGGTATCAAGACAGTCTCTTCAATAAATGGTGTTGGGAAAATTGGACAGATACATGCAAAAAAATGAAACTAGACCACCAAATTATACCATACACAAAAATAAACTCAAAATGAATAAAGGACTTAAATGTAAGATGGGAAACCATAAAAATACTAGAGGAATCTGAAGGCAACAAAATCTCAGACATATGCAAAAGCAATTTCTTCACCGATACAGCTCCTAGGGCATTGGAAACTAAAGAGAAAATAAACAAATGGGACTACATCAAAATAAAAAGCTTCTGCACAGCAAAAGACACCATCAACAAAACAACAAGAAAGCCCACTGCATGGGAGAACATATTTGCCAATGTTATCACTGATAAGGGCCTAATCTCCAAAATTTATAGGGAACTCATACAACTTAACAAAAGGAAGATAAACAATCCAATCAAAAAATGGGCAAAGGACCTAAATAGACACTTTTCAAAAGAGGACATTCAGAAAGCCAAGAGACATATGAAAACATGCTCCAAGTCACTAATCATCCGAGAAATGCAAATGAAAACAACAATGAGGTACCATCTCACACCTGTCAGAATGGCTATCATCAATAAATCAGCAAATGACAAGTGCTGGAGAGGATGCGGAGAAAAAGAAACACTCGTGCACTGCTGGTGGGAATGCAGACTGGTGCAGCCACTGTGGAGAACAGTATGGAGTTTCCTCAAAAAGTTAAAAATGGAACTCCCATTTGACCCAGTGATCCCACTCCTAGGAACATATCCCAAGAAAACAGAAACACCAATCAGAAAGGTTATATGCACCCCTATGTTCATAGCAGCACAATTTACCATAGCTAAAATCTGGAAACAGCCTACATGCCCATCAACAGAAGAATGGATTAGCAAAGTGTGGTAAATCTACACAATAGAATACTGTGCTGCTGTAAAAAAGAAGGAATTCTTACCATTTGCAACACCATGGATGGCACTGGAGAGCATTATACTAAGTGAAATAAGCCAGTCGATGAAAGAAAAATACCACATGATCTCACTCATTTATGGATAATTAAGACCATTATAAAGTGATGAACAAAAATAGATACAGAGGCAGAGCAACATCGAACAGACTGTCAAACTACAGCGGGAAGTCCAGGGAGGGGGGGGCGGGGCGTAAGAGATCAACCGAAGGACTTGTATGCATGCATACGAGCATAACCAATGGACACAAGACACTGGGGGGTAGGGGAGGCCAGGGGAAGGTCAAGGGGAGAAAAAAAAAGAGACATATGTAATACTCTTTGTAATACTTTAAGCAATAAAAAAAAAAGATTAACCAGGATCATGCTATTATGTAGTTTACAATCTAGATAGGGAAATCAACCAGCATGAATAGTTACTTAAGTATATAAACAATGACTTGATTATAGTTTTGATGAGTGCTAGGGAGACCAATGTGTCTAAGAAGTTAGAAAAGGTTCACATGAGCAAGCAATATTTATGCTAAGACCTGGAAGATGAGAAGGAATTAGCCTGAGCAAAGCCCTAGTGAGACAGAGAGAAAACATTTCAGAGAAACTGGAGTAATTCAGTTCTATGGCAGCATAAAATGTGTACGTGAGACAGAGAGAGTGGCCAGCAGGGATGTAGGTAGTTTTATAGATAGCTCATCTAAAAGCTAAAGCAGTGGTTCTCAACCTTCTGGCCCTTTAAAAACAGTTCCTCATTTTGTGACCCAACCATAAAATTATTTTCATTGCTACTTCATAACTGTAATGTTGCTACTGTTATGAATCGTCATGTAAATATCTGATATGCAGGATGGTCTTAGGCGACCCCTGTGAAAGGGTCGTTCGACTGCCAAAGGGGCCGAGACCCACAGGTTGAGAACCATTGAGCTAACTATAGATATGTTGATGTAGAATGAATGATTCAATAATGACCCACAACTTTGAAGTGAATGGCACATGACACAAGATCAATCATGGAAGATAGGAGCCCCCAGAGTGAAGGGAACACTGACTCACCTTAAATGGCATTTTACTCAACTTTTAACCCTGATCAGATAAAGCAATCAAAGTATAGATTTGTAAACTATCACAACAAGAAAGTTAAAGTAATCCTTGGTCCTATTTATCAACTGTGTTTTTTTTAATATGTACATAACAGTTATTTTTTTTAATTATATATATTTTTATTGATTTCAGAGAGGAAGGGAGGAGAGACAGAAACATCAATTATGAGAATCATTGCTTGGCTGACTCCTGCATGCCCCCTCCTGGGGATTGAGCCCACAACAGGGCACGCACTCTGACTAGAAACAAACCTGGGACCCTTCAGTCCACAGGCCGTCGCTCTATGCACTGACAGAGCCATAACATAGTTTTTAATCAAAAGGGCTAAGTATAAAAATTTGCATTTTATGGATACCTCTAAAAGAATAGTAGGACCAAGAATCTAGAAGACTTGTAACTAACTCTCATTTTTTCAGGAACATAACTAATAAATCATCAGAATCTGTTTTTAAGTCATAAACTCACCCCTACACTTTAGAAAGTAAAATCAGTAGCTTTTGCCACGTTCCCACAAAATTTGTTGTGCCACAGCAAGTCTTTGATTTAAAACCAAGGAAAGATGCTGCTCCTCTCTTCAAATATATGGCCAGACATTTATTGGAATATTATGAAGTTTTAGCATAAATAATTAAACATAAGCTGCCAATGCCCCTAGTAAAATACATGAACCAAATATATTTATGGGATGCAGTACCTAAGCTGATTACCAAGTGCTTATTCCCTTACCTAATCAAGACTGGTTTGTAATTCAAAACAAATGTCACAGTCTTTAAAGCAAAGGAAAATTAATGAGCATGAATAGTCTATAACGCTAACGTAAATTTTTTTTTAACCAGGCCAATCAAATCATTTTCAATCAAATCAAATCCCCTCAACATTAAACACTGTAGAGATCAAAATACTAAAGCTCTGGATCATTTTCTATATTCTATTCCACCCACACGTGCAAAAGACACAGTTTGTGATAGAAAACTTTCTTTCCTTATTGCCTATAACATTCCTCAGTCAGGCCACTATAAAAGATTAATGTCCCCTATTTTTCACCCATCCCCATATTTCCACACTTTGCCATATATTTTTCCAATGCTCTCCTACTCTGGGTGGGATGTTCTGCTTCACCCCTGGACTCTGGCTCAACCATATCAGCAAGCAAATGGGAATCAAGCAGAGGCTGAGAAAGGGGCTTGTGTGTGTTTAGTTTATTCTGTTGCTTCTCTGTGATTGCCATGAACACATGCTTTAGATAGCAGCTCCCTTCATAAATAGCTCCAGTCATCCCAGCCAAAACCATCCTCGATCAGCCAATAGCCAGATGATGCCCAGGTAGTAAACCCAGCCCAGCCTCAAAGAACTGCCAAGCCAATCCCAGACTAAATTGCCTATCTCCAGATTTGTAAGCAAAATAAATGGCTAATTGTTTTAAGCTTTGGGGTGGTAATGCAAAACACAACATTACTGAGGCAACCGATGATTAACACAGCAACTATACCCGAAAGTAACACATGGCTTTTCTAGTTGCATTATTTTCACTTCTCAAAAGAAGTCAAAGTGTATTAGAAAAGGCTCACATAAATGAATACATAAATATTTCTAATTAAAATTTCTACAGAGAAACATCTTGGTCCTGGATTGTAATTAGTATGGTAAAAATTTTCTAATGATGACTAGTCATAGTATTTTGACAGTTTACAAGCTTTCATCATGAATGTATAGAAACAGAAAAAAATGTAATAGAATCTACAGAAAAGTGTGTATACATTTTTGGGAAACCCCTGTATATAGGAAGTAGGCACTGACTGAATAGGCAGTTTTTTCTAAAAAAAGATATCCAAATGGCCAACAGGTATGTGGAAAGCTGCTCAGCATCATTAATTATCAGGGAAATGCAAACTAAAACTACAGTGAGATGTCACCTCACACCTGTTAGGATGGCTATGACAAAAAAAAAAAAAGAGACAAGTTATAATGTGTTGGTGAGAATGTGGAAAAAAGGAAACCGTTGTGTTCTATGGGTGGAATATAAATTTAAAAAATAAAAAATAGGAGTACCATATGATCTAGCAATCCACTTCTGGGCATATAGTGAAAGGAAAGGAAAACAAGATACTAAAGAGATACCTGCACTCCCATGTTCATTGGAGCATCTGTCTCAATGACCAAAATATAAAAACAACCTATGTTGCCCTAGCCAGGTGGGCTCAGTGGATAGAGCATCAGACTGCAGACTGAAAGATCCCAGGTTGGATTCCAGTCAAGGGCACATGTCTGGTTTGTGGGCTCAATCCCCAGTAGGGGGCCTGCAGGAGGCAGCCAATCACTGATTCTCTCTCATCATTAATGTTTCTATCTCTCTCTCCCTTTCCCTTCTTCTCTGAAGTCATTAAATATGTTTTTTTAAAAACTATGTCATCAACCAATAAATGAAGAGTATATATTGTATACATACATATATATGAAATATTATTTAGCCACAAGAAAGAAGGAAATCTACCATTTGTGACAATGTGGATGGACCTTGAGGATATTATGCTAGTTAGATTAGCCAGAGAAAGATAAATACTGCATTCTATTACTTGTATGTGGAATGTAAAAAAAAAAGTCAAACACATAGAAACAGAAGATATAAAAGTGGTTGCCAGGGGCTGGGGACTAGGGGAAGTGGGGAGTAGTTGGTAAAAAAGACACTAACTTTCAGCTATAATAAATAAGATCTGAGAATCTAACGTATAACATGATGCCTATAGTTAATAGAACTGTATTGTATAGCTGAAATCTACTAAGAAAGGGTCCCAGGTTCGATTCCAGTCAAGGGCATGTACCATGGATGCGGGCACATCCCCAGTGGGGGTATGCAGGAGGCAACTGATTGATGTTTCTCTCTCATCGATGTTTCTAACTTTCTATCCCTCTCCTTTCCTTTCTGTAAAAAATCAATAAAATATATTTTTAAAAAAACAAAACAAACAAACAAAAAGACTAACATAACCTCACCACAGCTAATTTTCACACCCTTTAAAAAAAAAAATTCTAAGTAGAGAATATACCTTATCTTTTCCCAATGTGCACAATATAGAAGAAACACTAACATTTGCTCAATAAATGCTTATTAACTTAGATTCCAGGTCAGGTTACAAACATTTAGGTTTCATTAAGCAAAGCAATATATATTAGGAAGTAAGCATTTAATAGATTGATGATTAGATTAAACTGAACTGGAAAGAAAGAAGTCAAAACTTAAAACAGATAATACTGCAAAATATCCTTTTAGTTGACTATGCTTCTCAATATATATTCAATAAATGTTGACTAAGTCTCTCAGTCATTTGTGGATTATAATGAACAACATAAACCGATGAACAAAACCAGATGTAGAGACAGAGAAGCATCTATCAGATGCTCAAAACTCAGCCGGAAGGCAGGGGAGGGTGGGGTGAGGGGGAAAGATCAACCAAAGGACTTGTATGCATGCATATCAGCATAGGTGATGGATGTGGACAACATGGGGTGAGGGTGAGGGCAGGATTGGGGGGGATGAGGGGACATTAGGGGGATAAGGACACATTTGTAATATCTTATTCAATAAAGGGGAAAAATGTTTAAAAAAATGTTAAAAATAAAATAAAATAAAAATGGAAAAAAAAGAGAATGAGAATCGTGCATTCTTTCATTCATCACTGCATCTCCCTCTGTCACAGCCTGTGGTACACCATTAGAATTCAACAAATATTTGTTAAACAATTAAATATATTGCTTTGTGTATTTATGCTTTTATGTTAATTTCTAACATTGAATGTCATATATGCATGATAATGATTTAATTTGAAAATAGTAGGCTAAAATATTTTAATAGTCCCATTTGCAAATTTCTTATTCATATATACAAAAATATGCATCTGTTCATCTTCCAATACTTACAGAATTTTTGAATCTGTTGAATAACTAAATTATCTGGGAAAGAACTGGGACTATATCCATGGTCAGGGTTTAGTTGATTTATCAATGAAACCATATAAATGAATAGCATTTATGGAGATTTGAGACCTCCAAATAAAGCTAAAAATATATTTGGATAAACATATTTTTTTTACAAAATTCTGAAGATTAGGTGGTTAATGTGAAGCATTTTTCCATCATTGTGAGCAGAAGTAACACAGTGCATAATTTTTTATTTTTACTTTTATTTTAATGTATTTTTATTGATTTAAGAAAGGAAGGGAGAGGGAGCGAGAGATAGAACCATCAATGATAAGAGAACCATTGATCAGCTGCTTCCTGCATGCCCCCTACTGGGGATTAAGCCCACAACCTGGGCATGTGCCCTTGACCGGAACTGAACCCGGGACCCTTCAGTCCACAGGCTGATTCTCTAGCCACTGAGCCAAACCAATAGGGCTGAATAATTTTTTAAATAAATCATGAGCTTAATCTTTGTTCCCAGAAAGGAAAATAACATAACTCTAACTTTCTAAGGAAAAATGAGGATAAATATGATTTACTATGTAATTACATATCTTTATAAAGATAATATAATATGAACATATATATAGCCATATATATGAATAGATATGTGTTAAGCAAACTTAATGTTTAAGTAAAAAATAATTTATAATCCATTCATCTACAGATGGGCACTTAGGCTGTTTCCAGATCTTAGCTATGGTGAATTGTGCTGCTATGAACATAGGGGTGCATATATCCTTTCTGATTGGTGTTTCTGGTTTCCTGGGATATATTCCTAGAAGTGGGATCACAGGGTCAAATGGGAGTTCCATTTGTAGTTTTTTGAGGAAACTCCATACTGTTCTCCACAGTGGCTGCACCAGTCTGCATTCCCACCAGCAGTGCACAAGTGTTCCTTTTTCTCCACATCCTCTCCAGCACTTGTCGTTTGTTGATTTGTTGATGATAGCCAGTCTGACAGGTGTGAGATGGTACCTCATTGTTGTTTTGATTTGCATCTCTCGGATGATTAGTGACTTTGAGCATGTTTTCATATGTCTCTTGGCTTTCTGAATGTCCTCTTTTGAAAGGTGTCTATATAGATTAGAAAACTGTGGTACATCTACACGATGGAACACTATGCTGCTATAAAAAAGAAGGAACTCTTACCATTTGCAACAGCATGGATGGAACTGGAGAGCATTATGCTAAGTGAAATAAGCCAGTCAATGAAGGAAAAATACCACATGATGTCACTCATTTCTGGATAATAAAGACCATTATAAACTTATGAACAAAAATACATACAGAGGCAGAGCTGCCTCAGACAGACTGTCAAACTATAGCAGGAAGGCCGGGAAGGGTGGGAGGGCAGGAGGGGGGTGGGTAAGAGATCAACCAAAGGACTTGTATGCATGCATATAAGCATAACCAATGGACATAAGACACTGGGGGGTAGGGGAGGCCAGGGGATTGTCAAGGGCAGGGGAAAAAAAAGGAGACATATGTAATACTCTTTGTAATACTTTAAGCAATAAAAAAATAAAAAATAATTTATAAATTAACTTATAAAACAAGGTAGTGGTTGTCTATGTTTCAACTATGTTTCTAGGATTTACTATAGGATTCATTTAAATAAGAGGTAATAACCCTGGCTGGTGTTGCTCAGTTGGTTGAACATCATCCTATGCACCAAAAGGTCACCAGTTCAATCCTAGGTCAGGACACCTGCCTGGGTTGCAGACTTTATCCCCAGTAGATGCAGGAGGCAGCTGGTCTGATGGCGGTTTCTCACATCCATATTTCTTTCTCTCCCCATCTCTCACTCTCTCACCCCTCCTTTCTCCTCTCCTCTTTCTCTAAAATCAATAAAAACATATAGATAGATGATAGATAGATGATAGATAGATAGATAGATAGATAGATAGATAGATAGATAGATAGATAGATAGATAGATGATAGATAGATAGATGATAGATAGATAGATAGATAGATAGATAGATAGATAGATAGATAGATAGATAGATAGATAGATAGATAGATAGATAGATAGATAGATAGATAGATAGATAGATAGAAAGAAATTCCAGGTCATTTAAATATGACTCATTTGCTTCAGAATCAGCTTTCCAGAAACACTCTTCCATTACCAGAGGTGTGCAAATAGAACAGAACTAGATAGGATTCTTGTTCTGAAAAAGTAAAAAGTAGCAATTTTCCAAAGTTTCTTGGATTTTTATTACCATCATTAGCTCCTTGAGGGTATATTATGTGTCTCACTCACAGAAAAGCATTTCCCATGCTGGACAAACAGTAGGACTTTAAAAACAACCTGTCAGAATCAGCAAATTTTGTGTCTTTGTGAGTTGCCTTATAATTATGTTGTGAGATAATACTTTAAATTCTGTCAACGGGCTGTTCTTTTTTTGTACTCCCTGCTATTCAGCAGAGACATCCGTTGCCTAGGGAAGAATGAGGATTGTTAGAGGTGAAAAATATAGAGAAAGAAAGTGTCACTCTCCAGTATTTGACTTCCAAAGTAGTCACTTGAAGCCTGTTTCAAAGACAATACTCTTGAAAGCCAAAGCGTTTAAGTGAGAACTGCAATGTTAGAGGTTAAAAAAAAAAAAAAGTTGAAAAAGGATTTTGTGTCAAAAGGGAAAGCCCTGAAGAAGCAAAGCATAAACTTTATTCACAAGGAACAGATCAGAAGAAACATGATGAAAAGCTTCAAGAGCCCCACCCTAATGGGAAAATTGAGGTTGCTCTTCCAGGAGTGTAACGAAAGAGAGGGCAGTAGGAGGAAAGCAGGAGAGCGGGAGGACCGGGGTTACATGTACAGGCACAGCAGAGGGTCTCCTACCTATTCTGCCCCTGAGTCTTGAGAAAACCAAGGACACTCACAGGCCGCCCTTGGTCATTCCAGCGAGTGCCTCTGCCACCTGGGTTAGTTTCCCTTCTCTTTACCAAAGGGTAAGAGCATCTCCTTAAAAGTTACCTGACATTGCCCACCAACTACCCAACAGAAGTGGTGGTCAACTATTGCTGGTTCACAACCTTGGGGGTTCCCTGGGTAAAATTTGAAACTGACCCCTATACGTGGAAAGCAAGGAGACCAAAGAAAGAGAAAGACTACTCTAGATTGGTAGGTGGCAGGGTTAATAAGCAAAGGAACTTACATCCCGAGCTTGTCTTGGGTGCCACAGGATAAGTAGATCTCCTCACCTGCCTGCCAGAATCATAAAACTGGGTTTAGTCACATAGACAGTCCAGTTGGTCTCAACAACGCATTACTTTCTCAAGGCTGCAACCTTGAAGTGGCTCCTGGTGTGGGAACAGTGGGCAGAATGTCTATTTCAAGGACAAGGAATGGAGTTAGGAGCCTCCAATTGCCTGGGTCCAGCTTGTGGGCCAATCAGCAGTCACATCCTCTGATCATCTCCTCCAGCAAATCTGATGCAAGATTTTGCTCAGCCTACAAAATACCCTCTATTTGCCATAACCGGTTTGGCTCTGTGGATAGAGCGTCAGCCTGCGGACTGAAAGGTCCCCGGTTCGATTCCAGTCAAGGGCATGTACCTTGGTTGCAGGCACATCCCCAGTAGGGGGTGTGCAGGAGGCAGCTGATCAATGTTTCTCTCTCTCATCGATGTTTCTAACTCTTTGTCCCTCTCCCTTCCTCTCTGTAAAAAATAAATAAAATATATTAAAAAAAAATACCCTCTATTTACTATGCCCTCTTCCATGACCCCAGCTATCCTATGGCCCTAAAATGACATAGGTACCTGCCGGGAGCCGGTCCATCCTTGCTGTTTCAAGGGACCTGGCATATATGGCATACTGTTCTTAATATGTTTGCTCACCTTCTTGGCACTATGTGTTTTAACCAAGGTCTCCTCTCTGAGAAAGGTTGTTTCCCCAGGTAGGGATTTTCCCCCTGAAGTTAGGGAGGGAATAAAACCTCTTAACTAAGTGCCAGGAGGGTAATTAATCACTTTAACTACGAACAATCATGCTTAAGCGACATAATCTTTACTCCCTGGAATGGAGATAAGAAACGCCCTAACCTTTGGAATAGAGATTGATAGGATTGGAATCAACTGGTATAAATACAGATGTAACAAGACAGAACTTAGAAGACAGAACCAAGAAGACAGAACCTACACAGAACCTAGAGACAGAAGAACTTCGCTGGAGAGAACATGGCAAAAGATCCTGGACAGAAACTGGCAACAGGACCTAGAGACAGAACCTAGCGAGAGAACATGGCAAAAGATCCTGGACTGAACCTGACTACAGAAATTGGCAAGAGAACCTGACTAGAACCTGGTGACTGAACCTGGCTGGAGAACCTGGACAGAACCTGGCTGGGGAACCTAGCAAGAGAACATGGACACAGAACCTGGCTGGAGATCCTAACCAGAACTTCACTGGAGATCCTGACCAGAACTTGGCTAGAGAACCTCGCTATGATGATCATCTGAACGCCCTCTCCGTGTCATTCCTTCTTCGCTGACTCCGTCCACACCTTTGGGGACCCCTGGACCTGCTGGGGTTGGACCCCAGCAGGTACCCTGTCCTTAGAAGGAACCGTGCAAAACAGAAAGCACCTAACTGGGTTGGGAGTAATCAGAACCAGTTTGAGATTCTTCCTCACTCCACACCAGGACAAGGTGAAATAGATCCACACCCCACTGTTGTGTGGGTATGGACAGCTCCAAGTCTAGAAACCTATAATTCCTGAAGACCTACAACCCTTATGCTTTATATAAAATTATAATATAAAAACAAAAATCGTTTTTCCCCTTTAACATAAATTTAAAATGCAAACAATAACATGGACAAAGACGAGGGGAAATCTAAATAATAAAACGGTCTCATAGATGAAGAGAAGTTATGTTAGAAGTGGTCAGATTAGAGAGATCATCTCACCCATCAATCACCTTCTTTACAAACAAGGAAACTGAAAATCAATCAATTTTCCTAAGGTCAAGTGGGTAAAGGAGACAAACCTCAAGAATCCACTCCTCCCTGCCACTAATGAATGAATTTTGAAAACTCTTCTTTATCTCTTTTAATCTTGCTTTAGTCTCAACTGTATAAATAGTTCAGTTGCAGCATTTTTCTACTCGCTCAATTCTAATTTGCTACATGAAAATAAAGTCTAGTACCAGGTTCTGTTGAGTTTAATTGGTAAGACATTTATTTTGCAAAATAGTCTCTATCTTTGTTCTCCTGTCTGGGGGTGATGTTTCCTTTGGCTTCCCAAAAGCAACCTCCCTTGAACTTGCTTTCTGTCGTGGTTCCATATGAGGTCACTCCATTACTCCATCTGTCTCTAATTAATCTCTGGGCTCTTTCCCTGAAAATTATTCAGATCATTTAACAACTTTAATTTGTAATAGTGGCATACTAAGATTCGACTCACAGACATCTTAAACATAATCAACATTGAGTATAACAGGTATGCATATGCCATTTTACAATGTATAAAGTGATTCTGTGTGTATTATTTTTTTCATGAATACGTGGATATACTCATTACTTATTTTTAAAACATAGCACCTAGAGCTCAGAAAATTAACACCAGTTGAATACTAAGTTGGAGAGTGAGGTCTGATATCCAGGTGCCTCTGATTCACCGTTCCACATTCTTCTTGCTAGGCCATACCTTCTTCAGAAAAATTGCTAGGTTTGGCATTCTGCCTCGGGAGAATGAGAGCTCACAAGATGTGAATAAATTCATATTCAAACCTCTGATTTAGGGGAATGTGTGACCCAATCAGACAGAAACCCTGCTGCTTCTGATTAGGAATTGGACAGGCAGCCATACCTGGTGGTCAACATTGAACAATCTCTGTCATTCCCAGAGACTGACAGTGATAGCCAAGTGGCTCCGAAACTCACTGTGGCCACATAGAAAAGTGATGTACAGGCATCACATAGCAGTGTGTGGGCCAGGACTAGAGAGAAAACAAGGCTGGCCATTCACTGTGATGGGAGTTTGCAGGGTGGGGATGAAGCAAGCTACTATGTACCTGGGGTGGCCCTTAGGAAGAAATACATGGCCCTAGTGTGCTGACAATCTCCTAATTGCTTCCTCAATTGGCTAGGAATGGATTTGAATATAAAATAGACCTAAGATGAGCAATAAACATGAGAACGTTTCTGGCCGGTCAGTGACTTCAGTGGCGTTCAGGAGGAATGCCTGTGCTGGGGAAAGAACTGTGGGGAGCAGAGGCGGGGCTCAGGCTCTGCACACATCCTTTTCACATCTGACAGCTGTTGAAATTCCCGCTGTGCGACTGCCTCCAAATTCAGGGGGCCCATCCAGAAAGAATAGGAGGGCATATTTGTTTCCTACAATCCCACAATCTCTCTCTGCTCCTTCCCAGAGTCTAACTTTGTATGTCCTAGCACTCAAAAGAAATAGAGTTAAAAACTGCTTTTAAATACATGCATTCTCATTACATAGTATCTGTCATCATTCAGGTGGAATGGGCTTGATTTTGCCATTGAAACTTTCCAGAAAAAAAAAATAATAAAAAATAAAAACTCTACATTTTCTTAGGCTGTGGGATTGAGTCACAATTCTTCTCCTGGACTTTACATTTTTCTCAGACCAAAAGGTCAAAGTGGATTTAATATACACCCTCAATATATCACGCCTATAAAGAAATCAAAAAGGGAGAATCTTTTCTTTACCCTCAAGAAGTTTTAAAGAAATTCATAGTTCAATCTTAAACTACATTTCCTCCCAGTCTTTGCATTAGTGCCTGATCTCCCCTAACTGGAGCTTCCCGGTACTGCAAGCCAGTCTTGATGGCCATCATGATTTAAACTAATACATACAAAGCGTTTGATTTTTCATAATCTTCCTAAACAGAAGGACCTCACTGGGCGATTTCAAGGCTCTCCATTTTTCCATTCTTCATCTTGCTAAGAGCACATTTAACAATTTTTGCAATTTTGAACATATCATTAAGAAACAAGACTTTGAGAAACTAGAGGGAGTCCCAAGAAGGGACTCCGGAGAGTCCCTTGTTATTCTCAAGGGGCAGTCTTGTTAATTACAAATGTAATTGCACACTTATAAGTATTACAAATGTTTAGTCTGAATAAGAAAAGAGATACCAAAGTGGCTCCATTTCTTTTATATTTTCATATAGGATAAAGGATGCAATAAAGGTGTTGTACTCAGATCAATTTTTTGTTCGTGTTCATTAACCAACGTCTGAGCACAAGTGGAACTGTGAGGCTCATATTGCAGCAAGCTCTCCTTCCTTAGAGGAATTTGACAGAAGCTTGGTAACATCTGCAGCAAAGTCTGTAAAAAGATTCTACGCAACAAGTAGGTGTTGAGAGGTGTCATTTCTAACGTCTCCATAATATGATTCTTAATCAGGATGATATATAATTTCATAAACCAGACACAGAAATCATGGCCACACAGAATATTATTAATTAATTATCTACAGATTTCATCAGCTGTTCCCTTTAAGAATTTGAAGCCATTTATGGCCATACTTTAAACTGAACCGCTTAGATTTTGTACTGATCATCCAAAATGCCTAATCCTTTTTAGAATCTATGATTAAAACCCATCTGCCTTCTTTCCATGTTATCCAAAATAGTGAAGACTATTTTACACTTTTTTCTCCCCCTCAGAATATATGCTGGAATAACAGAAAGAACAAAACTGTGCTCACTGGCCACTAGATCATGGCTATTTTGGGTCATGGATGTGTGCATGTCTTGGTTAGAGTGCATGTTAATATCATAGTGTGCTGCTGATTGTAATATTATTTCAAAATAATGAGTCAGATCTGTTCACACACACTTTCGCATGGAGAAAGATCTTTGTCCATTAAGCAACACCCTTGCCTTTTCCGTCCTTTTGGAAACCACTCTAATCCAAAAGCTACTTCCAAGAGGGGAGAAGTTTCTCAACATGTTCTAGAATTTCCCCAGCTCAGAGAAGTCAGACAGAAGCAAAAGTGTAGCCTTCCCAACAGGTCATGTGCTACTTTGAATTTTGAGCACAGTTTAAAGGGCTTTTACAGAATAGCCTAAAACTAAGCCATTTTAAAGCAGTCATTAGAAGATCACCTTAAAATTAATTTTAAGCCCCAGAAGACTTTGGAATGGTTGAGGAGCCCCATTACTGAGTTTTTTAATGCTTCAGTTATTAGATCAATTTTCAAAAACAGCCCTGGCCGGTTTGGCTCAGTGGATACCTTGGTTGCAGGCTCCTCCCTGGCCCAGTCCTGGTCAGGGCTTGTGCTGGAGGCAACCAATCGATGTGTTTCTCTCATATCAATATTTCTCTCTGTCTTTCCCTCTCTCTTTCTCTTTCTCTAAAAATCAATGGGAAAATATCCTCAGGTGAGGATTAAGAAAATAATACAATGGAGAGGTCCACTGCTCACACCTATCTTAATCCTCCCAATTTGTTTCTGAGCCTCTAAGGGTACTCATTTGGGTTGGCTTTCTACAAGTCAAAAATGGCCATTGCTCAGCAAGTCTGAAGGACTCCTTTGAAGTCTGACTAGTTATTCCTATTCCTAACCCACACGGTATCTGTGGAAGCCACTACCAAAAGTGCCCACCCCACTGGTTTATTTAATAAGGCCTTCCTTACTCATTTCCAGATACTTCATACACTGGGAATACTCAAACGAAACTTAATACCTCTCAAAATGGAATTTGAATATTAAAAAACACTGAACCCCTTGATTTTCATGACCTTTCTATCATCAATGAGCTGTATGATTTTGAACAAGCCATGACCTCCACCTCCTAAGATTTAGCCTCTCTGATTTAACAATATCAGACAGTCCTTATTTTTAAATAAAGTTATAGGATTTCATATTCTACTAGAGGCCTAGTGCATGCATTCATGCACCAGTGGGGTCCCTCGGCCTGGCTATCTGACATCCCCTGAGGGGTCCATGATTGTGAGAGGGCACAGGCCAGGCCGAGGGACCACCAGTGCCGATCGGGGCCAGGTAGAGACGCGGGAGGTTGGCCAGCTGGGGAGGGACCGCAGAAGTGCTCCAGGGCATGTCCAGCCCGTCTCGCTCAGTCCCCGATCGGCCACACCCCAGCAGCAAGCTAACCTACCGGTCGGAGCGTCTGCCCCCTGGTGGTCAGTGCACGTCACAGAGAGTGGTTGAGCAGTCTTAGCATATCATTAGCATATTATGCTTTGATTGGTTGAATGGCTGACCAGTCGACCAGACACTTAGCATATTAGGCTTTTATTATATAGGATAAGCAAACTAGGATATGAAACATATTCTTCCTTTTAAAAATTTGTTGCTCCAGCATGGATGGAACTGGAGAGCATTATGCTAAGTAAAATAAGCCAGTCAGAGAAAGATAAATATCACATGTTCTTACTCATTTATGGAATATAATGAACAACATAAACTGATGAACAAAAAACAGATCCAGAGACAGAGAAGCATTGATAAGACAGTCAAACCTCAGAGGGAAGGTAGGGGAGGGTGGGGGTAAGGGGGAGAGATCAACCAAAGGACTTGTATGCATGCATATAAACCTAACCAATGCACACAGACAACAGGGGGGTGAGGGCATGAGTCGGGGGGGGGATAATGGTGGGATGAGGACACATATGTAATACCTTAATCAATAAAGAAATTTTTTAAAAAATTGTTGCTCAATTTTTAAAAGGTGTTTCTCAGTGGTTATGCTCGACCTATGAACCAGGAAGTTGTGGTGAATTCCCAGCCAGGGCACATGCCAGGGTTGCAGGCTCAATCCTCAATAGGGGACATGCAGGAGGCAGCTGGTCCATGATTCTCTCTCATCATTGATGTTTCTATCTCTCTCCCTCTCCCTTCCTCTCTGAAATCAATAAAAATATATCTTAAAAATAAGTAAGTAAAAATAAGTATCACAATTATATCTCCATTCTGAAAAGATTTTCTATGGTCAACTCATTCCCTTAACTATCATATTATTCCATTGACTTAACACATAGAAGAAACATCAGGAAAAAATATTCCATTGTGTTTCAAATTACTTTATTGTTACTTGGTTTAGGTTGCTGGGTTACAGTTTTAGATAAAGTAGGCTGTGCTTAATGGATGCTTCCCACTCTGTCTGGGGTATATAGCTTAGTTCTCTTCATTAGATACAGAAAAATCTTCTAAGGCCAACCAAAACTCCCTGTCTTTATCCCCTAAGACTTCCTAAGAGTGGTGGGTTGTACAAATTAACTTATATCTGAGTCCATGGTTACAGTAAAACCAAATTTTCTTATAAAAGAAAACCTATGAATTTAGCATAATTTCGAATTCCAGATATAGGTATAAAGAAAGGTATTTCACACACACACACACACACACACACACACACACACACACACACACCCTTCTCCAAACCTGCTTTTGTATCCTCATAAAAGTGTTGTTGAATATCTAACGTAAATCTCTGATAAAAGCAGATAGAAGTTTAAATAAAATAAAATAGCAAGTTCATCAAAATAGATGTTATAGCTGCTATAAAACTTCTTCAGCTCCACAAAATGCTCACTAGTTCTTGTGTCTTTTCCCTAAACAGCTATGCTTCGTCATAGGCATGAGAGTAACCTTATAAGCTAACCTTAACTTAGCAAGATGTTATCTTTTTTTAAAAAAAAAAAGAGGCTTAAAGTAAGAAAGATGCTTCAAGTGGTCTGACTTACCCACTTATTCTACAGACACATTCCTCCTAGCAAACCCAAGCTGAAGGTCAGCTTCCAGGGCTGAGAGGGCATGACATGGTAATTAATATTGATATGTACTATGCGCATGTCTGTGCACCTTATGTGCATTGTCTTATTTAATCTTAACAATAATTATGATGGTGAATTTTATGTGTCAACTTGACTGGGCTAAGGGATGCCTAGATTTTGGGGTGTATCTGTAGGAGTGTCTCCAGGAGAGATCATAATTTGAATAAGACTGAGTAAAGATCCAGCTCACCAATGTGGGCAGGCATCATCCAACCTGAATGAAACAAAACAAACAAACAAACAAACAAAACAAAAACAGAGAAAGGTCAAAGTTTCCTCTCTGCTTGAGCTGAGACATCCATCTTCTGCTCTCAGACATCAGAGGCCCTGATTTTTGGACTTCTGGACTCAGACCAGGACTTAAACCATCTCCCCCTCCCACCTCCTTCTTGCAATTCTCATGCCTTCAGATTCACACTGAATTTCATCACTAGTTTCTGGTTTTTCAGCTTGCAGATAGCAGATCACTGATTATGGGACTTCTCAGCCTCCATAAGCAGGCGAAACAATTCCTATAATCTCTCTGCTCTCTCAATTAGTTGGATGGATAGATAGATTATAGATATATAGGTAGATAGATGACAGATAGATGATGGATGGATGGATAGATAGATTGATAGATGATAAATATAGAGAGATGATAGATGATAGATAGATGATAGGTAGATGATGATAGATAGATAGATAGATAGATAGATAGATAGATAGATAGATATGATAGATAGATCTCCTCTTGTTTCTGTTTCTCCGGAGTACTCTAATACAACAACCTTATGAAGCACGTGTAGATTCAATAATGTGCCTTTGCTCACACAGTAAGTGACACAAAAATCAAGGATTCAAGTTCAGGCAGACTTACTCCATAGTTCTCATTTTTGAACAATAATGATAATAACAAAACAACAACAACCATCAGTACTACTATTCATCATTATTGAGAGTCTATTACATTACATGCACTATACCTTTCCTCATTCACTTCTTATTTTATCTTATATCCTAAGGGTTAGTACTCCCAATATACAGATTCTGAGAGATTAACTAAACATCCCGATATCACACAACTTGTACATGAAAGAGCATGTTTCTAAGTCTTTAAAGCAATATCCTTTCCTGTTCTATGGGGGTATAGGAAGTGTCATATTCTGTAGCTGTAAGAAAATTGAGGGATGCTGGGTAAAGTTGCAGGTGACTAAGAGCTAACCATTCAAAAGAATATGGATAGACTCAGTGTAAACTAGTACAGAATAAAACAAAGCTGAAGCAGAGATATAAATCAAGCAGCTTTATAGTTGAAATAAGTTCAGTTCTGCTGTTAGAGACAAGTTCAGCTGTGTCTCACTCCATATGCCAAGAGGACCAGACTACCAGAACCCCAGGTTCTCATGTTTTGTTGATGCAGGACTTTAGCATTCCATGTCCAAATGCCTTTCAGTCCTAGATTCAACCCAACTAGGACCAGCCACACCAATGATATGCATACCCAATGGTTGGCCAGAGGCAATGGTTTAATGGGTGTAGATAGAGCTTGGATATGCCAACTGGGGAATCTGCCTTTGTGTAGAAAGGAACTGGAAATGGAGAGAAATATGGCAAGCCAAGGGCTGGGACTGGGGCCAAGGGATGGCTCTCTGTATATCACCAAGTTTCAGAACAAAATTATGATAAATCCAAGAGTTCTCAATTTGAAGTTGGCATCCCAGGATAACATCAAGTTCTATTTGTCAAGGGAAAAGAACAGAGCATATTTTAAATAAATATATTGAGCTAGATTTATAACCTTTAAAGATCTATATCCTTTACATCTCTATTTGCACTCTTGCCCTGAGTTCCACATGTGCCAAGGGCAGGCCCAGGCTAGCTCATTACTTTCTTTTTTTGTTTTTGTGTGTTTTTTGTTTTGTTTTGTTTTGTTTCGTTTCAGAGAGGAAGGGAGAGGAAGAGGGAGATAGAAACATCAATGATTAGAGAGAATCATTGATTGGCTGCCTCCTGCAAGCTCCACACTGGGGATGGGATCAAACTTGCAACCCAGGCATGTGCCCTGACCAGGAATCAAACTGTGACCTCCTGGTTCATAGGTCAGCACTCAACCACTGAGCCATGCTGGCCTGACCAGGCCAGCTCTTATATTTCCCCCTCCCCACAGAGTTAAATATGCTGCTATGAGCTCAGTGTCAGTATTCAGTTGAAAGTGGTTGACAAACTTCCTCTGTGACTCCACTGAGGAAACATGTCAGAATCTCATTAAATCTCAGGTAAAAATGACTTCCTACAATCTCATTCCTCAGTCTCTGCTGAGAACAAGAAAAAAAATCACCTGATGTTTTGTAGGAATTGCCATTTACATGACACTTTAGTGTTTACTTCATTGGAAACAGCTGTTTCATTGATTCATTTCAATGTTCATTAGTTTGACACATAAGATGATGATGTGCTGTCTACATGATGCCAGAACAGCCAGATGATTCAATCAAATTCAGTCCAATAAGCAATTTACTTTTAAAGAGAAATGAATCCATTTTGCATGTTTGCTTGTTTTTTTAATTGTTTTTTTCAACTATCAATTCTATTAAATCAGCAGGGAAATTAATCATCCTCACTCCCAACCTCTCCACTCCAGCCAATACAATTCATGAAACAATGAAAAAATACAGGTAGAGTCAGGGTATTTGTCACCAATGGTGGTCCCAATACTTATCTTCATCGAGCATCTAAGCTGATATTCCATATTGATGAGATGCCAGCATGGGAATGCTACATAACACGGGCCAGAATGCCAAGCCCATGGACACACAAAGTGCACTGGAATATACACGCTCTCTAAGAAGGAGTTTTTGATGGAGGTATAGAGGCTTGACTTACCAACTCAGGGAGACTGCAGACACCTCTCGTAGCGACATGTGTAAGCTCACAAAATCCAAAATGCCTCCATATCACATTCCTCTGAGCTTCCCACAGTCCTCCACCGGTTAAGCATAGAGAAAAATTAAATAGAGATGATCTTATAGCTATCATTGTGCCACCATTTGGTGTCCAGCGTCCATGTGCCTCAACCCATTTTCTACTTGGAGGGAAGGGACAGGATGTCACATAGAGAGAGATACATATACAGACTTTGAGGCCCAGGATCCAGTAGCTTAAATACTGGAGATTCCAATCACTAAAAACCACACAGTGGCACATTAGTAAATTGAGCATCTAATTGAAACCCATGTGAGACTATACCTGATTCATTTTCCATGGGTGGCTGCAGGGAGCGATATTAAGCAATGGGGGATTGGTAAAGAGGCAGCCTCGGCAGCCTCTGAGACAGTGCCACTGACGTGGGGAAGGCACCGTAGAGAAGTAGTGCTGCTCCAACCAGAGAGAGCAAGTTATTTTCCAACCCAGCCTACAAGGCACTTGGGTCGTCATACAAATTGGGAGGCTGGATGCAAGGAGTGAATTTCCTGATCATTTCCCCTTCCCTAGCAATAATGTCTCCCAGGGTTGCTGAGTTAGAACACAGTAGATCTCAGCTGGTGGTAGATAAGGCCACAGCCTCAGCTAAATAATTTCATTAGGCACATGCTGACTTAGCCCAGATTGTTCCCTTCAGGTCCTGCATCCTACATGGAATTGAACCATCCTCCATCATAATTACCAGAAGCATCAGAAGCAGCTACTTGTCTCCTCCCATTGCTTGGGCTGGACAGCAGATAGCCTGAGGGTCCCATCATCTGACAATGACAGGCTTCATTTGAGTGTGCAGGCCTGTGCATTCCACAGCCTGAGCCAGGAGCCATTACCTGCCCACTGGCTGCTGAATCTGGTATGGAAAGTTCTCTCTATAACAGTAGAGCATAGTAAAGATAGGAATAGCCACTCCCCCACCCCACTAAGTACAACAGACTTATAAACTATAACCTTCACTGAGACATGAACTATGGAATACTACTGTCAATAGTAGTCAGCAGTTATGTACCCCCACTATGTGCTAAGTGTTATGTACTTTGTTTCACTTCATCCTCCAAACATGCCTGAGATTAAAAAGCTATAAGGTCACCCACCATAGCAGAAGGAAGAGTCAAACAGACCCTCTTCCTTGCACAGAGTTTATGAAAATAAGGAGAGAAAAGGCATGCAGCGCTGGTCCAGAAGTTCTAGAGGGAGGGAAGATAATCACAATCTATAAACATTTGTGACCACCTACTGTGTGGTAGGCCCTGAAGAAGGTGCAGGGGACACAATAGAAGAAAGTAATACGCACTTCACACTAGAGGAGTATAAAGGAAGTGATCTTTAAACCGTGTTCAGAAGATGAGGAGGGACACGGTTTGGTAGAGTGGAGTGAGGAGGGTGAAGGGGCTAGCAAGGCATCGTAGCATCCTCATGGGAAGATTTCATTCTGAAGGTGAAACTTTCTCTGAGGGTGTTGGAAGAGAGATTATTAAGGAAATGAGAGAAAGGCAGAACTGAGGTTTTATAACAGTGTGCTTCTATAGATCCTCATTCGAAGAGAAGCGAGAAAGAATGGCTAGCTCATCAAAGAACAATGCCTCTATGGATTATTGTAGAATGGTAATCACCGACTACTGTGAATGATTCTTAATGTTTGGGAGGACAAACAACAACTTGAGAATCTAATACGTACCTTCTAAGGTGGAAAATGCACATACAGACACATGCCCATACACTATTTCACATAAATTCTCTGAAGTTTATTCATGTCTTAAGATCTCCAAGACTAGAGAATTGAGCTGAGACAAAAATGTCCTTGAAGCGACTCTCAATGGGGTTGAGAACAGCCCAAGTATAAGAAGGGATGAGATACAGGAAGAGAGCTATAGTCCAATGGATCTTAGTATTTGGGGACACTCATTCATGGTCGATAATTCAGAGAGTATTGGCCAGCACCCTTTGACCTACTGATCAAAGAGGAGAGAGAAGCTTTGGAACAGTCTGGACAAGGGGCAGCTCAAGGAGTTGCCAGAAAACAGTGATTATTAGTGGAAGCCCTGTATGCCTTCCACCAGGTGTGAGTCGCTATGGAGGCACACAAGAGTATCAGTCCTCATAATCAACCATCTGGGAAAAAGGTTAAATTGGAATTCTTTTATTATACTCTCCATGTGTAATATGGGGAAGGAGAATATGAAGACCTAAAGGAACTGGAGTCTCATAATATTGGGGGCTAAATCAGCTCTAAATGCTCTAAATGTAACCTCATCTATGACTTCCTACCAGAGGGTATCAGACAAGATTAAACAACACAACAAAACAATTTAGTCCTATAATGTCGGAATGAGATCATTACCCCAATTTTAATGTTGAATAATGAACCTGCCCAAGGATATATAGCTAGCAACTGACGAGCTGAGGAAACCCAGATCCCCATGTCTCCAGAAGCTGTCTTCATAATCACTGCACTCTACTGGCTCCCAGGCAAAGAGGATTTCAGGCAGGTGAAAAATTACACAGGAAAAGTGGGACAAGAATCTTACTCAAAAAACATCTGCTCACCTCGGTCTCTGCTTGCTCTATGGAATAGCCATGCTGGGGGCCTTTTCCCTGCTCCAGTTACCAACACTCTTGTAAATGTCACAAAGTTTCCCTCTGGTAATAAAATCAGGCTCGAATGCGACCTTACCCTGGACTATTTGTCCCCACTGAATAATCTTTCTTTTTCTGTATAAGGAATGTTTATTATTAATGCAGAAATTAAAATACTGTTTGGGTTTATTTATTCGTTAGCCTGATGTATTGCACACCCTATTCAGAGCTACGCTGGTAAGGAATAAGGAAATCACCATATCTGACAGAGCCGACTCAAACCCATTAATCTTGTATGATGACCTCCAGCACATGTGTATTAGGCACCTGACCTGTTCCTTGGGCATATGTGCTGAGCAAGGGTGACAGCAAATTTGGAGGCTGCATGAGCAGAAGCTGGAGCAGGAAGCGCCCTTCCCCAGGTTGCCTTTCTCATTTGGCAAATGAAAGAGAAATGGCCTTGTCCAGCTCTCGTCAGGGAGAAGGTAAGCCTCTGGCCAAGGAGACTTGCATGAGGTAGATTGTTTTACTTACAAAGAACAGGCGGACACAGTTATAATATCATGAGTTAGGCTACAAATAAGAGGAGAGCTCTAATTTTGTACAGGTCACCTTCACATTGCTGTAGGGCCTAGTCTACCTGAATCCCTTTGCATTTGTTCTCATTGGAGTGTACGGTGAATTCCTGACTGAACTCCTGGCACTATAGACTACAGGATACGCTGACTCATCAACAGTGTGCAATTAATGGGTGTCAGACACAGCAGTCTGGGGCAGGCACAGGTGGCACCAAGAGTCATTTATGTAGAAGTAGTGCTGTGAAGCGGGAGAAAAACAAATTTGAGAGTCAGATACACCTGGGTTCAAATAGCTGCTCTGCCACTTAGTATGAGACTTTAAACAAGTCACTTTTTTCCCTCTCTTATAAACTGGTGATAAAATCAACTCAGAATGGAGTGTGTGAGGATTAGAGGTGGGCACGGTAGGCCTTCAATCATTCACTGTGATGATGACAGTTCCACAAGGAGCCACTACAGAAAGAAGACATAAATCTGAAGTCTAGGAGATAAACCAGAACTATGAACCAAGGAGCATAAATCAGTGAGCAAGAAACTAATAAAACAACAACAATTCACAGAAAGAAAAGGAATGGCAGTTCTTAACCACCATTCAGGAGGTGGCTCACTTTAAAGGAGCCAGTCACTGGAGTTCCAGCTCTCTCCTAAGATGCTGTCCGTGAATTCTGGCCACTCCGAGTCCTGACAGCTCACCAGGCCCTGGACTTGGCAGTATAGCCTTTCTCCTTATCTCAAAAGCAGAGCCATTTATAATGCTAAAACTAGGAAATAAGATTGTCTGTTCTCGTAGAGGTTTCCTGCTAGTTTTCTGGGGTTGTATCCAGAGTTTTAAATGATGCTTGCTCTAAATTGATATTTTCCAAAATCCTTTCTTGGTCAAAATACATAATTTTATGCTCCTATGGCATAAGTCTTAGCTGTATCTAAGTCAAAAACTTTTTCCTTCTTTCTAGAGGATGTCCCAAAAAGTATACATATATATTTTTTATTATGATGATTTATCTTGGAATTTGCACATCCTATAATAAACACCCCTGAGCTAGAACAAAGGAATAATGAATCAATATAAAGCAGTGGCAAATCACCAGTTATCATTGCATTTGTCTATGAATACCCTAAGGAACCAAAGTTCATCATTCCCAAAATTCCCAGAAAGCCTGCAAGAGAAATACAGCAGAGGGAAACAGTATAAAAATGCATAAATCCCCAGACCATATCTTGAAGAAAGGTACCACTATTAGACAAGCAGGGACAGAACGCTGTACTTGAAGTGGAAAGAAAACTATATTTTATACCTAGTCCATCTACTTTTACATGTCTGAGTATCATATTTCTGAGTTTGTGCATTACAATCCCCACATCTTAAGGTGATAATCTTTGACACTGAGCAAAGCTAGTTGTTGCTCTGAGAGCGGTGTGTGAAGCAGGTTGCAGGAATTCTATTCTTTCATATAGAAAGGTGACACTGTTGGTCCACAATGAAGCTCTGTACAGTAAGTCCTCGCTTATCATTGTCAATGGATTCTGTGACTATAAGCAAAATGACATATAACTAAACCAATTTTACCATAGCCTAATTGGGATCCAGGTGTGGGCAAACTTTTTGACTCGAGGGCCACAATGGGTTCTTAAACTGGACCGGAGGGCTGGAACAAAAGCATGGATGGAGTGTTTGTGTGAACTAATATAAATTCAAAGTAAACATCATTACATAAAAGGGTACCGTCTTTTTTTTCAATAGTTTTATTCATTTCAAATGGGCCGGGTCCGGCCCGCGGGCCGTAGTTTGCCCACGGCTGGGATAGACAAAACTATGGCATCTCATCAACATTATGACAAAAATATGTTAAGTGAAACAATGTTATTGGAGGACCTCTGCTGTATATTGCTTTTCTGGTGGTGAAAAAGACTTGATCTATCAATAGTTCCTCAGACTGCCTGGCACCTACCACTAAGAGAAGAAAATTGGAGCTAATGGGATTAGACCTAAAAACAGGGCTTAATTCACCCAAGCCCTGATAATCCAATCTTCAAGAGATAAATGTGACAGAGGGGAAGAGAAGAATGGGCATAAATCAAATCAGCTGCGTAGAAAACTGTACTTCTTTTTATTATTAGCCCCTGAAAAATTCCTTATCCTAACATGCCCTTATTTTTTTCTGAAATTTCCATAATCAACTTGAAAAAAGTAGCAGAGAAAATGATCTGTGAAACCCCTGAACAAGAAGTCACCCTAAATTATGTTTCTAATTTAAGAGCCCATGTGCTGACCTAGTTCTCAGTGCAAAACACCGAGAGCAAGTGTTTCTCACTCCTTTTAGATAAACAGTCATCCCCCATCGGCAATTAATACCTCCCCTTCCTTCTCCCTGACCTGGTAGACCTGTTCCTTGCCCCCCATACAATGTCTTCCTGCCTTAGATGATCCCTTAGGGCTCATTTGATTTCTTGACCTCTTGTCCACTCACAGGGAAAGAACTTAATAAAATTAAAACCCTGAACAAGAAAGTAAACATGAAAACCTTGATCAAGAAAGAAAAAAAATATACAGATGCCCAATATCAAAGTCAGCCCAGAATGAATCAATGAGTTGTGTAACGTCAAGGTCATTAGTTGGCTATCAGCCGAGCAAATGTCAAACGTTTTGTTCATTGGATAGAATTGAAAAGCTTAACCAGGGCATATGAGGTAATAGAAAATGGTAACCCATGGAAGAAATTCTAGCAATATAAAAGTGTTGGCAGATGGTGTTTAATAACAATAATAACAATAACGCATACCATTTAAGTGCCTATTAGGTGCCAAGACACTATTAAGCTTTTAATATAGTTATGTGATTTAATCCCTTCATTAGGTCTACGAGAAAAAAATTACCCTAATTTTACAAGTGAGGAAACTGAGAGATGGAGAAACTAGTCCAAGGTTATACAGTTTTAAAATGAAAAAGACAGAAAGCAAACCCAGTTCTGTCAGACCCAAAAGCCCATTATTCTATAAGAACACCATACAAAAGCCCTTCCTTATATTTCATACCACTAAGTGTAAAGTATCTCCTTTAAAAGATGCATTGTAGATTTTTCAGACAATGTTACTGTCTTAAAGGTTCAAAGGCTTCGACTTAACTGGACTCCTGGCCCAGCTGCCTCCAAACCAGTCTAGTCCCATAGCAACTGTATTTGTTGGCTTGTAGTTCTTGATTCGGAGGCCAGACCCAAATCTATATCCACATTAGCCAGTGCCATTTGCTCAGTGCAATGGGCAGTTCCCTTTCTCATTTGCTGGCTCCCTTCAGAATCGTTACAGCATGCTATTTCTGGACCAGTTGTTCACTGTGACAGTGTGTAAAGACTCAGAGCATCTGCCAGCTGCCTGCCAGATGGCTGAACTCTAGTGAATGGCCACTGACCTATGGACTACTGAGCAATAGCTGATACATTGCTGCTTAATGTATAAGCTGTTGCAGAATTTCACACGGTGCAAGCCTGGGGTTCAACTGATCTCTAGGAGATGCTAAACTCTCAATAATAGTATTGATGGTGAAAATGAGAATAATATAACACTTACCGAGTACTTCTGAGTGTTTGTTATGTGTCCTGTTCCAAGTACTTTAGGTATGCATCACTTATTCTTCCTAACAACTGAAGGAGTCAGGTATCATTATAGCTCCATTTTACAAGTGAAAAAACTGAAGCCCAGAGAAATTAAGTTACCCAAGTCCACAAAGATGGAAATCAGCAGAGCAGGGATTTGAACCCTGACTATTGATTTCAGAGTTCCTATTACCTGTACCATGTTTTGGTAAAGCAAAAGTTTGGCTTTCACTTGTTGCCATTTATTTGTTTCACACGAAAAAGCAAAGACCCAGAGCACCAACTGGGAGGACAAAAGGCCTCTCATAGCAGCCTTGCTGATAATGGTTCATTCGTCGTGGGGAAAAAATTAGGAACAGCTAGCTCATATTGTGCCATTTATGTACATCTTGCCACATAATCTACACTAATAAAAGACAAAGGTGCTAATTAGACTGGACATCATTCCGGATGTCCTTCCTGACGAAGCCAGGCCCGTGGGAAGGCAGCCCATGTCCTGGGTGCCTGCTGGCGGCCAGAGAGAAGCCAGCCCGGGTCCCGGGTACCTGATGGTGGCTGGAAAAGGGAAGCCCAGGTCCCGGGTTCCGGAGGGAAGCCGGTGCTGGCAGCCAAGGGAAGGAAGGCCTACTCTTGCACAAATTTTCGTGCATTGGGCCTCTAGTTTCACAATAACCATATGAGACAGGTCTTCATATTAACTCCAATTAAAATACAAAGAAATGCAGATGTTTTAGATAAGCATGTTGTGGGACTTACTTCAGGTCTTAGTGGGACCTGGGGTTTCCAGTTTTTTGCTTCTCTATCAGCCTCTATATCAGCCGTGGGCAAACTACAGCCCGCGGGCCGGATCCGGCCCGTTTGAAATGAATAAAACTAAAAAAAAAAAAAAAAAAAAGACAGTACCCTTTTATGTAATGATGTTTACTTTGAATTTATATTAGTTCACACAAACACTCCATCCATGCTTTTGTTCCCGCCCTCCGGTCCAGTTTAAGAGCCCATTGTGGCCCTCGCGTCAAAAAGTTTGCCCACCCCTGCTCTATATGCACCAATCATTGAACTAGTTGTTTCATATTTGTACTCATCATTTTAACTTATATTTCATTGTTCATCAAGAGCCACACTTAGACAAGAGACAGCCCAAGAACATAACTGACTGATAGTTTAGTATCAATGTGGTTAAATCCTCCAATCTCCCTATGGATTCCAATGATTCAACTTGGACCATTTGTTGCTTGAGTATCACCCTGACCTATATCCTGAGCCTTCTCATAATAATACATAAACAGCAAGCTAATTTTGCTTAGTTCATTTTTATTTTACTCTAGTGTTATTTTTAGTAATAGTTGTAGTAATAGCTATGGATTCACTGCATCTTCTTCAAAAGAGAAGTCAAGCTATGAGAAAACAATCTCTAGAAATTTAAATAATAAAAAGTAACCAACAAAGAAGATGCAAAAATCAGTTAGCCAAGGAAATAGCTTATTTTATATCTAAGCTTGCTTTTCTTTTTAAGTTTGTACAAAATCTCCTTTAGCTGACAAATATCTTTAAGGAAAAGAACATTTGTTTCAGGTAATGCTCTTATTTCTGGTGGAAAAGGAAAGGTAAATTCTGAAGTGAAGGATATCCTGGGGAAATACTTTGGCAAATAGTATTTTTTTCCTGTTTTCATTTTATCATAAACAAATAAGTGTGGGTGACAATGAACCAAGTTAAAAAAAAAATCTTCTGCTCAGCCGGTGTGGCTCAGTGTTTGAATGTCGACCTATGAACCAGGAGGGCATGGTTCGATTCCCAGTCAGGGCACATGCCCAGGTTGTGAGCTCAGGCTGACCAATGATTCTCCCTTATCATTGATGTTTCTATCTCTTCCTCTTCCTTTCTCTCTGAAATCAATAAAAGATATATTTTAAAAAGATTCTTAGGATAATAGAATGTAAAATCAGAATAGTTCCTCAGAGATCAGCTAGTCCAACTTCCTTATTTTCCTGATGTGATCTGAGACCCAGAGTAAATTTCATTGCCCCAAATAACCCGGTTACTAGAAGAACTGAAGCTAGAACCAAAATTTAAAACTCTCTATTCAGTGTCCTTTCTAATATATTTTTCAAGACTCAAAGATTCTTCTTCCAAAGTCTGCCTCTATCTGTCCATGAATTGTATGTTCTATTCTGCCAAGCTACCATGTAAGGGCTATTTCGTGTCTAAGTGTGGCCCTTTTGCAAAAAGATGACATAGGAAGAAGTTTTGATACATGGGTAATCATCAACTAAGGACATGCATGATGTAATTCAGGGTATGTTGAAATTCATGGAAAAATATTTTCTTCTTATCTTCAGTAACCTATAAGTGAGACTGAACATTTTCTATAATTACAAAGGTAGGCGACAAACCACAGTAGTATTTGTAGTTCCTGGGACTTGGTCACCATAGAAATCAGATGCTTTTTATGTCCCACAGGTTTTATACATTTTGAAACACCATTTATGTTCATAATGATTTAAAATTATGATACTTATCAGACTTGCTCCTAGATATAAATATTTAATGTCTTCATAAAAAGGCACATACATTGCCATTTTGTAAATGTGCTTTTAATAGTTGGCCACTGGTTTCCTTAGTAACTGCACATAATTTATTTTATTGTAGATCTTGAATAGGCAACCATATGAAGTTGTGAAATCTTCTGCCAAAGGTCTTCTGTATCAGATGAAACCTAAGAACATGGGATAGGAGAGCATCTAGCTACATCTTTTTTTTAAAAGGGGTCCCAGCATCCCATGGTACGGAAAAACACCTAAAAATGTTTCCACAATTAGGGAACGGGCCAATGTGAAATCTCCTGAGACAAAATATATCTCTGACTAGTTAAGGAATCTGCTTGAGTTAACCAGATTCAGCAGAAAGGCTTGAATGTGAGGGTGGAAGGCAGAGCTTCCGGGTTCAAAGTAGGCTACGCTTGTAGACTCTTCCGGTGCAGCTCTTCCGGTGACCCCTCCTGATTCTGGGATGCAATGCATCAGTGAAATTACTGAATCCCTGGGGACCAAGTGGCTCCACTGTGGGACACCACCATAGAGAAGTTGGATCCAACAGGATAAAAGGTCCCTATCATAAAGAGGATGCCGATAGCAGTGTAAGCTGAAGCCTTGAGTAATTCGCAGATGGGCAAGCCAAATGCAAGTGGGAACGGTTATGGACTGTGGACCACCATAATGAGCAGAACATCAATCCACATTTCAGCAGAAAGAAAGCAGCAGCATTAAATACCAGGGCAGGAAGCATGTCTCACATTGCAGAGTGCGTTGGTTAAGAACTCAGATGCAGGTCCCAGATTTTCTAGGTTATAATTGATTCAGTTCCTTCCAAGAGATGTGATCTGAGCAAGTTACCTCACCATCCTATGCCTCAAAATATGAATAACAGCTGTACCTATTTTATAGGGTTTTGTGACCACAAAATGAGTAAATTTGAGAAAAGAGTATATAATAGGGCCTGACACATTGTAACTCAATACATGTTAGATATTAGTGGTAGCAATCACTCAGAATATAAACGAGAACAACTGTGCTCTCCAGCCCATTGTGCAACTAACTCTTTTTGAATGCACAGACTGCTACTATTAGGAGCATATTCCAGTACCTATACCAGTACATATCCTCAGGGATACTTGAGGGGTATATTTTTTGGCAATAACTTGACTCCCTATTAGTCAAGTTGATGAGGCCTCATGACATCAAATTTGAGGATATCAAACAGATGAGCCATGAGACAAAGCAATTGCTTCCTCAGATATAAAAATTCTGTAATTTTTATATCAAGAAAAATTTAAGATCAAGAAAAATGGCAATTAGATATATAATAAGAATATTTATCAAGTTTCTGAATTATCTTCAATTTTAAAGATGAAATTTTAGTATCCTAAGACTTATATCTCAGTCACTCATGCCTATAGGAACACACCTAATACCATGTCTGGTATATTGTAAGAAAGCAATAAATGCCATTGAATAAATAAAGAAGTGCATGAGAATACTATCTGTTGTAAACAGTAAGACTTATGAAATTCACAATACCTGTCAAGTCTATATTATGTTTCATTTTTAATGCTATTGATGATATGGTATAACATACATTCTAAAAACATGTTGAAAATATTCATTTGTCTGTGTCATTTATTAATCTGACAATCCTCCTTCTCTCTGGTAAATGTTATCTATGCCATAGTGAGCTGGGCCAAGTTATTATTTCTGGAGTTTTATCCTAACCTGGCATTGTCACATGACTTTTTTAAGTAATATTTTTTTATTGATTTCAGAGAGGAAGGAAGAGGGAGAAAGAGATAGAAACATCAATGATGAGAGAGAATCATTGATCGGCTGCCTCTTGCATGCCCCCAATGGGGATCAAGCCCACAATTCGGGCATGTGCCCTGACCTGGAATCGAACTTCGACCTCCTGGTTCATAGGTCGATGCTCAAACACTGAACCACACTGCCTGGGTCATTGTCACATAACTTTGATCACAATATTTTATGGCTCAGTTTCTCTAAAAATGATAGACTACTTATTATATGCAACAGGAACATGTGTTCACACCCTTTTTTCCCCCAGTCCCATGGTAACATCTGTTCCTTGTCCATGCAAGAGTGACAGTAGAAGTCTTAACCAACTGTTATCCACTTCTTGATTAGATATCCAGGGAGACCCTCATGTTTACAAGTATGCAGGATTGTAAATGAGATGCTTAATCTCCTTAGCTGCTGAGATGCCCGATTGACTAGATTAGTGGCTTTTATTTCTAAAACATTTGTGTAATCAATGCAAAGTTACAGCATCCCTGGGAGAATTAGCTTCTGTAATGTGTAGTCTGGAATGATTCAGTCATCTGCTCCATAGCTTTCTGTTTGCCCACAGCTACCCTCTCCCTGTCCATTGATACCAGCACCCACCAGACAGTTATAGATCTCCATACATAGGTTCTAATGGTCCCTGGCATCTTATCTCTCACAAACTCTGTCAGAATACACTTAGGGTTTTGCTATCTCTTCTTTTAATCTCAGAAACACAAAATTTTAATCTCTAGTAAATAACTGAATCTGAACAATAAAATTTGATGTCCTCAATGCCAATGGAGCACAAGCCATTTTTCTAGATGAAATAGTCATAAAAATATGTTAGAATTTTGATAGCATATGTGGCTACAAGTAGGATATTATGAAATGCTCTAAAATTAATTCAAGAAAATATTTATTGAGAACCAGTTCTGGGTTAAGTAAGATCAAGGCTTTCTATAATGGATATACCTGGTGTCTTTGAGGGCCTTACTTTGAGTAATAAAACTAATATAATTGAAACTCTTAGATGTTCTTAGTTAAGGGTAAGTTTGTAGGTAATGGTATTAAGCAAAGAAGGACATATCAGTTGGGCTGGATGTAGATCAGTGAGCATCATGGGGATGAACTTGAATTGGACCTTTAAATGTACCATCAAATTTGAGTCTGCACAAAATGTGGAGAAATAAAAAATTTGAAATCTTGTTACCACAGGCACACACACACACACACAATCACTGCTTGATAAACCTTATACAACATGTTTCCTTAACTGCATATCTCTTCTGTGATAATCTATCAATCTACCTTAATATTTCTAAGTCTAGTGGTTTGGGGGTATTAGAGTAAGCATATGTTTATGTAGCTATTTTTCTGTATAGAAATATACATCTATACAAATCTCCCATTTCCCCATCACATTCGTTCTTGGAAGGTAGCCTTGACTACACTGTAATCACATTCTTTCATATTGAAAAGCATGCTATCAGAAATGCAAATAAATAATAACTATTTGGCTAGGCCTATGGTATTTTTATTTCAGTTTTCCTCTTAGGATTCCACATGCCTAATATTTTAAGCACAAGTGTCCATACTAGCTTCTCACAATAGCAAACAATAGAAATACTCTTCTAACTCCTTACTATATATTAGGCCCAATAAGTTAGGTGCTATTATTACCCCCATTTTACAGATGAGAAAACTGAAACTCACAGAGGTTAAGTCACTTGCCCAAGGACACATTTAAGTTGCTGAGTCAGGATTTGGAACAAATTCTGTTTGAAGGGCTGCTCTTAATTCTTACTCAGAGTGATTCTTTTAACATAGTTCCCTAATTTAAATTAGGAGGAATTGTCCCTAAATGCTACTGAATTCTTGAAGCATTCCTATTTCTCTGTACGAATGTTGAGTGAATTATATCATTGATCTATGTGTCTCTACAGAGTAAATCTGATCTATTAAATGGCTCGAGCATGGCAAAATTAGCCTCTTTCTGCTCCCTTCTGGACCAGCAGGAGGCAGTGTCCTGAGGGCACTGAATTCAACTTGACTCCAGGTGGGCAAATTCAGGAATGCAGAGTAGGTAACCTAACCACTATTGAAAAGCAGAAAATATTCTGGTTTTCCATTCTCCTGACTCCTTTGTCTTATTTTTATATTGATTCTGAAATCAGTCCAGTGGGAGTTACAAAATAGTCACAGGGATAGGGACTAGCATAGGGAATATAGTCAATAATGTTGTAATTACCATGTATGGTGCCAGGTAGGTACTCAACTTACCAGGGGGATCACTTCATAAATTATATAAATGTCTAACTACTATGCTGTATACCTGAAACTAATATAAAATAATATTGAATGTCAACTGTAACTAAAATATTTTTTAAAAAAAATTAAAAAAGAAACCAGTACAGGAAATGCATGGTGTTTTATAATCTATTGCTGTATAACAAATCACTCCAGAACTTGGTGGCATCAAATAAAACACAATCCTGTTTTTGGCTCACAAATTTACAATTTGGGAAGAGTTTGGCAGGGTGGGCTTAACACGATTCCATAAAACATCAGCAGCCCAACTGGTAGGGAAGATACGTTTCCAAGATAGCTCACTTACATGGCTGTTAAGTCCGTGGGCTTGTCAGCTGGGAGTTCATCTGGGGCTATTGGCCATGGGCCACCCCCTGTGTCTGGTTGGGTTTCCTCACAACAGGATGGCTGAGTTTCAAAAGCAAATGTTCCAAGAGGCCCAGCTGGAAGCTGCAAGAGTTCTTATGGACCAGCCTTAGAAGTTCCAGAATATTCTTCTGCAGCATTCTATGATCAAGCAAACCTCCAAGGCAAACTAAGATTTAAGAGGAGGATTGCCATCTTTTAATCGGAAGAGAAGCCAAAAAAAATTGAACTCATGTAAATCTATGATCTATACTATTGATTGCTTTCTCTAGAGGCCCAATGACCTGAAATGTAAAACTAAATAGTAAAATATGAAATACAGAAGAAAACAGAAATCATAATCTAGCTTGCTGGTTTTTTGGAAATTTTCAGAACAGTACCAAAAATATAAAAGTCTATCCCTAAATCCCAATACTTTTTAACTTAATGCATAATGGCTAATTCATAGAAGAATCCAGAACTAAAAATAATTAAATAGTCCAGGGTCTCATCAGTCATCAATATAAAACAGATTTTCTATCATTAAACTACTTACTGCCTGACTTCTAATTGCGAAATTGTTCTTGAGCAGAAATGTAACCAGAATGGCTTTTTTAAAAGCTGTTTCTCATCTACTTAGTACTTTTCCATGCATTTACTGTTCTTTCCAAAATCTATTAGGGAGAAGAAGAAAAATGATACTTTAAACTTGAAGATGCCATTCCAATTCCCTAAATTGTAAAGGCTGAACCAGGTAACAGAAGATTCTCTGACCTCCTGTTGTTGTTTTTTACAATTTAAATTAACTTTGCATGATTACCAAAAATGTCACCAGACATGAAGAGAAATAGAAAGAGTATGTGCTGCCCTCCCCATGTGGGACAGGTGGATGCTCTCGTTACTATGAGTGTCTATGTTGTTATTGAAGACATTCATTACAAGTGGCCATAAAAGTTAGAGGGGCATGCGTGTGATTCATAAAGGTAATAAGTAGTTGGAGATCTATTGGGTATTCTTTTAATAAATAGATTTGTGAGAAATTCAAAATGAAGTTATTTTGGAAACCACTCAATTTTGCGGTAGTTTGTTACACAGCAATAGATAAGCAGAACTAGGTATATTATGGGAACACAGAGGACAATGTCAAGAGAAGAAAAAAAATAAAGATGCAGGTTAGCCTCCCCTAAATGTAGCATCAAAGTCATGGGGAGCCCTTCCCTCTTGGAGCTTTCTTCTAGCTGCAGAATTCTAGTCTTAGATGTTTTGAGTAGATTTTATTTAATACACAATGGGGACAGAGAACCTAACCAACCAACTGTTCACAAGGGCCTGTGACAGCCAAGAGTTAATCAATCACTTTTTCCTGGTCTCATTTAGTAAAGTCAAAACGATTTGGAGTTCACCCCTCACCCCCCACCTCTGATATTTCCCTATAAAAGTCTAGTGTGCTGCTACAACTACTCATTAAAGTCTCAGGATTCAATTTATATAATTGATGCATTCCAGCTAATTTTAGGAAAATTACAACTTTGTGAAAAATAACTGTTATATGGTAATTATGGCAAAGACGTTCTGCTTTAGGTTGGGCACAATGAAATCAGTAGGTTTTAAATTTAAGAATAAGGGTTGATAAGCTCTCAGTGTCATTTTAAAAGCAAAAGAGAGCTGTTAAGAAACAGCTTTGCATGATAATCACAGAGCTCTGGAACATTCTGTGTTAAGATATATGATTTTCAACCTTGTTAAGAGAAATATTGAAAGAGGGAAATTGATTTTTCCCCCCAGAAAATTTGGCTGTCACACTCTAAGATAAGTTACTGTTATGTGTGTCCATTAAATAAGTTTATTATATGAAAAGTCACACTCTAGGGGGAAAAAAAAGTTCAGTCAACATTGACTTCAGTTAGAATTTATATGATCTCTTAATTCAAGGAATTGAGGTTAACTGAGTTGATTCTCATTACTGTGCAATTGAACTAGTTATGAAATAGATAGCATGTGGAATAGAAACAAGTTACAACTGCATTCAGGAAATTGTGTTGGTCACCTCAGAGAGATTCTTGGAAATACTGTATTCACAGAAACAGTAAATAAATGTACTGCTATTATATGTGCTAAACATTTGTTAACTTAGCATAAAACATTTAGTAGAAGCAATCAATGAAAGAATCTATATCATAAAAGCTTAAGCAATTGTTACGGTGGAACCACCAGAACAACCAGTCGCTATGATGCGCACTGACCACCGGGGGGCAGAGGCGCACTGCAGGAGCTGCCCCCTGCTGGTCAGTGCATTCCCACAGGGGGGCACTGCTCAGTCAGAAGCCAGGCTCACTGCTGGCGAGCGCAGCGGCAGTGGCAGGAGCCTCTCTAGCCTCCACAGCAGTGCTCAGGAGCAGCGAGCAGGGCAGTAAGGAGCAGCGAGAAGGCGGGCAGTAAGGAGCAAGGGATCCCAGACTGCGAGAGGGGTGTCCGACTGCCAGCTTAGGCCCACTCCCTGCAGGCAAGTGGACATCCCCCAAGGGGTCCCGGACTGTGAGAGGCACAGGCCAGGCTGAAGGGCCCTCCCCACCTCGCCCCATCCTCCCCGCCCAGTGCATGACTTTTATGCACTGGGCCTCTAGTAGGATAATAATTTAAAGTGAAGAAAACATTTCATACAAAGGTTTCCAAACTGTTTCCAAGCAGCCCTGTGTTCCATAGAGCTATTTGGGGATAGAGGAAGCAGGGAAGGAAGGTTGGACAGATGAGTTCTACTCCCTGTCCAGCTCCATTACCCCTTTCAACCACAGTAACTCTGCTTGTATGTATTTTCTGTACTGAGATGATCATAATATTACACTTGAAAAAAATAACTGAAACCCTAATTAACCTGTCTTAGATGAGTTCCCTCAGAAGCTTACCCAAAATGATTTGTAAAAAGCACTGGCAATGCAGTAACAAAGTAAGAGGGTGAAAGGAAGAAAGCCAAGACAGGCGTGGAAATGAACAGGTTTACTCTTTGCGCACCTAAAACTCCATCTTACTGAGGACACCTGGGAGACGATGTAGAACAGATCTCTAAGTAATTTACTTCACAATGGTGAAGAAGAAGAAGCTGAGATCATTTTTAACAGCCTCTTTTCATCATTGATTGAAGCTGCTCTCAGGGACATTAATTTCCCAAAATTTCTGGCTTGCAATGTTCATAGGCCAGGGTTTTATTTTTGTACTTTCTATCCCCTTTGTCAAATCCAAGTGAGCATCCACATACATAGACTCACTGAAATCAAAGAAGAGTCATTGTATAGAACACATGCTTAATGCTCTTCAAGATTCAGCATTCCACGAGGAAGGATGTTTTAGAGGTTAAAGCTTCCAGCTATCTCTGGTTAAAAAATAAAAAGGGGAAAAATAGAAAGAAATATATCTTTTTCATTTGACAACAATGAATTTTAATTCAATGGTTTGCTTATTTAGAACCATAATTAGTAGAGAAGCTAAACTAAAATAAAAACTGAAGAGATTTTTTAAAATTACAATGTACATTTTCATCTTCTCTAGGCCTCTATTCCCATCTTTAAAACAGTGATAGGAGTACATAACTTACAGGATTTTTTGCAAATATTAAATAAGATAATACATGCAAAACATTTAGCACAATGATTAGATGTAAGCATTAAATATATGATAGATGATGATGATGATAATTACTTGTCACTATTACAAAAGAATAGAGATATTGGAGAAAACTGAGAATTACCTGGTAATAAAAATTATCCATCTATAAGTACCCATCAATGGTAAAGAATACTATTCTTGATTTTAAAAAATAGTTCACAAAGTACTGTCTTACAGAAATGTAGACATTTCTTTATACTAGATTCACTTTTTCCTTGTTTGCTGGCATTTTACCTAACCCATGACCACCACCACCTCTCATTCCTCCAAAAATCTAAGAAGGTGAAAAGTCTAAACCAGCAGTCTTCAACAAAGAGTAATGGAAAGACTATTCAATCCACAGATGCTTAGCTAGACCTCAATTTCAGGAAGTCCAGAAGAATGTGAAATTTGGGGCAAAAATTTGTGTAAAAGTTCATTTAGGTGGGAAGGGAAGGTCGTTATTGCAGGGTCTATAATTCTTGGAAAAGTTAAGAACCACTATCCTATCCTACCCTGCTTTACATTGAGGGAATAGGACAAAAGAATTTTGATGACTTCTTCAAAGTCACACACTCAGCTAGTGATAGAATTATGAGTAGAACTAAAGATGTCCTTGTTCTTGATCCTTGATAATCTGGGCAGAGATTCCAGTGACACTATATAGACAATAGTTAAGAAGAACATGGCAGATCCCAACAGAGATAGACCTTGTCAAAGTTGCCAGATAACATAGTAGTTTATTGTCCATGTCTGGGAGTGGTCCACCCCCATCCAAATTTCAATTCCAGCACTCATTTATTGACTGTATGTCAGCATGTTAACTTACATGAATTCCTCTTGTCTCATGTATAATATATATATATATATATATATATATATATATATATATATATATATATATGTATGAACTGCTTATAGATTGCTTTAGTGAAATGCATCAAAGTGGTCTAAAGGTACAAACTTCCAATTATAAGATGGAAAAGTCATATTTTATAGTTGAAAGTTACTAAGAGAGTAGAACTTAAAAGTTCTCATCACAAGAAAAACATTGGAACTACATGTGGTGATGAATGTTAACTAAGCATATTGTGGTAATTACATATAGATATAGATATAGATATAGATATAGATATAGATATAGATATAGATATAGATATATAGATATATATAATTATTATGTTGTACACCTAAAATTAATGTTACATGTCAATTATATGTCAATGAATTAAAAAAACAACTTGGAGGAAAAAAGAATTCCTTATAGTCAGGATTTGTGAGGATTAAACAATATAATATGTGTAAAGGAACTAGAACAATGCTTGGAAATAATAAATCAAAGTTATTATTGTGGTTATTTAACACTGTTTTCCTTTTTTATAAAGTCTCCTTTGGCCCAGCCAGCTCAATTCTTCCATATTCTTTCCTCCTATTAATCTAACTAAGGGATATAATTCAATGAACATTTGCACAACAAGGTTTAAAAGACGGATGCCCTCTCCTTGAAGTTTTCCTTCTAACTCATCAGCAAAGCCCCAAACCAGGTTATGAAGCCCAGGGAGGGGACGTCAGCCTCGGCAATCTGATGGGAGAGAAATTCATTGTGGGACCTTGTGCACTGTGACAAGTGCAAAGAAGGTGGGTACAGTGGGGCCTTGACTTGCGAGTTTAATTCGTTCCGTGACGGAGCTCGTAACTCAAATTACTCGTATGTCGAATCTTAAAGTGAACGAGTGAGACACGTGATGCTGGGCTGATGTTGTGGCCTTCACTGTGACATTTGCTGCGCCAACTAGCGGTGGGGTATCTGAAGCTGGCTTGTAACCCGAATTTTAGCTCGCAACTCAAAGCAAAAATTGGCCAAGAGACGGCTCATATCTCGAAAAACTCATTAGTCGGGACACTCGTAAGTCAAGGCCCCACTGTATTCCCAGCCAAACACCCTTTTCCTGAGATTGTTCAGGAAAGCAAGGAAGCGTCTGAGCAAGGCTAATAAAACCCATGTAACAGCAGATGTGACTCAGATCCCTGAATCCTCCTCAGCCTAAATGATTCATTACCCAGCATAACTGTAATTCCCGCAAGTGACACTGAATACAGACCCTTGCTATTTGCTCACGGGAAAACATTATCATGTCAAAGAAGTAGCCAATAATTTGTCCTTCAATATGCTTGACATCCCTGCTCAGTTCGCTTAAAAATGAGATCTCTGCTGCTTTCATAATACCAACCATATTTATTTTAATCATTTTTTTGCAAAGGAATTTTATCTGTCTTTTATTACTCAAACATAACTGCTGGAATTGGGACAAAAACTAAAAAAAATAATTTTTTTATCCTGACTTTGATTTCAGTGTATATGTGATGTATAGATATTTTTAATATATATTTGTATTGATTTCAGAGATGAAGAAAGAGACAGAGAAACTTCAATGATGAAAATCACTACTCTGCCTCCTGCACACCCCAACACCAGGGATCTAGCTCAAAACCTGGGCATGTGCCCTGACAGGGAATCTAACCATGACCTTCTGATTCATAGGTCAAAGCTCAAGCAGTTGAGCCAAGCCGGCTGGGCCAGATATTTTTTACTCAGTAATTGAGTGAACAATATGCAAAAGCGACATGAATTATGCAAGGGTTCCTAAAAATGAGTTAGTGGCAGATTATCAATTCCTGTTTACAAAAATTCTTATTATGTATGCAGTGTGTTCTTAATGGCATTAATCCTTCTCAATTCATGGGCACAAGTTGATACAACCTTGTAACATATGGTCTTAGGCCTTTATGCATAGCTTACTCTTGCAGATGCCTTTGAAATATAACTGGAGCGAGGAGATCAGGGGTAAAGGGAGAAGATGGGGGTAGCTAAGAACTCATTCTGGATAAAGTATAAACGCAACCCAAGTGCTGTAGTTGCATACAAATATCCATGCTTACCCTTAGAACACTAAATTGATTTCTTGTCTACCCAGGGCTTATTTATGTTAGGAGACTTCAGAATAATTAAATTGCCAGCTTCAAATGACTGGGTTACCTACACTGTTATTTCACAAGAGCCATGGAATGGGGGTGGGGAGGGGGATTAACCTTATCCTCAAGGTAGAAAAGTTCAAAAACTCCTGAGAAGAAGATGAATTGGCATTATTCATGGTATTTTCTACCTTTAAAAGAAAGATTGTGTGGGAGTGGCTGGGGAGGCTGAGGAGAGGTCAATGGGGGAGGGGGGGGGCGGAGGAGACATATGTAATACTTTATTTTATTTTTTTTATATATTTTATTGATTTTTTACAGAAAGGAAGGGAGAGAGATAGTTAGAAACATCGATGAGAGAGAAACATCGATCAGCTGCCTCCTGCACACTCCCTACTGGGGATGTGCCCGCAACTAAGGTACATGGCCTTGACCAGAATCGAACCCGGGACCCTTGAGTCCGCAGGCCAATGTGCTATCCACTGAGCCAAACCGGTTAGGGCCATATGTAATACTTGAAACAATAAATAATTTTTTAAAAGAGAGAGAGAGATTGTGGATTGCACTGCTTAATGGCCTTCAAAATGAGTATCTGCCGCTTATCACTTTTTTATGAATCTGATATATTGCGTATCTTAAGTAACAGGCACATTCGCATAATGATCCATCAGACAGCTAATATACATGCGAACTAATTTTCTCATTGAAGTGTTAGAGTAGGCAGTTAGTTAGATAATTAACAAAAAATGGAAGGAGGAATGGAACAGTCACCCCGGAGAGTAACCGGCATCGTTCTGCCAAATGGAGCAAAACATCTTGCCTAGCCAGCATCAGTCTGCCTAATTAATTGGGGGGGGGGGGTGCGGGGTGTAGATCATGATAAGGAGGAATCCCTTTTACTAAGTGCATGTGCAGTAGATGCCAAATACTGACGCAGAACTATGAGGCATATGTAGTGGAAGCCAAACTGGCAACCATAAGAGGGGGAGGGCACTAGCCTGGGAAAATCTGGGGAAAACATTGGATAGGGTAAGGGCACGAGCCCCCAGAATATTTCTCCCACACTAAGTTTACATCAACATTTTCCGAAAGTTTGAATGCTTTATTGTTTTACTTGTTACACTTGGTTCTTTAATCAATCTGGAGTACATTTTAAATAAACTGTGAGGTAGAACCTCAACATTGTTTTCCAAGATAGATAGCCAATTATGCCAGGAGCACTTATTAAGTCAACCATCATTTTACCACTGAATTTAAAAGGTATTTTTATCATATAAGGCCTCATCATGCTTAGATCTATTCCCAGATTCCCTTTTCTGTCTCAAGGATCTATTCATCTGTTCTTATCCCACTATTTTACTATTTTGATTTTAAGAAATATGCAAAGTATTAACATATTTAATTTTGCACATTTATTCTTTCATATGAAGTTTAACACAGTGCTTTCTAGTTTGAAAAAAATGAGATTCTGAATAAAATTGCATTAATTATGTGTAATTTGAGAATAATTTTACAATTTTATATTTAACTTTCTATCTGGGAGTGTCTCCCCAAGATTTCTTTATATATATATGTGTGTGTGTGTGTGTGTATGTGTGTGTGTGTGTGTGTGTGTATGAGGATTAGAGGCCCGGTGCACAAAATTTGTGCACAGGGGCTGGGGGTGTCCCTCAGCCCAACCTGCACCCTCTCCAATCTGGGACCACTCAGGGGATGTCCGACTGCCGATTTAAACCAGCAGTCAGACATCCCTCTCACAATCCAGGACCACTGGCTCCTAACTGCTCGCCTGCCAGCCTGATCACCCCCTAACTGCTCCCTTGCTGGCCTGATTGATGCCTAACTGTTCTCCTCCTGGCCTGATCGCCCCCAACTGCCCTCCCCTGTCGGCCTGATCACCCACAATTGCCCTCCCCTGCCGGCCTGATCACCCACAACTGCCCTCCCCTGCTGGTCTGTTTGCCCCCAACTGTCCTCCCCTGCCAGCCTGATCACCCACAACTGCCCTCCCCTGCTGGCCATCTTGTGGTGGCCATCTTTTGATGACATGAGGGCGTTGGACAAGGGTGCGAGGACCACCTAGACTTTTATTAATATAGATATTTTTAAATGTATGCTTATACCATATTGTCTTGTAAGTTACATTTTTTTATTAATCAGTATGTTATAAGAACTTTTCATGTCACTAAATTTTTTTAGACAATTATTTGGGCTTCAAAGTATTAAAATATCAGGATATATTCTCCCTGATAAAACATAAAAGGCTTTGTTGAATCTTTAGGTTTCCATTTTGTATTATAAGTAGCATTATATTTTCTTTTTCTTTTTTACAACTAACATTGCACAGTGAACTACCCTACAGATAAATTTCTGGCTCACATCTATGATTGGCACATTTACAATATAATTGTAAATCCCAATATAATTATAAATCATATATACTGATGTTCAACATAGAAGCCATGAAGAGCACAAAATATCTCAATTTAAAAAAATAATCTCCAAAGTTCAGTTGTAAATTCATCTTCTAAAGAAGATAATTGCCTGATGAAAATTTATTGTCTTTTTAGTATAATATTTTTTCTCTTTCTGTACATGTGTGTTTAGTTATAAAAATAGTACCAAATTGCATATATATGATAGCCTCTTTTGTACTTACAATTTTAGTGTCAACACAGAACTTAGACACAGAACCTAGACACAGAACCTACACAGAACCTAGAGACAGAACCTAGAGACTGAACATGGCAAAAGATCCTGGACAGAAACTGGCAACAGAACCTAGAGACAGAACCTAGCGAGAGAACCTGGCTGGAGAACCTAGAGACAGAACCTGGCTAGAACATGGCAAGAGAACCTGACTAGAACCTGGTGACTGAACCTGGCTGAAGAACCTAGCGAGGGAACATGGCTACAGAACCTGGCTGGAGAACCTGGAGAACCTGGCTGGAGAACCTAGCAAGAGAACATGGACACAGAACCTGGCTGGAGAACCTGGAGAACCTGGCTGGAGAACCTAGCAAGAGAACATGGACACAGAACCTGGCTGGAGATCCTAACCAGAACTTCGCTGGAGATCCTGACCAGAACTTGGCTAGAGATCCTGGCTAGGCTGCTGATCAACTGAACGCTGTCTCCGTGTCCTTCCTTCTTCGCCGACTCCGTCCACGCCTTTGGGGACCCCTGGACCTGCTGGGGCCGGACCCCGGCACTCCTGTGTGTTGTGAATGCTATCTTCTCAGACCGTTGCGTAGCTTGTTGCTCTTTTCTTTCCTATTTCTGCTCAGTTGTTACCTCCTCAGAAAGGCTTTCCCCTGAGCACCTTTTTATTTCTTTGTTTTTACTTATTTTCCAAGACTTATTGAGGTATAATTGACAAATAAAAATTGTATGTATTTAATGTGTAAAAAAAAAAAATTTTGTCAACCAGTTTTCCATTTGCTTTTTATGTTCACGTCTGATGTGCCTCCCCAAACTCTCTCAGCCCCAACTGGTTCCTGACACTCTTTCCCTGTTCAGCCTCAGCTACTGCATTGGTGAATGACTCTATGGGTACCAGCCGTCCCCATGCCCAGAATCCCACTGCTCTCACCATTTCTGAACTTGGATGAAACACACCTTGTATGCAGATTCTGCCTCCCCGATTGACTGAAGAGCCACAACACAGAACACAGAAGTTTGGAGGAGTTAACTCCCTGAGGGATACACTTTGACCAGTGGGAAAAAGAAGACTTGGGTCAAGAGCCCCCCAAATTCTTTCTCAAGTCTTTCCTCAGATGACCTATTCCAAGGCACAGTTTCAGGACAGTCTGTCTGAAAGCAGTGGCTAGTGCAGTCACATCACTTTGCTTCTCATCCTTCTATGCCTTACTCTTTATGACCTCAAGTTTACTCCTTCCAATAAGAATTAGCACTTAAATCTGGTCTCAGGATCTTTTTCTCTGGATCCTAGCCTAAGCATCAGCATAGTATTGTACCATGAAAGGTGTTATAACTTAGTAATTAATAGCCCATGATAAACATTCAGGTGTTTTCTAAGTATTGCTTATTACATATAATGCTGTTAAAACTATTCTTACCCAAATGCATCTACATAGATCTCATTATTTTCTTAGGATAAATTCATAGACATAGAATTTCTGGAAAGTATTCTAAATGTTTTGAAGGGTATGGAAACTTTTTAACAAATCACATTGAATTTCTTTAACTCCAGACTGACTGTAGGAGTCAGCAAAGAAATTAGTTGGGAATTGTGGGTTACACAATTTGAAATGGGAATCTTTTTCTGTTTAATGTGTTAAGAGTTAGAAACGATACAAGATAAGTAGTCAGTTCTGAGATCAGCCTCTAGCTCCTGCCTCATTAAGAAGCCGGTAACGAGTTACAGTATCTGTCAATCTCCAATATGGTCAGTGGGGTTTCTTCATTTTCCAGATTGCCCATATCCTGTTTGTAGACGAATGTTTTCTTCTTCCTTGAGGAATCTTGTGTTTATTAAGCACTTGGTTTTTGCTTATGTTCTTATTTCATTTACTCCTCTGAATCTTTTTGGAATACTTTCAGAAAATAACAACAGCAAATAGGTTTTGCTTCTTCCTAATATACTCAGAAAAATCCTAGATCCTACTCTACCTCATTAATGCAAACATCTGTGTGATATTGTCGCTCATTATTTCTCCATAACTGCATTCTAAGAGGGCACAGAGCAATAGTAGGGGCCCAAGAATTTATATGTGTTCCCAGCATTGTCCATGATAGACTGAATAAATAATAGACATATGCTATTTGGTGCCATTCTGTCACACAGGTATGTCTTCAGATGACAGCCACTAAAAGCATCTATATGCCAATAGGGTATATAAAGTTTGGAAATTTAAGTGAGTATCCTCATATTTGAAAACAAAAAACACTGCTCTAAACAAAAAAACACTGTATCCTTATGTTTGCAAGATTTAAAATTCTACCTGTAATCAGCAGCTTACATGTTGTGCAATTGGGGAAATTTATCAGAACTTTTTGATCAGAATATTTGCTTTTTCCTTGAATGGAACACTGAGAAGCACACGTCCCAAAGCGTTGTACTAGCGCATATCTATCCTGCACGCCCCAGGTACCATTTAGTGGTTAGAAGCAGGACTCCTATGTCAAAACCCGTTTGTTCAAATTCTGGCTCCAGCACTAAATTGTGCCTTTGGCAAATTGCCCAGCCTTGCTACCTTTTTCATCTTCTCTTCTAAAAATTAGGATAATAGCCACAGCTATTTTATTAGATTATTATAAGAACTGAATGTGTTAATATACTATATAAAACTTAGACAAGTGCCTGTTACACAGTATATATGCAGTAAAATAAAATAAAAACATGGTAAAAAATACAGTGAAAATATTATTATTTCATCATTTCACAGTCAATGTCATATTAACTACCTAGATGACACCCGACTGAAATTATGTGAATATGTACTTCCTCCCACATTTCAAAAGACTTTCGGGGGGGAGGGAACAGAGAAAAAGAATTAATACTAATTCAGCCCTACTATTACATAGGGTTCTTGCTAAGCCTGCTAATTTTGAATATCCCACATGGCAGCATATTATCATATTCATTAATATCCATATTCAATATTATATCATTTTTTGGCATTTAAAAGATTGAAAGGACTATTATCATTGTGGACTTAAAAAATCACTCTCAATTTCAATTTTCTAGTTTTGTTTTTTTATTTAAAAGTTGGAGAGAAAAATATTTTATATGCCAAATATCTTTAAAAATCTATAGGTTGTAGGCAGTCTACCTATACCATGGAACAGATAATTTGGCCCTCTTTTACATATCCCATCTTTATCACCAAATAAGAATTTCTGTTCTGTTGATGAGAAAGCAGGCTTAGAGAGCTTAGGAATCTGTACCAATGGCACCTTGGAAAAGCATTAAACCCACAGCTGGCCAAGATCAAAAGCATTTCTCTCCATATGGCAAGGCCGTCAGAGTCTCCATCCTTCTCATCTCACAGTGGGGCAGTGGTCCTGCCTGGCCCCTTGAAATGAACACACAGAAGTCAGGATTCCTCCTCCCAGAAGGCGGCACTGAGTCAGAACCCTCCGGTTCTAAATCCTTTTTGGCAGAAAGCCCAGATTTCTGGCATTTCATTTACTCTCTTGTCAGGCTGCCCATCAAGAATTAAATCTCCGTGACTTCATGTGGCTGAAGCCCAAAGCTCTTACCATTTCATTTGATCTTTCATTTAAACATCCTTTGTTTCTGTTCTTATCAGTTAGATGCGGTGTTTTATGCCCTGTCCTTTACGTTTTAAATCCCTTTTCCTTCTCGTCATCTTTTCCAGCTATTGGTCAGCCTGGCAGTGAGAAACAGCCACTTCGCTGAGTTACTAGAAACAAATTCTGAAATTTGAGTCTATGGCCTGGAAAATGTACAGATAACAGTCGTGTGCTATCAGTGTCAAAATACATCCTGGCGAAATGTGTGGCACTGCATTTGGTTGTCTGCAAGCTTTTTCTAAGACACTAAAACTATTTCTCTAAGCTCCATAAAAATCTAAACCTGAAAAAATTATTTATATTATGTGCATGTAGAGACTATGGGAGATCTATAATTCATAGAGGCAATCTAATCTTAGGCATCAGAGATATCGGATGGATCTAGGCATTGAATAACAACTAATATTTATCATGGATTTAATAATACCGGACAACCCAAAGTACTCTGCATGTCTGACTCATTTGATCCTCTCCACAGACCTCTCTCTTTAAAAGTTCATAACATTAAGTCAAGCCCACCCAGGGCACTCTCTCTTTTGAAACAAAGTCAATATTATATCAGAAAAGAAACCTTCACCTTTGCATATAATGTAACCTAATCATAGAAATGACATAAATTATATCCATGGTCCCTTCCACATTCAAAGGAAAAGTATTATACAGGGAAACATACACAAAAAAATGGGACTCTCCAGGACCATCCTACAATTTTGCTATCACATTCAACTTATGCTATGAGGATAGTGTAACACTGACATCATCCTATATAATAAAAGAGTAATATGCAAATTGACCCTAATGGCGGAACCGGGAGCAACCAGTTGCTATGACGCACACTGAACACCAGGGGACAGACGCTCAATGCAGGAGCTGCCCCTGGTAGTCAGTGCACTCCCACAGGGGGAGCTCTGCTCAGCCACAAGCCGGCTGATGGCTGCAAGCACAGCAGCGGTGGCGAAAGCCTCTCCCACCTCCTTGGCAGTGCTAAGGTGTGGGCCTAAACCATCAGTTGGACATCCCCCGAGGGCTCCCCGGCTGCCAGATGGATGTCCATCTGCCAGCTTAGGCCCACTCTCTGGGGGAGTGGACCTAAGTTCCCAAACTGCATGAGGGCGCAAGCTGGGCTGAGGGTCCCCCCAAGTGCATGAATTTTCATGCACTGGGCCTCTAGTCTATAATAATAAAAGGATAATAAAGTAGGTCCTCAGGTTACATCGGAGATTTGTTCCTACAGCGCTACATAATGCAATTTTCACTGAAGTCAGAACACACCTACATAAGCACCTGTGTCACTCACATGGAGCACATACACAGCAGTAATGAAGTGAAACAGTAAAAAAAAGTTTAAAAGAAAGATTATAATTCCTGACCTTTACTTGTGGTAAATAAATAATAAAAAACATAAAGCACATATGTACATACATCCAAATGACAAACTTCTTTTTATATAAATAAATGGGAGATGGTGATGTAACCATGAAACAACATACGTCGAGTCTGACACAACCTGAGGACCGTCTGTATGTTAATTAGACAGGATGTCCTTCCAGACATCATTCCAGATATCCTTCCTAATGAAGATGGGGCCGAGGGAAGCCAGCCTGGGTCCCGGGTGCCTGTGCGTGGCGGAGGAGGGAAGGAGCCCAGATCCTGGGTGCCTACTGGCGGCCGGAGAAGGAAAGCCCAGGTCCCAGGTGCTAGAAGGAAGCCGGTGCCAGCAGCTGAGAGAAGGAAGGCCTAAGCACCCAAACAACCAAACGACCGGTCAACCAGTCGCTATGACATGCACTAACCACCAGAGGGCAGACGCTCAACACAGGAGCTACCCCTAAGTGGTCAGTGCGCTCCCACAGCAGGAGCAGCACTCAGCTGGCCAATGGGCACCAGATGCCGGGCTCACGGCTGGTGAGTTCACCTGTGGAGATGGGAGCCTCACCCACCTCCATGGCAGTGCTACCAAGCAGCGGCGGTGGCAGGCGCAGCGGGGTAGGGATGAGCAGGAGCTGTGCGGTGCCAAGCCGGGGCTCCTCCCCAACTGCCTGCCACTTCGCATGCTACTACATCCCCTGAGGGGTCCCAGATTGCAAGAGGGCTCAGGCCAGGCTGAGGGACCCCGCCAGTGCACGAATCCGTGTATCAGGCCTCTAGTAATTAAATAAAGGAATGGAGGTGGCATCAGAAAGATGGTAGAGCCCTAACCGGTTTGGCTCAGTGGATAGAGTGTCAGCCTGTGGCCTGAAGGGTCCCAGGTTCGATTCCGGTCAAGGGCATGTACCTGGGTTGCAGGCACATCCCCAGTAGGGAGTGTGCAGGAGGCAGCTGATCGATGTTTCTCTCTCATCGATGTTTCTAACTCTCTATCTCTCTCCCTTCCTCTCTGTAAAAAAATCAATAAAATATATTTTTTTAAAAAAAGAAAGAAAGATGGTGGAATAGGAAGCCCTAGACTCTCCTCCCAAAAACAGGCTGTGTCAATAACAACACACCTATCAATTCCCTTGGTGAAAAATATAGAAACTACCTGAGAGGCTCTTGTACCTTAAGCAAGAGCAAAACCAGCCACATCAAGACAGACCAGTAGGGAAATTTGAGTCACTTTCTCACCATAATCCCCACTCTAAGCACAGCACCAATCAGGAAAAGTCCCTCAGCTTCCCAGTGGGGAGGGAAAGAGCTAGACAACACAAGAAACATTTCCAATGTTTTCCAGGAGCTACACTAGAGGCAGGCTTCTGGCTCATCTCTCTCTAGTGTGGAAATGAAAGGATGCTAATGAACATTATAAAAAATATATAAAAGTCTAAAACTCGAGGGTGAAGGCGAAAAGTCAAACTCAGATTCTTTAATATTATAGTTCTATTACATAAGGCATTTACTACTCTAGTATAAAGGTAAAAAACAAACCTATTAAAAATAACTATAACTACAATAACCTTTTATTAAAAACCCAATATAAAAAAGATGCAAATTGTAACAACAACATAAAGGTGAGAGGGAGACACAATAATATAAAGTTTTTTTATGCTATAGAAGTTAGCATCTTTAAAAGGGATGTTAAAACTACATATATTTTTATTAGCCTCAGGGTAACCACAAAGCAAAATACCTTTAGTAGAAGCACAAAAGATTATAATAAAGTAGTCAAAACCCACCACCACAATAAGTCATCAAATCACAAAGGAAGACAGCTAGAGAGGAAGCAGGGAACAAAAAAATCCTATAAAACAGTCAGAAAACAATGAACAAAAAATGTCAACAGTAAGTCCTCACCTATCAGTAACTACTTTAAAGGTAAATGCATTAAATTATCCAGCAAAAAAAAACAAACAAAAAATGGCTGAATGGATTGCAAAAACAAGACCCATGATGTACTGCTTACAATAGACTCATATTACCTTTAAGAATACAGATAAGCTGAGATTGAAAAGATGGAAAACGATTTTTCAAGTAAATGGTTACCAAAACCATATTTGCTAAAATACTTTAAAAATTACCTGTGAACCTAGCCAGTTTGGCTCAGTGGATAAAGCATCGGCCTGCGGACTGAAGGGTCCCAGGTTTGATTCCGGTCAAGGGCATGTACCTTTGGTTGCGGGTACATCTCCAGTAGGAGGTGTGCAGGAGGCAGCTAATTGATGTTTCTCTCTCATCGATGTTTGTAACTCTCTATCCCTCTCCCTTCCTCTCTCTGTAAAAAATCAATGAAATGTATTTGTTTAAAAAATTACCTTTGGCCGAAACCGGTTTGGCTCAATGGATAGAGCGTCAGGCTGCGGCCTGAAAGGTCCCAGGTTCGATTCCGGTCAAGGGCATGTACCTGGGTTGCAGGCACATCCCCAGTAGATGTGCAGGAGGCAGCTGATCGATGTTTCTCTCTCATCGATGTTTCTAACTCTCTGTCTCTCTCCCTTCCTCTCTGTAAAAAAATCAATAAAATGTATTAAAAAAAATTACCTTTGGACAGCAGTTTTTAAAAATATGTATTTTAAAAAATATTTTTAAAAATATTTAAAAATATATGTAGTTTTAAAAACTTGGACACAAGTTTTTAAGATTTTCTTATTTGTATTTTTCTAAATTGTTCCAACTAACATCTACACATTTTTTGAAAATTAAGGATAATTTGTGGAAATGTACTTAATGCTTTGTATTGGATGAGAATTTTACATTCTTATCAGTCTAAAATCCTCAGCCTAGCATTCATTTTACAGGAAACACAAAATTAAGAAGAGGGTGTTGTTTTATTAACTACTGTCTGAAAACTGAAAAGTTATTTTATTTATTCTAGTTATAAACAATAAATAGACTTATAATAAGATCAAAATAGATGAACTATATACTTTTTAAATTACATTGCCTCCTAAGCAACCCCAATTGCAATGAATGAAGGGTTGGATATATACAGTATTAAGCTAGCAGACACTACTCCTCATTAAAGAACCTCTTAATTTTGTCAATAAAATAAATTAAGCAAATGAGACTAGCTGGCTGAATACATATGAATCTGTGACATTTAAACACCATCATTCCAAATTATAGATGTAGAAAGATTAGGGAAATAGACAATCACCATTAGAACACCACAATGATAATTGCTACAGGCAAATTCCACTAATAGATGGTAAACTTGAAAGATAAATAGGATATTTGCATGGCTTAAAAATGCCTCCCTAAAACAGTTATTAATGAAGGGGTTGTTTTAACATATGTCAACAAGTTATTTGATAATCTTCTTCCCAGATGGTGGAGTCTAATTCCCCTTTCCTTGTATGACTTTATTGTTAACTTAGTGACTGCTTCTAATGACTAAAGTATGAGAAGGAAAAATATAACTTTAAAATAGAGAAACCTGGCATACGCCATGTTAACCAAGTGGCATAATAAGCCATGTTAATATCATGTACCTCTGAAATGATGAGTTGAGAAGGGCACAGGATCTCTGTTGTATTCTTGCCAGATTCTATAATCTCAGCCTAATCATGAAAAAATGCCAAACAAACCTATATTGAGAGATAGTCTACAAAATACCTCACCTGTATAGATTCAGAGACAAATGGCAGGGGAGATGGGGGGTTAGAGAGCAACCAAAGGACTTGTATGCATATATATTAGCATAACCAATGGACACAGACACTGGGGTGGTGGGGGCTTGCCCAGGGTGGGAATGGTTGGGGTGGTAGGGGGGTCAATTGGGGGAAAAGGAGACATGTGTAAAACTTAGGTAATAATAACAATAAAACAAAAACAAAACAAGGAAAGACTGAGGAAGTATCGCAGAATGTAGTAACCAAGAAGAAATAACAACTAAATATCCTGATTGGATCTTAGATCAAAAATATCATATTTGTGGAAAAATTTATTCTGAATAAAATCTGTGGTTTAATTGATAATACTGTTTCCTATATTAATTTCTTAACTTTGGTAAGTTCACTATGATTATGTAGGATGACTAGAGGCCTGGTGCACAAAAATTTGTGCACTCGGGAGGGTCCCTCAGCCCAGCCTGTCTCGCAGTCAGGGACCCCTCGGGGGATGACCACCTGCTGGCTTAAGCCTGCTCCCTGGGGGATTGGGCCTAAGCTGGCAGTCAGACATTACTCTGACAGCCCGGGAGCCCTTGGGGGATGTCCACTTGCCAGTGGGGAGCAGGCCTAGCTGCAGTCAGACATCCTTAGTGCTGCTAAGGAGGCAGGAGAAGCTCCCACCACCACCGCTGTACTGGCAGCCGTCAGCCTGGCTTGTGGCTGAGCGGAGCTCCCCCTGTGGGAGCACACTGACCACCAGGGGGCAGCTCCTACATTGAGCATCTGCCCCCTGGTGGTCAGTGTGTGTCATAGTGACCAGTGATTCCCAGTTGCTCTGCTGTTAGGGTCAATTTGCATATTACCCTTTTATTATATAGGATAGAGGCCTGGTGCATGGGTGGGGCCCCCCCCCCTTGGGTGCCTGGCCAGCCTGGGTGAGGGGCTGATGGCTGTTTGCAGGCTGGCCACAGCCCCCAGCCACCCAAGCTCCCAGTGAAGGCTAGCTGAAAGCAGGTATCTGGGATTTATTTAGCTTCTATAATCGAAACTTTGTTGCCTTCAGCCGAGGCCACAGCCAGCTAGGGCAGGCAGGAAGCTTGGCTTCCTCCATCACCAGGGCAACCAAGCCTCTGGCTTGCTCCAGCTCTGTGGCTGCCGGTCACCATCTTGGTTGGGTTAATTTGCATATAGTCACTCTGATTGGCTGGTGGGTGTGGCTTGGGCGCAGCGAATGTATGGTCAATTAGCATCTTTGTCTTTTATTAGTGTAGATGACATTAGCGAAAGCTGATGAAGGATATTTGGGTACTCCCTGTTCTAACAATGAGTTAATTATTTCAATAATCTACATATGGAGGACTACTGTATTATTCCTTGTCCCACCTTACTTTGTGGCCAGCTTGCCTGATGTCTTCTTCAGGGTTTCCTGCCCTCTCTCACTGTGAGGGGGCAGGATTGCTTCTTCCATGGCTTCGTCCTATATGTCAGAAACTATCCCAACTACCTGTGCTTTCTCTCAGCTCTGCTCTAAGAATTTACTTAATCCTCCTCTAGGAGTCTTGTCATTCCTCCTTGGTGTCCTCTATTTCTAAACAGACATGGGTCTCAGGTCTCGTACTTTTATCTTTTCTTACTCACTTTTATGCTTCTTGAAGACCTCCTTCGCATTCTTCTAGTATAAATCTCTTGCCAGGTCCCATTTGGCCCCCTCTCTCCATCAATTTCTCTTGAGAAACTTGTCATGGGACAGGCTGTGCTCGATAAAAATCTATGTGCTCCTTTACATTTCCCAGCCTCCCTAGCAATTAGGCTGCGGCAATGTGTTAGTTCTGCCCAGTGAACTATGAGAAGACATGTGTTACTTCTGGGCTAAGGCAGTACAAAGCTGGTGTTTCTTTCCCTCTCTCATTCCCTTCCACGCTCCTCCCCTCCTTCCCTCCCTCTCTCCATACCTTCTTCCCTTGTTCCAGGTCTAGGTCTCTTCCCAAACCCAAAAATCTTGGAGGCCAAGTATTCTAGATTGCATAAATACTAGTATAAGATGGAGAAGAACTACCAAAACCATATAAAATTTGAGTGAAAAAAAACTCCTATATTGTGTTAAGTCAATGAGATTTTTGTGTTTTTCTGTTGCATCAGGAATTATTTATCACACTGACTAGAATAAATCTTCTTCCCTTCTTATACCCTAGAAAAATGGTGAAAAACTTTTGTTCCTCTGAATCCACCCTATTCCATTTTCCTCAAAAGGACCTACCTTCCCCTAATTGCTTTTTGGTATACCTTCTATTTACTAAATCGAGTAGTTTTATTTTCCTTTACCTTCAATTTTTACTACCATTACAATTGATCATCTGAGAAGACAGTCCCTCTTACCACATTGTCTGGGCCAGGTTCTCTAGAAAATAATAGCCTGAAGCTCCATGCTAATGTTTTATCAGGTAGAGCAATCCCAGAGCAGCCAGTTTGATAGAAGAGGGAAGTGGGGCAGAATGCAGGAAATCAATTACAAAGTGGCATCTTCCTGCTCTAGCCCTCACGAGGAAATGAGGGCCAGCTTCTCAGTCATCTCTGGAGAAGTGGTATAAAACCACTGTGCGTAGAAACAACCTGAAGGGGTGTAAATGGCACAGAATTTATCTGCCAGCTTGTTTCCATCGCCTGTCTCTCCCCGATCAAATTTTGGCCCATGTTTTCAGGTTGTGTAAACTGATTGCTCAAGGCGGTCCCTGGGAAAGCCCCTTCTCATGCCCCATCTTTGGTTTTTGGTGTTTTATCTGAGATCAGCAGTGGTGGAAGGGGCTCTATGTTCTGTGGGTGTGGTCAGTTTGTCCCAGGCACAGAAGCTGAAGTGACCCCTGCCCTGGAAGAAGTTGTGCTGGAACCTGAGAGCTGATGCTGGGAGATAAAGAAATTAAGGCAGTGGTGGCCAGGGATTTCCATCCAACAAGGAGCCAAGACCCAGGGGACAGGTGGGGCTGAGCAGATACGAAGAGGGAAATGGGCTGAGTCTGGTACAAATGGCATGAACTCTTTAGTCCCAACTGACATGTCAGATACTTTCTCAACTATTAGGGTTGCCAAGGCCTCAAAAAACTACAGAGGGGCTTCACTATATATGAAAGTCCAAATACTAACTGGCAGAAAGATTGAGTTGAAAAATTATAAATGACCAATACAAAAAAAAGTGCCACCATATAACTAAAACCTTTAACATGTTTATCTCAGGTGTTCATTCATCCTTTCCTCAAAAGAAAACACAAGAGCCACAAAGCCAGCTGAAAAAAAATCTCTTCTCAAAATATGTATCTTCCATGGTATGTAATTCAGCAATCTTTTACATAAATACAAAATCTCCAATGCAAATACAAGATCATTTCAATTACCTGTGGGAGCTGGCAAACAGTTTTCAACAACTTAGACATGACATTTCCTTCAAAATTATCAGGGGCCATGAGTGTCAAGGAACAAAAAAGAACCAGCCAGAGATTCGGGAAGTCCCCAAGACTCAGGAAGTTCACAGTGATGCCAACCACTCTAGCCCTGAAGCTGAAATGCCCTTAATGACTGTGTATTTTTAAAGCATCTCTACCCAGGTGGCAGAGACAGACTGAGAAAGAGACAATCAGCCCGAGCAATTCATTCAGCTGCCACCGTGGGCCATGTCACCTGTTTCTCTGTGGGCCAGAGCAGTGAATTAAGGGAGACATGGGGTTACTGCTCAGAGACCTGATTTAAAAATAGAAGAAAAGGTCTGGGCCCCTGCTGGCCTCCCACTCTCACCTAGCAGGGTGGTGATTAGCTGTGCTTTCTCTGAGCCATTCCTCTAATATCTTTACTGGCTATTTTCCATATCCCAGTCTGGAGCCTGGCTATGAGATAATATTTGTATGGGGTATGTGAGGTATTATAAGGTCTGCAGTCATAGTGAGCTCAGGGCTGTCTAGGGCACATGGTGCGATTTAGCTGTGAAAGGCATGATAGACAGAAGAAAGCTGTTATCAATTTGGGTTTGGTGGTATTCGAGTTCAGCACTGGGACCTCTGACAATATAAGATGTCTGTGTTCTTGGAGCATTTTCTAATGCCAGAAAGGAAAACAGGTACTAATAGGCCCATGCCAATCATGGGCTGGAAAGAAGATGTGTGGGTCCATGAAGTCTTCTTTCTCTGATTCATAAATCAATTGTCTGCATAAAACTAGACTGTGGTCACCACTTCCTACTTCAGTCCAAGTGTAGTTGTCAAGAAAAAATAAAATGCATTTCTGAGAGAATGAAGCCATGTGAACTTTGATAAGATACTCAGTAACTTTATGGCTCAGCATCCTTATTTGTAAAATAGGTTTAATAATAATAATTCCTACCTCACAGGTTGTTAAAATAAGTGAGTTATTTATAAAGTGCTTGCCTATAGTAAATACCATATAAGGGTTTGGTAGGCAAATGAATGAATGAATGAATGAATGAATGAGTGTACAAAGGAGCTACTGTACCTCTTTCCCATTCCATCTATAGGAAGTAAATACCTCCATTTCCAATAGAATCCATCAATTTTTTTCAACTCCTACATTGGTCCTATGCTAGTAAGGACCCTTCAATATACCTAAATGCAAGAATCATCTTTGCCCCAAAGTTGATAACATTTCTGTCAAGACTTGAGAATGTGGTGATCTATCAGATATTCTATTCTATGTCTTTAACTTGAGATTGGGACCATATGATTCTGTCCTCAGGTTCAAACCTAGAGAGTTTCTTTAAACACTTATTTTTTTAACTAGTGTCTTGGTGCACAGATTCGTGCACATTGAAAGGAAATTAATTAGAAGAAATATTTTAATGTGGCTATTCACCCTTTCTCTATAATAGAAGTATCAATCAAATTCACGATCGACAATGACAGATCAAAACAAATGTGCAATTGGCACCAGCAAAAGCTTTATATGTATCGTGCATGCATGAGCCAACATAGCCTTTTATATAGAGAGATAAACTTGCTTAATTAGACCTGCTTTCTGATTTAGCTAAACTTTTTCCAGCCCAGTGAAGCACCCCAACTTCTCTTTCGGGTAATTGTCAGCAACACAGCAGTAAATATAAACATGAAGCAGATTATTATTGTAGATCATGCAGGGAGAAAAAGGGTAAAATATTTAACTGTAGCAGTGTTTGGCTATATTCTGCACAGTGAGAAAACCTGAAGTCATTTTCAAGTTCCACCATTTCTTACTTTTTTTCAGTCGGGTCAAGTTTCTAAACTTTCTAAATCTCTGTTGTCTTGCTAATGAAATGAAAATAGGATTCTACCAAGTCTCCTATCTACTTACTCCAGGGTCAAATGAGGATCAAATGAGATGAGGCAAGGGAAACATTTGGTTGAACTGTAAAATATTTGCACCTGGCTATAAAGCAAGTTGGACTCCTGGGCTGAAGAAACTGCAAGGACACTAGTTGCTAGGGAAAGGAAGCTGAGCATTGCTATGTGACGTCATTACCTGGCACCCACAGCGACCGTTTCCGGGCTGGGCTGGGCTGTGGTCCGCATTCTGTACCATGGGGTCTTGGCAGCATTGGCTTCAATTTGGTGGATGTCCCTCTGGGGTGGAGGCGGGGCATGTGTCCCACTTGGGGGAAGCCAAGTGTTGGTTTGTTGGCCAGGTCCGTGGTGCCACTTATTTTTAAATGGCCAGTGCGCATCATGGCAGCTCCTGCATTGAGCGTCTGTCCCCTGGTGGTCAGTGCACATCATACCTACCGGTTGGAGGGAAGGACGGACACTTAGCCTTTATATATAGAGGTAGGCAAACAGGCAATTAGACAACCCTAATTTCAAAGTGAACTATACAACTGATGTAACTTTGGTAACCAATAAATCATTATTGAATGAACAAAAGCATGCTTTTACCGTGAATTCCAATTCTCACGTCTAGGATTTTACTTTACTATAGAGTCATGATGCTTACCATATACAACTTTATGATAACTAACCATCCCCTTGCCACCTCCCACCATCATCTTCTACCTCCACTCCCATCCTAGGTTTTATGGGGTTCCTGCAATTGAGAATTCACCTACAACCCACCCCTCTGCAGAGTAAGGCCAACAGAACAAAACTTCCTGCTTTACTTCACCAACTTTCATCATATTTCCAAAAAGCTATCCTTTAATGTTTTTACATGATGGTATAGTGGTAACTGAGAGAAGACATTATTTTCTTCTTGAATAAATAGCTGTGAACAGTTCTATAGCTTATTGTAGCAGGCCCCTCCTCTGAAGCAAAATAAATTACTTCTTCCTTTGTGGTAAACATACTCTTTTGTATACACATTTATCACATTTAAATTCCCTACAGAACTATGATTGTGTCTTATTCAATGTTGTATCTAATGCACCTACCATATTGTTTCACACTCAAATACTTATTGATGTATAGTTAGATGACAAGAGAAAATCACCTAACATATTTTTAAAAATTTATTTTTCTCTTTAGGTTTGATTTGCCAGAAAGAATATTTTAACCTGTAGGCTTAAAATCACTGTGTTTATTTTGTTAAACTATTCCAATGTAATTTAAGAGTCCTACTCCCCAGCCAGACTCACAAAAACATTTTATTGAAAGGCAGCAGAGCAGGGGTTTGGAGTTAGAAACACCTGGGTTCCTACTACTTACAAGATCTATAAACATGGAGAAGTTATGTTATCCTTCTGCCCCTTGATTTTGTCATCCTATCTAATAAAAGAGAAACATGGTAATTGGCATACGACCGCTACCCTTCCCATTGGCTAATCAGCGAGATATGCAAATTAACTGCCAGCCAAGATGGCGGCCGGCAGCCAGGCAGCTTGAAACTAACATGAGGCTTGCTTGCTTCAGTGACGGAGGAAACCAACGTTCCCCACCTGCTTTGCCAGCCTCTGAGCCTAGAGTTTAAAAAACATTGTAACGAATATAGAAGCTAAACAAAACCCCAGAAACCTGCTCTCAGTGAGCCTGGGATCTCAGAGCTGGAGTTGATACAGAGTTTCGATTATAGAACCGAAACAAACCAGATACCTTCTTTCAGCAGCAGAAGCCTCAGAGCTGGAGCCAGAGCTAAAGCTGGCCCAGAATTAAAAAAAAAAAAAAAAAAAAGAATAAAAGGAGCAGTTGGGAGCTTCAGTCCCAGCCTGAAAACAGCCCTCAGCCCCTCACCCAGACTGGCCAGGCACCCCAGTGGGGACCCCCACCCTGCAGGGTGTGTGACCAGCTGCAAACAGCCATCATCCCCTCACCCAGGCTGGCCAGGCACTCCAGTGGGGACCCCCACCCTGATCCAGGACACCCTTCAGGGCAAACCAGCCGGCCCCCACCCATGCACCAGGCCTCTATCCTATATAGCAGAAGGTCAATATGTCTCCCAGCACCGGGATCAGCGGAGCCGAGAGGCCTCCCGGCACCGGGATCAGCGTGACAGGGGGCAGCGCCCAAACCCCCTGATCGCCCTGCGGCTCTGTGTGTGACAGGGGGCAGGGCCACAACCTCCCTATCGGCCCTGCTCTGTTCATGACAGGGGAAGGCGCCTCAACCCCCTGATCAGCCCTGCTCTGTGCCTGATAGGGGGGAGCTCCCCAACTCCCTGATCGCCCTGTGGCTCTGTGTGTGACAGGGTGTGGTGCCCCAACCCCCCCCACCCCCCACGGGCCCTGCTCTGTGTGTGACGGGGGGGTGGCGCCACAACCTCCCCATCAACCTTGCCTTGAGTGTGACGGGGCGGTGCCCCAACCCCCCAATCGGCCCTACCCTGAGCATGACTGAGGGTGGAATCACAACCTCCCAATCTGCCCTGCTCTGTGCATGACAGGGGAAGGCGCCCCAACTCCTCAATCGGCCCTGCTCTGAGCCCGACCAGGGGCTGCACCTAGGGATTGGGCCTGCCCTCTGCCACCTGGGAGCAGGCCTAAACCAGCAGGTCGTTATCTCCCGAGGGGTCCCAGACTGCGAGAGGGCACAGGCCGGGCTGAGGGACCCCCTCCTCCCCCCCGAGTGCACAAATTTTTGTGCACCGGGCCTCTAGTCTTTAATATAAAGGTAAAGGTGATAACTCTTGCATGAATTTGTGAGGACAAATTGTCATCCAAATGCAAAAAGTAGACAACAGATTCAACAACTGGTGTGGGAACAACTTGTAATCCACATGCAAAAAAAAAAAGAAAGAAAGAAAGAAAATCTAGACCCAGACCTTACTCCCTTCACAAAAATGAACTCAAGACAGATCATAGACCTAAACATAAAATGCAAAACTAGAAAACTCATAGAAGTTAACAAAGGAGATATCACAGATGATCTTTGGTATGGCAATGACTTTTTAGATGACACCAAAGACATGATTTTTGAAAGAAATAATTGATAAGCTGGACTTCACTAAAATTAAAAATGTCTGCTCTGTGAAAGACAATGTTATGAGAAGGATAAAATAAATCAGACTGGCAGAACACATTTGCAAAAGACACATCTTATACCATCCAGAACACTCACAACACCAAATGCTGGCGGCGAAGCCACAGGAATTCCCATTCACTGCTGGTGGGAGTGCAAAATGGTATCTCACTTTGGAAGACAGTTTGGTAGTTTCTTATAAAACTAAACATACTCTTATCATACAATTCAGTAACTGTACTCTGCCATAGTTACTCAAAGGAGTTGAAAACTTATGTCCACACAAAAAACCTACACATGAATGTTTATAGCAGCTTTATTCTCAATTGCCAAACTTGGAAGCAACCCAGATGTACTTCAGAAGGTAAATGAATAAATAAACTGTGGGGCAACCAGACAATAGAATATTATTCAGAGCTCATGAGAAAGGAGCTATCGAGTCATGAAAAGACATGGAGGAAACTTCAGTGCATATTACCCAGGGAAAGACCATCTGAAAGGCAGTATACTGTAGGGTTCCAACTTCATGACATTCTTGGAAAAGATCAATGGTTTCCAGGAGTGAGGCAAGAGAGATGAATAGACAGAGCACAGAGGATTTTCAGGGCAGCTGGTCTATTCTACATTATACTACAATGCTGAATCCAAGTGCATAGGATGCACAGCACCAAGAGTGGGCTCTATGTAAACTATGCACTTTGGGTGATAATGATGTGTCGGTGGTAACAATAGTGCCACTCTGGTGGGAAATATTAGTAACAGAGGAGTCTATGCATGTGTGAAGGCAGGGGGCATATAGAAACTCTGTATTTTCTGCTCAGTTTTGCTGTGAATCAAAAACTGCTATACAAATAAAATTTATTTATTAAAAAAAAAAACACCCCAGGTAACACAGATAAAATGGTCAGAGACTGTGTCGGGCACATGGTAGACAATAAATAGTAGCTGCTAATATTTTATTTATTAATAATAGTGTTATTTCACAAAAGTCTCAAAATCATTAAAAACTTTCAAAAATAAGTATCAGGCACTGCAAGACCTTGAGAATTTTTGAGGACCCACATACCTACACATAGTCATTCTAGCGCAGCCGTGGGCAAACTACGGCCCGTGGGCCGGATCTGGCCCATTTGAAATGAATAAAACTAAAAAAAAAAAAAAAAAGACCGTACCCTTTTATGTAATGATGTTTACTTTGAATTTATATTAGTTCACACAAACACTCCATCCATGCTTTTATTCCGGCCCTTCGGTCCAGTTTAAGAACCCGTTGTGGCCCTCGAGTCAAAAAGTTTGCCCACCCCTGTTCTAGCTTCTATGTGACCCTGGTACCACGCGGCTGAATCCTAACAGTACCTATCAGGCATCAAAATTTAATCAGCATGCACAACGCCCTGACAGAATGAATAATTCTGGTCAGAAAACATGAACAACCGATTTTAATGATCAGATAAGAAACTTATTTCCAGCCACCCACTGTGAGAAACTAATCTTCCTCCCTGTCCTAATCTACTGACACACACAGTCTGGGCTGAAATAAGCTCTTAATAATGAATAACCTCACTATGAATATAATTCTGCTGAGCAGAAAATGGAGGATTATAAAACATTTCAGAGAGAATTATCTTGGCCAAGTCTTTCATTTGTGTGAGCTGTATACTACTGTTGTCCATGTCGGAGGCCTCCAAGTCCTGTTTCTTAGCAGCCCTGGCTCTATTGAAGAATACCTGTGATATGCACAAGAGAACCGATGGCACCACTCCCTTTCAAAATAGCCATAATGATAGGGGCAGAAATAGAATATTGGGGACCAGCTAATTGTAAGAAATATCAATCATGCTCTCTTAACTGTGATGGTTTTATTCTGATTAAAGAAGGCACATTCTAACCTGGCTGGCAGTTGCTTGTGGGACCTGGGAACTCATCTGGAAACGCAACCATCCTCCCCATTTGGAGCTGCCTACTATTATGGAAAGATTAATAACTTTGTTGCAGAAACCAGAATCGCCAGCCCTTTGAAGGTCCCCAGCCCTTTTGCATATCACTAAGCCCTTTGAAGATCTCCAGCCCCCATTACCTGTAAACTGCCCATTTGGCATACCCTTTGGCTATTTCCCCAAGTTATCTTTGTCCTTCTACCCAAATATAAGCAGCTGACTTATGGTGGGGTGCAGAGAAGATTCTGGGGGATGACCTGCTGCTCTCCCATACTGCCGGCGGTATTGGAATAAACACTCACATAGGATTCAGCCCTGTCTCCGCTAAATGGGCTCAAGCAGTGACAGGCAGCCCAGACCCATTGATTGTCCAGTTACAATAACTCCTCAGGACCTTTCTTCCAAACTCCTAGGAAGGCTGAGGAGACCAGAAGGTTCAATCAGTCAAATAAAGGCAGGAGAAGCGAGCTGAGCAGCACAGAGAGGAGGAGGCAGAGGAGAAAAAGCCAGATTTCAGGCACCTGTTGTCCACTATGGCTACCTTCCTGCAAAAACTAGCCTTAAAGTCAATCAGGGTGGAAAACTGTCAGCCAGTGTGACATTTCAGCTTTATCCCCTAATGCTTTTGGGTGTGTGTGCTTGTGTGCAGATAATATATAGAAATATGGTCAACTTGTGGTTCTTTTGGGTTTGGAGTTTGAAGGATTTTCCAAGTAATAAAAAAGCCTGGCCACCTGAGGCAAAGAAATTCACTCAGTGAGCAGAAAAAAAATACTGCTGGGAGAAAAATGAACTGAGAGCTCCCTGAGGAAGGCCCTGCTACTAAAGACAATTCCTTTCCTGGAACCACACAAAGCCCAGAGAAGGACGCCCCAGAGGAGGTGGGGGCCGAGGCGCCCTGTGGACAAAGGTACGGCCATTTGGGAATTATGTGAACAGAATTCTCAGGCCTGTGAGGTCTCCTTCTACTCCAGGCCCAGGCTGAGTGTTATGGGTTGAATTGCATCCTACCCAAAAAGATGTGTTGAAGTCCTAATCAGGCTGTACCTCAGAATGTGGCCTTATTTGGAAAGAGGATCATTGCAGATGCAATTTAAGATGAGAGCTCTCACCAGAACCCATCCACACGGCCAACCTGAGCTCAGTGGCCCAACCTCCAGAACTGAGAGAAAATAAATGAATCTCTAATGTTTAAGCCACCTAATACATGGCATTTTGTTACGGCAGCGCTAGCAGACTACCACACTACCACATTTGGGATTTCAAGAATTTTATTAGAATTCCATAGATAACCAAAAGCATTAGGAAATATTACTGGGGCTCACTAAAATAAAAAATTATCAAAGTAGAAACACTCACTGAGTGTCTATACCACTGTTAAGTCCCATTGTCTCCAGTTTTCACCATAATCATGGGTTTTGTTCTTGTAACACTATGAATCCAGATGCTGTCCAGTAGTGACAAGCAAGTCAATGGTAGGGCAGGAATTCAAAGTCAATTGTGTTTAGATACCAAGCCTGTTTTCTCTACCTCTAAGCAAGTTTGCCTTTCTATGAAAAGAAAAATACACAATAGTCTTTAACAGAAGTCAGAGGCAGCCTTTACTGTCAGCACAAAGATAGCTGCTTCACCAGATGCAAAGGAGTCTACTAAATGCCTCCATTACTCATGCCTGAAATTATGCCATCATTATTTCATTTGCACTGAGTGTTGTCAGTTCCTAGCATCTCTTTTGATTTGTGAAAACTCACCTACGAATAATAAATAAAACTCCAAATGCTTTAGGCCCAATGTGTGTGCCTGGTCTGTTCAACTAACAGACATTAAACACCTGCTATCCACAAGGATTGTTGCTCAACTTGTCAGGAACTCAAAGATACATGAAACTTTCTTCTGTAGAACCTCACAGTACAGAGCCACCTGCTAGCAAGAGGAGAGAGGTAGCATTTCTAATGATTTAATGTACAAAGCACTCTCAAGTAAATTCACTTAAAAGGGGTGGTATTGACACGTGGTTAAGAAAATGTCACTATCAATCAGGGCCCTATACAAATGTGAGCACCTACATATTGTTCCTGTATTCTGTTTGTTGTTCATGCATGTTCTACTTTTGAAAAAAAATTTAAAGAGCTAATTGAAAAAAAAACAACATCTTGTCAATTGATTCTGAATCTGAATTGAACCTGAATATCTCCCAGTTGATATTGCTGACTCCAATACAAAATCTTCCTAATTTCCTTTTACCTTGACCAGTGCCTACCAAGAAAATAGAACTCTATTCCCCCTCATCATGCATTAATGCACTTTATTCTTTATTCTGCAGACTCTTTTGAGCACCCGGTATTCGTAAGGGCCTATATTTGGAACTTATTAGTATCCAAGGATCATTCAAATAACATAATTTACAGACAGGTACTATGAGGTTACCCAATAGAGGGAAGGATGGTGTCTTGCTAGAGTGAAACCAGGTTAGTCTCCCTACCTGCCTGTGACGGAGCCCCCACCCCACAGCACATTAACACACAGCTACAGAGAGTCACACAGCCCAAACCTTAGCAGAGCACATATATCACACAGCACTAGTGCTCTCGTCGTACAGTCATCTAGGGAGAGCAGGCTTAGGAATGCAATAAGGAAGTCAGGAGAGCTGTGCGGGGCACACTGTTAAGACGATGTTCCCTCTGGGAACCGGGGGCGGTAGAGATGGCTGCAGGCTGATGCAGGCAAGGAAGGACTTTTTTCATTATGAGCCACATACTCGGGTTTACGCAGACATTTGATTTCCTACCAGGAGAGGTACTGCTAAGGTTTAGTTTTCATCTTTCCCCGGTGCTATTCTCCTGACGCTTATTATAAGTCAAGTTGCAATACAGCACTGTCCTCGAGGAGAAATATTCTCTCGTTGTGACTGTCATGTCAGAAGGCAGAGGAAGTGAGCTATTTGTTTCTGGTGTAAATTTCTTCTCACTTCCTCCACCACCAAGTCAAAAAAAGAGCAAGGCCACAGCACTTCCAAGTGCTGGGCACAGCAGTGAAGGGGGTGGTATCTTCTCCATGATCGGTCCACTACCTAGCAATTAATTCCTAAACCCATCACATAATGATTAGCTCAAAAGGACACTGGAAATGAATACCACTGCTCAATTTGCATATTTAATTGGATTAGACTGCTGACTTTCAGATCCTGGCAATTAACAGGTCTCCATGTCCCTTGTCCAATACTTCAGTGATTAATCTCCTATTTGGGTGCCTGTGTTCACTCCCTGAAACTTTATGTTAAAAAATTCATTGTTCCATTTCAGCATCCTTATACGGCCAGGCTATTGCAAAACGCTGACCTCTTGCTATACTAAATAATAGTCACTTCGTGAAGAAGCTGTGTAAGATTCTAGATAATGAGACATAGGTTTATAACTACAAACCTCCTACTTTCATTTTAAATATGAAATCAATTAAGTGGACTCAAATGAATCTGCTCCCTTGTGAATTACATAAGGTCAACAAAGAAGGCATTCTTCTAGTTGAATATAATATTTGCTCATCTGTGGGCTAATGAAAGCCAGCATTTCCCACAATCCCCAGATGAGGACTTATATTTCCTGGTCCTGTCTAAAAAGAGGCCTGAGATTAAACTTGAACAAGCTAAGTCTGAGATGCAAAACAAGATCAGCAATAAAGCAATGCAGGCCTAAAATAATCTTGTTATAAAACACCCTCCTTGTTCTTCTTGGCCAACAAATCCATAAAGTCTCCAAACCTTTCTGGGATGATTCCAAACCAATCTACCTCGAAAGATATCATATAAGATCACCCAACAACCAGAAGGGACCGGGAAGGGGCATAGAGTAGGTGGCTCCCTTAATGGTGTGATTAAAGAATTTTAAAAGACAGGAGAGAGCTGGCTGTATGTCCCAGTTGTGTCAATTAGCATCTAAATGTGTATTTTCAAGCAGAGTACTAACTTTCCCTAAATTACAGGCACACCATTCTCTCCAACAGGGCTAATAATGGCACCAGCAACAGAGGGCATGGCCAAAGAAGTAAAAGAGGTAATACAAGGAAAGAACTTAGCCCAGTGCCTGGTACATAAAAAGAGTAAAAGTAATATTAGTGGTTGTCTTAATACCTCATTGTTCGGCTATGAAGCCCACTGTCCTGAGGCCTGAAATGACTGTGGCCCTGTAGATTTTAAAACTTCCAAAAATTGTTAAAACTCCGAAGGCAGGGTGGATAGCAATCGTTTTAGTACCAGCTTAACATCAAAAACTGTGTCACCTGGAACTCAATATAATCCTATATAATAAAAGCCTACTATGCTAAGTGCCCGTCCAGTTGGCCATACAACCAATCAAAACATAATATGCTACTGACATACTAAGGCCGCTCAACCGCTTGCTATGATGCGCACTGACCACCAGGGGGCAGCAGTCGACTGGTCGACCAGTTGCTATGATGTGCACTGACCACCAGGGGGCAGATGCTCCAACTGGTAGGTTAGCTTGCTGCTGGGGTCCAGCCGATAGGGACTGAGCGAGATGGGCCAGACGTGCTCTTGCTCTGGAGCCCTCCCGCAGTCCCTCCCCAGCTGGCCAACCTCCCACATCTCTCCTGGCCCCGATAATGCACCAATGGGGTCCCTCGGCCTGGCCTGCGCCCTCTCGCAATCTGGGACCCCTTACGGGATGTCAGAGAGCTGATTTTGGCCTGATGGCAGAACAACCAGTTGCTATGAAGCGCACTGACCACCAGGAGGCAGATGCTTAATGCAGGAGCTTTCTGCTGGTGGTGAGTGAGCTCCCACAGGGGGAGCACCACTCAGCCAGAAGCCAGGCTCACGGCTGGCAAGCACAGCCTCGGTGGTGGGAGCCTCTTCCATCTCTGTGGCAGAGCTAAGGATGTCCAACTGATGGCTTAGGCCTGGGGAGCAAATGCATTAGCTGGTTCCCACATTGGAAAGAATCAGGTTTGGCAACCAGGTCATTCTCTGTCATTCTTACTCAATTTAGAAGGGTGGGGCTTTGAACAAATACACTTGATGGGATAAATAGCACTTTGAACTTGGGGAAATTGTCATAATTCTCCCTAGTACCACAGGTCAAGTCTCTCGATGAGGAGCCAACGGGGCTGACTTCAGAGGATAAGCTATGTGTAAGTTTCCAACTTTATTTATCCCACTTAACAAGCATGTGTGGAAGGTCTATGCCAGTAGATGGACTTTTTCTTCTTTTCCTTCTGAAGCTCCAAAAAGTTCAACCCTATTATAACCAATCAATTATAATCTAGTGCTAAGATTCTGTTGCCCTTGGCACCAGGAACAAATCAGAGCCAGGACATAGGCCTTTTTAATTAAATCTTTATTGTTGAAAGTATTACATATGTCCCCTGTTTCCCCCATTGACCCCTTCTAGTCCACCTCTGATCCCCAACCCAGGCCTTCACCACCCTATTGTCTGTGTCCACGGGTTATGCATACATGCATACAAGTGCTTTGGTTGACCTCTTCCCACCCACCCACCTCTGCCTTCCCTCTGAGGCTTTAAAGGAAGGTTTCAACAGCTCAAAAAAAATCTTTCTTTAAAAATTTTTATCTCTACTTTTCGGTATTTTAAAGCAATTTGTTCTCCTATTAAACTTTTCAGACAATTCCAAAAGGCAAAAGAAATAAAAATCTTTCATAACCCTCCCACACAGAAATCATCACTGGTGTGTTTTCTAAGCAAATACATATACAGATAAATACATACACACACATAACTGTAAATATACACACATGTAAAATATATATACATGTAACTATAAACTGCTTTGTAATTTGCAACCTAATTTTTTTCACTAAATACATGATGTATGTCTTTCCATGTTAATAAATAAGAACTTAAATTTGACAAAATTTTTAATAATTCCATGTTCCAGAAGGGTCATGCTATATTTTACCAAACCCTTTCACAGGGCAGGTAAATCATTTTTTTTCTTTTTTTCATTTATTCATTATTGACTCAGCAACTAGGGATAGAGCACCCGCAACAGGCCTGACCATCTTAGAGAATGGAGCTACAGCCACGAGCAAGAAAGGGACAATTTCTGTCCTTGTCACCCTTACAATCTACCTGGGGAGAGAGTATAACATCAAACAGGATAAGGGGATACAGAAGGACAAGAGATGACTATGTTTGATAATCAGTAGATACACACATATTTTATACATGATTCTTTGCGCATTTATCCAGTCATAGAAATCTGATGGCCTTATTTTTTTATTATTAAATTATGATTAATTTCCTACTCTATACTTGAGAATCTGAGCAAGATGCTCCTGACATTTATAAAATGACTTCCAGGTCGGGCTCTCAGTGCCCATGCCCTAGGAACCTCTCTGGATCAGGTAAAAATAAGGAGAAATGAGTTTTCCACCACCCCTGGCTCCTGCTGCTCACACCAAATGTCAGCCTTTGACCCCTCAGCCAGAGACAGCACCACTCATTCTAAATGAGTTTTCACTAGTCTGGTTTCCGTGGGTACTCTTCGCTGTTCAAAACAAAAGGTTACATAAGCAGCTAATACACTGCATCTTTTCAACATGCGCTACTAGTAATGAGTTGCGGTGCTGGTTGTGATTAATATTTGATAGCCACCCGCCTACTGTCCTTGTGAAATATTTGCTTTTCCTTTCCTACAAGTGCAGCTTTTAAGTGGCGCCTTTATTCCCCATCAGCCCGGACAGGTGTCTGAGCACCAAGCAGCTCGGGACTATATGAGTTGTCAGGCTCTACAGTGAATTCAAAGATGAGTAGTGATGCTGGAGATCAGCGAGGATGCGAGGAAGAAAACCCTTCTCTGTTAGCTTGGATCCAACAGCTCCATAATAAACTGTCCCTGCCAGCTCCTTCAAAAGGGCCATCTGCCAGCAGAAAGGGCAGAGAGACCTTTAAACAGCACCTGGGAGCCTGAGCACCTGTGATGTGATCCCACAGCAAATACTCACTGAGTGCCATCTAGTGCAGGGCATCGGGCAAGTGTCTTGGGTAGTCTCTCACAACCTAACTTGGAGGGAGGCACTCACGTTACCCTTTTTGGAGATGAGGGAAGTAAGGCACAAAAAGTTAAGAAATTTCCCCATGCTGTGAAGCCAGTCATCAATTCTGCCAGCCTGGCTCCAGAGCTGGTATGCTTAAATACCACAGTATAAGCTCATGTACACACACACACACTCACATGTCCCACACAGATCACATAACACACACACATACCACACACACACACACACACATCTCACAGAGATCACATAACACTCATACATCCCACACACACACACACACATCCCACACAGGTCATATAACACACACACACACACACACACATCCCACACAGATCACATAACCACATACATACCACACATTGTCCATGCTTAACTAAGCACAGACCACACTACACACACATCTATCTCACCCCACACCACACACTCCCCCCTCAAATACATATATTCCACAAACCTCATGCACCACACACACACACTCCTCATGCTCCCACAAACTGAGCTAATAACTAAATAGTAAACACCAAAAGTAAACTGCTTACAGGAGAATTTCGAGGTATGCCACGGTCCATTTCTGCTCCTATGTGGCAGTACAGATGCTTCACAGGCTGATTTGGGAAGTACCTGTGAACTATGGGCAAAGGTTTGGGGACTTGTCAAGGGTGCTCTCCAGAGGTGCCATTCTGCTGCTGTAGATCTCAGGTGAGCTCGGGGTTCAGGAAGAGAAGTTGCAGCCACACGCCTCCACTCGGGTGACGGACACTCACAGCACGCCCAATGTGCCAGTTCCCCGCACCGGAAATGTGGTCCTAATGCTTCAGCTTGCCATTCAAGGCCCTCAGCTATTCCATCTCCTTGGGTCTTTCCCATAGAAACAACCCTCTCAGGCATACTGATGGCCTCTTTGTCTCTGCACACTCCTGCCTGAGTCTGAAGTTATGCCTCTTCTTTCTCCCTACCTGAACCCAAACAATCCACCCTGGCCTGGCTCAGGCCTGGCATGTGTAGGTTCCTTTGACCCACGCAATCCCCCATCCCAGCCTCACCATCCTTTAAACTTCTACAGCATGTAGTATCTGCACCACCTTCTTGGCATTTTGATGCATGTCATACCAGTGTTGGCTATGTCAAAAGATAAAAAATGCTGTATTATAGTCTAGGTGCCTAGAGACCTTCTGCTTCTTTATTATTCAGTGGCTGTCATTGCTTTAGAGGGATAGCAAAACAGCATTTATTGGCTTTGAGGTTCGAAATAAGATTTGGAAACTTGGAAGTAAATGGAATCTTAAGAGCAAGGTGCTTTTGATTTCTGAGAAAGCAGCTTTCTGAGAGGAAAAAAGGTTTGTTCAATTCTAAAAGCTTGCCTTCAGCTATTAAGAACTAAGGCCCAGGAGATATATAATGTTTATTTGATAAGCAGGGTTTTAGAATGAATGTATAATGACATAAAAGAAAGTTTTCCCATCCAAGACAAGTTAAGTTGCAATGGATGCGGAAGGAAGGAATGCTAGAGAGGAAAGGTGACAGTTGAAACAGCAGCGGGTGTTACCACACTCCACAATCTTCAGCCTAGGTTGTCACAGGCACCCCGGAGAAGTTTAGGGACTAGATCAGTGATGGCAAACCTTTTGAGCTCGGCGTGTCAGCATTTTGAAAAATCCTAACTTAACTCTGGTGCCGTGTCACATATAGAAATGTTTTGATCTTTGCAACCATAGTCAAACAAAGACTTATATTTTTGATATTTATTTTATATATTTAAATGCCATTTAACAAAGAAAAATCAACCAGAAAAATGAGTTCACGTGTCACCTCTGACATGCGGGCCATAGTTCGCCATCACTGGACTAGATAGTAGCTGCACCTCACTTTCCAGAGGCAGAAATCTTACAGATGTCCCTACACAGCAGAAGGCATGGGCACATTAACATCAAAACGGTAGTGCAGTGTGTCTACTATGATAAGGATTAGGGTCTTCCCCATAAGTCTACCAAGGTACCACAGATCCATGGTGGGCAGGAGCTCGTAAATATTTAACAGCTAACTCCCTTGAAAATAAAAATCTCTGATTTGTAGGGTATGCTAGCCAGAAGAATGCACTCCCCCCCACCCCACCCCCGCTCCCCCCTCCAAGATATCTCTGTCCTAATTCCCATAGTTTATGAAGATGTGACTTCGGGTAGCTAAAGGAACTCTGCAGATGTGATTGAATCAAAAACATTGAGGTTCTCCTGGATTATCCAGATGAGAGAGCAGAGAATAAACTTGTATACGTGGTAATTTGCTACAAAACAATGGGAAACAAATACATGGGTTTTTCAAATGGTGTGAAAATTCCCCAAGGCCACTTTCAAGCTACCAAGGCGACTTCATTGAACACAACACAAGGAGAGAGTCACACAGTCATATAAGCTGCTACGAGCTGCCTTGAGCGAACATTTGGAATTTCGTGGGCCTCAAAAAGTCCCAAAGAGGATGGGAAAGGCTGGTGGATCAATGGGATCCTGAATCATGATGAGAGAAAACATCAGCACGTCTAGTATGGGGCCCCAAAGCCGGGCCCATGCACAAGATTAAAAGCCGCTTACACAGAATCCATAGAATAGTGGTTCTCAACCTCGGCTGCACATTAGAATCACCCGGGAATCTTTTTAAAATCCTGATTTCTGGGCCTCATCCTCCAGAAATTCTGTTTCTTTGTTATGGGGTGGGGCCACAACATTAGTAACAAAGAAACAGAATTTCCAGAGGATGAGGCCCAGAAATCAGGATTTTAAAAAGATTCCCAGGTGATTCTAATGTGCAGCCAAGGTTGAGAACCACTGCTATAGAACCTTCCCATGTATCTAGAATAAAAAATATTAAAGACAAATATCTCTTGTTATATAATTATCTCTTTTGGAACACAAAAAGAAGTACCAATAGAACTTCATGGCTTGTCTGTGTATCAAAGGAGAAAGTGCCTTCTGCATGGAAAACCATGTCAGAAGCCACTAAGGCTCACTCTCATTATGGACCAAATGAGTTTTTGCCAAAGTAGAGGTATTGTGTTCTCGGGTTCCTGAATATCAAACATAAGAGGGCACCTAGGGACCTCCCAAACATATATTTCAAGGATAAAATTCATTTTATCTTCAAACGATCCACTTATTATTCAGCAAAGATGATTACAAAATAAGACAAATGGATTATTCTGCCTTAGAGGTGCTATATAGAAAAATATCCACAAAACATACAAAAGTAGTTAAGACAAAAGAAGATACAGTACAGAGGGTATAAATGAGATCTCCAGAGGTGACTCTTGCTACTGTTTCTCATTAGTAAAAAGTGTGAATATAAAGGGGGAAAGATTAAAAGGGCATGTCTTCAAATGAGAGATGGTTAAAAGCAAAGGTTCTAGAATCAAATCCCATAGATTCTATTCTACATCTGCCCCTTACTTAACCTCTGCATGCCTTGGTTTTCTCATGGTTAACATCAAGATAATGAAAGTGTCTATACCAAGTGGCTGTTGGGAGATTAAGAAAGATCATAAGAAGAAAGTACTTAGCGCAGTATTTGGTACACAGCAAAGTATCCACAGTTACTGTGGTTATTTAAAATATTCATAAAGTGCCCGGCTGGCATGGCTCAGTGGTTGAGCATCGACCTCTGAACCAGGAGGTCACGGTTCGATTCCTGGTCAGGATACATGCCTGGAGTTGCAGGCTCAATCACAGTGTGGAGCGTGCAAAAGGCAGCCAATCAATGGTTCTCTCTCATCATTGATGCTTCTCTCTCTCCCTCCCTCTCCCTTCCTCTCTGAACTCAATAACAATATATTTAAAAATAAAATAAAATATTCATAAAGAACTGAACTATCCAATAAAGTATCCCATAGCCACATGCAACTATTTAAATTTAAATGTAGATTAGTAAAAACTAAATGGAATTAAAATGTAAGTCCCTACATTGTACTGTCCCTACCTACCTCAAGCGCTCAATTTGTCACATGTGGCCAGTAGATGACAACATAGGAGAGGAACATTTTCATCATCACAGATATTGAAGTCTCTACTCCAAGAGACAAGTGGCAAGTTCTATCTAGGAGCCTCTCTCACCTGGTTGAAGGTGAGACAGAAACCTCTCTTTCCACTTCCAGGGGTACTACAAGGTTCAAGGCAGCAACAAGCCTCTCCCAAGAAATCCTCTCTTTCAAGGCCATGCGTCCCTCCATTTTATATGCTCTCCAGAGGGATGTTGAGCTGCTGCTGAGTGGGCTTACTTTACATAACCCAGCAAGTCCTGATAGGTGGTCTTCACTCAACTTAGGGTGTAGGGGCACTTAGCAACCATGATATTATTGGCAGGAGGTAGGGATTCTGCCAGATTTCTATTTGATCAGCTTCCCTTCCTACTTCATCAATGCATGCCCTCTGGTTCTGATCTAGATAACCACACTTCCTTACCTAAAAGTAAGACTCTAGGAAGAGCTTTTATCCTTTGCAAGAATGTCAATGCACAAACACTTAAAGACTTTTTTTTTTATTTGCTTTCTGGCCCCTGCCTGTATTATGGAGAGCTGAGAGAGTCACATACTCAGCTAATGGGAAAGGCTTCATTTGAAATATCAGAGGACAATAAGGGTATATAAAGTGACTCTTTGGAAATGAGTAGAGGAAACAGAAAAATAATGAAAGTGATACAGAGAAATATCTCCAAATAGCAAATGTGTAAGGAGTGCAAATTTAGACAAATGGCCAGTTCTATTCAATCATGAGCAAATGATATGAAATCATTCACCGATCAGCAAAATCCATTCTTCAACTATAAAGCACAAACAAACTCACTTTATATGCTCAGTTCAGTATATTTAATCATGTATGTGTTTTAATGTGTAACCAAATACTTCATAGGCTGGGCCAGCTTGAGGGAAAGAAGATGAAATCACCTAAATGGGTATAACTCACGTGAACTTAAAAGATGTCTCTCTTGCTAAGCCGATTTATCTATAGGAGTGCATGAGGAATCAACTAATTCAGGTCATGTAGAACAAGTCAGCTGATTTCGGACTGTTGGACATACTGCATCACTCAATAGACATATCCTAGTTGCCCAATGAACGATGATTGCATTATAGCAATAATAAAGCCCATGATTGCCCATAAGGCAGCAGGAAAGCCACGTTTAAGCTGAAGGACCTGGAGTAAGATTATTTGGACTCATATCTTGGCCTTGCCATTTATTATTAATATGACTTTTAGGCCAGTGCTTAAATTTTCTAATGTATAAAATGAAGTACTAATAGTCCTTGCCTTACAGGATTTTCTTTTGTAACAGCTTTATTGACCTATAATTCACATACAATAAAACTCACCCTTCTAAAGTGTATAATGCATTTTAAAGTGGTTTTTAGCATATTCACAGGTTGTGCAACTTTCGCCACTATCTAATTCTAGAAAATTTCATCACACCTAAAAGAAACGTATATCCACGAGCTGTCACTTTGCTTCCTCCCAAACCCCCATCGTCTTGTCACTGGCAAGTATTAATCTACTTTTTGTCTCTATGGATTTACCTATTTAAGACATTTCATATAAATAGAATCATATGTGTAGTCTTTTGTGACTGGTTTTTCTCACTTAGCACAATGTCCTTGATGTTCATCTATGTTGTAGCATGTATCAATAGCTCATTCCTTTTTATTGCCAAATAATACTCCATTGTATGGATATATTACATTTTGGCCATCTATTTATCAGTTGATGGACATTAGGGTTGTTTCTACATTTTCAGAATAATGTTATGACGAACATTTCGGTACGAGTTTTATGTGGATATAGCTCTTCACTTCTCTTGAGTATTTATCTCTAAGTGGAATTTCTGAGGCATTTGGTTTTCACTTTTATTTCTCTAATGACTAATGATGTTAAGCATCTTTTTTTATTATTATCCATTCATATATATTCTTTGGAGAAATGTCTATTCAAATTCTTTGCCATTTGGGTTATTTGTCTCTTAATTGCTGAGCTGTAAGGTTTTTTTTAATGTATTTTTATTGACTTCAGAGAGGAAAGGAGAGGGAGAGAGAGATAGAAACATCAATGATGAGGGAGAGCCACTGATCAGCTTCCTCCTGCATGCCCCACACTGGGGACCTAGCCCACAACCTGGGCATGTACCCTGACCGGGAATTGAACCGTGATCTCCTGGTTCATAGGTCAATGCTCAACCATTGAGCCACACCAGCTGGGCTGAGTTATAAGATTTTTAACATGTGTTTGATACAAGTCTTACATAAGATAATGGTTTGCAAGTATTTCCCCCCATTCTGTACATTCTCTTTTCACTTTTCTGATGGTTAACTTTGAATTTTGTTGATGTCCTATTTTTTCACTTGTTTACCTATTTTTTCACTTGTTTTTGAGAAACCATTGCCTAACCCAAGGTCATAAAATATATACCTATGTTTTCTTCTAAGAGCTTCATAGTTTTAGCTCTTATATTTAGGTCTATAATCCATCCATTTTTAGCTAGTTATTATATGTGGTAGGAGGCAGAGATCCAAATTTATTCTTTTGTATGTGAATATGCAGTTGTCCCAGCACAAATTGTTTAAAAGACTATTATTTTTCCCCCACTGAATTGTCTTGGAACTCTTGAAAGGCAATTGGCCATAAATGTAAGAGTTGATTTCTAGATTCTCAGCTCTAGTCCATAGCTATCTATGTCTATCCTTTTGTCAGTACCATAGTGTCTTAATTAATTACTGGAGTTTTGTAGTAAGTTTTGAGATGGGGAACTGTGAGTCCTCTTTGTTCTTCTCTTTCAAGACTGTTTGGACTATTCTAGGTCCCTTGCATTTCAATATAAATCTTAGGATCAGCTTGTCAGTATCTGTAAAACAGACAGCTGGGATTTTAGAAGATATTGTGTGGAATCGATTTGTCCAGTGCTTTGTAAGAAGCTGAGTAAGAGGACGAGGATAGAACCTCAGCAATATAGGTTCTTGCCCTTTGAAAAACTGCTTCCATTCCTAAGACTTCAGTTTCCCCAGCTGTAAAATACAGGAGTAGGCTATGTTGATTTGGAATATTCCATTCAAATTCAAGCCTCTAGGGTGCTATGTCTGCCTCAGGACTGAAAATAATCTCAGCAGTTTGGTAAAAAAAAAAAAAAAAAAGTCAGCTTTTTAAAAATCAACAATTTTGACCTATCAACATTCCTGGACACCTGAAAGACACAATAATTCTGGAGATAAGGAAGATCCAAGTTTGTAAGGATTCTTTTTTTGCTGGATTAAATGTAAGCCAATTTCAACCAAACAGCTTATTAAAGACCCACAGTTATTAATGGAATTTTATGTTGTTGTCGTTGTTTTTTGCATAAAAGGTGCTTTTAAAACCCTATTTGGTATAAAGCCACTTAAAATAAAACCTGAATGTATATTAAATATCTATTTCATCGAGCAGAACACAAAAGCCAAAGGGAACATATGTCAATTATTGTTTTAATGAATATAGATTATCTCAATGATTAAATATGAAATACATAATTATTCAACATATTATGTAACCCATTTTCCCCTAAGTTCTAAGGTGACATTCATAATCATGAACATCTGGCAAGTACTCCAATTTTTTCACTTTTTTACTCTTCAATAAAACTATCCAGCACTAGTTGGCTAAATATATTGGAGGCTCATGTTCAAGCTTTCAAGAGATCTAAACATTTACTAAGCATGCACCATGTACCGTATACCAGGCATGGAAGATGCAAAGATAAATAACATATAGTCCCAGTCTCAGAGCTCATCATCTCATGTAATTGGGGTGTCAGGCCCTGTGACTGAGTTTACCTTATCTGCACTCAGGGTTCATTCTTTCCCACGGGTCCCACAGTCCACCATAGCAACTTGGCTTCCTCCAGGTGCCCTTCAGTCAACGGGCCGTGCCTGTGTAGGTCTGCATGCCAGGCGTTGACCCTGTTTGAACTACTTCCCAAGCAGACTCCTTAGCTCCAAAGTGAATCGGTCAGTGTCAAGAAATTCAGACAGGCAATGGGAACCAGTCTCACTCTCCCAGGTTACAAACACAGCACACATTACATATACCTCAGTTCACTTGGACTTAACAAGGGTGCACTGCTCTTTGTGGAGGGAACTGCCATGTAAACATAAAGGATGCAGCTTTATTCTCTCCCTGGGACTCAGGCAGAGTGATTGCTTAACAAATGCTCCTGCTCTAGTGTACAAATGATATTGATCTCTGCTCTTGCCACTGAAAGCTGGAGCTGATACACTGCATTTTTCAAACATTCACCTCTAAATCCAAGCTGGCAGTTTGGTGTCAAATACCACAGAAGCCTTTTCCATCTCTATCTCACCTAACAAATGTAGGGAAATCCTGATTTACAGGAATTCATGTGACCATGGCTCTCAGGGCACTGGAATATTTTGCTTGCTCTACTTTTAGAACAAGCTACTCACAAAATATCCCCAAGACAATAAAATAAAAATCTTGTGTGTGAAGTTAGAAGCCCCCAGGGAGGGTTCTTAAAATGTCTTGGGGGGTCAAAAAATGTTTTCGGGTCATTGATTGTCCATCTGAATATTCTATCCTTTTTGCAACTCCATGATGTCCGACAACATCTTGCTACCAGAGTCCATTATTATTTAACAACACTCTATTATTTAAGGAAGGAAAATGAATGGGAACCTTTTAAAACAGCGGTTCTCAACCTGTGGGTCGCAACCCCTTTGGGGGTCGAATGACCCTTTCACAGGGGTCGCCTAAGACCATAGGAAAACACATATATAATTACATATTTGTGATTAATCACTATGCTTAAATTATATTCAATTTGCAACAATGAAAATACATCCTGCATAACAGATATTTACATTACGATTCGTAACAGTAGCAAAATTACAGTTATGAAGTAGCAATGAAAATAATTTTATGGTTGGGGGTCACCACAACATGAGGAACTGTATTAAAGGGTTGCGGCATTAGGAAGGTTGAGAACCACTGTTTTAAAAGGAAATTTCAGCAAGGGCTGAAGTAGAAATGGTTATTTAACTTAACCCTTGGTGGACCAGCTAATCCAATGAACACATCAATGCTTAAATATTTTGACTGAGTTATTGTTGTATAGGAATCAATGGCTTTAAAGTAAAGATATTTTTCTTGGCTTAGATAAGCATTTGGCAGATTTCATAATTTAACCTGCTTGAATGAAATTGTCTTCAACATTCTCAAAAAGTCCAACTTGGGGCTATGTTCTTTTCCCCTATGCATCATCACCATCAATGCTACTGATAACAGAGGTAACAGTCTATAGCATGAATGTCTCAATTGATCATATGCCATCTTTTATAGTGTATCTCATATTGATATTTAAATATTGTATTATTTAATCTTATTTATACCCTGTATTTTCAACTAAAGTTTAAGAAAAAATAATAAACCTTATTCATTTTGTATTCCACCCACATCTCACAAAGCGCCTAAGATATAATAGGCTCCTCCCCCCGCCAAAAAAATAAAATTAGTTTTCTTCCTACTTCTCAAATAAAATATTAGTTTTCTTCATGCACTTATGTACATATGTACTCATTGTGTTAGATAATGTGAGTCATAGCTTAACCAAAATTGGTCGAATAGCATTTAACATGTTAAGAACAAAGCAATAAGAAATCTCAGATGCTATCCCATTAAACATCACAACAGCCTTGAAGAGATCATTTGCGATTCTCATTTACAGAGAAGTTTGAGAATCATAGATGAAAAAAAAATGTTCAATGTTACACATCTAATATGTTCTGTGGCAATAATGCAAAACTACATTCAAAACCCAATTCCAGTCCCTATCAAAAGAGACAACTTCTGAGCCCTCTGCCAATTCATTATGAGTTTCTATGCTTTAACAAAGAGGTGAACGAAGCATTTCTCATAAGAATGTTCCATTGAAGATGTTCAAAGACTGGAGCAGCCATTTATAAAAACCTGATGAAAGAGATATTTATTTTAGTGCATGACAGGAAGATGCACATTTGCTTATTTCTTCATATCATATCCAATCTGTTTGTTGTCTCCTCCCCACCTAACTGGTGAGAAACTAATGCTTAAATATCATGGTATTTCTCTTTCCTGCTCCATGAGATCATTTAAGAATTCTAAGGGCATATAACAGAGTACCTAGAGAATGTCTGTATTGTTAGGCCAAGTATATAACATTTTTGCTGCCCATCCCTTGTAGACTACAGCTATGTCTGGGCACCAGTCCTAGGACTAATTGGACACTCAGCTCTAGGTTGGTTCAAGAATATTCGCAGTGGTTCAACCTTGGAGTTCTGAGTCCTAACAGAATTCTTACCACTGCTTTCCAGACCACTTCGCATAGTATACAGTGTGTATGATGTCCAAGGAAGTCTGAAGTATCTGAGTGCTGCACATTGGTGAGGAGATTAACTACATAGGTAGAAACCTCCTCTCAAACCCTGTGTCTACTCTTAGTCTCACTCCATAAGATCTGACCACTTTCTGCCTCCTTCCACCAAATATGTGTGTTCACCCTATTCCCTCAGGAGTCATCCAGCGAAAGTATCCTCAGTGGGAACAAAGCAAAAGCTCTTGAGAAACACATACAGACCTCTCTTTCCTTAAGGAAGAATGGGAAGAGTTTTACCACAGGTTGGCTTTATTTTCGTGATCTTAATTTTATAATGAGGAGTTTACATATTTTTTCTGGCTATAGTAATATGATAGTGTTGTGAATAACTTTTGGTACCAGGAGTTTAAATTTTTTCGTGGAAAAAAATAATGGCAACAAAGGTGCCCATTCTCTAATTACCAGAACTTGTGAATATGTTACCTTACATGGCAAAAGAGATTTTACAGATTGATTAAAGTAATGAACCTTGAGATAGAGAGATTATGATAGGGCCTCATGAGCCAAGGAATATGGGCAACCTCAAGAATCTGGAAAATCAAAGAAACAGATTCTCCCTTAGGGCCTTGGGAAAGGAATACAACCCTGCTACCACCTTGATTTGAGCCCAATGGAACCAGTGAAGCACAAAAGTATAAGATAATAAAGTTGTGTGTTTTTTAACCCACTGGCACATAAGAGACTTCTTCAAGTAAAGCTCACCACATAAGCTTCTTGCCTGGTTTGTATATCCAACACAGTTGTGCTTACAAAGTGTAAAATATGAGGGCTACATCCCAAAGTGGAGCTTGAATGCATGTGTTTTTAATGCATGTGTTCCAAGGCCCTCTACCTCTCCACTCCTCATACAACCTCATCTGCTTCCACTCTAGAGTATGTGGTAACTTAGAGAAAAACTAGCCACCAGTCAACTCAAAAGTCCCTGAGTATTCTGAGGCCAGGTGATACCCAATGGAACCCCATGGACATAAACTGTGTCTTTCAAGCTTGACTGTCACCAAGTCAACCCATATCCCACCGTGAACAGCATCATTTTCAGATGTTAACTTTCTTAGGACTAATGTTCTTTCAGACACACCACTATTTCAGCACAAGATTTCAAAATTCTCTAGCCATTCTTAATTTTCCAATACTCGAATAATTTAGATTCAAGGTTGTATTTTTGAGGATCTCAAGTCACTTAAATGTTACATGTTAGAAAGTAAAACTATATTACTATCAAATGGTCATAAAACAATCAAGCAATTCAAGGTGTGGCAAAAGAATTATAATTAAATTAGATGGGAAAAAAGAATTTTTAAAAAACTGTCACATAAATATGGAGCCAGATACACCTTTTACTATTGATAAATACCAGCTCTCTGATTGAGACAATAAATATAAGAATAGAAAGATTTATAAAATCATCTGTTCTTCTAAATAGTTCACTCTGCACCTGTTTGCTTTTTAGGACTTTCTGTCATGAATAATGAATGTCATGAATGCATATTACATGAATGTCAACAATGCATGCAAATATTGTAAATCATAAAAGTATATTTTTCCTAAGTATCATTGTACTTGGTGAGAGAGACAAAAGAATAGAACTTTTCTAATATGATACTAATGCTTACCTATTTCTATACTGGGCAATATCACTATAGAGATGTTTCCCCTGAGATCCAAAATGACAAATATGATCAACACAGAGTAAAAACCACTATAGAATCATGGCCAGATCAGACAGACAGCTCTGGGGACAAACATGGGTGGGAGTGGGGAGGGGATTGAGCAATAAAGGAAAAAAGGGAGAACTCATGGACATGGACAACAGTGTGGTGATTAAGAAGAGTGGGTAGAAGTGGGAGAGGGCATAGAAAGGATAAATGGCGATGAAAAAATAAAATAAAATAAAAAAGAAGACAAAAATAAATAAATAAAATGACAAATATGCAAACTAAATGGTATAGGAATCCACCTCCCTGAGTATAATGTTTATTTTTACAGTACTATACAAATGTACAAAACACTTTCAAATTTATCTCATTTGATTCTAAAGGCAATCTGTGCAAAGTAGATTTACATTATTGTTCATGTTTTTATAAAATTATAAGGTTTAGCCCTAACCAGTTTGGCTCAGTGGATAGAGCGTTGGCCTGTGGACTGAAGGATCCCAGGTTCGATTCCAGTCAAGGGCATGTACCTTGGTTGCGGGCACATCCCTAGGATATGCAGAAGGCTAGCTGATCAATGTTTCTCTCTCATTGATGTTTCTAACTCTCTATCCCTCTTCCTTCCTCTCTGTAAAAAAATCAATAAAATATATATTTATAAAAATGATAAGGTTTAGAAAAGTTAAATAAAAACTCAAAATTATTGATTATTATAATTGTAATAGAGGAAATTAAAGCCAAGTTTCTTTTCACTGACCCAAGGTCCTACTGAGCATTGTTGGCTTTTTCTTGGCAGACTTAAGCCAGTGACTAATGAGTATAGACACATGTTGCTGGGCTTATAAAAAAAAATTAATATGATTTACAAAATAGTTTATCTAATTTATTATTTCCTCCTAACGCTCTTTTCTATATTCAAGACAGAAATATAAATAAAATGGCAGATGAGAGAGAAGAACTCGATGCCAACGGTGTTCTCTCCAACTACTAGAACTAGAATTAGTGATTTTAATGGTAAGAAAACGAGAGTAAGAGGTAAAGGCCCTGGTTATGACTGTGACTTGAAAAATCACCTGGAGAGGAAATAAACAATAGACCCAACCAACAGCTTTTTTGAAATGAATCAAGGTTCTGAATGGAACAGTTTTAGACTTTATGTAAGCAAAGGTTAAATGAGATATATTGGGCAATGCTTGTATAACCTGTCATACCAGCCACTGTTGAAATTTAAACTCTACAGGGAGCAGTAGATTCTTTAACATGACAGGGCAATGTATACGAAATATTTTCCTTCTAAATTCTCCATGACATTCCGACTGCCAGGTTGTAGTTTGGTGCATTAGTTTGTGTAACTTCTACATGCACTGATGGCCTTTCCAACTCACCTCAAACAGTGAATATTTCCCCTGTGCCAAAACCTTTCAGGAAGATGAAGAAATCATTGCAAATAATTTAATTCCCTTTGCCTGTCATAAGGAAAAAAATAAGACTTTTGCTTAAAGAACACCTGTCAGGTGGAAAGAAGGGAAGAAGAGAAATGGTATATGCCCAAATATATTTATTGATAGTTAATTAAATAAAAGAAAACTAGATGCAGTCTAGCTGAGTACACTATTTTAAAAGACTTAATTCTCTCAAAAGGGTTGTCCACATAAATTATCAAGCAGGTTGGACATAATCAACTTTCCAATTTCAATAAAAATAAGCACAGTTGATTCTGTTTTGACAACTTATCAATAAATAATGTTCTTATAAAACTTCTGCAGTTAGTAAAATAGATACCAGACTTCAGACTCCTGAAATATTTGGTCCCTTCTTAATCCTTTCATCATTTTTTCATCGTTGCGTTGGCAGAGACCATATCCATCTTACTCAAAATTGTAATCCCTTTGCTTAGCACATTGTAAATATTCATAAGGAAGGAGTAAGGGGAAAAGGAGGAAAGCCAGAGAGACCAAACAGGACCAAGTTCATAAAGTGTTTTGTGAGTTGGCTGGTTAATCACTTCAGGGCAAAGATCCAGTATTAGTGCTTTGGCTTATTCATAGCTACATTCACAAATTAGCAATAATGCATCAGGCAATGCACCCTTGTGCATAAGGTGTGTGAGTATGAGTGTGTGTGTGTGTGTGTGTGTGTACATCTATAGAAGCCAATCAACAACATAACACCGTTAAGAAAGCTTCTTCTCATAACATTTTATGAAAAAAGGTAATAAGTTGATGTGAGAAATGATTGGTGACTACTGAATAAAGGTGAGTTTAGCTGCTTAATAGATTTCCTCAACTCTGCTTCTCCCCATGTTAACATTTATCTCTCTTGTGTGACCTTTTTCTCCTTTCTTCAGCATCACATGAAACAATGATGCAACCTTTAAAGCAAATCCCTGAAATCCATCTCCTAGAACTTCCACTGAGACTTGATTTCATCTTTTGCCATACTTTTAGTCTTCTACATTTCACTCTGGAATTTTTCCTTTGCATACCGCTTCACTACCATGGCTTAAAATTCCCAATTACGCTTACTATTGGATCTAGAAGCTCAAACAGTCTCAACAGCCTATCAATCTATCTCCTTCCCTTCCTCCCTACCTGTCTCCCTCCCTCCAGGTCTCTCCCTCTCTTTTCTCTTCTTCACTTCACAATCTCATTTATCATCAGTTATCCTCTCTACAGAATGACCTTAAACATCTACATCTGGCTCAAAACTCTTACACACTTCATGGTTCCAGGTGGATAGTTTACCAACAATGAAAACTTAAAACACTTCCATCTAACTCCTCAATTCCATTAACAGTACCATGACTTTCCAAGTAACATGCTCGAAATTTCAAGCACCTGACTCTTCTCTTCATGTACAGTCATCTCCCATTTCCTGCTGATCAGGCCGCCTCTTTTTATGTCATACTGTTTCTTTCTATTCCCACTGACACCACCAAGAAGTCCTTATTAACTTGCAGTAATATATTTTTAATAGATAGATATAGAGATAGATAGGTAGATAGATAGATGGATAGATAGATAGATAGATAGATAGATAGATAGATAGATAGATAGATATAGATAGATAGATAGATAGATAGATAGATAGATAGATAGATAGATAGATAGATAGATGATAGATAGATTTCAGAGAAGGGAGAGGGAGAGAGAGATGAAACAACATTGATTAGAGAGAATCACTGATTGGCTGCCTCCTGCACGCCCCAAACTGGGGACTGAGCCTGCAACCTGGGCATGTGCCCTTGACCAGAATCAAACCCAGGACTCTTTAGTCCACAGACCGAAGTTCTATCCACGTTAGAAAATAGAGCTTAACCGAATAGGGCTTGCAGTAATGTCTTTAATGTTTTCCACTGCTCTGGGACCTCCCTGCTTTAGTCTATTTTACATTTCCATGTTGGGCATGTGGATCCACTGCTCAAAAACTTTTCATGGCATGTGCTTCACATTGGTCCACATTTCTCCATTAGGTGGAGCTGATCATGTTCAAGTTTGCATACTTTGGAGATTCATTTTTTTTTCTTTTCTTCATTCTCAATCCCTGACAACTCTGAGGCAACAACCCAGGAAAATCATGTCTTCTCTGTAGATCTAAACTTTTCCTTAATTGAAACATCCCAAGTCAGAGACTTCAGAATGGGTTGGGATGCAGAGTGCAAAGAGTTCCAGTAAGCTTCTTGAGGCACAGGTCTGGAGTCTCTTTTCTGAATGGAAAGGGGCAACTTGCTAGTGCTCACAGGCATTAGGATTAGATCCTACTCTCTCCCACTTTCTGAATTCACCTTCCCCCCCCCCCTTCAAAGCAAAGAGGTAGTCTGCTTTCATGAAAAAACAAAATGAAACAAAAAAACACAAGTGCTTTTGTGTCAGACATCTTGGCTTGAACTTTCCCAGCCTCCATTTCTATCTGCAATAGGGGGATATTAATTAAAAGCTCCCTCACAGGGTCATTGTGAGGATCAAGTAAGATCTCATTTGTAGACTGTCTACCAAGAAATTCTTTCTCTTCTTATGAAAATCCCTGTTAATGAGGAAATATGGAAGTGGGGCTGTGTGCCTGAAAGCAGGTCTTGCTAGGGTACACATTTTGCAGGATAAAACTCTAAGAAAGAAAGAAAAATGAAGTTCCTATCTTAAAGGACAAGTCTGAGGATAAACTGTTACATTATTTGGTAAACACAGGATTAAACTGCAAAGTCTTAAGTAATGGAAACAATGGTGCGGTCTTAGAAACCAACATAATCCACCAAAGACATGGTGTGGGGGGTTTTCTGGCCACCCTTTTTTGAAAGAGTATTATGTAGCAGGAACTGTGTTATTGTTCTTCCTACATTATCTCATCCTTTTTCTTCACAGCAATCCCCAGAAGGGAATATTGTCCCACCCTTTTAGAAGAAACTGCAGCCTGATGCAATACGTAATGTTCTATTGTTCCCACAACCAATAAGTGGCAGAGCCCCAATTCTATTCCAAACATCTCTGAGTTTCTACTGTGTCCACTCTCCCGACACAGCCTACCAGAAGATGACAAGGAATAGGAGAATAGCAGGGAAATTTTTGGAGAGTTTCTGTCCCAGATAGCTTCTATTTCTTATATATTTAAGGCCCGTCACCTATGTCGAGGTGCGGGGGGTTCTCATATAGGTGCTGCTTCTAAGTGGGACATGCACAGGTGGTCTGGACCATCCGCTTGAGGCTTGTGCCAATACCTTCTGGTCAGACACTTTCACAGAGACAGCACCGAGATCTGAGCCGAGCCGGAGAAATTACACACAGACAAACAGGTTAGATGCAAGCACACAGAGGGGGGTTATTTACCAATTCCTGATGGGTCTCAGACGCTGGGAAGGATCCACCCTGTGATGCTCACTGATACACACAAAGGGGTAGACGGCGCCATTGGCTGCTGGCTCTTTCATCGATCAACAGTTAATTGGGCAGAGTTTCGTGCTGGGAACGGAGACGTGAGCACACACAGGTCCTCACGCTCTGGTGACAGGAGAGCTGTGAGCTGCTGGGTTGATCAGACTGTCTGGTTATATACCCCTCTGTAGGCGTGGTCTTTGTTGGTGTGTGTGTTATCAGCGGCTGCCATGTGTGGATCCACCCGGGGTCTGCTAATCTATGGGTGTGTACAGGCTTTGGGCGTTCCCATCAGATAGGTTGTTTACCAGTACTGGTTGGGTTACAAGGGTGCATTCTTGGGTCTCACACAGTATTCCTATATCTAACATTAGGTACTATCATAATTACTATAACAGTCCACACAGGGTTACATGCTTTAAGTCTTACATTCTAGGGTCCTAACATTAAGTGCCATAATGATTACTATAACAGTTTCAAATAAAGTCATGACCCAAAAGGAAGCTTCCTATACTAACAAACCAAGTCTTCTGGCCAGGCCCTCTAGCTCCAAATGTGAGCCAGTGAGGAAAATTAGATGTGAGCCTTCCACTGTGAGAGGGAGACATTCCAACGGAAACAGGAATTTGGGGGGTAAAAAAGACAGGTTATAGGAAATTTTAGAAAGTTTGGAAATTAAGGGGACCATGGAGGGAGCACAGGGCTTCAGAGCAGCAGAAGGCATATTTCCATAGAATAGGGGGAACTGAAAAGCTGCAACAGGTATATTTCCATAGAATGAGGAAGCTGGGAGCAGCAAAAGGTCTATATTTACAAAATAAAGAGAAGGAAGCCCTTCATCCAGAAGCAGAAGAAGAAAGCCCAAAGGGAACAGGAAAACAATAAGAAAGGAGAGTGGGGAGAACCTCACAAGTCCCATGTGAGGTTCAACCTTGGAGCCCAGGAGTTACTCTAGTAACCAGTCTAAGGGAATAGTGTCCAATCAGAGGAGTTATCAAGGCACCAGGATCTGCAGCCTTTATAAGCCATAGGGAAAAAGAACTCAGCGGACCCTTTCCCTCTCCCCACCTGGGAGTTTGTACTTGTTCTTTAATAAATTTCCACCTTTGCTATACCATCTTCTCTGTGTGGATTCATTCTTTGATTCCAGTGGACAAAGAATCCAGTTCCAGTTCAAAAATTTCGTTTCACAACAGCCGTTCCAATCATCATTAGGATTCGGATTTTGGAGATAACTGGCTGCCGCTTGGTAACTGCTGATCTGGAAAGTCATTCCTCTCACTCCTCAGAGGCTTCTTTTTAAGTGAAACCAACTGTCTACCTTCTTATCCTCAAACGTTCCCATTTTGCCCTGGCTGCGTTGCTCAGTTGGTTAGAGTATCATCCCTCTATGCCAAGGTGACAGGTTTGATTCCAGGTCAGGACACATACAAGAATCAACCAATGAATGCATAAATAAGTGGAACAACAAATCAATGCCTCTCTCTCTCTCTCTCTCTCTCTCTCTCTCTCTCTCTCTCTCTCTTTCTCTCTCTCTCTCTCTCTCTCTCTCTCTCTCTCTCTCTCTCTCTCTCTCCCTCTCTCTCTCTCCTCAGTCTTTCCCTGTCCTAGATCCACCTCAAAGGCTCCTCAAGTTCTCTAATTATAGCAGAACACCTCATGGCATGAGAAAATTTTGTCCAAGAGTCTACCCAAGGAAAATTTAAGGAGGGAGTGAAGTTAGGCATGGGGAGGAGGCGGGGATCCTGGAGGCCATATGGCTGCAAAACACACAATAAGCAGAAATGAATGACTGGGGTCACAAGTGATTTAATTACTTTTCTGCTGCATTAAGTGACTATTGAAAGAACTTGGCTCTTCATGAAACTTCCCAGGAAAGCAAAGCCAAAAGCATTCTTACAATATTTCCGACTTTGCTAGTACAAGTTAGCTGTAATAACCCCAGTCTCACCCTTCGATTTCCCTTCCTATCTGCCCCCTTCTCTTTTTGCAAAGGGCAAGGAAATGTGTCTCAGGACACAGCTCCGAGTCTGCAGTATGAATGGCTTCACTCCTGAGTGCTACTGGCAGAATGACACAGTGAATGGGACATGGGGAGGAAAAAAAATCTCCATTGTTTTGCACAACAACAAGCCAGTGCTTAATCTAATGCAAACATAATTACCTTTACTTAAACAAAAGGGGAAGACAAATAAAAAGGGAAAAAACTTGATGTTTACAGCACAGGCTGTCTGCTCAGAAATGAACAATTATGTGGGCATCAGATAGACATCATATTCCGCCTCTCAGTGGCTCTTTTTTGGAAACAAATCTGAAAGCATTAAAAACACACACACACAAAACCCCAGTTACAAACTAGAGCTCTGAGTCCCAGTCATTTTCTTATCTTCAAAAATTCCCATTTTGCCCTGGACGGGTAGCTCAATTGGTCAAAGCATCATCCTGAATTGCCAAGGTTACAGGCTCTATCAGGGGTCAAGGCACATACAAGAAGAATCAACCAATGAATGTACAAACAAGTGGAACAACAAATCAATGTTTCTCTCTCCCTTCCTCTGTCTCATATCAATCAATCAATCAATCTTTTTTTTTTTAAGTTCTCACTTCAGGTTCCCATCATTGCTCACTTCTTGAGTTTGAATAGCAATAGAAAGTTGGCACTTTGGAAAATGGCATTAAAGTTGGGTGTCAGGAAGAGGAACATTTAACTTTTTTTCCCATTGACCTTTGCATGGGATTGACCCCTTTGATAGTCCCCACCAGAAGATGAGTCAGAAGGGATATTCATTTATTCATTCAAACAATATTGCTTACCAAGAGGGTTGGGGTTGGGGTGAACTAGGTGAACGGATTAAGAGATGCAAACTTCCAGTTATAAAATAAATAGGTCATGGGGATGTAATGCAAAGCATAGGAAACCTATAATAATAAAAGTGTAATATGCTAATTAGACCAAATGACCGAACAGCAGAACAACTGTCTGGCCGACCATCCAGATGAATATCCAGGACCATGCTATGACACACACTGGCCCCAGGCCAGCCAAGGTGTGTATGATGTGATTGGTAGGGGGCCTGGCCATCGCCCCATGACTGCCCCGCAGAGGGAGGTCCAGGCTACCAGCTGTGAGGCTATCAATCGGGGGGCTCCACAATTGCCCCAAAGAGAGAGGCCCAGGCCACTGACCAGGGGGCTGTAGCAGGTGGGCGGGGCCTCCCTCTGTGAGGGAAGCCTGAGTCCCAGGTGTAAAGGGAAGCCAGTGCCAGCAGCCAGGGGAAGGAAGGCCTACTCTGGCACAAATTTTGTGCACCGGGCCTCTAGTATACTCAATAATATTGTATGATGACGAATGGTAGCCAGACTTATCATAGGGAACATTTCATAGTATATATAAATATAGAATCACTATGATATATACATGAAACTAATAGGCTACTGTATGTCAATTATACATTAATTAAAAATATATTTAGTCAATGTACTCAATGACAGCTTCTGTCCTGGAGTGAGGAATACAGAAATGAGCACTGTCCTCCTGGACTATATTTCCAATGGAAAGAAAAAAAAATGGAACAAATAATTATACAAATAAGAACAGAATCTCTTTCCTTCTATCACTATTCTGAAAAAAGATCTTCTGAGGTCTCATGTGATCACTTTGCTCACCAAAATAATCTAAGATGAATGGCTATTTTAAGGCCAGCTGACTAATAATCTTAATTACAGCTACAAAGTCACTTGTGCCATGTAACACCACAGAGCAGAGTGTATGGGGACTAAAATTCTGCCTGCCACATGGAACATTGGTAATGCAATGCAATGAAACATGTAACATATCCTCAGACTGACAGATGTCTGTTGTTACTTCCCAAAGAAAGGGCACAGGGAGACCAAAGTTTTGCCCTTCTGTGTTGCAATCTTGAGGAGGAAACTGGTCTTGCAGAACTTGTTATCTAAATGCAGAGGCCATGGAACTGTGAACAATGCACTGCCCTGGGGGGTGGGGGTGGGGGTTGTTATGCTGGTGCCAGGACAGACCATGGATGTGGCCTGACACCTGGGGCCTTCCTGCAGAGCCACGAAGGGGGCAGGGGGCATATCTGCAAGACAAAGACCCCAGAGGGATATATATATATAGACAGGCTCTCTGCTTGTTTCTTCACTCTGATTTGGAAATTATTCCCGGAGTCCACTAGTGTTAATAAACAGGGTGCCTCCCTTTCTCTAGGAAGCATGCTTGGTATTTCTCTGATCTTCTGTAACAATCTCACAACTTCAATTTCTCCCTTTTGTGCCACTCTCTTCCTTGAACCCTGGCTTTATAGCTGTATAATGTCAGAAAGGTTACTTAAATTCTCTGAGCCTCAGTCTTCCTATCTGGAAAGTGGGAATAGTAGTAACAGAAACTCAAAGAGTTGCTTTGAAGGCTAAATACTATGATAATTTAGAATAACCTCTGGCAGATACTAAAATTTCAACAAATGCACACAAAATTATAGAAGTGGTAGCGTCAAGAGCCCTAATCCAGGGCTTGCGCATCTCACCGAGGTTGCCACTAGTTGGCAGAAACCTCTATATGTCCCCACGTCCATTCCCTGACTAGAACTTAGCTGGACCCCTACTTAGCCTTGCTCTTAGTTGAGCTCTTTTGTTTCCCATTTCACAGATTGTCTTCCTCATTAGTGTCCATGTTCTTAAGATTCTATTCCCGGTGACTCTTTCATGACTCAGCACACTGACTCCATTCCCCATAAACCATTTTCCAGGCCCCAGACTCCAGATTGAAAGTAGACCCTGATTTCCGTCGGCCCATGTTGGTTGGATATGTCCTTGATTGCTTTTCAGCAGACGTCAGCCCTCCCCTCATTTGGTAGAACATAATGGAAAAGAATAACAAGGAGAAGTGGAGTCTTCCTCTCCAAAAAAATGCACAAAACCAGTGTAAACTACCAGGAGCAATTTCAGCAGGCAGGTCAGAGCTGGGCAGGTCAGAGCTAGGAACCTTCAGGAATTTTAGGAGAATTTATCTAAGCAGCTCCGCTTAGATAAACAACCAATACAAACTAGGAATAATCATTGGCCACCCAGAGACAACCACCTAGAAAACATTTCTTCTTGTTAACGTAATCAAAAGAATGAAACATTAGCTTGTCTCTCCCTTGTCTGCTATGGCATGGCCCCGTGGAATGCTTTCTTGACTCAGATGAACACAGGATTGCTCTCCAGTGCCCTGGGCACTATGAACATCAATTGCTGTCATTGATTCTGTGTTAAAAATGCAGGCCATCCTGCAGAGGACTGGGCTGAAAACAGCGCACACTAATGAATTGTCACTATATAAATTCAGCTCAGGATTACCCTGATTGAGTGAAAGTGGATTTGAATATTTCTCTCCAGAAGAATTAGAGGCAAGCTCTCCATCTAACCATATGCGTGTCACTGAGATAAATGCCTAATCCCACAATGCTTTCTTTTGTGCTGTCAATAGCCAAAGTCAGGTAAGAAAATAACTCTTCAGACAGGCTCGGTGTTTTGCAAAACAGCCCTACACTCAGCCATTTTCAGTGTCAGCCCTCCCAAAGTCAGGATCCGTGACAGGAAATTCAGTTGGGCACTGTGACCAATATTTTGCCCAATCTCAGTTGAGTGACTGAGTATATCAATGGTGTGTCTATTTTCGATTTCATGCTGGCTTCTTCTGAGAGTTCATTGGTAACAAAAATATAACATTCACCTTCTTCTTCCTCTTCCCAAACCATCGAAGTAATTGATGAGTTTCTGTGGTAAACGGAATTGATCACTAAAGAGCATTGAACTCTCCTGCGACTGAGAGACCCCTGATCTGAGACTGTGTTATCAGCTCATGCTGCATACTTCAGCTCAGAGCACCAATATCATGGAGGCCAGCACAGAGTCCAGACTATGTAACTGCACTGCTCAGCACCTTCCTCTGCTGGGGGCTTCTCCAGTGTTGCAGACTTGGTGCAGGAAGGGGATCCTGGATTCAAAATGGATCTCTGCATTCTGCAGAATGCATAAGGAAAAAAGAACCCAAAACCCAGTACGTGCCTATGGCTTTGAAAGTAGTGGACTTTGGTTTTACTTCAGATTCTTCTTTGAACAGTGAATAAAAAGATGATAGGATTTCTATAGAGGTAGCAATTAAGAAGATTAGGATTCTTTGTTCTACAAAAGATAAGGCTAGAGAGAAAAGTCACCAGACTATTCAAAAATCTTGGAAGACTCAGAGTGAGGATCGGCAAAACCAGAAAAACACAATAAAATACAGGGACACAGGAATTTCATATTATTTTCTGTTAATGTGGAAAATTTCTTTAATTTATATTTGTTAAATCTAAGTTAGGAATAGTAGTAATGTTGTGCAGAACTAAAAGGCACATTTGTCTTATGATTAATTCTTTCTTCCTTTCTAAAATAGATATGATTCCTGATGAAAACCAGTGTTTCATTTCATATTTAAATTATGCTCCATTGAACATTTTATTAATAATAATTCACTATTTAAAATGTATATTTCAGTAATGAGAAACAATTCACTAGGCTTGAAAGAAGTGCATCTTATTTAAAGTAGAAGAAATCTCCCTTTTAATTATGGTGAAAGTTCTCTAACCAGACATGTTAAGCACTTTCCAAAGGGCCCTTGAAATTTATTTTAATTTAGAACTGTTTTTAGATTTACAGAATTGAAGTAAATAGAGAAAAAGAGTACCCATATATCCCATACCATTTCCCGTATCACTAACATCTCATACTATTAGTATGGTACATTTGTCATAATGAACAAATGTTGATAATATTATTATTAAACTAGAGGCCTGGTGCACGAAAATTCATGCACTTGCGGAGTCCTTCAGCCCAGCCTGCGCTCTCTCGCAGTCCTGGACCCCTCAGGGGATGTCCACCTGCCAGCTTAGGCCCGCTCCCCAGGGGATTGGGCCTAAGCTGGCAGTCAGACATCCCTCTGGCAGCCCAGGAACCCTCAGGGGATGTCCACAGCCCGGCTTGTGGCTGAGTGGAGCTCCCGCTGTGGGAATGCACTGACTACCAGGGGGCAGCTCCTGTGTTGAGTGTCTGCCCCCTGGTGGTCAGTGCATGTCATTGCGACCAGTCCTTCCTGGTGATTCTACTGTTAGGGTCAATTTGCATAATACCCTTTTATTATATAGGATAAAGTACATATCATATTTTATTCAAATTTCTCCAGGTTTTTCCCCCTAATCTCATTCTTTTGCTTCAGGACCCCCTGTAGGAAACCATAGTACATTAGTTGTCAAGTCCTCAGGCTTCTCTGTGCTGTGACAATTTCCCAGACTTTCCCTCTTTTTGATGACCTCAGCAGTTTTGAGGAGTACTAACTAGTTAGGTAGCAATGGCCCCTCAGTTCAGATTTTTCTAATGTTTTTTCTCATGATCAAGGAAGGTTAATACATTTTGGGAGGAAGACCACAGACATGAAGTGCCATTTTCATTACATCATGTAAGGGCACATGTTATCAGGAGGATGTCATCCTCTATTACCTGTTTGAGGTAGTGTTTGTCAGGGTCCTCCACCAAAGAAGTTGCTCTTTCTTTCACCCTTTGCACAATGCATATTTGGGAGAAGGTTACTATGTGCAGCCCACACTTCAGGAAGGGGGAATTATGCCCCCACTCTTTAATGGCAGAATACCTATAGGAATTAATTGGAACTTTTCTGCACAGGAATTTTTATCTATTCTCCCACCACCACCCCCACACACACACACCCCAATTAATTGACATAACCAATAACTTATCAGCATAGAATGTACTCATGAATATTTATTTTACACTTTGTGTTATAATCCAATACTAATATGTTTATTTTGTGGGTCAAATTGTTCTACCTTTGGCCATTGGCACTCTGAGTTGGCTCCTGTGACACTTCGACACCTCCCCCTCCCCACATCATTGTGAAATTGTTCTGGTTTGTTTCCTTGAGCATTTCTTTATTTTTTTTATTGTTGGCATTATTATGGATGTCCCTTATTCCCCCCACCCCCCACCCCCACTTTTCCTCTCACCCAGTCCCCACAGGCTGATTCTGTATATTTCCTACTCCGGTCCTAGAATGGGCCATTTCTCCAAGGAACTCTACCTCTTTTTATTAGAGAGGAATACATTTTTCAATTTGAGATAGGGCTCCTAAGAAAGAATAAATAAAAGTACAACTCAAGCCCTAGCTAATTTGGTTCAGTGGATAGAGTGTCAGCCTGTGGACTGAAGGGTCTCTGGTTCAATTCCAGTCAAGGGCACATGCCCAGGTTGTGGGCTCAATCCCCAGTAGGGGGTGTGCAGGAGGCAGCTAATCAATGATTCTCTCTTATTATTCATGTTTCCCTCTCTCTCTCTCTCTCTCTCTCTCTCTCTCTCTCCCTTCCTCTCTGAAATCAATATTAAAAGTACATTTAAAAATAATAATAATAATAAATAAAACTACAACTCAAGTCAGTGGGGGGTTGATATCTAATAAAAATATTTTGTATCTTAAAAATACTATAATTTTGAAGTACATATGAATTTGTTTGATCATCACAGCCACCCTAAGAGGAAGCAGGGTAGGCGGTACTACACTACTTTGACCATAATAAAACTGAGGTCTTGAGACTTTCTGTAGTTACTCATGGCCATGTAGTAAATGACAGGCAAATCCAGTACAAACATCCAGATTTTTTAGTTTATAATTCAGTGCTATAGTGTCACTCCAGTATATGCAGGTGAATAAATATAGTTTCCTAAGTGATGATGCCAAACTTCTATTTGGTAGCACTGTAGCAATGTCAACAAGTTGTTGTTGAGAAAATTGGGAATATTCAGAGAAAAGTCCTAACCTCTGATGTGATAGGAAACAGGTAAGACTTTTTTACTGAATATACTCTTTGGTTAGCAACAAAATATTGGACTGTCTGGAACCTGGGATTGAGTTATTGTGCCACCTCAATGAATAGTTTCAGTAGAAGACTCTTTATGTACAATAAAGTAATGCAACCATTCCGTACTATAGTCTGAATAAGACATCCAATTTTCACCAACAGAGAAGAAATTCAAATTCTAAATCAAGACTTAAATAATCAACCAATTTTTAGCCAGCACTGTTTTTTTAAATGCTATACATATCCACATGAAAAAAACATGTAGGAGAATTCACGTTGTAGTGAACTGGAAGTCTTGAATATATCCATGTTATTAGACAAATTGAAATTTGTAAAATCATGCCCTGAATCCTGGGAAATGATATAAATTCTTGCTAGCCAATGCCAGAGCTTTGGGGAGGAAAAACATCAAAAATATAAACTTTTCTATATCTTAGTGAATTCTGTGAAGTGAAAAAAAATACAGAAGTGAAAAAAATGTAAAAACTACCCAAATAAGTCATGCAGTCTTAAAGAGCTATGTCCAACACTTCATATTTATTGAATTTCCCTTTTCATTAAAACTCCATGCCAATTCACATAGTCACTTCTTCCTTGATGCCCCTATTTATGCATTAGTCCTTAACCCCAGACTATTAATTCATAGAAAAGTACCATGATGGGCTCTCCAAAAATGCTTAAAGAATGAATTTCCACCCCCATCCCACCATAGTATCAGACTTTCTAATTAGCCCAGCTCAAATAAATTACCTCTCTTTTCAATAATGAAGTTAGTTATATTAGAAATACTCATTTGATATTCATTATGTAGTGCTTTACATTTTTATGTTATCATGTATATGTATCTTATTTCCCCACTGGTTTGTAAACACCTTGAGGGCTAAACTTAGAATCTATGTCTCTGTACCTAATTTGTTCATCAGTTTATTTTGTTCATTACATTCCACATATAAGTGAGATCATGTGATGCTTGTCTTTCTTTGACTGGCTTATTTCACTTAGCATACTACTCCCCAGGTCCTTCTAAGTTGTCTCAAAGGGTAATAGATTCTTCTTTTTTACAGCTGTAGTGTATTCTATTGTGTAAATGTACCACAGTTTATTATCCATTCATCTCTTGATGGGCCCTTGGGCTGTTTCCAGATCTTACCAAATATAAATACCAGTAGTGCTGCTATGAACATAGGGGTACATTTATTCTTTCTGACTGGTGTTTCAGGCTTCTTAGGATATATTTTTAGAAATGGGATCACTGATTCAAATGGCATTTCCATTTTTAATTTTTTGAGGGAACACCATACTGTTTTCCATAGTGGCTGTACCAGTCTGCATTCCCTTTTCTCCACATCCTCATCAGCACTTTCTGTTTGTTGATGGTAAACATTCTGACAGGCATGAGGTAGATACCTCATTATTCTTTTAATTTGCATCTCTCTGCCAGTGAGAGCAGCAAAGGCCTCATGCAATTGCAGAGGGCCCGATGATTAGTGACTTTGAGCATTTTTTCATATGACCCTTGATCACATGTACGTCCTCTTTGGAGAGGGGTGTATTTAGGTTCTTTGCCCATGTTTTAATGCTTTCTTTCTCCTAAGCTCTAAGGATCTCCATGAGACTTGTAACCAGAGGAGCAGCAGGCAATGGCAGCTCATCTCAGGCTAACCCTGTGAACCCATGTTGAATGGCCCATCTTTTGCCTCTGTAATATGTTTCCTGAGTCCATGCAGCCAAGCTGACTCACTTTTGCCTCTGTGACTTTCTTTCTAATAGGCCCAAGCAGCTCTCTGAGCAACCACCTCAAATCTCTTTCAGTGTTCTTTTGCCTTGCATGCCAAATAAACTTCCCCTTGCATTTGAGTTCTTGGGTCTGAATTCTATCTTTGCTGAGCTCAAGAACCTGGAGCCCACAACACTGTTAACAATGAGAACACTTCTGTGGAATTGCTGAGGCTGAAGAGAGATTGAGGGCCACTGTTCTGAGAAGGAGAAATAATGAAGAGGAAGGTGGTCCCAGGTGGAGAGAAGTTAAAAGCAAAGGGAACATGCAGAATCTGTGAGAGGCATTTAAATCTCAGAATCAAACTAGCTCTTCAGAAGGAGCTTCTTTTCATCTTCTGAGCTGCCACAGCCTTTGGAAACTTCTGTGGCTTTGACCTTTCATGACTGCCAGACATAGCCACCTGCCTTCACCCCTCACCCAAGCCTCTCAGCTGAGGTGCCAGAGCCCATGCCCCTGGGCCCCCTACAATTGCTCGAGGCCTTTGCTGCTCTCACTTCAAAACTGGCCAGATTGTGAGATGGCTGTCTTGCAAGAAAGGTTTTTCTCTCAGTGCCAGCCTTTTTGGTGAGAGACGTAATACATCAAAGCAGAGAAAAGTAGCAATCATGCAGGGAATGATTTCAAAAACGTTAATGAACCATTTAAAATAAACTCATTTGAAGGTAATTTAGCAACACCATTTTCACAATTAAGAATACTATGTTAGCATGCAAATACACAACATTAGTCCCATGTCAGGGTGGAGTGAAGTGAAACAAGCGAAACAGAGGGGCTCTGGAAACATGAATGCCTTTTCGGTGATTTCTCATCACTCCATGGTGCTCTTAGGCAGCCTAATGAAAGAATGAATTGATTTAAACAACATTTTGTTGGCGCAATGGGTTTTGAGGAATTAAATTAACTTGATGGTTAGTTGTAAGAGCCAGGTTTAGAATTGGGTTCATATTGTTGCTAAAATTAATTTTTATCCTTTCCTAAGTTTTATTTGGCTATTTTTTCTATTTATTCCTCACATATCAACTGAGGGTTTTCCGAAAGCAGCAGAAAAATTCAGCACTTCTTTTGAAGTATTTACATTGGCTTGAAGATGTATATGTAAAAAGGCAAAATTATACTCTCTGGGAAAACAAATTGGACCCAAACGGTTGCCCCCAGGAATTGCAGTAGGAGCTCATTTTCCTTTGAAGAGTAATGAATAACAAGCTGGCACGTGGAGTAAGCCAAGACAACAATTCTCAATCTTTCCCTTCACCGTGAAACAGCTGATGAAGCACATTCACATTACACATCCACGGCTGTGCCAGGTCACAGATCTGAGCATTGCGAAGCCGGGCTGCAGGCTGGGAGCCGTTCTCAATGCTCTGGCCTCCTCAGACAGGTTTCTCTCCAGCTCAAGAAAGTATATCGAAATGCTAATAAGTGAAAGTGGTATGATTCTAGAATAACATTATGTAGGCTCAAATGTTTTTAAGTAGGTCACCCATTTTGTACCTTAGGAAGTACAAAAAAGAAAATAGATTAAAAAATAATAAGTATAAACATGTCAGGTCATGACATATACATTTTCTGCTGCAAAGTATGGCTCTTTTTATAAACTTAACTCTAGTTTTTGAATACTAGCCTCAAGAGAATACTAAAATTAGATGTTATTTCAGTAAAAAACAATATTGTTGATAATAATTTTTATCATAGTTGAGTAGTATTGAGTTGCATGTTCCAGGCACAGTTTGCATAATCTCTATTAATCCCCACACAAACTCTCCAAGGTAATATTGGTGTATTCTTTCTACTTTAAGGAGAAACAAATGAGGGTTTAGTAAGGAGAAACAAATGAGGGTTCAGACTTGCCCAACATTATACATTCAGCTGGCAAATGATAAAACTGAGATTTGATAAAGGTTTATATCCATTGTGACTTGATAGTTACCTGTCACCAGTGTTCATGAAAGAAAAAAATGGAGATATGAATATGATACTTTCAATTTGTTTGTTCTCATACAAGACTTCATGCATCCAAACACTGTTCTCTTCCAAAGAGCTCTCCTGGGAGGCTACACACATATTCCCACCAGGATACGCTTGCTTAATGTTAGCCTCTGTAGAGAAAACCTTCAAGTCCAATATCTGAGTCACGTGGGAAAATGTGTTTCATTTCCTCCCAATCTTTTTATTATTGTGCAAATGTAAATTTAAAATTATTTCTCCATCTTACTCACCCACCTAATCTCCATGGAAAGTTTTCAAGGGGGAATGACATGTTTTTAGCAAAGACTGTATCTTTAAAACATTCATGTAGCATCTGAGGAGACTATTTTGAAGGCTACAACAGATGTTCAAATTTTAAATTCTAATATATCCATTTTTTCTAATCTTTACTTTTAGAGCAGTTTTAGGTACAAAGAAATACTGAGCAGAAGGGACAGAAAATCTCTGTATACTGTCTTTCTACAATACAGTTTCCCTTGTGATTAACATCTGCGTTTGTGTTGTACATTTGAAACAATTGATGAACCCATATTTTTTTTTTAAATATATTTTATTGATTTTTCACAGAGAGGAAGGGAGAGAGATAGAGAGAGTTAGAAACATCGATGAGAGAGAAACATCGATCAGCTGCCTCCTGCACATCCCCCACCGGGGATGTGCCCGCAACCCAGGCACATGCCCCCGACCGGAATCGAACCCGGGACCTTTCAGTCCGCAGGCCGACGCTCTATCCACTGAGCCAAACCGGTTTCGGCTGATGAACCCATATTAATACATAATTAACTAAACTAAGAATTTACATTGGGGTTCACTCTTTGTGTTCCATAGGTTTTCATAAATTCATGATGTCATCTATCCATTAGAATATGATACAGAATAATTTCACTTGTGTACCAATGATTCATCCCTCCCCCCTCCCTGCTGTCAAGCCATTGGTAACCACTGATCATTTTACTGTGTCCATAGTTTTGCCTTTTCCAGAATGTCATATAATTGAAATAATAACCTAAAGCCTTTTCAGACTGGCTTCTTTCACTCAGTAATTTCATGTAAGGTTACGCCGCGTCTTTTCATGGTTTCAGCATATCTATTTTTAAATTAACAGCATGTCAAAAGAACAAGTATGAAGATATCTATCCTCCAGAGTATCTCTACATTTCAAAAAGTGCATAGGAAAAAAGACCGGAAGGGGGTTGGCAAAAATGCATTATGAAATGTAGTTTCCTTTGTCTATTTCCATATTTTTGTTTTTGCATTTTTATAAAGAGGTATGTCTTTAAATATTGTTCCAAAAAATCAAAGAAGAAAATCAACCATATCTGTTTATTTTTCTTTTCCCTTTAGCATTCTAAATGGCTTTCTTCCCCACCCCTTTCTCCGTGTGTGTGCGTGCGCGCGCACACACGCACGTGCGCATTGAGCTGAATTCTTTGAGAGAGAGAGAAAGACAAGCAAGAATACAAAAAGGCAAGGGAAAGAAACACACTTGGGCCTGGCCAGTGTGGTTGAGTGGTTGAGTGTCAACCTATGGACCAGGAGGTCACAGTTCAATTTCTGGTCAGAGCACATGCCTGGGTTGCAGGTTCAGTCCCCAGTAGGGGGCATGCAGGAGGCAGCCTATCAATGATTCTCTCTCATCATTGATGTTCCTCTCTCTCTTTCTCCCTTCCTGCCTCTCCCTTCCTCTCTGAAATAAAAAAATATTTAAAAAAAACACACTTGGGAAGAGCGAATAATATTTCAGATAAGCCCATGAGTATTGATAGCCCCCTTGTGGATTTGTAAACACACACAGCCAAAGAACACAAGCTTCATGACGATAAATTAAATGTAACTTAGTTCTGCTGTGAGACATCTCTGTTCCAGGTAGACCACACCTCTGAGCTCAAATCAGGTCAAGCATGGTTCTCATTACAGCTTTATTTCACTGAGCCCTTCCTTTATATCAGGCATCATGCTAAGCACTTTGCATGCATTACTTTATACAATCCTTATAACAATCCTAGGAGTCAGACATTTGACAGATGAGGAAACTTGGGCTTAGAGAGGCTGAACAAAAAACTGGATTCAAACCCAGATCTTACTCAAAAGCCTGCTCCTACCTACTAACTACTGCCATGAGTTACAATATATAAAATCCATACACATTCTTGTCCCCAATTTGATTTTCTTCTCAATAGTCAAGAGTTATCATGGGGGGGTTGGGTGAATGGGTCAAAGACAAGCATGTTGACACTCCCATTCAGTAATGAATGTGTAATTTAAAAGCCACTGAATAGATAGATGTCAGATCCAAGGTTCCCTGCCGGGTGAAGGATTTTAAGGACAATTAAACCCAGATTCAAATCCCACCTCCAACTCTCCATTTCCCACATGACTGCTCCTATCTTCAATTGTTTCATCTATAAGCTGGGGAACAAGTAAAGGGATTACTGAATAAAAATCCACTCAACCAGCCCTTTAAAGATGTGATGAAGCTCTTCATTGGGCAGAGAAAGAAATGTGAGGATTAAAACATTTGGCACTGAGTGGCACTTCTGCTCGGTTCCTGACTCCACCAAGTAGAGTGCCCTTGGGCAAACTTCTTAACCTCTGTGTCTCTATCACATCATTTACAAAACGCAGATAATAGTGCCTGGCCCTGCACATTATTATGAGGATTAAAATGGGTAACTAGTAGAACACATAGAACAATGCCTGGCTTATACGAGTAAGAAGTCATTATTCCTCAGGTTGGTTTTAATCAGACTGTTTCTCCAAGGATTTTGGGTGGAAGGTTGAATAATCAACATAAGAGAGAGTAACTCAGAAGCTGTTCCTATATGAGTGAAGGGGGTTCTATTAAATGCTGGCATATCTGCAAGGTCAGGGAGTTGGAGGCAATAACCTGGTATGCTAGAGTGAAGAAGGTCAAGGTCATAGTGAGGTAGAGACTATGTGACCTATGAGTGTATCCATAGAACATATTCTAAGCAGTATAGGTTGGGAGTGGTGGCTTGTTGAAAAGGACCCTGACTTTGGCACAGAATAACCCTTGGGGAGAACCAAGATGGCAGCATAGGTTAACGCCGGAGTTTGCTGCTTTGAACAACTACTTCAAAAGTGAAACCAAAAAACGGAAGGGACATCACCCAGAACCACAGGAACGCTGGCTGAGTGGAAGTCCTACAACTAGGAGGAAAGAGAAACGCATACGGACACTCAGAGGAGGCGCAGTGCTGAAGTCAAATTCTGAGGTGCGGAGTGCGCGGAGCGGGCTGGTGGCGGAGGGCGCGGTTGGTGTTTTCAATTGGGAGGGAGTCGCAGACTCTGAGCTCCAGATCCGGGCGAGTATCTAGCAACCCAGACTCAAACGGGAGAAGCGGGGCTGTCTGGCTTCGGTCAGAGCGAGTGCAGCTTTCTCTCTGAGCTTTGCAGCGGGTGCTGGGACTCAGAGAGGCAGAGCCCCTGGGGACGGGACTGAGAGCCGCCATAACTGCTCTCTCCGGCCCACCCTGTTGATCCTGTGCGACCCGCCCCGCCCAAGCCCTGCACACAGGCATTTGCCGGATAGCCTCAGGCAAAGGCTAGATTAGCACCTCCCTAGAGGACAGAAGTTCTCACACTGCTGACACAGCTGATTCTCATAGCCACTTGGCCTGGAGGTCAAACCCTCCCTGGAATTAGCTACAACAATCAAGATTTAACTATAAGACTGCGAACAAAGACCACTAGGGGGTGCACCAAGGAAGCATAACAAAATGTGGAGACAAAGAAACAGGACAAAATTGTCAATGGAAGATATAGAGTTCAGAACCACACTTTTAAGGTCTCTCAAGAACTGTTTAGAAGCCGCCGATAAACTTAATGAGATCTACAAGAAAACTAATGAGACCCTCGATCTTATATTGGGGAACCAACTAGAAATTAAGCATACACGGACTGAAATAACGATGTACAGACTCCCGACAGCAGACCAGAGGAGCGCAAGAATCAAGTCAATGATTTGAAATGCGAGGAAGCAAAAAACACCCAACCAGAAAAGCAAAATGAAAAAAGAATCCAAAAATGTGAGGATAGTGTAAGGAGCCTCTGGGACAGCTTCAAGCGTACCAACATCAGAATTATAGGGGTGCCAGAAGATGAGAGAGACCAAGATATTGAAAACCTATTTGAAGAAATAATGACAGAAAACTTCCCCCACCTGGTGAAAGAAATGGACTTACAGGTCCAAGAAGCGCAGAGAACCCCAAACAAAAGGAATCCAAAGAGGACCACACCAAGACACATCATAATTAAAATGCCAAGAGCAAAAGATAAAGAGAGAATCTTAAAAACAGCAAGAGAAAGAAACTCAGTTACCTACAAGGGAATACCCATACGACTGTCAGCTGATTTCTCAACAGAAACTTTGCAGGCCAGAAGGGAGTGGCAAGAAATATTCAAAGTGATGAATACCAAGAACCTACAACCAAGATTACTTTATCCAGCAAAGCTATCATTCAGAATTGAAGGTCAGATAAAGAGCTTCACAGATAAGGAAAAGCTAAAGGAGTTCATCACCACCAAACCAGGATTATATGAAATGCTGAAAGGTATCCTTTAAGAAGAGGAAGAGGAAGAAAAAGGTAAAGATACAAATTATGAACAACAAATATGCATCTATCAACAAGTGAATCTAAGAATCAAGTGAATAAATAATCTGATGAACAGAATGAACTGTTGATTATAATAGAATCAGGGACATAGAAAGGGAATGGACTGACTATTCCTGGGGGGGAAAGGGGTGTGGGAGATGCGGGAAGAGACTGGACAAAAATCGTGCACCTATGGATGAGGACAGTGGGTGGGGAGTGAGGGTGGAAGGTGAGGCGGGAACTGGGAGGAGGGGAGTTATGGGGGGAAAAAAAAGAGGAACAAATGTAATAATCTGAACAATAAAGATTTAATTAAAAAAAAAAAAAAAAAAAGAATAACCCTTGGATCAGATCCTGGTCTCACCACTTAACTGTGAATTCCTGAGAAATTAAGGGGCCATTTGGGAGCCTTTGATTTTTCATTAGTGGAGCTATTTTGAGGATCAAGTTAAGGGAGCTAACAGATGTAAATTACCTAGAAAATAACTGGCTGGCCTAAAATAGGTATTTATTCATTCCTTGCCTCTTTGGGGAACTAATTGTGCCAAGAGAAAAAGATAAAAGACCTATAACAGTCTATAAATTATTCCCATCAGGAAAAATCATGTCACCACACTCTATTTTCCCTGCTCAAGTCCTCTTTAACAAGCTGTAGCACAGTGGCTAACCTCCAGTCATGCATTTAAGAAAGACCCGGCAAGGAATTGAGTGGCCATTTACTTTGACCCAATGTGATCTTTCTTACGGCATCACACCATTCAGTCATCTTAGCCTTTCTTTTCTAATTGGGATATGCTTTTTCTCAACTGATTTCCATGGCTATACTTTCCCACACACCTCTAGGTCATGGGACCTAGAGAACAGGGAAGCACTGGATTTTAATTTTCATATGTGGAACCAACACTCATGTGACCCTCCTTTCCACGCAAGGGAAAAGTTCCCCTCGGCTCAAGAAACTCAACTCGGCTCCTATCAAGCTAACATTTTAATTGAACCTAGCTTTTCAAAACTGAAGGTGAAAGCGGTCTGAGTGTCCGTGAGGATCCTCTGGTGGCAGCCTCCCTGCTGAAGCCCAGCCTGCCTGCCTGGATTGCTCTGGGCCTGGGCAATGAGCTTGAGCTGGGAACTTGAACCAGTGGTTGGGTTGGACTGATGTTCACAGGGTTCTCTCAACCCCATCTATCAACTGGAGTCTTGAACCCATCTCCTTATTACTGCATCAGAATCCCTTGATCCAAGACCATTTCCCCACCAGATGCCAAGAACTACTGCTTGGTGTTAGGTATTATCTTTTCTCCCTCAGATTGCACACTAGAAGGAAATTATTGTAACAGACTAAACTTGAATTTCTCCCAAATTCCTTAAAAGTGAGCTATTCAACCTCACACTCATCAGGAAAATTAGTACCCAAAACTGAAGAAGTACAAAACAAGTGTTTTGTGAAGATATGGAGAAATTCGAATTCTTCCATATAACTCTTATAAGTTGGTGGGAATATAAAATAGTGCGGTCATTGTAGAAAACAGTATGTATTTTCCTCAAAAAATAAAATTACCATATGATTCAGCAATTCCACTTTGGGGTATACACCCAAAAGAATTTAAACCAGGGTCTTGAAGAGATAGTGGTACACCCAACATATTCATTGTTTTAGAAACACAGGCATTTGTAATATTATAGCAGCATTATTTATAATAGCCAAAAGATGGAAGCAACGCAAGTGTGCATCAATGGATAAATGGATAAGCAAAATGTGATATATACACACAATGGAATATTATTCAGCCCTAAAAAGGAAGAAATTCCCACACATGCTACAACATAGATGAACCTTGAAGATATTGTGATAAGTTAAATAAGCCAGGCACAGAAAGAAAAAATATTGTATGGTTCCATTTATATGAGGTATACAGAGTAGTCAAATTCACAGAAAGTACAATGGTGGTTCCCAGGATCTTGGGAAGAAGGTAATATGGAGTTTGTTATATAATGAGTATAGAATTTCAGTTTTTCAAGATTATTTGCACAACACTGTCAATGTGCTTAATACTACAGAGTGATGCGCTTAAAATGGTTAAGATGGTCAATTTTGTGTGTCGTTTGCCACAATTAAAATTTTAAAAATATTTCTTTAAAGTGAGGTATTCAACTTGCCAGCTGATCACTTCCCCCTGTGCTAACCATAGGTATTGCTGTCCCACCAACACATAACTTGGTCTACAGCTCACTCTGTGGGCATGCCCATGAGGCCAGGCATCTGGAAACACAATGCATTTGACCCATAGTTTCCTGCAAAAGAAATAAATTGCCCCTGAATATAGAATGAAAATTGGAAAAGAGCTCATGACATTGGTGAGGTTAAAGAATGAGAACAGAGTCAGAAACCTAATAAACAAACAAAGGAAAGGAAAAGTGAGATCGTGCACACAAGAGGAATTAGGGAGAATGAAGAAGGGCTTTGCAGGCTTACTGAAGAGAGAGGCTCAAGAGAAAATGAGCTTCCTAATGAAGGAGGAGGCATACTAAATTAATTATGCCTTTGAAATATTGACCTCATTCCTTAAAGCTACTGCAACCCTGAAAATAAAGAAAAGACACTTGTATAAGTTAGGAGTAATGGAGCCTGTGAGGAATTAGCTGTCTATCAAGACCAATAAATGGGGATGTTTAGAGAACTGGAACAAATGTACACCAGCAGGTCCCAGTGCCTTACTTACAGGCAACTGATTGAATTAGCACTTAGAATTTCTCTTCTAAAAAAAAATATAAACGCCTTTTGAAAGATTGAGGGAATACTATGGTAGACTACACAAACCAAAGTAGAGAGGCCTTTGAAATCATAGACGTCTAAGTATGATTGTAGTAATAATAGAAACAAGTATACACATAAGAAGGCCCTTATTAGAATGAACACTTACACTGAGCTGCAGGGTGTGTTTTTTTCAATCAAATTGATGGGAGTGTTCATTAGGGGAAGTTCTTATTCTACCTCTTCTTCATTACTTTATTATATCAGCAACTCAGGCAAGTCATGTTGAGAGTTTCATTTTGGGGGTTCATTTTTCTCCTCTTTGTGTTTTACTTAAAGAAATTTTGGCAGCCGAACCGGTTTGGCTCAGTGGATAGAGCGTCGGCCTGAGGACTCAAGGGTCCTGGGTTCGATTCCGGTCAAGGGCATGTGCCCTGGTTGCGGGCACATCCCCAGTGGGGGGCGTGCAGGAGGCAGCTGATCGATCTCCCTCATCGATGTTTCTAACTATCCCTCTCCCTTCTTCTCTGTAAAAAATCAATAAAAATGTTTTTTAAAAAAAGAAATTTTGGCAGATTAAATGCATATAAAGTTTGGAAAATGCTGAGTAAAGTAGCTGGTGGGCAAGAAATATTAATCACAACTAGCATGATTATCATTCTGTCCAGAATTGATAGATTATCCCCATCTCCTCGAGTCCCCACTTCCTACGGCCACATTTGCTGTTTCAAATTGTTTCTCTGAAAAGTCTCTGTACTCACCTGGCATGGTGGTTGAGTAGGGGCATAGGTTGAGTGACTTCTGAAGACAAAGGTTCAAATCCCATTTCCTCCACTTAGTAACTGTGTAACGTGGGACAAGCCACTTGACTTCTGTCTCTATTTCCTCAACTACAAATGGGAAAAAATGAGACCTATCTCTCAGGGCTATTTTAAGGACTAAATGAAATTATATATATAAAGGACTTAGCATAGTGGACAATCAACAGCAAACACTCATGAAAGGAAAGTTAGTTATTATTGTTGTAATAACAATATCACCCCTTGATATTATAAAAGTGAAGCTCCTTTTTTTGTGAAAACAGGCTGGTCAATGTATACTTAAAATAAGGGTTAATTTGAAAAGCAAAGCTATATATTCTGGCATAATATCTTTGTTGAAATCTCACCTAAGAATCTATGCCTTTTTTAAATAGAAGTAGAAATAAAAATTATTTTTAAAAATAGAAAATGTGGAGGTGGTGAGTCATTCACACCTTAGAATAAAATAATTTAAATTCAAATGTTTCGCTCCTAACAGCTATTAAAATCAGTATAGAGAAGAGGGTGGTTTTAATGAGGGAGGAAAAAGTCATCATGAATGATGAGGTGACTGCCTTTGAAAACAGGTCCAGGTCTGAGGCTGCCATGGGGTCAGCATATGAGGGAAGAGAAACACCAGATGAAATAACAGGGGTACCAACTCACATATACCTCTCTACAGTGGGGCCTTGACTTATGAGTTTAATTCATTCCGTGATGGAGCTCATAACTCAAAGTACTCATATGTCAAATCAAAAAGTGAACGAGTGAGACACGTGATGCTGGGCTGATGTTGTGGCTTTCACTGTGACATTGCTGCACCAACTAGCGGTGGGGTATCTGAAGCTGGCTCATAACCCAAATTTTAGCTCGCAACTCAAAGCAAAAAATCGGCCAAGAGACGGCTCGTATCTCAAAAAACTCCTTAGTCGGGATACTCATAAGTCAAGGCCCCACTGTATATCCAATGACTCAACCATATATCATTTAGCATCTACCATGTGCAATGCTTAAGTGTCTAACCACAGACATAAAGGATCCCTATGTTCGAGGAATCCACAGTATAGTGGGGTAGATGAACTTGTAAATCAGTGCAGTGCCTAAAAAAATTGCTATAATCTCATATTATATTCATTATTTCAGAAAGACTGAATGACTGGGTGATGATGAGGTAAAAGGCAGGAAGATAAGGTTAAGTCACTGACGGGTCCTAGAAAAAAAGTGTCATATGAGCTATCTCATCAATTCTCAACAGAGAGTAAATTGGAAGAGGCACATTTCAGGTAGAGGGAATAAGGCAGGAAATAACCTATTAGAGACCTGTATGATTCCCACATAGGTCAATGAAGAGAAAGAGGGAGGAAGAGGAAAGTATGCCAAGTTGGTAGGTGCCAAATTGAACCCAGTGACTAATTTTTGAGCAAAGAAGTGACACAATCATATTTGTCATTCAGAAAGAAGATTCTAAATATCTTGGAAATGACTGACTAGAATGGGGTTAAGATTGAAGTAAGGGAGGCCAGCATGGAGGCTGTTAAAATGCATCAAGAGAGGCCAACAACCTGAACTAAGGCAGGGATAGTGACAATGGAAGATGGAAGTATTTCAGGACCTGGAATTGGTAGGGTTTGCTGACCCCCGGTTTGCAGGAGGACTGTAGAATGACACTGAAGGATCTGCTGGGAGTAACTGAACAGACAGACGATGGTAACACAAAGTTAAGCAGACTGAAGGAAGAATGTAGTCAGAGGGCAAGCTCACGAATGTGCAAGGAGCCAGCTTCCTATCACAAAAGCAATTGAACTTAGTTCATTTGCAAGAACACTGAGAATAAAAGGACTGTGATAATTGCAAAGGATTATTTTTATTGTTCCCTTCTGACATAGCACTAATGATCTGAAAGCCCACCTTCTCCAACATCCCGGCTGCTTCCGTAACTGAAGATTGACAGTGCAGCACCGAAACAGCATCAGTACATAACCGAGTGCCATAAACTCTAATGAGCTTTAAAAAATAGCTCAACATGTTCATTCCCCTGAACAGCTGGGAGGTTTTCTCCTAGGGCTGCTAAGCATTAATAACATTTCTGTGGGTAAAACCAGGAAAGTTGAGCTGGGAAAAGGGTCCTTCTCAGATTCTCCTGGTGAATACCTTGCCTCCTAAAAGCTGACCAGGATCAAAGAGACAAGTCAGAATGTGTTAATGCCATACCCCAGAGAACATACTGGGCAAGAAGGAACCAAGAATGCCATGAAAAGATCCCTAAACCGTTTGCAGAGCCACTGGAAGAGACTAGAATAGTACCTCCATTCCACAAGGTAGTTCTGTTGGGGGCAGAAATAGAATATTGGGGGCCAGCTACAATTGAAATATTAATCATGCTCTGTTAACCATGATGGGTCTGTTCTGATTAGAGAAAGCACATCCTAACCTGGCTGGAAGTTACCGCGCTGGGACATGGGAGCTAACATCGGAATGCAGTCCATCCTCCTTCTAAGAACTACCTATCATTATGGAAAGATTTACAACCTCGTGGCACATAGTCCAGGAGGCACTTACTCTTTACAACCCCCAGCCCTTATTACCTGTAACCTGGTCCCAGGGCACCCAGGGTGCTTAGAGGTGCCGGCTCTCTGTGACACCCCCTCCACCAGCCCATATGAGTTGGAACCTGAAATGATTATCCCATGCCCACTTTCCCATACCTGTAATTCCTAATTTCCCATGTAATCTCTGTCTTTCTACCCAATATAAGCAACTGGCTTATGTAGGATGCAGAGCAGATTTTTGTGGATAACCAACTGCTCTCCCATACTGTCAGCAGTATTGGAATAAATGCTCATATATGCTTCAACCCTGTCTCTGCTTAATTGGCTGAAGTAGTGTCAGGCAGCACGGACCCCTTGGTTGTCCGGTTACAGTTCTAAGCTGGAGTTCCAAGACTGTGATTTGACAAGCCATCCAGACATAGACTATGTGATCATCTAGCAAAAGAATAGAGTAAGAGGCGGCCGTTTAGCAAAGGCTTACTATGCACACAGACTGAAATGCTTACTATCTGATATCCTCATAACCACCGCCCTATGAAGTGAACACCATTCCTTCCATTCCCACTTTAGAGATAAGGACACAGGCTTAAAGAAGTGATGTCCCCAACATTTCACTGCAAGTGGCACAGCCAAGATTCAAGCAGGGACCTCTTTGCTGCAGAAACCAGGTCTCTTAACCATATATATATATATATTTAAAGTCTAAGAGACCATTCAATTGTTTGACTGTTCAATGGTCGTTATAATGCACACTGACCACCAGGGAACAGACTCTCAATGCAGGAGCTGCACCCTGGTGGTCAGTGTGCTCCCACAGTGGGAGTGCCACTCAGCTGACAAAAAGGTGCCAGACGCAGGGCTCACAGCTGGCCGCCACAGCCCAGAGACCGCAGTGGAGTGGCAGTGAGCCTACCGAGGGGTGGTGGCAGGCAGAGTGGGGCCAGGATGAGCAGGAGTGGCAGACAGGAGTGGCAGGCAGCATTGGACTGGTTTCGGCCCGATCCCCACAGGCCATGTTGAGGGACCCCCCCACCGGTGCACGAATCCATGCACCAAGCCTCTAGTTATGCAGTAATGTCCTTACACCTGTATCACTTCAATTTTTGAGTTTGTGCCAACTTTGCTCAGAAACTATAATAAATCTGGTTCAATTTCCTTTTGGATCCAAAGACCTGATTACTCATGAAGCCCACCACGAGATAACCTACCAATAAACACATAATCCCAGGTGTGGGCTTTGGTATTTGAACTAGAAAGACAGATAAATATTATTACTTGGGAGTCCTACAATTCCCGACTATTATATATTTCTGTAATATTTCCTCTGGGTTCTTTCAGAAGTAATCTGGGGGGTTGTTTTTAGCACCCCTCCACTTTTTGCCACTTCAATCTGTTCTGAATAGAACAATATTCTCAATCGGTCAAAGGTGCCAGTTTCTTTTACAGCCCAGGTTCTGCACAATGATACTAAATAATATAGATGATGTTTTATTTGATGACTGCTTTATGCTTCCTGCCGCCTCTGTTGGGCGGAGACACGTGGGCGTCCCCTGTAAATCTTGCCAGCTCTCAGGTCTGCGGCAGCTATCTCGTTCTCCCCTGGAAAATTTAAAACCTCTGCTTAAAACATTAACTTCTTCTTCATTTAATTTTTTACTGCTAAGGGTTTACAGCTGACTTTATGGCCCTGGAATGATTAATTTTTAATGCCTTTCTTTCTTTCTTCGTTGATCAACCTCCTCCGTTTTCAATTTGGATGCCATTGTACTTTTCTAGAAAGCATTTGTCACTTGCTGGTTTTCCTATTTCAGGCAAGGGAAGGTGGCTGGCGCAGAGGGGAAAGCAGGCATTCCTGCAGGAGTAACTGAAAGATAGTATCTATTCGCCTTTCAAGTGACTCCTGTGAGGAGGAGAGCACACCCTCCAGCATCAGAAACTCTCCCAGTTCCAGGTCTTGGCAGGCAATAAGCTCCCTGAGAGCGCTATTGTACTAAATCCTGCATTGTCATGCGCAAGGTATGGATTGAAGCGCATCTTTCAAACTACTAACCCATGATTAGGGAAAACAATTAGGAGAAACATACTTTAAAAAACAATTCATACCTTCCCCAGCCACCTGAAAAGAAAAACAAAACAAATAAACACAATAAAAAGAAATAAAGAGCCCTGGCCAGTTTTGCTCAGTGGATAGAGCATCAGCCTTCGGACTCAGGGGTCCCAGGTTCGATTCCGGTCAAGGGCATGTACCTTGGTTGTGGGCACATCCCCAGTGGGGAGTGTGCAGGAGGCAGCTGATCGGTGTTTCTCTCTCATCGATGTTTCTAACTCTCTATGCCTCTCCCTTCCTCTCTGTAAAAAAATCAATAAAATATATATATTTTTTAAAAAGATGACCACTTTAAAAATAAATAAATAAATAGAAATAAAGGATTTGTTTTGTAAGTCAAAACTTCCCAGATTTTTTTATTCACACAGTAGATAGCCATTTAAACGTTGTAGAAAGTTTACTGACATGGAAAAAGAAAATGGTCACTGTATGTTCAATGAAAAAAAGAAAAGCAGGTTACACAATAGGTGATAGGATTTTTAAAGGTGTATTTATGCATAAAAAGACTGGGAAAATGAACAATGGTTCACTCTAGGATGATAAAAATAAGTGTTTATTTTTGTTGTTTCTCTGTGCTAAGTTCTCTATAGGACTACATATTGCTTCTGTAATAAAAAAATAAGTTATACTTTAAAATAGAATTACTTTACATTTAGGGTAATAACTGAAATTAAATAAAAAACCAGAGACCAAATTTTTGACATTGTAAAGGAGAAACAGATGTCAAAAATAAGCTAATAATAATATTTTATCAATATATTGAGGGGATAGATGGGAGCATTATATTCATCACTCTTGAGATTGTAAAAATTTGATCCGCATTTACAAGAAAACAGGGGCTCAGAAAGTTACATAAGTAGCCCACGATTTGCACAGAGTAGGCTCTAGGAAATCCCAGGCCGCCGTGCCCCTAGGACTTCAAAATGTATGCTCGTGGCGGGACTGGGGTGGCTTGGTTGGAGCATTGTCTGAGGGGTTGCAGGTTTGATTCCTGGTCAGGGCATATGCCTAGGTTGTGGGCTCAATCCCCTATTGGGGCTCCTGTGGAGGCAATCTATCAATGTCTCTCTCTCTCTCTCTCTCCTATCTCCCCACCCCTCTTCCTCACTCTAAGCATGTCCCCAGGTGACGATTAAAAAAAAAAAGTAAGCTCCTGTCACTATGTCATATGGTCTTAATTGAAGTACATTTCTACACACAATTGAGCTACCACATAGATTCATTTTTTTAAAGAAGTATTGATTCCTAGTCCCAACACTAAATCAAAAGTATATTTCTAAACTTGTTCTCAGTGTTGCTTTTTAAAAAATATATGTGCATATAAAAACAATATATTAATCCTTTCCATTATAGTTATGAGTGTGCAACAATTTATGATGTATTTTTTCACATCCATTAGTCTCCCTATTTTATTTAGTCACTGTGTAACTATAATATCATCAAATTATATTTAAAACATTTAAAACCTGTATAGAAAAATAAATCAAAAATGAAAACCTCTGTTCCTACTTTGTCTCTAACTAAGGTGTATATCTATTTGCAGAACTGGTTACCAATCACATAAGTGATAACAAAAGTTATTTAACTGATGAATAATTTCTCCCAATATTATAAATTATTGGTGTTACCCTTTGTTGGGTGAAACTGTCACTAGGTGACATTCAGTCCCAGTCTGAGCCACAATTTGATGGAAAAGCACAATCAAACTCTCCTAAACTGATCATCATTAGGTCAATTGTAGTCAAAGTTGTAAACTTCTCTTACCATCGGTAATGTGCTGCTAAGAGTGCTGAATCCTCTCCTAGCTTTTGCTGACCTAAGAACTGGTCACACAAGAACTAGTTTTTTTGCTAGCACTTATAATGATGTCTAAATATTTTCTGTTTTCAATGACTCAATTATCAACTAAGTCACAGAAATCATTTAGTGGCTTGTCATAGTTAATTAAGTCAAATCTAAACCTTCCAGCTTCTGAGCTTGAATTTTGGTTATTCTGCAAAATATATACTGCTATATATTTTGTTTTAAATAACCTCAGCTTCCTCAACTGTAAAATGGGTTTATGATGGTTACTATAGCACTCAAATAAGTCATTATACATGATGCCTAGCATAGAAGCCTCATGTAATCCTTAGCTCTTACCAAATGAATACCTTAGCTCTCACTAAATGAATATAGTTGGTGCCCATGATGGATGGGTATTCCATGGATTTTGAAAATTGAGCTCATTATATGGAAAAACAATTCACCCATCATGGCTCAACTCATCCCACAGCCTACCTCTTAGCTCAGGGATGCCCAATGTTGAGAGAAGCCTGTAGTGTTGGCCATTGTTACAACATCCTCCTCCATTTCTCTCCCCTCTCTAACCCTCCACCCCATTCTTCCTGTTTCTCCAAAGCTCTCAGATCCAAAAATCCCTTAGATGCTGCAGTTCCTATAAGCAGCAACAGAGGCTGACTCCAGGACAGGGCACCCTCTGCCTCAGTGGACCACAGCTTCACATGCGATGGGCACAAGGGGGCATTAACTTGTCAGGGTGTAAGCACCCCTGCCAAAGATTCCCTACCGAGGATAAGCTTGCTTTGGTGTGCAGGAAATGCAGGGGGCAGGAGCCAGGCACACTGGCTGGCAGGCAAAAAGGTAGCCCCCAGTGCTACCGACCCCAAAGCAGGGCTAAAGTGGGTGAAAAGAAGGTATGTGTAGTCCTGGGAGGCATTTATAGTGGAGCTCCAGAGCCAGGACTTTCTGGGTGTGTTCAAGTACCAATCAATCAAATAAATGACCAGAACAGAGTTCAGTGATGTCCTTCAGTGCCAGGCATTAACTTTTTAAGTGATAGATTGCAGGACTAGCCAAGAAATCCCAGGGATGAACATAAAGGTCAGGTTGGGGGCAGGAGAAACACTCAAGAGAAATAGCAGTTATTTTCCAACTAATATGAAAATGCTTCACATTCTACCAACCATATGACCCCACTGGTGTGCACTAGCCAAAGCCAAGCCCGCTCCTTGAAACTTATCATACCCCACAATTGCACAGCCTTCCAACTGCATCCTTCCTATCACAACTTCAAAGCAATTGCAGATTGCTACCCTGTAGATGTCCATGCGTGTGAATATGAGAAATCTGATGGTAACACAAAACACAAAATGCAAAGAGAACACGAAATTGAATCCAGTCTGAATCTAACCACCATATTGAAAATGACTTCTAATGATTTCCACATTGGTAAACTGACTTTCCCTGGTGCTTGGTTAGTGGGAAGGAGGTCTCAAAGATGAGAACTAAGAATGGAGTGATTTCCACACCTCTCTGTACTCTCCCCAAATAGGAACACATTTGCCAGTGTCTCCAGTGTCTTTTTTTTTTAAATATATTTTATTGATTTTTTACAGAGAAGAAGGGAGAGGGATAGAGAGTCAGAAACATCGATGATGAGAGAGAAACATCGATCAGTTGCCTCCCTCACACCTCCTCCTGGAAGATGTGCCCGCAACCAAGGCACATGCCCCTGACCAGAATCGAACCTGGGACCCTTCAGTCCGCAGGCCGACGCTCTATCCACTGAGCCAAACCGGTTAGGGCTCCAGTGTCTTTTATCATACCCTGTGGCTCCCCAATCCATTGAGACTCAGCTGCACTCTGCCATGTTTTCATTCCACTATAAATCGGGTACCTACTGTGATCCTGTCATGATAGTGGGCAAAGGTGTTTGTAATCATAATCAAAACAAAAATAAATATAAGATGGGAAAACATGCCATATGTCTTTGGGAGAAAGACAGTTTCATGGAGAACATCTTTTTTCTGAGACTTCATTTTAATAGAAACACCCGTTATCATAGTGTTTGAGAGCTCAGGCTTTGAACACAGACTATCCTAGTCTGGGAGCATTTACAACCAAGACTGAGTATCCGTGTAATACAGACAGAGAACTTATTTGGAGGAGGAAACTGGGCTGCTAGTGGTTGAGAGAGAATATGCACATTTGAAGTAGGCCTTTTAATGTCTCCTTGGCTCTAATCTTGCTCCTTTCCAATCTAGAGGAAATTGCAATTCTTCCAAAGGACATATCCTGTCATGTCACTTTTCTGCTAAAATCCCTCTTTCACTCGCCCAGGGCCCACCCAAAGCCCAGGTGTGGCTGACAAGGCTCTCTTCTAGTCCTAGACCACGTACACTGAAAAGCTGCAGCTTGCATCCAGTTTATTGGCCTCCCCCACCTATATTCCAACTCCCTGGAGTTTTCCCACAACACCACGACCATTCGTGCCTTTGCACAAGCTATCCCCACTGCCTTGCAACGCTCTTTTTCCTTTCCTTTACTACCCCTTCCCCCCACACACGTGTTGAAAGCAATTCAAGAGCAGGTTAAATGTGACCTGTTTGGTTGGGGAACCCTCCCCAGGTCACTCCTTGTTCTGTACCACAAGCACCCTGGGTACCTAGCTCCATTACAACTCATGGCTTTGTCTCCCCCTTGTGGGAAGAAACAGCATGTTTTCATTACTGAATGCCCAGTCTCTAACTCAGCAACTTACAGAATTTTTCTGTAAAGAGACAGGTAGAAAATATTTTAGGCTTTGGAGATCATATGGGCTCTGTCTCAACTATTCAGCTCTACCACTGAAGGGCAAACAAATCCATAAACAATAGTAGGTAAGTGGGCAGTGTTCCAATAATACTTCACTTTTACTTTTTGCTAATCCTTGAGGCCCTAATAGAATATCCAACGCGCAACAGATAGAGGTGGTGCCTACTGAAGAGGATTCCATTGTCCTTTACTTTGAAGGGAGAGAATTCAGCTCTGTTGATAGAGCTTCACCCTCCCCCCACACTAATTGAAATATAAAGCTTGACATATACTAGAGGGGATGCAAATTTGTATAAGAGCAAAAAGGCCTTTTTACTTCTGCAGCAAAAATTAAAGTATCAAGACTTTTTGAACCTTCTTCCAGATTCAAAGGTACTGAAACATCAACACATTTGGAGGAAGACATAGGGTGTCCCTGATTGAGGCCTGTTAGCAGGGAAGCACTAACAAACACCCCCATGAGTAAAAATCACCATAAATGTGAGGGAAGACATTGTTTCTAGATTTGCCAAAAAGCTAAGCCCAAAGCAGGTGACTTAAAACATACTCATCTATGCTCCTTTGACAATGTGTTGAGCTAATTGAAAACTGTGGGTAGAGAAACTGCTATCCGGCTGAGTCAATGTTGGCAGAGGGCACCATTACTCAGGGGAAATCTATGCCAAATCACAAGTCAGCTTCTTCTCAATCCCTATGGACTGGGCCTAGCAGGAGCCAGCCTTTATATGAAGTACAGGTATCAGTAAAGAACAGGTCTGTAGAGAGAGAAAGACTGACTCACCATCTGTTATCAGTTAGCATCCAGGCTTCTGTACCCATCATGAGAAGAGCACTTCCTGCATCTCCTAGCAGGTAGGAGACTGAACATTACATATTGATGCATCACTGTCAAATGACAGGTATTTGTTCTAACTAATAATGCAGGCCCCCTCTAATTAAAAATTTATTAGTAGATTTTTTTGTATAAAAAGATAAATGAGTGAATGATGATGGAACACACTGTACAGAAAACCTACATTTGAAACAGAATTCCAAATCTTTGGCTTGAAAAGGCTTTAAGTCAAATGTCCCTGAGATGTTCCCCTGGCCTGACTTTTGAAACAAGCCTTGTATGATTTCGTGCATCGTGATGGGAAGTACACAAAAATCTGGTTGCACAAGAGTTGACACGAGCTAACAGCGTTTAAGTTTTTCTTTTTTGCCCTTGATGAACAAAGTTCAGAATCCACAGGTTCCTGCGATGCAAATATCACCACGGAAGTATTTTTGGCATAGCATTCGGTATCTCCCTCCGAAGCTGTCAGGACCAAAGCAGTGACAGCGTTACATTTCATTGCAGGATGCCTGTCAGGTACAACCCAACTGTTTTGCTCAGTGGCCTCTAAATCTGTCAGTCTTCCCAGGTTTCTGTGAGCCAGCTCACCCCATCACTCCTCCAACCTCCGACACCCGGAACAAACTTCACCAAGCTCTGTCAAAGGAAATCATATAAATATTAAAAAGACTGAAGGGCTGATCAGAACAGACATGTGATATTATGGGATTTGTAAATCAATTTATGAACCGTGTGATAAACGGTATAGGATTCAAGAGGCAATAACCATTTTATGGGGGAAGATCATAAACCTGTCAAATGTCCTACCCCTGTGCACCTAAGAGACGATTCTGGTGCCAAGAAGTGATACGATCTAGACCTTGTAAAACAAAGCTAATGCATTTCTAATTTTACTAGTAGTATTTTCTTTCATAGCCCCCCTCTGAACAAGAAATACACTTTTTCTGACATCTCCAACATGGTCATTAACAGCTGGGTAGAAGTAACTTTCTCTCAGCAGGCCAGCAAAAACCTGTGCTGACATTTTGGCATTCATTCTGTACCCCAGAATTCCTGAAATGGGCATTCCCAGGGGCCTCAGCATCTTTTTAACCACTGGTCTCTTTATCCCTATCAGATACTTTTTACCATTTGATCACTTTTCTATTTTTCCAGAAACTCATAGGAGATGTCACTCTGACAAAGCAGTACAAGAGCTCCCGAGCTTACATCAAAACATATAGGACAAAGGTCTCATTACACAAGGAGTCCCGGCTGCACCTGAGTGCTTTATTGGCACAACGCTGTTAGCTTTCAGCAATAATCCCAATCCATTTTGGTGTTTTGACAGTTTGGGTATCTACTGAGGTAAATGTATACATGAGACTCGGGCATTCACAATAAGCTGTTTGATCTTGGGCAAGTCACTGCATCCCTCTGAGGAACCATCTAACAGGGATACAGAAATCTGCCATTGCACCAAACAGGATGCGGGTAGTAGCAAATGAAAAAATAGATCTAGATGCATTTTTGTAAGCTGTACAAAGAAAGAAGAATCATAAAACAGATAAAGTGAGGGCTCTGGATCCAAAAAACCAAAGGGTTAGAACCCTGACTCCCTATTGTGTAACCTGAGCCTCAGTTTCCTCATCTATACAAGGGGGCCATAATAATTATCTTACAGGGTTCTCATGGGCAAGTATGCTGCATAGTAGGCACATAAAACATATATCTGCGCACACACACATACACACTGTGGGGGGCAATTGTGAGTATGCAAAACACAGAGTTTATTCTTGTATTATTTATTTAGCAATTATTTTATTACTTTCCATATGAACAACTGTTTCCAAACCTCCACATTTAACCAAAAGTCTTTTACATTCTTTTTCTAAGTTTGCCTTCATAATTCCCCCATTTCTGGCTGGTAAAAATCAGATGACATTGTTCCCTCCTTTACTGAGGATATGACCTCCCAGAGGCTCCTCTTGTGACCTCTCATAAGATTCCTTTGACTTAAACTGACAAAGCCAAGGCTTCTGGGAAGACACAGCCCTACTGGGGATTTCAGTTCCCACTAGACCCTGAACCGGGGGCCTCATGCAAGACACAGTCAGGCAATCCTACAAAGTGATTCTAGAAAATGTGCTTCTTACATCCACAGAGTAACCGGAAGTTTGCCTAGTCAATGTATCTATCAGTCACCCAATCGTCTATAGCAGCGGTTCTCAACCTGTGGGTCGCGACCCCTTTGGCGGTCGAATGACCCACTCACAGGGGTCACCTAAGACCATCCTGCATATCAGATATTTGCATTACAATTCATAACAGTAGCAACATTACAGTTATGAAGTAGCAATGAAAATATTTTTATGGTTGGGTCACAACATGAGGAACTGTATTTAAAGGGCCAGACGGTTGAGAACCACTGGCTATAGTCCTTTCTGAAAAGCCAATCTCATTTAAAGGGAGCTTTCACTTTGGTCATCTTCCAACACAGAAATCTTGAGTTCTCACTAACATTCTAAAAAGGCCCCAGATTCTTCAGTCCATATGGTTTGAGTGCCTTAATAAATAATGCCTTATTTTTTAGAAGTATTCATTCATTGCTTCCCTAGAGAAGGTACAAAAATTAAGCCATGTTTTGGACCCAATGGAAAGATAAACAAGATCTATATCTCAAAGTCCACAACATATTGAGACAACTCATTTTTTTTGCTTAGGTCAAAAATATTATGCCACAACCATAAGAACTTGGTTACAAGTATGGTTCTAGGACCTTAAAATGTAAATAATAAATGTATATTGTCAATTATGAATATTAATAAAAATAAATGTGACACTTATACTTAGGCCATTGCAATTAACAGGTATTTTTATGGTCATTTCTCATGTAATTCATCCAATAAGCATATGAAAAAGAGCAGGAATATTATCTCCTCGCTGATAAAAGACAGAGGCTGAGAGAGAAAGAATGACCCTCCCACCAAGGAACATTTGTCATTAGCGGGTTTAACTAAATATCTCTGACTCTAAATCCTATGCTATTTGAACTATCCCTTGATAGTTCTGTCATAGCCTACATTTTTTAAATTATGGACATTGACACTTGTTTAATAAACAATAAGAGAGCTTTGTGTTCACACCCGGAACTTCCTTACTATTCTTCCCCTATCTGTTGACATCAGTCCTCTTCTTCCTACATCCACCCAAAGGAAATAAAAGTTCAAACCAGTGATTGAACAGGGGCTTTGTGCATCTTCTCTCATGCACTACACACATATATCAAAGAATTCTCCCGGAGCAGTGAATTCACCACTGAATGGAGAGGCTGTTCCACAGGGGGAAGCCATGTTCAACGAGATGCCCTTTCTTCTGAAGAAGGCCAGGAGTTAGTCATTCTAGGCCAAATGGACAGACAGGAACAGCGCTTGCCATTTCCTTTGAAGATGTCAAAGTGCTCAAAGGGCTGAAAAAAGCAGCAGTTAAGGGTTCTTCAAAGCCTCCTAAGTGTCAGCCATTTTTACACCATCATCTCCAATGGGAAGCATCTCATTAGGGGAACCTCCTGTCAACTTGATAACTAAATGGAATGTAATTCATCTTTGAACCCAACCAGGCTGACAGCAATTTTGATTTCGCTTCCTTCTGAATCAATTCCCCTATCACATTTATACTGAATTCCACTAAATAGTTTATAGTGTCCTGGCAAAGCCAATGACGCGTGATAGTACTTACTCAGCAGCTGGCATCTGCATATGCTGGAAGGCTACTCAACGCCACTCTGAGGAGGGGCTATGGTGACTGGTCCCATTTCACAGACAGACACATCCAGATGTGAGCTGGGGTTTGCAATTCAGGAAAAAAAGCCAACGGAGAAACTGTTCACATGCGTTATGTTGCAACTACGAGGACAGCCCTCATCCACCTGAAACTCTAAATGCTGTTCTTTGGTAAACAACCAAGGTCATCTACAAAGGTTTCTCCTCACCTCAGGCTGACTCTCCATAGTGGGTAAACCACCTTACTAGCTCCCTTGTGATAGTCACTGCTACCCCCACCCCTAGGCCTGAAAGAGCATGTCTAGACATGTAATCCAGAATTGTCCTCTACAACAGAGCACTCCACCCCTTGTCCTAAGTGAAGGCCTGGAATAGCACTGTCCACACACACTCATGCCCACATAGGTCTCAAAACCACAGTGGCTGTCTACATGGCTTCTGGTTTTCTCCAGTGGCTCACAGTCGCCTTCAGAAGGAAACCAAACCCCAATGTTTAGCTTCCATGACCTTATTGAGTGTGACCATTTCTCTGGCCTAGAATCAGAACCTCACAATCAGAACTCTGGCCTCATAGAGTCCCTTCACCAGCCAAGCTAATTAGTCCATGTAGCCTTATGTCTGCTCCCTACTTCTTATGCCTCACCCCTGGTCTGAATTTAATTCTCTACTCTCTTACCCAGTTTCCTTCAACTTCCTGAACCCACAGCAATCTCCACGCTGAACTCTTAAAGAAAATGTTGTTTCTACCAATTTCCTAGGCACATGGCTTTAAACTCTTACATCATTTCTTTTTTTTTCTTTTTTTAATATATTTTTTATTGATTAAGATATTACATATGTGTCCTTGTCCCCACGTTACCCTCTACCCCCCACCCCCCCCACCCCCGCTCATGCCCTCACCCCCCCGTTGTCCATGTCCATTGGTTAGGCCTATATGCTTGCATATAAGTCCTTTGGTTGATCTTTCCCCCTTACCCCCACCCTCCCCTACCTTCCCTCCAAGTCCCGACAGTCCAATCAATGCCTCTCCGTCTCTGGATCAGTCCTTGTTCATCAGCTTATGTTGTTCATTATATTCCACAAATGAGTGAGATCCTGTGGTATTTATCCGCTCTCAAGTTCCATCCATGCTGTGGCAAATGGTAAGAGTTCCTTTTTCTTCTTCCTCTTCTTAAAGAATACCTTTCAGCAATTCATATAATGCTGGTTTGGTGGTGATGAACTCCTTTAGCTTTTTCTTATCCATGAAGCTCTTTATCTGACCTTCTATTCTGAATGATAGCTTTGCTGGATAAAGTAATCTTGGTTGCAGGTTCTTGCTATTCATCACTTTGAATATTTCTTGCCAGTCTCTTCTGGCCTGCATGGTTTCTGTTGAGAAATCAGCTGACAGTCGTATGGGTACTCCCTTGTAGGTAACTGACTGTCTTTCTCTTGCTGCTTTTAAGATTCTCTCTTTATCTTTTGCTCTTGGCATTTTAATTATGATGTGTCTTGGTGTGGTCCTCCTTGGATTCCTTTTGTTTGGGGTTCTCTGCGCTTCCTGGACTTGTAAGTCCATTTCTTTCACCAGGTAGGGGAAGTTTTCTGTCATTATTTCTTCAAAAAGGTTTTCAATATCTTGCCCTCTCTCTCCTTCTGGTACCCCTATAATTCTGATGTTGGTACGCTTGAAGTTGTCCCAGAGGTTCCTTACACTATCTTCATATTTTTGGAATCTCTTTTCTTTTTTCTTTTTCGGTTGGGTATTTTTTGTTTCTTTGTATTTCAAATCTTTGACTTGATTCTTGGGATCCTCTTTTCTGCTGCTGGATCTCTGTAAATTATTCTTTATTTCAGTCAGTGTATGCTTAATTTCTAGTTGGTCCTTTTTCATGTCCTCCATGGTCTCCCTATACTTATTGAGGGATTCATTAAATTTATCGGCGGTTTCCATAAAATTCTTGAAAAACCTTATAACCGTGGCCTTAAACTCTATATCCAATCGTTTGCTTTCCTCCATTTCTGCCATTTGTGACCTGTTTCTTTGTCTCCGCATTTTGGCAGCTTCCCTGTGTTGATAGAGTGGCCCTGTGCGCCAGGTGTCCTGTAGGGCCCAGTAGCTCAGCCTCCCCAGTTACCTGGGGTGGACACTCTTGGTGCACTCTTGGTGCCTTGGTTGTTGTAGAATCACTGGGAGGAATTGACCTCCAGGCCAATTGGCTGTGAGAATCAGCTGTGTCTAAAGTGGGAGAACTTCTGTGCTGAAGACACCCTTCTGGGGCAAGACTTGCTTCAGTGGGGCTTTGGTGCTCACTGAGTCTGCTCCCTGAGTGCGTCCCTTATGGATCTGAGGAGTTGCAGTCTGGATGGACCCCCTCTGACCACTGGGTACAGTGGCTCCTGGGTCTAAGGAGGTGCTAATTCAGCCTCTGCCTGAGGCCACACAGCAGGAGCCACGAAGAGGCTCAGCTGTGAAGCAATGCAAGCCGCTGCGGGGCCTTGGGCCTTCTCTTGGAAGTTCCAGGTCTGCCTGGTTCGGCTGCAGTTAGGTACATTCACATGCAAAAGCCTCTTCCGCAGCCTGGGTGGGGCGGGGTCTCAGGGAGTCAGAGGGCGGAGAAAGCGGCCATGGCCGATTCTCCGCCCGGAGTCGCGCGTCTCAGTGTTCCGGTAACGGCTGCAAGCACCTCTGAGGGAAAGCCGCCCTCAAGTTCGCTCGCTGCCGGACAGACCAGCTTCTCCCCGTATGAGACCTGGGTCCCCAGAGACTTCCCGGAACCGGAGTTCAGAGCCGTCGGGAGTTTGTGATTCAAAAAGACAGCCGCGTCCTCAGGCGCCACCCCCTTTCCTCGCACGCGCGCGCGCCGCCGTACCTCTGCACTTCACCTCCGCAGCGCCTCTGGCTCTCAGCGTGCTTTTCTTTCCTTCTAGTTGTGGAATTTACACTCAGCCAGCCTTCCTGTTGTTCTGGATGATGTTTGCTCAGTCCTTTGGGGTAATTTTCAATTGTTGTGTGAGGCAATAATTTCCCGGTGTTTACCTATGCCGCCATCTTAGTTGCTCCCCTTACATCATTTCTTAACTTTCTTGTGAGCATGCCTTTTCCTATCAATTACATTCCATGAGGTGAAGATTTTGTGGCAAGCTTTTTTTATCCTTCACAGTTCCATGCACCTATAGATACTCAATAAATACTTCCTAAAGTGAATTTAGGATGACTAATTATTCATCCAGATATTTGATGAAATGGCAACGGGGTAGCAGATTTGAAATGGGCCATTCGTCACTTCTCCTATTGTATCAGATTGTGGAATTTTAATCAGAGTGACTCCTGGCATCGTATGTGGTTGTTAAGAAGATCAGGATGCAGTTTTAGCTCAAGGGTTTTGATTGCCTGAGACTGAATTTAAATGATTATAATTTAGATGACCATACTTTGTACTTCAAAATAACTTTACTTTTGCACTCTGCTCATTAAGGCTTTGCATAGCTAGCTGGGAAAACACATCAGACCAGCATCAATCTGACAGTATTTTTTACTACCCCATTTTCTTCATCTATTGCAAAACAAATAATGATTTGCTAACCTGAGTTTTCTCTCTCAGTGAAATGAGCCTGGTAAGAGCAGAGTTTCTCTAAAAACACCAAGGTTTCCTCCACCACCACCACCAACCCCCCCCCCACCCCCCCACCCCCGCCCAAATATAGCACATCTATACTCATTGTACCTGGGAAAGGCAGAATGAAGACAGGTGCCATTTTTCTAAGAAAACCGAAATGTAGTAACCTACCTAGACCACAAAACAATCAAAAGTCAGGGATTGGCAAGTAAAATTCAGAAGAATTGCCTGCATTATAAAGAGATATGCTGGGGGGTCCAATAAATACATCAAATCCCTAGCATTCATGAACTTAACAATCAAACAGTTATGGTTTCAATTATTGTACTCACAATCAAATAAAAAATATGCAGTAATCTCTCATGTCCTAGAGGTACAAGTTTGAGTCATACTGGTGAAGTGATTCTTATATGCAGCATGATTTAACTCAATGTCAGAAACTCTCTCAACCCCCATTTAACAGATGAGAATAACATGCAAAGTATATACTTTCATGGAATTCACAAATTTGGGCATTCCTAAGACTGCCTGCACTGTTTCCAGTCAAATTCCCAGGAGTAGGTATCTTAGACACAAGCTTTCTTTAATAATGTCTTTGTTTTGGTGGCTTCTGAACTGTAATAATTTTTCAAGTTTCCTTCTGCCAGGAGGAGAGTAGGGTCACAGAAGTATGCCTAAGGAAAATTATTTTCACGGAAATCAAGAATAGAGAAGGGTATTCTCTCGCAACAGATGGGACCTGTCACACATCAGCACATTCACCAGCCCAGAGAGCATTCCTATTAGCCATTCCACAGCTGTCGTCCTATGAAAAGGGCATATATGATTTCACAAGCATCACCTTCCCTTAAGACCATAAGCCACTTACATGCCTAGTAGCTTCTGAGAAAGGAGTAAAATAGATAAAATGTAAAAATCAGAAAAAAATGAGGGTGTCAGAATCTACTTCTGTTTAAAGGGACTATTAAATATTTTGTATTAGACTAAATATGTTCCCTTTACCCACCCCCCACCTCAAAATGTGGGGCTTATATGGGATATGATTAGTCAATAAAGTCAGAAAAGAAATTCATTTTCTCTTGAGAGGGGAAATTTTCAACTATCAGATACAGCTTACAAAACCAAGCACACTGTAAAATGGGGCAATAAAAATTAAATTAGGCCAGTGAAATTAAAAAAGAAGTAGATAGCCCTAACCGGTTTGGCTCAGTGGATAGAGCGTCCGCCTGCAGACTCAAGGGTCCCAGGTTCAATTCCAGCCAAGGGCATGTTTCTTGGTTGCAGGCACATCCCCAGTGGGGAGTGTGCAGGAGGCAGCTGATCGATGTTTCTCTCTCATTGATGTTTCTAACTCTCTATCCCTCTCCCTTCCTCTCTGTAAAAAATCAATAAAATATATTTTTTAAAAAAAGAAGTAGATATAACCAGTCTCCTGATATAGTTGACACCAAAACTGATCACACAACTTTGCTTCAAGCTTCCTACAAACTGAGTCAAAGAATTCTTAGCATCTGAACAAAAAGCATATAATTCCATCCACCGATTCATGGTTGACTCCTCCTCCATCTAGTAATTTGCAGTTTCATTTTGAAAGCTGTGATTTCTTAATCTAGAGGTTGAAAGGAAATAAAATGTGTAGACCCAGGTTTCATGGTGTAAAACCTACTCCTTGACTTTAAACTAGAAAATCTCTGGAAGCTGAATTAACACTGAGGCCACTAGGGTGCAATTTAGGAAATTACTGCTTCACAGGCTCAAAAGGCACCCCGATGGAATAAAAGATTACACTAAGTCTATGCTTTATTAATTTTCACCTGGGGATTCTATACAATTGATAGTGCCCTTCAGGCACTGGAATTTACCTGTTTGTTGTTGTTCTCTGCAGAACTAAAGGGAATTACCTATTAGCATGAGCTTAGAAGCCAAATATTTTTTAACCAATCCTGAGGAAGAGAAAAAAAAGATTAAATCTATTTAAATGAACATAAATATTGCTTCCCTGATTTTGGTTCCGATTATGCAATAGCTAATGAAGCAACGCATAAGAGATCAATTTCTAAAAGCGAGTTAACATTGCATATAAATAAAAATGATTAATTAGTAAACTCATGTGGATTTTGTTTTGTGTTTCAGGTGCCTCAAGTTGAGGATAGCACTTTACTTTCTGAATCTAGGACTCCTTAAAAAAAAACAAAAAAACTTGAATTTATACATGAACTCTGAGAACTTTTCACTAAATACTATAGACTTTCACTGATCAATATGCAGGCACTAGCCACATACTAATACAGTTATTTGAATTTAAGTTGAAATTCATTAAAATTAAATAAGATTGAAAATTCAGTTTCTCTATCACCCTAGCCACTTCAAGTGCCAATAGACAGATTAATGGCTATCATATTAGACACATGAATGTTTCCATCACTGCATCAAATTCAATCGACAGTACTATTAAAGTCACAAGATACACTTTAAAGTAAATGCTAAAATATCTATCATAATAAAAGCAAAATTGGCTAATTAGACCAGACGACCTTCCAGAAGAAGCCAGGGCTGCGAGAAAAGCCTGGGTCCTGGGTGCCAGAGGGAAGCCAGGGCCAGCAGCTGGGGGAAGGAAGGCCTACTCTTGCATGCATTTCATGCATCAGGCCTCTAGTTTATTTAATAATAAGGTTAAAACTGAATTATTTATTAATAAGGTTAGAAGCTGAATAAATTATTTGTTGCTTTTGTTTTAATGTGAACATCATGTTTCATGCTAACCAACACTCATTCCAATAGTCAGCAAAATATGTTTTAAATCCTACACCCTATTCTTGGCTCAATATCAGGCATTGCAGACACACATGCGTTAACTCTAGTGAAAAAGAAACTCCAGTCACAAATAGCTACAATCCAATGAAAGAGGAGCTATAATAAAGGTTCCAAATAAGAGTCCCTGCGGGATGAGAGTTGTGGAAATAGGAGTGGCATTGTAGCTGGATCTCAAGCAGGATGATGGTTTCCCAATTCCCAGAAGAAAGAGATAGAGGCTATTCTGGGTGGAGGAAACCATTCAATCAAAGGCACAAACACATAAAAGAGTATGATGTGTTTGAGAACTAAACATTACTAGATCATGGCATGAAATTAGTGGCTAACTGAAAGGGGATCAGATTAGAATCCTGAACTGGGGCAAGACTGGAAACAGGCCATGCCACGGAGGTAGGGCTCCTTTGCAGAGGCTGTGGTTTTGGCACGTAGCACATTTATGCGATGAAACAAAATGAAACTAGCTTGATGTGAAGGATGGACTACACAAAGTAAAAATGATTAAATGGAGCAATTTAAAGAAAAGTGAAATTTTAAACCACATGGCAACTTATAAGCAGATGTCAATTAGAAATAATGTTCCTATACACATATTCACATTTATATAAATATGCATATAAATATGCTTATTGTTAACTAAACTTATTGTGATCATTTTGCCATATATACAAATATTTAAATCATGTTGAACACCTGAAGCTAATATAATGCTGTATATCAATTACACCTCAATAAACAACATACTTATAGATTACCAAATATATATTTATGAATGCATGATGCTAATGAGGCTATATGGGTATATGTGTATATAACTCAGACTCCAAATTATTCCTAGATTCATACACATACCCATTATTTATTAAGCTCTTACTCTGTTAAGGCCATTCCCACATTATCTCATTTTAACCCTTAGCAACTACCCCAGCTGATAGGAACTATTTTTATCACTTTAAAATTATGGCCCAGAGAGATTGTGTGCTTTACCCTAAACCAGACAACTAGGAAGAGACAGGACCAGACACTGATTTCAGGCATATATAATTGGTAAAGCCTCTGCTTTTAACTTCTAGTCAATATTGCCTTCCAGGATGATATGGCATTCTTGATTCACAGAGGGTCGGGTCCAGAATTCTTGAAATATGTTTAACAGAATGATGTAAAATACAAAGAAAACATTAAAAATAAAGAAAAAGTTTGTCCAGCTATTGTGGCTCAGTGGTTGAGTGTCAACCAGGAGGTCATGGTTTGATTCCCAGTCAGGACATATGCCTGGGGTTGCAGGCTTGATCCACAGTAGGGGGCATGCAGGAGGCAGCCAATTGATGACTCTCTCTCATCACACAGACCCAAAACTCAATCATTCCAATTCATTGCATTTCAGCTCCTTGGGGCCACAGAGTATGCAGATGGAAAAACTGGGGTCCATTGCAGGTGTAGAGTAAGGGTGACAAAAATTGAATAGATTGTGTTATAGACTTGTCTCTTCTTTGTCACACACCATGATTCCTCATTTATAGCTTGCAATGATCCTAGATCTCCATGAACCTCAAGGCCACTCATCAACATTAATCAACTTTAACACAGGTAGAAGAGCACATTACATGAAAACTGACACAGCTGACTCCAATGCAGAGAAGACAAGAATCTGTGCAAGAAAAACACAGCAGGAAAATCAGTTCAGGTTTCAACAAACAAAAAATTATTGAATTCCTGTCATAGGTTTTCATACACATTTGTAAAACAAAACATTATCTTTTCATTCTGAGCATCTCTCTCACCACAACACCACCAATTTCCTTTGAAATAGCACATTCTCTTTCAGAAATACTTGGAACTGAATTAACCTCTTAAACCTAAAAGGGACACCCAAGGTCATCAGGCTCATCTTTCTGCATTAGGATAGTAAGGTACCTTGTGTAGTATTTTTCTAATTTAACCATATTTATAGAGTTCCTACTGTGTACCATGCAAAGAGGAGGCAACTGGGGACTTGACTTAAATGGATTATCTTAAAATAAGTTTCTAAGGGGAGAAAAATAGCAGTTAAATAAGCTCAGAACATAGTTTTCTGGCTTCCTACTATAGCATTCTCTCCACTAGAGCATGCTATCCTAAGGCAGTTTGGAAGCAATTGCAAGAAACAGAAAACCCTTCCACTAACAATCCTAACCAAGTCATCTCATTCAACCAAAATTCTGGAAGTAGGTGTTGGTTCACCAGCTTAACCATGCCAGGACTGATAGTCCTTGGCCTTTTCGTCATGCATGCTGTCTCAAGGTCACAATATGGCTGCTGCATCTCCTGGCATTGTAACCTCTTTGCAATGGAAAGGAGTAAGGGGAAGGCAAAAAGCTCTTCTGCCTGTACCAGATGGGTTGAAACCTTACTACATGGCCACCTAACCTGCAAGAGGGACTGTGACATGGAGTGGTTTAAATTGCTCACATTGTGCCTTAAACAAAACTAGGAATCTGTAAGCAAAGAATAAAGGAGTAGGCCATTTATAATCCCTTTACTAGTACACACAATGACTGTCCAAGGAACTGTTTCACTCTTTTTAGAGAAGTTGCAAGATCTAATTTAAAAATCCAGTTGTGTATCTTCCATTAGCTAGGATGGTAGGGAGAATAAATATACCTCACCCTTCACCCAGGTTGTGTTGCCTCCCACATACCCAACTCAAACCTCCCACTTCCGTCACCCATTGGCTACAGGTGCAAGGCCACAGGCTGAGACTCCTCAGTGCCACACATCGCTCAGAACCTCTAGGAAGAACAGACAAATGAGTGATGTTTAATTCTCCTCCAGAACAAAAGGTATTTAGCATATGCTTCAAATGAAAAGTATCAATAGTAGAGCTAATAATAAATGAAAAATTATTAAGGACAATACTATACTATCACATAGTATTTTTCTCTCACATGCACACACACACACAAAATAATCCTTTTACCAACAAAAGAAAAAAAGTCTTGCTATAAGGTTAGGAGATTAAAAAACCAATTAACTATACATCTTAGGCAGAGGAGTGACTTATTCAACAAATAGTGATGACCCTAAAAACAAAGACCAAGTGTTAAGAAGGCTTAAGTTCGTCCATCATTGTTTTTAAGTTAAAGTAGGAAATCACACAAGTAATAGTATTTTATATAAACATAATTAGTCATTTAGCTTCTTTAGGTTAAGTTTACTTGTTTATAGAATGAGAAGACAGCAGCCAGTTGACCTCTAAAGCCCACTAGAGATTGATACACACACCCCTCCCTGTAAAGAATCACTTCTTATTAGTGTGGCAAGGTGGCCATTCAATCTATCTCCTGATTCTAGGAATAGAGTGTCCTTACTTAATAAGGGAGCCACCCTGTTCGTGGGGTGACCAGTTTTCTGAATTTGCCTAGAATAGAGGGTTTTTTTAAGGATTTAAGACTGTCAGTGCTAAAACTAGGCCCAGCAAGCCAGTATGATTTGATCATCCACTGTCCCATCCCACTTGGGTCACGTGCCCCTTGTCCTGACCCCTTTCCTACCTCTCTAGTCCTGCACAGAGAACAGGATCTAAGGTATAGCCCCATCCTGTAATCAGACCCAAGGACTAAAATGAATTTCCAGTTATTCAAAATGCCCTTCCACATACTCCAAGATTCTATTCCTCTTTATTACATGACTAGAGTCCTGGTGCACAAAATTCATGCACAGTGGGGAGGGGGTGTCCCTCAACCTGGCCTGCACCCTCTCCAATCTGGGACCCCTTGGAGGATGTCCAACTGCCGATTTAGACCCGGTCAGGCCTAAACCGGCAGTCAGACATCCCTCTCACAATCTAGTACTGCTGGCTCCTAACTTCTCACCTGTCTGCCAGCCTGATCGCCCCCTAACCACTCCCCTTCCAGCCTGATTGATGCCTAACTGTGCCCCTGCCAGCCTGATCGCTCTCAACTGCCCTCCCCTGCTGGCCTGATGGCCCCCAACTGCCTTCCTCTGCTGGCCCGATCACCCTCAACTGCCCTCCCCTGCAGGCCCAGTTTCCCCCAACTGCCCTCCCCTGCTGCCCTGTTCACCCCCAACTGCCCTCCCCTGCCAGCCATCTTGTGGTAGCCATCCTGTGACGATGTCACGCAAGGGTGTGGTGTGACGCCACCTAGGCTTTTATTATATAGACTATCTGATTCTGAAGGGAAAATTTAGGAAAATAGCTCATGAGATGTTCTTTGCTTAAATTTTATTTAGCTTTTACCAGCTGCTATCAAGCAGCGAGCCGCATTTAGAAAGGCTCAATTCCACCCCTTCACAGCTGTATCCAGGAGCCACAAGACAGAGGTATTCAATGCATTGGATGTGCTTTGGCATTTTGGGCACGGACTTCATTATGATAAACCAGTCCAGCTCCCTGTCACCTCCCCTCCTCTGCAGAGTGGATCACACTGATAAAGTGCCATTTAAGTATGTATATGTTTCAGTACTTCTAATAATTGACCCAGGGAAATTAAAATAATATTTTCCTGTCCTACTTGTCATAACCAGTTGAGCTATCTTTCAGAATGTGCTGTTGCAGGGGTGGGGTGGGGAGGAAAATTTATGCACATATTACTGCTGAAATTTCTTGGCGTTTTGCCTCCCAGAAGAGCAATGTATGAAATATTTATTCAAAACTGGAAATATTAAGAATCAAATGAATTTAAACCATTCTAATTATTTTATGGACCTCTCTCCATACTTAAGAAAAGTCCAAACTGTGTCCATTTCTGCATAGGCTGTGTTGACCAGAACATCTTGTAAAAATGTAAAACTCTACTCAATAGCCAACTTGACCGATTGAATTCTATTAAAATAATTGTTCTTGGGATGAAGTAACTAGTTTAGTGTTGTAGGAACAGGCAGAGGCATGAAAGAACTTTCAGTGACATAGGACCTGAGAGATCATTCATGCTTTCACTGGGCAGTTACTTATTTATTGAACACCTACTATGTGCTAAACACTGTGCTAAGTGCTGTAAACAAAAGAGACAGAGTTTCTAACTTCATAGAACTTACAGTCTGGTAGGAGAGATAGGTAACCACCCTGTGATGGTGATGATAAGTAATATGAAGAAAAATGACAAATATTCTTATATCTTAAAGGAGTACTATCTCTCAGAAAATGGCATCTGAATTATGACATAAACTAATTTGAGAGTGGAGAGAAGACTCTCCCCCACCACCATCATCTTTAGATGACCAGGACAGTGGTTCTCAAAGCTTGTGCCCCAGCATTAGCATCACCTGGGAACTTGCTAAAATTCATATTCTCAGACTCTATTCCAGAAAATGGAACTCTTGAAGTGGGGCCTGCTTGTCTGTGTTTTAGCAAGTTCCCCAGGTGATTCTGATGCATGCTTGCCTTTGAGGTGGACTGCTCTGACAATCTCACCCTTTCCCTTTAAGATCTCACTCAAAACTCCCTCCTCTGGGAAGCCTTTCCAGATTTTCACAATCGTGAGTGATCTCTTCCCTCCTCTAAAATCCTGAGGCACATTACAGATAACCATTCTGAGGCACTTGGACACTCTGCCTGCTCATGTGCCTGCAGACTCTCCATTTAGAACCAGCCGGCTCCTTTAAGGCAGGGACTCTGTGATGGTTACTTGTATCTGTCAGCTTGACCGGGCCAGGTGTACCCAGAGATATTTGGCTGCACAGTATTCCTGGGTATGTCTGAGAGGGTTTACCTGCATGAGATTAGCATATAAATTAGTGAACTCAGTAAAGCAGATTGCCCTCTGAGTACAAGTGAACGTTATCCAACCCATTGAGAGCCTGAATAGAACAAAGATATGGGGAAAGCGAGAATTCTCACTCTGCCTGGCTTGCTGAGTGCCTGGCACACCAGTCTCCTTCCCCAAAATTTGGACCAGTTCCTCTGGTCCTCAGGCCTTCCAACTTGGGATCGAACAGTAACACTGTCTCCTCTGGGTCTCCAGCTGGCAGAGGGCACATTGCGGGACTTCTCAGCTCCACAATCACCTGAGCCAAATCTAGTGTAATATATATAATAGATATATTCTGTTAGGTTCTGTTTCTCCCCTACAGATGGCAACTATTCCATTTTAGCATTCCCCACCATTTGACAAGTCCTGGCACAGAGCAAACCTCTAAGAATACATGAAGAGATGATGCAGTAGACCAAATAATTATCTCCAAACATATCAGGCCCTAATCCTTAGAACCTATAGATGTTCCCTTGTATGGAAAACAGTCTTTGCAGGTGTGATTAATTAGGGGTCTTAAGATGGGGAGATTATCCTGTAATTTTTGGGTGGGTTCTGACTGTCAACACAGGTATTCTTGTAAGGGAGAAGCAGAGGTAGATCTGATGCACACATGGACATAGAAAGCAACTGTGACCACGAAAGCAGAGAGCGGAGGAATGTGGCCACAAACCAAGGAATGATGGCAGTCACCGAAAGCTGGAGAGGCAGGAAAGAGAGTCTCCCTTAGAGCCCATGGAGGGAGCGTGGTCCTCTGACACCTTGGTTTCAGCCCAGCGATGCTGGTTTCAGAGTCCTGACGTCTAGAACTGTGGAAGAATAAATGCCCATTGTTTCCAGCCACTAAGTTTGTGGTAATTTGTCACAGCAGCCACAGGAAACTAATACAGACAGTAACAACCAAACATTGGTGATGGCTTTTTAATGTGTCACCTTGACTAGGGTACAGTCCTCAGTTCTTCAAACATTAACCTAGGACAGTGATGGCGAACCTATGACACGCGTGTCAGAGGTGACACGCGAACTCATTTTTTTGGTTGCTTTTTCTTTGTTAAATGGCATTTAAATATATAAAATAAATATCAAAAATATAAATCTTTGTTTTACTATGGTTGCAAAGATCAAAAAATTTCTATATGTGACACGGCACCAGAGTCAAGTTAGGGTTTTTCAAAATGCTGACACGCTGAGCTCAAAAGGTTCGCCATCACTGCCCTAGGAGCTTCTGAGAGAAGATTCTGCAGGGGTAGCGAAAGTCCCTAACCAATTGCCTTTAAGTAAGGGAAACTTTCCTGAGTGAACCCAGCTATGCCAGTTGGAGGGATTTAAAAAGACTGACGCTTTCTCTAGAGAAAGAAGAAATTCTGCCTGTAGGCAACAGCTTCAGACCATGCCCATGAAGTTCCAATCTCCCTTCCTTTGGCCCATGACCATGAGGTCATTCCTATCCATGATCTCTGCTTGCCCTGGTGAAATCCTGTTGGATATAGGGGTTGAGCATTGACACTGCAGCAGGCATTATGCATACACTGTAGTATTGAATCTTTACAACAAGATAAGATTAGGGGTAAACTGAATTACTCAAGTTCTATTGGGGGTGGGGGGTGGGGAGTAGAGCTGTAGAGCTGTCATTCAGATGCCAGCAGTCTGATTCCAGAGCCTCAATCACTATACCAAGGTGCCTCCCACCAAACCAGAAATGAGCACCAGGCAGCAGAAGAGGCACTGCAAGGAAATTTCCAGTCCTCGTAAATGTTTCAGGCTGAACAAGGGGAAACAGCAAACAAGGGAATTTGCTTTAGAATGAGCATGAGTCCCATTAATTTGGAATATTCGAGGCAGACCTGGACTGTTTTCTAAGTAATTTTGAGAGCTCCAGCCCAGCAGGACTCAAAGCCTCCCCCATCAGAGGGGTCAGTTGGCTGACCCTCCTTAACACATGTTCTCTCCCGGGCAGCAACTGGAACTGAACAGATGCTTGGGACAGCAGGGGATGGACAGCACTAGTGATAAAATAGAAAAATTCAGGACCCCTCCGCTGGGTTCCCATATACTCTCCCATATTCATGAGAAATAGGAGAACTTTATCAGCATTTGCCCCAGGGTGCTAATTAGACATGCTAAGAGTGAAATGTTCATATCTGGCATCTTGCAGCTGAAAAGATATTTGCTCACCACAAACAAAGATAACGAAACCAGTTGAGAAGCTGTTAAAAGGAAGTCATAATAGTCTTCATTATAGAGAACTCGGCATAGGGTGGTTCTAAGTCAGTCTGGTGTGAGGATGGAAACTTCCCAAGGAATCAGAAGGACGTTGTAATAAGGGAGTTGCTTCTCTAGCCAGTCCTGCCTGTGTGCCCCTAAAGATCATGCTCTCGGGAATTTATCAGAGCAGGATTCCAGACTCGACTCATTAAACACAGGAGTTTGGTAAATCACTTACTGTCCCACAAGGAAAGCAGGCTTACGGGGTTTTTATTATTGTCACATAAGGCATGCTCATTTAATAAATTCAAACAATGTCTAGTACAGAGAAAAACAGTCATGGGCATTAGAAATCTCACTACCCAAAGATAAACTGATGTTGACATTTTGGGGGCAAGTTTGCTGATCTCTTCTGACCTGGCTACACTCCATAAAGAGGAAACAAGTGGAGGCCTTGGCGGGGTAGCTCAGTTGATGAGAGTATCGTCCTGACTCACCAAGATTCTGGGGTTCAATCCCCAGTCAGGGCATATACAAGAATAAATCAATGAATGCATGAATAAGTGGAACAACAAATCCATGTTTTGCTCTCTCCCTTCCTCTCTGTCTCTAAAAACTAAAGAACTAAAAACATTTTTTTAAAGAAAACAGAGTGTGCCTGAGAGCGGACAGAGGAGATGCATGAAACAAATGAGGTAAAATGCTCTCCCCCACCAGTATGCTCAAAGCTCTGCTTTTCTAGGCTCTGGCTTGGTTTCAGCATTGAAAGTCCCAGCAGGGGTTCTTGTAAGAGAGAAGCAGAAGGAGATCTGATGCTCACACAGATGGAGGAAGCAACGGAGAAGGGCTTTGGGGCAAAGGCAGTTTAACAGCGCAGTACCGTAGTCACTGTAGTCCAGACAGGGCTGAAGCAGGATGCCATGACTATTTTAATGACAAGGAGTAGTCATGTGGTTTCCCTTAGATTCGAATTTATGATCTTACACTGGAGTGAATGGGGAAGTCTCAAAGCCAGCAGTCTATCTTCAGAGGGGCACTGTCCTGGTATAGAACTGTCAGTCATCCGCAAGTCATTTTGAGTTTCCAGCAAATTGCATCACCTTTCTGCCTGCCTTCAAGGTAAAGGAACGGGTAAGAGTCTTCTGGACTCCCCTGAGCTACAAGCCACTTTGACAGGCAGAAGAGCAGTTGGGCACTTTGCAGAGAGGCCCCTGTGGACCACTGGTCCCCTACCATCTTGCCTGGCCAAAGATTATCTTCTGCTCTGCTTTACTTCGGTCTTCTAACTTCTCACATCCTGGCTGGCGTTGACACAGCAGGACACATCTCGCCCTCATGGCGCCAGTTCTGCCTTCCAAAGCTCAGCCATGTCCTGACTCTGTCGAGATGAGAGGTAGCAGAGACCAGAAAGGTGTTTTCTTAACCAGACCCTGGGCCTGACGGGCTCACCACTGGGAGGACAGGTTTGACGACGCACTTTCTGTGCCCCCAGTTTAACAAATCACTCAGTCTGGACATCCTGACAAATGTCCAAAGGATATTTCCTTCAGCTACAACTCATTCCATCCTTTCTAGTCATCCCCCCAGCCCTCCTATCATCTAAAGGAGGGCTGGCCAACCTCTTGTGAGTTATGGTCCTTCATTTCCCTTTCTTCCCCCATTATTTTTCACTTGGCTTCTCTCGATTACTCTTCCCTGTGCTCTCCTGGAGATCCTTAATTATCTTCTAGTGCGTGCAAACCTTTGGACTAGCAAGCGCTCTGAGCTGTTTTCTTCCTCCTGGGAAACCAGCAGGAAATTCACCCACACCTGCTGCCCCAGCTACATTTCATATAAGCATCAGAGAGGCTGAGAAAGAGCCTCAATCTTCAGGGACCACTGGAGTCCCCACTGAGTCTCTAGTTTGAGGAATACACACACACACACACACACACACACACACACACACACCCTGTGGATAAGTAATAATCCTTCTTGTTCCCATCTGATCATGCAGAATCTCAGCCTCTGACCAAGACCCCCAGACCCCATGAGCATTTCTGGGTGTCCATTTATATGTACACATGCCAATCCAGTCTGTACCATGTAAGCTTTTTCTGGGCACACTGCCATCCACTGCTGTTTCTGTCTCCTCTCCGGTACTATAGTCTCCCAGCTGACATTATCACCCACACTCTGAAACTGAGAAGTGGTTTGTGGCACAGTGGAGTGGGATAATCAGCATGGCCAGGAACCTCCAACTGAGTGTGACATTAATTGGAAAGAGCATTCATGAGACAGCTAGCAGGTCCTCCTCTCTCCCTCTGGCTCAGCTGCAAGTATATGAGACCTAAGGGATCAGCACTACTTTCTACTCATAATCACACACACACACACACACACACACACACACACACAATGACCGGGGCCCTATACATGGGTCAAGTGCATCATGAACAGGTATTTCTCACCCCAGGTGCTCATACAAATACACCTCCATCATCTTGGAGACTATAGTACCTGAGGAGAGAGCATAGATTCTACTGTGTATGTTACTTTAAAATGATTCATTTCAAACCCTGAGCATAGGTCTAGACCCTGGAGATTCAAAACTGAAAGAGAAGGAGCAGTATCTTTGAAAGGATGCATATTCGTGGATTGTTTTCCATCGTTTCAGTTCCGTGACTCCCCAAAGTGCAGCACAGGACATATAAATACATAACAAGCCCAGAGCTGAGTATTGTGTTACACTGGCAAGCATGGTTGCTTTAGTGAGTATCCCTAGGACAAAAGCCCATAACCTGTCATAAGACCCATAGAACTTATTAGAAGAAATTGATCCTACTGATATGCAGAATTAATACAATTGGGAAAAAGGCTAAAAGAAATAGATCTTGACAGCACCTTAGTGGCTTTTTTATAGAAGAAAATGAATTCAGGAGCAAATCATGGAAATGACTGAAGAAACCCTAAGCAAAGTCTTCCTCCTCCTTCTAAATGTGCTTATTTAGTGGAATCTGTCCTCTCTTCAAGATGGCCAAGGGTACTATAGAGAATCCTGGGAGATGATGTCCCATTTTAATGGAAGGAGTAGCCTCAGAAGGCTCAGGGGCTATGAGCCGAGTCACTTCTTAAGGGAGGTGGTAAATTTCCATAGCCTTTTAGGTCATTTGGCTGATATTTCAATACCAAGTCTATGTCTTTAAAGGGTATTTATAGCTTTAATGGCATTAAGGTGACTAAGCTCCCTGGGACTCCTGAACTTTTATCTGTTAGTGAGAAGCATAAATCACCTTGACACCAGATTAGTCAATGGAGGTGAAATTAATGGCTCAGTTATCTCTCCAGCTGTGGAGCTCAGCCCCAGCAAGGCCAGATTATCCAAGTAGAAGTGAACATCTTTAGAGGGAAGTGAAGGGGGGTAAAGGAAAGATGTGATGAGTAGCATTCCTTGGTCTGGACTATGCCTAAGGCAAAATCTGGGTCACCCACTTGAGATTTTTCCATCTAAAAGTCTTGCAAACATGCCCTGGCCAAGTGGCTCAGTTGGATGGAGTGTCAACCCATTTATCAGAAGTTTGCAAGTTTGATTCCCAGTCAGGGCACATACCTAGGTTGTGGATTCAATCCATGGAAGGAAGGCAACCAATCAATGTTTCTCTCTCCTCTCTTTCTTCCTTCCTTTCTCTCTCTCTTTCTCTCTCCTTCTCTCTATCTCTCTCTTCCCCTTCCTTTATCTCTACAAAAGTCAATAAAACATATCATCAGGTGAGGATTAAAATAAATAAATAAATAAATAAATAAATAAATAAATAACTGACTGGCAAACACCTAACGTTATAAAATTAAAACACCTCACCATATCAGAAACCCCCGATCCCCTTGCCACACCTTATATAATTCCATAGCACACACCATTATCTGATTTATGTGAGTGTATATTGTCCATGTCCCCCCATTAGAATGTGAGTTCTATGCAGTAGGGATTTATATACATTTTCTTCATTAATGTATCCCCAGTGTCTAGTATAGTGCCTGGAACATGGTAGATTCTCAAATATTTGTTGAATTAATGATGAAGAATGAATGAATGAATCATAGATGGAAAGGACTACAAAGCCACCTGATGACCAACCCCTTCTCCTTCACATACTGGCCCTGATAATGATAATGAACAAGAAGAGTTACATAGGCAATAGTTCAGGGATCCATCGGGGAATGCACCTGGGAAAATTGGACCTTCATGCTCAAAAGGAGATGGGGATAGGGGAACTCTCTTAGGGCCTGAGGACAGAAACTCAGCCCCAAGTCTTGGTCTTCCTCATGGGTCCTGCTAGAGAGAAGCAGGAAGATTTACAGTGCAGTATATAGGCCTGAGTTGGTGAGTCAGACATTGACTGACCATACCATATTCCTACATCTTACTGACCACTTTCTAGATGCCAAGCCCCTGATTAGGCACATGAGATAGCGAGTAAACAGGACAGAGCTAATGCCTGCACTCAGGGAGCTTAAAGTCTATTAGGGGAAACAGCCATCCAACAGTTTCTTACAGTTTTGTAGGTGCTATCAAGGGGAAATGAAGGGTGCCATAGGAACACGTAAAAGGGTCACTTAAGCTACCTGCAGAATCAAGAAATAAGCCACTAGAGCAGCGGTTCTCGACCTGTGGGTCACCTTTCATAGGGGTCGCCTAAGACCATCAGAAAACACATATATAATTACATATTGTTTTGTGATTAATCACTATGCTTTAATTATGTTCAATTTGTAACCATGAAATTGGGGGTCACCACAACATAAGGAACTGTATTAACGGGTTGCGGCATTAGGAAGGTTGAGAACCACTCACTAGAGGAAGCAACATGTCATCTCCTCCATGGCCCTTTAATGCTTAAAATGCAGAAGCAAGTCTGAAAATAAGAGTTAAAGGAACAGGGAAGAGTCTGGACTAGGAGGCCATGGAACTGATTTTTGGACCCTTAGCTTACTCTGTGACCTTGACAAAGTCTTTCCCCTTCTCAGAGTTTTAATTTCTCTACCTTGTCAGTACTTTCAAATTCTGGTCTTTTTTAGCTACTCAGGGCTCAGAGTAGACATTAGATCAGAATCAATCCTTTGATACAAGCCATTATAACAATAAATAATATTTAATGATGTTTAGAACTTTGATGCCTGCACTATCTCATTTGCTTCTCTAAAAAATATCTGTGAATTATGATTGCATCTATTTTATAATTAATGACTTGAGGTTCAAAAGCACAGAATCAGAATGTGACAAAGCAGAATGTATATCCAGGCCTCCCAAATTTAGAATTCCATTAGGCGACTCAGCACAGATGCTAATAAACCACTCTCTAAAGATGGCTGTGGACAGGTTCCAACCTCAGGTGGAACAGAGGGCATCAGAAGAGGAAAAGGCCACAGCTGGAGCCTGAGCCAAAACAATCTAATGGGAAGCTGCCCAAGATGGGCAGGGGAGCAGTACCTGTCCACTAGGCCACTCGCCTTCAGTAAGAGACACCCCTGTCAGGAAAGGAAACATCTCCTCCTTCACTCAACATGATGGGGACTAGGAAAGAGGGTGGAGTCTGGGTCTGGGGGTTCTCAAATTTGTTCATTCATTCAAAAAACATTTACAGTCTACTAGGTGCATATCCAAAGACAGCCCTTCCCTCAACACATGCACAGGATGGGTTGGCATCATGGATAAGGGCACAAGCTACCTCCATAGGAATCCTGGCTCCACTATTTACCAATTTTGAGAATTTACACAAGATTTTTAAACTCTCTGTACCTCTATTTTCTCAGTGGTAAAATGGGAATGATGACAGTACCTACTCTGTCAATGCCTGGAGATGAGTGAATAATGCACAAAACTCACTTGGCACAGCCCCTAGCACATTTGAAAGGTTTCATGAATGTGAATGATTGTAATTGTGACATAAGATGTATCGTGAAGGAAAGATAGAAGTTTGTTGAGGACAAGAGGTAAGAGTAAGGGCTCAAAAGTATTTCATCTTAATAGCATCAGAATGTGTAAAACAATCCAGAAAACACATACTGGAGTTCAAGGTATAGCTCTGGCAGCAGAGGGAAATGAGGCTGCAAAGGTGACTGTTGCTCAGTTCATAAAAGACCTTTAAACCTGCTAAGGAGTTTGGACTTCATCCCAGAGATACTTTAAGCAAGAAAATAACATGATCCAATCTGCAATTCATAAATATATTATTGTTTTCTGCCGCAGGCTAGGTTTCCCTGGAAGCGGCTCTAACTTGGGGATTAGTTTGCAGATATTTCTGAAGGAGTGTCCATGGGATGGACACCTATGAAAAAGTGAGGGTGGAAGCCAGATTGGGTAAAAGGAGTCAAGAGGCAGTGTCATCCCTACAGGGTGATCAGGAGCCACAATGCCCTTCAGAGTTGCCCCAAGGTGAGGTGAGAAAGCCAGGCAATCACTGGATGGGACCCCTGAGAAAGGGCCTGACCTTGGAGGAGAAGATCTTGGGTGCCTTCTGCAGGTGAGGTACCAACGTATTGATAGCTGAAGGATGTTGAAGACAGCACTGCTGACAGCAAGGGCAATTGAAAGAGGATCTGACCAATGCATCTTCACATCTGTCACACCTTTCTCCTTTTCAAGAAAAAGAATAGCAATCTCCTCCAGGAAACTGAGCTGAAGGACTCAGATGTCCTACCAGGAGTGGAGAGCAAAGAAAAGCAGCTTGCTCATAAGAGCGCACATGCACACATTCATGCCAGTGTCTAAAAATAGAGACTTCCTGGGAGAAAACCTCATCCTTTTATTCCGACTAGGTCTACCTGGCAGCTCCTCCTCTCTCTCCAGAGGCCCTCAGAGCCTTTTCAGCAGAAACAATTTTATTTATGATACTGAACGATACCTGAAAAGAAAAAGAGCCCAGCCAGGGGGGAAAAAATGAGCAGCTCAGCTAGGGATCTTCAAGGCTCCTCAATATACTTCTTCCTCTTTTTCTGGGCAGAAATTTCCATTTATAACATTCTTACAGCTCAATTCGTCTCGTGTTAGTTTTTCATTATTCCCATTTTTTAAGCACACACATCCTCGCAACAAATCATCATTTTCTCTGATTCATGTGTTCAATTAGTCTAGATATTAACTTGAGCTGCCTGACCCATGGCAGTGAATAAGTGAGCACCGTCCATGCTGAAGTTACCTAAACTTTCCAGTATTAAATTAGCCTGTCACAGGTGTCAAATGGCTGGCATGGGGGATGACTTCTTAATGTTTCTGTTTGTGTGATATAGAAGCCTGAGCGTCGCTGGTTCCTTTAAGGCTGTAAACTCGCTGGAATGAGCTAAATCACCAGTGATGGTTTAGGAGACTAAGATGCCGGCATCAACATTAGATCCAAAATGCCAACGACAAGAGCGAAACAAAACTAAGGGCCTGAGGAACCTGGAGTGGATGTTTAAGAGCTAGAAGGCATTGGGGACAATATACCCACTCCCTCATTTTTGAAAGAAAAAAAATAAAACTAAGGAAGGTCCAGTGGATTGCCCAGGTGGCTCAGTCCGGTAGGGGCTGAGCTGAGACACAAATTTCTTGGCTCCCAGCACCGGGACCTTTCTCTACTCCACCTACAGGAGAAGAGTAATGGAGAATCGGGACATTTGCTGGATTTGAAAATATTTCAAGGCACATCTAAGCAGGAAGTTATCAGAAATATATGATAACTGGTTTCTCCTTTACATTTTATGACTCACCAGTGAAATGCTGGATTGTTTTGAAGCCACAATGGAAGCCCCATGAAGGTTCATGTGGGGTTGGGAGAAATCAATCACCACCCCTCCCCATCAGAGAGGCCTCAAGAAGGAAGCTGCTCCCTCTGGGACTTGGGGTAGTGCACTCTTAGATCCTCTGACACTTGGAATTAATTCTACTACCTCCATCACTTGACCCGGTTCACTTCCTTTCACTTTTCACAGCTTGCTGTCATTTGTTCTTTAGTTTGTTTCCTTATTTACTGTCTACTTCCTCACTCCTGGATTAAGAGGTCCAAGAGGGCAGGCAAATTGTTTTACTCCTCCCTCCACCTTCAGTGCATAGTGAGAACATAAAAAAATCCTTATTGAATGCATGAATAAATCAACAGGTGAATGAATGAAATGAACAAATGATGACCACTAGCTACTTAATACTGTGTTTCCCTTTGTAATCATCAAGTACCTTTCTCTATCCCTTCCTATCAATCCCCGTTTTCCTCCCCCCCCCATTACCGTGTTCCATCTTTCCTGTATTAAACAGAGAAATTGAGGTACAGAATGTCCATGTGTCTATGCCTTATTGCACAGCTAATTAGAGACAGAACTAGAATAAAACCCTAAAATTTCTGGACTTCCATCTCTTTCCACTGGACCATATTGCCTTACGAGCTACTTGAGTCCTCATCTCTCATATACATACGTGTACCAGGGTGGGCAAACTTTTTGACTCGAGGGCCACAATGGGTTCTTAAACTGGACTCAGAAGAAGGAGCTGCAGCCATGTTTCCCGACGTTGCCATGTTAACACTGCTGCTGGTGAAGGAGCGGAGGGGAGAGCAAGAGAACCCTCCGCTCTTTCGGCTCCGCGGGGCGGCTGGGATAGAACAGCCGAACAGGCTGGATCGGGCCCGCGGGCCGTAGTTTGCCCACAGCTGGTTTAGACAGTGTTTCTATGTATAAATATATTCATTTCACAAAATAGACAGATGAGCATTTATAAAAATGTGTTTGCTCCGTGGGCCACGAAGTCCAATAAGTTGCTCTAGGAACAACAACAACCCAAAAAAACTATTAATAATGTTAATGAACGCTACCTACTTTATGCCCCTGGTGGACATTCACAAAGTACTTTAGAACCCTAAGAACAGTGTCATAAAACTAATTTACTATTGTTAGATACAATATCACCAAATTTACTTGACTAAGGCAACCCTGTTTTGGAACCTAACACCCATTCACATCTCTTATAATGAATGTTCCAAAGCATGGTTTGGAAAAGGATAAGGTCGAGCAGGTAAAAACAACATGGAATTGCTGGTGGAGGAGTGACTCTCACATAAACGTTGAGGTTTCACTAAGCAGGAGCTTCAACCTTGTGAACAAACCTACATGTGCTTTGTAGACAAGCTCAGCTCCAGCCTGTGTATTTAGAAATGGGACAGAGCCAGGGAAGAAACTGCCTGTGCAGTGAGAAGGCAGCAAAGAGCATGGCAACTACCACTGAGTCCTGGTTTCACCATATTCATACCTGGCTGAGTGAGACACCTGCCTGCAAGTCTGAACGCTCTTCTCTTTTCTCTTCCATGGCCCATTAAGCCTTTAATTATAACTCTAATTAAAACAAATCATGAAAATCCTATTACCAAATGACTGGCATCTTGAAGTTTGGGCAACTTGTAAGATCTTGCATCTTATAACAAGCAGTTTTGAAAGAACTTTTATCAAACTCAACTTTAAGATTCTAATTCCTCTAGTAGAGAACTGCAGCACAACTAGTTCTTCTGATTTGTAACATATGCATATATTTTTGTAGCATCTTAATCTCTCCTCCTCCACCTACTAGCTGTATATGTGACATTGGGCAAGTTAATTAACCACTCTGTGCCTCCTTTTCCTCATCTGTAACACAAGTTGTGCAGGGACTAAATTAGCTATGACATGTGAAAACTTTATAATGGTGTCAGACACATATTTTTGTCTCTCAATAAAATAGCTATTATTTTTATAGTCAGCATCAGCATCAGCATCAGCATCATTATGCGGAATCTCCCTGGATGATTAGTTTTTTGATTGATCATTTCAGCATTCTGTTAGTCATCTGAGTGGAAATGGAGTTATTCCCATATTAAAGGCTATCTTAAAGGCTACATCCCCAGAAACTAAAGGAAAATGAAAGAAATGTAGAACCCACTCATACATAATTATTTTTTAACCAGCATTCAGGACACTAATTAGTAAGAAAATGGTGTAAAAAAAAACAACAAACACAAACACGCTTTGATAGAACTATAGAAATGTGATAATTCTAATTAGTTAGTTAATTTACTTACTGTTCTTTTAGATTGTCAACTTTAGCCAATAAGTAAACTAATTTTCTGATTATTGGCATAGAGCATTTAAAAGAATAATCATTATGGCAGCAAGATGATTATGATAATAAATTTTATTTAAACTAATCAGGCATCATCTGTCAGCAACCCTTCAAAAACTGCAGGGACTAATAAAATCCAAGAGTGTATTATGTACCATCTGATAATAGTTATACCTACCCAGAGGACTCCTGGGGATGCTAATCCGCTAAGGACACACTCATACATGCATTCTGCATCTATATCACCTCCCTCTGAACCAGCACCAAGTAGACATGCAGGAGAACCATGACCTGACAGACACCACACTACCCTCCTGAAGCATGAAGTCTAGTAGGAAAATAAAGAAAAAGACATTTCAACAGGTGCAGTGAGTCCCATAGGGTCATAGCAGTCATACTGAAGGCCATTCAGTTAATAAGAACAATTCTTTTGTCTCCAAGGATTGTGGAAAGCAAATTCAAAATACTTCTGAGAGAGGCAGAATTATGTTTGCATGTCCTTAGAATGGTATATTACTCTTAACTTCTTCCTCCCAACCAATGCTCACTGGGGTAGCATAGCGGATACTGATGCCCATGTTCCATATTCTCCTTCAATGAAGACTCCAGAGGGTATGCTGATCCCCATAAATAAGTATCCTAAGGTAGCATGGAAATATTAAATTCTAATGTGGGTCTTATTCATATAATATGATGCTTCAATGATGAAAGCTGCATAGGATGTTCTCACTCAAGGAAAAGCAGTAACAACTCTCAAATTTTAAGACCTGAAAACATAGTGGAATAAGGCTATATGGTGACCTTCTTTTCCAAACCAAAAATCAGGACACAAAGATTAACTAAGGATTCATCCCACTTCTGGGAATTAGGCTGTCTGAGAGATGTAGTTTAAAGGACAAAATATTGGCATTTCTGGGACATTGATAGTATATGGAATCAACAGGAAGAGAATAGTCGACATCATGACTGCCCTGGGAAGCTTCAGGATTATCAACCTAAAAAAATTTGCATAAAATCCACAGCCTTGAGACATTTGGAAACTAAAAACAGAGGAAGGGTAGGTAAATGGAGCAATTTCTAACAGTTCAAAGAGGGAACAAATTAATCTTAAATAGCCTTAGGTTCACAGAGAAAAAACAAACAAATCCTTTTCACTTTATAATACCATTAAACCAAATCAATTGCTTTCTTTTATTCCTCTAGTTAAAAAAAAATGTCAATATATTTTAAGGTCAAGGAACCAATATACCCCCTTGACCAACTATTTACATGGAATGTGAATCCACATATATGTTTTCTGTTGGGCTCTTTTGGTTACAAGTGACAGAGGCCCACTGAGGTTATCTTAAAAATGCAGGGCGTTTGTTTTGTTGGAAAATGACTATATATGGACTAGAGGCCCAGTGCACAGATTCATGTGCTGGTGGGGGGCGTGGCCTGTGGGGATTGGCCTGCTGTGGGAGCGCCACTCATCCCAGTCAGCTGAGTGGCTGTGGACCCGCCCTCGGAGTGGTTGCTGAATGAGGAAATTAGTCTGAGCTGATATTTCAGGTTAATGTCTTGGGTAAAGGCTTGTTCTGTGTCCTGGAGGAACCTGGAAGGAAACTTTGCACCCCAAAGCCACTCAGTGAATGTCCTTGACGTGTGATGCCAGGTCAATGACACCATCAGGGATGTTCAGGATAGCCGTGCTCCAGGATGCTCAGCCTTCAGACAGCCTCCCCAGGGGATCCACAGTCATGTCCCCTCTTTCCATCTGCCTATGCCAACTCCCTGTACTCTTTCTAGAACACACCTTAGAGGGCCTGCATCAGCTGGTGGGGTCAGGCCAGAGTCTTGATTGTCTCAGGTATTTGGTAGGTGCAGAGATTCGGCCTCACCCTGGGCCTGCTAGCGGTCAGCTGAACAGTGCTTTCACTGTGGGAGTGCACTGACTACCAGGGGACAGCCCTTATGTTGAGCATCTGCCCCCTGGTGGTCAGTGCATGTCATAGCGACTGGTCAACCGGTCGTTCTGGTCGTTCCACCATTCGGTCACTGGGCTTTTATATATATAGATTATTAGGCCTCTCCTGCCACAGCCTCAATCCTGACAGAAACCAACTTGAACTGGCAGGTTTTTCCAAGTTTAAAGCTTAAATTCTAAGGAGAGTATTTGACGGCCCCTCTTGTATTTCACACCAACTCATGCTATGCATGAGTGGCTGGCCCAGTTGTGGGTTTTGTCCACCCCTGAGCTTAGTTTCACTAAGAAGGGACTATGGGCAGCCCAGCAATGTAAGTCTCCTGAACTGCTCTTCAGAGAAAATTATGAATGCCTAACCTTTGAGGGAAACTTTGCAACTCTTATTCCATCTCAAGTCCACCCAGCTGTTCCAGAGGTACTCACAGGTGTCCACAGACAGCAGCACCCATTCAGAAGAAGGTAACAGCTGGTTATAATTCCCTCCACCCTCAAGAGGTAGTGGTGATGCTGAGTTGACATCAGACAACCAAACACAATATTTATAGCCACACGTGCAATGAGCACGCTGTTCGAGGCTCCCGTCCATCCAGGGCAAGGAGAGGCAGTCTCATAGCTTCTCAAACATTAACATGCCTACAACTTCTTTCTCAGAGCTAACATGCGTTTAAATTTTTAAAATTACTGAAACATAGGCATTTGTCAGTTTAGTCCTCTTACGTAATAAATAAGCCCGCGTGTTTTTCTCAGTATATGATACTTTGGCAATAGCTCAGGTACAGAAAATACTTTTATTTCTATATAGTGTCAAATCAACACTACAAAGCAAAGCTAGCCGTTATTATCATGAGCCCTGAATATCCAATTTGGATTCATCTTACCTTTACAAAAATGCAAGGAGGAAAAAGTTATCCTTTTGTATCTATGACATTGTTACCATTATCTTAAATAAATATTTTGGCATTTCTGATAGTCCCCTCAACTGGACTCTCCCTTGCAGGAGAATTTTCTGCTTTGGATGTTCTCTGTGTTGAGGACTTTTGTCTAATGATTATTAAGTGGTTACTATGTGGTATGTATTCACTGCCTTAGGCACTTTGTACACATTTTCTAATTTGAAGTTCTCTGCCACCTTAAGGAACAGGTGTTACTGTACTCATTTTTTCAAAGACACTAGGCTCAGAGAGTTGAAACCGTTCATTTTTTATATCATTCATCTATTTTAAATCCCCCTTTAGAACAATAAGAAAACATTATAAGTGATGAGAAGGCAGAAGTGATTCTTCTCATTTCAAGTCCAATTTAATATTTAATCTATGAATTATTAATTTTCTGATTACTATGCATAATATCCAGAAGCATACCTAAAGTCTTGACTTTTAATCAGCATTTCAAGAAAAAATATGCACACAGGCAATTCTGTGATAAATAACGCACATTGATCCTAAGTACTCATTCTGAACACCAGTTAGATATATTGATTGGATTTTGAAAGAGAATCTGCTGTTGATGGAACAAAGCCACTCACTACTTGCAAGAACAATAAAAACAGATGCAAACTAATGAGTCTCCAGGCATCCCAAGGACCAATAGAAAAGATTGAAGAGTGAATGGCAGAGTAAGAATCAGATGACATCTGCTTAGATTGCCGAGTTGGTGACTTGAGAACTATTGGACGAGCCACTCAAAAGGTGCCTGAAAATGTAAGAAATAGACTCCCGATAATCTTGAGAGTGAATGGATCCCCACCAGCCAATCACAATTTGTTTTCTTTCTGGAGTCCAGCCTTGTATTCTAGCATAGTCTCTCTATTTTCAAAATTTACATGGTTCTCTAAGACTTCTTCCAAAACTGGAGACTCTGACTTGCACTTGCTTGTCCTCTCCAATATCCTGGAGTCAGTGCCTGAAGCCCATCCCTTTGCCAGGGGCAGGAACCACCTTTTGGATGCAAGTGCCTTTTTAGACTTCTAGGTAAATTCACCATCTCTGGAATCCACCCTCCTGTGAATGCCTTAGTAAAATTCCTTGGATCCATGCTTCTTCTTCCTGTTGATGTTCAGTTTTTTTGTTTGTTTGTTTGTTTTGTTTTTTTTAATATATTTTTTATTGATTAAGATATTACATATGTGTCCTTATCCCCATGTTACCCCCTATCCCCCCCCCCCCCGCTCATGCCCTCACACCCCCCCCCCCCCCCCGTTGTCCGTGTCCATTGGTTAGGCCTATATGCTTGCATATAAGTCCTTTTGTTGATCTTTCCCCCATACCCCCACCCTCCCCTACCTTCCCTCCAAGGCCCGACAGTCCAATCAATGCCTCTCCGTCTCTGGATCAGTCCTTGTTCATCAGTTTATGTCGTTCATTATATTCCACAAATGAGTGAGATCCTGTGGTATTTATCCGCTCTTGATGTTCAGTTTTTATTGTGCTCCCTCTCAACATGGCCCTTTGCCCCCATCCAGAACTCTGTTAGCACCTGAAACTAGCCCAGGTCCTCAAGCCCAGATCTACCTGAGAATCAGCTCTAGGAACACACCACACACTTCCTGTCTCCTTTGGTCAGCCAGGACCCCATATCCCTCAATGGAACTCCTAGAGCTTATCTACCTGAATGAACCCTATGATGCATCTTGTCATCTATTTTATGCAATCTGTGTCACGCTCAGTTTCGAGGTGAACATTTAACTTTTTGAACTGCCATACAGTTCTCCTGTGAGCCTTTCCACTCTAAATGGGCATGTGTCTTTCCTACTGACTGAAACAGCCATCTGTGCCCTGATCTAATAGACCACATTAGTCACAGTGTACGGATCTGAATGGACTTGTCGAGCTCTCCAGGGGTGTGAAAGCACCTCTCCCGCTGTGAGCCACGGGGACAACTGCAGTTTGCTGGGTCCTCTACACCGGAATTCGACTGCATTCTTTTCTCTTCACAAACGTTGTAAATACGTCTCTCAAACCTGATCCCAGTTAGCTCCAGTTGCCCTTTTCAAAACAAATAGTTTTATATATCCTCTCAAAAAGGAGGATGCTTCTGTGTCTGTGTGTATATTTTACCAAAAATGTAAAGGAGGCAACATGCCAACTTAAAGCAAAATTGAAAAGGAAAAAAAGCCCTAAGTGTTTGAGAGATATCGCACAGGCCCCTCTTTTTGATTCGGGTGACTTCATCTAGAATTGCAGGCATAGAGTTGCTTCCTAGACCAGAAGGTGTCATACGTCAGCCTAACAGGTAGAGCTCGCTCATCACTCACTAGGTGAGGCCATCTGCAGCTAGCTTTTCACACTACCCTTAAGGGTTTACTGTCTAATTTGTGCTTTTAATGTCCTCACTCATTTACTTCTTAGCCAACCCAGTGAGGTCTTTTGAGGTCTGGACCCCCATGAAATTACCACTGTAAATAAGACTGTTAATATAAACCTCACACCCTCTTTTAACTTCGTGGCAGCTATAGGCATTAAATTTTAAAAAACTGGATGATATAATGTGATTATGATTCAGAAGCTTGAATTTGGGCACAGGGGCCATGTTGGAAGCGTCAGAGTGTGACCTGATTTTAGCCACAGGAGAATGCGTTATTGGGTCACTTGCACATGAACAGAATCTGCTCTAAAAGCCTGGCAGATCTTCATAAAAGCCATGAGTACAATCAAGATAGTGTCATTAAAAGGAGAACCCACAGACCTCACTCTAAAGCAGGGATGGGGAACATCCAGCCTGCGGGCCATATAAGGCCCAAGAAATCATTTGGTCTGGCCCTACCAAGGCATTGGGGGTGACTTAATTAAATGTTTGACCAAATATAGCTGGCTAATTTTTAAGTTGATAATTTTGTATGGCCCACAAATGATGTTGTAAATATCCAAATGGCCCTGGGCAGAAAAAAAGGTTCCCCACCCCTGCTGTAAAGCATGCACTGTAGGCAATGTCATTACTGTCACACCTGCTGCAACCAGCTGGAAAAACTGAGGGTGTCCCCTGACCAGGCAAAATCAACCCGACACCTTGAACATCTGAAAGCTACCAAGACATAGCCATTTCTTCAGGTAGGTTTTTCCAGTGGAGCTACATCTACTCCCAATGCTAACAGGAGCTGCCAAGCCTGACTCTCCTAAAGACAGCAGTGTAAAAGGGAAGTCAGAGCCTTAACGAGTCACATCCAGCCACAAGACAATAGAACTGCCATCTTGTGCCTCATTCTGGTGGGCATTTCTGCCTAAGGAGCACTCTAAAATCAGACACAAACTCAAGGATTCCCTGTGCGGGGTACACAGTGGAGCTTTACTGCCTGTGCACTGGTTAACTGGAATGTATCATTCCATAATAAAGACTGGACTTTAGAATGATGGTTCTTCAGTGGGAACCCAGCCATGCTGATACTAAAGCAAGGTGGCCCTCTTTGACACAGAACGTGGCTTTGGTGGAACACATGGAATAGTAGGGGAGGAAAGCAGACCATTTATCACCAACCTGGTCATCCAAATCGATCCTGGAGACTAAAATGGTGATCTTTGTGAAAATCAGATCACTTTAAATCCAGGGTCCTATTGAGTCAACTTCTGGATAAACATTTAATGAGCATTCCAGATGGCATAGCCATCAGTGGAAATGTTGATTAAAAAAAATAACTTGACCCCAAATGTTGCACATCAGATATGTCTGGAAACTGATTACGTGATGGAGATTTGCATGCAGGAAGTTTATTGAAGCATATTGATGGGACCGGCACCTGGGAAAGGGTGAAGGAAGCAGTACCTGGAAGTGGGAGAAGTTTTACTGTAATGCAGTCATAACTAAGGCTTTGGCTGACCCTACAGGAAGCTAAGGAGCTGGGATAGTTCCTTAAAGTTGTCTCATGTTGAGGCTAGGTAGCTAAAACGTTAAAAATCATACTGAATGGGCCAGGCCGGCATTGCTCAGTGGTTAGAATGTCAGCCTGAAAACTGAACGGTCCTGGGTTCAATCCTGGCCAAGGACACATACCTCAGTTGCAGGCTCAGTCCCTGGCCCCCACTGGGGTACATACAGGAGGCAACCAACTGAAATGTCTCTCTCTCATTGATGTTTCTCTGTGTCTCTCTCCCTCCTTTCCACTCTCTCTAAAAACTCAATGGGGAAAAAAATCCTCTAGTGAGGGCTAACCAAAAAAAAGCATACTGAACAGGTCATTGGGCATGGAGAAGATGACAATTCCATACCTGGAGAGGCAAGCCTCAGAGAGAAAGTCAGTGTAACCTGTCAATGGCTCACACATCGACAGCTGGGGAAATGGATAACACCATCCTGAAAGGGGAGGGGAGACATGGGTGGCCCACCACCGCATCCACTGCAACAAACAACAACACAGGCCAGGTTTTGTTTCTGAATTAAGGGAAGGGCCCAATTATGTTTAAGCCACCTAATTCAATCTCTGAACATTAAAGCTATTATGAGATCCTAACATGAATCATTTACCTTACAACTGGACGATAAATTTCTGTGTAATTGTGACTAATTTTTTTTCCTGAAGGACAATGTCTCAAAACCGTCCTCTAAAGAAGATGGAAGCAGACTCATGACATAGTGAAGTTAACTAAGTGTGAAATCACTGGTACTATAGAGTTTAACCAATTCTCCACACGTTCAAGATTCCCCTAGCAAGGCGTACTCCTGAACATGGAAAACAGCATCCTGAAATCAAAGCCCCCGTTCTGTCCTGCTGGAAAATAAATGACCAGAACAATGAAACACTCCTATTTGCCAAGCACTTTTTATGTGCCTTGTACAGTTATGAGTACTTTACATGCATTATCACCCTCATCCTCAAAACAGTTACATATGAGGTGGATACTGTCATTAGTACCAAATTACAGAAGACAAACTAATGTACAGAAAAGTTAAGTAACCTGCACAAGGTCACACCTATGTGTGGCAGAGCCCAATTCCATGTTATCCGACCCAAAGAAAAGCCATCACATAGTTGTTTTGGATCTTCTCCATTTGCCCCTCCAGATGCCATCTCCATCTGTGTCCCAGAAGGCTGATATCTATGATTTTTTCATAAACTAAGTTATTTTGCCTTCTGATTTGCAGTTGAATAGACTAAAAAGAGGTACCAGCAAGACTGTAGATGGTAATAGGAAACCAAGATCAGGGTGTGTGAGCCCTGGTTTCCTCCCTACTGGGTCATAGGTTGGCAGTAAGTCCTTCCTCTACCAAAGGTTCTTCCTAAGGCTGGAGATATCACTGTGTTTCCATAGTTACACCCTTCCCCTAGCCAGTTTGGCTCAGTGGATAGAGCATTAGCCTGCGAACTGAAGGGTCGCAGGTTTGATTCCAGCCAAGGACACATACCTGGGTTGTGGCCTAGATTCCCAGTAGGGGGTGTGGAGGAGACAGCCAATCAATGATCCTCTCCCATCACTGATGTTTCTATCTCTCTTTCTTCCTTCCTTTCTGAAATCAATAAAGAAATTTTATATATATATATATATATATATATATATAGAGAGAGAGAGAGAGAGAGAGAGAGAGAGAGAGAGAGAGAGAGAGAGAGAGAGAGAGAAATAAGCACACCCTTCTTTTCCCCCTTTGGACCACTGTTGCTGTCTTCAAGTCACTTCTCCAATCCTTATTAATTTTCAATAACCCTGCCCATAGCTTTTAAATAAGGCCTTTCTTAAACTTGTCATTTCAGAGTTGCACTTGTCTTCTGCTGTGCCCCAGTCGATTCAGGAATGTGCCTGGGTGTCCTATGCAGTGACACGCTGTCCATCAGGAAGGGCATGATTCTCATAGACAGCATCTTATGACTTACCAGACATGAATAAGGGCCCATATTATGTCTCCTCCTTCCTTCTAAGAATGCTCTGGCTTCTTCTCTTTTCTAAGCATCAGCCTAGACAAGGTTTCTCAGCCTCAGCACTACTGACATTTTGGATTAGAAAATCTTTCACTGTGGGCAAGGTCCGGTGTGTCCTGTGCATTGCAGCATCCCTGGTTCTCTACCTACTAGATGCCAATAGCAATCTCCCCAATCATGACATGGAAAATGTTTTCACAAATTAGCAAATGTGCCGGGGCGGGATGAGAGAATTAATCCCCCCTCTCGCCCCGCCCGAGCACATTTGCTAATTTCAATTTGCACATTTGCACATTTCAATCCCTGTTGAAAACTAGGACCTAGAATTAATGGGAAAAGAACTGCAGGGGAAAATACTGGGTGTCAAAAAATTTAAAAAAGAGGGAGGGAAGGAAGGAAAAAAAATAAACCAATATATATTTCAAAAATATTATTTGGCTGCATTTCTGCCACTGCTGATTCATATCCGTCACTAAAGGTCCTTACTTTCACTTAGTTGTGAGTCCCTTCCAAGAAGCTGAGAGCTCTGTTATGGAGAAACGGTTTCTCTTTCAATTTCCTCCTACCTCACAATCACACCCTTCCTAGGCAAGTCACTCCCATTTTCTGAACCACACTGTCCTGCCTGCAAGTCAAGAGGATTGCACAAGATCCTGCCTGAGCTTTCTCCCGGCTCTACTAATCTGTAATTCCAAAGCAACATTTCCTGTTCAGAAATGGTAACCCAGGTAATTAGCTCTCCCCTTATATCTGTGTGAGCTAAAGAAACCAAACCCTCGGGGGAGAAGAGGGTCCAAATAGTATAAGGTGATAGGAGAAGAGTTGACTTTGGGTGGTGGACATGGTAAAATATACAGATCTCGTAACAGAGAAACATACACCTGCAACCTATGTTCATGTTGACCAATGTTACCCCAATCAATTTAATAACTAAATTTTTTTAAAAAAACCAAACACATACAATCAAAACCACTCTCTTCCTTAGACAAACATTATCATCTCACTTTATTTCCACATTTTCTCCATGACTTTTTTATTGGGGTGGGGGAGGGCCGCAGGGGGCTTTTTGCAAAGATTCTAAGACCTATATCTATAACAAATACATCTTTGTATTCCTGGGGGAAAAAATAAAGGCCTGACTTCAGTTGAAAGATAAAGCAATACAAAGAAACCTGAAAGGTTTATGCCTGATGATGACTATCTGGACCACGTTCAAGGGCCTGCGGTAAAAATCCCCCATTAGCACCAGCACATTGTTGCTGGAATCAGTAAGGAAGGTATTGCAAGTATCTGGGAGCTCCAACATCTGTCAACTGCAATTACGCAGATTTTTTTAGCTCCAAAGTAGATTGGAATGCTATCTTCCACTTCTCATTCACCTGATATGCAAAAAAAAAAAAAAAAAAAAAAAAAAAGAAGCAGCAGCAAAAGGGTAGTTTACAAAATACATGCAGTAATAACATTCATGTTAAAATGAGAGTGACATGAATGAGTTTATAATACTTTGAAACCATATAACCCTGAGAGAGCTAAAAGGTCCATTAGAGCTAAAGAGACTGGTAGACATGGTGTTTCAATGAGAGGGAATGAAGCGATGAACACATGAATCACTAAACACAATGCAATCCAAATACAGTTTTCAAACTGCAAGTAAAATGTTGGCATAAAGCACTGAGTCCATCTGGATGAAAAACAGAGAAGACTAAGGTGCCGAATTTCACTCTTTAAGGGACTACAGCTAAACCGGCTCTTGAGAGCAAGGATGAAATAGAGGAAAGTTTCCCCTGAGTGTCATCCCAGACAGCTGCCACTCTGCAAACTGGCCAATAGGCCCCCTAATAATCACTCTCTCAGATGCAATTTTCAGGCACATCACTTGCAACAGAACCCCCACTTCTGCTGTATCCTAGATTAGAAATGTTGGCTAGGTTCTCAGTTCTGTGGTTATTTTAAAACTAGAGGCCCAGTGCATGAATTCATGCACAGGTAGGGTCCCTCAGGTGGCTTGTGGGGATTGGACCCCAGCTTACACCCCCAGGCTTGCAGTCCCAGCTCATGCCCCCAGCCTCACAGCCCTGCCTGGCACCCCACCTTGGCCTGGTGCTGCCCCCTCACCTGCTTCACTATCCCGCCACAGTCTGCTCTCATCGGGGCCCATCGGGGCCCATCGGAGCCAGCAGTGCCTCCACTGCCACCCACTGCCAGCGCCGCGTTGCTGACGCCCGCCATGTTCTGCCCTGTCCCCTGGTGGTCAGCGCACATCATAGCGAGTGGTCGAGCTCCCGGTCAAACAACCGCCCAAGGGGACAATTTGCATATTAGGCTTTTATTATATAGGATAGATTTTAAACTTTAAAGGAACTATTTGGGACATTGAAATACACTTAGATCACAGGTTTTTCCGTATTTGTGACATGGAGACAAGGATTTGCCAAAGAAGTGCTGTTGCTATTGGCCAACAACATCAGGGATGGTTCTCTTCTTCTTACTCAGGAACATGATTGGCTTTCTCCATAAGGAAAATCAGAACCGGATAATTGCTTAGACACTCCAGAGTATCCACAGAGTCACCGGACATGTGGTCAAAATGGCAAAATACAGAGGTGGAAAATGCAAACTTCAAAAAAGGCAAGCAGAAATTTTTAAGTTCAATCAAGTAGCCAAAAGGAAAGAAACACAAAAAAACAACCTCAACCCCATTAAATTCGAGTTTAAAAGTCACAAACTGGTAGCTCCATGATTCAGAGAACAGATGCAACCAAGTTAGGCTGTTAAAGCGAATGTTTTGGGAAAGTTGAAATTGAGTGCCTTTACAAGGGACATGTACTGTTCTCCTCCCCACTGCCTCACTGTTCCCTATGCTTTTACACTGACCCACGCCAGTCATTCTTTGTTTTTTGACCGGTGCCTGAAGTATCCATGTTTGGGAGTCTATGCTGGTCAGGTGTCTTAGACCTGTTGTGATGAGTTTCATCAGGGAAAGAGGGCCCTGGTAGGCTACTCGGTAGCTCTTAGACTGGCTGAGAGGGTGAGAACACCAGATGAAGGCATTAATCAAGCAGGAGCAACACCAACCACAGAAAGGGCTTCTCTGCTGAAAACACCACTGGACCCACTTAGCAGCAAGAGCGCTCAGAACTGCATACAGAGGCTCCATCATGCTTCCCCGCAGAAGTGATGGCTCCCCATGGCTCTGTGTAGAGGCCTGACCCCTCCTGCCACCACCACCTCACTATGCTCACTCGCATCTCCACCCCTGCGTGGCAGAACCAGGATCCTATTCCTTCACTCCAGCTGTGATATTTTACTCAATGTGGAGGAAAGCAAGTAAAGTATACCTACCTCTTACATGATAGAATTATTAAAGGAAATGCTTTCAATCTCCTGTGACTGGGTTTCACTATGCTACTGGGGAAAAAAAATGAAATAAATATTCCTTGTTTAATTTAATAAAATCTTTTCTCAAATGTTTAAAAGGCACCATTTTACCACCTACTTCCAAAAACATCATAGTTCAAAATTTAATGGCATCAAGCCCGGCCACAGTGGCTCATTTGGTTGAGCATTGTCCTGTGCACCAAAAGGTTGCCAGTATTATTCCTGGTCAGGCACATACCTGGGTTGCAGGTTCAATTGCTGGTCACTGCACATACTGAAGGCAACCAATTGATGTTTCTCTCTCACATTAATGTTTCTCTCTCTCTCCCTCTCTCTCTCCCTTTTCCTTCTAAACATGTCTTCAGGTAAGGATTTTTTTAAAAGTATACTTTAAAAAATAATAATAATAGCCCTAGCCAGGTTGGCTCAGTGGATAGAGTGTTGGCCTGAAAACTGAAAGGTCCCAGGTTCAGTTCCAGTCAAGGGCATATGCCCGGGGTTGTGGGCTCAATCCCCAGTAGGGGACCTGCAGGAGGCAGCCGATCAATGATTCTCTCTCATCATGGATGTTTCTATCTCTCCCTCTTCCTTCCTCTCCGAAATCAATTAAAAAAATATAAAAAATAATAAAATAAAGTTATTGAAATAAACAAAAACATGATTAAAATAAAATTAATTAAGTAAGTGCCAAGTAATAACATGGGGACCCAAAAATAAATATAATGCCAAACTTAAGCTAAGTAACTACTATAATTCATCACAAAATAGCTGTTTTCTACCAAGCAAAGCAAAATGGTAAAGTAATTTGTTGCATATTTCTCACTGCTTATTAAAAGGTCATGCACTCAGTCCTTCAGGGGAACACTCCAATTTCATCGCTTTGAACTGAGAAGAATGTATCATAATGAAAGAACACTGGACCAAAACAAACAACAAGATGATGGTGTCATTAATAATGATTTCGCAAAAATCTCATATAGGCAGTTGTATTTATGACCATTTCTTATTTCAAAGTTTAGGGAATCGTTTTAAATTATAGATCTGTCAAGGGAATTTCTACAGGGAATCAGAGTAATAGGTTCCAGGAGGTAGTTAACTCCTGGTGTGCTTTGATACCACAATAAAACCTAAAGGATCTGGTAAAAGAAATGGGTCAAGTGCCTCTAAACGCAGAGTACCAATTTTCCCAGCAGGATTTTTGTCAGGCAATGTGTAACAGTCAAGTTCACCTGACAATCCTTCCATGCAAGTGCCTGTGCTGCTGACTGAATGGAGATGCATGAGTTCCCAAATGGAAACAGCATCACTAGTATTGCACCAGGGATATTAAAAACCTTACATTTCTGTTTCGCTCAGATACTGGCAGCCCATTGCAGGAAGAGAAAGGGAAAGTATGTTTGTTTTGGTTTGGTCTGGATTCCCCACCCCCCCCAAGCACTAGTTTTGAATGAGTTCAAATACTCAGACAATGGTTTGATAAAACTATTGTACAGAGTTCTTTAAACAGCATGTAAATTATAGGCTAAAGAAGCAAACCCGAGTCTTGAATTAAGAAGATCAAGTTTTAGGCTTAGTTCTCTTAACTAAGCTGTGTAACTTTAGTGCCTTGTCCACCACCCCAAGCTAAAAGATAAGGAACCAAGGCTGTGGTTGACACTGACCTTGTGGCTAGGACACTGTATTAGTTATCTACTGCTCCTTAACAAAGTACTCCAAACCTTCATGGTTTACAACACCATTTTAATCTGGCAGTTTCCATAGGTTAGGAATCTGGCACATGATTTTGCCAGGGCAGTCTGGTCTAGGCTTGTGCTGCTATTAAGAGCCCATTTTTCCATTCTCACAACTGTCCCTTTTGAATAATAAGTTATCTCTGACTTTTATGGACACTCAAGCTTAAGTGACACCTACCTCTAAGATTTGAGTTTCTTCAACCTGCCTTGCACTAAAAATGCTTGCTACTTACCGAGTGAAGGATAAGTAGGATCTGGCTAGGTAGAGAGAATCAAGGAAAAGAATTCTAGGAAAAGACAAGAGTAAAGGTGTCAAAATGACATTTCAAACCTTACTATGCAAACATTTTCCACTCAGACATCAATGAAACCCACACTAGAAAGCAACAGGTTTGAATGGAAATAGTAAATAACCAGGGGCCAAGAGACTCAAGACATATGTTGGAGACCCAACTGTGCCATTCACGTACTTTAAAACATTGAGAAGTTTATAATTATAGCATTGGCTTCAATAAACTGAGGCTACCTTATCTGTAAAATGAGAATCATGCACCAAACGTGTATTATGGATCTGTTCAAAGGCCCTGAGGACACCGATAATTGAAATACCAACCCCCTAAGACACGGCAATAACAGTGTTGACCTCAGAGGGTTGTTATGAGAAATCAAATAAGGTCAGTGAAGGGCAGTCCAGGCACTCAACAAACACTTGCTATTTACTGAGCCAGTGATACAATATTGAATAATAGAGGGAAGGTCCCTACGCTGGGGGAGCTTATGTTGTAGTCCGGAAATAAATGAATCTAGGCAAATTTTAGAAGTTGACAAATATTAAGAGAATAAAACTAAAACTGGGTAATGTCTTAAGAGTGACTTAGGGGAAGGGGCTGCATTCAATAGATTGGTCAGGAAAGGTCTTCCTGAGGAAGTGGGGATTTGAGCTGAAACCTGAGTGATTAAAAAAAAAAAAAAAAAGAGCCTGGCCATGGAAAAATCCAGAAGCATCCAGTCTAGGCAAAGCAAGCAGCATGTGCAAAGCCCCCAGGACACAAACCAGACTCCCAGAAACACGAAGAACGCCATTTGCAGCTGAAGCACAATAAACAGTGTGAGAGGGACAGGAGAGGGGATAGGAGAGGGGGCATGGCTGGGGAAGGAGGTTATGCCATATACAGAAGGTTATGTAGTACACCCATGTGCAGTGGGCTCCGAATGAGGGCTTTGAGCAAGAGTGTCACACGTCTGACTTACACTCTTCAGACTTCACTTTGGCTGCTGGTGGAATGAGAGGGGATGAGCAGCCAAAAGTGCAACCACAGCTACAGTCCAGAAAAGAAATAGTAGTCTCTTAGACCAGAGTGTTAGCAATGAAGATGGAGAGATATGGACAGATTCTATCCAGGCTCTTTAGCAAAAGCTAAGAGAATGGCTGATGATTTGGATATGGGATAGGTTGAGGAGAAAAAAAAAATCAAAAAATAATATCCAGTTTGGGTTTAGGTAACTGGGTAGTTTGTATTGCCATTTACTGAAATGGGAAACAGTTCTGCTTCTGCCATGTCAAGTTCAAGATACTTCTTAGACATCTTTACTTAAAAGATATTTAAGTAGCCGAAACTGGTTTGGCTCAGTGGATAGAGTGTTGGCCTGCGGACTGAAAGGTCCCAGGTTTGATTCCGATCAAGGGCATGTACCTGGGTTGTGGGCGCATCCTCAGTAGGAGATGTGCAGGAGGCAGCTGGTCGATGTTTCTCTCTCATCGATGTTTCTAACTCTATCTCTCTCCCTTCCTCTCTGTAAAAAAATCAATAAAATATATATATTTTTTTAAAAAAGATATTTAAGTAATATGGGCTACTCTGGGGCTCAGGAGAGAGGTGAAAGCTGATGATACAAGTTTGAAAGCTCCATGCAGATAGAAAGTACTATGACTACCTTCCTAGATAATTTTGGTGACAGAAAAAATAAGAAGAAATGTGGAAAAAAGGAAGGTGGACCATCAATTTAAGGAGGCTGCTACGTTATTAATTCAGTCATATCCTAATCAGATATCATTATTGCAATTGTTCTATTATTTAATGTCTTTATGTGTTTTTATTTGTTTATACTTCTCTTAGTTCCAAAAAATATATTTAAGACTATTTTGAAAAAATGTGTCATATACTGGCAATCTCCTATACTTTACTATAAATAAATAATATATAAATAATATAGACTTTATTATAAGCAAGTAAAGATAATGCAGTATGTTTTATATCTCACCCATACAACAAAGTAATAATTAACTACTTAATACTGATTATACATTCGTGGTTTCATCTGAAGCTTAGGCAAATAATTATTGAGGGATTAATCAATTAAATTGTTCAAATTAATTAAATGAATTGATTTGATAAAATTAATGTGCTTAAACAGATTAACTTTGTAAAGCAACCTGACACAGAAGAAAGAAAACACGGCTACTTTTCCATACGGCCTAACTCTCTACTTTTCAAACTGCCGTATGATTACATGTGGGGATAGGTAGTGATCTGTTCAAAGAGACACCAGGAATCATAGGATAGACACCTAACCGAAGCTTTGTTTTGTTGTGACAATTCAGGCAGGAAGTATTTTTCTTCGATTAAAACAAACAGGTATGTTACGGAGCAGAAGGTAAACTGAGTTAGTGAAGATAAACTGTAAAACTTCCCAGATCTACAGAGCTGGTAGCAGGCCATGTGGACGGTACTGCCAGGTCCCCGGGGGGCACAGGTTCTCTGTCCTTTGCTGCTAGGGGACTCCAGCAGAAAAGTCTGGGGAGCAGCCGCTTAATTTTCCCTTGGGCCTTTGGAAGGTTTTCTCTCAACATTGGAGGGGGGTGGGAGAGGGGGAATTCATCCAGATTTCTCCGCATTAGACCCCAAAAAAGTTTTACAAGTTGGAAAATTCCAATTCAAAAAAAAAACTTTAAGCAGATCTCAAGAGTTGTCTTTGTCATCATGAGAAGAGATAAAGAAAAAAGAGAGAAAGCAGCCTGCAAGGCCCCTCGCCCCAGGCGGCCCACCCTTGCACTTGAAGCTGTGCAGGTTTGCTCCTTGTTATTATTCAGCGGCAGCCGTTCCACTTGAAAGTCAAAAAAAAAAAAAGTCCAGGCATTTCCGTAGAAACACAGGCAGATGCTTCAAGCAGGGTGTGCTGCTCTCAGGTTCCCGGGCTGGGCTGGGCATCTCCCCGCGGCCCCTCCTTGCTCTGGGACGCATCCCCGCCTTCCCCTGCAGGGCGGAAACACACAGCCGAGGTGAAAGGGGAGCGGGCGGTAGAAGAAAGGATGAGCTGGGCTTTTTTCCTCGTCTTTGAAGGATGAGCCCTCAGAATCGGTTGCCATTTTTCTTCTCTGGGCGTCAGCAGAACTGGAGAGAATGGAAATGTGCCAGGATTTGATTTCTTTCAAACGAGCTCTGGCAAAGTCTATCTCACAGCCTTACCCCATGGACTCAAATACAAACAGCTACGTCCTGGCCAGAAATAAGGCAGTGAAAAGGGCTACAGAGGAGAGATGTTATCAAATAAAATAAAAAACAAATTTTAAGAACTTTTAAGTAACAGTTTCCCAGTCCATGTCACACTCTGTGGTTTTTGCTCAGTACGTGCACACTGCAGGCTGAAGTCTTATTTCCTGCAAAACGATGGCTCTCTGAGATCATTCTTTTTTAAAGTGTAATTTTTTTCTTCATTTCTCTTCCTTCTTCCTTCCTCAGGTGCTGAGAACTGGATTAATTATAATACACCGTTGTCACTGGACAATGTATGGTCTTTTTTATTCACTTATTTATTACTTAGAAATCTATATATATAAACACCAAGTGACCAGAACGATGGAATGACCAGTCGCTATGACATGCACTGTGGTGGCCAACGCCCCCGATTGGGGCCTGATCAGGCCCCCAGCCTCCTGCAACCCCTCCCCCCAGGTGGCCCCATCCCCAATCGACCTCCCCCACCACAATCAACCATAGAGCCCACTGGTAACTGCCCATGGCCCCTCCACCCAGCCAGCTCCATCCCCAATCGCCTCCTCGCCCCCCCCCCCCCCCCCCCCGCCCATTGCGGGTGAGACCAGCTGGCCGACCTCTCGCATCCCCTGGGGCGGTGGCCAGACTCCACCCACACATGAATTCATGCACTGGGCCTCTAGTAAATATATAAATGTATATGTGTATAGGGAAAGAGGCTTATGACAAACATATATATTCTTTTTTCTCAAATATATATTTATTGATTTCAGAGAGGAGGAGAGAGGGAGAGAGAGGTAGAAACATCAATAATGAGAGAGAATCATTGATCAGCTGCCTCCTGCATGCCCCCTACTGGGGATCAAGCCTGAAACCCAGGCATGTGCCATGATCAGAAATCAGACCGTGACCTCCTGGTTCATAGGTCAATGCTCAACCACTGAGCCACACCAGCTAGGCTACAGGTATATTATTAAATAGTAAATTGTTTAGTTTTGTGTTTAAACATTATAAGAAGCATGCCATACTATACATTACCTTCTGGAACTTGTGGGTTTTACCATTATATTACCAGTATTCATTTAAGTTGTTGCATGTTGCTATAGTTAATTCATTTATACTGCTTTATAATATGTTGTTGTATAAACCAGTTGCAATTTGTTTTTCCATTTTCTTCTCAGTGGTGATTCAGGTCATTTCAAGTTTTTTGTGATTGATAACGGAGCCACTAGGTACTTTTTGCAGGAAGTTCTTTAGAACAAAGGGAGACTGCTACAAGCCATCAGGCTTTCTCTTTATTTCAGGCTGCTTTTGAATTCACTATGGAGGGGGCACTGAATCAGCACGTAGAGAATTTATTCAACCAAGTTCATACTCTTCCTTGGAATAACTGTTCAGGGAGTAACTTGTATATGTAAGCTCATGTTTTATACCTACTACACCTGGGTTGCATTTTGTGCACATACTAGTAGACAAAAGAAAAATTCAGTCTGCTTTATGACTCAACTTACTGAAGAAAAAAAAGAGTAAGAGGCATCTCCCAGACATGCCTCAGTAATATATTTCACCAGGTGTGCCCCTATAAGATCAAGGTCACATGCAAATTCAAAATGGATTATTGATACATAGAAATCAGGAACTTGAGAGTGATGAAACATGAGCAGTTCCTCATTAGTTCAGGGGCACATTGGGTGATCTTATTTGGTAATTTTACACAAATGATATACACACAACAGATTTAAACACCCATATAGTACACCTACACACACATACCATACTCATACATATCATTCAGATGCAAATGCTTAAGTATATGTCCTCTCTTTGTTTTAATTTTTTTTTAATTTGCTCACAGATCACATTGAGTTGGGGGAAGTCAATCAAGTTGTAGCAGTAGCAGCAGTAGTAGTGTTACCAATAGGTGTAGTAGGGGAGCTGTGATAGTGGTAGTAATGGTAGCACCAGCTAACATTTCATGAGTGTTTATGTTTCCCAGGTATTGTTCTAAGTGGTTTACGTCTATTTGCTAACTCAATAAGCCAGCCAGCTGAGTGAAACAGCACCCTTATTGTCTCCATTTGCAGATCAGGACAATGAGACACAGAAAGTTAAATGTATTCCCCATGTTTCCATGGACAAGTCATTCACCTCTGTAGGCCTTAGTTTTTTCATCTATAAAATATCAGAGATGACCTGGATGATGTTGCATATCTCTCAAGGTGTGTTATTCTAGGCATTTTCCTCCCTGGTACAATTTATCTCTGAACATCAATTCTGTCCCTGGGACCTAACCAAACTATATTAGGCATCATGTCAAAATATGGTTGTATAATTGAATGTTGTCTTAGTCCACACGGGTTGCTATAACAAGATATCATAGACCGGGTGGCTTATAGACAACAGAAATGGATTGCTCACAGTTCTAGAGGCTGGGAGTTCAAGAGCAAGGTACCAGCATGGTCAGATGAAAGCCCTCCTCCTGGTGACAGACTTCCTGCTGTGTCCTCTTGGGACAGAAGGGGCTGGGGAGCTCTGTGGGGTCTCTTTTATAAGAACGCTAATCCCATTCATGAGGGTTCCACTCTCGTGACCTAAGCACCTTCCAAAGACCCACCTCCTAATACCATTACATTGGCTATTAGCATTTCAACATGTGATTTGGGGAGAACAGAAACATTCAGACCACAGCTAATATCCAGGAGCACACAGCATGCACTTACTCTTACCACCACCGCTAATATCTAACAAACGTGCCTAGAGACAGCTATCACAAAGGACAGCACAGAGATGAGAGCCAAAGAAAGACTGCGGTGGAAATTTAAATTGGGTAGCTCCTTCCTTAGTGGCAGAGCAGTGGTTTAACCACTGTAGCTTCCTAAGATATCAAGAAAATGAGCCGCATAGTTGCGATGTGTGTCTGGAGGACACCTGTTTAACCTGTCCATGGATTCTGGAAGAAATATGAATCCTGTATGCAGTACACGGTGAGTATTTAGAACTCATTCCAGAGACATATTTACACAGAGTGGCTATTGAAAGCTCCCTATTGTGGAATCCGAAGCCGCGAGCTGTATTTCTGTGCAGGGGTTGCTAATCCCGGGTCCCAGCTCTGCTCACCTCTGTAGAAACACTTCGTCTCTGTAGACAAGTCCTTGTAAATCTCTGCTTGTTGAAGGATTTAGTTCACTGATTGTCAGCCATGAGCTACTTCATAAACAACTCACAGAGGAATACAGCCTTCTGCTCTGCCTTGGGCGGGAGCGTGTTACACTAGATAACCTCTTAATGGCTGTATTCCATTTGAACCTGGCTCTAGAGAGGGAAACTGAAAAGAAAGAAGAAATCCTCCCTAATGCTTGCTTTTTTCATTTTACATCTACTGAAGCAAATTAGAAAAGATGGATAGACGTTGCCTTGCCTCTGGAACCCTAGGGCCTTATAACATAAAAATGGGACTGTTGTTCACTGAAGTGATGATGATCGTGGCTAAAGGAACTATTGAAATATGAAAAGACAGAGTTTCTAAATGGAAAGGGATACCAAATCCGCCTTCATGCTATTTTAAACATCTGTATCTGACTGAGATGCTACTTTTCAATTCTCCGTTACACGTTGCAATGATTGGCCTTATTTCAGCAAATTAAAATTAATAATCAGGAGAATGAATATTGGTTTAAGGCAGTGGTTCTCAACCTTGGCTGCACATTGGAATCACCTGGGAATCTTTTTTAAAATCCTGATTTCTGGGCCTCATCCTCTGGAAATTCTGTTTCTTTTTTATGGGGTGGGGCCACAACATTAGTAACAAAGAAACAGAATTTCCGGAGGATGAGGCCCAGAAATCAGGATTTTAAAAAGATTCCCAGGTGATTCTAATATGCAGCCAAGGTTGAGAACCACTCGTTCAAGGGGACAGAGGTAGATGACTGAGCATATTAAAAAATTTTAAGGCGAGATTATGTCTACTCTCTGGTTAACTAAGAGATTACAAGAGGAATAGTGTATCCAAGGAAAGCACTGAGAACAACTGTGGTTATTGACTGAATTCTAAACAGAGAGGCGTAAGCAGTTTCACTTTGGTATCGATTGGAAGACAGAGTTTTTGTGAAAGTCAAATCAGAGTCCTGAGAAATCTGGCAAGAAAGTCTCTTAAGTTCGAAATTTGAGATCCAGCAATATGAGAGAGTCCCCCCTACTAATAATGCCAAAAATTCAAAATTCTAGATGCAAGTTACTTGGCATGAGGGATACCAACATGACATCTACAAACTCATGGTTTTAATGATCCTATGCAAATTTTGTATACGATTTGGATCAAATCTTATAGGCAGAAGCCCTCATCACCAGCCTCCCTTTGATCCCCCATGGCCAACCCTCCCTGAATACACACCCAACCAAGGAAATGATTGGGGGAGGAATCTACTAGGTTTCTGCACTCAATTTGCTTCTCAAGTATCTTGAGGGTAGTCAGAAAACTTTCTCTCTAAAGAGTCAGATAGTAAATGTTTTCGGCTTTGCAGGTCATAGGTTCTCTGTCACAGCTATTCAGCTTCATCATCACAGCACGAAAGCCATCATAGACTAAATGCCTGAGAGCGGCTATGTCCCAATAAAAGGTGATTTATACACTGAAATTTTAATTTCATATCATTTTATGTCACAAAATATTTAACTTTTTTATTTAACCATTTAAAAACTGTAGCAACCATTCTTAGTTTGGGGTTATATGAAAATAAACTGTAAGCTAGATTTGGCTCAGGCCACAGTTTTCCAACCCCGATCTTTGGTCTTTACTCAATTTAAGAGAAACAAAAACTGAAATCATAGAATATGCATTTTGGATGTGATTTATATAAGAAAGAAGATGTAAAAGTTTATTCAGTCAACCCTATTCTAAGAAAATGTCTTGAGCCTACCTCAAAATATTATTGCACAATTGTATACTTTAAGTTAAAACAAAAGAAATTAAAGTACACATGTTCTACTTTTAAGATTTTGTTTTACCCCCATTATAATTAATTAGTTACATAATTACTTGTTTAATGTCCACTTAAGATTAGACAGTCAGGGACCATGTCTGCCTATTTCACTGCTTAACTCTCAAGCACTGCCACATGCTGTCATAGTAGCTGCTAAGATAAGTACTTCACTCAATACTTATCTATGTATCAAGAAGCTACTGAGCCACCCCATGCTAGATCCCCTTCCTGGCTATGTGGATTCAATAGTGGATAAGATAGACATCACCCTTGTTTTCACATGGACAACACAAAATAAAACAGACATTTCTTCAATAAATAAACGTTCACTCACTATACAAGCCAATATTTTAAAAATTAATGGCACATTATTATATACCTCTTCCAAAAAATATCAGCAAGTTACTTAACAGAAATTTTCTTTTCTCTGCCTATTGTTGCATCTTGATATTTCCTAAACAGAAAAACATTATTCAGTTGTTGTTCTTTATCTGATGGAGTCATTCAATACCCGCAAAGAAAGAGAAATGACTACTTTACTACTACCATTTCTGAGAAGAAGCAACATGCGGGCTGAAACACAGATGTGGCTCAGGCTCCATGAGATACTGATAATGTCCCCCCCACACACACACCAAAAGTCCATGCCTTAATCTCTGGAGCCTGAGCACGTTACCTCCCAAGGCAAAAGAAACATTGCAGATGTGATTATGGTTAAAGAAATTGAAACAGGTTCCCTAACCAGTTTGGTTCAGTGGATAGAGCATCAGCCTGCGGACCAAATAGTCCAAGATTTGATTCCGGTCAAGGGCAGGTACCTTGGTTGCAGGCTCCTTCCCAGCCCGGGCCCAGGGTGGGGTTTGTGCAGGAGGCAACCAATCGATGTATTTCTCTCACATCAATGTTTCTCTCTGTCTTTCCCTCTCTCTTTGACTCTCCCTAAAAAAAATCAATGGAAAAAATATCCTTGGGTGAGGATTAAAAGGAAGAAGAAAGAAGGAAAGAAGGAAAAAAAGAAAGAAAGAAAGAAAGAAAGAAAGAAAGAAGGAAGGAAGGAAGGAAGGAAGGAAGGAAGGAAGGAAGGAAGGAAGGAAGGAAGAAGAAGGAAGGAAGAAAGAAAGAAAGAAAGAAAGAAAGAAAGAAAGAAAGAAAGAAAGAAAGAAAGAAAGAAAGAAAGAAAGAAAGACTGAAACAGGGAGATTATCCCGGATTATCCAGGTGGGCTCAATCTAATCACAAGAGTTCATAAAATAGGAGAATTCTTCTCAGCTTAAGTCAAAGATGCCACAGAAGAAAAGGCAGGAGATATTGGAAGCATGAGAAGAACTCCATCTGCCATTGGTAGTGTGGAGATGGAGGGGGCATGAACCAAGGCACGCAGGTGGCCTCTAAAAGCTGGCAATGAACTTCGGCTGACAGCCATGAAGTAACAGGAAGCTCAGTCCTACAATAGTAAGGAACTGAATTCTGCCAACAACATGAATGAGCAAAGCAGATGATCTCTTAGCACCTCCAGAAAGGAATGCAGGCCTGCCGACACCTTGATTTTGGCGGGTGGGGTGTCTAAACAGAGCCCTAGTGAGGTCTACCAGACTTCTGTCTCCAGTAACTGTGAGATAATAAATTTGTTTTGTTTCAAGCCACAAAATTTGTGGTAATCTGTTATAGCAATGATTTCAAACTAATACAGGCTCGCTCTAAGAATGCCTTTGAACATCACTGCCCCTTCTGTGGAGACAGGTATTCATGCCAAGAAAACCTAGTCCCCAGTGCCAGGTAATTCATTTAGCAATCTCTGTAATGATAGTATTTTTAAAAGAAACTTGTAATGCTAATTACCACCTAATTATTTCAAACAGGGTGTAATCATGAGCAATATTTCGAGAACATGCAATACAATTAAAGTTACAAAGCCACTTGGATTATGTGAGCAAGGCAATTGGATGATAAATACCATCTTGCTGAATCAAGATTCTCACTTAGACTAATAATGGATTAATCTGTATGTAACTCACATAGCCCAATTACAACTTGTGTTTGACATTCTGTCTGCTTTCAGCAGAGCGGGGGGCGGGGGGAGGGGGGACTTTCCTGACAGCACAAATTATCGGTCTTATGCAATTGAGAAACCACTCACTTTAATTCCCCGTGCTTCTGATTATGTCTTGAACTGGGCATGACTGCCCATTTCTCATTGAGCGTGCTCATCTGGTTTAATAGTATCTCATGAACTCCAAAAAGAAGAGCAGTTTTGTTCAGAGGAAAAAATAAAAGGCTTTTGTTCATTTCTTACCTGAGGATATTTTTTGAGGGAGGCTGCAAGTCTCTCATTGCTACTGGACCTCTTATTTTCATTGTTGTTGTTTGCTTGTGTTTACTATCATGGAGTAGATTGGGCGAGAACTAACACAGTTATTACTCAAGTATCAAGAGTTTCTAGGAATTGGGGGAGTAGAGGGGAACACAAGCCTAAATCTTGGTAGGTGAATGATAACATAGGCAGGTTGTGACAGAACCTAAAGGGAAAAGAAGGAAAAAAAACAAGGAGAGCCAACCAACTCTGAGATCTAAAGGCATCGCTAAAACTATGCAGGGGACACATAAGCCACTTTTTGGAAAAGACCAGTTTGTTTTCTTTTCTTTTTTTTTTTAATATAGTTTATTGATTTTTTACAGAGAGGAAGGGAGAGGGATAGAGAGTTAGAAACATCGATGAGAGAGAAACATCGATCAGCTGCCTCCTGCACGCCCCCTACTGGGGATGTGCCCACAACCCAGGTACATGCCCTTGACCAGAATCGAACCTGGGACCATTCAGTCCGCAGGCCGACGCTCTATCCACTGAGCCAAACTGGTTAGGGCCAGTTTGTTTTCTTGACTGTTCATTTCGAGGAGTTTTCAGGGAGAAGGGACTACCTCAGTGGAGGTGGAGAAGTGTTTTTGGCTTTGAGGGTAAGAAAAGAATATTTAACAACTGTAGCCCGGCCGGTGTGCTCAGTGGTTGAGGGTCAACCCATGAACCAGGAGGTCGTCGGTTTGATTCCCAATCAGGGCACATGTCCAGGTTGCGGGCTTGATCTCTGAATGCAGGGGGCATGCAGGAGGCAGAAAACTGATGAATCTCTCTCATCATTGATCTCTCTCTCTTTCTCTCTCTCTCTCTCTCTCTCTCTCTCTCTCTCTCTCTCTCTCTTCCCCCTTCCTCTTTAAAATCAATAAAAACATATTTTTGAAAAAAAGAATATTTAAATATTTAAGAACTGTATATAACTTTAAAACATTTGAGAATCAAATGTCACAGTGCTTCGGCAAGTATAAAGTTATTATGTCAGAACAAAGGACCCATTAGCAATAATCACCTACTTTATAAGGTGCCTCTATTGATTATGTTTGAGGAAGATATGAGTGGAACTGCTGGCATCATGGAAACTTTCTGGATGAGATAAGTTGTCCTTGCCTTCAAGGCTGGTGAAAGTGCATTAGCATTCATTTTCATGTCTAAAGCTTTGGCAAACACAGGTTCTCTGTCAAACACAAGGTTTATCCACCCGGAAAGAGAAATGTCACTTGCTCCCTGCCTCTGGCATAAATCGAGATGCAAGATGCAAGATGCCAGTAGTTTTTAGTCAACAACGAGCTGCCTCCTGGGTCTAGGAAAGAGAAGAAAAATGGTGGAGATCAGACTATCAGAGCTCAAGGCCAAGTTAGATTCACCAGCTGCATCTAATTCAGAACACCACCACTTCCCCAAGTTGCTGCCAAAAATTAATCAGACACTCTGACTTCAAGGCTTCCAGGACACGCGCGGGTGGGGGCAGAGGTGGAAATGACAGGGGAGAAGTTCATCACCATCCAGTTGAGTACTATCAGAGTTGGGTTAGAATCGCCCTCACCCATCTGCATGGCCAGACTACAGTGTGAACCTTGGCAGAGGCTGACAGACACTGTCAGAGCAGCTCCTTGGGGGGCTCCTCAGTCCCTGCTCTTTTTGATGGATGAAGTGACTGCTTGCCAGGGGACGAGACATCCAGCATGAGCAATGGCAGGCGCTGGCAGGCTTAGAGATGATCCAGAGAGAACAAGTGTCCACCTCCAAAAACTACAGAGCCAGGGGCTGACAGAAAGGATCAGTTAGCATCCAGCCACCTCGGTGGAAGGAGAGCACAAATGAGTCACAAAACAGCAATGAGGCTGCCTGGACCACCAAGTCCATCCGTCAGAACTTCTGTCCAGGGATGAGCTGCTCTGCAGTTTGATAACCTGGTTTCTCCTTGTGACTGGGGAAAGGAAACAGCTGTGTGCAGGCCCCACCAAGCCCAAGCTGCCAGGCTAGAGACCCAGTGTCACTATAGAACAACAAGGCATCTGCCCTGGGAAAATCGTGCGGGCACTCTCCTGTGATTCCCTTGTGATACAGATCTTTTGCTTTCCCGGTTCTATATGTATACCTCCCATCCTGGGCCCAGCACCTGGCAGACACAGGTTCCCCCCCCACACACACACCTCTATCCAAAAGTAGAGCGTCCCTATAAAACCTTTCGTAAGCCAAAATAGTAGAAAATGAAGAAGCCATTACTGTTAGTGTATATGAAAAATTTTTGAGTCTTCTCAGACCCCCAGAATAACCTACCAACTCATACTAAATAGCACATAAAACCTAAAATAACACGAACATGTAGTAAACGCAGTGCCACTCTCTCTGCTCCGGGTGCTCACTCCTCTATAATGTCTGGGGTCGCTGCAAAACAAATGCTAAAGGCTGTCTTCACTTTTTGCCTTTTTTCATAAAGCGAAAATCCTCTGTGGAATTCTTTAGGTTAGTGAACACAAGCACTAATGTGAGTCTTTCATTATAGTGAAGTGGAGCAATGCTGACGTTTCAAACAGAAGAGGATTCCTGTTCGGGTTAAGTTTTACAGAATTCTGTGCTACAAGTATATACTAGTACAGACGTTCTCAAGTGCATTTGAGAAACTAAGGGGAACGGACTTCCTAGTATTCACTAAGAAATCACAGCAGGGGCTTTTCCCAAGCTCTTACCTTGTGCTGTAAGACATGATCAATGAAGACAAATGGATTTTTCTAGCAACCCCAAATAACAAAGTATATTAGAAAAAGCAGGATTGTGGTCCAGGCTCCAACACTTACTGGGTGAGTAACCTCAGCCAATGTCTTCACTCTCTAACCCCCTGGAAAATGAAAACAGCAATGTTCACCCTGCCCATGTCCTAATTCAACAGTCTGCCTAAAGAAAATGGAAATTTCCATTAAGTGGAAAATTCTATGGGCAAAGGTGTGTTTTCATTTGAAACACACACAAATATTAATATTAGTAGCATTATATGCCTTCTTATGCTACACCAAATTAGAAAAACTCAAAGGAGTCTAATACGAGAGAACCAATTAGACAAAACCCTCCCTCAAAACTTACGGCTCTGAAGACAGTTGATATACTGTCATTGATCTTTGAACAACATAGGGGTTAGGAGCACCAATCCCTCATGCAGTTGAAAATTCACATGTAACTTTTGATGCCCCCAAATCTTTATTAATAGACTACTGTTGACCGGAAGGAAGTTTTACCAGTAACATAAACAGTGGATTAACACATATTTTGTATGTTATACATATTATCTACTTCATTCCTACAACAAAGTAAGCTGGAGAAAAGAAAATGTTGTTTAAAAAAAAGCTTAAGAGAAAATAAGTGTACAGTATTTATTGAAAAAAATACGCATATAAATGGGCACGTGCAATTCAAATCCATGTCATTCAAGGGTCAACTTGATGAACTTAATGCTCACAGGATCATTGACACTTACTGTGGAGAGGAAGCCAAGAAATTCTTTAGTAGAAACAGTGGCATGCAGGGTGGAGAGCATGGATTTTGGAGTCGGACCACCTGGGTTAAGTCTTGGCTCTGCTGCTCAAGATCTTGAGCAAAACCCTTAGTTTGCTAAGGCTCAGCTCCTGGACTCTAAAAATTTCAGTGATGACTGGATCTAGCTAAGGGGGTTATTTTGGAGATGAATCAAGTTAAAGTGTTTAGCATGCTGTGCTTAGTACTTAGTAAATGCTCAATAAATGATAGCTTTTATGGAGGCCAATTCTGCAGTACAGAAAAGCAAAGTGGTTCATGCAAACAAGAACCTGAACCCACATCCAGTTGTTGCTCCAAGAGGCCCCTCAGAATTTTATGGCTTATCTATGATTCAGGAAACCTAGAGGACAACATCTGACTGGGATCCCGGATGTTCTCATCTATCATTGGGAGTGTTTGTAACTTCCATGTTCAGTTATGTTTCAACTAAGGTTCAGTACTGAGAAAAATTAAACTTAAAAGGAACAAACAAGCAAAAAAGGCAGAATGAGCCCTGACCGGTTTGGCTCAGTGGATAGAGCGTCAGCCTGCGGACTGAGGGGTCCCAGGTTCGATTCCGGTCAGGGGCATGTACCTGGGTTGCGGGCGCATCCCCAGCGGGGGGCATGCAGGAGGCAGCTGATTGATGTTTCTCTCTCATCGATGTTTCTAACTCTGTATCCCTCTCCCTCTCCTTTCCTCTCTGTAAAAAATCAATAAAATATATTTTCTTTTATTAAAAAAAAAAGGCAGAATGACAAAAAGGGCCAGCTTACGAGAGATAGCATTTATGGACTTCCCTCACCATCAAAGAGCCACTTTCTCATGCCAATTTTACACCAGTTTTCAACAGGACTGAAAAGCAAAGACTTACTTTATCTTGATTTTGATCTGTTCCATGGGTGCCCCCATAGATTAGTGACTGGGTTTTCTTATACAAGTCTTGGCACTGTCCCTATCAGTTCAGCTACAATGGCTGGGAAACAGTCACATGAGGGCACAGATATCGCCAAAGAGCTCAGCTTCCTTCCCGCCCCTGGCATCCCAGATCTTGTCCATTATGGGAATGCCTCACAGACATGACACGAATGGACAGTCTTCCCTTTGGCCAGAATTATTTCTAAAGTAAGCATGGGAAAAGCCCTTTTGTTCTGATGGGGCCAAGGGGAGGCCTAAAAGTTGAACAAGGAGCAGTTTTATATCTAATTCCTGTTGCTAGCCTGGCTTCTCCTCTTATCCACCTGCCAAAAAAAAAAAAAAAAAAATCATCTCTGATTAGAAGAGACTCTCCTCTCTTCCTATTATTCTCCAAAAACTCCCTAAGTCCAAAGGCAACACTCTCTCGCTGCGTTTTAAATAATCAATATATGGAAATTTGATCGTTCTGACATTGATGCTGGCCAAGGGCTGTAATTTATTAATGTGGCATTGTTTCACTTGTGATGTGTCCTTTGGCACAAACATCTGAAGAAGGGCATACTCGTATTAAAATCTCTATTTTCCTCCAGGAAGATCAAACTCTGCATTCAGCGTCTGTGTAATGTATTTGGCAACACAGCTGTTTCCTTGTACACCCAGGGTGTCATCGCACCCTGTTATTTCATTGTTTTATAATGTCTTGGACTTGTCTCACTGCACCAACTAGATTTCAAATTCTTTCATATCAAACTGTGTCATGTTGTTATCTGCATGGAAGGTCTCCAGGGTGATGTTCAGCCAGCGCACCTAGCATTTCTTTGTCTTTATCAGTCACTCATCTGTAAACCTCACACACACTAGCAAAATAAAACACCTGTAATTGCCTTCATACAGCCTTTGCCCTCATGAGTTTCCTATATTATAGGAGAGGTTGACATGAATAAGAATTATAACTGAGGTGCAAATACATTTCTGTTACGGGTACCGCTATCTAGTAACTATTGCATCTTAAAGTCCCAAAAGGGTAACAGTGAATGGTTAGCCCCCCCAAAATTAGAAAATCATGTTAAATAATCACTCTACAAGAAGAGATAAGTAGTGCCCAAGTCTGACTATGAAAAGGACACTTTGGGCCCAGCCAACGTGATTCAGTGGTTGAGTGTCAACCTATGAACCAGGAGGTCACAGTTCAGTTCCGGTCAGGGCACATGCCCAGGTTGTAGGCTCAATCCCCAGTGTGGGGCGTGCAGGAGGCAGCTGATCAATGATTCATTCTCTCTCATCATTGATGTTTCTATCTCCCTCTCCCTTCCTCCCTGAAATCAATAAAAACATATTTTTTTAAAAAGGTCATTTTAGGAAAACTTTTCTTCTCCGGTCTTCTCCCAATTTTAACCCTTCCCATCACTTAGACAACCTTCACATCAAAGGGACAGAAAGAGATATTCATGGAATGTCTGTGCTTTGCTTCATCACAGACCTGACATGAATGGACAGTCTCCCCTTGGGCCAGAATTATTTCTGTGTTTGTACAACCCACGAGTCTCACCTCATCATTAGATATTCGATTGTTTACAACATTCTAAAACAGTCCTTGGCCTGATTCATCAGCAACCAATCTGCTCTGAAGGAGTCAGGTTACCTACATTCTATTTTATCAGCAGACTGGTGGAAACACCTAAGGAAAGATGCAGAAAGTGGCACTGCTCTTATAAAACAACTAGAGGCCCGGTGCATGGACTCGTGCACTGGTGGGGAGCATGGCCGGCGTGGATAGCCTGCTGTGGCAGCACCGCTCATCCCAGTCAGCCTAGTGGCTGCTCCTGCTGCAAATTAGGCTACCAGAAAAAAGATGTTATGCAAATATATGATCCCTCCCAGCTATCCTCCCTGGAGAGCCATGATGCTGGGTCCCTCCCTGAGAATTCTGCTGGAATAGGAAATCTTCACTTGGTTAATTTAATATAACACCTCAGGGGCATACAGCCTATTAACACACTTCAACGTTCCAAACCACGTCTCTATTCTGATCCTCTGGTGGTTGCTGCCTCAAATGCTGTTCTGAGGATTCTCTTGACAGGATCCCATTCAATAGGAGAACGCTGTGACAGATTAGCAAGGTTTGCCATGGACAAAGGAGGGGACAGTGTCAGCATGGAGGCCAGGGGGCAGGAGGTTGTTAGCCCTAAAGCAGTTGTTCCAAACTGGAAACCACCAATAGAGTGCCAAGGAAGGTCTAAGAAAGAGCACTAAAAATATTCTCAGAGGTGATCATATTTGAGCTGGGCCTTAAAGAGGGACAGGATTTCAGCGTGTGGGTAAGAGGGAAATCTGAGCAGCTGACATGGACGAGCATGAGTAAGGCACAGAGGCAGAGATATCCAGGGCTTTTGCACCTTTAAGAAACAGTGCATGGTCTATTGGGGATGGTGGGCCCCAGGGCTCCTTCTGATGCAGGATCCAGGCTAGTGATGTCCAACACAAATATAATTTTATATGTTCTAGGTGCCACGTCAAAAAAGCAAAACTTTTAAAATTAATTCCTTTTCTTCCTAAAGCATTCCATGGTGGACAAATCATTAGAGAACTAGCAGCAAAATTCAATTTATTTAGATTAATAAAAGTGATGGAGCAGCTAAATTATGCCAGCTCGCATGACAGACACAAAGAGAACCATAAACTATGTGATCACAACAGTATCATAAAACGGAAAGAAATAAAACAATATCCGTAGCATATCATTCTGATTAGACTTGCCGGTAACAGCAAGGAGATAAAAAAAAAAAAAAAGGAAAGGGGAGGGTATCGATGCTGTTAGCTTGCTCATAAGGACATCAACAATTGCCTGCTTGGCCCCTGCTTGCATGCTGAAGAAATATGGGATTTATCTTTTCGTGGCAGAACCTGAGTTATTGCTTGTATGATAATAACATTGAGGAGATTTTATAGCTGTTGAGCTAAATTAAAGCTTTTTTATCTTTATGTAGGGCTCACCTTGCTTTTTTAAAGTAGATCTTTTTGCACTATGATGGGACTCTTTTGATGAGGATTATTATTATGTCATCGTCTCTTCTCCCCACTATCATCTCATTTTTATAAATGCACCAGATATGAAACCCCATGAAGAAGTCAGCTAAACCTTAGTTTGGAGATTATCAGGGAGTTAGGATGTTACAAATAAGCTGCATGACACTGTGGAAAGCGCACAACTTTCAGAGTCCAAACTGAATCTGAATCCTGGTTCTGCAGTTGTTAGCTGTGAAAATAGGCAGTTTCATGAGTCACACTTAGTCTGAGTTTCATGCTCTCTACCGGGGGAAGGATAAGGATTGTCTTTTGGAGTTTTTGGGTGAGTAAATGAGATAATGTGTGCAAAGCCACCAAAGGTGCTCATACTGAGTAGATCAATATTGCAATCACTGATCACTGATCATTGATTAGACACCTACTCTATGTTAAACAGTCCTCTGGGTGCTGCTGAAACAGCTGTGGAAATAAAGATTAAAAACTAACTAGTGTGGTTGTTTTATAATATCAATAATTTCCATTATTGTCCGTCAATATGATGAAAAGATGTGACAGTTAGTTACCACATGCCTGACCTACAATTATGTAGAACCTCTGAAGGTAGATGTTTTCCTTAGAGATTATGCTGTTCTGCTTCTTTATTTTACCAATGAGAAAATTTAGCTCCAAGAAATAAAATTGCACTGAAGTCTGATATTATGAAGATGAATAAGACTACGTGTTGTCCTCAACTAGTTGCTTTGGCCAGATTTTCAGCAATGAGCTGAGATCTTCCCCACTGCATTCCCTAAATACCTCTGTCTACCTTTCTACATCCTGACTCTTAATTCTGTCTCCTCTTTGCAACTCTACTCATTCCCTTTGCACTTTTGACTGACCTTGAATTTACTGACTTATCCCTTCAACATACACCAAGCAATTTAGCTCAGACTCACTTTTGTCTGGAAAGAAATAAAACAATAATTACTCGAGGCTCTGGGCCAACTATACCCGAAGATATAGAAAGAAGTTGTTTATGTAGTGTAGCATATGAGACCTTGTGAAAATACCTCCTTCACCCAGGACCTAAAAGTCTCAGAATAAAGAGTCACTTTATAAATGTATCTTAATTATCACCTTGTTCTAAGAAAATATTTTTAAATTTAGGTAATCCTAATGTGCATTTGACCAGTAATTACATTCAGGAACAAGCTAGCAGGGAACAAAATTTACCCCTTTTAGCCTATAGTTTCATTTTCACAATTGCTTTTATAAATTTAAAAATACTTCAGTATTTGATTTAGCCACAGAATTTTGAATTGTGTGTGAACAATAAATAATTTTAGCATAAGTACAGGTCAAATATTGTATGGAACACACATGTTAAAAATATTACTACAATAATATGCCATTGATTGACCCCTTCTCAATTCTGAATCCAAGTGATTACTAACATCTCTATTCTGGTCTTCCTAAGAAAGTAAAAGAAGTTTGGCTGCAGGTTAACAAATATGGAAAAATGATACCCTAACACATAGTTTTTGCTGTAATTCCATCTCAAGGGTTCCCAGAAGCCTCTAAAAATATATGGGGTCATTGAGAATATCTTTGGCTACAATTAACGGAAAATGCAGAGTCAGACAGGCTTAAATAATAAAGAAATGCCAGAAAGCCTACAACTAGATGCCCAGAAATGTAGTGATGCCATAAAAACCCAGGTTCCCCCCCACCATTCTCCTCAATGTCAGCTTCCTCCAAGGGGCTGCTTTCCCTCATCACTGCAACGTGGCTGCCAGTGACTGTTGGATCTGTATATGTCCCTGCCAACAGCCAGCAGGAGCTAAAGACAAGCCTCTCCCTCTGATTAGGCCAGCTCAGAACATCCCTCCACCCATGGATTAGTAACTATCATCATGGTAACTCCATGTATTTATCAGTTTAGAAATCAGAGTTCCTCCTGGGCTGTGGATGAGATGTCTGAGGCAAGAGGAGGCAACTAAAACCTATCATGAGTCCTTTAATTTTTTTTATTCAAATATGCCATAAATTTGATTTAAAAAAAAAAAAGCCACCTTTAGTGTTCCTAAAGATTGTGAACCCACTCTTGTTTGCCAAATACCAGTGAAGCAAAACCAGTGAATTAAGTCTGCCTTTGGTAAAATATACTAATACCCAGATTTTGAAGTATAATCAACAGTTCAAGTGTTTACTAAAGGAAATGTTCCTTTTGCTCCGGGACTTAGAAATATAGACACGTTTAATGTCATTCTTGAATTTTCCTTGTATGGTCAGCTTCATCCGTCATCAACAAATTAAATTTGAATAGACCCTTATTAGAAAATGTTCTACATTAATCTCATTTGAGTGTCACAACAACCTAGAGACAGGACAGGGGTTATTCGCCTCATATTTCTGACAAGGAAAACAGCCCCGCCCTGATCAAGGGACTTGTTCGAGGTCACATTCTATTCCACTGGAAAATAGAACAAGAGCACAGTTCTTTCTGTCACACCTTCTTGCTGCCCGCAGTGGAGACTGTTGCATCTGTTCACACTGGCACAAGACCTCTGGTCTATCTGTAAGGTCCAGCCTCAGCACAGCAACAGAAACGAGGAAGCTGGGAAAAGGAGGTACTTGTAGAAAGCCTGCCTGCTCCATTTCACTTAAAGAAACCATTGAGTTCCATTTTCAGCAGCCTTCATATATCAGAATAATATGGACAAGAATCAAGTCAGTATTCCTTTGTATCAAAGAATCCTACACAAAGTTTGTATGGCTAGGCCTCTACTTTTCACTTCACTGCCATTGTATCAGTTAGAAATATTTTTTTTTAAATATATTTTATTGATTTTTTTACAGAGAGGAAGGGAGAGAGATAGAGAGTTAGAAACATAGAAACATCAATCAGCTGCCTCCTGCACAGCCCCCACTGGGGAAGTGCCCGCAACCAAGGTACATGCCCTTGACCAGAATCGAACCTGGGACCTTTCAGTCCGCAGGCCGACGCTCTATCCACTGAGACAAACCGGTTTCAGCAAGTTAGAAATATTTTTATGACACAGACAGATACACACACATAAACACAAGTCACAAAAGCCTTGAACTGGTTTAAGCAGTAAGCGAAATGCACGGGCTCACAAAACTTAAATGTAAAGAATCTCAACTTCAGAGACCCAGAGAAGGTCGCCAGCATGATATCTCACCCTCTCCCCGGCGCTGCTCTCCCACACATTGACTTCATCCCAAGCTCCACTTGGTCACGGCAGCCCTCCTCTTTTCCAGAACAAAACCTCTGAGATCAAATCCAATACAAAGGAGAGAGTGCTTTTCTACCAACATCCCCAGAAACGCCTCCGTGTGAACTATTGCCTCTGACAAGGCAGCATGCCCATCTCTAAAGCAGTCGCTAGGAAGAGAATATAGATGCCTGGTGGCCAAACTGCCCTGGGAGCCAGGGCTGCAGTCAACTCCATCCAACAAACAGATTCATAGTGATGAAGAAGTGCTTACCTAGAAGGGAAACAAAGTCCTGCTTAAGAGGGAGGGTGAGTAGATGCTGGGAGACAAAATTTAATGTATCCACTGTGCTCATGAGCAAAAACAAGAACTGATTCAGCATCAAGGGAAACTGTTCATCACACCACTGCCTACAGAGTGTCTTTGCTCAAGTCGTTTAAGAAATGGCATTATCCACCTTGATTATTCACTGTTGGGCAATATTTGCACAGACAGTCTGGCCCAGGAACAATAAGGCCCAAACCCTGATATTTGAGGTTATATTTATATTCAAAGGACCAGGCCAATATATATTGCCATTCTTAGCTGACAACTTAGGAATAATTACCTGGCTGGACAAGACAAAGAGAGAAAAAGATGAAGCCTCCTGCTCTGTAAAGGTTATCAGTAAAAGAGAAAAGTGAAAGAGAAAAAGGTCTCGGTTTGGGTTGAGAGTCAAAAGCATTCATCTCTGAAGCTGAAATGATCACTGAGAGGTATAAAATCTGATCATAGGGAGTTTATAGACGAACGCAAGCAGAAAGGAAAATCAAAAGCAGTAAAAATCAAGCCACAAAAAAAAAAAAAGCACAACTTACAGAGCGGGTCACCACTTAAGAGGTTGTTCTAGGAGATTGCTTTGTCCTCTTAGCAGAGCTAACCAGCTCCACATGAAATGACATGGTCACAGTATCACAGGCACCCATCATGTCTGGAACTTTGCAAATGGTAGTCACCATGGAGATATTTCAAGTGCCCTCAAATGAGCATTATTTTAGTCCATTTTCCAAATGACTCTAGATTTTATCCTGCTGGGTAATTTGCTTTCTGTCTCTCCCTCTCCTTCACCCTTTCCTTTTGCCACAATATAAGGAAAGGACAAATGAATCCTCACCCTCTGAGATTTCAGGCTCTGGGCTAGAGATCAGACCAGGGGGAAGAAAATGAGATTCTCAAATAGATACTATTTACAATAACATAAAAAGACCCAAATGGCAAAGACTGTATCTAACAATAGATTGACCATAGATGTGCAACACTTCTACACAGAAAACTACCTAATACTATTAAGAGAGATTTAATAAACCCCTAAGTAAATCAAGGGACCATATGACTCAATATCATCAATCTGGCAATTCTCCACAAATTGATCTGTAAATTTAAAATAATCTTTCCTAAAACCTAAATATCAGCAGCTTTATTTTTAGAAAATGTGTGATCTAATCTTTAAATTTACATAGATAACAAAAGGCCAAAAATAGCCAAGGAAGATAATGACAACAAGGAAGAACACAATTGGAAAACTTATACTACCAGATATTAACACATCATGTCAAGACATTATAAGGCTACAGTAATTAACAGTGTAGTATAGGTACAAGCGTGAAAATAGAATACTGGAACTGAATATAGAAACAGACCCCCTGACTACAATCACTCAATGTATGACAAAGATGACATCAAAATGCAGTAGGGTTGATCTTTTCTGTAAGTGATGTTAGGTTACTTGGGTATCCATGAAGGAAAAAGTGAAGTTAGATTCATAACTCATACCATAAAAATGTCAATTACAGACAGATTATAAATGTTAATGTGAAAGATAATATATATTTTAAAAGAAAACAAAAAACAATATCCTCACAACCCTGAGGTAAACAAAATCTGTTAAGCAGGACAAAAAGGCACTTGAGGAAGAAATTAATAAATTAAACAAGTCCAGTGTTGGTCATTATTTGCTGCCAATTGGACATGACTTCATGTGACATGCCAAGAAGAGAACAGCCCCATCCTAAAGCAGTTCAAACATCAGTAAGAAACTATGTTGATGCTCAGAGATGCAAAAAAAAAATCAGCGTGATAAAATATCAAGTCTGCTAAAACTACATACATATTATCCGACATTCAAAAAATATTAAGTCAGATTGTGCCACGCTGCTGCTTGAAATCCTCTAGTGGTTTCCCATCTCACTCAGAGTAAAAGCCAATGCCTACAGTGCCCACAAAGCCCCCATCACCTGTCCAACTCAGCCTCCTCCTACTCCTCCCCTTATTCACCACACTCCAGACCCAGTAGACATCAAATAAATATTAGGTAAACGAATAAGTAATGAAAGAAGGAAGACATATATCAGCTTTTCACTCCATTATCCTTAGGATGTGATCCTTGTCCTCAGGGTCCAACATGGCTGCTCTGTCTCAGACATCACATCCACATTCTAAACACCAAGACAGGAAAGAAGAAGGATGATGTATCACCTTTATTTTAAGAAAAGAAAAGGTGCTTGCAAATACCAGAAGTTCTATACATTACTTCTATTTACATCCCATCGTCTATAACTTAAGCCATGGTTCCCAACCTCAGCATTATTGGCATTTGGGCCAGATAACTCTTTGTTGTGGAAGGCCATCCACACACTGTAGGGTGTTTAGGGGCATTTCTCCTAGCATCCCACCAAATGCCGGGGAACACACCCTTACCCAGCCTGCACTGTGACAAAATGTGCCCACATGTTGCTACAATTCCCGTGGGAGGGGGACCTCCCTGGCAGAGAACCACAAGCTAAAAGGGAGGTGGCAAATATCAAAATATCATGGTAAAGTGGGATTCTGTATTCTCAGACAGAACAGGAAAATGAATGTTTGCTAAATAGCCAGCAGTCTCTGTTGAGGGGGGAAAAACACACACACACACACAAAAAAAACACTCCTTCTCCCCAGAGGCAAGCACTGTTGCCAGCTTTTTGAGATAATTTCAGGAATATTTAGTGCATAGAAAAGTATCCTTGTATTTGCATGAAGTGCAGCCTCTTTCATAAGAGTCTATGCCAGCGGTTCTCAACCTGTGGGTCGCGACCCCTTTGGCCGTCGAACGACCCTTTCACAGGGGTCGCCTAAGACCATCCTGCATATCAGATATTTACATTACGATTCAAAACAGCAACATTACAGTTATGAAGTAGCAACGAAAATAATTTTATGGTTGGGTCACAACATGAGGAACTGTATTTAAAGGGCCAGAAGGTTGAGAACCACTGGTCTATGCCTTGTTTTCTCTCACTTAACAAGGCTGTTTTTTTCTAGGTTATGATGTGACCTTTTTACCTATACCTTCAAGTTTTCTTTTGTTTCTGAAATGTTTTCTTAAATTACTTCCTTACATATCAGCTCAGTTTCTGTATTAAATTACATCCTTAGGTATCAGTTCAGTTTCTGTATTGAGGTTACCTTCCTCATTAACACCAATTATGGGTATGATTGTGTCAATCTTCTACATCTGTTATTTTTGTCTTAACTTTTTAAGAAAATGTTTATGTGAATTTACATTTCATTTCCCTCTTCCTTATTCTCACCAGTGTCTCTCCCTTAAGTGCTGCATTCCGTTCTTTTGTTGGCAAAGCTCATACAGCATCTCTTTCTAGATCCTTATTTTCTAGAAGCAATTACTTCATTAATTTTCATGAATAGTGAGGTGTTTGACCATAGTTTTAGCTTCTCAAAGGCAATAATTTTCTGAATATTCTTTATCTGCCAACAGTTTTCCTCCTGACATGTACCTGGTATTGGTTTAATAGGACTTCAAATCCACTTGTTTATGACTTAAGTGAAGTTGTTTTAATCCATTTGGTTATGACAAAGAAAAAAAGTTACTTTTAGAACTAAAGTTGCCATGATATGAAGTTGTGTCAATGCATCATCATCTCATCTGTTGTCTTTGATAAGCATCAGCAGCTGAGGGGCCCTCCTGGGGACTTATCAATAAGAACACTTGGCCTGGTGGCATGACTCAGTGGTTGAGCATCGACTGATGAACCAGAAGGTCAGGGTTCAATACCACACATGCTCAGGTTTCGGGCTCGGTCCCCAGTGGGAGGATGCAGGAGGCAGCCGATCAATGATTCTCATTATTGATGTTTCTATTCCTCCCTCCCTCTCCCTTCCTTTCTGAAGTCAATAAAAATCTAATCGAATAATAGATAAACAAGGTAATTGACCATACCTTCACTACACCTCCCATTGGCTAATCAGCAAGATATGCAAATTAACCGCCAACAAAGATGGCAGTTAATTTGCATACATAGGCATGAGGCGGAGCAGCGAAGGCACTGAAGGCGGCTCCGGCCAGAGCAGCAAAAGCCTGGGTTCCGGGTGCCGGAGGAAAACTGGTGCCGGCAGCCAGGGGAAGGGAAGGCCTATTGCACAAATCTTTTCGTGTAACAGGCCTCTAGTATATTATAAAAAAATAAAAAATAAATAAGAACACATGGAGAAACAACTATGGCAGGGGGACATTTAGACCATAAATATGGAAAGTTTGTGGGAACTATTTGAGAGTTTCCGTCTGGGCAAGGCAACACTTTGCTGGCCTAAACAGCTTTCCAAATATCTTGAGACATTTGCTCCTGACATAGCCAAGGCAACTCTTTGGTTGGCAGTGGCGCTAAACGGGGCAGTGGTCCCTGGAGTGATGACCCTCAGAGCAGCCTGGCCTGTCCACCAACACCAGCGTCTTTGTTCCCTAGCAACGTGCTCTAGCAACAAGGGACTTTCATTTTTGCACTGGCAGCTGGAAGTAGGCTCATGGTTAATTAAGCCGTCTCTCCTGAGAAGCCAAACTCATATAAAGGTACACCTCTAAATGTGAACTTTATTCCTTTCACCTCCCCTTGCCTGGAACAATAGTGTGCTTAATCCATCATTTGTTTGGAGTCTGTTATTTCTTTATTTGGCTTATCAAATGATATTTTCCTGTATGCTATTGGCTTGTGAAATTATTATAATTCCCACAGCAAACCTGTGCTGAATAAATTGTTGGCAACACTTAAAGACAGAATCAGTCTCTGAATATAACTCCACCGCCCAAGACAAAATAAAAACATCTTTTCTTTTTTTATTTTAGATCCCATGGGTCATTTCTTTTTCATTGCTACTCATGAGTGAGATAAGTTCTCACTCTATTAAATACTTGCAGAAAATATGTAAGGAACTCACCAAACTAGAAAGAAACCTCTCTGTTATATGAAGCTGTGAGTGGAATTAATTTTTTTAGGTTTTTCTTCCCCCCAGCCATCAGGGACCATAGCCGTCTGTCTTTTCACAATGCGGATTCTCTTTCTCATCTGCAGTTTGTTTCCAGTCATTGTGCCTCGTCTGTGTAATTTCTCATTCAGTCCTGCCCTCCATCCTCTTTACCAGCTCGGCCTAGCAAAGTTCCTGTAACTAGTCCTCATTATTCTCCCTGTTCCAAACAAGAATAAGACCAAGGGCACTCCTGGCTACTAACATGTATTCTCTTTTGCTCTTCTATCTGAACATATTATTGGAGGTAGCGATGTAAATTGCTAAAAGATTGCTTTTCCTAGATGTGACTATAATTAGGTTCTGTGGCTAACTCAGGAAGGGAATTCTGGAAAGTGCAGAGTCAGAAAACTTTCCCATCATCCCTTCTAGGGTCTTTGTCTGGTCTAATCATGACACTGACTTAAGACAGACGAACAGGAGAAAAACAAATTTTGTACGTACAGAAGCCCCCTAAAAATATGAGACTCCCAACAGTGGGGCAGTTGAGCCTCATATACCATCTTGAACTAAGGAGAAGGGGTGGGGGTCTGGGGCTTCAAATGCAGAAGGACAATTCACAGTAAGATGAGAAGAACAGATGTCCGATAAACAAATGTTTGCCCTGCCAAGCAGATGAGTCTTTCTGATATAAAAGATTATCTCTGGTAATAGCTCTCTTCCTGGTACAGGCCCTCCCATCGCAATTATTGTAGGAAGTCACCCGGGAGGTAAAGAGCTCTTCCCGAGGCTGCTGAGCTCCGATTGACTTCAGCTCAAAATAATGCACAAACCAAAGTGGTACATTCTAGGGTGGCCCATTCTGCTTCCCCTTAAAGTCTCTATAAAAAAGAAGAGGGGAGCCCTGGCCGGTTTGGCTCAGTGGATAGAGCCTCGGCCTGCGGACTCAAGGGTCCCAGGTTTGATTCCGGTCAAGGACATGTACCTTGGTTACAGGAACATACCCAGTGGGGAGATGTGCAGGAGGCAGCTGATCGATGTTTCTCTCTCATTGATGTTTCTAACTCTCTATCCCTCTTCCTTCCTCTCTGTAAAAAATCAATAAAATATTTAAAAAAAAATAAAAAAAAGAAGAGGGGAAGCTGGAGAAAGCTTTGGTTCTACTACCTACTACTGACTGGAAAGTAGATGTCATGGTTGATGCTCCAGCCAACCCTTGGATCAAGGAGTTGTCAGAAAGATGAAAGCCACACACCAGGATGGTGGGTCAAACAAACAAACAAAAACTGTTTGTTTTTTGTTGTTGTTTTTTTCTTTTTTTATGGTACTACATTTATTGAAAGTGTGAAGATACAGAACCTTTATAATATATAGAATTAAAAATTACCTATGAAGATAAAAACAGATTGGTTTTAAAAAGTCAATTTAGTAAATATTCTGTTTGCTATGTTTCTATGACAATATCTGGTATAAACACTTCAAAATAAGGCAAACTTCTGGAAAAAGTCATTAATAAAATTTTATGAAAAAGTGTTCAGTCCTAATTTCTTTTCATTTGTAGAATCACTGGCAAAGTACATCAGGCGAGTAGAGCAGTTTCAGAGGTCCAGTTTCGGACAGAAGGAGCCTTCTCTATTTTGGTGCCAGAGGTGGTCGGACGCCCCGCCGCTTCATTTCGTCGAGTCCTTTCCAGTATTTAAAATTGTTGTCCAGGTGCTGCAGTGACTCCTGTAGGTCTACAAAGTCGTCCCAAGCACGGTACGTGTCTGTGACGAAGTAGTCGATGAAGGAGATCTGGGACTGGGGGATGCTGCAGGTGTTTCGGTCAAAAGCTGGCATCACCACAGGCAAGTCCAGCTTTTCTTCTTCGGTCTGAGAAAAATACTCCTGCGAGAGGCGTGCAGCCCACTCGATGCACTGCTCCAAGGCCGGCAGGGGTGGGACGCGTCCGCGCACTTGCTCATCAGCCGCTTGATCAGAGTCCGGCTCTCCGGAGACCGGAGCATCGTGTCTACGTCACGAGGGTTTGGCTCACTCCCCTCGCTTTCCTCCAGCTCTGCCAAGGGCTCGACGACACTGTTGACAAACTTATTGATGTGCTCGAAGTGCCTGGTCATCTCTGTGGCCAGGACCATGTCGATGATGGCCTGGCGCAGCGTCCGGTAGTCATTCCTCTCCACGTTCTTGAAGATGTTGCTCTTGTCCTCCTTGGCGGCCAGCTGGAAGGCCAGGGCCGCGTGGTGGCTCTCCAATACCGCACGGTCGTTGTACAGCACGGCCAGCGCGCTGCCCGCGTTGCACAGGAAGAGGTTGGTCCTCCCCGGGGGGTCCAGGTCGTGGATGGCGGCTGTGATGAGGGCGGCGGCCTCATCCCCTGAGTCTAAGGCTTGCTTGATCCTCTCCTGGCAGAGGAAGGAGGCGGTGGCGTGCAGCACGTCGGCGGCGTGGGTGGAGCTGTGGTAGGGGTTGGAGGAGTGGGAGTTGGCTTCCATAGTCTGCAGCCACAGCTGCAGCATCCTCTCCGAGCACTTCAAGAATTCACAGACCCCAAAGCGAGCAAAGATTTTGAGACCAAGAAAAGTCAAAGGCCTTTTCTGAGTGGCAGTCTCCAGTTCAAACACATTAAAGTCCCAGTCGTCATCGCTTTCCAGGGCTTCAGCTATCCGCGGTGGGATATTGTGAAGGGACTCGGAGGTGAGTAAGCGGCCCGAAACTTGATGCAGGTAGACATCAGGCCCCCAAGGAGGTCCTAGGTGTGAGGATCCTCTTCCTTCGCCCCGAACCGTGGTGAATACAGCTCCGAGGTTCTCAGAATTTCCAGGACGCGGTCTAAGGCTTCCGTCACAGGCACGGAACTGCTCTCCTGGACAGCGCTGATGACATCCATCACCTTTGCTGGCTCGTGAGGCAACACTCCTTTTCCTCTTGTCTTTATGTGTACCCGTTGGAGTATCTGTGGGAGTGCCAGAATGAACGGAGTCCGTGATCTTCTCGGCCTTACTGTTGCCGATGCTCACTCGGCACATAATGGACCCATAGTGTCTAATTTTTCCTCCCTGTCCAATGACAGGTATTATCTTCACATTTTGTACATTATCTCCGTTTTCGGAGTGGTAAACGCCTTGCCACTCCATGCCCATCTTCGTGCATGAATTTATAGTACTGAACAAGTCAGCCTTTTTCTCATGTAGAGGCATGTTTGCTAACTCCTTCCCTAATAATTCACCCGACGCATAGCCCACTGTTGTTTCAAATGCTGGATTTACAGACTGTATGTAGCTGTCCTCACTCGTGATTTTAATGGCGTCTTGGCTGTTCTCTAGTGCCGTGAATACTGAATTACAAGCCCTGAGTTTCAGCTGTGACCGCACCTCTCCAAACTCCAGCTGCCGCAGCTCCGCGTAACAGGCCAGGAGGCTGGGGTTCTCCACGTACCTCCTCGGAAAGCCGGCACTAGTGAGGGGCATCACATCATCTCCATCCCGCCTGCGTACGGCACCAACGATAACTGCGTTTTCTGAAACTTTTGTTGCTCGAATAGACCTGCACAGCGCCGGGGCGTCCAGCTGCTGGGGGTTCCTGTGGTCGATGATGATGATGTCGTGATCTGCAGCCACGAAACAGGTTAACACAGCTGGACCTCCAGGGCCACCGTGCACTTGAACCCTGCTTTCTCACACGCCTTCCGGAAGCCTTTCCACTGTCTATCGTCTCTGACAAACGCTAAAAGTACCTGGAGTTGATGTGCATGAAGCCTCATGGGGCCAAACTGCACATGAGAGGTTGGTCTCTTCGAGTCGGGGTCCGCGGGGGGGCGCCGCTGGTGGTGGCCAAGGCTTTCGGGCTCCGGACGGAGCAGGGCGCCCGGCCCGCCCGGCGGGGGCAGCAGCGCCGCGGGGTCCTGCGCGTCCTCGGCCTCCGGGGCGCCCAGGCACACGGTCTGGGTCTCGGTACTGCGGTGCTCGGGGCGCAGCCCATGCTGGCGGCGGCCGCTCTCCGGTCAGCCAACGGTCAGCCAACGGTCAGCCAACGGCCCGCCCGGCGCCTCGCGGCCACCGCCAGCGCCGAGTCTTCGTGTCATCGCCGCCCGGGCGCGCGGCCGGGCGAGCGGGCGGACGGCGGGAGCGCGGGTCTCATGTTAGTTATCACGGGGCGGTGGCGCGAAGGGGACGCTGGGGCGTCCGTGGCGCCCCCCCCCCCCCCCCCCGAACATGCCCTCCCCAGGCGCCCGGCCGCCCTCACATCGCCCACCCGCGGGCCGCGCTTCCGGGAAACGCCGGGGAGGAGATTCGCGCTCTCTCCGCCGGGAGCCCCGCAGCGCCCGACACCTCGCGGCTCCAACTCCCGACGGAAGCGCCCCAGCGGCCTCGCCGCGCCCGCCCTGAGGCCCGGGGCTGAGGGGAGCCCGTTGGGCGGCTGCCCGCTGAGAGGCAGGGAGCGCGGCCGGGCCGCGCCTTTGAGAACCGCAGAAACGGCGCCCCCCCCCCCCCCCCCTCCCGGAGCTGCGGGCTCCGGCTCGGGCTCCGCGGGTTTGGAGGCAGCGCCACGCCCCTCACTGACCCTCACTGAGCGGCAGCCTCCGGGGCAGGCGTTGGGGCGCCGCCGCCGCCTCCCCAAAAACTGATTTCTTGATAACAGTGGAGCCATGACACCAGCTCTCCAGGAAAATCCTCGAGACTTCTCTTACATGAAAGAGAAACAAACATCTTAGTTGCTATTTTGGATATTCAGTTAGGTGCGCTTAATCTTAAATAAAACAACAAAGCTTTGTCCTTAAGGGTATGTTCCTGACTTTGAATGTCTGCTCTGTGAGCCTTGTTGGAGATCAGCGGCCACCGACACCCTCTCTGGGAGGAAGAGCCACTATCTGACTTCTACTGTTTTTGACATCCTTCCTCAAATATTATGATTCGGAGTTATAAATGTCTTCTCATGTTCTTTCAGATGGAATTTGATTTTCTGTTTCTTATTCTTAAATGCAAGAGTGGGTAGTGAAATGCTTCCCTATTCCACTTATTTTAAAACTAGAAGGAAGAGGCTTTCTTTTTGGGGATAGAGAAGAAATCGTTTGGAAACAGCAGAAGGAACGATGAAGGGTACACGCTCTGCGAGAGATACAAGGTTCACATGAGAGCTTTGCAGAGCAAGCGATATCATCAGGGGCAGCTCTTTCTTTTTACAGTAAAATGACAGCACTCAGAGAAGATGTTGAAGATGTTGAGGCATTGGCTAATAATGACCAAAGGGTTCCAAAGTCATAGCAAAAGGGAGGGGTTGAAGGCCAGGGAAGCGCACAGGGCGAGTCAGAATTAAAGGTCATGGTGACAATGGATGCCCTGGGAGACTGGGCGTTCATGGTGACTAGGAAAACTAGCAACTCTCCTAATGGTCTCCAGAGGAAGGCAGGGTCATCCTTTCACACTGCATTTGAAATATTAAAATACATATATCAAGATATACATATATCCGATGAGATTATAAATGTACACATATAAGATTATGAGACTATAAATGTACATAGCTATAACTTGGATTCCAGTTCACATGCGCCCAGAAAGAACTATTGTCTTCTAAGGTTTTATCACCTCTTTAGATCCTTGATGTTCAAAGTCCTTTAGCCTTTGGTCCCCTAACATTTGCATAAATCTTCCCTCTACTCCCATAGTATTCAAAGATAATTAACATAATTGCATCAATAAAATGAGACTTGTTAAAACAAAAGCCTGGACAAAAAGTACATCGTAGGCAGCTTTGGTGATCCACCATGACACAACCCCTCCTGAGGTTAAGGAAATTTACCCCTAGGGAGAGTGAGGAGGCATGCAAGGGGGAAATACAGAGAAACACACAAATGATCATGCCAAATATTATCTGGCTCCCAAAGCAGCCTCTTCCCTTTGATTCTCCACACAAGGTAACCCCTCCTGTCTCTGCTGTGAGTACAGCCAAGCTCAGCTTTTCATGTCAGCGGAGTAGCGATGCCTTCTTGGAGAAAAAGGGGGAACTCAAAACACCTCTGCCCCCTAAGTATGCCCCTGCTCTTCTTCCTCAAAGACTCGTTTTGCCCTTCCTTTGAGTGCAAGGTTTTTCAGTGCCTTTCAAGGGAAATATCATCCACAACTTCCAAATATGAAACACATAAAAAGTGTTGCTGTTCTGGCTGAAGGGAAGGAGGGACCCTGAGATCACTGTGCTCAGCCTCCATTGGCACTGCCGTCCTAGCCCGATCCTCCTGCCTCACATACTTTTCCTAAAAATTCTTTAAAAATGTCCTGGGCAGACTGGGTTTAGAGTCTGTCCAGGATGTCCCAGGGTTTAGTACTAACAGCCCCACATCCTGGGAACGCCCTCAGCTCCATACAAACCAGATGGTTGGTTACCCAGTCCTAAATACTGCTACATGATGGTTTGAAAAATCACTGGTTTTTAAAAAATGCATGGCCTTTGTCAAAAATATAAGCATTTCTCATATGGGTCATGCTTTAAGCCACAGTGGGTCATTGCTACCTTAGTAGGAATTAGTTCATCAGCTACTTTCCAAATGGCAGCCAGGTGTAGAACAGGGTCTGAGAGAGAAAAGGATGAGCACGGCTGCCTGCCCCATAAGTGTGCCCTGATGGTGCTCTCATTTATTCACAACTCTAGCCCCCAGTTACCTACGGTTACACACTAGCTGAGCATCTCTGCAACGCAAACAGTACATGGAGCCAGGCCTGGATCAGCTATAAGAAAGGAGATACTGTCACCCCTGGGTATCCTCAGGGGGGATTGGCTCCAGGAAGGCCCCACAGGTTCCAAATCTGCAGGTGCTCAAGTCTCTTACATAAAATGGCACAGGATTTGCTTACAACCTACATTTGCATAGAGGCTACAGCAGGGTGTGCCTACACATCACTTCACTCCTATAGATTCAGTATAGTGCTCAGCACATGGCAAACTCAACTTTTGCATTTGGAACTTTCTGAAATTTTTTTCTGAATATTTTCAATCCGCAGTTGGTCAAAACCACAGATGTGAATCCCGTGAATAGGGAGGGCCAACCGTAGCTTGTTGGGACATGAGTACTCCCCCCACAGCCTATACCCAATTTATGCCCACAAAGTGTGATCTCACCCCACATAAGGAAATATTTCATAGGGGCTGCAGAACAGACTATAACTAAGGGCCCACATGGGGATTAAGACTTTGCTTCATTGGAATAGCTCCCTAACCAAACTAGCCATAGAGATGCCTAAATAATTGACTTGGAAAAGCTTTCAGGCACAGGAGTCTCTCACAGCAGCTGGAACTGAGGCCCAAACCAGAGGATGAGTGCCCAGCAGAGGAAGAGGCCATTCAGAGATACCCACATCATCTCCTTTGTTGGCAAAGTTGACCAGATGCCCACAGAGCTTTAATTAAGCCCAATTCTAATTAATCCATGACCTTGTTCAAGCCAACTGTTTCCCGGAGCCTCTAACGCCTCTCCAGTTTCAGATGCCCTTTCCTCCAAGTGGAATTCAAAGGTCCATTTTTCTTATTAAGTTTAATTGAAAGATGACTGAACCGTTATCTTTCATAAACAGGAACTTCCCCACCAATAGCACTTGTAGAGGCAGTGGTGACATGTCACAGCTTCTACAGTCTGTACACCGACAAATAACTGGGTCAGCATGGACCACTCCAAATATAGCCCATGAGACCTCAGACACTTGACAAATCAAAAGCAGCACATGGCATTTAGAACAGAGACAGTTGGTGTAGCAGCAATAAGACCACGGACAGATGGACTGAGACCAGGAAGCAATGGGAGAGAGAGGCAGTACAAACAAGGAGGCAGCAGTCAGAGGATTCAAATCCATCCCCGACCCTCTAACCCAGAGCCTCCCAACTCCCGCCTCAGGGCACACTGGGTGCTACAGGTGACTTACAGCTGCTTCCAGATGTTGAGCCCCTCCACACTGGTTGGGGCTAGGGGAAGTTGGAGACCCCAGGCCAGTTGCCTCTGGTTGTGAGCAGTCTTCCTCATTTCTCCAACATGCTGTAGGAATATAATCACCATTACATATGCTTTGCTAAATGATGTTCAAACAGTGTTAAAAATACTGGGAATCACTGATATAAACGCATTCACTACCCCCATGTAACTCCAGAACTGTTTCTGTGCTTCTTTTCTATCAGAACAAACACCCCCATCAACTGCAACTTACCAACATGGTACAGAAAATGTGGGCCATCTTTGCCTCACCATGCCTGTAAGATATGTTTGCAGTCTAGAATATATTAGGGTGACGTGAATGCACTTGAGTAGATTCCAATATGTCACTCTTCCCCAAAGCATCTACTTAGAACATTTATATCGCTTCCTATTATTTTTAGGGTAAAGATCCAAGTCCTTCCCAGGACTTGCAGGACCTCCTAGAGCCTGGCTTTGTGGGGCATTCAGAATACTTTAGGACAGACACACCATGACTGGACTAAAATAAATGTATTGGGGAATAAACATAACTCAAAGAAGTTGTGGGAGAGACAGTCAGAGGGCTCCACAGCCAGCAGCCAACCTCACCCAGTCTCTTCCCGAAAAGCCCTCCCTGACCTCATCCCTCACACGGACTGCCCAGTCCACCCCACCCTTGTTGAGCTCTGGACGCCAGAACCTCCACCAAAGATGTTCCCGAAATCCATGCCTCTGCCACCACGCCCACCAGAGAATGGATTCCACGTGGCAGCCACTACCTAGCCTTACTCTCTTCTGAAATGAAATCACACTGGTTGGTGTCTGATTATTGAAGCTTAGAACATGGCTGTGTCCCAGCTGCTAGTAAATAGGGGGAAAGGGTGTTCCAGTGTCCACTTTAGGAGGTAAAGTACATGGTGTGGGAAATTCCCCAAATGGAGAAAGATGACCAAGGACAGCAGACAGTTACAAACTTGACAAATGCCTTATTTGTTCCACTGCATAAAATTCCAGTTTCACCTCCCCTGGTCCCTGTCACTCCAGCCAGGTGCTTCTCCCCATCACTCTAAAAATCAAGATACTTCCTTATAGAACAACCCCCTTCCAAGGACATCCACATCCTCATCCCTGAAACCTGTGAACATGTTGCCTTCCATGTCAAAAGGTACTTTGTAGATGTAATTGAGAGGAGAGATTTTCCTAGATTATCCAGATGGGCCCGACCATAATTACCAGGGGTGCAGGAGGAACAGAATCAGAGAAGGTTTGGCAATCTATATAATAAAAACCCAGTGGTCCTAACGCCTTAATGACCAAAGACCGGTCACCAGGAGGCTGCAAGTGCAGCAAGGCACGCACGCACGCATGGGTGGGAGGGATTACAAGCACAGCGGGCGGTGGGCGGGTGGGCGGGGTGCGCATGGGTGGGCAGGGCTGTGCAATTTCGCTCGCTGGGCTTCTAGTATGTGATAACAGAAGGAGAGATGGAGTGATGCAAGAATGGGGCCATGCCCTGACTGGTTTGGCTCAGTGGATAGAGCGTCGGCCTGTGGACTCAAGGGTCCCAGATTCAATTCCGGTCAAGGGCATGTACCTGGGTTGTGGGCACATCCCCAGTAGGGAGGGTGCAGGAGGCAGCTGATCGATGTCTCTCTCTCATCGATGTTTCTAACTCTCTATCCCTCTCCCTTCCTCTCTGTAAAAAAATCAATAAAACATATTTTTTAAAAAAAGAAGAATGGGGCCATGAGGGAAGACATGCAGGCAGCCTTGGGAACTGGAAAAGATAAGGAATGAATTCCACACTAGAGCCTCCAGGAGGAAAGCAGCCCTGTGACACGTTGCTATTAGCCCATTGAGACCCACTTCGGACTTCTCTTCTTTCCAGAACTATAAGTTAATCCATTTGCATTGTTTTAAACCACTCAGTTTGTGGCAATCTTTTACAACAGCCATAAAAACAAATATACTCCCGCCTTGGCACATGCTATTCCCCGAGCTTGGAACACATACCCTTAGCTCCTTCTATCCCTTCCTATTTCAACTCATTGATCCCTTTCTCATAGAAACTGCATTTAAGTTCTCAGGCTAGGTCAGTTTCCCTAATGTCCTTTTCAACAGCCCCATGAACTTGAACTTTATGGCACTTAACACAGTTGCAATTTTATGTTGGAGTTATTATTTCATTCTACTGTTGATAGACTATAAGCTACCTAAGGACAGAGATATGTCTAGGTTTGCTCACCACTGTATCCCCATCACCTGGCATCATACCTGCCACGTAACAGGTGCTCAAGCAGTATATGTTGAAAGGATGGGTGGATTTCACACACATACTGTCAACCCAGCGTCAAAGCCATTTACTTGGCTCTAAGAAGCTGCTTATTCAGACAAATTCTAGCCTCAGCTTCTAAAAGTTAACTTGGCAAAGAGCAAACACGAAATAAATATTTGGGGGCAGGAAGAATGAAAAGATGGACAGATGAACACATGGGTGCCTAGCAGTATGGATGAGCAGATAAAAGAATGGATGGAATGCCCTAATAACCATATGCAGATTTAAGAATCTTATAGAATTTATTTTACAAGAATACTATTTTGACCAATGATTGCCACAAAGAAGAGATGCTAGCTACCCTTAAACCTTGACCCTTGAAAACTATGTAAAACTCCACTCTAACTGTATTCCTCCCAGTCTATCATCTGTTCAATGCATTCTGAAAACCTTTACTGAACTCCTACTGGGCAGCAAGCATTTCTGAGACACCAAGGATAAGACCAGGTCAAGGATCTCCTGGCTGATCAGATCGCAATGACACTCTTCTAGAGCAACACATCTCCTCCTTCATTTAACCCTCAGGTACCCTGTAGGAGGGATCCTTCCCCACCTGTTGCATCAGGTTGGTAGTCAGCCCAGCCTGTATGGGCTCCATTCACACAGACGGAGGGAATGTCTAGGATGCTATCAGTTGGCATTGTCAAAATGCTATTCTAACAGGGCTAAAATGGTGACCCTCTTTGCCAAGAAACATTGCCCTTTCCTGATAAAAGGACTATTCTGCCAGATACTCAAAAAAGGGTCAGTAGCACAGGATCCTTAGCCCTTCCTGGACCTTTCCTCCAACTGCTGGCAGGGGAAACGGCCACCTCTCTGCAAAACTGAGATACAGACACTGTGTCTTGTGCTGTTCTCTCTGCTCTCCTCCCCTCCTGATGCCTGCACGTGCCTTCCTCAGTCCCAGACACCGGACCTCCAGCCCAGACCCAAGGGCCTTTGGTTTAGGGAGTTCTTAAAAGAGTTATGACTGATGGTCTCTTTGGGATTTGTCCTCTCAGGATTATTTTAATTTTTTAAGAGACCTCAATTATTAAAGTTCTTCAGAGTTTAAAACACACACACAGTAAATGGCCAATGTAAATGGGTATAATGTCTACTGAAGAAAAATAAAATGTTTGAAGACAGAAAGGTGTAATCAGTGCCTCAAATTACTTCCCAAAGGTGACCACTTCCATGCCCATCACTGTCCTGTCCACTTCCCTGTGAGGACCAAGGCTGAGCTCAGATATTAGCAAAGAGGAGAGAGACACACAATGCCAGGCATATGCTAGAAGCATCATTACTAAGTGGTGACTTATCAGAGACAGAGACATGTGCAAGCAAACGGTGAGGGCAAAAGAGGGTGGGCGAGACCCTTCAGAACAACCGCCCAGAGTCACATCTGGTCAACTGGCAAGCAGCTGCGGCCTGGAGCTTTGCTGGATCAGCGGGCTCAGCATGCCGGGGCAGAACAGAATGCCCGGCTCCAGCGGCCGTTCTCCAAGTTTCTGCAATGTTTTCTTTTGTTCGGGTTTTCACATCCAGATATTGGAGATACAGTGTGAAAATGAGACTCTGTCATTTTAACAAGGCCCTTTTAAATCCGGAAAGAACAGCCCCATCGATCAGGAAATTATTCTCATTAGTCACTTTCTAGCCTACTGCCTCAGGATTACACGGGGCTGCCAGCAGAGATGTAGGGCCACAATTAATAAGATATTATCATGGATGTAGGCTGCAACGACAGTAGGCACAATTAAGATTCACACACAGGCACACGCACACACCATTCCCGGGGCAGCTCCAGGCCCCTGTCTTAGGAACGCTCCATTTTTCATAACTAATCCAAATGAGAATTTCAGCCCACTGCTAGTTAGTACGCATGTGAAATCATTTTATAGCCGCTTCATGAAAGAGACCCTGGAGACACCAGCTGAGCATGAGCCACGTGACAAAGGCGATGCAGCACAATGTGTAAATGGCTTGGGCTCTGAAATCGGACAGAACTGGATCTGAACTGGGCTTCTCCATGTACTGGCGGTGTGCCCTTGGGTGGGTTACTTAGCTTCTCTGGGCTCTGGTTTTCTCAGCACCGGAACAGGGATAAAAATATTTATTTTGCACAGTTGTGGAGAAGGTTAGAGAAATGTGTTTAAAATGCATACTCAAGTGCCTGTCAATAAATGGTAGCATTTTTAAAAAAAATACATTTTATTGATTTTTTTGCAGAGAGGAAGGGAGAGGGATAGAGTTAGAAACATCGATGAGAGAGAAACATCGATCAGCTGCCTCCTGCACACCCCCTACTGGGGATGTGCCTGCAACCAAGGTTCATGCCCTTGACCAGAATCAAACCTGGGACCCTTCAGTCTGCAGGCTGACGCTCTATCCACAAGCCAAACCAGTTAGGGCGGTAGCATCTATTTCTCTCTCTTCCTCTCCCTTCCTCCGTCCCTCCATCCTCCCCCCTCCCTCTCTCTCTGTGCCCTGGAGTTGTGCCCACCACAGTCCTACGCTGTGTTTCCTTTCAGGTGCCCACATGACCCGTCAGTCTCTCAGGAAGAACGTATCAACTCAAACTAGGTGCTGAGCAATAAACTAGGTCATGTTCCCGGCACCATTATTACTGTTGCTGGCAATAACTGACTTCAGCGTTCTGACATAAACTTGGCTGTTGTGTGCCCTGTTGCCAGCAGGGAGCAATCTTGCAGTGGGGACCCATTTGCGGGAGCGGGAGGGAGTCGCTATAAAGTAGGCACAGGCCAGAACAGCTGGAAGTGGCCTTTCTAATTGGCAGCTTCCTGTATTATGACAGGTTAGAGGCAGTGAAAGGGATGCACGCAGGGACAGAGTGGCAGGCAGCGCTTCCTCAGACAGAAGCGTCCACAGGCTTCCAGATGCAGCTGCTCCCTTTAACCTGCGGGTTCAGTGTGGCTCCAAAGTACCCTCTCGGGGATTCCCAGGGCCGTGTATCACCGTCAGCTTGGATGCCAAGTCCAGCTCCACAGAGGCACCTGGGAAAGGCAGGCCAGGTAAGGAGAGCAACACAATCAAGGGGAAAGACAGCTGGGCGGGGGCCAAGGGCCTGGGGTCTGCTGCCCAACCTGGCACCACATGAACTTCTGGCAAGTCCTTGTCCCATTGAGGGTTGCAGTTTCCTGTCACAAAAAGGCCATTCTGAGCTCATCTCCAGGAATGCTATCATGGGTACTCATTTTGCTTACCTGGAGTTTCTACTCTATTCTACACTATACACATATCATTGGAGGTGATATGTGTATACTGTAGAAAGATAGGTAGGTAGGTAAATCGATAGATGATAGATAGATAGATAGATAGATAGATAGATAGATAGATAGATAGAAACTGCATACCCCAGTGCCAGTCAATAGAGAAATAAATTCACTTATCTTTCAATCGTCACTTTCATATACACACATACTTTCATATACACAGATACTTTAAAGGTGTATTTAGTAACTAAAATACTAAGCTAATATTAATTGGGCAGGTCCTATGTGCCAAGCACTGTGCTAGATGCTTGACATTCATTATCACATTTAATCCTGCCCACAACTCGGAGAAAGTTGAATGGACACACTCATTTCCCTCTGCCTCCTGATAACAGAGCTCTGGCTTTCCCTTAGGAACCACACCTTCTCACCATCTTCCCCATGTGATGCGTGGCATTGCCCTCAGCCCCAGCTCTAGAAGTAGGTTTTCACTGGCTTCGTGGTTGGCATATGCCCCTCTCATGGTGACTGGTTCAAGGACAAATAAGACCTGAGCAGCAGAGTCAGAAGAAACCCCTGGAGTTTGCCAAGGATGTGGAGATATGGTCCCCTTCTTCCCTGTAGGACTTGGATGTGGAGCAGGTGGCCCCATTATGTGCCGTCGGATATTTTCGGTACATGAGAGTCAATGCTGCAGAATTAGAGCTGAGAAACAAAGAATGAAAAAAGCAGAGCCTTGAGATGCTAGATCAATCCTGGCCTGTCAGACAACCCCAGGGGTCAGCATTCACATCAAAGTCCATGTCAGTGATGGCGTTGGGAGTTACTAAAGTTGTACTGCATGGTGACCTGGTTCCCAAGGACAGGATATTATGAATGGACAGTCCTGTATCATAGCATACCCCTGTGTCCAGGAGAGCAGTGTCTATTTCCAGAAGAACATGAATGAAGGGAAAACATTCCGGAGAACCAAAATAAGCCCATAATCCACCTCAATGTATCACCCAAGAGTGAGAGAAAATTCCACATCAACCCTTCCTAGGCTCCCTGTGTGCAGGATGGGCGCAGGTAAACATGGCAATCTTTAAATCCTCAGAAGCAATCAGTATGAGTTTGCAGAGTATTGCAGTCAGGAGGGGTCTCGGGGACTTCCTTCCTGTAAGGTAGCAAGAACGAACACACACACACACACACACACACACACACACACACACACACGAAAATCCTCTGCTGGTTTGCTATTCATATGACAAAGTCCAGCCCCCCCTCTTGAAATACAGCTAGCCTCTGCTTCAGAAGCCACCGTCAGCCCTGGGGACATTTTTTAAAGAGCTAAAACTGTAGAAATGAAGCACAGGGACCAGCTCATGTTTACAGCATCTCATCTTTTCCAATTCTCAACTCAGGGGGATTCCTGGGCTTCAGGATGTGCCCTTGAGAACCTGTGAATGAACCCACGCCATCAACTCGAGTGGTGGCCTTGGCAGGCCGTCCGGGGGTCAGCGGGAGAGCACGGGCTACCGGGGTGCATGCAACTCCCTCTGACCTAACCAGCCAGCCTCTCACACACCCCAGGCCACCCACCCACCGAGCTGCCAGGAAAAGGTCCACAGCCAGGCTGGGGATGGCACCCCGTTGGCTTTAAACGTGATAATGAATGTCAATGGCTTTGGCTTTAACTGATGTGTTTTCTCTGCTCCTCTTTGCATGTCCTGCAAAGAAACACCTGGGGATCTACCATATATTTCTTTTTAGTCCCCTAAGTTGATTTGGATGTCAATCAAGGCTGAGAATCACTGTCATCACACCTTTGTTCGGCTGCTGTTTGAGACTAGGTATCATGAACAGAAAATAAAATCTCAGAGCATCTCTAAGCTCAGTCTCCCTCCCGAACTCTTTGCTGACTTATCTTGTTATTTTCTGCTGAACGCCACTTATACCCTTAAAGATTATGGAGGAACACAAAAAGCTTTGGTTTACATGGGTTGTATCTATAGATGTTTAACATATGAGCAATTAAAATGGAGAAGTGTTAGAATAGTTAATAAACTCTTTACATGTTTTCATAAGTAATATAGTCTTATAACAAAATAATTTTATTTTACAGACTCTAAAAGGAATGGTGAGAAAAGTGACATTGGCATTTTTATAAATCTCTTTAACAGAAAAAAGAAAAAGCTGGGCTCTCATATTTGCTTTTGTGTTTAATCTTGCTATATCACACATTTTACTGTCTCCAGAAAATTCCACCAGACACTCATGAGAGAATGAGAACATGGGAAGCAAATAATGTCTTAGTAATACTAGGAAAATAACTTTGACTTTATAGGGAACCCTTTGAAAAGGTCTTCGGGGCCCCCAATAACCCCCAGACAACACTCTGAGGACCTCTTTTCTAGTCCATCCTTCTATTTTCTCTCCACCTTCATATACATGCTCATTTCTCTAATTTCACTGTGTATATTTTTATGCTTTTTAAAATTTTTACAAATATTTTGCTTATTCCCCAATGGTGGTTTGTGGGTGTGCAGGTGTGTGTAAAAATCATTAGCTTTATGAAACAGAAATCTACTCAAACTACATTAAACCAAGAGAGATTTGTGGCAACGACATGAGGGAATCTCACAGAACTCCACGTGGGAGGTGCGGCTGGTCCCACTGTTTCTTCACAGTGTTGGGCCCTGCACATGGACCCGCTCTCCACGCTGCAAACTGGTGTCCTCTGCAAGGCTCCTGTTCTCCCAAGGAAGGCGTTGGGTCACCAGGAGGCCCAATATATCACCTTGCAGTTTCATCTCCTACAACTTTCTATTTGGTTGGTCCAGCATGAAGTTTCTGGCAGGGTTGGTGGAGTTTTTCTGATGTTTTATTCACATCCATGGAGTGAGAGCCCACATCAGGGACCACACAAGGAACCAAATATTATAACATTGGTTCTCAACGCTGGTTGTTCAATCCGGTCTAATTATATGGGATCAGAAGCCAATTGCTGGTGCATTAGGCTGACCCCTTCAGGCGGTGAGGTCTCACATACGACAGGCTGTGTGTGGTAAAGAGGCAATGGGCGTCCTAGGACAGACTGCCAGCACTTTTCTGTAGAAATATAATGTGAGCCATGTATCTAACTTAGACTGTTTTTATAGTCATATTTAAAAAGTAAAAATAGCCCTGGCCAGTGTGGTTCAGTTGGTTGAGTGTGGATTTCCTGTAAAGGCACATGCAGGAGTTGTGGGTTCGATCCCCAGTAGAGGGTGTACAGGAGGCAGCCATCAGTGTTTCTCTTCCTCTCTCTTCTATCTCTATGCTTCTGCTCAGTGACTGACTCTTGGAGAGTGGTGCCTAGGGTCTATCAAAGAAAGGACTCATTTCTGGGAGAAGAGAAAAATTCTAATTGAAGCAAGTGCAGTTTGAAATAACTGGGATGTCCAAGAGAGATCTGTGGTAGGCAGTCTGATATAAAGATCTAATGATCAGAAAGTTTAAACCAAAGATACAAATTCAAAGGACTCCCTTATTTGACAATCAATTGTCCGGGTCAATTGATCAACCCCTGGATTCAAAGTACACAAAGTAAACTCACCAGAGTAAAAAGAAACTATCTTATGGAGCTGAAAAGCAAAATTCCATTACAGGAAATGGCCCTCATCCTGAGTGTCCCAGTAACTCCTACAAATGTTCACAAAGCCCCCCTTTGGATTTCTCCTGGGCACAGAGGAAAGAGCTTCACGCACTTACGGCTTTCTCTGCATTCCTATCCAAGGCCTTTTCCAATTTCCTATTTTCCAATGTACCCCTACGTGAAAAGGCTGAAAGGCTTCAATAGCCTAAATATTACAGTCAAGAGAACTTTTAGCTTTGAAGGCAGCTTTTTTCTGAGCTGACTGAATTTTAAAACTCACCGTGTCCCTCTCCTACTCCTACTTGAAGAATCTGAAAATACATGTGTGAAGTGTGGTATATGGTATGGGGAATGTGACTCTATCTGGTTCCCTGAGGCTACAGGTTCAAGAGGACCAAGAAGGACAGAGATGGAGGTGGCTTTGCAGCTGGTACAGAAAAAAAATGTCCTGCTCTAGCCAGTTGGGCTCAATGAATAGAACATCGGCCTGCGGACAAAGGGTCCTGGGTTTGGTTACAGTCAAGGGCACATACCTTGGTTTCAGGCTCCTTCCTAGCCCAGGCCCAGGTCAGAGCTTGTGCAGGAGGCAACCAATCAATGTGTTTCTCTCACATCGATGTTTCTCTCTGTCTTTCCCTCTCTCTCCCACGCTCCCTAAAAAATCAATGGAAAAAAATCCTCGGGTGAGGCTTAACTAAAAATAAGATAAAAAAATGTTCTGAGGTTCCCATACATTCACCTTTGGTGCCATTGAAAGGGTAGTGGAACTAGGCTCATACATATATGCATGCATGCATTCACTCGTTCATTCAACAAATACCTGTTGAGCACCTAAAATATGTACCAGGAACTGTGTTGCCTGTAGAGGAAGCAACAGTGAACAAGAAAGACATGGCCCCTCCTGGAGCTTCATGTCTTGTTTCCTGTTTCTCAGATTTCCTGGGATTATCGAAAATATAGAGCAATCCTTTTTAATTCACTCATGCATTTAACAAAGAATTATTGAAGGTACTGTACTGGCCTCTAGAGTTACAATGTTGGCTAAAATTGGACAGTTCCAATTCAGTTTAAATGTCATGTTGAGACAAAAACAGTGTGCCAATAGAGGCTATAGAAAGTGCTCTATGATGGAATAGGCTTGTCCACAAATTCTTTGGTATTGCCCCAACTCACTGAGGGGAGATGTCTCTGTCACTAGTCCTTGGATCTTGCCTGGTTCTCAGAGTGTGTAGACTAGTAGAATATGGCTAAGTAATGCTTCATCCAGGCTTTAAAGAGGTAGCAGAATCCTGTCTTGGAATGCTTGCTCTAGGGGAAGGAAGTTGACATGCAATGGATCCAATCATTCTGAGACTGCCATGCTGTAAAGAAGCTCAAGCTAGCTGTGTTCAGAGGCCATGGGGAGAAAGAGTCCCATGAGCTCTGGTTATTCAGCCATCCCAGCCAGGTGATAACACAAGTGAAGAGTCCATCTTGGATATTACATGGTGAGCGGTGGTTTTGTATGAATGTTTGTATCTTCCTAAAATTCATGTGTTGAAATTCTAATGCCCACTGTGATGGTGTTAGGAGATGGGGCCTTTGGCAAATGCTTAGGTCATGAGGATAGAGCCCTCAAGCATGGGATTAATAATTCCTATAAAACAAAAACCCACAATGGTCTCTGACCAATTACAACAGGTCAAGACACAGGCATCAGCTATGAACCAGAAAGAGGACCCTCTCTGGACCATAATGGCACTTCCAGTCTCCAGAATTATGAAAAATAACTCTCTCTCTGTAAGCTACTCGATCTGTAGCATTTTGTTATAGCACCTCAAAGGCACTAAGAAAGATGGAAAAGGCCTCTCTGAATAGGTGCTATTTAGTTTGAGACCCAAAGGATAAAAAGGATTTTGACATACCAGGACCAAAAAGAAGAGCGTTTCAGGCACTGGAAAGGGATGTTCAAAGATCTAGAGTTGGGAAAGTTCTTTGGGTGTTCAGGAGCTGAGATTCAATGAGTGTAGAAGGAATATGGCGAGCAAGGTGGAAAGCTGAAGATTAGACTGTTGAGGGGACAGGGATTGATCGAAGGCCTTGTTGGCCATGACAAGGTATTTGAACTATGTTCTAAGTACAGTCGAAAGCCTATAAATGATTTTAAACATAAAAGAAACATGTTCTGTATTAAAATTGTAGGAGATCCCTATTGCCGCTATGCCAGGTCTATGAGTGCTTTGATCACTGCTCTGTGACTTTGATCACTTTGATCACTGCCATAATTTATCACTGAGAATAGTACCTGGCATATAGCAGGTGTTCAAAAAAAAGGTTAAGTGAATGACTTAATAATAACAGATTGGAGAGGGATAAGAATGAAGGAAGAGAAACCAGTAAGGAAGCCATTGCAATAATCCAGGTGAAAGACAGTGAGCATGGCTGGTGGAGGAAAGAAGTGTTGAGAAATCACTAGAGGTAGAAGAGATAATACTCAAGTTCTGGTTCTGAGGTGTATCAATGTATGACCTTAAGCAAATCAAACTTCCTGAGCCTCTAAATCTTCACCTGTTAAATCTTCTCAATATAAAATGCTCTAGTTCACATTGGTTGTGTGAGAATCTCATGAGAAAATATAAGGAAAGCACTTTGTCAAATTGTGTGTTGCTAATTCATGTGAGACAGCAGTATTGTTGTGATCGCATTCTTTCCCGATGGCCTGATGGGTTAGTCAGAAATATAGACACTGGATTGTATAATGTCTCCTAGTTTTCTAGGGGACTGAGTACAGGAGCCCAATCCCTCTGAGGCTGACGCCATGATTTCATGAGCCATTCTACCTGCCTGCCGGGAGCCGGTCCATCCTTGCTGTTTCAAGGGACCTGGCATATATGGTATACGGTTCTTAATATGTTTGCTCACCTTCTTGGCGCTGTGTTTTAACCAAGGTCACCTCTCCGAGAAAGGTTGAATCCCCAGGTAGGGATTTTCCCCTGAAGTTAGGGAGGGAATAAAACCTCTTAACTAAGTGCCAGGCGGGTAATTAATCATTTTAACTACAAACAATCATGCTTAAGCTACATAATCTTTACTCCCTGGAATGGAGATAAGAAACGCCCTAACCTTTGTAATAGAGATTGATAGGATTGGAATCAACTGGTATAAATACAGATGCAACAAGACAGCAAGAGACAGAACTCGGAAGACAGAACCTACACAGAACCTAGAGACAGAAGAACTTCGCTGGAGAGAACATGGCCAAAGATCCTGGACTGAACCTGACTACAGAAATTGGCAAGAGAACCTGACTAGAACCTGGTGACTGAACTGGCTGGAGAACCTGGACAGAACCTGGCTGGAGAACCTAGCAAGGGAACATGGCTACAGAACCTGGCTGGAGAACCTGGAGAACCTAGCAAGAGAACATGGACACAGAACCTGGCTGCAGATCCTAACCAGAACTTCGCTGGAGATCCAGACCAGAACTTGGCTGGAGATCCTGGCTAGAGATCCTGGCTAGGCTGCTGATCAACTGAACGCTGTCTCCGTGTCATTCCTTCTTCGCCGACTCCGTCCACACCTTTGGGGACCCCTGGACCTGCTGGGGTTGGACCCCGGCATCTGGCGCACAGAACCTACACACAGAACCTAGACACAGAACCTAGACACAGAACCTAGAGACAGAAGAACTTCGCTGGAGAGAACATGGCAAAAGGTCCTGGACAGAAACTGGAGACAGAACCTAGAGACAGAACCTAGCGAGAGAACCTGGCTGAAGAACCTAGAGACAGAAATTGGCTGGAGAACCTAGACAGAACATGGCAAGAGAACCTGACTAGAACCTGGCGACCAAACCTGGCTGGAGAAGTCCCTGTGTCATTCCTTCTTCGCCGACTCCGTCCACACCTTTGGGGACCCCTGGACCTGCTGGGGTTGGACCCCAGCACCTGCCAAAGCTCCTTGCCAAGGTCATGAGGAGACAGTTGTCTCCTTTTGCATCAGAAACATCTTTTCCTTTAGAGCAGCAGTTCTCAAACTTGAGCACACATCAGAAGATCCTAGAAGACTTGTTCAAATGCAGGCTGCTGACTCCACCCTTAGAGCATCTGTTTGCATTTCTAACAAGTGACCAGCTGAGGCTGAGGTCAAGTTTGAGAACTGCCTTAGACCAGCTAGCACTCAATTTCCTTTTCTGATGAGGGGTGGGGGGAGGGGACAGGGTTGTCTTTTATACTTGCCAGATGACATTCCCAGGAAAATTCAGGAACTAACAAGCAAAAGTGTCCTCCAGGTTCTTGATATGAGAGCCAGTTGTTTTAAACAAATGGTAGGTTTTTTTTAAAAGTATGGAGCTAAGGTGCCTGGTTTGGAAATGGTGTACCAACTGCATGACCTGGGCCAAGGACCTACCTCTGAGGATGAATGTGAGGATTAGGAGTTGATTCACTCAAAGCACCTAGAGCCGCAGCTGGCACCAAGTAAGCACTTGACAAATGCTAGCTGTTAGCAGTCCTATTCCAAAGTGTGACTCCTCCTAAATTGGTTATTCTATGGTTTTCACATAAAAACCGGTAGAAAGTTCAGCTTCATATTGGTAACCAACCTCTGGAAAAATGTATGGGGTTGCAAGCATTTCTGTAACAAACCTCACTTCCAGGTTCATCTAGCATTTTAATCTATATTTTACTGAGGACTTGATTCATTTTCTTCAGTTTCATTTATCTTATCGAATTATTATGTGATTCTCTGAAGGCCACTTTAAATCCTTTCTTCAACAAGGTGGGTCTTATGTATAAATAAGTAGTTCTCAATTCCTTTATGCAGTCTCTCCATGAATAATTAAGGGGTTTTTAGGTTCAAGCTGGCCACATCCCAACTTCTTCAGCAACCTGATCATTACTGTTTTACATGTTCAAGCACCTTAAGCACACAGCAATTACAGTAAACCACATGGGAAACATACATAAGAATGTGGTTGTTTTCCACCTGTCTTCCCAATCAACATTCTGTCCTTGTGATTCTTGATATAGAGTACATTCTACAACATCAAGCTATTGTCCAACTTCTGCTGCCCTTCTCTTATATTACTATTGCTGACCTGCCACTGATAGGCAGAGTCTTTCAATTGCTTTTGTGGCATTCACTCATTCAAAAAGCATTACTGAGTGCTAATATGTGTCACACTCTGTGCAGGGCATTAGGGAGGCCATAGGCGATAATACTCAAGACACTATCTGTCCTGCAGGAAATTAGAAGCCAGTGAGCAGACCCACAAATTGGCAGGCTATTACCATCCTGCAAGGTGCATGTTATGAATAATAAAGGTCGACAACACTTATTGGACACTTGCTACCTGCCAGGCACTGTCCTGTGCATTATACATGAATGACTCCTTTTATCCTCACGCCGACCAGACGAGGCAGGCACTACCATTTCCCTCACTTTGTAGTTGAGGAAACAGAAGCACAGAGTGTGCAAGGTCATACTGTAAGAGGCAGAAGCAGACTTCAAACTCAGGCAGTCTAACTCCAGGGCCTGTACCCTGAATCTCACTATTATTCTGCTTTTCTGCAACATACCATGAAGGAGAGTTTGGAGGAATAAAGGTTCAAAGGCTCTTTGGACCCAGCAATGCAAAAAAAAAAAAGTAACTCTGGGCAGAAAAAATAATTAGTGGGAAGAGAGAAGGGCAGGTACCTCTGGAAAAGCAGATTAGGGAGCAGAGTTAGGTACATTCCGCGGCACGGAACCGTGGGTTGAGGGATGGCTGAATAAGCAGCCTGCAGTAATGACCCGTAGCGCCATTGGAGGGTGGCCACTGTAGCAAATTGCACTACCGGCCCCCAGGAGACCAGAAGTTTTATATAAGAATCCAAATCAGCGCTTTCCATAGAGTTCATCCACACACTAAGATCTGAGGCCCGAAGAGGCACTCGCCTCCAGCCTTCACCGTGAAAGGAGAGAATAATTTTGCAGCAGGCATTGTCCAAGATGTCTGTGTCTGCGTGTGTTCTCTGCTTCAGTGTTGCATTTGTGACATTCAGCATTTATTAATTGCCTATTGCTCCATAACATAACGCACAAACTAAGCAGTAAGACAGCCATCGTATTATGAGGCTCACAATTTTGCACACTAGACTTTGTGCACACCAGACGTGGCTACTGGATGGTTCCAATAACTGGAGATGGCTGGGACAGTGTGCCTGGGGCCACCTGTCTGAGGCATCTGACACATTATATACCTCTTTGTTCACTTTATTATGGAATGTATCTCCACACTAGAATATAAGTGCTATGATGACAGGGTTTTGTGTCTATTTTGTGGAAGGTGAGACAGAGCGATAAGAGAAGGACTTGCTAATAAAATGACGTCTGAGCAGAGACATGATGGGAGTAAGGAATGAGCTGGTAGAATCTGAGGTCAGAGCATCCCAGGCAGAGGGAATTGCAAGTGCAAGCGTCTTGAGATGGGAGTGGTCCCATCCCAGCAACACGTAGGAGACCAGGAGAGTCAGGGCAGTGGAAAAGGGGGTGAAGGGGAAGAGATGAAGCCAGAGAGGCCAGCTCATGTGCCTACTTGGGACGTCCTCACAGCCCTCCATTCTTGTGCTGCCCGAGCATCGCCGAGGCCCAGGAAGAAGTGCAAAGAATATAAACTCCTCCCCCTCTCTATGCCCCACTTTGTCACCTGGACCCCATGACAGCTCTTCTTGGATCCACTTTCTCTTGAACAGTTCTGTCAGCTGCTGACCAGACTCCACTGACCAGTTTTCTCACAAGACAGCTCAGCTTTCACTCCTACTCCTCTAACCAGAGGAATTAAACCCAATCCGAGGATCCCCAAGAAAACTGACATTAAACCACCACTTCGTCTCTACTCTCCCCTGGTTCCTGCCCACAGCCAATCCTTCCTTCTTCTCCGACACCGACAGATGTGAATATCTGAGAACACAGACAAATGCTTGGAGGAAGGGTGGCGTTGTCCGCACCAGCAGTGTCCACAGGCCTCCCCATGAAAAGCACCAGCAGGTGAATTTTCATCAGATCACAAATGAAATAAGAAAAACAAATCTAGTGGGTTTTCATGAAATTCCGTTTGTTCAATTTAACTTTAGTTTGGAGATCTGTCGGCCAGTTACAGTAACAGATACCCAATATCGTGGTTGTTTAATACAATAAGAGTATACTTCTTACTATGGTGGTAATTAAGCTCTTGTCTCTCTTCTCAAAACCCACCTTTCCATGCTCATCCCTATTGATTTCCGGCTGGCATTCAGCAAACCACAGTATGCTGTTTCTGCCAGTAGGAGGTGCTAGAAGGAGCGTGCAAGGCTGGAGGATGGGTAAGGAATGTGGTCCTTCCTGGGCTTATTTTAGGTTTGTCTGTGTTTTTCGTTTTTGTTTTGTTTTTTAATATATTTTTATTGACGTCAAAAAGAAGGGAGAGGGAGGGAGAGATAGAAACATCAATGATGAGAGAGAATCATGGATTGGCCGCCTCCTGCACGCCCCACACTGGGGATGGAACTCACAACCCGGGCATGTGCCCTGACCAGGAATCGAACCGTGACCTCCTGGTTCATAGGTAGATGCATGCCGGCTGGGCTGTTTGTGTTTTTGTAGGTTGCCTTGTTTTGCAACACCTGTCAATGTCACCTGAGCACCACTTTCTCACTTGGCAGCAGCAATTGATTCTAGCAGCTGGTTTCACTTTCCAGTTTGTTTGTTTGTTTGTTTCCCTCTTTTCCAGAATGAGCCTCATCAAGTTCCCAGAGATATGGGCACAGCAGGCTGTCCCGTGCCCCCTCCTCAGAGGTCAGGGTGTCAGCTTGGCACCTGCTCACTGGGGATCCAGTGAGGATATTGTGGGTCAGCAGTGGCTGTTTGGGCACCCGGGCTCCTGTCACTGTGACCCAGCCATTCCTAGGCCCGGGTCCTCGGCAGAATCCTTAGCATCTGTCCCACACATGGGGAATTCAGAAAGAGGATTGTGGGACGTTTTTAAGGGCCAGGAGCAGGTTGAAACTCACTCCCACCACAAAGGCTGGGGACTGGAGTCCGGCTGTGGCTTTTGTTGCATGCACGGCCACCATTGCCACAATGCCCTTCCTACACTTGGGTGGCAGAACGTCCTTTCATAAATTAGAGGACTAGTACATGATAGGTTGTGTCCTCAAAACCACGGTGCTCTTGTTCAGTGAAATCAAAAGCCGGGGAACCACCGTTCGTGTAACACAGCTGGCCTCAGATGCTTCTCTTTATGCTCACGTAGAGCGATGCCCTGAATCTGTTTATGCTCATTTCTGAGTTATAGTCTTTCCTCCTGAGCACAGTGATGCATCAAACGCCTCTCCCCCTAGTGCACGGGAAACCTATAATCATATGTCATCCTTGATTCCTAACATCAGAGTTATAATTGTTCTCTAGTGAACGAGCATATTAGAGGCTCCAAATGACTGTTGAAACTGGGACGGCATTGGCAAAATTCTTTGAGCTCCTTAGAAGAAATCTTCTATTTAAAAAAAAAAAGACAAATGCAGAGTTTAAAATAGTCTACGTTAGTTGGACATACGCATTGCTACCTGTTGTAACCCTTGCTTTCCATAAAGCTGCTTAAGTTAATGTCTGTACTCTTGGCTCTTTCATTAATCTTTGCAGACTGTGAAATGTTTGCCTAAAGCTCCACCCTCCCATAAAGCACTTTTGAACCCATGTTAGGTAAGGCCACTGTAAAGCAATAGGTCCTCTGACCTTCAGAGGGCAATGCTGATTGTGAGACCGTCTTAGCATATCATCCCCTTGCTGCAAAATAAAAACAAGTTTAGCTCAGTGCTGTTGCTATTCCCTTTTTAAAAAATAATTGAACCAGCCCTACCTGGTTTGCTCAGTGGTTAGAGCATTTTAGAGCATTGGCCTGAAGACTGAAGGATCACCAGTTCAATCCCCGTCAAAGGCAAGTACCTCAGTTGCAGGCTCTATCTTCAGCCAGATTGGGGTACAGGAGGCGATTAGTCGATATGTCTCCTTCACATCTATGTTTCACTTTCTGTCTCTTCCCCTCCCTTCCACTCTCTCTAAAAATCCATGGAAATAGATCCTCAGGTAAGGATTAACAAAAAAATTTAAAAAATAAAAATAATTGAACCAGAAGTTTTCAGGGTGAATGGACAGAGCCCTTGTAATTAGTGCAGGAAGAATTTTTTTTAAGCCAAGTTAGGACTGTGGGAGGTAAAGAGGCAATTAAGAGTCTCTCTCTAGGTATAGTCATACCAAAAATAAGTAAAATTTTAAAGGAGAAACACCATGGCAGCAGGGTTTTTAAAAGATTGCTGGTGTTTTGTTCTTTTGTGTTGTTGTTTTCCCCCCTTTTTCTGTAACTCTTGCAAATCCAGGATGAGCTTGACTGGAACTGACTACTGCTAGAAAATCTTAACTTCCAAATTCCTCATAACATAAACACCAATACACAAAGACCTCCAGAAACCTGCTCCTCTCCATTCAAAGATACATTAGCATCCACCGAGTCGCTGGAGCTAGAAAACTTAGAGTCATTCTTGGCAGCCTCCTGTGTACTGCTTCTGTACACAAACCTATCACAGCATGCATGGCATTGCATTGTCTGTATCTATTATCGTTCTTGCCTCCCCTTCCAGCTACTTAAACACAGAAACCATTGCACGAATGCTTTGTTTCTCTAGTGCGTAGCATATTTCTGGTACAGAGTAAGCACTAAGTAAATGAACTTGAGCTCTTCCCTTTTAATCTTCATTTATTTTATTTAAAATGTATTTTATTGATTTTTTACAGAGAGGAAGGGAGAGGGATAGAGAGTTAGAAACATCGATGAGAGAGAAACATCGACGAGCTGCCTCCTGCACACTCCCCACTGGGGATGTGCCCGCAACCAAGGCACATGCCCTTGACTGGAATCGAACCTGGGACCCTTGAGTCCACAGTCCGCAGCTCTATCGACTGAGCCAAACCAGTTAGGGCCCTTTTAATCTTTATTGTTCGTCACTAAGTCCTGCCCATTTTTTCTCTAAAATGTCTCTTCCATCCATCCTCTCCCTTAGCATTCAAACCCTTGGCACTCTCACTTAGATTATCCAGAATCTTCCATTAACTATTCTCTCTGACTCACAATTCCTCCACCTGCCCTCCATACAGGTGCCAACTTCCCCTTCTAAAACACAAGGCTAATCCAGTCACCCTTTTGTGAAATGCCTTTAGTAGTTCCTAGCATCTGGAATAGAGTCCAAATTTCTCAGCATGATTCTCAACACAGCCTACCTGCCCAAATTCAGCTCCAGAAACTTGCTCCTGTGTGTCTGTCCTAAGCCCTAGCATTCCAAACAGCTGACCAATTAGTCAAGAAATATTCCTTTAGGCCTCTTTGGTTTGTTCTTTCTCCTTCTTCCATTTAAAATGCCTTTTCCACTCTCCTCAGAAAACTCCTACTCACACATCCATGCCTAAATGAAAGTATCACTTCTATAAAGCCAAATTCTCTAAATATTTGCTTATGGAATCTTCCTCTTCCACTAAATGTTGTGCCCCATAAGGGTAGAGACTGTGTCTAAATTATTATCATTGTATACATGGTGCAGAATTCAGTTTCTGACACCATAGGCGTCAAAAAAATCTTTGTTAAGAACAACTGCCAATCAGTACCTAGGATTCTTTGTTATCCTTAAATCCTAATTGGTGCCTTCCCTCCTACAAAGGCTGGATTCCTGCTCTTCAGGGTGACTCCCCAAATGTGTTCTTTTAGTACAAACTGGAAACTCTCCAGCACCTCTGCTAAAAGTAACAGACAATAGCATTCCTTTCTCAGCAGCTAAAGAAAGAGAATTTACTTATTAGGGGGTAGGGCTGGTATTATCAATCTGAGACAAAGTTAGCATATAGTCCTTTTCATTGAAGATGAGGATGATAATCTCATCATGACTAATATTTAAACTATATACACATACATTACCTTACTTGATAACACATTGACATAGCCTGGAAATAGTCAAATGCATTAGCAAGCAGTCATTTGGATGTTGGCATAAGCATGGCAAGGGTTCCACTCCAGCTCCTCCATTTGCTAAATATTTAGCCTTGGGAACATGACTTAAGCTCCTTAAGCTTCCTTAAACCCATGTCTTCTCATCAGTAGAAATAGGGAGACTGATGGTAAGGATAAGTATTGTTTCTTATATAGGCAAACACTATTCTAAGTGGTTTCCATATTTCACTTAATCCTGTAAGAAGCGAAGTGAATACTATGAACTACTCTTAATTAGGAAGCTGAGGCATAGCTAGTCAATGGGAAGGCCAGGATGGGGACCTGCACTTTTGACCTCCCTGGACATCACCTCGGAGATTTCCTCAAATACCAAATGAAACCAAGCAAGCGCAGCCCTCTCCTCAAAGCCTGCTGCAGGGCAAATCCTTGATAAACATTGGCTGTTACTGTTCTCATCACTTTTCCTTAGGAGGACAATAGCAAACATTCAGCTGAAGTGTGAAGTTTTATCTAATCACCTGCCTACACCAAGCACCAAAATAGAACTGCTCCCTTCCCCACAGCCTCAGAAAGAAAACAAAAGGCTGGGCAACAAGATTAGCATGTGGATACAAAGGTAATTTACAAAAGATACTTCAGAAAAGGAATGGAGGTGCTGTGACAGAGGCGGGAATTTTTTGAAGGTCCTGAATCTCTTGCATTTAATTGTCCTAGTCCCAGTGTAAGAGCCGGCTCATTTTTCTCCTGAACGGATCAGCCCGAGCCTCTGGAAAAGTGAAGAGGGCCTACCTGAGATAATTCTCTCGTAATTTACATGTTTCTCTGATATCTCACTGGTGAAGACCAGACGGTCACATGATAATAAATGAGTCAAAATGGAGAATTGAGCAGTGGCTTACACTCTCTGGTTTATAGTAAATATAGTAAATTCTGCACAAGTCATTACCCACTTTATGTCAAATACCTGTTTTCTTTTACAAGGATGCAGGATAATAAAAGGCAAAGCACTAAAAATAATACTAATAAAGAAAAGCATCTTAGACTGGGCCTTCTGCTGGACACAGATCACATGATAATCCTGTGTCCACATGGGAGCCAGCATGACATGCTGGGAATAAACCATCCTCCCTCACTCTTCCCCCCAGGACACTTAGAGGGGGTTCTCTCTCCAAATTCCACTGCCTTCCATGTTTTACCATTGGACCTATTTTCTTCCCAGCAGGCTACATGGATTCACTTCCCCCCCTTAAGGTTTTACTGAAAACAAAATGACAACTCTCACTTAAAATAGCAGATTGATTATTGTCAATGGAAAGAAAATGTGTCACTATAGGCACATCATCTATGTCAAGTGGAGGGCCTGTCTGCAGGAAGTTGTCCCATAAGATTTTCTGCCATGATGGCCATATAGTCACTGTCTAATACAACAGCCATATTTATGGCTATATGTGCATTTTCGACTTTTGAAATATGTCTACTGCAATTGAGGACATGAATAGTTTGTGCCATTTAATTTTAATAGATTTAAACAGCCACCTATAGGGAGTGACTACCATATTGGCCAGCGCACCTCCATAGACTACCGCTCACTTCTAGTCATCAGGGTTCAGGGTCTGAGGGCCCAGCTGATCCGCTAAAGATGAGAAGACTTACAGAGATGGCCAAAAACAGATGTTTCCAAAATGTGCTTCTAGAACTGACTCTCCAATGGGCCCTGAGCCACTTTGTCACTCTTTCACTCCTACATGCAAACCAATTCCTCTTCTATAGCTTGTCAGGAAAGGTGGGCTACTGACATGGAAGTGGCAGGGAAACTCTGGATTTGACCGCTGCTATCACAGCAAGAACTGACAGAGGAAATTAAAAATTGAGTATCACCCAAAGCAAAGCAAAATAATTTGTCTCTATTTTTTCCTCTTACGAAACACGACCCCAGGCATGCCTTGGGCTGGGAGCTGGAGTGATTTGCTGTCCTATGAAGATTGATTTGCTAAGGACAAGGGCAGGTGACAGCTATGTAAGGCTTGTAAAGAGCAAAAACCAAGCCTCTGTGAAGATGCAAGTGTGTGCAAAGGAATGCGGGCTTGTGTCTTCAGAACAATAGAAGCATTGGGCTATTCGAATCAGAGAGGAGACATGAGCATTTGAGGTTTTGTAAAGATGCTATGGCTTTGAAGTGGTAGAGTGGGGGGAGAGAGGTGTGAGAGACCACGAAGGAGGGCTTGGCCATTGTTTTGGCAAAAAGGGATAGAAGTGAGGACTCTAAGAACAATAGAGTCCAAGAGAGGAGGGTGGAGTCAACAGGTATTTACAGACCAAATTACTAGAGGCAATTAGAGCTTTGTAATGATTGGAGAAGGGCTGAGGAAGCGGGTCCTGGTTCATAGCTGGTGGAGAGAAGTACTATTCCGGGAGATAAAGGCGCCACAATGGGCCGATTTGGGAGAAATGAGCTTCATTTTTGACCCTTATGTTTGAAGTCTCTTTGATACAAAAGGATGGCAAGTAGACAGTTGGTCATGTGCCTCTGGAGTTTGGGGGAGTGGTTTAGTCTATACTGCTGATTCCATTTAAAAAAAAAAAAAAAAAAATAAAGTGGTCGTTTGGTGAAATGTCTCACTTTTCAACCCATGAAAGGTGATGCACAGAGTATCCTTAAGGAGAGCAAGTACTTCTCCAGAACTCAGCCTTTACAGGCCACAGCTCCATCCTCAGAGAACTTCAGGCTGCCACCCCCTACAGAAGAGACTGCATTCCCTGCTTATTTCAGAGATGAGACGCTGTGGGATGAGCTCTTGTTCTCACACTGAAGACCCCTGCCTTTGCCCCTTTTGACGCGTCCTCCATCCTCTCTCAGCCTGGAATGGTCTTGAAGTTTCTGTCTTTTCTCACTTGCAGCATCATGGACTGGACACTACCTCAATCTATATAGCCACATGATCCCCGAGTCTAGAGAAGGGGGAATAACTGGGGGTCAAAGGCTCCAATGTCCAGAGGCTGGGCTTGAAATGAGCCACTCCCTAGCTCCATGATATTGTCAGGCAATAATAACCAGTATGGCTGGATGTTACAATTTCTTAAGAGGAGCTGAAAATGTAATTTTTTTAAAAAAAAATTGTACTTTTAAATGCCTAGCTTTTAGTTTTTAAAGAAGACCACCTGGGCCAACCAAAACCTATCACGGGTCCTATTTGCCTGTGACTTTTGGGTTTCATGTCTGTGACTTTGGGTTTCATGGATGGTAGGTGCTGATCATCCCTTATTGATAGCCTCTCCTACTGAATCTGAGTGCAACCTCAGCATCTATCTCAACGAAATCCTCCAGGGAGATAGCGTAGCGAATAGTCAGAGCCGCATACAAGTTGAAACTTCTTCACCAGGTTTGTTCTAACTAATGCTCTTCTACAGAAACAGGAGTGTCACAAAATGGCCCAAAGTCCCTCTCCTCTCCCTCCTTCTAAACTGCCTGCGGGCACAAATTCAAATGGCAGGATTCTTTCTGGGCCTGTTTCTAGTATCACATATTGTGTTACCTGAATCTACAAACTGTCCTCCTTTCTTTGCACCTTGTCTCTGCTCAGTGACCTTTTAAACGCCACTCTAGCTCAATTACATCAACATCTTCTTCTTTTTCTAGTCACTCTTGGCCCTCACCTCTTGTCTCAACTTTTATTTTTAATCTTAGCAGCATTTCCCTAAACACCTTGTCCTGATTAAAAGCAAGACCTGGACATTTTTCTCTACATAATTCTCTAATCTGATGGTAATTGATGGAAAAGTCTTTTCATACACTAACCTCAGACCTCAAGGGCAATGGGAAGAATCTGTAAGCCCTTTTACTTCCTATAAAAGGACTCCTTTTGTTTTCGCCTAAGTTTAAATGAATGGAAGAATGAGTTCCCATTCATTCCAATTAGTGGGGGGAGAATCATTTTCCCACATAAAAAGAAAGCTTAGCAGAGGCACCTTTCCTTGGGAAGACATGAAGCTGAACACTTTTAATGGAAGCCAAACAGGGACATTAAGAAGATGGATTTCTCTAGAGCTGTACTCCTTCCGGGTCCCTGAATGCCAGATATTGGCTTACATCTTAGCGAGGTGAAAGATCCCTTTGCTGTTGTCATTAAGAAAAGAACCAGCAGTTACTCCATATTGAGTTTTCTTTGTCAGGGGCAGAGGGAGGAGGAATTATGGCCTCATATCTTGGAGAGCGTTGGTTAGTCTGCTAGGGGTGCCAACACAAAGTACCACAGACGGGGTGTGGTAAACAGCAGAAGTTTATTTCCACACAGTTCTGCGGGCTAGAAGTTCAAGATCCAAATATTAGAAAGTTCGGTTTCTCTTGAGGAGCTCCCTCTTTGGCTCAGGATGGCCCCTTCTCCCTGTGTCTCCTCTGTGTATGTGTGTTTGCGTCCTAATCTCCTCTTAACTGGATTAGTCATGTTGGATTAGGGCCCATCCTAAAGATCTCATTTTTATCTAATTACCTCTTGAAGACCCTGTATTCAAATACAGTCACATTCTGAGGTACTGAGTGTTAGGACTTCAACACATGAATTGGGGGGGAGGGGGCGGACACAATTCAGCCCATAATGGGGTTATTGGGGATAACCTATATTAAAGCAAAGTAAAAGTTTTTAGTGATAAGTAACAGGACTCATATATGCCAGTACGAGCGAATAATAACAATAAACAACACCATCATCCAAAGAAAGAAGAAACTCTAAGGCAGTACCAGTTTCCAGGGAAGAGAATCAGGTGTCCCAGCATGGGTCACCATGGTCCAATTAGTTTTGGCCATGGCGATGTGACCACCTATATTAAATATGGCTGTCTGGGCTTGCCCTGTGAGCCTGGCTGATTCCGCTAGGAAAAGGGGAGTGCAGACAGATACACGCTGTCCAGCCTCTGAATTGGGTTAAGGCTCTAAAACTTATTGCTATGTGAATGAAAATATTTATCTACTTGTCCCATTCTTTCTTTGTTTTTCTTTTTTGGTCAGGCCTCAGCACCTATTTCTCTCATGCTAACTAGCCTGCCTAGATATGTCTCCCCTTGAAGCATAGACAATAGGTAACTATAGCAACTTGTTGTGCAGGGAATTGCTATAAAACATCGCCCAGGGGTTAGAAAGCCAGGGAGACCCTGACCTCTTCATTCGACTGAAGCATTAGTTCACAGCTAAGGTGAGTGTCTTGCCTCCAGAACAATCAATGTCTTACCTTTTAAAAATAAAGAGAAGTGTCTGCTCCACAATTCTGTCTGAAAGCTCAGGCATGGAAGTGGCCCCAGGAGATGCAATTTCAAACAAGACTCACCTTTTCATCTTCCAGGTCCGCGGCTTGCTTAGGTCTCAGTTGCCTCTGATCTCCTTGCTCGTCTTGGCTTCCACTGCCCACCGTTTCCAGGGGCAGGCTGATGAGGAAAGACACAGGTTCAATAACATCACCTTTAAGCTCTAACAAGACAGCAGGCCCTCGGAAGCAGTCAGTTCATCTCCCATTGGTCCAGCCAGCATGGTAGGCATCCCAGAAGCCTCTGGCTCCTGGTAATTGCCCTCCTCATTCATTTGCTGTCACCTGGAGTTCACAGACACAAGAACAATGTCCTTCCCTCTCTTTCTCTATTTTAAACTAAACATAGAATTGAAATGACTCGCTTTAGAATTGCTGGGATAAAGAAAAAGACATAATCCAGGGTTTTATAAACTTGTGTCCTCTCTTACCAATACTTTGGGAGACGGCTCAGTGATAAGTGCACAGATCCGGGAGCCAGGCTGCCTAGGTTCAAAGCCCAGCTCTACTACTTACTAGCTCTACCTTAGACAAGTTATTACCCTCTCTGAACTTCACTTTCCTCATAGAGTTGTTATGCTCATCAAATGAGTTAATATACCTAAAGTGTTTAGAGCTATATAATTTATTGCTATTACTATTGCTACTGTAAAATCTGTCTTGAAGGGTCACCTAGGGTTGGTCTGTGATAAAATGTAGGGACTTTCCTCTCTGTTCCCTATTCAGGGCATTCTTCTCCCCTGTCTCCTTTTACTACATCCGCCCCAGCACCCAAGCATCTGGGAGCCTCATGGGAACTTCCCCCATCAGCACCCACCCACAACTCACTCACTCTCTGGGTCTTGTCTTCCAGCCATCCCTCTCCCACTCCTATTCTGTCTTCTCACAGCAAGGCCAATGTCCAGCCCTTATTGCCAAGGTTCTGGTTACCAACAGCAGTGACAAGAAAACAGAACTTCTGAGGTCTTCTAAATGACCAAAGGCAAAGCTGAGGTTAAATTATGCGGTTGTTAGTGGAGGCAAAACTAGGACTTGGCAAGACTCCCAGAGCACAATTCCTTCCAAAGGGCACAGTTCCTTCCTACAATGCCATAGAGTCAGGCTTGCCACTCAAACTCAGCTTCCTACTCAATGGAGCATTTGCCTTCTCACTGGTTTTCCAACTCCAGGCTGGCTTCACTCCATCCCATCCTCCAGCCCACTGTGATCTTTCTAAACTCCAACTCTAACCATATCAGACCCTTATAGAGCAATGTCCTGAACACATCCTACCCTGCTATGTCAGCCCTCTGTCTTCCTACACATAGCTGGGTGTTAGATGCCACACTGTCAGTTTCACTCACTTGTCTACTTATCTTAGTGTCCTAAGAGATGGTAAGTTCCTTGAGAACAAGAGCCCTGTCTTATTCACCTTTGTATTTCCACTGCTCACTCCAGCAGAAGTTGTAATTCAATGCTAAGTAGCATCGTTCCAAATCCAAGTGTCGTAGGAGTTTAGAGATGGGAAAAGAATCTAGAACACTTAATACAAAACCTTTATTTAACAATTCCTCTCTCTTCCAGGGCACTCTGCTCTCCTGCCATCTTTTGTTGCATCCTGTCAGCAGCCAAGCAAACTTCTCCCACCAGATCCCACCCAGAACTCATTTTTTTTTTTAAATATATTTTATTGATTTTTTACAGCGAGGAAGGGAGAGAGATAGAGAGTCAGAAACATCGATGAGAGAGAAACATCGATCAGCCGCCTCCTGCACATCCCCCACCGAGGATGTGCCCGCAACCCAGGTACATGCCCCCGACCGGAATCGAACCTGGGACCCTTCAGTCCTCAGGCCGACGCTCTATCCACTGAGCCAAACCGGTCTCGGCCAGAACTCATTTTATACAATATATATGACAAAGTATTCTCACTACCAGTGTTCTACACTCTCTCCACTTTTTAAAAATCACCTTATTGATGTATGATTGACATGAAAAGGACAAGGAACTTCTACGACTCAACAACCAAAAAACAAATAGTCCAATTTGAAAAAAAAAAAATGGGCAAAGGACCTGAAGTGACATTTCTTCAAAGAAGACATAATAATGTTCAACAGATATATGAATAGGTATTCCACATCACTAATCATCAGAAAAATGCAAATCAAAACCACAATGAGATATCACTTCACACCTGTTAGGATGCCCTTTATGAAAGAGAGAGAGAGAGAGAGAGAGAGAGAGAGAGAGAGAGAGAGAAGAAGAAGAAGAAGAAGAAGAAGAAGAAGAAGAAGACCACCACCAATGGACATGGGACGCTGGGGGGTGGGGGAGGCCAGGGGATAGTAAAGGGCGGGGAAAAAAAAAAGACACATATGTAATACCCTTTGTAATACTTTAAGCAATTAAAAAAATAAAAAAGAAGAAGAAGAAGAAGAAGAAGAAGAAGAAGAAGAAGAAGAAGAAGCAGCAGCAGCAGCAGCAGCAGCAGCAGCAGTAGTAGTAGTAGTAGTAGTAGTAGTAGTAGTGTTGGCTGAGGGGGAAAGGGAATGATGGTGCACTATGGGTGGTAATGTAAATTGGTGCAGCCACTACGGAAAACAGTATGGAGTTTTCTCTTCCACTTTACTCTAAGCTCTTTGAGATCAGGAATCATGTTTTATCAATTCTAGTACTTTCCTCAGCCCAAGCCCAGAAAAGAGCCTGAGCTATAACAAACATTTGATGAGTGAGTGAATGAGGGAGGAAGAAAGGAGGTGCTATTCCTTATACGAAAAGATGAGGACACTACAATCCTATCAATAGACTTAACCTTGGATATGCTTCCCAACATTGGGATGGGTTATATGGATACATCCACATTCTTTCATCCTTGTTCCTGAGGAACCAATGATTATAGTATGGTTGAGTGAGGGACAAAGCCAACTGGCTCACATTTAAAGGAAATTCTGCCCTTGGCCTACACGTCAGCATCACTCATTCCCCAGATGAACTGAGGCCCTTGCATGAAGTCAACTTGCAGCATAGCCTGACAGTGGGACTGAGAAATGTAAGGACTAATTTCTCCAACCTGCAATGAAACTGAAAAAGCCCAGTGCTCCATGTCAATAAATAGGAATCTTCTTTTCTTCTTTCTGGCCTTCCTTGGCCTTCCTTATCCTTCCTTGTCCTTCCTTCCCCTCCCTTCCTTTCTCTCCCTTCCCTTCTTCCTTTCTTTAATACAGAAAAGCAAATGTGATGTTCCTATTAACTTGAACCCCACAACTTCGGTGGTTGATTAAATTCTCAGCTTCACGCTGTTGCTAATCAACTACAAAAGTCTTCAAAACACATACCAACCTCAGAGAGGATTTACCACTTAATTACTATAAAACAACCCCACCACTTAATGCATGCTTGATCTCAAAGCAGTGGTAGTAACCATTATGTTATTTATATCAGTTGCTCAGTTAGAAACAAGCACAGAGAATTCAAGCCTAGAAAGTCTGATTTAATGGGATATGCTTTCTTGGGACCCAAGAAGCACACCCCTGATCCCACCACCACTCTCTCAAACATGACCTGTATTCCTTTGAGATTTATTTCCTGTTAAAGTGCAAATACCATACAGGGTAAATTACATATCAAACCATGGTCAATCATTTATGACTTAGATAAGGTTAATGAATTTAGGTATCTTTCTTAGGCACTGGTGTTTTTAGAGAATTAAGAGAGAGTACCCAGAGGCAGTGACCTGGTAGTTGAGGCCAGACCATCAGCAAGGCAAGGTGGGGGGTGGGATAAAGCAAAAGAGGAGTGAGGGTCCAAGCAAGCAAACCTCACCTGTTTCATGTTTTTACTTCCTGCTCGGCATTGATAGAATCATGGGCAACTGCATGGAAATCAGAGGTTGAGGAGTCTGACTATAGCTAGCATCCTATTCTGCAGAATTGAGTTACTGAAATGTTCTGCCTCTGATTTTGCATCACTAGTATCCCAGGCATGAGGCAGCATGAATTCCAACTCAGCGCGCCACTTTATAGAATGTACAAGTTCCTGACAAGCTCTGGGTAAATAATTTTTGATAAATCAAATTATGATAATTCCAGGAGAGAACTGGTGAGCTCATCTTGAACAGTGAGACTCTCTTGACTGTTTTGCATAAATGCCTGCTTTTCCACACCGGGCTTGCTTGCTAAGAGGTGCATCTATTGTATGTTTGCATCTCTCCTTGAACAACTACAGTGGGGCCTTGACTTACGAGTTTAATTCTTTCCGAGACGGAGCTCGTTAACTCAAATTACTCTATCAACTCAATGCAAAAAATTGGCTGAGAGACAGCTGGTAAAAACTCGTTAGTCGGGACACTCGTAAGTCAAGGCCCCACTACACTGATTGAATTATAAAACACCTGCTCAGGTGGGCAAGTTTCTGCAGGAGTGTCCTGATGACCTCAATATGTCTATTTGGGATGCATAGGTTGAGTATGAGCATTCCCAAAGTGGTAAGATATTTTTTTTCACTGGACAAGTTAGTAAAGGAATCAACAGTCTTCTCTCTTGGGAAATAGAGAGGACACCAGAAACTAGGAGAGAGACTTCTTACAGCTATGAGCTCCAAGGTGAGAACAACTCCTAACAAGTGTATCTGAACAAAAGCCTCAATTTCATTGAAATAGTTCATAGAAACTTAAGAGTAATGATATGCAGCACTGTGTTATATGAAATTAGACAAGTTGTTTCTAACATGGGCCAACAATCTAGAGGGTGTTGGGAATAGAAAAGCACACTCTATATCTCATCCCCCTAACTGGGTTTGCACACAATGATTCTTAAGAATATTTTAAATAACAAAAATAATTGGCTTTTTAGGCAGTAGCTGGGGGCAAAGTGAAGCACGCCCAAACAACTTGGAAATAAACGTGTCCACCTACAGGCAAGTCAAACCAATCAACCCTGAATAGGAGGAAGCAAAAAGTCCATGTTTCTTTTCTGAAACATAATCAGTGATGTTGACGCACTGGGGCCTCACTCTGACCCAAAAGAAAAACCCCTCAAAACTATTTGCATCCTTTAGCTTTAAATCCTTATTCAACCATTTACTGAGTAATAATTTAGCTCAATGCCTGGAAAGGAGGCCATCCAGCCAGAGGCAGGAGTTCTCTCTGATTGTAAATAATAAGGTCGGCATTTTAGTTTATCATCCATCTCGTGAACTGACTTAGTGAGTATCCTTTACTTTAACTCTGATCAATTCTAAGTAAACTGATGAAGCCCAATTTCTGTAGCCCGTGGACAATGGTACACTCACAAAGCTGCTGCTGCATTCTACCAAGAAGGCTTTCTAGGACTTTATCCTTTCTTTTGCCATTGATCTCCTTCCATTCTCTCAACATGGCCTAAAAGGTTCATTTCCTTCAACAGTATGACTTGTAAGCAGTATGGATACAATACCAAAAGGGTGAGTGGATCTCTTTTTACTAATGAAAAACCTAATCCAAATAATGATTTGGCAGCATAAGCAGTGATGCAAGACTAGACTTTGGTATGATTTTCAGTAACACCTAAGGTTAAGGTTCTTAGCGCCTCGGAGGCTGTAAGAATCTGATAAAAGCTATGGGTCTCCTCTCCATTAAAATGCACAATCACAAGATCTGAAGTTGGAGGTGATCCATGAATCCTATCTACAGACGGCTATTTAAGGAGCCTGGTCCCATGCAAACCCCTCATTGGCAGATGGGGAAACGGGGGCTCAGTGAAGGGAAATAACTAACCCACGGTTATGCAACTAGTGATAGGCAGAATCAAAGTTAGGTCTTTAACATCTTCAAACCAACATTCATATGACTTGTTCTTTTTTCGCTTTATAACAAGTCATACTGACATCAAGTCGACACAGACGTGATGCGGAAACCAGTCAGTACATTCTCCTTGGGCACCAGCCTCTCCTGGGAAAGGGATCTAGAAAGATTGCCTCACCCAGCCGACCTCAACTCTCTAAGCCAGCGGTTCTCAACCTGTGGGTCTCGACCCCTTTGGCTGTCGAACGACCCTTTCACAGGGGTCACCTAAGACCATCCTGAATATCAGATATTTACATTACGATTCATAACAGTAGCAACATTACAGTTATGAAGTAGCAACGAAAATAATTTTATGGTTGGGTCATAATAGGAGGAACTGTATTTAAAGGGCCAGAAGGTTGAGAACCACTGCCTAAGCCAAGCTGCATTTAGTCACCCAATTCTTGAGTCTTTATTCATATCTTCTAAAATGGGAGGTGAAAGAGAGAAGCAGAGTTGAGCAACCCAATCTGGAGAAGATTCCAGGAATCATCAGCACTTCCTCCTGCAACCTGAGCTATATTATGCAAACTTTTGGAGATTGCAATTAAACAAACATGAGATTATGGAAAGAACAGAGCCAATATATCTGAACTAAGTAGGCTGGTCAATGAAAACAAGCCTCTAAGGCAGTGGTTCTCAACCTTCTGGCCCTTTAAATATAGTTCCTCATGTTGTGACCCAACCGTAAAATTATTTTCGTTGCTACTTCATAACTGTAATGTTGCTACTGTTATGAATTGTAATGTAAATATCTGATATGCAGGATGGTCTTAGGTGACCCCTGTGAAAGGGTTGTTCGACCGCCAAAGGGGTCGCGACCCACAGGTTGAGAACCGCTGCTCTAAGTGATCCAGGAAGGCTTCTCCCAAAGCAATTTCTCTGTAACGTATTAACTAACATGTCTACGATGTTTCATATTTCTTGAAGTGCTTTCAGGTACATAAATCAACCAAGGAAGGAACAAATAAAAGGGGGGAAAAAACAATCAGAAAATCCTTAATAGTAAATGTGTTACTTCCAAAACAACTCTGGAATGAAGAACTCTCTTTTTAACCCATGAGGAATCGGACTCAGAGCAGCTAAGTAATTTGCATGAGGTCCCAGAGCAATTAGCAGATCCAGGATTTAAATCTTGATATCTGATTAAAAACCCTATTTTATAGATGACAAAATGAGGTCTAGGAGATTACGCCAGGGCCCTCATTCACACAGCTTCTAAAATATGGGGCCTGCATTTGAGCTCACAAACTTAGATCCTACATCAAGCTATTCATTTCATTGAGTCAATGTTTCTCAACATTTTATGCAAAGCATCTAAATGAGAATTACCCACTAGGAATTCTAGCTCATTCTTTCAGAGAAATAGATCTTGAGTAGAGGTTCTGCAAGTGTGGTCCTTGGACCAAAAGCATGCACTATACCTGGGAACTGGTTGGCGATGCAAGTTCTCAGGCCCTCCTCCAGAACTACTGAATCAGAAACTCTGGGGCTGGGGCCCAGCGCTGTTTAAACAAGTCCTCCAGGTGATCTGAGAACCACTAATCTAGCGGCCTGCTCTCCCTTAACCCTCTCCATCGAAGCAAATCATTTACACCTGAGCCTGTTCTAGATCTAATAGTTCTAACGCCTATAACCTCATTTAAAAATGATCAAAAGTTCAATATTTAATCTAAGTCCATCAGACTTCTCAAGGCTCCAAACCCGGAGGACTTGCTCACACTGCAATATTCATTTTAGACTCTTTTCCCCAAACACAGTTGGCAATCAGAGGACTCAAGAATCTGCTGAAAGAATTCAAACCCCAAACATGTCCTCAGAGATTGTTTTCTAACAAAGAGGAAAAAGATCCACAACGATATCATTTGTTTAGGAACATTTTGTGACTTTGAGCAGGATTTTTTCATGGAGATGCTTATATTAAAAAGTGGTTTCCTGGACTAACAGGAAGATGGTGTGCATAGGTAAATGCCTGCACTCGCGGCCTCCCCCAACCACATCAAAATTACAACTAAAACACAGAACAACCATCATCCAGAACCTGGAAAGCTGGCTGAATGGAAGTCTTACAACTAGGGAAGTAAAGAAGAAAGCACACTGCGACTGGTAGGAGACGTGGAGGCGCAGAACGGGCTATGGGCTGTAAAAACCAGTGCAGATTGGGGCTCAGCGACACAGAGGCTGCCGGAGACCCAGCTGCTCCTCTTAAGAGGCCGATACAAGGAACTGAACTTACAAGGTCCTGCTTCCTCTGAACTCCAGCACCAGAGCGAGGCTCTGGGGAACACAGACACATAGGAGGAGGAACTGGATTGTCTGGCATCGGAACAGGAACTCAGGGGGTGGCTTTCTCCCAGACGGAGGTGCTGGCAGGGATCATTGCTCCTGTGCTGGGGCCTCCGGTCGCAGGGCTGACTGGCAGCCATTTCTGTTTGCTCCGCCCTGGTAATTCCCTAAGACCCCGCCCCATCCAATTTATAACCCCACCCAAGCTGCCTGTAGCATCTTTTGCATAAGGGTTGTTTTCTTACACTAAATGTTCCTCTCATGCAGGTGTTGGCTGGATGGAATAAAGTAAATTAAGAATGAATTCGTCTGATCTTTGGGGAAACTGACCCTAAAACACAAATTCAGACTCTTCCCATGGTTAGTTCCTTGAGTTACACAAGTGTGCTAACAAGGGGTGAACATGTATTACTTTTCCTGGAGTATGCTATATTTTATCATGGAAAATATAATCAGAGGTACCAAATACAAGGATAAGGTTCACTGGTTAAACCAGCATCATCCTGCTTCTCCCAATTTATTGCTTAGCAGTTGCACTTACCGGGAGTCCAGCTGCCTGCGGGTTGAGGTTTCGCAAGGAGTGATGCAACATTGCCCCCGTGTGGTTCCCAGAGGGAAATGTCTGAGACAGAGACAACGTCCACTCCCATTAAAATAGATGCACTACTTCCCAGGCCTCTCCACATGTTTAACCTTTGCGTTTTCAGCTCCGAAGTCAGCTGGAAGGAAACCTGTTTCCACACAGCGCAGTGCAGCATCCTCTGGGTTATCAGGTTACCCTTAGGAACTCCATTTTCACCTCCCATTCACTATAGTTCGTTCTCTCCCCATCCTGTTCCTTTCTTGTTCATACTGTAGCCAGTATATGACTGCAGCCAGTCCATTTCCATGCCATTCCTGAATCTCAGCTGCTGGCTGTATAGGTGCCTCCAAGCTGAAATCATGGTCCCATTCCTGTCCTGACCTTCCAAGTTTCACAAAGGCCACATCCAGCATTTAGAAACCAAATCTTATCCAGGTCTGTAAGAAGGGAAGAAGAAAAATAAGGGGAGGAGGGGGGGATTCAGAAAACCCTAACAGTGATCACTCCATCAATTGGCCTGCCCATTCTTTGACATGTCTGATCCCTTAATGCACTGGTTCTCAACCTTCTGTCCCTTTAAATACAGTTCCTCATGTTGTGACCCAACCGTAAAATTATTTTCGTTGCTACTTCATAACTGTAATGTTGCTACTGTTATGAATCGTAATGTAAATATCTGATATGCAGGATGGTCTTAGGCGACCCCTGTGAAAGGGTCGTTCGACTGCCAAGGGGGTCGCGACCCATAGGTTGAGAACCGCCGCTAATGAATCATGTGTGAGTTTTTAGTTGGTATGAATATCATAGACTCTTAAAAACCATCTGTAATTTTAGAAAAAAATCTAATTCATTTTCTAAATGAATCAAAGGCATATCAGTAAGCTTATTCATCTGCAAAGAACAATCCCTAACACTTGCATTAGTGTACCTTCAGGGTTCTACTATCATATGGCTGCTTCCAACAAGCCAGTAAAAAAAACACGGGTGTGTACAATGTGCCATGCATGTGTCATGTGTTATTGAGACGATAATAAACAAAACATGTGGTCCCAGCTCTCGTTGCTCACTGCTGGAGGGAGAGCAGATATTTTATAAATTTATAGATGAGATCTGTTCTCCAAAGTGCAATGGTTGAATCCTTACAGGAGACTTTCTCACCTCTTCCAAGAGGAGGCAGTGTGGTGTTGCAGGAAGAGCATGGTTCTTAGATCCAGCTTTGAATTCAAAGCTTCTCACCCATCAGCTGGAAACCTGGACAGGACACTGGGGGCCTCAGTTTTCTGATCAACAGAATCAATACATGAATCTCTACTTCATGAGGATGGTAAGAGGACTAGATGTGATATCGCATGGAAATATGTCAAGGTCTCTTCATGCCGGGGTCCAACCCCAGCAGGTCCAGGGGTCCCCAAAGGTGTGGACGGAGTCGGCAAAGAAGGAGGACACGGAGACAGCGTTCAGTTGATCAGCAGCCTAGCCAGGATCTCCAGCCAGGATCTCCAGCCAAGTTCTGGTCTGGATCTCCAGAGAGGTTCTGCTTCGGATCTCCTGCCAGGGTCTGTGTCCATGTTCTCTTGCTAGGTTCTCCAGCCAGGTTCTGAAGCCATGTTCCCTCGCTAGGTTCTCCAGCCAGGTTCTGTGTCCATGTTCTCTTGCTAGGTTCTCCAGGTTCTCCAGCCAGGTTCTGTAGCCATGTTCCCTTGCTAGGTTCTCCAGCCAGGTTCTGCCCAGGTTCTCCAGCCAGGTTCAGTCACCAGGTTCTAGTCAGGTTCTCTTGCCAATTTCTGTAGTCAGGTTCAGCTCAGGATCTTTTGCCATGTTCTCTCCAGCGAAGTTCTTCTGTCTCTAGGCTCTGTGTAGGTTCTGTCTTCTAAGTTCTGTGTGTAGGTTCTGTCTTCTGAGTTCTGTGTTCTAAGTTCTGTCTTTTGCTGTCTTGTTGCATCTGTATTTATACCAGTTGATTCCAATCCTATCAATCTCTATTCCAAAGGTTAGGGCGTTTCTTATCTCCATTCCAGGGAGTAAAGATTATGTAGCTTAAGCATGATTGTTCATAGTTAAAATGATTAATTACCCGCCTGGCACTTAGTTAAGAGGTTTTATTCCCTCCCTAACTTCAGGGGAAAATCCCTACCTGGGGATTCAACCTTTCTCGGAGAGGTGACCTTGGTTAAAACACAGCGCCAAGAAGGTGAGCAAACATATTAAGAACCGTATACCATATATGCCAGGTCCCTTGAAACAGCAAGGATGGACCGGCTCCCGGCATCTTCACAGAATAAATGATAGCCCCCCCCCCCCCCTTTCAACCAGAATACTCTGATGACAAAGTCACCTGGTCGCTCTCCTCACCCAGCTTTACCTTGTCATTGGTGTTAAAGAGTGAAGGCTAGATTTATCACCCACCCAAGAAAAATCTGGTTAACCCATATTTTTACAGTTGCCCCCATATTATGAATGACACCCTCTGCATGCCAGGGCTTGGCTAGGTCCTCCATTCATGCTATTTCTAATTCTCAAAATTTCTAATTCTCAAAACTTTGCATTTTCTTAGATGCTGCTTTCAAACCATACACACACACACACACACACACACACACACACACACACACTATCTGGAAAAGCTCATTATTTGCATGAGGGATGGAGAGTCTCTTTCACTCCCATAGTATGGCTATCAACTTTGGTGTTGCTAGTCTAAAAAGTTAAACTCAAAATGGCTTTTCCACTCATCTCTGCAGATGAGTTGCACTGAAGGTAAAATGAGATGGTTGGGCTGACCATGTGAAGGCAAAGAAGGGGGGTTTTCTAAGAGAATAAGCACATTTCTTTGCTTGAATCTGCTTTCTAGCAGCTTTGGCCAAACCGTCATGCTCGTCTCCCATGCTCCTCTCTGCTCAGCTGAAACAACCGGGAAGGTTCTCTCCCACATCCCCTCCACCTCGGGAGGCACTGCCTCCTGCTGGCGCCTCTACAAACAGAGGTCTCCCTTTGGAGAGCACAGAGGATCCTGGGAAACATTCAGTCCTGAAGACTTTTAAGAAGCATAAGACATACACACGCTGTAGCAGGATCAATATTCACTTACACCATGCTCAGATGTACAAAAAACAAACAGCCTTTTTATTCCTCTGTAATTGATCCAGTTTCCCTCACAGGCCTTCGCCCAGTTGATAGCTGGAGAAAAGGAATGAAAGGTTTGTCCAGCCTAGTAATTGAGTTTTTCTCGGTGTCACATCCCAGCTTGGGTCGCCTGGCTAAGTGCTCCATGTGTCAGAGGCTGGTCCCTCTGGCCCTGCTCCTCCTAAGACGGCACCTTCAAGGAAAGATGCCCTCATGAGGGCAGAGAGGAGATGGCTGGAATCCTGAGATGTCAACAGGCACCTGGTACGGAGGACCCAGCTGGGCTGACCTCCGGACCGGAGACCTCTGAGGCATGAGCATGTGCCCTGGACATTCTTCTGGTGCCTGCGAAATCTGTGGCTGGCGTGACTCAGTTCCTGCTGGTACAGATGGACATACCCCTGAGGCCTGGCCAGCGATCCCTGCCCGGCCGTCCTTGGCAACACTGACTCCTGTGCCCACTGAAGCAACCCCTTTCTGCCAAGATCCTCAGTCAGGCTCTGCACAACTCAGTGGTCAGTCCTGGGGGCATGAGGCACCTCCAGGTCCCTTTCAGTCACCTGAGGATTAAGGCAGGTTCAGAAAAGCCAGGCTCTTCTTGGCCTAACCGGGCTGTGCTGACCAGTGCCCTTTGATGAAGCTGCCCACAGGTTGCTGAAAGGCAGTCTGTGAAACAAATCTACATCCAGAATCCCAAACCTGCTGCTGCTGGCATTACACACACTTACACACACACACACTTACACAGTTACACTTACACATACACACACACTCTTCCCATCTCCAGGACTCAGCCCAAAAGAAAGATCAAAGCCTATGTCTCACCCTAGCTGGTTTGGCTCAGTGGATAGAGCATCAGCCTGTGCACTGAAGGGTCCCAGGTTCGATTCCAGTCAGGGACACATGCCTAGGTTGAGGGCTCGATACCAGGTGGGGAGCGTGCAGGAGGCAGCTGATCAATGATTCTCTCTCATCATGGATGTTTCTGTCTCCCTCTCCCTTTCTCTCTGAAATCAATAAAGAAAAAAAAACTGTCTCACTCCTTCCTCACTTTTCTTCTCCCTCTCTTCTCCCAATGCCCCCTCACACGTCCATGCCAGAAAGAGTAGATCATGGATTTCGTGATTTTCCATTTCCTCTACATATTATCATTCTCTGGACATCAAGTCTTGCCCTACCTGCCCCAGGCAGAGGGGGGAGCGCCTCTATAATTGGAAAATCTTCAGGCTATAATTCACGGAGGCCTCCCCTTGACAATTGGGATGGGGGACAATAAAAGGAGTTCGTGATAGCTTTTCCTCTCTTGACAAAGATCTCACTGCAGAATCAAAAAATACTGCTTTAAATATCAAGCCAGGGATAATTCTCTCGGCCTCCCTCTTTTCACCATCCTACCAGGTATGCAGAGAAATGCAAAACAAACATAATTCCAAGTATCACCCCACGCTACCACCACAGCTCTTCCATTACATTCTCCGGCCCTTGCTGAGTCCCTGCTCCATCCTCTACGTTAGAGAACTTACGCCAGGAAGAGCAGAAGAGACGTGAGACACCGTCTCGACCACAAGGAATCTTCGATCTAATGGTAAGAGACTGTTGAATAGCAATACCAGGTACGCCCTGACTTGCACACAGGTGTGGTGAAGGCAATAAGTGCTCCAGTTGGCAGTTCAAAAGGCACTCTCCGACCAGTGGCTTCCCCACCTCCTCGGCTATTGTGAGGTTCTTTATTTTTTTAAAACCTCTCTGCTGCTGGAAAGAAAAGCTCTGAGGCAGAGAGAAAGCAAGCACCCTGCACACTTGACAACCCTATTGTCAGGAGCCAGCAGCTCCCTGGGGATAAGCCCAGGGTGGAGGACACCCACCGGGTCTCAGTTTTGCATATGCAGTTTGTGCCCATCATCATTTTGATTACTTCCCGGGTCACCTATGGCTTTACTAAGCAGACAGCCACTAATTAAATATTATGCAAAATGTTTTGTTCCCACAGTCTTCTTACATGTGAAATGTAGTCCACTGAAAAATAAATCCTACATCGAGTGATGTTTACCTGTCTGCTTTCACTTCAGGAAGCCCTCTTCGGAGAATAGATGTTCATTTTTTTAAGTCAGCTTTCATAGAGAGAAGACTTAAAATTACAGAACTCAAGATTGCCTATAGTTCCTCTGGATCATGTGTTTGTGCATATCTGTCTTTTTCATTTTGTGCAATTTTAAAGATTAGCAACAACATTTAATTTTAAGCCAAACAGAGCATGAAAAGTGTAACAGTCAAAAGTCAAAGCATCTTATACTTAATTTCTATAGGTTTTGGTGGTTTTTTAAAAAAGATTGCTTAGATGTCTACATAAAGAAAAAACAGTGAGCGAGGCAAGTACAGGAGACCTGCTTACAGACACGGTCACATGGACAGGTGGACAGACAACGGGAGGAAGAGGTCGGCCCTCAGTGACGTCCACTGAAATCAGATCATCACAGATTCTCCTGGCTTTCTTCAGTCTTCTGCTCCGTGACCTTCTCCGGCAAAGGAATCCTATCATAGACTGAATTTTTGTGCCCCCTCAACACGCATCAGTTGAAACCCACCCTACAATGTGATCGTATCAAGTGGTGAGACCTGCCCATGACCATTCCACCTGGGGCGGCACATACTTGCTTTTCTATTCCAAGTTCTTTGCAGGACTTGAGCTGCAGCATCTCCTACAAGCAGAGGAGGGCCCTGGCCTCAGGTCACACGGGGACAGCAGGCCACGGGAACAATAGGCACTCCATGCTGTGATGCACTTTCCTTCAATGGAAGCTTCTCATATCCCCTAAGTATTGTTCTGGGAATACACGCAGTGGTTCTCAACCTTCCTAATGCCGCGACCCTTTAATACAGTTCCTCATGTTGTGGGGACCCCCCAACCATAAAATTATTTTGGTTGCTACTTTATAACTGTAATTTTGCTACTGTTATGAATCATTATGTAAATATCTGATATGCTGGATGTATTTTCATTGTTGGCGACCCACAGGTTGAGAACCACTGGAATACAGTCTTATACATGATGGAAGTTGTGGACATTTTAAAGTAAAAAAGAAATCCAATTCTACCAGCTTTGCTCTGAGCGGAGTTCCAGAGGGAGCCTGGTGGCACCACGTCTCTGTGGCCACAGGAACCGACCTGGTAGGGCTGCCTTTTAGGGATGAGTCAAAGCTGAGGCACAAAAGCTGTTTTCGCTGGGCAGTCTCCCTAAGTGAGAAAGCTCCAAACAGCTCCAGATAACCCACCTCCGTCCCCATGCCTAGAACTCCAAGGAGGCCTCTGAAACTCTGGCTGTTTGGGGTGTATGGCCAGCTGGGGTCCTGCAGAGAAGGGGGAGCTCACTGCCCAGGCTGCTCACCTGTACTCGTGGCCCCAAAAGCTCCCACTCTCACCTCGACCACTGTTACCAGAGCCTCCTCTGCTAGTTTGGCTTTAAATATATCTGCAGGTGATTCCCATTTTCATCCAAAATTTAGAAGCACTGATAAACAAAAGACCTGGTCCCAGGACAGAGCCAGGTGAGCTTAAGAAAGGAAAGCGTGCATGTGAGAAGACTGTACAATTGTCTCAATCCCCTTGCCTCCTTTATGGCTTTCCTTAAGTTTGGGTATTTGGTGATTTGCTAGAAAATCAGGCAACGCTTTGTATATTACTAGTAAACTAGAGAATGCACTCTAAAACAGTGAACATAGATGCTGGGGGCGGGGGTGGTTTCTAGACAGTTGTTCCTATGGAAAAAGACATACGGGTTACAATTATTACAATAGCTTTACTAACTCAATGGCACAGCATGACTCACGACTATCAACCTACTTTTGCCCATCCCTGTACACCTGATGCTTTTGCCCATCCCTGCATATCTGATTCTTCTGTTTTTGTTCCTCCCTATTATGCAAGTCTTTCAGATTTGACCGGCTTGGCTAAACTAAAGTTCATCTAACATCTTTACGTCAGATACCTTAATTTCTTGCTGCATAACTGAGGGTACCGTGTGCAGGCAGAGCAGGTGACTGCCTCTCTGATGCAAGTTGCAAATAACCATTCAAGTGACATGAAATCCTTCTCCTACCCAGATCCTCGCACAGGGCCTGCTGTCAACAGCCCTCAAGACTGTCCAGCTTTAGGGAACATCAGCCTCACCTGGGAAACTGGTCTGGTCCTGGGCCCCATCCCCAGGGTTTCTAGTTGAGTAGGTCTGGGCTGGGGTCTGAGAATTTAAGTCTCTGCGGTTCCTAGGTGATGTCGATGCTGTCAGTGTGGCGGTAAATACAAATGTAGAGGTGAGAGGGAAATATAATTCTCCCTAAGGTGAAAAAAATAAATAAAAAGAGACCTCTGCCACTCCCTTTTTTCTTTGAGCATTTACCTTAGAAAATTAGTCACTTACAAGCTCTTTGTCTCTTTGAAAGGGATGTAAGCCTTTTTAAAAGCGAAGTGACAGGAAAATAAGTCTGAGATGTTCTAAATTAAAATTACAGCGGCGGGCGACCTATTCATAGAGGCAAACAGCTCTGACAAAGGACTGCTCACACGCCTCGGTGTACGTGGGGACTTCAGGTTCATTTCCAGGTGGTATTTCCACTGTTATTCTAACAGAGAACAGAATAGCCAGGCGCCTTGGAATCTCAGAGCCTCTGTTCTTACTCACTCATGAACTTCCCAGACTTGTCCACAGCCATGGAAGTGAGCACACACCTCTTCCTTGGAGTCGGCACCTGTCCCAGAACTAGCCTCCCGCCACCTCCTGTCCCCTTTGCCTCGAGTTAATGTGCATCCGTTCAGGGCTTATATCTGTCTCCCCTCTGCTCCATATATAAAAACGCTCACAAAACTCTGGAAGGATGAATGTGCTTGTGTCGTCTACCTGGCCATGTTGCTGGTGGCTTAGGTTTCATGCCCCAAGACCGGCCTTCCTTCTTTGCTAGCAAATAGATCCTTCCTTTTACAAAGGCTCTCAAGCTTTAGCCGGTTTGGCTCAGTGGATAGAGCATCAACCTGTGGACTGAAGGGTCCTGGGTTCCATTCTGGTCAAGGGCACGGTTGCAGGTTCCCAACCCTGTTGGGTGCAGGAGGCAACCAATCACTGTGTCTCTCTCACATCGATGTTTCTCTGTCTCTCTCTCTTCCTTCCAATATCCTCAGGTGAGGATTAACAAACGAGCAAACAAAAAAACAAAAAACAAAACAGGCTTTCAGCCATGGAAGCTAAAATGTTTTGTTTAACGTAAGGCTCTTGCCAATTTTATAATCCAGAAATGTTTCCACAGGGACCAGGGAGCCATCTCTTTGAAACCCAGAAAGATAGGGCTCCCATCTCTCAGTGTGCTGGGTCCTTATCGCCAACCTACCTCCTGTCATAGAGACATGAGACATTAACTTTTTTTTGGTTAAAGGCACTTCAGCAAATGCAGAAAGTCATCACCAGGTGAATTTAGGAGGAACTGAGTGGCAAATAGTTCTGTCGAGCCCTCTGAGTTGGGGAGCAGTTATGAATGGTGACCTTGAGAACGCTTATGTAATGGGTTGTATCTGCTTGGCTATATGAAAGTGGGAGGTTTCTCCCTGTCTTTGTCTTCTCTTAGTGGGTTGCCTGGGATACATATCTCATTCTGGTTTCGTGCTTATTCAATAATAGGCACTATTTCCTTTCCCTTCTACCTCGGGGAGAGGATTTCTGGGTTGGCTGGGTGTTTTGGATTTCCTATGTGGTTTTTGTTTGCTCCAAGTTTTCTATATTAAATAAATTTTACATCTGTGATGTTATGCCATGAAATTAACATAATAATTAAATTTATCTGAATGCTGTTTAGTTGTCTGGGGTTTTTAAAGACATATATGAATTAAGTATCAGGAAGGAGGAATAGTTCTGGAATATTCTGGATAATATTTAACACAATTGATCAACTCTTATAGGCCTTGGCTTCTCCATCTGAAAAATGAGGATTATGTAACTCATGTATCAATCAATCACGGGTTTTAAAAGATGTTCAAACATCTTTTCAATATGTTCCAAAATAGAGTAAATATCTGACTTAATCACACACCTGTATCTCCATGCCCTCCGGCCACCTATAGGCCACCTATAAAGCTTTCTTCAAATGAAACTGAAACTTCTTTTCAATCTATGGCTCTCTGTTAAGAAGAAAGCGCGCACACGTGCTGGGGTCCAACCCCAGCAGGTCCAGGGGTCCCCAAAGGTGTGGATGGAGTCGGTGAAGAATGAATGACACGGAGGCTGAGTTCAGTTGATCATCATAGCCGTGTTCTCTTGTCAGGGTCTGGTCAGGATCTCCAGCCGAGTTCTGGTCTGGATCTCCAGCGAAGTTCTGCTTAGGATCTCCAGCCAGGTTCTGTGTCCATGTTCTCTTGCTAGGTTCTCCAGCCTGGTTCTGTAGCCATGTTCCCTTGCGAAGAAGGAAGGACACGGAGACAGTGTTCAGTTGATCAGCAGCCTAGCCAGGATCTCCAGCCAGGATCTCCAACCAAGTTCTGGTCTGGATCTCCAGAGAGGTTCTGCTTAGGATCTCCAGCCAGGTTCTGTGTCCATGTTCTCTTGCTAGGTTCTCCAGGTTCTCCAGCCAGGTTCTGTAGCCATGTTCCCTCGCTAGGTTCTCCAGCCAGGTTCTGTCCAGGTTCTCCAGCCAGGTTCAGTCACCAGGTTCTAGTCAGGTTCTCTTGCCAATTTCTGTAGTCAGGTTCAGTCCAGGATCTTTGCCATGTTCTCTCCAGCCAAGTTCTTCTGTCTCTAGGTTCTGTGTAGGTTCTGTCTTCTAAGTTCTGTGTTGTTACATCTGTATTTATACCAGTTGATTCCAATCCTATCAATCTCTATTCCAAAGGTCAGGGCGTTTCTTATCTCCATTCCAGGGAGTAAAGATTATGTAGCTTAAGCATGATTGTTCATAGTTAAAGTGATTAATTACCCACCTGGCACTTAGTTAAGAGGTTTTATTCCCTCCCTAACTTCAGGGGAAAATCCCTACCTGGGGAAACAACCTTTCTCAGAGACCTTGGTTAAAACACATAGTGCCAAGAAGGTGAGCAAACATATTAAGAACAGTATGCCATATATGCCAGGTCCCTTGAAACAGCAAGGATGGACTGGCTCCCGGCACACACGCACATACACACACACACACACACACACACACACACACGTTCATACCTTTTTCTGTGATTTCCAAGAAGTGAGAAATACAAAAATAAAGACATGGGTCTATTTGACATTAATATAAAGACAGCACTCTACCTCATTTACATTATCTAATTTATTTCTATCAGCAAAATACTCAGAGATTTGCTGATTGGCCGTGTTGGGTTTATTTTTTAAAATAACCAATGTTCTTTAAATCCTAAAAACAAATATTTTCTATACTTACTTTTACTTACATTTGAAGAATGCCATAGCAATGAATAATGGCCTCATAACAAAGATCAATAATACTTTTCATTGCATTAAAATGTTTATCAACCCTAAATTCAAACAGGGTCATGCTAAGATAACCATGAGCAAAAGAAACAGGAGGCCATCTCTTCTCTAAATCCCTACATTACAGCTCACTATTAGACTAAACACCATATAGACCTTAGAAGGTATATTTTGTTAAATTGAGATTAATGTTAGCAATTTGGTATTTACCACCAACCACACAAGAATTCCCCAAAGTCCTACGATCCTGAAACCTGAACAATGAAGAGCACAGATCTGGATCAACAGATCTGGCTTTCAATCCAGGCTTCACCATTAACCAACAATGCAAACTAGGTCAGGTTATTTAATCTCTCCGCAACGTTTCCTTAACTAAGAGTGAATTAAAATTAAGTGAGATACTACTCTCAAGAAAGAGTAGCCATTAAATATTGTGATGGAATTGTTCTATCCAGCTCTGTCATTTCAAGGTCTCAGGGTTCTAAGCTTTGTGGTTGCCAGTGTCTCAGTTTAAGATATTGGTAATTGGTTATGTCGTGTCTGTTTTTTTAAGAAAGAAAATTGGAGAAATTGGCAAAATGCTCTCAGAAATTATCATGCAATCAAAAGCCTGATTTCCAAAAGAGGCACAGATTCTTCAGTTTGTCCCTTTAAGAAAGCAGAGCTCTGAGTCCATCGCTCAAACAAAAATAAAACCAAGACCCACCACAGCTCGTTCTGATCAGAGAGATGTTTTGCTTGCAACACAATTTATCGCCCTATAGTACAAGTCAGCATCACTACAGCCTGCTTCAAATTAATTAAAAGACATTCCTTTACATCCAACCTATAATCAAGGCAATTTATTTCCAAACATAATCAAGAAATTATGTAAAGGTCGATTAACTATATGAGCAACGTTTTCATATGTGCAGTTGATTTATTTTCATATCTTTTTTTATGTTTCAAATGAGGATTCTAAAAGACAGGGTTTTCCTAAATAACTCACTCAGCAGAGTGTTGAAATACTCCTTCAGAAGAGAGGACACTCCACCTAAAGCAGCTCCCGGACTGCGGGGCGGGGCGGGGCACCTTGTGAACTCATGGGCCTGCAGCCGCAGCTGCATTCGGGATGCCCGGAACCCTGGGCCAGAATTACTTCTGAACCCTCAGAAGAGGTCAAAAGGAGTGAGGAAAACATGATCGTTCTTTCTTTCAATCAAGCTTGGAGCTGGGTATTTTAGTCCAGCTGAGGACCAGATAGATCTCTAGCAGCTCTTAGAATGGGAGAGCAGTGGGGAGGGAAAGCTGCCAGCCATGTTTGTTCATCTCCACTTTTCTGGGGGGAAACACTGTTCACTTTCAATATTCACTTCCATCAAGAGGACTGGCACCCTCTGCTGAGAACCAAATCAGGGCCTCATGGAGACAGCAGACACAGCTGCCTCGGTTGCAAATGGGGGTTCTAATCCTTGGTCCCAAATCTCTACACCAGCATTTCCTGGGCCCTTAAATTGACCCCTGAGTCATTCCAATCAACCCCCTCTGATAGGGAAACATTACACAAGGGCAACATGATGGCACCATGAACAGTTATCACTCCCATTTACCCATTCTCTTCACAATTAAGGATCCTGTGATCATACACTTCTCCACACCTCCATGGAGTCCATGTACTGAAAGATCTTGCCAATCAAACTTAGGGCATTTATTAGCCATCCCTTGATCCCATTTTTTTTTTTTTCATTTATGAAGGACATAGCAAATGACAAGCTCTGGTCATCACAGGGCTACCAACATCATCACCACAGTGAGTTGGTATAATTCCAACCAATGGCCAGTAAGAGTGGTTCAGAGCCAGAGCACCTGGCCTAGAAACTCAGCTCTGCCAGCTGCCAGCTGTGTGACTTTGGGCAAGTTATGCAGCCTCTCAGTGCCTCCATTTTCTCATCTGTAACACATAGCCGTCCCTTCCCAGTGGGCTGTTGGAGAGACTTAAGAGATATAAGTTAATTTACTTAAAGAAATTATAATCATGTCTAACATATAGTAAATGCTCACTTATGAGAGTTCTAATTTTTTAAACAGCTTAATTTCTAGAGCTGTCTCCAGGAAATATTCCTAGAAACTTGTGTTCCTAGATGTTTGGATCTACGTGAAGGAGTTCAAGGCCTTTTAAAGTTTCACCTTGTTTTTATGTAGTCCACAGTGCAGCTCTCATCACGATAATTCATTGTAGCTTTCATACCATCCTTCTGGTCAAAGTGAGGTGAGAATAAAAATTATCTGTAATAGACTGTGTCCACAACACTAAACTCTAGATCTTTTAAAATTACTGTCTCATCATTCATAAAGAACCACTGGGAAGTACATATTGTTTCCATTTCCCCCATTTTATTTGAAAATTCAAGATACGAGATTTTGTCTGATAGAAGCCAGACACTCTGGGGAGTAGTGGGTTATAGAGGGGCAGGAGAAGTAACTGGGTCCAATCAGATGTCTGAGGGAAATAGCTCAAATGCTCTACCTGGGAAACTATGTTAGTATGCCCACATGACATGAAGAATGCAGGAAATTTTGATGTAAGGAAATTGGCAGTGGCCCAATCTTTCCAGTGCTGAAATGGATAACTATGCAAAGGGTGAGAGAGAGTTGGACTATACCACCCCCCTACCAGCCATCCTCGGGGCTCCCAGCACTTGGAACACTGTTCCCAAAGGCTGACCCTGTAGACAGACACCGCCCCCTCTCCCCGCCAACCAGTTTCCAACACTGGCTCTGTAATCTTGAGAAGTTACTCTGTGGCTTGAGTTCCTCATTAGTAAAACAGAGTTAATGAGTTAATGTATGTAAAGCTCCTAGAACAGTGCCTGGCACAGACTGTATTATGTAAATCTAAATTATTGCCTTTATTTAAGAAACCTAAAATAAAAAAATGGGTTCCTGAGCTTCTGCCCAATCCTAGTGAGTCAGAATCTGCAAACCTCTCCGAAGTGATTCTGATGTGCAGCAGGTTTGGGAACCAGGGGTGGGCACCTTGACTTTCAGTGAGATTATCACTTGGCCATCTTTTTAAAAATATCTCTGAATGGCCCTAACTGGTTTGGCTCAGTGGATAGAGCATCGGCCTGTGGACTAAAGGGTCCCAGGTTCGATTCCAGTCAAGGGCATGTACCTTGGTTGCTGGCACATCCCCTGTAGCGGGGTGTGCAGGAGGCAGCTGATCCATGTTTCTCTCTCATCGGTGTTTCTGGCTCTCTATCCTATCTCTTCCTCTCTGTAAAAAATCAATAAAATATATTTTTAAAAAAAATCTCTGAATGGCCCAGGAAGAGAAATATGAGACATTTTGATGGATCAAGACCACTAAGCCCTGAAGACCCTCAATAAACCAATTAGATGCCTATAAAATCCTATTGTAGCTAGATAAAGAGGGGTGCAGACAAGTCATGTCTGTTGCTTGGTTTCCTCATGAAAGGCACCTCCTAAAGTTCCCTTGGCAAACACTTCCCATGGCCGATGTGTAAACTGAGCTGCAATAGCAGGTTACTGTATTTGTCCAGGCGAATTTACAACTAAACACAACTTGGGTTTATGTCAAAACAGGCAAAAAATGAGTTCCCATGCTCTGATTTCACAGAGATGTGGATTTGTGAAGGAAGTTCATTGAAATCACAACGCTGAAAACTGAGCCTTGTGAAGCACCACCCACCACCTCTGTTCAGTTTGTGGTGGGAAAGATCAGCACGTGCCCTTTATGCTTGGCTTCTGGACCCAAGGGGACTTTTTCTTCTCAAACGATATCCTTGGGATATCAGCTTCTTCCTCTGTAAAATGAGGGAGTGGAACTAAACAGTCTCCAAAGTGTCTTCCAACTCCAAATTGGATGGCTTTCTGAAGTGGCCAAACCACTTTCAAATCTCCCTTTGGGAGCAGCTTATAGAACACTAGAGGCCCGGTGCACGAATTCATGCATGGGGGGTGGAGGGGGGGGCGTGGAATCACTAGAGGTTGGCTTGCAAATATACTGGAAAAAAGAAATGCTTCTTAGATGTCACAGCGAATTCAAATTGTTATAAAAGTTTCTAATTGTCTGCTTTTCACTTCCAACCTACCTTGGCATGGACCTGTAACAAATAGCTCAAAACAGAAAAGAAGGACGATAGCATGTGACTTGAGAAATATCATAATCGAGTAAGAGAACATGATGATTAATTGGGAATGAAACCTCCTAATATTATAGGAGTTTATAATATTATACAGTGTTATGTTCATAAATTCCAGACAAATCTCAACACTCTTTCAACACATTTTTTTCTTTATCCCGGCTTTAACCTGTGGAGACTGGAAGAGAAGCCTATAAAGCCAAAACCTAGGATTCGGTTTCTATCCATCCCTAAACCTCCCCATATTTAAGCCCTCACTGAGTCTCATCAACTCCAGAAAAGATCCTGATCCATCCCCCTGCCTCCACCTCCACCATTGACACCCAAGTCAACAAGTCACCCTCACCTACCACCAGACCTGGCAGGTCTCCCTGCTTCTTCTCTTGACCCAACTCAACCCCATCAAGCAGATTTGATCTCTTAAAATATAAGTTCATCAAAGGCTTAAAAAGAATCACCCAAGGGTTTCCCGTAGCACTGAGATTAGAAACCAAGTCTTGACCATGACCAACAATGTCATACACTCTCTTGATCCCCCGACCTGATCACCTGTTCTCCAGCAACCTCTGCCTCCTGCACCTGCCCTCATTACCCTCCAGCCACATAGGTTTTCATGTCCCTTTGGTCACCAAGCCTGTTCCCACCTTAGGGTCTTTAACTTAGCCACTGGTTCACCCAGGAACACTCTTTCGCCAGGTCATTGCAAGCCTGGCTCCATCTTGCCATTCCAGTCTCAGCTTAACTGTAATATTCTTAATAAGTTTCACCCTGAGCACCTAAATGCTCTATTGTACTTCATCCAGATTGGCGTGCTTCGTAGCATTTATCAGTAATATGCACTCTGCCTTGTTCACTGCTGGTGCTTTGCATATCCTAAGCACTCAACAAATATCTATTGTCTACAGGAAAACTTTCAACACTGCAGAAGTGTGTGCTTAGTTGCTACTTAGCAATATGAAAAAAAATAACTAATTCATTTCAAACATGGGGCAATAAAAGAAGCTGAGGGAATTGTTTGCTGACTTACTTGGGATTTAATTACATGGAGGATTGTGATGAAAAGGAGGAAGAATATCGTAGTACATTATGGTGTTAATGTGTGGGAGTTTCATTGTTTACCCTTGTCTCCTTCCTAGGGTTTTATTAATGAGCCAACTATCTTGTAAGGGAAAATGTATTACAATGAGTTCCATTTGGTTGTGGATCAAGATAAAAATAACACAGTGTAATTTAAACGAAATGATGTTTGCTCGGTGAATGGCAGACCCATTTAACACTTGCTTCTCTTCTTACGCGCTTTGGCGGTGCACACCCCAAGTTGAACAGACTCAGCCTCCCTCCCATTTAGCTCATGGGAGGAGGTAGATGAGCCAGCTGCTCATCAGTCCAATACTCTTTGCAAAGACTTGCCACCTTGCCTGGCAGCTTTTGAGTGTTAGTGGGTCTCTTGACAGCCACCTCTGATTTTCTGGGCAGGTATTCACCACCTGGTTACTTCTCAGCAGCAGCTTCATGGACCAAAGCAGGGCACCGATCCCAGGGAGGCGGCATTCCCCTTCAACAGATAACCTTCAAAAGAAGGGCAGCACCTTACGCCCACCTGTGTCAACTGCCAGCCGCCCACAACAGAGAGCACAGCAGTGGGAATGCCCCCGTTATCGCCAGCTTTCATCGCTGTGATGGAGAGGAGCTGCTCTTGTGGGCTGAGAGGGATAGACTTCAAGGGTTTCTTTGCCTTTGATGTCAACCCTTCACCACCACAAGGTGAACATGTGCCACCTGTGGTGTGGCAGCGTGTCTAACAGGGGATTGGGATAAGCAGGGAGAGGCAAACATATACAGGTATTTGCCATTGGTGCCATCTCTCCCCAAAGAACATGGAGCTCAACTTCTAGAAAGTATGAAGAATGTTTATTGGCTTCTCTTCTGAGCTATTAAAGGTCAATACGTTATTTGCAGCAATGAATGTAGCTAATGCATTACTGGGTCACTACCTGGTTCCCTGGCATATTGCACTGACTTCTCTGTCCTGTGTCAAATCTGCCTCTCTGTGAAGTTGTAAAGTATTTTTTTCCTTCTCCCCCAGTTCACCTAAGACGATGCTGAAAGTATGACACCTAATTGATACTCAGCCTGTTCTTAATACTTTCTATTTTGATCAGTTATTGCTTAGGATGTCATGACTGTCAGATTTTGAGAAAACAAGCCTGGAAGCACAGTTTTCACAAAGTTTATTTTCTCATTGCGATGGCATTGGACTGGTTATTTATTGATACACAGCATACTAGACCTTAACTCAGCACAATGAGAGCTGATCACTTTGAGTGCCAACTATGGAAAACTCTCTGTGGTCCTTACAAATTGAGGACAATACCAGTAATAAGATATCATGGGCTCATTCACACTGACAAATACAGAAGCCATGATGTAAATAAAGAAATTTTCCAGAAACACTATGACTGACATTTCACACAGCCTCTGACATGTAAGGGTCCTATTGTGTTTTCAACAAAGAAGAATCTCAAGTCCAGCACCCAAGCCCTTATTCGCGACATGCATATATTCTTCTCTTTGTCTTAAAATCCCTTCTCCAGAGTTCTGTGCACCTGCCTGTGAGCAGCCAGGTGTTCAGCTGTTTAAACACAAACAACAGCCAGCATGCATTTCTCTCTGCTACTTACACCTGGCGGATGGGAGTGGGGATGGGGGAGGCAGATACAGATGCTACAGGCAAAGCCCCAAAACCAGAACAATAAATAGGAAGACCATTGAACAAAGACAAAAGCTGCATGATTTTTTTCCCCTGAGAAATGTTAGCAAACTCAATTTTCAACAAAACAAAAAAGCAATACAGACTAATCTATAAAATTCAGATTTGAAAGTAAGTTGGAAAATTATATATATACTAGAGGCCCGGTGCACAAAAATTTGTGCACTCGGGGGGGGAAAGGGGTCCCTCAGCCCGGCCTGTGCCCTCTCACAGTCTGGGACCCCTCGGGAGATAACGACCTGCTGGCTTAGGCTGCTCCCGGGTGGCAGAGGGCAGGCCCAATCCCTAGGTGCAGCCCCTGGCCGGGCTCAGAGCAGGGCCGATTGGGGAGTTGGGGCGCTGCCCCCTGTCATGCACAGAGCAGAGCAGATTGGGAGGTTGTGATGCCACCCCTAGTCACGCTCAGGGTAGGGCCGATTGGGGGGTTGGGGCACTGCCCCCTGTCACACTCAAGGCAGGGTCGATGGGGAGGTTGCGGCACCACCCCCTGTCACGCACAGAGCAGGGCCCATCAGGGGGTTGGGGAGCTCCCCCCTGTCACGCACAGAGTAGAGCCGATAGGGGAGTTGGGGCACTGCCCCCTGTCACACACAGAGCAGGGTAGATCAGGGGGTTGGGGTGCTGCCACTGTCACACTCAGGGCAGGGCCAATGGGGAGGTTATGGTTCTACCCCGTCACACACAGAGCAGGGCCCTTGGGGCGGGGGGGTTGGGGCGCCACACCCTGTCACACACAGAGCCGCAGGGCGATCAGGGGGTTGGGGTGGTCCCCCCTATCAGGCACAGAGCAGGGCTGATCAGGGGGTTGGGGTGCCTTCCCCTGTCACGAACAGAGCAGGGCGGATAGGGAGGTTGTGGCCCCGCCCCCTGTCACACACAGAGCTGCAGGGCAATCAGGGGGTTTGGGCGCTGCCCCCTGTCACGCTGATCCCAGTGCCGGGAGGCCTCACGGCTCCGCTGATCCCGGTGCTGGGAGGCATATTACCCTTTTACTATATAGGATAGAGGCCTGGTGCACGGGTGGGGTCCGGCTGGTTTGCCCTGAAGGGTGTCCTGGATCAGGGTGGGGGTCCCCACTGGGGTGCCTGGCCAGCCTGGATGAGGGGATGATGGCTGTTTGCAGCTGGTCACACACCCTTCAGGGTGGGGGTCCCCACTGGGGTGCCTGGCCAGTCTGGGTGAGGGGCTGAGGGCTGTTTTCAGGCTGGCAGTGACTGAAGCTCCCAACCGCTCCTTTTTTTCTTTTCTTTTTTTTAATTCTGGGCCAGCTTTAGCTCTGAGGCTTGGCTCCAGCTCTTAGGCCTCCGCTGCTGAAAGCAGGTATCTGGTTTGTTTGGGTTCTATAATCGAAACACTGTTTCAACTCCAGCTCTGAGATCCCGGCTGGCTGAAAACAGGTTTCTGGGGTTTTGTTTAGCTTCTATATTTGTAACATTGTTTCAAACTGCAAGCTCAGAGGCCGGCAGTGGCAGGCGGGGAACGTTGGAGTCCTCCGTCACTGAAGCAAGCAAGCCTCATGTTCGCTTCAAGCTGCCTGCCTGCCGGCCGCCATCTTGGCTGGCAGTTAATTTGCATATCGCCCTGATTAGCCAATGGGAAGGGTAGCGGATGTACGGCTAATTATCATGTTTCTCTTTTATTAGGTAGGATATATATATATATATATATATATATATATATATATATATGATACACACACACACATTTCATCAAAAATGATTAGCATCAAATGCATCAAAACAGTGATCAAAACATTCAAAGAAAGACATAAACTAGTCTTCATGAACTCAGCCTCTCCAGGAATCAGCAGGCCTTTGTTCTCTAAACAGAAGTCCTCTGCAAGTCTGAGACACTAACCCATTTAAACCCAGAGGACCTAGAAAATCATTTTGCAAGGATATCTGACCCCATGGTGTGTGTTTTTTCAAGTCCCAATCTGTATGATTAAAATATTTTCAAAGGAAAAAGAAGATGAGGATAATTAGTGGGTTTTTTCTGCCTGGTTGTTAAACACCCTAATTACTTCAAGCGCCATTACCGCCACTTGCACATAAGCCATCTTTTGAAACTACTTTTCAATCTAAACTAAAATTGATGCTAAGTTCTTCTGAGGGTATAGCCAATATTAATACAATTTGGAGAGTTGCTGAATTTACTCTTTTATCTTAACGTAGGTGTCAATATTCTAAGCGCACACAATGGAGCTAATCTACTACCATCTGAAGTAGAACCAACACCAAAACCTCTTTAAAGAGACTGCACATTTTTTATAAACGTGAAAAGTATTATAATTATATATCATGTACCATAACTTTTACTACTGATTTGCCATTATTCGGATACTAAAATGTCTTTCTATTTCCCTTTACGCCAAATTTACTTACTGTAGAATTATACTGCTGGGTCTTTTTTCCCCTCCCACTTTTCACTGGATAGAATTGCTTGGTTCTGATTGTTGACTCAATAAATCATTCTGGTGCAGCATGTGCAGACATTTTGCATTAGTTTCTTTACTATACTTTCAATGGGCTAATAAATCATGGCATTAATTATTCGTTTCTATAATAAACTGTAACCAAGAAACCAGACACTAGATAAATACTGGTTGAATACGAAAATGGGAATGGGATCCATTGTTGTCGGCACTCCACCTGGGCTCTGGAAGTAAATGAGGTCAGTGGGAGCACCATCACAAGCAAGAGACAGTGCTTAGCTGAAGCTGTAAGGATGAAGGAGACTTGGTGCTTGCCCTCAGGGTCAGATGGGAAGACATGTACACGAATGGCTAGGATACAAGGCAGAAAGTGGGGAGCACCCATAGTGCTACAAAATGATAGCAAGGTTCTGGGGAAGGTGAAATGAAAGCTGGTTGGGAGGATCAGAAAGGCTGCATGAAGGAGGCAACCCCTGTGGTGCATCATAAAGGATGAATGGAAATACACGGGGCAGAAATGAAGGGGGATCATCCGGAAAGAAAGAACAGTAAGAAGAAAAGCGTGAAGGTGGAAGGCAACCTTCAGGAGCCACGTGTAGTCAGTGTTGTCTGTAGCATGGGGGTCCATGGGAAAAGAGCCGTGAATGCTAAATTGAGAAGTTTTCACAAATTCAATAGACAATGAGCAGCTAGTGGTGGTTTTGAAACAAGATAGCAACATGAAGATTCACATGAAATCAATGTGCAAAACAAGCTAGAATGGAGAGAATAGAGACATTTAGAGACTAATTGGGAAGCAAGAAGACTTGAAGAGTGGCGAGGGGGGATGCAGAGAAGAGACTGGAATCAAAGGACTACAGAGGCAAAACAACACTCTGCTAACCAATGTAGTGTTGCAGAACAACACTCTGCAATAGGAAATGGGGAGGAGGAGGATCTGCTTTTGAGGATGGAGCTCCTAACACATGAATGCTCTATACATACCAAAGGCAACCCAGCCAGAGACCCAGCACCCTCATGCATCTCTCACCTCCCTGTGCCAGGGGTCCTAGCTCTCAACTAGCTACCACATGGTCACATCTGAGGCTTTCTACAACACGATAGAATATGCAAAACTCTCCTGACATCTCGCTCCACTTCCTATTGCTCATTCATTCAACATAGTAAGCGCAAGTGCTTATTACCATCAAGAGGCACTATCTCACACTCTCAAGGATAAGACACCCTCTTCACCTTTTCTGCCTAATAGTCTCGTCCTGATGCAACTCTGTTTTTTTTTTCTCCCCTGGAAATGGTTTTACTGTTTTGCAGATTTAAAACTAAACTAAAAATTTTTTTAAAGAAAATAATACATTACAATTAAAATGTGGAAGATAAAGTTGGGAAAAAATCTCAAAAAATAGAGCAAAATCAGGGGGTAAGATAGAAGAGAGTACAAAAATACTAGAGTAGCAATCTAGGAAGTTCAGCATCCAAACATGAACATTCTGGAAAGGAGAAAATAAAAGGAAGAAAAATCATCAAAAAGTAATTCAAGACAGTTTCAATAATAATAACAATAACAATAATAATTCAAGACAACTTCCTAGAATTGAAGGACATAGGTTTGCAGACTAAATGGCTACTTAGTGCCCAGCACAAAGGACAAAATAGACCTATGCCAACACATTCTACATTTTCAGAATACCAGGGATAACAAGGTCATATGAACTTCCAAAGAGAAAAGTGTGAAGGTCCTTCACATTCTAGCCCTGCACACCCCTCCATCCGGGTGACCTCCCCCAATACAATACAGCCCTACCCCCTTCCTACCATCCTCCATCAACTGAAGTCATATCACATCCCTCCTCTGCTTAGAACCCTCTTGTGGCTCACAACGCACTCAAAATAAGTAAAAATATAAAGAATGCAGGGGAATTAGGCTTTCAAACCACCTCTAAAGTTTGATGACTCTTCTGAGCATTAACATTATTAAGTGAAATGATAAAGAATTCTGCTTTACCGAGAGCGACAGTGACTGGGGTGAAAGTTTGTGAAAAGGGGTTAGATAGGTGTTCGGAGAGAGGCTCTAGGGAGATACTTCTCACCTGAGACCTAAATAATGAGAAGGATCCAGCCTTTGAAGACCAAGGAAGGCCAGGCACAAAGAAGAGTGAGAGTCAAGGCCCTGTGACAGAAACAAGGTGGAGCGTTTGAAAAAGGAAAACAAATACAAGCTGGTCAGGACCTGATATGAAATGAGGAAGAAGGTAAGGGTAAGTGGTGGCCATATTATATAAGGACTGGACAGACCATGGTCAGGTAAGAATTTCTCTTCCTCATACTGAGAAATATTTTTCTAGAAAAGTCTCAATAACATTGCCTCGTTCAAATCACTACCTATTCATTGACCATCAATTCCAAGAAACAAGCACATGAAATTAAAATTGTCTCTTTCATATTTTAATTCGACCATACAGTCACCTGCAGATAAAGAACATTTCTTTTTTAATTGAGGATACAGTTCTATCTCCTTCATAGGGGTGGTGGGGATTCTTGATGAAAGAATCAGGAATTTCAATACCCGGTCAATATTTTTTCTCTAAGATTGCTCAGTGTGCCACCACAGGCAGGGTGGCGGGCTTGAAATCTTCGTTCAAGCTAGTTTGCGTGGCAAACGCCACATTATTTCAACACACTTAACAATTTTTCATGTTCTCCCCTCCCATGTTGGTGTATACATACAGGTGCACCTCCTTACCTTCTACTGCGCATTAATCTTACCTCGGGTGGCGCTACCTATTCCACGAAGGCATTATCCATCAATACACACGCGGGCTTCTCCTAGAGGCACTCGGCTAGGGGTTGCCAGCAGGCGTAAAACAAGCCATTTACATCGATTCAGGGGATCCATAAAGCTGAAAGTCATGGAGGAGGAGTTGCTAGTTAGGGCAAGAGTAACGGTACAACTGAGACAAAACTATTTCATTGAGAGGCTTTCAGGGACTCATTTTCCAGTGTCACTTTTGCTGTAATGCACAATTGCCCCCAAATAATGCAGGAATCAAGAATTGCCGGAAGGACCGAAGCCAAGACGCAGTACACCAACTCTACAGACAGAATGCTCTGCGGTATCATTCACCTGCCACCCACCCAGCCCAGGTAATGAAATACGACACAAAAATGCCATTCTTTTTAAACACTTGGAAGGATGACTTTGTTTCTTCTATTAGAAAACTATTGAAGTCCATAAAATTGAGATGCCTTTAAAATGGTGAAGTCTTTTCTTTATTTAAAATGCCAAAGTGCTGTGTATAGATTGAGTCAAAAGAGTGTGTCTGATCCTGTGAAAAATTATATCACCACGGGATTCCCTCAAGTTGGTGCGCTATATAGTTTGCATGCTAAAATCTCCTTAACCTCGCAATTGCTCTCTCCTTCCCACATCAGTCAACAATCCTTGCTAGTTCTACATCCAAAGCGCTAATCAAATGTATGCCCTTTACTTCCAAGTACACCGCTTTAACTCGGGCTCCTATCATCTCCCCAGACAAGCTATTCTAATAGCCTACAGTCAAAAACTCCTTTCTTCCTGACCACTGTCAAAGGCCACCTCCTCTGTGAAGACGCCCCAGCTCTCCATGGCATGGTGCAATCACTCCAACTTGCTTTGTCCCAGGAGCTCACATACACAGGACTCTTACAACACTCTTTACTGCAGAGCTGCAAGTAAGAATATGCAAGCCGCATGTGTGATTGTAAATGTTCCAGGAGCCTCCTCTAAAAGGTAAAGAGGAAGGGGTGAATTTTAATAATACTTTTTATTTAATCTGGTGTATCCAAAATATCATTTCAACATGTAATCAATACAAAAATATAACAAGACAGTCTACAGTTTCTCATATTAATCCTTTGAACTCCAATGAGTATTTCACATTTGTAGCATATTTCCAATTTAGACACTAAGCTGTCATCAAAAATAATTGATCTGTATTTACATGTCATAAAAGTACAGTTGAAAAAGTACAGATGCACATATCTAAGTTGTTCCAAATGTACTAGAAATTTTTATAAGAACTGTATCAAATATCAACTTATTTTAAATTAAAACAAAATTAACATCTAGAAATCAGTTCTTTGCCCTGGCTGGTTTTGCTCTGTGGTTAGAGCATTAGCCCATGGACCAAAGAGTCACTGGTTCGATTTCCAGTCAAGGGCACATACCTCAGTTGCAGGTTCAATCCTTAGTCCTAGTCAGGGTGCAAGCCAGAGGCAACTAATAGATGTGTCTCACATCAATGTTTTTCTCCATCTCCCCGCTCCCTCCATTCCACTCTCTCTAAAAATCAATGGAAACAATATCCTCACTCCTTGGGTGAGGATTAAAAAAATCAGTTACTCTGTCACACGAGCTACGTTTCAAGTGCTCCATAGACACATGCAGCCAGTGGCTATTCTATTAGACAGCATAGCTCTACTATAATTATTTATGTATACATCTGTCTTCCCCACAACATCAGACCACATCTACTTGTATCCTCCCCATTGCCTTGGCACATAAAGGGTGTTTAATGAGAGTTTGTTGACTAAATAAAAAAAAAATAAATGTGGAAATCACTTGACTCTATTGTAATGTTAAATCAAGAACATTCTTTCCTAAGGATATAAATGGCCATTTCTATGAATACACATATACACACACATGCATGTACATGAGCCCAGGCCTGAGTGAAAACTAATTAAGACTAAGTGCATTTGATTTGTAACGGATTCCTTCAATAATAAAAATGACTTCATACATACTACTCCCCCTGCACCTGTGCCTCCAGCCATCTATTCTCCTTTCCTTAAGGCATGTATGGGTAGTCTACACAATTAGCACTTCATAAGCTTCACATTCTCTAGTTGTTTTTTCTATCTATGTCTTGCCTCTTCAAATTATATTTTATGCTTCTGCAGACAGAGATCATTCCTTGCACTTTGTAGCTATCACAATGGCGATAACAAAGTACAAGAATTTAATACATGACATAGAATCAATTCTCAGTTGCCTTCTTTTCCAGTCATGCCTTTCCCAATCAATCCCAGAAGCCCAGCCTCTCAGCAATCAGATTCATACCAATATGTCTGGATAGCTGCGGCCAATAACCTCCCCACATAATCAGTACTTCTCTCTGTGCTACAAGGCATTTTGCATGTGTAACTGTCCTTCATCCCCCAAAAGGTGGGAAGATGCTTCCAATCTTTGTTAAAATGCCCCGTGTTACCTAGTTGTACTGCTCTCTTCAAACTGACCCTTCAGTGGGTGTTGACTCCTGTCCCAACTTGCCACCTCCATCACCCCCTACCCGCCATGGATGCAGCAACAACGTGACAGAAGGGAGCTCTGTGAGGGTGGAGATCTCTGTGGTCTTGTTAGCAGCATCTCCCTATAGGCAAGTAACTTTGACAAATCAATGCACACATAAATTTCCACAGAGGGGCTTCCAGTAGGTTTATCATTTATTCTATTTTTGCTTGAATAAGAACAAAATGTAAACAGGAAGACGTCTTGGTGAATCAGTCACGGGGTTCCTCCAAGTCCGCGTTGGTGTTCTCTCGCTTGTGCTTGGATAGTTGTTCTTTGATGGCTTCTACCTCTGCAGGAGTGAACTTGGGGGTTAGCATCACAGTGTCATAATCAAATTCTTCATCAAGTCTGAAGGGCTGAACTTCATCCCCGAGTATCTGCAAGAGGTAGCAAAGGAGGAAAATCATTTACAACCACTGTAAATGAAGATAAAGTCCAAAACGTGAATTCCCTATTACTATTTAATTAAACATTTTTTAGACTCCAACTCTCTCAGCTGGTTAGGCCGTCTTTTAAGTAAAGAAATAGTCACTTATTCAATTTGACCTAATGTAAGCCCCTTAAAATGCCCCATTTGTACCTCCCTGCCTCTAAACAATATCACTAACTAATTCTGCCCACAGCAAGAAGCAGAAAATCTCTCTTGCACACATTCATTACATTTTTACCACCTGTAGTGTTAGGACTGGAAGCATATGGAAAAACTAAAGGTTTATATTTAAAGTGTGAAAAAATACACCTGAAGATTTTGATCAACCTTGAATACATTTTCACCATTTACCATAAAAGACATATCAACAAAACAATTTTCTTTTTAAAAATATTTTTATTGATTTCAAAGAGAAAGGGAAAGGGAGAGAGAGATAGAAACACCAATGATGAGAGAGAATCGTTGATTGGCTGCCTCCTGCATGTCCCCTAGTGGGGACTAAACCCACTACCTGGACATGTGCCCTTGACCGGAATCGAACCCGGGACCCTTCCGTCTGCAGGCCTACACTCTATTCACTGAGCCCAACTGGCTAGGGCTTAACAAAACAATTTTCAAAGTTAAAAGTACTCTACACTTATTTAATTTACTTCTTCAGATAATACCTATAATTCCTGGTCCAATAAGAGTAGGAATTAAAACACACAGTAGCTCCTTAAATTTAAAAGTCCAGGATCCTTTTGTCCTACCAAGAATTTTTAAAATATTACAGAATTTATCTACAAGCCAGAGTAAATGCAAAGAGGTATAATAATTTTGTATCGATTTATTCATAATCTGTGTTTTAAACACTTTCTAAAAGAAGTTAGATTTTTTTGAAAGTGTATGTCCCACTAAACAAAAAGAGAATGCCTTAAATCTCACTGTATCACCCCTTCAAGAGCCTCTCCCCAAGCAAATGGTGTGTGACACGTGAACTCATCCGGCACCCCTGTGCAGCTCTATAATATGTATGGTGATTCTGAAATAATTGAAAACTATGGTTTATGCAGGAATGAAAAAAAAATGCCCTGAAGCCATAATCAGCTTTAAATATTCTTGCCTGGAAAATGATCTCACTGAGTGGCTTTTGCAATGTTCTTGATAATGGAGCATACAGCTCAGAAACCGTGCTGTTATTAAAGGTGAAAGAAAGCAAAAAAAACCCACAACCATAAAAAATAGATTATCTCCTGTCCGTTGGATAAGTTGAACCTCATAGGGATGCAGGGTTAATAGCAAACACCCGACCATCTTTCGTCCTTTCTCAGTAAAACCAGCAAGGGAACGCATTTCAGAGGCCCGTTGATTTCCTCTTTATTAGAAAGTGCGCGCTCTCCTGACAAGGGTGATGGGAGCTCTCACTGGAGTGAGTTCCCACCAAGGGCCAGCCCCGGTACTCGGAACTGTGTGGGCAAGAGCAGTGATCTTCAAACAACCCATCTCACAAGGAGCTGAACGAACGGCGAAGTCACGTGCCCCAGACTATGCAGTCAGTTAGAAAGGGAAGTGAGTTCTGAATCCAGAGTCTTCAGGGAAAGCTTCCCCTTCTCCAAACACACAGGAAAAATCAACCTGGAAGACTTCCCTAGGCCTGGTCATCGCCGCCGGGGAGAAAAGCCCTTTCCTGGATAAGCTAAACAAATCCCATGGCATATAATTGAAAGCACTCAAGGCTCCACATAATACCATGCCGTCTGGAGCAGCCGACCAAGGGGGCCAGTCAGCCTGCAGAGGGACCGATCATTGTGGTCACTTTCTGAGATGAAACTTCAACGCCACAAAGTGGCCATGCGGTAATACTGCTGAAAGCAGCTCAAATGAAGAAACACAGCAGGCAACATGTTCATTTCCTGCATGTGAGCATCCCTGCAGTCTCCAGGTCTACTCAGCGATAAGCACTGAGGCTTGCAGGCCTGGCCCCATCCTGAAGGACCCTGACAGGGACACAAGGGAGCACCATTTTACCAGTGCATTCCGGCTCAGGGGACCCTTGCTGCCTTGCATACCTGGTTAAAGGAAGCAGGCATCATGCCTTGTTTTTATATTACCAGACCCTGTGCTAGGCATAGGAGAGCAATGGTACTAGAATGAAAAGGCTGCCGTCCCAGCCTACCAAGAGATTACAGTTACATGCGGTCGAGCAAATTGAAAAGAAGCAAATATAACACAATGTTGTTCCGGGAGTACATACAAGGTGCAATGGGATCCTAGAGCAGGGACACTAACCCCAGCCTGGAGGTCAAGGAGAACTTCCGGGAGTGATGCCTAAGCTGATCCCAGCTCAGAAAGGACTAGTACAAGTTAAAGAGGAAAAGAGAGAGTGAGTCTGAGAGAACAGAGAGGACAGAAAACACCCCAAGCAAAAGAAAATATACATCTAAGAACTAAGGGCAAGAAAGAATATAAACTATTTAAGAAATTGTAAGTATGAGAAGTAAGAACAAATGTTATAATACAAAAAGTGAACCCAACTGAAGAAAAAATTGACTTCTTACTGAAGTTGAGGTGTCTAACTTACTTTAGGACTTAGTTTATTTTACACTATAATTTCAAAAGTAAACTTTCTACCTAACGTTCTTTCAGAATATGCACACACATAGATACAAAGAGTGGTTGGGGAAGGGAGGTATAGATGGATAATTTGTAAATCGTAGCAATTTTAGCATACATTTTTACTAGTATGCATCTTGGGTTTTTTCCAAGCCTCTGACATTATAATTTTGTATTAACGTACTATTCTGAGTTTTATTAACATTTAGTATATATCAATGGCTCTTGCAGACTGAATAGTAATAAATCAGTTATTAGAGCAAAGTAATTGTGAATATGTAATTATGAATACCCTAGTATTTATAGATTTATAAATCAACATAACATTTAGAAATTTATAAAACAACATAGGACTTAAAAGGTAACTATTGCCCAGCTGGCATGGCTCAGTGGTTAAGTGTCGACCTATGAACCAGGAGGTCACAGTTAGATTCCTGGTCAAGGGCAGGAATCCCTTGGGTTGTGGGCTTGATCCCCTTGGGGGGCATGCAGGAGGCAGCCAATCAATGATTCTTTCTGATCATTGATGTTTCTCTCTCTCTCTCTCTCTCTCTCTCTCTCTCTCTCTCTCTGAAATCAATAAAAATAATATTTTTTAAAAAGTAACTATTATTTTACTATATATGTTAATGATGCCATTTAAAAATCCTAAATATAAATAAAAAGTATTTCGGGTTTTTATTTAGTATTTTTTACTATATACATGCCAAAATGGTAAATTTTACTCTATAAATGCAATCTCAATAAACCTAACTTTTAAAAAGGAAAGAGAGAAAGGGAGGAAGGGAGGGAGGGAGGAGGGAGGAAGGGAGGAGGGAGGAAGGAAGGAAGGGAGGAAAGGAGGGAGGGAGGAAGGAGGGAGGGAGGGAGGGAGGGAGGGAGGAAGGGAGGAAGGGAGGAAGGAGGAAGGAGGAGGAGGAGGAGGAAGGAAGGAAGGAAGGAAGGGAGGGGAGGGAGGGAGGGAGGGAGGGAGGAGGAGGGAGGAGGGAGGAGGAAGGGAGGAAGGGAGGAAGGAGGAAGGAAGGAAGGAAGGAAGGAAGGAGGGAGGGAGGGAGGGAGGGAGGGAGGGAGGGAGGGAGGGAGGGAGGGAGGAAGGGGACACACACTGCAACTCAGAAAACTTCACTGCGAACTTTAAAATGGCAGCTTTCAAAAGACATCAAAGTCGCAATTCTGTTTATGTATTTCAGCTGTTGGCTACTCTGGCACACTTTGGGAATTCCCTTCTTTCAAGTAAGGTTCATCTTAGGGTCCTGAGCTACAAGACTCCAAATTAGTTGCAAACTCCAATTCTGATTTATTTCAAAGAGAAGCATTTGTGCAATGGAATGCCAAGTCTCCCACTATTATACAGAAAACAACTGTGAATTAAGTTATTAACTTGTTATTTTTGCCTAAGGAGCTGAAATATGTGGATTTCAGGTATATAATTTCAAATCTAATTGAAATCTTTTTGAGCCTCTGGGGGAATAGAATTTGTACACTGGCAGAACACTGCTAGTTTCCTTAAATTGCTCATGTGACTTATTCTAAGTGCAACTGCTACAAGAGGAGTCATTTTCATTCAGAATACCACATAGGCAAGTCAAAGAAAGCAGAACTAATGCTCAAATCAATGACAGCAGCATTTGGCTGTAGGCTCTATTACAAAGCAATATGGTAAGTAAACTGTCTTTATAGGTGAAAAATTTTGAAGACCCTATATGAATTGGAAAAACAGGAGATCTCCCATTAAAAACATACTATACAAGTTTCTTCTATGACCTCTTCTATGGGTTGGGGATGGGGAGGAGGAACTCACAATTTTTCATCTTTCTAATGTGAATTACTTTCATCAAAATATATTAACTAAGGCAAGAAATTATTCACAAATAGAAACTGGAAGGTTCTTGGGAAATGTTTGACTCTAAGGGGGGAAATGCACATGTATAAAACCAGTTATCAAATTAACAACAATTTTTTTTTAAATTGGTCTGATCCATACTAGGAAGCTGTGGATTCCTATTAGGCAATTACAGGAAGTTGGGCCATCCAGGGTACATTTTCATCTTTCCAGACTGAAGTCACAGAAAGCAACTGTGTCTAGCCCCTTGGTAGGCCCTTACAGGACACATTTGCTGGAAGTTGATGCTGATGGTCTTATACTGGCATTGGGTGCTTTAAAGTAAGATTAATACTATTAAACCATGCAGGGTTGGTACAGTATTATGATTTCTAGACAGTTCTGAAAAGTTTCTCTTCCAAATGGTGATTAGAAATAAAAATCCCAAACCAAGGGATATTCAAAAGTTATTCATCTATGTCTCATGAGTTTGCCAACACAAACATGTTTATATCATTTTGATTCCAATATTTAAAAATGTTGGCATTTTCTGGGAAGAAATGTATATTCTTTTTGAAGATACAATCATCTACAGGGTTTTAAATAGCATTTTACTGGATGTTTGACAGGTTCCAGAAATCATTCCGGGTTTTCTTTTAACCCATCAACTAAAATCATTTTATAAACATTTCCACAATGGCACCAGATGCAGTGACCACGAGTTGGTCAAATCATTTGTATGGTCACAATGGAAGTCATAAACAAGCCTTTGAAAGAAACTCATTTCTGCCAGAAATAACCTTGCAATTTTAGTTTCTTACTATTCAACAAAAGCAATCCACAATTCAAAAAGCACACCGAAAAGTGGCTATCCCTACCAGTTTACCTGGTAACCAATTTAGGGGTTTAACATAAGCCTACTAGCACCCTAGACATAAGTTTGCCATACCAGTGCACAAAGTCTTATAATAAATGGGTAATTTAAAATTGAAATGCATGGATTATTTCTGATTGAACGACTGCTTCCATAACCAAATATCTTCAAGTGGCAAGACTAGTACCTGATAATTAAATAATCAAGAAACATCCTAAGGGCTTTCTTAGAAAGAGATAGTGAAGAGCCCTTGGCAACCTCTGTGCCTGATCCCCTTTCGTGTTCGAGTGAACTGAGTGCAAAGGTCACATCTGGCAGCCTCTGCTGGTGCACCTTTGTCGAGTACATGCAGAAGAGCTGTAAAGGATGGCGAAGGGTGACTTTCAAGTGGTGCATTTGGGAGAGGACGCATGTGGCAGAGATTCCATTCTACCCTGCTGGGGAAGCAAACAGCTGATGACACTTCCCAGCCTCTCTTGGGGTGGGTAGGAACATGTGACTGAGTGGCTGCCAATAGGGCGTGAGCAGAAATGGAGCCCTGAGCTCTGAGCCTGGGGAAGCAGGCTGCCTCGGGCTCTCATCCCCTGCCCCTGGAAAAATGGGAACCTGACTTGCAGCATGTGCTCTCATCCCCTGCCCCCGGAAGGATGGGGACCTGACTCGCAGCAGGCGCTCTCATCCCTTGCCCCCGGAAAAATAGGGACCTGACCCGAAGCATGCACTTGAGGACAGTGTCTGGAGGCAGAGTGGAGTTCCAGAGAGAAGGAGCCGTGGTGAGTCCAGGGAACAGAGCCACTTGCTAACTTGAGAGACCCTCCACAGGTTATTCCAGGAAAGAAAGAAACTTCTATCCCCTCCACCACCGAATTATTGTTGGGGTTCTCTCCTGGAGCAGCCTAGCTTTACCTTAACAAATACAGGATGTCTACGGGGCCTTAGGAACAATAATACAAAGAAAAAAGGCCAGTTCGGACTAAAAGACATAACAAAGCCATCTGTCCCCTTCCTCTGTCCTTTCGGTTGCATTGTCCCCAGGTAGCACTGGCCTATAGAGATACGTCATGGAATAAAAATATTTTCCATGGCTGGTGTGCTCAGTGGTTGAGCATCGACCCATTAACCCACTGGTCACTGTTCGATTCCCATTCAGGGCACATGCTGGGGTTGAGGCCTCGATCCACACTAGGGGGCATGCAGGAGGCAGCTGACTGATGATTCTCTCTCATCACTGATGTTTCTCTCTCCCTCGCTCTCTCCCTGAAATCAATAAAAACATATTCTAAAAAAACTAGTTTCCATGTAAAAACACAATCGCTCTCTGTGTTTAAAAAGAAACATATACAATAGCAATAGACGGCCGTGAGAGGGGCCCAAATAAGCAACTTGAATTTGGAATTTTCCCAAATCTGAGAAAAATACAAGAGAGACGGGTAGAGGAGCATTTCTCTGAAAGGACAAGTTGCAAAACCACTGCAATTTCGAGACTGATGGAGTCCACCATGGAGTACCTCGTCCTTTTGCGTGTCCGCTCTTTCCACCGTGGGCCTTGGATTGACTGCAGGGGTCAGAGGCTGGGCTGCGGGAAGAATGTCGGCTGCGGGAGGAATGTCAGCTGCAGGAGGAATGCTGGAAGGAATGTGGGTGCTTACGTCCTCCACTTCCCCGGGCAGCAGCGGCAAATCTGCTGGACAGAAAATATTTCATTTGATCCTTTCTTGGAATTTACAATTGACCTAAATCATCTAAAAGCCTGTAATGGTCCCAAGAATAAAGCAAATATGCTCAGGTAGAGTAGGTCCATCTCACAAGGCCTGTCCTGGTTTGAGATTCCCCTTTCTAGAAACTAGAAGTCCCTGGTACATCTATTTCTACCCCATTGTTGCAGTTAGAGTCCATCCAGAAGGTCTCAGTGAAATATTGTTTGGGGAGTAACTTGTTCATGCCTCTCACCCCTCAACCCACTGTCTACCTCTATAGGAAAATAAGGCAAGAAGATGCTGTTTTTGCCTCATTTTCCCATATTTTCCTGAGGGGAGAAGAGAAAGGAAATAGAGTGTAGAATTTCATCCTGTAAAGAGATGGCAATATTTCAACAACAACAACAACAAAAAAGCATATTAAAAAACAATGATGCCAGAAGGAAAGAACTTTAACTTTTAACAGAAAAATGAACTACTCTGTCACATTCAGAATGCATACTCTATGTTTCAACACCTGCAAACAACAAAAATGTGTTTCCGGCTTATTTGGCACAGTTATAAGAATTCAAGAGCCAATCTTGGTTTCCTGATCAGCTCATGATGAAGGGATGTGTTCCCTTATATTTGCACGTGTGAGAGAACGTGGAGGCATCACAAGTAAATGATATTCTCCCACAGCTTTCTTTAAGGGGGACAAAAAAACACACAAAACACACAAATAGAAGCACAACAGGCTTCGCCCTCAGTAAATTTTCACAGGACCAGAGGCTGCAGGAGATACCCAATAACTTGCAGTTGGCTCAGGGATGCTGCCTGCTACTCAAAGACGATCTTACGGAAGAATACATTCTCCCTGGAAGTGACTAACAATAGGCATGCCTTGACCATTGCCAGTGGCAGCATATATGGGGAGATAACTGAGCATGATTCGCTATTCAAAAACTGAATCTTATATGAAATACATCTCTCGCTGTTGTGATGCTGTCGCCTTCACAAAAAAATATAATTACAAAATTCATAAGACTCCAGCAACAAAGAACATAGCCTAGAAACTGAGCGTGTGAGTGGAGGATTGGTGAACAAGGTGGTTTTACTACGATTAATTATGGAAACCATAAAATATGACCTGATTAACTGGCAGAAATAAAAACAATAGTAACAGTCAACTCTTATAAAGCTGATATATTACATGCATTAACTCAGCTAATCCAACAGCTCCATTACTTCCTGTTTTATAGGCAATGAGCTCTAAGCACTAAGAGTAACCTCATTGAAGGTGCCACAGCCACAAAGTGGCACAGCGAGGCAGTCTGTCTGCAGAGCCAGGCACTCTGTCTGCAGAGCCCACGATGCCACATTATAAACTTCTTTTGAATAAGCATTTTCATTATATATATATTTTTTAAATCTATCAGATTAGCCAAACTCAGGGCCAAGAAATGTCACTGCAATAGCTCATTAGTATGGCTAGTCAGTTGTAAGTGCACTCAAACATTTTATGCCCAGAGAAGTACTTTTTTTAAACTCATTAAGGTTGGTGGGAAGATTGGCTTTCTAATATATCTATGTATGAGTTCAAAGCCAAACTCAGTGCAACTGCCTAGGACTGGTACAAGCCTGGTTAGGGGCCTGCCCACAACAAAGGCAAGATGAGAAAGGTTCGGGCCTCTTAATGTAAAAACCAATGTCTACCAGACCCATTGACCATCAGTGCAAACATCAGTTCAAGTGTAAGATAAAAATCAATTCTGCCTTCAGAGCTATTTAAAATCTGATTGAGAACCATATGCACCAAGGAGGGCAACTCTGCAATTGCTTTGCTAAACCTCTTCACCTCTAATATTTTGGAGAAGACGTTTTCTTTCATAAAAATTCTACTGCCATGGGAACAACTTCAAAACAAGAAGACTCAGAATCCTCCACACTTCGCTTTGCCATTTGCTTCTTCAGTACAAAAGCAAAATGTACAAATGTGTTTCTATTGGTGCTGAACACAGCACCTTACACGTAGTATAGTCTTAATAAACACTTTAGGATAGGAAATAAATTTCCTGCATCTCAACTTTTAAACGGAACAGCAAGTATCAAGAGTCTGTGTGCTAATAGGACATTGTGGATGATGTAAAATATGTATAGCTCTTACCCTCAATGATTGAACTTTGTTACAGGAATAAGATTTTCACACATAAAATCAAGCAGAGAATAATCAAAACAAAATTGAACAACCTTAACTCGAAAGAGGATAGATTCATAAAAGAGTAAAACCAATATGGATGAGAAGAGTCTGATAAGACAGTTATGAAGAAAGCTACCTTATCTTTTAGCCGTTCTATAATCACGGGTGTGTTATTTATATACGCATGTTCTCTCCAGGAGAAAAATGATGGTATTCATTAATGGTGGGGAATGGAATTTGGTATCTCTGTAAAACCTTCTAAAACTGAAATGTTTTAAGAAACTCGATCCTATCTTAATTGTTTCTGAAATACCAAAGGCCTTGTTTTCATCTTCACTAAATACCACTCTCTTGGCTGATGTACATGTAGAGTCAAGGCAACTCTCAAAAACAAATTTTGATGCTAGGCAGCAAGACTGAAATCACTTCAATCTCTTCTTTCTCAACTACATAAGAATTTCCAATATTTATGAACTATGTGCTCATGCCATTTGTCTTTCTGTATGTAGTCAATAATCAGCAAGTCAAAAGCTATACTCACAGAATCCAATACAACATTATAAAGCAAGCAATCTATCTGACATCTAATAAATTAGGTAAGAATAATATTTAATTGTGTGACATAGTTATTAAATTAACCAATCTGTTCCTTTCTTGTCATGTAGAAATGACAAAAAATTTTTTGAAATTTTGGGCATTCTCCAAGACGAAAAAGGATGTAGGTAAATGCTTTAGTAATCCAGGCCTCTTCCACACACAGCTTTCAGCTAGGATAGTCTATCTCAGTGGTCCTTATTCTTAAAATTTTTTTGAAAACTCCAGAGAACTTTAGTTTATGTAGGTTATGTCCATGAATATTTATCATATTATAAATTAAAGACTGAGACTTTTCTCAAATATTTAACTATTTAAAATATCATTATATATTAAAATAAATATTTTAATGAGAAATCTATTTTCCCAAAACAAAGAAAACAGTGAGAAGAGAAGCACTATTATATGGTTAAAAATAATTTTTTTGTCTGCCTTAAGCAAAGAAAGCTGGATCCTAAACTTGTTAAGCACTCAAGTTTGGAATATTGTTTCACTTGATGTCAATGAAAATAATCTAGTCTCACACAGATTTATAATTGGAAAAGGGAGGAGTACTTTAATAGTCTTTTTATATAATCATGGACATTCTTTGATGCTATACTAGATCTCAAAAAATGATAAAGTAAAAAAAATAAATTCAACGTGCAGTCTGAAACCATTTCGGTGAATTTTTCATACTGTCATGTTAAAATCTTGGTCAATTTTACATGTTGAATGGTTCTTTCTCTAATACATGATTTTGTAACATAAATTTGGAAAATACTGATTCACTGTTTTATACAGGTCCCTCAAATATAGACATATTTCATTATACAGTATAACAATCACATTAGCTAACATTATCAATTTTATCAGAAAAGTCTTTAAATATTGGGGAAGCGTCAAGCTCACAGTACTGGATGCACGTCTCCAAAACTCTGTTTTTCACTCAATGCACTGTCAATTTTGTCACTGACAATGAATACTATCAGTTACATCAGGCAGAGGTCCTTTGGTTGAGCGTCGTCCCATACACCGAGAGATTGTACGTTTGATTTCTGGTCAGGGTACTTGCTGGTGTTGCGAGCTGGATCCCCAGTAGGAGGCATGCAAGAGACAGCAGATACTGTAGATAGTTCTCTCTCCTCAATGTTTCAATCTCTCTCTTCATCTCCCTTCCTCTCTCTGAAATCAATAAAAACACACTAAAAAAAATACTATCAGTTGTTTGTCTTAAAGAAATAGGCCTACTTTATTCACTTTATTTACTTGATTTTTTTGAGAACTATAGTTTGTCATTCTTTCAAGTAAAAATGTTGATCTACATAAAAAAAAGAAGAAAAAAACTGGTTCAAAACACCACTCAATCACACGATTGATTTTCCATGAGACAACCATTGTATTTCAGTATGTAGCATTCAATGTTCAGCATTTAAACAAAAAACTATCAGGTATACAAAGACAGTAGATCAAAAGGGGAAATTAATAATATAAATGGACCCATAGGATACCTTAGGTATTAAAATTATAAAACACAAAATTTAAAATAACTGATTAATATGTTTTAAAAAATACATCACAAAAAATGGAAAATTGCAGCAAAACTAAAGTCTATAAAAATAGATATTCCAGCCCTAACCAGTTTGGCTCAATGGATAGAGCATCGGCCTGTGGACTAAAGGGTCCCGGGTTCGATTCCGGTCAAGGGCATATACCTTGGTTGCGGGCTCGATCCACAGTAGGGGGTGTGCAGGAGGCAGCTAATCGATGTTTCTCTCTCATCGATGTTTCTAATTCTCTATCCCTCTCCCTTCCACTCTGTAAAAAAATCAATATAATATATTTTCAAAAAATAGATATTCCATATCTTTTGATAACTTTAACAACTGGAATATTTAGGGATTTATCAGAAAATTAGATCCAATTCAAGAATGGATTAGTAATCTACAATACAGATAGTAGAATATACTCCAACTGAAGCAAGAAAGGAAATAAAAAAGGATGGAAATGCTGATAAGAGCCTAAGTGATATAGGGGATATGTAAAAATGTTCAGGCACAGGTAATATTTGAAGAGAGAGCAGCTGAGGATATCCCAACACTTACAGGAATCTCTGCAAACCCCAAACAAAATAAATACAAATAAAACAATACCAAGGGATAGTGAAAATCAGTCAAATGAGAGGGAAACAAAACATATTATCATCAAAAAACCATATTACCTTCGAAAGAACAATAATCAGATTGATATCTGATTTTTCAACAGTTTTCATTAATGAAGATAAGAAAAGATTAGCATATCATCTTTAAAGTGCTGAAAGAAAAAAATAACAAACCTAGAATTCTCTACCCAGTAAAAATATAGGAAGATGAAATAATAATAAAATAATACTGGATTAATACAAAATAGGCAAGAAATAAAGAAAACATAATTGGCAGGATAAGTATATATGTATAGATGCATGTGTATAAATGATAGGCAGTTCTCAAGAGACATAAAATTCAGAATAAATGAAAGTAGAAGAAAGAAAGATTAAAAAGTGCAAAAGAAGAAAGGTAACTGCTCTCCAAGGAGAAGGTGGCCAAGTTCAGGGAAGACTTACTTCAAGGATGATATTGGCATTCAACAATGATAATAAATCATATCCCTCTCCCTCCAAGTACAGAAATAAAAAATAGATACAGGAGTCAGGAAGATGGGGAGCAAAATATGAAATATACAATGGATGGAGCTGAACTTAAAAGTGCTGATTGTTCTGCAGTCACAATGGGCTTCTTATTTTCCCAATTCTGTTCTCTTCTCAGGAATGGACTGAAAGTTTCCTCATGAAATCATGAGGCCTGGGCAGCAGGTTTGCCCTGTGGTTGACATGGCTTTTGAGCTGGACCTTAAAGGACTGTTAAGTTTGCACATATAAAAATTGGAGGGACAAAGATAGAGGAACACTTGAAAGCAAAAATTTTTCCCTCTCTGTTTTCAGTGATCTAGACAATGAAGGAATGATTTTAACAGTACTAAGTATAAAATGAATGAAATGCCTAAATATTAAGTTGGCTGAAACATGCTATCTCCTAGCTAGTCCTGTTATACATGCTGCGCCTTATGCTGTTCCTATACTCTCCTAACCCTCAGCCTAACTCCACCCGCCTCATCTAGTTAAAGATTACTCATCCTCCAGATCTCAAGCTCTCAGAGAGTTTTCTCTGACCCACACACAAATTTAAGTTCCCCTGCCATATGTATGTTCTCATGAGATCTAGAATAACTTATAATTATATGTGTGTGATTATCTGGTTAATATTTGATTCTTCCAACAAATTATGAATTTCATGAGAACAGGAACCAGATCAATTTCATTCTCCCTTATATTCCAGGCACCAATCACAGTTGTTAAATATTTGTTGAATAAGAGTCCCAGGTCAATGATAAGCTACATAAAGCTGCTTAAAGATAAGGAAAGAGTTTAAAAAAAAAAAGAAAGAGATGACTGATACCTTTGTTAGAATTGGGAGCACTGGAGAGCTTGAAAATGAAAATCAAATAAGGCTGCCAATCTTTGGGCAGGAATTATTTGCCGGTTCTCCTCCAATACAATCAACCACAGAATAAGTACACACTGACTAAAAGAGTATAAGCCTGAGAAACAGACCTCAATAAGGCTCTTCAGCCCACTGCACTCAGCTAGAGAGCAGGCTGGGCCAACTGAAGGGAGAAATAAATAAAGATAGCCAGAAGATTCTCCCTGCTCTAATGGCTCAGTATAGCTAATACCTACTCCAAATAATGATGATTCTGGATAAAAGCCAGGGGTTCGCTAGTAATTACCCTGCTGGTTAATTACCTTATCTCAAATTCAAAGGAGGAAAAAGTGGTTAACTTGATTTCAAATACACACAGGGCCCCAAACTCAGTGGCAACTACTAGTGCTCGACACCACTGCAGTGAGCTGGTTCCTCTGAAAAACTGTGTCCGCCTGAGCTGCCAAAGCCAAACACTGGGGAAGCATCATAAAGCCAAACACTGGGGAAGAATCCTGCACCTGAATCTTAAAAGAATATTTACGAAAGCAAATAAGGTGAGCAAATGACATCAATGGTAGAAAAACAATGCTCAGCTCACTTCCTGGTTGCCCTAAGCATATCTGCTGCTTAAACAATAACAACAGACTCTAATCAGTAAGCCTCTCAGCTGCCAAAATTTTACAAGCAACTCGCCTATTTGAAATGTCACATTTCCCATCTGACATAACTGTTTGCCTTCTGCTCACATTCCTGAGGCATAATACAAATTAGGCCCAAACTACAATTCGCGCTGGCACAAACTATTTAATTTTTTCCTTGTAAGTGACCCAGGCTGTGCATTATGAAAACTGTGAAGCCCTGGTGGTCCCTGCTGGTAACTGGAATAGGGCAATGAAGCCAGGGTTGCTTCGCAGCCTAGGTTTTCCACATTATTTTACATGTGGGAAGGTCTTGACTAGCTCATTCTAGTCCACTGAGACTTGGTTCAGGCCTCAGTGACCTTTTTCATGTAAGTGCAAGATGGCCTGTTATCTGATTTCTGGAAAAATCATACTAGTGAGACTTTTTATGCAATTTTTTCAAACTAAAGAAATAGACCTGATTTTTTAAAAAATCATTAAAAACATAACTTGAAAAAATATTTAAGGAAAAACAATATGAAAATAATAAAAAGTGAAAAAGGCTAATTGAAGAGATTTCTATAACCAAAATCACATTCGTTGGTTAAGTAGGTTTATGTCAGTGTATACTAGATCTTCTCATTACTCGCAGGAAGCAAGAAATTTAAACCATCAGGAAAAATGCCCAACCAATGTATTTTTGTGCCCTCCTGTAAAATTAACTTTATATTGTAAATGTACTAAGTGCAAACTAGAACTATTTGTCTCCAAGTGTCATCCACACACATGAACTCTGTCCGAATCCCCTAGGGTAGTGGCTAAAAACACAGATCACAAGATGCCACCGAAGACCTTCTGAATTAGACTCTCCCTTGGCACTAGGCCCAGGAATGTTCCTTTTTAACAAGCTGGCCCTCCCAAAGTCACTCACAGCCCCAAACCAGTGTGCTTGCTCTACAAACTTGGCTCTTGATAAGTCCATAGCTATCCCTTCTAATGCAATTGGAGTCCCTAAACTGCTCTTACACAGAAATTCAGAGCAACCTAGGGTATCACAGTTAAGAGAACCTTTCCTTGGACTATGCGATTCCATCAGATTTCTGATCTCACTTGAACCAAGACTGCTGGTTAATAAAATGCTTGAAAAACAAACCCTTCAGTAGAGTATTGTGATGTTCAGAAGCAGAATATAAATGTTAATTGCTTCCAATTACCCTCAATCCAGGCAACCAAAGAAGCCAGAATAGGGTTTACGGCGTGTCATCATTCCCAAACCAAGTACACCCAGACATGCTAACTCCTGTCTGGTTATAAAGAAGTCCCCATCCAATAATCGTGACCATAATTCATGATTATGCTTATGACTGCCTAAACACTGTAAGCAACACCAAATCCCATGGAAACTGCCCCTTCCCTAACGTTAGTTCAACATTGACTTTGAAATATTCTTGCATATTAAATTAGGAATGAGAGTTTTCAAAACAAACAACTCTAATTTGGAACATATTTCAAAAGTCCTTTAAGCAAAAAAGGATACCTATGTTTACACAAAAATGCTAACCAGGAAAGGAAAAAGGACTCATCTACATAATCATCAGTTAATTAGCATAAAGCCTCTCTCAGTCCAGCCCATATGGGAAGATGCCCCCAAAAGAAACATTTATGCCAAACCAATGGACATGGACAACAGGGGGATGGGAGCATGAGTGTGCGGGGCTGGGGGGTGAGGGGGGGTGAGGGGGTGGGGAGGGGGAGGTTAGGGGTTAATGGGGGGGATGAGGACACATTTGTAATACCTTAACTAATAATAATAAAAAAAAAGAAACATTTATAATATACCTTCAGTCTTAAGTGTTTGGTTTACATATTTAATAAATTTCTATGAAAGCAAAGATTTGGATTTTTTTGTTTATGATGAATTCTGATATTTTTTTATTTTAATGATCAATTGATGTTCTACTTTTCATTCCAAAATAACCTCAACTTACAACATGGTGCTTCTAAGAAATTGGGTTTGACTTAGATGACTTTACTTGGGACAATCATTCAAAAATCAAGCATATGGTATATCAGTGTGGGGAGGGGTAGAAGGAGAGTGGACATCTTTATTTCATTTAAGATGCAAGACTTTACAACCTTCAACAGGCTTTGACCTTTCCACTGAAATCTCTGTTATTGAAAAAGAAATTGCAGAACTCCAGTTTTCCCTGTCTCAGGGAAGATGGAGATAGGATTGCCAGGAAAGAAAAAAAAAAAGCTGCCTAAAGTATTACTTGTAGCTTCTAGAAAGAGGCCAGGCAGTTTAGAAAGAAAACAGAAGGCATACCCTTGCTCATTTGGGGCTTAATCTCTTCATCCATGTCCAAATCTTCTACTTCTAGGAAATTATCTACCTAGAGAAGAATTAACATTATTTTTATGCATATGTATTAGACTTTTAAAAAAAAGGGCAATTAAGAATCAATGAATCCATTTCCAAAACACTCAAGTGAGCAACTGAACCCAATTTTCTCATTAACTTTTGAGTCCCCGCTAAAGGTCTGTGTTCACACAGCTTTCCCAGAGACATCTGAAAGAAGCAGTAAATTTGGAAGTTGGCCTGGATTTTGCAGGCACCATAGTAAGGTCTTTATACTGAAAGGGAAAAGAACCATCTGGGGAGTTCTTGAAAAGGGACTTCATTCCAGATTCTATCCCAGAATATATTCCACAGCCACGACAGTCCAAAACAGTGTCGTGCACAGGTGGGGTCCCTCTCGGTGGCCTGCAGGGATTGGGCCGAAACCCGAAGTCCAATGCCACCTGCAGCTCCTACCTGCTGCTCCCGCTCATCCCGGTCCCACTGCGCCTGCGGGCTCCAGCCCCATCAGTGCTGATCAGGAGAGGATCACCAGCCTTGAGCCCTGCGGCTGGCGCCCTCCCGAGGGCAGTGGCCTGCGGGTTCGGGCTGAAACTGGCTCTCTGACATCCCCTGAGGAGTCCTGGATTGCAAGAGGGCACAGGCCAGGCCAAAGGACCCCACTGGTGCACGATCGGCTGGGGAGGGACCGCAGGAAGGCTGCAGGGCGAGTCTCGCTCAGTCCCGATCAGCCGGACTCCAGCAGCAAGCTACCCTACCAGTTGGAGCGTCTGCCCCCTGGTGGTCAGTGCACATCATAGCGACTGGTCGACCAGTCCAACAGTCACTAACCTTCCAGACCTCACAGACCATAAGTAGTCCACGGACCATCGGTTGGCTACTGCTGTACTAGTCGACTGTCTGCTCCCTGGTGGTCAGTGCACATCACAGCAAGTGGTTGAGTGGCCTTAGCATATCATTAGCATATTACGTTTTGATTGGTTGAACAACCTGGTCACCAGACAACCAGATACTTAGCATATTAGGCTTTTATTGTATAGGATTATTACTGCTGCTGCTGTTTTATTGCTTTTGATTCTCAAGCAAATGATGGTGGTGGGTCTGGCTGTTATCATAACAGCACATTTTTCACTGGAAAGAGCCAGAGAGAAGAAAGAAAGAAAAAGAAAGAAAGAAAGAAAGAAAGAAAGAAAGAAAGAAAGAAAGAAAGAAAGAAAGAAAGAAAGAAGAAAGAAAGGAAGAAAGGAAGAAAGGAAGAAAGGAAGAAAGGAAGAAAGGAAGAAAGGAAGAAAGGAAGAAAGGAAGAAAGGAAGAAAGGAAGAAAGGAAGAAAGGAAGAAAGAAAGAAAGAAAGGTTCATTCAAAACAAAATCATCCTGCCCTAGCCAGTTTTGCTCAGTGGATAGAGTGTCAGCCTGTGGACTGAAGGGTCCTGGGTTCGATTCTGGTCAAGGGCACATACTTCGGTGACAGGCTCTTGGCCTTGGTCAGGGGCATGTGGGAGGCAACCAATAGATGTGTCTCTCTCACATTAGTGTTTCTCTCTCTCTCTCTCTGTCTTTCTTCCACTCTCTCTAAAAATTAATGGAAAAAATATCCTCAGATGAGGATTTAAAAATAAAATATAAATATCGTTATAAAAAAAAAAATCATCCTGCCCAGGTAAATCACAAGCAAGGTGAGCAGGGCAAAAAAATCAAGTGTTCTCTCTTTCGAACAAATAAAACTGAATATTACTTCAAAGGTTAAAAAAAGCAGAGCAAATGACCTTTACAGACACAATAGCTACATTTCAATGAAAAACTATTCCACGAGGAGTAACTGCTTTCCACTGCAAGCTGACAAGGAGACATTTTAGATTAACAAAATGGTAACATTTCAGACACCAAACTAATTCATCTCAGGTGAATATCAAAGAGTGTAAATAAGAAAATGATTTCACCACCGGCTCCAAGGAGACCTAGAGTAAAGGCATAATGTCAAAACACCTTTTATGCTTATGACCTGAAATATGTGCATAACAAAATACCTTCAAATTGCAAATTTAGAACTCATAATTGGAACTCAAAAGATAGCCTGGGCCTTTCTTCTTTCAGCTCTATTTGTCAGGCCATGGCTCTTACGTAGGAATTTCAAAGGGTAGCTTCCAGGGCTTGTAAGTACAAAACTGCAGTTGTTTCCTGGCATCCAAGTGACAGGAAAAATTTATCTTCCATATGCCAGTTTCAGTACGAAAATGGAAGAATCTGTTAAATCCCATTTTTCTTAATGGTATATGCTAAAGGGGACTAGAGCCACATTTCCCTATTGAAGCACCCCTTCCATTTATTAAGCTTTGGGGGAAAAGATCTGGAACCTAGACAAACATGCATAGTGTAACATTCTCAAAAACAATTTTTTTTAAAAGTATAAGGATGAAATCTGCTGAATTCCCCAACCTGTATGAGACAGCAAATGAGTCCTGCAGGTTTTTCTGCTTTTATAGTTTTTGGGGGGTTTTGCCACGGAAACAAAAATTAAATCATGCCTTACCTTCACCTTTCCTGCCCAATTTGGATCACTTTGAAAGGAAATGCCAACTTGTTGGCCTTCATCCAGCACTATCTGAAAAATACAATGAAGACATATTGATGGGAAAATGGAACAACTGAAAATAAAGGCACTGATCCTGTAGCCCTTCAGACAATAAAACTTTCCTTCCAGCTTTTGTTAATTAGCTATGCATGATGAAACCATCCCAGCCGGTGAACCCTTGAAGGGCAAACCTGAAAATGCTAAAACAACTTTTTCAAGTTATTAGAAAACAATGCCATTGAACAATCCTTTGTGTCCAACATGCTGGTCAAAGATTCAATAGATGATATAATTCCAGTGGCTAAAGATTGCCAGTAGATAGTGAATTCACTGGGGGACAAAGTTTCTGTCTCACAATTATCTCTCTCTCTATATATATATAGCCTCTGCTATATATTAGCACATTTCTAATGCAGAGATTTTTGTTCCCTTGGATAAAATCACAAATACAATTCTGTCCACAATATCACAGGGAAGATGTGATAAAGCAGAAACTCAAATGGCTTAAAAAGTAGAACATTTTTTGCTGGAGGCAAATACCAAAAAGTAGTTAACATGTAAATGCGAGAGGTCCGTCAGAAGGCTGATGGACCTTGGGCTTTAGCAAGGGCTAAAAGCTATGCACCGATTGTTCTGTGGAGACAATGGTGGCTGAAGGCAATCTCCTAACCTGATAATCTTTTACTGTTTACCAAACCTTACCTTTGATATGTCTGTTTGGTTTGCTAAAAGGCAAATATATATTCTAGTAAATGAAAAGCTTTGGGTCCGGACATTCAGAGAGCTTCACCACTAGAGTGAAGCCTCCGCCTGGTTCCCCACGCCTTCTAAATTTATATTTCTTGTCTAGTGTATCCATTTATGCGTGGCCCCTTCTCCAGATTCTGAATCCTTGCTGCAAAAGGCTGCAGCAATTTTCCATGACTATATCTACTGCCTTGTCTTGATTTATAAGCAAAACCTGGACAACCTACAGAAATGTGTTTTGTAGTTTATCTAAGAAAATATACAGAAAATATTGCTGTTATTTTAATGAAGAAAATCAATCTTTATAGCTTATTTCAACCTAAATAAAACACGCATTTGGTTTTAAAAAATAATAACTTTCACTTAGATTCCTTGAAAGTTAAAAACCACAGCTAAGGATAATATGACTACAGTCTTTTAAGTCTTGAAGGTTTGGGAGAGAGACTATAATATTCATTGACCAAATCCTGGAAAAAAAACAAAGATAACAGCTTCTACTTTAAGCTCGAAAGAGATGAATTCAGAACAGGTAGAAGAAACTCCCATTTTACACAGAGAATTTAAAAAGGAATTCTTTGGTTCCACATAGAGGACAAGTTAAAACGTATTTCAAGAAGAACTTGTAGATGACAAATTCTTAAGAGGTTTTTCGTTTTGTTTTGTTTTTTATCCTCACCTGAGGATATGTTTACTGATTTTAGAGGTGGGGGAAGGGGCAGAGAGAGAGAAACAGCGGTTGAAATGTAGGTTAGTTGCCTCCCATACACGCCCCAACCGGGATTGAACCCAGAGCAGGAATCGTCCTGCAAACTTTCAGTGTATGGGATGATGCTCCAACCAACTGAGCACACCAGCCAGGCTGTTAAGAGGTTTTTAACAAGAATTGGGGATAACCAAGTTATCATCATAAACGATGGCTGTTAAAATCATACAATGTAATAATGATTTTCAATAAAGTATCCCAATGACACGCCTTCTAGAATTTGGAGTCTGAGTTATTGGTCTAATAACTGTCCAGTGATGTTCTTCCAGATATTTTTTTAATTAATCAAGAACGTCTTTTCTCAGATTGTTTCTAAAAGTATTACCTGTTTCTCTTCTGAAGACTGTGATGAAGTACGAAGAAAGATGGCTTTACTCCTAAGGCGGTGATCATTTGGTCCATTTTCATGAGTAAGTTGTACTGAAATAAATATGTCTCCTGAAGATCTGGTTCCAAACAAGCCTCTTTGGGTCACTTTATCCTCTGAAATAATAAGTGACATAATATTGGAAAACATCCACCACACCCAGTCTAGTTCATTTCCAGTCGAGAATCTTCCTTCCAACCAAAAAAAAAAAAAAAAATAGTTTTCAAAGAAATATAAATGCAAAAAAGATAACACTATTTCATTTACTACCCAAAAATATATGTTATGTGCTTACTATGTACCCAACATTGTTCTAAGTCACTGTTAAAATATTGTTAAAGTATAGTACTTCCAAGTCTCCTTGGCATTACCTACCTCATTTTTTTTCCTAAATTTGAGGGGGATTTTTTTCTTATATGAAAGCAATATAGAGAGGATTTTGGAACCTTTGTAAGATAAAACATAAAAATTTGAAAAGTACTCCTAGTAGGACAGAAAAGCTGCAACCACATTTTTTCGGTGGTATTTTTCTCATATTTTTACCTATGCATTTTGTTTGAGGTAACACAGCTGGTAAATAGCAGAGTGGGGATTTGAAGCCAGGCCTTCTGACTAAGAACCCATGCTCCTAACCACTGTCTATACCACAAAGGAAGGGAATCATGCCACAAAGGAAGGGAATGAGTCCATAGAAAATAGAAGAATGACATGAGAAAAGAAAAAAAATTCCAAAAAGAAGACAAAGAAGAAAAGTTTACAATAGTACAAAAAGAACCAAAGGTGCATGGTACATTCCAAAATAGAACTCATTTGCTGCAACCGCAATAAATACAGGACTCCACATCAGTGATCACTAGACAAGTGATAAGAGGGTCCAAAGAGACCAGGTGGCAGAAATCAAGACACTGTGAGGGTGGTAGAGTAAGGCTTCATCCCCTTACAATACTCTATCATGAGACACGGGGACTGTTTCTTCTGTGAGCTCCTTAGGCAGGTATGTAACTGGAGGGGTTATGAGAGAGCCTAACCCAGTGAAGTGGCCATGCTTGCTCTTGAGCTGTTAGTTGCATGGCATGAAAATAGGTGAGATTCTTGTTGTTCTAATGATCATAGCCTGGTGCTAGTCCAGTCAGGATCCTTTGTTTGCTTCTGAATACCCATCACTAGTAGAATTAAAACCTATAGGGATGTCTAAAGGACATTAATGCTGAGATACTGTTGGGGAGCAGAGGTAAGATAACCTGGGGTATAATTATTAACTCAATCAGCCAGAGAGGCAAAACACAAATATTGATTGAATTTAGCGCGTTCTCTGTAAAAGGGTCATATTAGTAAATGACACACACTCAGGCCAGCTCTCCCTACTGCCTCCTGCACCAACATCCATGGCTCCTAACAAGCTACTCCTGGGACAGGTCACCCCTGCCTTTGGCCTCAACATCCCATCAGCAACTCTAATGTGAAGCACTAGCTTGGGCTGCTGGGGTAAAGGGACTGGGGGCGCTCAGTGAGTAGGGTAATGGGAGAGTTGCTCAGAATATTGCTGCAATAACCAGCACTGTGAAAGATCAGGTAAGTGAGGAAGGAATAGTCTTAGAGGATTTATCCCCCTGAGGTCTTCCTCTTTTACAGCCACAAAGATGTCCTAAATCAGTCCTAGGGCAAAGATAAGCAGTGTAGTAGCAGAGTAGAGCAAGATAGTTCTAAAAATGCTTGGAAACAGAAGAAGTTCTCTGAGAAATGAAAGGGTTCCTCAAAGTTAGAATCAGGGCTTCCTTTGGCCTCCTGCCATTCTTCAGTGCACTGTTCTAATACGAGGTGGAATTACTTCAGTTCTCCCTGCTTATCCTTTAAGGCTTGAACAGCCTAAGTCTAGTATTTACTAAGAAAATACTGTGTACCCAGCACACTATTGTAACAGTCTATTGACTTAAATACTTGGAAGGCATTTAGTGAAACAGATATTCCATAAGGACACGTTCTATTTGTTCTCATATCACACAAGGCACTGCCATTTCCAATAAAATAACCAGGGTATTTGACAGATGAAATTCCTTTGAAAGAAAGAGCAAAATATAATGAAGTCCCCACTTCTGATGCTGATGTTGAAATGCTGGTGGGGACTTGGATCTAATAAAATTTCTTGTTCATGCTTTTAAAATTTCTTCATTTTGGAAACATAAAACTTTCATTTTTAAAATACTATTAAGGGTGCTGAAATAAATTACAAATTCCTAACTGGGCAGATCATGGTGGGTAGTCATGCCCATGCCTACAACTTCTTCAGAAAGGTGTGTAAGCCAGACCTGCCCATTGTTCTTGTGCATCTAGATCAACACACCTTTGAAATGCCAGAAGTAATACCCCTTGAAGACATAACCCAACAGAGCACAGAATCTTAACTCTCCTGGGATCCATTCCCTGCCTTGCTTTCTCCCACCTTCACTTAAACTTCCTTAAGTTCCCTCAATAGCAAGTGCATACAAGAAATTGCAAACTGCTATTCTCCTATTCTCCTGAGCATTTGAGATCTTGCTTCCTGGCAACAGTAAGTTTGGCTCAAATAAATTCTTAGAAAAAATTCTCTACAGGTTTGGATGTTCTTAGGTCAGCAAGAAGATTCAGGAAAGAACTTGTTCTCTCTCCAATTGCTCCTACAGTTTAAGGCTCCTTCCTACTCCTCACATGAATACATACTATATCACTCCAAAGACCCAGAAGTGATCCTTCCAAGGCTTTTATCGCTTTCATAAAAAACCAACAAATAATAAATCTCTTGGCAGAATGAGGTAGGAAAGAAGTTCTTTTTCAGTATGATAATGTCAAAATGAATCCAAAGGGGCCTAAAGCTGATGAGAGACACTGCTTCCCAGAGTTGTCCTGGTGGCCTGGTGACAGTCCACATGAGCCACCCAAGTGTTTGTTTTTCAACAGTCCTTTTTTCAGTATTTCAACTTGTCCCTAATGTTTCTTGCTTTGAAATAAGTGTCAGACATAAAAAATAAATAAAAATCTAACGGCAATATTTCAGAGAACAAGTAGGTTGTTCAGACCTGAAAGAGCATCTCTTTGGCATTTCTTTTTACAAAAAAAATATATTTTTATTGATATCAGAGAGGAAGGGAGGAGAGAGAGACAGAAACATCAATGATGAGAATCATTGATCAGCTGCCTTCTGAATACCGCCTCCCCCCTACCCCCCCCCCCCGCCCCCCACACACACTGGGGATAGATCCCAAAACCCAGGCATGTGCCCTGATCAGGAATCGAACAGTGGCCTCCTGTCATAGGTTGATGCTCAACCACTGAGCCACACCAGCCAGGCTCTTTGGGCATTTCTGAGTCAAAACTTCAATACAAGTGAAACAAAGGTTTCTTAAAGGTTTTATTATTCTGAAGCAATGGAATTAAAAAAAATTATTACATACCAAGCATGCAAACTTCCAACAGATCTGCCTTATTAGGCCACACCAGCTGTACCTACAATGTCTAATTTCAGGCCAAAGCAAAAGGTTCTGCTCCTTGAAAAGATGGAAACTACTGATGCCTTGATAAATTAATACTAATCATACATTGATTATATGGCTTCCAGATGAAAGTGATCACTTTCAGAGAAGTCTATTTTGAAAGAAACTCTGTAAAAACTCAGATTCATCCATACAAGAGCCAAACCAGTGTCCACGCGCTGAGAAGCGTCGCCACCCTGGCAGGGGAGTTTTCACAGATCTACACCAACCTCATCCGAATTCACGGCCAGGTCCTGTCAGCACGGCTGAGGCTCTGTTCTTCTGCACCATGGTCAAGAGCAATATAAATCAAGAGCCGCAAACAGATACTGAATATGTTGCTAGAAGGAACGAAAAATTCATGGGGGATATTTCTGTGCAACTCTGAGCAGTTGCAAAAGGCCTTCTGCAAAGAGAATAGGGGCTAAGCAATCATGCTTATAACAAGGTTGGGTACTTTGAAAGCCATGGGGTGATTTTCACATTATACTCCTAGCCTAGAGCAATGTTTCTCTGGACAATAATATCTGCTCCTCATTTGTCCAGCCAAACTACTTCGCTCAACTGCTTCCTGATCACATGCTACGTGGTATCTGGCCTCCCCTGGAGCGACAGTTGTTAGGATTAAATAAGCAATTTAAAAACCAATCAATCATAAATCAGAATGAATCCAAAGAAGCTAAATTCAGCAGACCGATGTTTTGTCTAAATTCCCTCTGCAGTGCTCTGAATTCCACCTGTTTTATGTTCTGCATCGAAAGGGCACAGAGAGGAGAGGATTACTTCGGCCTGGCTAGTGGGGAGTAATCGCGCTTTCCCTGAGGCGGGCTGATAATTGACTCATTATTCACAGGCATAGCTCTCAAGCTGCAAATGCACAACCCAGGCCTGAAAAACTGTGTCAAAAGCCCAAGGTGAGGGACACAATGGCAGGAAGTTGAAATTTTTCAATGTCCAGTGCTAGGCACTTACAGAGAGAAAAATGTTTAGAGTGTCAAGTTGCTGAAAGTTTCTTTCCAGGAAGAAAATCTGAGTGGCCATTGAGTTAGGCAACTCATTCGATCCAAAAGTTACATTCTGGGCCTCAACCACGTGCAAGGTGCCGAAGATGGGAAAGAACCAATCCTGTCCTCACAGAATTTACAAACTAGGAAGTTCAGCCAGGTATGCAAACCACCAAAACAGAACACAACCATGGCAGATGATACAAGGGAGGGGCAATGGTAAAGAATGGTGAAAGCTTGCCATCGGTTTGGGAACCACGGACGGCTTCACACAGTCATGGGGCGTCTGAACTGGGCTTTGCAACAAACTACAGTTTCAACAGGTGGACACTGCGAGGAGTTCTCCCACAAAGGGAGCAAAGTGGCGAGGTGGGAAAGCACAGAGCCTGAGAAGAGTCACCAAATACTCCAGGGAGATGGGAGTAACACTTGGTGACACATGGGAGGGGTGATATTTGACGGGCACAACGAAAACTCTGTACTTGACCCAGGACTTTGGGAGTCATGGCGCTGTACTCTCAGAGGAAAAGTGGATAGAATAGAGCAGAGTGGTTCAAATACGGGAGGTAGAAAGTACAGAGCATTTGTAGTCATCGGGGTGAGGGGTAAAGGGAGCCTCAGCAATGGGTTTAAGATTTGGAAAAACTCACCAAGGGAATTCTGTGTTTCTGAAACAGAAATGAAGACATCATCGCCAAGTGCTTATGTTCCCTCCCTCTAGATATCTCAAAATGTTAACTTTATCTTTCCACTGCAATCTGTACTAGTCTTCTAATTTAATTCAGCGTGACTTAGGTAACATCTTGGTTTCTTAACAATTTCTGTGATGGTGGAAGTAGATAATACAGTGTGCTTGCAGCTTGTCAAATAGGTTACAGATTGGTGCAAAGAGGCCACACGCATCACCCCACAAGGTCGGCTCCTTCCCAACCGATCCAGTCAAGGCCACTGAAGGGAGGTGGCCCAAGGGGGACAGATGCAGCATCTTTCAGCACAGCTTCCTGTAGCTCCCAGAACCCCTACCAGAGTGACAGCTGCTGGTGACACTGTCTACCAGTAGTTCTCAACCTTCCTAATGCCGCGACCCTTTAATACAGTTCCTCATGTTGTGGTGACCCTCAATTTCATTGTTACAAATTGAACATAATTAAAGCATAGTGATTAATCACAAAAACAATATGTAATTATATATGTGTTTTCCGATGGTCTTAGGCGACCCCTGTGAAAGGGTCGCGACCCACAGGTTGAGAACCGCTGAATAAACTGAGATCTTGCGGCATCCAAATAGTCCATTTCTTTTTGTATGGCAGTCCTTACCTACTTAACACTTTCAAATCTATGCACAAATTACTTATTTTCTTAGTAGGAAATATTTAAAACAAACAGGACCCTACTATTTCTTGAGCCAAATCCAGAGTCACAAGGTCATGTGAAGAACTCAAGGTCAGGACCTAAGTATCCATGAACAGCATCTCTGCCACTCCACAGCTTTACTGATGAGTAACTTACAAAATGCACTTGTCTTAAGAGTACAAGTCTATGATTCTTAGTAAATACACAGAGTTGTGCAACCATCATCATAATTAAATTTTTAGATCATTTCCATTCTCCCAAAAAGGTCCCTGGTGCTCATTTGCAGTTACTCCCCATTCCTACCTCCAATCGCAAGCAAAACCACCAAACTACTTTTTACAGCTATGTTTCCCTTCTCTACACATTCCATATAAATGGAATCATACAATATGTGGTCCTTTGTACCTGATTTCTTTACTTATAGTATAATCCCACTTTTATAAAATAAATTTGCTGACTATATAAATGAAACTTCAGTTGAACCCTTACTGTAATTCACATACTGCTAATATAAATAAACATATATGTAATGTGTATGTGTGTGTTTATATATATAATCATTTAATCCTAGTAACAAGTCTATGAGGTTGAGGTATTATATCCATCTTTCAGATGATAATTGTGAAGCTGAGAGATTTTAAAGACCACCTAGTTAGGAAGTAGCAGAGATTAGACTAAAATCCTGGTTGTCACCAATTCCCATGTTCTTAACTAATAATTATATATATATATATGTATATATATTATATATGTATATACACATAATTATATCTGTATAATTATATATATATCCTTCCTGAACTTTTCTGTTGAATATGAATATATATATATATGTATGTGTGTGTGTGTATATATATATATATATATATATATGTATGTATATATATATATATGTTCAGGAAGGATAAATACACCCATAGTTTATCTCTAAAACACAGGATTATGGTATTATTAATTAATTAATTGAGTATGGACATAGATAAGTCAGGGCTAACATGGCTGTTCTGCTCCACAGTCATCCCAGAACCCAGGTTCCTTCTATCTTTCTGCTCTGCCATCCCTAGGGCAGCACCCTCCTCCACATGGTCCAGGATGATACACCACCACACCCTTGCTCCAAGCAAGAGGATGAAGAAACAGAAGAATAAAGTGTGTACATCTGTTCCCTTCCATTATTAGTGAAGGTATGGCTTCAGCTACTGTATCATGGAAGCACCAAAACAGAGCAACTGAGACAAAAATTGTTTCTCTCTCTCAAGTAACAGTTGAGGACAGGTGGGCAGGCTCTGTTCCATGCGATGATCCAAGGATCAAGGTTAGTGGGGTGCTCTGCTATCCTCAGCACACGGCTTCCATTTCTGCGTCTAAGGAGTTGCTCCAATGATTGCCTATTTCCAGCCAGGGGGAAAGGAATTTTTAAAAGAGGCCAGGGCACGTATCTTAAAGATATGGCCCAAAAGTTATACATATCAATCCCCACACTTCTTATTGGCAAAAACTTAGGCAAACGGCTATACCTAACTGCAAGGGAGACTAGGAAATGTAATCTTTATTTTGAGTGGCCACAGAGTAGCTAAAAGTTCTATTGCTATAGAAAGAGCATGGCTTTTTGTTTGTTTTTCTCTGTGTTTTGATGTGTATGTGTATTTCCTAATTTTCCTCCCATGACTCCAAAATAAATTTTATTTGTAGAAGTGAAGAAACATTTCCTCCTAAATCTGCAATCAAGGGAGAATACCTACATGTATCTCTTCTTTCTTAAAAAATATGTAATATTTTACATTTACACTTTTCCTATTTTAGAATCAAAATTCCTTTAACTTCATGTCTCTCTTTTAAATCATAATCACCCTCATCATAAAAGTTTACACTTGAGTAAATTTTTTGAATTTGCCAAGTGCCTTCATGTATGAAATATACAACAGAAAAGGTACCAAAAGCAATGAAAGTACTGGAGGGGCATTTCCTAGAACTACATCAATAAGATGCCTCCATTGCCCATGTGGTCTTCCAAGACTCTTGGCTGTGCACTTGCTAATGGCGACTGCTCACAAAGAACCCAGTTCTTCAGCAATAGAAGTCGCCAGGAGATTTCCCTGTGATGGAGTAACATTGGCCTACAGACATGTGAACAGTAATCCTTCAGCTTGGGACAGAATGTATGCTAAACCAAAGTCTGCCGTAAAAGTCTGTAAGCTATTATATTCTAGCCTCTGGATCAGAGTTTAACAAGACCATAGTAAAATTATTCCTGTAACCCACAACACCATCAAAGTGCCTTATGAATAATATAAAATGGTGCCCTAGCCAGTTTGGCTCAATGGTTGGAGCATCGGCCCACAACTGAAGGGTCCCAGGTTCGATTCTGGTCAAGGGCATGTACCTTGGTTGCAGGCTTGATACCTGGCCCTGGTCAGGGCACATGCAGGAGGCAACCAATGGATGTGGCTCTCTCACATCAATGTTTCTCTCTCTGTCTCTGCCCCCTCCCTTCCACTCTCTCTAAAAATCATGGAGAAAATATCCTCGGGTAAGGATTAACATAAATAAATAAACAAACAAATAAATAAAATGGTGACATGAAATGAAAAGTTATATTTAAAGTAAAATGATTGTTGTTACCCTTTGAGTGGCGAGTGCAAAGAGTTTCACAAAACTCTATGGTTCTTCTTCCCAGAAAAATGAAATATTTAAAAAGCACAGAATTTTGAGGAATTCATACATCTCCCCGTACCCTCCTTGATCTCATTTAGGGTACACTTCTCACCGCTGGTCTGAAAGTCAAGGTTCCTGGGCTGCACACTAGAACTATGAGATCAAAATGTGTGGCTTGATCCCCAGGAATCTGCATTTTAATAAGCAGATCTCAAGGGTGACCTTTACACATACTTAAGGCAAAAGTCCCAGGTAAAGAGTCCATGCAGTAGAATCTAAAAATTGAGAATAAAAAAGAAGTATCTGATACCTCATCTTTGTCAAAGCATAAAAATACCCTTGCTGAAGGCCATGCGTAGACAAACTATTTAATCCATCCACCAGAGGCCAGTGTAGGATTAGTCCCTGTAGTCTTACTACACAATAGACACTATGCATAGACACTATTCAATACATACTAATAGTTGGTCTTAACACTTCAAGGAATATGTTGTAGACAACTAACATTGTAGATAATATTTTACACTTTTCATATTGTAGATGCAAGATTTCTTAACCTTATGCCCCGCTCTTAAATCATAGTAGTCCCAATAATCATAAAACTTTACACTTGAGTAAATCTTTAAAACTTACCAAGCACCTTCATATACATATTTCCTCTGATCCTCACCACAACCATATGAGACACCCTGAGCAGGCAGAATTATCCCTGATTTACAGGTTCAGGGAGAGTAAGTGACAGGCCTGAGGTCTCAAAGAATTAATAAATGCCTGAAATCCGACTTCTGAATTCTAAGCTAGAATTGTGCCTTTTCCATTACACTGGCCCTGCCCACGACGAATCAGAAATAGAAGGGCACTAGATGAAACTCTTCATACAACTACATCCCTTCACCCCAAAATCATGCCCTTCTGTCTGCCTACACAAAGATGCGTCTACTTAAGACAACCTCTTTTACTCACGTAGGTGGAAGAAAGTTAGAGGGATAAATTTTTTCTCTCTCCTTTCCAAATAAATGCTTCTTAGAAGTTTTCAAACTTTCTGAGGTAGAATAACCTCTTCTGCACAAAACTGTATAATCTAGGACTCATCCATTGGCATACAGCCAGCATTAGGGAATGCAAGAGCAGACCTAAATGCTACATGCCTTTCATTCCCTCGTTCTTTCAGGGCACTCCAGAACATCCCCTGGGGGTGGGGGTGGGGGGTGGGGGGGAGAGCTTGAAGTAAAAAAATAAAAAAGAAGCAGTCTAAAAATTCACAGTTCTTATCATTTTTATTGCTATTTTACTCTAACTCATAAACAGTATTTATTCAAAATAAAACTGAGACAATCAAAAAACCAACAACAACATTCTGGATATTATTTCATCAGCACCAACTAGAGTAGTTAGTATTGCCCTACCAGCCTCTACACAGTTTATAAGCAGTTGCATTGCTATTGTGCCTTCACACGTCGAGAGCATTCAGAACACACAGCACACAGAAATAAATAAGAAGGACACATAAGAGTGGGGACCCTGTCTCCTTCACCTTGTATTCCCAGATTCTAGCTCAATGCCTAAAATATAGCAGAACAGTCAGTACTGAAATGACCTCCACATTAGCAAGAAAACGGGATTGATGCTATAATTAGGGACTGAACGCAATACCCAGAAATTAGATGACTGGCTACAAGTCACACAAAACATAACTTATGGGGAAGAAGGAGAAAAAAAGAAAATATGGTACTTGATTCACAATCTAATCAGCAATTCGTACACTGTAAAATCCACAAAACACATAAACACAGTGTGATGATTCCTCCCCGTGCTAATGAAGCAATGGGCTGCAACATGAATCTCTCTCAACTGGGACGAATCCAAGTAGGGGGAAAAGACACTAAAAATGTCATACAAGACAGACTGTGGTTTGATTTTCACATAAGAAAGATCTGAGTTTTGGTCAAGATACAGTTTCCTGTTTGCATCCTTTGGGTTTAGCTGACCATTTCAAAGAAAATATTATTGTTTTATGGCTGACAGAACATTTTGCTAAAACCATCCAGATGTGACTATTGTACCCATTCAACTGAATCAGGGGATGCAGTCTAATGATCACCTCAGTGTCAAACCGGGTATTTACTCTTTTCCATCAGTATAACACTATCTTTAACAACAATGAGTCAAAATAACATCTCAAGTTAAAGAGAAAAGCAAACAAAACAAACGGGCATGTACTTATCAGTGTTTAAATTGGCTACTTAAAGGTTGATAGTGACTATCTTAAAAGTTTATTTGTGTTACTAAAAAGGTCTCTGCTTGTGTTTTGTAAAAGTTCAAAATGCCATTTGCCTACTGAAAGTTCACCTCTCTAATTTATATGTATGTATAAAATATACTGTAAAATATATATGTGTGTGTTGAAAAGATATTGAGAAGTAAAAAAATGATTTTTTATTTGCACTTAAATCAAATTTAGAAACTTCCCACAATATCTTTCTTCACTGGAAAAAAAAAAAAACAACTAGAAAAAAGTATTCATTGTAACAAACTACTAGGCACTAAAGACACCGCCCAAAGTAAAATTTAATGATTGTAATTCAAAATGTTGTAAATACTCAAATACATTTTCTTTCCTTATCCAATTATACCTAACTACAGCAGACACAGAAAACAAATGAATATCTATGGACCAAATATGCATGGGTAGACTAAAAATGAATTATAACAACCACAGCTGAAGATTTATGCTAACATATCTAACACCAAAATGGTTCCATCAGCTCAAAATCCATCAGAATTTGAGGGAAGAAATTTCCTTCTGCAACTGAACCAGCATTTTTCTGTGTTTCATAATTTGTCAATTTATTCCCTGAGTGTAGTGATTTAGTGATGACAAAAGAATTAGGGAAACAAACGAAAATTGCTTAATTACAGTTTGCAGATGTTCCCCCAAAGAGAAAGAACAGGTTAATGCTACTGATGCTGTTTCTTCCATAGGACTGTGCTATACATTAGCTTCGCCCAATTCTATTTTCCTCCTTCAGTGTTCTATGTGATGTTTGATGTAATGTTGTGATAAAGGAGTCACATACAGATAGCTACTGAATTTATGATCAGTAGAAAGCCATAAGCTTTTTTTCTTTTCCTTTTATCCTTTGCAGCAATACCAAGAAAGAAAGAAACCATCAATAAAAAGCTTTAAAATAACACCACGACCTTATTCTTTCCCTTGGGATGCCAGATTAATTGAGTTTTCTAATTTCCTCATTGCTTCTATTGGCAAGTCCTCATGAGATGCCTTCTACGAATTTCTCTTGAGGGTAACATCCCAATAGCCTAATGTCTTAAGTTAAAATATGTTTATTGCTGTTTGCTGTGTTATTTTCAATTGTGCGCTTTCCTGTTCAACTCACATATGCAGGGGTGCTTCCAGAGTTGCCGTTTTTTTTCTTTATGTGGCTAACGGAAAAAAAAGGAAACAGAAAGACATTGCAAATGGCCTGTGAACTAAAAACACCACTCAATATTCAGTAGGGAATTGAATGACTGATAACAACAGCGCAGAAAATGTGGCTTTAAGTGCCACCTGGAAGGGTAAAGCCGGTCAGTTCGTTTCCAACTTCCTGTGGCAGACGATCTGCCAGTTGCAAGGGCATCAAAACAATGCTAAGCCTGCTGGTCTCTGGCTAATGCTCTACGGAAAACAACTGCAAAAGGCTACCCAGCAGGACGTGTTTGCTGCTGCGGTGCTGTCTTTCATGAGAGAAAGCCGTTTTTATGCTCGGCTGACATTCCTTTCCTGCTCTGAAACTGGTTAAGAGGGCCAGCTGCTTTCTGTCATTTCCTCAGCGGTGTTTTTCTCAACAGATTTTGAAGTCATTCTTCAGAGTGGGAAAAGCCTCTCTGTGGCCCTGTGGAAGCTGAAAGGTGCATCTCTAATGCTAACATTCAAAACAGCTCTGGGCACCAAAATGATGTGTCAGCTTAGGAGCTGGGCTGTTTCCTGCACTGTCACCAGTTTCATTTTTAATTACATTTTTAGAAGCTGTTAAAGGTGAGCAGTGATAGTCCTCTGGCTGAACGGACAACTCGAAATGTATCAGTCAGGAAGTATAAGCCAAACCCCAGCCCAACATTCTAAGCTCTGGACAGAACATACACTCAATAAGGAAAAAGTAAAGGACTCCTGTAGTGAAGCTGTGGCCTCCGTGGGCCTCAGCGTCTCCCAGGCAAGATGCTGGTGACTGGCCTTGGACTCTTTCTTCTCCCTAATCCTCTGTCAGTCACCTGTAACCAAGTGCAGCATCTCAATGGCCCTTTTTGCTTCCCCTTTTCCTTCCACTACCCTAGTCCATATCTCCACACAGAGGTTTCTGTTCAGCCTCCTAGCTTGTCATCCGATTCCAGTTGTCTTTCCTTCTTGCCTCTACCTTTCCCACCACGTGTGTGTATGTGTATATGTGTATGTATGTGTGTATGTGTGTGTATTGTATGTGTGTGTGTGTATATATATATGTGTGTGTATGTGTGTGTGTTTAAACTCTACGATGGCTCCCAGTTAGCTAGTATATCACACCCCAACGTGGGGCATCGGGACACAGTGCACTCTGCAGGCTCTTCTTCCTGTGCCTACCCATTAAGTGTGAATGTTCTTTAGGACTCAGTCTGAGGCCTGTCTCAGTCTGTCTCTTCATCATTCTGAATTCTCCTATTTTCTTTTCACTTACTCAACAAATATTTATTAAGCATCTACTCAGTCTACCAGGCACTGGTTCAGGCCCTGGAGTAATAATGGTGCACAAACCCCACAAGCAACCAGGCCCCATGAAGCCCACATTCTGGAAAAGATAGAGGAATCCTGTTTTGAGGTAGCACTTCTATTTCTGGCTCAAATCACCTGCATGCCAGAGACTCCCAGATCCTGAGAACTGCCCAGCGCTTAAGGTAAGGCAGAAAAGTGAAGTGGGTCAGAGCATGGGCTTTGCAGCCACACTGACTAGGGCCATAATCCAAGGCCACCCCTAATTAGTCACATAACCTTGGGCAAGGCTTTTAGAGCTGCCATCACAAAACACCACAGGCTGGTGGCTTAAACAACAGAAATGTATTTCCTAACAATTCTGGAGGCCGAAAGACTGAGATAGATCAAGGTGTTGGCAGGTTTGCTTCTCCTGAGCCCCCCACCCCCAGCCCTCTCTTTCGCTGCTCTCTTGCTGTGTCCCCTCACAGCCGTTTCTATCTGTGTGCACTTCCTTGGTGAGTCTCTCTCTTCTTATAAGAACACCAATCATACTGGATTAGGACCCACCCTTATGACCTCACTTAATCTTAATTGCCTCTTTACCGACCCTAAATCCAAATACAATCACATTGGAGGTTAAGGTTTCAATGAATAAATTTTGAGGGGACAAATTCAGTCCTTATCAGTAAGTTAACCTTAAGCCTTGGTTTCCTCATCTGTAAATTGGGAATAATAAAAATTAAAATGTAAAAATACTCACTAGGTTATTTATTCTAAGGATTAATTAAGATGATCCAAGTAAAGTACTAAGCATAATACCAAGTACTTAGTAACTGTTAGCTACTTATCAATAATATTACACTAGATTTCTTACAATCTCACAATCCCAGATATTTCTGGGGGGAAAGGGGATAGAAGTACAGAGGAGGGCCAGAGGCCTGAAGTTTGAATGCTTGGCCGCATCTCAAGCAAATTGCTAATCTACAACGATTTCCATTTCTCTGAGCTATAAAAAGGCGTAGTAAATAGCTATTTGTTTGCATCATTGTGGTAAATAAATTACTCAAGACAAATGCTTAGTGAATATACCAATGAAGGAATCCTATATAATAAAAGCCTAATATGCAAATTGTCCCCTCAGGCGGTCCTTCAACCGCTTGCTATGACATGCGTTGACCACCAGGGGGTGGCTCGGAACATGGCGGGAATCGGCGACACACTGCAACCTCTCGTCCACTACCTGGGGGTGGGAGTGACGGGCGGGGGGGGTGGGTGGAATACAGGGTGTCCACCGCCGAGCTCACTCTCACTCCCCCTGCTACCCTCCCCCAGGACACAAGGGCTTGCACGCCGGGGGACCACCCCTTCCCCCCCTCTTCCCCACCCCGCACCGAGCACCTGTGTGGAACCTGCCCTGGACCCACATGGCCTCTTCCGGGTGAACCGGGCCACAGCCACCAGGACCACAGCCACCAGGACCACATGGGCCAGTAGAGCTCCCTATGGGTTTATGCAGGAGCCGGTCTGCGAGGCGGGCAAGAGCGCGCTGCCCGCCCACTTCCGTGCGGTGCCATTGGGTGGCCCAGAGGCCCACTCTGTGCCTCAGCCCACAGCGTCCAGCCACACTCACCGCATCTCTGAGTGGTCGCATCTCCGAGTGGGAACTCGGGCACCATGACTCAGGCAGAGGGGGCTGTGTGGAGGCCCGGGGGTCCAGGTGCTGCCCAGGGCCCAGAGATTAGCTGGGACCTGCCCTTCCACCAGACACTTGCACTTCAATCACCAGCCAGGCCTAGGGACTGCACCCATGCATGAATTTCATGCACCAGGCCTCTAGTCTAAAATAAGGAGCACTGGACTGCCTCTTCTAAGCCTACAGTTTAGACAGAAACAAACCTGGAGCTGGTGTCTTAAAGGAGTATCGGTAGTCTTGCTTTTGAAGGGTCTGCATTAGCAGAATTTGTAATCTAAACCAGTGGTGTTCAAAACCAGTGAGGCATCAGAATTACCTAGAGAGCCCTGCAAATATAAAACTTCCTAGACCCCTAGCTATTGGGTTCTCACTTAATAAGCCTGGAATAGTGTCTGGAAATTTCTATTTCTATAAAAGTTTGCTACTATACAAGTCTTTCTGAGTATCAGCCACGTTTGAAACTACTGGCCCATAGCAGCACTTCCCAGTAGAAGTACAATGTAAGCCATACGTGTGGTTTAAAATTTTCAAGCATACTTTTTAAAAGTTTTTTAAAAAGTGAAGTTAATTTTAATAATATATTTTATTTAAGCCAATTTTCTAAAATATTATCATTTCAAATGTAGTCCAAAAATATTGAGATATTCAGATCATATTTTAACTGTCTTTAAAAACCTGTGCTCACTTTGTACTCATCACATATCTCAGTTCACATGCAAAATTTCCACCAGAAATACTTGATCTGTATTTATATTTCATACAATTTACACTTTAAAAACTTTGATTCATAAGTTGTCCCAAACACATTTAAAAGTTATCCAATAACTGAATTATTAGTGTTTTGATGGAGATTTAAATTAATTAAAATTAAGAAAAAATTAAAACTTAGTTCCTGGGTAGCATCTGCCACATTCCAAATGCTCGGCTGTCACCTGTAGCTAATGGCTCCTGTGATGAGCAGCGCAGGCCTAGTGATCACAAATCATGTGATAAGTGTACATTCCTGAAATACGTAATGGTGGTAGACTATTGGCATAGCTCCTTAAAGAACTAAATATGAATAAAGTAAAAAGTACAGATTAAACTCTCTTGTGATTACATAATATTAGTAAAATCTAAGAAAAACTAAAGCCTATTCAGAGGTTTTGAAACTAAAAGTTTCAAAGATATTAATTCAAACAATCAAAGGTCTGACCACCACCAGTGAATAAAGCCATGGGCATGGCCATTTGTGCTGAACATTCAGATATATGATGTTCTAATTACAGGAAGGAAATTTAGTTCAAATATTAACAAGTACGAAAGGAAATAGAGAGGGTGAGTTGACAAGAATGTTATTCAAATACCTGTGGAAAGAATAGTAAAATGCTAAAAGGACAAAGTATTGCAAGTGAAATGAGAATAGCATAAAGAAAACTGGAAACAAAAATCAAACATTAAAATCAGAAACAAAATATTTGATCCAGACATAAAGTGGATAAATATAGCAGTGAACAGAAAGCTGTTTTAAATGGTAATATAGAAATTGGTAGAATCACTTGGGAAACTGGATCCTAAGGATTTTAAGAATGAAATGGGAGAATGAAAAACAAGGATTTATTTAAGAGTTAATGATAAAATCATAGTGATTCACTGCAATTTCCAAACTGTTTTAAGATGAATAGCTGGCAAAATGAAAAAGTTTAATGGAAATTAATCATTTAGCCTGAAGCACAAAATAGTTGTGTGTGTGTGTGTGTGTCCCTCCTATGAGCTTTCACAGAACTCTGCTTCTGTCCATTATGGTACTTTTCACACATTAGTGTAATTTCTTGTTTTCTTATTTCTCTCTCACACTGGACCATCTAGAGCTTGAGGACAATTATTTATTCTTTGCTCCTCAGCACCTAAAATAATACCTAGACTATAAGGACTCAGAGAATGAATGAATGCATTAACAAAAAATCAAATATAAGTTTTCATGTCCAAGTTTTTATAACCTAAAAAAATGACAGCAATATGACAGACAAGGAAGAAGAGCATTTTTCCCTTTAGATGGATATTCTAGAAAGGCCTATAAATTAATCATATTCACAAAGAAACTGAGACACCTAAGACTGCAACCTAGCATCTTATCTTTAGCCACAATAATGTCAACATATAATAATGTCTTCATCAATAATGAATAAAGCCAAAAATCCGCATTCTTATTTTCTCATGTAAATCTTAAAACTTGGTCTTACTCTCTTGAACTGAAGACACTATTGAGAATTCAATTATAACTGTCTCTTTAAAATAAATGTCTCCTTAAAGATTTTGATAGAACATTATATTTATTATCAAATATGTATCTTGGTTTAAAAAAACAGAGCAGCCCGGCCAACGTGGCTCTGTGGTTGAGCGTCAACCTATGAAGTAGGAGGAGATCATGGTTCGATTCCCAGTGAGGGCACATGCTTGGGTTTCAGACTTAATCCCCAGTGCAGGGCATGCAGGAGGCAACCGATCAATGATTCTCTTTCATCGTTGATGTTTCTGTCTCTCTCTCCCTCTCCCTTCCTCTCTGAAATCAATAAAAATGTTTTTTGAAAGTAAATAAATAAATAAAAATTAAAAACCAGAGCTGTTCTAAAAAAATAAAAAACCTGTAAAATATGATCGACATAAATGTACTGTAGGGAGAATTATGCTATAATATGAACAGTTTCCAACTGTTTTCCAAGAGACTGTAGTGGTAATGTGAATATCTTTCAATAAAGCTATAGTTTAATTTTTTCCAGGGAAATATTTTTAATAGGATTACTGACCCTTTTAACACTCTTAGAAAGAAAATGAATCCCATCAGCACTCTGGCATATAACTATTATAAAATTAAATAGAACAGTCAATCAGTGGAAATGAGAATAGACCTGAGAAACAAAACTTATTGAAGAAATGTGCATAAGTATGCATGGTTTTAACCACACATACTCTTTAACAGAGAAAAGATTCCACTACATAGCAGCAAAACGACCAAGGAGACTAAGAGAAATTAAGGGCTGAAAAGAAGGGGAAAACTGTGAAGAAACAACTTTCATGTTTTCCTTAAAACTGAATGAAAGCCTGGCCGGTATGGCTCAGTGGTTAAGCATCAACCTATGAACCAGATCAAAGTTTGATTCCCTATCAGGGCACATGCCCAAGTTGCAGGCTTGGTCACCAGTAGGGGGCGTGCAAGAGGCAGCCAATTGATTTTCTCTCATCATTGAAGTTTCTATCTCTCTCTCCCTCTCCTTTCCTCTCTCTGAAATCAATAAAAAAACATACTTAAAAAAAAACACACACAACTAAATGAACCATATTTACTTTGATCAGTTCTCCTATCACTCAACTCTTAGGCCTGTCCCTAAGTCCCGTTTGGTTCGTCAGAAAGTACTTAAATGTTTCAGGAGGAAAAAGGATGCTTACTGATTTAAGACACATTTCTGCACTCACAACTCTTTGTGCTTTAAGAGGAATTTTTTCAGGTCATTAGTTTATAATGTGAATGTCGCCTAGGGATATTTTGAAAGGAAAAAAAAACTAGTGTGCTTGGCGATGCAGTTTATGTGATTTGCATCATCATTTATTTCAGCTCAATTTGGGGCCCAAACTAAACTCAAAATGAAGTGACCACATGTGTAACAGTTTCTGTCTCAGCGTGCAATTATCATACAGAACTCTGAAAAGAGAAGAGCCCTCCTTGCCCCCAAAACCAAAATATTAAAACCTCCTTAAAACACCCAAGTCCTTGCACGTTCTTACTCTGCCATAGTACAAAAATAAAGTCAGCTTTACAAATAATTTGCAAAATAATTTTAATTATCAAAATGCCATTGGCATACCAAATTGCATAAATTCGGCTGGTTCTACCCTTGTTTTCACACACACACACACACACACACACACACACACACACACACACACCACTAGACATTGCATACCGGCACGTTTGGGTCCAGTAATTATGGAACTAAATCATTCTCCTCAAAGAAAGCAAGCATCTTCCTAAACCCAAGTTCATAGATGAAGGTGATTTGGCCATTATCATGATTAATCTGATCCACATATCATGTCAATATAGATCATTCAGAGTCCTAAAGGTAACTAGAGGTTTCCTAAAGTCTCCATTTCCCTTAAGGATAAACAAAACCACAGTCCACAACTTTTAAGGGTAAACAAAACAGATATTGATATTCCAGCTACTTTGTATAACAAAAGAAACAAGTTAGAATCACTTTTTCTTTGCTTCCTGATAACAACCCTACTTTTATATTTGTCAAGGACACATGAATCATGACTTAAAAGCATGACAAGTATTTTGAGTGTCATGATCTTTAAGATTATGAAACTCCTTATTCTCATTCTCAGGTACATGTTAGAATCACCAGAGGAACTTTTGCAAATTATTGATTTCTAGACCCCAGCTAAGACTTAGAGTGAGCCCTGGTATCAATATGCTCTAAAACAGTGGTTCTCAACCTTCTGGCCCTTTAAATACAGTTCCTCATGTTGTGACCCAACCATAAAATTATTTTCGTTGCTACTTCATAACTGTAATGTTGCTACTGTTATGAATCGTAATGTAAATATCTGATATGCAGGATGGTCTTAGGCGACCCCTGTGAAAGGGTCGTTCGACGGCCAAAGGGGTCGCGACCCACAGGTTGAGAACCGCTGCTCTAAAAGTTCCTCCAGTGAGTCCAAGGTGCAGCCTAATGGAGAACCAATGGCCTCACAAGTGTGGATTAATGACCCAGAAAGGACCAAGGTTGAGATCAAGCCAATGAAGATCCGAAGCAGAATTTACAATATAAATTACAAACTCAAATGCCTACAGGAGCCACTTAAGTGAATGAAACAGGCGATGTATACACACATTTTTAGATTGTGTGAGTGCCAGAGAGCGCTACAAACTAGGGAGCTCACGGGGCAAGGGCTCCTGAGCTCTAGCTGATATTGCCGACAGGGAAATTACAGGTACCAGATCTCACTTATCAGAAAAAACACATCAAGATTTTTATGTACAATTTCGCAACTCTTAAATGTTGGCTCAATCTAAAAAACAAAAACAATACTGTGGGTGGCAAACAAAAAACATAATGACACACACACGACACAGGTTTGGCCTTGAGGCTTCAGTTAATCACTTCTGGTCTAAAAGTTCGTTTCCGTTGTACAAAAATCAGAGCACCATCATCATCATCATCATCATCATCATCATCATCATCATCATCACACAACAACAATACCTAGCCTTCAGTAAGTACTTACATGTTAGCCAACATGCTAAGAGTTCTACACAGATTCTCTCAATTCACCGGCACCAACCTTTGGGGGTCTATTATTATTCCCCTTTTCCTCGATAACCCCGTTCCCCAAGATCACATAGCCAGAAAGTGGCGATGCCAGGATACAAATGTTTGCAGTATAACTCCGCAGCCTATCCTGTGCTATATTTCTTTAAAGTTTTAAACATGCTTTAAAACCCCTCCACTGTTTGCACTTGGGTTTCTCCATAAATAAAATGAAGAGATTATACTGATTGATTTCTCAGGTCCTTTTTAACTCTCAAATTCAACAGTTCTTACTCCATCATACAACTCCTGGTTGCATTAAAAATGTTGGTATTTACATGAATCAGCCATGAATGCCCTGATAAGAATTGTCTGATCAAAGGAATGGAATGAATGAATGAGTGAATGTTCATCAAACAGTCTTTTGGAAAAGGAGCAAAGACATAAAATTACACTAAAATTCTTTATTTCTACTACTATAGAAAGTTTACTTTTCCATTTTACCTTTCGAAAGATGAATAAAGGTGCTCAGAAATTCTTCATATGTTTGCTCATGACAATTAACAAACTTATCCAAGACTTCTTTAATTATTTGATCTTCATCCATGGTCTCCAGTTCTGGTATTTGGGCAGGCATTCCTATTCACGGGGCCACTTTATCCATGAAACGAAGAAAAGCATGAGCTGGACAGAGTCATGCAGTACCAGCCTCTCAGAAAATCCTGTAATGAGCACGTGAAAGAATTGCAAGACTCAAAAGGACAGGTCAAGATAGTTACGACAGCCGAAACCAGTTTGGCTCAGTGGATAGAGCGTCGGCCTGCGGACTGAGGGGTCCCAGGTTCGATTCCGGTCAAGGGCATGTACCTGGGTTGCGGGCACATCCCCAGTGGGAGATGTGCAGGAGGCGGCTGATCGATGTTTCTAACTCTCTATCTCTCTCCCTTCCTCTCTGTAAAAAATCAATAAAATATATTTTTTAAAAAAAGAGTTACTACAACAGTAATAAGGTCTAGTTCAAGAGGTCAGAGTTCATTCATATCCTAGCTTCTGAAGTGCTATCACAATTTTATTTTTGTTTCAATTTCCACATTTCCATCTCCTTAATTCACGCCTTTTCATCTTTGTATCCCAAATGTTTAACAGCTCAGGAAAGGGCATAGAGCTGGCAGTCAATCAATATGAGGCTAAAATTATAGACAGTCCCTGACTTAAGATGGTTCAACTTAGGATTCTTTTTTTTATTTTAGCGATGGTGTGAAAGCAATATGCTCTCACCATACTTCAGATTTGAATTTTGGTCTTTTCCTGGGCTTATGATATGCAGTACGATACTCTCTCCTGATGCTAGGCAGTGACAAGAGGCCGCACCTCCCAGTGAGCCACACGATCACGAGGATAAACAACTGATACTGTCTAGTGCAGTATTAAATGCATTTTCAACATACAATATTTTCAAAAGCTTATGCTGGCTTTATCTCGATGTAAACCCATCATGAGTCAAGGAGTATCTGTTCTCATTTGAGCAGGTACTACAGTCTGATGTGGCTAGAAACTGGTAAAACACTCATGTAAACTTGCCCAATTACTTCACCTGTGCCTCACCAGACATGGCTTCAAGTCCTTTCATCCTCCTGACTAAGCTACCTGGAAAAGGTTACACACCGCCTCCTTTCCTTTAAAACAGGCCATCCAGAAATGAAATCCGGACACGGTCTGGATACACTGAGATGGGACTAACTCCCACACTAAATACTGCACTCCTGCTACATAGCTGGAGACCGCGTTCACGTTGCTGGTGGCCCCTCCAGTGTCAGTTCACTTGCCATAACTAAATGCCCGTTGGCTAAGACACAGAGACTGCCTCAATCCACACACAGTTTAAACTTCGTCTTAGTGATGATGTTTCACCTTGTTAAATTCCATTCATTCTGGATGGAATGTTAGTCTCACCTCGCTTTGAGAAAACTGACTATCTATAAAAAGCACAGGAGCAATTACTGCCTAAGTAGTTGGTGTGATTCAGGGAGGATAGTAAAGAGGAGGGGTTCTCCAATACTGTCTAGCAAACAGAGAAAGCACCAAGATTCTTATATTTTTCTAAAACAAGAAAAAAATCAGTTCTCTGTTATTAATCATATTTATTTGGTTAGCTCAGAAAAAAAATAAAAATCTTTTCACAAGATGATATCTAACCTCATTTGATGGAAGGATCTGATCTGCATTAACATGAAAGTACTTACAGCTTTAATTTTTAATTTCACTCAGAGTAACTATTCACATAGTTCCCTGTAGAAATACTATCTGGCTTGCTTTTGCGATGCTTTTCCAGACCCCACTGGAGATTTTGTGTAATATGTGGCATTTGCCCTGATTACCTTTGTGAACTCCAAACTATTCTGAAATCTGAAATACACCTGACCCCAAGGTTTTAAATAAGAAATTGTGAAGCTACATGTACCTCCCAGGATTGGAGTGAGGATTAAATGAACAGACACGGCACCTCAAGAAGTGTTAGCCACGATGATCATGGTGATGACAGTGGATCGGTCTTAGCACTCAGTCCTCTGCCTACACAAAGACCTCTTTTGACTGTCATTCCTCTGACTTTGAAGGCGCTGCTATTACCTTCAGATAAATCAAGATGAGTCCTCACTCATTACAACCCCAGATAAAACAGGGTGCTATAAAAGACGGGGTGAAAATAAAGCGTGGAGCTCTGTACCAACTCAAAATGAAAGAAACTGTTTCAAACTATTTTTGTTGTTGCTGCTAATCCTCACCCAAGGATATTTTTCCATTGATTTTTAGAGAGAATGCAGGGGAGGGGAGAGACAGAGAGAGGGAAACATTAATGTGAGATAGACACATTGATTGGTTGCCTCCCACAGGAAACCTGACCTGGGCCAGAGGACCAGGCTGGGGATTGAACCTGCAACCCACATACGTGCCCTTTGATTGGAATCGAACCTGGAACCCTTCAGTCCGCAGACCGATGCTCTATCCACTGAGCCCAACTGGCTAGGGTTCAAACTACTGTATGAATTAGATATAGGAAAAAGCATCAATTAAGGTTTATGAAAGTTTACTTCTAACACTGCCAACCTTCAGCAATCCAAAGTTTAATCAATTATGTTTGGAGTTGCTAGATAAAAAATAATAATAAAGAAATTCCCAGGTAGCTATTATGCCACTACCAGTAGGACATGTACTTAATTCCAAGAATGTCAATGTCAATCCAATTTTCCAGAATTGAACCCCAACAAAACTCTAACACTGAATTATATCAATGTTGCTCGAACCATCTCGGGTAACTACTTCAGCAAGCAAACACCACACAGCAACCGTCACCCATATTGGAGATTGCTGTAGATGTCTCCTTTAAGACTTTAAGTGATGACAGAAATTCCTTTAAACTTCCCAATTCTCAAACTGGAATAGTTTGAGTAGTTCGCCTTAACACATGTCAGCTTCACTAAAGGCAAATAATTAACAGACTGTGCCCAGCACAAATTCAAAATCCTTCAAGACCTTTAATTTCCTTCACATGATTATCACAGTAAAGAAGAGGTTATGCTTTCATTGACTTTTTTAAAGACTTTTGGAAAATCAGTTTCACAAAATGTCATTATTGGAAGCACTTAACAAATACCCACCTTCAAATGTAGAACTTGCCCTGTCTGTGAAAATACAAAGAACCTAATGTGAAAAGTCCCCCGGGACTGACAGAGCAGCTCAGCGTTCGCCAGACAGTCGAGTGGTTTATGCAAATCCCAGTGGTTTTCTAAAAGGAAGCAATGCTTTTTCAGTTACTATTCATATTGTGTTTGTGTTTTTCTATCATAAAGTATTTTTCTAAAAGAAAGGGAGAGAGAGAGAGGGAGAAAGACTTGCCTGGATAACAAGATTCTTTGTTTTGCTTTGGTTTTCATGTTTTTGGGCTTAGAAGCTCCACATGAAAGACCCAGAACATATGATGATCAGTCAATGTGTATAAATATCTACCGGTAAATCATAAGTATCACCATCACAATCACAGCCTCCAGTAGGAAACACTGGGAGGAAGCATTGCTCTCCTCGGACGACTAAACATCACAGGAAACCACAGGTTTGGTGAGGAACAGGGTTCTTTTTATCGAGCCGCTGAGCTACAGCACAGGAGCCCTCCCTGGAGTCGTTTCCTACCACCACCCAAGCCCATCAGAGTGTGTGCTCTCTGAAAGGAGGTTATTATGAAATATGGGATGTGGAATTACCACCATTGACTTAGCACATCATTGATGTTTACCTTCAGATCCCTGCTCCATGCAGCTTACCTACACACAACTTTCAAAGACAAGAGTGTAAGCCTTAAGAAACAAGATGCCATGAACTAGTCTCCTCTCAATGTGCATAGCCTGCTTTTTAAAATTATTTTATTGCTGAGAGAGAGAAAGAAAGAGAGAGAGAGAGAGATTGAGATTGTTTGGTTGTTCTACTTATTTATGCATTCATTGGTTATTTCTTGTATGTGCCCTGACTGGGGATCGAACCCACAATCATGGCATACTGGGTCAATGTTCTGACCAACTGAGTGACCTGACCAGGGCCATAACCTGCTTTTTAACAGTACAGAGAGAGCTCTATGTCCACAAACAGGTTTTTTAAAAAAAAAACTGGGAGCCTTACCACTGATACTTAAATAAATAACACATTTTTAAAGATTTGTCCAAGAGCCATCAAAACACACTTCCTCAAATTCTCATAGTTCTGCTCAACAAAAATCTCCTACTGTGCTCAAAGGTAAGATGGGATATTATCAAAATAAGTCTCCCTGCATAAGGAAACGAAACCATCAACCTTGATATATCATAGAATGGGTCTCCCTTTGTAGTTTGGAAAATGGACAAATCTCAAAAAGACCAAGTTGCATTGTAAGGGTACTGAGTTAATTTATGATAGAAGAGACCCGGTGTGAACTAATTGCTTCTTCCTTGACAACTACACCTATTTTGCATCCTCTAATTTTTTTAGGTCTTTTAGTTCATATTAAGAAAAGAGAAAAAAGACCAGTGACAGAAGTTGCCATAGATTCTTAGACTTGAGAGAAACAGGAAGGTCATCTAGTCCAACCACAGTGAGTGAATCTATGAATCTGGGAAACTTTAGTTGGGGTTTTTGTCATCTAATGACTCTATTGATGAGAACTATTGCGTGTCTCTCAATGTCATAAATAATAATGACATGCTCATGATTATGAATCTCAGGGTATATATGAAGTCAGCAGGAAATTAGGCAAAAAGCAACTATCTCCCCCCTGGATGGGTATATCTATGCCTCCGACTATATTCTGTACCCAGTAATACTGTTGTTTCAAATACTTACCAATACAAACAAGGAAACAAAGGAAAATATAAAAGGTATAAAGAAGAAGGCATAAATACACATCTTACAAAATAGAAAAGAATCTCAACTCCTTTACTTTTTCCCCCCTAAGGATGAGATAATAACATACAATTCTAACATCAAAGAATACACTGCACTTCAAGTTATAAGCTTCTGCCAACAAATCTATTCTAACACTTAAAAGGCATGGAATTTTTCATTATCACCAAAAATGTTGATGGCATAAGCATCTATATTTTACAAAAATTCTCCCAGGTACACTGCAGTGAATATCAAAGGAAGCACTGAGAGAGAGGACTTTAGAAAAGAGAAGTTGTGTTGTCATCCATGCAGAGGTCTCAGTAGGAGGCATGTCTTAGCTATACTTTTTTCCTTGACCAAATCTCATCTTAAGGAAAAGTGAAGAAGAATTGCATGTAATAAAAAATGCGGGCTTACTACATGCTTACCATGAACATAGATATCATGAAGTTTGCCTTAATAGAACAGGTTCTAGTTCCTCTCCTAATGAAGATTGTAATCTACATATTCAATACAGGACTCTATTTTTGTAACAGGAATGACTATGATGATCTGTTTCATGATTAGTGATATGGAATGGAGTGAAAACATCCTATATAATAAAAGCCTAATATGCAAATTGACTGAACAGTGGAACGACCATGGAATGACCGGTTGTTATGACACACACTGACCACCAGGGGGCAGACACTCAAAGCTGAAGCTTCCCACAGTGTGTAGGTCCTGACATGTGTTGGTGACGGGGGGCAGGGCCAGCGAGTGGGCGGTGCCAGGCCAGTCAGGCAGGTGCCAGCAGGAGGCCCCAATTGCCCTGCCAGTCACCCTGCAGATCAGCCCTGATCGCCAGCCAGGCCTAGAAACCCTACCCATGCACGAATTTCATGCACTGGGCCCTAGTTTTAAAATAAAGGATGTAGTAGGAATAAGGACAATAAAACATATCAAGGCAAAATAGTGAATTTTATAAAGGAAACAGGAAATATATATATATATATATATATATATATATATATATATATATACACACATATATAAACAATCTGTAGGATATGGGAATAGGGAAAAGTATGATCCATAAAAAGAAAATTTGATCAATTACACCTTAGGAAAATTAAAAACTTTGCTCTGTGAAAGATCCTGTTAAGATGAAAAGAAAAATTTCAGACTAGGAGAAAATATTTATAAGTCACATATCCAATAAAGGACCAGCATATAGGATATAGAAAGAACTCTCAACACTTACTAAAGAAAAAATCCAATTTAAAAAGGACAAAAGACACACACAGATATTTCAGCAAAGAGGATATATAAATGGAAAATAATCTCATGAAAAGATATTCAATATCATTAACCACTAGAGAGATGCAAATTAAAACCACAATGAGTAGCTTATTAGAAATGACTAAAATAAAAAATTGTGTTAACACCAAATGCTGGCAAGGATGCAGGAAAACTGAGTAACTCGTATGTTGCTGGTGGCAGTGCAAAATGGTTCAGCCATTCTGAAAAAGATTTCGGCAGTTTCTGACAAAACTAAAAATGGACTTAGCATACAAATGAACAATTGCACTCTTTGCATTTACCCCAGAGAAATAAAGACTTATTCCCATGCAAAAAGTTGTATATGAATGGTCATAGCACCTATATTCACAATAGTAAAAAGAAACGAAACTATCCAAATGTCCTTTAGAGGGTGAATAGTTAAACTGTGGCACGACCCTACCATGGAATATTACTCAGCAATAAAAAGGAACAAACTATTGATTCATTCAATAACCTGGATGATCCTCAAAGAAATCATGTGGAGTGAGAAAAAGCCAATCTCAAAGGGCTATACTAGTGTACAGACTGCATGATTCCATTTATATAACATTCATGAAATGACAATTATCAAGATAGGTGGGGAACAGTTAGTGGTTGCTGGGGTTATAAACAAGGGGAGGAGATGGGTGAGTATCAACGGGGTAACGTAGTGGATTCCTATAGTGGTGTTAGATTACTTAGTAGATCCCTATAGTGGTGTTAGTTAGTAGATTCCTATAGTGGTGTTAGATTAGTTAGTAGATTCCTATAGTGGTGTTAGATTAGTTAGTAGATTCCTACAGTGGTGTTAGTCAGTAGACTCCTATAGTGGTGTTAGATTAGTTAGTAGACTCCTATAGTGGTGTTAGATTAGTTAGTAGACTCCTATAGTGGTGTTAGATTAGTTAGTAGACTCCTATAGTGGTGTTAGATTAGTTAGTAGACTCCTATAGTGGTGTTAGATTAGTTAGTAGATTCCTATAGTGGTGTTAGTCAGTAGACTCCTATAGTGGTGTTAGATTAGTTAGTAGACTCCTATAGTGGTGTTAGATTAGTTAGTAGAATCCTATAGTGGTGTTAGATTAGTTAGTAGACTCCTATAGTGGTGTTAGATTAGTTAGTAGATTCCTATAGTGGTGTTAGTTAGTAGACTCCTATAGTGGTGTTAGATTAGTTAGTAGACTCCTATAGTGATGTTAGATTAGTTAGTAGACTCCTATAGTGGTGTTAGTTAGTAGACTCCTATAGTGGTGTTAGATTAGTTAGTAGATTCCTATAGTGGTGTTAGATTAGTCAGTAGACTCCTATTAGTTAGTAGACTCCTATATTTGTGTTAGATTAGTTAGTAGACTCCTATAGTGGTGTTAGATTAGTTAGTAGACTCCTATAGTGGTGTTAGATTAGTTAGTAGACTCCTATAGTGGTGTTAGATTAGTTAGTAGACTCCTATAGTGGTGTTAGATTAGTTAGTAGACTCCTATAGTGGTGTTATATTAGTTAGTAGATTCCTATAGTGGTGTTAGTTAGTAGACTCCTATAGTGGTGTTAGATTAGTTAGTAGACTCCTATAGTGGTGTTAGATTAGTTAGTAGACTCCTATAGTGGTGTTAGTTAGTAGACTCCTATAGTGGTGTTAGATTAGTTAGTAGATTCCTATAGTGGTGTTAGATTAGTCAGTAGACTCCTATAGTGGTGTTAGATTAGTTAGTAGACTCCTATAGTGGTGTTAGATTAGTTAGTAGACTCCTATAGTGGTGTTAGATTAGTTAGTAGACTCCTATAGTGGTGTTAGATTAGTCAGTAGACTCCTATAGTGGTGTTAGATTAGTTAGTAGACTCCTATAGTGGTGTTAGATTAGTTAGTAGATTCCTATAGTGGTGTTAGTTAGTAGACTCCTATAGTGGTGTTAGATTAGTTAGTAGATCCCTATAGTGGTGTTAGATTAGTTAGTAGACTCCTATAGTGGTGTTAGATTAGTTAGTAGATTCCTATAGTGGTGTTAGATTAGTTAGTAGATTCCTATAGTGGTGTTAGTTAGTAGATTCCTATAGTGTTGTTAGATTAGTTAGTAGATTCCTATAGTGGTGTTAGATTAGTTAGTAGACTCCTATAGTGGTGTTAGATTAGTTAGTAGACTCCTATAGTGGTGTTAGATTAGTTAGTAGATTCCTATAGTGTTGTTAGATTAGTTAGTAGACTCCTATAGTGGTGTTAGATTAGTTAGTAGATTCCTATAGTGGTGTTAGATTAGTTAGTAGATTCCTATAGTGGTGTTAGATTAGTTAGTAGATTCCTATAGTGGTGTTAGATTAGTTAGTAGATTCCTATAGTGGTGTTAGATTAGTTAGTAGACTCCTATAGTGGTGTTAGATTAGTTAGTAGATTCCTATAGTGGGACTAGGGAAAAGTATGATTCATAAAAAGAAAATTTGATCAATTACAAATGTATTGATTGTGGTAGTGGTTATGCAAGGCAACACGTGTGCTATAGTTAAACTACTCACACATACAAATGAGTGTATATATACATAGCTAGTGAAATCAGAATATACTGTGTGGATTCTACCAATGTCAATTTCCCACATTATACTACTACATTTGTACAAGGTGTTAACATTGCAAAAGGCTGGATTATGGAATCTCCCTGGACATTTCTTTACAACATCATGTGACTCTATCCTGTAAATCTATAATTATTTCAAAACTAAAAGTTTAAGAAAAGGCAGTGCGGGGGGGGGGGGGGGGGGGGAGTTGTAGAAGAAGGTTGAGCCACCTAAGGCAAAGGAGATTTAGGAAAAGAAAAAATTATCACTAAACGTTTTACCAGGAATGTTGGCACTCAGCATGTTGATTGCTTTCCCCCTGCAGAAAGCTCTGGGGGGTGGGAATAATGCTAATCTATAAAATTACATGTTTAAGCAGAAACTTTCCTCTTGAAAAATTTGCTTCCCTATCCTGCTCATTCATCCAAGCTACTATAATGACGTTTCTTGAGGCTATCATTCATTAAGCCTGGTTGTTCATCAGCAGATTGTATAAAATCAATTTTATTTCCCCCCAAATATACTCTTCCTCCAAGCTGTTTAAGTCAATCCAGACATATCGGCATTGGCTCACTGAGGCAGGTCAACTGAGTATTAGGCTGTTTTCAATTACACAGTTCTGCATTCCATTAAACAAAGAAAAATGCAAACAGTTAAGCATTCAAACTTCCTCTCTCTGCTCACTCCCTGTCGTTTTTTAAAAAACAGATCACCCTTGGATGTGGAATCTGAAGGATACACCCATAAGACAAATTTCAGAAAATCCGTTGTTTCTGAAATCAGGAAGAATACCTTTTCACCACCATTTTTGTTTCTTTTACCTGCTTTTTTTTAAAACTTTAGAGTTGTGGGTAACCACAAGTAAATACCCTGTCTTCATCCCCTAACAAAACTCCCACATCATTTGACCTCTAGGATAGCACATTTATTAAGAAAAAAATGTACAATATACATTTATCAACCATATTCAAAATTGATCGCCTACCTTCGGAATTGTGATCAACTACATCAATGAGTTATGGACAATGACAGTGAGTGTTTGAGTGAACATTTCTTGAAAGGCCCCTTTCAAAGAATCCATAAGGAAGTAGTTCCAGAGTCAACTTACAGCTCTATAATCACGCAATAATGTTTAAATCATAAAAGGCTTATTAGCTCATTATAATCCCACCTTCACATGGGATGCAATGTCCCATTAACGCTTATTTAATCTGTATTGCACAACTATAACTGGAAGGCATCCACTCCTGATTAAAGGTATCCCCCTCTCTCCAGCTTCCTGAGCCTGTCGGCCACCTGCGCCCAGTGCGGTGCAGAGCACTTTACACCAGAAAGCCTATTCTAAAGCAAAATGTGCACAGTGGGTTAGGAGCAGGTGTAGACCAACGGAACTAAATCAACTCTGCTTGCAGGAGTTCATTTCTAAGTATTTCAAAATGCCAGCTCTTGCAAATAAAATCGACCTTTTCATTTGACATTCTCTTAAGAGAAATGAGATTTTAAAGATGTATTTCCCAACTATTTTTAATTCTAAAGTCCTAAGAATGTGAAATTATAAGTGGGCTTTAAAGATAATGCAGTGATTCCCCAGCTTCCACTTAATCTCAGCATTTGAATTTGCAATTTTGCCTCAATGTACACAAAGCAAACACACAGACACATATACAAAATTTCTTCTTTCCAACATGGTTTCTATACTCAAAGGTAGAAATTAAGAACACAAACTCCCTCATCTAAAAGTGAAATTTTTATTAGTACACCACTGTAAAACACCTATGAAATTTCCTCCCATTTAACTTTATAGCAAAGAGTACACCTCAAATCAGAAAACATGGAACATAGACAAATACCAGTGATTCAGGTCAGGTGGCCATATTTAATTAATTGCTTTAAACAAAAAAATGACAAGTCACTTGTCATGTTCTTCTCTTGACAATCCATCATACTAACTGTAGATTGCTTCTGTGCATATATTTGCTTTTCCTTCCTCTTTTCTCCTCTTTGTAAGTTTCAGTTGTGGCTCCTATATTGTGGGATTCACTCAACAAGCCAAACTTCTCCCTTTCCTTTTCTATTCATATTATTTTTAAAAATCAACCACCTAGCCCAGCCAGTGTAGTTCAGTGGTTGAGTGTCGACCTATGAACCAGGAGGCCATGATTCGATTCCGGTCAGGGCACACGCCCGGTTTGCGGGCTCAGTCCCCAGTGTGGAGTGTGCAGGAAGCAGACAATCAATGATTCTCTCTCATCATTGATGTTTCTCTCTCTCTCCCACTCCCTTTCTCTCTGAAATCAATAAAAATATATTTTTAAAATAATCAACCACCTATTAAAATTTCTTAAATTGTCTATGTCTATCCAAATGCTACGTAAAGTTCACCAGCCTTACTTCAAACGCTAACTCATTGAGCAACGATGTAATCTGTTTCTGCATTTATAAAATAGGGGTGGGGATGCTTGAGGGGTGCCCTGGGCTTCTTGGTTAACACTGTCATGAGTTCATGGAACAGCATTTCTCCCCTACCTCCGCTCAACCCAGTAGGTACACACACCTGCAGCTCTGTCACCCTGGTCAAGTTACTTAACTTCTCTGGCCGTAAGTTGTTTGATTGTAAAAATAAAGGGACTGGACTTGAAGCTGTCTTCCATTTCTGACATTCTATTTTTCTCCAATTATGCTTGCTTTTTGTTCAATTACTATGTCAGTATATCTCAGTACTTTTATGTCACCTGTGGAATAAAAATTATTTTATTCTGTAATTACACTGATTTGTATTCTTTAATTGTCCACTGTCTCTTGGATTTAAGGTAGGCGAAATCAATATATTTCGTCAATATATTTCAGGAGGAGTTTGAATTTGATTCTACCTCAAGGTTTAAGAATGGGCTGAGTACAATTCAGCATAGCTAAGATCTGGAAACAGCCTAAGTGCCCATCAGTAGATGAATGGATTAGAAAACTGTGGTACATCTACACAATGGAATACTATGCTGCTCTAAAAAGGAAGGAACTCTTACCATTTGCAACATCATGGATGGAACTGGAGAGCATTATGCTAAGTGAAATAAGCCAGTCAATGAAGGAAAAATACCACATGATCTCACTCATTCATGGATAATAGAGACCATTATAAACTTTTGAACAATAATAAATACAGAGGCAGAGCTGCCTCAAACAGATTGTCAAACTGCAGCGGGAAGGCCAGGGAGGGTTGGGGGGCAGGAGGTAGGGGGGTAAGAGATCAACTAAAGGACTTGTATGCATGCATATAAGCATAACCAATGGACATAAGACACTGGGGGATAGGGGAGGCTAGGGGACTGTCTAGGGCGGGGGGATAAAATGGACACATATGTAATACCCTTTGTAATACTTTAAGCAATAAATTTTTAAAAAAAAAGAATGGGCTGAGTAACCTATAATTGAGATTTCTTGGTGAACTTTTAAGGGTAAGTATGGGAAGAATGTGGGGCATCTTTATCCACAATCAAAAGTTGCTTCATTCTACTATCATGCATGTTCCTTAAGGGAAAGATCTATGTCTGTGATTTTTCCCCATTTCTCCCCATGACTGTTCATAGTGGACATACAATAAATTGTTTACTATTTCACGTTTAGTTTCTATGCTGAGCACTTTGGCAGACTGAGACCTTGGATAAACATTAGAATAGAGCATAAAGAAATGAACATTTTTATGGTTATGTGATAGGCTTACTAGGTGGTATATATTTTTCTTGATGCAACAGTTTTTAATTAATTGTTTTAAAATTATGTCAGCTACAATAATTAAGACTATGGCATTGGTGAAAGAAAAGGCAAATGGATCGATGGAATAGAATAGACAGCCCAGAAATAGACCCACACAAATATAGTTAACTGATCTCTGACAAAGGAGCAAAGGCAATACAATGTAGCATGGACAGTATTTCTACAAATGATTCTGGAACAACTGGACATCCACATGCAAAAAAAAAAAAAAGAATTAATCTAACCACAGACAGCACACCCTTCACAAGAATTAACTTAAAATGGACCATGGACCTAAATGTAAAACATAAACCATAAATTTCCTAGGAGAAAATGTGGAAGAAAGCCTAGATGACCTTGGATATCTCGACAACTTTTTAGATACAACCCTAAAGGCATGATCAATGAAAGAAATAATTGATAAGAGAGACTTCATTAAAGTTAAAAACTTCTGCTCTCTGAGAGACACTGTGAAGAGAATGAGAACACAAGCCACAGACTGAGAGAAAATATTTGCAAGAGACATATCTGATAAAATGTTATCCAAAACACAAAAAGAACTCTTAAAATTCAACAATAATAAAACAGAGCAATTTAAAGAATAGGTGGCCATATTTAATTAATTGCTTTAAACAAAAAAAATGACAAGTCTAAAGACCTTAACAGACACCTCAACAAAGAAGATATACAGATGACAAATAAGCACAGGAAAAGATGCTCCACATAATATGTCATCAAGGAAATGCAAATTAAAACAATGAGATACCATTATACAACCATCCGAATGGCCAAAACCCAGAACACTGACAACACTGAATGTGCAGCAACAGGAACTCCAGTGCACGGCTGGTGGGAATGCAAAGTCACACAGCCACTTTGGAAGACAGTTTGGCATTTTCTTACAAAACAAAATATACACTCACCATATGATCCATCAATCCCACTCTTTGGTATTTACCCAAAGAGCTAAAACTTATGCCCACACAAAAACAGGCAAATGGATGCTTATAGCAGCTTTATTCATAAATGTCCAAACCTGGAAACAACCATGATGTCTTTCAGTAGGAAAGTGGATACACTAATTAGTGTGTGTGTGCGCGCGCGCGCACACACACACACACACACACACACACACACACACACACACACATACACACGGAGCTATCAAGCCAGGAACCTTTAATGCATATCACTAAGGTAAAGAAACCAATATGAAAAGGTTACGTACTGTGTGATTCCAACTACAGGCATACCTCATTTTTTTTTCTGTGCTTTACTTTATTGTGCTTCACAAATGTCTCATTTTTTTTTTTTTTTTTTTTTTGCAAATTGAAGGCAAGACCCTCCACCAGCAAAATGATCGTAACTCGCTTTATTGCAATACTCACTTTATTACAGTAGTCTGGAACCACAATATCTCCTAGGTATGCCTGTATGTAACATTCGGGAAAAGTCAAAACTATGGGAACAGTAAAAAGAGGAGGGAGGTATGAATACACAGAGCACAGAATATTTTTAGGGTAGTGAACCTATCCTATATGATGCCATAACTGTAGATACAGGTCATTTTTCATTTGTCCAAACCCGCAGACTACATCACACCTGATGCGAAGTATGGACTCTGGGTGATAATGATGTGTCACTGTAGGTTCGATTGTAACAAATGTACCTCTGGTGGGGGTGTTGATAATGGGGGAGGCTATGCATGAGTGACACAGGAGGTATATGGGAATCTCTGTAACTTCCACTCAATTTGCTGTGAACCTAAAACTGCTCTAAAAAAGAAAGTCTATTCAAAAATTAAGTCAACTTTTAATGTAAATATTTATATTATCCCCATTTCAGAGATGGGGAAAGAAGCTTGGAGATTAAGTAACTCCACCTGGAAATGGCAGAGTGAGCAAAGAAAATCAGGTCAGCTTGACTCCAAAGCCCACCGTCTCGATCATTCCCTTGTACAACAACATTACACAGAAGCTTCCTCATATAAGCTAGTAATAGATCTCCAATAATCAGAACTCCTTTCTGAGGCTTACATTAGAGAAAATGAAACTGTCAAAGAACAATTCCAAGTCAAAGTGACTGACAATGGGTCCAGCTGGTGCGGCTCAGTGGTTGGGCATCAAGCTAAAAACCAGGAGGTCATGGTTCATTTCCTAGTCAGGGCACATGCCCGGGTTGCAGGCTTGATCCCCAGTGTGGGGCATGCAGGAGGCAGCCCATCAATTATTCTCCCTCATCATTGATGTTTCTATCTCTCTCTCCCTCCCTTCCTCTCTGAAATATATATATATATATATATATATATATATATATATATATATATATATATATATATATATATAATGATTAACAATGGTATTAATGGTCACTGCTTTAGGAAAAATAATTTCCCATTTGATTCATAATAGTATTTATTTTAATCACAGCAATGATATTCATTTTCTTCTGTGTTTTTCTAAAATTTTTTCAATAAAAATATAAATAAGGTTTCAACCAGATTTTTCCTTTGTCTTTACAGATGAACAGTGGGCTGTGTGTCCATTGTTTACCAGCAAGGAAATAGTTAAATCTTGAGGGTGCACCCTGGTGGATATCTCCCTCAACCATCTAAAGAAAAAAAGGTCACAGTCAGTTACTCCCGTTAGAGCAGTGTTCGCCTGAACATCTGCAGGCACGCGCGCGCACACACACACACACACTCTCTCTCTTTACCGTCCGCCTTCTGCCTGCCACGGCCAGAGTGGGCAGTCAGTGAATCTTCCCCAAGTCCCGCTGACATTTAATACCTGGTTTAGCGGCAAAGACTCAGAGAGGGGTGAAGCGGCCCCTCTGGCATTCAGGTAGGTCCAAAACCTTCATTTCTACCAAAGCTGAAAGATGGGCACCTATGTTTGTCAACTGTAAGGGAAAGACCCTTCAGCAGCGTGTTAGTTAGCAGGTGGACTGGATGTCCAGATGGGGAAGGGATGATGTCGAGTTTGGAAACTCTGGGGCCTTCTGGTCTCAAGCTGCTGCAAGGATTTAATCCCTGTGGCATCAGAGCCCATTATTAATCTTAGCGCATAAATGCTTCTCTGGCCTAAATGTCACAAGGAAGACCTAATTCTGGTTTGACTGCCAGCAAAACAAAACAAAACAAACAAACAAACAAATCAGATAATGTATGCCTCAAACCTGATTAACCGCGCCAGGTATGGTTAATTCATGCACCAAACGACTGCAGTTGCATGAGGTCACCTGCTATTTTGGAGCAATCAGAAAAACATTGGTGACACTGATGAGTAAGTTTTCATGCTTTGGAGTACAGTGGTTTTCTTTGAGAGGAAAGGAGTCCATTCAGGCACAAGAAACTACAAGCTCAGACCTCACACCATCAGTCCTCTTTTGATTCTCAGCTATGCCCTGGCTTCACGGTGCACAAATGAACATCTCCCAGCTGAGAAACGTTCGCATGGGGTTGAGAAAATTGTTTAAGTTTATTGAGCCTACAGAACTGTCTTTTAAAAAGAATACTGAATGTGTTGGTTTTGAAACTTCCTTTGGTTGAAGAACAGTGTCTTCTTTTTCAAAATCTGCCTGTTTTATCCAGCCTATTTAATGAAAGTTAGTTATTTTAATTCTAGTATAACCTTTTAAAAACTCTTACAAGAAAAGATGTCACTAATATAGGCATATTAAAACCATGGAAAATATACAATAGTCTATTCTAGTAAAAACATATTCAAGTGAATAAAGCAAAATTTCAAAAACTAAATAAATATTGCAAAATAATGTGAAAACACCTTCAATGTTCCTGTTTATTCTTTACATACCTAAGTTATCTGGTCACGGTTCAGTTATGGGTAATCTAACATTAAGTACACCAATAGCTGAACTGTGTTACAAGAGGCGTTAATTCATCTTAACAGAAGTAAACATGAGCATTGTTTTTAGGTGCCTGAAATGATGAGGTGGGCCAATGGCAGGGCATCAAAGAGAGAACAGGTCAAAAATCTTTAGGAATCTGAACTAAGCTACAACAAATGGGTAGTATTCCTTATGCCTTGCCCAAGAAAATGTTTCTGTTTCATCTACGTTAATCATGTTTTGACTCATGAGAAGCCGATATCTCTATGACAACCTTACCATGAAGCCAATGGGCTGCAATGAAAACAGTTTTTTTAAAGCTTGCTGCTTAAAACCAAGTGTTCTTGGCGTATGTTCACCCTGGATGGGCTGCTTTATATCCTACTAACAGCCTTCATCAGTGTTTAAACAAACAGGCTTTGGCTTCAGAAATCCCTCCACCCAAAAGTGGGCAACTCTGTGCCCATCATCACACAGTATGCTGGGTGTGATCACTTAGGGTTTGCATTTACGGAATTGAGGGTCAACAGTTTTTCCTTTTAGTTCCTTTTCCACTTTCTTAGTGGCACAGATGCCTTCTCTTATGTATACTTGGGTAGGCCACAAAGAAAGAAAACACTTGCCCACGTTATTTCAAAAGCAGGGCAAGCTGCTGAACCTACAAACCACTGTGGTCTGAGGAAGAGAGAAGCTTGCTTTAGCAACAGTCCGTCTCATACACCATTCATTTCTCACTTGGTTTAATAACCCACAGGATGATTGATTATTAAAAGATCTCACCTTGAGGACTCTCCCAACTAAAACTAATGGGTAGAAAGGATATTTAGCAATTAATTACATCCGTCTACAGAAGTAATTCAAGGCAGAAAGCCCCACCAACATCTCGGACTGACCATAGATCCTAAATAGTCCCAGGAACCTTTGGAGGGTGTGTAAAAATAAATTATAGTATCAACATTTACTGAATACTTATTATGTGCGAGGCACTCTGCTATGAGATTTACATACACAGGGATTTACATTACCCCCATTTAATCTTCAAAGCAACCCAATGTAGCCTTAGCCAGTTTTGCTCAGTGGATAGAGCACTGGCCTGTGGACTGAAGGGCCCCGAGTTCGATTCCAGTCAAGGGCACATGCCTATTGGGCTCGATCCCCAGTAGGGGTCGTGCAGGAGGCAGCCAATCAATGATTCTCTCTCATCATTGATGTTTCTATCTCTCTCTCCCTCTCCCTTCCTCTCTGAAATCAATAAAAATATATTTTTTAGAAGACCAATATATAGATACTAATATTATCCTCATTTTACAGATATGAAAAGACAGGGGGAAAGTAACTTGTCCAAGATGGTTCTAGAGCAACTAGTTTTAGAGCCCAGACTTGGACTCAGACAATCCAATATAAGACTGCATATTTAATGTGGGGTTACAGAAAGGGCCACAAGAAGGGTGAAATATTTCCTTTGATCTAAATTGAACCCATCACCAGCATCTCCACTACATATGCTTATCCAATTTTCATTAGTCTAAACATAATTACCAGTCTATACCTACTAACCAGATTCCCGAATCTTAAAGCCCTTCTAATCATCTTAGTATTATAAATATGATCGGCCATGACCAGCAGGTAACTGTGTACTAACAACCTTCCTTTTGATAAGTTCAAGTATAATCATAACAACTATCCCTAAAACCCAGAGCAAACTATCATGTACCATGTGCAACGTCCTGTTCGAAGTCCTTTATAGGTGTGCATTAATTTATTAATCAAGACTTACCAACCTATGAAGTAGGTAAAACAATTATCCCATTTCACAGATGAGGAAACTGAAGCAGAGAGACATCAAATTACTTGCCCACATTCACGTACTTAGTGGCAGAGCCATGAGTTGAATACGGCCAGTCAGCCTTCAGAGTCCATACTGTCAGCCACTGTTTTATGAAGCATATAAACCATTTACTCTTAAAAGTCAAGGAACCTGTGTTATTTTGTTTCCTTTCTCCTTGTAGTGCCTAGGACTTCGCTCTGCGAACAGGGAAGGTGCTTCTCATTAAGGCTCCTGACATCTCTCTACGGTAGGTGACAATAATAAAAATAAAAATTCATCAAGCTTACTTCACCTAGCAGATACCTTTGGAAAAAATACTGTCATACAAATATTAAATCCTGGATAATGGTGGCACCTTTTGGCTTAATGCCTGCTTCAGGGTCACTGAAGAATTACTTCAAACGTTTTGGGCTGGAAGGAGAGGTCTGAATTAACAGCCACTAACTCTATTTTCGGAAAGGGAGAGGGAGGGGGAGAAAGAGAGATAGTGGTTTAGGGGTCTTCTCTGCTTCGCTAAAAGAACCCTAAAACCCAGAGCAAGTGCAGTTGAGAAAACAAAGGGCCTTTGACGTGGCACTCACTTAAAGTCTAATTAATGTATATTTTCATGACTAAATACAAGAATGGTAAAATCATTATCAGGTCGCTTCTACCCTACACTCCAGGTATTCTGAGACTCGCCTTTCTGTTCTGCAAAACAGTCACGGCTTCTCCAACCTCGGCGCGCCCCTGAGCTCCCAGTCCCGGCCACCTGAGGATGCTCAGGGGTGCGATTCCTGGCGGAGCGCTACCGCTTCCAGGCAGCCCTCTGCAGGGACACCCCGGCCGGGCGTCCTTCAGGCTCCGGTTTCCAGGCAACCCCACTCAGGCCCGAGCAACTCTTCCTCCTCCTAGGTCGCCAGTTTAAGAGTCCCGGGGAGCAGCACCGGGGAGCCCTGGGCAGAGGGCTGGCTTCAGCCGCTCCAGGTGCTGCAGACTTCCCTGACCCGGATGTTGGGGCTGCGGTAGCCACTCTCACCTCCCAATCCCTAGATTTCCGCTCTGGCTCCAAATCTAGTCACCTCGCACTTTTGACGTCCTCCTTCAGAAAAAAAAAAAAAAATCCTAGGAGTCTCCCCCTCCGGAGCAACGGAGCAACGGACCCTGTCTTAGCCATGCAACCCATAGAGAACTGATTCCTGGGAAATGTAGTTCTTTCTGACGTTAAGTGGTGAGTTTTAAGGAAAAAGGACTGCAATTCCCAGAAATCTAAGGGAGGATTGTCCAATTCTAAAACGTGTCCCAGCTGCTTGCATTGTATTTAGACAGGAAGGTTCTGTGGCTCTTTGCTTACCTAACTGCCTGGATTGTACTAATTCAGTCCCACTACAAGTTTGTGGAAGAACTTTTGTTTAAAACATGTGTGAGGGGATCTAAACACAGTTATTTATAGAAAGAGTTTTAGTAAGTTAATTTTTTTTGTAATTCTTTCAGATAAAAGAACTATCCACAATCAGAAAATATGTCACTTCAGATGGTTACAGTCAGTAATAACATAGCCTTAATTCAACCAGGCTTCTCACTAATGAATTTTGATGGACAAGTTTTCTTCTTCGGCCAAAAAGGCTGGCCCAAGAGGTCCTGCCCCACTGGAGTTTTTCATTTTGATGTAAAACATAATAATCTCAAATTGAAGCCTGCCGTTTTCTCTAAGGATTCCTGCTACCTTCCTCCTCTTCGCTACCCAGCCACTTGCACATTCAAAGGAGGCTTAGAGTCTGAAAGGCAACAATACATTATCCACGGAGGGAAAACACCAAACAATGAGCTTTCAGATAAGATGTATGTTATGTCTGTTGTGTGCAAGAACAACAAAAAAGTTACTTTTCGCTGCACTGAGAAAGACTTGGTAGGAGATGTTCCTGAAGCCAGATACGGTCATTCCATTGATGTGGTATATAGTCGAGGGAAGAGCATGGGTGTTGTCTTTGGAGGGCGGTCATACATACCTTCTGCCCAGAGAACCACAGAAAAATGGAATACTGTAGCAGACTGCCTGCCCCATGTTTTCTTGGTGGATTTTGAGTTTGGTTGCTCTACATCATACATTCTTCCAGAACTTCAGGATGGGCTATCTTTCCATGTCTCCATTGCCAGAAATGATACCATTTATATTTTAGGAGGACATTCACTTGCCAATAACATCCGCCCTGCCAACCTATACAGAATAAGGGTTGATCTCCCCCTGGGTAGCCCAGCTGTGAATTGCACAGTTTTGCCGGGAGGAATCTCTGTCTCTAGTGCAATCCTGACTCAGACAAACAATGATGAATTTGTTATTGTGGGTGGCTATCAGCTTGAAAATCAAAAAAGAATGGTCTGTAACATCATCTCCTTTGAAGACAACAAGATAGAGATTCGAGAGATGGAGACCCCAGATTGGACCCCAGATATTAAGCACAGCAAGATATGGTTTGGAAGCAACATGGGCAATGGAACTGTTTTCCTTGGCATACCAGGAGACAATAAACAAGCTGTTTCAGAAACATACTATTTCTACATGTTGAAATGTGCAGAAGATGATGTGAACGAAGATCAGAAAACATTCACCAATAGTCAGACATCAACAGAAGACCCAGGGGACTCCACGCCCTTCGAAGACTCAGAAGAATTTTGTTTCAGTGCAGAAGCAAATAGTTTCAATGGTGATGATGAATTTGACACCTATAATGAAGATGATGAGGAAGATGAGTCTGTAACTGGCTACTGGATTACATGTTGCTCTACTTGTGATGTGGATATCAACACTTGGGTACCATTTTATTCAACTGAGCTAAACAAGCCTGCCATGATCTATTGCTCTCATGGAGATGGGCACTGGGTCCATGCCCAGTGCATGGATCTGGCGGAACGCACACTCATCCAGCTGTCGGAAGGAAGCAACAAGTATTACTGCAATGAGCATGTGAAGATAGCAAGAGCATTGCAAACCCCAAAACAAGTTCCCCCCTTAAAAAGGCCTCCACTGAAATCCCTTCACAAAAAGGGTTCTGGGAAAATTCTTACTCCTGCCAAGAAATCCTTTCTTAGAAGGTTGTTTGATTAGTTTTACAAAAACCTTCCAGATTCAAGTACATCGAGTTTTTAAACCAATTATAAAGAATCATAGCAATGATAAAATTATATTCATCCTTTCCTTTATTGAAAATTTCTGCATTTGCTTTTAGTTAGATGAAATTTGGTACCAGTAAAAAGTACTTATAATACAGTACTAAGTAATTGAAAATATTTTACTCAAAGATATCTTAAATGAATATTTCTGACCTGAATTTCTTCAAAGAATCTTAAATGCAGAATTAGTAATAATAAGATAGATAGATAGACTCCATTGGCATGAATAAATAGAAAAGGAATAATCCTCAAGTTAGTTAAATTTTTATCAAGTATCTGCATGAACTTTCTTTGAAGGATCCCTCATCATATGGTATACAAATGATAATCCAAAGCCAGTCACTTGAACTGATTCTTGGAGAGAATCAGTTCACTGATGCTTAGTACTCTGAAAAAAAAAAAAAAGAAAATGAGTGAGAGTACACTAAAAAAAATTAGGGGGTACGGGATAAATCTCACAGAGAAAGATAGTATTGTTTATTTCCCCCAAAAATAAAAAGTTTAAAGAATTTCCTATAGTTAACAGGTAGAAGACTTCAAACAAAGGGAAATAATTTATGTATGTGTCTAGTTAATATGAGGAGTTTGCTGCCAGTGAAACTGTAAAATCAGTGAGCTTGTTAAGGTTCAATAAAATACTTTCTAGAATGCAAGTTAAAAGGACTGTTAATTTTGAGGCTTAGAGACATCAATCGATAATTAGATGACCTTTGAAACAAATATCTCCCCCCACCCCCCACCACCACCAAAGTATTTTTCTGGAAAGGAGTTTTACCTTAACCCAAGAGCCTAAGCCATAGACTCTTGTCATCAGTCTTCAATGAGAGTCCACAATGTAAGTTACTATTGCAAATTTTTGAAAAATATGAACCATACAAAAGATAAAACCCTGGAACCCAAGTTCTTTTATTCCTAACAGTTCCATGTCTTAGATGTTAAAATTAACTTGAATAAATTAAATCATGTTAACTTTGTTTCAGTAATGTTGTTTGATGAACATTCCTTTTGAACAATTTGCTGTGTCATTGTTTTGATTTTTTGTTATTTCTATCATCTACATGAAACTAATAAAATATTAAAATGCCTCTTGTTTATACTGATTTACTCCAATTATTAACATTTATAGTTACCCAATGAAAGGCAAAATTATACTATTTAATAGTCTCAGGATCCCGGTAATTTCTTTTCTATCTGTTAGTAGAAACTGGTATAAGTTACTAGTAGAGCTAAAATATCCTTCACAGAGTTCAAAAGAGTTATTCCTTCTAGAGGCAGATACAAACTCTTATCTTGATTTGTCTACAGATTAGAAAAAGTAAAATTGTCATTCATTCATTAGTTCTCTATGGAAGAATCAAAATGTAAAATACATGTACAAAGATATAGTGTTAATAAACATAGCAAAAGAGCCACATACTACGGTCGTTTTTATTAATATCCATTGTTCAAATATAAGAAAATTATACTTATCCAAGTTAGTAAAATCTTTTAAAATATTATCTTTAGAGAATATTATTTAAAAGGGCAATGTCATTTTCAGACATGTTCTGAAATTTAAACTCATTTTGTAACAGAATTACAGAATAGCATCTTAATTAAATTAAATAGTATCTCAAATTATTGTCACACTACACAGACTTCATCATCTCTCCTCAATACTGTTTCAGCATCATCTAATGACTTCTACTCTTACACCTAAACCAGTAAACTACTATTTACTAAGTATACTAAGTGTCTGACTTTAACCAACTATGAATTTCATGAGAACTCAAATGGTGACTTTATAATTTTGGTATTCCCAGTACTTAGCATTATGCCTGGCCTATTGTAGGCTTCTAAAGTGCAGTTGAACTGAACTGAATTAAATTAAATTGATTGGTGACTTCCATCTATATTCCAGTAAGGACAACCTATTCTTTGTCTAACATAACACTAAGATACACACACACACACACACACACACACACACACACACACGAGACAACCTATACATATATATGTGTGTGTATTCTTAATACCAAACCCTGCTTCTGGTACATTAGTTAATGCTCAATAAATGTCCATTGAATTAAGTTCACTGTATATCGACTGAAATGTACTCACTTCTGTAGTTGTTGTCTCACTATCCTTCTGATTCCTAAATAAGTGAAAGATGAGATATGGAAATGCATCCCTTGTGTTCCAAATATCTTTACCAATCAAACCATCTCATCCCGCAGAGCTTGGAAACAAACAAAAAAACAAAAGTGTACTGCACAGAAGATGGGGTGAGGTCTTGATTAAATTTATTCTCTTTTGTAGTGAAAAGAGGTCACACAGGTTTAGAATGGATATCATGGTAAATTTAGGTAGAAAAGGCAGCCATTCTAATCCCCAGTGACAAGAATTCCAAATAATTTATATGCTACCAAATTCCACCATAGCATAGAATATTGCTTTTTGACTGGGAATTTAGCATAGATGATGCCAGCTTTTGCCAAACCTACTTCTGTCAGGAAACACCTAACGTAGGGATCTTATTTCTAAAAGAACTAATACCTCATTCTCTCTCCAGATGTCAATCTAGTAGATGTGTATTTATTTAAGTCATAATTTTGTGAGACTAGATAGGAAAACTTACCAATAACATTCCTTTTAAAAAGCTGATTAGCATGTATAGCTTAAGAATAAAGAGCCAAGTAGCCTCTTTGGGGTATCCACCAGTAAGCATTTATAGACAGTCCAAGGTCTACGCAAAATATGATGGGACCTGCAAAAGAAATGTAAAAGTGGAGCCCGATCCTTGGGGAAGTTACAGTCTCACTGTAGAATGAGGCAAGGGGGCAAGGCAGGAAAGTGATAGAAAATAAATACACTTCAAGCAACTGGTGACAAATTTAAAATTGGGTATCCATGAAGGAACACTTTCCCTTTTTTGTAACAGTAAGTCAGTATGTATTTTGAGACAGCATTGTCACCATCAGCTGGGGGGGTGGAAATGATTGGGTAAAAGCCAGAAGGAAAAGGAAGTTTCCATGAGAAAGAAGGAAACAAGTCAGGGGAAGGAATGCTGACTTCATGAGAGGATGAGTCTGCCAGGGAGGCACCCACAGACCCTCCCTTCACCTCCTCCCGGTGGGGCACAGTCGTCGGAGGGCATGAGATGTGTGCAGGAGGACATGTAGAACATGTCAAAATGTTTGAAGTTGCCACTCCGTCATTTAAATGAGTAGGCATAACTTTTCTCACTCTTGGACAAATCCCCTCACACTTAACACCTTCCTAATGCATTCTGCTCATATCCCACTCCTCTCTGGCCGTGGACTGTATCAGTTGTCTGCCTCAAATTCTTCAATGGTTTCCATTTGCGTTTGGGGTAGGATTGAAAGTCTTGACCTAGCCCAGCCGGTGTTGTTCAGTGGTTGAGCATGAACCCATGAACCAAGGAGTCCCTGGTTCGGTTTCCAGGCAGGCCTGATCCTCAGTGAGTCGGGGCGGGGGGGGGGGGGGGGGGGAAATGCAGGAGGCAGCCAATCAATGTTTCTCTCTCTGTTCCTCTCTAAAAATCAAATTTTAAAAACATTTTTTCTAAAAAAAACAACCACAATCTGTTGTTACTTTAAAACAAAAATTAAATAAAGTCATGACCCAATCAACCTGTTCCTGTGCAATGAGGCCTCTGCCTGATCCTCCACACGCACTAGCCCCTCCCTCACCTTCACTCAGTCAGCTCCTACAGGAAGGCCCTTCCTTTTGTTCCAAAACATCCTGCCTCAGCATCTGCTCACAGTCTAAGTGTTCTCCAGTCCATCACCTCTCACCTGTCTCCATCCACTCATTCTACCAGTCTCCTCCTAAAGGTTCCTCCTTCCTAGGCGGTTTATTTGGTTCCCCAGATTAAACCCCATTGTGCTATATTGTATTTTTATTGCACCTGGCACTTTTCCTTCGTGAAGCCAGCTAGAGTGTGTAGTCATGCATTTATTAGGTTTATTGCTGGTGATGTCACCTCCCCCAAAGTCTTTGTGAGCCATAACCATCTGTGTTACTGTAGCTCCAGTGCCAAGCACCCATTGCCTGCTCATAGAAGGCATTCTATAAATACTTGTTTAAAATATAGGCTGCAGTAGTTCGAAAAAGTACCAGGAACAATATAGAATATAGCTGGGTTTTCAAGGGTAAGGAAATACTTCATTATTTTTAAATTATTTCAAAGAGGAAGGGTGGGAGAGATAGAAACATCAATGATGAGAGAGAATCATTGATCATCTGCCTCCTGCATGCCACCTACTGGGGTTCGAGCCTGTAACCCGAGGCATGTGCCCAAATCAGGAATTGAACCATGACTTCCTGGTTCATGGGTTGACATTCAATCACTGAACCACACTGGCCAGATAAGATACTTCATTTTTAAATTCAAAGGTAATATTCAAATAATTGGCCAAAGAGTACCAACTTTCAGTTATGAGTTTTAGTTCTGAGGAACTAGTGTACAAGGTAGTGATTATAGTTACTGATATTATACACTTAAAATTTGTTAAGACAGATCTTAAGTGTTCTCACCACACACACACACACACACACACACACACACAATAAGTATGTGAGGTATTGGACGCATTAATTAACTTGATTGTGGTATTTTACAATGCATATGTATATCAACTCATCATGTTGCACCTTTAAATATGTATATAATTTTGTTTGCCCATTATACCACAAAAAAAGTTGGGGGGAAAATGAAACAAGGCAAGGAAATACTAGTAAAAAAAGTAAAGTAAATCGAAGAAGATTCTAGCCTGGTGCTGGATCCATAAGGCTCCTGCTGTGCTGGGAGTTAACCTGCCACTTGCTGGATTGTGGGTTTCTGGAGGATGAGGCAGAGCTGCTGGAATAGGGAAGGGTAGTGGGGGCCTTGGAGCACAAGCTGTTTACCAACAAATACAAGCATACTTTGGTGTTTTAAAGCTGTATGGTTACTGAGGCAGCCCGGCTGACTCTCAGTTCTGAGTAGAAGGGAAGTAGGATGTCTCCTGTAGATGACAGAGAGATGACTGAGCAGTGCTAAGGGGAGGAGGACGTAATCAGAAGGGAAATTGTGTAGAGGTGACTTGGCCATTTTCTATCTGAAATAAGCTTCCATGACCTTGAGTGTAACATGGAGAGAAGAGTAGTACCAACTCCAAAAGGATCCAGTGAGAACTCCATATGCAGAGTGGGTTTCAGCTCAATTCTGCCAATGTCTGCATAGCCCTGGACAAGTCATCCCCTCCGACCAAAATGTTGAGTTTATGAATATGTGAATTTTCTAGGGAATAGATCCATATTTTTATCAGATTCTGAAAGGAGTTAAAACCCACTGATTTGCAAACCCAACAATTTTCAAAGGCTAACTATTCACCTCAAGTATCCAGGACCAAATTGTCTCATTCTGCATTAGGATAAATGATACTCATTATCACAATTCTGTTGTCCTTTATTCTACAGATCAACAAATTTATTTTGTGTTTCCCTGAAGAAAAATGGTATAACTTCATTTTTCAAGTGTTGGACTCAATATTATTACTTGAAAATAGATCACAATACCCATTATTTCCAAATTTTAAACTTTTATTTCAAATACTTAAACATAACATTGTTAATAGTAACCATAATATTAATGAGTAGAAATATTAAAATATAAAAATAAGTATCGAAACACATGCTTCATTGAATTTGAAAACATATGACATGGAAATATAGGTCTCCCCACATCAAATAAATCCATTTCATCCTGGTACCTGAACTTTCCCTAAAACAACGTTCATGAAACAAACTGTGATTATTTGTAAGAAAATAAAGTGAACTACAATGCCACAAAAAGAAAAAAATCTCACCAAAAATGATCTGAGGTAAATTACTGTAGTTAAAGAAAAAAATAGGGACAAATAGCCACTCATTTAAAATCTCTCAGCTTTGAAAGGATAGACCCTCTCTCATACAATAACTGAAGATACGTGCAAATCTGCAATCAAAAACCATTGCATGTGAGGGGTGATTTGTTCCTCCAAACCACCACTGGTGCTTACAGATCCTAGCTCCCAGCTGTGTGGAATTTGAATTCTGTTTGATGTAATGCAAGACTCACACGCTCACCCAAAATCTTTATCTTCATCTATATTTTGTGAAAACAAATTGAGGCAAAACTAAATTCCAGTTCACATGGAAGCAAAAGATAACTTTTCCTCCTGCTCTTGCTTCTCGGAGCGCGTTTATTCATCCCAAAGTGCTTTTTGACTTCACACAGACCATTCATCCATTTTCATCAGCCATTATCGCTGGTCCCTGCAGTGCCCCTCGGTGGGCTGGAAGGAAAACTTGTAGAATCGGTTTCGCAGGAGGAAAAGGCATTGCACTCGCGAAGCTCCCACCTATACTTCAAAGAAATGCTCCATTCACTGTGCTGCACTTCCCTGGAGTATGTGATTGCATTTACAATGCGCATTGTCAAAAGTCAAAGTGGAGCATGAAACCAGGGTCTGCAATATTGTGGTCTCAACAAGGGCAAAAACAACCACAGGCAGAATTTCTACATATTGAAATTCCCGTGGCCAGACGTTCCTGGGGTTTATCGAAATGTGATCTGATTAAGGGATCATAGGGATGGTTGTGCTGGAAATCATGCTGTTAGTCACATGCATTGAAAATTGTTCCTACAAGGCGAGAAAAAGGGAATTTCATGCTGGAAAGTATTTATAGTGCCACCAATTGAGTAACAGTGGAAATGGGGGGAAATCCACAAACCAGTGCCAGCATGCTTTGGGGAGTCGGCTGATGGCATGGATTCCGCTGTTTATTAGCACAGAGACATGCTGTAAGCATTCAACAGGATGAAAAAAAAAATGGTTGGCTTAGAAGTCCATTCCTTTATAAAATGCAAAACTTTTTTTTCAAGAAAAAAAGAAAACTGAAATATGTATATGGTTTTGATGACTAAATTACAAATATCATTGTGATTTACATATCTTCTACATATAAAAAGTAAGAAAAAAAACTGCTGTATTTATTAAATGACAACATACTGGGCTCAATCCCCATTAAAAACACCAAATGCATATCATTTAGGAAAATGTCACTGATGCATGTTTGACAACTAAATTACAAAGCTCCTCGATATATATTTTGTATGAAGCATGACATTTACAGACAATGAAATCAAAAGAAGGAAAAACTAATTAACACTAACATATCATTTTGACTCACTACACATAAAATCCCATGCCTGCTCTAAATTGCCAGCAATTGGCAAGTCCCAAATTCCTAAGGGATGCAGACAATAGTTTCCAAATAACTGAAACCACCAGAAGTCTGGAGGTTCTTGGGAGCTTTAGCATCACTTTCTAGCAAAAGTCCTAAAGCACACCAATAGCTTAAACCACCCCCATCCCTGCCTCCAAGAAACATAATCCCAGAATTATGAACTGTAGGGATTAATGGTGGGTCCTAAGCAAGTCCGATCCTGCCTTATAAAAAAAAAAATAGTGAATTGTTGTGGTAGAAAGAACATGGCATTTGGAGACAAAAGGCCTGAGTTCAAATTCCAGGTCAGGTATCTATTACCCTTATGACTTTGGGCAAATCATTTAACCCTCCATCAAATAGGGATAATAGCAATGTCTATGTCTACCCCACAGAAAAATCAGGCAAAATAAATGTAAAAATATTCCAAAAGTGCCATAAAATAAAAACACCCTCCAAATGTTAACTCTTCCACTGTACTGTGGAGGCTGTACCTAAACTTAGCAAGTAGGAGAAGTCCGAAGGTATCCAGCTACAAAAATCTCAGTACGCTTATCATGATAGAAAGAGTAACACATGCCCTAGCTGGTTTGGCTCAGTGGATAGAGCGTCGGCCTGGAGACACATGCCCAAGTTGCAGGTTCGATCCCAGTAGGGAGCGTGCAGGAGGCAGCCAATCAATGATTCTCTCTCATTATTGATGTTTCTATCTCTCTCTCCCTCTCCCTTCCTCTCTGAAATCAATAAAAATATTTTTTTAAAAATATACAGAAGTTCACTAAAATTAATTTTTTTAAAAAAAAGAAAGAGTAATATATTGTAGAGAGAAAGATCCCGGGAAACCTGGATTTCGTAAAATTGACCCAGGTATCATATATAGAAAATATGGCAGGTATGTACACCAAGTTATTAAATCTGTTTTTACACAGAGAGCAAACCCAGGTTTTAGAAGCCTCTGTGGCTCTGAGATTATAGAACAAAACATTTGGAGACTAAATTAATCAAAATTAAAAAGTAAAAATAAAAATCACACCTGGTTCCTGATAGCTAAGTAGGCATGTATTACCAAAAGATTCAATAACTAACTGTAGCTAACAGCTGTATTCTTTACACTTCATTATTTAAAAATGCTTGGCAGTAGATGACATCCTAACCTTTTAAGGTTCCAATAGAGGCATCATTTAAACCTAGGAAAAGTTTAATTTTCCAAACATTTTTCTGGATATAAGGTATTTCTGTATATCCCAAATGAGAAAACACATTAAATATCCTTTGAAAGGGTCATTGTTCCATACAAATGTAAGATATTGTTATTATTATTATTAGAGAAATCTGAAAAGCTCTTTCATATCCTGTAAAATAAGCCAGGATATGTGAACATTACAAAATAAAGAATTCTACAAAATTGATATAGAAAACACTTGTATCTCAATACAAACTATAATAAATGAGGGGTGAAATGGAAACCACAAGACAAATTACTTCCCTGGCTGCTCTGGTCATTCTTCTTTGACAACCTTGGCTTTGATTTTCACGTCACTCATGCATACAGACACACACATATCTTGTTAATCTCTGGTCCCCTGCAGTTACTTCTGTTCTGAGCTATTGAGCTTTTCAAATAACTGATTTCTCCTGTTGCTTCTCTGAACTCCCTAAACAGCACAAGCAATCGGCTCATCAGCCACCATTCCTGACATGGTTTCAGCCCCGGTGGCCTCTCCAACCTACCACCTCTTGAGTGGTAAAGCCCCGCACACGAGACCGAAGGGTGCTAGGAGAAGACCTCAGCGCAACCCAAAGGAAAACTCATTTGCAAAACCAACTCATACGCGGCTGCCCTGCTTAAAATTCCATTGAATCTTGAGTTTCCAGAGAGTCCTCTAGGCCTAATGGGTCCTCTAAACTTGCCTGCGAGTTTATGGTAAACCCAGAGTTTTTTAAGGCATTATGAGCATTCATAAACTTCTGGAGGTATTTGGAGGTATACAGCCAGTGATGTTTCAAGACATCTTCCATTTCGTAGCACTTCGACTGCCTGGCATTCATTTTCCGGAAGCGCCTGAACAGTTTGTTGCCAGACTCATTGCCCTCACTTGCCCAGGCCCCGATGGAGCCATCCCTCTCAATAATTTCAGGGACGTGTGCCAGGGTTTTGTGAAAATAATTGGTTATCTTGCCCTCGTATCTATACTTGAACTTGGTCGAGAGGAGCTCAGCAAAACGCTGGGAGTTGAAACTATACTGGCAGAGGGATTCGGGGCACTCTTTAGCCGGGCATGACGATCGCCACACGGGTTTCATCTTCAGATAAAGGTCCATCAGCTCCCTCAGAGCTTCGTGTCTCTCCTCGGAGGGGATTAACTCACAAACGGCCTCCACAGTCTCTTTGGTCATGAGCTTCCTGGCAAAGTTGCCATTCATCCTCATGATGGGTTTGAGGTTCATCTTCTTCCGGAGATGCTTGTCCAGCGTGGCCTGCCACCTTTTCCTCTCCTCCTTGGAGGCGTTGGGATTCCTATACACCTCCCCGATCTCTAGCTGGAAGATCTTGTAGAACTCGGCCGCATTGCCAATGTCACAGTGGAGCGCATCTATGGAAGGGACTGTCTCGATGAAGGGCTTGGCCGAGACCCCTTTCACCCGATCCCGGAGTTCTTCCACAGACTCGTGGTAGGGGTTGGATCGCCAGACCTCATAGCGCTCCAGGTTTTCGGCATGGCTTCTGGTTATGGAGTGGAAGACAAGGTTTTGAGAAGCCTCCAGGCGGGTGGCATCACAAAGGGTGCAGATGTAAACGGAGCCAGAAGCCTCCAGGCCTTCCACTTCGCGGACGAGTTTCTCATCATATCCGGTGCCCCTGAAGATGAACTTGAAAGTCCGGAGGATGCCTCCCATCTCCAGCATTAATTCACTGCTCTTCATGGCCTCCCTCTCGGCAATGAGAGGGCTCAGGATGGCCGTCAGGGTCTCGTGGTCGGACTCATCTGCCAGCATAAGGCACAAGGGCTTGCAACACAGTTCAGAGTTAGGCTTGGCTTCCTCAAACACCTTCACATCCTGTGAGCCATGGGCTACGGTAATCTTCATGACTGTGAAGGAGAACCGAACCGCCTTTTCGGGGACCGCTGGCCCACTCCCATGCTTCTCGCTCACATCTCCCATTCCATCACAAGACTCCTTCACCACCACGGTGAAGGGGCCATTCAGGTAGTCATCGAGGTCTTGGGCTTTCATGCCTTCCAAGATGTCTTCTTCCATGTCCATCAGAGCAGACACCAACGCTGAATCATAGCGAAACCGCTTTGCAATGGTGTCCACGGGGTAATCATCCACAGAGGAGGACAGTCCAGACAGCCCATCAATAATGCCCACGTCGGTGCTGGAAGACACGTTCTTCAGAGGTGGCTGCCACTCAAAGGGGTGGTAGCCCGGCAGAAGGACCTTCTCAGCGCTGCGAAGGGCGTGCAAAGGCTGAAAAATCTGCCTCCCCGTGATGGCTTTCACTGTCCTGTACATCTTGTGGTACTGACTACAGCTGAGGAAGGTGTTGATGCGGATGGCCAAGCAAACAGCTGGCTGCAGGCCAGAGCCACGTCCCTGCATGATGGCCTCCAGCTCATCGGCTTGTCTGTGCTCATTTCTCGCCCTCAGCGCCAGCAGGAACAAGGTCAGGCACACGGACTTGACATCTCCACCTTCTTCTTTGTCAGCAAAGGCCTTGACTTGTAGCTTGAGCTCCCTGAGACGGTGCTTCTGAGCCCTCCGGGTCAGGGACAGGAGATGCTGGCGGGGCCGGCCTCCTTTATTAATATGCACAAAAGTCTCTTTGGAGTCCTTGTGGCTTGCTACATGGTGATTATATTTTTCCAAGCTGACCTCCTCATTGCACTCTTGCGCTGGACATTTCACCATCAGGGAATTCAAGATGCTCAGAAAGGACTTCACTGGACTCTCCAGGTCAGTTGGGAAGCAGGGATATCTGCAAGAGGGGCAATAGCTGCCCATGACTTTGAGGCATCTGAGAATGCAGATCCTGCAAAATACGTGCTTACAGTTGGTCTCCACGGGGTCGGCCAGAATGTGTTCACAAATCTGGCAGGAGATAGATTTCACAAAGTGGGCCGGGAAGTCCACTGCAAGGAGCTTGGTACTAAGATGTATCTTACTGCAGTTGGCGATCTGCTTCATCACTTCCTTGCTACTGGTCCTTGCCTGGGCTCTCTTCTTGCGCTGACGTGCTTGTCTTGCTCGGTCAAGCACGGTTTTGAGTTTTTTGCTGAGCTGCGCGTTTGGCTCACGACCTTTCCTCTTGAGTCCCCGACGGGGAGTGTGGCAGATGTCACAGGATGGTGTGTGGGGGTGCCACTCCATGGTTGCATTTCTCGGGAAGTAGACCTCGCATGGGGCGCTGCTGAACTTCCTGTGCATGACGCTCCAGCAGTTATGGCAGAACTCAGTGGGGTGGATGGAGTCAACATCTGCCTTCACATCGATCCGGAAAACCTTGGCAATGAGGTCTGGCCAGGAAGTGGCTCTCTTTTCCTTCTTTCGTAAAAGGACTTGGGTTTTACCATCCACGGGCCCGTGGACTGGATATCTCCTACTATGTTCACCACTCTTAAAAGAATTCCCACAGATGCGGCAGAGATGCCGAAGGTTGGCTTGGTGGATGGCTTTGTCTCTTGCCTTCCCATCGTCACGGAATTTCCTCAAAAACTTAGGGTGAGGCTTCAATGCTGGTTGCGTCAAGGCCGGCTTCTCACCACCAGCCTTGTCCAGGACTGCAGGAGACTGCTCTAGAGGGAGTTTCCCCTCAGAGGACTCTTTCTTTTCCGTGTGAGCTTCTTCGGGTGCCTTTTCTAAGGATCTCACCCTGAACAGCTTAAATTTCCATTCAGAAAATTTAATATGTGGGTGCTGGATTTCATCTGGGGCCGAACTGAGTCCCAGAGTTGGTGGCAAAGAGACAGCCATGCTGGCTGAGGTGCCTGGGAACAATGAAAACAAGTCATATTAGGAAAAAAATGTCCATATCCCATGGAGGTATCTCGGCAGGCATACAAATTAATACATTCAAATATTCACTCATTAATTTGTCCAAAAAGTGACTTATTAAGCCTCCTACTTTAATATCCTACTTTAGATGCTGATCATACAGCAGAGCACAGAGTCCTCCCCTGTTCTGACACTGCTTCTGGTCTCCATACCGTGTACCGAAGTGCACACGCCACCCATGGTTCATCATATATACACATGTACCATCTTATTTGCTTCCCACCCAAATCGTAGGTTCCTTGAGGACAGAATCTTTGAATGATTCATCTCTGTCTCCCCAAGTTTCCTAGTACACCTTAGTGCTCAATAGTTATTTGCTGAATACATGCAAGGAAAAACTGGCTACTAAAACCAGAGAAAAGTCATATTTTTCACATTGCATTAGCCTCATTGCACTTGCTGGACAATATATTTCCAGCTTTTTAAAGCAGACTCCCAAGAGGTTGGTAGTTTATTTCTTCCAAATGGGTCATAAAGGGATGATAAAGCTACTAACCCAAAGAAAGTAATTACTCACTACTTGAAGGATGAAGTGAATTTTGAGGTTTATGAATGCAAACTAATAAGAAGAATCATGGATAGTAATTTTGCTTACAGTTTTAATTAGTGAACACTGCTGCAAATTATAAGGCTGTGTCTATATTCGAACCAAAAACCACATTATTCTCCAAACCTGCAATAAACCACAGTGGGAACATACCAAGATTCCACAGGACTTTTAAGATGAAAAATTCAAGTCATTTCAGATATAACCATAAGCAACTTTGAGGTGTTTATTGGGCTGCCATCCTGAAAGTCATTACCGGGCAATGGTCATTAGCTCTATAGCTTGTAGCAAGAGGTAGGAGTAATATTTATCTTCTGGTAATAAAAACAAAAAACATTGGCCATTTCATATGCCAGGAAAGCCTACAAATCTGGGTTGTGGTGCAGACATCAATAGTGCTGTAGGAAAAAAGTATGAAAATGCTATTTGGATCCTTTCTAGACCCAATCAGCCCAATACTTGCAAAATTCTTTAGTACCGCTAATTGGAAAAACAGCAATCATATTTTCAAACCACCATCTTTCTCTCCCAGATTTGCCTGGATGAATACTCTTGACCCATCAATTATATCAGGCAACACTTCTCCCGCTCAATTAATTAACTAACCAAAGTGATGTGGTCATGGAAGCTACTCCTCAGGTGAACACACTTTGGCCACGGGTGGCACGGGAGAGGGGAGCACAAGGGTTAATCCTGACTGCAGCCAACAAAGTTTCTTTTTAGGTCATCCTTTAAACTATGGAAGTTCATCTCATCTTGCAAGCATTATGCGTCAGAGATTGATTTTTTCATAAAAGCTAAACGCCAATTTCCAAGACTTGGTTAAAGGGAAAATCCTGTTAAATTGTTCCATATGCAGAATTGTGTGAGAACTAAACAAATTCCAAACTATTTCCAAGTCTCGTTAACCTCAAAAATATTTCAGCAGCAACCCAACAAATACCTCAAATTGGTTTATGCTTCATTGATGTTCCTAAATTCTATCCTGAGTCAGGTCACCCTGTCCTGTTGGTTTGACCACATTCCCACATGTCTTTTCATTCCTTTAGCCTTTCCCTTCCAAGTCTTTGTTGAATGCACTCGTTGTCTGGAATTCCAAGATAATAATGACCCTCTCTGGAGCTAATTACAGTTGAGTTAGTCAAGCACCAGGCATGTTGGAAGGGTCTCTGTATCTCTATCTTCCCTCCCTCCCTGCTGCTCTGCTGACTCCCACTGGCCTGTAATGATATACCAGAGTCTACCAAAATACGTTTATCTAAATACCATCATAGAAAGAGTGCCATCAACAAGCAGTTATCAGTGCTTGAGGTCCAAAGCAAATGTATTTATTAGATTGTTTTTCAACTCAACTTCTAAAAGTTTTTTCAAACTAGAAGCAAGAAGGTGGGGAGGGGGGAGCTGTTATTCTTGTTTTTAGGAAATATTCATCAAAATGCTAATAGTAGTGATCTGTGGAAGCTATAGATATTTTGGGGTTTTTTTTTATCCTCACCTATGATTTTTTACTTTTCCTAAAATTACCATGTATTACTTTTAAAAGAAGATAGAACTTTTAAGAGCTAATGAGATATTTTTATCTATATAATTAGCAAAGATTAAAAATATTGATATTACTCAGCTTTAATTAAGGCATGGGGAAATGAAAACATCTTCATACATTTTAGGGAGGCACGTACATTGGTGCAATATCTCCAGCGGAAAACTTAGCAATGCCTATAAAAAGCTTAAATACGTATTGTCTTTGGTGCAATATATCTGCTTTTAGAAAGTTATGCTATAGAAACATTCCCACATGTTATTCTTGTGGAAATAAACATTCCATAGGTTATTCCCACATACGTGGAGATAGAAAGAAAGATTTGTTTTTAAAAGTTGTTACTTTAAAAATAGGAAACAGCACAAATAATCACCAATAGATCATTATTAAACTACGGTCCAGTATAGAATGGAATACAAGACAGAAATTTAACATTTCTATATGTATTGATGTATACGTGCAATTTTGATATGCATCAACATTACAGCAAGATGCCCACATGACAAAGCAGAGAACAGAGCAACAATAGCATATAGCAATAGCATATAGCTCCTTTATGCAAATTTGTCCATGTTTGAGTGTACCTGAAAATACAGAGATTCTGAAGGACATGCACTAAAGTCTTAACCTTGTCCACTCCTTAGAAAATAGAATTGGTGCTGGTAAGAAGGTCTCTTCATTTTCTATTTTATTCATTCTTATATCATTTGGATTTTTCACAACGAACATTATTTTTAAAATTTTTGTCATCAATTCAATTTAGGGGGAAATGTTTTAAAGACTAGATTTACATGTATATCCACAGTCACTTTTTCATATTTCTTTCTAAATTTGCCCGCAGGAAAGTTTCAAACCTGGCTAAATCTCAAATCTGACCACCATCCTTAGTTTATCTTTCTTTTCTGGGAAGCATGTAGAGAGGGGACTAAAATATAAACCGGTAGACAGCATGAAGATAGAAAAGAGTTCTCTTGTCATCATATTTTTTTCATGCTCGGGAATCTTGCAAATGTTTGATCTCCTCGCTTCTAACAAAAGGTCTCTGCAGTAGACCAGCCTCAGATTCTAAAAAGGCACAGAGACATCTGTACACACCAGTCTGGTGTGGCTTGGACGGGGCAGAGCTGTCACTGGTGGTGACCACTATCATTACTTCCTTCAGGAGGTTGGGCCACCGCAGCAGCAGCAGCTTTCCACCCTACACACGTACATCCTAGTACTTGGTCCTCAGTTTCCCCTCTTAACATATTCAACTTGGTCTACACACAATTTCTAAGTGACTAATATATGACCCCTCATTGTGGCATCTGTTCCACTCATTCATGCATTCACTCCACACATACTATTGTCTACAACTTGCCCGGCACCATCAGCCAAAAGTTGGCAGCATCAAAAGCCTTTTTCTAAGTCTCAGGCAGCAACAAATTAACCCCAAGTTTCCTCCAGGCAACGCATTGCTTGAACCACTTCAGAAAGAGAAGTGTATTGTTACAAGCCCTGGTCAGGAATCCTGGCTCAAGGCCATAACGTCAAAGCAGGGTTTCTACAGTGGTCTCAAAATTATTAGGTATCACAATCCTTAGGGAGCTTGTGTTTAAAAAAGAAACACACACACACACACACACACACACACAGTAATGCAGATCATCAGCTCCCAGAGAGTCTGATTCCATTTATAAGGGATGGAGTCCAGAAATTGTATTGTTTAACACACATCCTAGTGATCCTGCTGTGAGTGGCCCACAGGTCACCCTTTGAAAAATACTCGTCTCCTCCTTAGTCCAATCTGATTCAAACACTTCCCGGCAATACTTGGCAACAGCTGGGAAAGTACACATTTCCTCCCACCCTGCAATTTGTTTGCTCCTGATCATCCTTCCTGCCTGGACTAGCACAGCATTTTCCCCCCAGAGACTCACACCTTTCCTTCTGCTGCTTTGTTGACTCGTTCATTCAAGAAGCATCCCTTAAACCCTTCCTCTGCCTGCAACACTCATTTATAGTCGCTCAGATAGTCTGCATCTTCTCTATGAATCTACTGTGTCTTCCTAAACTTGGTATCTTGTTCTTTTCTATTGTCATACACTGGAGAGCCAAATCCAATTGATGTCAGCATCCCTCTCTCCCTCCCTCCCTTCATCCCCTGCAAGGAAAAAAAAAAAGCCCAAGTATTTCTGATTAGAAACATAAAAATGTAAATAAATATGTAACTCGAGGCAGGAAAAGTCTGAGTATTACCTTGCTCAGCAGGCTGCCTGGGCAAAGTGTTGGGATGTCTGTAGTTCGGTGGATATTATTGGATACCAACAAGAAAGCCAAGTGTGTTCTCCTCTCCCTCCTGGCTCTCTTGTCCCTCAGAACAGACTGCTGCATTATTTATCAGCTTCCACTGCCCTTCCCAGCCTCCCCCACCACGGAGGGCTAACCACAATAATGGCAGCCAATCACAGCCCAGGAGCCCCCAGCTCCAGCTGGCACCTGGCTCTTCAGGAAGTTTTGTTGGGGGACTGAGTGTAGAACCCTGCATTGGTGGCGGAGGGGGGGGGGGTTGGAGAGCGGGGGGGGAGGGGGGGGATGGGGGGAAGGGAGCAGGAGGGGGGGGTGGCTGTCAGTTCACTCCCCTGTTTGGCTGGAGATGATCTTGTCAATATAAGCTCTGGCTTCTGCCAAGATTCTATAGCTCTGTGCCTCTGTTTCCACATCTGCAAGATGGAAATACTAAGAGTATATACTTCAAAGAGTCAGTGAGGTTATATAGGGAGAGTTAATAGTGAAGTGCTTAGAACAGTGTCTGACCTTGGTAGATATCCATCAAATATTAACTATACAATAATTTTTATTATGATTTTGAAATGGTCTTCAAACCATCCCAGAATTGCTCCTACCTGGTCAATTCTCAGTCCAGGGATGTTGGACTCCTTGTAGCAACACTAACTTTAAACACTAATAGAGTTTGAAGTCAACAGACTTTGATGTCACAATTTCTTCATCTAACCTAAGATTGATAACATTAGCTCCTAATTATTGAGAGCAATAAGTGAGTGCTTATTGCTTCTACGTGCTTTAATATCATTTGCCACAACAATCCTACACATTTGATGTGCTTATCTCTAAAGAGAAGCAACAGAAGTTTAGAACAATGAACAGCATGCCGGTGGTCACATAGCCACTACATAGTGAAGGTGGGGTAGGCTTCCAAAGCCTGTGTTCTTTTTCTTTTAATATATTTTTATTGATTTTAGAGAGAAGGAGAGAGAGAGAGAAACATCCATGATGAGTGAGAACCATCTATCAGCTGCCTCTTGCATGCCTCCCCACTGGGGATCGAGCCCGCAACCTGGGCATGTGCCCTGATGGGAACTGAACCTACGACCTCTTGGTGCATAGGTCGAAACCCAACCACTGGGCAACACCAGCTTGGCAAAAAGTCTGTGTTCTTCAGCACTCCACTCTATTGTAAATGGAGAATATTGAAGGCCACTTGTAGCAATGGTGTGAGGATGACTGAAAAGTGAACATCAGTATACCTAGTGCAACCTGTATCTCAAATCCCCTTTATAATTCTCAGACCAGCTTTATCCCCAAAGTACCACTGTGTTCAGCTAAGATGTGAGGGATGGCCTTGCTCTCACTGGGTCCTCAGCAGGAACTGTTGAAGAGGCAGATGCAAGGATCTCTTCATGCTCTTTAGCCCTTATTAGATGCTCCTCTTATATCCCCACTAGTTTGCACTTGGGCCTATCCAGCCACACAACAGTCCTGGGGACACAGTTTCTGCTCAGTAAATAAACTCAAGACAGGGCAGAAGCCATGGCAATAATATTGAGAGGGAGGGGAACTGGCCTGTGACCTCTAGGAGCTTTGGTGATTTTATGCCCAAGGGGATGGAACCTTCACCTGAGGTTCACGTGACATTGTGAGGCTGGGCAGGTGGGAACAGAGCATTTCCTGACTGACAGTGCACATGTTCAAGTCAGCAGGAAGCAGGGCCTCCAGGATGTGCCTTGATGTCCTTTTTGAACAATGGGGTCAAGTACAGCGGAGTCACAGGTGGCTGACATGAGAGAAGATGCCCTTCCTGTCCATCCTCCATGCTCCAGAACCCTCCATCTCCACTGAACTCACAGAAAGAGAAGGAAAGGGCCAGATTTTCTAGCTTTATTTCAAAGGAAACAGGGAAAATAAAATCTTAAATAATTGGGGAAAAGTAGCAGGTGCCAGCTTCCAAGGATCAGGATTAGTCCATAGATTGCCTTAGAACTTTAGTGACACCAGGGTGACCAGCCGACCCAATGTGCCCAGGACCTTCCTGGATTTAGCCCTGAAAGTCCAAGGCAAATTGTGTCAGCTGGTCACCATTTAGCTCCAAACCAGAACTAAAAAATGTTCTGAGCTCAAAAATTCATAAAGGAGATCTTTTTCAATTTTTCTTGGGGAAGTCAGTGTTCAAAGAGACCCATCAAAGAACATTATTCAGTCCATGGGGCACGGGGCATGAGGGTCAGACCAGATAATGGGAGAGCATTCTCTCTCTTTTTTTTTTTTTATCATATTTAACCATTGATTTTTATATTGTTTCATGTTTATCAGTCATGTACTGCTTTTATAAATAGAAAAAACACAAGATTCATAAATAAACACAAGTGTTGATAATGAATTTAAAAGAAGACAAAAATGTTGAGTGCCTAAGAAAAGAAACTCTTCTCATTGTTTTGTTTCATAAAAGTCTGGATTTGTATATGTCAGATTCTTCAAGGGCAGGATTTCCAATATTTTCTTGTTCTTCTCCATTACACCCGGGGGCTCTTTCTCCAATTCATGTTGAAACCCTGTTGTATCACCTATCCTCAGCTGTGAAATGGGTCCTCCACTGGATCACCAAGGAAAACAACTCGAGTGAGGGGCCCTTCTCCCTTTGCCTGGCCACTAAAATGCCACCCACCTGTTCTTGTTTCGAATCTTTTCCACACAACAAATTCCACCTGAAGCAAACTTTGACTTCCATCATGAAACAGCAAAGTCAGAGCTACCTGAGATTCTACGTTGTTCCAAGCAAATTAAAAATAAGAACACTGTTGACAGATCTCGGCCAATTTAGCAAGTGGAAAAGGGCAAACTAGAGTTTGAAGGACTCAATGCCAGATTCCAGCCTCCAGCGCAGCCCGCCCGCTGAGTGATTAGCTGTGGTTAATCCTAGTAGTGCCAGCAGGCCCTACACAGACCAGGCTCCCACTGGGCACCTACACCCCACTGTTCCGCCTGGCACCCACCTCTCCATCCAGACCCCAGTCCCTCCTTAGCAAGCTGCCCACACACACTCCCCTTGGCTCCCTGTAGGCCCTTCTAAGAGACCTTTTCAAATTCAATTTCTTCCCAGACCACCAGCTCTGGTTGCTGATATCAATCAAGATCTACTCCCGCTGCTGTGGTCTGAGTGTGTGAACACAGCATTTTGTGCTCTTATCATCATCCAGCAGATGCTGCTTACTGGCATTATGATTACAAATATAAGCATGTATCTATATATGCCCAGCTAGCAAAACTCTTGTCTTCTAACATCAAATTGAATGCTAGGGCTTGCAGCGGTTCTCAACCTGTGGGTCGCGACCCTTTGGCAGTCGAATGACCCTTTCACAGGAGTCGCCTAAGACCATCCTGCATATCAGATATTTACATTACGATTCATAACAGTAGCAACATTACAGTTATGAAGTAGCAACGAAAATAATGTTATGGTTGGGTCACACCATGAGGAACTGTATTTAAAGGGTCAGAAGGTTGAGAACCACTGGCTTAGAGGTTCTCTGACCCAATGGAAGCATTTTATAGGTGAGAAACAGTCTCCCCAGAGGACAAAGCGCCCTGTTCATTGTCACGGGAGGGAGCTGGTTGCAGAAAGAGCATTACGAACCCGGCCTTCTGGGTCCCAGGACCATCCCTCTCTCCATGCCACCTTGTTTGTTTCTTCAGCCAGGGAAGGAGCTGGAGCTGGCAATGCAGCAGAACCAGAACAGCTCATTGCTAGATTAGCGCCTTCTGTGATCCCCAAACTTGCCCTGGTCCTGATGGTGAGAGCCAGCATCCCCACACGCTCATTTCAACCTCGCTACCCCAGTCTTGCAATTGCTTTCTAATTAACTCCACGTTGATTATCCCTGTTAGTAAATCTCCTAATGCATTATTAATTGCCCTAGACGTCAGCTGCAGCTCATTCCCCACAAATTCGGGAGTGCCGCAGCGGACTTTCTGAGGTTAGCGAGGCTGTTTTCTAAACAGCTAGTGCCATCATGTGGGCAAAAAGGTCTATATCACTGAGCTATCGGAAAAAGTCTCCAAAATTAACTGAATCTGTGAACTGGCTTGGAAGGAATCATACGTTTGGTTTTCTTCTCTCCTCCCCTTATCCCAACTTCTATCTTCCCTCCCTACCCCTCCACTATTTCCTACCTCTTAGAAATCCCCCATAATCCATTTTGATTAAGAAACAGCCCCCAAAGCTTAGGCAGTCATAGGCCCCACAGCTAACCCCAGAAACAACAGAAATTTATTTTCCTGCAGTTCAAGATCCAGGGTTGGTCTCCAATGAGTCCTTTTCCTTGACTTGCAGATGCTGCCTTCTCATTGCGTCCTCACTTGGCCTTTTTTTAAAAATTGACTTTTATTATTCAAAGTATTACAGATGTCCCCTTTGTTTTGTTGTTTTTCCCATTGACCTCCTCTTCTCTGCACCCGCCCCTCCCAAGCCTTTGCCACACTATTGTCTGTGTCCATAGGCTGAGCATATATGCATATAAGTTCCCCTGGTTAATCTCTCCCCCCCACCACAGACACACCTCACCCCCACCTTCCCTCTGTAAATCATCAGCCTGTTCATGGTTCTATGTCTGTGGATCTATTTTGTTCATCAGTTTATCTTCTTCTTTAAGAGATTTCCTAGGGTCTCTTTCTCTTCTTAAAAGGACTGTAACAAGGATACTATGAATTTATATGGAATAATCTTTAAGAGTTACTGTTAGGAAAAAAAAGGAAAAAAGCAGGAGGAAAGTGGGGTACAGAACAATGTTCAGGCTCACATAGATAAAAAGTGAGCAAAATATGCATGTAAATACCTTTTAGCTTATATATGCATCTATTATTTCTGGAAAGACACACAAGAATCTAGTAACACCGGTTTCCTTCAGAAAGGGGAACTCCTGGACAGAAACGTCCAGCTGCCTCTAGTACCTTTTGATTTGGAAGGTTCTATGGCAGAATTCGTTCCTTCTTCTCCCTGCCTCCAGAGCTGCATCCCTGCCTTCCACTGGAGTGGCTCTGTTACTCCAACCTCAGTAACACACTGCCTTCTCTGCTCACTGTGTCAAACACCCCTCTGCTTCCCTCCTACATGGACTCTTGTGGTCCCATTTAGGACCCATTTGGATAATCAGCCCATCTCAAAAGCCTTAATTTAATCGCATGTGCAAAATCTTCTCGCGGAAGATAGCATTTAGAGCTTGCAAGAATTAAAACCTGGCATCTCTGAGGGCCATTATTTATTTAGCCTATTGTATCTACCTTTAAAAAGTTGCCACAGGAGGCCTACCGGCTCACTAATTGTGGCAAATGAGTCATATCAATGTCATAGAGCAGTGGTCCGCAAACCACGGCTCGCGAGCCACATGCAGCTCGTTGGCCCCTTGAGTGTGGCTCTTCTACAAAATACCACGTGTGGGTGCGCACGTACAGTGCGAAGTTGACTTAAAACTTAAGTAAAGCTTATTAAGTTAATTTTAGGGAACATTGTGGAGTCAAAGAAGATGTAGTGTCGAGGATTGAGAAAGGTATGTTGAGATTGTTTGGACATATAGAGAGGATGAACGAAAGGAGATAGACAAAACAAGTATACAAGATGAGTGTGGATGGGAGAGTTGGAAGGGGTCGACCTCAGCGAACGTACCTCAATCAGACTGAGGACGTTTTTAGCAAAGGCCAGCTTAGGAGTACCCTAATTAAGTTAATAACAATGTACCTACCTATATAATTTAAGTTTAAAAAATTTGGCTCTCAAAAGAAATTTCAATCGTTGTACTGTTGATATTTGGCTCTGTTGACTAATGAGTTTGCCAACCACTGTCATAGAGGAAACTAGGCAAGAGATAGAGGAGGATTGTCTGCACTACCATCTCATTGTTTCCCATGCCTCTTAATGCCTCAGAGACCACACTTCCATGGACGTCATGTCCTTTCTCCTCGCACTGTCCTTCTCTTTGCCTTCTGGTGACCCGTGGGAGGGTGGCTGGTCAGAGACCTCTGTGTGTGTGTCAGGCCTTGCCATTGGAAAGGTCCATGCAGACACCAAACTCTGACCACTTCTGGGGCAGCCTCTCCTTCTTCTTGGACATCTATTGGTCGTAACAGAGGCCACTAGTCAATTAGCCCGACTATTCCAAGTCAGCCTCTCAGTGAAACTTTACAAAGGGGAGATCAGTTTATTTGTAGAAGCAAAAGGGGGCGGGGATAAGATGCCAGTATCTCCGTCATTTCGCTCTGTATCACCTGCATTGTGTTTTATCCAAATAGTACCTGTACTTGTTTAATATTTGTCTTTAAAGGAAGTCGCCCTGCTTACTTAAGGTAGGAAGGTTAGTGAGCATAAAAATCTACCAGCCCCAAACAGATATTCTCCCTTTCCCCTAATCAAAAGGATTGATAAAATTTGGAAAAACCATTCAGTGTTAATGTGCACCCAATGTTAATGTGTCCCCATCTAAAATCCTCTTGTGTGCTATACCTACCTACAATATTCCATGTACCACAATGAGACTTCGTAAAACGTCAGCGTGTGATGTCTAAGAAACCTTCCAACTCTAAAATGCTGCCACTTGTGTGCACTGCCAATCACTCCATACCTGTCACTGATTGGCTGGCTGCAGAAAGTCAATTCAGGAACATGCCCAGTGGGTGGTGGGATTGAGAGGAGCAAGCACTGCAGATGCACTTTCTTAATTTAGCCCCTTTGTTTACAGCTCTTGTGGCCTCACCTACTGTTTGTCTGCATCTTCCTCTGGTCCCAGAGGAAAACAACAGGCGAGCATATCACTTCATGCGGAAAGCAGACGGGGGCTCCAAAATACTACCATTTGGTGGGAGATGGCCCATCCCCCTGCCTTCACTCCTCAGGACTCTGGACTCACCGTCTACTACACCTAGGAAACATAAGGGATGGAGAATATCCCTGGGCCTTGGGTCCAATTTGAGGTTATAATCAATCAACCAACACTCCCACGTTTTTAAACGCATGCGTATTGTGTTAGACAGGCATCACATCATTTAACCTGCTCTTGCCAGCTTCGGGTTAACTGGGTAGATGATATTAAAGCTGTTGCTATTCATGAATGGGAGAAGATAGGACATAACTGTTAAATTACATGCTAAAACCCAGGAGAAATGTAAAGTTTCAGAGGAGACTAAGGGAAGGCCAGTGTGTAATGGAAAATGAAGATGCTATACTTACATAAAACTACCCATATTAATCTTAGTATGTGTTAAACCCAGCTTGTTACTCTAACCTGATTTTTCTCTCAAAACTAGAACTTAACATGGGGGGGGGGAGGAGAGAGAGAGAAAACATCGATGTGAGAGAGATACGTTGATTGGTTGCCTCCCCACAGGGCCTGACTGGGGACAGAGATGAAACATGCAACCCAGATACATGCCCTTGACCAGAATCAAACCCACCACCCTTCTTATAATTGCATGTGAATCTGCAATTATCTCAAAATTAAAATTTAACTTTTATTAATTATAAGCAATTGCAAACTTGAACTGAATCCTGGATAGAAAACCTAACCAAATTAACAGCTCTAACAGATTATTTGGGGTACAATTGGAGGAATTTAAATTTGGATATATATTAGATAATATTTATTATAGAACCCCTACGTTCATTGCAGCATGACATGGAAACAACCCAAGTGTCCTTCAATGAATGATTAGGTAAAGAAGACGTGGCACGCCCTAACCGGTTTGGCTTAGTGGATAGGGTGTCGGCCAGCGGACTGAAAGGTCCCAGGTTTGATTTCGGTCAAGGGCATGTACCTTGGTTGCGGGCACATCCCCAGTAGGAGGTGTGCAAGAGGCAGCTGATCGATGTTTCTAATTCTATTCCTCTCTGTGAAAAATCAATAAAATATATTTTTTTAAAAAAGGAAGATGTGGCACATATATACAATGGAATCCTACTCAGCCATAGAAAGGATGAAATACTGTTAGTTGTGACAACGTGGATAGATCTTGAGAGTATCATGCTGAACAAAATAAGTCATGTGGAAAAGGACAGGAACCATATGATTTCACTTACATGTGGGTCATAAGACAGAAAACAATGAATGGATGAACAAAACAAACAAACAAAAATTATTGACACAGACAATGGTATGGGAATATCAGAGGAGAAGAGAAAGGCAGGGGGTGGTTAGTAAAGTGTAAAGGAGATCAAATAAATGGCGACAGGAGACTAAACTTTGGTTGATGATCACACAATGCAATATACAGATGATGTATTATAATACTACTAGAGGCCCAGTGCACGACATTTGTGCACTGGGGTGGGGGTGGGTGGGTCCTCAGCCCAGCCTGCACCCTTTTGCAGTCCTGGAGCCCTGAGGGGATATCCATGGGGAGTGGGCCTAAGCCAGTAGTCAGACATACTTAGTGCTGCTGGAGGTGGGAGAGGCTCCTGCCACTGCCACTGCACTCACCAGCCTTCAGCCTGGCTTCTGGCTGAGAGGTGCTCCCCCTGTGGGAGCGCACTGACTACCAGGGGGCAGTTCCTGCATTGAGCGTCTGCCCCCTGGTGGTCATTGCATGTCACAGTGACTTGTCATTCTGCCGTTTGTTCCATTTGCATATTAGCCTTTTATTATATAGGATAGGATTATACCCTGGAAATTTATATACTCTTATTAACCAATGTCACCCTGGTAAACTTAATATTTATTGTATAAGTTAAATTTCTGAGTGTGATAATGGTGTTGCAGTTATTTCAGAGACTATATAACTGCACTTATGCTTAGTATACTGAATTTAGGGAAAATGTATAACATCTGCACCTAACTCTCGAGTAATTCAGAAATTTTTTAAAAAATAAAAACTTCTCAAATAATTTAGAGGGGGTAGGGAATGAGGGAGGAGAGGAGGCAGGGAGGGAGAACATGGAATATTTCTGGAAGATAAGCAAATAGGCAAGACACTCAGGAGTGGTGGGGAGGCAAACAGCCTCCATAATCAATAGTTACGAACTTTTTCCTGTAATCGGAGTGGTTAATGTCTTCCTTCCCTAGACAAGCACAAGGGCTCCTTTTCCACTCTCTGAGGTAAATGCTCTTAGCTTCTTAGAAATCTTAAGTGTTTTGCTGACTAAATACTGTCATGTCACCCTTTTTCAAAAGCATCTGAGCAGGACCTCTAAACAGCCTTTTCAAGTTGGCCAGCCTATGGCTTCAAAGTCCCCCTTCCCCTCCTGACTGAACATGCTGAGGACTATCTTCCCCCTGGACTGTCAGCAAACGGCAAGGCAGTTCCTAGAGGTGGCTTCAGGTTGTGCTCCTGTTGTTGTGCTGTGACGGTGATGAATGCATGGGTTGTGCAGGAGTGGCCCCCAAGTGCCGGAGACCAATGCCAGCATGTCATAATTTCAAGAGTTTCATCAAAAGGTTGCTGAAACTTGGGGACTCAACAGGTTTGAGTCACACATGTAGTCACCTGTTGGGAACGGCTAAAGGCACTTCCCCAAACCTGAATAGGAAACTGATTGTGGCTGCCAGACAGTTAAAGGGCATCTTAATCTACATGTTTTGCCACCTACTGACCAAACACCTGAACAGCCGTAGGCTATTCCCCAAACTGACAATGCTTCTGTACCCTTTGAAACCTTACCCTTTGAAGTGTATTATCTCCACCTTGCCTTAGGACAAATTGTGTTAATAAAAGCAAGGGTCCTAGACAAGGAGGGAGTCTTCAGTTCCTTTAGCTGAAGGTCCTCTGACCCCCAATGCCTTTCAAAATTATATCTCGTCTCCGGACTCTTTATTAGTCTCTGGATTTATATGTCATCTACGCGCAGCCCCTTTTCCAGATTCCTGAATCCTTCGTGATGCTGGGGCAGAACACCAACAATAAATGACACCCGAAGTGGGACTTCCTGAACCCTGGCAGCTCCAACACCCAAGCCCCAGCAGGGAAGCATGTCCTTCACTCTCAATGTAGTTATATAAATAGCAAGGCCCGCATTTTACATTTTAAGTTGGTCATATTTTTTTTTCCTTCACAGTGGTTGCTTCGGGAAAGTAGCACTGAGTTTCAAAAATATAAGGAGAGAACTTTTTCCTTTTGTTTTTCAGCCTTCTGTAACGTGACTATTTTATGTGGTGTGTGAATTATAATTTCTTTTTTAAATTATTGGTGTGTGTTTATTTTTTTAAAATAATGCTCAATCCTAGAATTCTAGGGAGAATGAGTAAAATACATGCCGAGAAACAGATGGAAAACAAAAATGACAGTCTTTCTGGGAAGTCCTTTGTAACACAAGCCATAAATATCTACAGCCTTTGACCTACCAATTTCCATTGAAGGAATCCATCTTAAAGTGATAATTTTAAATGGAGGGGAAAAAAATCACGCACAAAAGTTCATTGACACATTACAAAAGCAAAAATAGTAAAAATAACTTTAGAGGAAGAGTTCATTTACCATAGACATAGTCATATAAATAGAAAACTATACATTCTTTAACATTACTTTGAGGCATTTCAATCACATAGGAAATGCTTGATATAAGAAATGAAATATAAACTATTTTAAGAGCAAGGGAACTAAGGTTGATGAATCATTCCAGTTTCCAATTGTGTTCCAATTTCTAATACTTTATTTCCTCTCCGGAATATGATGTTTGGCTCTTTCCAATTTAGTTTGAAGGGATTTCCTATCAGAAATCCTGCCCCTCTGATCATGGCTAAAATGATCTCTTGCTCATAGATTTCTGGCATTGACCTTTGTATCTCTAGTTCACTGGTACAGAAAACAAAAACTATAAATGACTTTTAATAGATTCTGTAAGAAGAAAACACCACCACCACCATCCTCAGAAAACCATTTTATAAATCTTCCAATGTGCATGCGTCAAATCTCCAAAGATCATTATTAACTTAACATTACTATATGTTGTATGCCCTACAGAATCACCTTCAGGAAAGTGGTCGAATACAAACTACCACCCAGAACAGAAATTTACTTTGTTATAAGGAAGTGGTCAATTTCGTGTTATTCATTCAAGCAATGTTCTACTTAGAAAATCTAGAAAGAAATATGTTCCATTCTGGCAAAAATTGGGATGAAAGTATGGTATTTTGGGTGGATGAAATACTGAAATTGAAAATTAATTTGTTCTTTAAAATAACAATGTATTTACACCATAGGAAAAATGCAAATTCGGGCAAAGGCTTCAGAGGAACTTGGAATGTGACCTACTCTATATGATTAAAAACAAAACAAAACTCTAAAAGGTGTAATAGCATTAACACACACACACACACACACTTTCTATTCCCTCTTATAGTGAAGCAGATTTTAATTAATTTGTCATTGTAAAGAACCTCACTGTCTCATGGTTGGCTGTTCTCAATCTATAAAAGAATTGTATATTCTCCCCCAAAGCATTTTTATTTAGTTGCTCCAAACAAAATACATATTTTCTATAAAAACAGTGTTATACATTGAGACTGGTTTACAAGTCTGCCCTGCAAAAGACTTTGATTCATATTGCAATGAAAAGACACAATTACTGAAAATAATACTGTTGCATCAGAGACATTATTTCAACTACATTTTGGGCAATTCAAGGAAACTAATATTATTCATTTAATTGCCTTTTGGGGGAAACTACATAGTAAGTTAGCATCAAGAACACTGGAAATATGTCTCCTGTTCTTCCCACCACGCTGCTCAAGCCACAGTCAGGACATTTCCTCTTGTCCTGTCTCAGATTCTCCTGCTGCTGCTGTGAGAGTCTCCACACCATCAACCAGTAAGAACACACACAAATGAGGCTTTGGAACTCAGAACCTTCCTGAACTATTAGCCTCTAGTTGTTCCAGAATATGCATAAGCCAGAACTTTAAACCTACATTTTTGGTTTTGTGCTACGATGTCATGATTAAAGTTTTTTGGGGTTTTTGTTATTGATTTCAGAGAGGAAGGAAGAGGGAGAGAGAGATAAAAACATTAATGATGAGAGAGAATTATTGATCGGCTGCCTCCTGCTCACCCCCTACTGGGGATCAAGCCCACAACCCAGGCTGACCTGGAATGGAACCATGACCTCATCCATGACCTCATGGTTCATAGGTAGATGCTCAACCACTGGCCACTCCGCTGGGCTCAAGTTTGCTTTGTTTGTTTGTTTTGTGTGTGTTTTTAATAAGGGATCCCAATGTCCGGAAAGATTCAACATTTCCCATTCAAGAGGTCAAACACGCGAAAATCTGACTGAGTGATTTATTCGATACGCAAAAATTGGAAAGAAGCAGACTCAAGCAGGAATGTTGTAATGTCAAAATAATTTTCAAAAAATTAAACACAACTGCTAAGCAAATAAGAATTAACATATAGAATGAACACATCAAAGATTTTATCCCATCCATTAATTAATGAATCAGCAAGAGGATAAAGCTAGTTCAAAGGGAACTTGGAAAAATAGAGATTTTATATAGTCAGTCAAAGGAATGCTGAAATTAGTTTCCCTGCTAAATAGATATGAAACCAGTTAATATCTTCTAATGCATTAACCTCTGGGGTTTGGCTTTTTACTGGACAAAAACATCTAAGTTAATGTGTAACCTCAGTGTCCGGTCTCTAATCAAATAGTAAATAGCAAAGTCAAACATGGGTGAATTCTCAGTCATATATAAATAATTATTAGGTGAACACATTAAACAATGACACTAAAGGACAGTAGTCTTCTTCCAGCTATATTTCATGTTTTGGATGATTTTGTAATAGTAATTGTTTGTAAGGTATCCAGAAAAGAATGTACAAAGAGAAGTCATAAGGGATTATATCCTTGGCTCTGTCAGTCCAAAAACTGATTTTATCCACCAGGTGTGTCTTAGAAAATGGTCAGCAAGCAAGATCTCAGAGAGCAGCGGAGGGAGTAGGGATGACCAGTGAAGTGGGGGGGGGGGGGAGGGGGCAGGGTGGGGGGGGCGGTGCAGGGGGGAGGGGTGGCAAAGAAGGAAGGTGAGTGAGTCAACAAACCCAGACAAAAGCAATTCATTTATATCAAAAATGTAGCTCACAAATAGATCAGATACATGCATCCTATGGCTGGAACATTCTTTCCCTCAAGGAAAGCAATAAATTGGGTCAACTTATCATCTCAACATTGCTTGATGAGCAGTGGTGAAACTATAAAAAAACTGGTTTCAAGGCAGTGGAAATTTGTTTGCCCTCCCCATTTTTCCAAATGAAGAAGAAGAAAAAAATCCCCTCCTTTCTCTAAGAGCAGGAAAAATGACTGTGCCACAAAACATTTGGGTTCTTGATTGGGACTTGGGAAGAAGGTGAAGAGTGAAGGCCAAGTATTTTTACCCCTTTGCTAGTAGACAGGCTTTACCGATTGCCAAGGACAACACTGGGAACTTCCGCAGATTCCAAGGCGGGTTCCAAAACTAAGCTTCTGCTTCCTAGTGGCTGTCAGCTCTCAGCCTAGACCAGTGATGGCGAACCTATGACACGCGCGTCACAGGTGACACGCAAACTCATTTTTTTGGTTGCTTTTTCTTTGTTAAAAATGGCATTTAAATATATAAAATAAATATCAAAAATATGTCTTTGTTTTACTATGGTTGCAAATATCAAAAAATTTCTATATGTGACACAGCACCAGTTAAGTTAGGGTTTTTCAAAATGCTGACACGCCGAGCTCAAAAGGTTTGCCATCACTGGCCTAGACAGTGGACTGAACCCAGGGCACACCACCCAAGCCTGTTATTACTGTCTGAAATCCCCCAGGAGCCTTACCTCACACACCCACAAGACTACACAACTCACTCACCTTCCCTCTTTGCCACCCCTACCCCCCACACCCCCTTCACTGGTCATCCCTTCTCCCTCCTCTGCTCTCTGAGATCTTTCCCTTATTTTGGTAGAATGGGGTGGAAAGAGGGAGGGAGAAATGGTGGAGGTTACCTTGGAACTTATTGTACTTGAAACCTATTCCAAGGCCAGAATCCTCTCTTGGATAACATCCCTTCACGTGCTCCTTTGGCTCCATTTGGCCACTGTTAACGCAAGTACATCCCTTCAATAGGTAACTGCTTTCGCAAGTCAAAGGTTCAAGGCATCAGGCCATCTCCAAAACTCCTGGACAACAAAGGGGACATTTCAAGGCAGGGCACTTCTCCTCCCTGCAGAAGGCAGGTGGGAAATGCCCCATTGCATCGCTCTGACTTTTTCTGGGCTCCGTCATCACTAATGCCTCTTCTGATGAACTGCGTCTTTCCCGGTCTGTAACTGGATCAAAGGGTTATTATAGTTACTTTCCTGCTCTTCCTGTGTCTCGTGTGAGAAAGATTCCGACTTTAAGGTGCTCTTGTAAGATGACATATTCCAGTGCATACTTTTAGGTTGGCATGTGACAGACAATATTTTATAAGTTCAAATAATTGCAAAGACTGTAACTCTACCATGGTGTATATTTCACAGGTGCTTTACATATTTTTGACAAAAGTTTGGAGCTCCACAGATAGATTATTCAATTTTCATTCAATTTACGGAGGGAAATCTACTATATAATCTAATTAACCAAGCCAGTCCTCATTGACAAACCAATTCGACCAATCAGATTCACTTTCCATCAGTTTTCAGTCAAAAATCAATCTAATAGCATGCATCAGGAAAACCATCTTATTTGTGAATGTTAACTCTGAAATAAACATAATATGATAGATGAGTGTATAAACAAACGGATGTTCAGATGAAAGGAAGAATGAGAGAGACAGAGAGAAAGAAAGAGAGTGTGTGTGTTAGTTTGATGGAAGGAAAGATAGAAAACTGGTTTGTCTTGCCCTACCCAGTTTGGCTCAGTGAAGAGAGCGTCAGCCTGCAGACTGAAGGGTACCAGCTTTGATTCTGGAAAGGTCACATGCCTGGGTTGCGGGCTGGTTGAGGGTTGGTTTCGGGCTGCGGGCTGCGGGCTGCGGGCTGCGGGCTGCGGGCTGCGGGCTGCGGGCTGTGGGCTGTGGGCTGGTTGAGGGCTGCAGGCTGGACCCTCCGTGGGTGGCATGCAGGAGGCATTGATGTTTCTATCGCTCTCTCCTTCTCCCTTCTCCTCTGAAATCAATAAAAATATTTTTTTAAGAAAAAGAAAACTGGTTTGCCTTGAGTTTGTTTTCTGAATGAGATGAGATGCAGTCACTTAGAATATTTCTTCCTGAATCTCTCCTGGCTGTCCAAGAAATCCTCCCTTAGCAGCTGCGAATTCCGGACGAGGCTCCTTGGAAACCCTGGAGTCAGCCTGGCCTAGGAAGGCACACTCTGTCATTTTCACATCTTCTTGGTTACACCCTCTTCACTGTAGAAGGGGGTCACACAGGGGAAAATACATCTCCGCGGCTGTCTGCCACACTCACATCATGGTTGTTCAATAAGCGTTCAGAACAAATGAATTGTGTTTTAATTTTATAATTTAACTCTTATTTATAATTAAACATCTGCCTTATTGCTAAATGTTTGGGGAAAGAATCTCTCACCTGCCCACCCTCACCTGCAATAGTCTGCAAGGTGTATCTTATTTCATTTCTCAAGTAAAACATAAAAAAAAAAAAATCAATCCTGGAATGTGGTGATGTTTTTGTACACTTTGAGGTACTTATAGAAGGACAGCTGAGCAAAATATTTTAAATTAGCAGCATTTCAGAAAACTGGGCATTGTGACTGTACAGCCTGGAAGGTAAATGTTATCCCTGCGTTTATGGTTTAGGAAGCGGAAGCCCATGAGGGTTAAATAACTTGCTCCAGAGTTCATACTAACCAGAGGGGGGAGTCTAACTCCCTTGCTCTTCCTTTTCTCCATCTCTCAGTTTCATATAATGTTCTCTTTGTCATCCATAAGTGATTTAGTTTTAGAAAGAGGTGGGTGGGGGACCCATAGGGCCTGGCAAGTCTACTGACAATGTTTTATTTCTTGAGCTGGGTGGCAAGCACAAGGGTGTGTGTGTGTGTGTGTGTGTGTGTGTGTGTGTGTACTTCTTTTTATGTCTTAAATATTTCAAAATATGTTTTTAAGAAAGGGGGGGCAGATGGAGTCTGAGAACCAGTGACAGGTTCCTATCTTAAAAACATAAGCATTTGCTATGAACACTGGCAACTAGAAAGCAGGAAATACAGTATTGTTAGCACATATTATATCACAGACCAGCGCTTTTCGACCGTTTTCACCTCACAGCACACATAAACTAATTACTAATATTCTACGGCAAACCAAAAAAAAACAGATTACATTTTTTGCCCATCTGACAAAAAAAAAAGGTGTAATTTTGATTCATTCACACCGGATGTCTATGTCGTGTTGGCTGTTGTCATTTTTTTTATTTGACAATCTAAGGGAAAAAGAGGTCAGTGCCCCAGGCTAAATAGTCAGGTATCGCATGTTTTAAAAATTCTTGCGGCACACTGGTTGAAAATTGCTTACCTAGATGGTTATACATAGTGTATTTACATTACTAGCTAGTTAATCTCACCTTTCCAACAAACCTGTGAGGTAGGTACTATTATCATCCTCATTTTAATATGAAATTTAAAAAATTGAAGTAGATTATAATTGATAAAGGGGGGAACGCTAGATTTAAATGAAGTACTCTGGTTTTAGAATATGTGTATGTAAAAACCACCACCCTGTGATGCCTCTCTCAAGAGGCAAGTTTGCAGCGGTGGGTGGAAATCCTGTGTGCCTTCCCTGCAAAGTGCCTGTTACATTCCTTAGAGATCTGCATCAGTTAAACAAGGAATTCAAAATAGCTTTCTGGTGACATTCACAGGAAAAAGGGTGGTATCGTTGGCAGCAGTTTCGGGGAGGGGGAAAATATTTCATATATGGGCTTGCTTGCTTGGACTGGTCGAAGGGGAAGGACCAGGTGATAACAGAGGATTCTGCCAATCATGAAAACTTTCCTGGCAAGGGAGGTGGAGTCTGGGAGGTATTTAAGAATTCTGGATGGCCAAGTGATCTAACCCAGTTAGGGGTTTCTCCTGGGCAGATCTCATCGCCCTGGTTGTGGGAGAGAAGCCCAGCCCCAGCTCCGGGTTGACAGCTGGCCCAGCCTACGCATGCGCCGCAGCACGCAGCATGCAGAGGTGGAGGACCGCCGCCAGGGGTCGCCCCGGCCCGGCCGCTCCTCCCCGCCCCCTCCCCGCCCCAGCGCCCGGGCGGGCCGGGAAGGCGGAAGTAGGGGCCTCCGCGGCTGGAGTTGGGGCTCCCGGAGGCCCGGGGACGCGGGAGCGGCGGCCTGCGGGCCGAAAGATCGGCGTCCGGGCCGCCTCGGCTTGGAGCGCAGTGCCCGTTCTCTCCTGCTGCCTTGGCTGAGCGGAGTCGTGCGGGCGGAGGAGGCGGCGGCCAGAGGACGAAAGCGGTGAGTCCCCTTCCGACGGCCCCGTCAGCCGCGGCCTCCCCTCTCCTCTCGCTTCCCAGGGGTCGGGGACCCTCCCCTGTCCCTTCGCTCCCCCGAGGTCGGGGACCCTCCCCTGCCCCCTCGCTCCCCCGAGGTTGGGGACCCTCCCCTGTCCCCTCGCTCCCCCGAGGTTGGGGACCCTCCCCCCGTCTCTTCGCTCCCCCGAGGTCGGGGACCCTCGCCTGTCCCTTCGCTCCCCCGAGGTCGGGGACCCTCGCCTGTCCCTTCGCTCCCCCGAGGTCGGGGACCCTCCCCTGTCCCCTCGCTCCCCCGAGGTTGGGGACCCTCCCCCCGTCTCTTCGCTCCCCCGAGGTCGGGGACCCTCGCCTGTCCCTTCGCTCCCCCGAGGTCGGGGACCCTCGCCTGTCCCTTCGCTCCCCCGAGGTCGGGGACCCTCGCCTGTCCCTTCGCTCCCCCGAGGTCGGGGACCCTCCCCTGTCCCTTCGCTCCCCCCGAGGTCGGGGACCCTCCCCTGTCCCTTCGCTCCCCCGAGGTCGGGGACGCCTCCCCCTGTCCCTTCGCTCCCCCGAGGTCGGGGACCCTCCCCTGTCCCTTCGCTCCCCCCGAGGTTGGGGACCCTCCCCTGTCTCCTCCGCCCCCACAGGTCGGGGACCCTCCCCTCTGCTCCCACAGGTCGGGGACCCTCCCCTCTGCTCCCACCGGTCGGGGACCCTCCCCTCTGCTCCCCAGGCCCGCGGGTCCTCCTTCGCAGCTCCTCCCACTCCCGGGCGGGAGCCAGCCCCGCGCCCACCAGCTCAGCCCCTTCCCGGCAAAGGCAGTTGCCTCCTGGATTTTCCCGTCCCTCCGAGCCGACACCGGCTTTAAAAGAAAAAAGAAAAACTCCCTTTCAGTTCCCAGCGAGTGCCTCGGCCACTGTCATGGGAGAGCTATTTTTGGGTTCCCCGGTGAACTCGTTTGAGGTCCCAGGCAGCAAGTTTAAAAAAATAAAAAAGGTTCGATGACACGAGCCTTCCTCCCCGCCCCGCGCGGCGGGCCAGGCTCCAGCCGCGGCGCGGGGCCCTTCCCGGCACCGGCGTTAGCGGAACTCGGCCGGAGGCGGACGGGCGCGGGCAGAAAGCACCGGCAGCGCCGGCGGCGGAGCCTGCCGTGCCCGCGTTCCCCCCGTTTCTCGGGAACTGCGCGTCACTCGGCGTCTCGCTCCAAAGCCACAGGAACCAGAAAAACTCGCTAAGAAGGGCTCGTGCCGGCCCGCGCACCTGGCCCCGGGCGGGCCCGCTCCCCTGCGACTCCGGGGGAGGCGGAGGGGCTTTTCTGCCCGGGGCGGGGGTGGGGGTGGGGGGCCGCGCTCTCCGTAGCTCCAGGGAGAGGTGGTTTCAGGCCCTTGTGGGCACACGATGATCCGAGTTTCCACCCGCACACGCTGTGCGTGTCCTTCGCGGTGTTGCAGGATTGCAACCTGAGGGTCTTTTGTTTGAGAACGATGCCGATCGATCGGTTTTGGGCCCCGTGGATTTTGAAAGAAATCGTGTGAACCACTAGTGCCGAGGCAGGGGACTGCCCCTTGACTCTGTATTCAAAATCAAGACAGCTGACTGTTGGGCAGCATTTGCATCTCTGCAGGTCTTTGCATTTTAAGAATAGACTTTAAGGAGTCAGCAAACAGTTCCTGTCTATTCCTGAAGCTAGCAGCAAACTAAAGGCAATTTCTTTTTCTTTTAAAAAATATTGTAAATGAAATGTATTGGGATGACACTGGTTAGTAAGATTATGTAGGTTTCAAGTGTACATTTCTATGATGCATGATCCTTTTACATGGTTTTACTTTATGAGTCATCTGTTTAGCCACGAATGAATTTCTGCTGACTTAAAATTGACCAATTCATGATAGGACCTGTTGATTTCTTTAGCTTAGACATTTCTCTCATTAGCACCTGTTGATCTTAGGGAAACCCTACTCCCCACCCCCCAAGACATTTAACAGTATTCTCTCTGGATTATAATACATTCCCAGAGACGAATAGGTGGAATATGAAGTTTGGAAGATAAAGAAACACAAGACACGCAGGACAGTTCCCCTGAAATGACTGCTCTGGCTCTATTATAATACGGCCCCACCCTGTCATCTTTCAGAGCTTCTGTGGAGGCAAAGCCTGCGTTGGGAGCAGCTCATGAGGTGGATATCCGTGACACCATATAAAGTAAAAAGACTCCTGAAAGAGCACGTTTCCTGCATGGGTGTCGGATCGTGTTCTGTTCCCGTCTACAGTGGACTCAAAGCACTTTTTATTCTTCCCTCGGTGCTAATTAACATCGTGATTGTAGTTCGGAAAGGGATTTTCACTTAAGTCGTTATGCCAGTCTCTAAAATAAAGGGGGAAATGTTTTAACTTGCTAGAAAGAAAGAGTAAACATACATACTGAATGGCACTCAAAATACCCTTTTAGCTTAACTTTTTCTTCGCAGTACAATTACGTGGGTCTGTATACTGCAGGCACAGAGCGTAACTATCTGAAAAATTTATTTGGAGGATGTAGAGCTTCTGTGTTACTTCTTAAAGCATGAAAAGTAATGTGAAAATCGAATACATCTAGATCAGAGGTTCTCAACCTGTGGGTCGCGACCCCTTTGGGGGTCGAACAACCCTTTCACAGGGGTCGCCTAAGACCATCGGAAAACACATATATAATTACATATTGTTTTTGTGATTACTCACTCTGCTTTCATTATGTTCAATTTGTAACAGTGAAATTGGGGGTCACCACAACATGAGGAACTGTATTAAAGGGTCGCGGCATGAGGAAGGTTGAGAACCACTGAGCTAGATGTTTAGAGTGCTCACTTCCATTTCTTAACACTGCATTCCTACAGTGGAATTCGTTTTAAGGAATTGTGACCGATAAGACAGGTTTTCTTAACAACACATTCGCTATAAAAGGTCTCTTTAAATCAAAATACCTTCAACTCTTTCAAACTGGACTGCAAGAGGGCAGTATATAGACTACCCAGTAAACTGAATTTAACTGAACAGTTGGGCAGAAAAAGTAGACTTTGCTCAGTAAGTTGCTTTTTTTCTTCTGACTTTGATATATTCTGTACAACGAAGCAACAAATACTAATTTCTCAAAGTGATTTTACTTTTTTTAAAAAATAAGTGGTTGAAGATCCAAAAGATAAAAATACCTAGAATTGTCAAAGGTATGCAGTAAAATGGTCTCTCTCAAACTTTTTTGGGGAGTGGGAATTAAAAAGCCTTTGATACATATTGGATAACCAGACATCAGTGGGTTGCCTTAGAAAGTTACATACCCTTTCACCTAATAATTCTACTTCTAGGAGATTTACCTAAGTAACTGGACACAAAAATGTGTATGGGAAGAAAAATAACAAAGGCTATAAGCCCTAAGTGTAGCATAATAGTGTCACATGTCCTCAGGTTTGGAGGGTATAATCAGGGCCTTCTGCCCCATCCTGGACCACAGGTACATGACTAGTTCTGTTTGCCACTATCTTGCCATCCCTTGCTGCCTCTCAGCTTGTACCAAGTCTTCCCTAGGAATCCGAATTAGCTATAACAAGGCTTTGAAAGCTTTTATTTTTTGTTTTAATCCCCACTCGAGAATATGTTTATTAATATTTAGAGATAAAGAGAGAGAGAGACATCAATTGGTTGCCTCCTGTATTCTCCCAGACCGGGAACCAGACCAAACTCACAACCTAGGTATGTGCCCTGACCCGGAATCGAACCCATGACCCTTCGGTGTACAGGACAACACTTCAACCAACTGAGCCACATTGGCCAGGGCCTGGGAGCTATTTTTAACTTTTCTTTTTTTTTTTAAATATATTTTATTGATTTTTTACAGAGAGGAAGGGAGAGAGCTAGAGAGTCAGAAACATCGATGAGAGAGAAACATCGACCAGCCGCCTCCTGCACATCCCCCACCGGGGATGTGCCCGCAACCCAGGTACATGCCCTTGACCGGAATCGAACCCGGGACCCTTCAGTCCGCAGGCCAACGCTCTATCCACTGAGCCAAACCGGTTTCGGCATATTTTTAACTTTTCGAAAATAATATTTCAAATGTAAAATAAAATGCCATTTTTTTCTCTATTGATTCTTTGAAATTCTATCAATCCAGAATGACAATGCTAGACAGGTCATGTTTTGTAGAAGCTGGAGGGTCAGCACCTTAGTCTAGTGCAGTGGTCGGCAAACCGCGGCTCGCGAGCCACATCCGGCTCTTTGGCCCCTTGAGTGTGGCTCTTCCACAAAATACCACTTGCGGGCGCGTACATACAATGCGATTGAAACTTCGTGGCCCATATGCAGAAGTCAGTTTTCGGCCTGGGCAAGTCTGTTTTGAAGAAGTGGCGTTAGAAGAAGGGGGGGGTGTTGGTCCGACGGGAGACAGGGCGCAGGCGGGCTACAGGAGACGCGGCGCAGGGGAGGTACATTGTTTTAAGGTACGTTCGCTGAGGTCGACCCCTTCCAACTCTCCCATCCACACTCGTCTATCTGAAACCAGTATACAAGACGAGTGTGGATGGGAGAGTTGGAAGGGGTCGACCTCAGCGAACGTACCTCAATCAGAGTGAGGACGTTTTTAGCAAAGGCCAGCTTAGGAGTACCCTAATTAAGTTAATAACAGTGTACCTACCTATATAGTTTAAGTTTAAAAAATTTGGCTCTCAAAAGAAATTTCAATCGTTGTACTGTTGTTATTTGGCTCTGTTGACTAATGAGTTTGCCGACCACTGGTCTAGTGTAATAAAAATAAAGGGAAAGAAATTTTAAATGCAGCTTTATAGACAAATTTGTCGCAACTCGAAGAGGCAAACATGGTAATAGTACCAAGTGCACAGGCTCTGGGGTCAGGTAGACTTGGGTTCTCATTCCAGCTCTGTTACTGATTAGTTGAATAGTCCTGGGCAAGTTAGTTCACCTTTTTAAGTTCCAGGGTTTCCACTTTGCTAAAGGGGAGGGGGCAGTGAAATTACTGCATAAAATTGCTCGAGAGAGCTGCACAGAACAGTGACTCGTTCTTACTGCCAGGCACAGTTCTGAGTGCTTTCACATACCAGCCCATTGATTCCTCTCTGCCATTCACCACTTGGCTGTCCTGCCCCCCAAGCCAGAACAGGGCCTCGACCTTTGCAGGTGCTCATCAGACTGTGTGCAAAATCTTTTTGAGCAGAAGAAAAAGAGGCCTCTGGTGGCCAAAACAAGGCTAGAGGGTTGCTTTCTTAACCCAGGGGGAAGATTGTTCACCATTCTGACCCGAAGCTTGCGTTCTGTTTCTAGAACTATATCTGGCACATATTGGGAATTCTCCACAGTCTACTGCAGAGACCTGGTCAATAGGCCGTGAATTGCCTTTAGACATTAGTCTCTCACTCAATAATATCATATGATTTAGAGTTTGAAGGCGTCCCACCTACCCACGAAACCAGTAGTTTTCCATAGACAACAGAAATCTCACTTGTTTTTCCTGTCACATGATGAAATAGAGTCACTTGACATGACTGAAGGCAAAAGGACATACCAATATACTTTTTCAAAATTCTGTCCTTTCTACATAATAGAAATCTCCACAATGAACATTTGGAAGTACTTGTGGAATTTCAGATCTAGAAGAAGAAACCAAGATCCAAATGGCTAAATGGCACCAAACCACATGCCTAATACTTGCACATGATCATCTCACCTAGGGGTGGAGAACCTGTTTTCTGCTGAGGGCCATCTGGATATTTACAACATCATTCGCTTAATATAATTCACTTCATGTAACTTTATGTTGCTGTGAAAGAAGCTCCTAGATTTATTGCATTTTGAGTCCTGCCTGCGGTTGCCTTAGCTGGGCTGGACCAAATGATTTCAAGGGCCTTATACGGCCCACGGGCCCCACCCCTGATCTAATCCCTTGTGCATTGCTCTTCCTTGCACTGCCTGCTGGTCCTACTGTTCTCTTTAGCTCAGGATACTTGAGGGAACTTCAGCAGCGTAATAAGTGCTTCAGCAGATGCTTAATGAACACCTATTATGTGAAAGATCTTGTGCTGAGTACTAAGGATATGAAAAGTAAATTCTTAAAAAAAAAAATTAAAGAAAAGTAAATTCTTGACTTCAGTCACAGGAAACAGAATTTAAACATAATTGTGAGATAGCTCAGTATCAATGGAGGTCATTTCTTCTTTTAACTTTACATTCTATCTACCTACTAGATCTTGAACTCCTTCACTTACTATAGAATACTAGTCATGAAGTAAAGCTCAAAAAACTTGTAAAGTTTTCTACACTTGATCTTAGCCAAAAGGCCGAGAAGCGATGTGTAAAGTTTTCTATAAATAATATTAATGCAGCTTTTCTATATCAACGAAGAGGTGACCTGCCTCGATAAGCTACGGTGTATGTGTATGCATGTTAAGGCATTTTTCTCTTGCTATTTTTACAGAGTAATTGATAAGCTCGTTACTATGAGTCTGCTAAACTTTGAAAGCAGCTGTGCCTCCAGCCAGTCTGAGAGCGACTGCTGCGCAGCCATGGCCAGCTCCTGTAGTGCTGCAGCAAAAGACGACAGCGTGGGCGCCACTGCCAGCACAGGGAATCTCTCCAGCTCTTTCATGGAAGAGATCCAGGGGTACGACGTCGAGTTTGATCCACCCCTGGAAAGCAAGTATGAATGCCCCATCTGCTTGATGGCGTTACGGGAAGCAGTGCAGACACCATGCGGCCACAGGTTCTGCAAAGCCTGCATCACCAAATCGATAAGGTACGTGAGCATAAGAAAAGAACTGTGTGTCCTATAACAGAACCAAATACAGAGAACGATATTGCACAGGACACGGGTCATCCCAAGAGTAGTCTTATATGTAAACACCTACTCAAGGAAAAAGAACACTGGACAGAAACTTGAGACATCTACATTCTTACCCTAGTTCCTACTGTGGTATAAAAGGTAATGTCTGTCTTCTACCCTCCTCTGATTCTCAGATAAATAAGTTCTCTATGCTTTAAGAAAATAATATAACACCTTAAGTGATAGTGGAGTATGATCAGCTCAACCATACAAAGAATGCTGACTCTATAATCGATCAGAGATGGTTTTAGCCACATTAAATTCTGTCTGTTATCTGATATCTGTGGACAAAAGTGAAATAACCAGTATTTTTAAAGAAGTATTAGTCGATGCCTCTGCCTTTACAATATATCCAAAATTCAATCCCTTCTCGCTGCCTCCACTGCTGCCACCCTATTCTGAATCCCCGTCAGCTCAGCCGCAGGCCTGCTTCTCCCCTTGCCTTCCAGACTGTTCTCAGGGTAGCAGCCAGAGGGAACCTGGTCATCTCTGCTCAGAACATTGCAGCAAGTCATCTGCGTGTGAGGCCCTGTTCTTATATCCATAATCCGTTTTCTGACCTCCTGTCCACTATTCCCTCCTTCCACCAAGTCACTCTTTGCTGTTCCTTCAACATGCCAAGCATGCTCCTGCCTTGGGGAATTGGCTTTTGCTGTTCTCTCTGTGGAACATTCTTTCTTCAGTTAACTGTCTAGCTAACACCTTTCACTCCTCCAGTGTGGCTCAGATCTCACCTTTCATAGGTGCCCTGGCTACCCTGTTTATACCACAGCATGTTCCCCTCTGTCGCCCCCCACACTCCCAGCCTCTCTTACCCAGTTAGAAATAAGCTCCTTGAGCCCTAACCGGTTTGGCTCAGTGGATAGAGCGTCAGCCTGCAGACTGAAGGGTCCCAGGTTCGATTCTGGTCAAGGGCATGTACCTTAGTTGTGGGCACATCCCCAGTAGGGAGGTGTGCAGGAGGTAGCTGATCAATGTTTCTCTCTCATCGATGTTTCTAACTCTCTATCCCTCTCCCTTCCTCTCTGTAAAAAATCAACAAAATATATTAAAAAAGAAAAAGAAAGAAGCTCCTTGAGAGCAGGGGTTGAGAGCTATTTTATTTCTGGATATTTCCTATGTGCCGGAAGTAGTGCCTGACACCCAGCAGTGCTCAGTATCATGGTTGCTTTAACTGAATGAAGGTATGTGGGAGTCCATCGATGATTCAAGTTCATCTCCCAAGAAGTAAATACATTTTACTTAACTCAAAAGTAGATGGGAATATTTTAGGTGACTAAGGAAGTAGTGGGAGGATTTTATGTTGTTCAGTAAATAAGCATCGAGTTATGTTGGTGAAATCATTTGTAAGTAGGTAAAGCTGGCTACTTGCTATCTTGCAGATTTTTCTTTCAACTTTTAAATTGACTTTTCTTTTCTCATGGCGTCCTTGTATGGGTTTGGTATCAGGGTAATAAAATGAGTTTGGAAGTGTTCTTTCCTCTTCCATTTTTTGGAAGAGTTTAGGAATGGTAGGTATTAATTTTTCTTTAAATGTTTGGTGGGATTCACCAGTGAAGCCATCTGCTCCTGGACTTTTGTTGGTTGGGAGGGGTGTGGGTTTTTCGGGAGGTGATTACTGATTTACTCTGTATACTAGCAATCTGCTCAGATTTTCTGTTTCTTCACGATTCAGTCTTCATAGGTCGTATGTGCCATATTATGGATCACTGATATTTGTAGAGAGAGAAATGTATTTTATTAGTGTCATATGCCCAAGAAGATCATCTTTAGCAATTTTTTAATAGCAAGATATTCATGAAAGTAATGGACAGTGGTCTTAAAAGGAAGTAAAACCCACAAAAGGAAGTCTGAGGCTTTCTTTTTCTATCTCCCTCTCAGCTAAAAATGACCACTTACTTTGAGTCTAATGTTCTTAAAAGAATAGCTTCAAACTTTCTCATCCATTATAATCATTCAGGAAACCAAAATACATGCTAATCCAGTTCCATTTGCTGTGGATAATGGTTTCCAGTTTACTTTGTAAGTTTGTTTTTGTTTTTGTTTTTTTCCTCTTTGACATCCATAACTTAGATCTTGGGTATATATGTCAATAAATTTGTTTATAGTGTCCTATGCTTCTCATAAAAGATTTGACTATACGAAGACCATTATTCTGACAGAAGCCTCATTAAAGACTGGCTATCTCTCTGACCTTTATTCTAAGGCGTTTGACAGTAGACCCGTTTTTTACCTACCATGGCAATTTCCACTGTGGCTTACACACAGGAGCTGCTCAGCAAATGATTTGAGTGATTGATTAATGCTTCAGTGGTCTACCTGACCTGCCACATCTTGTGAGTGAAGATTTAGACATCCCAAAAAGTTAAAGGGAAGTGACAGATAACCAAACTTCCTGGGGATGGTTTTCCCCATCATAAGATTAAGTAACCACTGGGAAACCACTGGGAAGGAGGAAATAGAGGTCCTTTAATTCCCTACTAAATTGTCCCCTAGACATAAAAACAAAGGAAAACTTTGGTTGTCCATGAGCTAGTGAAGTGTTATTGGTATTACGAGCAGCATATGTAGTTTATCTCACTAGCATGTTGTGTAGCTGCTGACAGAACAGAGGCCTGCCAGACTGCAAAATCCCCATCCTTAGCTTGACTTCATTTAAGGACAATCAAAATAGGACTTTATTGAGTTAATTTTTCTCATTTTTGTTGTTGTTGTTGTTGTTGAAATCTATCCCACAGTCTAAAATCCCATAGTTTTTTGGGGCCTAGCTGGTTTGGCTCAGTGGGTAGAGCTTCAGCCTGCAGGCTGAAGGATCTCACATTCATTTCTGGTCAGGGGCACATGCCTGAGTTGCGGGCTTAGTCCCCAGTAGGGGGTTTGCAGGAGGCAGCCAATCAATGATTCTCTCTCATCATTGATATTTCTGTCTCTTTTTCCCTCTTCCTTTCTCTCTGAAATCAATAAAAATATTTTTTTAAAGTTAAAATTAAAATAAAATCCCATAATTTTTTATAGGTCACCAATATGGTACTAGTTGCATTCATTGCATAAAGGAACAGTTCATGAACTGTCCATAAAAGGACAGGTGTTGGTTTTTTGATTTGGGCCGGGGGAGGGTAATGTTATGAAATATAATGTGTTAAATTATTTTCCATAGGAAATAATAAATGGAGAATGTATACGTGGTGAGTTATACACATATATAACTCGTTTAAACGTGTAAAAGTTGTTTGTATTTTTTAATGTAATAGTCTACTAAATGTATGTATCTTATTTGTTTCTTTTAGGGATGCCGGTCACAAATGTCCTATTGATAATGAAATACTGTTGGAAACTCAACTCTTTCCTGACAATTTTGCAAAACGAGAGATTCTTTCTCTGATGGTGAGGTGTCCAAATGAAGGGTGTATGCACAAGATGGAACTGCGGCATCTTGAGGTACTAAAGTTATTTCTTAGCCTTAGCATATAGGCAAGGCAGTTCCTAGAGAATAGAGACTTTGCTGTGTCCATCAGTGTATTGCCGACGCCTAGCATATAATTGCTTAGTGAGGTGCCAATCCTTTCATCATCTATAATAATAAAAGCATAATATGCTAATTAGACCAGACAGCCCAGTGACCTTCTGGGCATCCTTCTGGATGAAGACAGGGCTGCGAAGGCCGAGGCAAGATGCCGCGGCTGTGAGGGCCAAGCCCCTTGCACGAATTTCATGCATCGGGCCTCTAGTTGGATATAAGTAGAAACCAGAAATTTCTAATTCCATCTTCTCTGGCCTTGCCAAATGATAAAGAAATCAGTATTCTTTAAGTTTTGGGGTGAACATTATTAACTATAATACTGAAGAGCATTTTAAATACAAGTGTCACATTTCAATCCCATAACTTCACTTATTTCTATCTTTTTGTTTTTAATCCTCACCCTAGGATAGGAAGGACACACACACACACACAGGTCAATGTGAGAGAGAAACACTGATTGGTTGGCTCCCGTACATGCCCCAACAGGGTATGGAACCCACAACCTATGTGTCTGCCCTGACCAGGAAATCAAACTCTCAACTTTTTGGTGTATGGAATGATGCTTCAACCAACTGAGTCACCCGGCCAGGGCTATTTTTCTTTTTGAAATAAGCAACAAGTCTCATAGCCATCATCTTGGTACCCTCATACTTTTTTCTCTTTTTTCTAAATTGTGGGTTTTATTAATGACTAAATGGAGTCTTTCTATAACTTGAGATGAACTGAAGCAATCAGGTAAAAGAATTTGCTTTTAAATTAAATTCATTTTTAGCTTGGTGGTTTTATGAGAAATTAAGTATCGTTTATGATTTATTCGAAATTAAGTGTTTAAAACATTTCAACTTGTCCCTTTTCCTTAGGTCCTTGTGAAGGAGTAGCTGTTTTGAGAGAGAATAGTATATAGTCAGAAGAGATTATATTTAAGAGATTTCTTAAAGATTAGCAGGTGCTCATCAATTCTTTTTTTTCTTATTATAGGATCATCAAGCACATTGTGAGTTTGCTCTTACGAATTGTCTTCAATGCAACCGTCCATTACAAAAGTGCCAACTTAATACTCACATTCTCCAGGAGTGTCCAAGAAGACAGGTTTCTTGTAAGAACTGTGCTATGTCAATGGCATTTGAAGATAAAGAGGCATGTACTACTTGGATTTCTTAATTTCACTACTTGTTAATTTGTTTTTATGTACATTTAAGGGCTTCACAGTAGATGAGGATGCTGTTCCATTTCTGAGTCTATATTATCAGTTGTGGGAAGATTGATTTTTAAGAAAGAAAGTTCAGTAAACCATTTTAGTGACTAAATGTGGGGTTTATATTTGTATATCTTCTTTTTAATCATTTTTTAAAATACATTTTTATTAATTTTAGCGAAGAAGTGAGAGGGAGAGAGACAGAAATATCAATGATGAGAGACAATCATTGATTGGCTGCCTCCTGCACGCCCCACACTAGGGATGAGCCCACAACCCGGGCATGTGCCCTGACCGGGAATCGAACCGTGACCTCCTGGTTCATAGGTCAGTGCTCAACCACTGAGCCACCCTGGTCAGGCTGTATACTTTCTTAGAAAACATTGTTTATACTACTTAACAGCATAGTAGATCTGCAAGTAACAAAACCTTCCAGGAAAGACGTGCTGATCTGCTTTCCTATGTGATATTTTAATGATCAGTCTTGGATTTGAGACAAATAAGTAGAATGATGCCTGTATAAGACTTATGCTTTACTCTCTGAAAAAGAGAATGGGATGTTAAAACTTTTATGGAGAATAATTAAATTTAATCTCACAACGTGTGTTTTTTGGTGATAAATCACTGAGCTATGCACATATGAATTCATTTTTCGGGGAGTAGGTTACACTTCAGTTAAAATGTTATCATTAAAAAGAAACTTCGTGGCACCTGACAGCATCATGATGATAGAACAGTTTTTTCATATAACTATTAACATACTTCCTTAAACTTTATTTCTTATATAGTCAAATCTTGTTTCTTGATCATCTCCCATCTCAAACAATTCGGTCCTTGACCAAGTTGTTCACAGAAAAAATGTCTGGGTTGTGGAACCAAACTACGGCTTTCAACCTGACAACACTTTCATGCTGATACCTCAGCATGGCAAAAAGTGTCTTTCAGGCAACAAAGGAGAGAATGCTTTTGTTGCTGGCAGAAATCAACAATTAGCACAATTTTAGAACATAAAGCGGCCTTATTAAGAGTGCTGATGTTGCTAAGGGTGTGAAAGAAGCAATAATCACAGGCAATTGAAGAGGTAGAAAAACTGAACCAGCCAAGATACTGCATGCTGACCTGAAAGACATCCTGGACCCAATGCTAAAAGTGATTCCTTTAAGGCGAGTAGGGGGTGGTTCGATAAATTTAAGAAAAGAAGTGTATTTATACATTAAACAGTACATTAGACATGTACTGGATGTAAGAAAGGTTAAAACGGAATCATTTGGGTGTCTAGAAAAGATTAATTCAATCTACATTATTTCTTATGGGAAAAAATGATTCGGTTTTCAAACAAATTGCTTCTGGAATTAAGTTCGAGAACCAAGGTTCCACTATAAGTTTATCTTGGTAATTTTTCCTACTTTCTTATGCAATCAAGCATATTATACTCATTAAGTTGATGAAATGTTCAAAAAAGTCAGCTAACTTGCTAAAAATGGGGAGAAGGCTGAGGCATAATTAGAACAAATTGATGTTTTCCTGAACTTAAGTAAATTAAATGGATGTAACCTGAAGGGTTAGTTATTTCTCAAACTCATTGTACTTTAGAAAACAAGGCTCACCCTTCCAGGGCCTGTGAGAATCTGAGCACCAGGGCCTCCTGCCCTAATAGTGCTCTGTTCTCTAACCCCCTAAGAGCTTGAATTAGATATAGTATTGGTCAATGATGTCCAAACTAGTCACAGATGCCCTGCCTCCGGTTAAAAGAAGTGATTTCAAAGATTCTTTTTTGTGTACTGTATTCTTTGAAAGAGCTGAAACGCAAGATGTATCTCATTACTTACTATACTGGCAGAGGGAGAGAAAACAACCTTTACATATTATTCTCACTTTTTTTATTTAACACACATCAAAGTCCTTAATTTGTTTATGGTGAAAAATTACTTTTATAAAAGTAAGGGTGTTTTTGCTTTTTCAGATTTTTCTCATGTTTTTCTTATATTTTTCTATTAAAATTTAGAGCCATGACCAGAGCTGTCCTTTGGCAAATGTCATCTGTGAATACTGCAGTACCATGCTCATCAGAGAACAGGTATAATGATTTCTTTTCATGAATGAATATTTCCATAATAGATTAAAGGAGTGGGCTCGGTTTTTTATTAAATCAATACAGCAAAATGAATACAGGTTGAAGAAGTGTTAGAACTATGAAAATTTTTCATAAAATTAATAAATATGAATATTTCAGAAAAACAAATACTCAGCCCTAACTACTTAAAGTCATTAATATAATCTCCATGTTTATGTATATTTATACAAGTTCCAGACAAAACCAGGTAATTTTTAAGATACAAATCATCAAAATTCCCATTTAAAGGGAGAAAAAAAAACGCACCTTAAATATGTATTTACACACTGTGCAGTAAGGGTCGTAGGTATCCAGAGACTAGCCAAAAGACCAATGAAATAGAGGACAGCAGGTTTGTTCAGTGGTAGAGCATTATTTGTCCCCATGGCCCTGGGACACACTGAGAGATTCTGAGACTCCCAGGATCTGTACCCCTCTGTTCAGTTGTCCTATAGACCACTGATGGGGCAGCGGCAGCAGTTACAGTAGAAAACTGCATTTACATTATTAATAGAGATAGGAAAATTCCATCTGATTGCTATCTTCTGACATTTGGGGAATTTATCCAACCAATTTGAATACTAGTCACTATTTATACATCCATGAAATCTGCAAACCCAAAGATCATAATTGATTACCTTAATAATAACTAGAAGCAAGCAAAACCTGTCCCTCCACTAAACTTTTCCATTTGTCTAAACAGAGTCCTGTAGTTTTTTTCCAACCGTCTTTATGTGAAGGTGTTAAACTTTGTTTTGCTAATGAAATCTCACCTCCCTGGCTTTTCTTTCTGCTCTGCTGTAATATTTAAAGGAAACCATGCAGCGCATCTGAAACCCAGCAAAAATAAAACTTAATGTAGGAAAAAATCCTTGGTTAACAGAAAACTTAGGTTTTGACCCTGGTTGTGCCACTGACTTGCCGCTGATCTCTGGCAAGAAAGTTGAAATTCTAGATAAGGATCAGCAGAGCTGCCTGCAGGCCCAGCCTGGCCCACTGCCTGCTTTATAAATAAGTGGTATTGGAACACACCCATGCCACGTGTCCGCACGTCTGTGCCTGGTGTTCTCCCACAGTGACAGCGGTGAATACTTGGGACAGCGACCATAGGGCCTACAAAGCTGAAAATACTTACTGTCTGACCCTTTCTAAAAAATGTTGCTGTCCGCTGTTCTGGATTATGCAAAATTGAAAGATTGGGTTAAATGGTCTTTAATATTTCCACTTGAAATATTTATGACTAGAGCTAACCTAAATTTCAAATATGATCCTCCATAATGGATCTTACCTTGAAGAGTCCTAAGCTGAGACATTCTTTAGAACCTTTATTAATGTGCTTATGAAATACTTTCTAACAGCTGAGTCTCCCATTGTGGTCAAAACATGCCCAGGCTAATAAAAGGTTAGAAGGTTTGTGAAAGGCGGTCATGAGGGAAGTACCGGGTACAATCCGGGGCTTTCATGTGTACAGTTGGCTGGTCCCTGTTATATGGCCTGGGCCACAGTGAGAGTCCTGGTGAAGTTTGCAGTTGAGGCTGACGTCAGAAGGTGCTTTTTCTTAAAATGCCACTATAGCGTTCCAGTTCCCAGCAATAGGAACAAATTCATTTTCTTGAATTGAATTTTGAGTGATTTGGGGGATGGTATGTGATGTTGGTATTTCCTTTTCTCTGTGACTTTTGGAAGTAAATATTATTTTAATCTTTGTGGGCTACCTGGTTTCTGTTGCAACTATTCAGCTCAGCCATAGATAATACATGATTTTGATTATATGAAATGTAAATCTTTATTTCAAGTGTGATCTCATTAACTAGAACATGATATGCAGGGAAAAACATTGTTCAACCTCTGCTTTGGTTTTCAGATGCCTAATCATTTTGACCTAGACTGTCCTACAGCCCCAATTCCATGCACTTTCAGTTCTTTTGGTTGCCATGAAAAGGTAAGGTATTTCTTTTTTTTCTTTTGACTCTTGAATATAGATCAAGAAAATTCATTTATCTAGCGCAGTGGAGAATACCAGTGGGAATGGAGGTACCTGACAAGGGTTTATCTTTCATAACCAAGGACACTTAGGAGCAAATGTTGTACACATTCTGGACTGGGCTCGGTCTCCGTCCCTCTTCAATACACTCAAAAAGCTAAACAACCAGGAAATAAAGCTGGCCCCTTTACACACACATTTTGATGAATCAGCATACTGAAGAGCTAATGAATATTCTGTTCGCTCCTTCCCAAAGACCTCCCCCAGGATTCCATTGGCCAAAGAGAGGTTAAATAAAAGCTTCAAGACAAAGGATATGGCACGCTTTCCCTCCCAGGAGCACACCCACACCTTTCCCTTCCCCAGCTTCTTCCACAGGCGTGCATCTCCTAAACTTCAAGGGAATCCCACAAGACTTGCACCAGGAGAGCGGTGGGCAGTGGCAGCTCGTCCCAGGCTTACCCCTTGAACCTGTCATCAGGGCCCCAATTTTCTCTGACTGCCCAGTGAGCTCACTGTCACTGTGACTTTAATTTCTCAGAGAGCCAAAACAGCCCCATCTAGGCTCTCTCATGTTACTTCCCCACGCCTTGTATCTTTGCTGTTTTTCTCCCAAACTTTAAGGGATCCCATGGGACTTGCAACCAGGGGAACAGCACGCAGTGGCAGCTCTACCCAGGCTACCCTCCTGAACCTGTCTCCAAGACCCCTTTTCTCTGACTTTTTCTCTACTATTGCTTCTCCTACCTTACTGCCCCAGCTTGAGTAAACATACTCTCAGAAGCCACCCAGACTCAGGTTGTGAAGTCTTTACTACACAAAATCAGGAGACCACACTCCACGGTCAGACCATCCTGGGCCCAGACCCTGTCCAGTAGCAATAGGATCGAGAATGATGGAGACAAAGAAGGTTGTAGGGGATTGAGAGAAATGGTGATGTTACTTAAAACCTTTTATTTGGTGTGGCTAGGCCCCTTTCCTAATCCTCACAGTACCTATTCCCAGCCTAAGGCTTGTGCTTAATTTTTAGATGCAGAGGATTCACTTGGCACGCCACCTACAAGAGAACACCCAGTCACACATGAGAATGTTGGCCCAGGCTGTTCAGAGCTTAAACCTGGCTGTAGCTCCCATGCCTCAACGATACGAGCCTGCATCTCTGGCTCGGGTCCCCTCTGGGTGTAACTCAGAGGTCTACAATTTTCAAGAGATCATTCAACAGTTAGAGGGTCGCCTTGTAAGACAAGACCATCAAATCCGGGAGCTGACTGCGAAAATGGAAACTCAGAGCATGTATGTCAGTGAGCTCAAACGAAATATTCGAACCCTTGAGGACAAGGTTGCTGAAATAGAAGCACAGCAGTGCAATGGGATTTACATCTGGAAGATTGGTAACTTTGGGATGCACTTGAAATCTCAAGAAGAGGAGAAACCTGTTGTCATTCACAGCCCTGGGTTCTACACAGGCAAACCCGGATACAAACTCTGCATGCGCCTGCACCTTCAGTTACCAACTGCTCAGCGCTGTGCAAACTATATATCCCTCTTTGTCCACACCATGCAAGGAGAGTATGACAGCCACCTCCCTTGGCCCTTCCAGGGTACAATACGCCTCACAATTCTCGATCAGTCCGAAGCACCTATCAGGCAAAACCATGAGGAGATCATGGACGCCAAACCAGAGCTGCTTGCCTTCCAGAGACCCACAATCCCACGGAACCCAAAAGGTTTTGGCTATGTGACTTTTATGCATCTGGAAGCCCTAAGACAGAGAACCTTCATTAAGGATGACACTTTGTTAGTGCGCTGTGAGGTTTCTACTCGCTTTGACATGGGCAGTCTTCGGAGGGAGGGTTTCCAGCCACGGAGCACGGACTCAGGGATATAGAGTCCCTCGTTGGTTTGTTTTTCTGAAAGCCTGGAGAAAACGGCCTTTTCTTGCTCTGTTCGCAATAATAATATGTAAACAACGAAAGCAGTGGGAAAAATGGGGTACCCACCAGTGAATGTGGCGAAGGAGGTCGCTCTTGTCACTTGTACTTGTTTCTGTTACAAATACCTAAAGCAGTTTTTCCCTGGGACTCTGCGTGTCCCCTGCTTTTTCAAGATTGTTACTACTGACTACTGAAGCACCTGTGGCACATGGTAGCAGCTACCTGTCATTAGTATACCTCTTTGTTGTGCTTTCATGGGCCTTTTTCCAGAAAGTTCTGTCAAAAGCCCAGGGTTGGAGTAGTAAAGCTCAGCCCTTTTAATAGTAGTGGATGCTCCTTAAAACTTTAGCTTATTTTTCTAGTATTGTATGTAATATATTAAACTTGAGAATCACTACCACCTTGTGCTGGTGCCAGTGGGAAGTTGCTACTATAAAGCTGAGTTCTCATTTTATTTGACCACCGGTAGCCTTCAGAGGATTTGAACTTCAATCCTTGGAAAACTTAAGTTCTCATTCACCCCGTTTCCCTCCGGGGTGTTACTAAGGATATTCAGGGACTAGTTAAAAACCCTGGCTATTAACCTCACTTTTTTTAGTGTGAACATGTCTGTTGAAAAATTCTTGTTAAAGCCTTTCATTCTTCCTTGCTCACTTATTTCTTCAATACTACAAAGTAGCATTTTCAGAGTTTAGAATGCCGACGGCTCAGTGTTGTGCTATAAACCCCTTGATGTCTAGTCAATACAGAGTGCGGTCCACAGCCCTGCAGATGTTCTCTGACGCTTAATGCTGTAGACAAGGAGAGGCACACACAATTACCAACATAACAATTTAAAATGGCTCAGCTAGTCGGCTAATAGGCCTTCTCAGTGGTGGTGACAAAAGCTGTTTGAACCAGGCATTTTCAACTTTTCTGAACACCCTCTGGTTTAGTTAAGTGGAACAAAATTGATTGTCAAAGAGCAAAATTTCTTAATACTTGCGAGATCATTGGTGCTTCCTGAGCTGTCACTAAACTAAGGTTGGAAGTCATAGTGTTACATCAGGACTTGGCTTGAGCAGTTGCTTTAGTCCATACCTGGGGAGGACTGTGTAGAATTCATTAAAGTGGCTAAATGCTCCTAATAGGGAGAGATGACTTCTGTGTCATTCTATGTTTATTAAATTCTCATTCACCCCATTTCCCTCCGGGGTGTTACCAAGGATATTCAGGGACTAGTTTAAACCCTGGCCTGTAGGTATTAAGTATCATGATGACATCTAGTTCTCAGGGTGTCCTCCAGCTAGTATGGGCTCTTCTCAGGAATCTAAGGGCCTTCGTACCTTGCCACGAAGTGGTTCGAGATTCTCCCCGGGATCTCCACCATGCGTGCGCACTTCCCCACCCCCAGGCTGCCACTGCGCATACCCGCAGCTTCACTCACGGGGCAAGGGAAAAAGGCTTGCCTATTACTCCTGTCAGTGCACTTTGTGGGAAAGAGAGGGTGTGTCTGTGAAGTTAATTGTCACTATATGTCGAAGAGTTTAGAGAACAATGATTAAGAACACATTTTCCCGATTGATGAAAAATAACTCAGCTAGACTGATCTACCCCTACTGTAAGGTTATTATGTAGCATGCAGTGTATTATGTGGTGCATAATAAAATTAAAAAAAAAAAAAAGAATCTAAGAGGACCCATACACTATACAGTTGGCACAAGGCTGTTTAAAGTTGTGTGGCCATGAGAGATTGCACTGCCTCTCCTAAGAAGCCATTTCAGAGCCCCGACCAGTGTTCAAGATCAGCCTCAGAAAAAGCTAAAAACGGTATGATTTCACTCATGTGGGATATAAAACTGAAACGCAGAGACACAGACGACCCTGTGGTGGTTACCAAAAGGAAGGGTGGGGAAGCAGGAAAGTGTAAACGGGGCCAAAGTATGGTGATGGGAGATGATTTGACTTTGGGTGGTGGGCACACAATGCAGATCATGTATCAGAGAAATCTACACTTGAATACTAATCTTACTAACAAATGTCACCCCAATAAATTTAATAACTTTTTTTAAAAAAAGATCAGCCACAATTTCAAGAGGAAGCAGAGACTTTGTGGAGAAGAAAGGTTTCGGTTCCAGGCAGAGCCAGACTGGAAAGTCACTTTGACCTTTACCTTTACTCACCTCTCTACCCTCCCTCCCCACCCCACATTTAGGCTCCTGCTCTGGTGGGTTTATGTTCTAAAATGAAAATCACGCCTCGCCGGTTGGCTCAGTGGATAGAGCATCAGGCCCAGACTGAAGGGTCCCGGGTTTGATTCTGATCAAGGGCATGTACCTCAGTTGCAGGCTCCATCCTGGCCCTAGGGCCCATGCGAGAGGCAACTAATCAATGTATCTCTCTCACATGGATGTTTCTCTGTGTGTCGTCCCCCCTCCCCTCGCCCCCGCCCCCGTTCCTTCCAGTCTAAAAATCAATGGAAAAATATCCTCCAGTGAGGACTAACAAAAAATAATAATTAAATGAAAATCAAGGTCATGCAGAGACCCTGTTCCCCAGTGCATTGTCAGTACCCCCCCTGGTCATCGACTAGGTGGCAGTCTGTCCCTTAGCCACCCCGCTTTCCAACTGGCTCCCTGTCTCTCGGCAGGGACCCCGGAACCCCTGCTGTCCCTGTGATTGTGTGTCAAAGGAAAAGTAATCGTCATGTTCCATTTACAAAGTAAATGCTGGTTATTTTTGTTGCCTAGAAAAATGTCTGAAGGAAATATAATAAACTATTTTTGATGGCTTATTTTCTTTGTGCTTCCTTGTATGTTTTACATTTTCTATAATAAACATGTACTTTCACCAGAAAAAGTTAAATGTTGCCACAAAACATTGAACCTCACCAAAAAAGGAAATGGTATTTAAAAGCTTCCTGGTCTGGTCAAATTTCTATTAAAAGCGTGTCTGTACATTAGGTACTGAGGAGTCATTTCCTGCTTTGTTTTTTGTGGGGTTTTTTAATTTTTTTGTCTTTTTTTTTTCTCTACTCAGGAATCTTAATCCAAATAGTAAGGGGTGTTTTTAATCTAACTTCAATTTCCAGCTCCAGGTTTCCTATTTGTAAAATGTGGAGTTGGGTTAGATCAGTGGTTCTCAACCTTGGCTGCACATTAGAATCACCTGGGAATCTTTTTAAAATCCTGATTTCTGGGCCTCATCCTCCGGAAATTCTGTTTCTTTGTTACTAATGTTGTGGACCCACCCCATAACAAAGAAACAGAATTTCCGGAGGATGAGGCCCAGAAATCAGGATTTTAAAAAGATTCCCAGGTGATTCTAATGTGCAGCCAAGGTTGAGAACCACTGGGTTAGATGTTTCTAAGGTCCACGCCAGCCATAACATTCTGCTTTAAGACATTAGGTTCTAACTAGCAGCATACCAATAATCCTTACAAAAGGGTTTTGCCAGTAGAAAATTGTTTTAGCTTATTTTTTGCTGACAGAATACTTCAACTGGGTCTGTCAGCTGGGTCTCACTGTAATTTTAACAAGCAATGTTTTTAATCCCTAACATTTGGCATTTTGTAATACACCAGCCGTTATTTTAGACTAGTCATTCATTGTGATTATAGACTAAAAGTAATGATCAAACTGTCATTCCAAATAGACACATTTGTTAAGACTTCAACTCCGAATCAAGTCTTTCCTGGAAAGCAGGTGTGTTTTTCAAATTCCTGCCCCCCTCTCTGAGACATGCTGGTGTCACTCAGCTGGCCTACAAGTGTTTGGGCCATGTGTTTATATTTTATCAACTTTTAACGTATTTATCGCTTAACATTATTCTTGGACATTGCTAAATTGAAAATAAATTGTTTCCTCGTTTCCCAGACATATCTGACCCAATGTTAGAGGAAACTTGCCTCAAGACATACGTTTTGCTCTTGGAAAACAAGTTGGGATCTTGGTTTGTAGTTGGGTAGTTTCTTACTACCCTTTGGCTGTTGCAGCAAAGATAGTTTCTGGCTATATCATAATACAACGATGTTCACCCATGTGCCACAAGAATTTTTAAAACATGCAATACCTGACTATTTAGTCAGGGGCACTGACCTCTTTTCCCTTAGATTATCAAATTAAAAAAAAAAATGACAATGGCCAACACAACAATAGCCACTGGTGTGAATGAATAAAGATCACACCAATTTTTTGGTCAGATCGGCAAAAAATACCTTTTTGGGGGTGCTGCAGAATTTTAGTCATTCGCTTATGTGTGCCAGGAGATGACGCAGGTTGAGAATTGTGGCTATGATTCAACTTTTATTCTGAGGAATAAAAACAGAAGAGAAAAAAGTGAAATAGAATGAAAGGTGAAGAGATGTTGGGTGGGTAGTTTGGGGGCAGGTTTGAGATTATAAAATGTCCCTGCATCACTGTTCACGCCAGGAAGTCTTGGATAAACTAGGAGAACATTTGTGACTTGTGCATGCAATTAGGACACATTCTCCACAGGGAGAGCCCTGGCTTGTCATTCCTCTCTCCAGAGAATCTCCGGTCTCTGATCACCAGATGTGTTTCATTATTTGAGAGTACTTAAGACTTTGAAGTACTTTTCCTTCATTCAGTTACTGCTGCTCTTTTCTTGGCTTGCCTCAAATTCTACTCATTGTTTTCTAGAAAAATACCATCAGGTGTTTTGGGGATGCCTAGCTCCTTGGCAGTACAATGCCTTTAGGGCAGTGGTCAGCAAACTCATTAGTCAACAGAGCCAAATATCAACAGTACTTCTTCAAAACAGACTCGCCCAGGCCGAAAACCGACTTCTGCGCATGGGCCACGAAATTTCAATTGCACTGTACGTGCCCGCACATGGTATTTTCTGGAAGAGCCACACTCAAGGGGCCAAAGAGCCGCATGTGGCTCGCGAGCCGCAGTTTGCCGACCATGGCTTTAGGGAAATGAAAAAGGGAAAATAAAGAGTCATTTGTATTTTTCTTTTGAAAAACATTTCTTTTAAGTTCCCAGGTTCGCATGATGACTTGTAGTTAGTTTCACAGTTGCAGCCGTTGCATCTGTAGAGTGGGGTTGGCACCTTCAGATTCCCAGTATCCAGAGAGATGATCTGGTGAAATCCAGCAAGATGGATCTGCAGATTGTAACCTTGAATCACAGCCTTCACTGTTAGTGGACAATGCTGGGTTGTTTTTGCTAAATGCCACCTAAGCCTTTAATGCTTTAAAGCTTTCTCCTCCCTGAAAATTCGAATTATTATAAAATACCTGTAAAGTGGGGACCAGAATTTGGAATTTAGATATTGTTATCTAATGGCTAACACTTATTAACGCATGGATGAAATCTGACTTGAAAAATCGAAGCACACGGTGTAAGAGTTCTATCAAAAAACCTGCTGTTGCCCAGCTGGTGTGGCTCAGAGACTGAGCATAGTCCCATGCACCAGGAGGTCACAGGTTCGAGTCCCAGTCAGGGCACATGCCCAGGTTGCAGGCTCAATCCCCAGGAGGGGGCGTGCAGGAAACAGCCAATCAATGATTCTCTCTCATTGATGTTTCTATCTCTCCCTGCCTCTCTCTGAAATCAATGAAAACATATTAAAACACACACACACACGCACTGCTGTTCTTAGAACTTAACTGTCACGGCAGAATTTGTGAGTGGGTCTTCCTAACCCATCTGGACTCTGCCATTAATGTGTTTTGTGAGAAGGAGTGAACACAAATTTGGGAGAAAAGGGACGCTAAGCACAGAAAGACTGAAAATCAGGGTTCCATTGAAGAGCAGGTTGTATGGAAGGGGGAGGAGCTTAAAGAAATTACTCAGATTTACTGCAACACTCTCCGAGGCTTCCCACTCCATCGCCATGCACAATGTGAAAAATGAGCCCTGGCCTGTCTGCCTGTGGCTTAGCCTTAGAGGGTCTCCCTCAGGCCAACCACTGAGTTGAGGGTTGCCTGAGGGGTAACAGGGTCAGTGGGCTCCACTGAGTAGATGCATGACCTGCTCTTTCTAAGCCCAGATTACGAATGAAGAATCACTGTGATCTCCCGAAGGCACAAAGGATTGTTTACTAGATGACATCTTAGTTGAGGTTGCAAGGATATGACCAAAACAGTGTTTCCTGAATGACCCCTTACTGAATACTAGAGGCATGAAATTCATGCAAGGGCCTTGGCCCCGGCCCCCGCCCGCCACTGCCACCTCTGCCCACTGTGGCTTTGTCTGGAAGGAAGGATGTCCAGAAGGACATCCGGTCTAATTAGCATGTTACGCTTTTATTATTATAGATTAAGTAAAAGAAAACAAATATTCGATTGACAGGATTAATTCCTCCTGTTTGTTGTTGATATTCTCCTATCAGCCTGTATATTGCACTCATATCTTTACCCAGAAAGTACTCTGAATCAAAATGAAATCATTGTATCTATTAAAACACAAGTGAGCCCGGCCGGTGTGGCTCAATGGTTGAGTGTCGACCCATGAACCAGGAGGTCACGGTTCGATTCCCAGTCAGGCACATGCCTGGGTTGTGGGCTCCATCCCCAGTGTGGGGCGAAACAAAATCAGGCCCTAGGAGAGAGGATACTAAACAGGTAAATAGAAAATGTGAAACCGGACAGATAACAGCCCAAACTTCTTTCCAACTAATGAACGAAAGCCCCAGTCCTCCGGGTTCCGGGGCTCCTGCTGCCGGCATCCTCCCCCTGGCCAGCTCCCTGGGTGAGTGTAAGTGAGGCTGCCTCTACTGTGGGGCAGAGTCATCTCTAGTGAGCTCTCCATGGGTCCACCCCTGTCTCTTCTAAAACAGACTCAGTTGCCCTAAGTGGGGTGTGAAAGCTGGTGAGACGTGTCAATGCTTTATAAAACTCCACCGTAATCTTTAAGCTCCATAAATTGAACTACTTAGTATTAATCTCAGAATTAACCATACTTTTTTTTTTAAACATTCCACCTCTATTTGGGGGTAACTCCTTCACACTTCTGACTCATTCTTGTGAGTGTCTGTTAAACTGTTGTCACTTTTTATTTTGTCACATTTTTTAAATTAACTTTGGTATGGGGACCAACAGCAACAGGGTTACTTGATAAAGTAATCATTGCAGCCTTGCTGGGGAATGATCCATAAGCACACGTTTTTCGCTTGGTGGGTAGGGATTTCTAGATTTTAACATATATGTGAGTCAGCAAGTCTGATCCTCACATAATTTATGCTCCTGAAAGCGTAACAATAAAACCACACTGAAAAGTAGATCCCAAAATCCTGAAAAATTAGCTTTCCATTCTGCTCTATCCTGACTGGCACAGGAGAGGGGGAGGGGAGGAGGGAGGAAGGGAAGGGAAAGGGAGGTGAGAGAAAGAGAAAGAGAAAGGGAAAGGGAAAGGGAAAGGGAAAGGGAAAGGGAAAGGGAAAGGGAAAGGGAAAGGGAAAAGGAAAAGGAAAGGGGAAGAGAGAGACCCTGTCTGAGGAGCTCTGGCCTCTTTGTCTTAATTTGTCTCAATCCCAGGTGCCTTCCCCGCAGCGGGTCATTGAACTTGGTGAAGTAGACAAAGCCCCACCAAAGGTCCTTAGAGAAGGTAGCTGCCCTTCCCTTTAGAACAGTTAGGAGCCTGAAAGTAAAATGTATCTCAAACCTAATCTGATAGTCCTTAGGAGTCATTGTTAAAGAAGAAAAGGAAAGAATACAACTAGGCTGATAGAGCCGAATTTGGCTTTTTTTTATGTCTTTAGGGTCAGTGTTTGCAATTTTTTTTCTCACTGTCTACAATGAATTACATACATGGATGGATAGATGGATGGATGGATAGATAGATAGATAGATAGATAGATAGATAGATAGATAGATAGATAGATAGATATAATATGTACACTGATCTCAACAGGAATGAAAAGTTCATGAAACACTTGCTTTTACTACATCTGCTACATCCTGGTATTTTCTGGTCCTGATGCTCCTGCCTCTCTCTCCTTCCCTCAGCAGGAGGTAGAGTCTCAGTGCTTTATTGAAAGGAAAGGCCCATCTCCTCTCTCTCCAACATGTGGGTCTGCTCCAGCTCCTCTAAATTCTCCAGCTTTAGGGAAACAACATCCAGACATACTTGCAGACTCCTTTGTTTTGCTTTTGCCAGCACACCTCCCCTGAGGCAACGATGCCATGGTGGGCTACCTGTTTGGATAAGGGGAGTTGGGGTGAGGAGAGGAGGGGGTTTTCTTTAAATCTCAGAGTTGCTGGCAACATTGAGTGTCTCCTTAATTAGATTTTCAAGGAAGGGGCGGGCTCTTCCATATCTCAGATGGCAACCAGAGATCTCTAGTAGGATCCTGGCCTTTGTTACAGAATCATTTTCCAGAACAGAGTCCAATGATGTCTCTTAGACAGATATCAAATGAGCACGTGTTAAAGATGTTATTAACTCTTACTAAGTGCCCATCAGTAGATGATTGGATTAGAAAACTGTGGTACATCTACACAATGGAATACTATGCTGCTCTAAAAAGGAAGGAACTCTTACCATTTGCAACAGCATGGATGGAACTGGAGAGCATTATGCTAAGTGAAATAAGCCAGTCAATGAAGGAAAAATACCACATGATCTCACTCATTCATGGATAATAGAGACCATTATAAACTTTTGAACAATAATAGATACAGAGGCAGAGCTGCCTCAAACAGATTGTCAAACTGCAGCGGGAAGGCCGGGGAGGGTTGGGGGGCAGGAGGTAGCGGGTTAGAGATCAACCAAAGGACTTGTATGCATGCATATAAGCATAACCAATGGGCATAAGACACTGGGGGATAGGGGAGGCTAGGGGACTGTCTAGGGCGGGGGGGGGGGGAATGGACACATATGTAATACCCTTTGTAATACTTTAAGCAATAAAAAAAAAAAGATGTTATTAACTCTTACTGAAGGGGCCAGGCAGATGCTATAACCCAGACAACGGAGAATTCAAAGAACAAACACACCGCCCAGGAATATCTAAATGAATGTGCACAAGGAGGCAAGACTTGGCTTCATTCTTGGTAGGGGAGAGAAGTCAAGAGGTCCGGAAACAAGAATTGCTTTGCCTCGCTCTCCATTATCTACAGCACAGAGCTACAAAACAGCTCCCCTAGAATCAGCATCTGATGACCTGAAGGGATGCATGGGTGTTCTGTCAAAGCACAAACTTTCCCCACACCCTGTACCAACAGTACTGTTCAGTGTAATGTGTGAATTATGAAACCGTGCATCTGTGGTGCCCACGCCTGCCCAGAACGGGGCCGCTGTCAATCAGCTGGTGTGAGATGACAGCTGGTTCTAGCTCCTACAAAACTCCAAACCGGAGCCCAGGCCTGAATAGAGCCAACCCAGTTGGAGACCCAGGTGGCAGTAGGGGGCAGCAAAGCTCCACCCCCAGAGGAGGCAGCCTTCTGAGAGGAATCTGTGAAACAAGGTTAACAAATAAGGAGTCCTTGGCCTCTTAGAGCCCAGCAATCTCCCCGAGATTGGATGCAGAAAGTTGTACTTTGTGCATTTTTATGGGAAGAGCATCCTTATTTTTATTTTCGTTTTTGCTTTAAGCCTGATGAAAGCTCCAAAACACTTCCCCCAGAGAGTGCGAAGTCCATGTCCCAACTGTCACATTCACAAGTTGGTTGCCAAATTTGCTTCAAATGAGAAACACCTGAGGAATTATTAGGCCCACCCGTACAAAACCACCATTATTGTAAGGTCAGAAAGAGTCAAATATCAGCAATTTCAGCCGATAGATAGATAGATAGATAGATAGATAGATAGATAGATTGATTCCTGGTCACCCCCTCTCCCCTGCCCCTGTTCTGATACACCCAATGGGAGATGAACATCTGAGATGAACTGCTATCACCAAACTGAGGTTTAGGAAAATGGACTGTTGGACTCTAGTCCATCCCAAGGCACCAGTGTTTAACCCTGTTCATCTCTGACCACGCTGAACAGTGAGAGCCAAGTCGGCGTTAGGACCACCGCCACCAGGCGGTTCACGGCAGGGCTTGCTCAAGGTGTCTGGCCTGAGGACCAAAGCCTTGGGGTCTGCTGGGTGCCTATTGAAATGCGTATCATTAGACCTCCCACCAAACTCCCAGAGTTAGACTTGGGGGTGGGGGGTGTGAACGGGGTCCTGGGGAATCTGCATACTAAATTGGCATCCAAGTGAGTCTTCTGCAAAATAGAGTAAGTAATTGCAGGACTGAAGCTGTCCTACCCGGGCACTCATGAGAAGGCCGGGTTCTTTGGAAAAGACAATAATGTTCAGAAACTAGAAGGCAGCAGGAAAAGAGGAAGACCCAATATGAGATGGACCGACTCCATAAAAGAAGCCACAGGCATGGTCTACGGGAGCTGAGCAGGGCTGTTGAGGACAAGGCTTTGAGGATGTAACTCATTCAGAGTTGCCAGAGTCAGAGCCGACCCAACAGCACATACTACACACACAGTCACAGAAAATGGGAGGAGAAAGCATCATCTGAGGTCTGTCTACTGCATTAAGTATTTTTGTTAAAACGGTAAAATCATGACTCTCATTCAATGGAGAATGGACACGTGTCACAGGATTTGTTCAGCTCATTCACTTACGATGTAACCATTAGATGGCCAAGCTGACTCCAAGAGCATTCAAGGAAAAAGAGTGCATGTAATCCACCAGGAAAAGCATTTTCAAAACAAAAAAGAATCTTCTATATATATAAAAGGCCAGCGACCATAACCGCGACTGGACCAGAACACCAGAGACCAGAACACCACGGCCCCTCGCCCCGGCTGGCCCTGCCCCCCAGGGAGCAGGTAGGGGCGCCCCTAGGCAACACGATAGGGTGCGAGTTTGATGCGGGAAAGTCAAAGAGATAAGGGGAAAGATCTTAAGGGTCTGTGGGGCTGGGGTGGTCGCCCGGAGTAGGTGTGGAGTGTGCTGGGGAAGGAAGAGGAATATCCGATTGGGAAACGGCTCAGCACAGTACCTTTCTCATTGGGAACCAGGGCGGGAGGACTGAATGGGCGGTGGTTTCACGAGTGCGCCTGGGACCGACAGGTTCATGGCAGCGGCAGTTCTCCCGAAACTTCACTGATTCCAGATAGTAAACAGCTATCCATGCCAAAGAACAGAAAAATCCACGCCCACTAGAGGCCCTGGACTCGCAAGGAGACTGAAGGAAACACCACTTAAGGAGGAGCTAGAAGAGCCGGAAGTATGCGACCAGAGGATTGTGGGATTGTGGAGGACGCCTGGATGCCTAGAGGATTGTAGGATTGTGGGATTGTGGAGGACGCCTGGGTGCCTAGAGGATTGTAGGATTGTGGGATTGTGGAGGACGCCTGGGAGCCTAGAGGATTGTAGGATTGTGGGATTGTGGAGGACGCCTGGGCGCCTAGAGGATTGTAGGATTGTGGGATTGTGGAGGACACCTGGGCGCCTAGAGGATTGTAGGATTGTGGGATTGTGGAGGACGCCTGGGCGCCTAGAGGATTGTAGGATTGTGGGATTGTGGAGGACACCTGGGAGCCTAGAGGACAGTGGGATTGTGGAGGACGCCTGGGAGCCTAGAGGATTGTAGGATTGTGGGATTGTGGAGGACGCCTGGGAGCCTAGAGGATTGTAGGATTGTGGGATTGTGAAGGACGCCTGGGCGCCTAGAGGATTGTAGGATTGTGGGATTGTGAAGGACGCCTGGGCGCCTAGAGGATTGTGGGATTGTGGGATGGTGAAGGACACCTGGAGCCTAGAGGATTGTAGGATTGTGGGATTGTGGAGGACACCTAGGATAGATTGTGGGATTGTGGAGGACACCTGGGCGCCTAGAGGACAGTGGGATTGTGGAGGACGCCTGGGAGCCTAGAGGATTGTGGGATTGTGGAGGACGCCTGGGAGCCTAGAGGATTGTAGGATTGTGGGATTGTGAAGGACGCCTGGGCGCCTAGAGGATTGTAGGATTGTGGGATTGTGAAGGACGCCTGGGCGCCTAGAGGATTGTAGGATTGTGGGATTGTGAAGGACACCTGGGAGCCTAGAGGATTGTAGGATTGTGGGATTGTGGAGGACACCTGGGAGCCTAGAGGACAGTGGGATTGTGGAGGACACCTGGGCGCCCAGAGGACAGTGGGATTGTGGGATTGTGAAGGACGCCTGGGAGCCTAGAGGACAGTGGGATTGTGGGGGACACCTGGGCGCCCAGAGGACAGTGGGATTGTGGGATTGTGAAGGACGCCTGGGCGCCTAGAGGATTGTGGGATTGTGAAGGACACCTGGGCGCCTAGAGGACAGTGGGATCGTGGAGGACACCCGGGCGCCTAGAGGACAGTGGGATCGTGGAGGACACCCGGGCGCCTAGAGGACAGTGGGATCTGGAGGACACCTGGGCACCTAGAGGACAGTGGGATCGTGGAGGACACCTGGGCGCCTAGAGGATAATGGGATTGTGAAGGACACCTGGGCGCCTAGAGGACAGTGGGATCGTGGAGGACACCTGGGCACCTAGAGGACAGTGGGATCGTGGAGGACACCTGGGCGCCTAGAGGATTGTAGGACAGTGGGATTGTGGGATTGTGGAGGACACCCGGGCGCCTAGAGGACAGTGGGATCGTGGAGGACACCTGGGCACCTAGAGGACAGTGGGATCGTGGAGGACACCTGGGCGCCTAGAGGATTGTAGGACAGTGGGATTGTGGGATTGTGGAGGACACCCGGGCGCCTAGAGGACAGTGGGATCTGGAGGACACCTGGGCACCTAGAGGACAGTGGGATTGTGGAGGACACCTGGGCGCCTAGAGGATTGTGGGATCTTGAGGACACCTGGGCACCTAGAGGACAGTGGGATCGTGGAGGACACCCGGGCGCCTAGAGGACAGTGGGATCTGGAGGACGCCTGGGCGCCTAGAGGACAGTGGGATCGTGGAGGACACCCGGGCGCCTAGAGGATTGTGGGATCTGGAGGACACCCGGGAGCCTAGAGGACAGTGGGATTGTGGAGGACGCCTGGGAGCCTAGAGGACAGTGGGATTGTGGAGGACACCTGGGCGCCTAGAGGATTGTGGGATCGTGGAGGACACCTGGGCACCTAGAGGATTGTGGAATTGTGGAGGACACCTGGGCGCCTACCGCTAGAACGTGAGCGTGTTATTGCGCGTGTACCAGGGACATGGTTAGCCCTATAGTCCTCAGCCTTGCAGTGTGACTTCTGGTGGGAAATTATTTCGATTGAGGTTTGCTGTTCCCTTGCGGCCAGAAAGATCCGAATGAAAGGTTTCGTTTGTTACCTTGGTTTGAAGCAGAGGAAAATAGGATAGTGACAAATAAGAAACTTTGGGGATAGTGAAGGGCAGTGTGTCCAGACTGTTGAGAGCTCAGAATTAGAGTTTAATTGGGATAGAAATCCTGCTAATAGCACCTGATGCCTGAAATCTGAGCACTCTGCTTTTAGGTTTTCCAGTTCCCGTGTTTGGAGACGGCCTATCAAACATTCCTGGCTGGAAGGTGTTTGTATAGAAGCCCATAAGTATTAAGTATTTGCTGTGTTTACCATGCTTAGCTCTCTGTACGGAATATGGAATAATGTTAAACGCCTCATGTGCTCAAGAAACTTGAATTTTAAAATAAAAAATCCTAGGTGTCCAGTTAATGTGGATATTGTAATCAAAGAAAACATGGTAATTTCAAGAGAAACATCAAAAGTGCTTTATTCAAAGAAATGTCCATCACTAGCTACACATTTCTGCCATCTTTCAGGTAATTTGTGGATACCATCCCAAAAGAACGTTTCTTGTTTTGAGGCAAACCATTCAGAGACCCAATTGTCCACTTCTTCGTACATTTTGAAGTGCTGCTCACCTGGTTTTAGAAGCTCATAATACACCACACCTTCCTGATGCCACCAAATGCAGAGCATTGTCTTCTTTCCGAAGCGATTTGGCCTTGCAGTCAATGTTGATGGTTGACCTGAATCAACGCATAATTTTGTGCATTTGGGATTCTCAAAATAAATCCACTTTTCATAACCAGTCACAATTCAATGCAAAAAAATTACTTTCTTTCGTGCCATTGAAGCAACATTTTACTGATGACTTTCGGTTTCCCATTTGTCTTTCATTCAGTTGATGTGGCACCCATTTTCCTTCCTTTAAAATCTTTCCCATTGCTTGTAAACAATCAGAAATTGTTTGCTGAGCAACGTTTAATCTTTCTGCAAGTTGTTTTTGAGCTTCACATGCATCTTCATCCAATAATGCTTGTAATTGTTGGTCTTCAAACTTTTTCGGTTGACCTGGATGTTCTTTGTCTTTCACATCAAAATCATCACTTTTAAAGCATTTAAACCAGTGTTCACAAGTATCTTGAGCTGGAGCATGTTCACCATAAGCTTCCCAAAGTATATGATAACTTTTTCTTCAAAATAAAGTAATGAATTAAAACTTCCCACAAATGCTCTTTTTTTGGCATGAAATTCGACATTTTTAAGTGTAAAAATATCTATGATGTTAACACCTCAGCAAATTTGACATATGAAGTTTTGAAGCTTGCTGTCAATACAACAAAATAGCATACATATCAAATTGCATATATATCAACATATGTGTAACTCCATCTATTGAAAAAAACTGCATTATTAACTGGTACACCTGGTAAAGGAGAAATATAAATGTTTCAAATAAAAAAAGAAGAAGCTTGAGTTTTAGGGGCGAAATCAGGCAGGCAGGCCAGTGGTTAGGAACCAGCAGTCCTGAATTGTGAGAGGGATGTTGGTGGGATCGGGTCTAAACCGGTAGTCGACATCCCCTGAAAGGTCCCAGATTGCAAGAGGATGCAGGCCGGCTGAGGGATGCCCCCCCCCCCCCCCGACACACACACACACACACACACACACACACACACACACACTGCATGAATTTTGTGCACCGGGCCTCTAGTGTTAGAATAAGATTGGTAGATTACAGAAGAAACTGTTCATGTCCCTCAGGCTACTAAAATTATAACCTTTGGAGTTTTCCTTCCTACCAGATAGAAAAAAAAATACAGATTAACATGTAACTTCACAGTATCTGGGCTATCATGAAATAACGTCCCAATGCATGAAAATTCATGCAAGAGTAGGCCTTCCTTCCCCCGGCTGCTGGTACCAGCTTCCCTTCGGCACCCAGGACTTGGGCTTCCCTCCTCCAGCCGCTGGGCACCCAGGCTGGCTTCCCTCCGGCCCCAGTTTCATCAGGAAGAGCGTCCGGAATGATGTCCAGAAGACTTTGTCTAATTAGCATATTACCCTTTTATTATCATAGATAAATAGCAAAATAAAACATGGACACATTCTCCTTGCAAATGAGGTAAGCCTGAACTATGACTTCGAAAGGACGTGCAGCCTAACTTTTTGCCTTATTTCCAAGTTTTAAGTAATCCTTTTCTGCAGTGAGTGAAAGCTGAACATGGAATGTGTTTACTCTCCACTTCTGAGTGAGAACATTCGGGCTGGAGCAGACACATTCAAAACCAAGAACCAATCAATTCAGAGGGAGGAGAAAACGGACTGACATTCAGAATTCATATACAGCCTCCTGGGATTTATTTTAGACATCAGCTACAATCACTCCTTCCTGCTTTTAAAAAAAATACATATTTTTATTGAATTCAGAGAGGAAGGGAGAGGGAGAGCTAGAAACATCAATGATGAGAGAGAATCACTGATCGGCTGCCTCCTGCACACCCCCTACTGGGGACCGAGCCTTTAACTGGGCATGTGCCCCTGACCGGAATCGAACCTGGGACCCTACAATCTTCAGGCCAATGCTCTATCCACTGAGCCAAACTCGCCAGGGCTCTTCCTGCTTTTTAAATCAGTGACCTGTCATCTTTGTAGTTATTTGGCTTGCAAACTAGTCATTCCCTAGTAATTTCTCGTTGAAGTTTATCTAAAAGCTTGCTAAGATTTTCAACTTTGTTCTTTTGTTTTTCATCTAAAAACTCAGACAACTTTATTTGTTTAAACATCAGAAATGTCCTCTGATTTTTATGAAACAATTGTCCATGTGGGGGAATTAAACTCTGACCCTCAAGTAACATGTATTTACATAGAAAAACAAACTCAATATTTTTTAAAACTTATGTTGCCTCTGGAGAGGTAGTTTAGGAATGAATAGCTTTGTTGTAAATGGAGAACCTGATAGTTCAGCAACTTCTTCATTTCAGTTCAGTTTCTTCTACTCAGTTAAAGTAAAATTAAAATCTAGTAGCTTTTGTGTAGTAACCTTTCAGTGTTTATTTATCTCTAAGTGAGATTACAGGTACTTCTTTATACTTTTCTGTATTTTTCCTTTTTCTTAATCATGAACATATCTTTTTTATTAAATTAACTTAATTTTTAAACACTCACTTTGTTGATCAAATTTACCAATTTTTAAGTTATTGATAACAGCATCTACCATTTATTAGGTCTCTGGATTTCGAAAAAAATATTTTGTTTTTTATTTTATAATAACTTTATTGTGATATGTTTTACATATTATAAAATCCACCAATTTGAAGATATTCATATACCCATATTCATAGCAGTCTTATTCATGATAGTAAAAAAAAAGGGTGGAAACAACACAAATGTTCATCAATGGATGAATGGGTGAATGGATGAACAAAATGTGTTATATACCTACAGTGGGATATTACTTGGCCTTAAAAAAAGAGAAAATTTTGACATATGCCACAATACAGATGAATCTTGAAGACACTATTCTAAGCAAAATAAGGCAGTCACAAAAGGACAAATATTGTATGATTCCACTTACATGAGGTACTTAGAATAATCAAACCATAGAAGAGAACGTAGAATGGTGCTTGCCAGGGGTTGGGGGAGGGGTTGTCGGGAGTTATTTAATGGGACAGAGCTTTTGTTGGGGAAAATGAGAATGTTCTGAAGGTGAAGAGCAATGAGGGTTCAATGTGAATGTGCTTGATGCTGCAGAACCACACGCATAACAGTGATTAAAATGGCACATTTTGTTATGTATTTCTTACCACAGGTTAAAAAAAAAAAAAGCAATTTTAGGTGTACAGGTCAAAGACTTTTAGTAACTTTACGAGTTACTAAGTCATAAATCAATTTTAGAATAAACATTTCCATCCCCCCAGGAAGAACCCTGAGGCCCATGTATAGTTAATCCCCACTCCCACCCCCCAGACAAGCACTACGCTATCTTCCGTGTCAATAAATTTCCTTTGCCGGGCATTTCACATGAATGGAATTATGCACCATGTGGTCTCCTGTGTCTGGTTCCTTTCACTCAGCATAACGTCTTTGAAGTCTGTCCATGACGTAGCATGTCGTATGTAAGCTGCTCCTTTTTTATTGCCAGATAGAACTTCACTGTGTGGACATACCTCGTTTTGTCTGCCCATTCATCCATCGATGGATGTTTGTTTCCAGTGTGTGTGTGTGTGTGTGTGTGTGTGTGTGTGTGTGTGTGTGTGTGTGTGTGTGTTTTCCTCTGCAAAGTAGGTATAATTAACTGCATTTTGCAGAAGAAGAAAAGAGAGGTTAAGTAACTTTTCAAAGGTCACCCAGTCCCTGGACATGGAAAAGGGTCTGACTGACCACAGTGGCAGCAGACTGTCTGAGGAGAAAGATTAAATTATAAACAGCATCCCCTGGTTTCTCTGTGGATTTGGTGATTGACTGCATCAAGGACGAATACATGATTCTTTAACCAGACCTGATTCTTGAGAATTTGGACTAAGAAATGCAAAGAGGTAGTCCATCAACTTGAAGGTTTCTGTACCTTTGGGGGATCATGTATATGCAAGAGCAGAGCATTTACACGTGTGTGTGTGTGTGTGTGTGTGTGTGTGTGATGTGCACGCATGCGCAAGAGTCAGCTAGATAACCTTAGTTCTTAAAGGGTTTCCCGGGCAGAGACCCAGGAGTCCCACAGAACGTCCTCTCCGGTGCCCTCAGCGGCCCTCTCCAAATGGCAGTACAGTGCTGAGAAAGCAGAGCAATAGTTAAAAGCCCTTTGGCAAGAGGTCAGAAAGAACTAGGTTTGAATCTTGCCTCTATTATTTTCCAGCTGTGTGACCGGAGGCAAATTGCTCAGTCTCTCAGAGCTTCAATTTCTTCATCTAATGGAGATGATAACATTTACTTCATAAAATTGCTCAGAGGATTACACAAAACAATGAATGTGAAATACTTTGGGTGATGTTTAGCATATACTAGTAATTGATGACCAATAAATGATAATTAATGTATTATCATTTATATCTTTCTTTTGAATCTTTATCATTAGGAAATTTGCATAACTAAATTAGCAACACCAAATTTCTTTTGCTAGTGTTTACATGGTATATATATTTCCATCTTTTTATCTTCAATCTTCCTGTGTCTCAGCATTTAAAGTGTCTCTTATAAACAGCGTATTGTTATTTTTTTAATCTGGTTTGATTGTCTCTGTCTTTTCATTGGAATGTTTAGTCTATTTATGTTTAATGTAATTACTGATATAGTTGTGTTTTAGTCCACCACCTTCCTATTGAGCATGACTTTTACTCCTAGAGTGTGGCCCTTCTGGGGTCTTAAGCAAAAGCCCAGGATGTCTGTCAAAGCCCCTCTACCTCAGTGGGACTTGAACCTCTGTCTCCTCACCATTGTGCAACAGCTCAAATCTGTTCAGCTCTTTAGCTTCCCAGTTGCTGTTTCCTGCTGGGTTTCCTGGAGTTCTCACTGTATGCTCATCTGAGAAGTCAGCCAACAGCTTGAAAAATAGCTGTCTCATTAAGTCCTCTCCATCATTCTCCCTTCGAGTCCCAGCTACTCTGGCAGCCTTCAATTCTGATCTCAGCCCCGTAGGACTGCTGCTTCTGCTATCACCGTTCTTCCCCTCCACCCACCAGCACCAGTGACTTGGCAAAATGCCTTCAGGAAAAACCAGGGTGAATGTGAAGATTGCCCAATACATTTCCCTTCTCTTAGAGGTCATAGCCTCTCAGATCCCCTCTGGACTGGGTGTTCTCCAATTCCTTCACACAGATGTTTTATATATTTTGTCCAACTTTTATAATTATTTTGGCAGGAAGATTAATCTGAGACAAGCCCTTCCCCTATAGCCAGAACCAGAAGCCTTATGCTGTTTCTATTTATTGAGCCCGTCTCCAAACTACCTTAGTATGGGCAGCCAACATTTTTGTTGACAGGCAATTGACTTGATCCTAGATCAGTCTGCAGAGAATGGAATGACCTCATAAGTTGGACCCCCCAGACAAAACTATGAGATATTTAGGTATTTCTTGTAAGTTATGTGGTCCTGAGAGTACGAAAGAATTCAGGAGACTGTTAAGATTCAAGATATTCACATTGCTTAGGATTCTTCTCAAAGGCCCTCAAATGTAGGCCAAAAGGCCAAAGAAATGAAGAACCAATTGAATGAGTGACTTGGTGACAAGGCATACTTCTGAAGGTAGAGTGAAGAACTGGGCAACGGTGTAAGACAAGTTCAGGTGTGTGGCTTTAATTAGAAGGCAGGGAGACGTTTTAGTAAGGATTGAATTTTAGAAAAATCAGTTGGGGATGTCCACAGGAGAGATGAAATCTGCAGACAAGTTGGTACCAAGTCGTAGAGGTCCAGACGGGGGTGATGAGGGCCCGACAGGCATATGAGCTGAGAAGTAACAGATTTGAGCAAGAAATTCCAGAATCACGGTCAATGGGGGACCAGGCGTTGATGGGTGGGGGCTGGGCTCCGAGGCCTGTGGGCCAGGCCAGCCAGTGCGCCCTGGACACTGAGACCCACCCACCCGCCCGATGCAGTCTCATTCTCCAAGGGTCCCTAGCACACCATGTGGCTGGCCTGTTTCCTGAGAGAGACGTCTGCAGAGGGAGCGGCAAAGGCAGTGCCCACAGAAACCTTGACATGAAGATTATCCTGAGTTACTTGGATGGGCTCGATGGGCACACAAGGGTCCTTCAAAGTGGCAGAAGGAGCAGAGTGCAGGCTGGAGAGAGGGAGGCCACCCACCATCGCTGGCTCTGAAGGTGGAGGAAGAGGGCCAGGAGCCAGGGAAGAGGGCAGCCTCTGGAGGCTCCCAAGTGAGGAAGTGGAGCCTCCTCAGAGCCTCCAGAGAGGAACACGGCCCTGCCAACACCGTGACCCCAGCCCAGGGAGACAGACTCCCAGCCTGCAGCCCTGAGGGACAATAAATGTGTGTGTGTAAAGCTACCAATCGGTGGTCGATCTGTTGCACCAGCCATAGAGAATGAAAGCACGTTGCAAGGATGGCTCCTTATCACTCAGATCTCAATTCAAGTCAGTGTTAAGAGAGACATTCTCACCTGGCTGGCATGGCTGGCATGGCTGAGCATCGACCTATGAACCAGGAGGTCACAGTTCAATTCCTGGTCAGGGCACATGCCCAGGGTGCCGGCTTAATCCTCAGTAGGGGGCCAGCTCGATAGGGGGCATGCAGAGGGTAGCCAATCAGTGATTCTCTCTCATCATTGATGTTTCTCTCTCTCCCTTCCTCTTTGAAAGTATTTTTTTAAAAAAGAGAGAAACCTTCTCTAGCCACCTCACTTCAGGTAACCCTCTACTCAACTGCCTTTTGCCATTTTATTCCATCAGGTGTGGTTCTTTATTTGAAATTCCTGTTGGCTTAATAAGATTGTAAGCTCCCAAAACACAGGCACCTGGAGACATCCCTCATGTATCCCTAGCACCAAGAAAAGTGCCCAGGCACAGTGGCAGCTCCACACACGTGATGGGTTGATGAGTGGACGGGTGAGTGGATGCGGTGGTGCCCTGAGAACTGAAACCTGCCGAGGCTGAATGCGTGGCGGCTGTTTCCCATAGCAACAACCTTGGAAGACTCAACAAAAGTGTACACACTCCCCCCTCTCCGTCCTCCAGGACCATCTCTCAGTTCAGGTCATGCCTCTATAAATGCGCTTCCTAAGCCTTCAGAGGCCTCGGGCTGATGCTGCTCTTGCCCTCCTAGGAAAACTTAGGCCGAGAGTAAAACATCATAAATTCTTTCTGCCAAACCAAACTAGAGGGGAATGCAGGAGACACCCATGAGTAAGTAGGGTGAGCATCCCCCTGAACCCAAACACCCAGAGACCAGGCCGCTTTGGGCAGAGGTTCTAACGCCTTCCCAGACTCTGTATGGTGTTTTCCAGGCTCCGTAGATAGGCCGTTGCTCCAGGAAATGACTTGCCCATCCAGACAAGGGCGGCAAGCAAAACCCCGGGAGGCCAGCTGGGCAAGGCCGCTGCCGAACCCCAAGGGGAGGCAACAGGAAAAGGAACGTGGAGGCAGGAAAAGCGGGGACAGAGCGTGAGGACAGGACGCCCAATGCTTTGCTGCGCTGGCAGATCCAGTCCAGGCGCCACCCCAGGGAGCAGGGAAGGTGGTGTGGACGAAATGACGTTTATTGGATCCGTTTCGGAAACGGGCAGCATGAAAGGTTTTTGGGTTTGTGAGCTCACTGGGAGTCTAAAGTGATCGCTTCCTGTCCTTGAACCTCAGCCACAGGAAGATCAACGACGAAAAGGGATCTTCATGTCGTGAAGGGGAGAAAGTGTTAAAACACGCCAGCTACCACTCCTGCGGGCCCTCTGATGGCTGGAATGCCCATGAACATCAATAGCGTGTGGACAGGTACAGTCTGAAGTGTTTACTGTGCAAACACCCGGTGTGGACATCAGAGGTGAAACTGGCTAACAGCACTCAGCAAAGTCAAGTTCCCTGGGTCTGGACTGACCCTCCCCTTCTCCACCTGGGAGCGCACGTGTTTCGTTGACCGCTATCTGCATCGGGGCCACTTACTATATGGAAAAGGCATTGAAACACGTATGCAGTGCTAACGTTGTAAACGAAAAAAAAAAACAAAACCAAAACCAAAAGCCCACAAACAAACCCAAGCATGACTAATTACTTTGCCTGGATCAATACAGCCCAGTCTCAAGTGCTCCGTGTGCTAATGGACCGAAGCCATCCATTAAGCACATCCCGTGCTGTTACCTACTGATGCTCCGTCTGCTAACGCACATCCGCCAACGTGTGGGTTTTGTGCCGCACACCCACCGAGAGTTTGGTTGTGTTTGTTTGACGTTCTCAGATCTCCCGTCACTCTCGTGGAAGGATGAACATGAAACAACTTGTTAAAACACAAGCTCCAAATTAGCAGCCACCCAGAGCACAGCTCTGGTCATGGTTTGGATCTCCGCCCGGGAGGGGAATGCTGTCCAGGCTCAGAGGCCCCCAGAAGGCCCTTCCCCTGCTGGTGGCGAACCTGCCCTCATCCCCCCGTGGCCTCCTCCCGCCTCATTCGAAGCCAAGCTGGCTCTCGCCTCTCAGATTTTTATTAACAAACTTTCCAAGCCTAACAGGATACCCAGAAGGTGCCAGAAGGGTCCCGGGGAGCCTTCTCTTCCCTTCTGGAGCTGTTCCGAGTGGGGCCAATAGGCAAAGACAAAGAGAACAGAGGTTCCTGGTGGACAGAAACCCAGCCCTGGCAGCAGCGGTAAGGAGACAGCGCGCTACAAAAGGCATTTGGAGGCCTCAGGGGTTAGAAACTCCAGGCATTTGAATTCCCTGTAGTCACAGGAAATGAACATCTCTCCAAAAGGTCCTATAAACTCCCACCTTACTCTCCGCCCCCACTCCCCACAGTAAAGCACGGAGACCTTCCATTGCTACAGCCTCTGCTCAGGGCGCAGCTGCCTCCCTACCTCACTGCGGCGGCTCCTCCTACAAACCACGACACTCACAAATACAGGCCATTCTGGATCCCAGCCCAGCTGCTTCCGGAGTTCTGTAGCCCGTGAGCCCTGCCCACGGCAGATCCCTTTCACCCCCCCCAAACGCTCCGTCCCCTTTCCCGGAGGGTGCTGAAGACACACTCCAGTGGGAAGGAGCAGGGCGAGACCCTCCGTGCAAATATTCGCAAACAATGGGTTTTGAAACGACGCACATTTTAAAAATTCAAGTCAAATCCAGGAACAAGACTAATTGGTTGGTATCAGCCGGCCCTTCGGCCCTTCACCCACAACAGGAGAACGGTCTCAGAGAGGGAGGAAGGCACCGCCCCCAGGGAGGCTGGTTCTGTGAGTTTGGGAGGAAGCCTGGGGGGAAATGCAGAGGCTTCATCCAACCTGGTGGCTTCCGGGATGTGACGATGTGACGATGTGACATAGGGGACCCTCAGCACCAGGGGGCAACTCTTTCCCTGTAATCCTGAAACTAAAAGGAGGAAGGCGCTTTCCCAGGGCCCTGCTGGGTAGGGGCTGCGTCTCCATCCACTCCCCACAAACAGGGAAGGAGAGGTACCTTTTCACCCACACGCCTCTGGCCTCTGCATCACCAGACCCAGAGGGGAACTCCTGCACATCCTTTTGGGCTCTAGGCGTGGCCCAGACAGCCTCCTGCCACAGCAACGCCACGGGCACCGGGCTGTGTCCTGGGGGGCATTGGGCAGTCCAGGATCTGAGGGGGGAAGCCCAGAGATGAACCCCGGGTCAGGCAGGCCAGGCAGGAAATCAGAAAGTGGGCACCAGGCCGCTGGGTCTGCATGGCTGCGAACAGGTGGTCACAGGCACAAAAACGGAGAGGTTGACAACAGGGATTCCCCCCGGGCACTCAGACTAGGCTTGTCCCCAAGAAGACACGAGGCAGCCTTGCCCCCAAGGAAGCGCCCGCTGGTGAGTCACAGAATGGGGCTGTCCTCAGGCTGGCTGCTGGGCAGCGCTGGGAGGTGCCCCGGTGGGCAGTCAGCTGAGGGAGGCACAGTTGGCCTCCAAGTCCTCCGGGCAGCCCCCGGCCACCTCCTCCAGCTCCTCGGGGCCATCGGTGATGCTGGGCTCGCTGGAGCACTGGCGGTGGGGCGGCGAGAAGCGGGGTGGCAGGAGCAGGCACTGGTCCTCGGCCCTGGGCTCCTCGCCTAGGCCCGAGTGCATCATGGTGGCCATGGCCAGCAGCTGGATGTCCGAGTGGGCGTTGGCCACGGTGTGCCGCCGGACGCTGCCACACTTCTCCAGGTAGGCCTCCCCCTCCTGCTCCGTCAGAGGGGTCAGGGCCATCTCATTCAGGGGCCGGCCGCCGGTGGCCATCGGGGAGGCATAGTTCAGGACCGTGACCTTGGGCCGGACCCGGGAGTGGCGCCTGGCTGCAAGAGAGAAAGCAACAGAGGCTGTCATGGAGGAGGAAATAGTGTGTGTGTGTTGGGGGGGGGCGGGGGCGAAGGGGTGTCAAATACTCCTCATCGATGGGGAAGAATGACTAGGGGGCAACGTGCCAAGGGGCCACCAAGACCGAAGGATCTATGCCAGCCTGTGGCAGAGGTGCTCTCGGAAGGCTGGAGGCACCGTTTCTGTAATGTTCCCACATTTTTTACAATCGCCATGCATTACTTTTATGATCACAAAAGTCGATACCTATAAAACAGAAGCAGCAGGGAGTTCAAAGCAGCAGCAACCCCGTTAAAGAACCAGCCTTTAAAAACGACCTTGAACACAATTCATGTTTCTCCCACTGCTGCCAAAAGCAAGCACCTGAGATTGGCCATTGGAAGACCCTGTGTTGTGGCCCCAACTCTACCAGCAGCCAGGCAGGAGGTGGGGCTGGGCTGTCCGCTGAGCATTCCCTACGTGCAGGCCAAGGAAGAGGAAAGAGCTAGAACAGAAGCTGGGCCCAGGACACAGGGGATTTGGGGGTACAGGGGACAGATGTGCCGGGCGGACCCAGGCAGTATCTCTGGAAGAAATGGGAATTCATTGGATGATACCCAGGGACCCCAACCTGGTAGAATGAGCCAGGAAAGGTGTCTCGGTTGGGTGCCTGGAAGTCGCCCACCTCTCTGACGCCGTTAGTCCAGCAGCCCAAAGCCCTGGGAAGGTTAACGGGCAGCAAACTGAGAAGAGAGGCCTGCCGGGCTGCTGCTGAGAGCTGGAGCCAGAGTGAGGTGGGCAGCCTGGAGGAGGGGGTCCCCATGACTCCTGCAATAGACATGTGAAATGCTGTGCTCACAGAAGGAGAAAGAGAAGCATACATGTGATGTGGGGCCTGCCACAGCGGCTTGAGCCCAGTGCCCGTGTGTGTGTGTGTGTGTGTGTGTGTGTGTGTGGTGGGCAGCTGTCTCAGGGGCAGTTGTTAACTGAGCACCTATTACGTGCTAAGTTCTGTATCAAAGAAGAGCGTGCTTCACCGACATGAATGAGCCCATTTTGTAGAAAAGGAGCCCGAGGTTGAGATCTTCATTCAGGCCCAGGCCGCCAGCAGAGCCCCTGTTGTGATTACTGGGAGGCCCCGACTCAAATACTGTTAACACAGGTCAACACAGCACTCCAGGGACTCAGAGACGTCCTGCAGAGGGCTCAGCATGTGGCCTGGGGTCCGGAGAGGGAGGCAGAGGCACACACATGCCTCACCGGGAATGGTCCCTGGGGCCAGGCCACCTCTAGCTGGGCCCATAATGCCGGCAGGTGGCAGCTCTGCCTGGGTCCTGCCCTAAGGCAGGGCAGCTTCTTTCTCCGTGGTGCTCAGCTAAGAGAGGTTGATTAACGGACTCCAGGCCACACAGCTGAAGCCAGCCCTGTCGTTTCCAAGGCCCTTCTCCTTCCTCAGCTGGCCCCACCTCTCTCCTCACTGCTGCTCTCTGCCTTCCATGTGATGACTCACCCAGGAGGCCTACTGCTCTTCCTTCTGCTTTCTGGGCAAAGTGTTTTGGTTCTCAAGACGGGGTGTGGGCAGAGCCCAGACCACAGGAGCCGCTGGGCCGTGTCAAGTCCCCTGGGAAGACAGTGTTTGCTCGCTAAACTCCCACCAGACTCCAGAGGCAACCCCAAGACAAATGTCAGCTGCCTCCCCAGTGGGGTCAGCCCCCAAAGGCGCCCCCCCCCCCGCCCCCGCTTGGGAGGCCTTAAAACTGATGGAGGCCCGGAGCTCACAGACGCTCCTCGCACTGTCGCTGTTTGCTTTCTCCGACTGTCTTCTTCACACCAGGGAAGGCCAGGCCCTGCCACTCAGAGGAAAAAACCTCCCAAGTAGTGACGGATGAAGCTGTCAGTGCCCCTGGGGCCTGGGGCCCTCTGAGCAGGGTGAGGGGCCGGGTCCGCCCCCTCTGTTGGCACCTACCTCCAAGCCGCCTCCTGCCTGTCACACAGGGTGGGGGAGGGGAGGCCTCTTTTCCTTCCTCCTGCAATAGCCCCCCCCCCCCCCGCGCCCCCACCCCCTGAGCTCTGGCATACGTTCCCTCTGCACAGAGCCAGTGATGGCAGCTCCTTTCACACCCCAGAGAGAAGAAAGCGGTGAGGCGCTCCCTGGCCCTTTGTTGGGAACTCGGTTCCCAGCCTTTGATCTGCAGGGCTCACTGGCTGGGCCCCATGGGAGGGGCGGCCATAATGCAGGCATTGTGACCCTGCACACCAGGCCACTGTGGGCATCCCCACCAGGCCCCAGCACCTGAAGCCCTGAATGCCTGCTTGTCAGGAAGAGAACGATGGTATCTGGAGGCAAAGCCACCCCGCCCCCCCAACTGGAGACCCGTGGGGGAGGGGTGGGGGAGGCCAGGGCTTTTGTGTTTGCTCAGAGGGCCCTGGAAGTAGCCCGGGCAGCGGCCTGGAAACTTTGGGAATTCTACAGAAAGGCAGGGTGAGGGCTAGGTCCTGACATATCGGCCTATTTAAGATTTCACTGGCTCAGAAAAATGATGGCTTTGGAGCGGAGACACACACACACAACCCATCATGGCCTCCGACTCATCTTTTCTCTGAAGCGAGCCTTGTACATCCCGGGAATGAGGCTTGTTCCTCAAGCCCATGGGCCTGGCTGGCAGAGAGAGAGAGAGAGAGAGAGAGAGAGAGAGAGAGAGAGAGAGAGAGATCCCAAGAATCCCAGATCAAACATGTAAAAAAACCACTTCCCCAGCCCTGGTCACCTCCCCTCTTGTGTGAAGTTTCTTAATGACTCTGAGACCCAGGTAACCACAGTCCCCACCCCCAGCGGGTTGTGCCAGGATGAAAGGAATACATGCCAAGCACCTGGAATGTGCCAGGCATTTGGTAAGTGGTGGCTTTTCAGATGATTATTCAGCTGCCCTTGACCGCTCCCACCCCTAGCCAGGCCCCAGGACCATTGCAAAGCCCTCCTATGGGGACAGGCTGCCTTTCCTGTTCACTCAGCTAACTCATATACATCCTAGAGGTCCCAGCAGATATTGCCTCCCCCAGGGAGCCTTCCCTGATTTCCCCATCCAGGTAAAGTCCCCCGGTGGTGGGGAACCAACACCCTTGGACTTCCCCACTCGGAGCACTTGTACACAGATGAGTCGTCAGCTATTGACTGTGACTTCCTCACTTGACCGTGCTCGCCAGAAGGCAGAGGTGGGTCAGCTTTGGTCAGGGATAGACCTGCAGCACTTCGCAAGGTGCCTGGACAGGGTCTCAGCACGGCCTTGCTGGAGTAACACCACAAAAGCAATCCAAGGAGGGTCATTTCCTCCCCTCTGGGCGCCCTCTGAGACAACACCCGGGAGACAAGGGTGGTCCTTGGTTCAAGAATGAATCCTCCCGCCTCTGCTTTCTAATTGGACAAGAGCATGTACTGTATTACTTTAGCTGGAAAACTGGAGCTATGCCTCTTAGAGTAAGTCCTGCACTGAACAAACTGCTGGGTCTACCCTTATTCCTGGCTCTAGGCCCAGCGATGATGGATGGAGTCCCGCCACGGCCCAACCTGCTGGCATCCTGGACCTCGGCCTGGATCCCCCACCCCGCCCCGTGAGGTGAGCCCGTGGGCCACCAGAGCAGGAAGCTGGGCTCCAGGAAGGGAGCGGCCACAGGGCGCCCAGGCACCGCTGGGAGGGCAGGGTTCCTTCAGCTGTCATTTCTACTCCGCCTCCTTCCAGCTCCTGGGTGGAATGAGTAAGTGATGAGCGAGCCAGGGAGGGGGGGACCTGGCAGGCAGCAGGCCGGGGCAGCACCCCGTCTGCGGTGGCTGTGGTTAAGCTCATGTCTCCAGAGAAACACGAAGGGGTGGTGAAGACCGCGGCAGCCCTGCCTCTCTCTGCAGAAGAGGCCCGGGAAGGGGAAGACCTCTCTCTCTCTCTCTCTCTTTCTCTTTCTCTCTCTCTCTCTCTCTGCAGGGGAGGCCTGGGAAGGGGCAGAACCTCGCTGGAGGCTGCCCCTCCACTTTGTGCTCTGAAGGCAGCTCCAATTCCAGTCAAGCAAGGAGAGGGGCAAAAGGTCCTCAATCTAGGGAATCCGTTCCCGGCCCTGCACCCCTCTGTGGGTGCTGGCCGCCCTGGCCTCGGGGTACAGATGCCATCCATCTAACACACATGTTTCAGTGCCTACTGTATACCAGGCACCATTCCAGTTACTGGAGATAGAACAACCAACAAAAAGTTCCTACTTTTAGGGAACTTTTGTTTCAGATGGTAACTGAACCATCTTTCACGATAAAAATGCCTTAGTATCGAGCTATTTCCCTATCTAGACGGAGGTCGCACTGAGAGAAGGAATGAATCCGACTCTAGCTTCTCCAGGGAGCCTGTTCCCGAGCCTGACTCTCACTAATGCTAGCTTACCAGGCACCAGAAAACGGCCCCAAAAGGGTTGGTCCCCAAATCCGACCTTTCCTTGGTGCACAGGCCCTGGCGGTACCTACAGACACGGAGGCGGGAGCAGCAGCTCCACCGCATCTGACCACACGTGCAAAAGAGTGGCCTCACGTTTCCCGGTGATTTCAGAGGGAAATCCACCACGGGCGGTTTTTCCACTCAGTGGAGGCGGGTGCAATCAGGCAGCTTCTGGTAGCAGATCCAGGAGACATGAACGTGGCAGGCACGAGGGAAAGATCAAAACCACAGATCAGAGATGCGGACCAGACAAGCACAGAGAGGGCCCCCGGGGGGGGGGGGGGGAATCCCAGAGTGGGGAGCAGGTTACCAAGACACAGGCCACTGGGGAAGCGTGAGGGTGAACGTGCACACATTTGCACAGGCCTGCATCCGAAGCCACAGTCCCGGCACATCTCTGTGGCCGGTAGCATTATCATCAAGGCCCCCAGGCAGCTCGAGAGCGGTGGCCCTTACCCAGCGTGTACGTGGGGCCCGAGATGCCGCGGTCCTCGCTGACGCCCAGGAAAGGAGAGACCACTTGCTTCACTAGCTCCTCCAGCTGCAAACAGCCCTCGCTGGGGCCCGTGGGCTCGTGAACACTCTGGAAACAAACATCCAAGAGGGGCAAAGGTCACTCAGAGTCGCCAAGGCCAGCGGGCCCTCCGGCCACGTCCAAGGCAGTGGCCCCAGCAGGCAGATCCCCGTGGCTGGAACGCAGGGAACCGAGGCCTGCAGCCCGAGCCACGTGCCACGGGTCCCCGTGATCAGAACGGTGTGTGGAGGGTGCCATGGCGCCTCTCCCCCGGGTCCCACCCATGCAGCTTGAGTGGACAGTCCCCACCCCGGCTCCGAGGTTGAGCATTGGCCCCAACCAAAGGAATCCCACCCTCACGGTCACACTCGGCATGCAGGCTCTTTCTAGAAGCACGCGACACCATCAAAGCACAGAGGCCTCCCACCAACCCAAGGAAGGTGACAGTCTCGTCATCTCCCTCTACAGACGAAGAAATGAAGGCCCAGGGAGCTTAAGCAAGTTGCCCAGGAGAACACAGCCGGTCCATGGCAAAAACCCAAGAATGGGTCCTACCGGTTTGGCTCAGTGGATAGAGCGTGGGCCTGAGGACTAAAGGGTCCCAGGTTCGAGTCCGGTCAAGGGCACCTGCCTGGGTTGCAGGCTCGATCCCCAGTAGTGGGCATGTAGGAGGCAGTGATCAATGATTCTCTCTCAACGTTGATGTTTCTAACTCTCTCTCCCTCTCCCTTCCTCTCTGACATCAATAAAACAAAAACAGAAAATACAGGAATGGAACCCAGGCTGTCTGGCTCCGAGCACATCTTCCTGCCACTTGTGAACAGGCTAGAAAAGAAAGGGGGACCGAATATGAAAACGTCCAGAGCAGCAGAAGAAAGGGAGTCACAGTGGAACGAGATGCGTGTTGAGCCCCAAGATGAAGAGGCGGTTCCAAAAGCCCAGCTTGACTGGCGTCCTCAGAGCCCAGGCCAGAGCAAACACCAGCTGAAACAATGACCACAGCCGCCAGATCCGGAAAGGAGCCAGAAGTGACCAAGGTTTTCTAGAAGACCAGCAGACTCCTAGGGGACCCAGCTGATCCCTGGAAAGGACACCAAGCCATTCTCTGGGGCCCAGGGGCTGCCGGGGAGCAGAGAGGCAAGGACCATGGGTGCCGTGCTCAGCCCACAGGCCGTCCTGTCAAATTCTCAAAGTGGATTGGATTTTAAAACACCCTCCCACCCGGCAAACCCCAGTGCAAAATGAAAACGCGGGGTCCCTTGTTCAAAAATAATGAAGAATTTCAAGGTGGTGCCCAGATGGTGTGGCTCCGTGATTGAGCATCTTCCCACGCACCAGGAGGTCTCTGGTTTCATTCCCGGTGAGGGCATGTGCCTGGGTTGTGAGCTTGATCACCAGCAGGGGGCGTGCAGGAGGCAGCCAATTAACCCTTTGAGTGCCAACCAATATCCTAGGAACTATGCTAAAATTGCCAAGGCGTTTTTTGCTGATTTTACAGCAGTTTAGGAAAAAAAATTATGAATCGCAAGTAAATGAAGTTACATGTTCAAAAGCTTAAGGAGACCTTTACTACACTGACATATTCAGCAACATCATCATCACTAATAAAAGCAGACTTAGAACTGGACGCCGTTTCGCAGCTCTGATAGCGCTCCCGGGACTTTTGGCGAAAGACAGGAGGCGCGTGATCGCGCTCCCCGGCACTCAAGGGGTTAATGCTCTCAAATCAATAAAAACATATTTAAAAAACAAGCAAAACAGTCTTCTGGCCTAACCCCAGGGAGCTGAGCCCCGCCCCGAAGGGCCGAGCCCAGCCCTAAGAGCTGAAGCAAGTCCCGAAGGGACAACCCCAGCGCCTAAGAGCGCAGCCTAGTCCCAGAGGGCTGAGCCAAGTCCTGAAGGGCGGAGACTAGCCCCCAGGGGCCTAGCATAGCCCCAAGGAGTCGCGTCAAGGCCTGAGGAGGTAAAGCTAGTCCCTGACAGGTGACCTAGCCCCGAAGGGCCCAACCTAACCCGGGAGCCTTGAGCCTAGACCTGAAGGGCAGAGCCAAGTCCCTCGGAGGCCTGACACGGTCTCCCTTCTGGCTGCTGTCTTTTTAGGAAGCCCCCTGCCCCAGGAACCTTCCAGGGAGCCCTGGTCCGGCTTGAGCTAGGTCGCGGTGGGTTCTTGCTGTTACTTGTAACCCCTGACTCCCTGACAGAACAGGGGAGGAGGGGAGGGTGCCCCCAGCCTGAATGACCGGACTGCGTCTCCCTCCCACCGGGACCCCAGCACAGAGCTCAGCGTCCCGGACCTCAGAGATGCTCAGGGGCTGTCCAGCAAAAGGAAAATGAGCTAAGGGACATGAACGACGAAAGGACACTACCCTAAGCTAAGGCGCTCTGGTCCTTCGGTTCCTTCCTTCCCCCGTGTCCACAGCGACAGTCTCTTTCCTTCGTTCCTTCCCTCGGCCTTGGGGTCGCGTCTCCCCCGGGGCCTCACCTGCAGGATGAGCAGCATCTGGACGATGGACGGGGGCAGCTGGGACGGGCCCAGCAGCAGCAGGTCGCCCAGCTTCACCTTCAGCAGGACCAGGTCACGGAAGCCCAGCAGGGAGATCTGGCGGATGGTCAGCTCCTGGCCCTGGGGGAGAGAAGAGGCGGTGTCGGGAGGAGAGAGCTCCCTGGACCTGCCATCAGCCACATGGGTGTTGTTAAAGAGGCGGGACTTGGCCTCCATCCTTCAGAACGGAAGCTTTGCTTAACATAAGGTGCGGCTGGACCTGCCTAAATAACCCACAGGTGATACAGATGCTTGTCCTGGGGGCCATTCTGTCCCGGTGCCCCTTGAGGGTCAGAAAGAAGGAAGAGAGAGGCAGATGGGAGAAACAAGATCAAAGATCACCACCTCCTCCCCACATTCAAGGCTGCTTCCTCAGCTTCATCCGTTAACTATTTGAGCCCCAGTCGCATGCCAGGAGAAGGAGGAAAGCATGGGACCTGTTAGATCAGCGGTTCTCAACCTGTGGGTTGCCACCCCTTTGGCGGTCGAACGACCCTTTCACAGGGATCGCCTAAGACCATCCTGCATATCAGATATTTACATTACGATTCATAACAGTAGCAACATTACAGTTATGAATTAGCAACGAAAATAATTTTATGGTTGGGTCACAACATGAGGAACTGTATTTAAAGGGCCAGAAGGTTGAGAACCACTGTGTTAGATTCATATAAATGCAAGTAACTCAGGAAGAAAAAGAACTGGGGAAGTAGAAGGAAGGGACTTGTTCAGCCACGTGGGGTGGGGACAGAGAAAGAAAATAACAGCTAACAATCCTAAGAACTGACACTAAGCTCTGACCATGGCTAGGCATGATTCTAGATATTCTTGATGTAGATTGAACACCTGTGACCACCCTTTGAGAGAGGTACTATTATAAAACCCACTTCAAGGTGAAAAATCCTAAAGCCCGTACAGCTGGATGGCAAACCTAAACTTCTTTAAAAATATATTTTTATTGATTTCAGAGAGGAAGGGAGAGGGAGAGAGAAATAGAAACATCAATGATTAGAGAGAATCATCGATTGGCTACCTCCTGCACGCCCCCCCGCCCACCCCCAATGGGGGTGGAGCCTGCAACCTGGGCATGTGCCCTGACCGGGAATCGAACTGTGACCTCCTGATTCATAAGTTGATGCTCAACCACTGAGCCACACCAGCCGGGCTAACCCTAAACTATTTGATTTTGGAGTTCCCGAAGTTTGCCAAAACAGAAAGGGAAAGAAGGGCCCATGTTCCAGGCTCTCCTTTGCACATATATACACAGAACACTCCAAAAAGCAATTGCTCTCAGTAGAGACAAAGGTATCATTCAAGTATACCCTGCCAATAGGATATGGGTTCCCACCCTTCAAGACTACCAAAGCTTAAGAAAGTTTAGCATTTCTTATAAGTCCTTAGGAAGGCTTTACAGAAACATGGGCAAGAGTGGTGTGGCCAACCCTGCATCCCTCTACCCTCCAGTCCCAAGACACACACACATAACGCCACCCACGCCTTCCAGGCCCAGTTCCACCACCCCCTGGACTGCCTTCCCTGACTGCCTCACTGGCAGTGGTCCACCCCCTCCCCAATCTTTTCCAAGGTTCTGTAGCTTCTATGTTTTGCATCATGCCCCAGCACTTGGCACTGACCACTTATCTGGTAGGTATCTGCCCTCACTTCATCTCCTAGAGCCTGTCAGTTTACAAGAGGGAAAACCAAAGGCCAAGTTCCACCCCCTTGAGCACAGCAGGTGCTCAGAAACACAGCTGTCCAATGAGGAGTAGGTCTGGCAGACACCTCAACCCACAGGGAGTTGTGAGAAGGATCCGACTGGACTCACAGACACCTCAGAGGGTGTTACTACCAATAATGAGCACTCCTAAGTCAGGGGTTCTCAAAGTGGGGTGTCTGGACCAGCAGCAGCAGCAGCAGCACTTGGGAAATTAGGGGGAAGTGGACAGGAACAAAACCAATTGTTGCCACATTTTACAATCTTTCAAGAGAAGTGGGGCGGTACCAGCCTCAGACCTGCACAGCTGGGCTCCTCTAGGCCCCCTGGCGACTGTGTCAGGACAACGCCCACCCAGATCCCACACGCCCCATCCTAAACCCATCTGGGCACCCTCACCTAGGATTTTCACGCCCAGATGGTCCTAAGAGACACCCATGACGGCAAACCCACTGCAGATGGGTGTCCAGTTATATGTGAATGATTCTCTAGTCTATGTCTCAGACCTTGCGTTGTTTATGTTGATCTGAAATCCAGATTTAACTCAGCATCCTGTATTTTCATTGGCTAGATCTGCCCACCCCACCTCCCAGGACTGCCTTCTTAAGACCCACTGCTGGCCGAGGAGTGACCACAGCAGGGAAGGGAGACGCTTCTGAACACGGGGTGTTGGAGGAGGGGACTGAACTGTCCACATCAATGCTCTCAGTCCTCTCTCAGGGGAGCAGGACGAGCTGGGAATGGGGGGAGGAGAGCTGTGGGCTGCAGGCTGGGGGTTTCCACCAGAATTGTCAGGGGGCAGGCCCAGAATGGGAGATGGACGCCACAGGCATAACCTCCCAAGTTTTAAACATTTGACAAATAGTTCAGAGAATTCCAGGTTCCTTTAAAACAGCACTCAGAGCAAACAAAGCAGGTGGGTCATTACCTCTGGCACCAGGCAGTTCCCACCATGGCTAATGGCTGGTTTGTGGCTGCGCCCAATAGCCCGAGCAGACAGGACCCTGAACCCAGGGGAGGTGGGGGGGGGGGGGGCAGTGCGCATGGCAGCGCAGGGGTGTGACACCTGGGTCCACCTGCCTTAGGGGGTGTCCACGCTGACCTGGCACTGACCAGCCCTGCAGCAGGGTGGCGGGAAATAAGTGGGAGAATGAGCTGAGGTCACAGAAGGAGGCACTTCTGCTCTTTCTGCCTAAATTCCTCCCTTTGCAGGAGACGAAATGGAGCTACGTTCCGAGAAGTGAGATGCGTTTGCCCAAACCCCACGAGATCCCAAGTCGGGGTTCTTTCTGCCACGTGGTCTTCAAGGAACACCACTCCTTTTCCACAACCTGGGAGCAACGGGGAAGTTGCTTAAAAATCGGGCTTCAGAGAAAGGGGGGGGAGAAAGGGAAAGAAAAGGAAGAGTAAGAAGCAGGCCACTCCAGGAATATGCGGACATTCTCCAAACCAAGAGGGCAACGCGGGCCTACGAATCACTACCTCTGCGGGGCCTCCTCTTTGCTGGAGGTGAGATGCTAAGGATGGAACCAAGCACCCTGCAGAGACCTCCCAGTCCTTAGCCAACTCAGGCTCCCGACCTCCTGTCCTCCCCCGTCACCAGGAGGCTGCAAGTGGCAAAGGCCGAGCCGAGGCTGTTCCGGCGAGACTGACCTGAACGGGGTAAAATATGGCCTGCAGGGTGGGGAGGGTCTCAGTGAAGAAGTGGTCCCAGACTTCAGCCAGAACCTCAATGCGATTTTCACCTACACAGGGGCGAGAAGACGGGAGGGGGAAGAAAGAAAAGAACTTGTCATTACTTGCAGAAGAGGCCAGAAGACAGTTCCATCAACTGGAGTATGGGGAGAGGGGGGCACATAGGGAGGGGGGGGCATGGGGAGAGGGGGGCGCAGGGGACGAAGGCCCCTCACCTACATTTGATCTGTAAGGTGTTACTACAGTAACCACGGGGTTGGATGGAAAGACTCAACTGGAAACATGCAACTATGCCTTCTGGGCCCAACCCAGAAAAGGGAGCTGAATTTTGAAAATCGTATAACAATTGTTATTATCACGAGAATGGTTACATTATCAGTCCCTGTGCTAAATTACTCATCCATGAGACATCTCATAAGTAGATCTATTACCCTATGATACAGGCTCAGAGAGGTCAAGTACCTGGCTCAAAGTCACACAGCAAAAAGGCAGAGTCGGGATTCCAGAACCATGCTCTTGAGCAACATAAACTGGGCAAAGCCTGTCCTCGCTTATATAGTGCTTGGCTGTTGTTCTTTGATCGCTAAGACAATGGCTTTTTATTCTGGATTTGAGCTGTCAGTTGAGGGAGGTGGAAAGAGGGCCGAGAAACTCCACCCACTGCTTTTCAGCATTTCGGTCCCTTGTGGGACACAGGACCCGAATCCCGAGGCAGGGCCTACTCTCACCCCTGGGACCAGGGAGCCTGAGCCGTGGCCACGCACCACCCCCGGCTAGATGACACGGGTCACCCAGTGCCACCGGAAGGCTGTGTGAGGAACTTTGCACCTGCAGGAAAGGCGGGGGGGCGTGGCTGAGAGGGGCCTGCACGGTGGCTGCTGTTTAATGACCCAGATAACAGAGCTGACTGGGCACTGTCTTTGCTCATCTGAGGCAGAGAAACTGGGTCAACCAAGATTAGACACCGAGAGCTGCGTTTGGCCCAACACCGCCAGTTGCACTGAACTGATACAGAGCTCCATGTAGTACGTTCCATCTATTAGTTTAATGGACAATAAAAGCAGTGGCTGGGGGAGAGAGCAGAGCAAGGGCATGACCGGCAGCTAGCAGGGCCGAAGGCATGCAGATCTGGAAAGGTCAGTGCGAGATGTAGGTGGGGAAAACGCAAACCCCTAGCGCCCTCCCCTTTCCCTCGCACAGCGCTAATTACTCTCTGTTGGGCTCGCTTATGCTTGTTTCACTTCCCTGACTCCACCAGGACGGGAGTGAGTGCCTGGGCTCTTTCTGTCCTGCTCACCATTCTATTTCTAGTGCTTAGCATGATAAATCAATTTCTAGACATCTTGGAATGAATGAATGAATGAATGAATGAATGAATGAATGAATGAATGGCAAGTGTTAAGTGTACAGGGTTGTGGGGTTGTTTTTGTTGTTATTGTTTTTATATTCTTTTATTGATTTTCAGAGAGAGAGGAAGGGAGAGGGATGGAGAGATAGAAACATGGGTGAGAGAGAAACATCATCGATCGGCTGCCTCCTGCATGCACCCCTACTGGGGATCAAGCCTGCAACCTGGACAGATGCCCTGACCGGGAATCGAACCCTGACCTCCTGGCTCATAGGTCGATGCTCGACCACAAGCCATGCCAGCCAGGCGGTTGTGGTTTGTTGTTTATTTTTGCAAACACTAGGGCTGGTGAGTGGAGGGAGGTTACCATTTAACCCAGATATGGGACAGGATAGAACAGGACTTCCTGATTAGCTCCAACACTCTCCTTTGCTTAAAGAAAACCTCCATAATGTGGGCCTCTTGGCCAGGGGAGAGTCTGCTTCCCTCTGTGTCGTCATCGTCTTCTATATTCCCCTCAGCCTCTAGCCCTCACTCTGTGGGCTTTATTTCAGCCCCTCCCACTCACCAGGTCCCTTGTGCCTCAGGCCCTTTGCAGAGGCCAGTCCCTTTGCCCAGACTGTTCTTTCCCTCCGCTCTCTGCCTAACCTACATCTGTTTATCTTTGTAGTTTCAGCTCCAACATATATTTTTATTGATTTCAGAGAGGGAGGGAGAGGGAGATAGAAACATCAGTGATGAGAGAGAAGCACTGATAGCTGCCTCCTGCATGCCCCTCACTAGGGATCGAGCCCGCAACCCAGGCATGTGCCCTGGGCCACAGGAAAGTGGTCAAATCCTCCTACTATGGATTGCACGATATTGTTAGTACTTAGTCTAGCTGCAGTTTTACATTTTGTGATGATTGGATTAATATCTGTCTCCACTACCAGGCCGGGAGCGCCACAAGGGCCTGTAATCCTAGGATGGTTTTGTGCACCCCTGTGTCCCCAGCACCTAGGAGAGAACCTGGTCGATAGAAGATAATCAATAAATGTTTGACTCAGTCCATCAGCATCCTCTTTTCAAATGCAGGCTATGCTAGTTCTCTGCAGGAACGAGTCAGCCCGGTACCTAAAACCAAGGTGAACCCCCACACCCAGATGAATGTGTCTCCAAGGAGAAGAGGCTGTTCCAGCTCCTCACTGACAGCCCTTAGGCCAGTGATGGAGAACCTATGAGACGCGTGTCAGAGGTGACACGCGAACTCATTTTTTTGGTTGATTTTTCTTTGTTAAATGGCATTTACATATATAAAATAAATATCAAAAATATAAATCTTTGTTTTACTATGGTTGCAAATATCAAAAAATGTCTATATGTGACACGGCACCAGAGATAAGTTAGGGTTTTTCAAAATGCTGACATGTAGAGCTCAAAAGGTTCGCCATCACTGCCTTAGGCTAAGCCTTCCGTACACGGACAAGCAGAGGCCCCCCCTGCCCTGAAGGAAGGGTGGTGAATCCTGCAGGTCGATGCCGGACCTGCTGGCGCCTGTCTGCTCCCCTTCCCCACCCAGATGGAACCCTCGTGGGCACGTGAGGCCATCCCTCAGCCCCGCAGCCGGAAGGCGCCTGTCCCGGGAGCCTGGGCCTAATTGCTGGCTGCAGACTCCAGAGAGGAATGGAGGCTTTGGAACGTGTTCAGAAAACAACCTCAGACAGACACAGGGTAGCCCCGGGGAAGCAAGAGTTCAAGGAAGGAGGTGGCGTCACCTCCAGAAACAGCCCCACGTCAAGGACTTAGCTCCCTGCCAAGTCCTCCCTGGATGGAAGGTTCTAGATGACTCTCTTAGAAAACTCTCCTCTAATGCACCATGAGAGTTGAGATCACCAGAGGTCCGGAGGATAGGTACGGGAAACGTCTTTCAAGTCAAGGTCACTAAAGCTCAGAAGGGACGGCTGCGAGTCACATGGCACATCCCTCGACAGAACGCCCCGCGGACAGGAGCTGCCTCTGCCCTGTCTGCGGCCAGGAGGCGGAGTGGACGTATATTAGCAAAAAGGTCAATGAAGTGCACTCTGTTCAGCGACAGGGAGGGTCCTCTCAGTCCTTCCCAACCTCTATTTCATAGCAGGAGAGTCCTCTTCCCCAAACGAAATCTTGCTTGGAGCCGTCATGCATAACATAGAGAGAGCAGAGACATTCTGGCTGAGGGGATGAAACCCTTAACGATTCCCCTCAGGCCCCTTCACTGTGCAGAGAGGACCTGGCACCCAGGCCCGGGACTAGGGGGCCACAGAGAGACCACCCGGGCCCCGAACTCGCCGGCCCACGGTGGGGCCGTGGCCCAATAGCCCGGATGACCTGCTCACCCGTCTAGCTCCATTCTGAGGCTTCACTCTGGATGCATCTGTTGAGCATCACTTGGGCGAGAGACATTCCCTTTCCTTTTTTTAAAAAAATATATTTTTATTGGTTTTAGAGAGCAAGGGAGAGGGAGATAGAAACATCAATGATGAGAGAGAAGCACTGATAGGCTGCCTCCTGCACACCCCTCACTAGGGATCGAGCGCGCAACCCAGGCATGTGTCCTGGACCAGAATCGAACCTGGGACCTTTCAGTCCGCAGGCCGTCACTCCATCCACTGACCCACACCGGCCAGGGTCCCCTTTCCTTTTTAAGGGCACTCAGATCTCTGGTTTTGCTCAGCATCCTTTTCCTAGAGCTGGTATTTGTCCATATTTGCAAGAGCTTGTAAAAATTCCCCCAATGACTTAGACAAATGTGCCCAGAGACCATGCTCCTGTTTCCTCTCTTCCCTAGCCTGCCACCTTCCACACACGTGTCCTAGCCTGCCACCAAAATGCAGAAGGCCCACTAAGTGCTCATCAGAGCCAGTCGCTGTAAGCAAGGCCTCGGGCCGGTGGGTATTTGTAAGCATGAGGAGTCTCAGCATAGATGGATGCAAGGGAAACAAGGCCACAGGTTCAGCAGCTCTCAGACAGAGAGAGGCGAGTGTCTAATCTCTGATCTTCGCAGGCTGGTGAGCACTCACTGTGTGCCAGACAACGCCCTCTGCCCTGCCGGCCTCGCATTTCTCTTCCTGCCTTGCCTGACTGGGAGCCACTTCCCTGGACGCCAGTCTCTTTCCCAGGGAATGGGAGAATAAAGGGGTGACCTAATGCCTGGTAAGTCTGGGTCTAGAGGTAAGTCTGTCCTACAGCCAGAGGACTCAGGCTAGAGCAGGATGAACAAAAGGAGGAGGAACCAGTTTGTGTACCTACTGTGTGCTGGGTATGGTGCTGTGCCGGTGATGCACTTGATCCTCCCTACCATCCTGACCCCCATTTTATCATGTTAAAGACACTAAAAACCAAGGCTCAGAGAAACTAGAAACTTGCCAAACAGTCACCCATGAACGCAGGGGCAGCCGAGGTTAGGATCCACATGGGTGGGAGCTGACATAGTCCCAGGTGGAGCTAGTCCAAGGGGTTGGTGATTCTTGCCTTGGGACCCACCTTCCAATTCCATCCTGTCTTGTCCAATGGGCTCTAAACCTCTTTTACAGCCAGAAAACGTTCCTTTGCCTATCAAACGAGACCCCCTGAAGTGGCCCTCTGCTTAGCCTAACGTTTCCCTAGCGGATAGGCCCCTGGTCACTTATGACAAGAAACAGGACAGAGGCCAATAGGAAATAGCCTGGATCAGACGAGGGAGAACAGCATAACCAGACCTACCGGGTAACTCATCCCATCACAGGGGACCGCTGCACACACCCCGTGAAAACCCCCTTACACGAGGTCTGTAAAGCGACCTCCCGGTTCCACTTCCCTTTTTGAAGCACAGTGGCAGCTGCCGTGGCACAAGAGGCTGACTCAGATGGAAATGCTGCCGCCTCGCCGGACAGGCAGCGGCCGGGGTGAATCCCTCGCGTGGGGCCGGCCGCATTTGGACAGAAGCACCTCGGCCGCCCAAACCTCAAAGCCCGAGTCCGGGGAACCCCGCTCTGCGAGGGCAGCCTCATACTTGCCTTCGCACAGCTTAATCTTCTCCTCCACAAACAGCAGTCCTTTCGCAAGAAGCTGGTTCTGCCAAAAGAGAACAAAGAACATGAGAGCTGAGCTCCTTTGCAGGTGGCAGCCCTCTCCCCCGCCAGCCTCCTGGGCGCTGGGAGCTCGCCCGGCCTCCAAGGTTAAGAAGCCTTTTGTCCTCACGGAAGGCCGAGGCTCCAGGAGAAGACAGCCCATCGCAACAGAGTGAGACAAGCGCCAAACCCAACCTCCACCATGGCCATCCCTCCAACCGCAGGGGCGGCATGTGGCGAGCCTGGCTGGATTCTATGGACGGACACTGATGCCCAATGTCCTTCCAGCCTTTCATCTAAACTCAGAAAAGAGAACCTGAAGGCAATGGGAAATTAGGCAGAAAGAATAGTTTTTTTTCAAAAAGATAAATTTAGGTTTCTCACGCTGGCATGAAAGACTACACACAAAATCATAAGCAGAAGGATGTGTCCGTCATGTGTCTGCAGGGGAAGGTTGTGGGGAGAGAAAGATTTAGTCCCTTTGCAACCGCAACTAACCATAGTTAAACGTTCTGTGTTTGTTAGAGGGCTCAGGCCCCTCATCTCACCCAATTCCAACCCTCTGGATCATCCTGTCAACTGGTGCCATTCCCCTGACTTTACTGGTGCGCACAGTGAGGCCTGCCCACGGGAGACGGCGCTGGTCCACCTGGCTCCAGGAGCTGTGTGCTCTCCACTCTGCTTTGCTGCGCTCCAGCAAGGCTTCCCGCGGACCCCTGCCCTCCCTCAGAAAGCTGGTCCCCTAAGCTACGGAGCAGCCTCTCTGCAAGTCCCAGCAGCTCAGAGAGCACGAGTGAGCTGCTGCCTCTCTACTCGCCTCATTACCAGGTTATGCAAGGCCTACGCTATGCGGTGGGGGGCCCAGGATGACCAGTATCCTATAACAAAACTTCATGCATTTCTTAGTTCTCTCCTTTATAAAGAGCCCTGTTACAGAGATGATGAGGGCATGGGTGGCAGAGAGGAAAGAACTGTGAATCAGGCCAAGGGTTCAAGTCCCAGCTCGGCCACATTCAAGCTCTGTGGTCTTGGACTTAATTTCCCTGAGTCTTGAGTTCCTCCTCTGGAAAATGGCATCATCTCAGCAATATCATAAAGTTCTGATAAGAATAATCATGCCCTAGCCGGTTTGGCTCAGTGGATAGAGCTTTGGCCTGCGGACTGAAGGGTCCCGGGTTCGATGCCAGTCAAGGGCACATGCCCAGGTTGCAGGCTTGATCCCCGGTGTGGGGCGTGCAGGAGGCAGCTGATCAATGATTCACTCTCATCATTGGTGTTTCTGTCTCTCTCTCCTGAGGCACCAGCCCCACCCCTTCCCCAGCCCGAAGGCTTCAGCACTTTAACGAGACTCTCTTCCTCTCTGAAATCAATAAAAATATTAAAATAATAATAATCGCTACACACACACACACACACACACACACGCTCATTTACGTCCTTAGTAATCAGTGGTGGGTAGTGATGACAAGAATTGCTCTCTTAGCCCAGCTATCTTCATACCAGGAGTGGGAAGTAACGGGAGTCTACAATAAATAGGCCTACATCCGAAACATTAAAATGTTCTCTCAAAGGTACTGTCACATTTGTGACTAATGTAACATAAACCACATTTCATAGGTCCTCGTAAAATTCACAAGATAACGGCCTAATTTTAAAAACCGGTCACTAGTTGCCAGATGGCAGACGAAAGCCTAAAATCAAAGTGATTTACAAAGAACTCCTTCACAAAACATGATGGGATGGACAGGTCATGGAGGTGAAACCCTAACTGTGTTCTCCACCTTCCTGCCAAGCAAAGGTAAGCCAGCAGCTTCCGGGTCAGAAAGCAACACGAGCCCTGAGCACCAACCAGACCTAGACAGTAAAACCGTCCTCAAGTCTGCGGACATTTCCTCTGCGTGATACAAAAATCACATTGTAGCCTAAGGAATAAACTTTAACAAACGGCCTGGGTTCTCCTTCCTTTCTTTCCAGTTCTTTCCCCTTCAAGAAGACATTGGGCGGGGCGGGGGCGCCGGGGGGGGGGGGGATTTTTAGGAAAAGAAGGTGCTTGTGTCTTGTAGAGAATGGAAAACATTCTTTTTAAAATCCTCATAACACACAGCATGGAATTTCTGGAACTGGGGTTAAAAGGCACCTCAAAGACATCTAGTCTTTCTCCTGCTCCCCCTCCCCAGTCCTGAGGTCAGATCCAATGGTCAATGCGGTTTTGATGACAGTTGGGTGGGTCCGCCTTCCAGGGAGCTCAAGCACCTTCCAATCGCATTTGAAAAGTCTCAGATTCCTGGGAGTTGGCAGATACTGTTATTTCTCAGTTGAATAAGCTGAGGCTACGTGTAGGGTCTCTCTCCATCTCCTACGGCTGGAGCACAGGCCACTAGAGAAGGCTTTCGGGTCGGCCTCGCCAGCCCTGCTGTCCACATGGTGGAGTCAGCCCCATCATGCATGCTCACCGCCTCAACTGCACCCCCATCTTCCCTCTTCGTGGACTGGCCTGGTTCCTGCCCACCTGATCTCAGACTGAGCCAATCATCTTCTCTCCTGGGAACCTGCAGTCACCTGACCCCAATGGGTCCTGCCTGCCTAAGGGCCCGCGCTTGGGGCTCAATGCTCTGCCGTAGCCACCTACACTTCTTTTTTTATTTTTTTAAATACATTTTATTAATTTTTTACAAAGAGGAAGGGAGAGGGATAGAGAGTTAGAAACATCGATGAGAGAGAAACATCGATCAGCTGCCTCCTGCACACCCCCTACTGGGGATGTGCCCGCAACCAAGGTACATGCCCTTGACCGGAATCAAACCTGGGACCCTTCAGTCCACAGGTCAACACTCTAATCCACTGACCCATACCTGTGAGGGCGCCACCTACACTCCTAATATTTTTACCTTTGACGTTGTGCTTCGTAAGTGACGTCTGATGGGGCAATGGGGCAGGCACGGGGGGTTGGGGCCTCAGCTCACTCATGGGCCTGCCTCCTACCACCTCCACAGAAGGGTTTTAGGTTCCTGCTCCCCACCTCCTGGAGCCTGGCCCAGGGGGGTTGCCACCACCTTGCCCCATTACTGTCATCCTAGCCCCTAAATGTGACAGTGTTATGTGTGTGGGGGGAGGGGGGGTGGGGGGGCTCAGGCACTGGGGCTAAGAGGGGTTCCGGTTGGTGTAGCCCTCCCTGACCTGGGCAGGCAATGCCCTGATGCATGTACTGGTGACTCCACAGCGGCCTCTTGACCCCCCTAATCTATGTACCCAGAGTGCAGCGGTGACAAACTCTTGGGGGTCACCCATCCAGGCCCAGCCGGAAGCGGCCACATTTTCATTTTGCACTGGGCCCTGCAAATGATGATGCCCAAGGACACGCCAACTGGACGTCTGGGGGGCTTAAGGCTGTGAGACCTGAGGAAAGGAAGAAAGAAGGAAAGAAAACTGGCCTTGACTCGGGCCGCGATCTGCACTGTGTTCCTCTTTCTAAGCATCTGTGCTCCCCGGGCCTCACCTCCCAGTGCTCCCAGCCCCTGACAAATGCCGGACTCTGGAGGGGCTGGGCGATGTTTGCCGCAGGCAGCAAGGCTGGGGCTGGATGGCAACGGGGCTGCAGAAGAGCCCGCTCTTCTCTGTCCATTCCCTGCCCCGAGGCACCAGCCACCCCCCTTCCCCAGCCAAAGGCTTCAAGCCAAGAAACAGTTGCATTAAGTAGCAGCCACCTAGGAAATGACTGGGGACTTGGAACTGGGCCTTTGTTACTTGAACATGGAATACACAGCACTTTAATGAAGTGGCAGAAAAGCCCAGAACGAAAAACAGCTGACATTTATTTTCTAAGGCATCGAAAAATGGGCTGCCCACACACAAAAAAATGAGGTTCAGCTAGGAAGAAGGCAAACAACAAAGATGTCTGGGGAAAGGCACCCCAAACCATCCCACCACCAGGGGCTTGGGGAGACCCAGCTCCTTCTGGGTAATCACACAGGGTGGGCGGAAGGAGGCAGGGAGGGCAGCAGAGAGGGGAGGGTGGGTGGCCCTAGTGCGGGGCTGGTCAAGCAGGCACCTCCGCAAACCGGCCACTGGGACTCAGGACACCAGGGAACCAACAAGGCTGGGGGGCTGGAGAGTGATGCTACTGCCTGTATCTTTCTGGAAGAAAGAACTTTCCACACGGTAGGAGTTCTGTAAATGCAAGGGCTGCTAGCCCTCCCTCACGTCTAATGCTTTAGCGGTGGCGATGGCAGTAACAGGAAGAATGACAGAGCTGTGTACTGGTTCTTACTCCTGTCAGCCCCGGTAGTAGACCCTATTCATGCATATCTCACTTACCTTTGCAACAATCCTGTTCCCTTTTTTGCAGACGAAGAAACTAGACTCTGGGAAGCAACTAGCACATGTGAGACTAGAATCTAGTTGGTCTGATGCCAATGCCCATGTTTTTCCCCCAATATATTCCTCTGGTTTATACTTTAGCAATGATAATTAAAAAAGCACTAAGGTACGAAGAGCCACCCTCTGTCGACTGTTCTCTATGTACCACGCACTTTGCATATGGCATCTCACCTACTAGCCTCGTCAACCTTCTGAAGTAAGTTACCATGTTTACACCTAGATTACTTCTAAGAAAACGGAGGCCCAGAGAGGTTCAGTGACTTCCCTGCAGTCACACAGCCAATAAGTGCTCTAGCAAGGACTGGAATCCAGAGCTACCTGGCAAAAGGGCTGGCGCTGTTAGCCTCACACTCTCCTGCCCTGTCAAATGAAGGCGTTTCTTAGGTTCTTGCCCATGGGGGGAAGTAGAAGAGACCCATTTCAGGTTTCCAGATGCTGGGGGCAGTTGGGTGGGCAATCTCCAGCCAGGTAACTGGGTTCCCCCCACCTGCCCACAGCTTCCATCCAACCCGGTCATTCCTGCTGCTCCCAGCTTCCCAACTTACGCCTCGCCCACGTCTTTCCCAGGCCCTTGGTCTCCACCGTCCACAGTTGATGTCTAACATGGTGACTACCTGGCTCCCAGGTGCAGTCTATTCCCAAAGAAGGTGTTCTTGCCGACCCCAGAGGGCCGAGCAGTGTGTCACTCTGCCTACGGAGAAGCTGTAGGAACCAGCAATTCCACCCCAGGCTGTTGTTTGCAGGGACACCCGAGACTACGCAAGTTCCTGTGGTTGGCGCCCAGCCAGTGATGGAAATCGCAGCCGCCTCTGCCTTTTCCCTCCGTGACTTTGAAAGTGCAGCCAGCACCTCCAAGGATGCCTGCGTTTCCTGTGAACCCTGATCCTTCCAAGATAAGCCACGAAAAGTCGTATAAACACAGCTCACCCCACCGGGCCCAGAGAGTCTCTAATAAATCAGTTCTGGGGTGTGTGTGCAAGTGACGAGACCAGAGAGAAAGGCCCAGTGGGGAACGCAGAAGGTGAAAAACCTGGCACAAATGCTAATTCTTCCTTCGGCACCGGGTCAGTGGTTATTAAAAGGTGAATGGGGATTTTCTTGAAAAAGGCATTTTACAAAGAAGCAGGAAAACAGTCCATGCCTGTTTTGCTGAACACCCTTCTCTCTTCCCCGCTAAAAAACAAAAACAAAACACACTGAAATTTCTCTTCTCTGGAGTTTTCAGGGGCTGTCTTAAGGGCATTTCAACACTGAAAGTAGAATCCAAATTCTTTTCATCCGTAGCCAGGTGGCTGGGTTTGATCTTTGCTCTACCTTTTACTAGTTTTACAATCTTGGATCACCTCCCTTCTCGGAGCTGCAGTTGCAGTATCTGCAAACGGGCACGGACAACATCTTCCCCGCGGGCTGTCAGGAGGCGTGAACGACGTAGCACGGGAAAGCTGCTTGGAGAAGGGCTCCGACGGGAGTGCGCGTCGGAATCATGACCGTTTCTGAGTCCCTCGGATCGGGGCCTGGGAATCTGCGTCTCCGACAGGTTCCCAGGCGTGGCCGAAGATGCTGGTCTGGGGACCACGCTTTGAGAACCGCCCGCTGAGAACAACGCTTGGCACAGAAGTCTTGAAAGTGTTAGCCCTTGTGACTATCATTACTTGTGCCCTCCTCGGAGCTCCTAGCCTCAGTGAAAGCTGTCCTGTGTGACCAATATTCCTCAGCCCTTCTAGCTCAGTCTTTACTTCTCACGGCCACTGAGGTGCCCAACGTCCCCATTTATGTAAACACCTCGTTTCCAGTGTCTAGCCCTGCCACCCACTCCTACCCCCACCCCCGCTCCAAGCGCCCTAAAGCTGGCTCCTGGATTCCTTGCGTAGTCCGTAGGAAGTCACCAATTTCATACATAATGGGTTCCTGAAAACAAGTGCTCATGTGGCAGGAGACGCTTACCGGATAGAAGGAGGCGTTCTGTGCCCATAAAGCTGAAGAGGACTATAAAATCCCTAATTAACCTCGTATTCGCAGCTCCTCTCCGGGTGATGTATTCTTGGCATTTTGTACCCACAGGTTCTTTCACAGTCGAAAATGGGCAATGACCGAAGTCCAATGAGGCTAAAGATTTGCCATTTCAGCATGCCCATTGATTTTCACCTTTATCTCAATTAGATTGAGCCCTGTGGTGATCAATTTCAAGATTCATTTTTCTATTTATCCTCATAAAACGTGAGACGAGTATAATAAAAATATTCAGATCATTGTAACGGCCAGGGAGAGTACTGGTAAGTAGAATAAAGCTGCTGGAAGGTAATCGCTGGCTGGCGGGCAGCCCCCCTGGACAGTGGCCTGAAACATCGGGGGTCCTCTTTGCAGCCCTCGGGGGGCGCTACCCCATCTCCTCCCCTCACCATGACCTTCGCACCAAAGCCACCATCCTCTCCCTTTCTTGTCCCCTCACTGAAGCCCAGCTCCTGTTCAGAGCCCTTTTGTACACTGGCCCCGACTTTACCTTCAACGCAGAGTACAGGTGAGCTGTCCCTTACTACCCTCCGTCTCTTTTCCCATTTGGGGAATTCCACTCAATTTGGAAACCTTCCCAGATTGATTAAAGAAGAGCTGGCCTGGCCAGCGTGACTCAGTGGTTGAGCATCAAAAAAATTTCCCCCCACCCTTTATCATCTCTCCCCCCAACTTTCTGTGGAATTCTCCCCAAGTCCCATCTTTGTCCCTGCAAAATATATTCAATCTGGGCCTGTTTCTGGGCCTTCACCGCCCATTCGGGTGCTCAGTTAACACAACGCTGTGTGTTACTGTGTGTCACCCGTGTGGATGCATCCCTATCGCTGCACCGTCTTCGGTTTCAAACTCCATGGAAGCCAGGACGTGGGGTCTCCTCTGGCATTCCAGCATGTGCCAGAAGCATATGCATCTTCTCTGGTCATAATGAGCTAAGGGGAAGCCAGTTTTCTCAGACGTGAGTCGCAAATGGAAATCTTTATACCAAACACTACACGGCCCATGACCTATTGGCTATTGTGGTGACTAATCTTTCCTTCTCCTAAGTGCTGCCTTATGCAGAGCCACTGACAAGAGAGTTTCTGTGTCAAGCAAAACTAACTCCAACCACAAGGAGCTGAACTTCCTGGGCTCCGGGAAAAGCTTTTAGCAAACTCAATGCCGCCGGCAGATGCAGACAGACAGCAAGTACAAACCTCCCGTCCCAAGGCCTGAACACCACGGTAGCTAATTAGGCGACAGAAAAATGCAGAGCGTTTCATAGCATCAGTTTCCGGAGTTATAAGGAACCAACTATCTCTCAGAGCTGTCGCTAGGATATAGAGTTCCTCTTAGAAACCCCAATTTCCCTTCCAGGTGTCATTCAAAACAGACAGGGGAAAAAGGAAAATCAATACTGGAAACACCAGGGATTCTGCCGGGCAGCGTCTCACGGAAATCTCTCTGTGCTTCTGCGGATCAAACAGCGCCTTCTCTGTGTGCAGTCCGGAGATAAGCACCATTTCCTCGCGCGCTCCCCCTGCCTGCCCCTCGGGGCATTTTCATTATTCTCCGCTGAAGATTTTCTTCCTGTGATTCTTTCTTTAAAGCTGCAACTTCAACGTGTTCACCTCCAAAAGCCGAGCCATGGAGGGTCCCAGGTTCAATTCCAGTCAAGGGCACATGCCTGGGTTGTGGGCTCGATCCCCAGTAGGGGGTGTGCAGGAGGCAGCCAATCAATGATTCTCTCTCATCATGGAGGTTTCTATCTTTCTATCTCTCTCTCCCGCTCCCTTCCTCTATGAAACCAATAAAAATATTCTTTAAAATAAAGATTAAAAATAAAAATAAAGTGGCTCTGCACCCACATGAGACATAAAACCTATATTTAAATAAAGTGTCTAGGGTAGCCTTCTCTCCAGTCTAGCACCTGAAGCTCAGGAAAACCCCAGATTCGAAACTGCAAAAACCTGGTCCCACCCCACCCCCCCAGCGACTCAGCATCCACCCAGCAGTTCCTCTGATGAAGCTCGCAATAGAAAATGCCATGTGGTTATTAGCTGCGAAGTGTCTGGCATGCTTCGCAAGCAGCCTTAACCACTCAGCAAACCTCAGGGCCTCCTCAGATAAATAAGTCGCCCCCCCCCAAATGTCCTGCCCCACCTGTCCTGAGGGTGGCCCCCCGAGCCAAAAGGCGACTGACATTTACAACTTGGTTGAAACCACACCAAACCCTGTCTATTTTAAATGTCAACGGGGAAGGCAGCTGGGCCGGCAGGCTTCTCCAAGACCCACTGTAAACCCACTTCCCTATAGTGAGATTTAAAAATCAGTCATTAGAGGCAGCAAGAGGAGGGAGTGAGGACAACTCTGACCTTAACGTCAAGGGCACCTGAAACGACTCACATTTGTGACTAATTATCTCTTTCCTAATCTTTATGTCCGTCTCTCGGGGCAGGAGCTTTCTGTCCAGCAGTGAGACATCTGACCCAGTAGAATCCCAGGCTTCTGTAAGGTCTTGCTTGGTCCACATTGAGAGTGGCCGTTTTCCACTGTGTGTGCGCACGAAACGCCTGGCATCTGTCATTCTTTTAAAGTACACATAAAAGTCTATGCTTCCTGAATCATTAAAAAAATAAACAAAAGGATGCCTGTGTTGTTTTTAAAACCTAAAAACTCTTTAAACTGCCTTAGAAGTATGTTCTCCTCAGATACAGAATAATACCATCAACCTGAAACCAAGATGTTATCTATTTTTCTGTCACTTTCCCATTAAAAGAGGTGGGTTACACTTTAGAATAACAAATATGAATATATAAAATTTTTTAAATATTTTTTATTGATTTCAGAGAGGAAACAAGGGAGAGAGAGAGAGAGAGAGAAACATTAATGATAAGAGAGAACCATTGATCAGCTGCCTCCTGCACGCCCCCTACTGGGAATTGAGCCTGCAACCCGGGCATGTGCCCTGACCAGGAATCGAACTGTGACCTCCTGGTTCATAGGTCAACGTTCCACCACTGAGCCATGCCAGCCTGGGTGAATATATAAAAATTTAATGAATATGTCGCTACTCTGTGCTAGTCCTGTTCTAAGCACTTTACAAATAATAATGTATTTAATCCTCACAACAACTATGACCTCTATTTTTACAGAACAGGAAACTAAAAACAGAGAGGTAAAGCAACTTGCTCAAGGTCACACAGCTAGTAAATGGCTATGATGGGTGCTGAGCCCCAGAAGCCTGACTCTGAGGGCCATGCTCTTGACCACCCCGCTCCATTGTCCCCCATAGCTAGTGTTGAGTGCTTCCCATGTGTTACTTCATAGAAACCATACAGTGACCTATAAGGTAGATCATACTTTTATTCCCATTTTACAGATGAAGAAACAGAGGCACAGAAAGGCAAAGCGGCTTGCCCCAAGACCACTCAGCCAATCGATGGGCACTCTGACTCCATTCAGGTGTCATGGGACACCTCCCCATACCCTTTCCTCATGTCCCTGTGGGTAGAGCCAGGAAGGCAGCTGTGTCAGTGACTAGAAACCATTCTCTGTCCAGAAGCTGTGGCTCAGTGGTTGAGTGTCAATCCATGAACCAGAAGGTCACGGTTCGACTCCCAGTCAGGCCACATGCCCGGGTTGCGGGCTTGGTACCCAGTGGAGGGCGTGCAGGAAGCAGCTGATCAATGATTCTCTCTCATCACTGATGCTTCTATCTCTCTCTCCCTCTCCCTTTATCTCTGAAATCAATAAAAATATATTTTTAAAAAGAAAGAAAGCAACCATCCTTTAATGGAACCTGGAACTCATTTGCCCCATAACAATCGTGTTTAGGTAGGAGAAACATTACATCATCTGATACAATTCCATCTTTAACAGAGCAGACCAAGACGCTTCCCCACAAGAAATCACTTGGCTAAAGGGTACATATAATTAACCCAATTAGATTGCCACACAGAGGGGCGGGAGGGAAAGTCACTAGAGAAGCAGTTTTCAAAGTGTGGTCTGGGGTTCCCTGGGGCACTGGTCAGACCTTCTCCACATGGTCCAAACTATTTCCTTAGTGACACCGGGCTGCTATCTACCTCACATCCTCTGGGCGTGTCCTGCGGGGTTCTCCAGAGACACCCCCCACAGATCGCCACAGGCTGAGCGGGAAGATTCGAGGTTCCAGGGCCCCTCTAGGAAGCCAGATGGGGCAGAGATTTGCAAACATACCCAACAATGCTCTCTTCTACTTTTTACGCTGAAAGTTATTTTTCATAAAAGCGCTGTTTATGCCAACGTGTACTAGGCTTATGATTAAGTGAATTACGGCACATTGTAACATTTCTTGGGTTTAATTCCTATGGTGAATGAAGGTAGAGCTAATCCAATAAGATAACATTTTAAGTGCATAAAGGGATCTTGAGACCAAAGACCCCAGGAACCACAGCCTGAGATGGTGATGTGTCCGTAAGAGTGGGACCACACGTGCCCCACGCCCCGTGCCCTGCAGGAACTCGGGACATTGAACAAAGACCCAGGAGTACAGTAGGAGTAGGGTCCATCCTTTTAGGTACATGTCCCCACAGGCACAATAATGATGGATGCTCAGACCCACACACTTACCTGGAAATAGTCTGTAATGAAAGCTCCGAGTTCACTCTTCAGCAGCCGCCTGGGGAGAGAGAAACACCGTCAAGCAGCCCTCGATGGTACAGCTCCCGCTGTCCGGGTCACGGACACAACACAATGACGGGTGCTGGGCAATGACAGGGACCCAGCCAGGCCTCGGAGGGTGAACTTTCCCCGGCCCCGGTGATACCGCTCCGCCAATGTTCTCAGGGAACTGGGGTGATGAACATCCTACAGGGGGTCTGCTCCGTAGCTCACAAACACAGCCTTCTCAGGAAGGCAGTCACCGGAGGTCCCAGGAATGGAGCTGGTGGAGGCAGGCAGGGTGCCTGGCTTCATGTGAAATCAACCAACCAACCAATAAATAAACACAATACCAAGAAAGAGAAAGACCACAATTGTGCAAGCCCCCACATTTGCAGGCTTTACAGCCTAAATGCATTTGTTATGCATTCTTCAACCAAGGATTATAAAGTCTGGTTAGAGGGAGGGGCAATGATTGCCTCTCCTACAGAAAGAAATTGAGGCGCAGAGAGGTCCCCTACACAAGTCAGTGGCCGAGTTAACATTCAAACCCAGACCTTCTGCAAACTCAACATCTCTTCCCATAACCCCACCCCGTCTCTCCTCCAAATCCATGGGAGACATGCAACGTGGTGCCATGGTTTGAGTGGTCCTACGGCGGTAGGACCACTGGCATCCCCAGGGACCTGTGGCAGCGGGGAGGGGACCACAGTGGGGAGGACAGAGCATATGTATCCAGGCAGCGAACAGCTACTGCCTGTGATGTGCCATAGATTTTTCCGGCCCCTGGCACACAGGAATGAACGGGACAGGGGGGGCCTCGCTCTCATGCAGCTTCTATTCCAGGGGGAGGAGAGTGGACAGATAGCTTGTCAATCAACACCCTCACCCTCACAAGGTGAGTTCAGAGAGTCCCAATGCTAAGAAAAAAATGAAAAATAGGGCTATGGGCACCCGCACTCCTTTTCCTGTGACAAATGATGGGACTCTCCCTACTGCTCTTCCCTTAATTGGATCCAAACCAGGTGAGGGAGCTACAAGCAAGACTAACTGGCTTCCAGGTCCAGGGAGTTCCCTGGGACAGGCTTCCTGAGTTCAAGACCTTCCCCATCGGGTATCGTCACGTAGAATTATCTATCTGAACAATGTTGGCCCTCTCTGATCATTCAAGCTCTCCCTCTCTTGTCCTGGGTGGGCAAGTCAGTAAGCTCCTCTGTCCCTTATGAAACCCCGTCTTATTCCTGCCCGAGCACGTTACAGGCTAGACAGGGTCTCTGCCTGTGTGTGCAGAGTGTCCCCTGCAGCAAAACACAGGAATCAACCTGAATGGGCACCACGGAGGTGCTCCCAGAAAAAGTGTGCTCCCTTCAGACAACAGGATTCCACGTGACTGTGAGAAAGCAAGAGAGGGTGCAGAAGTGCGCTGAGCAATGCTATGAAAAGCTCTAAGTTACGTGAAGGAAAGAGAAAAAAGCAGGATGCGGAACCGTGTGGGTAACACGCTCCCTTGTGAAAAAGGGAACAATACACATTTTTATTTACACAATGTCAACCAATTCATCTGTCAAAACTGCTCCCACTTGCTTACTCTGGAATGGCTACGTGAGTTGCTTCCCAGGAGGCCCTCGGTGCTGAAATGAGCACCTTGCTTTTTAAACACGCACAACACACATACATTTTAAATATTATGTATAAATGCCCTCGGTTTTGCCCAGCCTGCATGGCTCAATGGTTGAGCACTGACCTATGAACCAAGAGGTTGCGGTTCGATTCCCAGTCAGGGCACATGCCTGGGTTGTGGGCTTGATCCCCAGTGTGGGGCGTGCAGGAGGCAGCTGACCAATGATTCTCTCTCATCATTCTATCTCTCTCTCCCTCTCCCTTCCTCTCTGAAATCAATAAAAATATATATGTATTTTTTTAAAAAAAATCTTTTTATTAACAATCACCACCACGAAGGTGACCTGGATGGCTTTAAGCCCAGAAGAAGTGGTAGCAGGGAGTTCCCATTAAGGGCACAGGAGCAGGAAGCAGGCTGTCCTAGGGCCCTCAGAGAATCCCACAGCCTCTCAGGCTGGTAACCAGTGAGCTTAACCCAGAGCAAGGGGAGGGAGAGGAGAGGGCGGAGCTGGCCCAGCTGCCAGGGAACAGACCAGGGCTGAGTCATATGCAAAATCCACCTTCTATTTCTATACTCTGTGTTTATTCTGCTCGGGTTTGGTTTACAAGGAAAGGATGCTTCGGAAAACTCTAGAGAAAGAGGGATTTTCCACCCCTCTGACTCGAAGCACCGCCTCCAGGGGGATGGGGGAGTGGCTTCCCCCAATGGGGGAAAGAGCGCCTGATGGAGAATAGGAAGGCTGGGAATTCCTAGCCTTTACGGAAAGCCTGCGCTGTGCTAGACGTGGTGCTAGGAGCCAGAAGGAGAGGACAAACCCGGAGCTCGGACAGATTTTTTCCTAGCGCCTCCTTCTCCAAAACTTGGGAGTCCCAGACCTAAAATCGCAGAGGGACAACTCGCCCCGCCCCCTGCCCCACTAAGTGAGCCAGTTCAGCTTGGAGAGCACAAGGAAGAAGAGAGGCAGGAGGAAAACAACAGAGTGAAGGAGCCTGTGGCTTGTGGTTGCCTGGATGCAAAGAGACGAAAACCCCCATGCTAGGATGTGCGCTCCTCCCAGCACAGCGGCCTGGCATCCCGCAGCCTCCTTCCACCCTTCCCACCCTTCCCACCCTTCCCCCGGAAACAGGAAAGGAATGACTTCTTGGAGCAAAAATAGATGACAGACAGACAGACGGACGGATGGGCAGATAAATGAATAAGGGATAAAAACCAAATTGCTGCTAGGATGAGGCCTGGCTTTCCCCCCCAGTTCAAGTTTACTGAGCGCTTACTAACTAGCAGGCACCGTTGTCAACAAGCTCCATGTGCTTCCTCATTTAAGGCTAAAACAAAACTCTCCATCAGTAACATCAGTAGCAGTAACATCTCCACTTTCCACACCCAAGGAAAGGGACCCTCGGAGGTGACCAGGGAGCGCGGGCAGCAAGCCCATCCCGGAGAGGAACCTCACCGACGGCAAGGGCCTGGAGGCAGCGCCGGGGGCTGTAGCCTGAGCGATAACCTGTGCAGGTGCACGTCACACGGGAGTCCCTGTGGCTGTTTCCTCAGTGGGAACTTGGGGATAGAGAGACACAGACTCCATAGGATGCTGCAGGGGCTGAAGGAATTAACCCTAGACCGGGAGTTCCTAGCGAATAGCAGTGAGCGTCAGCTGGGAGGGTTTGACCCAGGTCGTCTGACCCCCAAGCCCATACTCCTCTAACAGCTCCATTCTCTCTCTCTCTCTCTCTCTCTCTCTCTCTCTCTCTTGTCTAAAGTTTTACATATGTCTCCTTTTTCCCCAATTGACCCCCCCCCTGCCCCCGCCAGCCATTCCCACCCCGGGCAAGCCCCCACTGCCCCAGTGTCTGTGTCCATTGGTTATTCTAATATGCTAATATGCATGCATACAAGTCCTTTAGTCTCTCTCTAATCCCACCTCTCCCCTACCATTTGTCTCTAGATCGATCTATTCTTATTCATCAAATTATGTTGATCATTATATCCCACATATGAGTGAGGTCATGTGATATTTATCTTTCTCTGACTGGTTTATTTCACTTAGCATAATGCACTCCAGTTCCATTCTTGCTGTTGCAAATGGTAAAAGCTCCTTCTTTTTTATAGCAGCGTAGTATTCCATTGTGTAGATGTACCACAGTTTTTTAATCCACTCATCTGCTGATGGGCACTTAGGCTGTTTCCAAATCTTAGCTATTGTAAATCGTGCTGCTATGAATATAGGGGTGCCTATATCCTTTCTGATTGGCTCCTGGCACCTTCTTAAGAGTATCGCCAGACTAGCGATTAACCTGGCGTTAAGGACCCAGGTGAAGCTCACGAAGGGGGCCGCAGCGTAGGGGCCAGACCACCCCAACAGAAGGTGGAATGAAGTCGATGGGGGCAAAGCTCGGGGGAAGACTGTGGTGGAAGCAACATCCCAGCTTGCGCAGCTCCCATTCATCTCTTTCACACATTGGACGTCCAGGTTGCGTTTGAAAACAGGATCCTGCTGCCACCCACCAGCCGCAAGGAGAGGGAAGTGGGGGCGTGAGACGGTGGGAAGGGAACGCTTCTGTGGGACCCAGCCCCAAAGGGAAGTGGGGCATGAAGTTCAGGCAGAAACCAACAGGACCACAACAAACAAACGAAAAATGGGGAACCCCTCACTGTCTGCATTATCTCATCCCCGGTCCCTCCCAGGCTGACCCAGTGAGACACCGCCGCGGAGGACAGGGTTTCCTGTTGTTACACGACCCGCCGTCCTGCCCCTCATGCCCTTGTCAACTCAGCTTCCCACTTCTGGGGCTTGAAGGTAAGGGAGGTGTGACCGGAGCTGGGGTCCGGCTGGTTGAGAGGAACAGGGGTGGCAGGATGGCAGGAGAGTGGGGAGCAGCAGAAACGAGGTAAAGAAATCCCTCTGATGCAAGCCACCATCTCCCGTGTGCACCCAGAAAGACCCAAGGCAGCGACACCCCAAAGGAGGATGAGGCAGCTCAGAGGCAGGTCAGTCAGCATGAGTCAGGACACCTATCAGTTGCTCAATATCTCCATGCCATTTGGCAATTAGGGGCCACCCCCAAGTGGCCAGACCCTCCGCCCTGACCCCTTGGTGGGATCCTGCGCGGCCTCCTCAGGGACCAGCAGGGGCCCCAGGAACCTGGGCCTGGCCTGTAGCAGGTCAGTACCTACCCAACCTGGTCGCTAATCCCCTCTCCCCCCTCAAATGACCCACCTCGCTTCTGCAGCAGGAAATGTTTCGAGCCGTAGCACATGGAAACACCCCTTCCCTCCTCGGTCCACTGTGGGGCCCATCGGAGTTGGGTGAAATGCTAGTACCCCCACCCCTGTTTCTGCACCCCAGTGGGTGGCAGTGGGGACAGTGGAAAAGGCGGAGAAAACCAACAAAGAGCATTTCCGGAGCTCCTGGTTGTGGTGCTAGGAGATGCTGGCACTCGGCATCCCGAGCTCTCCCACAGCCTCTCCGGGAGGAATGCATCCTCGCTGTGCAGGCGAGGGGAGCAATGCTCAGATCTTCCTACACGGGAAGATCCAAACTCACACTGAGGCAGCCTGAACGCCGGCCAGTGGCACCTCCCGTGCCCACAGGGGCAGGTGCCCGGCACAAAGAGTGGGGCTGCAGCCAACGCCTCTATAGCCAGCAGCCAGGCTCCGGCTCACGCTGACGGGTACCAGGCCGGACTGTGGGTCCAGCATTGCCCTATATGAACGTCCCAGAGAGGCCTGGGTTTTTAGGGGAGATGTCTTTTTCTAAACACTGTGCAGGCCAAACAGCATCCAAGCCAGCCCTGGAGGTTTCAGATTTACCACTTCCCTCTAACTATTCATCCCACCCCCAAAGTCAAGTGCGTTTCTGAACCAGAGCAGACAAAAGGTGTCAACACACAGGCAGTCACCTGGGCCCAAATGAGAGAAGACCTTACTTACCCCTCCCAAACTAGGGTCCAGGCTGGTGACCTCCCCAACTCTGCTCTATGAACGCATCTATGTCCCAGTACGTCAGGCCAAAACCTGGACAATGCCAGCTCTGTGTACTTCTTGCGGCCTACTTCCTGTGTTTTTAAGAATGCAGGAGGCTCAGGTTCAAATCCCAGCTCCGCTACTAACTGGCTATGCAACTCTGGGCAGGTCAATCCACCTCTCCGTGCCTCGATTTCCCCATCTATAAGGCAAAGGATATAGGACCCGTCCCAAATGGATATGGTGAGTTTTAAAAGAGTGGCTATATCTAAAGCACGGCTCCTACCAAACGCTACACAAATGTCTGCAATTACCATCCCCTCACGGAACACCAGCTCGCTGTCTACTCTCCCGGGCTCTCCGCCTTCCCATCTCCTCCCAGCCCTTCCCCAGCTGTGGGTCCCAGAGGCTCCCTCAGGGGGGACGGAAAAATCGGAGGTGGATGTCCCTTCGGGGGCTCAGCAGCCAACTGAGCTGAAGGAGGACGTTTCAACTCCGACCTGGTGACTATCAAGCACAGTTCCTGGAACCTCCTCTTTCCTTGAAAAGCTCCGGGGTTTCCTTCCTGACACCCCCTCCCCGCACGGACAGAAGCAGGGTGGTTGGAGAGAGGAGGGAAATGTTAGTTTCCTGCCTCAGGCCAGCTGCAGATAACTCATCTCTGGTTTCCGGGAACCTCACCTCTGAGCGTTTTTATTTCTGCAGAGAAACAATATCCCGCGAGAGGGAAGGAAGGGAGGGGAGGGCAGGGAGAGAAGGGCGGCAAGACATTCTCCACAGGACTCCTACCTGCTCCTCCTTCCGATTTCAACTGGGGCATCACTTTCTCCTAAATGTAATTATGCGCCCGTCCTCCGCACTCCCACAGCCCTCTGCATTCGGCCATCACCCCACCTAGAACATCGTATGATAACAGCCTGCTCAGTCCCCCTCTCACTCTGCGGTCGGCTCTCCAAGGACAAGAACCGCACACCTCCATGCTGCCCCAGAACCTGGCCGCGTACCTGGCAGACACTCCACAGATAGCCACTGAAGCCATGAGTCAGGGAATTGATTACCCTCCCCCTCTACACACCCGCTCCAGCCAGTCCAAAAGGGAAAGCACTTTGAAGAACCTGTTTGCACAGATTCTTATAGGAAACCAGACAGAGAGCCCGCAGCTTGCTCACACGTCTCCAGTTCCGCGTGGTCACCTACAATCGGTAGAATGGTTGGCTGAAAAGACTGTTTTGGGAGAGCGTGCTCCGGTAGCGCAGAGCTCGGCCATGCTTCTTCCTGGAAGAGCTCCTGAAACCCGCAGCTCTAACCCGACTCATCCCCACGGCCAAAACGCAGCCACCGCTGGCCGGAGACGGGAGAAACCACATTGATGTCCCACAGAGAACTTAAGCCAAGAAGTCACAGAGGACCCACCCAAGCCAGGGCAGACAGAAATTCAGAGCAGGTAGAGGGTAGGTCATGATGACTAGACTGTATATATTCTTTTTTAAAAAATATATACTTTTGTTTATTTCAGAGAAGAAGGGGGGGGGGGGAGAGATCAGTGATGAGAAAGAATCATTGATTGGCTGCCTCCTGCATGCCCCCTATCAGGGATCAAGCCCACAACCCGGGAATGTGCCAAAATCGAACCTGGGACCCCTCAGTCCGCAGGCCGAAGCTCTATCCACTGAGCCAACCTAGCCAGGGCGACTGTATCTATTCTGAAAGGTCACTTTTTCCTTGCCTTGAGGGATATAACATGAGTGCACCCTGCTTCCTAAGGCAGTTTCAATAGAAAGCATTCAGAGTATGTTCTTCCCACCAACAGAGCACGTGCCCTGACTTTTAATCTGGGAGAAATTTGCCACTTTATTGAGTGGGGCCATTCCCGATGAATTTGTTCTTATAGGGCAGGGGGCCTCAAACTTTTTAAACAGGGGGCCAGTTCACTGTCCCTCAGACCGTTGGAGGGCCGGACTATAATTTAAAAAAAAAAACTATGAGCAAATTCCTATGCACACAGCGGCAGCAAAAACACCCGGCGGGCCGGATAAATGTTTTCGGGGGGCCGCATGTGGCCCGCGGGCCGTAGTTGGAGGACCCCTCAAACTATATAGGGTTTCCTCATCCTTCTCTTGAGCTGACAACATGTTGTAGAATTTGACATCTTCGGTCCCAAGTTCTCCCTCATAGCTGGCCCAAAGTCTACCTGATAAAATGTACCCTGGGGTTCATTTCTGATGACATATCTTAAAAGAAAGGACCAGCTGTTTGTAACAACTGCACTTCAGGACCCCATGACATAAAACTTCGCATTGGCTAATACAGGGTGGGGCAAAAGCAGGCTTACAGTTGTGAATACGCAAAAGAGAATCTATTCCCGTGTTATTCTGTATTAATGGTTGTATTATTTGCCACACAAACAACTGCAAACCTACTTTTGCCTGGGAAACCTGAGTTCCTGTATCTAAGGGAACTCAGGTTTTCCAGGGAGTATGCAAACTCCACAGTTAGAAAGACGGTCGGGCCAGCTGGGGTGACCCGGGGAAGCTGGTGGATGGAGGCTTTGACCTTGAGCTTGTACAATCCAACAAGATTTACCACCGTTTGGCCCAAGTAGAATGGAGAACTGAGAGGGTCATTTCCTCTGTGCAAAGGAGACACAGCTGGCTCTCCGCGTAGGAACCGAGCCTCACCCAAATGTCAAATCCCGGACGTCCTTGGAGGAGCCCCTCAGGGTCTCTCTCCTCAAAGTGGCTCCCCTCATCCAGCTGCTGGAGAAACCCATCGCCTTGCCCCCTGGCATTTGTTGTAGCAGCCTGAGCAAACTAATACAGGCATCTCAGTCAGACAGGTGCTCGAATCCTGATTCTACCTTTATGGCTGCATGACCTTGGACAAGGTATTTGGCTTTACTTATCCACAATTTTGTGGATAAACTACTGATGACAGTGGTTGCCTCACAGGGCAGTGAGGAGGGTAAATGCCTTGCCCCGAGCTCCCACGCGGGGTGCGCCCATCATTTATCACGTTAGTATGACTAAGTGTCCATGGTAACAGGATAATAATGGCTGAGGCTTATTATGCACTGGACGCTGTACCAGTGACATGTTGAGCATTATCTCACTCCCCAACCACCCTGAGATTGACGTCATCATTGCCCCCATTACGTAAAAGAAAAAAAGAATCGTAGAAATATGACGTGCTGAGCCCAAGGTTCTACAGTTAGTCTAATCTTAAAAAAAAAAAAAAAAAAAAAAGATATCTGATTGATTTATAGAGAGAGAGGAAGGGAGGGACAGGAAGAGGAGAGAAAGGGACAGGAACATCAATGTGAAAGAGAAACAGCGATCTGTTGACTCCTGCACGCCCTCACTGGGGATCAAGCCCCAAACCTGGGCAATGAAACCGGCAACCTTTCTGAGCACAGGATGATGCCCAACCAACTGAGCCATACTGGCCAAGGCCCAGCTAGTCCAATCTGGATCCCCTGTCTCAATCTGGATCCCCTGTCTCTTTGAATCCAAAAGCTACTCTTTTAACAAGTGAAAAAATATCCTGCTGAACCTGGCACGGGTCTTCTTGCACAGAGAACTGTCACAATGGATTGAAAAGTGGCTTGAGAATAACTTACATTCTGCCCATCCACATCTTCTTCCCTGTGTTCCTACCATCCTATGTGCCCCCCCACCCCCCACCGCCCCCATGCATGCACCCCACCACCAGTCATGCCTCAACCTGTGGGGTTTCTGGATGTAGGCTGCCAACAGGTGTTCCAAAAGGAAAAAGAAGAGAAAAGGAAAAGCAAAACCCAACTCTCGATGTGAACGTTAAGTAGAGAATAACGTGTCTCTTTTGGCATTTTAATCGCTGAAAGAAGGGCATTATCTCATTTCTGTGCAGGCACTTACGGATGTGGGCCATGTGCAGGTCAGCCCGCTTCATTCAACTTAGATGACCAGGTCACATCGAGGCCTGGGGCGTGTTTCACGTTCTCAGTTAGACTCTGAGTTGTTCCCGTGATGTGAAAGCCCATCTCCAGTCTAGCCACCCTCCCAGAGAAGGGCCAGGAGATGGACGGTTCAGAACATGGGTAACAGAAGCTCTGGTTTTTAACAGCTTTGACTCTGGGTTCAATTCACATAGGAACAAACCCCAACCATATGTATTTCCCATCAACCTGAAAAATCGCTCAAAACAGAGAGGGGAACCTTCAGCAGCCCCCAAAACCCATCAGCGGTGTGTGTGTGTGTGTGTGTGTGTGTGTGTGTGTGTGTGTGTGATGCTCCTCAGAGGGTGTTGAGAATCACAGCACATGATGAGGGATGGGCTCACAGGCTCATGAAAGGGACGATGGCAGGAAGTTCAAGACCATCGCCTTAACCTTCTTCCAACCTAAAACCCCTCTCTCTGACACTACAATAGAGTGCAAAGAGCACAGGTGTTGCTATGAACTGAACTGTGTTCCCCTGGAAAATTCATATATCGAAGCCCTCCACCCACCCCCACCAACATGATGGTATTTGGAGATAGGCTCTTTGGGAGGTAACTGGGGTTAGATGAGGCCATGAGGGTGGGGCCCCATGGTGGGATTAGTGCCCTTTTAAGGAGGGACACCAGAGAGCGTGCTCTCTCCCCGCTGGTGTACATAAGAAAGAAGCCATGTGGACACAGCAAGATGTTGGCCAGAAAGAGTGCTCTCACCGGGAACCAAATCTGCCAGCATCTTGATCTCATACTTCCCACTTCTAAAAGAGTGAGAAATATCTATTGTTTAAGCCACCCAGTCCATGGCATTTGTTATAGCAGCCTGAACAAACTAATACAGGCATCTAAGTCAGACAGGAGTTCGAATCCTGATTCTACCCTTCTGGCTGCATGACCTTGGACAAGGTATTTGGTTTTACTTATCCACAATTTTGTGGATAAGCTACTGATGACAGTGGTTGCCTCACAGGGCAGTGAGGAGGGTAAATGTACTGATGGATGTGAAAGGTGCCTGGCTTTTCCAGGCTCCCTTCTTCCCCCTCGAGAGGCCTTGAGACTAGAGCCAGCCGTGGGCAAACTATGGCCCGTGGGCCGGATCCAGCCCATTTGAAATGAATAAAACTAAAAAAAAAAAAGATCGTATCCTTTTATATAATGATGTTTACTTTGAATTTATATTAGTTCACACAAACACTCCATCCATGCTTTTGTTCCAGCCCTCCGGTCCAGTTTAAGAACCCATTGTGGCCCTCGAGTCAAAAAGTTTGCCCACCCCTGGACTAGACTCTGGGATGTGACACCCCCCCACGCCCCCCCCCCCCAACCCCGTCAGCAATGCCTGTCCTATGCAGGCCACAGCTGACCTAATAGACAGGTAGCCTGTTGGTCAAATTCAGCCCACAGATGTGTTTTGTTTGGCCTGCGCCAATGTTTGAGGAAATGTGGATTCGTTATCAACATTTAAAAGCCAGGAAATTTCACATAAAAATCCCAATTTCCTGTTCTTCTTGAGAAATAAGATGACAAGTCGCTGGACCTGTGTTCTGCCGGGGTAATCCCCTTTGCAGGGGGTGAGCTCTCGCCTCCCTGCACCAGGTGGGCCTCACCCACGTGGAAGACCTGCTTGGCACCCGGAGGCTTCCGAGTTAGCATCCCTGAGCTGGTAAAATCTGGCCAGGCCTCCACTTTTCCTGGCTGCCCACCAACAAAGGTTTTAAATACAATTTCAGGATAGGTCTCCCGAGGTGAGGAACAATTAGCACATTCCTGAGTCACTGTTGTTATTTATGCTTTGATTGTGAGCTGAGGAACCCCCAGGAGAGGCCAGGGCCTGAGTTCTGAGAGGAAAACTGAGCTCCCATACCTTGGGCTTGGCTGACCCAGCTTTGCCTCTGTCTTGGGGCCTGGGCTTCCTCCTCTGCGGGAGGAGGCCTTGAGGAGGCCTTGCGCTAGATGCTATCTATGGACTCTTCCCATATTTGTGTAATTATGATGTGAAATTCAAGCACCTGGGTAGAAATGTAACACAACCCTGTTTACTTCTGAGCTGGAAAGGTTTTCAGGAAAGCAGGGCTCTTCAAACACCTCGTTGACCCTTAACACAGACCTTGACTAAATGTAAACAGGACCTGAATAATGGCCTTGTTTATTGTTCTGCCCACTCCAGGGTGGGATCTTCTGCCTTCATGTCTGTACTTAACACAGCAGAGTGGAATGAACGCCAGGGCATGAAAAGATCTGATCTTTAACCTCCTGCCCCCAGGAGGCCCTGGGGCTCAGGGCCCTGCCCGCCTCAATGCCCTCACTTCCCACCACCACCAGACCTCTGGTGCTCCATGCACATGGGTCTTTACCCAGTTCCTTGCTCACTGCCACCACGGGACCTCTCACCTGCAGTTCCCACCGCCTGGAGCCCTCTTCGCCTAGTTAATTCCCACTGATACCTCAACTCACAGCACAAGCATCCCAGCACCATTCCTGGCCTCCTGGGCAGGGTCGGGTTATGGGGACATATGCTTTCCTCACTCAGCTGTGTGGTAGCAGCTGTCACAGCTGCACTTCTACATTTTACAAGCGTGACTGACTGACTAATGATTATCTCCCTGACAGACTATAAATTCCAGGAGAGCAAGGTCCATGTCTGTCTTTGTTCATTGATGTCTCTCTAGTCCCTGGCCAGTAGGGAGGCACTCAAGTATTTGATGAATGTATGAATGGGTAGATGAATGAATGAAAGTTGACACTACCCTATTGGGACTCAAGTATTTGATGAATGTAGGAATGAGTAGATGAATGAATGAATGAATGAATGCTGACACTACTCCACTGGGAAGATTCTGGAAGACAATGAACTCCTCAAGGACCATGTCTTATTGAGGTTTGTATCCCCAAAACCTACCAGGAATGACAGTAACTGATAACGATGTTAAGAACTACAAGGACTCACACACCCCAGACTTAGGTGGTGACAGGCCAGTGGCATCAGCCCCCAGGAGGAAGATGGCTTAGGTGTTCATTCCGCTCCTTTTGTTGAGGGTAATATGCCCAGTAAAAATGACTCCCTTGCAATTAAGGGCCCCAGTCCTGCCTGAAGAGCTCTGGGAAAACTGGACTTGCATGGCATTTTGGCCTTTAATTTCTTTTTGAATGAAGAAGCGATGCCCACAGGTGCCCAAGGCACAAAGGCCCCAAGATTCTGATGGCAGAGCTGAAGGACAAGTGTAGCTGCCACTCAAGCCCTGGACCGGCCTCCCTAGACAGTGAGACAATAAAATCCCTTACTTGCTGAAGTCCCATTTGTCAGATTTTTGCTCCTTACAGCAGCCTGTATTCTGATAGTAACAATTATGAAGTGAGTCCACACATGGGGAGAACAAGAAAGAATAAATGTCACCTCAACTACAACAACAGAAAGAGCAACAAGGACCAAGTACTTAGTGTGTTCCAACCGTGTTCTAATGGATAATTTGTGTAACAACTCACTCGAATCTACACATGAGTCCTATGGATGTAGACATGTTTTCTATCCCTGTTTCGCATAAGAGGAAACTGAGGCACAAAAAAAAAGTCCGTCATTCACTTAGTAAAAAGACCTGCAGTAAAATCCCCAGCAGAGTGATTACAACTGCGTGGCATCTTGCCTAACATGGTGCCTGAAGGTTAAGCAGAGCACAGTCAGTGTTTATAGAACAGAAGACAGCTACCATCCATGAGCCCTCTACCCCTCCGCCACACACACACACACACACACACACACACACACACACACAGTACATCCATGAACAAATGGATGGGCCCCTCTGGAGTAAAAGTCTAGACCAGGGGTCCTCAAACTTTTTAAACAGGGGGCCAGTTCACTGTCCCTCAGACCGTTGGAGGGCCGGACTATAGTTTTAAAATAAACTATGGCCGAAACCGGTTTGGCTCAGTGGATGGAGTGTCGGCTTGCGGACTGAAGGGTCGCAGGTTTGATTCCGGTCAAGGGCATGTGCCTGGGTTGCGGGCACATCCCCAGTGGGAGATGTGCAGGAGGCGGCTGATCGATGTTCCTCTCTCATCGATGTTTCTAACTCTCTATCTCTCTCCCTTCCTCTCTGTAAAAAATCAATAAAATATATTAAAATAAATAAATAAATAAATAAACTATGAACAAATTCCTATGCACACTGTACATATCTTATTTTGAAGTAAAAAAACAAAACGGGAACAAATACAATATTTGTGTTTGCATGTGGCCCGCGGGCCGTAGTTTGAGGACCCCTGACCTAGACCAATCAGGGTCTCAGAACTGAACAGCCATAAGAGGCACAAAGCCAGCAGAAGCAGCAATAAGAATCAAGCAGAAAACAAAACTTAAGATAAGGCCCCGGGTGGGCTATCGCCCTCTGCCCTCTGGCCGGGCCTGTGCGTACCTGATGTTTTCATTCAGTGCATAGAGCTCATTGCCCTGCAAGCCTCCGCCTTTGAAAACGTTGATCACGGCGGTCTGCACGCTGCAGGGAAATAAATAGAAGCAAGTTCTGGTTAGAGGATCTGCCCACAGCCATGTCAACAAACAGCTCAGGGATGAGGGGGGCTGGAAGGGAAAAAAACGCGGCATAAACAGGGCCACATTTTCATCCCCGGAGCCCATCATTTTCTGACCAGGGCCCTTGGAGAGGAAGACTGAAGTCACGAGGACCCCAAGGCAGCCCCCCCTCCCCGCCCCCTCCCCGCCCTGCTTTCTCCAGGCCGGCAGCCTTCCTCCTCCCTCACTGGCAGCCCTGCTGAGCCTGGAGGAACCTGATGGTGCTTTCTGCAAGCAGCGGGGACCTAGGCCTGGGGTTCCTTCTCCCAGGAGGCCCTGTCTTCAGAGGGCAGCCTGGGGCTCGTGGGAAATGACCATTCCTTGTCTTACTTTTTCTAACAGTACTTTCCTTGGAAGAATCTCACTGGGGCCAGCCTCACTGCCCCTTCCACTCCCATCCAAGTTAATCTCTTAAAGGGCCACAGTCAAGTCTCCACTCCACCTTCTCTGGGACCCCAATAGTTCCACAAGGAGCTGATTCCAAGGCCTTTTTTAAAGAACAAGGATCCAGTGAACATCAAAACATTTCAGAGCCTCCGCTCTTTCCCCATCATAAGAGCCACGTTCACTGAGAAAATCCTCAACTTCTGACCCCAAAGCAGTCAGTGATGCTTCCAGAGAATGCTGCCTTTAATTTATCCGGAGAGTAAGTGCAGAGATTTGAAAAATAGTGGCCACAGGAGTGCAAGACAGAGTATTGATGCTCTACTCTGCTTGGTGTGCAAAAGGTCGGCGAGACACCTTACAAAGAAGCCCAGTGTCTCGAACCACCTCAGCAAATGGGTAGCAATTATTTATCACCCAACTTGGAAATGTTAACAGCACAAAGGACTTTCTCTTTCTAGAGTTTAGACTTGCTACTCTAGATGGAGGAGCAGACATAGTAATAAAATAAACAAAATTAAAAAGCCCAGTGTCTCCTCTCCCAGCCGACTGCGGCTCACGTCACGTGATGGTCTCTTAGCTTTTCACAGATACGCGTCTTACCTTCCCACATAGTTCACAGATACGCGTCTTACCTTCCCACATAGGTAGAAGGTGACTTGAGTTTACTTAGATGGTCCCACCCGTGGGTCCTCTGAGTAGGGATGTGACAAATGAGCATCAAAAGTCCTGTCAGTTCCCACCCCACTGTCCAGGGCTAGGTAACTGGCTCTGCTGGCCTGGAGGCCCCCAGGGGTCCACTCTGCCCCTGCTAAAACCAGGACAGCTCGGATACAGTCCCTGGAGAAAAGCATCCTCTCTTCGTCAATTGTCCCTGTAACCATGACCTTCTGACACAGAGGCCTCGGAAGCAGCAGACGCCAAGCCCGGCCCCGGCCCTGCTCTGGCCCGGGCAGCCCCCACCCCACCCGTGGCCGCCTCCTCTACCTGTTCCAGGCCGAGTTGGAGCTCAGCTGCAGGGCCTGGCGGGTGGCTTGGAATCGGGGCAGGTCGCTGAGCACCGGGGAGCTCATGAAGCGCGGCCGGGGCCTGCGGAAGGAGCCCATCTTGTGGACCTCGGCGGGCAGGCTGGGGGCGAAGCCGCGGGTCATAAGTCCAGGTGAGGGGACGGCTTCTCCTCTGGTCCAGAAGGTTCCGACTGCCCACGGAAAGGGCTTCTCCCAGGGCGGCTGCCTGCAGGCTCGGGTTTTCTTAAAACCACAAATTTAGCCAACACCTGGAAAGAGAGGGCGGCGTTTATTGAGAAATCCTGGACTGAGAGACCACGTTTTGGAGGATGTCAGCTGGGACTTTTGAGCCAAACGATCCTAAAAACAACTCCAAGACCCCTCCCCCTCCCCACCCCCCCAAGGCACCTCTACCCTACGGGGTCCCATCCAGAACTTTTAACAGGTCTGTTTTGGTTTAAACCAGCGGTTCTCAACCTGTGGGTCACGACCCCTTTGGCAGTTGAACGACCCTTTCACAGGGGTCGCCTAAGACCATCCTGCATATCAGATATTTACATTATGACTCATAACAGTAGCAACATTAAAGTTATGAAGCAGCAACAGAAATAATTTTATGGTTGGGTCATAACATGAGGAACTGTATTTAAAGGGCCAGAAGGTTGAGAACCACTGGTTTAAACAGTGTGGTCACCCCACAGTAGGGAGTGAAGGGGATCAGTTTGCGACCATCCAGACAGAAAAGTGATTTCTAGTTCAGCTTGTGTGGCTCAGTGGTTGAGCATCAACCTATGAACCAGGAGGTCATGGTTCCATTCTTGGTCAGGGCACATGCCAGGGTTGCAGGCTCGATCCCCAGTGGGGGATGTGCAGGAGGCAGCCAATCAATGATTCTTTCTCATCATTGATGTCTCTATCTCTCTCTCCCTCTCCCTTCCTCTGTCTGAAATCTATACATACATATATATGGCCAAGTGACCGTCCGACCGTCTGGCACCTATGACGTGCACTGACCACCGGGGGCAGATGCTCAACGCAGGAGCTGCCCAGCTGCAGTGACTTGGCAGTGGTGGTTCTCAGGTGATGCACCCCGACACCAGAGAGGAGAGAGCCCAATTCCTTGCAGAGCCATGCAATTCCACCTTCGGCCATGGGTTATGTTGTTGCTAGGGCACTGTCAGCCGAATCTGGTTTACTGCACACTTGTGTTTGCATTCCACACCCTGTGCGACAGCAACTTTGCAGAGTGCCCTCTCGCACTCCGGGACCCCTCGGGGGATGTCGGAGAGCTGGTTTCGGCCTGACCCCTGCAGGCCAGGCCAAGGGACCCCATCTGCCAAAGGGAGCCCGCACACTCCACAGATGCCCTTGAGCTGTGGTGCCACCCCAGGTGCAGCCAGCTGGGGAGGGACCGCGGGAGGTTGGCTCCAGGGCGTGTCCTGTCCATCTTGCCTAGTCCCATCCCGCTGGCCGCCACCCTGGACCACCTGCATTAGTCCCTACACCGGAGCCAGTGCTGCGAGCCGGAAGACCCGAGCATGAGTTTTCTTTCTTTTTCTCCTCCCCCACCCCTCACTCCAAACACTCCCTTTGAGCCACAATGTTGCCCCAGGAATTTTAATTAATTTCCTTTCGATGTGCACGAAGCAGTGCACCGGGTCACTAGTAAAAATATATTAAAGAAAGAAAGCGAAAAAAGAAACGTGATTCCTAAGCTGTGCTTGACTGTAGTTCCCTTGCAATGCCATCAAAGTTTAGGCACTGGCTGGGTTTCTGCAGAGCCCCCAGAGGGTGCATTAAAAGATAGCTTAAAAAAATGCCTTGAGGAGAACACAACAGCTCCTTGTCCTGGCACTGAAAGCCTTCTAGGGATGCCCTCACCGTGCCAGCCCATGTGCAGTGCTCAGGATTTCGTAAAGTATTGCTCAGTGTCTCTTCACTCGGGCACATCTCCCACCATCCCTGACCTGCCGTTCATTCATTCATCCCATCAGAACAGATTTATTACGTGTTTACCACCACCAGGAGCTGTAGGGCATCCAAAGATTTCCAAGGCCTGGTCCCTGCCCTCAAGAGGCTCCTGGTCTGTGGAGAAGATAACTGTCAGTGTATTCATTCATGCAATAAAGATCTGTTGAGCACCTGCTAGGCAGCAGGCCCTCACTCAGGCATTGGGGAGACCACGGTGACCCTGGAGAACGACCTCTGCCCTCTGTAGCTTACAACCAGCAGGCACTGTTCCATGTCCTCATTCTATTCCCTTTCTCAGGCTTTCTGATTGTATTGACTGCTCCTCTTGCCCAGAACTCTCTTCCTTTTCCTCTCTGCGTATCTAAATCTAACTCACCCTGCAGGCTGAGTTCATGGATACTGTCCCCTGAGCAGTTCCTGGGAGACTTTATGGCTTCCTGGTTAATGGCAATGGCTTTGGAGTGAACCTTGGTTCGAGTCTTAATGAGGCCACTCCCAAGTGGTGAGACTGTGAGTACACGGAGTCTAAGAGTCCTTAGCTGTCAGCCGCCAACATCACAGGGCTGACAAGATGTGAAATGACATACCCAGCAGACATCAGACCCAACACCCACAGGAATTGTCTATTTCCATTCAGACCGATAGCTTTCCTTTCCTTTTTACCTTTCAATTTTATTTGGTACTAGAGGCCTGGTGCACAGATTTGTGCACTGGTGGGGTCCCTCGGCCTGGCCTGCCGGGATCGGGCCGAAACCAGCTCTCCAACATCCCCCGAGGGGTCCTGGATTACAAGAGGGCAGTTCTCAGGTGATGCACACCAGAACTGGGCTCCCTCCTCTCTGGTTCTGGATGTGTCACCCGAGAACACCAGCTGCCAAGTCACTGCAGCTCAGCAGCTCCTGTGATGAGCATCTGCCCCCTTGGTGGCCATTGCACATCATAGCTATGGGCCGGATGGTCAAATGATCAGATGGTTGCTTAGGCTTTTATATATATAGCTGGGTTTTAGGTGTACAGCTTAGTGGTTAGACAATCATATACTCTACCTAGTGTTCCCCTCGATATTTCCAGTACTCACCGGCACTTACACAGCTATTACAATGTTATTGACTGTATTCCCGATGCTGCACTTTACGTCCCATGACTACTTTGTAATTGCCAATTTGTCAGACCATTCTTTCTTGGCACCTCTACACCTGTCCTGTCAGTCTCTTATTCTTTAGTGAACCTCAAGTCTCAATCAGTGGCTTAGAGTGAGTTTTGGATCCCATCAGAGTGAAGAACAAAAGGAAACATCACCAGGGTTATGGTCAATTTTTTTCTCCAGGGTTTACAGGTTAGCCCAGAAGTATTCCCACGGCCACCTTTCTCACCAGCTAACTCTGCTATGACCCAAAAACCAACGCTGAAAGAAAAGGAGACATTTTGGCCATAAATGTCCATCCTTGGGTTGAGAGGGGGAGAGGGTTTTGCATTTGAAGAAAGAGACACGGAGGTGTCACCTCCCAATTCAATGCTGCTCTGGTCAGAAGAGGAACGAGGCTGTCAGACAGACACTGAGGCCAGCCATCCAGAGAGCATAGGAGGGGCTTGCAGCTGTCCATAGGCAATGGGCCCAGTGACAATGAACTTGTGAGACCAAGAGCCAAAGAGGGAATGGCTTGTCCTCCACCTGTGAAATTTAGAGGAAAGCAGAGTCATGCCCCATTTTCTTTTCCAGTCTCCTGCCCCTCCACCCCATTCTCAGAATGAGTCAATAGTGACCAAGATTTATCAATGAATGCTGGGGGAGTCATCATACGCATGCTCACATTTCAGAGGCTCTCCATAACCCCACAGGTGCCACCGGAATTTGGAAAGATCTATACAAATCAATGAATGAGGCAAAGAAGCCCTAAAACCACAGACACCCCCTCGGATCCTGACACTGGCTGGCTTAAGGAGTTAACTTGCCCAGTAAAGGCCACACTATTAAAAGAGGGTCCATTTCCCAGCCCCTCTTTAAATGGGCCTGCTAAGTGCAATTCCTCTGTGTCATCACAGGATATTAACACCCTTTACGAGAATCTTAAACTTGGGGTGATGGAACCACCTCCCCTTCAGTGGCAGCTGTACGGGGAAGTAGAAAAGTGAGCTGGACGGATTCCTCCACGTGTTCGCCTTCCGGCTGCCTGCCAAGACAGCCACTTCTCCAGGAGGCTGCGTGACACCAGGAGTCCCCCTCCACTTCCCACCTGGTGTCCCCCAGGCCTCCCACGCCAAGCCACGGGCATATCCAACAAGACCCATGGGCAGCCCCATACACACAGATGACCCTTTTCCATAATTTTCAGCCCAAAGGGGCGATGCCTGCGGCTCCCACAGCCTCCCCCCCCCCCCCCGACCTCACTGCAGAGGAACCCACGAGGAGCTGCGTCTGACTCATGCTGCACCTGCAGAACCTGCCGCCCCCAGGTCCTGGCGGGCGGAGGGCACCCGAAGCTGCCTGTGTTCCCACCACTCCGACTCTGGACAGAGCCAGCAGGCTCTGCAGAGCTCTGTGGGGAGGAAGCTGCACAGCGGTGACAAGAGTGGCCTGAAGGGAAAAGGTGACGCGCCCCATGCCCACCCGCCGCGGCGCTGGCCCCGCCGGCACAGGCCTGTCCTGGCCTAAACGTGACAAATCAGAAAGCTGCCCACCCAGGCGCCCACTTACAGGTAATCAGAGAAACCTCTCCAATGGCACCAGCGCAAGTCCCCTGACTCCTGATCTCGAAGGTTCCCCAGCCCCCACCTGGGCCTTCTGTGGACTCCTGGAAGACAGGCATGGGGACCTCATCTCTGAAGCACACTGCGGCTGCAGGTAAGGAGGAAGGAAAGGAGAGCGACTAGGGAGGCCTCGACCGCCTGCCCGACAGGACGATGAGCACTGTCACAGTCGGTAAACGTCACCTTCACAAAACCCCCTGGAAGATCACAGACGTTAAGCAACTTGCCAGAAGTCACACAGCGAATGAGTGGCAAATCAAGGACCGGCGCCCAGACTGGCCTAATGCTACAGCCCACTCCCACCTAGTCATGCTACCAAGCTCAGCCAGAACATCGGAATCGCGCCTAACAGGTTAGTCAGGAACACTCAGTCACGAGATTTCATATCAAAATTTGAACCTCATGCCCCTGAGATAGAGAAACTGGCACAAGGGACTCTCTGACCACAGTTGATGGGGGCAAGAGGAGCAGGGTGAAAGGAGAAAGCAGAGATGGCCTAAGTTGGACACCCACCCCTCCCTAGCTGTGTGGCTTCGGGCAAGTGACTTGACCTCTCTGAGCCTCTGTTTCCTCCTGCATGAAATGAGCATGCTCACAGTGGCTACCTCAGGGTTGCATTCAGATAAAATGAGTACGTGTTTGTAAAGCACCTAGAACTGTGCATGGCAAACAGCAAACGCCACATCACTGCTTGTCCAATAAATAAAATAAACGGTTGTTTCTAAATCTCCAAGCGAGGTCATTAGTGGGACTGTGGCAACACTTCCTCCTGCTCATGGCGACCTCAGCGAGACCTAGAAAATATCCGGGAGCAGACAAGGTCGCTGGTCCCAGTGGTGGTCACAGGGCTGTACTGGGACCTCACCTCCCCAGGCCTTTGGTAACCCATGTGTTGTTTACTGACCCTTCCTCCAGTCTCTGTAGCATGTTCCTCAGTTTCAGAGTTTTTCTTTTCGTGTGGTTTTTTTTTTTTAAATATATTTTTATTGATTTCAGAGCGGGAGGGAGAGGAAGGGAGAGAAATACAAACATCAAGGATGAGAGAGAATCACTGATTGGCTGCCTCCCTCACGCCTCCTCCTGGGGATCAACCTGCAAACCTGCAACCCGGGCACGTGCCCTGACCAGGAATCGAACCGTGACCTCCTGGTTCCTAGGTAGATGCTCAACCACTGAGCCACGCAGGCCAGGCAGTTTCGGAGTTTTCCACAGGTCATCACACTTCTAAGATTTACTCTAACCCTATAAAGCAGGTCGAGCAGAATTCTGTCAAATTAGGAAACTGAGGCTCAAACCAGCTGAGTGATGTGACCAAGCTGGGAAGCCCTGGGTTCAGGAACCAGACTCGGCTGCAAGTCCTCCAGCCTCAGGCCTGGCCTGCCACCTGTGCCCCACCAGGCAAGTCTCCTTTCCCTCCCCCCCATATATGTTTAAATATTTTCATGACACATACTTTAAAAGGAGGCTATACACCCACCAGCACATACACCTCCAATAATGGTAATAAACTACCGCCAAGTTAAGAAATAGAATGTTGCCGAAACCGGTTTGGCTCAGTGGATAGAGCGTCGGCCTGCGGACTGAAAGGTCCCGGGTTCGATTCCGGTCAAGGGCATGTACCTGGGTTGCGGGCACATCCCCAGTAGGAGATGTGCAGGAGGCAGCTGATCGATGTTTCTCTCTCATCGATGTTTCTAACTCTCTATCTCTCTCCCTTCCTCTCTGTAAAAAATCAATAAAATATATTAAAAAAAAAAAAAAGAAATAGAATGTTTTCTTAGAAATAGAATGTGCTTCTATTTTTCTGATAATGGCAAACCTGCTGATTTGTTATAAAAAATGTAAACATTCACAGAAGGCTACCACATACAGAATGAAAGGCCTCCCTCTGGCCACGTAATAACGTAGGAAGCTCTGGCCAGAACTTCCTGAGACGACAGAAATGTTCTCCGTCTGTGTGTCTAATCTGATAGCCATGAGCCATATGTGGCTACTGAGCCCTTGAAATATTGTTTCATGGTTGAGGGACTAAATTTTAATTTACTTTTTAATAGCCAAACTCAAGTGCACACATAATATTTTAATAAAAATGGGTAATTTGCCCTAACTGGTTTGGCTCAGTGGATAGAGCATCAGCCTGTGGCCTGAAAGGTCCCAGGTTCGAGTCCAGTCAAGGGCATGTTCTTTGTTTGCGGGCACATCCCCAGTGGGAAGTGTGCAGGAGGCAGCTGATCAATGTTCCTAGCTCTCTATCCCTCTCTCTTGTTCTCTGTAAAAAATCAATAAAATATATTTAAAAAAATACAAATTAATAAATATATTTTTTAAAAATGGGTAATTTGTTCTTTCCTTTTAATAATACATCATGGACATCTTCCCATATCACTTGCTATGCATTTACCTACTTCATTATTTTTAACTAGAGGCCCGGTGCATGAAATTCATGCACTCGGGCCGGGGGGGGGGGGGGGGTCCTCAGCCCAGCCTGCACCCTCTTGCAGTCCGGGAGCCCTCGGAGAAGTCCAACTGATGGACATCCTTAGCACTGCTGTGGAGCGGGAGAGGCTCCCGCCATCACCACTGTGCTTGCCAGTCATGAGCCTGGCTTCTGGCTGAGCGGTGCCCCCTGTGGGAGCGCACTGACCACCAGGGGGCAGTTCCTGCATTGAGCGTCTGCCCCCGGTGGTCAGTGCGCATCACAGTGACCCGTCATTCCGCTGTTCGGTCGATTTGCATACTAGCCTTTTATTATATAGGATAGTTTCTTAACTATTTCATTTAAGGGTTACCATACATCATTTAACCAGTCCCCTACAGGTGGATTTTCAGTAGTTCCTACTTTTTGTTACCACAAAGAATGAGCATTTTTGCCAGTCTTAGCAACCACATGACCCTTTGTGTGGATGCATTCCAGCAGTGGAACTGCAGGGTCAAAGCGCCCGGGGAATTCTTAGCTAGCGACACCCGCCCCTGCAGAAAGGAGCCGAGAGGCACCAGGCCTGGAGCTCCAAAGCATGAGCAGTCACTAGAGGCTTTGGAATCAGGCAACCCCTGGCATCAACGCTTACTCTGCCACTCACTGACTGTGGTGGGAAGAAAAAGTGGCGCCCCAAAGATATAGTTACCTCTTAGTCCCCAGAACCTCTGAATATTACCTTCGATGGCGGAAGATGTGATTATCCAGGGGGGCCCATAAATATAATCACCTGTATCCTGGTAAGAGGGATGCAGAAGGAGATTGGAAACAGAAGAGGGAAAACAAAAACAAAAACACAGTTACAAAGAGGAGAAGGTGATGTGAAGATGGAGGCAGAGACTGGAGGGATGCAGCCCCAAGCCAAGGAAGCTGGAAGAGAAAAGAAACCGATTTCCTAGTATCAGCTAGAAACTGATATGCGGTGGGGGGGGGGGGGGGGGGGGCGGGGGGGGGTTTGTCCCCTAGAGCCTCTTGAGGGAATATGGCCCTGTGACACCCTGATTCTGGTCTCTTGACCTCCAGAACTGTGAGAGAATAAATTTCTGTTGTTTAAAGCAGCCACAGTTGTTACTGCAGCCACAAGAAAGGAATATACTCACTGTGGGACCACTCTGAACTGCAGTGTGTACATCTGAAAAGTGGGAGTAGGAAGCCACCTTGGCGAGCCGCTGTGGCGATGAGAAAGATTGCCTATGCAGTGCCTGCCAGGATTCCCGGAACTATGCAGGTGCCAGACACAGGTGCAGTGGAGGGTCAAGCGAAGGTGCCAGCGCCAGGCTTACTGTGTGACCCGGGCATGTAACCCGGGATTGCTAAGGGGTTGGATGAGATGATTCAACTACGGTTTAAAATAGTCCTGGCCTGCGGTAAGTGCTTGGTAAAGGGTACCTATTGTTTATTTTTGTTACCACCATCTAGGGCTGCCGTAACCAAATACCACAGACTGAGACTTAAACGGCAGACGTTAATTTTCTCACAGTTCTGGAGGCTAGAAGCTCAGGGTGAAGGTGGCAGCCGGCTTGGTTTCTTCTGAGGCCTCTCGCCTTGGCTTGCAAACAGCCACCATCTGACTGTGTCCTCACGTGGCCTTTCCTCTGTGTGTGAGCATCCCTGGCGTGTCTCCCTGTGTGTCCAAATCTCTTCCTATGAGGACACCAGAGAGACTGGATGAGGGCCCACTCTCACGACCTCATTTTAACTTACCCTCCCCTTTGAAGGCCCTATCTCCGAATGCAGTCACATTCTACGGTGCTGGAGGCTAGCTCTTCAACATATGAATTTGAGGACACAATTCCACCACAGCTACCACCATCATTGTCGTCGTCGTCATCATCATCACAAAAAGTTCTTTATCTAATGTCTCTGAGTTAAAGAAACCAAAGTGTTGCCCTAGCTGGTTTTGCTCAGTGGATAGAGCGTCAGCCTGTGGACTGAAAGGTCCCAGGTTTGATTCCGGTCAAGGACACATGCCCGGGTTGTGGACTTGATTCCCAGTAGAGGGTGTGCAGGAGGCAGCCGATCAATGGTTCTCTCTCATCATGGATGTTTCTATCTCTCTCCCTCTCCCTTCCGCTCTGAAGTCAATAAAATATATTGGAAATAAAAATAAAAATAAAGAAACCACTGTCTTTTGGTAGGTGTTCTTTTTTGAAGGACCAAGGCGGTTAACTTTTAGGAAAATGTGCTTCTAAAGTGATTTCAAGGTTAAGTTTTTGGTGCTTAAAGGGTTCGCTTCCATTACCTGGAAAGCTGGGGTGCTGGGCTCGTGACACACTGTGGCGGACACGGGGTGACTAGGCCCGATCGCTGCCCTCGGTCTCCAGGCTCACCTTGAGAACCTCCACACTCAGAATCCAGGATGTGTTTCCTGGAGAACAAGAAGGTGGGATCTTGCTTTCTCATCCCAGCGGCCTAGGGCAGGGCTCAGGGACCAGGCACAGCCAGCAGGCGGGGCCAGCGGGCAGAAGGTGGTACCCTTCGTGGAAAATGCAAATGAATTCCACTAAGGCACCGACCCTTGGCTCTGAAAAGGGAAGTCGAATCATGGCACAACTTGAAATAAAGAAGTGGGAGGCTTGTAATGACTGAGGCTTCCAGGAAAAAGCCACTCTGCGCGTAAGTAACAAAGAAGTCAAAGAAAACAGCACAGTCTGAAGTGGCAGCCTGAAAAGGAGGGAAAGTCAGTTCCCAGGAAACCACCCAGGCAGCCCGTTTCACAGGCGCCCCTCGGGAGCTCCCGCAGTCAGGAGGCCCAGCGTGGGGCTCTTCCCCGTCCCGGGACAGGGGCAGGGAGACCAGCGTCCTTCAGCCACCGGGACTCAGATACTGTCATTGACCTCGACCCATCCACTCGAACTGCAGCCGGAATTACCTTTATCATGACAACAAGGATGAGAGCAACAGGACCCTTTCATGAGGCCAACTGTGGGACAGACACTCAACATGTATCATTTCTGTGTTTTTAAAATGAATGGAGAGGTCTTAACCGATTTGGCTCAGTGGATAGAGCGTCGGCCTGCAGACTCAAGGGTCCCAGGTTTGATTCTGGTCAAGGGCATGTACCTTGGTTGTGGGCACATACCCAGTAGGGAGTGTGCAGGAGGCAGCTGAATCGATGTTCCTCTCTCATCGATGTTTCTAACTCTCTATCCCTCTCCCTTCCTCTCTGTAAAAAGTCAATAAAATATATTTTAAAAATAAAATAAAAAATGAAATGAATGGAGAGGGTCTCGACCAACAATCTTTAATGAAATAGGTTAGAACAGAAAACATCAGAGCGCATCAATTGCATGTTGGGGAGACATATAGGTTACATGTGTACTCATGTGAACCCACAGGAAATGTATCACATACTTCAGACTGTATGTAGCAGTCAAAATGTGTGAGAGCCCCCACGTCTGATCTTCACAATCTCCAGGATGCTATTACCATCCTCATGTTATAGAGAAGGAAATGGAAGTGCCAGGTGATTAACTTGTCTAAGGTCATACGGCTTGTGACAGGAGGTGCTGGGGCAAGAACCCAACAGTCCAGAGCCCACTACACTCACATCACCCTCCAGCTTCAATGCCTTCAAAGGTTCCATCGAGCTCTCAGGATAAATCCCCAAACCCCATCCTCACACCCTCACCTCCCACCACTGGATGCCAGCTCACTGGCCTTCCTTCATTTCCTCCAACACCACCTGCTCTTCCCTGCCCCAGGACCTTTGCACATGCTGTGCCCTCTGTGTGAAATACTTTCCCCCCACTTCTCCAGGTTCAAACCCGCACACGTTTTATCACCTGTTCAGAGGCCCTCCTTCACCTCTACCCCTGATTAGATCACATCACCCCATAGACCACCCTCCTCACCTCCTTTTTTGTCCTGTCATAGTCTACCACAATAAATGACTACGGATCTATTTCTTATTGCTTTTGTTCAGTCCATAAGGGCAGGGACTATGTCTATCTTGTTCTCAGATGCATCCCCAGGGCTTACTGCAGTGCAGAGATTCACAGATATTTGATGAATGAGCAAAGGAACCAGCCATGCGAGGCGAGCTGTGGCTGGGAGGGACACAGGAACTGTAAGCAAGTATCACCTGAGAACACCAACACCCAAAACTAGGGCTTTACCGATGCAAATATCCTGGTTTTGAAATTAGATCATTCTGGTTTAAATCCAGCCTCTACAATGTATGAGCTATGTGACCCTGGGTAAACGACTCAAACTCTCTGAATCTTGTTTCCTCGTGTGTCAAATGAGTGTGATACTGCTCTCAGCGTTGTGAAGATTAAATAAGACAGCTTAGATCATAGCCTGGCCCATGGTAGGGTCCCCCAAAAACTGTAGCTAGCATTAACATTTTTATAAAACACTGTGTTCTTCACTAAACCCTCACAGACTCCAAAAGGTGACACAGGGCCAGGGTATGGGGCAACGGGCCCTCTCACACACTGCTTGGGCAGCAGTGTGGGGCAGCTGCTATGGAGGGAAATTTGACAAGACCGACCGCAAAGACAAAAGCTACCGCCTCTGACCCAGCAATTCTACTTCCAGGAATTTTACTCCAGGCGTGTCAAGTGACCCACATAAGGAGGGATTTTACTGCAGCCTTCTTTGTGACGGGAACAGATGGGAAAGAACCTAAATGTCGGCCAACAGAGGGCTGGCCATGGGACCTAGCGTGTCCCCTGCGCTGGAACCCTATGCAGCTCAAGGAAGGGTGAAAACTCTGCCTTGATCGGGGTGCTCTCCAGGGGACACACTGAATGCAAGGGTGCTAAAAAGCTAAAAGCAAAACCGTAGGTGTACACATCACGCCACCATCGACATAAAAGAAAGATGAGAAGAGCGTTTACATAGTTCATCAAATGTGAGTAAGAAGCCTTTGAAAGGACCCACCGGAAACCGCTAACACTGGTTTCCCGGGGGAGGGAGCTGGGTGGCAGGAACCCAGTGGAGAAGACTTGTCTCTATAAACCTTCCTGTGCCTTTGGATCTTGAAACATGAAAATGTAGGACTTACCCAAATACGTAAGTGAGAACAACCATGGGCCCCCTGCCCTGCCCCCTATAAAAGAAAGACAGAAAGACAGCTTATAGGATTTGTTCAACATCGCTCAGCTCACGGAGGGAGTCAGGCTTCCAACTTGGCTTCTGATCCGATCCCAAGCTCAGCGCTCTATCCATTACAGTCCGTCCTCTCAACACCCTCCCCTCCCGCCACAGCGTGCCAGCTCCCTGGCCTGCCTTCATTTCCTCCAACACCACCTGCTTACGGGAGGCAGCCACGACTCGGTCCAATCTGGTTTTTACCGTCTTAGGATAGAAGCCCAATTTTTGCCAGGTCTGACTTTTTCAAGAAATCCAGATTTTTAGAAATGCAAAATCACCCGATTTTTGTGTACGTGTTGGCAATGAATTCACCAAGCTGACGGGTACTTTAGGAGCCTGACCTATAGGTGTGTGACTTCTATTTGATCCCATCCCAGCTATGGCCACCAGCCTTCTCACACCTTTTACCCAAGGGCTACGCTGCCACTGTGGCCTTGGGCCAGTCCCTTCCCTTCCCTGGGGTTTCTGACTTATCCATTAAGAGTTCAGCTTAACCGATGGCCATGATGATCTCTCAGCATCGCCAGGTATACAGTCAGCCCCTGCCTGAGAGCCCTGGTCACCTCTGAGAGAGCAGGTGGCACAGCGCAAACCCAGAACCTTCTGCTGAGGCTTCACTCCCACCCACCACAGCATCTAGTTGGCCAGCCTCTCAACTGACCAGCTCTCGGTCTCATCTCATTCTTACCCCACCACCGAGTCCACAATTCCCCTTTGCGTTGAACCCACAGATCCACAGTTCCAACAGGCAAGCCAGCAGCACCCGGGCTGTGGCTGAAAGAAACACACAGCGAACAGAGCCCATCGAGCCAACCTGAGAAACTGGGTCTGAACTCCACACCACGCCCTGCCCCCTGGATGGAAATCAAATCAGAAGTAGGTTTTCAAGAGCAGTGAGACCATTTTGCAAATCAATTGCCTATCATAGACTGTTGTATTATATTTACTGCTGATAAGAATATAGTTTCTACCATCACAGGCTGGTCATGATGGTCAGAGGGCACCAAGGCTCTTGGCATCTGACATCTCAGTTCATTTCCACCCTACACCAGTGAGGTAGGTTTTATATTCCCATTTTGTAAATGAAGAAACTTGGGAATTAAGTTGCCCAAGGTCAGAAGACTGGTCAGAGGGACCCAGAGTCAAATGCTATCTGACTCCAGGGCCTGAGCTCCTAAGCCCTCTCTGTTAAGCAACACTGTCTGCCAGTGCAAGAGACGAGACCTGAACGCCACCCGCGGCTTCCCTTCTTGAAGGTCGCGGACAGCTTCTTACCTTGTCCAGGCAGCAAGCGTGCGCTCTCTGCCCTTACAGGAAGGAGGCTGTTTCTTCACAGCACTTGCGAAGCAAGCTGAAGTCACCGTGTTTGTTTACTTGTTCACCGTCTGACCAGGCCTGAGAGCATGCAAGTTCCTCAAAGTCACAGCCCTTGCCCAGCTCGTTCACTGCAGCATCCTGCTGTGAGCGCAGCGCTGGCCACAGGGAAGTAGTCTTGAGTGACAGAATGAAACGTGGACTTTCAAGCCACCAGGGAGAACGGTCTTCCCATTTAAAAGGGACCAGAAACATCTCCTTCACAGTGGACTGAACTCAGGTCCACCTAAGCATTATTATGTTTTAATAATTGTATTGATTTCAGAGAGGAAGGGAGAGGGAGAGAGAGATAGAAACATCAATGATGAGAGAGAATCATCGATCGGCTGCCTCCTGTACACCCCTCACTGGGGATTGAGCCCACCACCCGGGTACGTGCCCTGACCAGGAATAGAACCAGGACCTCCTAGTTCATAGGTCGACGCTCAACCACTGAGCCACACGGGCCACCTAAGCGTTATTGAACGTGGCCCCTGGGTCTGTTTGCTGGCTAGTGGAGCCTACAAACTTGGCAGAGGAGACAGGCCTTCTGCATAGCGCAGCCTGTTTGTTTTGATCGAGGACCAACTTCCCAACTCTTAGGAGACAAAGGCCGGCCGGAGACAGACACTCACCCCTACAAAGAAGAAAATGTTAAGGTCGCGTTTGGACTACGGAAAAGGCTCCCCAGGAAGAATGAGACAAGTTCCTCAGCACTTCACTGGAAAGCGAGTGCAGACAGAAGAGCCTGGAAGTCCGAATGTGTGAGGCAGTAAACACTGCGCGCACAGGATGCAAGCTCGAGTGTCTGTCTGCTTAACAGCGTTCGCTAAACATCCACAGGACTCCAGGCACTGACAACTAACACCAATCGTCTAGCAATGATCATTTCATCACCCCATCACCATCCCCCTGGCCTGCAAGCCACTGTGTAATCACCAGAAATCCTCTCCCTCGCTGCCACCCCCCACCCCCGCTTTGGTACCAGTCAAGCAAAACTGTGGGGAAGAACCACACATCTTACTTACTCATCTCTAAACCTCACGTTTAAGTACCGAGTTTCTCCGAGTGCAAATCGTTTGGGCGTGGCTCGGACACGCCGTCCAGGGTGATTCTGCAGTGCCTGGCGCAGATGATAAACCAAAAGTCTAGACATCAGCCAGCGGGAGCTTAACTGGCCATTATGGGAGCAATTACATTTCTGACACGTAACATACACAAAACCTCGGTGGGGGACAGAGCAGGCCAACGCTACTGTCTGGCAGCCAGCGGGAGTTTTAACGACGGGGAAATGTGCTCTAGACGGACATGTGCTACTTATTAAGATTTAGCTGCGCGCTCTCAGCCGCACAGACAGATGAAACGCCTGTTCAGAAGACAAGGAGATGAAGGGGAAGGAACCTTCTCCCGGGTCATGCCGTCAGGCCTGACAGCCTTGAACATCGGGGGGTCAAAAAGCCGAATGGGCTCTCAGAGCCATCACTGCCCGGAGGTCACGAGTTCAACTCCGGTGCATTAAACACCAGATGATGGAAGGCTCACGGGGTGCCAGGATCTGAGGAGAGGAAGCCGTTTGGGGCAAAGAAGGGAGTATGGGCTCCCGTGCCCCAGGGGCTCCGGGGCTCACAGGAAACACCCCAAAGCCATGTTATACATGCAGCTGGACACACCAAGGGCTGTGATTGATGGGCAGTTGAAACAAGACGGAGGCAGAAAGGTGACATCCTCTTCTCGAGTTACAAGGCAAAACTAAGGCAAGGCCAACCGAAAAAGGTGAGGCCTCCATTGCCTCGTCCCGTTCTGTGGGAGAGTGTGGCCCGTGGGGACTGGAAAGGACATTTGGGTGGTTTGAGAGCTTTTGGGAAACTTAGAAGGAACTGCTTGTCCTCTCAGTCAATGACATTTTTCATTATCTCAGAACATCACAAAGGATTACCATGTTTGCCCGCTAATTCTGACCCCAGACGTTTACAATGAAGGTGGCCACGCGGCTCCCACGGCGGTGGGCCCCAGCGACCAGCAGCCAGCAGGCCGCAGCAGAGTTCTCCAAAATGACCGCAGTGGCTGACGTGGCCTCCCCCATAGACAACTGGGGAGCGGTCCCAAACCAGTTCCAGAGCCGGGTTCAGAATGAAGCAGCAAGTGTAAGAGGTTTTCCCCGGAGGATTTACGCAGCTGAGGTCATGAGCAGGTTGTGGCAGGGTGGCAGGCAGCTTAGTGCAGAATAAAGCAGACACACATCACAGCCCTTGCTGGATTTCTGCCCCAGTCCTCGGGAAAAAGACGAAAACAAGTTCGCTTGGGTATTCGCCCAGGCTTGGCTTAAGCGGACACCTCATCTAGCTCCTGAATGGCCAGGGAGCCCGAGTGGTCCCTTAACCCTAGTCTTTGCTTGAGATCGAACTGCTGACACAGAGGCCTTCAACAAAACTCGGAATCTGGCCTTGGCCGGTATACCTCATCAGTTGGGTGTAGTCCAATGCAATGAAAGGTTGTGGGATTGCTTCCAAGTCAGGGCACATGCCCAGGTTGCAGGCTCGATCCCTGGTAGGGGGCATGCATAAGGCAGCTGAGGGAGTCACTACACTCTTACATCGCTGTTTCTCGCTCTCTTTCTCTCCCTCTTCCCTTCCTCTCTCTCTCTAAAAAGCAATAAACTATTAAAAAATGAAAAACAGAACCCGGCCTGTGTCAAAAAGAACCAACAAACTGGAGAAAGTTCTGGAACCAGTGAGGAAAGAAGCAAGAAACCGGAGATGTTGCCCAGTTTGGCTCAGTGGGTAGAGTGTCAACCTCCAAATTGAAGGGTCCTGGGTTCAATTCTGGTCAAAGGCACATGCCCGGGTTTCGGGCTCCATCCAGTGTGGGTTGTACAGGAGGCAGCTGATCAATGGTTCTCTCTCATCATTGATGTTTCTATCTCTCTCTCTCTCCCTCTCCCTTCCTCTCTGAAATCAATAAAATATTTTTTTTTTTAAAAAGAAAAGAAACTGGAGGTATTGCTGGTGTGTGGCAAGCCCCTAAAATGAAACAGAACACTGAAGGGTGCATGACAGAAATCTACACCTCAGAATTGAGGAGAGGGAAACAGATGAAAGCCTGGAGAGGTAAACAGATGCCTTCATGTAACCTATGATTATACGCAAAATAACCTGCACAAATAATTACGCTAGGCGGTTTGGGCAGGAACGGGGTAGATGTTGACCAGGTTTTCCCATAGGCCATGAGAGAGAGAGAGAGAGAGAGAGAGAGAGAGAGAGAGAGAGAGAGAGAGAGAGAGAGAACTGTCCTGGGAGCTCAGTTGGTTAGATCGTTGTCCAGATACACCAAGGTTGCGGGTTTGTTCCCCAGTCAGGGCACACACAAGTATCAACCAGTGAGCGCATAAATAAGTAAAACAATAAACACATTTTTTTAAAGAGGGAGAGAGAGTCTTGGCTGCCGTGGCTCAGTTGGTTGAGCGTCATCCCATGCACCAAGAGGTTGCCAGTTACAGGTCAGGGCACACGCCCCAGTTTCGGGCTCAACAGGGAGCGCACAGGAGGCAGCCAATAGATGTTTCTCTCTCATCGATGTTTCTCTCGCTCCATCTCTCCCTTCCTCTCTCTCTGAAAACCAATAAAAACCTACTTTAATAAAGAGGGAGAGAGGTCTTTCAGTGAGTTTCGTAGCTCCCCAAACCCTTCAAGGCACAGTTGACCCATGAGCACATGAGGCCCTGGAGAACAGGGTCAGGCCAGCGAGGCATTCCCTGAGGGTCAGGCTTACACCCTTCTTGCCTCAGCCAAGTCCCATGCCCACACACCACCCGCTTTGAAAAGGAATACTCATACCTTTTTTCCAAAGCTCAAACACACAATAAAGGTGGTTGGTTTTCATTCTAGGCATAATCTTTTACTACAGAAGGGGGGGGGGGGTGATGAACAAGCCACACTCTATCCAAAAGGCATCACTCAGGCGTCCTTAAATTTCTGACCAAGAACTTGGTGAACTGTTTGCTCTCCAGAGGCTGGCAGAGCCAGCTGCACCTGGCTGTGAGCTTCAGCTTTTTAAAAAATATATATTCATATTGATTTCAGAGAGGAAAGGAGAGAGAGAGAGAGAGAGAGAGACATCAATGATGAGAATCACTGATTGGCTGCCTTCTGCACACCCCACACTGGGAATCAAGCCACAACCTGGGCATGTGCCCTGACCGGGAATTGAACCATGACCTCCTGGTTCATAGGTCAATGCTCCACCACTGAGCCATGCTGGCTGGGCAAGCTTCTGCTTTTTAAGGAAGCCAGTCTATATAATATGTACTATCCTGCTACAGATATATAATATGTTTAAAAAGCGGTGTGTGTGTGTATGGGGGGGCGGGGGGAGGCAGAGAATTTCCTCCATACATTTGAAGAATAGCAAAAGCCTCCCAAATCCCAGAACACGTTAGAGCTGGAACAATCGAGAGTTTTAAAAAAATAAGTCAAATTTAATAGACCGTTTAAATTCCTAGTTGATGGTAATTAGAGAGTAAACACTATTTCTTTAAACCCTGCCAGACAGAACTTAATCCAATTTTGGTAATCAGTAATCTTTTCTTTTTTCTCTCTCTCTCTCTCTCTCTCTCTCTCTCCCTCCCTCCCTCTCCTCTAAATAAAATGCAAGAATTGACCTACAAAGGCCATAAACTGGCAAAGCATAGGAAAAGAATATTGAAAGAGAGGGATTGGGCAAATGTTAAAGGGCCAAGTCCAGTGAAAATGAAAGCAGGTCTCATGGGGCTCCCTCATTTATATGCCAAAGGAGGTCAAGGGGACTTCCCCCCACACCACCACTGTCTTCCCCTCTGGGCACCTCACCTGGCATGCCAGCCGCCTGCCTGGTCCTGCTCTGCAACATGACGGCCACCCCCTGCCAGATCAGTGCTGGTAATTCTATAGTCACACTTCCTACAGGGCCTCTCTCCTTCTGCGGAATCACTACTACTGTCAGCACTATCCTGACCGTCCCTTCAGTTCCCCCGCTGTCCACCCACCTCCTGTCCCCTCATTTCAGAGCTCCTGCACTGCTCTGGTCCTGACTTCCGATCCAGAAACTTCCAGGTGAACCACTAGGCCCTTCCTGAGTACTTGGGACCCTGGGTTCTTCATGGAAGGCCTTCCAGGTTAGGTGTCAAAATGTCCTGGGAAGAACAAGGAGCTTAGGTTAACGGCTGTGTGACCTTAACTTATGAACCTCTTTACACCTCCGTTTTCACATGTGAACGCAGAGAATAGAATATCTATCTGCTCAGGTTGTTGGGTGGCTCAAATAACATAACCGTGGCTGTACCTGGTTCACAGTATTTGCCCAATACATCAGTTAGCTCATTTAACTCCCCAGCCCTTAACAAACATGTAAATTGAATCAAGTTCACCTCTAATGCCCCATCATCACCTTGCACCATCCACGCTCCCATCTTCCTTGTAGGCACCAAAGTGGAATCTCCCCTTGTAAAACCGTGCCTTCTGCTGAACCGGTCACTGTTCTCTCTGTTGCCAAATTCCTAACCCCATCCTCCATAAAACCCCACAAAATGTTTGATTCCCAAATTTCAGCAACTGAGATATTACTTCACACTGGTTGTTTCTGTAAGCTTTGCTTTTAACAAGCATTTACATTCTGCATGTAGAGGCAACTCAGGGAACAACCTTTTAATGACGGATGTTAAACACAGTAGGGGACTTTCAGAGGGACTCGAACTCTATTTCTCCAATCAATTCTGTATTGATCTAGCTCTGCAAAAAGATTAAAAGAAAAAAGGCTGCAACTCAATCAAGATTTTGGTACATTTTACCTTTCGCAAGGGCAGGACACAGAGAAATATATACATGCATACAAACCCTTAGGGTAGAGAAATAATTAAGAAAGCCACGAAGTCCTTACTAAACTCAATTTTCTATTGATAAATAGTTTAAATATTGCATATAGATCATCAATGAACAAAAAAGATTATGACCTATAGGTCTGGATTGCCAGCATGAAGTTTTCACATACCAGTATAACAGGGTTCTAAAGACAATATTAGGATTTTTTCTTTTTAAATATGTTTTTATTGATTTTAGAGAGAGGAAGGGAGAGGGAGAGAGGGAGGGAGAGGGAGAGAGAGAGAGAGAGAAACATCAATGTGAGAGAAAAACATCCAGATGCCTCCTGCACACCCCCCACCAGGGCTCCAGCCCCGAAACCCAGGCATGTGCCCTGATCAGAAATCAAACCAGCAACGTTTCAGGGCGTGGGAGGACACCAACCAGGGTGTATTTTTCTTTTCTTTCAATAATTGAGCCATTCTGTGTATTATGAGATGGAAGGAAGGAAGGAAGGAAGGAAGGAAGGAAGGAAGGAAGGAAGGAAGGGAGGGAGGGAGGGAGGGAGGGAAAGAAGGAATGGAACTAAAGGGTTAATTGCCGAAACCGGTTTGGCTCAGTGGATAGAGCGTAGGCCTGCGGACTGAAGGGTCCCGGGTTCGATTCCGGTCAAGGGCATGTACCTGGGTTGCGGGCACATCCCCAGTAGGAGGTGTGCAGGAGGCAGCTGATCAATGTTTCTCTCTCATCGATGTTTCTGACTCTCTATCTCTCTCCCTTCCTCTCTGTAAAAAATCAATAAAATATATTTTTTAAAAAAAATAAAGGGTTAATCAACTATACTCTAATCAACTGCTGAAGAGCTGAGGGGAGAGACAGCTCCAGTACAGGCTGGCACTGTAAGCCTGGAGTAGCCAATGGAATCCATTCTCAACTCCACCGTGTGTGTGTGTGTGTGTGTGTGTGTGTGTGTGTGTGTGTGTGTGATGTTGAACCATTTTAAAATAGGGAACATTTTTGTAATGTTTAAATACAGACTATTATCGAAATCTGACTCATTGAGATATTCATCCATAACCTTCTGGATCTGAAAGAAATGAGGTCTCATTCAAAACAAGCTGGTCTGAACTGAGGCCTTGAGAAATAAGCCAACTGTACAAACTTCTCTCGAATGCCTTTCTTTTTTGCACCATTAATGCTTCTGGCTGTTAGAAGCTTCACTGAAATACTGAAAGGACAGTGGTTGGGGTTGGAAAACCGGAAGACAACTTGTGAATGGGCCAAACATTGTTTCCTTTATCTGCTGCATACCTCCTAGGCTCTGCGCAGCACCCAGGTCAGATTCTGGGTCTCAGTCCTGCAAGCAGAGAAGGCAGGCCAGCCAGGCTAGCTAGCCGCCCCATTCTCAGTCGCACTAGGAACCTCACGGCGAGCTAAATTTAAAATGTGGCTAAATTCGTTTCTGCAAGCTCCGTTTCCCCTCCTGACTCACTTGCTGCTGCCTGTTGAGCTTTCCAGCCCAGAGCAGTGTACCAGAGCGCGGCACTGTGACATTTTGCTGCATGTAGGCCAACGAAATGTCAAGTCTGCAAAGCAGGGTGGTCGGAGTCACCAAAGCGGGGGTGGGGGGGGGGCGCAAAAGGGGCAGGCAGGCTCCCGAGCTTGATCAGTGAGCACCCTTTGGTGCGAGTGGAGGGCAGAGGTTGGAGGTCACTGGACCTTTAGCGTCCTTGACCGCTTTGGTCCTTTGCACGGGTCATTTGAATGTGCCCGTCTCCTCTGGCCCAGAACAGCGCCCCAGCAAGGGCGCCTGGAGACTCCGGCCCAGAGCTTTGTCCGTGCGGGTCTTGCAAGCGACGAGCGCATCGCAGTAATTGAAACCGCGCGCACTGGGGCCGCCGTGGTCTCCATAAACACCGCTTTTCTGCTGACGCACGGAACGCGGGTTCCCGCCACCGCGGGGGAAGAGGCGGCGGCGTGTGACCGACGGCAGGGGCCGAGTAGAAGAGGGGAAAACCCTGCTGCCGACCAGGGAGGCACCCCAGAGCCGATTCCTGAAGCACTGTTGGCGAGTACACAGCCCGATCGGATCCGGGGCGGCAGCGGCGGGGAAGAGGGCTGGGAAGGGAGGGTCCGAGCGCTCGGGCGGGGGCTCCAGAGCGCCCCCTGTGCGCGGTGAGCACACGGCGCACGCACCGTAGGCGCGCAGGGGAAAGCCTAGCCGAATGGGGGGCGGGCGGGAAAGATGAAGCGAAAGGGGACGCCCGGCGGCGCCGAGAACCGCCAGCCCCAGCAGGGCGTCCCGCGGGCTGCGCCCCGGCCCCCAGTCGGCGCAGGTCCAGCCGCGCGCGGGACAAAGCGGTGACGCTCCCGGCCCTCCCCTCCCACGCCTCCCCCCGGAAAAAGGGGGCGGCAGGAAAAGATGAGCTGTTGGGGGCGCAGAGTCGCCCGCGCCGGAGCACGGCAGTGATCTGCCCCACCAGCCTACGGAGGGTGAGAGAGACAAGCGAACTTTCTTTTTCGATCTCTGGGCTCAGCCCGGGTCCCATGATCGGCGGCATTCCCCACCCCACGCCCACATGGGTGCCTCGCCCACCCCAATCGCGGACGCGGGCGCGCCTTCTCCCGGCCCCACGAGGTGGGGGGGGGGGGAGGGGGGTCTCCAGTCCGATCCTCTACGCCCGCCCGCGGCGTCTGATTGGAGGATCCCCAGCCGGTTGACCCCAAAAGTGACGCTTTCCCCAAGTCCCCTTTCCCTGTGCCCCACCCGATTGTGCCCGGAAATTTTGTTCTCAAGCCCGTGCCACTGCCGAGCCGAGGACTCCGGCCCCGCGGGAGACTTCCCCGCGCACGCCCTCGGGGTCCCCGGAGTGAGTCACTCCGAGTCGTGCACACCCGCAGCTCGCCGCCTCCCCGGACGCCGCGCGCCGCGCCTAGGAAAAAGTTTCCTGTCTTCCCGAGAACGTTTTCTCACCCGAGAGAAATGAGGGATTGGGGGGGGGGGGGCTCTCCCCGCCGCGCTCTGCCCAGCTCTCCTTCCTCCGTCCCCTCCCAGCTCTGCCCTGGGCCGCGGGGTCCCGTCCAGCCTCCAGTCCTCTCCAGCGCGAGTCAGCAAACCAGGCGGCTGCGGAGCTCCCACAGCCCGGCTGGTGACACGTTTCCCTCCTCTCTCATCTTACAGCCGCCTCCTCCTCCTCCTCCTCCTCCTCCTCCTCCTCCTCCTCCTCCTCCCCCTCCTCCTCCTCCCCCTCCTCCTCCCACTTTTCCTGTTCAGTGTTCATCCCTTCAGTTTTTCTCCGAGGGTCCCCACCTCCCTCCATCCCACTCCTCCCCAGAAGCCACTCTCGCGCTGCCGGGCAGGAGGGCAGAAGGGGGAGGGGGCGCCTGCACTTACATCCAGTTCAACAATTTCAGGAAATCCAACTCTTGAACTTGAAAAGCCTGGGAGGATGCCACAGGTCTGGGAGACCGGTGCTGCGCTTCCCTCACAGGAGACCACACACCCCTCCCCTTTCCCCTCCCCTTCCACGACGGGATCATCCCTCCCCACCCCCCACCCGGGACTAGAAACACCACGGATAAGCCAAGGGGTGATTCTAAGGCTCCCTAGAGAATTAGAGCTTCTGTTGTTTTAAGGAGCAGCCCCGTGGCCCATTCCAGAAGTTGTTCGAAGTGCATTTGTGCAGGTATCATTTCAGTGCAGCCTGCCCCTGGATCTGCAGAACTCTTTGAAAGCTCCCAAAGTCTCTTTCCAGATGAAGGTTTCATGAATTGGAAGGTCCCTGGGAGCTTGAAACAATAGAAAACCACCCAATCCCAAAATGAAAAACAACGTAAAATTATTTTCAAAACTTTCTTTTTCTTTTGCAGGTGTTAAGAATTAGACGCAGCTGTTTTTCAGGACTCACTGCCTTGCATAATTTCACCCAATGGTTGAGCAGGAAATACTTAAAAAATGCTGCCCACTTACACATCACACTTTGTCTTTGAAACCACAGTGACATTTGCTGAAGAAAAGATATGTCTTTTTAAGTCAGAACTGGGGGGGGGAGAGGGGAGAGAATCGTGTTTATTTTTATCACTGCGCCCTTACAAAGCCTACCTAAGGGGCTGGTCATGGTGCGCCCAAAGGGGAGCGGAACCGATGGAGCTCTGGGTGCCCCACTTGTCCAGTGACATCAGTGAAAGCTAAAGCATTCTCAGTACAAACCCCGGCATGTTGGAGACGCTTTAAATCTTATCCCAAGAATCGCACACAGTGAAAGGAACGCTTTAAATCTTATCCCAAGAATCGCACACAGTGAAAGGAACGCTTTAAATCTTATCCCAAGAATCGCACACAGCGAAAGGAACGCTTTAAATCTTATCCCAAGAATCGCACACAGCGAAAGGAACGCTTTAAATCTTATCCCAAGAATCGCACACAGCGAAAGGAACGCGGCGCCAGGCACGTGCCTGGGAAAGAAAGAAAGGCTTGAGGGGGCAGTGCGGGCTGGGAGGGAATTTGACTATGTCTTCCAGGCAGCTGTTCCAAGGGCTTCGGCGCCAAAGCCCGGAGCCGGAAGGTGGGGGCTCGTGTGCCACGTCTTTCCCTTGGCTGCAGGGTACGAGCCAGTTACTTAATTGTGCTGTGTGTCAGTTTGCAACCAGGAAAATGGGTATAACAGAGTAGCTATCTCTGAGGGTTGTTATGAGGATTCAGTGAATTCATACAGAGAAAGTGCTTAGAGTTTCTGCTGAGGTGCAACAGATATTAAGCTATTATGACTATAATTATCCCGCAGGTCCGGGAGGTGAAAAGGAAACTATTTCTACAAGGCTACAGGAAGACTGGCTTGGGAACATTCATTAAATGTTGCAAACTCCCTCGTCTCCTTGAAGTCTTTGTTCAATGAGCTCCATCCTGCTGGGTCTATTTAAAATGGTAACTCCCTCCCTCCCCCACCTTCATTCAACTCTATTTTTTCTTTTTCCATGGCATCTGTGACTTGTAACATATCACATAATTCACTTCTTTAAAAAAGTGGCTTGCACCACCTCTTCCTTCCCAGGCCACCTCAACTCTACAAGATCGTGGGCTTGTTCTGTTCACTGGGATTGCCCCAAATTCTGGAACAGTGCCTGGCATATCCCGTGCACCCAGTAAATGATGATAAGGGAATAAGTGGATTCATTTAGCAAATTTATTCTATACTGAGTGCTTATGGCGGGTTGGGCACTGTGCAATTAACTTTTTTAAAAAAAAGCTAAAACATACTCACCGGGCCTAGCCAAGGATAAAAGAAGCTCCCTCTGGGAGAAGTACACTCGCTGGTAAAGAGGAGTATCCACAATGTAGGCGATGCCAGCTCCGTGGAGATGCCATAAAAGAGTATTCAGAGACTGGAACAAAGGTTTATAGAGGTTAAAGTCTCTTCTAATCCTAGAGGTTGCTAAATTTTTTTAATATGTTTTTATTGATTCTTAGAGAGGAAAGGAGTGGGAGAGAGAGAATCATGGATGAGAATGGCCACCTCCTGCACACCCAATACTGGGGATCGAGCCTGCAGCCAGGCTTGTGCCCTGACAGGGAATGGAACCGGGGACCTCTTGGTTCATGGGTCGACGCTCAACCAAGGAGCCACACTGGCTGGGCTGTAAATGGAATTGTCTTAAAATAAGAAGTAGCTGACATTTTGGTGTAAATCAGAACTTTGCCCTAAGGATGATTAATACATTGTACTTGTCACCACCCAAATTTTTACCAAAATTCTAACTAAAGGTCACTGGAACCTTGCCTTTTCTTATTAAGAAATAAAAAAAAAATTTTTTTAAGGACAAACCAATACAGATCACTCTATTTAAACACTCATTTATGGAAGAGTAAATTCTAGGTCTTTATTAGGCACACCAGCCGCTGAAATGAAAGTTGGCCCAATCCAGGTCCCTGCTGATAAGGTAGGCCTCAGGCAGCCCCTTTTAAGCTTTTGACCCAAATGCAGCCAAACTTTGTGACAAACGCTGGCATGAAAGAGGTACACTGAGCCATCAGATTCCTTTACTGGAATGTGAACCTGTGTGCGCACACACACTGTAGCAGGAATCTAGAACAAAAGCTAAGAGGTCATGACTATCTGAACTCCAGACTCTAGCAGCTGCAGACGGGCTGCCCGTGGACCAGTTAGATGTACATTCCGTGTTTATCTTTTGATCCCCAGTGTGTCAACATTTAAAAAAATAGTTGCTCACATGTAACCATCAGAAAACTTCATGCAAAAATATGGTTTTTCGGCTTGCCTTGAACACTCTGGAAGACCTGGCATTGATCACTTTGTGGGCCCGCACAGCCACAGTCAGCTAGAGCTGGGGCACCCCTCTCCCCTTGGACAGGGCATGCAGCTTCCAGTTTGCCACAAGCCCAGGCACTTCCTACCCGCCCCCCCTTCTCTTGTTCCCAACCTACTCACCCGTTCCCCTGCCAGCAATGCAGGTATAGAAGGGAAGCTGGCACGTCTCAAGACAGGGCAAAGAAGCAGAGGCCCCCCTAGGGCCTTGGGATCAAAAGCACCATCCACTTCCTGTTCATCCAGAGGCCTGCTCTGCTACTTTTCCTTTGTTTCCAGAACAGTGCCTGCCCACCCCACGCCCGTGACGCACATCCATCCCCAAAGACGCACCAGACTGAGTTCGGGGTTAGGTGTTCGTCCAAAGTTATACACAGACAAGAACGGACAGGACAGGGATGCCTGATCCCAATTCAGTGCTCTTGAGCTACACTGTACTCCTTCCAGGTCAGATGGCGTCCATCCCAGACTGCTAGGGAAACCCACTTCCGTTTTACAGAATCATGGCATTTAATGCCTTGGGATCTGATCTATAACAGGTAGGGAATAAACTGAATTGAGGTGTTCAAGGTCTGATCCCCAGGTTGGACTTCCTTCCACAACACTTCAACGTCTCATACTATGTCAAAAAATTTATGCCAGTGAAGGAAAGCCTCATATCCTTCCATAACTTAGCTCCTTAATGTAGACGGAACACATGGAGGCCCCGGGAAGACCCTTTGCTGATGCCAGTACAGAGGTTGTGAGGAGTATAGGTAGGTCCCCCAGGCCTGGGCAGTGTTAAAACACACAGTTTTTCAGGTCCTCCGAGCTCCAGTCATAAAATAAGTTAATGTAGTTACTCATGAGAAATACTCATCTAGATATAGAACTTGCATCAGCCCTCTCTATACATCAGCAGTATCGCACCCTCCATAAAAACGGGACCATTGGAGAGTAAGCTGAGCATCTGATCTAGTACCAGGGTGTAAAATCGGTGAACTTTGGTCCAGCAGCAAAGCTTCATGCGCACATGAAAACTAGCTTTCCTTCCTTCTGCTCCCTTCTTAACTTCCAGAAGAAAACTGAGAGCCTTGAAGTTTGTTCTTTTTGGAAGAAGTTTGGATGATACAGATAAGACAGTTTTCACTTCCTTTTCTTGGTAGCAATGGGGTATTTCTGGTATATTGGTTTTTTTACTCTCTTCTTTGTCTTTGGAAATATCTGTCATCCATTCTAAAGGGCTGATATTTAACTCCATCTGATTGTACAGGGTGTCCCCCCAAAAATTTATACACATTTAACAGTGTGTATAGTATTCTTGTTGTTTTCTTTTCAGATTTAACCCATTGGGATTAATTATTGTTCTGCAACTCATCATCCATCGTCAGCAGAATCTCCTATATCTTCACCTTTTTTTCTAAACATTTTGTTAGCCTTGGTGCCCTAACTCAGTGGTTCTGACTCCCTTCGGTCTCAGGGTACTCTGAAAAATTATTGCTTTTGTTTGTGTGGGTTATATCTATCAATACTTCCTGAGTTTGAAATTAAACATTAAATTAATTTATTATAAGATAACTGTAATAAAACTATCACATATTTTATGAAAAATCACTATGTATTTTTCTAAGTCAGGGGAAGAATGGCATTGATTTACATTTCTGTGAGTCTCTTTAACTTCTGGTGTAATAGAAGACAGCTGGGTTCCCAACCACTTCTGCATTCAATCTGTTGTGTTATCACACATCATGTAGCCTCTGGAAAATTCCACTGTACATTTTTGAGAGAATGAGAATGAACGGCAAAAAATATCTTAGTATCACCATGAAAACAGTTTTGGATTTGTGAGCCTCTGAGAGTTTTCAGAGACTCCCTGGGTTCCCAAACCACACTTTGAGAACCACTGTTCTAACTGAACCCTGGCTTTCCCTGGAGGACCCTCTCCCCCCCCAAAATCCTCTCTCTTGGCGGTTCCTCTCTAGCACTCTGTATCACTGGACTGTGATAAAGAGTAGTTGTTTTCCTTGCCCCCCTGTGCCCCAGCCTGCATGCCAGGTTAGAGCATGCAGGTCAGTGGTTAGAGCATCGGCCCTCGCACCAAAGGATCATGGGTTCAATCCCGATCAAGGGCATGTACCAGGGTTGCAGAATTGATCCCCAGCCCCAGTCAGTGCACGTGTGGGAGGCAACCAATCAATGTGTCTTCCTCACATCAGTGTTTCTCCATTGTAATGAGGGCTAGGTGAGGTCATGAAGATGGGGCCCTCATAATGGGATTAGTGGCCCCTTTAAAAGGAAAAAAGACACAGTCTTTCTCTCTCTCTCTCTCTCTCTCTCTCTCTCTCTCTCTCACACACACACACACACACACACACACACACGTGGTTACCATTACAACTCTCTTTCTTCAGACAACACTATGACATGCATGCTATTATTATCCCCATTTTACAGATGAAGAAATTGAGACTAAAAGAAGTGGTTTAGTCCTTTCCCAGGGTCACATAGCTCTTCAGAGGTAGAAATAACCACAAGCACACGGTTTTCTTTCCCATTGTAAGTTCTTCCCGACTTTTTCCCAATTTAGGAAGAGGGAGTTGCAGAGCTGCTTGGGGAAGATAAATATTCTCATCCAAACCACCAACTGCCGGGAGGCTGCCTGCCTGCTGGATGTGGGGAATGAGAATTCCGCAGTGGTAGAAAGTGGGTGGAGCAAAGATGCCCCGTCCGCTAGAACAACGGTCCCTGGCAGGGTCTGGTGTCCACCCCAGTCAAGGTAAGCCGAGCCAGCATGTAGATGGCCGCCCTTCACAAAGACTCTCTGTTCGTTCTCCAGCATTAACTGGGGCAGTTCTGGCCTGACAAGAACACAGACCAGCCCCTCACTCAACACCTGTTTCACTTCTCCTTATAAATATGATACTCACAGTACCGGAGTTTGGGTGTTTCAGCCTGGCTTTCATCAATGAAGTCTGTCTTAGGTCTCCCAGCTGGACATTTCTTAAATTGGTCTCCGAGGAAGGCTGATACCACAGGATGTGCCCAGTGTTGCTGGAGAAAGATCCCTTAGTTCAGTGGTTCTCAACCTTCTGGCCCTTTAAATACAGTTCCTCATGTTGTGACCCAACCATAAAATTATTTTCATTGCTACTTCATAACTGTAATGTTGCTACTGTTATGAATCGTAATGCAAATATCTGATATGCAGGATGGTCTTAGGTGACCCCTGTGAAAGGGTCATTTGACCGCCAAAGGGGTTGCGACCCACAGGTTGAGAACTGCTGCCTTAGTCAAATAATGTTTGGAAATACTGCATACAATAGCGTAATATGCATGAGTATATTAAGACCTTGGTCCTAGCTGGTTTAGTTCAGTGGATAGAGTGTCGGCCTGTGGACTGAAGGGTCTCAGATTCGATTCCGGTCAGGGACACATGACCAGGTTGCGGGCTCGATCCCCAGTGTGGGGCGTGTAGGAGGCAGCCGATCAATGATTCTCTCCCATCATGGATGTTTCTATCTCTCTCCTTCTCCCTTCCTCTCTGAAATCAATAAAAATAAAAATATTTTTTTCAAAAAAATAACTTGGTGGTGGTCTGCAGGGGAGAAACATTCAATAATTTCATTTCTTTCCATGGAATACTATTAACAGTTGAGAATCTAGCATTCCACAGTATAATTGGGGAAATGCTGTCCTAGAGAGAAGACTTGTATGTTGGCCAAATTTGCTTTGAAAAGAGCCCAGGACTAAATAAGATCAAGAGGAAATCTTAATTGAGTCTACTTGGTAGCCTGTGCTTTCTGCTTTTTTAATTTCTTGGATGACTAATCTACCAATAATATCCTAAATTTACTGGGAAAAATTATCCCCGCTCACTTGCCACTACAGAAACAAAACGAGTAACTTTGAACAATGATTTCCCCTGACCTGTCCAGCCACGAGAAGGGATGACGAACCCAAGTACAGATGTGAGCTGAGGACATGAGCTTAGCATGAGCAGGGCTCACTGGATCCCAGGTCCCAGGCGGGGCCCCCAGCAGACAGTGACTCCTCTCATCCTTACAGCTGCCTGGGCTGCATCCCTGACTTGTCCCATAGGGGAAGACCCAGAGCCTGGCACCGTGCCTCCACTGAGTCGACACTCAATAAATCTTTATTAAAGGAAGGAAGGGTGGGCGGAAGGAAGCAGATTGAGGTTTGGAGATGTTAACTTGCCCAACATCGCGCCTCTAGCAAGCCGGAGAGCCAGGAGTCAGAGGCAGGACAGCGCAGTTCGTCCACACCTCGCCAAGCTGCCAAGTTGTTCATTAACTTGCACAGGGCCAGCTTCTAGGAGCTGGCTGGGGCTCTGGCCACATTTGCTCAGTGTGTTAGCTTTGGCCTTATTGTAACTTATGCCATTAAAATTGCTGTGTTTATACAGCACTGTTGTTTTTTTTGCAGAATGCTTGAAAATAATAGCTAAAACTTAGTGCATGCTTCTTATTTCCATGCGCTTCACTGAGAACTTGACACAGCTCATTCCCCATGACCATCCTAAGAAATAGGTACAGTCATAAACCCATTTTATAGACAAGGAAACTGAGAGATTCTCTGACAACTGCTAATTAAGTGGTGGAGTCAGGATTCAAACGGAGACAGTTCGACCCCAAAGTTCCTGGCCCTTAAGCCTCTTTGCTAAATCCACTCCTTCTGTCCAATCACTGACATCGTGAGCGAAGGACAAGAGAGAAGCAAGTACCACCCACAGCTGCATCATGTATTTATTTTGTGAGTTTAACTAACTCTTAAAAGCGTCCACATAGTTCGAAGCACATCACCAATATCAACTAATGTCATTCTCCTCATACCACAAAACAGCGGTATGAGGCTGGCCGCATTACTATTTCCATTTCACAGATGAAGAAACTGAGGCACAGGGAGTTAAAGAATCTGCCCAAAGTCCCACAGCAAGTGGCAGGGCACGGCTCAAGCCCAAGCAGTCTGGCTCCCTTGTCCTCAGGCTTGCCCACCCAGAGAGCTGCCAGATAAGAACAAGGAGGCTCTTCACTGAGGTGAAATTCTCTCCTAAAACCTGTGGCTACAAACAAACAAACAACCACAGTCTCTAAGAGGAATGCAGAGCCATCTGCGGCCCTGGAAGCCTGGAGGTTAAACCCAGCCAGGGACTTGAATGACTTAATCACTCTTCAATTTGGATTTCCTGGCTGGATGGGTTCCTGTCCTTGCTACTTGAAATTAAGAGCCAATTGTTTATTTGCATTCTTGTGGGAGGGGTGGCCATTCTCCCTGGGCCGCTGGTTCCGGGAGAGTAAGCTCTCAGCGGGGCGTCAGGCAGGTAAAGGGGACCAAATGGCTTTGTCAAGCGAGCTGGCGGACGTCGGCCAACTCTTGCTTATTCCGCAGGGCCCCTGCCTCCCCTCTTCGCAGGAAACCTGCCCTGGGGTCAGCTGCCAACTCTTCCGCACCCCTGACGGGGGAGCAGGAGGAAGGAAAGGAGAGAGAACAGGCGTGAGTGGGGGGTTTTTGTTAGGAGGAGGGGCAGGAGGTCTTCTGAGGAAGCGGTGAGAAGTGGCAACCACAGCATCTACAGAAATGATGTTGAGCCGTGAACAGTGAGTCCTGCTTAGCACTGTGTCTGCCCGGAGCTACTGGGGAACGACAAGAGCTCCGGAAGGGGAGGCAGTGATGTCTGTCCTGGCCCAGGGCAGGCGCTCAGTGGATAGATGCCAGACAGCTTGTGATGTGACTACAAGCTCCCAGCACCTCAAAGAAGCGGGCTTTATTTGCGTCTGGTCCATCCGTGCCTGCCCCTCTACCTGCTCACCAGAGTGACGACAGGGCTGCTGCTGTGTGAAGTTTGACTCATTCCGGTCACTCTTCCTTTTCTTCCTCCTCACCCTGGGCCAGGTGAGCTGCTTATGTTTAGGTCCAGGGTACAGGCTATGGAACCAGGTGTCAGCGCTGGCCCAGCCACGCACCGGCGCGGACTTGGGCACACGACCTCCCCTCTCGGGGCCTGGAGCGCCTCATCCTCTCGTTCCCCATCTAAACACCCACTTCCCCTCCAGGAGCAAGGCCAGGAGTGTCCTCCCCCATCCCAGGCGGGGCGCCCTAGCATTTGGTTCTCCTTCCCCTAGAGCCTTTGCCTCCATCTGGCACAGTGATCAGCTCACCTGTGTTTCCCCTCACAAACTACAAAATGAATAACAGCATTATTGATCTCTGAATCCCCAGTATGGCACGTAGGCAATGCCTGGGATATAACCAGAGGCTCCGTAAAAGATTTTATGGGAGAAAAGAGGGAAAGCGGGGAGGGAGAGGGAAAGATAGATGCAGAGAAGGAAGGTCAGATGTAACCAATTACGCCTTTAGAACAGTAGGCACAGTTGGCAAAATTCTAGGAAGCTCCTACCCACCCACCCAAATGCCTTCTTCGCTTACCCAGTGTCTCAGATTTCCTCCTTGGGAGATCTGCTCCTTGCAGTAAAGACAGGGTTTCCAGGATCTCCTTGTTTCTTTCCCAGGGGTGAGGTGTTGAACTATCAACAGCAAACACCTCAGCATTCCCGTACAAGATGGACTTTCAAAGGGCAAGTGGGGAGAAAGCACGTCAACACTTTGGTGCTAGAAGTAGAGGAATGAGGCCCCTAAAAGGGAAGGGAGCGATCCGTGGCTTTAAAAAATGTCAATCTCCGTGAGTCAGAGTCATGAGAATGAGAACATGCCATTTCATTCCCACTGTGCCCTGCCCTGCCCACCCCATTGTCCCTCACGTACACGCGTCACTCGGAGAAAGTTCCCCTCCCCAGGCTCCAGCTGGTGCCCATTCTGGGCAAGACCAGAACCTCTGGTGTCTACCCACTTCTTAGGAGCTGGCAGAATAGCCTCTCTCTTTTCTTTTCTTTTCTTTTCTTTTCTTTTCTTTTCTTTTCTTTTCTTTTTCAACTTTTGTACCCTTTCATTACTACTTCAGCCCTGAGTTTGGATGTGGTCAGGAAGAACACTGTGTCATGTGCTAACATTCCAGACGTGCCGAAGACCTCTCAGGTCACTTTGTCCAATTCTCTGCCTCATGCTCAACTCCTTTCCAGCACCCCCTCCACAAGTGGACAACACCCCCCCAGAAGTGGGCAGCACCCCCCCCAGAAGTGGACAGCACCCCCCAGAAGTGGGCAGCACCCCCCAGAAGTGGGCAGCACCTTCCAGAAGTGGGCAGCTAGCTTCTGCTGGAACCCTCTGAGGGGAGGGGTGTTCTCTGCCTCTCTAAGCAGCCACTCCATTCTGGAATGCTCCAATGGCTAGGTAGAACCCCAAACCTGCCACTCTGGAACTTCTACGAAGGAGAAAAACAAGTAAAAACAAGTGCATTGTGTTAGATGACAATTTGGGAAATTGTGCAGAAGTTCAAGGGTAAGGAAAAGATGATCTCTGTGCCTCATAGACATATCTTTATCTACATAAACAAGTATGATGGTTAATTTTATGTGTCAACTTGCCTGGACTAAAGGATGCCAAGAGAGCTGATGAAACATTATTGCTAGGTGTGTCGGTGAGGATGTTTCTGGAAGAGATTAGCCTGTGAATTGGTAGACTAAGTGAAGAAGCTGGCCTTCCCCAATGTGGATGGGCATCGTCCCATCCATTGAGAGTATAAATAGGACAAAAACAAACACAAAGCAGAGGAAGGGGGAATTTGCCCTCTGCTTGAGTGGGACAGCCGTCTTCTCTCCCTTGGACACGAGGGCCCCAGGTTCTCAGGCTCTGGGACGCAAATTGAATGACACCACTGGCTCTCCCAGGTCCCCAGCTGGCAGAGGGCAGGTCGTGGGACTTCTTGGCCTCCATAGTCACATGAGCTGATCCCTATTCTAAGCCTCCATTTACATTCATTTCCCAAAGGTTCTGTTTTTCTGTGGAACCCTGGCTAATATAGCAAGTATAACCAAACCCACTGTATCTTTTTTTATCACACTCCTTCATGGTCCTTTTCTTCTAGTAGAAACAGTAGTTATCTGTGGAACCATGGCTCTCAAACTTTTTGAACTCAATACCCCTTTATTTTTTTAATTAAATGTATTGGAGTGACATTGGTTAATAAGATCCTATAGTTTTCAAGGGCGCATTTCTAGGATACATGATCTGTATATTGCATTGTGTGCCTCTGTATACTCTTAGAATTTATTTGTGACTCAAAAAAAACCCTTCGTTTCTTTGTGAATTGTATCTACCCATATTTTAATATGTTAAAAACTAAAACTGAAGAAAAAATTAAGTTTATTCATTCCTTTAATAACAATTTTAAGAACACAAGTAACATATTTTTGTGAAAACTGACTATATTTTCCAAAAGCAGCATGCATACCATGCATACAGTGAGAAGAGTGGCATCGGTTGATTTCTGGATGTTTCTCCAGTGCCTTCCTGCAGACAAAAACAGCTGGATTCTCGTATCTGCTTCTGCATTCACTCTGTAACAATACCTATGTGATGCGGCCACAGGAAAACGCCACTGTGGACTTGTGTGAGAGGAGAGTGGGAAAGGCAAATTATGTATTATTCTTGTGTGTTGTTATTATTATTAAAATCGTTTTAAGCTCACGGGCCCCACAAAAGGGTATCAAGCAACAAAGAGCAGCTACATAGTTTGTAGTGCACACTGAAAATGTGGGGTGCCTTGCTCAAAGGTTATTAAGGCCCAAGCCAGTTTGGCTCAGTGAATAGAGTGTCGGCCTGCAGGCCAAAGGGTCCCGGGTTCGATTCCAGTCAAGGGCATGTACCTCAGTTGCAGGCTCCTCCCCGGCCCAGGCCCTGGTCAAGGGCATGCAGGAGGCAACCAATTAATGTGTTTCTCTCACATGGATATTTCTTTCTGTTTCTCCCTCTGTCTTCCACTCTTTCTAAAATCCATGGAAAAATATCCTCGGGTGAAGATTTAAAAACAAAATTTAAAAAGTCATTAAGAATTTCCAGGCAGCTGCAGCAGGGCATTCAACTGAGCCTGGGGCCCTGCTACTGTAATATACTGCCTACATCTTGAATCAAATGGCTGGTTCAGGGCCATTAGTGTACAGCAAGGCACTCTAGAGGTGTGTGTGTGTGTGTGTGTGTGTGTGTGTGTGTGTGTGTGTGTGTGTTGGAGCTGCTGGAACACCAGGTATACATGATACATGGTCATGAGCAATAGCAGATCCATAATGAGATAAAAGCATCACTAAAAAAATAAAATTAAGTTTAAAAAAAAAGCATCACTAGTGCAGGTGTTCTGTGTGGGGGCCTACCTCAAAACCTTCTACCTCCTTCAGCCTATTCGGTCACACTGAACACACACCACAGATGCATACAAGCACACACACACCCCTCTAGCTGATGGGTTGTGCCCCTTGTATTCCTAATGGTCGCATACCAGTTAGTCAGATACTTGTCAGGGTTTCCTGTTTTGTGTTTTGTATTGTGGTTACAGGCTTTGATCAGCAAAACTGGTATCTACGGTCCCCATTTTCCTGTTTGGTGTCTGACACGTAGTAGGCACTCTGCGCATTAGCCGAGCTGAATCGGATAGTTCTGATGGTGAGTGGAACTTCTGCTTATTGGCTGCTGCTAATGGCTGGTGGTTGGCAACACAAATACACCATGTGTCTCCTTCCTGAGAATGGGGCTCGTAGGGGGCTCAGTAATCCCTCTACTAACGGGTGGACTTGTACGTTCAGATGACAATAATGTCATTCTCCAGCAACAAGCCAGACACAGCCATGATGTTCCTGAGGCTCAGATACGTACACGGCTAATGAAGGTCATGAGTTTTCATAGTATTTAGAATGATGCCCTTAGAATCCCGGTAACAAATTAGACAATGTCAATGAGCATTATATGCATTTATGAATATAATACAGGTTTGTTTACAGTTTTGGTCAAAGCACCTCTCTCTCTTCAGCATGGAGGGAAGTGACTGTGGCCGCTCCCCCACACTAAGGTAAGGCTCGCACAGTAGGGATATTAATCCTTCATAAAGGGGCAGGATGTTCTTCTATTCCTATTGGAAGTTACTACTTTGCAAAAGACCCCAGGATCTCTCGTTGAAATCTGCCATTTTCCAGATGGGGAAATTGAGGTTCAGAGATAAGAAGTGACTTATTGGTCCAAGATCACAGAGCTATTTAGTAGCAGCTCTGAGAGGCACACCCACTTCCTCTAATAATTAGAACATGAACCATCCACACCGGGAGGATGTGGGCTTTCAGTTTGGTGTGGGTCCAGATTACTAAAAATTTAACCACTGATTCATCGGGGGATCGTTAACAAGTAAAGCCCAAATCATCTCCAAATCTAACTGGCCGTCAAATCTCCCCCTACTGTCCTGAGCTCCATCCCTTCCACGTGTTCCCATGAAGCATCTTTCCTCCCTTTCATCCTCGTCCCCTCTACCAGCCTCCTTTCCTGCCTTCCAGTGTGCCTTCCTCACCTTGGGGAGAAGGAGAAACAAGCCTTTACATGGCTGGCTGCTCCTTGTAGTTAAAATTCTATTTCTTTTCACCTGTTTCTGCCAAACTCCTGGACGTGACATATATACCCAGAGCTCCCTTTTCTCACCTCCCTTGACTTCCCTAAGCTTCACAGAATTCACCCACTCAAGGGTCAATGATGTGCTTGTTTCTAAATCAAATGGCTTTGTCTTGATCATAATTCTCCTTGACGTCAATTCAATGACTGTGTTTCCCTGATAGCGATATGATGATATTACAGAAGCTTTTATACATAAAAATAGGTCAGGTGTTAAAGGGCCAGTCGGTAATGGCCTGGGGAAGCAGACTGCTTGGCTCGCCTCTTGCTTGCACAATTGACTACATGGATCCCTTAAGCGAGTTGAGCCTCAGCTTCCGTATGTATAAAATGAGAACATAACAGTATCCAGCTCATAGAGTTTTGGTGAAAGGCCATGAAATATGCTTAGAACACTGTCCGGCACATATTACATCGTCAATAAAAATGAGTTGTAAATGTAAGGTGACCAAGCAGAGTTTAAGTTTGCATATCCACGGAAGAGAACGTGTTATGCTCTGAAGTTACTGTTTCTCCTTGCTGCAGTCATACAGCCTTCCCTTGGCATAGTTCCTTAAAATACATCAATTTGGACGTTTGTTGAGGCAAATGACACTCCCTTCCCAGATGGTTTCCATAAAGGGCTCAGAGATCTATGTGATCCATACCCCAACCACCCACGATTCATTTTAACGAGGAACAGATTGAAAGGAACCTTAAATTCGTGGAAAACCCATGGCTTGCAACAAACATCTCCAAGCGGCAAGTTCCACTTTCTGGGAGCTAAGCCCCTGTGTCTCCAATCCCCAGTTGCCTCCTAAATTTGCATGAGGCTTCTGAGGTTGATGCCCAACTCTAGCCACATATTTGAGATTTTTTTCCAACTTGCTTGTCTCTTTTCCTTGCCTCTGGCTGGTAACTGTAGAGTGCATAATCTCTATAATTTTTACCTACTCTAGGATTCCCTCTTTTCTGCATGGTGATGATGATGGAAGATATTTCTTGAGTGCCTACTGTGTGCCAAGCTTGTTACTAAGCACTTTATATGTACCATTGTCCCCACTGCCCAATGCTTTGCCTTAAATGCACATGCAAATTCTCCATGATCTGACTTTCAATTTTAAAAAAATGACCTCCACTTGCATTTCCATTATGATCAAACATCTCCTGTAAAGTAGCACATTCAACATTCTCATTGCTTTTGTGCATATAGGAAATAAAGGATGTTGTAATATTCATAAGACACCTCAAAACCAAGCACACATACAACCAATAGGCCATAAATAAGGGACAATCAGATGCCTGAAATCAAAATAACTGCCCAAGGACTTACTCCTCTCTTTGGTAGCAGTGGTGTGCTTTTGCCTAGAGCAGGACTTTGTTCCTGACTGTAGACTAGTGAGAGCTGAAAGATGAGTAGAGGAACTTCTGCAGAATTACTGTTTACCAGGTCCCAGGCTATGTGCAAAGAACTTTACATGCATTATCTTATTGAATCTTCAAAACAGTCATGAGCTGAGTATTGTTATTATTTCCATTCTACAGATAAGGAAACTGAGGGTAAGAAAAGCATTTGCTCAAGTCATATCAAGCCGAGATTCAGGCCCAGGTGCAATTGACTTTGAAGTCCATGCTCTCAGCAGTCCAATCCTAGATTGACTTGTGTGGCGGTATGTTCTCTAGTTTTCTGTCCACATCCTCTAACTGCTGAATTCTTCTCTGGCTTCTTTCCCTTCTCCCATTTTTTGTGGAACCCTTTAAATCCTAACGATGACCATTCATTGTCACATCATTGGTCTTGCTTTAAATCCTTGAAAGCCATCTCATTCACCGCTGTCTCTCTAAAGTCATCCACAGCCCCTGGTACACAGTCCTTAAACAATACATGTTTGTTGAATTAATGGATAAACAAATCACCTTTCTAAAGGTTATCTGGAGACCGGCTGGCATGGCTCAGTGGTTGAGTGTTGACCTATGAAATAGGACATCATGGTTTGATTCCAGTCAGGGCACATGCCTTGGTTGCGGGCTTGATTCCCAGTGTGGGGTGTGCAGGAGGCAGCCCATCAGTGATTCCCTCTCATCATTGATGTTTCTGTCTCTCTCTCCCTCCTTCTCTGAAATTAATAGAAATTCATTTTTTAAAAAATCATTTGGAATATATTAATAACTTAATTCTTGATGAATGACCTAAGGCCCTCAACCTTTAAGATTTTATGGGTTTTTAATCCATGAGATGCTGGAACTCGTTGTAAGCACATTGATATAAGGCACTGGTTCTCAACCAGGGGTGATTTGGTACCCCACCTCTACTCCACCGGGGACATTTAGCAATGTCTAGAAACATTTTTAATTCTTACAACTGGGAGCAGGGGCAAATGCCAATGGCACTTTACATCTGGTAGCAAGGATGTCGCTAAACATCCTCCAACACACAGGACAGTCACCTCAATAAGGAACTACCTGGCCCCAAATGTTGATAGTGCTGAGGTTGAGAAACCTGATATAAGAGTTTGTTCTTCCTAAAACGTGTGCCTTAGTGGCTGAAATGGGCCAGGGACAGTAAGCTCCCCTGTTAGCACTGCCCTGCTATTTTAATGAAAGGAACAGGAAAAAATTGGGGATGCAGCTTGGGGGTCCAGGAATCTAATTTCTGACCCTGAAACCTGGAACTAACATGATTTCCTGCAAGCGGTTAGGCTCAACTTTTCATCTGAAAAGGGGGTGTGTTTGGGCAAGGTTTGGGGTGAGCCCTCATAGCTCTAAAATTCTCTAGTTTTAACAAATTCTGAACGTTGAACTTTCTTTCTCTCTCCCCCTTTCTCCCTTCCTTTTGTATCCTTCTGTAAGTAAAGCTTTATATTTACTTGTAAGAATCTCTTGCAATTGCCTCTTTTCACTCTTTGACAATCTCTTCTTACACACACACACACACACACACACACACACACACACACACACACATTTTCTCCCCTCAGGCCCTCCTTATCACCACCTGCATTATAGGTGGAAATTCCTAATCCACCTCCGTTTCTCCAGGGCTAAATCCTTGTGAGATGGAGGAGGTTGGCCTGGATTACCAGCAGCCCCCAGTTGTGACCGGAGGCACGTTTTCCCTCCTCTTCACACTCTCTCCACCTTCCCCTGAGAGCCACTGATGATTCAGAATCCTTCTTCATGGTGGTCCCCCGAAGTCAGCTGACTTGCCTCTTCTTTGCCCACACTCTACTACCCCTTTCTGCCTAAAAGCAGGGCAGTAATTTCCATGGTGCCAGGAAGAAATAAACATTCTTATTACCCAGAGACAGGGAGCTGGCAATGAGATGAGCCTGCACACATAACCCTTGATAAAACGACCCTTATCTTCCATTAGTTTCCCCCATATACTTCCTAGTCACTTTCCCCCAGTTTACCACCCCGAGGGGCCTACACGCCTTTCCTTTGTCTAATCTCTTTTCCACAATTTCTCGCCTTTGTTAAAATGGTATGTTAGCCCCTGAGTCTGTTTCTTTGAGTTGATCACTTCTTTTCTATGAAGCCCTCTGCCATGTAAAAATATTAATATCCCGTAAAATATGTATGCTTTCCCCTGTTATGCTGTCATTTACAATCCTGAGGCTCAGAACCCAAGAGGGTAGAGAAATAGTTTTTCCTCCCCTACAAAGGCTATTATTAAAACCCTACGACCAAGCTCTTTCTGCATCATGAACACAGTTAGGGGCATTGTCTATTGTTCCAGGGGTGGGGGGAGGAGGGGACTGATCTTCTCTTTGGAAAGGCATGGTGAGAAGCCTTTAGGTATGAAATGTTGTCTGCCTCCCACTGGAATGAGGGAGCAGCAATAAAGGAAGCTAAAACTGTCTTCCATAATAAAGTAACAAGATTGCTCCATTTCCCTCTTCAGCCTGAGCCACATGCATCGTGGAGAGGCCCAGGAATCATACAAGGGAAGAAAATGAAAGCAGGTGTCCTTCAAGGAAAGCTGGGGCACAGGCTCCAGCAACACAGAACTGACCAGGCCAAAGGCAGAGATGTCCTGGAAGTTATGGGAATTATTTAATAACTGATTCTCTGTCTAGTGTTTACTAATTGCCAGGCAGGGTTCTAAGCACCTTACACAAATGAACCCCCACAGCAAACCCATTTGTATTATTAATTACTAGAGGCCCAGCCCGTGAAATCGCACTCGGTAGCCTGCTGCTGCTCGCAGCCCTGCCCACCCACCCTCATGGTGGCCGGTGGTTTGGTCATCAGAGTCATCACGGACACTGGCATTTTATATATAGAGATGCCCATTTTACAGATGAGGACATTGAGGCACAGAGAAGTTAAGGGACTTCCTTGACACCACACACCTGGTAGGAGGCATACCTGGGATTTGAACCTGGGCAGTCTGACTTGGAAATTTGTACTTTTAACCATTTTACTATATTGCAGGTGAGTGTGCTTGCTCTATGATGTATCTAATTCTGTTAGCCGCCCCCCCCCAAAAAATATAGGAAGTAACATTGAGAATTACATAGAACCTCATTATCCTGGGGGCTAAATGGTGCAGAGAGCTGGAAGTCGCCCCCAGCACCAATGAGGACAGGGCTTGTGGTGATGGGAGAAAGCAGGAGGCAGGAGCTCAGAGCCAGAAATGGTTTTGGTCTCTCTCCTTTGCTGAACCCTCTGTGGTGATGTGCAGGTCTCATCGTATTTTTTTCTGGTTATTAAAGGAAAGAATGAGCCCAGTTACCTCTGGACTACCCCAAGATGTCCCCTCTGGAGCAGAGTTCAAAAATGATGAGTTCAGAAAAGGGTGATAAGTTAAACGTGCACGCATTTGCCATCAAGGAGGAAAGAAAGGAAGCTGCGCCCACCAGCACCCCCACACCCGCTTCAGGAGCCCCAGGGAGGGGAGATGTGGAGAGCTTCTTAGTGGGGGCGGGGAATCAATATTCTTGCTTGCTTAACAGTGGGCATCACGGGATTCTGGAGAAAGAACAGGGGCCCCTTTCCTTCCTTCCTGTGAACAATCGACCAGAAGGAAGCGGGACACTCAGCCCCTGGGTTTTCCCGCAGGAAACCCTAGCCGACTAGGGCCTCCTGCTTCCCCTCCTTCACTCGCCCTGGTTCAGTTCCAGGTGAGTCCTCTGCCTGTTTGGGAAACAGAGGTCAGAAAGGACCGAGTGCAAGCTCAGACGGCTTGTTGGGTTTTGCTTATTTTTTAACTCTAACTCAGTTGCTTTTATTTATTTAAAATATTTTTAAAATTGATTTCAGAGAGGAAGGGAGAGGGAGAAGAGATAGGAACATCAACGATGAGAGAGAATCATTAATGGGCTGCCTCCTGCACGCCCCCCACTGGGGATCGAGCCTGCAACCTAGGCATGTGCCCTTGACCAGAATCGAACCTGGGATCCTTTAGTCCACAGGCTCATGCTCTATCCACTGAGCCAACCCGGCTAGGGCTAACTTAGTTACTTTTCGATATAACAATTTTTAAAATCTCAAATTCATCAGAGAGGGATGCTAAAGGCACTTTACTTCATTTTTACTCTGAATTGACTGTGTGCTTGGCACTGAGAGACTTAAAAAGAACCGGCCCCTTCATATATTTGCGTGGTCCTGAATTAATTACTAGAGCTACTTAATTACTTTCCCAAACCCCATTTTTCACCAGTCAACTGGGAACATTGATACCTACTTTATAGGGATATTGGGATACTATTAAATTTTAATTGTATGTGAAGGCATCTAACACAGTGATCTCTTAGAATTTAGCGCCTATGATTAGTTTTTCAATTAATTTCTCATTAATAATTATTCACTTGGAAATGCAGAAGACAAAGTCCCAGTTCTCTGGGATCTCACTTTTGGTTGTGGCTGCGACACATACGTGTGAAGTGACTCATTTATGATTCGAGGCAACACAGCATAGCGTTACCAAGTGGGCAATAATAACAGAAAGGCCGGAAAGTTCTGAGAGGCAGATATCTGAGTGATCAGAAGGGGCGGGACTTGAGTTGAAGGAAGAGCAGGATTTGGGTACAAAGAAGGATGAGGTGGGCAGCTCCAGGCTTGTGACTCAAGTCACCTCCCATTTGTGTCCTGCACTGAGCTCCCCCAGTGCACAGCCTGGGTCTTTCATGTACCATCTGACCCACCCACACCTCTTGCCAAGCCCTCTATCACCCAGGCGTGAGGCTGGTGCACCCACCGCTCCATCTAGGCAGGGTTTCCTGCCACTTTTAGGGACAGAGGTGTCTTCAGAACAGGGCAGAGGGGTTCAGCTCTGGGGAGAGAGTGCTCTTGGTTCTGGAGTTGGAGGAATATACACAGATCACTTGCTCCTAATCGTTTGGGGGCCATAGACTCCTGAAAGCTGTAGCTCTTCCCCCCCCCCCCCCCCCCCCAGAAAACTGCCTGTTTTTCTGTATGAGCCGTGCACACACTCGGGGTATGCATGGGCTTTGTAAGGATGCTCTCCAGGGCCCACAGTTCTCGGGCCAGCAAGCCCGGCTCCAGGTACATTGCCGTCATGTTCCTTCTTGAGGCTCACCCGCCCCTTGGCATTACTCTAGACACAGCATATTTCTCTGTGATTCATTAACACCTCCCTTCCTTGCATCATTGACCTTGTGCCTGCTATTCCAAAGGTCTTCCTCAGGCTGGCTAGCATGTGACTCCTTCCTCTGGCTATCCTGCTTGAGACGATAAACTCACTTCCCAGCCTTCCCTCTTGCAGGGCACAGAACACCACCACCCCTCCCACGGACCAGCACTGTTTTTTTCTGCTGCTGCTCTCACCCTGACCTGCTTCCCTAGCCTCTGGAGCAAGCCCATGTTGGAAAGACCCTTTTCTCTTTAGCCCTTTGCCATCTGGGTCAGTTTTCCAGAACATTCCTACAAATTGTAAATCTTTCGAGTCAAATAGATTTTCCTCTCTGGCCCTTCCCTGTAAATTTGATGACTTCGTTGTTACTAAATTTTAACAAAGGAAGTTTGGCAATACACGCACACACGCTACAAAAATGTCAAGTTCAATGGCCAAGGAGGATCTCTGATGGTATTTGTTTGTGCTTCCCCCTACTGGTTAGAAAAGTAGCACCACTAGGTAAACTGCTGGTCTATCCATTCTTAGTCAAAATGCTCAGTTTTAATTTATCTTGATTTCAAATCTGTCTTAGAAAGCCATGTTTTCCTTTGTTGTTCACAAAGGCAGAGCACACTGTGGTCTAGTTTAATGCTTCATAATGTCCATTAAACATTCTTGCCTGTTGACCCATAAATTTCCTTTCCAGGATTCTTCCCCGAAGAAATAGCAAGAAATGTAAACAAGAGGTTTCCTTCAGAGATGGCCATGTTGTTATTGCGGTAGTGAAAAATCAGAACAAAGTTAGATGTCTGACAGCAAGTGGTATGACACAACCATAGGATGAAATATTATGTTCACATTAAAATAATGTTAGTGAAGAATTGTTAAGGATATAAGGAAATATTTATAACATTAAATAAGCAAGACAAAACCATAAGCACTGTACAATCTCAACTAAATATGCATAAAAATGCCTGTAAGTAATACACCAAAGGTTAATGTGGTTTTCTCTGAGTAGTAGAATTAGGCTATCCTATATAATAAAAGGGTAATATACAAATTGTCCTCTCAACCGGGAGTTCAACTGGAGTTTGACCAGTGGGTGGGACCAGCTGGCCAACTGCCCACAACCCCTCCCCCCAGCAGGCCAGGCCCAATCCAGCCCCAATTGGGGCGGGCCAGCTGGACCCCACTTGTGCACGAATTCATGCACCGGGCCTCTAGTTTTATATATTCATGTTTTCCTGTGATTGTGTGATAGTTGTAAAATCAAGAATAGTAAAACTTATTTCTGCATGGTGGAAAAGCATAGGTTTTAAAACCAAATGACCTAGATTCATATTCTGACTCTGTGTCCTTGGATGAGTGTCTCAGGCTCTCCGGACCTGTTTCAGCAGCAAGTGGAGGTAATAATAAAACCTGCTTCACAGAATTATAGTAGGACTGGAGTCTGCATAACAACCCTTCTCTCCCATCAGTCCTCCCTCTCCCCTGCCCCCCGCCATATATTTACCTTTTCACAACTTACCACCCCTAGAAGCCCAAACCCAGTTTCCTTTGTCTTGTCACCTCTCCACAATTTATCACTCATTGTTAAAATGGTATGTAAGCTCTCAGGTCCAACCACTTTGGGGGAGTGAGTGTGTGTGTGTGTGTGTGTGTGTAAAAACCACTCTTTACATACAAAATAAACCCTTTTCCTGTTGATCTGTCTTTGGTCAGTATAATTCACATACCCCAGATTCTGAAGCTAATTGAATAGAGGAAAGTTTTTTTCCTCCCCTACTCTGCCAACATTTGCTAAAGTCTTATGAGTGGACAGGAATAATATAACTTCTACAACCTGCACTCTACGCTCATTTAAAGCCCCTCCTCATTGTCTTTTTTAGATGTTCAGACCAACCGCTGCCTTTCTTGTTAACACATTGCGTACCGCATAGAAATCTCTAAGACATACGCCAGGGACCGCACGTTTTTGGGCAAACTGCACGTTATTTAAATCATCATAATGTACTTTCGGTGTTATTTTTCAATAATTATAACATTTTTATTTACAAAAACAATTAAACAATTAAAGTTCCTAGTACTTTTTTAACGTATGGTACTGCGTAAAACATTTCCTCTATGAAGAGGGACCAAACAAAATTTACATAAGTATCTAGATTCGCTCCTTTTTCCATGGGCGTGAAAAACGAGAACACTCGTGAGCGGTCCTAACAGATGGCGCGCGAAACACGAGAAAACTCCTGAGCGGTACGAAATGTGTTAAAAGATAAACTAGGCATATTACAAACCTTAAGAGTTTATTTAAGCAAGAACACCCTCTAGTTTGGCAGAATCAGATCTAGCAGACAGAAAGGAGTTGTCTGCTAGACAACTGCAAAATGAAAAACTTTGCAGGAGGAAGGATGGGTATAGGAATAAGAAAGTGATAGTAGGCAAAAAAGCCGATCCGATTGGTTACTTCAAAGTCACTTTCCTTCAGGGGTTGGCAGGGGTCTATCAGGCACATAACCTATCTAGTTCTGATCAAGCGATTCTTGATCGGCTGATTTAAGATTCCATTCCTGGGAGACTGAAACTGGAATTGTTAAGTGTCGGTTTGGTTACATGGGATATAGCATAAACAACTCCATTTTGGGTGTGTTGTCTTGTTTTATAACACAGGAGAGGGTCCCCAATAGTTTAGAGGTTTGTACAGAGATGGGACTGTACAAACCTTTATAGTCAGCCTCAGACCACCACATAGTTAAAAAGTCACGTACAATCAAGACTTGAACTCTTGTATGCTCTTGAATACCACTCACCAATGGTAATTGAGAGCCCCTTTCTAATATCACTAAACCCATCAACATGCTACTGATGTCATCAAGGAAAGCCCATTTTTGAAACTTAGTTTGCTAACTGGCAAAACATTTGGAATTTCTTGAGGTTAAGGAAGCCAAAACCCTTGCCCAGCTAGTGCGGCTCAGTGGTTGAGCATTGACCCATGAACTAGGAGGTCACGGTTTGATTCCCGGTCAGGACATATGCCCTGGTTTCAGGTTCAATCCCCAGTAGGGGGTGAGCAGGAGGCAGCCAATCTATGATTCTCTCTCATCATTGATGTTTCTCTCTCTCCCTTCTTCTCTCTGAAATAAATTAAAAAACAAAAAAGAAAGCCAAAATGCTTAAAACGCCTCTTCTGGAGTGAGACTTTTCGGATACAGTTCTAGCTGACCTCCCCTCAAGAACAGATGCCTGATTGGCTGTCACTTCCAATAATGTAGCTAAACGGCACAGCCTACACTGAAGTGTTTCAGAGTAAATTACAAGCATAGTGCCTGTAAAGCAATAAGGACAGAACCTGGCACGTGTAAACACACAACAATTACATGATTATTAAATCTGGTGCAAAAATTCTAGGCAACCCCATGTTCTGAATTTTGAATTTCCTACATGTACCTACTCACAGATTTTTAAACCAGGGTTTCTTTCTTCCTTCCTTTCTTCCTTCCTTTCTTTCTTTCAATGAACTTATATCTTCCCATTCCTTTCTGAAGTGTAGCCACATTTAATGGGACAAGCAGACTGGATGGTAAAGGGTCTGCAGTCAGAATACTGAGAAGAAAGAGTCTGTTGAATTCAGGGTTCCTGGGGCCAGAAAGGCTCCCCTCCCCTCCCCCACCCTCGCCAGGTCTCACTGCACCTCAGGAATCCCGAAGAAAGGCCTCCTTTGGTGTTCTGAGAGCTCTCCATTCAGGGAGGTTTTATCAGAGAAATTAAACCAGAAAGCGTTCAGCTCAGATAACAGGATTAATTAACATTCCTCTCGTTCTGCACACAACCCAGCTGGGAGGGGTGCCACCTCGGCTCCCAGAGGTGGGCTGGGCCAGTCCCGGAGCTGCCCACGGCTGGCCTGGGATTGCCCGAGGTCCGTCCTGCGCCCTGTCCTGCCGAATGCAAGGAATGGTGCGAGGCTAACACTCCCCTTGTCCTCACGGGGCATTTTCCGTCCTGTCTGCCCCGCTGGCTTTCAGCTTCACGTGTCCAGGTGGGTGTGGGAGGGAACCTGATGATGAGAAGAGTTGCCATCTAAGAGCAGGAACTGGCATTTAGGGAGCCTTCCCTGTGGGCCAGCAGGAGGCCGAGCACTTGGCATTCAGGAACTCACCTGGCGTGAGCCTTCCCCAGGGGCGCTCAGCTCTCACCGCCCACCCACCCTGAGTCTGTTGCATCCTCCAAGACACCTAGAAGCCCTCCGTGAGCAACGGGTCTTCCCCTGAAGGCCTCATGCAGAGATGGGCACGTAGACTTGAGCCACAGTGTATGCTGCACAGCGGTAACTCCAGAGTTTTCCAGTAGCTGTCTCCTTCCATCACTACCCCCACATTTCTTCCCTCCTCGGCTGTCTCTTCATTTCTCCTCTTTCTTTCCGCCCTAACTGGAATCTTAGGATCACCCTAACTACGTCCTAGGCTTGCTCATCTCTGCAGCCACAGCACCTGGCGCACGGAAGTGCTTGGTGAGTAGCTTCAGTGACACTTCTCCCCAGTGGGTCTGGGGACAGGCATCACCCACCTGGAGTGGCTACACCCCCCTGCCTCTTCTTGGGAGCCTGTGAAGAGGGCTGTTTCCTGAGACGCGGGCAGCAAACCTGACCAAATGCATCTCTCTCTGTGCTGCAGGCTCTACTGATCTCCCTGCGGACTCGCTGTGCAGCCTAAGAGGGGCTCAGGCAGGCTGGGCGGCCACCTCGGACCAGCTGAAGGCCTAGATGTCGCTCAGCCTGCCATCGCGCTTCACCCCCGCCCACCTCCAGGGAGAGAATCGGGATTGAGATGGATTACACTTGTTTATGGGCTAATGTTTCAAGTGAGAGTTGGATGGAGACTCGGTAGTAATTCCCTCTGTTCCAAGAGGGAAGCGAGATAAGGGGGGATGCTCCCCCACCGCTGGCTCTGAGATGGCCCTGGAGTGACTGGCAGGTGTGCACCGGGTCCTTTCACTGTCCCCATGTCCTCTGCGACTCAGCTTTGTTCAGAGCCGCAAGGAAAGGCGGCCCTGCCCTGTGCCTGCCGTTTGTACCGGGAACCAGCTCTGAGGGTTTTCAGTGTGTCAACTTCAGGCAGCACAGGGCCAGGGCCAATGCTGCACAGAGAGGCAGCAGGATGGGACGGAAAAGCCAAGAGCGTGGAGCCAGCACGTGGGTCTGAGTCCAGCCCTTGCCCTATTATTAGTGTGGGCCTTCATTTTCTCATCTGTAAGGTGGGGTAGTAACAGCGCCTCTTCCAAAGGGGACTGAGGCAATGAAAGTGCTTAGGATGGTGTCTGACACACAGTGAGAGAGAGAGAGAGAGAATATATATATATATATAAATAATGCATTTTGTATTCTTATTCTTATTTGCTGCAGGCTGGTAGGAGAAATGACTGTGGCTGTAGGTGTCTGGGTAATAGGCAGAAGGCACTGTGTCCATTCGGACAGACATGCTCCATCTGAACTTGGCAGCCTGACTCGATGTTTCCCAGATCTTCTTCCAGTTTTCCCTAAAAAGCCGAAAGTCCAGATTTCGCATGGCATTTTCTTTTTTTTCTTTTTTAAATATATTTTATTGATTTTTTACAGAGAGGAAGGGAGAGGTATAGAGAGCTAGAAACATCGATGAGAGAGAAACATTGATCAGCTGCCCCTCCTGCACACCCCCGACTAGGGATGTGCCTGCAACCAAGGTACATGCCCTTGACTGGAATCGAACCTGGGACCCTTCAGTCCGCAGGCTGGCGCTCTATCCACTGAGCCAAACCAGTCAGGGCAGCATGGCATTTTCTAATTGGTAAATGCTAACAACCAATGTTTAAACACCATTATAAGCACTGGGCAAGACAAAACAAGTCGGTGGTCTTGATCCAGCCGGGAGTCTTGGGACCACACCATCTGCTCAGTAGCTCCCACCTGCCTCTGCAGAGTGGATGAGAGAGGAGCCTGGCAGCCCCAGGGAATGCGGAGGTGGGTGAGCTGCTTTCATTGTATGCAAAGGAGGGACGCAGGAGGGGCAGCTGAGACTCAGGTGGGGAGCGGCAGGTTGGCAGTGCCCAGCTGGGGGCGCTGCTCAGGAAAAGGGCATCATGGCCTAGGAAAGCCTCTTGTTGGAACAGGGTGCAGGCGCTGCCCAGAGTGTGGATGGCTATGTTAAATGATGCCACTGAACCTTCGCATCATGAGATCGCCCTTACTTTCCAGTCACCTTAACGTAGTACAGTAACTAGAAGCTCAGGAATCGAGTTGCATGGATTAAATCCTGGCTCCACCCCTTCCCAGCTGTGTGACTTTGAACAAGTAACTTAACCTCTCTGTGCCTTGTTCTTTCCCTGTAAAAATTAATAGTGCCTATCTCAGAGCTGTCGTAAGAAAGGAAGGAAGTGACGCATGTGAAGGGCTAGCACTGTGCCTTGCACATAGTAACTACTCAGTAAATGTTATGAATATAAGTAATAATCATTTAAACAAATGTCAGCTCGTACTGCTCAACAAAGCATCAGAAATTGATCAAGCACCTCCGAGTGTGCAAGTTTCAAAACAGGCGCCATGGGAAATGTTAGGGCTTTGAGGTGAGACCCCATATCTTATTCACTACTAAGCCCCCGACATGGTGCCCGGGGGGGGGGGGGGGCACATGAGGGGTAGGTGGCCAAGGAATGTTCCTTGAGTAAGGGCTCCTGTCCTCAGGGAATCTAGAACGAGGGGGGGGGGTGTGGGGGATGAGACCTAAATGAGCAAAAAGTTCACAACGAAAGCCTGAACGCTGTTCACGTCATCCAAAGAAGAGCGTGGCTACGTGAGCGAATCACACACAGGCTCATTCGTGGCTGGACGAGTTCGGGTTCGGGACAAACCATCTCAGAGTCGAGTGGTCAGGGGAACGCCTCGTGGAAACAAAGGTGCGGCTCGGACACGAAGCACCAAGGCATTCCGGGAGGGCTGAGTGCACCGAGACGGGGACAAAGTGCGGAGTGTCCGGGACAGCCCGCACAGGAGCGCAGTGGGGACAGAGTGTTAAAACCGCCGGGCGGTGACGAAGACCGGCAACGCTGGGTCGGTTCTTATTAAATAAAACAATCCCTGGCGGGTTGGCCGATTTGGCCAGAACGGTGAAGGGGGTACAAATCGAGCCGCATCTGGGATGCCCTGGGCCAGGGGCAGGCCACTTAGAGCCCGTGGGAAGGTGTGTGCAGACTGGCGCTCTGCAGCCCCACCCCAAGCCCCTCTCTCCCTCTGCTTATAGCTTGTGTTTTCTGTTTATTGCTTTGACTATGCTTGGAGATGTAGCTAAGATGAAGTCAGAGCATTTGCACTCTGAATGATCAGGAAACCCACTAATTGGATGAACTGGGCAAAGCTGTGCAAATCAAGGAAACGCTGAAGGAGAAAGTTTTATTGGGAACGTGGTTTCCACTCTTGTTATATAGTTGGCTGACCACAAGTTGCGCGACGGAGAACCCGTTTCTCTGAATCTATTAGTATAGTCTGTCATTAGCCTGCCGACGCGCCCACTTCAGCAGCCCTTACTGTACCTGCATCTAATAAATACCGTGAACTTGGGAATGGTTTGTCCCTCCAGTAGATCAACAGAGCCTCACCTCCAAGTGAAACGCACAACAGGAACACCTCCCAGCCCGCTGCTGCCTTCTGCCTACCACTCCTGTTCCTGCCCTACATTGCTCAAAGCTCCCCCACTGGGAGACAGGAGTTCATGAACTCACAGTAACTTTCATCTCCACAAACGTACTCCTTTTCCATCACCCCGCCCCCAAATGTTTCAATTTTTCAAAGTCAGCGTAATGTTTTATACTCCCCCGAGCAGTGAATGAGAGTGTCAGTTGCTCCACATCAGCCGTGGGCAAACTACAGCCCACGGGCCGGATCCGGCCCATTTGAAATGAATAAAACTAAAAAAAAAAAAAAAAAAAAAAAAAAAGACCGTACCCTTTTATGTAATGATGTTTACTTTGAATTTATATGAGTTCACACAAACACTCCATCCATGCTTTTGTTCCGCCCTCCGGTCCAGTTTAAGAACCCATTGTGGCCCTCGAGTCAAAAAGTTTGCCCACCCCTGGTCCACATCCTTGCCAGTACTTTAAATTTTAGATATTCTAAATGGGTGTGCAGTGGGCTACCTGGATTTTTGTGTGAGAAAAAAAAAATTACCTTTTAATTGTGCTATTTTGGAATTTCTGTAACTCTCAGCCAAAGCTAATCCTATGGAATACAGGAAGCAAGAATGGAAGGAAGGCGGCCAATTAGAAGACTCCTGTGGTTTAGATAAGAGATAGTGGAGGGTTGGAGTAAGGGAGGGCTGGGGGGATGGAGAGAGGGGGATGGATTAGCTAGATATTTAGGGGGCAATGGATTTAGAGCCAGTAACGAGTCAAGTATGAGGGTGAAGAAAATCTCTCGGGTTACATAGCAGAGGGCGGGGTGGCAGACCAGGCTCATTTAACGCCAGAGGCTACTCCTCACCGCCATTCTCTTTGCCCCAAACATGTCCAAGTCACCTGAAAGGGGGCTGGCAATGGCTCAGCTTCGGTGGCAACCCTGTCAGCGTCGCCAGTGGCTCTGGAAACCCTTCCTCAGTCCAGTGGGATGGCCTCAAAGTCATCAGGCGACGTCACCAGAAGCCTGTGCCGAGAGCGCCTGCCAGGGTCCTTCCCAAAGACCTCTGAGGCAGTGTGGGCCACTCAGCACGTTGGTGATGCCCAGCCTGTATGGGCACAGCTTCTTTCAGGAAGAAGTTCCTGACCTAATCGGCCACATTCGTCTTGAAAAGGCATTTGTTAGAGGCCGGTGGTTAAGAAACATTCTCGTATGGAGTTTCCTCAAAAAACTAAAAATGGAACTCCCATTTGACCCGGTGATCCCCCTTCTAGGAATATATCCCAAGAAACTAGAAACATCAATTAGAAAGAATATATGCATCCCTATGTTGATAGCAGCACAATTCACCATAGCTAAGATTTGGAAACAGCCTAAGTGCCCATCAGTAGATGAATGGATTAGAAAACTGTGGTACATCTACACAATGGAATACTATGCTGCAGTAAAAAGGGAGTTCTTACTATTTGCAACAGCATGGATGGAAATGGAGAGCATTATGTTAAGTGAAATAAGCCAGTCAGAGAAAGATAAATACATGATCTCACTCATTTGTGGAATATAATGAACAACATAAACTCATGAACAAGGACAGATCCAGAGACGGAGAGGCATCGATTGGACTGTCAAACCTCAGAGGGAGGGTAGGGGAGGGTGGGGGTAAGGGGGAGAGATCAACCAAAGGACTTATATGCGTGCATATAGGCCTAACCAATGGACACAGACAACAGGGGGGTGAGGGCATGAGTGGGGGGGGGTGGTAACGTTGGGATAAGGACACATATGTAATAACTTAATAAAAAAATTTTAAAAAAGAAACGTTCTCGCTTTTCTGAGAGAGCCACTGGGAAGGACCTTTTCTCTTTCCGTGGAATGTGAAAGAGGAACCAGTTAACGCCTGAACCTGTTGGCAACATCTATGGCCGTGACCTGAGATCGTTTTACCATAAAATGGCCCCAACAGAAGGCAGAATGTAGACAGAGGAAGAAAACAATCTTTAGTGACACTTTTGAGTGCTGTATTGGATTTTAGATGACTGTGCAATTACGCGGACCAATAGATGCCCTTTCTGAGGTAAGTATATCCTACTACTTTCTGATATAGCAGCCTACTAAAATGGCTAGAAAATCAAACACTTTTTAAAAATAGGCATGTATTACTTTTACAATTTTAGAGAAATAACTAGAAGCGACCAACAGCATTAAAACCCAAAGGATTTCTTTTGAAAAATTCCACAACAATAAAAAAACAGCAGCAACAACAACAACAAAAACCTGTTAAAATGTCAGATATTCTAATGGGTGTGCAGTGGGCCAAGTAAAATCATTATAAGCTGTTATAATAAACAATTATCCTTTACAGATTATCTACCATGTACCAAGCCCTGAACTAAGCCTGTTCTATGCAGTATCTCAATTAACCTCCACCACAATCCCATGAACAGGGTTATAAATATCCCCATTTTACAGATGAGGAAACAACAATTCTCAATGGTACAGTAAGAAAAAGGCCAAACAAGGATCAAGTCCTATTAATCTAACTGCCAAACCCCTCCTCAGATCCAGGGCACAGCTGCCTTCCTAGGCACATAGCGTACATAATCCTAATCCTCACACCACTCTCCAGGGCAGGGCCAATCACATGTGGAAATTCATACTCACAGAAATTAAGTAACAGCAGGGAGCTCCCACAGCTAGCGATTATGCAAATGGGTGAGCCACACCCAGGGCCCGGAGTATTTCACCGTAGAGACTAACAGGCTAGATCACTGAGATGTGGAAAGAACCTTCAAAACCTGGCACTCAACGGGGCCTTCAAGATTCCTAACTCATCCCCTTCTTTTTTACTTGAAGAACTAAGGCCCAGAGACGTTTCGTGTCCTGCCCAGGGCAACACAGCATGTTAGTGGCAGGGGCGCAACTAGGATGCAGGTCTTCTGTTAAAAGAGAGCTTTTACCTAACACAGAACTGCCTTTGATGAGCTTCGTGTGTGGGGCGCCTGCTGAACATGCTTGATTTGGGGAATCCAGGGCCAGTTCTGATAATGGCTCCCTACTTTTCCCTAGAGAAACAACCCCTCCCTCTATATGCCTAGAGACCTGTATGCTCACACAGGCTGCTGTGATCCCCCAAGGACCTCCAAAAGCATCGCTTTATGCTGACTTCAGGTGGACCCCCAAACAGGGAAGGGAACCCATTGCCTCATACTGACACCTGGACCAGTCACCACCATAGACGGAAACCAGGCCACTTAGGAGGGCCAGACTCCAAGGGAATTTAAAAGCACAATCCCATGGAAATACAGACAGGGTGAAAAGTGCTTCCTATGGAACATGATTCAGTGATAGCACACATGGTCTTGGGGAGAATTATTAATAAGAAAATTAATAAGCATCTTAGATCTATAGTGCTTGGCAGCTCTCTAAGCACAGTCCTACGCACCATCTGATCTGGAACCCGCGCTCACTCTGGAGTAGACAGCATTTCTACGTTACAAATTAGAAGACAGAAATGTGAAATGGTTATAGCTGGTCATTGGACTGTGCCCGTAATTCTCATCCTTTGATTCCACACGTCTATTATCCCACAAACGGAAATCCCACAAATATGCTTTTGCCTGGGGATGTGTCCACACACCCACAGATCAAAGCGAAAGAACCAAGTCTCCACAAGAAAAAACAAAACCCAACATAATCAATGTTTTTATTGAGGTATTTATTTCCACAGGCTAATGAGTCCATTAATGTACGTTTGCATCAATTGATACATAAGTGCACAAAATGGTGAAGGTAAATTTGGCTCCATCGTTTGACTTGCAAAGTGGTAGATTTCATCACTCTGAGCGATGGATGATGGCATAGGAGCTTAGAGTTTGGGTTCTGGAGACAGGCTGCCTGGACTTGAACCTCAGCTCGGCCATTGCTACCCGGGGGATGCTGGGCAAGTGGCTTAACCTCTTTGTGGCTTAGTTTCCTCGTCTATAAAATTGGGGTAATTATGGTACCTAACTCATAAAGTTGTTTGAAGATTAAATGAAATTATATACAAAAAGATGCTTAGAACAGTGCCTGGCACGTAAGAAGCCCTTGATAGATGTTAGTGGTTCGTGTTTTTGTCACACTCCACATTATGATCCTGATCGGTATTATTGATGGCCCAACCAAAATTTTAGTTTGCAGGAATATGGGCTTCAGAAGTCAAACTTTAAATGGAAATGCTGCATTTGGGATTTGTTTATTCCTGCTATGGTCTTTAACAGTAAAAACGCCATGCATTTATGTCACTTTTTTTTTATATCGTCCAAAGCCTTTCTGAAAATATTCTCTTATTTACTCCTCAAAAACAAGAGGCCTGGAGCCATTTTCACCCTGGACAGATAAGGAACCTGAGACTGAGAGTGTTCGGCTAACTGAATGAGCAGTAGAGCCACACCAGCCAGGCAGGTGGAACCATTTTGGAAACCCAGTTACTATCTACCAACCAGTTTAGTATCTACTAAAGCTGAACATGGAAAACCTATGATTTAACCATTCCACTCCTGGGAACATCATGGATCTAGTCCAGTGATGGCGAATCTATTTTTTTTGGTTGATTTTTCTTTGTTAAATGGCATTTAAATATATAAAATAAATATCAAAAATATAAGTCTTTGTTTTACTATGGTTGCAAATATAAAAAAATTTCTATATGTGACACGGCACCAGAGTTAAGTTAGGGTTTTTCAAAATGCTGACATGCCGAGCTCAAAAGGTTCGCCATCACGGATCTAGTCAAATAACACAGACCCAGTTGTTGGGGAGGTGCATTCTAAAGTCTGCAGAAGAAAAAAAAAAAATCCCCGAAAAGCAAAATTACTCTTGAACTTTCCTTAAAATTGCCCATAACACACCGAATCCACCACTGAATGTGTGCTAACCAGATTATATAACAAAGTTCATTTAATCCTCACAACTCTATGAGACAGGTTCCATCCACCCAAGGTTACAGATGGGCTCAGAGGGGTAGAAAAACGTGCCCAAGGTCACACGGCTACATCAGAAAGTGCTAGGATTTAAACTTGATCCCAGTCAGTCCCCACACTCTTACCCATTTTGTCCTACCTTTCCGGCTGGTTGCCTTCCTGAGGACAGGCAAACCCGGTAAAGGAAGGAAGAGAAAAGGGCATTTGACACTTTCCTGTGCCCCAACTTCCCTCGCCTCTACTTCACCCATCAACCCAGATGCTGGCCTGCCTCAGGAAGACGTGGCCTTGGGTTCTCCTCTTCTCCAGTTTCCCATTCAGAGCCTCAGCCTAGACCAGGAGTCTGTAAATTACAGCCCACGGGCCAAATCCAGCCCATCACCTGTTTCCAAAATAAAGTTTTATTGGAACATAGCCAGATCCATTAGTCTATGTACAGCCTGTGGTTGCATTTGCCCTCCAAGGGCAGAGTTGAGTAGCTGTCACACAAACCACATGGCCCTCGGTTCCTAATCTATCTACTATTTGGCTCTTTATAGAAAGATTGTCAACCCTTGGCCGACTAATAAACTTCCTGCAGTCAGACCCCTATAGGGACCAGGAGGACGTTGATTTCATCATGTCCTGGCCCCAGACAACAAGTCTCCTGGTCACTCGGGCTCCATCCCCAAAGACAGACATCTGGATACTTTCTGTTCTAACTGCTCCCCTCCTCTGGTAGCTAATCCTGGGTGGACTTGTCTGGGGCAAGGTGACCACAGTCATCTGAGAATTGCACTGCTGTGGAGTCACTCCACGGCACTGTAGTATTTTGCATATCCTTTACAACACCACAGTAAATTTGTTACAAGCCTTATTTGATCCCAACACTAAACTCTGCTCATGCATATTCCGTCTTCGTAACTAGTTGCTTGCGGAATATGGTCAGTTGCTCACAATTTACATAAAATCAAAAGGAACACCGATCAGGAGTGGGGGGCTATTAGCTCATACGCCAAGTTAATTCTTGATGTGGCTGATGAAAGGAAACTACTACAAAGCTAGCAGCCCCCAGAGAAGTTGAGATTCCCTAAACTGCATATCAAGAGAATCATTAGTAAGCTTATGAATTGTGTAGTGATTTAAAATTTCTAAAACCAAAGCTATCCGCTTAAGTTAAACAATTTCTGTCTTGACTAAAGCCTTCAGTAAAATAGCATTGAGGTTCCCTAAGTGCATCTGAACTTTGCAAATTTGAATTTTATACCAGGAAAGGAGGCTAGGACACTTTCCTATCCTAATAGTTCAATTCAAGGCATAACTGAAAAATAACAGCTACAGCCCGGCTGGTGTTGCTCAGTGGTTGAGTGTCAACCTATGAACCAGGAGGTCATGGTTCGAATCCTGGTCAGGGCAAATGCCAGAATTGCAGGCTTGATCCCTAGTGTGAAGCGTGCAAGAGGCAGCCAACAAATGATTCTCTCTCATCATTGATGTTTCTATCTCTCTCTCCCTCTTCCTGCCTCTCTGAAATCAATAAAAATATATTTTAAAAAATAATAAAAAAATAATAGCTACGGTTTTCTAAACTTTTAAATTGGATGAGGCTCTGTTTTTATAGGCATGAGCTCATTTAATCTTCCCAACATCCATATAAATAGGTACTATTATTATCCCCATTTTGCAATGGAGGAAACTAAGGGGAAGAATGATGAAGACACTTGCAAAAGTTCCCATCGCCATCTAGACAGACCTCAGTGTGTACTCCCTTTTGCCCCGTCGTGCCCTATACACATCTCATAGGAAGTCATCAACTGGGAAAAATCCCGTTTATGATTAGGGAGAGATTAGGCTGTTATTTTCTCAAAAAGCAGAGATTGCATTCCTATTGAGCAGCAGGCACTGTTCTGCGTTCTGCAGCATGAGCTCACTTTGTCGTCAGCACGGCCCTGCCAGTTCTATCATGCTCTTCATTTTTCAGATGCGTAACCTGGGGCTCAGAGAGGTTGAGTAACATGGCCACTGTCACGGAGCGAGTACACGACAGAGCCGGTAGTGCCCAACAGAGGAATGGGCAGCTGCAAAGTGCTCGATGCCCCTCAGGAGAGCACAGTCTTGAGACATCAAATGTCTCAAGTTGGAGACGCCGAGCGATGACGCATTTGATTGGGCAAGTCTGTGCGCTGGGGCTGGGGCAAAAGGAGTAAGAAATGTGAAGTTCCCAGTGGGCAGTGAGAAGAGAGCAACATGGGAAGCTGGTGTGGGGAAAAGGGCACCAAAGGAAACCCTCACAGCACAGCCATGCAGGGACTTTGGAGGCAAGAAATCCCCAGAGAGAGGCTGAAGTCTGCGGTGGTGTGGGTGCCGGTGTGTGCATGTGTGTGCGCGCGCGTGTGTGTGTGTGTGTGTGTGCGTGTGTGTGTGTGTGCGCGCGCGCGCGCCCGCATGCGTGCGCACACTGCCATGGGCACCCCGCATCCCTTCCTCAGAGCTCGTCAGGAGATAGTTAGAGAGTCCACCATGCTCACTGACGTGCAAAGAGATTTTCTTAGGGTAACTCAACAAGGCATCAAGATCTGGATTGTTTCAAGGCCACAATAGACTATCTGTGTGGACACAAGAGGCCCAGGCCCAGGGGCCCACTGACAGCCATCCACACCCCATACATCGTCCACAGGGAGCTTATTTCGGTTCCTTCTTGCCAACCACACGATTCAACGGAATCAAGTGTTCTGTGGTACCAGGTACCAACCCAGACAAAGAAGACTCATGACAAGGTGTTTGAGATTCAACTTCCCCGTCACTCACTAGGAAACAGGCCCTTTGCCCATATTAACTCCTCTACCCCTCACGCAACTCTGTAAAGTAGGTGCTACTATGATCGTTTTACAGAAGAGAAACTGAGGCACAGAGAAGTTCAGTGGCCGGAAGGAAAGCCCACAGTTGCCGGTGACGAACACAGCTGGGACTACACCTCAGGCCGGCTGGTTTCAGAGGCTAGGATCCAAACCCCGCCAGGCAATCCTCGCTTTATTGCTCACTATTTTATTGCGCTTCACAGATGTCACTTTTTTATTTCGTTGTTGTTGTTAATCCTCATCCGAGGATATTTTCCCATTGATTTTTAAAGTGAAAGGGAGGGGGAGAGACAGAGAGAGAAAAACATTGATGTGAGAGTGATACATCGATTGGTTGCCTCCCACGTGTGCCCTGCCTGGGATCGAGCCTGAAACTGAGGTACGTGTTCATGACCAGAATCGAACCCGGAACCCTTCAGTCTGCGGGCCAATGCCCTATCCACTGAGCCAAACTGGCTAGGGCCACGAATGTTACTTTTTTTTTTTTTTCAAACTGAAGGCAAGGCCCTCCACCAGCAAGAATATGAAGATGGCTCAGTTTGTTGTGGTGGTCTGGATAGAGCCCGCAATGTCCCGGGTGTGCAGGCTGCCTGAAGTACAGGTGCTGAGAGATGCGGTAATGGCAGTCATCGCAGGGCCCTCTAACCTCAGTCCACAGCTCCTGCCCACACTCTACCTCGCAGTCTTCTTCAAGGCCGAGTTCATTGGCAATGCAGGTAAGGGCGATGGATTTTGAGGTGTCTGGCTTTTCGCACAGGAAAAGACACAAGGGAATGAATGCATGGGACTCGAGCCAGATGGTGCCCGGGCCCCTCCCTGCTCTGAGCACAGCCTCTGTGATCTGATTACATCTGAAGGGCAGGCCTGTCCGTCCTCGGCTCACCTGCTGCTTCAGAAAGAGACAGCCTTTGGCAACACAACAAAGCCAAGCCTGTCTCTGACCAGAACATGGGGATCGGGACAGAACTCTCTTTGATGTATTAAACTTTGGACATTGGTCCAGTGGCTTCCAATGTCTTTGACAGAGGAGTGAAAAACAAAATAATATTAAGACTTGGGGATCCCCAATAACACAGCTAACGGCCGCTTTACTTCTCGCCCCGAGCAAGGTGAGCTCACCACAAAAGGAACTCCTTCCATGAGACGTAAGGAAGACAGAGAGGTAGCAATCTGGTGTGGTCGGGAGGTGGGAGGAGGCTCCTCCTCTTCCAGGGACCATTAACGTTTAGAGTCATTTTCACAATGACGTTGAGCCTCTTACTTTGCCATTACGTGCGGAATAAGCGTTGATGGGGTGTTCTGTGAGCACAGCTGCACGCCAACATCTGGAATGACCTGTGGAATCCTAGAGTCAACATCTGGCTGCAGCCCGCTCCTCCAGAGAGCCCCCCGCCAGGCTGCGCAGCCAATGAACAGGTCAGGGGGTGCAGACTGCCCTGCCCTGGCGAGAAACGGTAGCTTCTGCTCTCTCTGTCTTAAGTACAAAGAGTCAAGGTCTATGCTCCTGGCCACATGAATCAATGGCTCACCTAGTAGAGTCAACAGCAAAGGCTACTGAGCCTCTCTAACAGGCTCTGTCCATGACGCTTATAACATGAGGTGGGTGCTGGGATCACTCCTGTTTCATAAGTCAACTCAAGCGCGAAGGGGACGAATTAGATGCTCAAGCCCACGCATCTAGTTAGCGGTGGAGCCAGGACTTGAATGTAGGTTTATTCTGATGCCGGATTCCATGCTTTTAACCACCACCCTATCCTGGCTCCCAGGTGGGTGGCGATAAACAGCGGTGCCCGTGGATTACAGAGCACAGGGCTGCCTCAGACCTTAGCAGCCGTATTTCCACGCACCTGCTCACTGACACCCAATGAACTGAGACGTAGGAAGCACAGCAATGGCATCCTCTGCCGGGGTCCAACCCCAGCAGGTCCAGGGGTTCCCAAAGGTGTAGACGGAGTCGGCGAAGAAGGAATGACACGGAGGCAGAGTTCAGTTGATCAGCAGCCTAGCCAGGATCTCTAGCCAGGATCCTCAGCCAAGTTCTGTTCAGGATCTCCTGAGAGGTTCTGGTTAGGATCTCCAGCCAGGTTCTGTGTCCATGTTCTCTTGCTAGGTTCTCCAGGTTCTCCAGCCAGGTTCTGTAGCCATGTTCCCTCGCTAGGTTCTCCAGCCAGGTTCTGTCCAGGTTCTCCAGCCAGGTTCAGTCACCAGGTTCTAGTCAGGTTCTCTTGCCAATTTCTGTAGTCAGGTTCAGTCCAGGATCTTTTGCCATGTTCTCTCCAGCGAAGTTCTTCTGTCTGTAGGTTCTGTGTTCTAAGCTCTGTATTCTAAGTTCTGAGTGTAGGTTCTGTCTTCTTGGTTCTGTCTTCTTAGTTCTGTGTTCTAAGTTCTGTGTCTTGCTGTCTTGTTGCATCTGTATTTATACCAGTTGATTCAATCCTATCAATCTCTATTACAAAGGTTAGGGCGTTTCTTATCTCCATTCCAGGGAGTAAAGATTATGTAGCTTAAGCATGATTGTTCGTAGTTAAAGTGATTAATTACCCACCTGGCACTTAGTTGAGGGGTTTTATTCCCTCCCTAACTTCAGGGGAAAATCCCTACCTGAGGAAACAACCTTTCTCAGAGAGGAGGCCTTGGTTAAAACACATAGTGCCAAGAAGGTGAGCAAACATATTAAGAACAGTATGCCATATATGCCAGGTCCCTTGAAACAGCAAGGATGGACCGGCTCCCGGCAATCCTCAGCACACGGAGATGGTACTCTCCACCTTCAGGCAGAGCACACACCCCCACCCTCTAGCCTTCACTTGCAGCCTCTTGCATTTTCCCACCTGCCCTTTTCCTTCTCCCTTTCCCAAAGCCATGGTCACAGACAGCCAGGTGACTGACAACGAGGGGCAAAGTAACTGTTTTGATCCATCACCTCGATGTCTTTCCCTCTCTGAGCCACCCTCTAGATCTCTAGATCTAAATAGGCAATAGATTTACACGTTTATCACAAATGGCATTCAGTGCAAAGTCTCCCGCCCACCCTGTTCGCAGCCCTAAGCACTACCTATTACTATTTTCTTGTGCTTCCTTCCAAACTGTCTTTATGTACATGTAAGACAATACACACTTATGCTACCCCCTTCACTCCTGCCCATTTTCTTGGAGCTCTTCCCATGAGAATACCTGGAGAGAGCATCTTTATTCTTTTTTATAGAGGCACCGTATTCCGTTTCGTGGACGGACTATGTTTACTAAACTTCCCCCTGTTAACAAACATTCAGGTGGTCTTCAACCTCCTTTCTATTCATAAGTTGATACTTTCACCCCTTGTGTCTAGATCTCTCAGCTGGTTAGGAGGGAGATGCTGGGCATCCCCAAATTCCCACACTCCCCACCACTGTGTCTACCAGAGCCGAGAAGCAAAGCCTACTCAACAGGAGCCCCACTGCACGAGGTCTTGCTGCACCAGGAGAGAGCGCCATGTTCACCTTGCCCCAAAGTTCCCATTGCTCCTCGGCCCAGAAAAATGTGACGTCTTGAGTGAGGTCATCTATACATAGAACATTTTAAAACCTAATGTCGCAGGGCTCGTTAAGATAACATACAATTTAACCCAGCCAAGCCTGCCAACTCCAGGGCGCCATTAGGGACCAGGCAACAGTCATCTCCACTAGGACATCAGCACCCCCAGCCCGTCCCCATCCAAGCCAGAGATGCAGCCCTGTGGTTGTGAAAATGTCACATCGGTGTTCGATTTGTCATCAAGAAATAGTATGTGGCCCTAACTGGTTTGGCTCAGTGGGTAGAGTATCGGCCTGCAGACTGAAAGGTCCCAGGTTCGATTGTGGTCAAGGACACATGCCCAGGTTGTGGGCTGGATCCCCAGTAGGGGGCATGTAGGAGGCAGCTGATCCATGATTCTCTCTCATCATTGATGTTTCTATCTCTCTCCCTCTCCCTTCCTGTCTGAAATCAATAAAAATATATAAACAGAAAAGAAAAAAAGATAGTGTTTTTTCTCTTATATTTTCACTAAAAACAGCGATGCCAAGCAGCCGTCCCCTTAGCATAGGACTAGCACTAAAACCTGTGCATGAGGACAACTGCATGCCCTTTGACTTGTCCTGACATTCTTGCCTTCCCTAACCCCAGTCTCTGCATTCTCAAGCTAACTCCTTCCACCTCCCTCCCTGTCACGGATGCTGCTGGTGCCCTGCCCACATTCTCCTGGGTGGCACCACTGCAGGGCACACAGACCTGGCTTTCCATGACTGGCATCTGCATCCCTTTGCCTTATGCTTTCTCTGGCTGCCAGTATTCACTCAGCAATGAATACCACCATCACCACCCCCACAGCCTTCAACCTTTGACTGACCAAAGTCGCTATAAAGACATTCCCCGGCTCCCTAGCCATGCAGGTGGGAACAGGCCAAGGGTCGCACCCTGTGTTGTTTCCAATGTCCCCAGCAGGATCAAGCCCATTGTGGCAACTTGCCTGAACACACCATTGGCTGTCTTCTCTTGCCTATCTCACTCTACTAACGGTACACTTTGAAAGCCATCCCCGTACACCATCATTTTATTCTTATCATCACTCCCAGCTGCAGGTGAAGAGAGTGAGGTTCAGAGCGATTAAATGAATTACCCAAAGTCTGGGCTGGACCGTGGTACAAAACACACCATGCCCAGCGAGCAGCCTTTCCTCTACATCCTACCACGTCTGAGCACAGATGATGAAAGACCATGTTTAGTAATTTCTTGGCTATGAAGAATATTTTGGTGAAAATGGGTCAGAGAAGAGTTTATAGAAAGTTCTCACAGTTTGGGCTGTTCTAAGAAACTCACCCAAACATCTCCAGGTCATCCCCTCTCTGAACCATACTCAGCACTCGCTGTTCTAGGGCTGCTGGATGGGACGTTCTCTCATGGCTGGTCCTACACATCGGCCACCATCTAAACCCATTGGGCAACACCCAGAAACACCGCCTGTAGCAGTCGGCTATTGCTGCCAAGTAAGGATGTGTGACTTACAAAAACAAGCATTTCTTTTCTCGCTCACAGGTGCGCCGTGTGGCGAGGGCAACTCTGATTCAGGTCGGGTTTGGGTCTGATCCATGTGACTAGTTCTGGGGCCCAGAGAGCAGGAGTTGGCTACGCAAATTAAGCTCTCCCCATAGTGGTTACAGGAGCCCAGAGAAGTCACACCACACGCATTATTTAAAGCCTCTGCTACAGTCAGACCCACTCACATGCCATTGGCAGAAGCAAGTCACTGATTAAGCCCCAGGTCAGAGGGGCCAGGTGTATACTATGCCCCAAGGTGCAGGGGAGGTGAGGAAAGATTTGCTGAGTAATACTCCAAATCTGTCATGTCAGCTGAAAGCTTGATTCCCAGGAAGGGAGTGGAGCACATCTCTTCCAAATCCCGTAAAGCTAGGGACGGATACTGCCCCATTCATCAAGGTAGCCTGCCAGAGGACCTTTCCTGAGGGACCCCGGGGGCGGGGGAGCGAAATGGCAGTCTCCCAGTGAGATCCCAACACGGAAATGATCTAGTGGAGACTGGGATATTTCATGTCAGCTACTTCCCTCCTCCTGATCTCCCCCAAATCAAGCTTTCAGGTCTCCTCTCCGAGAGGACTGAACCTGCAGACAGAGAGAAACACCGATGTGGGTGGCTCATGAGCTCCATCCTACACAATTTCTAGCAATGCCAGGGACGACTTCCATGACTTCTGGCTATTTAACAAAACAAACACAGTAGTATTAATGTAATACAGCAACAAGAGAGAACAAAACTCTGGCTGTTGATAACAACAAAGCAATGCCAATGCAACACAGCAATGAGAGAAAAACCAAACTTTAGGCATGTTAACATTTTCAGGACTATTTTTGCAAAATAAAAGTGTCTTTTGCTGCCGAAGCCTATCTTACTCAGAGTCCTCAGATTTGGCTGTGCAAGACTTTAAGAGAGTAACTTCCACTCCCCGCTTTTTTTTACCATCTGCTGGGCCTCAGTCCCTAACTTCTTCAGCTGACCCTATGCTGACACCTTGGTCCCTTGCGTAGTAAGATGCTGCCAATGCGAAGATGTCCTTGATGCTAGGCTGGTGCCCCTGGATCAGGCTGCTTGGACCGTTGGCCTTGGTACTGAGTCGGCACTAGTCCCAGTCAAATCAGCCCCGTCCGTGCCGGTGGAAGTGTCTCACCAGACCCAAAGTCCCAGGGAGCTATCAGGCCGCACAAGAAAGAAACAACCAAAGCCCAGAAACAATGCAATTGCCCCAAGAGCTTACAATCTAGGTCAGAAATAAAAGTTACTTCCTCAAACAACATCAACCATAGCCATTTTTTGCTTTGCAGTGGCTTAAACAAAACCTAAGAGATTTCTACCTTATTTTGTACCTCTTATTTACTTCTTATTTTCTTTTTTAAAAATATATTTTATTAATTTTTTACAGAGAGGAAGGGAGAAGGATAGAGAGCTAGAAACATCGATGATGAGAGAGAAACATCGATCAGCTGCCTCCTGCACACCTCCTACTGGGGATGTGCCCACAACTAAGGTACATGCCCTTGACTGGAATCAAACCTGGGACCTTTCAGTCTGCAGGCCGACGCTCTATCCACTGAGCCAAACCAGTTAGGGCTACCGCTTACTTTCTAACGCTTATTTTCTACGTAAGAAATTTAAAAATGCTCCAATAAGCATCGTTTTTAGGGATCCCCTTCCTAGGACCCTGACTTTTCCATGTTTTACACCGAGCTATTACCAAACCTCGGCTCCTTACCGTTTGCTCTCAGCTTTTCCTTCTATTTTTCTCCTTTTGCTTTCTGCGCACGCCTCTCTGGCGCCTCCTTTCACTTGTCCACTGCAGTAACCCCAAACTCAGGCCCCTTTCGGGCACCATTTGTGCCGCGCCAGCTCGGCCAAGGGTGACCCTGAGCGGGGGGCCGTGAAGGATGGAGAAAAGACAGACAAGAGAAGAAAGCTGGGTCTGGGTAGGACGCTGTCCTCTCTGATGGAGAGCTAGCAACAGTGCCACGGACTGCAAGCCATGTATTTGATAGCCAGATTCCACGAGGCAAAGTAAGGGCGTGGTCAAGATGTTTACAACATTCTCCTGGGTTTCAAGCCTACTCAACTACATGCACCTGAACTCTAACAAGCCCACATCACTCAGGCACGTGGGGCCACGTGTTCGGACCATAGGTTCAAGCTCACAACTACAGCTGTTGGCTATAACTGTGCTGGGAGGGCTCTGCCCCCCAAGCTGGGACTTGCACGTGGCCATGAGAGGACTGTGCCCTCTCATTAGTCCGAGGCTTGAACCTGTCCAAACACTGTAGCCGCTCTCCACAGTAAGGGACCTCGGGTGGGCCAAGGAGGCAATCGGGTGCCCGTGGGGAAAGATTGCTGGAAGGAGTGAGGAGGGGCTTCTGGATAAAGTTTCTTCATGCCAAGGAGAACGCTCTGGAAAGAAACCGATGCTCCCTTCTTTCTCTGACCCTCGCCACGTCTAGGTGTCACCGCCAGAGCCCCACGCCTTCCTGAAGTTGAAAACAGCAGGAAGATGGCAGATCAGAGAAATGGAAACACGGACAAGCATCCTGAGGGCATCACTGAACTGCCGCAGGAGCATCCCCCGGCACGTGCCTGACGAGGCCCTCGCTTGTCAAGGAGATGATATAACATCCCGGGGCGAGGCTCCTGCCTCACAGTAAGGGCGTCTTAGCCAGCATCTCCCTCAGCCACGGACCAGCAGCGCACAGGCGGGCAATCACTTAGCATCGCAAATTCCATGTTTGCACCCATACCCGGGTCCTAGAACTGTGGCGAGGATTGAGCGACATGCACATGAAATGCCTGGTGGTGCCTGTTGCGAGCACAAATGACTCGCCAAGATGATTTTTAGTAGAGGGCTTTGGGGTGCCATCCAGCAAGAACTTCCTGCTCCTCTCCTTCCTCTTTGTCTCCCCACCCTGACTCCTTCTCCCCACCAGGGTTCAGATCCCTCAGAGAGCCAGATGGAGCCTACGGGGGGGTGCGGGAGACTGACCACAGACCCTCTCCCAGCTCCAGGCCCCAGCTGGAGGAGGAAGAGGAGCGTCCACTCGGCACCATGTTTTACGGTCTGGGTGATTCCACAGACGTGGACACACCAGTTACTGAATTGAGACCGTGTTGGAACCAGCAAGGCAGCCAGAAGAGTCATGGACCGGCCCTAAGGTCCATCCCTCGGCCAGGAAAGAGTGTGATTGCACAGAAAAACCTTAGGGGCAGTGACAGGCAAACATGAAGTTGGCTTCCTGAAAACACCCTGGGAGTCCTGTTTATTTAACATCCTCCCCCTGTGGCAACGTAGCCCGTGTCTGGCCAAGTGAGAGACAGCGTTCACTGAGCAATTGTTATTCTACATTCCTTCCCTCACCACTAAGCAATTCCACCTGCTTCTTCCAGCAAGACAAAAGCTACGGACAGCGGACAAACCATCGAACAGCGTCTGCGTTCCTCTAGCCAACAAGTCCTGCCAAGCCCGGGACAGAATGCCACCCTCCATAGCCCCAGACCAGCCCCAGGGCGGGGCAGGCTTTAGAATCACACGGCACTCCAGAGAGAACTGAGTTCGAGTCCTGCCCCTGCCACTTGTGACCCCTGGGCAAGTTACTTAACGTTCCTATACTTCCATTCCCTCGTCTGCAAAATAGATATAATAAAAGCACCCCTTCCACAGGGGCATTCGGTGGGAGAAAGGAGGAAGTAGGTGCCAACCCGAGAAAATTGCCCGGCATGGGGCAGAGGCCTTGAGACACATGATGATCGCTCTACATCACTGCCACTCAAAGGGAAGCCTTGGCCTGCCGTAAAGAACATTATGCGAGAGGTGCGGTGAGGGAAAGCCCGGATTCTAGAACCAGACTGCCTGGGTGCAGGCAAGCGAGAATGGGAAGCACATTGCATAAGTGTTAGATGAAGATGAGTATAGCACTGTGTACGCCATTTGTTCTCAACCTTGGCCGCACATTAGAATCACCTGGGAATCTTTTTAAAATCCTGATTTCTGGGCCTCATCCTCCGGAAATTCTGTTTCTTTGTGATGGGGTGGGGCCACAACATTAGTAAGAAAGAAACAGAATTTCCGGAGGATGAGGCCCAGAAATCAGGATTTTAAAAAGATTCCCAGGTGATTCTCATGTGCAGCCAAGGTTGAGAACCGCTGGTGTACGCAGATGCAATATAGGTAGTCAGAGCTTAGTCACGGCAGCTGTTATTAAGGGAAGCGGCATCTCAATCAACTCAGGTGGGTCCTGAAGTTTCTAGTCACCAAGACACTTCAGAGGCACTGAATGCGGGTCAGACAGGCAGTCACCTCAATTACTTTTCTTGTTTGTTGGCAGAATGTCTCGAACCCAGAAGCCCATCCTGCTGGGGCTGGGCCCTCGGCACCACCTCTATCCCCCCTTCTCCCCAGCAGCTCTCAGCCTTTCTCCTGTGTTACCTGGTCTGGTTCCTTCCTCCAGGGCAGGTCTCACCTCACGGGGCAGAGGCGAGGTCCCCGGCCTTCCAGCCTCCTGAGATGGTGGCATTGCAAGAGGCCCAGCTTCCCCCCCTCCTCCCCCCACCACCGCCTGGCTCTCCACTGCCTCCCCACTGCTGGGGCCTGAGGACTGACGGAGAAAGAGGTGGTAAAGATGAAAAGCTGATACACCCCGCAGGAAATCATTGTTTAGCCAAATCCAGGACCGAAGAAAAACAAGTGTAACATTGGAGAAAGCAGAGCAAGGTGCCATTCAAGGCCATTGTCAGGGCCTCCTCGCTGTGCAAGGGGGAAACAATGGGGCCCTGTGTGTGCGAGGACAATGCTGCGTGTTATCAGCCGCTTCTGTGTCACTCCTGGGGATGGAAGGATGAGAAACGGGGCCACAGTGCCCTCCTGGGTCGGATGCTTCTGGAATTCACGCATCAGAGCCACCAGACCAGTGGGAGCCCGTGGTGTTCTGTAACAGGGACAGGCACGCCTGCTCAGGAATGCCTGCACCCTCTCCTCTTCTGTAAGCACCTTCCAGAGACTCGCCTCGAGTGAGAGCTGAAAAGAACCACAAATGTCACCTCTCCAAACACGCATATCCTCTGCTCCAAATCTTGGCTTGAGAGAGGCGGCACCTGGCTGGAACCACTGTCCAGCCACACAGCCTAGGCATCGCTGTTGGCAAGGCCAGATGAGCCATCATGCGGTGGCATCCATGGGAACCCCACAGCTTGCAGCATGACCTCACATGCTCCCACCTCCGATCCTGCCTCTGCCACTTATTACCCCTGGACCTTGAGCAAGGTTTCTGCCTGACCATTAGTTTTCCCGCCTGAAAACTGGGGTTCTTTTGGAGTTACTGTCAGGATTATACAAGTGAATCCGTGTAAAACTCTTAGAACAGTGCTTACTCCCTAGAAATCCCTTGGGAATATGAACGGCAACTTAGTGTGGGGCGTGCAGGAGGCAGCTGATCAACGATTTTCTCTCATCATTAATGTTTCTATTTCTCTTTCCCTCTCGCTTCCTCTTTGAACAGGGATGGACCTCAAAAATACTGGGATAAGAGATGGGAAAAACAATAAAAAGACAACATATCAGATTATTCCATTTATATAAAATGTCCAGAATAGACAAATCTATAGAGAGAGAAAGTAGGTTAGTGGTTGCCGAGGGCTGGGTGTAATGGAGAGTTTTGGGGGGTTGGTGGCTAAAGGGCATGGTGTTCTTTTGGGGGTGGTATTATGTTCTCAAATGGACTGTGGTGATGGTTACATAACTCTGTAAGTAACTAAAATCCATTGAACTGTAAACTTCAGTGGGTAAATTGTATATGTGAATTATACCACAATAAAGCTATCACCAAAAAAAGAAACCCAAACTATGATTGTGACCCTTAATTGCCTTCAATTAAAAAATTTTTGCATCCATATCGCTCTGTTCACATCAGCCCCACGCCTATCCCACGAGGTCCCCGAGGGAAGAAGGAAAGGGCTCTGAAAGGATGCTTTCCCCAGGGGGTCAGACCTCAAACCAGGTGACCCACTGGCCTGCTTTACCCAATGCTGTCCCAGTGTTAGCACTGAAAGCCCGTGTCCCAAGAAATCCTTTATCCCTGGGAAAACTGAGATGGTCGGTCACCCTCGGGCAAACCCATTCCCATAGCAGAGGAAAGCTCTGCCCTTTAGGGCTGTCATTGGCAAGGACAGATAAACAATCCTCCCCCTTTGGGGTATAAATCATCCCTAAGCTCCTCCTAACAGTCAAAAGATAATCTCGTTACTGCTGTCCCCATTTTACAGATGAGGAAACTGAGGTTCAGAGAGATGAAGTAACTTGCCAAAAGTACACCGGAGCCAGGAACTGAACCTGGGTCTTTTTCCAAAGCCCAAGGTACGTACCCCTTCTACTCGTCATATTGTCCCTCACCGTACCACTGGGCCAGATGCCCAGGAACGCCTTAAATTGTGTTGGCCCCCTGAGGAAGGCAGTCAGATGTCCAGGCAGAAGAAGCAGGAGTCTTTAGCTCTGGGAAGACAAGGAGACAGGAACTGCCTCGTGGTTAACAGCACAGACAGTGGCGTCAGTCTGCTCCAGTTTGAATGTGGGCTCTGCTGGGCAAGTGGCTAAACTTTTCTGTGATTTAATCTCCCCCCATATGCAAAATGGGGGAACAGTACTCGTGTGTGTGTGTTATGGGATTGTTGTGGGAAGTACTAGTAAATAAATCAATAAGTATGGAAGAGACTTAGATGGAGGCTGGCAAGTGGCAAGTTTATGAAATAAATGAAAGAAAGCACAGTTCAACATACCCAGAATTGGGAAGTCAGATGATTCCTAAGGAGAGCCAGGCAGAGGGACCAACGCATGGCAATGAACTCTGACATCCTGTTCTGTTTCTTCCCATGAAAAGGTTTCTGATTGAGGAATTGCTGGAAGCTCCCCGGTCCACAGGCACACCTTTAAAAGCAATCCCGGCAGCCCTACCCCAGGGGGATGGCGAGGTGCAGGCTTGAGGACCTGCCTGGCAGACTGGAGCCCAGGGGATCCCCTCATAGCTTACCTGCCCACGAAGGCAAGGAGAGCTGGTACCCTCCCACCAGGGCAGCACCTGTTACTCAGCTCTGCTCTCTGAGGCAGTTGTGATCAATATCATTTTACAGATTTGGAAACAAGCTCAGAGCCCAGCCAGTGTTGCTCAGTGACTGAGCATCGACCTATGAACCAGGAGGTCATGGTTCGATTCCTATATATTGGTTAAATATATATATATATATATATATGATTCAGAGAAATTCAAGAATTTGTTCAAAGTATGGTTAATAACATGTAGAGTTGGGATTCAAACTGAGAATGAATTCTAAAGTCCCTCTGCTTTATTGCCTCCTTGTATCAGTTATTATTGTTTTGTAAAAAATTATCTCAAAATTCAGTAACTTAAAACAATAAACACTTATAATCATACTGTTTTTGAAGATCAGATATCCAGGAGTGGCTTAGCTGGATGTCTCAGCCCCAGAATCTCTCATAGGTTATAGTCAAGATGTTGGCCAAGGCTGCTGTCATCTCAAAGCTCTGCCAGGACTGGAGAACCTGCTCCTAAACTCAGGAACGAGGCCGTGGGCAGGCCTTGGTTTCTTGCTGGCTATTGGCCAGAGGCTCCAGTTTTTTGTCCCATGGATCTCTCCAGGGGACTGCTCACACATGGCAGCTTGCTTTCCCTAGAGCAAGAGATTCAAGAAAAAGAGAGGAGGCAACCGAGAGAGCATCAAGGAGCTGCGGCCTTTTATAACTAATCTCAGCAGTGACACGCCATCACCTCTGCCATCTGCTGTGAGTCACACAGACCAATCCTGGTGCAACGTGGAGAGGACTACACAAGGGTGTGAATACAGGGAGGCAAGGGTCATCGGGGGCCACTTTGAAGGCTGGTGGCCACGCTGCTCACCTTTCTAGAGCCAGACAAGAAGGCACCGTGCTGCAGATAATAAGGCAATGTCCCCTCAAAAAAAAGTCACAGAAATTAATCTAAAAAGTCACAAAATTAATTTTGATATTATTTAACAAACATTCCATTCATTCGATTTCCTTCTTACTCCCCTCTTCTTAAGGCTTCTTCACCAGCACTTCAGCACTAGGTCTACAGGAAAGTCACTAAAACCCTAAGTGAATCAGATTCCCCATCTGGATAATGCAAATAATACCAGCTCCTATCTATCTCCCACAGAAGGAAGCTATACACGGGAAAGCAATTATGCATTCTTGGAGCTAGGGGAGAGGGGCGAGTTCCAAGAATTCCGATAATGCACAGCCACACTGTATTTCCACCCAGCCAGGTAGCTGGTCACTGCTTTCCACGGCGTGTGCCATGCAGGCGCATTCCTCAAAGCAGCCAGCCTACCCACTTAGGAGGGAAAATCAGAGTTTCCCTTGATCTCGTAAGTAAACGAGCCCAGTCATTTCCTCCTCTGAAAACCCCCGCCCGCGTCCTCCCAACCCCATCGCCCTCCCGTCGTCTGGCGGACCTAGCCAGTCACCGTGCCCTTCTGAGCTCCTTCCCATCCCGCAGTGCCCCCCGCCCGGCCGTTTCCGCCACCCCGAAGGACTACAGTTCCCGGCATGCCCCGCGGCGGCCGAGGGACCACGTGACCGCGCCTCTCCCCCGTGAGGCGGTCACATGACTAGGGGGAAATGGCTGCGTTGACGGCGGACAACTTTGGGGCGCTCCAGAGCCTGTTGAAGGTAAATGGAGGGGTGGGGACAGCCCGAGGCGCCCTTTGTCCCCGGGATTTTAGCCGGAGTAGGAATTGGGAATAAAGGGACCTTGATTTGGAGTCAGAACTCTGGTACTACCTCTCTGTGGCCCGGGGAAGTCGTTGCGCGCTTCCGAGCCGTTCAAAAGAAGGAATAAAATGTATACCGCCCTAACCATGGTGGGGAGCACCTAAGATAACGGTTGTGAAGGCGCCGTACAGATGCCTCCTGCTACAGCCTCTGGGGCTGGCTTTGGCGATGGTGCATTAGGGGTAATTGCCAGGCCGCGTGGCCAGTTGAGGCCGCACCCAGCAGCCCGTCGGGCGGGGTGGTGGAGAAATGGTCTCTGCGCGCCAGCCCCTGAGTCAAGTGCGTTCTTCCTTCTCCGAGTCCAGGGTTTTCTGTACTCCTCGGACCCATGTAAGGGCCAAAAAAATTGATAATCGTTTGAAGGATTGTGAGGTTGAAAGGGTCGTACTTCATAGAGCTTGGAAGGATGTAATGAGATGATGGAGTTATTTGCCTAACTTCTGACTTCCTCTATAGGAAGGGGCGGTTTTATCTTCCTTCGCAGTTCTTGTCACTAGCGGACCTTAGGCGTCTGTTGGTCGTCTTTCTTCCTCACAAGAATTTAAGATCCATGAGGGACTTTTTAAAAAACAACAACCCACCAGACGAAGAGGATTGAGTTAGCAATACTCAGCATTTGTGTGTAGCACACGTTCATCATTCATGGCACAACATCATTGATTCATGCAATGGTCCCTCTGCTGTTTTAACCACCTCCCCAGTGTTCTGTCCTATTCTCGGTCCCTAAAGGCATCTATTTTATTCACAAATGTGTTGCCAACAAGTGCTCCCCCAACACCTGGCACACAGCATGTGCTTAATAAATAGCTGTTGGATGCATTAATGAAGGAGGTAATAAAGCTGGGACTGGAAACCTAACGCGCTCTGCTCACCCTCATTGTGGCTGCCCACCCCCTCCCCGAGTTCCTATTGGAGGTATGGACTTTCAAGGTCAGCCTCTGCTGATACCTCTGGGTGATGGGACTTGTGACTGCCTGGCAGGGAGCTCCCCACTTAGCCCCAGCCTCCTGCTTGGCCTTGCCTGACACCACGGCAGCAGGGATGTTGGGACACCTCGTTACAGCTTCCCAAGGTGGAAGTCTAGGCTTCCCACTCGGCCTTTGCTGACCTGGGTAAGGGTGGGGCCACAGTGCTTTCCGCGGTGTTTGGCTGGAGTAGAGCATATTGTCTAAGGTTTTCTGCTTTGCTAGGCTGCCCCTTCTTGGTCTGTTGGCTAGAGAGAGCAGGAATTCGTTGGAGTTTTTTGCTTCCTGCACCCACTGGCATCCTCCATTGCCCTCTTCTTCAGCTCAAAGTCTGGGATGTCTGAACAAAAAGAAAACCCAGGAACTCACCACCCTGTCATTCCTTGGTCATGAGGTCCACAGCAGGTCTGTCTTCTCCGCACCCCCTTTCAGAGTCGTCTTGGGTTTGTTTTCTATATAGTCCCCAGGATTGCTGGTTGTACCTAATGGGAAGAAGAAGGAAAAGTACTTCTAATCCATCTTCCCTATGTGCATTCTGTTCTAAAACATGTATTTTCGGCGACTTAATTTGTTTTCCACCTGTGGATTAATTCATAGGCTTCCTCAAAAGATGTTGTCAGACAGCTGTGCCAAGAGAGCTTCTCCAGTTCAGCCCTTGGCTCGAAAGAACTCTTGGATATCACGTGTTCCAGCTTGTCTGTGACCCAGGAGGAGGCAGAGCAAGTAAGTGTGACCAGAAATGACCTTTGAGCATCAGACTCTCAACTCATCAGTCTCTTTCTTGACCCCCCTGCAGTCATTGCTGCGTCCAAGGAAATGTTCCCCTTAAATGTCTGTTGACATTAAAGCAAACTTAAAATAGATTATTTTTTTAGTGTCAGTGAACTGAACATCTTTGTTTTGGACCTTGATTTCCTTGTTGTAAATGAGCATGGCTGGGAGAACTTACCAGAACCAGAGCCCCTGACCGTTTCTTTTTCTGACTTGTTGCCTAAACAGTGTGGCCACAAGACAACCTTTTTAAGACTTTTCTTTCCTGACCTGTAACTTGCTGACGCTCATTAATTGTCGGATACTTAGGCAGACTTTTCAGGGACCTCTGGGCAGAAACCGCGAGGCCCAAGCACTGTTAGGGAGGATGTGCGCCGGCCGGACCTCGCCTCAGCTCAGCTGACGGCCAAGAGGAAGGGGAAAGGGACTTTTGGTATGGAGCGCTCACAGCCTTATTTCTCCAGGGAAACAGTTTTCTAACACAGGAGGCCACCCAAACTGGCCCATGTTGTTGTTGGTGGTGGTGTTATTATTTCAATCTGGAGCTTTGTTCACTGAAGTTGGCACATGGACATTGGCACTTGCAACAGAGGCCTCGGGGCTGGTGGGACTCTGTTGAATGACCAGCAATGTGTGGCAGGCGGGGGGTAGAGCCCTGCCCCCTTTCCCCTGTCTCCATCCCCATCTCCTGGCCCACTTCTCACCGCCTGCCCGGGGCTCCCCGTCTCTCCTGCAGCTGCTCCAGGCCCTGCACCGCCTCACCAGGCTGGCGGCGTTCCGGGACCTGTCCTCAGCCGAGGCCGTGCTGGCTCTCTTTCCTGCCAATTTCCACCAGAACCTCAAAAACCTGCTGACAAAAATCATCCTAGAAAACATGTGAGTGCCCGTTTCTTTAGCGTTCCTTGTAAGGTTTATATTTGTTCTTCCTGTTCTAGAAATAATACGTTCATTCTTGAAAAGCACACAGGGTGAGCAAAAAAGCCCCCCTAATCCCGCCCCCCAGAGGGTTGGCAGTGTGCATTCCCTAGTGGGAGCCTCAGGGCGTGTTTATGTTTTGCAGAGAGGTGGGCGTGTCTGTTTTTAACCCCGTGGGATGATGCCCCTTTATAACGAGCTGGTTTGCAATGAACAGTATTAATGTCAATGATATTTCAGGTCCGTACATATTTACCTTCAGTAACATTTTTAGTGGCTAAACATATTCCGTTGTGTAAAGAAATTCTGTGTAATTCAGTTAAGAGATTCCCAAGGGTTAGATACTAATGCTGTTGGCCATTTTCACTTCAGTGAACAATTTATCATAGAAACTTGCTTCACTTACTTTCTTACTGGGCTAAAGGCAATGGGCGGCCCTGGTCAGTGTGGCTCAGTCGGTTGGGCGCCGTCCTGTGCACCAAAAGGTTGCTGGTCCCATTCCCAGTCGGCACATGCTGGCCATGGGCTCCACCCCCGGTAGCAGGCATGCAGGAGGCAACCGATAGAAGTTTCTCTCTTGCATCAATATTTCTCTCTCTCTCAAATCAATATATAAAAAAAGACTAGGCCAACCTTTTCTATGCTTGTTTGAGAACGATGGCCAAGAAGATTGCAATACATTGAGCCTTTTCCTTTTTTTTAAGTTGTGAAAACGAACAGCACTTTGTCCTTAAAGTCACTGAGCTTTACAAACAAACACACAAACGACTGCTCACTGGAATGAGGTGTTTCTGTGGTCCTTCCCTGTCAGGAGGTGATCACAGGTTTGGGGGTCACGGGGGGCAGAGGCCCAGGCCCATGGGCCTCTCGTTATCAGGAGACTCCGATTTCATCCTGTGCCATCATTTTCTCCTCATTTTTCCCTCTTACACAGATCTACGTGGAGAGCGGAAGCCCAAGCTGATCTGAGTGAGTACCAAGAACTGTGCCTTTTCCTCCTCACCCTGCTTCCCAGCCCAGCTCCGAACCTGCCAGGTGGCGAGTTTTTAACTGAAAATCAAAGGGAATTAACCTGATCCCAAGCTCAACGTGTATGTGGGTTTTTTCTTAAATTCCACTTTTTAATTTTTTTCTGATTATAAACTTAATACAGGCATGTTGTTAAAAAAAAATAAACTGAAATTTCCAAGTAGTAAGTGAAATACTTAAAATAATGATATTTCCATTAGGAAAGAAAAATGTCATTGAAATTAGTTTGAAAGGTTGAATGAAAGTGGATATTTAATAAAGGATCACGAAACTTACTCTGATCCAGTCACTCCGCTGAAGAACTCTGCCTGCATTGCTCACTGGTCCTCCCAGCACCCGGGAGCGAGGCTCAGATTATCCCCATTTTACAGATGAGGAAGCAGAGGCTCAGAGGTGGAACCCATCTCCCAGCCAAGTCTCTGTCTCTCAAACAAAAGCTCTTTCCACTGTTATTGAAGCTGCACATTTCCTAAGCCTCAGGCCCCCACCCGTCTTCTCTATCAGTGCCACTTCTCATCCTGTCCTGCCTTCTGCAGGGCCGGGGTTCAGGCAGAAGCCTGGGGATGCTCAGCCCTAAGCGCAGGTGGCACGGAGCAGTGGGCCCGTCTGCCTGTCTCCCTCCATGGATCACGTGCATGACACGTGGACAGCCCATTGCGTGAATTGCCATTGTGAACACACTTGACCTTTTCTCACTTGAAGGCTGTGACAGCCCTCAGTGCCTGTCACAGAGTAAAGGCTCGGTAAACGCGGGGACGTGAGCTCTGAGCGGGGCTGTCCTCCTCCTCCTCCCCCACAGTCTCTCTGCCACGCCTGGTGGATCTGGACTGGAGAGTGGACATCAAAACCGCCTCTGACAGCATCAGCCGCATGGTGGTCCCCACCTGCCTGCTCCAGATGAAGGTACGGCCATCGTCATCCTCACTAGAAGGACAGGAGGGCGGCAGCGACTGGCACCCCCGGGGGCCATGGGAAATGCCAGGGTTCAGGGCTCTCTAGCCCCATAAGTAAAAAAGCTGCCCCAAACACGGCATAGATTTATGAAGTATATGTGTAGTGACATAGACATAGTATGTCTCGTGATGCACTGGGCAGGGGCTCCTGCCGGCAGTTGGAGACGGGTCCGTTCATTTTCTTGTTTTCGCGCTCTTGCCTCACTGGTGTTATCTTCACAGTTCTTTCCAGGAATCTTTTAAAGCCACGGACCCATTTTAAGGGTTTGTTTGCGTAAAATTAGATAATGGAATACTGTATTTACTTAACCAGACACCCAGAAACTCAACACCTGAAGAAAATGAGAACGTAAGGGTGCCTCTAACAATGACGTTCTTAAATATTAGGAAAGCTTGCTGTTTAAGGAAGCTATCAACATAAGTACAGGTCGTAATACAGCGGTGGGCAAAGGCAGGCTGGCGGTTGTTCGTATGGAACGAAACATGCAGGTTCTGATTATTGCAGTCGCTTCATTAACTCGGAATGGCAAGTGGCACAGTGCACTTGGGTGCGTGAGTGCTCCGATTGCCTGCCTTCATTTACACATCCTCGTAGTCGACTTGCTATGCGAAGCACACAGTGGCACAGAGCTCCTCATGAACCTCCTCCTGCCCACCCCGGGATGTTCCCTGCATCCCACTGGATCCTCACGGACCCCTAGAGCCCATTGCGTGAATTGTCAGTGTGAACACATGACATTTTCTCACTTGAAGGCTGAGTGAGAGTCAGTGAGCCTCGGCTTCCCCGATTCCTGCCCTGAGCACTGGTGGCGAATGGAAACTGACCCCCAGCCTCAGAGCCATCGCCTTCCTCCTCCCCCGTTGCTGACTGACTCCAAGGCGAGGACAGTGCGGCGAGCCGGCACGGCCATGGCATACTCAGCCCCAGGGCGCCTCAGGTGCCATGCCAGCTTGGCCTGGTTCAGTGACCCTGAGTGGGGGGGTGAAAGGATTGAGAAAAGACAGACAAGAGAAGGAAAGCTGGGTCTCGGTGGGATGCTGCTCCCGGATAGAGAGACGGCACCAGCGCCCACAAGCTGTGTCTTTATTTTATAGCAGATGCCACGAGGCAAAGTAAGGGCGTGATCAAGATGTTTACAACATTCTCGTGGGTTTCAAGCCTACTCAACTACATGCATGTGAACTCTGTCAAGCCCATATCACTCAGGCACGTGGGGCCATGTGTTCGGACCATAGGTTCAAGCTCACAACTATACCTGTTGGCTCTATTTGTGCTGTGAGGGCTCTGCCCTCTAAGCTGGGACTTGCACGTGGCAGTGAGAGGCCTGTGCCCTCTCCTCAGTCCAAACCTGTCCAAAACCGCACCCCACAGGACAGTCGCTCTGAGCAAAGAGCCTCTCAGAGGTTCCCTGGATGGGGGTGGGCTCCCGGGTCCAGGGCTCACCTGCTGGGCAGTAGGAGGTGAGACGGCGATGACTTTGGGGCTGTGTTCTGTTTCCAGATCAAGGAAGATCCCAGGCTGTGCAGGGACAGCCCCTCCGTCTCAGCTGTCACCATGGAGCTGAGCAAGGAAACGCTGGACACTATGTTAGACGGGCTGGGCCGCATCCGGGACCAGCTTTCTGCCGTGGCCAACAAATGACACCACCAGCCACCAGCCCCACTGCCACGCCCTGGCTTCTGCCAGCAATGGAGCATCTCCTGACTCGACTGACACCAGCGGGCTGCCCTGGTGGCAGCAGCTGCAGCCGACAGCAGACGGGCCAGGTGGGCTGGGGGACAGACGGGGCTGCCATCCGAAGGTGCAGCTGGACTGGAGGACGCAGCCACGCCCCCACGCTGTTCTCCTCACTCATCTTCCTCTTCCCAGGCTGGTGGGCAGAAGCCTCCACCTTGAAAGGCTCCTGCGTGCACCTGAGTAACCGCTGTGGCCTTGTGGGGGCTCATGAGCCTGTCAGCGGCCCTGTGGCCGCTGGAACATTCAGGCCCCGTTGGGGAACTCTAGTAAGTTCCTCTCCAGCACCAGCTCTGATGAGTGCATTCCCAGCCCTGGGACACAGGAAGGGGGTCGGTGGCGGGTGCCAGCGGCTCCTGCTTCTCTGTCCGAGAGGCCAGGCAGACCCCACAGAGCAGGGTCCCGGCAGTGTGGCCCCCTGCCCCGAGGCCAGAGCCTCCTGTCGGCACAGGAGGTCTGAAATGGGGGCTGATTCTCTTCGAGAAGCTGGGGCCCATCCTTGGATCATGCAACCCCTCCAGGGTGGTGAGTGGGAGTAATGGGAATAAACAGTTCTGAAAACCTCTGATTCTGTGCTGAGCCTGAGTTCATTGCCTTGGGCTGGGGCTGCCTCCTGTGTGAGGGTGACCCCAGCTTCCTAATTCCCAGCCAAGCCCATGACCACATGTGACCTGAAGCCACAGGGACCCTCGCTACCTTCCGTGTGCCTGTGTGTCCTGTAGAGCAAAGGCAAGGTTGGCAGTGTGCTTGTGACAGCTGTGATGAAAGGACCCCTTAGAGCAGTGGTTCTCAACCTTCCTAATGCCGCGACCCTTTAATACAGTTCCTCATGTAGTGACCCCCAATTTCATTGTTACAAATTGAACATAAAGCATAGCGATTAATCACAAAAACAATTGTTATATGTGTTTTCCGATGGTCTTAGGCGACCCCTGTGAAAGGGTTGTTGGACCCCCCAAAGGGGTCGCGACCCACAGGTTGAGAACCGCTGCCTTAGCATCATCTGACACGTCATAGGACTCAGCGCGTGACGCGCCCCCCTTCTGGATCACTCCCCCAGCAGCAGCCTGCTGTCCCAGTGCTCCACTGTGGCACAAGCAGGTCAGACTCGCAGCTGGAGGGCCACATGCTTGCTGTGGTGGCTTCTCGGTGGTGTGGGTGGGGGAGGGCAGGCGGAGGAGAAGCCAGGTTAAGAGACCGGCAGGCATCAGGGGTGGGAACCAGCTCCACTTCTTGGTGGCAAGGGCTTGACCTCTAAGCCTCAATCCTCCCAGTTCCCAGTATTTAAAATTAAATGGAGATAATTATGTTACCTACCTGCAGGGCCTTTGTGAAGATTAAATGACAAGGCGCCTAAAAGCACCTAGTACTGTTGTGGCCAATGGGAAGGCTGCACCGTGCCAGCTCTGGTTGTGAATGGCAGGAAAGGAGAAAGCCCTCCCCATTCACTGTTTCATCTGCTCTCACAGCAGGTGTGACAATGTTCTCATCCTTCCTTTGTCGGTGCAGAAACCCGCTCATCGAGGTTAAGTCACCTGCTGGTAAATGGCCTGATTAGGACTTGGGCCCAGCTTTCTCCAGCTTCCTCGGCCGCACGGCACTCTGCACGGGCCACGGGGCTCGGTGGCTTTGGGTCCGTTGGGAAAACGGGAGCTGCAGTGGAGGTGAGCAGTCCTCCCACCTGGGGAGACACCAGGTGAGAAGTCGAGGAAGGATCCCAGGCGCCTGTCTGCTGGCTCCCGGGAGCTGAGCTCCCTTCTGTTCAAATGGCAGTTCCGCACCCCGTGGGGCCGAACCACTGACAGTCCGATGCCAGCTGGGGGTCCCTCCTGCGGGAAATGAACACGTTTTTTACATCAGCAACGAGGTCATGGACCGGGAAGGCGGCCCACTATTCCAGGTTGAGAGCCTTGTGAATTCATTCCCGTTTTTCTCCCACTCCCTCTGACCCACAAAAACCTTCAAATCCTGTCCTGTGGGCCTCAATAAAAGACTAACCGGAAGCAGGAGAGCTGGGCATTCCTTTAGCCAGGTCCTGCTGAGCAGAGCCATCTGGGTGCCTGGGAGACAGCGGACACCAGTCACTGGGCCGGTCAGTAAATGTTCGCTACCCTTCACCTCACACGCTCATTTAAAGGGTTTGTTTTCCACCTTTGGGGAAGATGGATAGTAGACACCATATTCCTGGTTGGCCCGACCCTCATAAAAACCTAGCTTCTACCCAGCCTCCTGACGGGATGTTCATTTCCGTCACAAAGGGCCACACAGGGGCTGGGGGAGGGGGACCCCAGGTTAGTCAGGAGGCAGAGGGGGCGAGGGGACAGCAGGCCTTTATTGGGGTCTTCTCAGGAAGGAATGGGCAAGCTTAGGATTGGCTGGTTTGAATAATGTGGGTGGGCTCTGGGCTACAGGAGTGTCCCTGGTTGTCCGGTACCTTCGCCTCCCCTTTCTGGTGATTTTCAAGGCCAAAGACATTGACGTCAGGACCAGACATTCGGGTCTTTCCCACACCAGTTCTCTAAACACACACAGTGGGCACCACGTCCAGAAGGCATTAGTCAAGCTCTGTGGTCTGGTATTTGCAAATTTCCAGGAAGCGCGTCCAGTGTGGTGTAACGGGCCCTCCCTAACTTTGTTCCTAAGCTGAGATGGTATCAGAAATGAGAGAGGGTTTTTGTTACTTTTATAATGTATGTATTTTTACTCTAGAAACCATTGGCTACCTGGCAATTTGAAAGTTTCCCAGTGGTTGATCATTTACTAGAACTATTTGAACCTGTAACTGCTGACTTCCAAATACTGATAATTCCTAAACATTCTCTTACCTGCATGGGGTTGACTTGTGCAACTTCCTTCTTTAGTGCTCACATGCCTGTGCTTTAATTGCCCTTTTTACAACTGCTTCAAGCCAGAAAAAACAAAAATGATTTCCTAGTAGTATTCCCTGGTTGGTGCCAGAGGACCAGAATCCCCCAGGAGAGCGGACCATTTTTCCTTCGAGGAAATGTTAAGAGCTCATAGAGGGAAGTCTTGAGCTTCTATTAGCCGTGGGCTCTTGGGAAAGACTCTGATGGGTTTTTAATGCCTTGTCTGTGAGTGGAGATAAGATATCTACTTAGGTAACGCCTGCCATAGATTTACAGCCAAGTAGGAAGTAGACTCCTCCACTGAAGAATGGGATGTTCTTGGCCGCGGGCATCAGCGTTGCACTAGCCATACGGCCGTGGACACGTTCCACGCGGTGAAGTAAAGTACATCCCAGCAAGCTGAACGCAAGCGACTTGAGAGCTACTCTGGAAAGCCCCTGAGAAGGCTCCTACGCCTCCAGGCTTTCAGCTTCGGGAGTGAGCGTCACTGGGCCACTGATTTCACTGCTTCAACAAAACCCAATTTCCATGGTCTGGAGAATTTCGTTTCTCTCTCACATAGAAGTCTGGGCTGGTGGAAGGTTTGAGGAGGTCAGATGGCTCTGCTCCGGGGATGGTCCATGGACCCAGGTTCTCTCCATGGTGTTGCCTCACCAACCACCAGGTGCTGCCCTCATCCCTGTGAGTAAATTCTGCTCATCACTCACTCCCTGCAACGTCCCATTGGTCACAATCAAATGGCCAATATTTAGCTGCAGGTAGGTTGGGAAATACATTCTCTGGCTGGGCAGTCCAGTCATCTGTCTGTCTAGCCACAACACACAAGGCGGGGAAGTGAGTGAGACTCATTACTAAAATAAAGAAGAGAAGGGATAGTGAGAAAAACTGACATGGCTTCATGGATCAGTCACTTTCCTGAGACCAGGTTTCATGGAAAAAGAGAAGAGAAAGGCTGCCTGGGTGTGGCTGTGGGTGTGGGTGCAGTGGTGGTGGATGTTTCTTGAGGCTGAAGACCAGCTCTCCTTAACTTGGTACCCACAGGAGCTAGCACGGTGCCTAGCACACAGGAGACTTCCCAATAAAGGTTCACTGGCGTCCTACCTTCCACAGACCCACACAGGATTTGACCTGTATTAGTAAGTGATGGTTGAATGATATCGAATTGATCAGAATGGCAGATCAATGGAATTAACATTGACTTGACTTGCTTGTTGTAAATCTACCTCAGCAGTGCCTTTTACCCTAAAAAATTTCATTCAACATGTGCAGAGGGCACCGGCGGGTGACTCCATTGGTTAGAGCATCATCCTGTACACCGAAAGGGTTGTGGGTTTGATCCCTGATAGGGTGCATATGGGCGGTAACCGATCGACGTTTCTCACATAGATGTCTCTCTCTCCCTTCCTCATTCTAAGATCAGTAAACATATCCTTGGGTGAAGATTAAAACAAACAAACCAAACAAACAACAAAACACCTGCAGAGGGACCTGGTGGCTGGGCCCGAATTCGCCAACCGAGGACCATGCTCCCATCTCACCACCATGCTTCCCAGCCTTCATTGACTCCAGGTGTGCGGAGCGGGGATGGCTGCTCATAGCAGTCTCCCAACCACAGGCGTGTCACCTGGGCAGGAGGAGGCAGGGATAGGAGCTCTGGGGGAGGGTAGGAGGTTGATGGCGAGGAGCAAACATCAGCATGCTGAGCCCCTGTCCCTATTACAGAGACCAGCATTTCCTAGGGGCCAGCGGCACCCGAGAGGCAGGCAAGGAGAAGGGAGGCTGGGCCAGGGAAGGGAGGCAGCACACACTTCCGGGGGCCCTCTCGCTGGAGTGTCTTCCCTTAATCCTGGCTTAACTGCTGATCACACTTCTGGATTCAGGAGCGGCCCCTACCAGGGACCTAGAACATCAACTTGATCGCCTGTCTTCTCAGCCTGTGTTGCCCCAGTCATTCCTCCTACCACTGCATTGTAATTAGCTATGTATTACCTTCTCGCTGCTCACCTGAGTGCACTGGTAATAGGCAGCCCTGAGGGCACCATTTCCTGCCACCAGCTGAGATGGGTTCTGTTCCCAGGGTGACTCCTAGAGAAGAGGTCACTTGCCATATCCTCGTTGGTGACTCAAGTTCTTCTTATGCCCAAAAGCCACACAGGAAGGGAAATGTCCGCCTACTCCTCACCCAGGCGCAGCTGGCGCTTGCCCAATATGCCCAGCAGGTGGCGCCATTGCTCTCCTTATCCTCCACCCTGGCCTAATAGGGCAAACAAAGACCAGGAGCTAGGCACCTGGAGTCTCTGCTAGGACCCCTGGCAAGAAGAGGAAGCCCCCAGGCCCCTCCCCTACAGAACTCCCCCCATCTGGCCCAGAGCAACCAAAGGAGAGAGAAGGAGGGAACTGGAGGCAGGGCAGGCCCACTGAGGGAGCCATGAAGCTTGCTCCTAGGCTGAGCTCTGGAAGCACCCCCTGTCTCCTCATTGCTTCTATGGCTGGGTAACGGGTGCCGGGAATCCCACCACTGAGACCCGTTAGATACAACGCTTCTAGGTGAGGTTTTATTAGCAGCAACCCCCCAAGTCCAAGGCTCGGCTCACAAGGCCTTGTACTGGGTGACTTTCTAGCTATACTGTTTAAATAAAGATTCCACTGATTCATTTTATTTTCTAAACTATTTTTCTTATTGATTTCAGAGAGGAAGGAAGAGGGAGAGGGCGAGATAGACATATCAATGGTGAGAGAGAATCATTGATCGGCTGCCTCCTACACGCGCCTCCCCCCCCCCGCCCCCCCCCCCCTCCCACACACACACACACACACACTGGGGATTGAGCCCACAACCTGGGCATGTGCCCTGCCAGGGAATCCAACCGTGTCCTCCTGGTTCCTAGGTGGATGCATTTTCAAGATCTAATCGGCTTTATTGAGATTCACGAATTGGGCAGCATCTCATCTAGCAAGTAGAAGGGAACCCCAAAGGGCTGCAGAAAGGGAAATGTTTTAAAAGGCAGGATGAGGAAATCACACACGAAAAAGAAAATAAATAAAGGATGATTTCAGGCATGGCCGCCTCCCTTTGGGGGACCAAAGGGCCTATCAGGAGGATTACCTCACCTTCCTTCGTGGGGTGGGAAGCCCTAAGTGGTAAGATGACCTCATTGGTGCTGAGCACAGAATTCCCACTACATTCCTGGGGGAAGTTGTAACTGTAACTCGATCAGGGTTTGGTGCTGTGGGCTTAGCCCAGGGGACTCCATTTGGGGCTGTTGCTTCTTTTTATCAATTCGTGGGGCAGGTGGTAGGGCGAGGATTCAAGTGCAGGGGGGCCTTGGAGCCAAGTCTGTTTCTTGGCCGCTGAGGAAGAGAGAGTAGGTTTAATTTTTTCCCGACAGTGCAGCTTAGAGGGAATTAATTATACATGGAGGTGTCTGAGACATGGAAGCTGCCCAATCAAAGCCGGTTAAACTTCAAACACGTACAGATGCCTCTGTGGGGCAAACGTTTCCTCAGGGCGGAAGGCCCATCAGCTCTCTTCTGAGAGTAGGAGGATGTGGCAGGAAAGGGGTGGGAGAGATGGAGAGGAGGAAGAATCTCCTCCGGATTCTTCCCATGCCTCCTAAGTGGTCCCCCACCTCCAGTCCTGCCAGCCTGCTCTCCTCGCCTCTACCCTTGCTCCTCGGAGCTGGAGGTCTTCTCCAAATGGAGATCGGATGCCCTTCCCTTGCCGAAAACACTCACACGGCTTCTGATGCTCCCAGAGTTAAGCCCCAAACTCGGAAACATGCCACGCAGTGTTCTCCACACCTGGCTTCTCCCCACATTTTCATCTCATGAAACAAGATGAAAGAAATGGGCTCAAATCAGAATAAACAGTGTGAGGCCCTGGGCGATGCTTCTGGACAGCTGTGGGCACAGGCCGGGGAGGAAGGGAGTGCGAGGGTGTCCAGCTGTCGCTCCGCCTTTTCCCGAGGCCAGCCTGGGTCTTGCTCACCATTTTGTCCCCAGCCCCTGGGTCACTGTCTGCCCTTGGCAGCTGCTCCGTCAGCATTGGTTGAAGGCGTGCAGGCATAAATGAACGAGGGAATGAATGGCACTTCTTTCTCCCCCACTGCTGCCAGCCCAGCCCCCTCCCTCCTGCCCGGGCTGGAGTGGGCGCTGCTACCGGACATTGGCGCCAACAAGAAGAGAGCGCGGCCTGTAATTATGGACTGTTTTGCAAATTTATATGTTCCTCTTGATTCCTCAGTTAGATCTAAGTTCTTTTATCTCTCCCCATAGGGCTGAGCACTTTGACATCGCTAACTGCGTTCTTCTAGATCAGCGGTTCTCAACCCGTGGGTCGCGACCCCTTACGGTCGAATGACCCTTTCACAGGGGTCGCCGAAGACCATTGGAAAACACATATATAATTACATATTATTTTTGAGATTAATCATTATGCTTTATGTTCAATTTGTGACAATGAAAATACATCCTCCATATCAGATATTTACGATTCATAACAGTAGCAAAATTACAGTTATGAAGTAGCAACAAAAATAATTTCATGGTGGGGGTCACCACAACATGAGAAACTGTATTAAAGGGTCGCGGCATTAGGAAGGTTGAGAACCACTGCTCTAGATAAATGGGTGATGTCATAGCGCCAAGGAAGCAAACAGTGGCCTTGTGATGGAGCGTCGGATGGGTCTGTGTGCAAATCCTGACTCCAAGACTCCCTTGGCAAGTTTCTGAGTGAAAGGCTTTGTCCATAACATAGAGTGCTGATGACCACCTTATACAGTGGTTGTGGGAACGTAAAGAAGTAATTTAGATAGAAATCAGCTGCCACTTCATGCAATGGAGTGGGGCCCCCAACAGAAGCGATTTGGTCTCCTAAGCCAGGGGTATAGGACAGAGGCACTGTCCTGGGCCTGCGAACCCCATGGATTCCTATGAACACATCATGTATGTGCATGAACATACAGGGGCCTTTTCTTACTCATCTTTTGTTTATAGATAAAAGCAGCCCAGCCAGCATGCCTCAGTGGTTGAGCATTGACCTATGAACCAGGAGGTCACGGTTCGATTCCCAGTCAGGGCACATGCCCAGGTTGTGGCTCAGTCCCGTGTGGGGCTTGCAGGAGGCAGCCGATCAATGATTCTCTCTCATCATTGATGTTTCTATCTCTCTGTCCCTCTTCCTGCCTCTCTGAAATCAATGAAAATATATATTTTTTTAAAGCAGCATGTAATCATTCTCACTGTAAAATGTTTAAGCATCCAGGTCATCGTCACTAATGCCCATTAAGGGCTTCCTACAAGCCGGCACGGCTCTGCCTGCCTTAACTGGTTTAGCTCACTTGAGACCCAGGAGGTAGATACTGCCGGGATCACTTCTAGTTGACAGATGAGGAAACTGACTCCCAGAGAGACTAAGTTGTCAAAGGCCGCACAGTCAGTAACAGCTGAGCTGACTTCAAGTCAAGCCCAGCAGCCTGGCCCCAGAGCCCAGCACCACTAGTGTCAGTGTCTTTCAAAGTGTGGCACCCTCATCTGCAACATCAGCATCGCTGGGAACTTGTTGGAAATGCAAACCCTTGGGCCACACCCCAGGCCGACGGAATCAGCGCTCTGCTTTGTAACAAGCCCTCCGGGGGAGTCTGAGACACGTGAAAGTTTAAGAACCCTGCACTCTGCTGGTATGCCGCTTCTCCCCTCCTGCAGCTAGTCCTCCGCCAGTGGAGTACCTGCAGCTAACAAAGTGAGCAGATCAACGCTGCCACCTCCTCATAACTCCTGTCCAAGCCCTTCTTCCCGCATCTGATGGCAGAAGCAGCCGAAGGAAAAGGCCCTCCCCAGATGGCCAAAGCCCTCCATTGTTCTGCCGGAGTCCTGAGTGCTCCTCCAACTGGACCAACTCTTGGGGATGCTCACTGCTCATGCTCTTGCATGCTGAGAAGGAAGGATAGAGTGCCTGGCTGTGACCCGAGATGCTATTTTGTTCCTTACCCCAAACCCTGCATCTCAAATGAGTGTGCAGCAAGCAGATTGCGGCCCAGGACCCTCCGGGCCCCCGCCCAGCTGTTCTGCCTCGGCAGCAGGCCCTTTCTGTGCTCTGACATCCAGATGGCAGCAGCCACAGCAGCTTAGGCAGCTCCAGGCCCGAGGCTCCCGGCCAGCTGTGTATTTGATGAACTCGAGAGCTGGCAGACTCGGCTTATCTGCAGGGCTCACACGGGCAGCGCGCAGGCAGCCAGGAAAAGCCAGTGGGTTGTATCCTCGGCCCAGCCCAGGGAGTTTTTCACGTTGATTCCGGACGTATGTTAAATGAGTCCGTAATGACAACCAGTCTGACTGCGTGCGTGCTCTGGGTCAGGCGACCGGCATCCCAGCAGCCCTTTGTGTGTGTGTGTGGGGGGGGGGGGGGGCGGGGATAGTGTGCTACTATTCACATGGGAGGAAATGGAGGCTTAGCGTGGTCCCAGTGCTGGTCAGGGTGAGGACACGTGTTCCTGGTTGCTTAGCTCAAAATGGAGCAGGACCACCCCACCGCTATCAGACAGATGGGAGGGAGAAACGAGCCTTATACCGTGATTGTGGGGACTTAAGGAAGATATATAATTGATTTCAGAGAGGAAGGGAGAGAGAGATAGAAACATCCATGTTGAGAGAGAATAATTGGTCAGCTGCCTCCAGCACGCCCCCTGCTAGGGATCGAGCCCACAACCCAGGTATATGCCCTTGACTGGAATGGAACCCGGGACCCTTCAGTCCACAGGCCGCTGCTCTATCCACTGAGCCAAACCAGCTAGGGCATTGCAGAAGTAATTTAGAATAGAAATCACCTGCCACACTTCACATTTACGAGCAGCCCACTGCCTTTAAGAGGAACAGTCTTCTGAAATGGCCTTCTTTTGGTAACTTTCCAACGGAACCTGTCCTGTTCTCCCCCAACTGCTGGCTCTGGGAGCCTCCTGGGCCTTCACACGCCTTGTCTCTGATGTGGAGAGCAGAGTGCGCTGGGCACTCAGCAGGACATATCCTGTTGGGGCGCCATGGACAGTGCCTGGAACAGGCTGGGGGCTGGGCATTCAGCTCTGGTGCCTGGGAGTCAGGTGCTGGTTCGAGGGGACAGTCCCTCTCTTCCGTTCCTGAATTCTGGCCTTTGGTGTTTCCATACGAAGCACTGGACAAAACGGGGCTCAAAAGTCAGCTTTGAGAGCAGGCATCCTGGGCCTGAGGCCAAGACGAGACTTTTCACCACCTCCACCTGCTGTCCCTCCGTAAAAAGGACACGCTAGCTACTCTCTCTGGTCCCAGCTGGAGGAGCGGGAGCAGGAGAGCAAACCCTGGCTCAGGGCTGCTTTCCCCTGCAGCCTGGGAAGCGTACAGGCCTCGCTCCCTGCGTCTGTTTCACATGGTCTCTGGATGGCCAGTTCTCCTGGCCGCCGCCATCAGATAAGGCGGTGCCCCTCCTGTGGGGGAGGAGCGGGGAGGGAGTGAAGAGAGAGCAGGGTCCCTGTTCAAAGAGCCAGTATGGGGTGCGGGAGAGGAGGAGCAGGGGTCCTCGGAGGAGGCAGCAAATGACCAGCCTCTGGAAGGCTGGGTGGGGCCTGGGGAACCCAAGGTTCAGGTGGGAAGTGAACTTGGAGCCAGAGCATGGGACTCAAAGCCTACCCACCACCACTTACCTCAGGGCCTTGCACAGAGTACGTGCTCAGTACATGTCCATTTTCTTCCCTATGGAGATGGTGCAGGAGGCGAGGTTCTGGGACCTGAGTCACGAGCCCAATCAGTGGTCCTCGGTGTAGCAGCAAGGGGTACTCCGTTACAGGGAGCTGCCCTCGGCCATGAGCCGTGGGAGGCAAACCAAGACGGTCCCCTGGGAGCCTCCTCTCCCTGCCACCTGCCCCTTGAGCTGAGGTTAGAGCAGACAGCCCTCGCCCCGCCCCTGAGGGGCTTTCAGAGAACAGGCCCCCTGGCCACACCAGTCACCCGCCAACTGCCCGCCCCGCCCTCCTCGCTCAGACAGACTGCCCGTCAGGAGCACCGGCCTGCTGCATCACTCTAATTGCAGCGTGGTTTGCGTTCATCAAGGGAGCAGCAGGGATTCCCAATTAAATTCCAACATGCAATTTTCTCCAGATAGAAGGCCTATTGAGAGACTATCTGCGGAAGCCCGCCTCCCTTTCGGAGGCAGAAATTTGCTGCTGCCAGTGGTGTTGCATGTCTCTCCCCTCCCTCCGCGGCCCCCCTACCCTCCCCCATGCCCCACACTCATCTCCTGGGACCCGGGCTCCCTGGGCTGCTGGATAGCTGCTCCTGAATGTTCCCGAAGGGGTTGCTGAGTCATAGAGAAGGTCTTACACCTGGGGACTCAGGGGCCAGGGCTGACACGGGCTTGTCTGTCTGAGGGAACTGTGCCTGACAGGGTGTCTCCCGGGCACGTCCTGAGATGACAAATGAGCCCATGCTGAGCAGAAGTGAGGGCGTGGGAACCGCATTTTGAAAATCAGACTCATTCTCACCATCCTATCAGTACGCACTCACCCGAAAGAGGCTGCTCAGAGCCCAGGCACAAACCCACTGTCTCAGGCTTCGTACCGGTGGGTCACGTCCTCCTGCCGGACCCAGCTGCCAGGGGCGACCACACGGGCTCCTGACGCCGGTTTCCCCAACCCTGAAATGTGGTGTCAGTCACATGGACGCCAGGATTAAGATGGCAAAGTCACTGAACACCGCAGAGGTGAGGAAGCGGCTGAACCTGAACCGGGAAGGCAGCACAACGGGGCTGTCCGACCTCTGCCCTTCCTTCTTAGCTCTGCCCGTCAGGCCGGGCCGGGCAGGGCCAGGCAGAGCGCCTCTCCGAAGGGGCACGTCCCGTGGCCAGCAGGTCTATGGCTGTGTCCTGTCAGGGACGAGTCCGTCCCAGGAAGCCGTGGGCACAGATGAGGAGGACAGGAAAACGCCAGGCACCCTCTGGGCCCAGGCTCCCTGGAGTGGGAGGTGAGGTGCAGGGACGCCAAAGGGATGTGAGCTGAAACCCTGGGAACACTCGTTAGTTCGGAGGGAAGGGAGGGGAGGGTTTCAACAAAGCCAGCCCTGCCGGCAAGATTGCGTTTCCCCTGGGCCCTGGATTCGGCTCCCAAGCTGGCCCAGATTTCCTGCCGGAACCGCAGCACCAGGCTTCGGGGACTGAGTGAGTTTGGGAGCAGCCAAGAGCCCCCTGGGAAGAAACCTCCAGTTCTGAGCAAGAGGCAGGAAGTGGACACCTCCATCCAGGTGGAAGGTAGCGACTGTCGTGCACCTGTTTTCTCAGAGGGAGCGGGGACAGGAAGGAAAAAGGAGACATCCCTGTCATAAACTGATGGAAGGTTTAAAACGCAGCGGTTGGAGCTCGAATCTGAAATCGGGGACATACTAGGTTTAGGCCTTAGAACAGCCGTGGGCAAACTACGGCCCGCTTGAAATGAATAAAACTAAAAAAAAAAAAAAAAGACCGTACCCTTTTATGTAATGATGTTTACTTTGAATTTATATTAGTTCACACAAACACTCCATCCATGCTTTTGTTCCGGCCCTCCGGTCCAGTTTAAGAACCCACTGTGGCCCTCGAGTCAAAAAGTTTGCCCACCCCTGCCTTAGAACAAGCTTTTTGCATCTCTGTCCCTCAGTTTCCCAATCTGGAAAGTGAGAGTAACAGGACCCAACTCTCAGCAACGTTTTCTATGAAGGGCAGACAACAAACATCGCAGGCCTTTAGGGCCATATGAACTCTATTGCAAGTCCTCACCTCTGCCATTGTGGAATAAGAGCAGCCACAGAATTAGTCAATGAGTGAACATGGCTATGTCCCAATAAAACTTTATTTACAAAACAGGTGGTGGGCCAGATTTGGCCTGTGCGTCACAATTTGCCAACTCCTGATTTGGAGGATTATATGAGACAATGCAGATGACAGTCAAAGTGGGTGGCATAAAATAACTGACCAATGGCTGTTATCATCATCATTATTCTGCATCTGGCCATTGGATCATCAGGTTGCCTAATAAATCCCCCCACTCCCCCTCTCTCTGCCTTTACCAAACCAAGTACATTTCCAAAAAAGGGGACTTGAATGAATTAATTCAAACCCCTGGGTACCAGTGCATTTAAGATGTTGCCCTGAAATGGTCTGCTTGATGCAGACTCCCAAGTCGCTTAGCAGTTAGAAGTAAAGGCAGGCCGCCAAGCTGCGGGGTTAGAGCACTGGTCTCCCCAAGGGGAAGGCAGCTGGACTCCTTGTGGAGTAACAAGGACCTGGCTTCCCATTAAACCTCTCTACTGCCCTTCATGCAAGACGGCGTGCATTTCTCACCACTGCTTGAGGAAGGAAAATCGACGGAACAATTTCACCTCCTGGAAACAGCTTTGATAAGACAGACTGACTTGTGTGAAGTCACACTGGGAGTCAGGAACTGAGCCGGGACTCAATCTCATGTCTGTGGACTCGTTCCAGCTGCGCTGAGCATTGGGTTAGTCAGGATCTCTGCTGCACATTACAACTTTGCTGGCTTAAACAAAAAAGGAATTCCTGAAGAAAGTGGCTTGGAGAATCAGGCTTGAGGCTGCATAGGAGAACGACACCCCAGTGATAATGCCCGGGGCTCTGCCGCTGACACTCCTGGTGCAGGAACCAAGCTGGCACCACCGACTCTGGGCACCTTTAAGATGCCTGCCCCTATAAAAACAACAACCGTGGTACCTATATACAGTGGAATATGACTTGGCCATAAAAAAAGAATGAAATCTTACCATTTGTGACACCATGGATGGACCTAGAGGGTATTGTGCTAAGTGAAACAAATCAGAGAAAGACAAGTACCATCTGATTTCACTTATATGTGGAATCTAAAGAACAATATAAACAAATAAGCAAAACAGAAACAGACTTATAGATACAGAGAACAGACTGACAGCTGTCAGAGGGGAGGGAGGATGGGGTGAAAAAGGTGAAGGGACTGAGAAGTACAGATCAGTGGTTACAGATTAGTCACAGGGATATAAGTACAACATAGGGAATATAGTCATTAATGTTGTAATAACTACGTATGGAGTCAGGAGCGTACTGGAAATATTGGGGGGATTGCTTTGTAAAGTATGTGATTGTCTCACCCCTATGCTGAACACCTGGAACTATTAAAAAATAATATAGAACGTAAACTGTAATTGAAAAATAATTTTACATTTCCATCTGAAAGGGCAGCTGCTCCTCAGCTCTGCAGAGTTCGACATGTGGGAAGGCAGCTCCAAAACTGCCGTGTCTTCTGGCTCTGTAGAAGAAGCCATGTGCCCAGATGTTTATGTGAAATACCCCGAACTTCAATCGCTGGCAACAGGTTCACCATAAAAAGAAAGGAGTCTACAAGCCAATTAAAATACTCAGCCTGTGGGTTGAATACTACCTTGGGCTGTTGGTTTGAATATAGAGACAAGAACCAAAGATGAAATCCACACACCCATTTTAAGAGTAGATACAAGTGCCCAGTAATTTCTCAAAGTGCAGGTCTCCCTAGTAAAGGCTGATAGGAAAATAATGCTGGCTCTGAAGCTAGTATAAAAGAATACTGAATGTCAATCATAGTGGAAAAATAAAGAAATCATGGCTATTAACTAAAACCAAATGAGAGTCTGCTATTACATTCTATTGCTCAAATCTAGACCTCCAGATCTTGCGCTGGGGAGGATGGGGACTGCAGAGTGAACTGGGAGGGCACTGAGCCACCCTGCTTGCTCCAAGGGCACCTGCGGTCATAGAAATGCATTAGCCAAGGAGCAGAGTGAGAGAGAGGCCGGGAGGGAGAGGGGAGGAGGGACAGAGGAAGAAAGAGGACAGGAGAGGAAGAGAGGGACAGGGTAGGAAAGAAATGGGATCTCCAGTCCCTTGTCAAGGCTGACTCCTTCTCCTTCTGGGATCCCTGGCCCTTCTGTTCCCAGTTGGAGCAATCTGGTTTCTGGTTGACATGGGCCATTTGATATTTTTGCTTGACTGACTCTTACCTAGGAAATTTGCTCCTATGAGAAGGTGTCAGTAAAGAAGAGAGAGGAAAACCATGACAGGAGGCCAGAAACCTTACCCTTTTCAACATTTTTTTTTCCTCCTCTAACTCATATGATTTTTTAGCCAAACCAAGGGCCAACCTACTGGCCTCCCTCTCGGGGGAAAGAGTGGCATCCTACTTCCATCATCAGGAAGTTGCTTCCCCAGCACTCACCACCGTCCCTCTATGAGTCTCCCTGGGGCCCACAGTGGGCAGCACCAAGTTCTGTTCAGAGCCTTAATAAAAATAACTCCAAAGTCATGCATTTCTATTTCCTAACATACATTGTCCAATTTACCCGAGGTTACACCAAATCATATAATGGGACCATGGCACTTTTGATAATTACGGGCTCCAATGATGGGCCATGCCTACAAAAATTAAAAGTAAAGAATGGAATTCCCTTTTCTCACTACATACGAAGAAGTTAAGGTCTAATGGGTATCGAGTCCCAATTTTCTACTGAGGAAAACTCCTTTCAGTGGAGGATGGAGGGTCTGTACCGGAAACCACTGCAGGGCCCAAGGTCCTAGCCCCCTGGTGGGCCGAATGCTGTTGTCTCCACTCTCTCCCGAGGACCATGCTTCCTGAGACCCCTTCCCAGTGTGGTTCTAGGGGCACGGGTGTCGATGAAAGCTCAGGCATTATCCTCGGGGGTGGGGTTCATTAGACATCCAGCCTCGCAGTCCTCTCCGTGAGCTCACTTGCTCGCTGCAGGACCATTTTTGGAATCTTCCTTACAGCTCTGGTTCCTCCACCTGTCCCAGGCTCTGGCTGGTGTCCTTGGTAACCGTGTCTCGAATCCTCTACTTGATGCTTCTAGGCTATCACCCCGCCAGCTCTCCTTCAGTGAAAGCCCCACTGTCCATTTTCAACCCCTTCTTCCTGTAACACCTGTAGTGTTTCTGATTGGTCCCTGCTAACACACTGGGCACACACAAACATCGTGTTCATGGAAGAGCCACTTATTTAAGCCACGCCAGCAAGCGGGAAGGAGACACTCACATTCAATTATTTCCTGACAACTGATTCCAACTAGAGGGATGAGTTAAGCAGTTGACTTTCCTTGTACAAAAGAAGCCAGCCCCTTCTTTTCTTTCTAGAATGTCTCTTATACCTGTGTGAGCCAGGTGTCAGTCCTCATCTCTCAACTGGGGCTGCCGCCATCTCCAAACACAATGTGTGGTCCTGGGAAGTGTCCTGCACGCCCGTGTGCTCTTAGCTGATTCCAGGCTGGCAGATGAGGCTGTATTGAGTTGTACAATTGAAACCTGTATGATTTAGGAATGAATGCCATCCAATAAATTCAATAAAAGAGATAAAAGGCTAAAAAGGGGGGGGGATTTCTATAGACTCTCATGAAGACAGTTATCTCCTTTTCCGATTGTGAGCCTGGATCTTCTGGGACCCTCTTCCACCTGATGTAAAGCCATAAAGCTGAGCAGAGCTGGGCTGAGAAGCTGGGGGAGAGAGAAGCAGATTCCTGATGACAATTTCTGAACTGAATCCAGTCCTGCCCCAAACCAACAGTCCCATACCCTTGGGCTTGGTTGCATCAGCCAATACGTCTTCTACCATTTTGCACAATTAAGCTCGTGTGAATTGGATTTTTATCATTTACAACTGGAGGTTCTATTACCATTTCCATTAATTTGATTGTCCGAGGAGTCTGCCTATTTCCTCACTAACATTTCTGCTGTGGGTCTCACTGGGAGCATTTCCTCTCCTATGTACCCGACGGCACCTCTACTGTGGCCACCTGAAGGTCTTTCCTATGCAATTTACTCTTTGGATCTACGGCCTTGCCTGAGGATGGCAAGCTACATGAAGAACACAGGTAATAACTTTCAGGTCAGTCATCCCTGTCTTTTTCTCTAAAAGACATTCTGTTGTGTCACTTTATCATCTTACAGAATCGCTAGTCAGAGTCGTTTTTTTTGCCTAGGACCGCTGCATTCAACCCAGCTGTTTAGGGTGTTACTGGGAAAGCCTCTACTCATGTTTACTCCTCCGGTATCTCCTTATTCATTGAAAAAGAGCTATAGTGTCGATTAAAATTAACTTCACAGTCCTCGAATTGCCTGCTTCTAGAGTTTGTCTATTTTTAATTTTTTAAAGGTTGGTGCCATTTCAAAGGTTCTAATATTCCAGGCCAGGAATATGCTTTTCTAAAATGTCCCTAGCTTTGGATTCATGAACACAACATGGAAATGATCCTTTAGATGAGGGCTTGGCAAATAACAACCCATGAGCCAAATCTGACTGGTCATGTATTTTTGTCAAGTCACTGGAACCCTGCCACACCCGTTGTATCGTCTGTGGACGATTCTGTAGCTGCTACAGAGACCATATAGCCACAAAGTCAAAAATATTTATCATTTGGCCCTTTACACAAAAAGTTTACTGATCTCTGCTCTAGATGAGTGCTTCTCAACCATTTCTTCTTTGTGGCACCTATTAAAAATGGCACCCTGAGATCAAGGAATGAACATCTTGACAAACCTTTGGGGCACACCACTCTAGACTACTTGGGATACCGCTGTCTCATAGCCTGATCTTCCTTTTGAGACCCCTGGGCATCAGTACATGATCGAAATCTAGGTTTTGTAGACCTGTGTTTAGTTTCCCATGTGGATTTCAACTTTGGCCAAGACCAAGGCCAAGGTTACTTCTCCTGTTCATGGGTGGCGGTCTGGGTGACCTCCTGACTCTCTATGCCACTGTGCTTGCGGCATCAGTCAACAGGTGGTTCTAAAACGAGACTTGTGAGACCAACAAGGATGTCCCCATCACTGATGGGGCCAATCTGTACCATTTGTGGCTCTAAACTAATCCGCACACTGTGCTAGCGCGGCAGTGTACGCCCGCACAGGAGGTCGGGGTCTGCTATTGGTTCTCACAGTTACCTCTCCCTGCCCCCAAACAGCACTGCAGTGGAAGCAGTTCATGCCCATCTTCTTCTTCTTCCTTTTTTAAAAATATATTTTATTGATTTTTTTACAGAGAGGAAGGGAGAGAGATAGTCAGAAACATCGATGAGAGAGAGAAACATCGATCAGCCACCTCCTGCACATCCCCTATTGGGGATGTGCCCGCAACCCAGGTACATGCCCTTGACCGGAATCGAACCTGGGACCTTTCAGTCCGCAGGCCGACGCTCTATCCACTGAGCCAAACCGGTTTCGGCGTTGCCCATCTTCTTAAGTGACATCCCGGGGCCCATGATACGAACTGGAATTCGTGATTTCACCTCTGCCTTCCAATCACACCAGCTGTGGAATCCTTAAACGCCCATCACATTTTGAGACCCGGCCAATAGACTCTTCCTTTTCCCGCCTTTCCTATGGCATCAATTCAATGCAGAAGTCATGACAGATGGGAGATGTCCGTTTTTTACATCGCCATAGAAGAGCGAGGTGGGTGAAGAAAGGTGAAGAACCATTCACACCAATAGAAAGAATGAAACTGCATGTTTATTTGAAAAGTATAAAATTAAAAAAAACAACAACACACAACCCTAGTCAAAAAAAAGGAGTACAACTGCACACAACCCTTCCAGTTTACATCAACTTTAAACATCACACACTATTAACCACTTAGTTGCATTTTTAAAAATTGTCGATGTCAAATTAGAGGGAGCGGAGTCCGGTGGTAAGCTAGCTATCACAGTGAAAGTATTTTAATGCGAAAATAAAAAAGGACTCATTGATCGCATTTGAGAAAAGAGAGCAGAGATGGTTCTCCAGTTGGCATCGATTTAGGCAACGTCTAAAAAAATATCCTGATCGGAATGAGTTAAAAAATATCGCGGGCCACTTGTTTTGTTATCTTGAGGGGGGAAAACCCTAAAACCCCTGCAGCTTTGGTGTCCTATTTACATATTTTTAAAAACATTCATTAAAAAAAAACAACAACCACAAATCTATAATAAAAATGTCCCTGTGGTTTTTTTTTTGTTTGTTTTTTAAAAAACATTTAATAAGCTCCCCTTATCTACTAACAGCATTTGTTCCCCTAAAATGCCTGGAAGCAGAATTGTACAGGAGATTAGTTCACTGCAAATTAATTAAAATTAAAATCCTTTGCTCTGAGCCACTTCCCGAGCACCAGGCAGAAGCAGGGGCCCATCAGAGGGAGAAATACAGCCATTCTCACCCGCAGGAGAGGCACCGTTCAGCCCGAGTCCCAACACACGCTGGCCACCATCCCAAGTCCTTGCTTTATGGGATTACTCGGGAAATAAAGTGTTATTTTAAAAATAAAAGATGCAAGCAACTGGGTTCCTTTCCTTTCCTTAAAAAAAGAAAAAAAACCGCCACGTGGTTAGCTTTTCTGTAACATCCTCTGGATTTGGTTAAGAAAAGAAGTCTGCAGGACAAGGATCATCGGATGCCCCTTCCTCCCCCCGCCGCAGGCTCCTTGTGAGTGAGCATCAGAGAGGCGGCCGAAAGCGTCCTGGGCTGTGGAAAGAGGCCCTGAGTGGATGGGAGCTGCCCAGCGTGACTCCGCCTGGTTCCAGTTTTATCCCATCAGCATCTTGCCAAGTAAGGCCTAGGCTTCTACCCATTACTTCCCCAGGGGGTGGGCCCTGTGGCGGGGCACAGAGCGAGAGGACAGCTAGCAGGAACACAGAGACCGGAACGGAGGGAGAAAGGCAGCCCTCGTCCAGCATCCTTCGAGGACTCCATAAATGACAATTCCAAGCGCTGCAGTGCACAAGCGCCTGGCACACGGGCCCGTCTGGAGTGACTTGTATCGGGGGATCAGCGGGACACAGGCCTGACCCCCGTCTGCATCTTTCTTTGGACCTCACTAAAGAAAACACAACAACAAAAAAGACAGCTGTCCTATACACATATAAATAGTCCCTTAACTAGAAGGGAAAAAAAACCCCAAACACACTGTTTCAAATGCATTTCTAAAAGATTAAAAAAAAAAAAAAAAAGTCCGAATGGCAAATCTTGACTCCAAATTGTCCACTGTCCGTGTCTCTCAGGGGAGAAACGATGGGATGTTTGAAGGGACCCAACTCTAACTGTAACCCTGACCCTACCTACATCGGCCAGGGCCTGGGGGCAGGGAGGGTGTGCAGCGCAGGGATCTGGGAGCTGGGGGTGGGAGGGTGGGGGGAGGTACTGAATATGGTTCTCACAGGGTTAGAAACCGCAGGGTCAAGTCCAAATACACAGGTAAGGTGACTGCTGAGTGTTAAGGGAACTTGGGGGGCTAGTGTCGAAGCTGCAGGAAGGGCGGCCAGCTGGGTGTGGTTCACAGGCACCAAGGGTCACTCCAGCGGGGTGCACATCGTGGGGCCACAGGCAGGTCACAGCTGGGAGGCTGCCGATCCAGGAGCCAGGGAAGGGGCCGTGGACACAGCAGGCCTCGCTCTCGCAGCCTGCCTCTCTGGAAGGCAGCTATGCTCACCACTATACCACCAATGCAACCTAGCAGCCTGCCTCTCTGGAGCTGAGAACCCGGGGAAACTCCCAGTGGGGACTTCCTGCCTGTTCTGGGATGAGGCTGACGATTCATGCGGCCAGACAAGCTCTCCAAACGGGGATTCTCAGGCAAAATGTTAAAGCCAGAATCTCTCCAGAGAGGGCAGGTTCAGGGTCATTCACAACCTCTAGGTGACACGGCCGATTACCGAAGGGCGTACCTCGTGTCAAACGTGTTCTCTGGCCGCTGCCTCCGCTGAACGGAGGGGAATGCGTAGGACAGTGCGAGGCTGGGTGCTCGCCTGGCCTCCCTGCAGGGCGGCCATCCCATGGCGGCCTCCTGGTGGGTGGGCCCTGTGGCTGGCGGGGCACAGAGACAGAGGACAGCTAGCAGGAACACAGAGACCCTAACCGAGGGAGAAAGGCACCCGGACCCCCAAACAGCTATCAGACGGCAGCCCACAGGGCATGTGGCCCGGTGCCTGCCCTTCTGCACGTCCGACACGTCACAGAAACTGCTCAGGCGTTCCCTAAACCCGCGTGATCCTGTCCCCTCCTCGGCCAGGTGACAGCGTAACAGAAGAATGACGTGGAGAGTGAGTGTGACCCTGGGCCGAGTAGAAGAATCACCTCCCAGGACAGACGTCCACACACATCGTGCCAATGGAGGGGCCAGGAAAACGACAGGCCACCCACCAGAGGACCTCCTTGAAATCTGGGGCAGGAGGGGAATGGAGAGACAGCTGACACCCCAGATCAGTCCCTGAGGCACCCCGGCTCCCCCTGAGGGCAGGTTGTTAGGATGGTAACAAGTCAGAGCGGATGAACCCGTGTGGACTTTGGAATAGCTGGATTTTACACTTCTTCGGTGCCCTGGCTGGGCACAGAGTCCCTGGGCTCGGTGGTGCCCTCCGGAGGGTCGGGCTGCCCCGGGCTGGAGGCTGTGTCTTCCACGCTCAGGACGCTGCTGGCTGCCCGGGAGCTGGCGCTGTCGGCACTCCCCGACCGGGAGCGGTAAGGTGGCAGGTCGGCCTGGTTCAGTGACTCGGTGTCGGAAGAGTAGGGTGGCGGAGGGAGGTCATACCACGCGGGTCTGCAGCGGAGAAGGCAGGGTGGGGCGGGGGAGGCAGGGGAGAGGAGAAGAAAGAGAAGCATTAGGAGGAGCCAGGGCAGGGCTGACTTCTGCCTGTTTCTGAGTGGATGCTGATGTGAGGGAGGAGGCTGGCCCTCCAAGCAGAGAGGCCGTCCAAGGCGGTGTGCAATAAGATGGAATGGAGCAGGTCAGTGCGCTCCGGCTGGCTTGTGCCAACTGGGCTGGGCCTGATCACACTCTCTGGTGGAGCCAGAGCGAGGATGCCAAGTGATTTGGCAGAGCGGCTTTGCTCCATCAGCGGGGGTCCCGTGGGCAAGCCGCTGACCTGGTGTTTGATGGAGCCTCAGAATTCGGGTTCTTACTGAAGCCCACCTGTGAGGACTTGGGTAAGTGAGAGGACATCTTCCCAACACCTCTGTCTCTGTAGAAGGGACAATAACGGCATCTTGCTCCCAGAGAAATAAGAGGAAAGACACTTGGCTTTCCAGCTCTCACTTACTGAGAGTTCACCGTGAGTGGGGCCCACGCCCGTACCTCACGCTCATTCCTTTAGTAAGGATCACAAGAACGAAGGGGTAGGTGTTACTTTATGCCCCAGTCATAGGGAGGAAACTGAGGCGGGGGCACTGAATGGCTTGCAGAGGATCACCAATAACTTGTAAGCGCAGGGCTGGGATCTGGGCCCAGGCGCTGTCTCCGTTTCCGTGACGCTAACCTTACTCTACATGGGAAGGTCGGATGCAGGGGCTATGGGGGTGGGTGACATCCTGAACACTTATGCTTACTTTCCAAGAAATCCGTAAGTACCGCCCCCTGAAGCTACCTTTTATGAGGAGGGAAAAATAGATTAAATAATACAAGAGCTGCCAGTGAAGAGGACCCCATCACCCCAGGAACAGGGGGTGCAAAATGTTCATGCCACACGGTGCCTGTGGACTCAGAGAAAGGGGGACGCTGAGCAGAGCTCGGCAGGGGGACACGGCAACCTCAGAACCGCGGGGACCCCGGGACTTCCAGAACGGCGGTTGGGGACACCCTGGAGGTCCCCAAAGGAGGGAGGCAGGCCGGGCAGGCAGGACTCACCCACGTCAACCCCAGAGCTCTGCTTTCTGACCTCAATACTGACTCCTGAGGGTTCCACTGCTTAACACAGCTGGAGGATGCTGCTCCATCCCCTTTATTCTACACACACAGCCCAGCCAAGTCAAGGGACTTAGTAATTCACTCCCTCCTTCATTCATTCATCCATCCCAGAAGGATTAACCAAGCCTCTGACAGGCACTGTTCTGTGGTAGCAGCGGAGGCCCCAGAGCGTGAAAGGCGGCCAGCAGCCTGAAGGTGTCAGTGTGGCATTCCCGAGTAGGCCAGGATCCTAACAGTATGTCCTTCACAAGTGTCCGAAGTCCAAGAGCCTCAGCTTCCTCACTTGTGAAATCGAGGCGGACACAGAGCCACCCCCAGCAAGTCCCTGAGAGGATTAACTGAGATGACACAAGTGAACTGCCCAGCAAGGACTCAGGAGATGTCAGACGCTGCTGTGCCGACAGCACCCAAAATCAGGCTCTTGGCAAGACTGGGAACCCAGGCTGCCACCATTCTGCTCCCCCATCGGATGAGCTCCCAGCTGCCCCCCCCCCCCCCGCCCCGGCCCCCCACCCCGTCTCCTCCAGCCAGCACGCACCTCTGGTCCAGCAGGGCCTCCGAGTAGGAGGGCGGGGAGCCCACTTCCGAGGCGTTCTGCTCGGCCTGGCTGGCCACGTACTGGATGCCGTTGTTGACGTTGTAGGTGACGTTGCAGTGGTGCGGGTGGTCCAGCACCACGAGGCGGGACAGCAGCACGGGGTGCTGCAGCCGGTGCACCGGCAGCGTCATGAGGTTGTTCCGCTTGCGCTGGTGGTGCAGGACCAGCGCCAGCAGGGCCACCACCAGCACGAAGATGACGGAGCTGCCGATGATGGCGTAGGTGATGCTGGGGTAGTACACCAGCTGGTTCTCCGACGTCACAAACACCTGCCCGCTGCCCGGTTCTGAGAAAGCCCCGAGGGGAGAGAAAAGGAGGAGGTTACCGATTCAGCTCACCCCTCGCGTTGTAGTCGGTCCCAGGACCTGCGTGCAAATGTTTGTGGCAGCACGACTGACAACAGCCGTGAAGTGGAAACCACCGACGTGTCTATCGACCAGCGAATGGATAAACAGAACGTGGTATGGCCACACAATGGAATGTTACTCGGCCAGGAAAAGGAACGAAGTACCGACACATGTTACAACATGGATGAACCTCAAAAACATTATGCGAAGCAAAATAAGCCAGACACAGGGCCACAGGTTGTATAATTCCATTTACATGAAGTGTCCAGGAAAGGCAAATTTATAGACAGAAAGTAGAATGGTTGCCTGGGGAGGCCGGGGGTGGGGGGGGAGCACCAGAGATTAACTGGTAATGAGTATGAGGGAAATGTTGAATATGGTGATGGCTGTACAAATCGGTAAATTTACTAAAACTCATTGAATGACACACTTAAAATGGGAAAATTTTCTGTTATGTAAGTTATACCTCAATAAAGTTGCTTTAAAAAATAATTAGCGCCAGGAACTACAATATCCAGGGAACAGGAGTAGTTCCTGCGGCAGAAATCAGTTTTTCCATGGAAATTTATTTATTTATTATTATTTTTTAAAATATAATTTTACTGATTTCTGGGAGGGAGAAAGAGATAGAAACATCAATGATGAGAGAGAATCATCGATCAGTTACTTGCTGCACACTGGGGACTGAGCCCACAACCCGGGCATGTGTCCTGACCGGGAATTGAATTGTGACCTCCTGGTTCATAGGTCAACGCTCAACCACTGAGCCACACTTGCTGGGCTTTCTGGAATACTCTCCATCCCCATATCTCCAACTTTCAGTCTGTTCTCGTGGGCACTGTATTTGGTACAGCATCTATTGTTCTTTGTGCACCTGCTTGCAATGAATACCACGCCAGGTCCTGCGTACACTTTCTTAGGACATGTATGCACATAAAACGTTTGCTTTTTGGTCCTGAGTAAGGATCTTCTCATCATCATCATGACACTACCAACACCACTGCTTCTGCCGCTGCTGCTGCTGCTTGTGACCCGTAACTGCGTTCTACTGACAAAGTGAAAGGGGAGAACATAAGCAGGACAAGCAGAGGCCAACATTGCTCTCTTCAGACCCAACGGCCACCACCAGGTCCCCCAGGAAACGGGTGCAAAATTCTGGGAAATTGTAATATAACGTACATGTAACATAACAAGGAACACTGGTGGGATGTCTGGGTTCTTCCGTGTGCAGAGTGCTTACTTTATGCCAGGCCCCATGCCAAGCTTTCAAGAGAGAGAACCAGCACAGCACAGGCCAACATCATGGCAGACTAGGTCCCAATCCCAGCCCCTCAGCTTACTGGCTGTGTGCCCCTGTGGAAAGAGGTCAACCTCTCTGTGCAGCACTGCCCCTTCTGTACAAGGGGGAGAATGACAGTCCCCAGCTCACTGGGCTGTGGTGAGCATAAAATGAATGAAGAGCCACAACTACCCACGGCTGCGGCCCAGTTGGAAGAATCATCTAAACAGTCCAGGTGAGCAAACCTGGTGACCACACCCTGTGCTCTTCCCACCGGGGAAGCGGTGAGGAGGTGTCGATGGGCCTGCAGGGGCCAAAATGTAGATGACATGTAACAGCAGCAGCAGCGACCCCTACCCCTGCTTCGAGGGATGGTGTCCTGGCGCTGGGCTACACTTTACTACATCCCTCATCACTCAAGGTGTGCCTGTTCTGTTCACCACTGTATCCCCACTGTGTGCCTGGCACATAGTAGGTACTAATAAATGCAGACAACTTAATGAAAAAAAAATCTGTGTCTTCACATACGCTGGTAAGGCAGGTGCTTTTATTGTTTTACTAGAGGCCCGATGCACAAAATTGATGCAAGAATAGGCCTTTGTTCCCCCGGCTGCTGGCACCAGTTCCCTCCGGCACCTGGAACCTGGGTTTTCCTCCAGCACCCGGGACCTGGGCTTCCTTCTGGCTGCCAGCAGGCACCCAGGACCTGGGCTTCCCTCACAGCCCCGGCTTCGTCCAGAAGGACGTCCGGTCTAATTAGCATATTGTGCTTTTATTATTATAGACGATTCCTATTTTTAAGCTGAGGAAATCAACAGAGAGAGGTGAATTAACTTGTCTAACATCACACAAGGAATAGAGGGGTCAGCATCAGAACCCAGATATTCCTCCTTCAAAAATCCACATGCTGTGAAACACATCATCTTCCGTCCTCATCTCAATATTTCCAGATTCCCCCGAATAATCCTACTCTGACACAGATCTTCCCCCGTAAGCTCTGGGCTTTGTGTTAATTTTCTTTCCAGCTACGCTCAAACATGAATGGAAGCTACCACGTTCCCGTGGGTCATTGTTTCAATGATCAACTGTACAGACAGAAGCAAATAAAGCCCCAGACGAAAGGCAGAAGCATGCCCCAGACAGTTACAGGATGGCGGCCACGCCGGGAGCCTCTGGAGACCATCAGCTGTCACTGATGGCGCCCTGTCTGTTCTCAGCTAGGTCCTCAGACGCTGGATGGGGGCCGTGTGTGCGTGTGTGTGTGCGTGTGTGTGTGCGTGTGTGTGAGAACTCAGACGTAAAATAAAACGGCCTCTTCACTTTTGTTGTCTGCAGCACAGAGCGGAGGGGTTGCATCCAGGGCCGTCGCTTCTGGGTGTTCTCAAGCACGTTGCTGGACTTTTATGAGCCTCAGATGCCTTATCTTTAAAACGGGGTGGCTCTGTGTAAGCAACAGCAGCATCTCCTTCGGTTACCGAGAGGATAAAGCACACCGCACTGTACCCACAGAGAACAGAGCCAAGTGCCAGGGAGGTCTGCACTCAATTAACGCTGGTTCTCTTTTCTTTTTAAATATTTTTTCAATTGATTTCAGAGAGGAAGGGAGAGAGAGAGACAGAAACATCAGTGATGACAGAGAATCACTGATCGGCTGCCTCTTGCGCGCCCCCTACTGGGGATCGAGCCTGTAACCTGGACATGTGCCCTGACTGGGAATCAAACTGTAACCTCCTGGTTCATAGGTTGATGCTCAACCACTGAGCCATGCCGGCCGAGCCTTTTATGTTTTTTATTGTGAAAAAAAAAGAGACATATCTATCACATAAAATGTACCATGTAACCATTTTTAACTGTACAGTTCAGTGGCCTTACGTACATTCACACTGTGGTGCGCACATCACCCCCCCCCCCCCCCCCCCGCCCAGACGTCTCACCATCCCAAACGAGCCCATGCTAACTCTCAGGGTCCACAAGCCTCCATCATCCTCATCCGCTTCCCGGACCAGACACGGAGGCCGGAAGGGGCTGCCTTTGGGGGTAAAGTGGAGGACAGCATAAGGAGGGAGTAATTTCCTATCCAGGGAGATATGTTTCTTAAAAAAGAGGAAAGGGGCTGGATTTTCACACGGAAAACAAATGGGTCCAGATTTGAAACTGTGACTTCTGTGTGACCACATGTGGTTTTAAGAACGAGAGAGAGAGAGAGAGAGAGAGAGAGAGAGAGAGAGAGAGAGAGAGATCCTTCAAACGAACGGAATGCAGAACGCTGTGGATCTTAAGGGTCTCACTGACGTCTCCCAAAGCAGGCCCTCGCAGACCTGCCCGCAGCGGCAGGCGAGAGGCGGCAATCCCACTCGCTGGAGAAACGCTGAGGCTGCGAACTCGGTGGTGCCTGGTCTCCTTTGCTCCGTGTGTAAATGTCAGCTTGTATTAGTTCACTGACTAGACTCACTTTTCTTAAGAGCTCAATGAGCCCGCGGGCTAAATGACTAACATCAGAGCCGCCTGGGACCCGCGTGCCAAGCCCACGGATAACGGAGCTTCCATTTATTCTGCTGTCCCTCCAGCCGGTGCCCTGGTGCTCCACTGTCAAACAGCCTGCGCTCCTGTCCTGTGTCGGCCAGGCCTGCTGCGCTCCTTCCGGCCATCTGGGTCCCTGACCCAGGACCACTGCGCTCTCGGAGCAGCCGCTGGCTCCCGGGGCCGCCTGTGTGAGCCGGTGGGTCCCGCGGGCACAGCCAGGGCGCTCGTCCCTCGGACCAGCACAGGCTCATGCAGTTTTCACAGCAGCTTTCTAGCAGCCAACCCCACAGGAACCTGCAGACTTGACCCGGCTCTGGCCCCGCCTACAACCTTTCCAGAACTTTCTACCTCAAGGGTGAGGGACCAGCTCCGCATGATGCTCAGCTCGTCCCACTTGGTTCCCTTCATCTCTGCCTCCCTCTCCCCCTGCCCTGTGCTGGCCTCGTGGATCAGAAATAGGGACTCAGGTTCCTCCCACACACACAACTTCCCTCCCGGTGCCTCTGGCCAGTAAAACATGGGCCCCACAGCTTCCGGGTATAAAGACTTGAATGAAGGGGCCGTGGGGAGCTTTCCCGCCTCAGACCTGATCGGGAAGATGTGGCGTTTAGAATCAGATGAGGCCCGATAGGAGCTGAGCCCTTTGGGGGGGGGCACATGGCCACTGCCGATCTGTGGCCTCGCAGACAGGAAGCTGGGGGGACAAATACTCTGACCTTTCTCCCTGTCTGCCCTCCAGCCTCCTGCTGCTGCTTCCTACTGACCAGAGCCACCGGGAGCCAGACGGTAGGAGGCCCTGTGGAGAGCCGTTGGAGTTCCTGCAGGGAGGAGACTGGCTGCAGATGACGGGTCGAGAGCATCCCTGCTCCCTGCCTTGATCTTCACGGGGTCCGGCCCTCTCAGCCGGGCCAGTCCTACCTCCTCCCAGCCTTCGCGCAGATGCTACCACCCTCCTGAAGCCGTCCACTGTCCCTCTGCGGCAATGGGAAGGCTCCTCTCTGTGCTCCCCACACACGCTGCCCCTCCCCCTGCCTCACCCCCAATAGCATCTCACCTGGTGCCACATCTGACAACATGCTGGAGGCAAGGTGGCTTAGGAGGTGGCTCCCGTGGTACAGGAGCAACAGGCTGTTCCTCCGGCCCAAGGCTGACCAGCCCTGCACGCCTACTGACCAGGACCCCACACGGGAAGCCCTTCCTTCCGTCGGGCACTCGTGCCCACTGCGCCCCGATGTGGGAATAAACAAAACCAACCAGAGGAGCAAAGCAACGGTGACCGCTTCAGAGCCTGTGCCGCAAGGGAGTCGCTGCCGCCACTTGTGTCTGGGAGAGACTCAAAGGCAGGCCCAGGAGCAGGGCGGCCCAGGAGCAGTGGGGAGAGGGTGGCGTCAGGGTGTCCTGCCTGGGGCTGCCTGCAGGGGGAGCCGGAGGAGGCTAAGCGGGGGCCTATGTGATGGGTTAAGGCAGTGGCCCGCAAACCGTGGCTCGGCAAACAGCGGCTCTCGAGCCACATGCGGCTCTTTGGCCCCTTGAGTGTGGCTCTTCCACAAAATACCGACTTCTGCGCGTGGGCCACGAAGTTTCAATTGCACTGTACGTGCGCGCCCGCACGTGGTATTTTGTGGAAGAGCCACACTCAAGGGGCCAAAGAGCCGCATGTGGCTCGCGAGCCGCGGTTTGCCGACCACGGGTTAGGGGAGCATAGTTAGCTTTCTCTGCTCAGTGCTCAGCTGGAAATGGGGGTGAACACTAGGGAAGCTGCCAGGCATTAATCCAGCCTCAGCTGTTTTGGGCCCATGGTTAAGGGGTGAGCGTTTGGCTCCCAGGCTGGCTGCTGTAGGTGGAGTGTTCTGTTCCTATACACTCGCCAGTGTCTGTCTGTACACGGTGTCTCTCACTGACCATCCCACCCATGTCCCCAGGTGTGGCCCAGACCCTCCTGCTCCAGCCCCTGTGACACCCTTGAGCAAGTCTAATGCTCGGCTTCCTCATCGACAAAGTAAGGGCAATACACACCACCTTGCAGAGTCGCTGTGAGGCTCAGAGCTGATGCAGGCGGCGTCCCTGTCAGGGAGTGGTGGGTCGGCAGAAGCGGCACGAACAGTTCTGGGCCTGTATGTGCACATGGGAAAGACGCAAGTAGGACGAGGACAAGTCTATCCATTCACGGAGAGGCAGCGTGCATGGTGGTCAGCCTGTGCTTGGAGTCTGACCGTCTGAGAGCACATTCTTTTATCCACTTAACCAAGTCCCGATCACGGATCATGCCCTGAGCTCAGTGCTGGGGATTCTGGAACCAAAACAGCAGAAGGTCACGCGTGGGAGAGGTCCTGGGCCCGCTTCTCCCCAGCGTGCCCCCGGGGTTACCCGCAGCCGCCTGCAGCCAGTCACGGGAGCGCCCTGGCCAATGTAAACCAAGGGCACCCCACACCCACCCTGTGGGGCTGCAGTGCCTTTGGGGATCCCGTTTCCAAGCTCATCTCCTGTCCCAATTTAGATGCAGATTGAAAACGTTTAATTTAAAGGGCAGACCAACACATGACTGAATCAAAAGAGAACCATGAAATCCCCACTGATCCATTTCCATGGCAACTCAAGTTTCTAAAATTAACCAAAGGGAGGGTGATGGGAAAATCCACGAGGCCAGGCCGCCCAGTGTCGGCCGGACCACAGCAAGAGCCATCCTAGCCTGAACCCGAGGGAACCAGAGAGGGACCCACCTGCCCGGAGGGAACTGAGGCTCCAGGACCACCCAGAAGCAGGAGAAAAGCGCCACACAATGAAATTCCAAGTGAGAGAGATGAGTAAGAGATGAGAATGCTCTGGGGCGGAAGGTGGAGGGAGGCAGACACCTCCCTGGGAATTCTCAGTTGCCCTTATTAGAAAAGACCAAGGGTTTCTGGTCCTTCCCACCCTTCCCCATGCCCGCCCTTGGGTCAAGGAGGCAAGGAAGCATCCCTGAAAGACCCTGCATTTTCTTTTAAAAAATATTTTTATTGATTTCAGAGAGGAAGGGAGAGGGAGAGAGAGATAGAGACATCAATGATGAGAGAAAACCATTGATCGGCTGCCTCCTGCACGCCCCACACTGGGGATCGAGCTCGAAACCTGGGCATGTGCCCGGACCGGGAATCCAACCGTGACCTCCTGCTTCATGGTCAATGCTCAACCACTGAGCCACACGGGCCAGGTGACCCTGCATTTTCAACAAGTGCTACCGAGACAGCTGCTACCCGGGGCCCCTAATGGACAGCGAGGAGGCGAGCATGTTGGTGTGGAGGAGGCCCCTGCGATCCCAGCGCCCTCTGAGGCTGCGGAGACCTGCTGTGCCCTCAGAGCCGGAGCTCAGCCTCTGACCCTCTCAGAGGAGGAAAGTTGCCAATGACAAGCCAGGGAGTGGGTGGTGAATGGCCTCCTGGCTAAGAAACAGGCCCAGGCGGTTACAGAACTGGCTGGAGGATAAGAGACGGAATTGGCTATCTAAGGTAGAAAAGGGCATTATTAATTAGGGATTCAGACAGCCCGCAAAGCTCAGTGATGAGGGAGATTGGGAGCTGGGGCCCCGGTGGCCTTTTCAGAACTCTGCTGGGTTGTGTGATGGCCTAAAAAAGGTTAATGGGAGAGTGCAGGAGGGGGAGCGAAGTTCTCTGCTGCCATTTCTTCTGCGGACACAGAACGCCACAGCCAAAGAGCGCAGGCGGGGAGGGGGTGCACCTCGGGAATGAGCTCAAGCACTGGGACCCATGCTCTATTCATTCCGGCCATCGACGCAGGGGTCTCCACGCACCTCTTTCCCGAGCACACAGTGCTCACCGACCCAGGCTCCTGCACATGACATTCTGGACTGTTCCTGCCGGCAACGGATAAAATGGAGACACGTGCCTCCTGGAATTTGCTGAATAAGGAGGGCTGGACAGATTGCTATTTCTATTGCTTACTGTGCCTATTTACCTGTAGTGTGTGGTGGAAACGGCAAAATTAAATGCTTAGCAGACATTCTTTGAACTCGAGGGTCAGTTGGTTTCTGGCCCAGTAATAAGGCTTGGCGAGTTATAATGCAGTGGCTTATTGGGCCTGCAGTGTCAGCAGCGGCGCAAACACTGCTAACTCAAGGGGGATGCAGGGAACGGCGATGCTTCCTGAACCTGTGAGTGCCGTATACTCATACACAACAGCACTGCAGGGAAAAGCTGACCCTAAGAACCGGGGAGGGGAGAAGACTCCCCCAGGCGTACCACTGTCACTGCAAATACAGTTTCATTTGTGGGGCTGAGAAAGCATCAATTACGACCCCACAGGCACCCAGCCACCCTGGGGGATGGGAAATCCCTGCATCAGCCCCGTCCCTGCCTTTCTTTTCCATTCATGTCCAACCCTTTCCCATTCACAGCCAACTCATGTCCAGGGGCTGGGCCTGCTAATTCTGCTTTCAATTCTTGGGACAAGTTACCATCATTTGCTACAGAGATGACCACAGGCAATTCCTAGCTGCTCTCCCAATTTCCAATCTTGCCCCCCCTCCAACCCATTTTCCGCATGACATCCAGGAAACTCTTTGAGAGGTAAATACAATGACTGCTCATTGTACTATAACCCAACCTCCTAACAAAGGCCTAGAGCAGTGACGGCGAACCTTTTGAGCTCGGCGTGTCAGCATTTTGAAAAACCCTAACTTAACTCTGGTGCCATGTCACATATAGAAATTTTTTGATATTTGCAACCATAGTAAAACAAAGACTTATGTTTTTGATATTTATTTTATGTATTTAAATGCCATTTAACAAAGAAAAATCAACCAAAAAAATGAGTTCACGTGTCACCTCTGACACGCGTGTCATAGGTTCACCATCACTAGCCTAGAGAGAACGCTTGATCTGGCCCTTTACTGTTTTCAACCTGGTTTTGAGCCACCTGTCTTCTAGCACCCTATGCTCTAGCCCAGGGGCCAGTGAAGTCTGGCCCTCTGCCTGTTTTTATAAATAAAGTTTTATTGGAACACAGGTGTGGCTGTTTATTTGTGCAGGGTCCATATTGCGTGGTTTTCATGCAATATGGCTGAGTTGCTTAGCTCTGACATGAGACCGTAGGGCTCAAACCCTAAAATACTGACTGTCTGGCCCACACTGGTCTAAGTTTGATTCCTAGAGCAGATACTGGAATGAGCAATGAGCTAAGAGGTACACTAGCTGCTGTTATGCAGTGTACAGTCTTTGGGAAATTACTTGAATACACAAAATGTGGCAATCATGGCAAGCAGACAATAACTGCCACAGAGGAAATGGCGAAATGAAGAAGTTGAGGAAGAAACCAAGGACACCCTCCCTGACCAGGCTTCCACTGGCTTTTGTTTTTTGTTGTTTGTAAAAGTGAGCAAATGAAATGTTCCCACAGGAAATGGCGAACTTGGTCTTCATCTTGGGTATGAAATACCTTCCCGGCTGGCTGAGGTGGCTCAGTGGTTGAGTGTCAACCTATGAACCAGGAGGTCACAGTTCAATTCCTGGGCAGGGCATATGCCTGGGTTGCGGGCTCAACCCCCTATCTTGCAGGAGGAGCCGATGAAGGATTCTCCCTCATCACTGATGTTTTCTCTCTCTCTCCCCCTTTCCCGTCATCTCTGAAATCTATATATATATATATATATATATATATATTTTTTTTTTTTAAAAACACACAAAGAAATACCTTCGTGATTAAAAATCCACCTGCTCTCTGCCAGCACCACCTTCCTGGGTGGCTGGGCAATGCTGCCTGCCTGTGGATCCAGCCGTGAGAGGTGCCTGGGTGTCGCATATTTGTGCTCCCGGACATGAAGGCTTGGTAGAGGTTTTAATGTTCTCCAGGACAAGGTCCGGTCCTGGGGCTCCATGCCAACACCTGGAGCCTCCTGGGCAGTGGTCACTGAAGCTGGCTGTTCTATAGCAGATGAATAACTACAGGGCCAGGGGCAGCGGAGGATTCAAGGTTACCTGCTTGATTCTTTAAAGAGGAAAAAAACACCAACTATCCTATCCCCAGGGACGTTTCAGAATCCATGTATCCCTGTCAAAAGCTCCCCAGACAACAGTAAGAGGCCAGAGAACTCGGGCCAGAATTTGTAAACGTTAATGGGGCTGCGTTAACACAAGCAGGTGAAGAACTAAGCCTTCTGTCACCGGCCGAGGGCCAAAGCTGGCCTCGGAGGAAGAGGAATGAGAGGAAGGATGATCTACAGCAACATCTCGGAGGAAGAGGAAGGATCTACAGGTGTGCTGTAGATCGCCTCAGAGAAAGAGGAATGACCCCCCCCCCCCCCCTTCCCATGGATGGACGTGATACAAAGATCCTGTGAAGGGCCAACAGCAGAGAACTCTTGCTTAGGCATTAACCATTTACTGACATCTACTGAGGGCCAGCCAGGGGCCAGGAGATCTGGGTGACTATCCGGGGCAGGAGTTACTGGGGATGGGCAGGGAACCCCAGGAGCCTCAAAGCTCCCCTGGCTGCTGAGGTTTTTTAAAACTTACTTTTTGAATAGGCAACATCTGCATGGCTCAAACTCAAAGGGTAAGAAAGGATTAGCAGAAGAACTAGGTCTGTTTCCCATATCCGCCTTCTAGCCACCACATTCCTCTCCCCAGAGGCAACTACGGGCACCAGTTTCTGTTCTTAGGAAATAGTCCAGACAGACATTAGCAAATATCCAGGATTTTTAAGACACATGGCAATTAAAATTTTTTTTTTTCACTTAATAAGCCACACAAAGACATACATTTTTCTAAACCAAGTGTCATTTTGCCTATTTTAATAAATACCGATACTTTATGTACTTTATGCTAGGCTCTCCTTTTTAAAAATTATTTAACTTTTTATTTTGAGATAAGTTTAGGGTTGAAAAAATAGTGCAAGAGTTCCCACATAGCCCACACCCAGCATTAACACCTTCCCTAACCACAGGACTGTCAAAAGTAAGAATTAACCTTGAAACAATTGTATTAATTGCCTTGTAGAATTTATTAGGATTTTGCCAGTTTTCCCACTGATGGTCTTTTTTCTGTTCTAGTATCCAGTCCAGGATCCCCCCATCGGTGACAGAGTCTCAGTCTTTCCTTGTCTTCCCGGACCTTGACACTTTGGATCAGTTATTTCGGAGCAGGTCCCTCCACTTGGGTTTTCCTGACGTAGATTCACCATTAAAGAGAGGATCTAGGCCTGGCCAGTGTGGCTCAGTTGGTTGAGTGTCATCCTGCGCACCAGAAGGTTGCCGGTTCAATTCCCAGTCAGAGCACATGTCCAGGTTACGGGTTTGGTCCCCAGTTGGAGTGCTTTTGGGAGACAGCTGATGTCTGTCTGTCTGTCTGTCTGTCTGTCTGTCTCTCTCTCTCTCCTGCTCTGAGGGCCATGATGAGAGCTACCCTGTGGAGAAGTCCATGTGGGGGCACCGAGGGAAGCCCCCAGCCAGCCAGTGAGGGGCTAAGGCCCTCCTTCCAGCAGCCCACAAGGAACTGAACCCCGCCATCATCTACACCAGGGAGCCTCCCTGCACATCCTCCCCAGCCTTCAGATGAGACCACAGCCCCAGCCAACCACGTGTCTGCAACCTCATGAGAGACCCCCAAGCCAGAGCTACTAGAGTACAAAGAGCAAAATCAACTCATGTCTTACAAGAGCTGCGGTGGACAGTAGTCTTCCTAGTCACAGGGCTCTGCAGGTAAATCTTCCCAGAAGGTCTTCCTTCCTGGCATGCTGCTGTCTTGGCCTGCCAGGTCCTTCCCTACATGACCTGCTGTCCTTATCTTGGCCAGCTTTCAAAACTCGAGTGGCCACCAAGCCACACTCTCCCTGGCTCCTCCCCACAGCTTTCCAACTAGAAATAACTTTTCTTGGCTTCAGCTTCCACCGCACCTCGCCTCACCCGATCCACGTCATGGCCCTTCCTACTCCCTCCTTGGCTGAAGTTACTGATACAGCTAGTTTCCTGTAAAGAAAGCCATACATTTCTTAAGGACTGATTGCCCGTTTCCGTCATGTTTATACCCATGCCCCCTTGCTTCCAAGCATGAAGCTCAGCCATACATCAGGGATTCCATACTATCTGCAGAATCAGGAAGCAACAACGAGCCTGAAATGACGGGTTTAGGATCTGCTGGGAGTTACCACACTTACCATGCACGGTAGTAGCTATTATAACCGATCTTACCACCACTCACTTTCACGAATGAGTGGTCCCTTTTCTAACAAGGATTTAATTTTCTGGACTCACCCAGGAGCTTCCTCCCCAGTTTTAGAATCTGCAAATTTAGAGGAAATAAGAAATAACTCCCGACCAAGAAGTGAGGGCCTTTAGTTCAATTCTGTGGTTTTTATATCTCAGATGATTCTTCTGGTGATGCCTCCACCCTGAGCAGCAAGGAGACACTGGTGTTAACACCGACCCCAAATCTCATGGGGCAGGAGCACTGACAAGACTCATGTCAATTAATATTCTCATCACTTCTGGGAGTTTGCTGGCCCTGCTATCATCCCCTGCGAAGCTCTTCTTGCCACAGTATCTCTGTCCGATGGCACTAATTGAACACAGAAATGAGGGAGATAAAGGGAAACTTGGCTAATTTTTTTAAAAACTGGCTTCAGAGGAGGAAATCTCATCATCAGTCATGATTACAAACTTCCCACGTGGTCTCAACACAGACCTAAGCGGAAGCTATTCTTCAGCAGCTTGTCTGACGGCAGGTACACAAGCACGTAACCCTTATTGGTCTACAAAGACTTTGAGGGGATCAGAGGTGCTGCAAACCTCCCTGCTCTCTTTGGTTTAGAAGACCATCCAACCCCGAGTCTTCAGCTAGAGATACTATCTACCATCTGTGGCATCTCTGCTGTCATCCGTTGTCTTTGTGGATAGAAGATGCTGTGCAAATAGCCTTTCAGTGTGGGTACCGCTGGGTCCAAACAATTCCAGGGCTAGACCCGTGACTCCTGTGACCACCCCACTTCTTCAAAGTCATTCCCCAGGAAGCAGAGAGGAGAAGCAGAGCCACCGAGGGAAAAGGGCCCTGGGTTCCGCTCGATGCGGAGACGAGCTGCGAGCTCCTTTGGCCTTGCACTCTGAAGACAGTCAATGGTGGAGGAGCCCAGCTGACGGGCAACTCCACACCCACAGAGGCCTCAGAGGGACCAGGGTTTTGCTGCCCGAGCTCATCCTAAATGCACAGGTTTTGTTAGAAACGAGAATACGGCAAATCCAAATGGAATGAATTATCGATCTTGAGCTTCAAAGGAGCTTGTAAAACATACACCTGAGTTCCAGAGAAAGATGGTCACTTCTTAATAAAGAGGAGGAAGGAGCTTGGACCTGGAGGGAAGCAGGGGCTGCGCATTAGGGCTGGGGGTGCACGGGGACAGGCGGCCTGCGCCTGTGGCCGCCAGCTCGACGCAGACTCCTGCAGGGCACGTGCTGGCATCATGGCCTGAGCCCGGCTGGCAGGAGACAGGAATGTGAAACAATCCTCTGGGGAAAATGCACAAATATAAGAACGAGAGAAAAACGGAAGTCACTGACAAGGAGACTCCAATGACAACAAGAAAACTAAAAAAAATAGCTGGAGAAGAGCCCAGGCCCTAGGACAGGGGTGGGCAACCTTTTTGCGAGTGCGTGCCAAAACCAGCAACATCTCTGACTCAAAATTCTTCTGCGTGCCAACCCTAATTTTTTGAGAACATGTTAGGCCTATTTGATATCTCTTAAGGTGCACGTATGTGAAGAACCTTGAAGAAATAATTCATTCGAGCGACAAAAACACAGTATATGATGATGAAAAATACATTTGTTTTTTAATGTATACATGTACACTGACAGTCCGACAGAAAACTTTATGACTCCGTTTGATATTATCAGTGGGACTTTTGCTTCTGCTTCACTGATGACAGATTTTACATCAGGTTTATATTTCGTGACCTTCAGAGATATGCACGAGCTACTACTTTCATCCGTCAGGCTACTCCTATTAGGAGACTTAACAAAATTCATCACTGAGAACAAAGATTCACAAGCGTATGTGGATGAAACCAAAACACTGGTCGGATCTAGGAAGGCAGGGAGTGTTAAGGCAGAGGCATAGAAATTGCTCTTCCCCTTTCTCGTCAATCCATGTCTATGGTCTTTAAGATAACTTGTTATGTAAAATTATTTATCTATCTAAGATGCACCTATACTGAATTTATCTGAAAAATAAAAAAGTCGATATTAAGAAAAAAATTGTAAATGGAAGATTTTAAGAGAGGGTTTTGCGTGCCAGCAAAAGTTACTGGCGTGCCATGTTTGGCACGCGTGCCAGGGGTTGCCCACCTCTGCCCTAGGAGCTCAGTGCCATTGGGGCAGAGGGAGGAGGACTGGGCCTCGGCCAGTTTGGCCACCGGCTGGCTCGTCCTCCAACTTGGGTGAATTGCTTACTTCCTCTGTGCCTCAGTTTCCTCATCGCTTTACGATGTGCCCGACACGGTATCCCGACTTGGCTGAGTCCTGACATGCCTGTAACGCCGCACTTATGACGGAGATACCAGGACGGCAGCCCAGAGCCTGATTCCCCTCTGACGCACACGTTGTAGATCGCTTCTGTCTCACTCACTTCAGCAAGTTTGCCTGCAAATACATTCAGCCCCAAGTCGCTTCAATCGCAGCAGGAGGAAACTGCTTCACGTGGCGGAAGGTTCTTCCCAGTTCTGCTAATGGCAGTCTGGTGTGCATGTCTGTGATAGGATTTCTTATTTTTATTTAGAAATAAAGCCATTGAGCTTAATGAGAACTGGGAAAGGGCCCTGGAACCAGCATTCACGGGGGCCATCCCGGCCCTGCTGGGGAGCTGTCCCTGCCTCAGAAATCACACACTATTCTAGACAGTAACCACTGACCTCAGAGCATTTCAAAAATCAAAGGAAGTCACTGGCTAAGAGAGCATGACTCCACGGGCAGGGTAAGGTCGAGGGCCTTTGCAAGGTTATGTATGTGGAAGTGGAACCTCAGAAAAAGTGCTCTGGGTTAAATGAAAACAAGATCCTGCAATGGTTCTTTGCCCTGGAGACTCTAGAAAGTTCCTCACAATCATCCAACTAGCCCCTCATTTGCAGCTGGGGAAAATCTTCCAAGGTTTCCAAAAACTCAGACTCTGGCTCCTCCCACCAGGGTACAAGACTGAAGGCTGTTTTCCTACCTGGTGGGTGGCTGCCCATGGACATCAAAAAAGGGTTGAGAAGATGACGGGTGATGGATGTCCAGTACAGACCATAGGCTCCTCAGGCCGACAGATCTGCGTTTGAATCCTGGCTCTACTGTCTACTAGCTTTGCAAGTCTCACAAGTTACTGAAGTTCTGGGGCCTCAGTTTTTCTCATCTGTAGAATGGGGACAATGGAAGCCATCTCGTGGGGCATTTGTGAAGATCAGACATGGCCATTATAAAGCATACAGCACAGTGGTTGGTGAATGGTCTGAGGGCTTAATAACAGCTGTTGCAGATACTGTACCAGCATCATCAGCGCCTCCGCTGTATTCTCCCTCGTGGCTTCTTGCTGGGGCCTTGCTTTACTGGCTCGGATACCCTGGAACATCCACCCGGAGCAGGAAGGCAACCTCACATAGACAAGGGAGTTGAATAAATTCCACTTGCAGCTTCCAGTGGGGACTAAGAAGATTCCTTTCTTTTTTCCAACTGGAGAAATACGTGAGTGAGTGAGTGGCAAGGAACACAGGTCTTAGGATGGGGAAGAGCTGGGCTCAAATCTCTCACGGCCACCTCCTCGGCAAGCGACTCTGGGCATGTTCCTTGGTCTCAGACCACGGTGGCTGGGAGGATGAGAGAACCCCGCATGGCCTGCACTTAGTGCACTGAGCAGCCTGCAGTGACAGTCCAGCCCGGAGCTGGATTACACCAGGCTGTTAGCATTACAGTCTTGTTAGGAGCCACTTCCTGCACCCAGCACGATAGAAAAGGATGCCCAAGGGATGCCCAATGAAGGGTTTTTGACACGGGCTGCAATGACACAAGGGCTGGCCTCTGCACTAGGGTTGGCCTGTGCGTGGCATAAAAATGGTAATTCAAGGACGATTCAGGCCACACCCTGAACGACGATGATCCAACGATCATCTAATGATGATCCCTGGACATCAGAATCCAGGAAAGCTAGAAGTCTGCAAAGTTAAAAGAAGAGTGAGAAAGAAGGCGCATGTGACTGCCTCCTTTATATTCTGGGGGCGAGCTGTTTGGGGAGACTAAAACGCAATGCAGGCTCCCAGAGCTAAGCCAGCTAAAAGTTTAATTAAATACAATTGCTTGCTGTGAGTTCCTTTCCTAACCAGCCTCATACATATTCATCACTGCAATTATGGCCGTGAAAAAACCCCACAACTAATTACTCCATGCGCCCCATCTTTCACATGCCTCGGATTTTTGCATAAATACTGTTGAAATTAATTGCAAGTTGGTTAACTTTATACTTTGTCATTTCAAAGCTTAATTGAAAGTTAATTTAAAAAGGTACAAAAAGACGCACTCAAAATTCAACAACCACACAACAAAAACCCCACCAGAAGCCATTATGGCCAACTTGGTTACTGCAACTTTGATAGGCGCTAAAAAGGTGATGTGATTATTCTAACCTGAATGCAGGGTTGTACACACCAAGCTATAATAAGAGGCCAGTCCCACAAACAGCCCTGTACTCACATCTCTATTTTCCTACCATATTGCAACAAAGAAAAGACTGGTGGTGGATGGAGAGGCCGCCAATGGCCTGGCTACCTTCTGGCTGTGGGCTTATCATTTTATTCTTCGAGAACTGCATCTCCAGAGAAGGAGAGCATGTGGCTCCCATGATCACCCCATTCCACTTCCACACCAACTGTCTCTACCAAGACCCATTTTCAGGACCCAAACACGGCACAGCACCCAGGACACGTCCCTTTCATGCTCTGCAGTGACATGCTAGTGGTGGTTACTATGATGGGCGATGTTGGGGGGCTATTTTCTCATGTAATTACTTTGTCATGAGTTAAGGCCTCCCCTTCCTTTGATCACCAATCATCACCCCCACCCTCCTCAGGGAAGCCTTTCCTGACTGTCCTATGCGGACAATTCCTGTGTTTGCCTGGGACCCGTTCTCTCTCCTGCATCTCAGCACATGCTAATTCCACTGTGTCCGTTTATCCGTTACAGCCACTACACTCTTTCATGTAGCATTTGCCTCCCCAGGAAACTGTGCCCCAAAAGCACAGGGGCCACGGTAGGTTTTGTGTTTGTGGACAGTTTTGTTCCCAGCATCAAATAACAGGAATGATAACAATACCAGCAGCAGCGGCGGCAAAGGTGGCAGCTGGCACTTGCCAGTACTTCCTGAGCGCCAGGAGCTAGTCTAAGGACTTTCCAGTGAGGACCAGTTGGCATCCCCCTTTGCCTGAGGGGAAACCACAGCCCAGGAAGGCCGCGTGCCCGGCGCACCCTCATGCAGCTACTAAGGACTGAAGGCAGGATGTGCATCCAGGCCCCTGGGCTCCTGGGTCCCTGCACCTAACGACTAACTGAGCCGCCCTTTTATCCAGCATTTACCCAGCACACAGGGGTGCCTGACAGAGATTTGTTCATGAAAAGGCTATCACTCTATCACGCATTCCTTTTTAGAATCCTGAACATGTTATCTTCTTTTATTTGGATTCAGGGAAACAAACAAACAAAAAGTCACTCCTCTGGGAACGAGCCAGCAGAACAAAAGCAGCAGTTAGGAGAAAACCCAGAGCTCCTTGGAAAGAAATTTCTTTTCCGACAAAATGCTTGACTCCCTCCCCCAAAGTGCTCGGCTCTGAAGAAAAAGCTCCTTCCAGTTCATTCATGAAACCGAGCCCCGATGTCTTAATTTCCCTGAACCCTAAAGGGACCAGGGACCGACAGGGCTCAATGCCATTCTCTTCACACATAATCCAGCGGGACTCAAGACTCCGGTTCCCGTAAAATGATAAAGTTAAAGGGTCTGGTCCCACATAAGTGGAGAAGCAAAGGGAGAGCCAGTCACTTGAAACCTTCGCAGGTGCACGGTGAGAGAACCCGGCTCCAGAGGAGGGGCGGTGTACCCCGCTGAGGTTAACACCGGCCAAGGGCCTCGTGTGTTGTGTGAGGGATTTGGGTAAAGCCATGCCAGCCTGGGGGAATTATCGACGCCTCCCCAAATAAAAGCAGGCAGAAGCGGCTCTATTTGCATGGCCTTAGCAGAACACGGCTGTCTGTGGAGCTAACGGGCCCCCTGTGCATTGTTAGCGCGAAACGTTTAACGGATTAGGACGGCGGGTACTGGCAGGCAGACCTGATGGAGAGCTTGCAGGGGGGACGAGTTCCCCAGGGTAAACCCCAGCACGCTGGCATCCCTCCAGGTTCAGGCTGGGGATCAAACAGGGGGGATTTCGGGCTGCTCCATTCTCTTGGGACCGAGAAAGAAAGCGTCTCTGTAGGGCTTATTGTTTCGGGATTAGCGTGTGTAATGTCAGTGCCACAATGAATACCGATGAGGCGGGCCTCACTTCATTAAGTATGTGATACGGCTAAGTGGCAGCCCCATTTCCAAGTCCACAGGAATTACCAGACACCGACACCGTGTCCGACAGATGGGATGCGAAGCACACTCCACCTCCCTCCCCCAAAGCACACTCCACCTCCCTCCCCCGGTCATTTTACAATCAAGTGGGGAGGACGAAAAGGAACATGCTTCGCCCCATTCCCTAGTATTGTGGTCGGCAAACTGCAGCTCGCGAGCCACATGCAGCTCTTTGGCCCCTTCAGTGTGGCTCTTCCACAAAATAACATGTGGGGGCGCGCACGTACAGTGCGATTGAAACTTCGTGGCCCATGCACAGAAGTCGGTATTTTGTGGAAGAGTCACACTGAAGGGGCCAAAGAGCTGCATGTGGCTCGCGAGCCGCGGTTTGCCGAGCCGCAGTTTGCCGACCACTGCCCTAGTATCTTCGAGGAGGGTAAGAACACATTTTCCTGCCATGCTACCGTCCTTTGGCTCGTGCCAAAAATCTGAAATAACTCAGCGAAGCCAGATGTGTCCTCTTCCTGCCAGAGCGTAGAAACAGCCAGCACCAGGCAGCTGTGGGAGAGCAGCAATCTGCCAGGATTTAATCACCAGGCCAGCGTCCTGGGTGCCATATACTTTTTTTTTTTTGATGGACACTTTGGCCAGAGGTGGGGATGGGCCAATTATGGCATAGGTACATCCTTGATTCAGGTGACGTCTGACTGACCAGCAGTGGCCAGGGTGACAACCCCCTTTTCACTCGCCCATCCTAAACACAAGTAGATATGGACCTAGGAGCGTGAGTTTTGTCCACATCTGGGGAAATAACAGCAGTGATTCTCTGGCTCTTGGGTCCTTCCTGCCAAACCCATACACCCTGGCCTGGTCCAGCGTCCTGGGTGACAGAGGGTGGGGAGCCCCAGAGGAACTTAGAATGCATTTCTCCCCGGAAACAGTGACCGAGATTGGCCATGAGGAAGTCTCCCTTTCTGGCTTTCACAATTATCAGCCCCTTCTTCCTTCTTTAAAATGTTCACTTCCCATCCAGCTGTTCTTCCCATGTTCTGAGCCTTAGCAGTGAAAGGCGACTTAATGTTCTAAAGGCACAAGACGGTGGGACTGCAGAGGCCAAAACAGTGGGCTGGGGGAATCACCCGAATGGCCGCCGCCGGGATTGCCTGGACTCCACATGATGCTATGGGCAGTGGTGAGGGGTGGCTGTGATGGTGGCTATGGGCAGTGGTGAGGGGTGGCTGCGACGGTGGCTATGGGCAGTGGTGAGGGGTGGCTGCGATGGTGGCTATGGGCAGTGGTGAGGGGTGGCTACAATGGTGGCGTGCATGGAAGATGCCTTCCGGATGGGGGTGGGAGAGATTCGGGGTGGCCAGAGAAGGGATTTTGGTGGCCAGGCAAGAGAAAGGTAGGCCTGAATGAGGACAGCGGCTGAGGAAGTGGAAAGGAAGGGAAGTAATTTTTACCTTTGGGAATCAAGCTCTCGCTAGTTGCCATGCATCGGGCTAAGGTGTACACACTGGCTCACCGAACGCTCACAAGCATCTCAGGAGATGCAGCGTTACCCTGCTGTGCAAGGGAGGAAACTGAGGCTCAGAGTCAGCAACCCTCCCACCATGACACAGGTGTCACAACATCGAGTTAATAGCCGATACGTGATCGGTGCTCTTCTGCAAGCACGTCTTATGCATTATTTCATTCTATGCCGTAGGTACCACTGTGATCCCCAGCTTACAGAAGACAAAGTGGAGGCTCAGGGAAGCGAAGGCCCTCACTGTGAGTCAGGGGTCTGTTCCCAGATCAAGATCTGAACCCCGTGTGGGTTGGCTCCAAAGTGCAAGCTCTGAACCACTACACCAATGAGCACGTGCCTGTGGCCTCGGCGGCCCTGGCTGGACGGGCTGCGTGCCTGGGTGCACGGGGCCGGATCTCATCTCAGGAAAGGAGCGTCTGCCGCTCACCCCAGAGGCTGCCGGGAGGGGCATCGGGTAACGGGATCTGCTTTTGGAGTTTGTACAGGAAGGTGCCTGGTCCAGGCTGCCTGGGCGTGTGGGAGGAAAGAGAAGACACCCTTTGCTGCTCCCAGATATCTGCCATGTGGTTTTGCTTTGAAAACCCGGGCAGAATTACAAGCTACTCCACAAAGGGGCCTTGTGGGGCGGCGTGTGACCCAGTCCCACTCAGAGGCCACCTCGGCCACCGCTTCTGGTTTGTGGTAAACCAAAATGCTCAGAACTGGATTTTTCAATAAACCACTGCAGAGAAAAACGTAGGTCACGGGCTTCTGAGATGTCAGCCCTGGGTCTCTGCTTCCATCATTACGGTGCATCCAAGACCTGCAGACCCGGGGGTCCAGAGGGGCCCGCGCCTGGAAATGCTTGAGAGGTTTTTCTCTGATAGCTGGCTTTGAAAGTGCAAATGCTCTTACCGGCCAAATGTTCCTCCCCTGCATTCTTTAAATTCATTTTTATTTCTTATCAAAGGAACACGTGCACAGTTTAAAGAGGCAAACAGTTGTGGAATGTGCGATAAAAGAAACGGCGTTCTCTGACCCTCCTCCTCCGCCAGGAGCAATCGCTTCCTGCTGTTTTGGTTGTGTCTTTTCTACGTTTCCCTCCCTATCTCCCAGTAACACTCTTACCGTGCTATGTCTCGATTTTCAGTTTCAGGAATTAGCGACCGACTTTCCAATCTGGACGGCGAGGACTTAACTCGGGTTTATCACCATCCCAGCAGCCACGCCACGCAGGCCCACTCTCAGGCCCATTTGCAAGCCCCCTGGTTGGACAGTAATTTTAGATAACCAGTGTTTTTGTTACCTTGATCATGAAAATGTTATTCACTGACACACTGTGGAACGTGTTATGGTTTTTAACACTTTTCTTCCTGGCAAAACTTTCTGTTTTCCCTGGAGTTACCATAGCTTTCCCCCCCCATTTGTTTAGTATTCTATCTGTATTTGTTTAGTATTATACCTGTATTTGTTTAGTATTATATGTAATTCTCACTAATCCAAACAGAGCCTTCCCCAGCTTTGTAAATCCCCTCTCAACTCATTCAAATCCATTAAGTATTGTATCAGTGCCTGGAGGTCCCCTCTCACCCACTTATGCTGGATACCCCGTGTCTTCTTTTTTTCTTGATTTTACTCCTTTACTTTGGGTAGAGCATCCTCATTAGTAATTTCCTGAAAGGGCTGTATGAAAGTCACGTCATGCTGTTGTTTTTTCTCACTTCTGTAGAGCAGAATTTGAAATTATTCACTTCAGGACAGCTGACGCATGTCCAGAGTTATAAAGAAGTCTGATGCCATTTTTTGTTGTTGTTGTTAATCCTCACCCAAGGATATTTTTTTTCATTAGCTTTTAGAGAGTGGAAGGGAGGAGGGAGAGAGAGAGAGAGAGAGAAACATTGATGTGAGAGAGACACATTGATTGCTGCCTCTCACACACGCCCAGACCGGCACCGGGGATGGAGCCTGCAGCCGAGGTACGTGCCCTTGACCAAAATCAAACCTGAGACCCTTCAGTCTGCGGGCCAATGCTCTAACCACTGAACAACCAGCTCCGGTGAGAAGTCTGATGCCATTTTGATTCTTGACTTTTGTATGAAGCCTGTTTTTACCTATGCCTATATATTTTAATACTCTCTCTGGGAGCCTGTAGGGTCTTCTTTTTGCCCAATGTTCTGACATCCATGCTGATGGGCTTGGTATGGTTTGTTCCCATTCATGGATCTGAGCGTTCCTTGGACCCTTCCCTATCTGAAAACGCCGTCCTTGGTTCAGGAGAAATTTCCTTTAATTTCCCCATTTTCTCACTTATCTCTAGAATTCCTATTATTTGGTTGTAAATCTAACCACATCCTTGATTTATTTTTATCTTTTCGACCTTGTTTTGTATATCTTTGTGTTTTTGTACTTTTCTGGGACATAGCCTCATATGTATGCTTCAGCCTTTCCATATTTTTAATTTCTGAGTTCTTTCCTGTTTGCTCCTTAAAAAGGTCATCCTGTTTTTATTTCAAGAATACAGTATCTTGCCCGGCTGTGGTGGCTCAGTAGATTGAGCGTTGTCCCATGGACCAAGAGGTCTCAGGTTCAATTCCCAGTCAGGGCACATGCCCAGGTTGCAGGCTCAATCCCCAGGAGGGGGCATGCAGGAGGCAGCCTATTAATGTTTCTCTCTCTTCCTCTCTGAAATCCATTAAAAATATATATAAAAAAGGAATGCAGTATTTTCAGCTAGCTCTTAGGTTTAAAAGTTGCTTCCTCCTCTTTGTATCGCCTGTTTTTTAAACAAGAAGCCTGGAAGGTAGGTAGTCCTCCCCCAAACCTCAACGACAGAGGGTACCTGGGTTTTTCAAGTAGCAAGTGCTAACAGGATCCGGGGTGTTGGTCTGTGGTTACCTCTCTTCCTGGCCTGGCACTTCTCAGTGGACCCGGAATAGGGAAAAGGGGATGAATCCCAGCTCCGATCCCTGCTTCTTTTCCCTTGGTCTCACCTGGGTGATCTCACCGACCTCTGCACTCAGGGTTCTAGAGGGACCGAGCAGGGTAATGACTGCGAACGCGTTTCAAAAAGCACGAGAGAAACACAGGCTTTGCGGTGCCTTAAGGCCTCGCTTTCATCTCCTGAAATTCAATCTCACCTTATCTTGGCCTGCCTTCAGCGGAGAGAGGTTTGTCTCTAGTGATCTTATAAGTCACCCTTTGTTCAAAAGGACGTCCTCTGGTCACACAGACACATGGCTTGGGAGAGTGTTTCTCCCCAACATCTTCCAGCCGCCTCGACCCCACCCCAAACAAACACCCAGAATGCAGGACAGTGACTGAGAAGAAATGAGACAGAATTCTACTGGGGGTCCATCCCACAACGGGTCTCTCCTAGCTGAGCTTTATACAGCCATCTTCACTGAGGTTAGAAATACAGGAGAAAGGGGGGTTAAATATATCTAAACAATGTATTACATGTGGTGGTAGCCACTGGAAAAGAGTGGGGTGGAAGCTCTGTATAGGGTGTCATGAAAAGATACACAGGGTCTATTAGGGATAAAAACAAAGGCAGGACCATGAGAACAATTCCATCGCTGTAATACAGCAAGACCTTGCATGTGCGCATGTATATGTCTACTTAATCTGCCCATTTGCATACAGTACAAAAGTGGCTGCATGCCCACCAAACCACGCGTGGCGGTTACTTGTGGGAAATGGGATTGGAGGTGAGGACGGGGAAAGACTTTCACATTTTACGTAAACACTTCTGAGCGGTTTAATTTTTTTCATAGCATGCATATATCATTTCTGATCCTAAGAAGGAAAAAAACAAATGTCAATGAAAAGAGTAAAAAAGAAAATTGAATCTGGGGAAAAGCAAAGGTAATAAGAAGTCAGAGAGAGGCAGAGAAGATGCTAAGAAGGGGTCAGGGTTGGCAGGGGTCGGGACAGGTCGCGCACTTCTGCAGAGACATATAACAGGTGTAGCTCCTCCCAGTTGGGAACCTCAAAACATTCCCCTTCAGGCCATGACAACCACCTGCCCACCTATGCTAGCTCCACTACCAACTTAAGGAACTTAAGGGGAAGGAAAACCCATTTTTAAAAAATGGTGTAATTTCAACTCAATGACTTCTGACAAATGCACATAGCCAGGTAACCTATACAGGGAATTCCTTTTAAACACAACCTCCTGGCTGCATGCAGAGGTGTGGATCTGCAGGGAATGAGCTCCCTTGGCCATGGTGGAGGACAGGAATGGGCCGTCTCAAGTCCAACAGCCAGTGATAGCCGGGGCTTGGTCCAGAATGAGACTCATACCCTATCCATCTCTCTCGTCTTCTCTCTGCATTTTCCAGACTTCCTGATTCTGTGAACTCCTAAGTTGAGTGTCTCTTGGCTCAGTAACTCACCTGTCTCTTGACAAAGAACATGATAACCCTGGGCCCCTCGTGCTATCAGTTTTGGCAAGGATGTACCGAGTGGAAAGGATCCTTGGGAGTGAACCGGCTCTCTCAGATTGGCCGGCTACCACCATCAATTACCCCTTTCAAAATAGGAGCCCTTCGCTCCTTGCCTCATTGGCAGAGGGGACAGTTTCCCAGGGGTTGGCAATACCTGCACGTTGCCCCTGTCCCTCTGGGCTGACATAATAATCATGAGAGTGGATGCTAAGCATTATATTCTAAGCAATGCACATGATTTATCTTTATAACAACACCAGACCCGAACGACTCTCATCATCTCCTTTTTATAGATGGGGAACTCAGGCAGAGGTGTGAGTCACCTGCCCAAGGACAAGATGGGAACCCTGCAGGCCACCGGGGAAGGACTGGCAGGGCTGAGGTTGACAGTGTCATCTCCTGACATCCTGGCTGGAGCTTTCTCTGCCAGACGCGGCCTCTGTCCGATACATAAAATTGTCAAGTCCATCTTTCTTCTACAAAGAGGCGATATACAGCAACCTCAAGGTACTGCCAGGGCCACAAAGGCGTCTCTTAGCTCTGTCTAGACACAAAACCCACAGAGCATAATGCATTATCACTTTACAGCCAGAGGCTTTTATCTTGTTTCTTCCCTGTGGACCTGGCTGATAAATCAGGCCGTGCAAGTGGAGAGGAGTGTGTGTTTTTGAGAGCGACATTCAGAAACAGTGTGAAGGGAAGGGCAAGCAATGATGTGTCCAAGAGAGACCTCCTTGGGAACCAGTGACAATCCCACCTCAAGAGGCCAATTAATCCTCTTGAGGGAAGAATGAAAGGAGTGACACAGCCCGGGATAGGACAGAGCCCCAGTGTTCAGTGGGGGAAACTGGGGTGCTCTTTCCAGCGCACATTACACAAGCCACCCAGCGCCCCTGCCCTAATCGAAGGGCATTCACTGTCTGGCGGCACACAGTGATTGTGGGAGGGAGGATCAGCCTAAGGTGTCCTGGACGCTGTGGTTCCTACTCCCCAATTCCCGGCATCTAAGGATTCTCAACTTGACACCATGCCCTTGGCCTCCTTCTACAAGCACTGCTTGATCTTTTTATTGCATGAAAGGAACTGCTGCTTTGAGACTTGAGCCATCTCATTGGAGATACCCAGAGACACGTTAGGGAGAACAAAAGTGAAAGATCTGGGTAAAGGTAAGCAGAGTGTTCCACCCAATAATAAGCCAGATGTACAGCTGTTGCTCTACCCTCTGTTAACATGGGCTGCCATGGACAGAGGCATGGTTCTCAACTCCAGCGTAGAGACTTCCATTCTGGTAATATGGGGGCGGGAGGGGATGTCTATTCATCCCAACTTTCCCACGGTGGGGGAGGAGGGGGAGGGTTTGCAATGCTGGAGTAAAATGTTTTTTAAAATTTCAATATCATTGAGGAGGTGATAAAAAGTAAAGGGTAAGCATCTCAAAAATTGAGATAACTTTTGTCCCAAGAGCAATGCTGATCTGGACCAACTTGGATTTCAGTTTTGCCAAAAACTGAGGTCAAGATCCAGGGCTTGCCCAAAGTGAGGAGTTTATGCCAGGACTCCAAAGAGCTAACTCTCAGGGTAAGGGCGAACCAGAGGTAAACCTCCTCCCCACTGCTCAGGGGACTGCAGGAAGGGTTATCCGTGCAACAGGTGCAACGAGGAACACGTGGAAGCACTTGTCAGTACCGGTGGCCTTCTCATAGACTGTTGTATTCCTTGAGTATGCATTACTAAGACCATCTATGGACCTTCATAAACTTGGTTTGGGATGATACTGAACTGTAATACTCCCAAAAGCCAAACTAAATCTCTGTGGAGAAAGACACCTTTGTCATACCACTCAATGAATCCCCACAAATAATTTTTCAAAGACAATCAGTGGTATACAGCCCCAAATACAAGTACTTGAAGAATAAAAGCATCATGAGTAGACCAGTAGAAACAACAGACAGCAGGCATTCAAAGATTTCATATATTAAACTTATCAGACCAAATCATAAACATGTTTACAATGTTTAGAGAAATAAAAGGTTGAATACATCCCTCTTCAGGAAAACAGTTAGCTATTAAACAAAATGAGCAAATAAATTTGAAAAAAAGAAGCAAACAGAAAGTCCAGAAGTGAATAATACTGCAACTAAAATTAAAAACTCAATGGGCCCGTTCAACAGCAGATCAGAAACAGATGAGAAGAGAATACAGGCATACCGCATTTCATTGTGCTTTTTGCTTTACTGCGCTTCGCAGATGCTGTACTTATACAAACTGAGGGCAAGACCCTTGACCAGGAAAAGGATGATGACTCACGTGATTGCCCTGGTCTGGAATCAAACCCCTGGAGTCTCTGAAGGATGCCTGTCAACAAGCTGAAGAACAGCTGAGGAGGAGTCATTCGGAAAGCAGCAGAGTGACAAAAAGATGGACAATATGGACAAGAGGTGACCAGGCATGAAGTGGGGTCTAAAGGAAATTCAACCTGCGGTGTGCGACAGAATTGCCTTTGGAGCTGGTGAAGGCGTGGAGTTTGGGCCGTAATCCCACCTGTTTCAATTCTCAGGGACTAGGCTGGGTCCCGGGGATAAACAACACTGACAGGTAGGGACGTCATCCATGTTTTAGGAAGCACTGAAATCGTGACTCCTGGGTGGCAGACGTCAGGATAGTTTTTTCCTTTGTCTAACTAGATTAACACTCCACTTCTCACTGACTGTCCGCTCTCACCCAGAAGTGTTGGGAGCCATTAGAGATATTGGCTTAGACAAAGCCATCTTAAGAATTATAAGTTTCTGGTTCCTCCAGAAACTCCTAATTACCAGAAACTACGTGTGTCCTGCGATTTGGCCAGCAGCTAAAGATAACCATCCTATTCCCTGAAGCAACTACCGCCACATCGGAGCCTGCTACAACCCTGCTGATAAGCTAATAGGCTTCTCCACCCACCCCCCATCCCTAAAACAGTATATATCCTGCCGCGGTAAGAATAAAATTTGAGGCTTGATCAGAACTTGTCTTGCCTCCATTCTTTCGTGTCCCTTGTTTGTTTCATTCTCCTAGGGTGTCTCTTGGTTCCCCCGCTGTTGTCCCGCGGGTCGGGACAGTCTGGCGCCCAACGTGGGGCGACTTGGGGACCCCCTGCGAGAACGTCTGCTTGGAAGCGCCTGGCCAGGCACCCCATAGAGTCGCCGCGCAGTATTGACTCGCGAGTGAAGACTCGGCATCTTGATCGCCACGGTTTCGCCCGCCCGTGAGACACATCGTTGTGAAGGTAAGCAGACGAAACTTTTCAAACAAGAATTTCAAAATACCTCTTGAGAGCCCTCACCCTCTTTGGCTGGCCTTTTTAGTTTTCTTGATCTCCCTCCAGTCCACTAATAAGCGCTTCACCTCGCCGTTCGGGGAAGAGTGAAGGGTACCCGACACCGGCAGTGAAAACTCTGAATCACTGGGAAAAGTAATTCTTCTCTGGCCCGACCTGTGTCGCCCTCTCTGGCAAACTCTGAGCTCGCTAAGTCTTAGTGGTTGCCATCCTGGTATGGGGCTTATACATCCCAACCTATGACACGCGAGCAGAGGCCGTAAGGTAAAAGGAGAGCGGTTACATAAGGATCACCAGAGATTTAAGAAATTCCCAGCTGACCTGGCACGGGGTTTATACGTCCCAGAGGCTTACGTGGAGGAGGAAATCTTGAGAACTACCCAGCCAAAATAATGGGCAACTCACTGAACTCTCATGAGGTATTTCTAGGTGGGCTCAGGGAGTCCCTCAGGACACGGGGAGTAAGGGTTAAGAGAAGGATTTAGGCATTTCTCAGGGGGCTCAGGGAGTCCCTCAAGGCGCGAGATTTTCGGGTTAAAAAGAAAGCTTTAAGGATTTCTCAGAGGGCTCAGGGAGTCCCTCAAGGCTCGAGCATTTCGGGTTAAAAAGAAAGATTTAAGGAATTTTTTCACTTTCGTCACTGACCTTTGCTCATGGTTTATTATAGACTTTTGACTTGCATGTTTAAAGTGTTAAAATTTTAGAAGGTAATCTTTTATAGTTTTTGCATGTTATTATAGAACATAACCCTTGGTTTCTTGAAAAAGGTACATTAGATCTTAAAAGTTTGCCAAAAAGTTAATCAGAACTTGCCAAAAATTGTTTCCCCTTGTAGAACACGGCATTTCATTTCCTAGAGGCTTTAGAAGAGGTCAAGGAGGATGGATCTCCTCCCCCTTGCACCCTCCGCTCCTTAAGAGGAGCAGAAAGAAAAAAAAATGGGAGAAATGGCCTTCATGGCTCCCTCCACCTCCGTGTCCTAATCCTGAAATGTTTAATTTGCCGTTAATAGAATCACCTGTGCAAAAAGGCCAAATTATAAAGAAATTGGAATATTAAAAGGTACTCCTTAAAATCAGGCTGAAAAAATAGTAGCATGGTCATCTTAATGTGTTTTCTTATCTTAATTTGTATTTGGAATCCAAAATCTGTAATAAGAAATGAAACCCCGCTGTTAAATCCGCCTCTGGTGTGGAGAGATTCAAAGGTGGCAAGAGAGAGCAGAGTTACAAGCTCTCCCGCAATAAGATTACTTAATGTTTTATTTAAAAATTACCGGAGAACATCTTATGACAACCAAACTTTGGCTAAGATAACCTTGGGTGCTAGCCATGACTTTAGAAAGCGAAATAGGAAAAAATTTAAAATATCTCCTATTAAGCATGACTTTGGGAAAAATACGCCATCTGAGTCATTTGCTGAAACTTCCACCAAAAGCAGAATGTGGGGGAAGGGAAGAAGGAGCACGTGGCGATCCAGTGTGGACGCCCCGTCCCCAAGTATTCTAAAATTAAAGTCCTTCTTGTAACTGAAAAGCTTTTACAAATTTAAAAATGCATCCGGGATTTCTGTACACATGTAAAGGGAAAAGGCCAGTTTAAAAACGAGTATGATAGACCAATGTTTTAAGCAGTTGGCTTTATAAGGGCCGACAATAGAGCTCATATTTCTTAAAAGGTTTGTAGATATATTTTTAAAAGATATCTTAAATTCTCAGTAGAACCACAGTTATGCATATATCATAAACAAATTAAGAATAATTGATTCCATGGTCAAGACTAGATCCTATTATGTTGAGAACCGTTTAAAAAGTGTTGAAAATGTTTTAATTAGATATGTATTTGGAAGTTTTTCCCGAGTGCAATATTTCAAAATATAATATGCTTGGTTGCATAAGGAATTTCTGCCAAATAAAAGAAAGAATTGATTTATTAGTAGCAAAGTCTTTATTTAAACTAGCAATGTCTTTTATTTAAAAGCTCCTCACTACTGCATTTTAAATTAGGCTGGAAGTGGTGCAGCGTTTGCCCCTTGTGAATCAGAAATTTACTAAATACTAAATTTACTTGCTTTGCCTTTTTAAAAAAAAAAAAAAAAAAAAATACTTACTTAAATTTACTAATCTTTGTAAGCAATTGAATCCTAGTAAAATAAAAATCTTCTAAAAAGTTACTGAAGGCTTCCCATGATCCCTCTGTATATGCAAATAAGCCGAAAGGGAACGCTGTTCAAAAACATTATTATAAATTTAATAAAAAGGAGAAATTTTAATGTTTTGAAATATCTTCCACTAATATTTACAGGATAATCTAATGATTTGCTGTTAAAATACCAAATCTGAAAATAAGTACAGTCACCATAAATGTTTAATGACTTTGACTTGGAATACATGGCCTTGCGGCACTATCAGTCGACATCCAAGAAGTAACCCTGCAGGTTCCTTGGTGTAAGAAAAGAAAGATTTTTCATTTTTAAGTTAAAGTTCTCCAAGTGTAATCCAACAGGAGGAAGACAAACCAGACAACCAACAGCCCAGAGACCACCTGGGGCATGGTAAAGTGAAGTATGGTAACAATTAATTCAGGTAAAAACTGTAATTCAGATAACATGCCTAAGTTTTACCTAGGTTACCCAAGGACTCTAGATAATGTGTTTACCCAAAACTGTAGTTTGGATGGCATGCTGTCCGTTTCTGTAAATTGCTTTTTTTTGCAAACTAGGTCCCTCATTCCAAACCTGGAGACAGCCAATTTAAAATTGAATTGTCATGACCTAGAACAAAGAATATTGTTACATGGTATTATTCTACAAAGTTTTATTAATTTTTGATGCTTTACAATAGTATATTGTGCATTTATCCCAAACAAACTTACAAATTAATATTTACCTTGGATATTTTGAGAATGTGAAGGGATTTATTCCCTCCTGGGGAAGGCACTTAAGCATTCTGTATTGACCTCTCTTGACCTTTTTTTAGGAACAGCATTGCATACCTATAACAAATTATCTAACCAGCTAATTGATGATGTCCAAGCTCTCTCAGGCACTATCAATGATCTCCAAGATCAGATAGATTCATTAGCTGAAGTAGTACTACAAAATAGAAGAGGGTTAGATTTGCTCACAGCAGAACAGGGAGGAATATGCTTAGCCCTACAGGAATGCTGCTGCTTCTATGCCAACAAATCCGGGATCGTCCGAGACAAGATAAAGAAGTTACAAGAAGATCTAGTGAAGAGACGGAGAGAATTATTCGAGAACCCCCTTTGGAGCGGACTGAACGGACTCCTGCCCTACCTGCTTCCTGTTCTCGGCCCCCTTGTAAGCCTTCTCCTAATCCTAGCTTTCGGCCCCTGGGCTTTTAGAAAATTAACAGACTTTGTAAAACAGCAGGTTGATAGCGTCCTGGCCAAACCCATTCAGGTACACTACCATCGTCTAGCCATGTTAGACCGTGATTGTGATTATGACTGCTAAAACTCCCTCCCTGCGGGGACAGCATGACGCCAGAGGGATGCTTGCCTACTCCCCATAGAAGGAGAAAGGCATGGGCACCGACCTGGGTGCACGGCAAAGCACTGCAAGGGAAGGTCACAAAAATTTTCGACCGCCTCTGGATTTCCCTGTGAGCACACCTGGTTTGCACTGAGGTTGGTATCCATACATAACTATCGGCTCTGCCTCTCCTCCCCAAAAGATACCAAGAGCCACTGAAGGTGGGATCCCACCATCCCACGGGAGGAACCAGGTCCCTACTCCCCCAGTCGGTTAAAGCCCGCCCCTTAATAAGGAAAAAGGGAGGAACTGTTGGGAGCCATTAGAGATATTGGCTTAGACAAAGCCATCTTAAGAATTATAAGTTTCTGGTTCCTCCAGAAACTCCTAATTACCAGAAACTACGTGGTGTGTCCTGCGATTTGGCCAGCAGCTAAAGATAACCATCCTATTCCCTGAAGCAACTACCGCCACATCGGAGCCTGCTACACCCCTGCTGATAAGCTAATAGGCTTCTCCACCCACCCCCCGCCCCTAAAACAGTATATATCCTGCCGCGGTAAGAATAAAATTTGAGGCTTGATCAGAATCCTGTCTTGCCTCCATTCTTTCGTGTCCCTTGTTTGTTTCATTCTCCTAGGGTGTCTCTTGGTTCCCCCGCTGTTGTCCCGCGGGTCGGGACAGTCTGGCGCCCAACGTGGGGCGACTTGGGGACCCCCTGCGAGAACGTCTGCTTGGAAGCGCCTGGCCAGGCACCCCATAGAGTCGCCGCGCAGTATTGACTCGCGAGTGAAGACTCGGCATCTTGATCGCCACGGTTTCGCCCGCCCGTGAGACACATCGTTGTGAAGGTAAGCAGACGAAACTTTTCAAACAAGAATTTCAAAATACCTCTTGAGAGCCCTCACCCTCTTTGGCTGGCCTTTTTAGTTTTCTTGATCTCCCTCCAGTCCACTAATAAGCGCTTCACCTCGCCGTTCGGGGAAGAGTGAAGGGTACCCGACACCGGCAGTGAAAACTCTGAATCACTGGGAAAAGTAATTCTTCTCTGGCCCGACCTGTGTCGCCCTCTCTGGCAAACTCTGAGCTCGCTAAGTCTTAGTGGTTGCCATCCTGGTATGGGGCTTATACATCCCAACCTATGACACGCGAGCAGAGGCCGTAAGGTAAAAGGAGAGCGGTTACATAAGGATCACCAGAGATTTAAGAAATTCCCAGCTGACCTGGCACGGGGTTTATACGTCCCAGAGGCTTACGTGGAGGAGGAAATCTTGAGAACTACCCAGCCAAAATAATGGGCAACTCACTGAACTCTCATGAGGTATTTCTAGGTGGGCTCAGGGAGTCCCTCAGGACACGGGGAGTAAGGGTTAAGAGAAGGATTTAGGCATTTCTCAGGGGGCTCAGGGAGTCCCTCAAGGCGCGAGATTTTCGGGTTAAAAAGAAAGCTTTAAGGATTTCTCAGAGGGCTCAGGGAGTCCCTCAAGGCTCGAGCATTTCGGGTTAAAAAGAAAGATTTAAGGAATTTTTTCACTTTCGTCACTGACCTTTGCTCATGGTTTATTATAGACTTTTGACTTGCATGTTTAAAGTGTTAAAATTTTAGAAGGTAATCTTTTATAGTTTTTGCATGTTATTATAGAACATAACCCTTGGTTTCTTGAAAAAGGTACATTAGATCTTAAAAGTTTGCCAAAAAGTTAATCAGAACTTGCCAAAAATTGTTTCCCCTTGTAGAACACGGCATTTCATTTCCTAGAGGCTTTAGAAGAGGTCAAGGAGGATGGATCTCCTCCCCCTTGCACCCTCCGCTCCTTAAGAGGAGCAGAAAGAAAAAAAAATGGGAGAAATGGCCTTCATGGCTCCCTCCACCTCCGTGTCCTAATCCTGAAATGTTTAATTTGCCGTTAATAGAATCACCTGTGCAAAAAGGCCAAATTATAAAGAAATTGGAATATTAAAAGGTACTCCTTAAAATCAGGCTGAAAAAATAGTAGCATGGTCATCTTAATGTGTTTTCTTATCTTAATTTGTATTTGGAATCCAAAATCTGTAATAAGAAATGAAACCCCGCTGTTAAATCCGCCTCTGGTGTGGAGAGATTCAAAGGTGGCAAGAGAGAGCAGAGTTACAAGCTCTCCCGCAATAAGATTACTTAATGTTTTATTTAAAAATTACCGGAGAACATCTTATGACAACCAAACTTTGGCTAAGATAACCTTGGGTGCTAGCCATGACTTTAGAAAGCGAAATAGGAAAAAATTTAAAATATCTCCTATTAAGCATGACTTTGGGAAAAATACGCCATCTGAGTCATTTGCTGAAACTTCCACCAAAAGCAGAATGTGGGGGAAGGGAAGAAGGAGCACGTGGCGATCCAGTGTGGACGCCCCGTCCCCAAGTATTCTAAAATTAAAGTCCTTCTTGTAACTGAAAAGCTTTTACAAATTTAAAAATGCATCCGGGATTTCTGTACACATGTAAAGGGAAAAGGCCAGTTTAAAAACGAGTATGATAGACCAATGTTTTAAGCAGTTGGCTTTATAAGGGCCGACAATAGAGCTCATATTTCTTAAAAGGTTTGTAGATATATTTTTAAAAGATATCTTAAATTCTCAGTAGAACCACAGTTATGCATATATCATAAACAAATTAAGAATAATTGATTCCATGGTCAAGACTAGATCCTATTATGTTGAGAACCCTTTAAAAAGTGTTGAAAATGTTTTAATTAGATATGTATTTGGAAGTTTTTCCCGAGTGCAATATTTCAAAATATAATATGCTTGGTTGCATAAGGAATTTCTGCCAAATAAAAGAAAGAATTGATTTATTAGTAGCAAAGTCTTTATTTAAACTAGCAATGTCTTTTATTTAAAAGCTCCTCACTACTGCATTTTAAATTAGGCTGGAAGTGGTGCAGCGTTTGCCCCTTGTGAATCAGAAATTTACTAAATACTAAATTTACTTGCTTTGCCTTTTTTTAAAAAAAAAAAAAAAAAAATACTTAATTAAATTTAATAATCTTTGTAAGCAATTGAATCCTAGTAAAATAAAAATCTTCTAAAAAGTTACTGAAGGCTTCCCATGATCCCTCTGTATATGCAAATAAGCCGAAAGGGAACGCTGTTCAAAAACATTATTTTAAATTTAATAAAAAGGAGAAATTTTAATGTTTTGAAATATCTTCCACTAATATTTACAGGATAATCTAATGATTTGCTGTTAAAATACCAAATCTGAAAATAAGTACAGTCACCATAAATGTTTAATGACTTTGACTTGGAATACATGGCCTTGCGGCACTATCAGTCGACATCCAAGAAGTAACCCTGCAGGTTCCTTGGTGTAAGAAAAGAAAGATTTTTCATTTTTAAGTTAAAGTTCTCCAAGTGTAATCCAACAGGAGGAAGACAAACCAGACAACCAACAGCCCAGAGACCACCTGGGGCATGGTAAAGTGAAGTATGGTAACAATTAATTCAGGTAAAAACTGTAATTCAGATAACATGCCTAAGTTTTACCTAGGTTACCCAAGGACTCTAGATAATGTGTTTACCCAAAACTGTAGTTTGGATGGCATGCTGTCCGTTTCTGTAAATTGCTTTTTTTTGCAAACTAGGTCCCTCATTCCAAACCTGGAGACAGCCAATTTAAAATTGAATTGTCATGACCTAGAACAAAGAATATTGTTACATGGTATTATTCTACAAAGTTTTATTAATTTTTGATGCTTTACAATAGTATATTGTGCATTTATCCCAAACAAACTTACAAATTAATATTTACCTTGGATATTTTGAGAATGTGAAGGGATTTATTCCCTCCTGGGGAAGGCACTTAAGCATTCTGTATTGACCTCTCTTGACCTTTTTTTAGGAACAGCATTGCATACCTATAACAAATTATCTAACCAGCTAATTGATGATGTCCAAGCTCTCTCAGGCACTATCAATGATCTCCAAGATCAGATAGATTCATTAGCTGAAGTAGTACTACAAAATAGAAGAGGGTTAGATTTGCTCACAGCAGAACAGGGAGGAATATGCTTAGCCCTACAGGAATGCTGCTGCTTCTATGCCAACAAATCCGGGATCGTCCGAGACAAGATAAAGAAGTTACAAGAAGATCTAGTGAAGAGACGGAGAGAATTATTCGAGAACCCCCTTTGGAGCGGACTGAACGGACTCCTGCCCTACCTGCTTCCTGTTCTCGGCCCCCTTGTAAGCCTTCTCCTAATCCTAGCTTTCGGCCCCTGGGCTTTTAGAAAATTAACAGACTTTGTAAAACAGCAGGTTGATAGCGTCCTGGCCAAACCCATTCAGGTACACTACCATCGTCTAGCCATGTTAGACCGTGATTGTGATTATGACTGCTAAAACTCCCTCCCTGCGGGGACAGCATGACGCCAGAGGGATGCTTGCCTACTCCCCATAGAAGGAGAAAGGCATGGGCACCGACCTGGGTGCACGGCAAAGCACTGCAAGGGAAGGTCACAAAAATTTTCGACCGCCTCTGGATTTCCCTGTGAGCACACCTGGTTTGCACTGAGGCTGGTATCCATACATAACTATCGGCTCTGCCTCTCCTCCCCAAAAGATACCAAGAGCCACTGAAGGTGGGATCCCACCATCCCACGGGAGGAACCAGGTCCCTACTCCCCCAGTCGGTTAAAGCCCGCCCCTTAATAAGGAAAAAGGGAGGAACTGTTGGGAGCCATTAGAGATATTGGCTTAGACAAAGCCATCTTAAGAATTATAAGTTTCTGGTTCCTCCAGAAACTCCTAATTACCAGAAACTACGTGTGTCCTGCGATTTGGCCAGCAGCTAAAGATAACCATCCTATTCCCTGAAGCAACTACCGCCACATCGGAGCCTGCTACACCCCTGCTGATAAGCTAATAGGCTTCTCCACCCACCCCCCGTCCCTAAAACAGTATATATCCTGCCGCGGTAAGAATAAAATTTGAGGCTTGATCAGAATCCTGTCTTGCCTCCATTCTTTCGTGTCAATTGTTTGTTTCATTCTCCTAGGGTGTCTCTTGGTTCCCCCGCTGTTGTCCCGCGGGTCGGGACAGTCTGGCGCCCAACGTGGGGCGACTTGGGGACCCCCTGCGAGAACGTCTGCTTGGAAGCGCCTGGCCAGGCACCCCATAGAGTCGCCGCGCAGTATTGACTCGCGAGTGAAGACTCGGCATCTTGATCGCCACGGTTTCGCCCGCCCGTGAGACACATCGTTGTGAAGGTAAGCAGACGAAACTTTTCAAACAAGAATTTCAAAATACCTCTTGAGAGCCCTCACCCTCTTTGGCTGGCCTTTTTAGTTTTCTTGATCTCCCTCCAGTCCACTAATAAGCGCTTCACCTCGCCGTTCGGGGAAGAGTGAAGGGTACCCGACACCGGCAGTGAAAACTCTGAATCACTGGGAAAAGTAATTCTTCTCTGGCCCGACCTGTGTCGCCCTCTCTGGCAAACTCTGAGCTCGCTAAGTCTTAGTGGTTGCCATCCTGGTATGGGGCTTATACATCCCAACCTATGACACGCGAGCAGAGGCCGTAAGGTAAAAGGAGAGCGGTTACATAAGGATCACCAGAGATTTAAGAAATTCCCAGCTGACCTGGCACGGGGTTTATACGTCCCAGAGGCTTACGTGGAGGAGGAAATCTTGAGAACTACCCAGCCAAAATAATGGGCAACTCACTGAACTCTCATGAGGTATTTCTAGGTGGGCTCAGGGAGTCCCTCAGGACACGGGGAGTAAGGGTTAAGAGAAGGATTTAGGCATTTCTCAGGGGGCTCAGGGAGTCCCTCAAGGCGCGAGATTTTCGGGTTAAAAAGAAAGCTTTAAGGATTTCTCAGAGGGCTCAGGGAGTCCCTCAAGGCTCGAGCATTTCGGGTTAAAAAGAAAGATTTAAGGAATTTTTTCACTTTCGTCACTGACCTTTGCTCATGGTTTATTATAGACTTTTGATTTGCATGTTTAAAGTGTTAAAATTTTAGAAGGTAATCTTTTATAGTTTTTGCATGTTATTATAGAACATAACCCTTGGTTTCTTGAAAAAGGTACATTAGATCTTAAAAGTTTGCCAAAAAGTTAATCAGAACTTGCCAAAAATTGTTTCCCCTTGTAGAACACGGCATTTCATTTCCTAGAGGCTTTAGAAGAGGTCAAGGAGGATGGATCTCCTCCCCCTTGCACCCTCCGCTCCTTAAGAGGAGCAGAAAGAAAAAAAAATGGGAGAAATGGCCTTCATGGCTCCCTCCACCTCCGTGTCCTAATCCTGAAATGTTTAATTTGCCGTTAATAGAATCACCTGTGCAAAAAGGCCAAATTATAAAGAAATTGGAATATTAAAAGGTACTCCTTAAAATCAGGCTGAAAAAATAGTAGCATGGTCATCTTAATGTGTTTTCTTATCTTAATTTGTATTTGGAATCCAAAATCTGTAATAAGAAGTGAAACCCCGCTGTTAAATCCGCCTCTGGTGTGGAGAGATTCAAAGGTGGCAAGAGAGAGCAGAGTTACAAGCTCTCCCGCAATAAGATTACTTAATGTTTTATTTAAAAATTACCGGAGAACATCTTATGACAACCAAACTTTGGCTAAGATAACCTTGGGTGCTAGCCATGACTTTAGAAAGCGAAATAGGAAAAAATTTAAAATATCTCCTATTAAGCATGACTTTGGGAAAAATACGCCATCTGAGTCATTTGCTGAAACTTCCACCAAAAGCAGAATGTGGGGGAAGGGAAGAAGGAGCACGTGGCGATCCAGTGTGGACGCCCCGTCCCCAAGTATTCTAAAATTAAAGTCCTTCTTGTAACTGAAAAGCTTTTACAAATTTAAAAATGCATCCGGGATTTCTGTACACATGTAAAGGGAAAAGGCCAGTTTAAAAACGAGTATGATAGACCAATGTTTTAAGCAGTTGGCTTTATAAGGGCCGACAATAGAGCTCATATTTCTTAAAAGGTTTGTAGATATATTTTTAAAAGATATCTTAAATTCTCAGTAGAACCACAGTTATGCATATATCATAAACAAATTAAGAATAATTGATTCCATGGTCAAGACTAGATCCTATTATGTTGAGAACCCTTTAAAAAGTGTTGAAAATGTTTTAATTAGATATGTATTTGGAAGTTTTTCCCGAGTGCAATATTTCAAAATATAATATGCTTGGTTGCATAAGGAATTTCTGCCAAATAAAAGAAAGAATTGATTTATTAGTAGCAAAGTCTTTATTTAAACTAGCAATGTCTTTTATTTAAAAGCTCCTCACTACTGCATTTTAAATTAGGCTGGAAGTGGTGCAGCGTTTGCCCCTTGTGAATCAGAAATTTACTAAATACTAAATTTACTTGCTTTGCCTTTTTTTAAAAAAAAAAAAAAAATACTTACTTAAATTTACTAATCTTTGTAAGCAATTGAATCCTAGTAAAATAAAAATCTTCTAAAAAGTTACTGAAGGCTTCCCATGATCCCTCTGTATATGCAAATAAGCCGAAAGGGAACGCTGTTCAAAAACATTATTTTAAATTTAATAAAAAGGAGAAATTTTAATGTTTTGAAATATCTTCCACTAATATTTACAGGATAATCTAATGATTTGCTGTTAAAATACCAAATCTGAAAATAAGTACAGTCACCATAAATGTTTAATGACTTTGACTTGGAATACATGGCCTTGCGGCACTATCAGTCGACATCCAAGAAGTAACCCTGCAGGTTCCTTGGTGTAAGAAAAGAAAGATTTTTCATTTTTAAGTTAAAGTTCTCCAAGTGTAATCCAACAGGAGGAAGACAAACCAGACAACCAACAGCCCAGAGACCACCTGGGGCATGGTAAAGTGAAGTATGGTAACAATTAATTCAGGTAAAAACTGTAATTCAGATAACATGCCTAAGTTTTACCTAGGTTACCCAAGGACTCTAGATAATGTGTTTACCCAAAACTGTAGTTTGGATGGCATGCTGTCCGTTTCTGTAAATTGCTTTTTTTTGCAAACTAGGTCCCTCATTCCAAACCTGGAGACAGCCAATTTAAAATTGAATTGTCATGACCTAGAACAAAGAATATTGTTACATGGTATTATTCTACAAAGTTTTATTAATTTTTGATGCTTTACAATAGTATATTGTGCATTTATCCCAAACAAACTTACAAATTAATATTTACCTTGGATATTTTGAGAATGTGAAGGGATTTATTCCCTCCTGGGGAAGGCATTTAAGCATTCTGTATTGACCTCTCTTGACCTTTTTTTAGGAACAGCATTGCATACCTATAACAAATTATCTAACCAGCTAATTGATGATGTCCAAGCTCTCTCAGGCACTATCAATGATCTCCAAGATCAGATAGATTCATTAGCTGAAGTAGTACTACAAAATAGAAGAGGGTTAGATTTGCTCACAGCAGAACAGGGAGGAATATGCTTAGCCCTACAGGAACGCTGCTGCTTCTATGCCAACAAATCCGGGATCGTCCGAGACAAGATAAAGAAGTTACAAGAAGATCTAGTGAAGAGACGGAGAGAATTATTCGAGAACCCCCTTTGGAGTGGACTGAACGGACTCCTGCCCTACCTGCTTCCTGTTCTCGGCCCCCTTATAAGCCTTCTCCTAATCCTAGCTTTCGGCCCCTGGGCTTTTAGAAAATTAACAGACTTTGTAAAACAGCAGGTTGATAGCGTCCTGGCCAAACCCATTCAGGTACACTACCATCGTCTAGCCATGTTAGACCGTGATTGTGATTATGACTGCTAAAACTCCCTCCCTGCGGGGACAGCATGACGCCAGAGGGATGCTTGCCTACTCCCCATAGAAGGAGAAAGGCATGGGCACCGACCTGGGTGCACGGCAAAGCACTGCAAGGGAAGGTCACAAAAATTTTCGACCGCCTCTGGATTTCCCTGTGAGCACACCTGGTTTGCACTGAGGCTGGTATCCATACATAACTATCGGCTCTGCCTCTCCTCCCCAAAAGATACCAAGAGCCACTGAAGGTGGGATCCCACCATCCCACGGGAGGAACCAGGTCCCTACTCCCCCAGTCGGTTAAAGCCCGCCCCTTAATAAGGAAAAAGGGAGGAACTGTTGGGAGCCATTAGAGATATTGGCTTAGACAAAGCCATCTTAAGAATTATAAGTTTCTGGTTCCTCCAGAAACTCCTAATTACCAGAAACTACGTGTGTCCTGCGATTTGGCCAGCAGCTAAAGATAACCATCCTATTCCCTGAAGCAACTACCGCCACATCGGAGCCTGCTACACCCCTGCTGATAAGCTAATAGGCTTCTCCACCCACCCCCCGTCCCTAAAACAGTATATATCCTGCCGCGGTAAGAATAAAATTTGAGGCTTGATCAGAATCCTGTCTTGCCTCCATTCTTTCGTGTCCCTTGTTTGTTTCATTCTCCTAGGGTGTCTCTTGGTTCCCCCGCTGTTGTCCCGCGGGTCGGGACAGTCTGGCGCCCAACGTGGGGCGACTTGGGGACCCCCTGCGAGAACGTCTGCTTGGAAGCGCCTGGCCAGGCACCCCATAGAGTCGCCGCGCAGTATTGACTCGCGAGTGAAGACTCGGCATCTTGATCGCCACGGTTTCGCCCGCCCGTGAGACACATCGTTGTGAAGGTAAGCAGACGAAACTTTTCAAACAAGAATTTCAAAATACCTCTTGAGAGCCCTCACCCTCTTTGGCTGGCCTTTTTAGTTTTCTTGATCTCCCTCCAGTCCACTAATAAGCGCTTCACCTCGCCGTTCGGGGAAGAGTGAAGGGTACCCGACACCGGCAGTGAAAACTCTGAATCACTGGGAAAAGTAATTCTTCTCTGGCCCGACCTGTGTCGCCCTCTCTGGCAAACTCTGAGCTCGCTAAGTCTTAGTGGTTGCCATCCTGGTATGGGGCTTATACATCCCAACCTATGACACGCGAGCAGAGGCCGTAAGGTAAAAGGAGAGCGGTTACATAAGGATCACCAGAGATTTAAGAAATTCCCAGCTGACCTGGCACGGGGTTTATACGTCCCAGAGGCTTACGTGGAGGAGGAAATCTTGAGAACTACCCAGCCAAAATAATGGGCAACTCACTGAACTCTCATGAGGTATTTCTAGGTGGGCTCAGGGAGTCCCTCAGGACACGGGGAGTAAGGGTTAAGAGAAGGATTTAGGCATTTCTCAGGGGGCTCAGGGAGTCCCTCAAGGCGCGAGATTTTCGGGTTAAAAAGAAAGATTTAAGGATTTCTCAGAGGGCTCAGGGAGTCCCTCAAGGCTTGAGGATTTCGGGTTAAAAAGAAAGATTTAAGGAATTTTTTCACTTTCGTCACTGACCTTTGCTCATGGTTTATTATAGACTTTTGATTTGCATGTTTAAAGTGTTAAAATTTTAGAAGGTAATCTTTTATAGTTTTTGCATGTTATTATAGAACATAACCCTTGGTTTCTTGAAAAAGGTACATTAGATCTTAAAAGTTTGCCAAAAAGTTAATCAGAACTTGCCAAAAATTGTTTCCCCTTGTAGAACACGGCATTTCATTTCCTAGAGGCTTTAGAAGAGGTCAAGGAGGATGGATCTCCTCCCCCTTGCACCCTCCGCTCCTTAAGAGGAGCAGAAAGAAAAAAAATGGGAGAAATGGCCTTCATGGCTCCCTCCACCTCCGTGTCCTAATCCTGAAATGTTTAATTTGCCGTTAATAGAATCACCTGTGCAAAAAGGCCAAATTATAAAGAAATTGGAATATTAAAAGGTACTCCTTAAAATCAGGCTGAAAAAATAGTAGCATGGTCATCTTAATGTGTTTTCTTATCTTAATTTGTATTTGGAATCCAAAATCTGTAATAAGAAATGAAACCCCGCTGTTAAATCCGCCTCTGGTGTGGAGAGATTCAAAGGTGGCAAGAGAGAGCAGAGTTACAAGCTCTCCCGCAATAAGATTACTTAATGTTTTATTTAAAAATTACCGGAGAACATCTTATGACAACCAAACTTTGGCTAAGATAACCTTGGGTGCTAGCCATGACTTTAGAAAGCGAAATAGGAAAAAATTTAAAATATCTTCTATTAAGCATGACTTTGGGAAAAATACGCCATCTGAGTCATTTGCTGAAACTTCCCCCAAAAGCAGGATGTGGGGGGAAGGGAAGAAGGAGCACGTGGCGATCCAGTGTGGACGCCCCCTCCCCAAGTATTCTAAAATTAAAGTCCTTCTTGTAACTGAAAAGCTTTTACAAATTTAAAAATGCATCCGGGATTTCTGTACACATGTAAAGGGAAAAGGCCAGTTTAAAAACGAGTGCGCATAGTTTTGAGCTGAACTTGACCTTTTGCTGTGTACAGAATAAAAACCTGAGACTGTTTTGGCCTTAAAAATGGCAAAGATGAACCTGAGAAAGAAATACAGACAGGTTTCCCAAGGCGATTTAAAGTAGCTCTCTTGAAATTTCCCGCCCTGAGGCAAAGTACCACCAGGAAGTTGATAGTCAAGTTTACATGTGAATAGCTATGGTTTTGCTTATTAGCTGGAAACTTAAAACTTTTAAGTTCAAATGATCTAAAAGTATTGAGATTTATAATACTGAAATGTTGATCTGAGTATGCCTAAGTATGAAGTCTAGATGATAGAAGTTAATCTATTAATTGAAAATGCCTTATATTTTATTTGAAATGTATCCTTAAATGTAAAAGTATTGATTTGAAAAATGCTAAGTATTTAATTTGCTATCTAAGATTCAAAGCTCTGAAAGTTTTTAAAGTCTCTTTTTTTAAGAAGATATTTTTAATACTTAATAAACTAGCAATCACAGTCTTAATATAATTTCAGTGGTATGATAGACCAATGTTTTAAGCAGTTGGCTTTATAAGGGCCGACAACAGAGCTCATATTTCCTCAAAGGTTTGTAGATACATTTTTAAAAGATATCTTAAATTCTCAGTAGAACCACAGTTATGCATATATCAGAAACAAATTAAGAATAATTGATTCCATGGTCAAGACTAGATCCTATTATGTTGAGAACCGTTTAAAAAGTGTTGAAAATGTTTTAATTAGATATGTATTTGGAAGTTTTTCCCGAGTGCAATATTTCAAAATATAATATGCTTGGTTGCATAAGGAATTTCTGCCAAATAAAAGAAAGAATTGATTTATTAGTAGCAAAGTTTTTATTTAAACTAGCAATGTCTTTTATTTAAAAGCTCCTCACTACTGCATTTTAAATTAGGCTGGAAGTGGTGCAGCGTTTGCCCCTTGTGAATCAGAAATTTACTAAATACTAAATTTACTTGCTTTGCTTTTAAAAAAAAAAAATACTTACTTAAATTTACTAATCTTTGTAAGCAATTGAATCCTAGTAAAATAAAAATCTTCTAAAAAGTTACTGAAGGCTTCCCATGATCCCTCTGTATATGCAAATAAGCCGAAAGGTAATGCTGTTCAAAAACATTATTTTAAATTTAATAAAAAGAAATTTTAATGTTTTGAAATATCTTCCACTAATATTTACAGGATAATCTAATGATTTGCTGTTAAAATACCAAATCTGAAAATAAGTACAGTCACCATAAATGTTTAATGACTTTGACTTGGAATACATGGCCTTGCGGCACTATCAGTCAACATCCAAGAAGTAACCCTGCAGGTTACTTGGTGTAAAAAAGAAAGATTTTTCTTTTTTAAGGTAAAGTTCTCCAAGTGTAATCCAGCAGGAGGAAGACAAACCAGACAACCAACAGCCCAGAGACCACCGGGGGCATGGTAAAGTTTAGTATGGTAACAATTAATTCAGGTAAGAACTGTAATTCAGATGATATGCGTAAGTTTTACCTAGGTTACCCAAGGACTCTAGATAATGTGTTTACCCAAAACTGTAATTTAGATAACATATTGTCTCTGCTCCTGTAAATTTCTTTTTTTTTAAAAGTAGGTTCCTCATTCCAAACCTTGAGTTTAGAAAATTGAATTGTCATGACCTAGAACAAAGAATATTCTTACATGGTATTATTCTGCAAGTTTTATTAATTTTTGATGCTTTACAACAGTATATTGTTCATTTATCCCAAACAAATTTACAAATGAATTTGAATGTTTTACATGAAGGGATTTATTCCTTTCCACTGTGTGGAGGGCCTCCTGGGGAAGGCACTTAAGCATTCTGTATTGACCTCTCTTGACTTTTTTTTGCCAAAAGGAGCTGCAGCTACCGGTTCCGCCGGATTAGGAACAGCATTGCATACCTATAACAAATTATCTAACCAGGTAATTGATGATGTCCAAGCTCTCTCAGGCACTATCAATGATCTCCAAGATCAGATAGATTCATTAGCTGAAGTAGTACTACAAAATAGAAGAGGGTTAGATTTGCTCACAGCAGAATAAGGAGGAATATGCTTAGCCCTACAGGAACGCTGCTGCTTCTATGCCAACAAATCCGGGATCGTCCGAGACAAGATAAAGAAGTCACAAGAAGATCTAGTGAAGAGACGGAGAGAATTATTCGAGAACCCCCTTTTGAGTGGACTGAATGGACTTCTGCCCTACCTGCTTCCTGTTCTCGGCCCCCTTGTAAGCCTTCTCCTAATCCTAGCTTTCAGCCCCTGGGCTTTTAGAAAATTAAAAGACTTTGTAAAACAGCAGGTTGATAGCGTCCTGGCCAAACCCATTCAGGTACACTACCATCGTCTAGCCATGTTAGACCGTGAATGTGATTATAATGACTGCTAAAACTCCCTCCCTGCGGGGACAGCATGACGCCAGAGGGATGCTTGCCTACTCCCCATAGAAGGAGAAAGGCATGAGCACCGACCTGGGTGCACGGCAAAGCACTGCAAGGGAAGGTCACAAAAATTTTTTGGATTTCCCTGTGAGCACACCTGGTTTGCATAGAGGTTGGTATCCATACATAACTATCAGCTCTGCCTCTCCTCCCCAAAAGACACCAAGAGCCACTGACGGTGGGATCCCACCATCCCACGGGAGGAACCAGGTCCCTACTCCCCTGCCGGGAGCCGGTCCATGCTTGCTGTTTCAAGGGACCTGGCATATATGGCATACTGTTCTTAATATGTTTGCTCACCTTCTTGGCACTATGTGTTTTAACCAAGGTCTCTGAGAAAGGTTGTTTCCCCAGGTAGGGATTTTCCCCTGAAGTTAGGGAGGGAATAAAACCTCTTAACTAATGTGCCAGGTGGGTAATTAATCACTTTAACTACGAACAATCATGCTTAAGCTACATAATCTTTACTCCCTGGAATGGAGATAAGAAACGCCCTAACCTTTGGAATAGAGATTGATAGGATTGGAATCAACTGGTATAAATACAGATGTAACAAGACAGAACTTAGAACACAGAACTAAGAAGACAGAACCTACACACAGAACTTAGAAGACAGAAGAACTTCGCTGGAGAGAACATGGCAAAAGATCCTGGACTGAACCTGACTACAGAAATTGGCAAGAGAACCTGACTAGAACCTGGTGACTGAACCTGGCTGGAGAACCTGGACAGAACCTGGCTGGAGAACCTAGCGAGGGAACATGGCTACAGAACCTGGCTGGAGAACCTGGAGAACCTAGCAAGAGAACATGGACACAGAACCTGGCTGGAGATCCTAACCAGAACCTCTCAGGAGATCCTGAACAGAACTTGGCTGAGGATCCTGGCTAGAGATCCTGGCTAGGCTGCTGATCAACTGAACTCTGCCTCCGTGTCATTCCTTCTTCGCCGACTCCGTCCACACCTTTGGGGACCCCTGGACCTGATGGGGTTGGACCCCAGCACTCCCCCAGTTGGTTAAAGCCCGCCCCTTAAGAAAGAAAAAGGGAGGAATTGTTGGGAGCCATTAGAGATATTGGCTTAGACAAAGCCATCTTAAGAATTATAAGTTTCTGGTTCCTCCAGAAACTCTTAAGTACCAGAAACTACGTGTGTCCTGCGATTTGGCCAGCAGCTAAAGATAACCATCCTAGGAGCCTGCTACAACCCTGCTGATAAGCTAATAGGCTTCTCCACCCACCCCCGTCCCTAAAACAGTATATATCCTGCCGCGGTAAGAATAAAATTTGAGGCTTGATCAGAACTTGTCTTGCCTCCATTCTTTCGTGTCCCTTGTTTGTTTCATTCTCCTAGGGTGTCTCTTGGTTCCCCCGCTGTTGTCCCTCGGGTCGGGACACAGAAGAGTGGGTAGCATGTGCAACAGTCCTCCTTGTGTTATGGTCAATGTGCTTTCCTTTAATTTAAGAGGAGATTGAATAAGATAATCAAGACATGTCTTTCTATATTTCCAAAGCACGTATTTTTTTTTTTTAAATCTTTATTGTTGAAAGGATTACATATGTCTCCCCTTTACCCCCCATTGATGCCTTTTCATCTGCCCCTCCCTCCACCACCCATTGTGTCCATGGGTGATGCATATATGCATACAAGTTCTTTGGCTGATCTCTTCCCACCCTCCCACCCACCCCTGCCTTCCCTTTGAGATTCCACAATCTGTTCCATGCTTCCAAGCCTTTGGTTCTATTTTGCTCATCAGTTTATTTTGTTCATTAGATTCCACATATGAGTGAGATCATGTGATACTTGTCTTCCTCTGACTGGCTTATTTCGCTTAGCATAATCCTCTCCAGGTCCCTCCACACTGTCTCAAAAAGCAACTGATATTTCAATTTTGCTTTGAGTGTGTGTAAATTTACTACCTTTGCTTAAGTTGGGGTTTGGTAAGGAAGTTCAAGTTTATCTTCCACTCACCCCAGCCTGGGAAAGGTGCTTCTCAAAACCCTGCGTGTCCGGGGCTGGCTCACGTAACCGTCCTGTTTCTCAGCTTCCCCACCCGAGACACAGGAATCCCATCACCTACATCCCCAGCGACATGCAGAAGGGCTGAGCGCAGTGCCTGCCACACTGTAAGTGCTCAAAATCTGGAAACCATTACTAATAAAAGATGAATCCACTTCTTGAACTGCAGCCCAAACCCTGGAGATCTCCTTTTTGTTTTCTCTCCAAATTCCTCGTGCTTCTTCAAAGACAGTGACTTCCTGGCCTCACTGTTTTAGCCTGCCTCTCTTTCTTACTGCTTCTTATCAGGCTCTGCATGTATCAGGCATGCATGGTTAAACTGAGACACAGTGGCCCCAGGTGATCCCAGGAATGGCTTCCCAAAGATGCAGAAGATGACATGAAGGGGGGAAGCCTTCATGACTTGTCATCATGGTCTTCCCTCCAGAATGAAACTGTGCACTGTCCAGGGTCTGCCAAGGCTTCCTCAGGGAACCAAAGGAGTCGGGCAACCTTCCAGTCCCCGAGCCAGGAGGAGTGAGGGAGGGGCTGTGGGCCGGCGGAAGCCACGCAGAACAAGTCTCCCGAGAGTACAAACGCACTGATAAGCCACAGACGTGGCCAAGATCGAAATTCCTGATCTTGGGAAAGAAGGGCAGGCTGGGGTGGGAGTGAATAGGAAGAGAGAAAAACATCGACATGACGCCAACATTTTGAACCTGGGGAACCGACTTCTGAAGGTCACTCCAAGTCATTCTTGCCTACATTTCCCCCACTTACTTCCTAAGTCTCTTTTATCATTTTGGGGGGCCTGGGAGCTCTGAAACCCACAAAACTGCACAACACTTGGTGATCAGAGATGTACACTGTCGTTTCAGACCTCATTTTCCCTGTCTGGAAAGGACAGGATCATACGCAACAACATCATGCTTGGGACATAATTCCATTGCAGGGACCACTTCCAAGCCAGAGGAAGGCGAAGCTGCCGCCTGTTGAAAGCGGACCCATCTATCTTCCCCAGTTCCTGTTCTCACTGTGATGATTTGTTCCCAGCTATTTCTCCTGCTCTCGTCTAGATAAGGCCCCCCCCCCCCCTCTCTTTCTGTTATCTGCAGGCTCAGACCGAAGTGTCAGGGCCAGAGTCAGGGAAGGCAATTTAGATGTTTCCCAGCGGCTAAGATCGGTGGGTCTGACCTTTTAGTTCTAATGCTTTGGGTCAACTGTGAGCTCAATAAGGATGTGTGTGTGGGTGATTGGGGGGAAGGGATGCAGGCAGGCAGGCAGGCAAAACCACTCCTGTCCCCCCCTCAGGGCCTTCCTATTAATAATTTAATGAGGCTTGGCATTTTCAAAGTATTCTCCAACCAGTAACAATTGAGCAACTTTTCAAAATAATGGTGGGCTGCTTTCGCAGGAGACAGGAAGAGCTGTGATTAGAAATAGGATAGTCTGTAAAGAGGCCACATTTAATGAGTCAGCTGTAATTTCATTTAGGTAGGGTCTACACAAAATGGCCATATCCAACCCCAATGCAGGAGACGCTAGAGAAGTTTCAGAAGGCTCCTTCGTGTCAGCCTGGGGCGTGTGCTCCCTGGACAACAGTCCAGAGCTGAGGCTCTTGAACCTGAAGACCTACTGTGAGCTCCTGGCCTCACTGGCCTTGGGAAATTTTCTCCATCTGATTTCATTTCCTCATCTGTAAAATGCAGACCATAAAGGTACCTGCATTTCAAAGGGTTGATAAGAAGATGCTTGTGAGGTGATGCTTATCAAGCACTGATTAGCTCAGAGCCCAGTATGGCAACATGTAGAAAGTATGATCTGCAAAAAAACCCCCACAAAAGAACAAGCCCAAAATCGAGCAGTCATTATCCCAGGGCAGCAGTAGTGGGGCAGACTTATTTATTTATTTTTTTCACCTCAGCCCTGTATCCTTAAAAATGTAATGGGCGGCCACATAGGGGGCTGAGAGTGTCCAGTGTGTCCCCGAGATGAGCTACCCGGGGCCAGAGTCAACTTCGAGAAACGAATGTTCCCAGCTGAGCTCCTTGTTCCTCTTGCCACACACCCACCATTTCTGTTATTGGCCATCCTTCCATTTCTTTAGCCAAAACACCTTAGGGTCATCCTTGACTCTTCTCTCACACTCCACATCAAACCAATAAGCAATTCTAATGGACCTCATGTTCAAAACACAGCCTGTTTCTACCCAAGCGTTCCTCCCCACCTCCACTGTTCCCATCCTGGTCCTACCACCATCCTCTCAGCCCCCAGGTAACTGCTTCCCTGTGTCCAACGCTGCCCCCTACAGTCTATTCTCAACACAGCAGCCACGGAGAACCCGTGAGAGAACCTGAGTCCCCTCACCTCCTTCCTCTGCTCAAAACCCTCTCTGTTCCATCTCACAGGGAGGAGAAACCAAGCCCCTCCCACACCTCAGAAAGCTTCTCCACGTGGCTCCCACTCCCCCTCCATCCTGGGCACCTTCTTCCCTCCTCCCTTGCTCTGCTTCAGCCTTGCGGGTTCCCTGAGCATCCTCCTACTTGTCATGCTTCTAGCCTGTCCGGAAGATAAACCCCTTGCAGACAGGGGCTTTTGCCCCTTTCTCACTGCTGTACGCCCAGGGTCTATAGCAGTGTCCGGCACACAGCATGTCCTCAGTATATGCTGAAGCAATGACACCGACTAAAGGTGTTTATTCCAAGAGAAGCAGTGAATCCTCGGCAGCTCGGGTCCACGGGGCCACAGCAGCAGGAAGGGGTGAAGAAGGAGACAAATCCAAGCTGGAGAAGAGCTGCCGGCTTAGGATGGAAGGGGCCTTAAATAATATCCCAGGGAGGAAAAAGACAGCGGACCGAGGCAGGTAAAAACTGCCCAGAACCAGGATTCAGAACTGGATGTGTCTTCTTTGATCTAAGCTTTGGGCTGGCCACGTTCCATATGCTGTTTCACTTAACCCACCAGTAGCCAAAGAGGCAAGTATGACTGTGTCTCTTTTACAGACAGGGAGGCCGCCCAGCTCTGCACAACTAAGAAACTGCAGAACTGGATTCACACTCGGGCCCACATGATCCACCACACCAGTGGTTCCTGAGAGGGTTTAGCAGCCTCCAACTTCTGAGATGTCTGTTGATAATACACGTTTCTGAGCTCGACCCTTTGATTCAGAATCTCCAGGGATTTGGCCCAAGAATCTACCCAGTGAATGCCCTGGAAGTCCCTTATCAGCCAGGCGTTCTGCCCGCCTGACTCACCATTCAAGTCGGGGGCAAAGTCAAGCTCCAAATAGAGACAGACTCTGTCCTGTGGAGAGTTCACTCCAGTTCGCAATTGAGGAGGGCTATGAAGGCCAAGGCAGGCGGCCCACACTTTGGGGACATGGCACTCTCTCACTCTCCTGACCCCAAGAAACAACCAAATAGGTGAAGCAATAAAGAGAGACAATTATTAGGAATATAAGCTTTCCAGCAAAGGTGTTGGGAAAAGCAGTGCTAATTACACGCTATGGATGCTCCGAGTCAGGAGCCCCGGGCTCAGGCGCAGGCGTGAGAATCCGTGCAGGTGGCATTGATTGGAGATGAGTCTTGAAATAATTCTAGCAAGTGGAGGTGGAGAGGGACTATTCCACGTGAAGGGAAGTGACAGGATCCATTTGGGGAACGATACTCCAGTTTTGCTGGGCCACAGGGTTAGAGGGTGAAGAAGTCCCTTGGAATCGAAGCTCTGAATGCTCTTAATCTAGAACATCAACACTTTCACAAGCACCTTTTCTCCGAGAATGACAGGAGGTGTAGTCTGTCTGAAGACTACCTCAAAGCAGTCCTAAGAGTCATTGACTTTGGAGAAATCACAACATCTAGGAACTTGGTTTCTCCATGCTCACGGTTAAGAGGAACTCAACCTTTTTAGGGTGATTTTACTGCCTCACCACTGACTTTGGTTGCTATCCTCCGGCTAGAGATGAATTCACTGGTTTCACACTTCAGCACTAACACACATACACACACACACACACACACACACACACACACACCACAACTGTTGCTGAAAAGCGAAACAAGTGACATTTACAGCTCTGCTTCCCATGTGGAGGCTAGCCTATTGATCACAAGTGACATTTACTTAAACATTCCCTAGCAGAAAAATACCTCCTCATTCTATCTCTTTCCCATGCCAATAAATGCGCCCACGGCAAGAAAAAAAACAACACCCAGAAGAAAACCATCTATCCATCCCCCCACAGCCATGTTGCTTTGTTAATATTACATCTTTAATTATTTCCTCGGTTCTTGACAGCGCTCGTTGTTAGTCTAACCCGCGCCCAGTATTGATTCCCCTCCTGTGAGAAGCAAGCATCAGTGAGGCACCCAAAATTGCCTGCTCAAGCTGATGTCTGCGTCCGGAGGTTACATCATGCATATTAAATCTGGACAGCGTTTAGGCTAAAGCAATCTTAACTTTATGACCTCATTGGCTCTTAAAGCAAATGTTAATGAAATACACATTACTTATGGCAAATAGCAACCCCAGTGGGGTACATGTTAATTAGTAAAGTTTGTTCAAAGAAAAGCAAATTAAACTCCTCCTCATCTGTCACTTAGCTGCTCTGCAACCTGGACAACTGAGCGAGAGAGAACGAAGAGGCGAGGCGACCCTGGAGCATTTCAGATCAACTCCGGAGTCAGGGAAAGAGAGGGGAGTCCTGACCGATCCATTCCTGGCTATAGCAGCTCTGAACTTCTCGTCTCCGATCAAAGACTATAGTTTGTGCACTTTCCAGACTCTGGGTCCATCTTTCAAGGTAGCAGGTGACCAGAAGAGTCAAGCATTTGTGAAGATGTTTTTAGGCTTGTAAATGTCTATGACTTAGGATACTGTAGAGCAAGCAAGTCAAACTCAAAGGCTAATACCGGCCTAATAAACAAGGCCTGTGGCCCGCGGGCCGTGAGTTTGACATGCTTGCTGTAAAGGTTTCTCCTAGCACTACAAAGTACCACCGACTGGTTGGCTTAAAGAACATACATAAATGAAGGCTCTGGGGAAGAAGCCTTCCTTGATTCTTCTTAGTGTCTGGTATTGCCGTAATCCTTGGCATCCCTTGGCTTATAGATACACCACTCCAATCCCTGCCCCTATCTTCACATGGTCCTGTGTGTCTGTATCCAAATTTCCTTCTTCTTCTAGGGACATCAGTCATACTGGATTTGGGGCCCACTCTAATCCGATGTAGCCTCATTCTGATGGTTAATTTTATGTGTGAAGTTGGCCAGGCTATGGTACCTAGCTTTTAGTCAAACACCAGACTAGAGGTTGCTGTGAAGGTATTTCTTTAGATGTGATTACCAGTTAGATCAGTGGACTTTAGTCTTCACAATGTGGGTGGGCCTCATCCAAGCAGTTGAAGGCCTCAAGAGAAAAGATGGCTGTCCTTCGAGGAAGGAATTCTGCCACCATATGGCTTCAGATTCAAGACCGCAATGTCAACATTTCCCCGGGTCTCCAGCCTGTGGGCCTGCCCTGCAGATTCAGGGCTGGCCAACTCTCACAATCACATGAGCCCATTCCTTAAAACCAGTTAATCAATCTCTTTTTCTCTCGATAGCTAGATCCCTGACTAATACAATCCTCTTAACTTAATTACATCTGTAAAGACTCTATTTCCAGATCAGGTCACATTCACAGGTTCTGGGTGGACATGAATTTGGGGGGAACACTACTCAATCCAGGATAGCTATGCGGACTAGGGCCAAGCTGTTAAGTCGTGCTTGGGCCAATGGCAATGGCCTCTTCCGGGAGCTGGGGAGATATGCCGCCCTCTGGTCCCATCCTGGACCTCGTGAGTCAGGATCTCCACTTTCAGGATGTCCAGGTGTTGGTATGTGCATTACAGTCTGAGAAGCACAGGTCTGGAGGGCCATGTTTCCAACCATTTATAATAAGAGGCACTAAGTCAGATGACTCCAAAGTAAGGGGTCAGGGAAGAGCAAGAAAGGAAGTACAGAGAGCAGGGAGCTTTAAAATTAGTCATGTCCCATGACTATGTACCTTACCAATAGCTGAGACTCGATAAAATAGTTGTCAACTGAGTGGACAAAAGAATAAAGTGGGCCCTTTAAGATAGAGAGGTTTCCTAATACACCAGCTTCTAGTTACAAGGAAAGCCCTTGGGCAGAAGAGAGAAAAATTTCATTTGCACTGTCTGGAGCCCGGATCACCTTTCCCCCTTCCTGTCACACGGAGACATGGCCATGCCGATGTGACTGCTTGGGAACAGTGTCGCGCTCTAATACTGAAGTCTTGCCTGAGGCTTCTACCGTAACTCATGTTGACATGAAGAAATGTTTCATTTCAGATCCATATGTATGAATTGTTAATGAACTGTGTCAAAGAAATCAAATATTTCCCTCTGCACCCCTGCTCCGAGGAATCAGATTTTGACCTTCTGCCAAACACCTATAAATCATGTTCGGCAGGAGGAGGACCAGGAACCAGGGCTGCAGCGCGTGGATGAGCCAGTTAATCTCCCTTTGTCAGGCCTTCACCCCAGCAGTCACAGGATGGACAGAGAAGGGAGGAAGGAAGGACTGTAAACAGTAGGCACTCAGTGGCTACTGGTGGCTAAACAGCGTAAGTCAGAAATACTAAAATCCAGGTTCCCTGAAAACTGGATGGCCATCTCAATCACTAGAACCTTTGGAATATTAATTCTATATAGTTTGGTTGTGTAGTTCTTCATGTGAGATGTCTTAAAAGTGGGGGTGGGGGGGAGATGAGAGCTGAGAAAAAATAGAATGAAAACAAACTATTTTCTTTTTCAACAGCACTTTCCTCAAATTTCTATGAGCTATGCAAAACAAAGCAAGGCTTCCTAAATAAACCTTTATCAACTTGTAACAGGAAGCTGCAACATTAAAGAAAATTAGGTGTCATATCTTGCCTAGCAATGCAGGAATGATTTTAAAAAAAGATAAGACCTTATGTTGGCAAGGATGTGGTGAAAAAGTTCTATTCAATTGTGAGGGTGTGAAAAAGATACAACCCATATGGAAAATGATTTAGTAACTTAAGTACAATGAGCCCTAAAAGTGTTCATACCTGATACAAATCTTATGGAAATCTATCCTAAGGAAGATAATAACATATATCCTATATAATAAAACCCTAATATGCAAATTGACCAAACAGAACGACTGGTCACTATGATGCGCACTGATCACCAGGAGGCAGACACTCAATGCAGGAGCTGCCCCCTGGTGGTCAGTGTGCTCCCACAGGGCTCACGGCTGCCAAGTGCAGCAGCAGTGACAGAAGCCTCTCCCGCCTCCACAGAGCACTAAGGACCCCTTGGGGGATGTCTGCTGAGGGGGTCCCAGACTGTGAGAGGGTGCAGGCCAGGCTGAGGGACCCTCCCCACCCAAGTGTACAAATGTCGTGCACTGGGCCTCTAGTCCAAAATAAGAAACAGAGTTTTAAAGACCAGGACCACTTTATCTGTTAAGAATCCCACGGTAGAATCTAAATGTTCACTAACAGATGTAGCCTAAATAAGATAAGGTGCGTCCATTTGAGAGGATATCATGCAATCATTAAGAATGCTTATGAAGAGCTTATAACAGCCTGGGAAAATACTTATTAATACAAGCGGGGGGAAAGTAGGATGCAAAACAACAAATGTTATCATGGTTGCAAGAACAAAAAGCCTCCGTTACATATGTACAGAAAAGGATATAGAAGGAAACACACCAATAGCTAATAATGGTTACTTATGGCAGAAGGAAATATGGAAGAATTTTTCCCTCTTCTATATTTTCCAAATGTTCTATAATGAGTGTATGTACTTTAATGATGGAAGCATGATTTTACTGTGCTTTTGAAAAGCAAGTCAATTGTATAAGTAAGATTTTAAAAGCCATCCCCTTCCACAAACAATAAAATGGTGCACTTAAGAAGTTAAATGAAGAGCCAGGGTCATCAGCTTTAAACTACTGGGCTCCAGGATGAGTCAAACAGCCGTTTGCTGAAGTTCACTCACTCACGGGAAGGAGCAGCCACAGGGATGGACGGGCGTGGATTGGAGCGGACGTCTCCCCTTGCCAGAGAACATGCCCGATCAGAACATGCCCGATCACAGCACTCGCCCTCCTTTGCAAATCTGTGTTTGACAGCTATCATCTCCGGCTTTTGGACGCCGCTCAAGCATGAATTTTTGAAGCAAACCACCTGTTTCTGGGAATGAAAAGAGATCTAAGGCTGTAGGTAGGGCACAGGGTTAGGGGAACAGTTGAGCGACGAGCTTATTGGTGTATTTTCGAAGAGGCTAGATCTTGTTCAGTTTTAAATAAAGCAACACTTGGGTCACCTAACGTGGCTAAAGAGCAGCGATGGCAGCATGGCAGAGCAGGACAGAGGGCTGGGCCTCTTGTGATGGGCCAGCCCAAGGCCCATGTGCCTCCCATACGGCATCTCGACAACTGTAACTGCCCCGGAAGCTCCTATGAGGACTGTGTGGGCAGCAGATGGCTGAGATCCACAGGACTCTCATCATGTTGGCTCCCGTGAAACCCTGAGATCGCTGAGGGCCACAGAGAGAGGCCGGACAGGCTACTTGCGGCGGGGGGGGGGGGGGGGGTGGGCATCTTAATCCAGGCACATCACCGACCTTCTCCTCACCAGACTCTCTGGGTCTCTCTTTTCATCAGTACGAAAAGTGCCAAAAGTGAAGCCATTTAGCACCAACAACACAACGGAAAAGGGAGAAAAGCTAGGTGCCTCATTCAGGGCTCTGCACAGTGGACTTTTGGCACCTTTTATTAACCATTTTTATTAATGAGTGTTTAGAAACATACCTGCATTCCCCCAATATAGACATCAATTTATATTATATACATGATTGTCCATCCTCTCATATTCAAATGGAAAGCTTTCTTTCCCCTTCAACGTAAGAAAGTACCTACTAGAACCCTAAATAAAGCCGTTCTAAATACTTATATGGATTATCAAATGGGCATGGCAGTGATGGGGTGGGTTGGGGGAGGAAGAGGAAGTAACCGTTTCCTGTCTTTAAGTCTTGTTGGGTGAAGGAACACTTAAAAGCTCCCCCACATCTGGTTGCTGGGTATCTTACACCAGCCTCTCCAACATCCCTTTATCCACTCCGGGCACTATACTATACCTGGTCACAGGTAAGGCCCAACTTCATCCATGGAGCCCAAGGACCAATTCAAATGAGACTGGGCTATGACACACTTCTGTGCTGTGGGTTAAGGAGAAGGGGTCTGAACAGGGTGAAGAAAGCAGGGGTGGAGGGTGTGTGTTTCATCGCCGGAAGGGAATATAGATTCGTTTCAGGCTCCATTCGCATCCAAGCAAACCATCTATCATTTACGAGCAAGTTAAAGCAGACGTTAAAGCAGGCCACTGCCCATGTTGCAAACCAAGCGAAAGTGCTTCCCTTCAACCTTCCATAATTCCAGACTTTTCCTGATCCGCCCTGGCTTCCTGCCTAATGCATCTGCATTGCTTATTCTGCCCCCGGTTTTAGTCCCTAGCTTCCCCCGATATCAGACATCCATGCAGATGCACGCCGGCAGGGCAGGTCTTTGCTCGAACTACCTGGGGAGGAAGATGCCAGCATCCCAACGGCTGAGCCCCCCGAGAGGGGGGTCTAGTTCTACCGACAACCCCGTTTCATCCCTCACGTTTGAAATAGTCCAGAAAAGACTACTGTCATAAAAAGGGGCCAAGGAAAGCTGCGAGGGTAGCCAGGGCTTTTTAAAAAATGGAGACTCCATACCAAAACGTGGATTTCCATTGCAAATCAGCTACTCACTGCTCCCACCAGGAGCCACGCAGGGGACCCTGGCTACTAAGTGGTCTTGGGCAGGAGGCTGTAAGGACCGTCACTTGGCTCCCCCAGGAGGGCTGCCCCGCCCCGTGGCTGAGGCTCTAATTCCTTCTCCACGCGACGTCCAGCAAGGAGCTAATGCAGGGAGCAGAGCCACGGCTGGCAGGCCTCCCACCCTCAAGTGCACTCACAGCCCAGGGCGTCGCCGGCTTCTGTCCTTTCTCTGCATTAGCATTCTGCCTGGGTGCTCCCTCCGCACTCAACAAGCCTATTGCACGCTGTAAATAAGGCAGCGAAGGGCGAGCAGGGGTGCCACGAAGGGCTGCTCCTCGCCCCTGGTACCCAGCGACAAAAACCGTTTTCCTAACGTGAGCAGAAGAGACCCCAGGAAGATGGGGTGTGCTGTAATTTCTCCCTTGATGAAGAACGCTGCCAGTGGGAGGTGATGGATATTCCAATTCTTCAAAAACACATCTTCCTAAAAATGTAGATGAAGTTTGCAGAGAGAGAGCTTTCATGCTCCTCCAACTCGCTTTCTTCCCCAGCACCTCCCCTCCCCGGCTTGAAAACACCACGCCAGAACATAGTGTTGGTTCAAATGCGCTCCGAGCCCCAAAGCTAAATGCAGCTTACACACCGATCTTGTTTCCAATAACCACTTGCCTGTCACTGGCTGACACTGTAATGGAGCGATTTATGGCTTCCGTTTAGCTCTCTCTGCTGATTTTCAGAGATTTCTCTACGGGTGATTATTTTTGGAGACATCTACGTCCGTGGACTGCGAGACTCCACAGATGCTAATTCAGTCTCCGAGAGCCTCACGTTAACTGATGTATGCCTCTCGTTCATTTAAACACACAGTAAGCACCCAGGGCCCGTTAGGTACAGCGGGGCATGCAGAACTGATGAAGGCTCTGTCTTCAAAAACTCACACTTATTCTCAGGCATCTTAGGAAGTCGGGAGACGTGCTGCCACACGGACTAAATTTACCGGCAGATCAGACTTACCTGGTCGGAAGCCCAGGTCATATACGTCTACACATACATCTGTTCCAGCCCTTCAGCGAGGGGGCTAATTATTATTCCTGGCCTGGAAGTGGGGCTGGCTCTGAGGATTGTTAACCATCCATCCATCCATCCCCAAGTAAAGCACTCGGAAAAGGCAGATTCCACGGGGCAGGGATTTTTAGCTGCGTTTTTGTTTTGTTTTGCTATTGATAAATACATCTACATACCGGCGGCCTCCCTGCTGTCGGAGAAGGTTCCTGTCTCAGCCGCTGGCAGGGGCTCGGACAGAGGCCAAAGCGCGATTTCCATGTGCAATAAGACTCTGAATTTTTCATTTCGTCAACTAGAAAATGGGGGTAACAGAATCTGCTTCAGAGGATTCCAGGGAAGAGCCTGCGGGTGCACAGTGCCCGACACCCCAAAAGCGCTTCCCCTTTCCCACGGGAAAGAGAAGTCGGGGAGACTGAAGCTTTGCGGGGCAGAGGCGGGGAGGTCGCCTCCTTGAGGTTACAGCTCGGCTCCGTGGGTCTCTCACTGAGTCACTGCACAGCGTGGGGCGGTCACGAGTGCATTTTCAGCCCTGATTTCTTCCAGGGGACATGCTTTCAAACTTATTTTTTTTTATTAAAAATGTTTAATGCTGACATTTTTGCAGACTTCCCCCCACTTCCCCTTCTGCCCACCTCCAGCTCTACAGCTTCCCCTCAAAATGCCTTTTTAAAATGGAAAACCAATTTAAAAGGCGGGAACTGTGACTATCAAGGGAATCAGACATATTATTTTATTTAAGATCCTCTCCTTTGACAAGCAGAGTTCCTGGCTTGAACAATGGGATAAACACATTTTAAAAATTGACCCCCCGAGAGCCTAAATGAAAGATAAACTCCCAGGAACAGGGATTTTTGTTTGTTTGTTTTGTTTTGTTTTGGTGATTTGTTTGGTTTTTTTTTTGGCTGCAAGGCTAAATATGGGCTATAAGGAAAAAAAAAAAAAACGATTGTAGGGATATGCATTCATGTACCTCCTCATTAAATATTTCAAGTCGGATTTGGCCCCACTGGCATCGCTTAAAGCTTAAAATAAGCTCCCAACAGCCTTATCGCAGCCTCTGGCTGGAAATCCAGGCTGGCTTTCTGTGAGTGCAATTTCCCCCGGGGTTTCGGGGGTCCAAGGTCCTCGTGGCTGGCCTGCACGGAGGGGTCTGAGAACAAAGACGGGGCAAGTTGGAATGTCTTCATTTTCACTTTCCCAGAATGTTCACTCCCCACACAGATTCAGGTCGACTCTGTGTCTCAGGCAAGAAAAGGGAAGAAGGAAGGAAGGATGCTTTTATTGTGTCAGACGGCTGCTTATCTGCCTCAGCCACAGCCTCACAGGCAGCGGTGATAAATTCTCCTGCGGTAGTGTTATCAGCCACGGGTCACAGGCAGCGTGCTGAGAGCCGAGCATCTTCAAGGGGCCCCACCAGGAGCCCTGCGTCAGGGCGCTGCTGACCAGGTGCTGGAGGGCCCACCCCGGGCATCAGTGAATGCAGACTCAGGCTTGGGACAGAGTGAGAGGAAGCTGGGTGGCCCCCTAGTCCTGTCCAGCCCCTGGGGAAGGGGTGGGTTTTCCTGTGGGCAGAGGTCACCAGAGCCTGTCCCATTGAGGCTGGTTCCCTGATCCCCTCTTCTGGGGATTTTCATTCCCTATCATCTCTTTGTCCCACTGGTCCTCCTCATCTCTATTCTAATGGAATGGAAATTCCATTAGAAGTGGGGGCGCAGCCTTTCCTCAATTCAAGAAAGCTGCAGGAGGGGGCTGTCATTTTTAAAAAATATATATTTTTATTGATTTCAGAGAGGGAGAGGGAGAGAGAGATAGAAACATCAACAATGAGAATCATTGATCAGCTGCCTCCTGCATGCCCCACACTGGGGATCGGGCCCACAACCCGGGCATGTGCCCTGATAGGGAATCTAACTGTGACCTCTTGGTTCATAGGCCCATGCTCAACCACTGAGCCATGCCGGCTGGGTTGGGGCTGTCATTTTAAGACATTCATTCATTCATTCATTCATTCATTCCACGAAGTCTTCGGTGGGCATCTATCATGTAGCAGTGCCTTCTCCAACTGTCTGGGATGCTATTAATCAACACAACAAAAATTCTGTCCTCAGGGAACTTAGAAACTAGCCGAGGGAGATGGCAATAAACACAACAAATAAGTCACAGAGTATACTGTTTGCTGGAAGATAATTAAGCGCTGTGGCAAAAACCAAATCACAACCCCCAAACCCAGAAAGTGGGAAGTGGAATGAAGGATGAGCTTGGTTAGGTAGGGGATGAGCTCTACTTTTAAACAGGGTAGTCGGGGTATCTCGTGGAGAAGGTGACGCCTGGAAAAGAGCTGAAGGTAGACCCTTGGAGAGCTGGAAGGAAGAGCGAGCCTAGAGATCCTGGGGTGAGGGAGTCCTTGATGCATCTGAGGAATTGGCAACGGGGCCCGTTCCTTAACACTCGATGGCACACGAAGGGAATGAAGCTGCTCACAACAGTCCCGGATACAGTCTAGCTGAAGTGCCTCGTGTAATGAACACCCTACTGCAGGGACCACATACGAAGTAGAGGAACTAACCTACTGGGTCAGGGCCCGCATAAAATTAAAGGGAGGAGATGGAGTATGTGCAAAATATCAGTGCACCATGAAAGGGTTAAAGAGAATAAAACGGGGCAGAGAAAAACTCACAGTGCTTAGCAGATACCTTGCAGAAAGCTTGCAGCCTTGAACACAGCATAGCTCAGATAACCAGAAGACACCTGGCACGAGAGGAACCAAGGGCGGACCGGACGCTTCCGTCAGCAAAGAAGCTTGCAGCCAGCAAAAATGAATAATGCCGGGAGCCGGTCCATGCTTGCTGTTTCAAGGGACCTGGCATATATGGCATACTGTTCTTAATATGTTTGCTCACCTTCTTGGCACTATGTGTTTTAACCAAGGTCTCTGAGAAAGGTTGTTTCCCCAGGTAGGGATTTTCCCCTGAAGTTAGGGAGGGAATAAAACCTCTTAACTAAGTGCCAGGTGGGTAATTAATCACTTTAGCTACGAACAATCATGCTTAAGCTACATAATCTTTACTCCCTGGAATGGAGATAAGAAACGCCCTAACCTTTGAAATAGAGATTGATAGGATTGGAATCAACTGGTATAAATACAGATGTAAGAAGACAGAACAGACAGAACTAGAGACAGAAGAACTTCGCTGGAGAGAACATGGCAAAAGATCCTGGACTGAACCTGACTACAGAAATGGGCAAGAGAACCTGACTAGAACCTGGTGACTGAACCTGGCTGGAGAACCTGGACTGAACCTGGCTGGAGAACCTAGCAAGAGAACATGGACACAGAACCTGGCTGGAGATCTGAAGCAGAACCTCTCTGGAGATCCAGACCAGAACTTGGCTGGAGATCCTGGCTGGAGATCCTGGCTAGGCTGCTGATCAACTGAATACTGTCTCCGTGTCCTTCCTTCTTCGCCGACTCCGTCCACGCCTTTGGGGACCCCTGGGCCCGCTGGGGCTGGACCCCGGCAGAATAAAAACCTACCTCTCCCTGCCCTCTTCACTGGTGCATCCAGGTGCCTGGAATAAAATCTCTTTTGATACATTATGGCCTGGTGTCATAGGTGCGCCACCCGGCCCGCTCCGACCGAACCTTTCCCACCACACGTAGAATGCATTCCTATCTGGACACTGGACTGTGATGTTAAAACAATGACTTATTGTGGGTTGGGGTCAAAATAGCCTGAAAGCAACTGACCCACAGGCTACCTTCTACCAAGCCCCAGTTGGCCTCCCTGTGGCTGTGCCCTCTGCCCCCAGCACCTGAGAACACCTGCCCCTGAGAAATCCGGGTTCCTTAGAGCGCAGGCTCAAACAGTGAGGCCCGGAGGGATGAAGGCATTTCTTCACCCACCGGACACTGCTTATGTCAGGAATGACTGAAATCGAGATTCTCTACCTCCCCCGCAAGATAGACACCCTGCTCCCGGACCTTGGGGTAGGTTCTCTCGGGTCTTGCTTCGTTAGAGTTTGCAGACATTCCTAACAGATACGCGCACAATGAGAAGGGGTTCCCTTTCCCGACGACCCCCCACGCTGCAGCGTGGAGTCTAATCCGCAGGCAGTTCGCAGGCAAACAACTCCCTGGCTAACCCACAGTCGCCTGTTCTCTTGGCCCCGAATCCATGGCTCGCTGGGGACTTTACAAAATGACGACTCCATCAAGAGAAACTTGTAAAAATCAGCAAAAGCACCTTTCGTCGGCATCTCCACCAAAACAAAAAAACAAACAAACAAACAAAAGCACCTTTCGTCTGCTCACAAGCTGCAATGTGGGAAACGCTTCAGTCCCCTCCCCTCAAATGGTTCTTTTCCGACAAAACCAAGTTCACCTGGCACCCCTCCGAGGTCTCGCTTTATCTGGACAACGCATTTCTGGTTTTTGTAACATGTTCTCCACACGCAGGACGTTATGAATGTTCCTACTTAAAGGCATGAAGGGGCAGGGATGGGGGTGGGGTTCCTCTATAATGGCTTTGGGGTTCGGGAGACGGGAACCATCTGGAGACCCCATCAGCGCCTGGCAGCATCACTAAGAGCATTCTGAAGGAGGCCCGCTCTTTCCAGGAGACCAACGGATTGCCCTTAATAGAATTTTTTAAATTGCTTAAAATTGCTGCTTCTATTTCGGGCTGAAAATTACAGCCCTTGCTCCATCCTCCATCCTCCTCCCAGAGTTCCTCAGAGCACACCCCCCGCCCCTCCACCCCGCCCAGGAGATCTGTACCAACAAGGACACCGTCAACAAAACCCAAAACCAGGATGTACTCTGTGGGCAGGAAAACACTGACCGCTTTCCATCAGACCCAAAGAGGCTGTGACTGATGCCCGCGCTTCCCCAGGCGGGTTCGGGCTTTCCTCTTTTCTTCTTCAATATGATTAAACACACATCACCCGCATGATTGATGCTGCCTTCTGAAAACATTACAAATCAAATGCTAAGAACCTCTGAAACCTCGTCCTGCTGAAGGTGATGGTGCCCACCTCCCTCTTTTGCGATCCTCCGTCAGCTGGGTGAGCGGCAGGAGGGAGGAGGGATGTGGCCGATGAACAAATCATTGTTTGCAAATAACACCACGCCAGAGAGAAAGAGAGAGAGAGAGAGAGAGAGAGAGAGAGAGAGAGAGAGAGAGAGAGAGAGAGAGAGAGAGTGTGTGTGTGTACTGCACACCTCACTTCACCTTCCCCCAAGGAAGAGCTCTGTGTGGATAAACAAACAAAACTCAACCTGTGCTTACTGAGTCTCCCGAAGCTGCTGCTCATTGCTGTGAGGTGTGGAGCTGAAGAAACCCCCCTTTCTTCAGCTCCTGGTGATGACGGCAAACGGGTGGCGCTGGACCACCTGGCTCACGGGCCGCTGAGGCACCTGGCCCCACCCCACCTGGGGCCCTGCTGGGTAGAGCTGGCTGTGAACAAACGTGGGCTGTGCGTCTGCAGTGACCATGTGTATGTAAAAGCTGTTCTTAAGTTGGGGATCGTGTCACCCCATAGAGATAACTGATTCTGATTCAGTCTTGAAGTCCCAACTCAGAAGCCGGCTGCTGGAGTTCCTTTTTATCGCTTCCGCTGCTCAGTGCGCAGCGCTCCAGGAGGTGACACGATCTCCGCTCGGTCCGGCCTCCCTGATGAGAGCGAAGGCTCTCTGGCCTGGCTGTGCATCAGAACCACAAGGCTCCGCCCCAGCGCGGCCTGTCTCTGGCATCAACATTGTAAAACCATCCTCCGGGGGATTCCCTGTGCAACCAGGCCCCAGAACGGCGAGGAGACGGAGCCAGAAAACGGCTTCTCTAGGAACGCATTTTCCCAGCCACTGCTCTTTCCTCAGAGAGCCCTGCAGGTGGCCTTCAGGCTCAGGTGACCCCAGGAGGAAGACAGGCTCAGGGCTCTTGAGGGCCTAGACTCGACTCCTCACAGGAGGAAATGTCTCACTCCTCGATGCACCATTGTAAACGTTTCCCTGAGCATCTACTATGAGCCAGACACCCTGGGAATACAGGGATAAAGAAGGGTCCTTTCTTCTCCTAAAGTAATGGCTATGAAGGGGACCCGAATATGCCACCCCCACATATGCCACTTTGGCAAAAGGATTATTTTGAGCTGAAGAAAACTGAGGAACAGCAGATGTAGGAGGAGCATATGGCTGTCCCCTATCTGCATTAACAGCGGAGCATAAATTTCCCTCTGTAAAGGGGATATAAATGCTCCTAGTGAAGAACACCCCCCCCCCCCTTTTACTGGAGGGAGAATAATTATTATCACCAGAGACAAAGATGGCGCCTAGCTGAGTGTGTATAAACACACCTTACTAAACAACCTCATCTACCATTAGTTCCCCCGTGTATCTATCCTCCCACAATTTACTACCCGAGAAGCCCAAATCTTTTACCCTTTTCTAGTCACGTCACAATGTATCGCCCTTTGTTAACATGGTCTCTGACCACCCCTAGGTTTAATCACTTCTTTGGGCTTTCAGTTCTTTTCCCGGAAGCACCCGTGTTAACCTGCAAGCCCCCATGAATTACCCAAGAGGATCAAGTTTTCCTTCCCCTACAGATAACTATGCACTTTGCACTCTCCACTTCTCTCGTGTAATCCTCACCCATCAGTGAGCAGGTATTATGCTGCCCCTTGTGCAGAGCTGGGAAATGAGGCTCAGAAACATCAAGCAATTGCTTAAGACCACAAAGCTAGGACGTGGCCCCGGCCTGACTTGTTCTAAGCCTCACAGCCAGACTGGGGAGAAAATGGGGAGCAAAAGTGAACTGGGGGGCAGAGTAAGTCCACATAGCCACCATTTCCCTGGGCCTCAACACAAAGCTCTTAGTGACAATTCTTTAAACAAAAGAGTAAGAAAAGAAAATAATTTAGAATTCTTAATGGCATTTTGAGGCATAGCTTCAAAGGCCCCGAATCAATAATGAATGTCACCGAAGGACCCAGAGCAGAGTAGCTGAATCACACGCAGGCTATGCTAAGAGCATCTGGGGAAGAAAGCATGTGACCAAGTGCTCTCTGGGTGGTTAACATCGGAAAGTCTCCCTGATCGGCAGATTTCCCAGACAGCCACAATCCATGGTGAGGAGCCCGTGTGCCACCAGTCAATTCCCGATCAATGAGAAACCAAATCAATGGCAGATAAAACAGTCCAAACCCAGAAGAGTTGTGGGTTTGAGATCAAAGGTCATAACCCCCTTCCCAATAAAGTTCAAACTCAGGTAGAGAGAGAGGGGATGAAGAATGAGTCAATGAAGGAGTGGTGTGGGCCCAAGGAAGGGGGACAGAAGGGAGAGAAAGAAGCACACAGACAGACTGAGCCCGGAGACAGGATGGGCCTGAGGAGAGGGACTTGTGGTGGGGTTAGCTGTGGATCTATTGGTCCACGCTAGAGAATTCTGTCCCAAATGAGGTTACCATTTGGATGGACATCGATGTCCCTTTGTGTCTTCAACAAGTTTGGGCTGTTATAATAAAGTACCATAGACCATGTGGCTTATCAACAACAGACATCTATTTGTAAGTTGGTTCCAAGTCTTGAGATTTGGGGGCCAGCATGGCTGGATTCTGGTAAGAACCCTTTTCAGGGCTTCTCCTTGGGTCCTCACAGGGTGGGAAGGAGAGGGAGCGACCCCTCTGGCCTGTTCCCACAAGGGCACTAATCCCATTCAGGAGGGCCCCACCCTCGTGGCTGGATTACTCCTTCAAGGCCTTACCTCCTAACATTGTCACTTTGAGTTTCAATGTATGAATGTGAAGGGGATACAAATATTTAGTCTTTAATACTCTGTCATAGTCCCCAAGAAAATTAGGATAGATGGTGAAACATGGAATAGATCCACAGCTAAGTTACCTGGCTGGCTGCAGCCACAGCTTCTGGAAAGGGTTTGCACAGGAGAGTAAAGGAGGTAAAAAAAAAGGGGGTGGGAAAGAACGGGTTCTTTGGTCAATGAAGTTCAGGAAACACTGGTTACACAACACTGAACAGGTTTCTTTTCAGTAAGATGTCTCCACATCTCCTATGTGCTTTCTAAGTGGGATCATGTCTCCTAAATCCCAGTGACCACAAGCAGACCTGCTTGCAGATCTGAGTGAGGGCCCAAGGGTAGTGCCAAGTGGGGTCGTGTCCTCTCTTGGACACTAAAGGTGAGTCACCACTGCCCATCTGCCTCACCTTGGGATTGGGGTCACTGGAGGTGGTGACAGAATGAGCCTATTCTTTGCATTTAAATCCGCCTGGTATATCAAGTGTGACTTCCAAGTCTCAGAGATTAAATTGGGTCTCTGTGTGCTGACTGACAGTCTGGAAGAATGCCGGAGATGTCAGGGAACATTCTGGACCAACTTACAGAAGAGGAACGGACAATGTTTCAGGGATAACTTGGAGGTTGAGATGGAACTAGAACCCACGTGTCCCCGAGTCTGGGCTCTCCTGCATGCCAGCTGCCCCCCCCCCCCCCCCCCCCCCGGGTCTCCTGCAAAAAGTGCAACTCCAATCAAGGTTTAACATTCCAGAGCAACTGCGTCCTTGGGCTGTGGGGGAGGCAGTAATTTTCACCTTCCCGTGGCTTGGTCTATAATGACACCTGCACATTATTTATCCTGGAAGAGAAACATTAGCAAGAAAGCTCGCTGGAGAAACTCCCCAGGCGGGCAGCGTGAGGGGCTGCCCACCCCTGGAGCCAATCAATATGCAAATGGTGTTGCCTTCCCTCGGCTTTATTCAGGAAGCAGAGAAAACAACAGCATAAAGGGAGCATTTGGGAAATGGGTCACTGGGATTGTGATGAGGGGGATGATGTCCCACTTAGCTATTCAAAATGAGCTTCGCTAATTAGATCATGTACTTGGTAACTGGGTCTACAGATGCAACGGCTTCCCAGACTGATCCAGAAATAGGAGATTAAGCAAGGTAATCCAGAGAGAAGCCCTTGGGGGGAAAGGGAGCTTGCTTCTAAATACGGATAGATGATTCAGGTCTGGGTAACGTGGAGAGTATCCCAACCTTTCCTGTTCCCCCTCCCGCCATGGCCTTCAGTTAAAGATTCTCTCCTGCCTCAACCGGATGCCGGCCATGGGACAGACAGAATCACGTGGTATTGACTCACCTCGCCTGACAATGACCTCTGGCTCCTCCCAGACCCATGTGCTTCTGGCAGCAATGGAAGGTGACATGTATTCAGTCTTGCAGTATAAATTCAACCATTATTCACTGTGGGCCAACTACTTGCTGGGAGGGTCTGCTCTCCGAACTGGGGGCACCGCACTGCCCTCAGGGCGGGCCCTTGTCCATTCTGACTGCTGTCCTTACAAGAAAAGGACATTCGGACACACAGAAGAAGAAACTTCAGACTCCTGCACGCACAGAGGAGAGACTACGCGAGGACACAGACGGAAGGCGACCATCTACAGGCCAAGGAGAGAGCTCGCAGAGAACCCAGACCTGCCCCCACCTTGACCTCCAGATCCTGAAAAGAGAAATGTCTGTGGTTAAGCCACACAGTCTGGGGTATGGTGTGCTGGCAGCTCCCGCTGACTAAGACACGGAGGAGAGCTGGGACAAATCTTTATGTCTGTTTCCTTTCTCGGTGGCATCCTCCCTGGGCTCAGACAGGAAGCAGGAAGAGGTGTCATTCCCAGCTACAGGTTTCTCCAGCCTGGGGAGGTTATTTCTGTGCTAACAACAGCCAGGACTTCAGGCAAATCTATCTACTGGAGCACGTCCACCAAGCCTGGTGGGTGGGTAGAGGGGTTAAGGCCACATTCGCTAGACGCGTCAATCTCTTCGGTTTCTCATTTACAGCCACAGCCACCCCTGATGGTGTGTGTGTGTGTGTGTGTGTGTGTGTGTGTGTGTGTGTTTGGGGGTGGGGGGGTCACCCAGGCGCAGGTTTCCTTCCCGGCCAGAGGATTCTTCGTGACTGCTAGACAGCGGACGCAAGGTTGCAGGAGGCAAGAGGTGGTGGTGGGGGCTCTGGAAGAGAATTGGGTTCAGATACTGGTTCCGGTCACTCCTCTGTGACTCTAAACAAACTACTTCCCCAAGCGGAGACTCGGTTTCCTTATCTGTACAGTGAAGCTGACCTCACCCACTTCCATGGTGGGCATGAACTTGCAATGTTGTGTTGTCAGCACAGTGCCTGTCACACAGTAGGTGCTTAATACATACTTCTTATGTATTAATGAAGAGGTTGCAACAATTTGGCTCCTATTTAAGCTGTACCTAAAGCCCACTGGGGCAGTCCCCCCCCCTCCCCCCAGGGGGCTACATGAGCCTGGGGGCTCAGTTTTTATATGACTGCACAGTATCTTGACTTTTTTTTTTTTTTTTTTTTACCCCAACCAGCATTTGAAAATCAAGAGCTTCCAAACAAAATTGCAGCCTGAGTCCTTTTGATAAACCAGAAGGCCCACCCAGCAAGACAGAAGGTGTCCTCCCCCATGACTGGGCCTGGCTGGGGCCTCCCCTTCACGGAGCGCATGCCTCCTCTGTGTGTGGGTCCCACCTGGCTGGCCGCAGCTCACCCGCCTGGCCGGCCTCTTGCAGACACTGTACCTCAATTCCAGGTGCAGAGAGAGGGGGTGGGGACCAGAGTGGGTTCGGCATGCCACACAGGTTAGGTAACCGATCTCATCCGCTCTGACTAAAAGCCATGGAACAGACAGAGTCCATGATGAGCTGTGCTCGAAGCGGGCAAGTGAATGGGTTGCACTCTGAAGAATTCCGCCTCAAGATTTCACCGGGAGCTACTCCACCGAATGTGATTACAATTACAGTCAGACCGGAGCGTTACACAGCAGGCACCCACGACGGATCTCCCTGTGTGTAGCTCTCCTGCTGCCCTGACACAGCCGGTGGGATGTCGGAAGGAGGTCCAGACTGCAGTCCACCCTGTCATCAGATGTGGTGCAGAGCTCAGTGTGTGACTATGCTCAGAGCGGCCCTGACAGATGGCCACAGGGACCCTCCCCCCAACACACACACACACACACACACACAATGGACATGAAGAAGGGCTGGGGGCTGGGAGTGAGCAACTGAGATTTTTTTAAAAAATATATTTTATTGCTTTTTTACAGAGAGGAAGGGAGAGGGATAGAGAGTTAGAAACATCGATGAGAGAGAAACATCGATCAGCTTCCTCCTGCACACCTCTTACCGGGGATATGCCCGCAACCAAGGTACATGCCCTTGACCGGAATCGAACCTGGGACCCCTCAGTCCGCAGACCGACACTCTATCCACTGAGCCAAACCAGTTAGGGCCAACTGAGATTTATTTTTCTCAGAAAACAGAACAAATTAGCCCCCCCGCACATCCTGTCTGAGATTCAGGGAAAGGTATGGCTTGGAAAAAAAAATCACTGATGTGGCATTTTCCCATCAGAGCAGATCAATACTGCAGCTTAAATGAGGATGCATCGCCCTCAGAAATGCAGACGAGGCTGCTCCCCGTCTCCACGGCCTTCGCCCAACAATTCCGCCCACTCCCATGGCCTCGGCGGCTGTGGCTGGCTACCTCTGCAGGTGAAGGAAAGAGCCCTGGGCAGCGCTTGTCTTGTCTGTCTCCTCCGGCTGGGGACACCAGGCTCAGCCAAGTGTTGTCATAGAAACCTCCAGAGAAACCTAGCACTTCATCTCCATCGGTTAACTGACATCCTTCCTCCCTCCTGACAGCCTTCTCCCCCTGAATCCCTAGCTCCCCTCCCTCCCCCAAACCCTCCCAGGGTTTGAATGCTGGGCCCTGAGGACCCAGCAGCCCAGCGAGCGTGCCCTGCTGTCTATGGGATCTGCTCCGGAGATCAAACCGGGACCCGGGACAGCTGTCTCGGTCCCTGGAAGGAAGCATCCGCTCCCACATCCTCCCCAAGTCCGCTCCCCCGCCTTCCCTTTACTTTTATCTCTGCCATGGGCTCCGGGGAGTTCTTACAAAACAAACGAACATGAACTTCAAGGCCCGGGGAGTGTAAATCACCGCCAATCCTCGCAGGCCTCCAGACGCTGCGAATGCTGCTTAGAAAAGCCGGGGAGGTGATGACTCTTATTAAATAAACACCACCCGGCCCTGCCGTGCATCCTGGTGGACAGAGCGTTTCACGCCGCCCGTTACCGCCATCACAGCCTCATCACAGCCCCGCACAGAGCAGGGCTAGTCACACAGGCCGCCATCCAAGGGGAGACTTAAAAAACACAGGACAACGCTTGAGGGGTGTGTGTGTGTGCGCGTGCGTGCGTGTGTGTGTATGTGTGTGTGTGTGTGCGCTCAGCAGCGCCCACTTAAAACTAGGTAGAATTTTGTCATATTTTCCGTTGATTTAAAAAAACCGAAAACCTTTTCCAGTGAAGGTCTTCTCACACAGCCCTCTCGCTCACACTGTCTGCCCACCCCTCACCCCGCGGACTCCAGGGAACCTTTTTCCTCAGTTGGTTTTGCAACCTTAGAGTCATGTTTAAATACTTTCACACACACATTTATACCATCACCGTCACATGGTACTGGTTGGTTACCATGTGCCTGTCAAGTTTATAAAAACTGTGATATGACTCTGCCATCAGGGAACATCTCGCTCTTTCGTGAAACTCAGGTCCTGTGTGGCGTCCCACCACGACGTGTCTCATCGCCGGCTGAGGGCCATGCACAGCACTCGGACTTTTTTCATCATTAGAAGCAACAGGGGCAAGAACATCCTTAATCACATCTCTTCACACACATGGCAGGATGCTCTCTCGGGTGAGACGGGACTTGCCCTGCCCACCGGAGAGGGCAAGCATCTTCCCAGAGGCTCACAGGTCGTCTGCTTCTTCTGTGAACTGCCCACATCAGTTTGTATTTATGAACAGACAAGCCTCAGTCAGAGGTACCAAGCACAGCTTTCCAAGGCAAAACCCATCATGGCCCTGTCATTTTCCAGGCGCCCCCCCCCCCCCCCCCCGCCACCAAAGGGTGTCAGGCTGACCCCTCCGGGCTGCAGCACCCACACCCACCCAGCACCCACGCGACAATGACAGAGCACACTGTCACTTCCCTGGCTTCCTGCTGCCAGGGCTTCCTGGAGGAAGAGGGTTATGGCCTGCTCTTTCCACACACGTGCCTCCCCAAACCCATTCACAGAGGGCACTCCCAGCTCCCCCGGCACCCTGGTCTCCTGGAGTCCATCCACGGAGACGCTGGCCACAAAGGCCCTCCTGACCCCCAGGCAGGCAGAGGCAGCAGCGCTTATAGCTGCCGCCCTTGAACGGGCAGGGCCGGGAGCTTCAGTGGAAAGGGCACGGGCTCCTATTCATCGGCTGTGTGACTACAGGTAAGTGCCCTACCCTCTCTGAGCCACAGACACCTTCCCGGTACGGATGCAGGTTGTTGTAAGGATTTAAGAGAACATATGCATGATGTGATTGGAAAACATCAGGCCCTCCATTCATGGTAAGTGACAGCAAGCCAAGAGGCGCTTGTTAAAAATCAATACACCCAACAAGGTCAGCTCTGTGGATGGGGAGACACATGAGGACACACATGTCATAGTCGGGACCATCAGGAATTAACTGATGAGTCCTATGGGCTGGAAATGAAAGCTCCATGGAGAAGGTAGACGTTAACCTGGGTCCGGCCTCTGGGTACAGCGGGAGGGGAGGGAGACGATGACACTTGGCAATGTCTTAGAGACATTTCTGGCTGCCACAGCTTGAGGGTGGGGTGCTACTGGTATCTAGTGGTCCACAGGCCTACAGTGCACAGGACAGCCCTCCACAACAAAGACTTAGCCAGCCCAAATGTCACTAGTGCTGAGGCTGAGAAACCTGTGTATGGCCACAGGAGGGAGAGGGGCACTGAAGGGCGTCCTAGGGCATCCTAGGGCAGTGATGGCGAACCTACAACACCTCTGACACACGAACTCATTTTTTTGGTTGATTTTTCTTTGTTAAATGGCATTTAAATATATAAAATAAATATCAAAAATATAAGCCTTTGTTTTACTATGGTTGCAAATATCAAAAAATTTCTATATGTGACATGGCACCAGAGTTAAGTTAGAGTTTTTCAAAATGCTGACACGCCAAGCTCAAAAGGTTCGCCATCACTGTCCTAGGTTATGGAGCAGAAGTGAGTGCAGCGTTTTTCTGAGATTGTAAGGGTATTTATCTGGCTCAAGCCAAGACCACAAGCTGAGGCATCATGGGTGGAGAGGAAGGGGCAGGCAAAGTATATGAATAGGTAAAAATGGCCATGATTCCTAGTAAAAATAATAACCCGAGGTCACAGCGGCTGCCTGGGGTCCCTGCTGGCTCCCAGGCCCCCCGAAAGGCTGGCCTCAGAGTCAGGAGGCAAACGGGAGATCCATCCCCGCCAGGGGCTCCGAGCTTCCACCACCGCGAAGCCGTGCCCACCCACCTCCTGGCCCAGCCAGCCCCCACCCCCCAGGGTGACATGTTCTGACAGCTGCCGTCTTCTGAACCGCAGGCACGTTTCAAAGAAAACGTGCAAGGGAAGTCTGGCGGCAACATCTGTCACCATAATGCAATTACGAAGGCCTGTTTCATCTGATTCCCAATCTTTATTAATAACGCACAAATGTAACTGCCAGTCCAAGCTCTGATCGCACGAGATAACAGCGGGTGTTGCTATGAAGCTGAAAGGAGTCCAACACGAGCAAAAAGAGCAGGCATTTCTGATTCCGTTGGAAATGCCACATGGGCCACCCTCACCGGTGAATTTATGGAACCCTAGGAATCCGGGGACCCCACTTTGGGAACCTATGATGCGGACTGACCACTTGATCACACAGAAGATGAGCCTCAGGTCTAGAGAAACTGTCAATAAGAATTAACCCATCTCTCGGGTCCTCCCAGCCAACCCAGAAAAGGAAGGACTATCATTTGTCATCCCCACTGGCTTGTCCTTCAGAAACATTAAGAAAGGTCAGAGCCAGGACTTGAACCCAGGTCTCTGCGGTTCTGAAGCCCAGCTTCTTGCCCACAAGGCTGGTGTCACTGACGACCTTGGACCCAATGCCATGACCTTCGGTCAAGTACTCAGGTTGGTGCTGCTCAAATACATCAGATGAAAGGGTGAGGGTGCAGCCCTCGCCCTCCCTGAGCTACGTAGAGCCCAGTAAATTCCACCTTCGAGAGGCAGTCTGGCTTTTTAAAAATAAAAATATGGACACTTTAATATTATCTAACCTTAAGAAAACAGTGAGCCCGGCTGAGCTGGAGAAGTCGGCAAATCCAGACATAACAGCAACTCACCGGCGGAGCAAATAAACATACCAAGTATACACGCTTTTTGCTCCCTCTGCCTCCATCTGTGCATTTTTCAAGAAGTGGTTTAGGATAAAGCAGCTGAATTATTATTTATCCATTAAAAATATGAGTCTTGCTAATTAGGCCATAATGGCGCTCATTTATCATCTGAAATCGGAGCACAGACTGTATTGATGTGCACCGTTGTCCACACGCACAAGGCACTTATTAATACCCGCTGAGCTGAGCTCAGCTGAACTGTGCTCACAAACCCTGAACCCTCCTGAACCAGGGTCAGGGGTCGGGCTGAGCGCCCATGCGGTGGTGCTGGTTCCACTGGGACCCCTGGAATCGAGGGCTTCGCCATCACGTTCTTCCCCCCTGGTTTTGACTGGGGCCCCCAAATGGTAGAGGATCCGCTAATTCTGGCCAGAGGAGTTACAGGTGAAAGGAACTCATGTGGTTACATCATTGGAAGTTGGGTGGACAAAAACTGAACTTGTAGGCATTTGAATGGGGTACTTTAAAAGGTGTTCTTAGCCTGACTGCAGCAACAGGGACCATATCCCTCATCACACCCATAAACAGTGTGAAAAGGGTCCCAGTCCCACCCTTGTTCCCTGGTCAACCTCAGTTCAGGTCGTCGCCAGTGACGACAAATGCTCAGCACGGCTTAGTTATGTTCCCTGGACGCTTCCTAACATTTATGCTGAATCCCGGCTCTGCCACTTACTAGCTTCAGGGCTTGGATAACTCAGCATACCCGTCCACCAGTGGGCTCCTCTGTGAGACAGGGCGAAGGAGGCCCAGCTACACTGTGGGGCTGTTATGAAGTCTACATAGGAGAGGAGATGGAAATACGTGGGCTCAGCAAGCACTCAGAGGTTCATGCCTCAGTTTCATCCTTCTTCAGGTGGTCAGCACACTCACCACAGCACCCCCCGCCCCCCACGAAGGCAAAATGCCATAGAGCGCAGGACCCCAGGTGTCCGGTCCATGCGCACAGATGATGAGCTGGGTCACAGGGAAGGCGCATCTCACCATGAAGGGATGACAATAGGAAGACTGTGGGGGCAGACCTTTGGCCATGCTGATCCAGAGATGTAACTCAAAGACATAATCCTCTGGTTGAGTACTTATGGGGAACGCCAGCTGCTACCTCCCCCACTGAGGGATTCCTAACTCACCCAGTGCACCCGTTGTTCCAAAACTAAGAAAATGGTTTAATTTGGTGTTTCCCCGGTGTTTCCCATACTTCTTAAATCACAGAACTTTTCCGGGGGTGGGTGAGAGGGGGCATGAAAAAGTTATCATGTTAGATGCTCAGGTTAATGCAAAGACTCAGAACTGTTACCACCCCCAAGACTTAAGGGCCGGAAGTGGCCACTGTCCCTGACTTCCCCAGACGCCATCCAGAAAGGACCAAAGCTGGCACCGAGTCTTCCACAATCAAGACGGCACAGAACTGGAAGGTGTGGGCACAACTCTTCTCAGATGTCTCCCTGGACTTCTGGCTTTGACCTGGGTGAGCCGGTTACAGAACAAGCCACAGCTAAGCCCTGTGCTCCTTAAACCTGGAGGTTAAATGACGGGCACAGACAGGGAAAGGGGGCATCTCTGGGCTGAGTCCAAAGAAGTTGGAGCCTTGGGCATCCCAACTGTCCACCAACCATCACCCTTACTTTGCTGCCGCTACAACAGGAAGGAGAGAGGGAAAGGGGTGGGGAGGGAAAAGCAAGACAAGAAGGATGCTGAGAGAGTGGAGGACTGGGGAAGTGAGAGTGACCGGCAAGGAGTGAGGAGAGGGGACCAGAGGAGAGAGAACTGGGAGAATTAGCATTTCACCCCATTTCACAGCCTCAAAGTACCAGGTACCCAGGACGCCGAGGGACCCACCACCTTGCCAACTCCAAGCTATCCCTCCTGCTCGGTTTCCCAGGCAGATGGGAGGTTCCAGCTGTCACCGATGGAGCCCAAGGGGGAATGGATGGATGATCCCATTTCTCCAGGACGGTCAGTAGCAGATGCCCTGAGTTCCTGCTCCCACTGCAATCCTCACCATCCAGCCGAAAACCTGGGCCCACGCTTGTAAATCACACTGCTGCCTCCCCCCGACCGGAGCAGGGGACCACGAGAGCTCCCTGAACAAAAACAGCTCACTGCCCACACTGCCCTGGAGAGAAGGACCAGAATTCCCTTGCAAAGCTTCAGACCTTTGGGTTAAGAAAACACTTCTTTCAGACATGCAGGTATCACAGACCCCGTGGAGTGAGAACCTGGAACCAAGCAGCCAAAGACTGATGGGAAAACAGGATTAGGAGAGCTCCATTTCTTACGGGGCCCTAAGAAAGTGCTTATGAAATCTGTCTGTTCACCTGCCCACACACACGCTGCATGTTAAGAAGATCGGCAGCGACATTCTACACATTTCAACTGCAATAAGGAGGGCTGCGGAGAGCGCTGCGATTTATCATCCCCTGCTTGCAGGAACTGCCCCTGCTCTCCCTCCTCACGGTGTCCGTAAGATGCTGACACTGTGATTTTGCAATGTAGGAGGTAACAAGTATATGTATGCATGTGTGTGAACACAGATATACACTGGATGTGTGTGCACATCATACATATGCATGTGCGATTACAAATATACATGTGTGTCCGTGTACATCATAGATATGTATGTGTGAACACAGATATGCATGTGTGGTGTCTGTGTGTACATCTATGTTACCTGGATGTGTACATACAGATGTATGGGAATCTGAAAGAGGGGAAGAGGTGATTAAAGCCAACCTTTTCAGCTTCCAGTTCTTCCAACCGGCAGAGACATTTAAGCGCCCATTTCTGCTCAGAGCTGGACTAATCTCTCCTCCAAAACAGAAAACAGACACAGCCCTCGGTGACAGGGCAGACACCGCCACAGCAGGAGCACGTGGGTGCAGAGCTAAAGCAACTTTACCTTCAAACGCGCACGAAGGTCAAATGCACTGAGGACGTGCTGTGGGCCAGACACTGGACAAGGTGCTACGTCAGCCGTTCCCTCAGGTACCCTCTCCAAACAATGCCCCGAGGAACTCACCTTTTCCTCCCCACACAGAGGAAGTGAGGTGTAGAGAGGAAACCGCACAGCCTGTGCCCAGGAGATCCTTACAACAAACCTGCTCCAACAGCTCTGTTTGCTCAACAAGCTCTCCCTGGCCTCTCTCTGCAGGGAGCTGGGAGGGACACGTGGGTGTGAGAGCCAGGAGCCCCCGCCAGAGGCCACTGGAGCCCTAACTAAAACCCAGGTGAACCCAAGTCCTTACAAATGTCTCTGTCACAGCACACTTCCGGTGGCTTTGTGCACTTGGCCATAGTACATTCCTCCGTTTCCTCCCCTATGACATGGGCCAATGGTAGTATCTACTCCTTTTGGGCTATTGTGAGAACTAAATAATCAAAAAGGTAATGTGCTTAGAATGGTGCTGGGTACAAGTCATCACACAGGTTTAGCTGCATTGCATTATTCCCTCTTCTTACTACTATTAGAAGAACCACACGCATCAAAGCAGTGTGCGTGCACACACACACACACACACACACACTTTTTTCTCTTCTCTTACATAAAAACCAGTGACGGAGTCACTTTTTCCAGTGAGTGAGGAGGGGAGGGGTGAGACGTGGCCAAGGAGCCCCTCAATGCGGCCTCCTGCGCTTCCTGTCTTCGGCTCTCCTTTATACGTAGGTTTGCCAAATTGATGCTTAACAGCTTAATACTGGGTTCATGCTAATCTCACTCACCCTGTCTGAGCTTCAAAAGAACAAATTGCTCTGACTGTTAATGAAATGGATCCAGCTGCAAGCTCCCAAGAGATCAGAGCCGGAAAAAAGTACGTAGCTGATCTAAAAAGACAAATGCCTCCTCAGCTCTTGTCAAGCCATTTGGGCTCACAGCGCCGCTGCCAGAGCAGGGGAAGCCCACAGCCTCACCCCGGCTGGCACGAGGCCCCCTGGACACTAGATGGCACTAGAACATCGACACAAAGGTGCCAGACATCTGGGCTTCTTCAGCCCTCCCCCATCCCACCCCACCGCTCCCCAGACCTGGGATCCACTAGTGGCAGCAGCAGTCAATGAAGGAATTCATCACAACCCTATGACTGTACTTAGCACTACCGAACTGTACATTAAAAACGGGTAAGATGGTTACGTTTTATGTGATGTATACTTCACCACAATGAAAAAAAGAAAAAAGGCAAACCATCCCTAATATAGGGACAGCATTTTCATTCATTAAAATGTAGTCAGGGCCCTAGCTGGTTTGGCTCAGTGGATGGAGCACCGGCCTGCAGAATGAAGGATCCCCGGTTTGATTCCGGTCAAGAGTACATGCCTGGGTTGTGGGCTCGAGCCCCCAGTAGGGGGCGTGCAGGAGGCAGCCAATCAATGATTCTCATCATTGATGTTTCTCTCTTTCTCTCCCTCTCCTTTCCTCTCCAAAATCAATATATATATATGTACATGTATATATATATACACATGTACATATATATGTATACGTATACGTATACGTATATGTGTATATATATTTTTTAAATGCAGTTAGATACCATCTCTGGCTTTGGGATAATGCCCTCCAGCCCCAACGAAACTAAAAAAGACACCTCAGACCTCGGTACATGATGAAAATCTCACCTTTTATAAACGCTGACTTTCCCATCTTGGAGAAGGCTCTGAAGCAGGTTATTTGCATATAGAGACCATGTGTATTTCTCTCTCTGGAAACATGGAAGTATGTACTCAAGGCAAAAAAAATGGAACACGTCTAAAACCGGACAGGAAAGTCTCCAAGGTTCCCCGCCCCTGCCCCCCCCCCCCCGCCCCCAGGCCCCTGCTCTCACTCCGTGATGCCTGCAGGCTGACTCGAGCCCACGGAGCCCCCTACTTGACAGAGCCTCTCACACCGGGTGGCTCCTCGTGTTCAATTACTTAGCCCTTCAAGGGGCCCACCGGCCTTACAACACAGGTCCTCTGCGCTCGTAACTCTCGGAGTCCTTTCTTCCTTCCAACAGAAATTCAGAAGGAAATTAAAGTCGCAGAAGTACCATAGCACCGCAGGGATGCCGGAGTGGAGATGCAAAACCAAAGGGCAGCTGGACCACCCAGCTTCCAGTATTGGCTGTGGTAACGAGCTGCCACCGGAAAACCCCAGTGAGGCTGACAGCCCCAGCAGCTGACCCGACCCGGGCACCAGACGGCCTTGCCCCAGAGCCACAGCCAACAGCCCGCTGGCTTCTTCTGGGGCCCAGCCTCCCGTTCCTGACCACTCCAAGGCCCGGCTTCTCTCACCTCTCTGACAGCGGCAGGGGCTGAGGTGAGCTGGCAGGGGTCTTGGCCATGACCTCCTCTCCTGAATAGGGGAGCTGAGCATTGGGGGGGATGAGCCATTACACTGGGGTAAAGGAACCCTGCTCTCAGTGGATGGAAAGAACCGGGCACAGGAGGGGAGACAGTGAAGATGCCAAGGAGAGCAGATCCATGTCCAGGAACCGAGGGGTGATGCTGAGCCACACAGCCAGCAGAGGCTTGGGAGGAGCAGGCCGCAGGGGCCACCAGGAGGGAGGAGAGAGGGGGTTGGGGGGATGCTAGAGCTTCCTAAGTCTCGGAGACCAGAGGCGAAGATGAGGGCTGAGAACAGGAATAGTGATAATGCCTACCTTATACGGTTGTTGCACGTATCAGAGTCGTCCCTTACACATGTAAAAAACACCTAAGCTAGCCACAGGCACCGAATAAGAGCTGGCTCTGTGTTATCTGGTGGACTCCGCCTTCCCAAACTCCAAGTTTTCCCTACGTAGCAAACAGGTTTCCTGTTTTTGTGCAGGACTAAGAAGAGCCAAGGAAGAGAAGGAATGAGGCAAAATTAATTTGGAGTCAATGCTGCTTACAGCCATTACGGTGACAGGCACCAGATAAACACATAAGTAGAAGTGAAGGCTGCTCCCTCTGCCAGCTGTTGCCATCAGCCACTTTAGACAATTATGCAGGCAGACGCATAACCTTTACATAATTAAGCATCCCCTGACATTTTATTTGCGGCTCTACGTTTTACCCCCTCCCCCTTCTATTCCGTCTGCTTTCAACTGTGAAGGTCCAGCTGCCTGCCGCTTCACTCGGATGAGCTGACTTACGGTAATTTTGAGTTAAGCTTTATTTTACAGTCTCTGTAAATAATGAGTCAGAGACAGACTCAATAAAAGGCAGAGCTGGCTGGAGCCAGAGCTTGGCTGTAGGACCACAGGCAGGCCTTCAGGGGTTTGGGTGGCTGGCACGGAAGATCAAGGGCTGGGAGGAGGCGCTGTGCCACGGCAGGGTAAGTCTCCCAGAAAATGAAACGTTTGCCAGGCCGAGGATAGCCATTGTGGCTAGAGCCTACTTCCCCTCCAAACTCAGTGTGAAATACAAGGCTGTTTCTGTCCTTCACCTTTCCTGCACCCATGCCCTTGGCCATGCAACCCAGCACTGACTCTCACTGGAGGTGGACTATATTCCCGGCCACTGACCTTGGGCTTGACCGTGTGGCTTCCTCCAGCCAATGGGACCTTAGCATGGTCCTGGGTACGGGCTTAAGATATGCGTGTGCAGCTGGGCATGGGCTTTTGCACCTCTGACACTGCCATGAGGAAAACATGCCCTAGGCAGCCCATTTCTCCCAGAAAAAAAAAAGAGAGAGAGGGAGGGAGAGAGGGAGGGAGAGAGAGAGAGAGAGAGAGAGAGAGAGAGAGAGAGAGAGAGAGAGAAACAGGTGGAACCAACCTGAATTCAATTTGCAGAATGGAGCCAGGCCCAACCTAGATGGGCAGGATCCTACCGAACGAGACCGGATAGTCTTCTCATGCTGCCCATATGGCATGACATTAAAAATATTCACCGTGGGTTCCTCATCTGACAGTATCTGCCTGAGGATTTCTACCAGGGAGTGGAGCGAGCACAGAAAAGTAAGCAAGCGATGTGGGAATGGTGTGCTCTCATGTGTGCCTCCTTCACAGTCTCTAAGCTCCTCAAGGCCCGGGGCAGGGTCTTATCCCTCTTGGTCACCCACACCTAAGACAGCACCTGCTTAATAATAATAATAATAATAATAATGATAACAACAATAACAACAACAACAGCAATAATCACAGCGTCAATGAATAAACAGCTACTATCTACTGAGTGCTTCCTAGGTGCCAAGCCCTGCACTGAGCTCTTTCCCAATACTATTTCATTTGCTCGCCCCAACCATGATATAGGTCTTGTCCCCATTCTTCAGAGGAGAAAACCAAGTCTTGGAGAGGTTGCTTCGTCAGTTCTTGACCCTCGCGTGTACAGAGAGAACTTTCCATTCCTCCTACACAGAGGCTCCACTTCCTCCAGCACAGCTCCCTCTTGGACGACGTCTCTGAGCTGTTCATCGAGATGCCCTCGCCTGCTCTCTGAGGCACACGGAACAGCACTTACTGGTCCTTTTCTGATTGTTCACTTGGTCGCCCAAACCAAACGGTAAGGTCCTAGGGGGAGGGATGGTGTCTTAAGAGCTTTGCCTAGGAGGTCACAAGAGTGTGGGATCAAATTCTGGCTCTGCCATTTACTGGATGACTGTATGTCAGAGAAACAGAACCAATAGGAGACTGGATGGATGGATGGATAGATGGATGGATGGATAGATATTTAAGATGAGGGATTGGCTGGGGCAATTATGGAGGCTGACAAGTTTCATGATCTGCCCTCTGCAGGCTGGAGGCCCAGGGAAGCTGGTGGTTCCAGTCCAAACCCAAATGCCTCAGAACCAAGGGAGCTGATGTAAGACTCCCATGTGGCAGGCTCAGTCTGTCCAAAGGCCCAAGGACCAGGAGCAACATGTGCCCAAGTCCAAGGCCAGGAAAAGGATGTTCCAGCTCAAGGGGGCAGAGAGAGGGAGAGGGGGAGAGAGGGAGGGAGGGAGGAGGGAGAGGGGGAGAGAGAGAGAGAGAGAGAGAGAGAGAGAGAGAGAGAGAGAGAGAGAGAGAGAGAGAGAGAGAGAGAATTTGACCCCTTTCCTTGTTTCAGTGGGTTGGGGAAGGCCGTCTGCTTTACTCAGCCTTCTCACTGCGCTAATCTCTTCTGGAACACCCTCACAGACACGCCCAGAAATGTTTTACCAGCTCCCTGCTCATTCCTTAGCCCAGCCAAGGGGACACATAAAATCAACCATCACAATGAACCACGCCCTATAATCTCCTTACCCTCACTTCCCTCCCCTGTAAAATAGGAACCATAATAAAAGGAGAAACTTCTTCAACTGATTCCGTAAGAGAAAAATGCTAATGACGGGAGCCTGGCATGTGGCGAGGACGCCAATTCTATCAACGACTGTTGCAGGTGGTGGAAACTGCGTTTGCTGGATGATGGCCTCATAGCTTTGCCCAGGCTCTCACACTGGCACAGCCTCACCCCTCCCAGCTGGGAGGCGGCCTTCTGGCTTAAATACCGTGAGAAAAGCAAAAGGGATAAAAATTCCTAGCATCCATCACCTCAGATAGACCATCAAGCTTTCATCGCTTACAAAACCCTGCTCGGCCTGCCTGAGATATCGCTGCTCCTGCCTTCCATGACAAGCAGTATTTGCCCAAACGGTAATAACTTTGATACACTATTGCACCATCTTCTCAGAGCCATTGGCATCTTGCTGGATCCAAGGTGAGTGCTCGTGGGTCTGCCCAAAGGATGGGGTTGGACGCTCTGGGTGTCTGTGCTTACCTGACGGCATTGCCATACTGTTCTTACACAGACCGGTCCGCGGGCTGCAGTGTAAGCTGTGATTCCTCATTTGTATTCCAGCCTGGACTTAGCACTCCAACACCCCATCACTCTTCCTCCTCCCCTTCGCTACCCTGTTACAGGGATCCTCTCCCCAGGGCGCCTTCTGGCTTCAGCTATCACTCTCACTTAGGCAAACCCTACCTATGGATTTCGTTCCTCTAATTTTTTCCCCCCATAAATCAATCCTCCTTCCTTGGCCACTGCTGTTCTGTCTGGATTATCCTTTAGTCATTTATTCATTTCATCCAGTTGTATATCCCACACATGGCTACTGGGTGCTGAGCACAGAACAGTGAGTGAGGAGAGGCAGGGAATTGTTAACATGCCCAAAGTGTGGACTGGTGCCTGGTACTGGGTGGTTGGGTTCAAATTCACCTGTCAGCTGAGTGACCCAGAGCAAATGAACTAACCTCTCGGGACCTCACTTTCTTCCTCCATAAAATGTGGATAACAGTTACTGCCTCCTGGGGTTCGCGCACGGTTTGAATGAAGGATGCGTATAAAGTGCTCAGAGAAGTCCCTGGCACACGGTTAACACTCAATGACAGTTTCCACCTAATACAACTCTAGCTACAACGACCACTACCTGTGGAGGAAAATACATTATTATTCTGGTGAAGGAAATTGCCACTGGATTTATGAGGAGAGGTCCATGGTGTTATGAAGTCATCCAATGAGGAAGGGAACGGAGCACTTTTTAAAAAACGTTCCCTATATCACCGCACAGCTGTGTCTTTTTTCCACATTTGTTTCTCGGCTCTTCCTGCAGGAACATAAATCCCTAGGAGGCAAGGACTGTCACACACTACCCGTGAATGTGTCCCCTGGTGAGAAATATGGCTGAAGGAGTCCAGGTAGTGAATTTATTAAAAACAAAGCAGACATGGTACCAAGGCAACTCAGTGGGGGAAAGAATAACCCTTTCAACAAAAGGGAATGAGATAACGGGATGTCCACACGCAAGGGAAGGAAGTTGGACTATGAACTCACATCATCTATAAAAATGAACTAAAAATTCACCACAGTCCTGGAGATAGGAGCCAAAACTATAAAACTCTTAGGGGGAAAAAACACACAAAACCACAGGAGTAATCTTTGGTACCTTGGATTAGGCAATGATTAGATATGCTACCAAAAGCACAAATAACAAAAGAAAAAAGTAGATGAATTAGACTTCATCCACATGAAAAACTCATGCTGCAAATGAATGTCAAGAAAGTGAAAAGAATATTCACAGAATGGGAGATAATGTTCGCAAATCCTACGTGATAAATGACTTGTTTGAAGAATATATAAAAAACCCTTACAACTCAATAATAAAAAGACAACCCAACTTTTAAAAAGTTGGCAAAGGATTTGAATAAATATTTCTCTAAGTGAGATACACAAATGGCCAAAAAGGACATGAAAAGTAGCTCAACATCATTAGTCATTAGGAAAATGCAAGTCAAAACCACAATGTGGTGCCGCGTCACACCGCAAGCATGGCTATAATAATATAGTAACAAAAACAAGTGTTGGTGAGGCTGTGCAGAAATCAGAACCCTGTGGGAGGTCATGTAAAATGGTGCAGCCACTTTGGAAAACGGTCTGGCAGTTCCTCAAAGAATTAAACACAGAGCTACTGGTAGTTACCGTATGATCCAGCAATTCCGCTCCTAGGTATACACCCAACTTCTAGACATTTCATATAAATAGAATCCTATAGTATGGGCTCTTTTATGACTGGCTTGTTTTATGTAGCATAATGTTATCAGGGTTCATCTATGTTGTAGCAGTAATTCATTTTATTTCTGATGAAATAACATCTCCTCCCCATCACTCCAGCATTCTGAAACTCACCATCAGCATTTCCCAGTGCCCTTCTCCCCTACATTTCTCAACCACCGCTGGTTAAGTATCCCTATAACTAGACATTCTTCAGCGTAACTCCTCGTTGCTGGCCTTTAATAACTCCTGTCTCCACAGAACCCTGATCACACTCATTTGCATTTTCCAGATCTTTTCACAGAGGATATAAACATCTTACAGAATCATCTGTGAATTCTACTACCAGATTGAGAGCTGAAGGGTCGACCAAGCAGAGAACCACCACCACCTAAGGCATTTCGCTAACGCTGACACTGCCCGTGAGGTGACAGAGCCCATGTGGGGCCCCAGTCCCACGGATACGGCTGCAGCCATGGCCATCACACACACACACTGTCAGATTGAGTGGGAGCCAGAGACTCCAGCAGCGCGTCAGCTCCTGCTCAGCTGGGGAGCCACAGGCTTCAGGTCCCCTCTAGCTGAGCGGACCTGAACATCCACAGTAGGTTCTGATTCAAATCACTTTTTAAAAACATATATTTTTATTGATTTCAGAGAGAAAGGGAAAGGGAGAGATAGAGAGATAGAAACATCTATGATGAGAGAGAATCACTGATTGGCTGCCTCCTGCGTGCCCCCTACTGGGGATTGAGCCTGCAACCGGGCATGTGCCCTTGACTGGAATCGAACCTGGAACCTCTCAGTCCACAGGCCGATGCTCTACCACTGAGCCAAACTGGCTAGGGCTCATTCAAATTACTTTTAATGAAAAACAATACGGAGCAATGATGGAAACAAAAAAAGAGACAATAACAGAACTCAGTTCACTTCAGAAATCCAGTAAATTAGTAGAGATCCTTCTAGTTTCTGCGTCACGGTTCAGTTCATATCCCCGTTTTAAATATAACCTGCGTTAAATATAACGTGAAGCCGTATTTTAACACCCTATTTTGCAATTCTAATAGAAAACACGCCATAAATTAGTCTGAGGCGAGGCGTCTTTTGCAAATGCCTCCAAGTGTGAGCGTCTAGAATGGGTGAGCAGGGACACACCGACCCCTTTCCTCCTTTTTCTCCCAGGTCCCACCTCACAACGGCGCTTCTAAAAGTCCCACAGTCAAAAGGCAAGGCTTTGTTCCGCCTGAGAAATAATCAAAGTCACTTCCTCCAAATGAGTCAAGATGGACACCTGGCTTTTCAACTGCGCCGATCCTCAGGACCGGGGAGAGCCACACGCTCTCATTCAGTGACGCGCCCCGATGTCTAGCACTTAATGCTCTTTGCTGAGTGAACAGAGGGGGATATGAGACTCACCCCTGCTCCTGACCGATAGGCAGTTTCTGTAAGGCCACGCCTGGGGAAGTCACTGACACCTGAGCCCCCCCCACCCTCGCCTCGAACGGCGGTGGCTCTGCTCCACCCCCACTTATCCCTGAACACCCACACTCTGGAACGTTCCACAGCTATTCCCACTGTTTTTTCAGGCCAGGAACGACTACCATCCTGATCAAACTCCAAAATTAAGGTAAAAGCTGGGCTCTCAAAGGCTCACAACAGGTTCACAAGCAATGAGGAAGAAACAACAATGGGAAGAGCCTCTTCAAGCAGACACTGAGGGGCCGAGAGGGGCCGCCCCTGCTGGAGAGGTGCCTCGGTTTCCCCTGCTGCCACAGCAGAGCGTTCCAGTTCAGGCCGGCTTCGTTTGGGAGCCTGGCCAGTCAAAGCACACGCAGAGCTTCTCTCCCCGGCTGCGTGACTCAGTGCCACCCAGTAAACGTCTGTGGCTCATCACCCCCCAGCAGCCACCCATTCCCCCTTTCTGCCTTTCAGATGCAAGGCTCGAAGCAGCATTTTTCAAGTTCATAGTGCTGGTCACAGGCTGCCAGGGTCCTCCTGGTCCTCCCCTCCAGCTGAGAAATGAGCTACCAGAGAGGGAGCGGCTCCTGGGAGTTCTCTGGACCTCATCTAGCACCTAGCAGTGTGCCCTGCCAAAGGAGACCTTCAGGAAAAGCTGACCTACCGATGCCAACCGGAGCCACGCACACTTCACAGAGGGCGCAAGACCTCCAGGGAGAGAACTCACAGAGGAGATTGTGGTCCGTGGCATTCCGTGGCATTCCAGAGCCAAAGGGTGACCACGGATAACCTGCTGCATTTCCAGAGAGAAACAAGGAGGGAAAGAAAAATAGGTGCCTGGAGCACTGGGGGAGGTGGGGTTGGCAAGATATTTGCAACATCAGAGCACATGACCACTTTTCCCAGGCCACAGAGCTCCCAGGGAGCCAGACTGGGTCCAAAAAAAGAAGGGTCATTACTGGGTTGCATAACCCAAGAAAGATTTTTCAAGCCACTACAGTCAAGGGTGGGAGGGTGGGAATATCTGGCCCACAGTCATCCACCCTGCCCAACGATGCTGATCCCGGAGAAGTCACAGCACCTATGGTTCCCCAGCCCCCTGCGTGGTGTCCCCAAGTCTCACTTAGATTTCCCCTGCCCATGGGAGAGCAGAGCTCAGTAAGACCACGGAGAACCAGGATTCTCTCTCCCCTGTGCAAGGACAGTCAGCCCCTGCTGTGAATTCCCTTCCAGGCTTGAGCACCTCACTTCTCCTCTGGCTCCACCTTCCAACTGAACCCAGCAGGGAGGGGAGGGGGCCTCCACAGGCGGCCTCACCCACCCTGGCAGCTCCATGTCCCTGCACGGCGCCCGCCCCCAACATGTCGCTCTAGCCATAAGGAATCTGTCTTTGAATATGCTCCTTCCTCTGGCTCGGTGCCCAGCCTCATGCTTGCTTATGGGTCCATTTTTGTTTATCCTTAAAGACTGGGCAGCGATTTCATTTCTCTGAAGCCTCTGCCATATTCCCCTAGGACAGTGGTCGGCAAACTGCGGCTCGGCAAACCACGGCTCGCGAGCCACATGCGGCTCTTTGGCCCCTTGAGTGTGGCTCTTCCACAAAATACCAGCTCTTCCACAAAATACCGACTTCTGTGCATGGGCCACGAAGTTTCAATCGCACTGTACGTGCGCGCCTGCACGTGGTATTTTGTGGAAGAGCCACACTCAAGGGGCCAAAGAGCCGCATGTGGCTCGCGAGCCACAGTTTGCTGACCACGGCCCTAGGAAAACTTCATTCCTCGTTGCCCGCTCATGTCCTTCTGTCTCCCACGGCCTGCTGCTCGCTCTATCACAGCATTTATCAGACGTTGGGGTCATTATCTGCAGGGCAATATGTTCCTCCCTTGAAGACTGGAGCCTCTTTGGTCTGAGCTTGCGCTGTATCTCTTCCAGAACCTCGGTGGGGCCGTGCCATAGCAGGCACTGTGCACACAACTGCCTCTGAATGAATATGAAGATGAGTCAAGAGAATAAACTAGTCGGGGGCAGTGTGGGGAGCTGAGGGCCACAGGCTGTCCACGGAATGGAAGGATAAAGGTCCCTACGTAATCCCAGCACAGCACAGCAGTCTCCCCGCTAAGGGGAGACAGCAGGGCCCGCAGTTGGTCCCGCTGCCCTGAAACATGGTCGGTCGCCTCCGGAAGAGGCACACGCTGCCGGGTGTCCAGGCCGGACTCTACCACATGCCCGGGGGAGGGAGGGACAGATAAAGCTGGGGGCCAAGAGAGGGCAGAGAGGGGCGACGGGCACAAGGAATGGGGGAGATGCAAGAAAGAGCTCTGAGATTAGCACGATGACTACGAGATCGGGAAGCAGTGACTGTCCTCAGGGGAGAATCCTGCCTTTCTTCGGATAAGAGGCATTCTAGAATTCCTCCAGTTCCTGTCGCAGTGGCTAATGCTAAGGAAGATCTCGGGATGCAAACACTCAGTTACTAAGAAGACAGACACCCCACAGGTACAGGAAGGCAGCAATCAACCCCTCCCACTTCCTCCTGTGTCTTCTAAAGATGTCAGCATTTCGGCCTTTCCCAGCTCAGCCGGGCCTTCAAAAGCTAGAGTTAAAGTGGAAAAAAGGTTTCCTATTCCTCCAGCCGTCTCCTTCCAAGTAAAACCAAACGAATTCTTTCGGGGTGAATTTTTCCCAGGACCCCTCTTGACATCACATGGCGGCCACGCGTGTTGGGATAAATACTGGCCACCCAGCAAATTCTAGGCTGTGACATTTTTGGTGGGATCGCCTAAATCAGGGATGGGGAACATCCGGTTTGAGGGCCATAAAAGGCCGAGAAATCATTTGGTCTGGCCCTACCAAGGCACGAGGAGCGAGTTAATTTAAATGTTTGATCAAATCTAGCAGGCTAATTTTTAAATTGATAATTTTGTATGGCCCACGAAATAAATATCCAACTGGCCCTTGCAGAAAAAAGCTTCCTAAATGCAACTACTTTCAAATCGATCTATTTATCTTTCCCATTCATACTTGAAAAACTAAAAATTAGCACTTTTCCCATCTGACTGCTCACCACGATTTCTCTAGAAATGAGCTTGGGCTGCTACTGGGTTGATCTTGCGACAGGAAGCAAAGGTGTCTTCCGAAAGCATCCCTCCTTTACTCTCTCCACCTTGCCTGGGGGAGCCGGGCGCAGGGCAGAAGGCACGCACAGCCGGCCAGTCGGACGGCAGCCGCTCAGTCCCCAGGATCAGCACCCTGTGCCACGCCCGCTGCCGTGGCTATTCGGACCCCGCGAAACCCTCGCCCAGTCTGTCAGTGGATCTCAGTGATTCGAGCCTCAAATACTCCCTGAAGCCACGGCCCTGTCCACCCCGCAGCTACCACCTCCGCGTGTCTCGTGGTGACTTCCCGCTGCCCATAGAACCAAGTCCAAAATCCTTACTGTGGCTTCCCGGGCCCCCGTCCATCGGCCCCTGCTGATCTCCCCGGCTCCTCCCAGGTTACTCTTGCTGACCACCCCAGGGGAGCCACGCTTCCCTTCTCCAAGTGCACGGAGCTGTCCCTCATTCTGGACCCGCCCCCCCCTCTCTCACACACACACACACACACACACACACACACACACACGCACACATACACACCCACACTTCTGCAGAAGAAACAGCACACGCTGGCACTGTTAGCGTTTGGTGAGATGCCAAGCCCCACAGCCAGCTTTCCAGATGCTCCTGAAGCGTTATCACCAGAATGCAGCAGGCAAGATGAAGGCACTGCAACCCGCAGCCAAGACACGCAGGTCCCTCCCGGCACCGGCGCCTCTGCAGGAGGGTGGACTCCCAGCGCTCCTCCCCTGCGGGCAGGTGGCATCGGTCTTTCCTCCTGAGAGGACAACCTCAGTACAAAGCGTGAGACCACATGCCAGCCTTCAAACCCACCGCCCTCACGGGCTCACGGGACCAAGGGCTGGGCCTGGTGTTGGGGCTCAATGCAGTGATGACCAGACGGCAGTATCTGGGCGATGGGGGGCCATGGGGGACCATGGAGAGCATTGCTTTGTACGCTGGGCGGCCTGAGTTCCCGTCCTGGCTTCGCCACTCCTCGCTGTGGACATGGCACAGCCGTGGATACCTCTCTCTTCCTCGGGTTCGTCATCTAGAAAACGGGCTCATTTTCTGTGAGGGGGTCCCTCTCATGGGGATTCTGTGAGGACTGAAGGGACGACACCAGTAAAATGCGTGGACTGCTGCCTGGCATTCGGTCAGTGCTCAGTCCTGGTGGTCCCTAAACACCCTACCTGATCTCCTCCCAGAGGTGACGCCTCGCCATCACCTGGTCCCCACATTGCTCTGGGACTAGGACAGTCAGACTGGGGCCCGGGTGAGGGGTGCTCAGTGTATTAGTGATCTATCCCCAATGCATAACACATCAACCCCAAACTCAGAGGCTGAACTAAACCAAACATTTTTTATCTCCCAGTTTCTCTGGGTCAGAAATCCAGGAGCAGCTTAGCTCTGGATCAAGGCCTCTTACGAGGCCAAGGTCAAGGTGTCTGCTGGGCCTCGGATCGCTGGAGGTCTCCCCAGAGGAGGAGCCACTTCCAAGCTCACCAAGCGTGGCTACTGGGAGGCTGCAGCTCTTAGCTGGCTATTGGTCAGGTCCTATCCATGGGGCTGGTTAAAACATGGCAGCACCATCCACACAGGAGAGAGAAAGAGAGCGAGAGCGAGAGAGAGAGCGCAAAAACAGATGCCAGATTTCGTAATCTAATCTTGGAACCAACACACCACCCCCTTTGATGCCATCGTCTTTGTTAAAACGCAAGGCACAATTTGTACATCTGTGTTCACAGCAGCATTGCTTACAATAGCCAAAAGGCGGAAGCAACTCGAGGGCGCATCAACAGACGAGTGGGTAAGCAGAAAGTGGTACAGGTGTACAATAGAGTGCGGTGCAGCCTTAATTAAAAAAGAAGGAAGTTCTGACACCTGCTACAGCCCGGATGAACCTTGAAGGCATTATGCTAAGTAACAAAGAAGCCAGTCGGCAAAAGACAAATACAGAGTGATTCCACTTATATGAGATAGCTAGAGTAGTCAAATTCACAGAGGCAGGACGGAGAATGGAGGTGGCCAGGGGCTGGGGGCAGGAGGAAGGACAGTGGCCTTTTTTAACTCCTAGAGTGCCGGGGAGCGCGATCGCGCGCCTCCTGTCTTTCGCCAAAAGTGCCGGGAGCGCTATCAAAGCTTCGAAATGGCGTCCAGTTCTAAGTCTGCTTTTATTAGTGATGATGATATTGCTAGATATGTCAATGTAGTAAAGGTTTCCTTAAGTTTTTGAATATGTAACTTCATTTACTTGCGATTCATAATTTTTTTCCTAAACTGCTGTAAAATCAGCAAACATGCCTTGGCAATTTTAGCATAGTTCCTAGGATATTGGTTGGCACTCAAAGGGTTAATGGGCACAGAGTTTCAGTTGTGGGAGAGGGAATAGATCTGGAGACTGGGGTACAACGATGTGAATATACTTTAACACAACCGAACTGTACACTCCAAAATGGTTAAGGCGGTAAATGCTATGTTATGTGTGTTTTGCCACAATTATTTTTCAAAAAAGCAAGTCGCAAGGTCCAGATGACATTCAAGGGATCAGGGTGATACCAGGTGTGAGCCCCAGGAGGTGGGAGTCATTCAAGCCCACCCGCCACGTTCAGTCGCTTCCCCAACGCTGGAGAGAATCTAACTGCTCCATTGGATCAAAGTCAACATATTTAAGGCCACCTCAGTGCTGGCCACGCCCAGCAGGGACAGGGCAGCACCTGCTGGCCCCAGATGTGCCCTCCCAGGGAGAGTGCCCAGGCAATAGGAGACCTGCTGTGGGAATTACCGGGTGAACAGGCTGTGTTCCCAATCAAGGAAGCCCAATTAAAACCCCATCCCACCACAGTGTTCCCTGGTCTCTACTACATCCCACACGGAATAGAAAGGTACGGTAATGACTGCACGTTCCCGGTCCCATCCCATCTCATCAATTCGCGGCAGAGCTCGTCGTCGTCCGTTTCAAGGCCAAGGGTGAGGCAGGGACTTATGGGGATGAGCGGAGAGGGAGGTGAGGCACACACACACAAAGCTGGGGTCTCTAGCGCGAGACACCACTCCTCCAGACCCTCACCAAGCTGGAAGAAAAGTACTTCAAGACCTGCACTTCCCGGCGTGGGGCCAGCTTTTCTCCACTGCGTCCAGGTAGACAGCACAGAATACCGTTTCCGCTGCCCACATGGACTGGAAGCAAAGGTGCCTTGTGAAGGACTGGGAGCTGGCAGAGGCAGACAGGACATGTTCTGCCTAAAGGGGCTTGCGAACAGACGGTGCTTATGAATTAGCACCGTGCCTAGGGCCTGGTAAGGCTCGATGAATGTTCACTACTATTACGGTGACGAGGGGCCAATCTCCGGCGGTACAAGACGAGCCCCGGTCCTCTGGTGGTTCTTTGCTCAAGTCCCACATTAGCGGTCCGTTTGCATTTAGAGGCTACCCGACAGGAGGGAAGCATACCCTCAAAACCAGAATCACGCTCGGAGCAGGGGGCGTCACAGCAGAAGAGGGATGAGAAACTGTCGACTGGCCCGGGGGACAGCGGGCCCGACCCCATCTCACACTCGCTGAGGGGGGTGTGCTCCCCTGAGGGAGGACAGCATCATCTACCCAATCTAAACAACAATAATAATCCTTATGATGAGGATTTTAATAGACCGTAGATCTTAAAACTCACATAACTTAAAATTACACAATGTAGTAGTACACAGGGGGCAAATGAAGCACAGCTTAATAGCATAACGCCCGACAAAGACATCTTTTCCAGTCTCCAGTCCTTATGGAACCCGCTATGCGCAGGGCACTCAGCTACTAGGTAGGACCTGTGGGATTCCAGAGGCAAAAAAGGGCACGCTTCCTGTTCTCAGGTAGCTAAGGGTAGCGCCTTCCCCTGGCTCGGAGGCTGTCACACTGATGGCGACTGCAGCCGTCACCCCCGCCCTGATGGGACTTGTTTTCTGAGAGCTTGTGGGAACACAGCTTACTTTCCAGGGGGGTATCATCTGGTTGTGGAAGGCACAAAGCTGAGACACTAAGGGAGGCTGCTCCACGTAAGGCATCTGGCAACACCGGGCTCCGCACGCGTGTCCAGCACTGATGTCTCCTACGCCTTATGTTTATATGAAAGTACAGTACATACAGAGAAAAAGGGGCTGGGCTCAGAAACACTAACTTCACCCAGCCTGCAGAGAGCGGTTCTTCTTAAGGGTAGGCCAACATCTGCTTCAGAAAAATGCTGGGACAGGCCAGTGGGGTGGGGGTGGGGGTGAGGCTAGGGGTGGGGGTGGGACGGGAGGGCAATTTCCCTAACTTCCCAGGTTTAGATCTGGGAGTCCTTTTGCTGAACACCTCAGGGCACCACTAGTGAGTCCAGTGAACACATAGGAAACCACCTAAGAAATGGCACAGAAAACCTCCTCAACCCCTCCTATCTCTGCTAGTATGTCCTCGACTCTGTGACTGGTTCCCCCCATCTGCTATCTATCACTGCGGATGGCACAGGCCAAAGGAGTTTTTACTGGCCTAACGTTTGGTTTATAAAACTGACTTTGCGTTAAGGCTAGAAATACCCTGCCGCTCCATCGAAGTTTAGAAATTCCTCGGCACATGGCAAGATAAGAGACCTCGCCGAGGCTGGGGCACCAACCATAGGGGCTTCAGGCTTCACTGTGTATTTAATCACCGAAGGCTCTGGAAGCACGGACGGCTCCCGGGTGACTCCGCTGGTCTGGGGTGCGGCCTGAGCTCTGCATTCTGGAGGGTTCCACGTGCTGCTTCTCAGAGGACCACACTTTGAGAACCCCTGGTGAAGCGAAGACCTGAGGACAATCAGAGGCTAATGCTACCCAAGAATAAGCTCCCACAGCTGCTTTCTGCACACGTTTTGGCCGAGGCTCTGTTGATGCACATTTGGTCTGTCCTTGTCTCTGGACCTCGAGCGTACAGGTTCGGATGGATCACCATCCCTGGTTTGTGACCCACGGTCACCAGTGGTCTATGAATGACCCACTTATTCATTTTTAATAACATAACAAGCACCAACTAAAACAAAAGCCAGGACCTTGAAAAGAACCTTCATCTGAACCCATCCATCCCACCTCCTGACACGAGTTGGCCAGTTACGTCTTTCCCTTGCCTTGCTTTTTGCAGTTTTATTACGTCTAGAAACTGTGGTACATTTATACAGTGGAATACTGAGTAACAGTCAAGAAAATGAACTCTACCAACAAACAATAATATGGGTGAATCACAGCAATGTAACATTAAGTTTAAAAAAAAAAAGGTAAAGCTTGTATTCAGGTGGTACTAGTTTATACCCGAAATATATACTTTTTAGGTTGCCTTAAAATGAACGTACATTCTTAAATCTTTGTATTTTTGGCCTCACCACTGAAGAAAATACATGTTTACAGGAAAATGGCCAATGAGTAAAGAAAGGTACCCAGTCAGTTTTCACAGAGAGGATACGACCCTGCTGTGCCCTCCGGGGTTCCCTAAAACGCTCATCTTTCCACCCCCAAACGGCATCCTCTGGCTTCCAGAAAACAGCTCTGAGGCGGAGAGTCTGAGAGGAGCAGGCGATCCACATAAGAGGAAACAAAGAGCAAACAAGCACACGGGGAACGTCAGCTTTGCTCACAATCAGAGAAACGCAAATGCAAGCATTTGGGAGGCCGTCATTCTGTGCCTGCTAAATTAGCAAAAATGGAGAAAACAGAACCGCAGCGAACGCCGGGGGTATCCCAGTGAAACTGACGTGTGCAGACAATGCGAGCAGCCGGGTGAAGCAAAAAAATTACTCCCAACAGCTGTACGGCGAGGCGGAGCCATGCACCCACGCACACGGCCCACCCAGACTGATCCTGCAGGAGAAATTCAATGGTAAGAACAGCCTCGAGGGCCCCCAACGATGCAGCGACTCAGAAAACCACAGCAGAGGCCCCACAGGGTGTCAGGGAGCTGGGGTAAACTTCACTTTTGAGAAAATGTGCATATGCTATTTAACACGAGAAAAACAAAAGGGATGGTGCTTCTCATTAGCACCACGTGTGCAAGGGCTGTGGGGTCAAGTGCAAGCACGAACACGGTGCGTGCGTGTGGAGGCGGGCACGGGTGTCGTGTCCTCCCTCCTACGGTGACCGTGGGGCGGGGCTGCGATCTGTGACCACTGGTTAGTGCCGGGCGCCTCCTACCTTGCGAGCTCTCGCAGCTTTCCTCGTCGCTGTTGTCCTGGCAGTTGTTCTGCCCGTCGCAGATGAAGCTCTTGTCGATGCAGAGCCCGTTCTTACAGTGGTAGCGGGCGGTGGAGCAAAGCAGAGGGTTTGCTGCTGTGAAGGAAAGAGAGAGCCGATCACCAGGGAGCCAGCCCGTCCCCTGGACACCCCCCGAACCTCCAGCCGCAGGGCGTCCTGCTCGGGAGGCAGTGAGCTCACCTCTGAAGACGGCCGACTCGATCAGAGCCCGTCCTGGGAGCCCGGACAGACAGTGACCTGGGCAGGACAGGCCTCCCTCCACCCCGTTCCTAAAGCAACTTCGCCCGAGCCACCGCGCTAGTACCCTGTAACCATGCCAACACAAGGCTGGTGCCCTGTAACTATGCCAACACAGCCAGAGGGCACTGCCTGGCCCCCGGGTCCACCTCTAGGCAGTCCAGCAGCCTGAGGGGTCTGGGCCACATGGGAAAGTCCTGGTAGAGTTGTGAGTGGAATGCTTGGTAGGATGAGACACACAGAATAGGAAAGCCAGGAGGAGCTGAGTCGGGGATCCATGAACCCCTGTGCCAGGATCTGGTCCAAGAGCTATGCCAGACCCTCCCGGCTCCCTGTGGGTCAGCATCTTAACTCCTCGTGCACCTTGATAGTTCCCGACACCCTGTGGTCTCTCTCCTTCTTTGCAGTCAAAGGAGCCCACGGACCTACTTGGTCGGCCAGCGTGGCTCCCCTGGGAGGCGCCCTGTTGCAGGCACTTTCAGGGACCTCAAAAGAAATAACCGATAGGGTTCCTCCCTCAAAGACAAGGGTGGCAACTGGCCGGTGTGGGGGTCACCACAAAACTATTTAACGACATGCAAGCACATCTCCACAGCAAATCAGTATTTCTACAGCACGATCTGCCTCACTCCTTGTAGGGCAATTCCCGCAAGGCTCTTCGGAGCTCTATTTTTAATCAACGAAGTAGCAAAGTTGAAACTCCTCCGATCCCAGCCCTGACAGTTATGAGCTGTGCAATCTCGGGCAAATTACATCCCGTCTCAAGCCTCGGCGCCTCGATCTGTGGGCAGGACCGGCTACCTGACTTTCAGGGCTCAGTGCAAGCTGGAAGACGTAGGCCAACTATTGAAAACTTATTTAAAAATTCAAGAAGGCAAGTGCAGGGCGTCAAAGCCAGCGTGGTGCCCTTCCTCCTAAAGCAAGCACAGGCCCTGAAAGATGGTGCTGGTCACAGGCCCAGGAAGCTGGCCCGACTGCTGACGGCACTAATGGGAGCATCACCTGAGACGACAGGTGAGGAAGCGTGTAGTGCAGTCTGACACCTGGCACAGCACAGGGAACTGTCCCCTAGGGCTGCCTGTGCCGGTTGCCCGGAGGGTGGCACTCTCTGAAGGAGCGAATTGGTGACGGTGAAGCAGCTCATCCTGGAACTGGGGGATGCCCCGAGCCCGCACCTGGATGACACGTGTGGGAAGAGCACCTGAGCGGGCGGCCGGGCCCAGGCAGGAGAGTGCTATGGGGTCAGGCGCAAGGAGCTCGGGGTCTCTAGGGGGTCGGGGGGCAACTGCAAGATGGCAGCTGTCATCAGTCTTCCCGCGCCTCAGTAAGACAGGACAGGCAGAGGTCATGGCTGCAGGCACTGTGAGTTTCACAGGGCCATACCCTGGAAAGGCCGAAGGGTTACTCTTCATTCAACTCGGAAAGTTTGAAGTGAAAGGTCAGAGGACGGGGAGGGGCAGGGGAAGCCAGTGCTCTCAGTTCTGAAGAGGACGGGCCAGTGCAAAGTCCAACAAAAATAATCTGGCCTGGAAATGGGAGTTTTAAGTCTAAATCACTGTGGGCCACAGAATGGTTCAATGTGATCGGGCTGAAACCAGGGTCTGACTTCAGCCAAAACCGAAACGGGGAAACCCAAAACCTCAAGTCACATTCGGTTTCTGTCCAAGGCAGCCCGCCAAACCCTCCGTGCCCCACCACGGTGACCTTCAGCTTCCCTGGGACCTTGCGGGTCACGTCTACACAGCCACAGCCCGGGGAACAATCAGCTCGCTCTAACAAACAGCCTCGGGAGGGCACTGAAATTGCTCCAAGACCGGCTGGTTGCAAGCCTCTGCGACTATCCTGGTGGAGAAGGCTGTTTTCGATCAACCTCACGGACACTGTTGGGAACCACTTCCTTTTCTTCACCCTCGGACTCTCACAAAGGTAGACGGTGCAAACCTTCCCAAGAAAAAGAGGTCGTGTGTGTGTGTGCATACGCACATGCTACAAACATGTGTACATATGTATGCATGTGTATAGAAAGATGACTTATATCTTCAAGATGAACTAAGGCTGACTAGACCTTAAGACACAGCTCTGGTAAGGAATCCAGACTGAAGACCCAGTCACTGGGGGGTATTAACACACGTAACCGAAAGGATCGGCAGCCAGGACACATAAAGAACTCTCGTCACTCCAGAGGAAAAAGGCGACTCAGTAGGGAAATGGCGGGGATATCATGAGCAGGCAACTCCCGCAACGGCAAATGGTCAACAACAACCTAAAAGAACGCTGACCTGAAATGAAGGCCCACGTTAACCGCATCAACGTGCCCAGCTTAAGGGCTGAGAACTCCAGGCTGCCGGCAGGATGTGCGGGGAGAGGAAGTCTCACAGACAGCAGGTGGGAGTGCAAATTGGTGGGTCCGCCTTGGAGGCCAATTTAGTGATATTCAGTCAAATTTAAGGTGCATGTGCACATCCAGCTATACACTCTACAGAGAATTTTGAGCAAAAAAAAGTGCTACTGAGCACTGTTAATAAAATATTAAAAAAATTAAAAATGGCACAAATGGCACCCATAGAAGAATAGCTACAATGTGCGATATTGCTACATCAGAATTCTACTGGCAGGGCTGGGCTCACTTTTTCTGTAAAGGGCCAGATAGCAAATATTTTAGACTTCGCTAACCCTTTGGTCTTTTGTCTTAACTACTCAACTTTCCCACTGTGCAAGGCAGCTACAGAAGATTTGTGAACAAAGAGCATGGCTGGGCTCCAATAAAACTTTATTTACAAAAACAGGCAGTAGGCCAAATTTGGTCCAGGGGCCATTGTTTGCTAACCCCTGCGCAACACTAGTGAAAAATGAATGAATCAGAGACAAGAAGTATGAATTTCATAAATGTAATAGTGAGGAAGAAAAGCAAGTTATGGATGAATATGTACAATGTTGTACCACCTGCGGGAAGTGACCCATCCTACTTATGCGTGAAGAATGCTACTTACGATCAATGGATACAAAAATATGTACTGAAAGAATAAAAACCTGCACTGGAAGAAACAAGGCTAAATTCAGGCCAGTGGGTGCCCCACGAGAGAAGGGTAGGATCTGAGAGGGAAATACCGCAGGCTTGTAATGATACTGGATAACATCTTATTATTCTAAACTCTAAGGCAAAAAAAGCAATGTGGTAATATGATTTTTTAATTGAGATATAATTGACAAAGAACATTATATTAGTTTCAGGTGTACAACAGAATGATTTGATATTTGTATATACTGCAAACAGATCACCTCAATAAGTCTAATTGACATCTATCACCATCCATAATTAAATTTTTGTGTCAATGTTACAAGTTTTTTTTTGTTTTGTTTGTTTTTTGTGATGAGGCCTTTTAAAATCTACATACTCCTGGCAACTTTCAAATATACAATCCAGTATGATGAACTATAGTTAATATAGCTGTAATGTTATCATAATGTAATGTCATATGAATAATACGATATAGTGTTATTAACTATAGTTAATATAGTTACGATAATAGAATAGCAACTAGAGGTCATATCATTATTAAAGCAGGGTACTGGGAACCCAGAAATCCACTTAATTTTCCTTTTCCTTTTCACTACATTTGAAAGTCTTCACTGAGAAGTTTTATGAGTCTAGTCTGGCAGACATGTTTTGGTGATCACTCCCTTTCTTTTTTTCTTCCCTTTTCCCCCCCGACACGATTCTCTTGGGCTCGCAAACACCTGCTTTTGGTATCTTTCACACTGAGGTGCCCGGTTGCTCAGGAGTTGCCAAGTTGCCCAGTTTACGCGCTTGTAAACCACCAAACCTGGACTCCTCCTTGCCAAGGGCTCCTCATAAAACACCGAACCCGATGCAGGCAGAGAAACAGGCGAGGGTGCTGGGGGAACGCTCCCCCAACCCTTAGAAGGCCCGGAAAAGGGCCTCGGAACCATCGGAACACACATGGTCCATGCCCCCCTGGGAGCTCCGGGGAAGGGCCCTGGGGCCTCCCCTCCTTCAGGGTCTGCTGATTCTCTGTATGTGAATTCAAATGAGGTTTGTGTTCAGGTTCCCTGGGACACAGCAAATTAGAAGGGAAACTAGAAAAAATATAAAAAACAAACAAAACCACCTTAAGCATGCCACAAACAGAGCAGCCTAAGATAGTTTTGACGAGACCAGAACGTTCTAAAAGGAGCCAAAGGCAACCCTGGATTACAGTCTAGTCTAAAAACGGACGCCCCTAAAAACAGCCCCACACTTTCACCAGCTAAACACGGATGCAACACATCTCAGAGAAATAAATCCCTGTCAGCACTGGTCCTCCAGGCATACATGGTCAGTTACTGGGCAGACTCACTGACCGGGGCGGCCTATCTCCCCGACGCCCCGAGATGGCGCAAGTTCCACAACACTCCTTCCTGGGCCTCAGCTATTGACCAGACTTCGCCCAGTTTCAGGGCCCCGTGCATGCGTGGGACTGCAGTGGCCAACGCTGCAGGATCCAGGCTCAGGGCGGGCAGGCGTCAAGGCCAGAGGGCCCTGTGGTCCCTTGGAACCTGAAATAGTAACGGCTCAACGGGCTGCTCACAAACTGGCCAGGAAGCGCTTTGAACTTGAGGATGTTATGTCTTCGCAGCTTCTGTAATCTGAGTTTTCTTTGTCCTCGCTGAAGTGTACCCGCCACTGAAAAATGTATCGTTTTTCTCAGCTCACTAGGGAGAGGAACAATGTGTTTTACAGTATTTATTTCAACAGGGATGAGGAAAACTGTCTGCAGAATCAATTTCAAAAACTCAACTGTGGACTTACAAGCTCCTCTGTTATGACCACAACAAACGCAGGGACTGGGGATGGCTTCCTGGCCCATGAGCTCTGCAGAGAGAACTTGCCTCCCGCAGGGGGCGGGCGGGCCTAGTTATGGTTGGCTCCAAGGTTAATTGGATTGGTGGCATTTAATTCAACCACATCTGAAGGGCCAAGGGCCCATTGTCATCGCCCAAAACCAATTGGCCAGCTTCAGGGCAGGAAATGAAGCAATCTGGCTCCAGTAGGACCCAGGGAATGTCGCCCTTAATCCACTTAAAGTCTGTGAAGTTGGTCCCTCTTCCACCTCAAAGGCTTCTTGACAACATTCATCAACGAGAGAGTTCTTGTCATCAGGCCCCACGCTTCCCATCTGCTCCCCATCCCACAGTGGTTACCCCTCACTTCCTCTACCTGCATCCCAGCCTCAGGGGGCTGTTGTCCTCCCAGCGCCATCTCCCTGGAAACCAGCAACTGGGGGAAATGGAGCCGCCCCATTCACAAGCAAAAGGTATTCAACAGACATCAACACCAAGATAAGACAGATGTTGAAATTATGCAATGAAGACTTTAAAGCAGCTATTTTACAAATACTCAAACAAGCAATCACAAACACTCTTGAAACAAATGGACCACAGCAAGTCTTGGCAAAAAGCAGAAGCTAGAAAGAAGAACCAAGAGGAGATTTTAGAACAAAATGTAGTAACCAAAATAATAAAGAACCACACTATATGGGCTTGAAAGCAAAAAGTAAACTTGACAAAAGATAGGAATTATCCAATCCAAACAATAAAAAGACAAAAGCACTGATTTAAAAAATAAGCAGAGCCTCAGGGGCCTGTGGGACATTAACAAAAGGACTAAAGTTGTGTTGCCAGAACCCCACAAGAAAAAGAGAAAGAGTGCAGTACTTAAAAAAAAATATTTGAAGAAATAATAGCTAAAAATGTACTAAGTATGGAAAAAGACAAAAATCTTCCAATTCAAATAGAACCCTCACCAGATGAACTCGAAAGAAATCCACATACCCAGACACGCTATAATCTAACTGCTGGAACTAAAGAAAAAATATCTTCAAAGCAGCCGGAGAAAAAATGATAGTTTCTCTAGGGAGAAACTATCGGAATGACGGCAAACTTCTCACTGGAAACCGTAGACGCCAGAGGAAGTGGCACCACATTTTTAAAATGCTTAAAGAAAAGAAACGAACTGTCAACCCAGAATTCTATATGCAGTAAAAATATCCTCGAGGAATGACGGCGAAATAAAGACATTCTCGGATGAAGGGAAATGAAGAGAACCGGGTGCCAGCAGCCCTGCTTTAAAAGAATTGCTGCGGGAAGTTCTCCGGACAGAAAGGAAATGATACCAGCAGGAGACTTGCAACAATCAGGAATGAAGGGACAGCAACCAAAATAGTAACTATCTTGGTAACTATTCTTGCCCTGACTGTTGTTGTTTTTTTTTTGCCTCTGGAGCACTTTAAAATGTATTTGAACGTTCAAAGCAAACATCAAAACCCTGTCTTTGAGAGTTTTTAATGTAGATGCACTAAAGACAACTATAACATAAAGCAGCCATTTTCAACCGGTGTGCCGCAAGAATTTTTAAAACATGCAATCCCTGACAGTCGGTCAAGGGCACAGACTTTTTCCCCTTAGACTGTCAAATAAAAAACTGACAACAGCCAACACAACTATAGCCATCCGGTGTGAATGACTCGAAATTATACCTTTTTTTTTTTTTTTTTTTGGTCAGATTGGCAAAAGATATAATCTAGTTTTGGGAGTGCTGCAGAATTTTAGTAATTAGCTTGTGTGTGCCGTGAGATGAAGAAGGTTGAAAATCGCTGGCAGGTGGATCTATAAAGTGATGGGTTCTCCACTCCACCGGAAGTGGTACCATATTGATTCGCCATCTGTGGGGAGATTGTCTGCGGGTTTCAGTCGTTTCCAGCCTCGTCCATCGATTGTAAAGCCCTGCATCAATTTTTCACCTCAAGGTTTCGTGGCCACTGGTGACCCCATTCTTAATTAGCGGTTACAAAATTGAGAGACCCTCATTCACTCATTCTTCTATTTTAGTTGTTATTCTTCAATTAAAAGAAAACTTTCCAAGTCAGGTATTTAATTACTCAGAAGTGCAAATCATATGGGAAAGGGAGGGTAAGTGCTTAATTCTTTCCTTTTATTTACCAGTTTTCAAAAGAGTGAGTTAGAATCCGTATTTTTAGATGGTAGATAAGTCAAAGGAAAATGCTGGCTTAATTTGGAATGGATATAATTGACTCACTTCAATAATTAAAGACCAATATCCACATATTTAAATCACACGGAGTCTTTAACCACGGCAGGGAGTATGTAACATGGCAGTCATTTAGAATGTACCTTCTATAATGTGTCCCACTTGCTTTTAATTGCCGTTGGATAACTCTCTATTATAGACCTATGAATATATAGGGTGTCTGCCCAAATGTATACACACACTTTGAAGAATTATAAAGGTAGTGTTTATTAAAATACATTTCATTTTCAAAATTGAGCTCTCGGCTGTTAAGGTGTGTATACATTTTTTGGGACACCCTGTAGAGCAGGGGTCCTCAAACTTTTTAAACAGGGGGCCAGTTCACTGTCCCTCAGACCGTTGGAGGGCCGGACTATAGTTTAAAAAAAAACTATGAACAAATTCCTATGCACACTGCACATATCTTATTTTGAAGTAAAAAAACAAAACGGGAACAAATATAATATTTGTATTTGCATGTGGCCCGCGGGCCATAGTTTGAGGACACCTGCTGTAGATATAACATCTAGAATTCTCCCCCTGAGATTATAAGATCCCCATAGCAGGAGGCAGAGATCGAGCTCAGACACACGAAATGAACGATAACGGAAGCATGTCTTTTCCATGAAGATGGAGCTGAAATTGAAGGAGGAAGCCCCTGCCCTCCCAAAGCCGAAGCAAAGGCTTGGAAGACAACGAAAGCAGTGCCGAAAGGCGTCCACAGCCACAAAAGAACCAACAAGATTCGCCTGTCACCCAGCTTCTGAGGGCCCAAGACAATGCATTCAAATATCCTCAGAAGAACACCCCAGGAGCAACAAGCCTGCCCACTGTGCCATCGTCAACTTCCCCCTGACCACCGCGTCCACCATGGAGAAGAGAGAAGACAATCATACACTTGAGTTCCCTGTGGATGTCAAGGCCAACGAGCACCAGATCCAACAGGCTGTGAGGAAGCTCTATGACACTGAGGTGGCCAAGGTCAGCACCCTGACCAGGCCTGATGGCGAGAAGAGGCATATGTTCCACCGGCTCCCCACTAGGATGTGGTGCATGCTGTCAACAAAACCGGCATGATCTAAACTGAGTCCAGCTGGCTAATTCTAAATATAAAAATGTTTACAGTGTTAAAAAAAAAAAGAATGTCCTTGGACATCCGAAGCCAAAGATGAAATCCTAGTAATTATGGTCTTCCCCTTAATCTCTCATAGTTTTAAGTCATTATACATTTTTGGGGGGGGTTTTGTTTCTGTTTTTTAAAATATATTTTTATTGATTTCAAAAAGGAAGGGAGATGACGAGAGAGAATCATCAATGATGAGAATCATTGATCACCTGCCTCTTGCACACCCCCTGCTGGAGATTGAGCCCGCAACCCGGGCATGCGCCCTGACTGGGAATTGAGCCCTGACCTCCTGATTCATGGGTTGATGCTCAACCACTGAGCAACACCAGTTGGGCTCACTCTATGTTTTTATAAGCGATTACCATGTGCCAGCCACTGCACTAAGCACTTTTCAGATATTATCTCATCTAATTCTCACAACAGCCCCAGGAGCAGGCTCTCAGCACTGCTTCTGGAGACAAGGAAATCCCTGTGCAAAGAGGTCATGGAGCTTGCCCACCTCCTGCCTAATTAGGGAAAACACAGACCAGGCCAGACACGCCAGCTCAACCTCACCTGCTCAGCCAGCCACACCCTGTCAGTGGGAAGGTGGGTTTCGGCCACTGCACTAACCATTCAGTAATCGAGTGGCTGGGCTGTATTTCTGCCATCTGAGACCCAGAAGGTGAAATAAGGCAAGAGGAGAAGGCACAGGAGAGAGTTATGAGCTCCCTCTGTCCCTGCTGTGAGGGTGGAGCCATGACAGCTCCCTGGAAAGACATAAATAACACAGGAGACAGCCACCTCCTCTTCAGGGACTTAAAATAGAACCGATGGGATGAGGGAAAATCAATTTATCCAGTCATGGAAGTCGCTGAAACTTACATTTTGAAAAAATTGATAACAGGAGAAAATGGTCACAGGAAAGAGGACATCTCAATTAAACATACAAGAGAGAGGACAGAGCGAGATGGAGGGGGCGGGGGAGAGAAAGGGCCGGCATGAAATAGCCCAAATATTAATAGTGCTTCATTCTGGGCAGTGTCGTTTCCCTCTTTATACTTTCCTATATTTTGTAAATTCTTTTATTAATAGTCAGAAGAAAAAATGTTACTAAAATATGCAGACACAGAAAATAAATGGGTAAATTTGTCCAGAGCAGATACAGCGACCAGGGCTCCAGTAGTCTAACACCTGAGGGGAAAGCGAAGAAGAAACAGCAAGCAGCCACCCGCATGGCCAGCAGCAGGCACAAAGCAACCGGCTGGGAGAGATGGGACAGTACGGGGCGGGGAAGGCACGCTTGAGGGTCACTGAGGCCGCTGTGTGTGAAGTGGTTCTGGACACAGAGATGCTGCAAGGAAGGGGATGCATGTATCCAGGCCGAGGAGGAGTATGACGCTCAACACAGAGAGCGCTTAGAGGCAAGCTGGGGTAGAGAGAACAAAGGGTGGGGGGGTGTCTGTGTCCATACTGAGGAATAGTATACAGCAGGTAAAAGGAATCAGGGTGGTCACAAAAAAAACCCCTCTAGCTTTCTATACTGTTTGAATGTTTTTCAAAACATATCTTTCTAGTATGTGTATAATTAATATAGAAACATCTTTCTTTTTTAAAAAATATTTTTTTATTGATTTCAGAGAGGAAGGGAGAGGGAGAGAGATAGAAACATCAATGATGACAGAGAATCATTGATCGGCTGCCTCCTGCATGCCCCACACTGGGGATCAAGCCTGCAACCCCAGCATGTGCCCTTGGCTGGGAAACCAACCGTGACTTCCTGGTTCCTAGGTCAATGCTCAACCACGGAGTCACGCCGGCCAGGCTAGAAACATCTTTTTTTGAAAAGAATTCAAAGTAAGAAGGAACGCAAGCGCACAGACCTGGGGTGTCGAGCGGGAGAGTCACTCAGAGGAGAGTCTGAATGAGCCTGGAACTGGCTCAGCCACCTGTGCGCTGCGTGACCCTGGATGGGCTCGTTTCCCTCTCTGCACCTCAGATGCCTGACCTGATCACAGGGATCACACACCTGCATTTGCACCGCTATTGTCAGCACTGAAAACAAAGTACACCAAGGCCCCGTGCACTCAGGAGAGCCCTGATGAATGGCAGCTGAGCACCGACACAAGCCGGAAGCGGTAAAGAACGGAGTCTGGGGCTCAGCAGAGAACGCCGGAGCCTGTGGCGGAGGAAGCCAGCGCTGAGAATGGCCAGCACGTAGGCGGGGGGCGGCTGGAGTGAACAGGGGACCACTTACTGCAGTTCTCTTCGTCGCTGCCGTCGGGACAGTCCTCGAACCCGTTACACCGGAAGCGGCCGATGATGCAGTGGATGCCGCTGGCACAGGGGAAGAAGGTCGGGCCGCATTTCGACTTGACCTTGGCTGCAGGAGGACACAGGACAAACAGCAAGACGTCAGGAGGTTACGCTTTCCGACACGACACACCCACCCCGCTGACCCTGTGCATTTACCTGGAAGCCTCCAGAAGGTACTTACCACCACCACCCACCCCTGACACCCGCCCGATTGGAAGCCCACGGGCATCACCCTCTGGGAAGGGAGCGGCTGCTCCCGCTGCTCCCCAAGTCCCAGGGAGCCGACAGCACCTGCAGCAGCGGGGCTCACTCAACATGTGCCGCCCAGGAAGCGACGGGTGAGTAGATGGATGATGGATGGAGCGTGTTTTCAAGGTGCTAATGAGCCATTCCAGACTCATCGCCTGGCTGTCGCAGTAATTCCCTACAGTCACTGAGCGCTTCTGACACTAGACGGAGCGGCCAGCGCTCCACGGGGATCATCTCTTTTAATCCACCCAGCAGCCACCGATGGGGCAGTGCAAGGAAGGGGTTCACTCAACAGGCCCGAGGCTGCTATCCTCAAAAAGGCTGGCTGGCAAGCGTGGCCCTTGGTTGGCTGGCATCTGGGAACCTGGCTTTTGGCAGGGTTCTCTCCATTCTCATAACAGTGGCTCGCTGCGCCCAGATATGCAAACAGCGCAATGTATGCGAACACCTGCTTTTATTCTGAGAGTTTGGGAGAGGGTGTCTGTGTGACCAGCTCCCAGTAAAAACCCTGGGCACCGAGTCTCTAACAAGCTTCCCCAATAGAAAATGTTACACGCATTGTCACGACTTGTCACTGGGGGGTTACTGCATCCTGCGTGATGCCCCTGGGAGAGGAAGCCCGGAAGTTTGAACTTGGCTTCCTCTGGCCCTCACTCCATTCACCGCTCTCCTGTGCTGTAACAAATGATAGGCTGAGTTCTATGACTCCACCCAGCACATCGCTGAACCGCGGGGCAGTCTCGGGGACCCAGGACAAAGATGGGTCTGGTTCTCATCCACATCCCAGGTGTGCTCTGAGAGGTGACGTGACTTGCCCAAGGTCACACAACTAGAAACCCTGGCCCTGGCATGAGGGCCGGGCACTCAGACTTGGAAGCCACGCTCCCAGCCAGCTCCGTCGTGTTGCCCCCCTGCCAGAGGCTATCACTTGTCGAAACAGAAGCCAGACTCCTGCTTAAAGAAATTCTTCTTCCACTTCTGCCGCACAAACAGTTTTCAGAGAAGCTGCTGTGGCTTGGGCTTGACTGAGTGTCCCGCTAAACGCACGGCCCTGTGGTGTAATGTGCTTTCCTGTTAATGGCGCTGGCTGCTTGGCCCGGCGATTGACGAGGTGTGAGATGGGATCTATTACTGCATCCCAGGTAGCTGATCCCAGCGAGCATCCCTCTCGTCGCCTGTCTTAGAGGCAGGAGTCACGATCCTCAAAAAGGAAGGGCCGTTTCTTTGGCACAAACAGGCAATAAATTGCGTTCATGTTCCTGCCATCGGCTGCGTGCCACCGTGAGCAGCAGCTGATCCACAATCAAAAGGGTTTGCAGGCCTGGGACATGGCTCCGTGGTACCCTGGAACTGCTGTCAGTGCTGGTGTGCCCTTCACAAAGCACAAACTGGGGGCAGAGTTCAAATTGTGGGTCCACTTTTAATGGCCTGGGGCACGTTTCTAAATATCACCGAGCCTCCCTTTCCTCAATAAATTGCAGCTAACACCTACCTACAGAGCTCTAGGAAGGAGTCAATGAGATCTATACTAATAAAAGGGTAATATGCTAATTAGACCGGACGTCTTCCGGACATCCTCTGGACAAAGCCACAGTGGCGGGGGCCGAGGCAGAAGCAGTTAGGGGCCATCAGGCTGGCAGGAGAAAGCAGTTAGGGGCAATAAGGCTGGCAGAGGAGAGCAGTTAGGAGCGATCAGGCAGGCAGGCGAGTGGTTAGAAGCCAGCAGTCCCAGATTGTGAGAGGGATGTCCAACTGCTGGTTTAGACCCGATCTCTGTGGGATCAGACCTAAACTAGCGGTCGGACATCTCCTGAGGGGTCCTGGATTGGAGAGGGTGCAGGCCAGGCTGAGGAACACCCCTGTACCCTGCTCCTGCACAAATTTCGTGCACCGGGCCTCTAGTAATGTATGTAAAATGCTTAGCACAGAGCATGGCACACAGTAGATGCTCAACTAATGATAATGCTTATGCTATTTATCACCAATCAACATCATCGTCACTAGGCTTACTGAATTCTAAAATTGACATCTGGGCTGCTGGATAAGTCTTTTTTTCTGATTACCACAGTTAATAAAGCTCTTTACAAAAACTCTCTATGAACTGACGTGAAGTGATCGCCTGGAGATATTAGTAAGTGCGAAAACAACGTGTGAAAGAACACCTACAGTACTTTCACCCTCCACATAGCAAGAGGGGGATATAAGAAAATATACATGTACTGCTTCATCTGTGAGAAAGAAACACAGGAAGGATAAACCAGAAACTAAAAACACTGGTTACCTACAGAGGTGGGTAGGAAGGATGGGAGATGGGGATGGAACGAGCTGCAGGGACAAGAGGGATGCACATTCCTCTGAGTCTATCTGTACAACTCCGACTCTCAGAACCAAGATAGTATCTCACATACCCCAAAAGTAAACAATTAAAATCAACCATGAGTGTGTGTGTGTGTGTGTGTGTGTGTGTGCCTGTGCAATATAAACAGCAACACATACTCAACTATATTACAGGTGAATAACAACACCACACTGAAAGGGGTGAGGAAGAAAAGAACTAGCCTAAGTAGCTATGGAATCATTATTCTGACAGGACGCTAAGGCTAAAGAGAAAAAGAATTGCACACAAATAGGGTATTCCGGTTCTATCTGCTTGTCACAGGGTATGGGTGAGCAATTCTGAAAGGAGCTTTTGTGCGTACCAGGTGGAACTAATACAGCAAGAGCAAGGTTTTTCTACTATCAGAGCGAGATGTTACAGATGAGGCGTGGGAAGGCCGAAATGAGCCCTGAGGCTTTGGACTGGATTTGAAGGCATCAGAATGAACTCAAGGTTTGGATACATAGATGATAGAAAGATAGATAGATAGATAGATAGATAGATAGATAGATAGATAGATAGATGATAGGCAGATGGATAGATGATAGATCTATTGATAGATAGATAGATAGATAGATAGATGACAGATATGGAAGGGAGGGAAGGAGGAAGGTCTCCTGGTTTCCCTCTTGAGCCCATGAGGCATAGTTCTACCTCAGGACCTTTGCACCTGCTGTTCCCTCTGCCTGGAATGGCTTTCTCCCAGGAGTTGTCATGGCTCACTCCTCTGTTTATTTAGGTCTCTTTAACCACTGTACTGTCTACAGGAGAAACCCCACCTTCCACCCACAGTCACTCTAGCCCTTATTCTGCTTTCCTTTCTTCATAGCAAAATGTCACGGATTTTGTGTTGGGCTGTTTGGCTATGAGCATACACTCACTGGAATACTTGCATTCGCTACTTTTGAAGGAGCTGCACTGTACAGTGCCTGCATTTGGATGTCTAATAAATACTTGCTGAACAAACAAATGAACCTGTTAAAGGAGAGAATGGGTTTGAGTGATGATAGTCAGCATTTACAGAATGCTCAGTACGGGCTGAGCATTGCGTTCCATATTTTACAGACTTTGACTCCTCACAATGCCCATTTTACAGATAAGAAAACTGAGGTCCAGAAGTGAAGTGGCTTGAACCTGCTAATAAACAGAGTCAAAGCTCAAACCCTGCTCTTGCCCCATCAGCTTCCTTACAGATTTCTTAAGGCCCAGCCCAGCTCCAAAGGGCTAGCTAGACTCTATAAGATAAAGAGAGAAAAGAGAGTGAGAATATGAGTAATTATAAATGAATTAGCTACCATTCAATTAACCAGCTCTTTGGCCCTGACCCTGCACCGTCTTCGGGAATTAGTCACGAGACTTCCTGCCTTGGTGGGGATGTTCAGATGCTGTCTCTGTCGGAGGGAGCCTGTCCCGTTATGATTTACATCTGCGCCATCAGACGCCTGCTAAGGCGACCTCCGTGGCAGATCACGGGCGGCCAGCCGAGTGCCTGGCAGAGGCGCAGAGGGAAGCCCGTCGCTGACAGCAGCTGTCGGCTGCTCCCTGCCTGCATGACCCGCTGTGGGGCCCAGGGGGTCCTGGACCAAGTCTGTCCCCCACTTCCACGAAGGGGAGATTTCAGCACAGACCTCAGCAGCCCTGGCAGAAGGTGGAAGAAGGACTCTGTGTCTAAAATCACACTGACAGAGGCAGAAGGGGTGACTCCATTCCACTGAGTACGTATTTAAATCCATCACTTTGCAAGGAGTTGCTCAATGAACTTCTCAAGGCGGCAGCTTTCACCAGCCAGACAGGGGACAGGGTTATCCTGGGGTTGGTTCATTCCTGATCGGAGTCCTCCCCTCCTTAGAGCCTGGCTGTTACAGTTCTGAATTTCACAGATCAGTAAAATAAAAATTAAAAGGTTTAACTAGACGGGAGTGGACAAAGGACTATTTTTATTTGACCAGCAAGGACGTAAGCAAACACAGGCGCAATCCCTGCTGTTCGCCCTAAAGGAAAGGCTGCTTTAGCACCCGTAGTGCAGGAAGACATGGCCCTTGGATGGGTGTTTGGGGGTCATGCCAGAACTAGGGGGACCAGGAGCCATGCCAGCGCTGCCAGGGTGTGATGCCCTCAGATCCAAGGCCTGACCTTTACCTGCCAACATCTGGAGCACAGCAGGCCATCCACACAGGCTCATTCGAAAGCGAATTCTCACGTTTCACAGATGGGGAAAACTGAGGCCCGAGGAGGCAACTGGGGACTTACCCGAAGCCACATGGCCATTCAGGGTCAGACTGCTCTAGAACCCAGTCCTCATGCTCTGAGTCTGCACCGTGCTTTAGGCCGGGAGCTGGGGGGCCACACCTTCCCCGGGCCCACACCGGGGATCACATTCAGTAGAGGCCCCAAGAGCCCCGGACAGAAACGCTCCTCACCAGGTATCGTACCTGTGGCTACCGATCTGCTCAGAGGGGCTTGGGGCTGCCCGCTTGCCCCAGATGACGGGCGTTGCAGTGCGGGCCTGCTCTCTACAGCTGCTACTCAGACTCCCCCTCCTCACGTGGGCATCACGCAGAAATGCCGGACAGAGGCTGCCATGCCAGAGCCTCTCTGTTCAGCCAGAAACAGCCACACACTCAGCTCATCAGACCTGCAGCCTCTCCCAGGCCGTGGCAACAGCCCCAGCCACAGACCCCTCTGCAGGGCCTCCCCTCAGGGCCTCTGTGGTTGGCCACCTCCCGCCCTGCGCCAGGACGCTGCCAGCCTGTGCCCGAGGTGGCCCCGGAAACCAGCAGCAGGAGCCTTAGGCTCTTGTGCATAATTACCATCCTTGCTTTGTCAACTCAAGGCATTGCTCACTGTGAAAAATTCAAACAATAGAAAAACATACAGCAGCAAATTTAAAAATTACCCCAAACTGCCGCCACCCGGGGAAACCCACTGTGGCCGTTTTGGTTAACACGCTCCCGAGGCACAGCCTTGCTTTTGCAGATGGGACCTTGTTCAGATGCAGTGAGTCTGGAGGGGAGCCTGGGATCCCGCATCCCTAACACGCTCCCAGGCGACGTGGATGCTGCTGGTTCCAAGCCCGTCACTAGCGAAGGGCCACTGTCTTACTCGTTGCTCTACCTCCCCGACCCAGAACAGCGCCTAGCACATAAGTTACTCAATAACTACGGACCGAATTAATACACAGAAATCAGAGGGTACCTGGTTAGATGCACCGTGACATATTACACTATTCAGGGCGTTTTTCTATTGGTCACTACAGATCCACACCATCACTTTGGATGGCTACTTGTGTGCCCACAAGTCCCATTACCGGTGCATATTTGGGGTGTTTTCAATAAAGGGAGCACATCTAGACACATGTATTATGCCCCCCACTCTTTAAGGTCTAACTGCTAGGTCAAAGGATATACAGATTTCACGTTTTGGCATCCTTTCGACTATCGACTGCTTCCTGCCTAAAGAGCTGGTACTGTCTTCTGGCCACCAAGGGCTCAGGGAAGCCTCCAGCCCCAGACTGCCCGGGAGGCTGACCCTCCCTTGCTGGCGACAATCTCCCTAGAAGCGCGCGGGCTGAGAACATCCCATGGTTCCCCTGCATTTACGTTACGTTGGCCCCTCACTGCAGCCGGTGCTCACTGCTCTCCATCCATCTCTGTCTCTCTCCATTTTAACATCTGTGTATTTCATTACTTTGCAGAGTGGCGGACATTCCTATCCAGTCAAGGAAACCATGACTCTTCTTTTATCTTTTTACATGTGCACCGGGGGTGGGCATCCATCTTGCTGGAATTGATTTTCCCGGGTTACACTCATCACGGGCTCCTGCAAAGTGTCCTCCTTCCAGGAGCCGCTCCTGGGGCTGACTTTCCCAAGCCCGCACTGCCCTCCGTCTAAGGCTCTGGCAGAGGGCGGGCTCTCCCGCCAAGGACTGTCCCCTCGGCCACATTTCCCCAGCATTTCCTGTCCTACACGGCAGGGTCACGTGAAGAAGGGGGTCGAGCGCCTCCTGCAGCCGAATCTCTAGGGATGTTCCTGAAAGTGTAAGTCCCGGGGCCTCTCCCAGCGGACCCTGCATTTTTATGGAGCACCCAGAGGATTCCGATGAGCACGAACGTGTGGACACCCTACTCACATTCTGCCTGTCTATGTCCAGGGAGCAAATGACCCCACCCGTCTTTTCCCTTAGGATGCCACGGCACTGACCAGGGCCACTCCGAGAATTCTGGCTGCAAGGCCCATGTGGGGCATACTTGGATCATCACTCCCAGAGCGTGTCGTTACGTGAGAAGACCATTCACCCACAAGGAAACCACAGGCCTCATTATAATGTTTCCCCATTTCTTTTTTAAAATTTAAATATATTTTATTGATTTTTACAGAGAGGAAGGGAGAGGGATAGAGAGTTAGAAACATCGATGAGAGAGAAACATCGATCAGCTGCCTCCTGCACACCCCCTACTGGAGATGTGCCCGCAACCAAGGTACATGCCCTTGACCAGAATTGAACCTGGGACCCTTCAGTCCACAGGCCGACACGCTATCCACTGAGCCAAACTGGTTAGAGCCCCATTTCTTTTTAAAAAAATATATTTGTAATGATTTCAGAGAGAGGAAGGGAGGAGAGAAACGTTCATGATGAGAGAGAATCATTAATTGGCTGCCTCCTGCACGCCCCCTACTGAGGAACCCAGGCTTGTGCCCTGACCAGGAATCAAATCCTGACCTCCTGGCCCACAGGTCAATGCTCAACCACGAAGACACACCAGCCAGGCAAATGTTTCCCCATTTCAGCAGTTGTCTCTCTTTCCACATTCATGAGCAACATACAGAATCATTCTGCTTTACACAAAAAGCTGTAGGCTCCTATTCAAACAATTGCTGTCCTGGCAAATAGGCCCTTTGAGAACGTAAAAAACTCTTAACCGGTTCTGTCCATTTTTTAAGGATTAACACTTCACCGGTGCACAACACAAAAATAGGGTCAGAGACCAAAAATGTTTGTACTGCCCCCTCTAGGCCAATAACAAAATATCCCCCAGCATCCTACTATCATCAGCCAATCCGTTGTGTGGCCCTTGAACAGCACTCCCTAACCCACAGGGTAGGACAGACAGGTCAATGAGCCTCTGCATGCAGTACCGGGAGTGCTCTCATGGGGGAGCTAGAGGACACCCAATCTCAACCTGAGGCTGAGGCAGGGGTGGGCAAACTTTTTGACTCGAGGGCCACAATGGGTTCTTAAACTGGGCCGGAGGGCCAGAACAAAAGCATGGATGGAGTGTTTGTGTGAACTAATATAAATTCAAAGTAAACATCATTACATAAAAGGGTACGGTCTTTTTTTTCAATAGTTTTATTCATTTCAAACGGGCCGGATTCGGCCCGCGGGCCGTAGTTTGCCCACAGATGGGCTGAGGTCAGAAAATGATTCTCCGAGGAAACCCGGCCTCATTGGAGACACACACACCAAAGGAGGAAACCAATGTGTTGCTTAGCCAATCAGAGGCCTTCCCATTTAGTTATTCATCCCATTCGAGTATCATTAATTCACAAACTGTGTCATACCAGCAAAGAATAAGGATACATCGGCAATGGCTTTGCCACAGATGAAGTTTAGTGCTAGTGGGACTGTGGAGTGAAGGCTGTTCCAAGCAAGGGAACAGCATGTGCAAAGCCGGAGGCAGGGACGATGTGGCAATGGGAGAACTGAAAGGGGGCCAGTATGAATTTGCTTCTCATACCAGTAAACGTACCCGGTAAACATTAAAGTAAAAACCCTATTTCTCAGAAGAAATGTGCTACAAGCTAGTTGCAATTCAGCTCACACTAAAGATGTGAGAATTATAAGTACTGCACTAAAGTATAAATTAGAAAACAAATCAAATTACAAAAGTCACATAATTTGAATCAACATGCACACAATCCCCAATGTGATAGCCCACATGTGGCCGTCACTGGCTAAAACCATCGCAAAAAGTAATGGATTGGTAATTCCTAGTATATTCAGTCAACTGGTTCATTTTGTAAAAAGTCAAACTGTGATTCCTTTTAAAAGTAAAAGATGACTTCATGTTGGGAGCAAAAAAAGACTTTATAAAAAGTAAGACTTCTAAAAAGCAGTATGCCCATATTTTCTAAAGGAGGGGAAAACACCCAGGTCTTCCATTTTGGTCCCAAATAAATGACAAAAAGCCAGCAGGTGAAATCCACACCTGGAATTGAAGCCTTTCCCAGTTCGTTATTGCTCAATCAAAAAAGCCCTTTGCTTGTCCCAGCAGTTCACTCTGCGTGACTGCTGGCGTGGGCTCCAAGTTTTATTGCTCAGAAATCACAACGTGTTATTTGTTCCTAAAATGCCATATTGGCTTTCAGAGATACACACTGGGGAGTGGAGAAAGCAAAGGACCACAGGCTAACTGGACTATCAACACAGAAAAGAAGACGTCGGGTTGAAACAGCTTTGCCAGAAGATTCTCAGACAGAAATTCTCTCAACATTTCCTCTTTTATAACTAGAATAGGAGGCCTATGGCCTTGGAGGCTAAGAGGTCAGGAGGGCTTATGGCTCCCAGGCATCTGGGTTTCTATCCTGGTTCTGCCACGTAATAGCTGAGACCCCGGACAAGTCACTTAACCTCCTTGGCCTCGGTGTCCCCATCTGGAAAGGAGGCATGAAGACAGCACAGACCTCATCAGTGGCTGGGAAAAAATATGGGATTCTGCATGTAGAGAAAACAGCATACGCTTGATATGTAGCAGGGAATTTATAATATCCTCCCCTCCCACAAAATGTGGTTTGTGATCCTTCATACTACTCTTCTCCATGCTTATGGACGCCCTGAGAAAATGGGGCGGGACCAGGGTAATGTTTAGACAGTCTACAGCCTTACTCATTCAGTTCTTCGTCAGTTCATGTTAATTCTCAGACGCTTTAGCCACACATAGGACCACACGTGGGGGTTTGCAAAGAGAATGTAACATGCAAAGATAACTACTGCTAGCAAGAAGTCCCTAGCTAAGGAACACCCCGGTCAAGAAGAAAAGGAAAAAAAAACAAGACAATAAACAGATTATTGCAAGGAGATGTGATGAGTGTGCTATGAGCTGCACACACATTTGCCTTTCAACCCTGTGTTACAGCAGTTAAGAACGCAGGGTCACATGTCAGCCTGCCTGGGTTCAAATCCTGGCGCCTCCACTTATTGGCTATGCTTTATGGTAAGCTGCTTCAGCTCCCAGTGCCTCGTTTTCCTCACAGGAAAGGGCAATATTAAGAGCACCCACATGATGGAATTGCTGTGGGGATTAAAACAGACAACATACAAATTGCTTAGTGTTTCTCTGGAACACAGTATTAGCTATGATCATTGATACTGCACTAGCTATTGTTATATGTATTAAATATAAGCTGTTATTTGATATTACGCTATATAATACAGCAGTAGGTAATAGAGTTCTATTGTATTACACAGTATTATTACATAGTACTAGCTATTATTATGACTGTTATCATTTATTACTATTATTTTCAAAAGGTTTCTACCCATCAGTGGATGCTCAATGGATCTGTGGGGGATGGCCATAAACTAAAAAAAAAAAAAAAAAAAGTGTGACGCTCAGCCTAGGGGACCAGGGAGCACAGCACAAGGGGGTGCTATTTCAGCTGGGTATGAAAGATGATGAAAAAGGACAAGGAAGGACATTCTAGGCAAATGAGGGACGTGAACCAAAGCTGAGCTGTGGGAAGATCTGGGAGAAGTCAGGGCGTCTGGAAGGCAGAATGTGTGGCAGGAGGGGAGGCTGCCAGAGAGGCAGGCAGGGGCTTGGACACTAACCCTGGGAGCCAGCAGACATCTTTATAAAGGAAAAAGACGTGTCCGATGTGGGGTTTTTATTACGAAGAAAATTTTTATGGACTGACAATGATATTATGAGGCTCTATAAGTCAAAGAACTTTTCTCCTCACTCCCCCAAAGCCCCCAGGGAACCAAAGGGAGCCAAGTCCGCCATGATGGTGGCTGGGTTTTTAGGGGAAAAGGCACTATAAACAATAAGGGACTTCAGAGGGCCTGCCACTGCCCTTTAAACTAATTTTATTATTAAAAATGATAGGAAAACAGCAAAACAAGTTAGCAAGTTTGGGATTAGAAAATTATCTTATGACCTAAAAGGTTATTTCTTTTTAGGTTATGTATTCTGGCTTTTTATAATTCACACATATATGTGTATGACTGTGTGTGTGTGTATGAATGAAAATTCCAGAGAATCTATAAGCAGGAAACCCAGACATTCCCAACCGATTCTTCAATAGACAAATCTTGGGAGGAAACAAAAGCTCTGAAAAGATAATAAATACATGTGGGTCAGATAACTTAGCCTCGGGAGGCTCTTCATTGCTTGGAGGGAAAACTTCCTGACAGTTTATCAGAGTCCTGGGATTAAGAACAGATGTGGGGACAGACACGGGTGAAACAGGACCGCTTCCACCTTCAAAGGAGCACTTCAGCAAGGCCTCATCCCACTCCGTGAAAGGGGACCTCAGGGACAACTCCCAAGACATGAGAGGACACGTGAAAAAGGAAAAAAAGGAGGGGGGGGGGGGGATGCGAGGGTCAAAGACGATTTTCAGGTCGAAATAAAAATGAAGGAAGAAGAACCCACTCTAGATCACTTTCTATCTTACTGAGCAGCGAGGGTCACGACCTTTGCCCAGAGAAGGATTGACTTTTCAGAGCATCCCCCCCATCCCGCCCGCTGCGCCCCTGACAGACTTGGAGGTTCTTCTTCACACACCTTCCTTCCTGTGCACATTCTTTTCCCTCAGACTCGAGGAGGCTCCTTTCTGACCAGCATTCTACAAGTGTCTGCACCTCCCCGGACGGTCCACACACACACACACACACACACACACACACACACACACAGAAAAAGTTGGGAGCTCAGACTCCTGGTTATTACAACACCTGCAAAGAGCAGCAGGGGAAGGTCTGTGAGGGGAGGATTAGCTGTGGTGATGCCACGGGACACCAGGACTCCCCCTGGGATGCAGTCCTGGGTTGGGGAGTGTCAACACACAGAGAAGGAGGCGGCAGCTGGCGGGCTGCTCTGACAGGCTGAGCGAGAGAACATTCTCTGTCCGTCAGGAGGTAAACTGAGAGCAGCTGTCTCAGAACGACAGCACTCACCCCGCCACACACTTTGCTCAGGGAAGGTTTTCACCGAGGCATCCGGAGTCTCCACGGCGCCTTTAGCACCGGTCACAGGGAGCGTGTGACCCCGTGGGCCCCATCTCTTGGTGGCTGTGGGCTAACTTGAAAGACAAGACATCCATCCTCAGCTTCTAATTTGTCCTCTGAGAGCAGTGACACTCAGTCCTGACTGCACACTGGAATAATCCAGAGGCTGAAAAACAGATCCAAAACCAAGAGAGCTGGAGAGATGATGCAAGACAGAATCAGACAAAACAGAATTTGAGACAACGAAGAAAAGCCCCTAAATACAAAGAAATGGTCAGACCATCAGGAAGACATAATAATCACATGCAAGTAAAAACAGGTCCACAAAATACATGACGCAAACTGAGAGAACTGAGAGGAGAAACAGACAATTGCACAATAAGAGTTGGAGACTTTGGTAGCCCACCTTCAGCAATGGACAGAATGACTGGCATCGGCAAGGAAACAGGAGACACAGACAACACAACAAACCAAGGGGACCATCAGACCCCACAGGACTCCCCACCCCACAGCAGCCGAACACACACTGTTCTCAGGTGCACGCGAATAGTTCTCCAGGGAGTTCCAAACGTTAGGCCATCAAACAAACCCCCGTCGATGCAAAAGGAATGAAATCATACCACATATGCTCTCCAATCCCAATGGAATGGAATTAGAAATGAATAACAGAAGGTTTCTTTGGGGAGGCGATGAAAGTGTTCTAAAACCAGATAGTGCCAACACGTTGCACGACTCTCTGAATATAACTACGTAAAGAATCAAAACTTTCTAAGAACCCCTGAAATAGGGAGGGGTGGTGACATCAGAAAGAAAAGAGCTGCCCTTTTCCAAGAAGGTACTAAATTGGCCAAGCTCCTCCCCGGTTCTGGTGTGCTCCCCAGGTGACCTTTGGCAATAGTGGCAGGGAAGGGAGTAGGTACCACTGACACCTAGTGGGTAGACCAGGGATGCTACCAGGGATGCTAACCATCCCACAAGGTGCAGGACAGCCCTCCCTCACCCAACAGAGAATTCTCAGGCCCCCAAATGTCCATAGTTTTGAAGTTAAAGAAGACTAGAAAGAGCCTGGACCAGAAAGCAGGGCGGCAGGATGGACCCAGAGCGGAAGCCAGGGGTCAGGGGTGTGACGGGTGGAGGGAGAGGGCAGGAGCTGGTCAGGGCAAGCTTCCTCAGCCCGAGTTTGGGTTTGACCCCAAGTGTGGTGGGAAGCTTCACAGGGGAGTCCTTTTATTTGATTTATCTTTAAAAGATCAGCTGCTGCCTAGTGGAGCATGGACTGAGGGCACAGAGGAAGAGGCAGAAAGATCCATCCAGGGGGTGATAAGAGGGCCCGAAGCCAGTGTGGGAATGGGGGCGGTGGAGAGCCCTCTGGACCGGGGTGTCTGGGCCTGTGCACTACTGGCATTTGGGCTGCAGGATTCTTTGGGGGATGTGTTGGGGGGGAGGTGAGATGAGGGGGCATGCTGTGCACTGCAGGATGTTTCACAGCATCCCCAGCCCTACCCACTGGAAGCCAGGAGCACCCCAAGTGACAATCAAAAATGTCTCAACTCCTGGCTGGGAACCACAGCTTTAGCAGTACCAGGGGAGGGGCTTGCTAATGGATGAGACTGGGGAGAGGGGTAGCAGTAAGAGAGGCCCCAAGGATGATGCCTAATTTTTTTTTTATGATCTCTTTGGATCTTTTTTTTTTTTTTAATATATTTTATTGATTTTTTACAGAGATGAAGGTAGAGAGATAGAGAGTCAGAAACATCGATGAGAGAGAAACATTGATCAGCTGCCTCCTGCACACCACCTACCGGGGATGTGCCCGCAACCCAGGTACATGCCCTTGACCGGAATCGAACCTGGGACCCTTCAGTCCGCAGGCTGACGCTCTATCCACTGAGCCAAACCGGTTTTGGCAATGCCTAAATTTTTAACCTTACAAAATAAGATGATCTTAAACATTCGAGTGCTTGTCCCTCTCTGCCAGTGGGCTGGTTCTGATTTCACTGTCACTCAAACAGTCATGTGTTCTGCAGTGAGTGTCACTGTCCCCAGTGAGTGACAGCCATACCTGATGCCCGGGATGCAAATGTGCCCGGAAGAGCTGAGTGTGACAGGGACACAGACACAGAAACGAATCAGGCAGGTACAGTAGGACTCGTGCGCCAGTCAAACCTGAGACTGAGCAGAAGCACAAAAAAGACAGCGGGGAGGCAGGAGAGCTCCACGGGGCGCAAAGGCTATCCTAGGGGGGCAGAGGCCCTCCCTGAGGGAGATGCATGTGCGAAGACACAGGGTGAGAGGGGGCGGCTGGGGAGGGGTGCAGGAGAGGGAAGGTGCCCACGAGAGAGGCGGCCAGCCAGGAGGGCTCTGTAAGGCGCACTTCAGGGTCTCACTTCATTCCTCGGGTGACCTGGACCACTGGGGGCTGCGCTATCATTCGCATTCCTTACTACTAATGATTGGGAAGATCCTCAAAGCAGACGCCTGCTGAGCGCTCCCATACACCAGCTCCAGTGCCCGGCACTCTACCCAGGTGAGGGGCTCCGTCCCTCCTCCAGGTGAGCAAACGCCTATGAAGCTCAATGACCTGCACGAGATTTCCTGGCTGGCGAGTGGTGGGGCCAGGATCTGTGCCCAGACCGGCTGGCTCCCCAGTCTGCCCCTTGTCTTCAATAAGACAGTAGGAACACGATCAGATGTGCGGTTCAGGAAGATCATTCAGAAAGTAAATATTTGGTCCTCGCTGGTTTATGGGGGCGGATGAGCTCTCCAAGGGAGGATGCATGAGAAAAAGGGGATGGAATTCATTTCCAGGTGAAGGACGATGCAGGGGGCAGACCAGAGGGGCTCCCAGTGCAGCAGAAGGGCAGCTGGGAGATGGGGGTGGGCCCAGGGGATAAAGGAACGGAGTAGAGAGTGAGATCCAGGTGTCCCACGCTGCTTGGGGAGCAGGGAGGGGCAGATGCCAATGCCTGCTGAACCCGACAACGCAGAGGTTCTTGGGGCAAACTGGTTACTATGGGAACGCAGAGCCAGGCTGCAGAGACTGAGGGGGTACAGACTGGACACCACAAGGGGCAAGACAGAGCAGGACTCTCATCAGAGGGCGAGTCTGGGGCCAGGGGAGAGACTGAAGACAAGGCGGTAAGGTCCTAGACCGGAGTGTGGGTCAGCCTCACCTGGGGAACAGGACGCAGAGGGTCCTGGCCCAACTGCCGGCCGGTGAACCAATCTTTCCCAAAGTGGCTCAATCCATCGGGGACTCCAATGATCAGAGGCTTAGGAAGCACTGGGGTGGCGGCTGTTTCCCATAGTGTGGTCCCAGGAACACCTCAGCATCCTGGGTCTCACCCTAGACTTGCTGATGGGAAATCTCCCAGGAAACTGCTTGCTGAGGCCCCTGGAGCATCCCGATGGAGCCGGCCTGGGAACCACAGCCTCTAGTCTAGACCCTCTCTGCCCAAAATACAGACCCCTAGACCCACAGCACCGACCTCTATGGGTCTGTTAGGAATCAGACAATCAGCCTCGTCCCTGACCCACTGAATCAGAATCTGTACTTTACCAAGATCCCTTGTGCCTTTCAAATACATGTCAGTTTGAGAAGTCTGGGGCTGGAATGGAGGGATGGTCCTGAGGGTGAGGCGAGAGGTACCTGGGCACCCTACCAGGTGTATTTGGTGCAGGGTGCCTAGGGATTTGCCTGCCACTGGTTTTTCCCAGAGACAGCAAAGGATTGCCAAAAGGAACCCCCCCTCGCCCCCACAATGGGTTCTCATGCTTCAAGGCCCCATTGCACCCTCCGGGGCCGAGGAGAGAGACAAGCCTGACTGCAGACACTTAAAATGCAACCCTTCCTTGCAGGGAGGGGAAGTGTTGTGCATGGCATTCCATTTACGCTGCTCCCGCTGCAAGGGAGGCCAGGGTCCTCCCTGAAGCCAGAAAACCTCCTGCACAGACCGGCATGGCACTCACTTCCCTGCAGGGGGCAGCATAGCGGAGAGATAAATCCGCTTCCTGGAGCTAAATGTCTGTCTGCTTCTGCCTGTGGCTGAGCCATGTGAGCGCCCGAGTCAATTCCTTACCTTCTCTAAGCCGCAACCCTCACCTGTAACATGGGGATGCTATCAGGGCTCCCTCTGTGGGCAGCCGTGAGGACTGAATGAGGTCATCCACGCAGAGCACCGGGCACAGGGCCTGGTATGTAGTTAAAAGCTCCCCAGTCTGACCCGGACCCCCACACTCCATGCTCACGGAGGGTCCCCACCGTTCTGCGTAAGCCTAAGCCAACATAACCCCCTCTACGTGTGTATGCCCACGAGCCAGAAAATCCATATTTTCACAAGGAAGTGGACATCCTGTTTTAAATGGCTGACACCTGCAGCTTTACGGGGCCTGGAGATGATCGAGTCGCTTTACAGATGAGCAAACGAAGGCCCGGACAAGCTGGATGCTTCCCCAAAATGCACTAACTAGGAAGACGGCGGCGAGCCTCCTTCACCGTGTTTTGGCCTCTCCTCTGCCCAGGCTGCGTAGGAAGGACTGAGCAGGGGAAGGCCGAGAGTGCCACCTGCCACTCCCCCGGCCGTGCCAAGCACAGTGAGCGTCCCCACAGCCGGGAATTAAATGGGGAACCTGCTGACGCTGCCTGGTGCCACCTGAACGGGACAGGCCCTCATTAGCCCTCGCCTCTGCTCTCTAATCCAAGCACAGGACACAGTGACTGAGCTGATGATAACAGGTGTCCACGCAAAGGCTCAGACAGGGCGAGAGACGGGGCCTCCCGGAGGTCACACCTCATGGGGCACAAAGAGCAGGGCGAGGACCTGCAGGGCTGTCTATCCTCGGAAGAAAGACTCATTCACGAGGAGGAAGGGGGTTTCAGGAGGCAGAAAGGCAGGCTATTGGGTCAAGCTGGTAAAGCACATCAGCTAGGTGACCCTTTGAAAAGTCCGGAGGGAGAGAGACTGTGTGTGTGTGTGTGTGGGGGGGGGGGGGTGAGGTATCCTATTCTCCTATTCCTGCTTAGCAATCCCATGTGTGTGTATGTGTGTGAAGTATGAGGAATCCTAATCCTGTTTAGCGATCTCACCTGGCTCCTGCTGCTAAGAAACACCAGCTGAGACAGCAGTGGTGGGAGATCCAAGAAGGCGAGCAAAGATGCGCCTCCAGTGTCTCCTGGAAGATGGTACCCATCACACTTTACTGCATTTGCTTGTCTACAAGTCAAAGGAAGAGAAGGGCTGTGGGAGGAAGGAAGAAACACCAGCTGAGACAGCAGTGGTGGGAGACTCAAGAAGGCGAGCAAAGATGCGCCTCCAGTGTCTCCTGGAAGATGGTACCCATCACACTTTACTGCATTTGCTTGTCTACAAGTCAAAGGAAGAGAAGGGCTGTGGGAGGAAGGACAAGGGCATCTCCCTGCCTGGGGAGAAAGGACGGGAAGGCTTCTGGGAGGCAACGTGGTTAAAGAAGGAGAGGTCCCTGTCTTTATTCATAGATCCAAGCATCCATCCATACATCTATCCATCCATCCACCCATCCATCCACCCACCCATCCACCCATCCACCCATCCACCCATCCATCTACCCATCCACCCATCCATCTACCCACCCACCCACCCACCCATCCATCCATCTATCCACCCATCCACCCACCCACCCATCCACCCACCCACCCATCTTCATTCTTTCTAAGCGGCGGCCTCTGCTGGTGTTTGAGTTCTGTACGTCCATCGACAGGGAAGCCCAAGGACAGGGTGGTGCAATCCTTTAAATAACCGGTATCTCGGGGCAGATGCGGAGGGCAGGTTTCTGCTCAGAAAAGTAAAATCACAAGCCCCAAGGACCATGCAGGGTCAAGAACAAAAGAGGGTTCTCCCTACCCAGCTCAGGGGTCACAGGATGCTCGCCCTAGAACTCACGCACAGAGGCGCTGCTCTGCTTCCTGAATGTCCCCTTGTGTTTCGTTCCCCATGTGCTCTGCAGCCACGCTCGGGGGACGCAGGGTACTGCCCCCGTGTAATCCCCCTAAAGGTCAGCCTTAAAGAGGAGACTTTCAGGAGGACTGATCAGCGGGAGAAAAGGCCTGGCAGAACCAGCCCATGAAACAGAGCTGCCTTTGTACTCCCTGTCTGGAATGAAAAACAAAATATTTGTGAAATGCAGGACGTGGTGGGAGGGACGGGGAGGGACCTGGCACGGGACTGGGATGTCGGAGAGCACGGGAAAGCACGTTCCACACGGGCACCGTGTTCGCAGTCTCCACACTCGCCGAGCTGCGGTCGGCACCAGAGCACGAGGTTCCCTTCTGAGGTGGCCGGGCAGAGCACAGGGAAGAGGGGGGACTCCCCGGGAACCGCGCCCCTGGCCCTGTCTGAGGGTGTGGCTGATGGTCAGCATCCAGGTGACGGCTTTAAAGTGGGATCCATACACCACGCTTCCAGGCAGCTCCAGTGGGAATTGCAAAAGGCCTGGCTCCTAAGGGTGTGTGGCCCCCTTGGCAAGGTCACTAAGGTTCCCCGCTTTAGGGCCCCCCACCACCTACTCCTCTAAACACCCCCTGAAAATCTCTCCTCCTCCCCAGCCACAGGAACTGCTGCAGGCAGGCCTAACCACCACCCTCTCACCTCACCTCGGGGCTGTTAGGTGTTCCCCTTCCCTGCAGGTGCTCCCACCTGCCCATCTCAGCTTCGTCACTGGTTCTCCCAGAAACTTCCAGGGTACCAGGTGGGATGGGGTGTCCCTCCCGTGGGACCCCATAGCACCCAGGTCGTGCCCCTCTCCCAGACCCCACTGCAGATGCCTGTCTGCTGATTCATCTCTCCACCGGGTCTCTCAGAGGGAGGACAGGGATTTCCTCCTTCATTGTTTCCTCTGGGCCACTAGGCCTGAGCACACAGCAGGTGCTCTATAAATGCCTGTTAAATGAATTAATGAATGAACATAGCTCATCCGTGGCTGTGGGGGTCAGGAAGTGCAGCCCTCAGGTCCTCCTGGGGCAGGGAGCATGACCGAAGCCCACCCACCCACCTCAGGACTCCTCCAGCAGGCACCTTCAGCTCCTGGACCCCCCCCAGGGCCTGGCCTAACCGACTGATCCTGGAGCCCCACTGCAGTCCAAGGCTCTTCCTCCTCCGCCTTCCTTCTCTCCCTCCACAAATGCCAACCCTCCATCACGGCTCCCCTGCCTTCTGCTCCCACCTCTTGGGCACCCAATCCTGCCTTGGTGGCTGCATCTCAGCTGCCCCAAATAATGCAGTGGCAGAGCCTGAGCCTTAACTACCACTCCATGGCCTGTCCCCAAAGCCAGGGTGGCTGGGCCACTCCTTCCTCAAGTCACCACCAGACCCGACATCCCCGCACGCTGCCATGAAACGGCTCAACGGGGAAATGGAGAAAGCGCAGGGGCCTGGCCTCTGTTTCCATCCCAGAGGGGGTGCTGAGTGGTGGCAGGGACAGGGAATGAGGTGGGTGCAGCAGCACCAGGCCGTGTGCCAAGCACCCGGCAATGCCACCGTGGCACCCAGGAAACACACGGTGAACTTGGGCAGCAGGGGACCTCTCTCCCTCGCCCCTTCCCAGCATCGGACTGGCCAGCGTCCCCAACTCCAGCGAACTGGGAACAACACTGGTTTGGTTTGGAATGTTAGCGCCAGAGACCCTCCACGTTCCAAACCAAGACCGTCTGCTCCCTGTCACCCGGCTTCCCACGGGCTGCTGGCCGCTGCCCAGGCCCTCAGAGAATTATGTGCTTGTGCGGCAAGGAGCGGGCTGTGCCAGGAGCAGAACAGAAAAGGCCCGAAGACCCACAGCACAGTGATGGCGATGGGCGTGCGCAGGTGCGGCCACGGGCAGGCTCCTGCTCCAGGTTCCCCTCCCATTGGCCAAAATATTCAAAACGGCCAAGAGGAAAAATATAGCGTGCTGGTGACCACCACCACACCGCCATGCAAGCGGGCCGCCCACCCTGCTCCCTGGGAGGGTGGATGCTCTCCATGCACCGCTGAGAGTTTCCTCTCCAGGGTCACCCCCTCCCCCCAGGGCCCCGCCCTCCCTGAAGCACCTTCTCTTAGCTCAGGTCAGTCAACAGCATGGGCTTCACGCTGGATCCCAAAAGAACTGGAGAAGCAAACAACTCTCCCACTGACAAGGGGCGCCAGGCAGCAGGGACCAAGATGGTCCTTTGGTCCCTGAGATTTCAGTCCCACGGGGGACACTGATTCCCTGCCTCCATACCCTCATCCACACTGCCTACCACCCCAAATGAGGGGCCTTGATGACTGGAAAAAACTCAGGTGCCTGCAAACGATGCCTTTCCAAAGGTAACCTTAAGCTTTGCCATGCCTACAACATACAATTACATGCCTGTGACCTATTTCCATCCCTCCCCTTCTAGAAAACCTGAGGGCCTCTTAGCCCTAAGATGCTCCCTACATTTTTCTGGAGCCCTTTTACAACAACCTGAACAAAGGACGTGGTACTAACCATGTCAAAAGCCCAAAGTTCCTGGAACGGGGCCATACAAGTTACGTTCTGACCTCAGAGATTCTCTACCCCATTGCCTCCCACTCCAAACTGTCAGAAAACTAGTCTTCAAGTATCACTAGCAAAAGAATCTCCGGGCTCGTATCTCTTCTTTTAATTCTCACTTTCTCATCGGTCCCTGAAATTTTTTTTTTTAAACCATTCATTTGGCAACTGCAAACTAGCTGTGCCGCCGCCAAATGAACGTGCAGGTCCGCACACAAAAATAAAAAGGCTGCCGTCACAGCCCAACTTGGATCAGCAAGATTCAGAGCTGCCAGGAAAAAATTCCTTTTGATGTTCTGTGATTTTGCAGTCATTTTCGTTTTATTAACGATTACGGAGCCTGTTAGCACCCACGGCGTCCCTTGCAGTTGCAGCCAAGTCCTGGCCCAGAGGTGTGCCTGAAGGGCGGGCCCCGGCGGCCTGGCCACGCGGCCTGGCCACGCTCATCTCCACCACGTGGGGAGCAAGGACCCTCCTAGCTCCGGTCCTTCATTAGGACGCTCCCCTGCAGGCGGAGCTCTCGGGACGACCAGGGAGATAAGCGAGGCTGATCTTTGTGCAAAAGGGTCGGCTTAAAAAATGACTTTCAGATGACTCCGTGCCACTAACTTGGGTGGTGACAGCACTGGCATTTCACTTGGTGGCCCTCAGGGAAGTGGGGGCAGGCCCACCCGCAGCGGGAACCCAGGAGGGGCCTTGTGGCGCTTGTATGTCATTGAATCCGAGATGCTGCCAACTGCAAGGCAGGCCACCCTTTTATGTGTAAGTTAGAAAGAAAAAGTTCTGCCAGTTAATCGGGGACACCGTGTGTGTGTGTGTGTGTGTGTGTGTGTGTGTGTTTCAATCCTACCACTTATAAGAGGCAGCTCAATTTCAGAGATCTGAATGCGGAAAGACAAGACGCGTGTCTTAGAACGAAAGAAATGCTGGAGCCCTGAGCATCGTCTCATGAACTAGGAGGTCACGGTTCGATTCCCGGGCAGTAGGGGGCGTGCAGGAGGCAGTGAGCAATGATTCTCTTTCGTCATTGATGTTTCTATCTCTCGTCCCCTGTCCCTGAAATCAATAAAAACATATTTTAAAAAAGAAAATAATGAATGCTGGAGGCCTCCGCATGAGCCAGATGGTGAAGTGCTGGAGAGGCAGAGTGGAAAAAGGTCTCTGAGCGCAGGGAGTATCCTAACGTTGAATCTGATTTTTCAAGAAAACCCGATAATCCCGGTTTTTATGTGCAAGTTTCAGAAACATTGGCAACGAGGTGGAGTTTTTAGGGTCTCTGTGCAGGACGCGCGGAACCTGGCAGCTGCACCATCTGGCTGGGCGTCCTCCTGCTTCCTCCCAGGGGCTCCGGGCAGAGCTGCAAGCGTGGGTTCAGTCACAGCACCTCCCCCTTTTAAAGGCACAGGATTTTCACAGGCTGCCACGCACGCCAACTCGCGTTCGGAGTACTTTCTTCACCACGAAGTGGCCAAACCAAGGCGCCAGGTGATAGAACTAAGGCTGCGTAGTGCTGAGTTTTCTAATATTTATTTTCTCACACAAAGCACTCTTCCGAGGCTTTCAAACCACTCCTGTTCCACGGACACACCTGGTCTTGTTCCATGACCTCTGTGCTACCCAGGGAAGTAAAATAAACGATACCCACAGTGGCTGCAGGGAGAACCCACAGAGAATGGGACTGAGTGCAAAGGCCTTATCCCGTGGGGGCTGCTGGTCACACCGTGCTCTCTCCCTTCTCAAACAGGGTCCGGTGGGGTTGGTTATTAGCGTCTGGGACCTGAGAATACACCTTATAGCAGTGATGGCGAACCTATGACACGCGTGTCAGAGGTGACACGCGAACTCATTTTTTTGGTTGATTTTTCTTCGTTAAATGGCATTTAAATATATAAAATAAACATCAAAAATATAAGTCTTTGTCTTACTATGGTTGCAAATATCAAAAAATTTCTACATGTGACACGGCACCAGAGTTAAGTTAGGGTTTTTCAAAATGCTGACACGCCGAGCTCAAAAGGTTCGCCATCACTGCCTTATAGGGTCTGTGCATATTTAACCAAGCTAAGATGAGGCCATATTGGATGAAGGTGCACCCTAATCCACGAACGGGTATCGTTTGAAGAAGAGGGCAACCTGGATTAGAACTGAGGCCCAGGGAGCAGGCCACACGATGGCAGAGGCAGAGGCTGGCCTGCACCTACCAGCCCAGGGAGCCACGGAACGCCAGCACGGAAGGACCCTCCCCTGGAGCTCCAGGGAGAGCCTGGTGCTGCCCACACCTGCACTTTAGACCTCAAGTTCCAGAACTGAGAGCACAGGTTGCTGCTGTAGGCCATGGACGTGTGGTGTTTTGTCATAGCAGCCTTGGGGAACTCATACCATACCATGAACGTTTCAGGACATGTTGTTTTTCTCAACGCAGTGTGAAATTGCTGGCATCTTCACACAGCTACCAGGGCCCTTTTAGAAAAGTGTGCACAAGGTCAAATTCCTGTTTGGTCAAGGGTAGCCTGACAATTCCTATGCGGCTCTCAGGTGACAGCCTGGGGAATCTGTGCTGTGGTCCCAACATCTGGACTGCAGGTCTCTGCTCGCCGTGGGCACAGGGCACAGGGCACATCGGGAGGGGAGAAGAGAGTCTCTGGAAAGCTGTTACCTCTACCAGTTCTAGACCCAAAACCTTCGAGGCTGAAGGAGCCCTTCCGGTTTCAGGCCAGAGCTGTGAAGGTGGGGACTGAAGAAGACGGTTCAAGTGATGAAGCAAAATACCACCATCGCGATCCCCATGGGTGCTTCACTGTGGGGGGCCCCAGCAGAGCTGGGAACAAGCCCTCAGCAGCCTCTCCGGTGGGTGGGGGACACCTGCAGATCCCCTACTCAACGCAGTAGAGCTACTTCCTAGCTTACCTCTCTGTGACCCGAAGGGCCTGCCTGGCTCATCACAGGCCCTCAAACATCTGTTTCCTTCCCTTGTGCGCCAGCTTCCGTGTCTGCCGGCTCCCTAGAGCTCTAAGCCAAAGAGAATTTCGTAACAGCTCATGACTGTGTGTTGAAGACTCAAGTGAAAAGAAGATACTGACCCAGCACTGGAAGATGTTTCTATGTTGTAGGCTCTCAAAGAGAGAGTAGGAAGAGGAGAGGGGCTGGAGAGCATGGGAAAGTGTGGGTCTGGGGAGGTGGGCAGGGTGGGCTGGAACAGTAACGGCTAGCGTGGCACAGGCTAGGCATGTCACGGCAGACTTTGGTTCGAGGACAATATCACTCGCATTGACTAAGGGAAGAATGTCAGTTAGCACTTACCAAATGCATAACCTGCTCGAGGCACCCAGCCCTGAGCTTCAGATGCATGACTCATTTAGGATTTAGAACAATGCCCTGTGGTCAGCAGAGCAGATCTTCACCCTGTTTGCACCAGGAAATAGTGCCTGTTGTTCAAGGTCAGCTAATTCCTAACTGGCTTATGGCCTGCACGTACTGCCTAATTAATGTTTTAAATATCACATGTGGAGCAGGTACTGCTATTATCTCCATCTTACAGAGGGGCCAATAGGGGTAGAGTAAGGTCAAATGGTGCCAGGGCCCCAGAGGCCATAACTAGAGACTGAGGGTTAGTTGGGGTGGGGAGAAACCAGCACTTCTGGCCCCCAAGCCCCGGTGCTTAACCACAGCATTTATGGTCTCACATTTGAGATGAAAGAATTTAAGTGAAGTGGGAGGTATGCCCGGTAGTACCTGAGATATTTACAAACAAATACAGATTTTCTGTTGAGAAATCAGCTGACAGCTGCATGAGCACTCCCTTGTAGGGAGTTTTCTCCTGCTGCTTTTAAGATTCTCTCTTTGTCTTTAACCCTTGGCATTTTAATTATGATGTGTCTTCATGTGGGCCTCTTTGGGTTCTTCCTGTTTGGGACTCTCTGCACTTCCTGGACTTGTAAGTCTATTTCTTTCACCAGGTAGGGGACGTTTTCTGTCATTATTTCTTCAAATAGGTTTTCAATATCTTGCTCTCTCTCTTCTCCTTCTGTCACCCCCATAATGCGAATGTTGGTGCTCCTGAAGTTGTCCCGAAGGCTCCTTATACTATCTTCATATTTTTTTAAACTCTTTTTTCTTTTTGCTCTTCTGATTGGGTGATTTTTGCTTCCTCATATCCCAAATCATTGATTTGATTCTCAGAATCCTCAACTCTACCGTTGAATCACTGTAAATTATTCCTTTATTTTAGTTAGTGTATGCTTTATTTCTGACTGGTCCTTTTTCAAGTCTTTTATGTTCTCACTAATATTCTTGAAATTCTCACTAAGATCCTTGAAAGTCTCACTAAGTCCTTTGAAGCTCTGACAGCTGATTTCTCAACAGAAACTTTTCAGATCATAAGGGAGTGGCAAGAAATATTAAAAGTGATGAATAGCAAAAACCTACAACCAAGATTATTCTACCCAGCAAAGCTATCATTTAGAATTGAAGGTCAGATAAAGAGCTTCAGACAAGAAAAAGCTAAAGGAGTTCATCACCACCAAACCAGTATTACATGAAATGTTGAAGTGTATTCTTTAAGAAGAGGAAGAAGATGACAATAATGGTTTAAAATATAAACAATAAAATGGCAATAAGTACACATCAATCAACAATTAAACCTAAAAATAAAAATAAACAAATAAGGAATATAATGAACAAAATAAACTGATGAATAAAATAGAACCAAAAGCCATAGAAGCATGGAACAGAATGATGAATCTCAGAAGGAAGGAAGAGATTAACTAAAGAATTTATATGCATTACCTATGGACATAGACAATAGGGTGGTGAAGGCCTTGGGTGGGGAAGGAACCCGGTGGATGGGGACAATGGGGGAAAGAAAGGGGAACATCTGTAATATTCTCAACAAAAAGATTAAAAAATGCCGGGAGCCGGTCCATGCTTGCTGTTTCAAGGGACCTGGCATATATGGCATACTGTTCTTAATATGTTTGCTCACCTTCTTGGCACTATGTGTTTTAACCAAGGTCTCTGAGAAAGGTTGTTTCCCCAGGTAGGGATTTTCCCCTGAAGTTAGGGAGGGAATAAAACCCCTCAACTAAGTGCCAGGTGGGTAATTAATCACTTTAACTACGAACAATCATGCTTAAGCTACATAATCTTTACTCCCTGGAATGGAGATAAGAAACGCCCTAACCTTTGTAATAGAGATTGATAGGATTGAATCAACTGGTATAAATACAGTTGTAACAAGACAGCAAGACTCAGAACTTAGAACACAGAACTGAGAAGACAGAACCAGGAGGCACAGAACCTACACAGAACGTTCTCTAGAGACAGAAGAACTTTGCTGGAGAGAACATGGCAAAAGATCCTGGACAGAAACTGGCCTCAGAACCTAGAGACAGAACCTAGCGAGAGAACATGGCAAAAGATCCTGGACTGAACCTGACTACAGAAATTGGCAAGAGAACCTGACTAGAACCTGGTGACTGAACCTGGCTGGAGAACCTGGAGAACCTGGCTGGAGAACCTAGCAAGACAACATGGATACAGAACCTGGCTGGAGATCCTAAGCAGAACTTCGCTGGAGATCCAGACCAGAACTTGGCTGGAGATCCTGGCTAGAGATCCTGGCTAGGCTGCTGATCAACTGAACGCTGTCTCTGTGTCATTCCTTCTTCGCCGACTCCATCCACACCTTTGGGGACCCCTGGACCTGCTGGGGTTGGACCCCGGCAAAAAAACAAACAAACAAATACGTAAGCAAAATGACTAAGTTAGAAAGGAGGCAACATGAACACACAGATCTTAGATTTCTTCTGCACAGTGAGTGTTGTGAAAGAAGGTGAGTTTTTGCTCTGAAATGTTCAGTGGACATGAGCAGAGCAAGGACAATGGGCCAGGGACAGAAGGTCACCAGGGCAGAAAGCCCCAGGTACCTAGCAACTGGCAAAACTGGGAAAATAAACCTCACCCTCAGGGTGACCTTTCCTCCCCTAGCATATCGCTAGGCATGTGGTTTAGACCCTCTTAGAGAAGGAACAAGGGGGCCGGAGAATAGCCTCATATGACTCCCATACAAGCCCTTGCACAATCACTCCCTTAAGCATTAAGCCTTCAGGACAATGAGGTTCTGATCAGCATCAAATAATCTTAGGAACAAAGCCTCGGGTCTGTAGACTACAGAGACAGCGTTTTGGTCAAACTTGAGATAACATCTAGGCTTCAGTTGTGTTTCAGCTCCAGGCCCAGAAAAGTAGCAAAGCCAGAGGGACCTACATCAAGGCTACCATCGGGACCAGACACAATGACCGCAGAGCCAACCAATGAGTAGAGACCATGGCTCTGAAATGGCACACCTGGAGAGTTGATGGATACTCTATCATGATCCTCCCCTGGGACCTCCCCTAAAATCCTTGCCCTTAAAAGCCCTTAGGACTGAGGATTCAGCTGGGAACACAGCCTCCCCACTCCCCTCCTTCCCCTAGGCACGTTTTCCTTCTCTCTCTCTCAGTCCTCCCAACTTTGGCCTCTGTAGCTTGTCTCCTGAGCCCATTTCTTTTACGGCTCACTTCTACCTCTGTGACTTTCTAAATAAACTTTTGCTTGTATTTGAGTCTTGGCTCTGAATTTCTTGGCTAGAACTCAAGTACCGAGGCTGCTGAAACCGAGGTCCAATCACCAGGAACATTCTGGTGCCGTTTCGCCACCAACAGACATAGCGCTAAAGTGCAATGATATTCTCTAGACCAGCCATGGGCAAACTACGGCCCGCGGGCTCCGGCCCGTTTGAAATGAATAAAACTAAAAAAAAAAAAAGACCGTACCCTTTTATGTAATGATGTTTACTTTGAATTTATATTAGTTCACACAAACACTCCATCCATGCTTTTGTTCCGGCCCTCCGGTCCAGTTTAAGAACCCACTGTGGCCCTCGAGTCAAAAAGTTTGCCCACCCCTGCTCTAGACTCTGTAAGGGCATGTTTTACTTTCTGAAGCTCAACTTCAGAAGGCTTTCGAAATTCAGCACTGAACAATGGCTTGCCAGAACCAAGACCTGGAGGAGAGGGGACACCTGGATCACGTGACAAGGCAGTGTGTCCAGCAGAAATGGAGGACAGGACTCTTCCAGAGGGGCCAGGTGGGATGGCAGGGGGGGCAGGAGGCTGAAGGAATGCCCCTATCTACTGGGTTGAGCCTGCCCACTGAAGCCCAAATGGCTTTCATTGTCCCTGGCAAGTATATTAGTTTCCCAGGGCGGCCAAAACAAAGTACCATAAACTGAGTGGCTTTAAGCAACAGAAATGTATTCTCTCAAATTTCTGGGGGCCAGAGTCTGCGATTGAGGGGTAAGTGTGGCCGTGCCTTCTCTGAGGCTCTGGGGAGAATCTCTCCCTACCTCTTTGTAGCTGCTGGTGGCAGCTGTCCATTCCTGGCGTTCCAAGGCTTGCAGCTGCATCAGTCCAATCTCTACCTCTACTGTCACATGGCTTTCTTCCCTCATATTCTCACTGTCCTCTCATGAGGACACCCGTCATATTGAATTAAGGACCCTCATGACTCCAGTATGACCTAATCTTAACTAATTACACTCACAATAACCCTAATTCCAAATAAGGTCACACGCCTAAGTCCTGGGGGTTAGGACTTTATCTTTTTTTTGGGGGGGGGGGGGTAGGAGGACAGAATTCAACCCATAACAGTAAGATTCTTACTTTCAAATTGTTAAAGAATGGGAGCAGGATGTCTGTGAATGTCCCCTGTTCCACAGCTGTGGGCCAGCTGTCACTCACTGAGCAATCATTTTTAAGAAGCAAGCGAGGTGGGTGGATGGCTGGATTAGTTTGCGAGGGCTGTCATGACAAAGTACCACAACTGGGTGGCTTCGTCCACAGAAATGTGTTGTCTCACAGCTCCGGAGGCCAGAAGTATGAAGTCGAGGTGTCGGCAGGGCTGGTTCCCCCTGCGGACTGGGAGGATCTGTTCTGGCCTGTCTCCTGGGCTTGTCGAGGGCCATCTTCTCTCTGTGTCCCTACAGATCGTCTTCCCTCTGTATGTACCCCTGCATCCACACACCCCGTTTTTATAGGGACACAGGCATGTGGAAGTAGGGCCCAGCCCAGTGGCCTCACTTTAACTTGATTAACTCTACAGAGACCCTACTTCCCAATAAGATCACCTTTTGAGCTACTGGAAGTTAGGACTTTAACATTATGAATGGGGAGTGGGGGGGGAGGAGGTTTGCCGGGGGTGGGGGGGATGACAATGCAACCCATAACAATGGTGTGGTGACACCTCTGCTATACAGGCAGCTAAAGGGGAGGACTTAACGCCGCTGTAGCTGCATCTACCAGTTTCCTGGCAGGCTCCCTTCCTAGGCCACAGCCCGTCACCAGCCCCTCCTCTGAGAAAAGGCAGCGCAGTCTAAGACGAGGCAAGCCATATCCACCCTATAGAAACATCCTGGTTTCCTGCAGCATTTAGCATGTGACCCAGCGTGTCTGGTGACATAGCTGAACTGCTATTAAAGTTTGGTAAGAATAACAACTCAGAGTCCAGTTTTCCCCCCTCATCTCTGCTTGCACTGTGGCACCAGGTTTAAAAGAAGACATTATATGTAGCACCACCTAGAGGCAGAAGGTGAGAAAGATGATGAAAAGGAAAGAGGACACCTCACTCTCCAACCTCTTCTCTTCCTTATTTTTATTGTTGACACTATCACACATGTTCCCATTCCCCTCCCCTGTGTCCCCCTCCACCCAGCTCCCGCCCCCCTTCCCTCTGTCCATCACCACACGTTGATCGTGTCCATGGTATGTTCTCTGGCTAATCCCTTAGCCTTATATATTTCTCGGTGATCATTAGTCCAAACCCACTCATGGATTTCTGCATCATACCAGAGCCCAAAAGCCATGCTCAAGAAACGGTTGGGAAGAGTAAAAGCAAATACAATTTAAATTCCATTTTTGACCTATTTTCAATGTCTCTGAACTTGGAAATGTATTACATTTTATTACTGGACAAAATCCTTGCATTTATCCCCATTTCCTCTTACCTCCCTCCATCCCCCACCGCCACCCCACACAAACATAAAGGGCCTGTGACTTTAAAAGTCTGCATGTGCCTGCTCAAAGATACAGACAGATATTATTTCTCCAAGAGAAGAATGAGCCGCAGATCTCACACCTCCTCGCCCCCATTTGGTCAGGGCACAGAGGTGGCAGCGAGGATCCCACAGGAAGCTGGAAGCGGACGTTAGGGCCTGGATTCCAGGTCACACGTGGGCCCTGGAGGTAGGGATCGCTGCTTGATTATTACAGCAAGTGGTAGCACTGAAGCACAGTCAGGGACTCGCAGGACCAATAGCCATCTTAGAAATCATTTCCATGGGAAACCATCATCGAGGTTTCTACGTTTTAAAAAAGCGGATTATCGGTGACAACAGCAGGACAGTGGCACCGCTCCACATACAGAGAAAGACGGAAGGACCCCACTGTGGCCTCTGGTGGAGGAAGGCTATGGGGACTCGGGCTATGGGACAACAGGCAAGCTGTGCAAGCTCATGGGGCTCAGCTTCCTCCTCATACGGACTTGTGACAACTGAGTCAATATCACGTAACGTGCAGCCCAGGGGAGCTCAAGTAAGGCCACATCACGCCAGTGTTTTCATGAAGTGTCCATGTTTTTCTAAAACATTTCTCTATTCCTTTTACTGCCCAGAACAGTTATTTACATAAAACGATTATGCAGGGCATTTCACTAACCAAGAACAGAAATACACTCAAAACTCTCCCAAAATGAGCCTCTTCTCTCAGAACTCTAAGAAGGGGAGGTTCTTCAGATTCATGAGGCGGAAAATGTAGTGACTCAACCCAGATGGAAATGTATTCTAGTCCATTAACAGATATTTCACAAAGTCAGAAACATAACTAGTAAGCAGAGGTATTGGGAAAACATTCAATTTCTTTAGATAATAAAAAAAAAATTAAACTTAAACTATAGAACTGTTTTCAACTATCAAATGACCCATAAACATATTTTTTTAAGATATTGGCGAATGCTGCCAAGACTGAAAGACAGCCAGAGTTCTCAGCTGGTGCCAGGGAAGAGCACGCCGGTGCCAGCCCTCAGCAGAGCACGTGGGCGGTCCGGGATCCAGAGCCAGGAAAAGCCTCTGTCCCTCAACCCCGTCATTTCATTTCTGAGAACCTAGACTAAGAGAATTTCTCAAAGCAGGGGCAAGTCACGTCCACCCTCAGGACATGAACACCGTCTCTAATAGTGAAACACTACAACCAGACAAACGCTGAAATAAGGAGTAAATAAACTACATGACACCCAAGGGAATGGACTACTTAAGCATTACAAACGATACAGAAAAAATCATCGTATCATCATGTGTACCTCTGATGAGTACAGCTGAATGACAACTTCTAAGATGCTGGTGGAGTTCTGTTAGAGGACCCACTCTGTGTGGCCCTGTTGTCTTTAACCTCCCCATCCCCACAATTTCACCAATAGATGATTTTATTCCCTTTATGATAAGGTTTCTCCCTGTCTCATGACAATCTTTCCTCTGCTGAGCTCACTGCCTCATAGCCCACCATGACATCCTGCTCTACGCCCTTCTCTCACCCTTTGAAAAGGGCAAGGACTCTTGTTTGAGTGTATTATCTTCTAAAGGCCAAAGCTACTTCATTGGGCACTTGAGGCAATCACCTCTCCCCGGAGAGGCTACCGGCCGCCTTCACGCTCCTCCCTGTGAGTACCAAGTTGCTCCAAAGAATCAGAGAAAGGGTTTGCAGCTTCTGAGCAAGACATGGAAGGAAGTGGCACGAATGGTAAGTGGGCCAGTTGGTAGCCTGGAGACCTCAGCTCCGCCCTCCTGGCTCTGTCCTCTGCGTATGTAAAACTTCCTCCGTTGGCCCTAAACCTTTTGATCAGCAGAAGTAAAAAAAGCAAGAGACTTAAACCCCCGACAATAGCGGATGGTTAGCTTGCAGTGCATCTACTTGATGGAATAATAGGCAAGCTCACAAAACAACAATTACGAATGCCAACTATGCTAATGTGGCCAAGGGCCTCCAATGTGAAGAAGAATGGTTACTCAATCGTGCGTTCCCATGACGACGACCGGATAAAACCGTTTGTGCAGACTGACCAGTAACAGTTGTTGCCTACCAGGCACTATGCCGCCGTGTGGTTAACATGCATTCAAACTTCCCAACAATGCCCTTAGAAGCCTTATTCTCATTTTGGAGAGGAGGGAACTGAAGCACCAGGAATTCTCATTTGATCCTCCCAATGGCTACGATTTAGAACATTCTGGTAACTTTCCTAAGACCACAGAGCAGGGAGGAGAGGTGTGGGAGAAGGGGCTGGGATTGGACACTATCTTTCTCCAGTGCCCACACTGTCGACTGACTCTCGGACTGTAAGGCAATATGTCAGAAATTTAAAATGCAAGCATTTGTTTTTTAAAAGGCTTCTTTTCCTTCCCTCTATTGTCTACACTAACTTTCTAGTGTTCTTCTGTTTTTATTTAAAGACCAAAAAATAAAGGGGGGGGGGGGCAACAGAGGAAAGGGCTTTTTTTTAACACATGTGTTTGTGTGTATGGTTTTTAAAATTATGTTTTGATCAAAAGACTAAATAAATGTCAATCAAGTCTCCACTTGGGGGTTAAGGGTAGGAAATGAGGAAAAAAGGATGGAGAACCGCCAAGACGAGCCTGTTCCAAACCAAACCGAACAGCGCCAGGCAGCTGCCCGCACCATCATTTTTTTCTATCGTCTCTTTCCACCGCCCCTTCCAGTCTGCGCATGGATCCTGCAATCACGGCCCTGGGCTGACGGAGGACACGGAATGTCACAGCGGACGCTGGTATCACAGAGAGCTACTGACAAAGCTGCGAATAAAACAGATCTCAACCCCTAGTCCTGCATTCTTCCACAAACTCATCCTGTGCCGAACTTCCCCTCAGCCAGGGACAGCCTGCATGTCCTGGAGGTTCAAATACACACCACGTCCTAAAGTGGCCAGTGGCCACATCTGTGCAGCCTTAATAATGCTCCGAGCTGGACAGATCGTGGCGTTCACACATTCTATGTCATGTGAATGCAAATGACGAACGTTACATTTCTAGCAATGTCGAAACCACGCTAGAAACTAGAGAAGGCTGAGAGACACGATACTTGTTTAAGAAACTGCAAAAATAAAAATGCAGCATGTACAGTGGTCTATTCAGGAAAAACCATACGCAACAAACAAAATGAAATCCTCCCCACAAAAAAAAAAAACATACTGCCGATCCAGCCCCCAAAAGGTCTGCAGAGCAGGGGCCGGCAGCCAGAATACTGGACCCTCATCTGGGTGAGGGGCATCTCGGAGCGGGCAGCTTGCCCTCGGAAACACATCATGTGGCGGGTGGTTGCTGACTGGCTCCAGAGGTGGACTCCACACCCAGTGCTCCTTCCCGGGGGTCAACGGCCTTGGCCTCAAACCCCGGTACTAGCGATGTTCAAAGTCCCCTGATCAGCCGCTCCTTGGCCACTTGCTCAGCTGGCTTCCAGAGAGACAGCAGCCTCGGAGTCACACATAGTCCGCCTGGCAGAGGCCCACTGCCCGAAGCCCAGGAAAGAGCCAAGAACCCCTGTCCAGCGGTGTGGACGCCAGGCAGCCACCCCCTGGACAACCTGGAGGCCGGCACTCGGGGGTGTGCTTCCCACCCGGCAGGGTGTCCTGACCCAGCTCACACGGCAGCACCACACTGTGCGGAAGAAGAGGAATACACGCTCCGGGGCAGGGAGTGTGATCCCTGGACACCTGGCGCCCCTCCACGCACATCCCAGGTGTCTCCTTTTTCATAGATGTGCCCCCCCCCCACCAACCTGAATCTCACGCCTATTTCAGGGGCACTACACGGGGAGGGTCAGATACCCTCGGTCAGTGATGGCGAACCTATGACACTCATTTTTTTGGTTGATTTTTCTTTGTTAAATGGCATTTAAATATATAAAATAAATATCAAAAATGTAAGTCTTCGTTTTACTATGGTTGCAAATATAAAAAAATTTCTATATGTGACACGGCACCAGAGTTAAGTTAGGGTTTTTCAAAATGCTAACATGCCGAGCTCAAAAGGTTCGCCATCACTGCCCTAGGTCCTGGTGGTGCCCAGTTGAAGGATGATGCCCACCCTTCTCGGCCGAGGAAAAGGCAAATGACTATCTAGTCAATACCAGCTCCGTGCTGGACACTTGGCGCAGTGCCTCTCACTTAATTGTCAAGGACACTCTACAATGTACAAGATGTGTGAATCAGCCTGGGCCTGGGGTCAGGCAGCCTGGGTGCAAATCCAGGTCCGCTGCTTGCTGGTGGGTGGATCCTGAGGCTCCATAACCTGTAGGTCTCAGATTCCTGCTGTGTAAAGCGAAGGCCACGACAGTCCCCCAGGATGGGGGTTAGGAGAGCTCTCCCAGCGCTGTGGCTCCGTCGCCACCAAGGCCCCTGTTTCTGCACTGAGACAGGTGGAGAGGACGGGACTGCTGGCCAGAGGCCCAGGCCCACCCACCCCAGGGAGCAAAGAGAGCCTATGGGAACTCACCAGATCGGGACCTCCTCCCTCTACCCCAGGATCCCCCCCACCCACTTCCCCGCAGGGCCCGGCACTCACGACACTCCTTCTCGTCGCTCTTGTCGAAGCAGTCGGGCAGCCCGTCGCACTGCCAGGCGCCCGGGATGCACCGGCCGTTGCTGCACATGAAGTTGCCCGGAATGTTGCACTCGTTGGTGAAATTGTTCCCGGGGAGCAGCTGGCTCTCTGTGGGAGAGAGGGGACAGGGCCATCAGACGGCACGGCGAAGGCGGCAAGGACCTGAGCCCACCCCAACCGAAGGGGGCTCCTGCTTGGTGTGGGCTGGATAGGTGAGACCTCTCTGGGTCTCAGTTTCCTCATCTGTGAAATGGACGGATAAAGTCCCCTGCCCCACCCCTGGGGATTCTGAGAGGACTAAATGGGGAAAAACTGAGAAGTCGGGGGGGGGGGGGGCAGGGGCAGGTGTCTGACGCACGTTAGGCGCTCACTGACTTGTCTTCTTTTCCCATAAAAAAGGCTGGCTGTAAAATACACGCATTCTTTCCTGGCCACCAGCAGTGACCAAAGCTGAAGGTTCCCGGACAGGAGTGAGCACTGGACCCCCAAAGCCTCCAACAGCAGGAACTGTCGGCCTCTGCCAGGTCTCAGACTCTGGGACTCTACAATCGCAGAATCCTTGAACTTGGGCCAAGTCAACAGGGATATTGGCAGATAAATTCACTTTAGAACATGGGGGCCCCAGCCCACAAAATCGACCTGCCTGAGGTCAACGAGGAGAAAAAGCCAAACTGAAAGCTACACGAAGGCCTCTAACCCCCAAGGTCACTGAACTGCTGGCCAAGCGTTCCTGGAGGTTTAGAGCCAAGCCCCGAGGTTTGGATGCAACTCCACTGAACAGAGTCACAGAGTGCCACGGCCCTCACCCCAAAGCGCTCCCCCTAAAGCTAGAAAGCAAGCAGGGCATGGGGGGTGGGGGGTGGAGGGTGCTGCACTCATCCACCAATGGACTCGGGATGGGTGATTTTTTTCAAGGGAACTAGAATGGAACCCATCTGACAGGCCTGAGCCAGCGTGATCCATGGCTGGGAGAGAAGGAGCCGTCTGGAAGGAACAGGGTCTTAAGGGAAAAGAAGACCCATCCTCCCAGGGCTCCCTCCTGAGTCGTCAATGAGCATTTATTGAACGTGTCTGACCAGACACTTGTGCTAGGTCCTAAAGGTGCAGAGAGATGAAGCCTAGGGCTGGAAGGGCACATGGGGATACTAACGATCTTATTGCCAAGGACTCTGAGGGGTGCCCACACCTGCCTGAGGGTAACGGAGGGCCCATGAGCCTCTTTCACATGCTTTGCCAAAGAGAAGCCTTGCATTCCAGACCCGTGACATCACATCTTTCATGCCGCTATTCTTGACAAGCACTATTGTTTTTACCTGGCGTGCCTTTCGACCTGAGGGGTCCCCTAGCACCCCCCTACGCACCCGTCAGCACACAACGTGTGCTGCTCTCCCTCTGAGTGTCCCCTGACTTCTCCAAGCAGAAACGAGCTCTTATTCTTCTGGGTGACGATGGTTCTACTGGGCTGATATTAAACACATCTGACAACTGGAACAAGTAGGCAACAACCCATTGGAATGACACAGCCACAGGCGAGCAGAGCCACATCAGCCCCAGGACCGTGGATACTTCCACAGACCAGCTGCCCCGTGCGGGTGAATTAATAATGGACAGGCATGTCTCTCCACTAAACACGAGCGTTCAGAGCTCGCTGAAGAATTCCAGAAGAGCAGCTGCAGCGAGGGGCCTCCCTCTGCCCCGACTACCCACACCCGAACCCTAACAACCCTCCACATCCCCTCCTTACTCTGTCATCCCCTATGACGGCCAAGCACCAAGTCCCGCACGCTGGTCTCCATGGCCACAGACATGACTCCAGCCCAGGACACCTCATCTCTCACTGGAGTTACTGCCACAATCTCCTAAAACTCGGCCTCCCGGTCACCCCTTCGGCTCCTCTCTGTGGCCAGAGGGACCTTTCTAAAGAGCAAGTCAATCATGATCCTTCCTTACTTTAAAAAGCCACTGAATGGTTCCCCACTGTTCTTAAGATAAAGTCAAAATCCCAGGCTCTAAGAAAGGTTGGAGGAGAGAGGCGGCATTGCAGTGGCTGCTGAGAGATACAGAGATGGAAGCTAGGGGCCCCTCGGGCCGAGAGACAGACAGCAAAGACACAGTGCGGAGAGCTCTGAAGGGAATGGAGCAAAAAACGAGCAGTGACTGTGGGAACTGCAAACAGATTGTGCCACTATGGCCCTCTTCCACCAGCAAGTCAGACATCGCTCATCACGGCACTCCGTCCACTGAGCCCACGCTCACTATCGGATTCCTCTCGAGACAGGAATCCTCGAAAACCACCCCCCACCCCGAGAAGAACGTGAAACCAGTTTCCTGTCTCCAGGCAAGGGCTCCAGGTGGCGGAGGGGGACCCACAGGAGAGGAGCCTAGAAGGACAGCCAGGTGCTGGGTCCCGGCCAGACATGGAAGATACAACCCAGAAAGCCCCACATGTTCCAGCTGTTTCCCAACCACTGCTCAAGCCCCACCAACAGGTAGGAAATTCTTCAGGGCTCTGAATGTAACTGTCATGCTGTTTTGTTAGAAATACCTCCCCTTGCTTTTGCAGCGCTAGCTCCTCCGAGGCAAGCAGCCTGAGAAGTCGCTGCAATGGTGAAATCTTGTTCTGATAAACAGGTTTCCGGAGGCAGAAAATTGGCCAGATTAGATTCCAAAGTGCTTGCTCTGAGAGTCAACAGGCTGGCAGCACACGGATTTGACAAATGAAAGGGTGTGATACAGGGACGTAAATACCACGTCTGTCAAACACAGTTGGCCCTGACAGCCACAGGGCTCAGGGCTCACGCACAGGTGGCCCTGCAGCCACAGGGTTCAGGGCTCATGCACAGGTGGCCCTGCAGCCACAGAGCTCAGGGCTCAGGCACAGGTGTCCCTGCAATCACAGAGCTGAGGGCTCATGCACAGTTGGCCCTGCAGCCACAGGGCTCATGCACAGATGGCCCTGCAATCACAGGGCTCAGGGCTCCTGCACAGGTGGCCCTCCAGCAAGGGCTCAGAGCTCTGCAGGCTGACCAGGGATCCCCAGGGCCTGGCGACTGACAACATAGAGGACCATGCTTCGAGGGCTTCTGAATAACTCTATTATGCATGCAGGGGGCATAGATCCTTGCACTTTAGGGAAATGACAATATCGTCAAAATCAAAAGCATCAGGAGAAACCAAGACAATGAGAGGTTAAATCCCATTGATTCTGTCCTCAAAAATCTTCCTCAAACCCACCCAGTGTGCCTCACCCAGATGGTACCAGCCAATCCAAGCTGCCAGTGGTTCCCAACACAGGACAATTTTGCCCCTGAGAGGACAGAGGGCAGAATCTGGAGACTTCGGGGTTTTGGTGTCTAGTGGGTTGAGTCCAGGAATGCTGCCGCCCATCTGCAATGCACAGGGCAGCCCCTCGTAGCAAAGAATCGCCAGCCCAGAATGCCAATGAGGCCAGGGCTGAGAAATCCCAGCTTATACCCACCTCCCAGCGATCACTTCTCAGGGTCCCAGACCCTTCTCCTCGGAGCAGAGGGAGATTTTAACCTGCTGCTGATGGCTTCTCGGTGCCCTCACAATACATCTGGAGCTCCCGCCACGGTTGACAAGACCCCGTGGGATCCAGCCCAGCCTCCCTCTGAACCTCATTCCCAACCACTTCCTGGAACACAAATGTCCTTCCTGCAGGGAGGCCTCCGCCCGTGCTGCTCTCGGACCTCGGTTCTTCCACCCCCCTTCCCCTTCCCCAGTGTTCGGGGCTCAATTGCTTCCTCCCCAAATCCATATGTTGAAGCCCTGACCCCCAGTCCCTCGGAATGTGACTCAATTCAGAGACAGGGCCTTTAAAGAGGTGGCTAAGGTAAAATGAGGCCGTGAGGGCGGGCCCTCACCCAATCTGACTGGCGTCTTTCTACAAAGAGGAGATTAGGACACAGACGGCCCTGGGGAATGACCATGTGAGGACGCAGGGAGAAGACGGCCAGTTGCAAGCCGAGGACACAGGCCTCCAACGAACCCAACTCTGCCCACTTTGATCTTAGACTTCTGCCTTCCAGGACGGGGAGAAGGTACATTTCTAGCATGTAAACCAGGGGTGGGGAGCCTTTTTTCTGCCCAGGGCCACTTGGATATTGATAACATCATTCACAGGCCATACACAATTATCAACTTAAAAATGAGCCTGCTCTATTTGGTCAAACATTTAATGAACTCACCCCTAATGCCTTGGCAGGGCCTGACCAAATGATTTTGTGGGCCTTACACAGCCCTCGGGGCCGGATGGTACCCACCCCTGAATGGTAACCATCCACTCCGGGGTACTTTGTTATGGCAGCCCTAGCAAACTAATACATTTGACTAACGCCACTCAGTCTTTCGACAACAGCCTTATGTCACTCATTCTGAGATTGTGTTGACCCAATGGAAAGCTGGTCCCACTTTCCAGTTGGGTATTGTCCCCCGTTTTCCTTTATCTCAGCCTGCGCTGACTGATGTGTCTGTACCATCTCCCCACGGAATGGCACACCCAGGAAGGCATGGCCCACCGCCTCGTCCAGCTAAACATCCTTTACATCTAGTGCTCGGTGGATCCTCAAAGAATATGTGTGGCCGCTCCAAGAAGAAAACCAAGCATAGTTACTGACTCACCCCCACCCCCAGACTCCTCCTTGGAACGTTCTAATCTAGCCTCATCCCTCATCCCTCCCGAAGGTGAGTGGGATCTGTACACGTATAGTTAAAAATAAGGCACATGAGGTGCAAGTAAATTACCACCCTGTCTGCTTTAAAAGGGGTGAGAAATCTTTTCCCCCCGGCAGCAGGACTTTCTAGTGGCTGAAATATTTATCCCATCTCAGTGTCTGGGGACACATTCAGAATCCAAAAAGACAAGCATCAGGAGAAGTAGGCTAGCGGGGGTTTCTCCTCCTCCCTTTCCCTTTTTTCATTAAGCTGAAAAATGAAAAAGAGTTGCCCATGTTCACTGCAGCACATCACTTACTTAAAATAACTACACCTTCTCTCCAAGAATGACAAAAAAAAAATCCCCAGTCCTCCCCCACTGGGCAGAGGCAAACAGCCCACTGCAGCAGCATCTACCAAAATTTCTGGCACCCACAAATTTATATCCGATGATGAGGGGGCCAACCTGGGGCAACTGTGAATACTCAGACAGCTGCTGTGTTAGCAATGTCGACTTTCCCAGCTGAGAAATGGGAATTCCCCGGGAGCAGCTGCAGTCCATCCCGTTCTCTGCTCTCCCCTGCTCATCGGCCGCCCCTTGGGGCCATCCCTTGTTATGATGCCTTAGAGAACTGACATCTACAAATCTTCCATGGGCCCCGAGTTCAGATTTCTGCCCAGTCACCTCTGTTTTGATCCTCTGCTTCCTGACAATCAGGTCTGCAGGCTCCATGAACAACAAAGCAAGACACACAAACATATGCGCCGACACACAGACGGCCTAGCATTCCATTTAGCAGATCTCAAAAAATCTCTTCCCTAAAACCTCTCCGGAGAATGAACACACCTCTTCCCACTGCCTGGTGCCAACAAACACAGTGTCAGGAGGCCACTGAAAACAGCCATCTGTGTTCTCCTTGACTCACTTCTCCACACAACACACACGCCCCGTGCACGGGCACAGGGAAAGCACCCAGGGGGCTGATCGGCAACCGTGTGTTTGCAAACATCCCTGGGAAACCCCTGAAGGTCCTTTCAACTCCAGACGGCTCCGCATGGTGGCATCCGTGTCGGATGGAGGGAGAGACATCTGTCCCCAGCATATCCCAGAGCCATTTGGTTCTCATCAAACAGACTGCTTCCTGCCGGCATCCTGCTATGCGGAGCGCTCGCCGCCACCAAGAAGGGAGCAGTCACGTGTGCATGTCTGAGCCCGAAGTGAGGATGTGCTTCTGGCTCCAAGTACCTGAGCAGAGCCAGGACTCCAGCTCTGTCTAGACTGTACACCGCCCTGCCTGTGAGCTCCTTCCAGCAGCCCCAGCCTCCCCTCACCCATCTGCTCAAGGAGGAGATTGTTGAGAAGGTATAACATGGCTCGTGGGTTCAGCCCAGGACTAGTGACCCTAGGCACTGACAGATTTCATCTTGACACCGACCGGGAAGGACGATTGTGTGTAATGTTACTGCAGGGACATGTATGGGTGGTGTGGGTCACCTGGACAGTGAGTGGGCCCAGCTGTTTGCCCAGCATCTGCACTTCACACAGCTCTCTTCTTTGCTTCTCCCATGCGGTGATCAAATGATAAATGCTCACAAAATGATAAATGCTCCGTTTCCTTCTGAAAACGAGTCAGCAAAGGAAGCCAATGGCTAGTATTAATGAGAAAAGCACAGAGAAAGTGAAAAGGTCTGAAAAGGACAGTTCTTTACCAGGAAAAAGCTCCATAAATTATCTCTGTCCTGTATTTACAGCCTCATTACGGGCCCGAAGCTGTTACTCGCATTGTTTAGTTATGCTTCATCACGTTTCACGAGGAAAATTATGTCGGAGCAGCATTAACGCCGTGGGGACCTGCAGGGCCATGGTCCGCGGCTCAGGGGCTGGAGAGCCACTGGGGAGGATGCTGAGCCTCAAAGGGGAGCACTGAGCCCCGCCCACCCTTCTGCTCCCTTCTCACAGCCTTTGAGAAACCAATCATTATGGACTTTCCACTAGGGAAGATCTAACGTCTGCTGAAGCTCTTAACACACGGCAGGAGTTTAACATCAATTCTCTTTATATTCCTTCATAGTTGCTATGAACTAGGCACCATGCCCATTGTGCAGACGAGGAAACAGCCTGAAGAAGTAAGAGGACACACTGAAGACATGACATAGTTACTCATATAAAGAGAGAAAACAATATTGCACAACATTTTTAGTGATGAAATTCAAAATATAACAATTGAGGACAATTTCCTGTGATACAGGTCTACTAAGGAAAAGAATGAAATCCTTTGTAAGGGGGGACAGGATAGGCAACATTTCACTTGATGAAGGTTCAAAGTTAGTGCTCCCTATCAGCAAACTCTATTGTAAAGTTTGCCTTTTTGTTAACCATTTAAAAGTGTTTAAAGTATTCTTAGGTTGGAGCCATGGGCCATAGTTTTCCGACTCCTGGGCTAGAAGAGGGCAGGTCCACCTGACATAACAAGGTGCCGATCCAAAGGCACTTCCTCTCTGTCCTACCACACCCACCACTCTCTGAAACAATCCCTGGGGCTCAGTGGCTGTTCCCCCACCACAGAGACAGGGACCTTGGCCGTTCCGTTCACCGCTGTGTCCTCAACAACCAGCAAGTGCCAGGCCCCCAGCAGACGCGCGGTAAATGCTTGCTGACTGAATGAGGTGGGAACAGAGCCTGATGGCTCCTGAGAGTGTGGCCCCTCCAGCACGACACTCTCAAGTTCTGTGAACGGATCTAAACGCTGCCTGAATCCATTTCCACAATGAATGGGGCAGTGGGCCTGGGTCTGCAGAGCACTCCTGAGCTCCTGGGAGGGAAGAACAGAAGAGAAGAAGTCTGGATGAACGTTTCTGAGTTCTCCTCTTCCCACACACCCTGTCCTCACCAGGGCCAGCTGCACGTCAGGCCCGGGTGGGAGCCTGGAGCAGAAGCTGTCCCCCGCGTGTTCTCTCTTCAGCTTCACTCAGCAGCAGCAGCAGGAAGTGAGAATCAGGCCGTGAGGCTAGCTGACGAGGACAACCTTATGACGAATTTCATCAGGCTTGCAGATAAGCCAGGCTCAAGAGAGAGCCAATCAGCCCTGCACTTCAGCGCCTCTCAGAGACAGCCACCGGGTCAGGAAGTAAGACTCAGCTCCCACCCAAGTTCAGCCCAGCCCCGTCTGCCCAGGGACGGCTGTCACAATTCTCACAGTCTCTCACTGCAAACCGTTCTCCGCCTGCACTCTGCTGCACAGAGACACCCTCACAGGGCAAGTATGAAAAATACCAGAGCAAATCAAAGAATGAGGACAGAAAAACCGAATGAGCTTCATTTAGGCCCCAAAGCATATCTTCCTGAGCTCAGGGCTAAGGATTTCTGGAATAAGGCTCAAAAAAAAAGCACAGGCCATAAAGACTGATAAATACAACCCATGCATTAAAATGTAAAACTCCCAGTCATCAAAAGACACTACAAAGGTCAAAGATAAGCCACTAACTAGAAGATGGTATCTGCTACGTATAGAACCCACAAAGAGTGACACCTAGCATTTTCTTTCTTTCTGATTTTGTTTGTTGGTTTGTTTCTACGAAGAGAGAGAGAGAAAAGAGCGAAACATCAAGATAAGAGCATAACATCGACTGGCTGCCTCCTGCACGAGGCAGCAACCTTTGGGTGCATGGGATGATGCCCAAGCAACTGAGCCACACTGGCCAGGGCTCTAGGATTTTCTCACAAGACTAGGCAAGAAAACACAGCTAACCCAGTGGAAAACTGGACAGAGTGCATGAGCAGGTATTCTCACTGAAGAGCAAACTCAAAGAGCCACTTAATATACATACACTCAAGCTCACCTACAATCAAAGAATGATTAATGCAACTGGCAGTTCTCTTTCACACCCATCACACTTACAAAATTCTGAAGTGCGGCCACCTCAAATGGCAAGATGGTGGGGAGCCACAGGAATCACATGTGCCCCCCCGTGGTAGAGGAACTCAAGAGCCGTTTGGCCCTAGCCGGTGTGGCTCAGTGGATAGAGTGTCAGCCTGCGGACTGAAGGGTCCCAGGTTCGATTCCAGTCAAGGGCACATGCCTGGGTTGCGGGCTCCATCTGCAGGAGGGGGCATGCAGGAGGCAGCCCATCGATGAATCTCTCATCATCGATGTTTCTCTCTCTCTCTCTCCCTCTCCCTTCCTTTCTGAAATCAATACAAATACATAAAAAAAAAAAAAGAGGGCAGTTTGGCAATTCCTAGTGCAGCTGAAGATGCAAATGCCCTTTGACCCGGCCAGCCCATCACACCCTAGGCCTGAGGGGAAACGTGCACAGACAAGACAGAGAACATTCACAGCGGTACTACTGCAACACGAAACTGCAAGACACACTAAATGCTCACCAAAAGGAGAACGGATGAAAACTCGGGGTACGCCCACACAATGGAATATCACCCACCCAGAGCTTCAACTTACTGACCGGGGGCGGCATGAAGCGGCAGGGGAAAATCTGAGAAGCCTTGAGCTTAGTAAAAATGCAAACTGTGGAGGCGCAAGTCAATGGATGCCAACGGCTGTAAACGTAGTTATGAAAACGTGGGAAAGAAAGACACCCAACTCAGGAGAGTGGTTACCCGCTGGCAAATGGGATCAGAGGTACACAATGAACTTCAACTGGAAGAATTACTTCTTCAAAACCATCTCAAGGGAGCATGACAACTTGGTAGAATTCAATGGAGCTGCGTGGAAGGCAGGCAGGCATGCTTTCTTTGTGTGACTCTTGGTACTTTTCTCCATCCTTCAAAAAATGTTTCATTAGTAAAAGTTTATTATAAAGAACGAAAATCATGCTAGCATTTGAGAGAAAAATCTACGACAGGCATACGGAACCTTTCACCACTAATATTCCAGCTTCAAAATCCCCATCAGCTATGAAAGAGTGGGAGATAAAAGGGGGCAAGTGTTCACACTGGGATTAAAAGAAAGCACAGGCGAGGACACCCACCTGGGAGATTCGGTCTATTATGAACTCTTTCCATTTTCCGAAAGGCAGCAACAGTTGCAGAGCAGCCGCGGATCGTGGAGGGAAAAAATAAACACATCTCACAAGACAGACTTACCCACCCAACCTATTAAGCCATGACATTCCAAAAATAAAAATAGCCAGGCCCAGCCAAAAGGTCAGATATTTTTTAAATCCTAACTCCCCGAGACAGCAGGGTGGGAAGAGCTGCAGTAAAGCTCTCTTTCTCAGAATAGTCCACGCCGTCCGCCTCCTCGGCCCTCAGCATGGGCCTGCAGGAGGCTGAGCAAAGATAGCCTCGCTGCGGCAGCCAAGGCTGGGATCTGGCCCGCCCAGTCACAAATGCTAAATGCCTGATGCTCTTATCACTATAACCGGCTGTGTGACTTTAGACAAGTAAGTCACCCGCTCTGAGCTAAAACTCTCCAGTTGTAAAACTAGGTAGCCCTACCTCCCAGACGGGGTGGCTGAAGTACAGAGGAATATGTCTGTCTATAACAGACAGAGGAATAAACCAAATAGAATAGGTGGCATATACTTGGGGTTCAATAAATAGTACTGGGATTTGTGATTCCTTCCTTCCCTACTCGAATTTTTCCTGACTCTCCTCATAATGCTGGTATTGCCAGTGGTACTCAGACAAGGCTGGGCACCTTTCCCTCCCGGCCGCTGTAGGAAGGGTGCAGCCTGGGTAGATGGGAAGCCTGCTGGGATTGGGGCTGGCTGGCTGAGCCCCCTGGTCACCTAGGTCCATGGGGATAGACACCAGGTATTTTGTTGTTGTTTTTGAAAATACATATTTTTTTTATTGATTTCAGAGAAGGGAGAGATAGGAACATCAATGAGAGAGAATCATTGATCTGCTGCCTCCTGCACACCCCACACTGGGATTGAGCCTGCAACATGTACCGACTGGGAACTGAACCATGACCTCCTGGTTCACAGGTCAATGTTCAACCACTGAGCCATACTGGCCGGGCGACACCAGGTTTTAAGAAGCTCATAACGTGAATCTGGTTGTGTGTCTTCTAATACAACAGTGTCAGTTTGAATATTCCTAATAAGTAGCCCTGCTTGGACCATTCCTCGGGCTCTTTAACAGCAGTCAAACTGTTAACATGAACCCACCCTCCAAACAAGGAGGTGATGAAGCAGGTCCAAGAGAAAGGCACATGGGATCCCCCACTGTGATCTGGGGTAGTCTCTCACCTCCCTGGCCTCAGTTTCCGCTTGTGTAACCGAGGACAGCAATAGATGACACCCAAGCTCCTTTCCAGACCTTCTTGTTGGTGGGGACATAGACCAGTTCTCATGGCAGGCAGGCACTCACCAGCTGCCCCTTCTAGACGCATTCTTCAGATTTAAACATAATGCCAGGATTTACACAGAGCTCCTCCTCTAAAGAACCAAAATCATCCCTGCAAGGCAGGCACTAAAGGCAGTCCCCCTTTTCTGAATACAGAGTGACTAAGACCCACAGAGCGACCAGCCTGGCCCAAGGTAGGGCTGGAGCTGGCCCGAGAGCCAGGAGTCAGCCCCGGTGACACAGTTCTTGCCTCTGTGCCTCAGAACTCTGACCCCCCTGCCTGCCGCCCCCCGGGAATGGCGGGTGCACACCCCCCTGCGACAAGAGGAAGTCACCTCCCAAGGGCCAGCAATCAGACCTGCCTCCCGTTCCCTAGGGACTCAGGGCCCCGCTGCTCCTTCCATTACCCACAGCCTTCCATCCTGTCTCAGCTGATGAAAGCCCGTTTGCCTTATCACTTCCAATTAGGAGAGAAACAAAACTAAAAAAAAGCCGGCCGGGTAGCACTGAGCAGGAAGGGAATACGACTTTTTAAATTTTCTTAAGTAGCTTTCATCCACAAAACCGGTCCATTCGCTTCCACAGTCTGCTCATGCGGGCACCCTCGCTGAGCGCGGGCCCTCCATCATGGGGAATTAGCTGCCTTCTTGAGGCAATGACCTTCCTGCATCCAGCAAGTGCCAGCGTTGAGCGCACTTACGGCTGGAGTCCCCGCTTCTGTGTGCGTGTCTGAGCGAGCGCAGCAATTTTCCTCCGCGAGAGACCTGTCAGATCTGGTCCATCAAAGGGCTGAGCCGTGCTGACTAACCTGTGCGGGTTTTCAAGATCACGGAGGGGAGCTTCTGACAGTGCAGCAAACAGAGCAAATGAGAAATTAAAGAGCGATTACGGAGTCTGTCTCACTCTGGCCAGCCCTGCGGCCCACGGCCTCTGAATTCCAACTCCACGCCTTCCGCGCTCAGGGAATAATTTGACCTCTCTGTGCCTCAGGTTCCTCATCTATAACATGGAGGTGGCCGCACCTGGAGAAGTTCCCGGGGCATTTTGTCCATCTTGGCATTGGAGTCACATAGACACAGATCCGAAAACATTAGAACTCTCGCGGCGTATCGCTCACACCACAAAAACCTCTTCAGGAAAAAAATAGATATTAATAGAGGCCATGAGATTAGCCAGAGTTCATTTGTGGAGGGTATTATTACTCACTAATTAAGACTAGATGTAATGTAGGTGCCTCACGTGTCATTACACCTGGCATACCACCATCGGGTCGTTCCAGGATGAGTAATTAGAGGAAGGGTGATCTCCAGAGTAAAAGGATGCCCTTGGACAGGAGCACAATAGAATCCTACCAGGTGAGACGAGGGATCGGGAGGAGGGGGCAGCTCGTTAAGAAACGACTTTTCCAGATATCCAATATGCCTCCCGTTGGGTTACTTATGGTGCTCTGCTAACTGGGGCAGCTCAGCACCCACGCACTGGAAAGGAGTCAACCACTGACTGCTGGGGTAACCTGCGAGCAGGTTCAAATCCTACAGTCTGTGCCGTCTTCAGTCCCCTGACGTCCAGTTGGTCCCCACCCCCTTTTGTTTCCTGAATCTGTCCTCACCAAGTGGCCAGCGGCCTTCCAATCGCTCAACCCAAAGGTTGCTTTTCAATCTTCCTCTTACACACAGTACTGCTGCTGTATTGGACCAAATGGGTCATTCCTTCCTTTTGAAACCCCATTCCTTTGGCCTCCCCCACATCTGGCTCTCTGTCCGTTCCTCTTCAGTCACCTTGAAGGCTCCTCTCCCTCCACCCATGATCCCTCGACAGCCTTCAGTGTTCTTCCTCCTGTCTGCATGAGAGAGAGATACATCTGCCCTAGATAAGCAACCTTATCTGGCATTAGTTCAATCTCCAACTCAGCTCTCTCCCCTTCAACTCTATGGATGGATGGATGCATGCATGCACGCATGAAAGAATGAATGGAGGGATGGAGGTAGGGCTAGATGGAGGAAGGAGTTAATGGAGGGATGGAAGGATAGACAGAGGGATGGATGGGTGATAGATGGAAGGATGGGTGCATGGAGGGATGAAAGGAGGAATGCAGATAGGGACTGATGAGGGATGGAGGTAGGGATGGATGGATGGATGGAGGGTGGTAGGGATGGAGGGAGGGATGGAGGGATGGAAGGATAGACAAAGGGACAGGTGGATGGATGAATGAATGGAGGGATGGCAGTCTTTACCTATGGATTAGTTTGAGCTTAAACCAATAATTCTCCATGGTTCAACGTAAAACATTCAAATGTAGCTCAATACTTTAGACCATAACCTCAGAAGTAAGAGCTTGGCACCAAAACTCTGGGGCACCAGGACTCTGTATGTGGCCTGAGCTGTCAGCAATATCTGCCACAGTTGCCCATGAGGCAAATCCAGCAGGCTGTGGTGACTCATTGTCTCAGAGTCAGCTCACAAGAAACCAAGGTTGGACACAAGTCATGGGGGAGAGGAACCAGGCCAAGTGCCTCTAGCTACTGAAAACACCCATCAGAGTCACCCCTATTCCTGCTCCGCCTGGGGTGGGAGGCAGTCCCAGTGAAGCCTTTGGACCTCCATCCACAGGGAGGTTAATTTCCCCTCTCCCCACGGTAAACCCCAAACCATCAGCACCCAGCCTTTGGCCTTTGTTTGTTTCTTTCTGTATCCAGGGAGTAGCGACAGCTGCACTAAGACAGTGGCATTTTGGGCTGGGACTGTCATCCAGAGCAGCAGGCACAGAAGCCCTGGGAGGGTGGTCTGGCAGAACCCAGGGTCCTGAAAGGGGTCCGGTCAAGGGTCTGCCTCCCTCCTCAATGGCCATGGGAGCCTTGGGACCCCAGCCTGCTGCCACCCCCAATTCCGAAAGCCCTGGCATCCTCTGCACCAACAGCCGGTTTGTTTACCAACATGGACGGTGGCAACCCTCCAGGGGCTCTGGACGTGCGGAGAAGAACACGGGAACCTGCCAAGGGAGTGTAGGGAGCCACACTGACCGAGGAAATGCCAGGGGCACGAAGAAACCTAAGGAACCAGAACTGCCAACACAGCCCAGGAGACTCTCCCACCTCTTCTGTTGATCGGGTACCTTGACGCTAAAGACTGGAGAGACCACGGTTCTTTTAAGAGAAACCAGGCAAGGGATCCAGCCTCTCACTGAACATCCGCGATAATCAGCTCCGACGGGAGCCAACCCCTGCCTGGCACGGCTCGCTTTCCACTTCACATCACCATCCACCCCGCGCTGCACAAAGGATAATGCATTTACAGACAGCCGGGACTCTCCAGCCAGGAGGAAAATTTCACCTAATTAAATAAAAACAAAGCAGAACACCAAAGCCTTTAACCAGTGCCAGAGAGAGAGAGAGAGAGAGAGAGAGAGAGAGAGAGAGAGAGAGAGAGAGAGACAGACTACTTGATCTTTTATGGACCTTCCTAGCCAGGAATGCCAATCAAGATGATTTTTTGTCCTCAATGGATCTTTTAAAACAATCCTCTGTGCCCCTAATTGCAGAGAACTCCGTAGACACCAATAAGAAAAATGCAAAGAGAAGAGTGGATAAAGGAAATAAACAAAAATAAAGATGGCTAATAACCAAATGGAAAGATGTACAACCTCACCGGTAGTTAACTGATTCAAGGGGGAAATGCCATGTTTTAAAGCAATCTGAGCAGCCAACGTGGAAAAGGTGGACACTATCACGAGCTGGCAGGGCGTGAGGAAACGGGCGCTCTCCTGCCACTGGCGAGGGTAGAAGCTGGTACACCCTCTCTGGGACCGCCTGGCAGGACCCAGCACTATCTGTTACAAGCTTACCTTTGGACTCCCCCATTCCCTTTCTAAGAATCTATCTTTAGGAATATATAAATGCATACAGAAACATATGGAAGGCTTTTTCTTATCTTTACATTATTATGTGTAAAATCTCAAAAGAACTTAAATGTGCACCAAGAGGGAGATGGGTAAATGCGATATGGCACATCCACTACAGAATGGACTGACGTGGAAGGGTGCCTACAGCGCAGTCAGAGGGGAAAGCAGGCTACAGAGCCACACACACAGCATGAGTCACCTTTGTTTATCTCTAGAGACATATGTGACAATATACAGAGTATACAGGCACCTGCGTGTACGTTTAGATCTGCAATGTCCTGGAACATACACTCTGGGAGAAGGAACTGAGAGGCCCTCGAAAAATATAGGTATATTTTCTATTGGGTCTCTGCTTCAAGACAAATTTCTTAAAATATCACCACAGTCAATATGTCTGGAGAACTTTTAAGAACAACCAAGATGGTGTGGGAGGGATTTCCCAACACCACTCATCAACACACACACATACACACACACTCACTCACACACACTCGCGCAGACACACTCTCTCACACACCTTATCTCACACACACAGATACACACTCTCTCTCTCTCACACACACACATACACACACTCTCACACACACATACACACACAAATACACACACACTCTCACACATACACACACACATTCTCTCACACACACATAGATACACACACACACACTCTCACACATACACACACTCTCACACACACATACACACACAAATACACACACACTCTCACACATACACACACACATTCTCTCACACACACATAGATACACACACACACTCTCACACAAACACACACACATTCTCTCACACACATAGATACACACTCTCACACAAACACACACACATTCTCTCACACACACATAGATACACACACACACACTCTCACACATACACACACACATTCTCTCACACACACATAGATACACACACACACTCTCACACAAACACACACACATTCTCTCACACACATAGATACACACACACACTCTCACACAAACACACACACACATTCTCTCACACACACATAGATACACACACACACTCTCACACAAACACACACACATTCTCTCACACACATAGATACACACACACTCTCACACAAACACACACACATTCTCTCACACACAGATACACACACACACTCTCACACAAACACACACACATTCTCTCACACACATAGATACACACACACTCTCACACAAACACACACACATTCTCTCACACACAGATACACACACACACTCTCACACAAACACACACACATTCTCTCACACACACATAGATACACACACACACACTCTCACACATACACACACACATTCTCTCACACACACACATAGATACACACACACACTCTCACACAACACACACACATTCTCTCACACACATAGATACACACACACTCTCACACAAACACACACACATTCTCTCACACACATAGATACACACACACACTCACACAAACACACACACATTCACACACAGATACACACACACACTCTCACACAAACACACACACATTCTCTCACACACAGATACACACACACACTCTCACACAAACACACACACATTCTCTCACACACATAGATACACACACACTCTCACACAAACACACACACATTCTCTCACACACACATAGATACACACACACACTCTCACACATACACACACACATTCTCTCACACACATAGATACACACACACACTCTCACACAAACACACACACATTCTCTCACACACATAGATACACACACACTCTCACACAAACACACACACATTCTCTCACACACAGATACACACACACACTCTCACACAAACACACACACATTCTCTCACACACATAGATACACACACACTCTCACACAAACACACACACATTCTCTCACACACAGATACACACACACACTCTCACACAAACACACACACATTCTCTCACACACACATAGATACACACACACACACTCTCACACATACACACACACATTCTCTCACACACACATAGATACACACACACACTCTCACACAAACACACACACATTCTCTCACACACATAGATACACACACACTCTCACACAAACACACACACATTCTCTCACACACAGATACACACACACTCTCACACAAACACACACACATTCTCTCACACACATAGATACACACACACACACTCTCACACAAACACACACACATTCTCTCACACACATAGATACACACACACTCTCACACAAACACACACACATTCTCTCACACACAGATACACACACACACTCTCACACAAACACACACACATTCTCTCACACACATAGATACACACACACACACTCTCACACAAACACACACACATTCTCTCACACACATAGATGCACACACACACTCTCACACAAACACACACACATTCTCTCACACACACATAGATACACACACACACTCTCACACAAACACACAGATACTGGCTCCTTTAAGAAGCAGAAGCCAACAGGGAAAGGTCATCCTACTCACCAATGTTCAAACTATAAAAAGACAAAGCATTCCTGAAAACCTAAGAGAAACACGTTTGGGTCAGAGTACTTTTACACAGTTATGAAACCAATAGCCCCAAACACTGGCCCAAACTAAAGATAAACATTTTTAAAGCTCAATAGGAAATCATTTGGAAACACCTGGGGTTGGCTGCTTCTCATTCTGGGAAGTTGCCTTGGGGCTATACTCCCTTTTATTCCCTTTCAGAACACAAATATATTCTACAAAACAGGTTATGAGCCACCTTTCCACGGTCACGTCTCCCCTCCCTCCTGCCCATGAGAAACCCCACCCCGTGGCCCGTGTGGGAGCCCCAGAGGCTCCGACTCCGCTTAGGGGCTATGAATTTACTGTGTCCTCTGTGAGGACTGTAGCCTGTTTCTCCGGGGCTGGCCTGTGCTCACTGCAGGCCCACAATTACGGTGGCTGGACTCCACGCTCCTGGCTCTTCCAGGTGGCATCGGGCCACGCTTTCTGCTGGAAGACAGAAGGGCTCATTCAAGGGCGCCTGGAGAGAGCACCCGAGCCCGGGGCCCAAGGCTGCCGGGGCGTCTGGTCGCCAAGGTTTCAGAGTTGTCCTCGCAACCCAAGTGGGTGGAGGGTCATCCCACAACCCACCTCCTGGGAGAGGGGGCGGAAATTAGATGTTTTTAATGTTGAGCAAAAGGAGCCAGACGCTCTTATTCTTGCCAGTTCAAAACCAGGCAAAAGTAATTTCTGCCACCGGGATTCAGGGTCTGCGGTGGGGGGACCAGGCGGGGGCACAGGAGGGCCCCGGGGCAGTGGGAATACTGTTCTTATCCGAGCCCTGGTTCCCGGTCACGTTTACTTCATGAAAATTCATGGAGCTCCCTTCTCAACATCAGAGCGTTTCTCAGTATGTATGTTAACTTTCTATGAGAAGTTTACTTAAATAATTAGAGGAAATGTTTTGAACACGTACGTGGTTGTCCATTCTAGGTTCAATCTCTCCTTTTTCCCTCTAGGGCCGGAGCCACCAGCAAACTCAATGGGTCCAAGTCACGCTGAGTTCAAATCACGCCAAGTGACTAGCAGGGGACTGGCAGTGTGGAGACGGGAATGTCCAGCACTTATTTTTAATTGATTTGCTCACTTTCCCCTAATATCAGAACAGTCCCACCCCTTCTCCCCGGGACCCAAAATGGCATCAGCCACACCCTGGTAAGCCCCAAGCATGCAAACCTCTCAGGCCTGGCCCGAGGCTCTGCGGTCCCAGCCACAGGCCTCCAGGAGGCATTTAGAAAGTCCGCACGGCTGCTCCAGCTCTCCTTCCAAAATGCATCTGAACGGGGTGGGACTCCCCTCCTACAAGTCATGCCTCTCTCGTTACCTTTGGCCTCACTCCCCGAGCTGCTACGGGGTTCTTCTTGGCTATCGGGGGCCTTGGGGGTCTTTAATGAACTTTCCCAAGCAGTTCATTCAAGGACCTTTTTTTTTTTAAGTACAAAAGGTCTTTGTTTATCTTTGACAAAAAGAAAAAATGTATAGTTTATAGAAAATGCAAAGCAACGCAGAATGATTTACATCCGATGAGCCCAGAAATTGGGCAACTGAATGCGGCTCTCCGGCCGAGGCCCAGGGAGAGGTCTGAGCTGGCTGTCTCTCTCTCCCTTGCTACGATCACTCCTTCAGAAAGGCCCTGCCAAGTCCCCAGGACCACTGCCCAGATGTTCAGGGAGGGGGCCTCAACTCCGGGAAAGGAAGGCTGGTCTTAGCTCACCACTAAGGCGGCCGCCCCCTCCGCAGAACAGGGAGCAGGCGAGGCAAACCCCCCAGCCCGGGGAGTGTGATTTTCAGAGCACTCCAGCCGTCACCAAGGTGACAGCCCACATCTGTATGCTGCATCCTCCCAGCCGCTTGGACGCGTCGGGCACCGCAGGGACCATCATGCCACGTGATGCTCTGACAGCCTTTCAATCGAGGCCAGGCTGGTAGACCACGCATTTGTGCTCTCTACACAGATGCACCACATGGCTGTTGAGTACCATTCTGCCTGCCTGCCTGTCTGTCTGTCTGTCTCTCTCGTCGTCTCTCTCAGATCAGCTCCTTGTGTTCCCACAAAACAAACACTTCTGTCCAAACTTCAGGGGGAAGCAGCTCAATCTCCTGACACCTCCTCCACTCCAGGAAAAAAATCCCGAAGTTGGTGTAAACACGGGAAGGCCAGTGTAAAGCTCAGACTCCAGAGAGCAGGGGGCGGTGAGGTGTGAGCGGAATACCTCAGGCCACAGTGGAATACGGGCCAGGCCCAAGAACCACAGAGCCACAGTCACACATCCAAAGATCACACACCAGCAAAGCCTGAAAAAGAAAGAGCCAAGTGAAGACTTAAAAAAAGGGAAAAAGTGCCTTTATTAAAGGGGGGAAAAAGTGGAGCCAGTCAGCCTCCAGACCCTAGAGGAAGCACACAAAAATGGGGAACAGAGCCACGAATGGCTCCTGCCCGGGGGTGTCAGCAAAACTGGTCAATGGGAGGCAGGAAGATTTCAAGTAACAACCACTGTCAGCCACTGGAACCCCTCAACAGAGGAAACGCCTCAAACACATTTCCTTGAGGGTTACAATTGGGTGAGGGGAGAAGAGAACAGAATTCGCAAAAGCAAAGCTCCTCCTGGTAAGCCAGCTGCCAGGATGCGAAGGGGCCCCACGAACAAGCACGTAATCGCAGGAAAATGTTTGTTTTTACCGAACTTCCCTGTGAACCAGGCACGACTCCCCAGTACGTCTTAAAGAACAAGAAAGAAGAAAGCTAAGGAACATTTAGAAATCAAAACATGTCCCAGAATGTCCACACACATAAATAGGAACAGCATTCCTCCCTCTCAACATGCCAAACAAAATCGACGGGCGAGCCAATGCATACACAGCTTCAAAATTAGCACGACTTTTTTTAATTTCAAAAGTAACACAACTTCAGAACTATAATGGAGAGATGAGGCTTTAAACATCACACGGAATCCCATTTTCTGCCCCCAAGCACCAGGGTTTTTGTTTCTATCTTTTCCATCCAGTTTTTTTTTTTTTATTCCTACTTCAAAATTCCCAGAAGTTTACATCTTTAAATAGAGGTAGAGCACTCAGAATTCCAAACCTCTGGTGAATATGGAAGAATTCCTAACCTTAGACTGCAGAAGGAAGGCCATCTAAATCTACTAGTTAAAAAATCAACAACAAAAATGCAGTTTCAGGCAGCTCCACAGACTATGAATCACCACGCTAGTGACGGGCCCCACGCAAACTTCTCTTAGAAGCGATGCCTCCTCCTGAGTGAGGGCCCCACTGGTGCTTTGTGCTGTCACTTCATCCACACTGCGTCCCTGGGGAGTAGCTTTTACCCCCATTTGACAGATGAAGAAATGAGGTTAAGATGACAAACCAGTCGATGAGACTAGGTCTATCTGGCTCCCCAAAGCACTCTTTCCTATCTACCATCACTGTGTTGCTAAAACAGGGCCCCTTCTTAATGGAGAACACATATGCTTCCATTGCTACAGCTCTCTCTCCATCCTTCCGAAGTCATGATTGATTACTGTTGGAATAGCAGACCCCCTGATATGCAAATCGTAACCAAATTATCCACCTGAAGTGCTGGGGGACCATCCAATTGTGAAACAGGTCTACACGGGCAGCCGCTGTATTCTCATTGCTCAAACACCGGAGCCAGTGTTCTCCGTGACACTGCACTGGGTCCACAGACCGAGGTATGTAATACCTACCCATCACCTGCTGCTTGGTAAGCATCCATTCAACCAACCGATGAATCATTCATTCACCCAGAAAGGGCTTACTGGGCACCTGGTATACGCAGGCTGTGGGAAACGTAGTTTGAGCACGTTCCAAGTCTACCGTTGACCAGAAGAGAGGAGTGGGCACCTACATGAAAGCTGGCCTTAAAGGGGCCATGAGACAGGATGAGGAAATGGGAGGCAGGAATCAATGAGGTGGAAGAACGTGGTTCCGGGGAAGCATCGAGGAATGCCTCGCGGAATCGTTTTCACCCAGGCTGGTTTTGCAGGGTGAGTACACTGCAAGCCTGCCTTCCAGACAAAACGTTAAGCTAAGTGGAGGCATGAATGCAAAAGGTCACGAAGACCATGAAGGGATGGACGGCTGAGAAAAGCTTGAAAAGCCAGACTTAGACGATGGAGTTTGGACTTGACTTTGCCCACAGTGAGAAACCAACACATCCGTTTTGAGCAGGGGAGTGACGTGAGATGAGTAAGGCTCCAGGTAGGTTAACCTGGCGTCTCTACGTCGAAAGCCACTGGGGTGGACAACAGTCAGAAGATCCAATTTGGAAGCCACGTCAACATTTTAGGCGCCTATTTGGGAATCAAGAAGCTGGGCCTCACTTCACTAACTCTGACATATACTCCCCCTTTAAACAATAATTACTACAAAAGGCTGCTCACACTTAAAAGAAGTAAATAGACCGAGTCTTTGACTATTTGCTGAAGGAGGAGACACCAGGCCATCAATCTCCGGCTCTGGAAAACAGCAGATGGTCTTTTTGGCAGCGGATCCGCTGTCCTAGTTATAGGTTCTGCTCCGGCTAATGCTGCACTACTCTGCTTGTATTGCTTCAGCCCGCGGCACGGAGCTAGGCGCAGGCAAGCCGCACAGGAGCGATCCAGGAAGCTACACTGGGATAACCCAGACACGCACCTACACAGAGTAGATTCCATTCTTCAGTCTCCTGTGCTGGTGGCATTCTGGGGGGTCCTGAGCACTCTGTAAACAATTCTGACCCATTTCCTTCCAGCCTTCAAAATCCACGAGACAACCAAAGAGAAACAGTAGCAAGGAGTAGAATGAGAGAGCAATAGAAGTGGAAAATTCCTGATTCTGGTTACGGATTTCTGGAAAATGACTGCTCCATAAGACAAATAAAACCAGCTATTTGAACACTGTGTTTTCCTGGACCTGCCTTTTGATGGAGCTCCTTTTCTGCAATAACAACACAGAAGCTCTTGCAGGAGATCAAGTGACTCATAGCATTTTCTGCATGGATTCAATTTCTGCTACTTTCTGTAAGCAAATCGATAACAGAGTGAATGGCACCAAACCCATTCATGATACGGCCTGGGAGGGATTACAATAGGGGTGGGAGACCCATTCTTTCCTACAGCTTCATTTCATCCTCCCTCGTCCACTTTACCCCTTTCAACAGAAACCATTGCCAGGGGAAAGGCCCTTCTCTATCCTAATGGACACTAATTTTTCGGGCATGTAAGGGAAAAATAATGCAGGACCAGCTCTTATACTTTTTTCCTTACTCTTCTCATCAGCCCAGTGACCAGAATGGCCAATCAAACCCTGCCAATGGAATCCTTCTAAAGCAGTGGTTCTCAACCTTGGCTGCACATCAGAACCACCTGGGAATCTTTTTAAAATCCTGATTTCTGGGCCTCATCCTCCGGAAATTCTGTTTCTTTATTATGGGGTGGGGCCACAACATTAGTAACAAAGAAACAGACTTTCTGGAGGATGAGGCCCAGAAATCAGGATTTTAAAAAGATTCCCAGGTGATTCTAATGTGCAGCCACGGTTGAAAACCACTGGTCTAAAGCCTCAGCCTGCAGGCCTAAGCAGTCCTTTGGAAACATTTGATTTCATGAAAAAACAAACAAAACAAAACAAAAAAATCAGTCTCAGAGCAGAAAAGGGAGTTTCCTAGGAGGTGAGGCCAAGATAGGAAATGAACTCTTCAGGAAAGTTCGAGAAAGAAAAAAGCAGACAAAGCCACAGAGAGGAGCTGGAAGGAAAGGATGAACATTACAACAGTACAAAACCCATCTCACCGGACACCAGGAAGCAGGATGAAAAGGAAGGTGTGTACTTGGCCTTGACCACAGGGTGTTGGATGAGGCAGGAAACAATACAGTGGAAGGGGAGAGAATGGTCAATTAAAAGAAATAAAAACACTGCACAGACGATATTCATAACCAAAGTTGTAAGAGACGGCTCTAGTCTCCACAGCTGTATTTCTGCTGTACAAACATGTTTTTAAAAATAAGGCCTCAGTAGAAAGAGAAGTCCAAGCTGGAAAGCCTACAAGGAAAACAAAGCCGCACTTCTTCCTTGCTCAGCACAGCTTCCTGCAGAAACAGTGAATAAGGACGATTCATTTCTCAGGAAGACAAAACAAAGGCCTCAGTTCTCTGAACCTGCTTATTAATATTTAGCCAGCTAAACACGGGCCTTTCCCAGTTACCGGGTACCAGCCCATAAAGGAGACCGGGGCACACGCGCGCGCACGCACACACACACATACTCATGTGCCACACGTGCATGCAGACACCATGCATGTGTGTCACACATGCACATGCACACACATGCATACACATATACTGAATGTTCATTCTTTCTCACCCCCCAGGATTGGGGTTCCTACGAATTTTCCATGTACTTACAAACCCAATCTTGCAACAGGCGCATTTAAAGCTCTGGTCCCTGATCATGGCCAACTCCCAGGGAAAGAATCTCAGTGCCTCAGTCTCTCTCTCTCTCTCTCTCTCTCTCTCGATTATAAATCACTCCTTATATTTTTTGAGACTTGAGGAGGTCCCAATAAGAACCCCACCCACTTCAGTGAACCCTAGAGCTGGGCTGAGGGAGCCTTGTCTTCAGCTCCCAGCCCATTTGAATCAATAGCACCACCTCGGTCCAGTCTGCATTTTCAGGCCTCAGGGTACACCCACAAATGGCTTTTTGAAAGAATAAAGGACTCTACCCCAATCTGTTTACCAATTCTGCCTGGTTTGTGTAGCCACGCTTCTTTACAACTGACAAATAACATACCTCGCCCCAAAATATAAATGATAATTACCATTTATTGAGAGTTCTCCATGTGCTAGAAGCCCTTACAAACATCTACTATTTATAACAGCTTTAATCAAAGGACTCATTAGCTCTATTTCACCCATGAGGAGAGGAGGGCGGCCCAGGGAGGTAAGAAACAGCTCTGCCTAGGGTGGCGTGGAGTAAGAGAGGATCTGGGGCTTATACCAGATCCTACACTTCATTTTATCTCCCGCTGGATTCTTTCCTCTGGCCACAAAAACACAACCACAGGAAACCCAGCAGCCTCACACCCTCCCCCAGCCCCAGCAGAACAAGAAACCTGCATGTCAGCCCACCCGGTCCTTCCTTCCAAAGGTTTCCCAAAACAAAAAAACGTCCGAGGATTTTACAAAATCACCGGTCTGCAGAGACAGCAAAGTGACTTCCAGTTTTAAAGACACACAAGCATCTCCCCAGAGCCGTCTATTAGGACTGATGCAGCTCATAAAACAGACCATAAAACCATTTCTGTTATATGAGTTCTGTGTTTCCCTTCTCCAGAGGCCCTTCGGAGATGCTGCCACCAGGCCTGCGGTGCACCCTCACCCGGGAAAGCCTGGGCTTGCGTCTTGGCCTCTTCCCCTCCTCGCCCTTATCAGAGACTCAAGTTCGTACAAAGGAAACATCATTAAGCAGCCTCGTCCACCAGATCTCAGATGGGTCCCAGGAGCCGGTTCTAATTTACTTAAATGATTGAGATCTCTGTCTCCCAGTTACTCAATCCTGTAAGACCAGCAGCCAGCAGATATAATTGCAAAGCAGGTAGGCTAGACTCTCCAATCGGCCCATTTGGTGCCAGCAAACCTTGCAAATTACAGGGTGTAAATTTAGCTGGGTGGGTCCTGACACACATTCCTGCAAGTTACGTGTTCCCTCACTCGTAGAAAGTGCATTAATTACTTCGGGAGCAGGCCCTACTTCCACTTACACCCCCCTTTCCAGAGAGCTGCGGGGAACTCGGAATCATCTCCGAAGATTAAAGCATAAATAAATGATGCCTGGTGGGGAGGTGGAACTTCTCCAAAGCGTCTGGCATTAGCATGGTTAACTTTCTCCCCGCAGATGGGGAGAGGATCCCAGTGTGATGTTGAGGTTGGACCCACGGGAATGAAGACCCAAGCAAGGGGCCCACAGGGCTGCAAACTTAGCGCCGGCGATGGTGTCACAGCAGCACCTTCCTCCCTCTCATGAGAGGAAAGTGCTGCTTCTGCAAGAGGGGGGCGGGCCCAGGTGGGTACAGCAGGGCGGGGGCGCAGGAAGTGAGGTCTGGATCCCCGGCTGGAGCCCCGGAGATTTCACCCTGTGTAACGAGCAGGCACTGTCACGTGCCAGGCACTGATCTCACACACACAAGACCTGCATCTTTACGGGACCCTTCACTACACCCACACGCAGGAGGAAGGAACCCGTGCCGACTCTGCAGGGGAGGAAACCGAGGCTGGGACAGTAAAACACCTTCCCAAGGTCACTAATCAGAGACCAGTGGAACCAGGTCTGTGCGATCTCAAACTCACGCTCTTAACCCCCTGGACTGCAGCACCTGCTGAGGGGCAGCCCCTCCCCCTCCCCTTCCCTCCACCCCCTCGGTTCCTCAGGGCTCTGCTTGGGGAAGGAGACAACCCCACACACCGATAGTGCCTCCTATGCCCTGGGCACACGGCTCAGGGCTTCACCAAGGTCTCACTTAATTCTCAAAACAGCTCTGGGAGGTGTCCCAGCCTCTCAACTGTACTCACGAGAAAGCCAAGGCGGGGAAAAGTCAAGATCAGCCAGCTGGTAAGTAGCAGAGCCAAAGTTTTAACCCATCTCCACATCTCCTAAATTCAAAGCCTTCCCCTCTAAACTGAGATCCCACTCTGGGAGCCAGCCAGAATTCTGATCATTCTGCAGCCTCCGTGATCTGGGGAGAAAAAGGATGTAAAAGATCCAGTTGCTGGGGACGAGGGAGACTATCCCAGGGAGCTCCCACAGGGCCCCAGGGGAGGGAATGAGAGGCCACTGTCCAGTCTCAGCACCGTGGACTCGGTGGCGGCCTTTTGTGTACGGTTCCCAGCATCCACGTCTGCTTTAGTGCAACCACCTCTCCTTCAATGGCTGTGATGTAACAGGACCCTCATCAGGGGTCCTACACGCTCCAGGCAAAGGGAGAGACCACGTGATCTAAGATGAACTGAGACGATGCTCTCCCAGAATGTGGCTCTTGAGGAGAGGGGCAAAGACGCTGACAGCATCCCTTTCCTTCCGAGAGCAGGGCGTGGCAGGACTCTTTTTACATAAAACCAAATCTCTCTGATGCCACTTCGTGGGGAAAGCTCACAGGCCTCCTGACGGAAGGAGGCAGGAAAGCGAGGCTAAGAAAACACAGGTAACATGGAAGAAAAGCAACGCACAACTTCCAACAAATCGGGTGTCGCCTGCGTCACACAGAGGAAGGGCATTAGAAGAGAAGGTGGCTGACTTCCAGAGGGGACGCGTGCTCACTCCCTCAGCAGAGACTGCCTGGACCAGCCAGATAACTTCTGATCAGGCTTGGCTATCACAAGAGCGGCTTGTCCCAGCCAGATCGCTGTCACATCACATCTAATATTGATAGGACACTTCCTCTTAGTAATAATAATTTGGTGGATTAATTAAACTTGGAATTCCTCAGCACTCAAGGTTATGGCCTCAATCCCGACTTCAGGAAATTGCACATTCTTTGTCCTAATTGGAAATGTGTATGGTTTTACCTAATAAAAAAGTCTATGGTAACCTAATATCACATGCCGGGTTACTCTCTACCAGAGAGCCCATAAATAAAGTTGACACAGTTGTATAGGAAATGGCTGTCCCCACATGAATAAACGTGTAGGATGGCTGTGAGCTTCTGAGGCATAAACGCCCCCTCATCACTTAGGTGGTCCCTCTCTGATTCTTTTCTACTAAAAAGTGGGAAGCAATGGGGTAGGTGTGCCATAGGGGCCCCTGGCCCAGCTAAACAAGCCAAGATAAAAACTGCGTGAGAGCTATTCATCTAGAACAACCTTCCTGACCTCCTGGGACCTGTACTGTGACATGAGGCTCATCATCCTGAAGCCAGATGAGACGATGGCAGACCCTCCCCAGTCTGGGAGGGGCCTGATGCCTGGAATGGGAAGACCCAATGTCACCCTGGGTGAATGCTAAGATAAAGAGCCAGACAAAAAAAATTAAAATAAAATAAAATAAAGGCACTAGGAGAAGATGTTGCTACCTGGGGGTACCCATGGGGTCTTTTGAAATGATCTCTTCAATCAGGGCAGTAACGGAAAAATGCAGTACTAGCTACTCTAGTTGTTAACGGAATGATAAAGATGACTCAGGAAAAAGTGACTTCTACCAGGCCCTGGCCCCCCAGGAGACAGGGTTAGGTAGCTACCTGCTCCTGGTCCAACTTGGGTGTGGAACTTCTGAGAAGTTTTCTAGAAATGACTACAGACATACACAAATAATAGCTAGAAACATGTTATCCACAGTGATGATTATAATAAACAAAAACGTGGAAACACCACCAATGCCCCCAATTAGGGAGTGGTTAAATAAATTATGGAACATCTGGACAGAAGTTAATGCAGTCGCTAAAGCTGGTGTGGAAGACCTGGTGGCCAGAGGAAGGGCAGCCCAGTTAAGAGGGATGCTGTGTGGTTTCAGGAAATCAATTACTATTAGACTAGACATCCTAAATTCGGAGACAAACAACATAAAAGCCTACTGTTCCCATAATGTAGATTACAGGAAATAAAGCTAATAAAAATTATATTGAGCAATAGAGTTGGGGCAAAGGAGATTGAAGATAAACTAAAATAGACATGTTTTAGAGAAAAATGATCAGCATGCACAAAATGAAAAGGCTTAAAAACTATACACTCACACACATAACACATCTGAAGGATAATGCACCAATTTTTTTTTCAGAATGGTAGCATGACTGGTGATTTTTGTTTTCTTCTTTCTGATTAACTATATCTTCAACAACAAATGGCAGGAAGAATAGCAATAAATGTTATTTTTCAGAACCTTAATGGAGATGAAGACCACCCCAGAACCAAACTGTCATGGGGTCAAAGTAAGTTGAGCTTTGACACTGAAAAATCAAAGATATCTTTAAAATTTTACTAAACTTAATGGGGTGCCATCTATATATATATAATCTATCTATATAAACGTCTAATTTGCTAAGTGTTCAACGGTCCAACCGGTTGCTATGACATGCACTGACCACCAGGGGGCAGACGCTCAATGCAGGAGCTGTCGAGCTGCAGTGACTTGGCAGCGGTGGTTCTCGGGTGACACACCCTGAAACCAGAGAAGCAGGAGCCCGATTCCTTGAAGGGCACACGATTCCACCTTCAGCCATGGGTTATGTTGTTGCTGAATCGGGTTTACTGCACACTTGCATTTGCGTTCCACACCTTGTAAAACAGCAACTTTGCAGAGTGCACTCTCGCACTCCGGGACCACTCGGGGGATGTCAGAGAGCCGGTTTTGGCCCGATCCCCGCAGGTCAGGCCGAGGAACCCCACCTGCCAGAGGGACCCCGGTGCTCACTCCGCAGACACTGGGGAAGGTCTGAGAGAGGTTGGCTCCAGGGTGTGTCCAGCCCCTCTTGCCCAGTCCTGCCCTGCTGGTCACCTTCTAATTAATTTCCTTTCAATGTGCAGAAATTTCGTGCAGCGGTCACTATTTGGTTAATAAGATTATATAGGTTTTCCAAGGGTACAATTCTATGACACCTCATACTGCATTGTGTGTTCACCACCCAGTCAAGCCTCTTCTGTCACCATATATTTGACCCCCTCTACCCTTTACTACCTCCTTCTACCCACCCCCTTCCCCTCTGGTAACCACCATACTGTTGTCTGTGTCCATGAGATTTTGTCTTGTTTGTTCCTTTGTTGCTTTCTGTTTTATATCCCAATACGAGTGAAATCATATGGTTCTTGACTTTTTCTGTCTGACTTATTTTGGTTCGTGTGATATTCTCAAGATCCATCTGTGTTGTCGCAAATGGTAGTATTTCATCAAAGATATTTTTTTTACCAAGAAACTACACATTAATGCATATATGGAGCTCGTTATTTAAATAATTTCCCCACATAATCTTTCTGTTCTAAGTGGCATCTTAGTGTGTGACTTGGCAAGGTAACAGATACATTTCTTTTCAAACATGTCTCAAATCACAGAACATTATGGACTTAAACCTGATGGGTCAGACCCTGGGAGAGAATCACCTTGTCCTCAGAGTCATTTTTCCCCCCTCCAAGCTCTCTTTCCAACCAGAATCTGGTTTTCAGGGCAGTTCCTGATTGAGAAGGTACCAATGAACAGCTAGAACAGAGAGCCCTCAAGTCTGGGTAAACCAGCTCGACCACTTCCACAGCCAACATTCCGGTGGCAAGGGCTCCCCTAGACGTGATCGCCCACATCTGGGCCTCGCCAGGCCCTGCTGCCTCGGCTCAGGCTCCAATTCATCCTCTGCCCCTTCCCTCCGAACTCAGGCCCTCATCCACTCTGCCTGGACCTTACAGCAGCTTCCCCCCAATCTCAGGGACACCAAGCTCTGCTCCTGTCACTTTTCACACAGAGGACTGATCATGCCATGGCCTCTACCTCATGTGTCCCAGCTCCTACATCCAAAACCTGACTGGCTGGAAGACCCTCAGCCTGTAGGACCGAGATCCCATCTACCTTTCTTCTTGTGTCATCCAGGACATTCCCCCCTGCAAACGAAGTCTCAGACACCCCACATTAACTCTCATTCTGTAAACATACTTTTCTTTTTAATCCTCACCCAAGGATATTTTCCCATTGATTTTTAGAGAAAGTGGAAGAGAGAGGGAAAGACAGAGAAAAACATCAATGTGAGAGAAAAACATGGATTGGTTGCCTCCTGCACACGCCCCAACCAGGGCCCAGGCCAGGAAGGAGCCTGCAACCGAGGTACGTGCCCTTGACTGGAATCAAACCTGGAACCCTTTGGTCTGCAAGCTGACACTCTATCCACTGAGCCAAACTGGCTAGGGCTGTAAACATACTTTTTTAAAAAATATATATTTTATTGATTTTTTACAGAGAGGAAGGGAGAGAGAGATAGAGAGTTAGAAACATCGATGAGAGAGAAACATCGATCAGCTGCCTCCTGCACATCTCCCACTGGGGATATGCCCGCAACCCAGGTATATGCCCTTGACCGGAATCGAACCTGGGACCTTTCAGTCCACAAGCCGACGCTCTATCCACTGAGCCAAACCGGTTTCGGCAACATACTTTTTAATAATATGAAATATTTCAAAACGGTAAAGAAGTTCAGATTTTAACATAATAGACTCTCATGTACCCAGACCCATTCTCCCCCCCGCCCCCAAATTAACAAACATTAATATTTTGCCCATTTTTCAAAGTCTGTTATCTGGGAAGATCTTTAGTAAAAGAAGGTCATGAAAACTATAAAATACAAGTCAAGGCAGACATTCTGCTAACTGCTAATATGACAAAAGAGGGATCACAGAGAAATAAATGCACACATCGTTACGGGTCCTGAAAAATGTATTTGCCACGGTTCCTATCTTTTTTAAGGAATAAAGTATGACTGAAATGGATGGTTGAGAGCACCCTACCACCCATCGTCCGTTCTCTTTCCACTTTCCCCTGAGGTAACTACAGTCCAGGTGTGCCTCTTCTTTCCATGATTTCTATTTTTACCACACATGTATAGTTCAGTTGTGCATATTCATATATGTAATTACGTATATACACACATTATATATAACAGATAGATAGGTAGACAGACAGTCCCATTTTGTGGGTTCTGAAATAAACCCAGGTGGCATGTACCATACAGGTCCTTCCTTTGTCCCACTCTACATTTCTCGGGAGGCCTATCCATGTCGGTGTGAAGGTCTAGCCCGGTGGTCGGCAAACTGCGGCTCAGCAAATTACGGCTCAGCAAATTGCGGCTCGCGAGCCACATGCGGCTCTTTGGCCCCTTGAGTGTGGCTCTTCCACAAAATACTGACTTCTACGCATGGGCCACGAAGTTTCAATCGCACTGTACATGTGCGCCCGCATGTGGTATTTTGTGGAAGAGCCACACTCAAGGGGCCAAAGAGCCGCATGTGGCTCGCGAGCCGCAGTTTGCCGACCACGGGCCTAGCCTATTCACTTTAGTTGCTACACAGCACTCACTCTATGACGGTGCTGTCATTCATCTACTCAGTCCTCTGAGATGGACAATGAGCCCATTTCCCTTTCACTACTGGATACAGAGCTCCAGGGACCATGCTCATAGGCATCTCCACGGGCACATGGAGGACCTTCTATTGAGTGACAATGCTGGGTCCACAGGACACAGGGCTCACCCGCCCTTCATACTGCTGTGCCCAGGGCACCTCATGAGCGGGTCACTATGGCCGCTGGTGCTGGACTCTGACCACAGCTGACTGAGCCCGAGGGGGCCATCGATCCAAGATGGGAAGACATGCACGGTGTGGCCGGGAAGTCGAACAGGGGCCCCACATTCCGCCCTTGGAGTCTTCAGGACACAGGCTGGCCAGGGAGCAGGGAAGCTGAGCTGGAGGAGCCTGAGGGAGACTTGGGGCTGCGATGGCCTGGACACCAGGGAGCGAGTGGGATGGGGACACAGCGGGCATGCAAAGAGACCCCGCGGACACCCAGCAGGAGCGACCTTGCAGGGTCAAGACAGATGGGAGAGGCTTCTGGCTCCAGTCCAGGCCCTGAGGAGCAGCCCTGCTTTCAGGTCATTTACAGGTCATCTGGCTGACTCATCAGAGAGGACAACCTTCAAGGGTCCATTGAGGTCACACGGCCTTCCTCAGTCCAACAGATGGACCCGCTCCCCGCCATGCTCATAGCCTTTCCTGCACCTCTCTGACAATGTGTAGCTCTAGTAACCCAGCCCTGTGCTGTTCCGTTAACTGATTCCAAGCCTGCCCTCTGCATGGGTGTGTAAGGCCCCCCGGGCACCCACATTCTGCCCGTATTCTGACTCCTGTACAATGCCAACCGCAGGGCTTTGCACACCATCAAATGAGTGTTTCATAACTGAATAAGAGCTGCGGGCTCCCTAAAAGCAGGGCCCACATCATCCCCATTTTCATCATATACCCAGGGCTTTCCAGGACTGGACACAGAGTAGGTCCTCATTAAAAGGCCTCCTGAACGAATGACTGACACGGAGGCTCCCCTGAGCAGACGCATCGGCCTGAACCACTCTCCCAGGGCTCATACCAATGACCACATTTCAAAGTGGAGGTGACCAGGCTAAAGGATCATTCATCTCCCTAAAGACGCTAGGTGTCAGCTAAATTGCTGTATTTAATAGGGCCTGACTTCGATGGGCCATTTTGAACAAAAGCAATAACTGTTCCAGTAATGAGGCTACTTTAAATTGCTATGACTATTACCACACTAAGTCCACGGGCTTCCGTGAACCATCAGACCAAGGCTCCAATTAGAGATCTGCCGCCTTTACAAACCATGAGCTAATCCTCTCCAGAGGTCTGATCTTGGATTGTTCGTTTGTTTATTGATTTCAGAGAGGAAGGGAGAGAGAGAGAGAGAGAAAGAAACATCAATGATGAGAGAAAATCATTGATTGGCTGCCTCCTGCATGCCTCCCATCGGGGATGGAGCCCGCAACCCAGGCATGTGCCCTTGACCGGAATCGAACCTGGGACCCTTCAGTCCACAGGCCAACACTCTATCCACTGAGCCAAACTAGCCAGGGCTCTAGGATTGTTTTTGCTTGTTTGTTTTGACCTGCCCACCCCACAGGCTCTAGCAGTGGTTCTCAACCTCCCTAATGCCATGACCCTTTAATACAGCTCCTCATGTTGTGGTGACCCCTAACCATAACATTATTTTCGTTGCTACTTCATAACTGTAATTTTGCTACTGTTATGAATCGTAATGTAAATATCTGATATGCAGGGTGTATTTTCACAGGTCGCGACCCACAGGTTGAGAACCGCTGCAAGGATTTCACACATCAAGCCGGATACAGAGTGAATATGCTACGGCTGAGGCTGGTGGGAAGACCTCAGGGAATCAATCCAGTATTAAATGTGTTTATTCTATTTCTTGAATGCGTCCAATACTTGTTAGCCCCTGGGAACATTTGCAAGCATCAAAGATGACAGAGGGAGGGAGAAGGCCTTTATCTGCCACGACAGATTGTAATCTCTACCAGACAGGTGAACAACAGGCACACACTTACCGCAACTGGGTGACACAGGAATGGGCGCTACCAAAAACCAGCTGGGAGCTCTTCATTCAAAAGGGAGTGGGAAACCCGCCCTTAACCTCAGTAATTCTGGGCACAGAGGAAGAGGAAGTGAGAGACAGAGGCTTATCAGGTAGGTCCATGCTGACATGTAGTTCACCTTTCTCCAGCGAACATCCCTGAGGTCACCTGGGTGCGTCGCCTCCCTTCTGAGAAGCCCTGCAAGCCTGAACGGGCAGTCCAGGCCCGGTGCCCTTGCATGGTGACTTCTCCAAATGACCTCTGCAGCCATTCATCAGGCGATCAGTGCAGAGAGCAAGTGGGAAGAACGTGAGGTCCAGAGTCAGACACACCTGAGCTCAGGTCCTGGCCCCACTGCTTCCTTCCTAGCTGTGACTCCTGGGCAGGTCACATGACCTGCTGGGGCCTCGGCTTCCTGATCTGTCCCACGGGTGTCGGAAAAGCTGCCACCGCATACAAATAGCTATCGTGTTTTGAGCACCTATCAGGGGCCGTTTCGCATGCTACGGGCTATGTGTGCATTGCCTTACGTCAGCTGTCTGTCATCCCTTGAGGAGAGGACATGACTATCCTGGTTTGCTAGATGAGGAAACCAAGGCTTAGAAAGGGCAACCCTACATTCCAAGGTTACACAGTGAACAGATGGAGGAGCCAGGCCTTGAGGCAGGGCTACCAGATCTGGGCAGTGCTTAGCCTCTATCCTGGGATGTTGGGAGAGGTTGAGTGAAACTTTAACCCCAAATTTACTGTTATTGGTTGTTGTTTTTTTAAAATATATTTCTTTATTGATTTCAGAGAGGAACAAAGAGGGAGAGAAAGATAGAAACATCAATGATGAGAGAAAATCATTGATTGGCTGCCTCTTGCATGCCCCCTGCTGGGGACCAAGGCCGCAACCCAGGTATGTGCCGTTGGGCAGAATCAAACCTGGGACTCTTCAGTCCGCAGGCCGACGCTCTATCCACTGAGCCAAACCGGCTAGGGCTGTTATTGTTTTACTTAGTAGTATTTATATGTGCTGCTTCCCCTCAGCGTGCTCCTTGCCCTGGCCTCCTTCTTCTTCTTTTTTTTTTAAATATATTTTCATTGATTTCAGAGAGGAATGAAGAGGGAGAGGTAGAAACATCAATGATGAGAGAGAATCATTGATTGGCTGCCTCCTGCACGCTCTCCACTGGGGATGGAGCCTACAAAAGGCATTTGCCCTGACCGGGAATCGAACTGTGACCTCCTGGTTCACAGGTTGAAGCTCAACCACTGAGCCATGCTGGCCGGGCCTGCCCTTGGCCTTCTTGATCAGGCCAGGAAGGACACTGATTCTGATCAGAAACCAACCTCCACTCCACACTGAACCCATGCACAAAGGATTCTCACTATGGCCATGAAAACCAGTCCAAGGCTGAGTTCCCACCCAGGTAGTAGGGCCTGGGATCCTCACAGAAGGCCAGCCCTGTGGTAGAACAGGCGCTCCTCCCCCACCTCCGCTCTGGCCACCGCCAGCTCAGGCCCCTCACTAAGCAGGAGACTTTCTGTCCCTGGGGTGGCCCCTTTCACCAGCACTAAATTTGTAATGGGAGAGAGAAAAGAAAACGTTGAAATCCACGTGACAGTCCTTTTTAACATGGAAACGGTCCTGCCAGGAAGAAGCAAATATTTATGCAAATAATTAACTAAGGAGGTCGAGTGTGCTGTCCAGCGTTGAGCAAAACTTGGTGAATAAATAGCCCTGGCCATGAAATGGCCTCTCACGGACATGGGAGGGGCAGCAAGTCAGAATCAGGCCCTCTGTCCTCAGCAATGACCCCTGTAGAGAATGCACCAAACTCACAGGCTAACCCAGGACCTCTGGGTACCTCCACTCTCCACCCTCCTCCCTATCCTCTACCCAGCAAAATTCTCTCCTCTAAATCCCTGGCCAGGGCTGTGTACTTGGAGCACAGTTAATTGTTACCACTTGGCTAATTCAAGAGCTGCAGGGGAATCCAGCTCCTCTTTTCTCCCTAATTTCCTGCATTTTCATAATTTTCCTATTAGTCCCTACCTCGAATTTTACTTTCCATAGAAGCGCTAGAAGCCTGCCAGTTAGAAATTTCTACCATTTTCACTCTGCAATGCCCAGAAAATAGCATCTTTGCCTGAAAAATACACAAGTGGAGCCTCCTGGATAAGCTGTGGCCATGGGGTGTGTCGTGCAATGAATACTGTGCTCAGTGCAAACCACGCAGCCAGTCCCTCGCTGTGTCCTGGGCTTGCCTACCCCCTCCAGACCCACGGTGAGGTGTTTACAAGGAGGCTATTCATTGCCAGCACCTCTTTTAATTCCAAGTTCCACTCAATCTTTCACAAGAACACCCAGCCTCTTGGCTGGCACAGTGGATGGGCACGGTGGCTACCCAGTTTGTAGTCCCAACTCAGTCGCTAATAAACTGTGTAACCTTGAACCCACTTCCTAAGCCCTGGGGCTCGTTTTCTTCAATGGAGAGGAATCTATAAAACTGTGGGTATGAAATCAATTTGGTGGGTCACTCCCACCAGCTTTTGAAAGAAATGGAACAGAGTAGCGTAATAAATCAGAATGTACCGGACACGAAAAGAGTGGGTTTTGAGTCAAGTTCATATGAATGTTCTAGTTTGCAATGTAAATGTGATTTTAACAGCCTTCTTGAGATATAATTCACATACCATACAAATCACCCATTTCAAGTGTACAACTCAAGGGCTTTTAGTATGTTCGGAGTTATGCAATCATCACCACAATCAATTTTAGAGCATTTCATTGCCCCAAAAGGAAACCCTACACTCATGAATAGTCATTCCACTCCTGTTTCTCCTAAGCCCCCACCATAGCCCAAGGCTACCACTACTCAACTTCCTGTCTTCATGGATTTACCTATTCTGAACCTTTCATATAAACAGTGTCACACAACAATTCAGTCTTCTGTGCCTGTTCAAGCACGTTCATCAGTACTTCATGCCTTTTTATGGCTCAATAATATTCCACTGCGTGTATATGACACATTGATTTCTCACTCAACCACTGACAGACATCTGGGTTGTTTCTACCATAAGGCTATCTATACTAATAAAAGTGTAATATGCTAATTAGGCTGGACAGCTGGACGACCTTCCGGATGACCTTCTGGACGCAGCTGGGGCTACGAGGGCCTCTAGTTATAAATGCACCGTTAGGGACCATGCATGTGCAAAGGTTTGTGTGGACATAGAAATGTGTTTCTATAGTCATTGCCAACAAAGTCTGGAGCCGGTGGGCTACAGGATTACTAAGGGGTAGTTACACCATTCTGTGATTTTTCCCCCCCAATCCATTTTAAATCAATTCATGGATATGCGATTTGGAGAAGGAAATAACGACCATCAAATCAAACTTGCATTCCTCTTGACGTGGCCACCAGGGAATCCATGGCCAGAGGGCTTTCCTATCATCTTGGAGAACCCGTCATTTCAGAGAATTTCAAGCGTTGGCATATGCATCTTCCCTGACCACAAAGATGGAGACGGGGCGTTTCCATGCTGACAGGAACTGCTGCAGGGCTAACAGAAGGTGTCCTGGGTAAATTTCCCTATTTAAACCAGCTCCAAGGTGGATCCAATTCCAAGATGTAAATTCCTGTATTGCAAGGTTTCAGACACAGGGACACTCACGAAATATAGTCAGAGGCTACTCTGAGCTCCTTCCTGCACACACCCACATGCACACACAACTATTCAATTTATGAACTGCTCTGTATGAAATCCGACTCCTACAACTGCGGCTATTAAAGAGCTGATGTCAGAAGAGAGGCAATAGTCAAAAGCAGCTCCCTCCACCAGCAAACCCGCATCAATAATTCAGCTATTAACAGCCATGTAATCGAAGAAGCTTGGAAGGGACATCTCTACAGTCTAGGACACTGGGAACATCTCCATGGCCGCCCTTTTTTCTATTTCAAAATCACAGACCCTGGTGTCTTGAAGAACTTGTCATCCTCTGAGACAGGGAAGGTGACAAATATGTGAAGCCCAAGGAATAAATACAATCCCTGCATGCCTTCAGTTTATGGCCCTCACAGAGCCTGCAAAATATGATAAACCATGATAGGCTTTTCCCGGCTAGCCTGCCTTGGCCACAATTAATTTCGCCATGTTGGAGTGTAATGTGGAATGTAATCTATGGAGGTGGGAGATTTAGAACCCTTGTTGCCTTGCAGTGAATATGCTTCTGCAGTTTGGGGCCCTGGAGGTAAAAGAAGCAGTAATGACAGGCCTCATTCCGGAACCATTTGTGTGCATTTTCTGTTTTGCATCGTTAAGCAAGACCAAAGTGCCCGGAAGGAAACCATGATAGCACTGGGCTAAAGTCACTCAAAATCCAAATGCCAAATGCATTCTGGAATTGAGATGCATGGCAGCGCCTACACGTACCCTAGAAGCGCATCCCATTGCCAATAAAAACTGTGCGCCACCAAAAAACAACAGGAAACGCTCTGTTTTTATCGCTATTATAACCTCGAAGCTCTGAACATACAGCAAAATTCGGTTAGAAAGTTCCATGTAGGTTTTCTGCAAATACTCGGAAGAATAATGGAAACTCTTATTTATGGACAGCCTAGTATGTGTGCATCCCTTACCTCGTATGTGTGCTATGCTACTTTACCTATGCTACTGCAATGGATAGGATTCTGTCCCCCAGAAAGATATGTGCAAGTTCTACCCTCCAGTACCTGTGAATGCGACCTTATCTGGCAAGAAGGTCTTTGCAGGTGTAGTGAAGTTAAGCAGGGGTCATACTGGATCAGAGTGGACCCTAATCCAATGACTGGTGTCCTTCTAAGAGAGAAATCTGGACACAGACACAGGGAAGAAGGCCATATGACTGAAGGCAGAGATTGGAGCGATGCATCTACATTCCAAGAAAGGCCAATGACTGCCGGCAACCCAGGGAGGCTAGGAGGGAAGCATGGAACAGACTTACCCTCAGGGCCTCCAAGAGCAACCAACCTTCTGACATGTTCCTTTTGGCCTCCTAGCCTCCAGAACTGGGAGAGAATAAATTCCTGCTGTTTTAAATCACCTGGTTTGTGGTAATGTGTTGCGGCAGCCCTGACAATCTAATACAATAAAATCCTTACATACAACAAGCCCTGAGAGGTTGGTATTTTCATCCCCCCCATGTTACAGATGAGAAAACAGGCTTGGAAAAACTAAGTAACGAGTTCAAGGTCACATAAAGAACAAGTGCAGGAACCAGGACTCACGTTTAGGTTGTCTAACTCTTAAATAAATCCCATGCCCAAATTTTGCCACCGTGTCTGGTTTTCCTGTGAGAAGGTTTTAAGAAGAAGATCCCTTAACAAATGCAATACCTCTGACATCTTCTTGCTAACATAATGCAGAAATTTGTCATAGTCGGACTTGACCCACTTCCACTCTATGAGGCATGAGCACTCTCCAAGCAGATAACTCTATCAGAAGACTATTCTAAGAAGCACTGTCAATCAGAACAAAAATCCTAACAGATTGTAAAGCCTTGTTCATTCAACTCAACCAACAGTTGCTGAGGCTGAGGAAGTTGGCGGAAAAGAGCCTGGTATGAGAGATAAAGAAATACAGCCCCTGAGTTTGAGAAGCTCAGGCCTTCATGTTCTTGTCAAGTCAATGGGCCCAAAGCTACGCTACTCAGGCCTGAGCTTCAATGAACTCATCACCAACAGAGTCCTCTGTGGCTCTCACCTGACAGTCCACCTGTACCCGCCGACCCTCCCCACCACCACCACCCCCGGTTCCCAGCTTGGGCAGGGCCACATGACTAGTTCTGGCCAATGGAATGTGGTCAAAAGGGACACGTACATTCAGGGTAAAGATCAGAAGAGTAGCACCTGACAACTCCTGCCCACTCTTCCCTGGCTATGCCAACGTTCCAAGCACAGAGCCCTGACCAGCCTGGGATGGAGTGACCATGAGGAGTTCAGGCCCCTCCCCCTTCCTGCCGCAGCACCTGCAGGTCTTTGTGTAAGTGAAGAACAGGCTTCATGTGGGAAACCAGTGAGCTCTCGGTTAAATGTGTTAGTTTCCTAGGGCTGCCTAACAAAGTGCCACCCTCTAGGTGGCTTACAACAACAGAAGTGTCTTCTCTCGCAATTCTGAGGACAAAGGTCCAGAATCAGTGCGTTGGCAAGTGGTCCCCTCTCGAGGCTCCGAGGGAGAGTCCCTCCATGCCTCTCCCTTCGCTTCCAGTGGCTGCCAGCAACCCCTGGGGTTCCTTGGCTTGGAGTGGCATCGCTCCAATCTTTGCCTCTGTCTTCACATGGCCTTCTCAATGATATGGACACCTGTCAGCAGACATAAGGCCCACCTGAATAAGGCAGAATTGACATCATCTCAAGGTCCTTAATGTAATCCCACCTGCAAAGACCGTTTTTCTAAATAAGATTACATTCATAGGTTCTGAAGAGACATATCTGTTTTGGGGGGGAGGGTGGGGGCACCATTCAACTCACTACATCCCACTATAGAGGTCTAAGCATGAGCCAGGTAAGCTTAGGTAAGCTAGCCATTCAGAGCACCTCATGCCCACCTCTGTCCCCCATCCCTCAACCCAGCCATAGAATCTGGGCAGATCCATGAAGTTTATTAGATGGATAGAGGGAGAGAGCTGTAACCGGCACTGTCTAATAGAAATACCATACAAACCACATATATAATGTAAACGTTTCTAGTAACCATATTACAAAAAAAAAGTTCAAAGGCACAGGCAAAATTCATTTCAGTAAAATATTTCATGTAGCCCAGTATGCCCAATATAGGATAGATATGGCCCTGGTCTTCAAAGAGTTGGCAGAGGAGGCCTTGAGAGTGGGACTAATTATTGCAACCCAGAGCAGCTGAGGAAATAAAACAAATGACAGAAGGACCAAGGAGTTCCAACTCCCAGGTCACAAGGCCAAGTAAAAAGTGACCTTTCTTTAGCTTTCGATGGAAGAAACAAGATGGAAAATGCAGCTTTTCTGACATGCAGACACAGTGAGCCACAAACGTGCCCCCAACACACCACATTTCACAGCCTGGGCCAAGCAGGGCTACCACCTGCCCTTGCATGTAGCTCATGTCACGGCAATGGAAGATGACAAAGGTCTAGAGCCCTTTGAATGGGAAGATGACAATCCAAGAGCCCTCGGATTTCCACGGCCATCTTGCCAGGGGGCTGTTCGTACCCTTGGCAGCTTTGGCAAACTGCTGGCTAAGAGAGGACCACTCTGAAACAGACTTCCCTCTCTACAGGGAGTGGTGAGGTCACAGCATCAGGACTATCTATATAAACATCAGATAAGTGTACTCTTAAAAAATATGAGGATGTGAAACAAACCTTCTAACAGGATGTGTACCTGCCAACAAGGATCTTAGGTCTCTACAAGTTGCCTTCTATTCTTAACAACATTAAGAGCACACCTACCGGTGCTAGCCAAAGTCACCCCTTTTTACATGTTATCCCATTTAATCCTCACACCTCCACTGAGGTAGTGACTGCCTCCATTTTACAGATGAAGAAACTTGAAATCAGACAGGTTAAGTGACATGGCCAAAGTCACACAGCTGACACACGAACAGCGTGGGTCCGGCCGGTCCACAGTCCCTCTGCCTGCAGAGCCCTCACTTCACCATCAAATCCTCCCCCCTGACTTTGCCTTCCAACTGCCTTCTGTATTTCCCCAAGGTGTGACCAGGGGCATGGAGGACAGAAAATGAAAAGCAGCCAGTCCCAGCTATAAGTAGACCATGGACACTGGAGAGAAATATTATTTAGATTGTTTTCTGTTTTTATTGGTGTGGTTGTTTTTTTTGTTTGTTTGCTTGTGGGGTTTTCTTTTTTTTTGGGGGGGGGTGTATATGAAATTTCCCAATCAATATGAGAACCAAAGCCCAAATAAGAATGCCTTAACTCCCCTGGGGTCAGCAGTGGCCCGAGAAGTCTCCATCTGAGTCTCCAAATGGCTGAGGAAGGAAAGATTCCCAGGATTAGTTCAAAAGGACCCACCAAACTTGTCCATTTGCCTAAATGCTGGGTAATGAGCACATCAGATGTCTTTGTTCTTGGTTGAAATCAAAACCTAATCGTGTGGTAACAATAACTGCTTCCTTCAAATGAAATCTCTTACACTTATGAATGTCTTTCATTAATGTTTCAGCAATACAAATTATTTAATTATTGCGGTTTGGTAACAAGCTATTTCAAAACATCTGGTTTGTGGGGGAATAGTCTAAAAGAGTCTTTGGCTGGGTGAGACAGAAAGCAAGTAGACCGATTCATCAGCGCCTGTCATCCACATTTGGAAAACTGGAAGGCGCCTTCACGAAGCCCAGTAGCAGAACCCAAGTTTATCATTAATAAAATAACATTTCTCATTCTGTCATTCTCCCAAACTGTTTAACTAAGTTCACATTCATTCATTAACCTTCACGGTTGGGGAGCTGACAGAATTAGAATTTCCATTATATATACAGGGTGTCGTTACACACACTTTGAATAATTATTAATTCCAGTGGATTAAATCTGAAGAGAAAGAAATATCCATTGAGCTATAAAAAAATAAATGTGCACACATTTTGGGGAACACCCCACGTATGAAGAGAAGCAGTAATGGCATTTCCAAAAGGACCAACTAACGACTCCCCAGTAGATTGGTTCCCAAACGGAATCATGCCCACACTAAGAGTCAACGGGGAAAAGGGAATTCCTTGGTAATTCCTCTCTGTGATTTGACTTTCTACGGATCATTTACTTCTTTATACGAAGCCTCACTTTCCCCAGCCATAAAATGGGGATAACACTGCCACCTGGCAATGAATATATAGCTATAAATGACTTTGAATCGCCTCGATAATCAGCATTATGCAAATTGAAGGTATCATTAGAGAGCTACTTAACTCAGTTATAAATCTTTCAAAACTACTTCAATGGAAATTAAGGCTCAATTAAGAGGCTCCATTTCTTAAAAATTTCCATCACCTCATTATATTAAAAGACAAGAACATTGAAAGCCGGCTTAGACATTTCTCTAACAGTCTTGATGAAGCTCTGCACTGATCAACAGTTGGCGAATAAGAAAGGAAGAGGATGGTTTTTTGCAAAATAGTTGAGAACCAGACAGACTAAAATCTAGAGACCAGGAGGTCCCTCCCAGGCAACAGCCACTGGCTCAAGGGCCTTGTCTCAGATAGGACAGCAGCTGCCGCCTTCTTTCCAAGGTCAGTGTATCTTACACATTCTTCCAAGCATGGGGAAGAACTTGCACTAACTTGCCTCAACTTAACTTTGCTTGTCCCAATGCCATCAAAGGGGGCCAAGGAACAGCAATAACCTAAAATAAAGGGACCAGAAGCGCTAAGACTCAGTCTCAACACTCTCGAAAAGATATCTTTATCCCCATGCTCACTGCAGCATCACTCACAATAACTGAGACATGGAAGCAACTGAAGCATCTTGACAGATAAATGGATCGAGAAACTGTGAGATACATACACCCACACACACATGAGAGGGGGGGGGGGGGGAATTATTCAGCCTTTAAAAAGAAGGAAGTCCTGCCACTTGTGACAACATGATGGACCATGAGGGCATCATGCTAAGTGATATAAGTTAGAGAAAGACAAATAGTGTATGATTTCACTTATATGTTGATTCTAAAAAAACAACAACAAAATAAACTAACAGAACAGAACAAACTCATAGATACAGTGAACAGGTTACTGGTTGCCAGAGACGGTGGGTTCAGGGTGGGCGAAATGGTAAGACACGTCCTGGGGATGTTGCACACAGCAGGGTGACTACAGTTAATAATATTGTACTGCATACCTGACAGTTGCTAAGAGAGTAAATCTTAAAAGTTCTTATCACAAAGGAAAAGTTATAATTATGCGTGGTAATGGATGTTAACTAGACTTACTATGATCCTTTTTTAGGATATACAAATATCAAATCATTACATTGTACGCCTGAAACTAATATGTCAATTATACCTCAATTTACAATTTTTTAAGTGGCTATAATAAAGAAAAGACAAACAACTGAAGATAGATAAAGCTGTACTAACCCAAGAGGTCCGGCTCTGACCCCGCCCACTGCCTGGGGCCCAGCCTGGCTGCCTCAGGAAGAAAGCTCCATCAGACTCCCCAGCACCCTTGCAGGCACCCTGAGACCCTTCAGCCTATCCACACCTCAGGGCTAAACAATGCAACTTCAGGTCAAAGAGGTCATCAATCGGTTGAGCCCCAAACTAGCCAAGATGACCAAGCAGTGAATGAGGAACGGGCAGCTGGGCATTTTCTTGCAAACCCTTTTCAGGACAGCCTTCTGCCTGGTCGGGCCAGTGGCCACACTCTCACACCACACCGTCCCATCTGGATCCTGAGCCCTGCTCCTCTGGGGAGTAAGCAGAGCAGAAGCCACATCACCCTGCTTCTGGGTGTCTCCCCCCCTTCCCCCCCCCCCCGCCCCCCCCCCACACACACACACACACACACTACCCTACCCTGATTTAGCAACCAGGCCAATTTCTACAGACCAGACCGGCCTCTTCTGGTCTTTCCTCACCTCAGTCATGAAACTAACCCACAGTGGGGCATCCTTCAATGTCTGCAAAGAAAAACAACTCGAATGCAAGAGAAAATGCAAGAAGGGGCTGGGAGCAGATGGCCTCATTAAAGGGTCCTTCCCAAACTTGAGGTGCTGGTATCCACTAATAAGGAGAAACGGGGACAACTGTCAACAAAACCCAAAATGAGCCCGAGTTCAGGGAAGCAATCAATAGCTGTACCCCTCAAAGGTTAAGCTCCATTTACTCCAAAAGAACTCCTTCTCCCTCCCCTAACCCGAGGCATTCATTAGAGAGCTCTGAAAGTCAAGTCCAGTGTTTAAAATTAAAATGTTTCAATGAGCTGACTCACTGGGCTCAGCTGGTGACCAATTTACCTTTAACTGGCTTTTCCAGCTCAGTAACCTGCTCTCCACGAAGAGGTGCCTCCTGCTTAGGTGAGAGCTTGCGGCTAAGAAAGCGGGGAAAACCCTTTCAGGACTGACACCCAGAGGGGCCTTCACCCGTCTAAGGCGCTGGATCCAACCTCAGGAACCAAGCAGAGCAGCGCTGGGGACCCAAACATGTCTGACAAACAGCCCCAGTTAAACCAAGGAGCTCAGGACATCATTAAGAGCCGATGCAGGAAAACAGTTCACATGCATCGGTACTGGGCACATGTCACATTACAGACACAAAGGATGGGCCCGCTCTGCCCTGGACCACCCTGGACCGCGTCTGGCCATGCTGGACTGCCCTGGATTGCCCTGGACAGCTCTGGGCCACCCTGGACAGCCCTGGATTGCCCTGGATAGCCCTGGACAGCCCTGGACCGCCCTGGATTGCCCTGGACTGCCCTGGGCCACCCTGGACAGCCTTGGATTGCCCTGGACAGCCCTGGACCGCCCAGGACAGCCCTAGACTGCCCTGGACCACCCTGGATTGCCCTGGAGAGCCCTGGGCCACACTGGACAGCCCTGGACAGCTCTGGACAGCCCTGGATTGCCCTGGACTGCCCTGGACTGTCCTGGACAGCCCTGGATTGCCCTGGATCACCCTGGACAGCCCTGGACCGCCCTGGACAGCTCTAGGCCACCATGGACAGCCCTGGATTGCCCTGGACTGTCCTGGACAGCCCTGGATTGCCCTGGATCACCCTGGACAGCCCTGGACCGCCTTGGACAGCTCTAGGCCACCATGGACAGCCCTGGATTGCCCTGGGCCACCCTGGACCACCCTGGACCGCCCTGGACTGCCCTGGACAGCCCTGGATTGCCCTGGATCACCCTGGACATCCCTGGATCACGCTGGACAGCCCTGGACCACCCTGGACAGCTCTGGGCCACCCTGGACAGCCCTGGACCACCCTTGGGCCAACCTGGACCACCCTGGACAGCCCTGGATTGCCCTGGACAGCCCTAGATTGCCCTGGACATCCCTGGATTGCCATGGACAGCCCTAGATTGCCCTGGACAGCCCTGGACCGCCCTGGATTGCCCTGGACAGCCCTGGACCACCCAGACCACCCGGACCGCCCTGGACCACCCTGGACTGCCTGGACCGTCCTGGATCGCCCTGAACCACCCAGACCACCCTGGACCCCCCTGGACCACCCTGGACTGCCTGGACCGTCCTGGATCGCCCTGAACCACCCAGACCACCCTGGACCGCCCTGGACCACCCTGGATCGCCTGGACAAGGATTGGTTAGAGTAGCCCTGACTGCAGGCAAGCAAACCTTGAGGGGCAGTGAGGCCTAAGAAAGTAGGAATCTAGGTCACAGAGGGCTACAGTTTGGATTTTCGCCTTTGATGCAATAGGGGAGATCCTTCAGGGTTATTTCCCTTCCTCACCCAAGATGTGAGGGCTCCCAGTTATTTTAAACTGGCCGCCTTATCCTGCATCACTTTGGAGAATTACAAGTCATCATTAGATCAATAAAACAACCTCACCCCAGAGCACGTCTCAAGTGGGCAAAGCTGAATAGGCACTAACCCTCCACCCCCGGAGTGCCCACTGTGGCCAGGGGGTTCAGGCCTGACACCACCATCTGTGGTCCCCTAACCCCGCCCCCTTAAAGCACTTCATCAGGTCTCTCCCTACCTGGACTCGACCAGGACACCGTGTTTTCCTCTTTCAAAGCTGTCTGGGAAGATGCGACACGTTTTCTGTCACATACTAATTCAGGGAAGCAATCTACCACCACGAGCACATCCAAGCAACCCCTCTACCCTCTCTTGTCCTAAAAGTTTTCAGAAGTAAAACTCTAGCATTTGGTCCTTCCCTTTCATCACTAACCCTGCGATACACCCCCCTGTTCTGTGCTTCGTCCTCTCCTAGTGAGTCGGGGGCTCCTGATCTGGCAGAAGCACATTCCTCAGTCTCCTTTGCAGCAGGATGTGGCCATGCGACTAAGTTCTGGCCAAGGGAAAGAAAAAAGACGTTCTGTGTGTGACTCACAGGAACAATCCTTAGGAAAAGGGAGCTCATTCTGCTGTCTTCCTCCTTCCTCCAGGCTGGGATTCATGTGAAATGGCTGATAGTCGGGCAGTCACTTGGGCCATGAAGCAGCTAGCAGAACACGTAAGTTCCTCCACTCCACACCAGTCCAACTCCTCCGACCTGATGTCAAAATGGCCCCCACTCTGCATCAATTGATTCTCTAACCCTGCCTCTTCGAAAGGCCTCTTCGAAACGGCCATTCTCCTGAGCCTGGGCACTCCATTCCTTACTCACTTGTTCTGAGAAGTCCCTACCACCATCAGCACATCCAAACAACACTAAAATTCTTTTTTTGTTTTGTTTTTTGGTCTCACATCCTCTACTCTTTCAAAAATCCCCTACTGTTCCCTCCTCTTCCAGGCCAGCTCTCTGCCCCAGCCCACTCAGAGGTTCCACCCCCACCATCAAAACCTTGGCATCATTCTCTATCTCTCACCCTACAAAGCCCAGTGCCAGAGATGACCCCACAGCACACCAGTTCACATACCGCTTATTACTGCTGAGCTTTTGATTAACTTCCTCTAACCTATCATCTTTTAATTCCTGCTCAAATCCTTTATTCCCAGCAGGCCAATCAATCCATAATGACTTGTGGGAAAGGGAATAGGGGGTTGTATTTTTTTTTTATATATACCACAAACTACCGATAACAAAACTGATTTAAGAAGTATGGGGAAAACAAAAGTGGAGAGAAGCCAGCTGCCACAATTCCCACCCTTCTCCCAGAGGCCTGTGCTGCCCACTCCTGTTCTACAGGGGACAAGGTCTGGGACCCATCCGTCAGCATCCCCAACACCCCACAGCTTATCCTATCACTGCGTCCTACTGGGATAACATTTGCAAGTTGCAACAACACACGATTTCATCTAGAGGCACTGGTGTGACCAGAAAGTAATATTCATCATGATGAGCCTAATCTCTAATAAAGCACACAAGTCCAGGGCCAAGTGCATGGCAGTGAGGCTGCAAACTTTCATTACACCCACGCAGTTGCTAGGTTATCTGGGCCTGGAGACATGAAGCGTGGACGTGACGGCAGCTGGCAGCCTTTGTATCAAGTTCAGCCATGGAACGAAGCCAGCTGCCAAAGAGTCTCAGACAAATGGAGTCCACAACTGGCCGGGGCTAGGTTCCAAGGCCAGAGAGTCGGAAAAGATGAGTACAGCTCTATGGTGTCTCCTCCCCATCTCTGGGCAGGCTTCTCTTCCTCTACGCACTCTTAAAATCTGGTGGAGTTACAGAAATGGGTTCAAACAGACATGGAAATTTAAAGTCTCCCAAAGGTAGGGTGACAGATGCATTCTTAAGAAGGCCCCTGAGGGTCTTCCCTTCCTGGTGTCACCCTCTTGTCCAATCATCTCCCTTTGAATGTGGACAGGACCTGTGACTTGCTTTTAATCAACAGAATAAAGCAAAGGCGATGGAACGTATGCAATTTGTGTTATAAAAGATCGTAGGGCCCCTCTTTCTCCTGCTGACTTGATGAAGCGAAAGACCATGTTGGGGAACCACAAAACAAGGAACGGAGACTGGCCTCCAGCCAACAGCCAGCAAAAAAATGAGGCCTCCATCCAACTGCCTGCAAGGAAGCGGATGCTGCTAACAAGCATGTGGGTTGAAAATGGATCCTTCCCCAATCCAGCCTCGGATGAGACTGCAGCTCCAGTGATACACCTTGATGGGAGCCTCCTAGAGAACCTGACTAAGCTGTGCCCAGACTCCTGACCCACAGACACTGTGAAATAACAGGTGTGTGCTGTTTTTAAGACACTCACTGAGTTTGGGATAATACTGTTACACAGCAATAAAAAACGAATGCAGGTCAAGTCAGTGGGCAGGAGGGATTATTCAATAAATGATTGGAACACATTAGCCACCTGGAAAAGTTGGATTCCTGACTCATATGACATGAAATAAATTCCAGATGGAGGAAAGATTTAAATAGGAAAAAATAATTCGAAAGGCTTAAAACACAAGTTTTTAATATGTAATTGTGGAGCGAGGAAGGCCTAAGTGTGATGTAAAAATATAGAATTATTTTCATCTAGAAAGAAAGAATTCACAAATCTAACCAAAGCGAGAAAACATCTGCAACTTGCCTCTCAAAGGGCTAACTTCTTTAATATATAATTATTCTGAGGTATGAGGGTTAGAGCTTCAACATTTGAATTTGAAGGGACACAATTCAGCCCATAACAATGAAACTCCCCATGGAAACCTTCACTGGTCCCAACGGCCTTGAAATAACATCTTTCCAACACATAACCCCTGACTGCTTCTCTCCCCTCCAGCTGAGTACAGGAGGGGGGAAAGGGTGGCTGTTCACATGGAGATAAGAGCACAGCTGGAAATAGACAGGATTCGAGAAATTGGGTAGAAATGGCACCCTTTCATTATTTATCTTCCCTTTTCCAATTACAGACGGGCTCTGAGCAAGCTGGCTAACCACTGTAGAATGAGGCTTGGTCCATGACTACCTGCCTCCTTCAACACCCGGTAACTAGATGCCCTGTTCAGAAAATACCTGTGTCACCTCAGGAAAAGCAAGTGCTCCCCCAGAGTCACACACAGGGAAACCTCTGGCTGAATGCAGGATTTAAAGCACATCTGACCTGCAATTGGTTAACATGCCTCTGAGATCTAATTGCTCATGAAGGTGCCCTAGATAACCCGCATCGGAAAGGTCCCCACTGTGACAGCATGGACTTGGCAGCACCAGCACGCAATCCCCTCACTGGTCTGTCTCCACATAGGAGCAGGAGGATCTGGGGCAGGACGCCTAACACTTCTGAGCCTTGGTTTGCTCATCAGCAAAATGGGGTTAATGTCCTTCTAGGTCAGTGGTTCTCAACCTTGGCTGCACATTAGAATCACCTGGGAATCTTTTTAAAATCCTGATTTCTGGGGCTCATCCTCCGAAAATTCTGTTTCTTTGTTACTAATGTTGTGACCTCACCCCATAACAAAGAAACAGAATTTTAAAAAGATTCCCAGGTGATTCTGATGTGCAGCCAAGGTTGAGAACCACTGTTCTAGGTAATCCCTTACTGTATTGTCTCCCAGGTGTGCGTAACAAACTGCCATCAACTGGGTGGCTTAAAACAATGGAAAGCTATGCTCTCACAGTTCTGGAGACTAGAAGTTCAAAATGAGGGTGTTGGCAGGGGCGTGCTCTCTCTGAAGGCTCTGGGGAAGAATGCCTCCTGGCCTGGCTTCTAGCTTCCGGGGTTGCTGGCAATCCTTAGAGTTCCTTGGTTTGTACCTACGTCATTCCGATTTCTGCCTCTGTCCTCACATGGCCACCTTCCTCTGTGTGTGTCTGTGTGTCCTCTCAAGGACAGCAGTCATTGGAATCCGGGCTCATCCTAATCCAGTATGATTCCATTTTAACCTATTACCTTTGCAAAGACCTCATTCCCAAGTAAGGTCACCTTCACAAACACTGGTACCAAGACTCGAACATATATTTTTGGGGGACACAATCCAACACCTGGAAGATGGTGGGAGAATGAAAGCGATTTCGAGCTCAGCAGGCGGGAGAGCTCCTCACTGTCAGCCACCCAAGGGAGCAGCTCTCCCCCACCCAGCAGGCTGCTTCCCAGACCAGGCCTGGCTGCCTCACTCCTCATAAACGCAGAAACCGCAAGAAACCAAAGTTAACAAGTTGACATCATAATGGCTGATGTCTTGTTAAGACTTTCAAAACAAACAAACCAGGGCTCAGTACCAAGTCACTTGGGGTGAATATGTCATCAGTGGGTCTCGCTGAGAAAACGCCACACAGGTACATGGGCCCCACACACCACCCCCACAACCTAGAAGGAGCTGGTCTGAGAAGAAGGGGCCCCGTGCGCTGCTCTAAAAGCAGGAAAGGGTTGCCCAGCCAATGTGGCTCAGTGGTTGAGTGCTGACCTATGAACCAGGAGGTCACGGTTCGATTCCAGGTCAGGGCGCATGCCCAGGTTGTGCCTCAGTTCCCAGTGGGATCATGCAGGAGGCGGCCGATGATGATTCTCTCTCATCATTGATATTTCTCTCTCTCTCTCTCTCTCTCTCTCTCTCTCTCTCTCTCTCTCTCTCTCTCTCATCATGCAGGAGGCAGCCAATGATGGATGATTCTCTCTCATCATTGATATTTCTCATCTCTCTCTCTCTCTCTCTCTCTCTCTCTCTCTCTCTCTCTCCCTCCCTCCCTCCTGCCCTCCCTCCCTCCCAAATCAATAAGAACATTTTAAAAATGATAATGAATAAAAGGAGAAAAGGCTATACTCAAAGTGTGCACCTCTGGCCCCAACATCTGGCTGCCTTCCAGCTGAGCAACAAGTTCCAGAAACAAAGCCCTGGGGGCCCCACAGGCTGCAGGCAGAGATAAAATCCGGAGCTAAGGCTGGATCCCAAGCAGCCCGCACACTGGGCCTTCCCAGGAGAGGCACACGAGATGGTGCAGCCAGGGAAGCGATGCATAAGTCATGGGCCAAGCTTTTTCCCCACTCCCCCACCCCCACCCCCACCCCCACCCCGCGTGGAACCAAACCGCCCATCAGGACGATCAAAGCTTCGGCCCACAGCTTGAGATTGACTTTGACTGAGCCCATTAACTTCCACGCTCCTACAGGGTGGGTTTTCTCCATGAATAATGCCTGAAAATTAGGAAGTAAGTGGCCTAGGAGAACCTGGGACCCATTAACCAACTAGGCAGACAGAGCTTCCATTACAAGAGAAAAATCTGAACACCGGCCTTGGGCAACTGTTCAAAGATGCCGTTGTGGATTTTCTGGAAAGCCCTCTGGGGGGGGGGGGGGGGGGTTCGTGCCAGTGAGAGGGAGAAGCCCCCAAAGAGGTGATGTGAGAAGGCCGTGGACTGAGAAGGCACGGGCCAGGGTTCAAATCCTGGCTGCTCTGGAATAGGGGGGACCTCCCTCCCTCTTCCCGTGCTACTGATTTCTGGAGGAGGAGGTACAAGCGCCCCAGCGGCCACCTTCGTGGAAGGCACACGGATTCTGAGACCCAGACCCATGTATAAGCTCGTGAGGCTGAGCCAGGGATTGGTGCACACGCCAGAAAGGAGGAAATCCACAAGTCAACGCAGCCCCATCTGGCCGCTGCCACATGGCGAGGCTGTGCTTTAGGAATACAACCAACTGAAACAGTCACAAGTACGGGCAACCAATGACACAGTCCCCCAGGAACACAGACAGGCCCCAACACATCACTGCTGTAATTCGAAATAGACTGTCAGTCATCCAGAAGGTTCCAAACAACCACACCATCCCAGAGTTAGGGACCCATGAGGAGAAATAAAATAAGGTGGTACATTCCATCGGAACCCCAGCTCTGCCACTCGGTTGTGAGGTGACACAGGTGAATCAAATACCTGCAGCCTCAGTGTCCTCATCTATAAAATGGGAACAACAGGGCTTCTCCCGCAAAGACTTCCTATGAGGATTAAGTGAGCTCTCCCATAAGGCACTCCTGGCGGGTGCTAAATAACTGTTAGGTCTGCCCCATCCGTGTCTCTTCCTGCCCTCTTCTCTCGGGCATTTCCCACCCATCGGCTCCTATGTTCACAAGTGCCCTCCCTAGTTCCTCTCCACACAGTCAGGACTCCCTGGCCTAGAAAACCCTTTGCAAAAACCCTAAATACCCACATACCTGAACACCGAGTACCTACATTCCCCACCACCCCTGGACTCTGCCCTAAGGCTCCCTTTTTACGCTGGGGGCCAGTTCAGCCTCTATCCAGTAGTTCCCAGGTGGGCAATGCAAGAACACCTCAGTCTACTGCAAAGCGTTCATTCGTCAGTCAGCATCAGAATTAGACACTGAAGAAACAATTGCTACAAACTCTTCTTAGAACTCCACTTACTTGATTTAAAGGACCATCCTTTGTTTTAAGGGTAAGCCACCCTTACAGTTTATATTCAACACTAGAGGCCCAATGCACGAAATTCATGCAGGAGTAGGCCTTGCTTCCCCGGCTGCCAGCACTGGTTTCCCTCCGGCACCTGGGACCCGGGCTTCCCTTGCAGCCCCGGCTTCGTCCAGAAGATCGCCCGGAAGGGCGTCTGGTCTAATTAGCATATTATGCTTTTATTATTATAGATGATTTATTTTAGAATATGGTGGTGATATAAGAAACAGTGATATGTTTTCATTACTCTCATTTGATAAAATCAAAATAGGTGACCCTACCTACATCCGGATCCCAACCTTTCTGGGTATATTTTTCATGATTTTACCGGTCCATACAATCCAAGTCTGGGAATCACCAGCTATGAGAATAAGCGATGCATGGCTGCCACCACTTCCTCCCCAGCTCGACTTCTTAACCCTAATTTACCATCCCAATCTCTGCTCTGCTCTACCACTGAAGGGACACTGCTCACTCAGAGGTCTCCAAACCCAGGCCCCTTCCTCCAGCCCGCATGGTACTGCCCAGGGCAGGCCCAGGTACACTCAGACACAAGACAGCCTCCATGCAAAGGGCCAACCCAGCCTTGCTAAGCAGTTCTGATCAAAGCAAAGGCTTCCCAATGCCAACCACGTACACCCAAGCTCTCCCTGGCATCTTCAGTCCTCGTCACCACTCCATCCACCAAAGCATGGGCCATGGAGCAAGGAGCCCAAAGTCCACCGCCCAGTTCCTTGCGTGCATGAACTTGTCCACTCCCCACTAAGAATGTAACGAGACTGATTACCCTTATCTCCCTTTCACAGATAAGGAACTCACGGAGACACACATAGAGGCCCTGTAACTGGCCGAGTTCATAGTCAGGATGTGAGCCAGACCTTGATTCTAGAGCCTGGCTTCTGAGACATCCCTACCCCGTCAGAAGTAGGGTCCCCACTGCTTTGCTGATTTCCTCACAGTGGGCACCCTTAGTTCAGTGGTCTCAGCAGCCCTCACGGAGAAAAACACCCACCAGCCCAAAGGAACACAGAACTGCCTTCTAGATGCTGAGCCGTAGGAACACCCAGAAGCCATGTAAAAAGCAAATGCTCTACTTTTCCGTAGAATCAGACCTCAGCGCCTGGCCCTAAGGCCCACAGTCCCCGACCTGGAAGTCCTTCCACATGAACACAGGAACAGCCACCTGGCACCTGTGCCAATGGCCTCAGGGCTCTCCGTGTATATCCCACCGGGGCACCTGGAGGGGGGACGGGCGTAGGGGGAGGCCTGGCCAGAGCCCACCACATTCCCCTCACTGGTAATCAGGGGAAAGGACAGTAAAACCACAACAAGTTACCCCTTTGTTCCCTTTGGGAAGCTAATTAAGAGCTCGTTATTCCAAACATCAGAAATGTGGGGAAACGGGCACCCTCATAAACCACTAGTGGGAGTACCAATGGGTGGGACCGTTTCCGAGGCTAAGATGGCAACATCTGGTCAGGTTGGAAGTGTGCAAACCCTTTGACCTGTACTTCTTCTTCAAGGCTGTTTTAGAAAGCCCTGCTCTTGTGTGTGAGGACTTTCACTGGAGTGTGCCTGGTCATGGCAACAGCCTAAATGTCGGGTTAAGAGATAAATGAAAAAAACTGTCGCATGTACATTCACACAATGGAAGAGCCTGCAGCAGTTTTAAAAAAAAAAATACATTTACATGTGGAAACACAGAGGGAGCTCAAAATTATAAGAATAAATGAAAAAATACGTTGCAAACGTATACACAGTATGGCAGCGTTTATGTACACTTTCAAGTACTATGTATTGGATACAGATGCACACAAATGTGGTATAAAGGATTAAAATATGGACAGGAAGGATATATGCCTACTTAGGAAGAGTACACACCTCTGGGCAGAAGAGAAAAAGTAATGAGAGAAAGTCTTGGACAGCAACCTGTCATATGTTTTTCTTTGAAAAAAGATCTGGATTAAAATGGCAAATGTTAAACATCTGATAGGTGAGTGTGATAGGTACACTAGTGTTTGTCATATTATTCTTGGTTCTTTTATGATGTTCGAGAGATTCCAGAATTTAATGTAATGAAGAAGTACATATTTGAAACACCCAGGTTACTCTTCTAGCCATCTGGGTTTCATAGCCACTTAAATATAGGGAACGAACATAAAAAAATCTGAACACCATGTGTTAAGTCCAACATGAACAAATTCAAAGTGGAGGCAGCTGTTAGGATGTGAGATGATAGAATATTATTCTGCCATAAAAAGGAAGGAAATCCTGCCATTTGTGACCTTGAGGGCATCATGTTAAGCGAAAGAAATCAGACAGAGAGAGACAAACACTGCAAGATTTCACATATATGTGGAATCTTAAAAGCAGGAACTCACAGAAACAGAGAACAGACTGGTTGTTGCCAGTGGGGGCGGGGTGGAGAAATGGGTGACCATGGTCTGAAGGTACAAACTTCTAGTTATAGGTTCTAGAACGCAATGCACAGCTTATTAACTATAGTTAACAACCCTGTAGTGTACACTGGAAGTTGTTAAGAGAGTACGTTTAAAGTTCTCATCGCAAGGAAAAACCTTTGTCACTACGTGAGGTGAGGGATGTTACCTAAACTTACTTGGTGATCATTCCGCAACATACACATACATTAAATAAAATTTAAAAAAGACGTGAGATTAGTCTTGTGGTTGGCAGCTGCATATGGGAGGCCAGCTTTCTGGACAAGGAGATTCACTAGCAGGGTGTGGAAGGGTGAATAGGAAGCTGTCTTTGAGAAGTTGTACAAACACAGGCATAGCCTAAACCAATAGTAAGACCAGACAGTAAACAAAGACACACACGACATACATAAAGGCCGCATTGAGCTGTGGGGAAAGGAACGCACTGGGTGATACCATCCCTTTTCAGTCAAGCTGGCCAGAACCATGTGCTAAAAATCCAAAAAGAAACAGAGAGGGAAAAAAAAAAAGAAACAGGGATCACTAGGGCACCAAGGACATCTTCCAAGTTAGTCTGAGCACCGGCTGGGTCAGCTGACTCCAGCCAAAGGCAGGGAGAATGTTCCCAAGGAGGCCTGGGTGCTGCTGGGAGGGCGGGGATGGGGGGGAGGGTCCCACCCTGCAGAGCCCTCCTAGGCAGTGTCCACCGCAGTCTGCAAACTGGACTGAAGCAGAGCACACATTTCCAAGGGAATCCGTTTCATGGCTGCTGCTATCTTCTAATGTGGTATGTTTCAGCCTTTTCCCCCATAGGTGGCACTACCCCCACCAATCTGAATGGGGTTGGGGTACGGTGGTTCCCTCTCCCCCAACCCTTGGAAATGATTGCTGTAAAATGGGGGAGGGGAGGTTTATGGGAAGAGGTGGGCTGAAATGTTTGGCTGACAAGAAGATGCAACGCTAGGCAAAGGGCTTTGGAACAAAAAGCAACAGTAACACCAATGTGGTCAGGCCCTCAGGGGTCCTGAGAGAATCTTCGGGAGGAAGGAAAGTCAAGAGTTGCCTTTTACCAAATCTCTAGCTTTTTGAGTGGGAGGGTCATCAGGGCCAGAGTTGACGGAATTTAGAAAAAGGAAGAAATGCCATGTTCCGCCCCAAAGAGCAAGGCTCAATGTAATACACACACACACACACACACACACACACACACTACAAATGTGAGTCATCCTTTTTCATAAGAATTGTCTTTCCGAGGAAGAATTATTTTTCTAAAGCAGTGCTATCCAACAGAACACTCTGAGATGATGGACAAGCTGTATACATCCGGGCTGTGCAGTAAGGTGGCCACGACCAACATGGGGCTAGTGAGCACCTGAACTCCGCCTGGTGTGAATGAAGAACTGAACTTGCGATTTTCTCCCATCTTAACTCATTTAAGTAGCCTGTGGTTAATGGGTACCTTACTGGAGAGGACGGGTCTCTACACAGCATCCTTCTTACCCTCTGCCTAGTATTTGAGCACACTGATGAGCCGCCCTTTCTAGTGACCACTTTCGTTCGCTGCCACACACACCCCCTGGCTGAACGTCTGTACACATGCCAGACTACTTCCTTAGAATAAAGTCCTGGGAGAGGAACTGTGGGGCCCATGGGCAATGACGTTTCCAGGCTTTTCCTGCACATTAAGACCACCCACTTGCAACAACACACATGTGCACAGCATTTCGCCTGTTACTAGCTGTTTTCACATACACGATCCTCAGTGGAGCCTCGCAACTGCCAGGTAACATTAGATGGGGCAGGTGATACCATCCCCTATGTACAGACTAGAAAAACAAGCGGACAGAGAGCACACCACTGGCTCGGCTGTGTGAGACGGTTTTTATAGCCAACACTAAAGCCTTCACCAAGCCATTCTGTGGTGTGAAACCATCTGTTCTCCCAGGTTAGTTTAACAAGGAAAAATGCTTATGCTGTACTCACGAGTGAGAAGGGCAGGATATGAAATGATGTTCCCAGCATGATCAAAACCATATAAAATAAAAGCAAATAAGCCCATGTGTTAACAGTCTTTAGGTTGTAGAACTGTAACTTGTTTTTTTTTTCTATATATCTGCCCAAATTTTTATGATAAATCTAAGTAACTATTAAGAGAACTAACATTTCATGGACAATTATAAAGGCTAGATGGTTTACATGCATTATCTCACTTTAAATATTTCCACATGCTAAGGACCATTATTATCCCTATCTACAGATGAAGACTCAGAATGCTGAAAATGTTTAAGAAATAAGGCCAAAGTCAAAGCCGTGAGGGGGATTTGAACCCAGCCTGACTCACTGGAAAGCCTATATTCTTAGCCACCGACATCAGGGCTCCCCAAACTGTAATTTATACACGAATTTCCTGAAGATCTTGTTATAATACAGATTCCAATTTAGGTGACGCTGATGCGGTTGGCCTGGAGACCACACTTTGAGTGGCAAAGCTCTACACGATCTCTATACTGTAATCTTCAAGGAGAAAATACAGCTTTTTCTAAGAATTTAAATGAATGCTTACTCATATATAGAAGCAAAAATGTACTTTTCTTCTCAATAACATCTGTAAGCCTTCGTTCCTCTCCATATGGCAGACCCTAAACTACTAAACTACTCTTGCAAATTCCCACTGCCTACACGCCCCTGGCCAGCCATGGGTGTCAGACTCACTAAGCCCAACTCAAAGCTTAATCAACCCTCTCATCTCGTTAGCAGGGAGCATTTTATCCTCAGAGCTTCCTTTAGCAAACATCTCCACAAATCCAGAGAGCAGATTCCGGGAGGATGGGCCCCCAGGGCTGTCCCAAGGAACCAGTCAGTCCCACCCACCACTCCCAACTGCAGGCACTGCCACCAAGTCACCAGCACACTTGAGACCTGGCATTTTCCCATTCCCATACTTCTCCTCTGAGACATTAAAGTTATGGATTCGCTATATGTTTTAACCTTCCAAAATTTGGCAAGCTCTAGCTAATTTTATACTCAAAGAACCTTCAACACCCTTTAATTATGTTCCTAATTCTTCAAGTCTTTTTATGTGGGATTATCGGATATTCGTTGTTTAATGAACCTTTGCCACTTGCCGTAATCCTGTTTATCTATCTTAATGCTTAATGCCATGAAATTACTTATCTGATACCTTAAAAGTAGGCCCTGCATAATGGATTTTATTTCCCTAACTTTTCATTTTGTTTATATCTCTTGGTTTTTACTGTGTCTCCTATAATGAATAGCTGGGTAATTTTTTTTCTTTCCCAATGAGAGTGACATTTGAACATTTAGTCTATAATTGATGTACTTATATCACCTTCCATTTCCCTCTAAGATTACATTTATTAATGTACTTCCTTCCTTGAATCATTTGTGTGACTTCAGTAGCAAATTTTTATCGCCTTTTAAATTAGACCAGAAGATAATCTTAAGTTTCCTCTACTTAATGTTTTTAACACCGATACTTTATAAAACAGAACTGTTTTCCCTTTTTCCTCTTGGTAACATCTCCTATTCATTAAGTAAACTACATAAACTCCCTTCAAATGGAATTAAGATGCATAGCAGTTTCCATTAACCTGTCAGAAATGTTTTATATGTGCCACATGCTAGTCTTAACTTATCATCTGATTTTTAAATTGCTATAATCCATTTCCTTCTCAAAGGCCTCTTTCTCTTTGCCTTTTTAAAGCCAAAGTTATCTCTTTGCTGTGAGATGAATCAGACTGTTCCAAAATCTAAAGGATAAATAATGTGCCACCAAAGGGCAAAGGTGACTTGGCCAGGTCCATTTCAATTCTTCCCTCAAGTCCTTCCCTTCTTCAGTCACATAACTGTCGTGACCAGCTCCATTCCTTCGAGGGAACTTACAGGAAACCTCACTGTGTGACTCACACTCTGACACTTGGATGTTGGGGTCAAACAGCAAACAGGGTCGACATCAAAGCGTGACAGATCCCATCCTGCCTCCTGGAACGTCAATCACAAGAAAGGAGGAGTTCATTCTTCTGGTGGTGTGGCCGAGCCACATTTTATGAGTACTTTCAAAAGTAGTCCTACAGGGCTGGCCAGTGTAGCTCAGTGGTTGAGCATTGACCTATGAACCAGGAGGTCACGGTTTGATTTCTGGTCAGGGCACATGCCTGGGTTGTGGGCTAGATCCCCAGTGTGGGGCGTGCAAGAGGCAGCCGATCAATGATTCGCTCTCATCAGATCAATGATTCTCTCTCATCATTGATGTTTCTATCTCTTCCTCCCTTTCCCTTCTTCTCTGAAATCAATAAAAATATATTTTAAAAAAATACCCGTATTGCCCCCTCAGTGCTGCATCGTGTTCTTTCCCCTGAATATGTATTCCAATTTCTGTACATCTCCAATTCCTTGTGATTCAAAAACTAAACATCCTTATTACATTTTCGACATCTGTTAGCTTTTCCTATGTTGTCATTGCCATCTACTAGGCAACATAAATCTCGGGCATGCTAAATCTTCATCCTTCTGCATCCCTGTTGACCTTCATAGATTCTGCCAATGTCGCAAGTTTCTCTGTAACATTCCAAAGTGAGTTCTACCTTTCATTAATGCAGACTAAGCTGATGCAAGTCACTCTCTCCAACGCTCTCTCTTCAACAGTAATTAGCATCCACTCTTTCCAGTTCTGCCTCTCCAGGCCCCTGTCAGCGGGGCCCAGTTGCCGCTATCATACTTTTTAATCAAACTCAGGCCGCTGTTTTTATAAAATCTGTTTTTGTACCCCCTTGTTCATTTCTGTTCTGGTTTCTCTCAGCAGTAACAATTTTTTATGGCTTCAAATTTTTCCTGGTGAAATGTTTTTCTGACGAAACACCGTATGTTGCTAATCACTCTCCTATCACCCCCAAACTCCATCATTTTATTTTTATAATTTAAAAAAAGACAAATTTAGAACTTTCCAAACCAATTGAGAGGCTTTCTTTCAACTGACTGGAGCTACAAATGTGACGAGGGCTCACTTTTCAGCCATGTCCAATTAGTTTAATGACTCCTGGGGAACACTGCTCTGATTCAAGGCTAAAGCTGGAGGGAAATGTTCCAGTAATGCCATCAAAGACGACACGCTGCTGATATCCCCAAAGCCAACCTCACCGGGCCTTACAATAACAGAAAGGGATTTTTAGCGCCGTAAAATTAAACACCCTTTATGCTTTCGTTTCTCTATGCCAACAGACACACCAACGTCCCACGTGGAACACTTGGCACCTTGGGTTTGCAAGTCTTCTAAATCGAGTTATTCATCAATCCCCCGTCCCTCCAGTTGCCGTCGGCCTGTTCCAGAGTAAGCTGATGGCTGCCCTCCCTCTCCGTGGCCTCTCTGCCAGACCAGAGACAAGCCTCGCTTCACACTGCACTGTTTGTCTGTCAAAATCACAGATGGATAATGGGTACCAGTGCATTCACCCAATTCACGGTCTCCTGGTATCGCAAAGACTCACTAAAGGAAAGACCGGTTTTGCGGGGAGAACTGGGAGTGAGACTTTGGAATCAGAGGCTCATGCAGGTTGGCCCCTTTTTTTTTTTTTTTTTAACCTGCGGCCTTCCTTTCTCGACAGGCACGACATACTGCCCACACAGCCCCTGGGTTCGAGGTAACCGGATGAAACACGTTATCTCCAGCATCTTTCTGGAGCAGGGCATGAACAGGTCACCTTCCACAGTTAAGTTCAGAAAAAGTTCTCTCAGATATGAACCCTGCAAGTCTAAGCTCGGGATCAGAAAGGAAGAAAAACCTTCCATTTTTCTTTTTATCTGAGGCATTATAATCAGCATTATTTTTGTCTTAAAAATCTACTTCCAGACTGTTTACACAGCGGGCCCTTCCATTTGGCACCCAGCACTATTTGAGGGAAGGACCAAAAATATTCCCATCAAAGGGACAAACACTCGCCATCATTAGTACGTTCAAAGGCAAGTCTCATGGTGCTGAAATAATTTGTTTGTTTGTTGTTATTGTTGTTTCTTTTAATAAATCAAGCTTCTTCTGCAAAGGCCAATTTAAATGCCTATCATGACAAGTTCTCCCTGGGAGACGGGGGAGGGGAAGGAAGAGGGGATGGAAGAACATCTGTTCCAATCTGCCCAAGACCCCACTTGAATAAGATCCATTTAGGGTGCCTCCCACGCCAACGGCTCTCTAACAGATCACCCTGCACAACAGCAGAAGGCATGGAGCCCATACTGACAACACTGCCCACGGGTGGAATTCTCTAGTCCAAGCTACAGAGCGCACTTCTTCTCCCAACAAACATGGGTCCGACTGTCTCTTCTATTCCAAAGCAGGAGAGCCAGGGGTGAGGAGCACAGACGGAAGCTGTGCAGACCTGCATGTCAATGATGAAACCACCTCATACGGGCTGAGGGCTTGGAAATAACTCAACTTTCATCTGTCAAACGGCAAAGCTTACTCCCTACCCGAATCAACTGCTGTGAAAAAAGAAGTAAGATTGATCAGCAGTGGAAGCAGTAAACAGAGTATATACACATCCTGGAAGATGTTCTTAAAGCTGTTTTTTAAAAGAACGGGAAGACTCAAAAGCACTGCAAGAAAGGAAGAAGACACATACCTCTGGGATTATAACACCCCTGAAATCAAGATCTGCCCGACAGCCAACAGCATCTCATGACAGCACGTAAACGGGAGCTGTGATTTTTTGGTCCTGGGCAGTGACTGGGTGAACTTGGTCCCAGCCATTCATAGAGCATCGCTGCCAGCCAGTTCTGTGCAGTGCCGGTACTGCAGAGGTTGGATTTACCTGTTCAGAGCGTCTTTTGAAAGATTACACTACAATCTGGCATTGAAATGAAAAGTCACTGGGTACGCAAGAAAGCAAGGGAGCACAGCATAAATTTGGTTAACAGTGAGGCAAACATACCCGTCATTGGAAGCAGGACTGCAATTCCGTGTTTTCTTGTAAAGCAAGAGCTAAGCACTTTAAAGGACTTACGGAGGAAGATACTCACGAAGAGCTGAAACTACATGGCATTTTGCTTCTGAAATAGAGGTGTAAGCGGAGTGCCATTCAGTGAAGGTGAGTGAATCTGCCTCAAGCTTTGGAGGAACCGAATTGTCTAAAGCAGTGGTTCTCAACCTTGGCTGCACATTAGAATCACCTGGGAATCTTTTTAAAATCCTGATTTCTGGGCCCCATCCTCCGGAAATTCTGTTTCTTTGTTACTAATGCTGTGGCCCCACCCCTTCACAAAGAAACAGAATTTCCGGAGGATGAGGCCCAGAAATCAGGATTTTTAAAAAGATTCCCAGGTGATTCTAATGTGCAGCCAAGGTTGAGAACCACTGGTCTAAAGCAAAGGGAAGGCAGCTGTGACCAATTCATGAAGCTCAAAGCAGAACTGACAAAACACTGAATGTAAGTAAAAAGTTATGAGCTCATTAAACTAGATGTGTATGTGCACGTACGAATGTGTGTGTAACTCCATCTTAGGGCTAAATTGATATATTCAGATAGCTAATAGTAATTTAGAAAGGGGGAGAGAAATGTAAATGGAGGCTGAAGAAAGATTTTAATGTTTAATTGTAATTATTTCTATTTTGTTTGAAAATTTTAGAATAATCATGTATTCGATTTTTGTAATGTTTTCACTTCAAGATTACAACAAAACTGTACATGCAGTTTTGGCACCCTGCCAGTAGGTATTACTGTGCTAAACGATCCAAAAGAAATAAGAAATGTGACATAAACGTTTAACCTATGATCCCAGCCCTCAATCCTACAATCTAGTAGGATTTGGAACTAAAAGAGGAGAGATAGGTAGATAAGTGGATGGATGAATGAATGGGTGGGTGGGTGTGTGGATGGATGGGTGGACAGGTAGACAGATATAGACAGAATGACCATAAAATAAAGAAGGCTGATGCCCACAAGCCACCGAAGAAATGTCTTATTCAACTCTTAGACACCCACAAAGAGTAGCTCCTAGAGTTTTAGAGCCCCAATATACACACCCCGACATTTTATCTGAAAAACTAAAGAAGCAAGCTAGGACGTATGTCATCACCTCTGAAAAAACCTGTTCAAGAATGACCCATTAGGAAATATCCCCAAGACAGGGCACCCATGTTTGCCCAAGCCTGGGGTGTCCATGCAGCTCTGTTCCCACAGTAGGTCTCACATGTAGGAATGCCCACTTGCGGAAAAGTGCCTCTGCTCTTCCCAGATAAAGAAAGAGGGTAAACAACCCCATTTCCACCACTGGATCCTCTGATTCTTCAAGAGAAAAGAACCAGTTTTACACAGTTTTCCATCCTGAAGAACACAGCGCAGTGGCAGAGTAGGTACCACACTGATCAACAGCCAAATAAAGCTTTAAGAAGAATGGCCTGGTTACCCAAAGTCAAAACGGGGAATAATATTCTCACGCTTGGGAAGCTGGAGATGGCTTTGCAAGAGGATACAACCTGAGGCATATGTCAATGGGCACGTCTCCCCTGCAAGCCCAGCAGCCCTCTTCTCTTCTTGGTGCCTCCTTCCTTCCTGAAAATTCATGCACAAAAGAGGACAGCAGCAGCAGACACGGTAAGCTGCTACTCTGTAGAGAGGAGAATGTCAAACATTCAAGGAAGGCTGGACACTGAGCAAGAGAAAACAACAGCTGGAAGGCAAGGCGTCTTAAAGAATCCAAGTGTTATAGAGGGACGAAGAGAGACATCTGTAATACTGTCAACAATCAAAATAAGTTTATCTATAATAGTAAGAGTGTAATATGCTAACTAGACCGGACAGACAAAGACCTTCCAGACGTCCTTCCGGACGAAGCCGGGGCTGTGAGGGCCGCGGCTGTGAGGGCCAAGTCCCTTGCATGCATCGGGCCTTCTAGAGTGTGTGTGTGTGTGTGTGTGTGTGTGTACTCTTCATTACTTAAAAAAAAAAAAGACAGAGAAAAAGGAGACATATGTAATACTTTAAACAATAAAGAATTTAAGTTAAAAAAAAGACTTGAGAAAAAAGTGTAAGATGTAAGTTTCTCAAAAACCTGCTTACTGTTAGTAGAGATGATTCCCCCGCCACCTGCAGAACTGACTCAAGTTGTAAAGCCCTTTGATAGGGAGGGAAACGGACTTCTGGGAGGGAAGGGGCGCTGGGAAGAACAATAAGGGCTCTGTGGAGTGGAGGAAGGGGGACTTCCAGGGTTAAGATTTCAGCACAGAACTCCCAAGGCAAGCTTTCAGGCAGCTTCTCTTTCCCTCCCAGCACCGGTGAACCTCCCCAGTTTGACGTTCAGGGAAACAGGTGGCTTTTGGTGTGAGCTGCCACCTGCCTTTTATCTACTTTCTCAGCATGTCTCTCCCAAGATAACCAAATAAATCTACAATCTAAAACTCCAGAAGTTTGCACTATGACCCAGGGGGAAACAAGAGGGAAAGGGTCGGTGTTGAGCAACTTCTAGCTAAGAATGTACCTTCACAATGAACTTGTGGGGCTGCAAACACCTGACGACTGAAAGGCCCCTGGGGAGCAGGAGGACATCCTGACCCGCTGCATCCAGAACACTTGTTTAGGATGAGCAGTGATAACGCTCAAGACATACGGTGAGGGGGTCTGCTCGCACTGGGCCCGGGCTGATTTTGTCCCCAGAAGGCATTTGGTAATGACACTTAAGGCTGTCACAACTGTTGGGTGGTAGGGGACTAGTACTGGGCACCTAGAACCAGTGATGCTGCTAAATATGCTACAACGGCAGTGCACCCATCCCCGACAAAGAACTATGCAGACCAAAAGGGCAACAGCGCCGAGACTAAAAAAAGCCCTGCACTAGACTAACACCTTCCACGCAACCATCTCCAGAAACCAACAACCCTGCTGAAGTGAGTGTGTGCCATCAAATGGACGGAGCCGCTACCCTGCCACGAAACTGCACCCACTCTGGTCAGCAACCCTCACCATCAGGCAAACGACGTGAGGAGCAAATGCAGCATCTGCAGCGTGCCCAGTGCTCGCCCAGCAAACACGATCAAGGGCACACCTTGACACCCAAGAGACTACACTCATTTACAACAATTACACTGAAAGGGGCACTTACACACACACGCATGCACGCCATGCGTGGATGCAAGCATGCACACACACACACACCACACGCACACACACAGGAAGAGCCATCTTAAATATCTCCCCAGTTGTCAGGTGCAGACACTGGTAAAAAAAAAAAAAAAAGAAGAAGAAAGAAAAAACTGCACAGTTAAAATGGCCCAAGCACTTCCAAGATATTCCAAAGGGAATGAAAGATGGAAAGAGAACGAACAAGAAAACTCCACCACCAAAACCAGATTTGTCGCTGGGTCTATCTCACAGCCTGGAACAGTTCATTACTCCAAGTCGCATCCACGGCACATAGTCATCTTTCATTTGTTAACTGGAAAATGCGATAAACATATAAGGAAAAGGGTAAATATAAAGATAGAGCTTACTGAGTGACAGCCAGCCCCGTGTCACTATAGTGTGGGACAAGAAAAGTCCCGGTGCTGGTGGCCAGTGGCATCCTCCCGCCACGCGTGGCTCCCCACCAGGCACACAGCAGGAAGACCAGTGTGATGTGAAAAGGTCCAGCTTCCCTCAAGGACTGAGATCCATTTTACACATTAACCAAAACACCGACTGCCGAGTCCGTGCAGAGCAGTGGCCGGAAGGGAGCAGCTTTGGGAAGGGGTGTGTGGAAGCAGCCTCACTGACTGCTGATTCACAAAAGCAGGTGCGAGGAAAGGCACGGAGCGCTTGCCTGGAAACAGTGGGAATACCCGGGCGGGAGCCAAGGGAAGCTCGAGCTGGACTGCGAGCTTCAGTCCTGCCTGTGGCGCCTGGGTACGGGTGATCTCTCACGAACCATAAAATCACTTCCTGCCACACCGTATCGCTGGAAAAAATCAGCAAGATCATGCGTTTAAAGTGGCGCGCAAATCGGCTCGCGCAAAGATGTTCCACAGATACCGGTTCCCTTTCCTCCTCCCCCGCCGCCCCCCCCCAATCCCCCACATCATGCAAACAGGCATGGTGATAAAGGCCACGTCTTTAATAAGGTATATGATTTGATTATTAACTTTCCTAATCCCCAAACTCTCTAAACTGTTTTTACAAAAGTGATGATGCAAGCCCAATTTCAAGTTACTCTGGTGACTTCCGCAAAAAAAAAAAAAAAAAAAAAAAAAAGTTCAAATCAGTCCAGGAGGCCCAGAATGTACCCTCCTGCCCTCTCCCACTCACATCCCTGTCCCTGCCCCACGAATCCCAGGGCAAGTGGCCTAAGTGGGCTGGCAGGAAAAAACACCTCACACCCCAGGGGGGAGCCTGCAGCTCAGCTCTTTGAAGATGAAAAGCAACAAGGTGTGTTTATTTGTCCTTGGGTGCACAGTCTCATCTACCTGGGCTGGGCTGCACCAAGCGGCTCAGCCAGTAAAAAAATAATAATAAAATCCACCCGCTGGCACCATGAAGCAGATCCTTCCAGGAGAAAAGGTCAATCCATCCCCATGCTCCTGGGTGTACACATGGAATTGTAAGCCTTTCACAGACGGAAAGAGGATGCCAGGGAATCTAGTCAAAGGGCAGCCTGGGAGGAGGTGAGAAGGCTGGCCCTGACCGTCTTTAGACATGCCCACCATCAGTGCACTTAAACCCACCACGCCCGACGCCCGCCGCAGGGAGGAAACCTGGCCATCGGGTGGGCTGCGGCTCTCTCACAGGATACATTAAAAAATAATAACAGTCAAACATCAGTGCTTCACTTCCCTAACACAGGCAATACCAACAGAGGAAGAAGAAACCCACGAAGGTGTCTGAGAAGGTTCCTGAATAACGAAGGCCTCCAAACTGCTCTTGGAATGTTCAGTGGCCTTTGAGCCCCACAAAGACGGGGCTCAACTTTGACCCCAGCTTTCTTCACAGACAAAGAGGACTGGTTTATACAATCTCTCTCGTCTCCTCGACTTCCCAGTGGAGGGTCCAGGTGTAGGATTCGGGATGGAAGCGTAGTGTCTCCCGTCCTGCTACGGACCCCAAACTGAACCACACAGGCCTCTCTCCGGGCTGGGAATCAGGGACGCCAGGCGGGCATCAGGAAAAAGGACCAGCCTTGTTTCTGGTAACACTTCAGGTCAAGGAGGAATCCTGGATAAGAGGAGATGCTTAATGCAACATGAAACACGCTCACACCCCGACTTGCCTAGAGGTTTCTCAATAGCAAGTGCAAAGGCGATTGAAAGCCACACGGACTCCACTGCCACCGATAATGGAAAACCACCACCTGGGACAGTGAAGCAGTTCTATGGCCCCACCCCACTACAACTATTTTATTTATTGTAGTCCTATTTTATACGCACACACATGTTAAATGACCAGCACTGACCAGAGAAGGACAAAATTAACTTTATAGCTATTTTTACAGACGTGGAGACTCAACCTAAGCAACCAGGACAACTGGGAGATGCAAAAAATAGTTTCCACTGAGCCACAAGCAGCTCACTGAGGACACACACACACACACACACACACACACACACACACACACAGAGGAGCCGGCTCCAGGCTGTCCTGCTCGGGTGCTATCATGGGACACACATCATGGCTACACAGACTGAGAGTGGAATGTGGGCAGATCCTCACTTCTGAGATGTCTAGGAATCCCGCCTGTTCTAATTGTTCCAAATAATCATTCGCACCAACCAGGGGAAGCCACTGGCCCCCTGGAGCTCTCCCCCTGGGGTGGCCCTATAATATACTGTTCAGGGGAAACCCCAGACCTGGTGAAAAACCCACAGCAGCCACCAGCATTCCGCCCTCACTGGGAGCCACAACCAATTCATAGATATCTAAGCAGAGTCGCCCAGGGCTGGGGATGATGTCATAGGTAGGGGTGTGGGGAGGCTGCCCAGTGGCCAGGACCTGAGGCTTTGACGGAAGGGAGATTTCTCTTAGCGCACACCTTGGGAGGGGAGGGGTCAGAATGAAATGAACCTCAACTTCCCCCACAAACACACCGCCAAAGCCACCTCCACAGCAAGTAGCTGGAAACATTTTGGAAAATCAGGCATACATGGGGTATGTGGATGGCACAGACGTCAGGCAAGCAAGCTTCTGCTGCAGAAAGTTCGCTGGGCCCTGTCACCCGCTTCCTGGGCATCAGCTGCCCAGGAATGAACATCAGGGGCCAACGCGGGCGGGTCCAGGAGGGGCTGCTGACAGCTGTGGCCGGCGGGCAGGGACAGAAGGGGAAGGGCTCCCGGGCTGGAATTCGGAGCGTGCCCACATCAGCAGAAAAGTTCCTGGGAACAGCAGGCTGTCTGGGAGGGAAAGAGGCTGGCTGCTCCCGGGACCTCAGGATGCGCTCGCTACCGCGATGCCAGGTGAACCCCAAGTCCCCTCCCGGGGCACCTCGCCAGTCAGGGCGCCCACTGAGGGGCGAGAAGGGATGGTCCGATGGCCAATACATGACCTGTACCCAGGACAAGTGGGAAAGATTAATAATTCCCAGGCCCAGCCCGACTTCATCTCTTTGCTCAAACCAAACACAGTCCAGAGAGCAGTGAAAGGAAGCGCCGAGACGGCCCGCCCCGCCCGCCATCCAGGTGGGGAAACTGAGGCCCGCGCGCGGGTGCACACCCGGGAAGAGGCTCCGGGGAGGCTAGCCTGCACGAAGCCCCCGGCGTCTGGGAAGAGGGGATCGGGGCAGCTTCCCCTCCGTTCCCCTCCTCTTTCCCCCAACACACAGCGCACACAGACTCACTCGAGCGACGCCCAATCGGGGCGGCCGCCGGGCTCCCCAGGGCCCCGCCACACAAAGCCCCGCCCGCGCACACGCGACGCGGCCGGAGCCGGCGCGCACGCCCACACAATGGGACCGCGCTCCCCGCCGCGGCCCCTCGCCGGGGTCCCGGCCAGCCCGGCGCCGGGGTCCGCCCTCCCCGCAGCCCCGCCCGGGAGACGCAGCCCGGGCGCGGGGAGGGGGCGCCGTCGGAGCCCGGCCGCCGCGCCCCGAGCCCCGCCGCCGGCTCGCCGGCCGCCCCCCGACTCACCCGCGGCGCTGCTCAGCAGCAGGCACAGCGGCCCCAGCAGCCACATGGCGCGGCCGCCGCTCCCGCTGCCCGGCGCGTCGCTGCCCCCGCGGCCTCGGAGCTGACCCCGCCCCTCGGCGCGCCGGCCCCGCCCCCGGCGGTCCCTCCGCCCCCGCCCCGCCCGCCCGGCCCGGCCCTGCCCGGCTCCGCGAAGTTTTGCAAGCGTCCGAGCTGCGCGCCGCCGCCCCGGGCACGCCCCGGTGTCCCGGCTCGGAGAGGCCGCCGAGGGGGCCGCCGCGGGTCCCGGCCTCTCGGCCTCCCGCCGCCTACCCGCTCTGGCTGCGAGGATCTCCTACCGGCCCGGGCTCTGCCTTCTCTTTCTTCCCTTTCCTCCTCCCCCTGCTTCTCCAGCCTCCGAGGATGCGGCGCTCATCCCCTCCCAGACCCAAACTTGAGTTCTTGACTCAACTACAAAAGAAGTTCACTCCAGAGAGGGGGAAAAGTTGGAAGGAAGGGCCAAAGATTCTGAAAAAATATGCATTTTGTTTTTAGTAGCGAGAGTGGAATGAATGTGACCAGTCCCTCTCCAATTTGAATACGCCTCGGAAGCTCGTGGGGATCTTGTTAAAATGCTGACTCTGACTCCGTGGTCTGGGGTGCGGCCTGAAGTTCTGCTTTTCTAAGGAACTTCAGGTGATTTGGAGACTGATGGTCCGTGAAGCACACCTGGCGAAGGGAGGCGCACACCTGCCAGGTGCCAGGTTAGCCAGTGGGCTCTTTCATCTGGATCCTTTCTACCTAGACCAGTGGCACATCTGGGCCCCCATTTGTAGAAAAGGGAAGTAGATGTAAAGGCAGGCACCCAACAGCCAAATGAACAGCTGCTTCAGTGCATTTGGGGCTCCAGGACGGCACTGGTGACCATTCCCAGCAGAAGTAGGTGGTGGAAGAATGCAATGACACTTTTCTGCTCTGCTCCCATTCCCCCACCCCACCCCGCAAAAAAGCTAATGCAAAAACAAACAAACAAAAACTAGATATAATTCACCTGGATATGTCCAACAACTGGTGAATGGCTAAACAAATTGTGCTGTCATTGACCGCAGCTTGAATGAATCTCAAGCATGCTAGGAGAAAGAATCCAGCCCTAAAGGTACATTCTGTAACAGTGGTTCTCAACCTTCGGGCGAACCTGTGAGAACTGCACAGTTAAAATGTTCTCACAGGTTCTCAAGGTCCAAAGGGGGGTGGGGGGGGCGGGCAATCGGGGGTGGTTTCTGCCCAAAGCCACAGGCACGCATGGGCTTCCTCCTGAGTTCTTCTTTCCCTCACAGATGGAAAGATACATACGGCTCTCTGGACAACACTATTGTTCCACCACGTGGCTGTACATCAAAATGACCTGGGAAATTAAAAACGCAAGCTCCCAACCTGGCCGGACGGCTCCGTAGTTTGGAGCGTTGTCCCATGCACTAAAACAGTGGTTCTCAACCTTCTGGCCCTTTAAATACAGTTCCTCATGTTGTGACCCAACCATAAAATTATTTTCGTTGCTACTTCATAACTGTAATGTTGCTACTGTTATGAATCGTAATGTAAATATCTGATGTGCAGGAGGGTCTTAGGCGACCCCTGTGAAAGGGTCGCGACCCACAGGTTGAGAACCACTGTTAAGATTCTACTTATCAGACATGGGGGGGGGGGGGGGTACTATAGGGACCAAAACCAGATCAGTAGTTGCCAGGGTCTTGGCATGGGGGACGGGGTGAGTGTAAGGGGCACAGGGGGCCTTTGTGTTGAGCAGTGGGACTATTTTGCATCTTGCTTATGACTATGATGGTACAACTTAGTACATTTCTCAAAATGTATAGAGCTGCATCCCTAAAGCAGGTGAGTTTTACTGTTTATAAATTGTACCTGTTTGGAGGAATCAGGAGGGTGTAGGTGGGGGGACACTTGAGGGGGAGGTTGTACAGGGGATGCATTGGAGACAATTTAGAAGATGCTAAGATTCAATGGCTTTACTTTTTAATTGTCTGCTCAAGTCCGAAAACATGGAAGCTAAAGTAGATCAGGTCAAGAGTTAAAAATACCAGTGCCCGGGTAAGGGAATGAGAAAATGTGGTGCAATGTAGGAAAGTTTAGCAAGTTCCATATTACAAGTATAAATAAATTCTTCTAAAGATTTAGCATTCGTGCGTTTTTACCCTGGGATCCATGAACATTAGAGATACTACCCATGGGCTTTGGGAAGTTTTAAAGCCCCTAAAATTTTATGCAAAATTTCGGGTGTGTGTGGTACATGCATTTTTCCAAGAAACATGTTGGAGCCTTTGCTAATGACACCCAATAAGGCAAGCGGTTTCTCCTACAGTTGTTCATTTGCCTTTTAACATCAGGAATGTGGAAGGACAATGGCCCTGACCCAGTCCTGTCATTCTTGTTTCCTTAGGTTCCTTTGGGCACCTGAACTTCAACTCTGGAAATGAGTTAGAGCCTCTCTCTCTCTCTCTCTCTCTCTCTCTCTCTCTCTCTTCTCTCTCTCTCTCTCTCTCTCTCTCTCTCTCTCTCTCTCTCACACACACCTTTTAAATAAATTAATATCTTTAAAACCATTTGGATAAGTGTAAAGCCCTCCTTAAGTTAAACTGTTTTTAGATTCATGCTGAATCATTCCCAGCCCCCTCACCATAGAAGCTGGGCAGGAGGTTCAACCATTCATCATGCTCTCTTATTTCCCAATTCTTTAGAATTCTATCAAAAACACAGGATACTGGCCCGGCCAGAGTGGCTCGGTGGTTGAGCATCGGCCTGTGAACCAGGAGGTCAGGGCACATGCCTGGGTTGCCCGCGCAGTCCCAGTGGGGGATGTGCAGGAGGCAGCCAATAATGAGTATCTCTCATTGATGTTTCTCTCTCTCTCCCTTTCTTCTCTGGGAAAAAAAAATATATATATATATATATATATATATATATATATATATATATATTTTTTTTCTTTTTTTTTTCTTTAAACACAGGATACTCAATTTCCAGAAAACGTGATAGGTTCCAATGTTAACTGGTTGGGTCTCAGGAAGCCAGTCTCAAGTCCTTTTTACAGTTGGTTTAATACAAATCAAAGCCAGAGTGCTTTAGGGATGCAGCTCTATACATTTTACCAAAAGTGAGCCACCGTGACCTCGGATGTGTGCTCTGCCACAGCTGCGCAGTGCTGAAGGAGGGAAGAAAGAATTTTGTCTCCTGTCTCTCTGTGGTCTTTGATGTAACGCTCTGTCGTGCCCATGTTCCCACTCTCCTGGCAGGAGGCCCAGTAATACCACAGGTAAAAACAGCTGGCCCTGAGCTCAGGTATGTCTGAGATGTGCTCCGCTGTTGTTCATGTGTTGGCACACGTGAGCTCTGTGACCCTGAGCAAGTGATTAGCCCCTCTAAGCCTTAGTTTCCTTACCTGTAAAATGGGGGATCTGAGGGTTGCTGTCAGGATTAAAGGAGCTCACGGTTGTGAAGCCTTTGGCACAGCACCACGCACAGAGTAATTGCTCAAGAGAAGGTAGCTGTGGGAGTGGCTGTGGTTCCTGCTACAAGGCAGCTGCTGTGGTAGCCAGTCTCAAGGTGGCTGTCAGAGGTCCTTGCCTTCTGGCGTCCATGCTTTGGTGTAGTCTAATTCCACATTGAATGGGGCCAGCCTGTGTGACCAGTGGCTATTGTAGAAGTGACAATGAACAACTTCCAAGAAAGGGTCACCTAGAACATAGCCGTTCCTTTCTTGCTCTCTCAGGTCCCTCGTTCTGGGGCGAGGCAGCCACCATGTGGTGAGGGCGCTCAAGCAGCCCTGTGGATAAGCCCACACCAGGAGCAACCGAGCTTCCTGCCAACTTGGCAGCCATTGGAAGGAACCATCTTGACACTGAAGCCTCCAGCCCCAGTCAGGCCTTCATATGGCTGGAACCTTGATGAGCAATCCTGAGCTGGAACCGCCCAGCCTCTCCCAAATTCCTGATAATAAATGTTTTTCTTTTTATATATTTTTATTGATTTCAGAGAGGGAGAGAGACAGAAACATCAAGCTTTGATCGGCTGCCTCCTGCAGGCCCCGCCCTGGGCATTGAGCCTGCAACCTGGGCATGTGCCATGACCAGGAATTAAACCGTGACCTCCTGGTTCATAGGTCGATGCTCAACCACTGGGCATGATAATAAATGTTTATTGTGGTTTTAAGCCACTAACTTTCAGGGTAATTCACTATGCAACTCTATATCTCTCTCTGTCTCTATTATCTATCTGTCTGTCTATCTATCTATCTATCTATCTATCTATCTATCTGTCTATCTTCTATCTATCTATCTTACTTGCCAGCCTGCATGTTGTGAATTGCCCCCTGAAAAGGCTCAAGGGGCAAGGAACTGTAAAGGCCTCCAGACAACAACCAGTGAGAAATTAATACACAAAGACCTGAATCCTGCCAACAATCACACACGTGAGCTTGAAGATAGATGGGGCCACAGTTCCGGGCGCAGCTTGACTACAGTCTCACGGAGATCTTAAGGCGGACCCACCCAGCTAAATGGTGTGCGGATTCCTGATCCACCAGGAAAACTGTAAGATTACAAGTGCGCGTTGTTTTAAGCTACGACGTTTTGAAATGATTTGTTACACAGCATTAGATACCAATACAACTGTCTTACCATAAACATGGAGTCCTTGAACACTTAGTGAATTTCCCTACCCGGTAGCTGAGGAAAGCAGTGTGAGAGAATGATCATTAATCAAGTGTCTGCTTCAGACACTGTACATTTTATGATCAAATTTATCTTCAGGACAATCTCTGAGTTAGATATTATTCTCCCCTTTGCATAGAAGGGGAATCTGAGGCCCAGAGAATCTAAGCAACTGGCCCCAAATTACCCAGAAAATTGATGAGCTTTGAAGCCGGGGCCTTTTGATTCCAAAGGACTCCATGTCACCATTCGGAACCTGCAAAACCACTTCCAACTCATAAAACGCAGAACGCGTGAGCGGCTGGGAAGATAATGTGTTTACTGGGTTTGGGGCTAGACAGGTAAAGATGCTGGGCATGTCAAATCAAACTTGATTTATTATGTAACACAGTTCACCCCCCAGGAAACTTTCCTGAATACATCGAATTATTGCAGTCCCCACCCCCAAAAAATGCTGAGTATGGAAGTTCTCCCAGCTAGAAATTAAACTCATCCCAGAGCTGCCAAATGTATGTGTATGTGTATATATATATATATAGTTTAAATTGTCAGACTAATCTACAGGAAAATACTGCTGGGAAGCAGCATAGTTCTTGTAATTCATGTTTAATATAGTCGCTAGCTTGCAGAAGAGATCTGCTGACATTTATTAATGAAAATTTTGCACCATCTGAAAGGATGGAATTTCTACCTCTCATTTCAAAACAACACACGGCCTGTGATTGATTTTAATGCCTCAGTTTTACTGCCCCTTGAATGAAGTTGTCTACACCCTTAAAAGGGTGATTTTTCACTTGTGACCAGCCTTGGGAACCAAGAAACAATGATATGAAAAAGAATTTAACCTGCAATTTATCAACAGAGCCGTTTTGCCAATTTTCATCACAAGCGCTTTTTTTTTTCTTTCTCAATTGGAAAAGCGGGGGACGTGGATTCATTAAATCCACTCTTGGTCCATCAGTTTGAGGGGAACACTGACCTTGGGCTGTACAGATCTGCAGTGTACAGTATGGTAGCCACGGTTACGTGTGGCTACGTGTAGCAACGTCGAGAACTTGATCTGGGACTCTTTTGAGTAATGATAAACTCTAAATATAAAACGCAAACAAAATTTCAAAGACAGGACAAAAAAAGTCAAAGATTTCAAAAACATTTACATTGATCATACGTTGAAATATAACCCTAGATATAGGGTTACATAAAATACTATTAACGCCACATGTTTCTTTCTGCTTTTTTAAATGTGGCTCCTGAAAAATGTATCATTTCGTATTGGCTTGCATTTGGGGCTCCCAACAGAACTGAAAGAGAAAAATTTGTATTTGGTGAATGAGCACAGGACCTATTCATATTCCTTGAGGCACTGCTGAATCACGTCCACTTGAAGATCATTGACTTTGAGAGGACATGTCCCTCCCAGTTTCTCCACTCAGCTAGTTCCACCTCCACACCCTCTCCCCTATGTTCTAGGCATCCACACCAACTGATATAAAAGTGATTTTAATGTCGTAATCTCAGTATTACAAGTGTACCACGGGGTCAAGGAAGGAGGGAAAAGCATAGAGAAAAAAAAAAAAAGAAACCATCTTTTTAGACAACATGAACATTGGGCACTTGAATTTCGAGAAGAATCCAACACTGAATGAGATCTCCATTTCGGTAAGGAACTTTATTCAGCAATTAACTGACGAGCCAAAAGCTACACTTCAGAGAAAATGATTCCAGCACGCCCTAAGTAACCGACTCTCTTTCATAGACACACAGGTAAACAGCAGGCTTTAATAAACCGCCATCTGGAAGGTAAATAGATTTACATGTTTAACCTGGCATTATCGGAACATTTTCTCTGCACTGTGAAAACTCCGCTGTAATAACGGAAGTCGTTTTCCTCAGTGCCCCTCAGCTTATTTTCGGGTACTTGTTTGATTGTTTGATCCGGGGCTGATGCTGTGTGGGTTGGTAGTTCAACTTGGGGGAGGGAGAGCAGAGAAGATGGTTTTGAGTTTAGTTTTTTGTTTGTTTGTTTGTTTGTTTCTTTCCTGCGTTTTCTGTGAATTCCCATATCCGGTGTGGAAGGGAGGGAACAAAAGGGACAGAGAAGGGAAAATATTTGACAGTTTCCTGGACCCTTTAGCATACATGTAATGAAAACACAGTGGAATTAGAGGTATTGTTTGCTTCTGTCAGGCACTGATTGCAGCTCCTGAAAAACCGCCAGCACCTTCTACCTTGTGTTCAAGCCAGAAATCTGGGTATGACCCTGGACTCCTCTCTTTCCTCTACTCCTCAATATGATCATTTAGTACAATCTGTGGACCTAACTATTGAATGTCTCTTGTATCCAACTCACCCCTCCCCTTCCCCCTACTCCTTCTTTAGTTCAGACCTCCATGTCCCTGTGCCTGAGTTGCTTCAGCCCTCTCCTAGCTGGTCTTCTCAGGCCTTGTCTTGCTTCTTCTCCATCTGCTGCAAACCTCCATGGCTTCCTATTACCCATAGGACACGTATAGACTTAGCTGAGAATATCCTTTGTGAGCTACTACTGAAGCTTATTGTCATAGGGGTCAGGGGTGGAGAGAGGGCAGAGGGGTGAGACCAGAGGAGTGAACAGATCTGGGGCATGTTAAGGAGTTTATTCATTATCCTATGAGCAATAGGAAGTCACTATGGTCGGTTTTAAGCAGAAACATGCATGAACAGATCTGCATAGTGGTTAAAAGCAAGGGTTGTGCAATCACACTTAAATTCAGATTGACCATGCCACTTAGCTGTGTGTCCTTGGGCAAGTTACTTAACCTTCATGAGCTGGTTTCTTCAACTATAAAATGGAGATTAAGAGCCCCCTGAGATAAGCACAATTGTCATATCTAAATGAGGTGGTGCTTAGGATACTACTTAGCATATAGTAAGCATCCTACTAATTACAACTAATACTACTATTAATCTACCTTCTTCTAAGAAGCCCTCCAAAAGCCCTCAAGACTGAGTTAAGCCTCATTCCATCATGTTCTTATAACGCCTGTATTTATCCTTGTTGGTAGCATTTATGAGTCTGTATTCTAATTGCCTATTAATATGTTATTTCCCCCACCAAACCATAGATCCCTAAAGCTGGGAACTATGGCTGAGGGTAGTGAGAGTGCCTTCAAAATGTACACACAAATAAATACCTTAGATTGCTCAGGACTCTGAATTACATGAACTCTTTTGTCCTATAATCACCCCCACTTTGCAGTTGGGGAAACAAAGGGTCAGAGAAATCAAGTTTTAAGCCCAAGGCCCTATAACCCAAGCTTCAGAGCTGCAACTTACCTCACCATGGCCTGGAAGGAGGAGAAGCTAAGAGAAGTAACACCCACTAAAGTCTACAGCGACCTGCCCAGAGCAGGATGGGTGTTTCGCAAAGCTTCCCAAAACGTCCAAGTGAAGGAATCAAGCATGTCAGCAGGAAAAGGAATAGATAAGCCAGAAATCAACCCCAAACCTACTAGAAATAATAACTCCAGGAAACAGAACCACACACACAAAAGGCAATAGTACACTCCAGGATACACAGGATAAAGTCACCTTGGCAAAGCTTGTGTCCTCACGGCCAAGCCAGGAAGGGATTGAGTTTAAAAGGGAATTGGAAGGAGGACACTTGCCCATTCAAGAGGCGTGCCAACCCACCCCGGAGTGTTCGGCTCCCTGCCACATACCCGTGAACCTGATCACAGCGACCCCCCAGAGTAATTGCAATGAACCTTCCCAAGGTGGAAAGGAGCGGGCCGTGGTAATGCGAGAAGCTGTCCACGCAGGCCAGTTGGCTCGGCCCTCGCAGGCCGTGCCAGTGAAGGCCAAGCGGAGGCTGACCCTGGCGTGGGCCAGTTGGCTTTGCACCGAAGGGAGAAGCAAGCTCCATGGGCGCTGGCTAGAAGCTTCATCCTGTCCAGTGGTCCTGCCAATGCCGGTATTTGGGACCAAAAGGGATTGGGGAAAAGAGTTTGGAGGACCTAATGCCAATCAGCACAGACAGCCAGTTGTCGAGCTAATAAAACTCTTCTGGACCAGTTGGTAAATAGTGCTAAGCCCCCTGAGTGCCTCCAACATCACCCCAGCCTCACAGCTCCTCCCCTGGGGCCTGGGGGAGGAGGACCCAAGGACCACACAGGAGTAAACATGAAAGAAAGCTTCACACAGCAGGGGGCCATGTTCTTATTGGCTGGTGCCTAACTTCTGAGAGTGGAAAATAGAAGACAGCCATCATTCATTGGTTCATTCATTCATTTATTCGACAATTCCTTTTTTAAAAAAATATGTTTTGATTGATTTCAGAGAGGAAGGGAGAGGGAGAGAGAGATAGAAACATCAATGGAGAGAATCATTGATTGGCTGCCTCCTGCACGCCCCCTACTGGGGATTGAGCCTATAACCTGGGCATGTGACCTGACCTGGAATTGAACCAGTGACCTCCTGGTTCATGGGTTGACGCTCAACCGCTGAACCACGCCGGCTGGGCTTGACAATTCTTTACCAAGCACCTGCCATGGCGATAGCAGATTGGTAGTGTGGTTTTCGTGTGGGAAGAGAAGGGGCGTCCTCCTCCGTACAGGTATTTTGAAGCCTGAGTCAGACAGCAAAGCAGACACATCAATCCAACCCCTCATGTGGGAGGATTTGGGCAGGAGGTTTTGGAGGTCTCGGTGCCCTTTCCCTCCATCCACCTAATCATTCATTAATCAAATATGTATTAAGTGCTTATTATATGCAGGGCCCTCTCGGGGTGCAATGAGAGGAGAGGAAGATGAATCACTCAGACCTTGTCCTCTTCTAGTCTGGAGGAGGGGCCGGGACCCAGGCTACAGGACAAAGCAGAGTGAGGAGTGGCCGGCCAAGGAGAGAAGTCCAGGAACCAGAGTTTCCTTATCGAAGGACAGTCTAATGTCACGGGATCTGCTAAATGTGTAACTAAATGAGACAGTGTTTATTAGTTTGTATATTTTTCCATTTAAGTAAACTATCAAATGAGAGAGAAAAAAGTCTCAACATGCACCATTATTTTGGTTCCAAATTGGTCTTCCTGGGAATAGAAAGGTTCTTTCATAAAAATAATAACAGCAAATATTGATTGAGAGTTTTCTCCATTGGGATTCCGGGAGCAGAGTGTGAGACCATGTGGGTGCACGTAGTTTACTGGGGACGACTGGAGGAAGCAGACGTGCAGGAGCAGAGAGAGGGGGACAACAGCGGGAGAAAAGTCAATGGAGGGCGCCTTGGCTGAGCTGGTTAATGCTGTGGGCAGCTGAAGCTTCATCACGATGTGGACTCTCTGGGATCTGTGAGGCCCAACGTCACATTATCCCTCTGAATTGGGGAATGACAGTTATCCATGGTCTCCTGTCCCCCATTGGTGGAGTGTTAAATCCGCTTCCACTTTGGAAAAGACCCTAAGAGACTCGGTGGATGATGGAGGCAGGACACAGCCAGGGTTTGGGGAACCTGCCCTCTGAGGCCACAGCCCAAACCCCACGTGGTCGGTGGTTAGGCTTCCAATATGCCAGGTGCCTTACGTCCCATCGGTAGGTCCTATCACTTTCTTCATTTTCAGAAGAAGAAACGGAGACATGGAAAGGTGAAGGAGCGTATTATAGGGCAGAGAGCCAGCAGATGGCTGAGGATTCAGCCTGTGGTATCCAGCTCTTGAGTCTAAGCTGTGAAAATATTGCCTATCCTGGGACTTCAGGAAAGAAAAAGAAAAAGCAACCATTTGTAGATGAGGTGGGAGTGAGGGAGAAACAGTATTAGGGAAGATTTTATATACACACTCCTCTCCTTTCACGGAACTAGGGAAAGACGCAATCTGGCTGTAGATTTGCAAATCTTTAAAGCACACATTTCCCATTATTCCAATGAAAGCTCAGAGGCTGCTGAGGCCATGGACACCCCACGCCACAGCTCTGGGAAGGCTGAGACCCAGATTTTTCAAGAGGTTGAGAACCTTGCTTTCTCTGCCAGCCAAACAAAAATGTTATGAGTCAAGTGAAAGAGATGACATTTAGAGAGAGGAGCAGAGCCGACATGTCCATGTTCAGCTGGTCTACCTACAGTCAGGGTGCGTGAGAATGAAAATTTGGGATGAATTAATTAATGAGCCCCTTGTACTCCTGAGAACTTGGGGTCACATTTTGGATGGAACCCACCAGCCATCCCCAGAACTAAGCAAACCCAATGATGAGAGACGTTAGTCTCCTGTCAGGTTCCAGGTATTGGTCTCTCTCCAGGAATACGAGGAGAAGCTTTTTGCACAGAGGATAAAGGCTGTAAAAGACACGGCCCCTCTCATCACAGCTCTCCCGGCTGTTTCATCAGTATTGTGTCCCAGGCTCACCAACAATTTGATTTCACTGAAAAGCTCTGTACGTGAACTTGGAACTCTTGCTTCCTGACTGAGGCCCAGCGGGTGGCCCTCATTCTCTGCCCCTGGGTCCTCCAGTCCAAGTTTCCTCAAAGCTGATGTTGGTCCTGCCTGAAATGAGAGGGCGACCATTTCCTGTAGAGGCTGCATCTCTGCTGGGTCAGGCACAGTTAGGAAGCCCCTGTCCCTGCTCTCCTACCAGTGGCAGAGAAAGAAAGAGAACTATCAGGAAATGCTTGAAAGATATAAAGTGTCCAGAGAGGAAGAACTGGGTAGGTGGTGACAGTAAAAAAAAGAGAGTAATAGTTTCCATTAAGTGACACGATCCAAGCCGGTACACCATAAGGTCAGGTCCCAGGGGAAGTGCTATTTGATAAAGCCCATCCCAGACAGACAAAAAGTAATTTGCAAGTTCTTAACCAGAGGCTTTCAGGAATTAAATGATTTGTAAACTCTCACACGTGCCCAGCATAGCTGAGGCTGACTTTTCTTTTCTTCCACTCTTCTTAAACAACACGCTCTCTCGCACCCTCTCCCTGAGATTTCCTGGAAACACTCATTATGATCATTTGTTCAGCACATACTCCCTTGTCCCTCCCGCTGTGGGAGGAGGAGACTTCCGACCCCTACCGGTGTTGGGCCAGGCTACTTGCCTTGCTTTTCGCCAGTGGAATACTAGCAGATGCAGCAGGAGCAGAGGCCTTAAGTTTGCTTGTGGGTTTTGGCTTGACCTTGTTTGCTCAAAGAACATGCCCTGCGTATTTTCTACCCATTCAATAGGGGTCACAGATCCAGCACACGTGGGCAGACCTGACCCATTCATAATCCAGAGCCACGCCTAGGCAGTGCCCTGGTCCAAAGCAGAACCACCCAGCTGAGCCCAGCCAGGACCCGCCTACTTGTAGCCAACAGTGGACGCCTATGTGGGAGGATAAATGTTTGTTGTCAGTCACTGGATGCGGGGTGGTCTGTCCATAGCCAATGTGTCTCTGTGTCCTTCTTCTGTCTCATTTCTCCTCGTTCGAATTCTCAAAAACCACAAAGAATGGCAGCCCCTTCTTCAGAAGGAAGGGAGAAAAACACAACGGAGCAAACTCAGAATCTTCAAGACACGGAGGAAAAAAGGCCGGGCTTTTTCATGTGTTGATCATTTTTGAATGATCACACCCATAACAATAGCTACCATCTATTTGTTCTGTGACCGGCACAGTGATACACATTTCATAAACTTGAACGTATTTAATCCACCCAATATCCCAAGAAGTCAGAATAAATATCACCGTTTTGACAGAAAGAAACATGAGGCTTAGAGATGTCACATATCTTGTTAAGAGCTGCCAGAGCTGGGATTAAAATTCAACTTTAGGCAAATCCCAATAATTATTGAGCAAGGTAGGCAGTGAACCAGTCTTAAAATGAAATACCAGCCTTTAATGGAACAAATTGGCAAAGATCAGAAACATTCTAAAACCGAATGTTGGCACAAGTCTGAAAGCAGCATCGCGGAAAGCACAGGTGAGAATGTAAATTGGTGCTAACGTCCTGGAAAGCAACCTGCCAATGTTTATCAGGCCCCTGAACATTTGCATAGCCTTTGAACCAGTAATCCCACTTCTCTGATTATATTCTAAGCAACTAATCAAAGATGCTGCTGGAGATTCATGTACGAGGTTGTTCTTTAAGATGTTGCTTACCACAGTGAAAAATGGGAAGCAGCTGAAATGTAAAATAGCTGCAGAATAGTTAAATAATTGGTATTGCTACGGGCTAGAATAACATGCAGCCATTAAAACTCCTATTTTAGTGATATGAGGAAAGGTTTGTGCTGTGGTCTGAATGTTTATGTCCTGCCTCAACATTTGTATCTTGAAATCCTACACCCCAAGGATGTGGTATTAGGAAGTGGGCCTTGGGAGGTCATTAGGTCACAAGGGTGCAGCCCTCATGGATGGGATGAGTGCCCTTATAAACGGAGCCCTAGAGCCCAGCCAGTGTTGCTCAGTAGTTGAGCACCGACCTGTGAACGGTGGTAATGGTTTGATTCCCATAAGGGCATATGCCCAGGTTGCAGGCTTGAACCCCGTGTGGGGTAGGCAGGAGGCAGCCGACCAATGATTCTTTCTCATCATTGATGTTTCTATCTCTCCTTCTCCCTTCCTGTCAGACATCAATAAAGATATATATTTTAAAAATAAAAGAAGTGAGGAGAAAGACCTCCCCACTTAGTGTATTCAATATCTACTTATTTCTACACTGCCTGGTTCCATGCCATCCCAGAAACTGGAAATCAAAGCAGACGCTAAAACAAGGATGGGATGTAAATTACAAGCAGAAAGTAGCTCCAAAAAAATCTTACCATGGCAACCTTGCCGCAGACTCTGGCTGGGCCCAGCTTTCCTGAGGCCTCGTGGTGGCTGCAGGCTCTTCGCCACCGGGTCACCCATTCCCCAGGTGCGCTCCCCAGGGAAGGGCTGCGAGGTGAGCTGCTGGCAAAGGTGACCTGCCCAGTACAGTGCCACGCTGGCCCAGTCATCCTGGAGGTCCAAGGCGTGGCTGCCAGGCCCCAGGATGGGGGTGGGGGGAGCCAAATGAAGAGAAGCATCCAATGTTTGCGTTCATTACCGTCTCTCAAATGCAGAGGAGAGAAAGCCTAAAAAATTCTCTCTGGCTTGCACTTTTAGGCCGTTTAATTTTTTATTATAGAGCGTGAGCGATGAAGTTTCCTGCTTCTCCGCCCCAGCCCCCCTGCCCCCACTGCCGGAGAGGAACATTTAAATTCTATAAATTAGCTTCCCTAAAGATGCTTAAGCATTTATGAAAACATCCACATTTTATATGCAGCTCTATGAAATCTTAAAGGGGAAAAAATTGCCCAACTGCCACGGGAAGCTAAGCTGGCAGAGAGCGCGAGCTGCTCAGTGCAAACATGCCAACAGCTTTACAAATGAGGAGATGGGATCGGGATTAGGGGCCTGCAGATCGTTCATCGTTCATCGTTCATCGGTGACAAAGCAAAGCCGCGTGGCCTTGGTGCTCCAGGCCATGGAGTCGCTCCCAGGCCCCACCCTGAGTCTCCCACAGGCTCTGCAGTGTTAACTCCTTACACCCGCGTTAGTGCTGGCAGCAGGGACGCCACCGTGCCCACCTGGGTGCCCAAGGCAGGTCTTCTGATGTAAACCCAAGAGTTTCGTTTTCCAGGGGAGACCTGGGTTTAAAGCCTGGCTTAGCTTCTAACCAGCTTGTGACCTTGGACAGTAGACTTAACCTTGAACTCAGAGGCTCAGGTTCCTCCTCTGAACACTGGGGACAACAGTAACAGGAAGGGACGCAGTGAGGGATAATTCCCTCGGTATCTTTTCTTCTGGACAAACAGAAGAAACGGAACAAAACCACAGAGGAGTTCCATCCTAGGGACAATCAAATACGAGTGTTTGGACAAACATCTCCCACTATCACAAAAAAGGGAGCAGGCCACAGGAGAAAATAAGAAACGTGAGTGATTTATCCCATTTTCCTTCTTCCCCATATTTTCTGACTACACCTGGACCTTTCGTGGCTCCAGGGAAAGAGGTCACAGCCAAAAGCAGAGAGAGCCTGGAGAAAGGAACTTGGGCTTGTGATCCTGAGGCCGTCGGTTTACGAATGCTTTTGGCCCAGATGGTGTGGCTCAGTGGTTGATGGTCAACCCTAGAACCCACAGGTCTCTGGTTCGGTTTCTGGTCAGAGCACATGCCCGGGTTGTGGGCTCAATCCCCGGTGGGGGGGGGGGGGGGGGGGAGTGTGCAGGAGGCAGCCAATGGATGATGTTTTTCTCTCATCAATGTTTCTATTCTCTACCCCTCTTCCTACCTTTCTCTCTAAAAAGCAAAATAATAATAATAATAATAAATAAAAATTTTTAAAGAATACTTTTGACTCTTGACTTTATAGAAATTTCCCCCTAAGTGCTCACTGTAAAATCTGTGACCTCCCCCTCCTGCAGCCCCCTGACCCCTTAACGGGACACACAGCTCTCACTGCTCTCTGAACCTCGGGCTGCCCAGGGGAAGGAACACGGGTGTTCTCCAGCTGCTGGACCACAGGCCCCGTTTCATCGTTTAACTTCTTTGGACCTCAGACACCAAACCCCTTTAAAGAGGTGTAGCGTTGACATGGAAGGTCTTGTTCACTAAAACTTATAAAGACACCTGAGGGCTTTCCAGCTTTTCTACCTGATTTACATCTTTTCTGTCTATCACAATGAGGCCGTCACCCAGTGGACAAATAGCATCTTTGAAGCTATTCTCCTGCGCAGCACTTAACAGATTAGCATTTCCAAGGACAAACACCTTATTTAATAACTGCCCTGCCAACGGCATGCTATCGCTATTTGCACAGCTTTACATTTAATATGACACCTTTACTTTTAAGGCATTTCATTACAATCTCCATGGACAGTGGCTGAGCGGAGAGGCTCTCTCAGCACCCAGATCTGTGTAGGGACGGGTGAGACCTGTACTTTCCAGAAGGACTTCCTGGGATGATGTAAGTCTTCCCTGTCTGTTCTGTCAGCCACCAGCCACATGCGGCAGTAGCACTTGACATGGGACTGCTACAAGTGAGGAACTGAATTTTAAAATGTACTCACTTTTTCCAGGCCAACATGGCTCAGTGGTTGAGCGTTGACCTATGAACCAGGAGGCCAAGGTTGGATTCCTCAGGGTACATGTCCAGGTTGCGGGTTTGATCCCCAGTGTGGGGCATGCAACAGGCAGCCGATCAATGATTCTCTCTCATCATTGATGTTTCTATCTCTCTCTTCCTCTCCCTTCCTCTCTGAAATCAATAAAAAAAATAATTTAAAAAAACAGATGTACTCACTTTTAAGTAATTTCCATTTGCACATAATTGTCACGTGAGGCTTGTCGCTACCATGTCGGCAGCTCAGGGGTGGACACTCCCCGCATCAGGCTTCTGCTGAAACCACTGCTGTCCATGGGAAAACCCTGCAAACCACACATAGAATTAACGTTTTTCTAGTAGCCACATGAAAGGAAAGGAAAAAGGAGGCAGTGAAATTAATGTCAATGATAAGTTTCATTATAATTGACTATTCAAAATATTATCATTTCAAGATATAATCAATAAAAATATTAAGGAGGTGACTTACATTCCTTTTTTCATACGAAGCCTTCACAATTCAGCCCAGTTGGAGAGACTCAGTTGGTTGAGCATTGTCCTGTGCACCAAAAGGTTGCCGGTTAGATTCCCAGTTAGGGCACATGCCTGAGTCGTGTGTCAGTCCCTGGTTGGGGCACATGTAGAAGGCAGCCAATCAATGTTTCTCTCTCACATTGATGTTTCTCTCTCTCTCTCTCTCTCTCTCTCTCTCTCTCTCTCTCTCTCTCTCTCTCTCCTTCCCTCCATCTCCATCTCCATCTCCATCTCCATCTCCTCTTCCTCTTCCTTCCCTTCCTAACTCTCTCTAAGCATGTCCATGGGTGAGGATTAAAACATATTCTCTGTGTATTTTATAATTACAACACATCTCAATTTGAACTAGCCATATTTCAGGTGTTCAACAGCTTCCAGTGGCTATTGGCTACCATTCTGGATAGCCATTACACAACACAGACATTAGCCACCCAGGGGCTATCTCTCCACCTGTAACTTGGGCATATTTACAGCAACTGCCATCACAAACAATCTTGTGCTTAACTAGGGAGGCTAAAGAATTTCCAACACATAACGTGTTAAACATAAACACCAAAGTCGCTGTATTTATCTTTGCCAAAGTATACATAGCTATGCAAAATATTTGTTGTTTCCTTTCTGTGTTGAATTAAACTCATTAACCAATTTGACCTGCATGTCAGCATGCACCACTAATTACAGAAGAATAGTTCTACAAGCGGAAGAAATGCAATGTGACTGTGCATCACAGAATTCTTAAGCCCAGTGCCTAGGGATTTCCATATCAATAATTTCCATTAGTGTAATGGGACACAATAGAAGCTGCTCCTGAAATAAAAATGTGTAATGAAAAAAGCAATTATAGAGAATCATTTGGAAGCAAAGTAGATAACCAATAAGCCAATGAATGACCTGATCAATGGGTATTAGATACATTAAATGCAGAGGACGATCCCGAAGCGTCCATTAGCAGAAATTCTAACGAATAAATTACATAAAAATAATCAATAGAGCTAGCGGACAACGGAACCTATAACAGTGGATTCGGAAGCAATTCAAAGATTTGCACGGCCCACAGTTGAATGCCTTCTCGGGTTTTACATCGCAAGCTACACCTCCTCCCCCATCTTCAGCCGCTCTTTCATGCTTTTTTCTAAATTAGTGTGTTGCTGCATCCTTACAACGTAGTAATGAAAAGGGGGTAAAGGCAGCCCTGTGGGTTTTCTGTCTCTCTGGGATACACTTGCTGAAACGTGCTCAATATTTGCTAATGGCTTTGGAGGGAAAAGCTAAGATGGTATGGCCTTTGCTCTTAAGACAGAGGCAAAGAGAGAAGGAGGCAGCATGGGGGGTACCCTAGGTTTACAGTATGGAAGGATGCCTTTTAAACTTGGACAGGAAAGTGGTTTTATGCTTGTCTGGAATGTCAGCCTGCCTCCTGACCAGAGAAAAGGGAACCAAATACAAGTCCTGTGGTCTTGCGCTCTTCCAGGCTAATCAGAATCGTTCCTTCCACATCCCAACAGCCTGAATTGTCTGACTTTGTACGCCCCACACGTGGTTACACATTACAAAGTTAGCTGACTAGGAGAAGACAAGATATAGCCTCATTGTGATGCATTGTTTACCTGGCATTTAGGCTTTCGTTTGCCTCTCTGGCAGAAGCGAGGCCCTGCTCCGTTGAGGAAAGCCAGCAGAAGGGGGCTGTGAGCTGTCCTCACATGTGAAAAGCTTGTCCTGCCTTCAAGGAGTTTGACCCCAGGATGAGGCGGGGAACCCGGGAGCCCCTTTATGCATTTCCTCTGTTCACGCGTCACAGTATGCCTGGAAAGGAAACAGAGGGCTAATGTTTACCTATCAGGCACCATGCCAAGCACAGCTCAGTAATACCTAATGTTTTTTGCTAATCCTCACCCAAAGATGTTTTCCCATTGATTTTTAGAGAGAGTGGAAGGGAGGGGGAGAGACAGAGAGAGAGAGAAACATCAATGTGAGAGAGACACATCGATTGGTTGGTTGCCTCCCGCACCCGCCCAGACCAGGACCGGGATGGAGCCTGCAACCAGGTACGCGCCCTTGACCGGAATTGAACCCAGGACCCTTCAGTCCATGGGCCGACGCTCTATCCACTGAGCCAAACCAAGCAGGGTGATAATACCTACTTTTACTGACACGTTTTCTGCACAAAAGCATAACTAATTTGAGGGAAAGTGTCTTATTTTGAACATGAAGAGGAGAAAACCCTCTGCCCACCCCTGCAGCAAAATCCTGGAACCCCAATACTCCAAGAGAAAACGTCGGCAGGGCCCTTTGACACTTTTGGCTCCTGACAAGGAAGTTAACCCAGGGGTGGTGGGGTGGGACTGCTATCCGCCCCTTTTAAGGCTCCGGCAATAGTAGTTGTGTTCTGGGTGCAGGGATTAAGCTACTTAAAGTGAGATCAGTAAAAGCTGGAAACATCATCCTTTCACAGGAGCAAACAGTATTAGGTCTCAGGAGGTACGATGCGAATACTTCTTTGTGGCATTTCTGGAAAAGGAAAAGAGCCCTTTAGTTCTGCAGGTAAAAGTAAGCAACACAGCCATTGCTTTTAAGGGAAACTATGACATAACTATTAACACAAAAGTGATGTTAAAGGGTGATATTTTTAAAGTTAAAAGTGTGACTCATACAAATATAAGATGAACACATGTCCAAGGTTTTGTTTAACATGTTCACTAAGAAACCAGTGAGATGATATAACAGGTTCCAGGGATACTTCAAGATCAAGAAGCAGATGCTCAACCATGGAGCCACCTGGCCAGCATGGCTCCGTGGTTGAGCATTAACTTATGAACCAGGAGGTCATGGTTTGATTCCCAGTCAGGGCACATGCCCGGGTTGTGGGCTCAATCCCCAGTGTGAAGTGTGTAGGAGGCAGACAATCGATGTTTCTCTCTCATTGATGTTTCTATCTCTCTATCTTTCTCCCTTACTCTTTCTCTAAAATCAATAGAGGGTTTTCTCCTCTAAAATCAATTAAAAAGCAGCAGATATAAGCACATATAGGCTGAATAGATGTAAAACTGGCTGCTGGGAGGAGCGTGGGGGCAGTTTTCAAAATTCGCTTGTCCATTGTGGATCTGATGATTTCTTCTCATGATTAGGTTACATTAGATGACAAAGCTGAAGGGATTTTGCAGGTGGAATTAAATCTTGAAACTTTGAATTCATCAAAAAGGAGCTTATCCCTGAGTGGGGCTCATGAAGTGAACCCTCAAAGGGTATTGGACCCTTCTTGGCGGGAGAGATGGGAAGTCTGAGAGACGCTGCCGCCTTCTGAGAAGCGCACTGCCGAGTGGAGGTGAGGTCCACGCGGTGGGAATGGCAGGACCTCACCCTATAACTGCGAGGTGAGCCGTGCCAACCACCAGGGTACAGAGCCAGAGCAGCGTGGACTGTTTGGACACCTTTGACGATGCAATGTGGCGTCGCTGTCGGCCAGGGCAGCTGTGTCGGGCGCTATGTCAAGACTGAGGTAATGTGTGTGCATGGAGGAGGGTTGGGGATCATAACAGGAACGCCCTTGCTTGGGGTCGGGAACACCCCAAACCACAGGTCTGGACACTTGGACAAGGACTCCATCTGGACACCAATAGGAGTGGGACCTCCACCCCTTGGGGCTTAAGAACTCAGAGCGCTGAACACCCAACCGTGGAGCTTGGCTGTGCCACGGGTCACGCCACGGGATGCGTGCCACCTCTGCAGCCGCCTGGCTTGAGACTTCGCCTGCCTCTCCGCTTGCTGCCACCACCACTGACCCGGACTTCACACGTGATGCGAGCTCTGCTGGTGTCTCTCTTTGTGTAACCGGCGTGGGGCTCTACTGGCGTAGTGGGGAGGCCTCCCCTAAGCACCTGGCACTGTGGAAAGACACAAAGGTGTGTGAGTGACTCCTTGAGGACACTCCCATGCGCATGACAACCAGTGAACCTGGAAGGGGCGCCTGAGCTACAGATGCGACCAGGCCCACACCCCGGGGTCGGTGCTGGGACCCTGGCAGGAGGCCCAGCCAACCCGTGCCCGGGTTCCTGACCCGTGGGAAGCACACGGTCACGCTCAGAGCTAGTTGTTAAATTGGCGGTAGTTTGGTAAGCAGCAACAGAAAACTCATTCGTGTGTCTACAAGAGAAGAATTACTTGCCCTGCGAGCAGTTATCTACCACTTACAAAGTTGTAAACCAGCTCAAGGCAGCGAAACCCACAGAATCAAATAACCTCCAGATTCTCACTGAATGTGCCCAGTAATCCATTTGGTCCTCACCGTGAGAAATGTTCCATTTGGTAAAGTGCCTGTTTCACAGACAATATTGTTGGATTGTATTTTTTTATTTGAAGGAAAGCTTTTATCCCCCCCCCTAAATGGACTGAGACTACACTTTAGTTCGTTTTTATGAGCATTTGAGGGGGCGAGAGGTGGCTGGCTACCAGGAATGACAGAGTGGAGACCAGAGAAGGTGGAGCTTCCCACACGCCAGTCACTGCTGAGAAAATGAACGGGGCAAACCCAGCCTGGACATCCAGCGACCCATCACCCACTCAGTAACCAAACCAGAACCGACCCGGCTCTGGGCAGAGGTGCACAGTGCACACACACCGTCCAGCCCCCACCCTCAGAGACTTTCCATCCTAGAGGAGGGAGAATAACCCAGATTTGGAGATCTATACTGAAAAGTCCCAGATTTTGAGAACTATACTGGCATTTGACCACTGTGTTTAGCCATGAAGAACTTTCTGATGTTAAAGTTTGAGACCATAGCCCCGGGGGGTTTGGGGGGGGGAGTTTCAGAGATATTGTGGTTGTTATTAAGAGGCAGCCCCAGGGACAGAGAATGAGGGTGACGGTGCTGGGCTCTAGACTGGGGTGAGGTGGATACACAGAGGCCCTGAACCCCCAAGAAACGCAGATGTGATGAGGAACTGCCCTGGTGCTGGGCTCAGTCTCATCTGGCTGGGGAGGCCGCTGCACGGATACACAGAGAAAATACAAATAAGACATTTATGTTATATTACATTACATTGTTTACGTCTGTTTCTGCGGTTAGTCATAATGATAGCTAACACATACAAGCATTACTATGTGCTGGTCACTGGTCTGAGCCCTTTAGTCGCACTTTATTTCATGTTCACACTAAGCCAGTGCGGTAGGCGCCGTTACTGTTCCCACATCACAGGTGAGGAAGCGGATGCAGCAGAAGGCCCCGCAGCTGGGAAGTGTGCTGGCACCAGCAGCCGAGTTCTTAACTCTCATGGGAACCATCTTTGCAGTGAGGGTTCCCTTGGGCCTGAGCAGGAGCCACATGGGTGCTTGGGGTGGAGGGCAGAGGGTGGAGGAGGAGGGGTAGTTCTCAAGTAGGTTGTGCCTTGCGGTTGAAGCCTGCTACCCCAGAGCTTCAGTATTCTCCAGAGCAGACGTCCAGCTTCAGCTGCGTTGTAGGAAATTGAGGGATTTTGAAATTTTCCTCTGGCCACCGTGTGGGGACCTGCTGATTGCACACCACGTAAACTGAAGTCATTTGGCCACCCCTGCAAATCAGTCACCTACTTAGATTTGTCTCTTTCCTCATCCGAGCCTCGTTTCTGCTTTCCTTTTGAAGAACCGTCGTTTCTCCTCTGGGGGCTCTGTCTCAGAAATACACCCGGCTCCTCTCCCCACTGGGATTCAACCCCTGCACACGCTCTGGGCTGGTGCATCCCCTGCAGCTGCCCACCATCAGGAGGACAAAGGGCGACTGAGCGTGCACGTTTCCTGTTTACAGCCTCCACCCAGCGGGGACCTCTCGGGGAGAAGCACAGGGCCAGCAACACACTAACAAGGGTTCGGTTCTTTTACACGGGAGAACAATGGTTCCTCTGACCACTCCTGATGCATTCCATCTCTGTTTCCATGGAGCATCATAAAAGGATCTGTGTGTGCCCAGAGAGCGGAGGGAGAGCAGCGGCCCGGGGCTGATGGGAGGAAGCCTCGCCTGATGAGACTTATCCGAACGTTCCGGGTCGATGGGCTGCTGGCCTGGGGAGTGAGGGTGACCAGATGGGATAATGCACCCCCATTCCGCCACCTGCACTCTGTCCTTCTCAGGGGGCCTTCCCCCCGAGTTCTGGTCCCTTTTCAGATCTACTCTTACCCCCGCAAGGCGACGAGCTGGACAACGCTGTGTGGGAAATCCGCCCTGTCTGCTGAACTGCCTCTCAGGGGGACACAGCTGAGGAATTTTCTGGGGCTGATCTTGGAAGTCGGGGCTACTGAGGCGAACATCTGTGTCTGTTTGGCTGCCCAGAAACCACTTCCCCTTTTTTTGGCCAACTCCACCGTCCCTTTCCCTTCTCAGCCACATGCTTCCAGCCCGATTTGACTTCTGGCTCAGGAGCAGAGCCTGTGATTTTGGCCTAAGCCAATCAATGCATTGCAATTTTTATTTTGGCCGTCCATGCTGGGTTCATGGATAATCACCTGACTTAATTAGAGCCAGTTAGAAAAGCAATTAGACGTTTGCTGGGAACTGTGGGAAGGAGACCCACTCTCTCCTTGCTGGACTTCAGCGTGGAGAGGTGTGGGGTTGGAGACACTGTAGCCACAGCCATCCCACTGCCCGTAGGGAGTGCTGCTAGGAAAAGGACAAGGCCACGGGCAAGCCAGGAAAAGGGCCAGGACTCTGAATCCAGAGGACAGTGCGTGTCCGAGGCAAGCCCTGCTTCCAGACACTCTGTTACGGCATTCAACCCATCTTCTTAGGGCTCGGTGCTGTCTTGGGTTGGATTCTGTTCTTTGCAACTGAAAGAGTTGTCTGTTTCCCACTAGGAAAAGTCGAGCGGAGGCTCTGAGAATAAGAGCTGCCTGAGGAAGAGCAAGCCACCGCCCTTCAGCCTGGAAAGCGATTCCCGCCTGAGCATTCTTTGTCCCTTTACAACTGTCACGAGGAGGCGGAATCTGCAAACGATGCTTTTGGAGCCATTAGCCTTTCCATTCCTTCCGTCTAAGATGGACCTTTTAATGGGGGGAAACATCTGTCCCGTTTATGGTTCCAGTGGTTGCTGGGCTTGCCTTAAAGTGAACACAGGCCTGGGTTGAATTCCTTCATGAAAGTCATCCATGATTTTCTTTTTTTGGTCACCAGGCCTTTTAAGCACTTATGTTATCATCTCAATTGCACCACCTTTTTAGCTAAGGTATGGTATATGCAGAACATGTGGCTGGTGGACCCAGAATCAACTAAACCCTGCCCTGGCCCACCAAGCCCCTCTCTCCACAACGCCCCCTGTTGGCAGTAAACAGCACTTTACTTTCAGAGAGAGCTTTTGTCCAGAACCTTAACGCAAATCTGAGTGTGTGGACCTCATGTTCCTTCTCCTCATTGTTCAGCTCCGCTTCTCAGATATCACCAGTCTATTTTTCCACGTCCACGTCCTCTGGCACTGGTCAATGCATGCTGGATCAGGTTTTCTGTTCTCGTGGTTTGTTTTTTGATTTTCAATGTACTTCAGGGAAGGAAAAGAGAGCATTTTGCCACCTTTGCCCAGTGGCTGTCGAAGTCCTGGGTTAAAGAACACAATTCTACTGAGTGAACTTTAAAGATCTTATTGGCTTTATTCCGCCATTCATAAACTGGCCAGCGTCCCATCTAACACAGAGAAAGGAGCTCCGAGGAGATGTACGAGGTGAGAGATTTTTTCTTAGATACCAAAGTAAGCAGGAATAAAGATGTCATACTGGGCATTTGCTGATTGGTTAAAGCAGGCTTCCTTTCCTTACATGGAGCAAAAGGAAGGCTTGGAGCAGGTCAGGTGACTTGTGCTAAGCCACAAGTGCTGACTGGTTGACCTAGGCCCGTGGTCGGCAAACTGTGGCTTGTGAGCCACATGCAGCTCTTTGGCCCCTTGAGTGTGGCTCTTCCTAAGCCTTAGGAGTACCCTAACTAAGTTAACAACAATGTACCTACCTATATAGTTTAAGTTTAAAAAATTTGGCTCTCAAAAGAAATTTCAATCATTGTACTGTTGATATTTGGCTCTGTTGACTAATGAGTTTGCCGACCACTGACCTAGGCTTTCATTTTTCTGGGAAAGCTGAGCCTGGAACCCAAGCTGAGTTTGGTTTGCTGACATAGGGCTTAGCATGAGCAACTCCATCTTGGGCCCAATCTGGTTACTTTCATATTTGTCAGGCCAAGTCAAAAACTCTGGACCTGCTTCCAAGGGGGAGGATGAATGTGTGTCTAAGGAGAAAGTGAAGGGGTGGGGAGAGAGGGAGAGAATGTTCTAGGGTTGCCCTGCCATTCTGGTCACGAGAAAGAGGAAAAAGAGACTATACCTATGTCATATGTGCCATAGCCTTATTGCTGTAGAAATGCCCACCTTTAGAAAATGTGAGCCAGTAAGTGTCCTGAAACACTCTCTTTCTCCGAGCAGGACAAGACAGGAGACATAAAGAGAATGTTGGGAAGTTTGTTCTTAATAGTTCACCTCAGTGCATTAGTGAGGATAACGCTGGCCACCACACCAAGTCATCCTCAGAATTTCAGGGGCCTAACATAATTAAAGGTCATTTCTCGTTCACATGACAATCTAAAGCGATGACTTCTCACTGACAGATGCCTCTCCTTACTGATGTAGGAGCCCGTGTCCCCCTGTCTTAAGGCTTCGCTTTAAGGCAATGGTTTTCAACTTTAACTGCGCTTTGTAATGGCCCGATGAGCTTTAAAAATACTAATAAGTGGGTCCCACCCCAAGAGATTCTCATTTCATTAGTTTGAGTAGCGGCTTGGGCATCTATACGTCCACAACAGCCCCAAAGGAGTCTAAAGTGCAGCCAGTCTTTAAATGGGGTGTTGTCCTAAGGCAGTGGCTCCCAAGGCATGGTCCCCAGACTGGCAGCATCAGCAACAGTTGGAAATTGATAAGACTTGCAAATCCTAAGATCCCAAATGGACTTGCAGAATAAAACCTCAAAACTAAAGAAAGTCTTGTAAGGTTATTCAGCTTGTTAAAAAAAAAACACACCTTCAAGGACAACTGTAATAAACGCATATATGAATCGTGCTTTGCAATTCACAGAACGTTTTCATACACCATGAGAAAGCTGATCCTGTCCACTTCCTGGAAGCAGATATTTTTCGGGCAGAGGTCCTTCAGTGGCATGGAATACCAACCCACCATGAGGTGCCAGTTACCTATGTGATAGTCAGATGGCACCGCCCTGCCTTTCTAAGTAAGACAGCCCTGCATCGAAGTGGTGGTGTTCTCCCCAGTCTTGCCGGAAGCTAGAGTTTGGCCATCGATTCTTGCTGCCGAGTTTACAGCGTGGTTGGGATGGGGTGAGCTCTACAAAATTCCCATGGAAGGTAACCCACATTCTCCCCTTTTCGGCTGCCCTTACGTTTACAAGGACACATCCCTGCATGGACTTGCTGGACTTTGTACAAAGACTGTCACACGTCGTTAATACAGCTCAGTTCTGCAATTGAACGGATTGGGAAGCCTGATTCGATTGCAACCTTGTTTTTTGCCAAATGCATCAGCATCTTCCCCAAATTTATCAGAGTTGCTATTGACAGAGGGTCTGAGAGGAGCCCAGGGAGGCTGCTGACAGACATCCTGAGATGGATCTTATTTCATTGGCAAAGCTGAAGCCTGTCCCCTGGGAAATGCCTTCACAGGCCTGGAGGCTGATAGAACACAATGGAATTGCCAATAAAAAGACAGAAAATGGGCACAGCCTTCCGGAGGTAATTTGGCAATCTGCATTCAGTCTTAAAACATTCAGACCCTTTGACCCTGTGGTTGTCCTCTCAAGTTTTAGCTGAACGTGCTATTCAGACATGTTTGCTAAGAATTATGTAATAGAGATTTTTTTTTACTGTCGTATTAAACATGTCATGGTGAAGAACTAAGTGAAGTCACCTACAATCTCAGGATGGGGTGCAGTGTGAATGCACTGGTTACATTTATGTCCAAGCTTGGTATGGTTAAAAAAAATCAGGATAAAGAACTGTTTGTGGAGGGTGATCTAAGTTTGTAAAAGGAAAAAAGACTGGAAGGAAACATTTTCTAAATGTTTATAGTAAATGTCTCAGGTGATGATATAAGTTTTCATCATTTCACTTTTTGTGTTTTTACTGAACTTCCTGGGAATGCGTTACTTTTCAGGTCAGAAAAAATTATGTGCTATTTTAAATGTATATAAACAACCTATAGAAAAATTTTGGCTAGGGAAAAGGATCAGCTGTAATCAAGACAACCATTTACAGTTTTATATTCTAGGCTTTGTCTCTGTATATGGAAATTTTATATGTAGTCACAGAGTAATTATAGGTTTGTATGCGGTTTTTTTGTACAATCCATGGAAGAATAACACTAAAACAAACCTGATGAGCCTGGAAAACTGTGTGTGTAAGTGTACACATACATATACTATAATATAGAATACCAATTTAATTGTTTAAAAATGGGTAATCACCATAGGCAAGGTAACCCTCCTGATCAGAAAATCTGCTCATCCCAAACAAGTTAACGTCTGCCTCTTTCTACAGCAGAAACACCACTGCAGGCTTAAAATCAGAGATGTAAAGCCACCCCCCTGAATTTCACCAACTTAGCAGATTTTTGAAATCTACTAACTATTCGTCAAGAACATCATTTTTAAACATCACTCAATTCACTGGAGAGAGGGAATAATGGATTTTTGAAAATCAGTGGGTGAAAAATCTATGAGGCATTAGGAAGCAGCATCAGGAGTAAAAATGTTTCTGAGAGACACACACTTGAAATTGAGGACGACAGTACAACCCTGTAACGACAGTGACCTCAAGGGAAATTCAGGAGAGTGTGAAAATGCAGTATTCAAATGATCAGGACTGATCAGAAACCAAATCTACTGTCTCCCAAAACAATGCGGAACCTGCTGTTGTACTTAACGAGGCCCGCCTCACACAATTCAAGTCAAAACATTCCCTTCATCAGAGATTTATTTTTGTTCTTTCATGAAATGGCACAGGAAACATGTCACGAATTACTTGCCAAGGTTAAGGAAACGCATAATCTTGACAAGGCCGGAGTGGGGACTGGAGGGGAGATAATCATGCCTCCGTCTAGACGAGTGGTTCTCAACTGGGGCAATTTTGCCCCTTAGGGAACCTTTGGCAATGTCTGGAGACACTTTTGGTTGTCACAGCCTGGCAGGTATGGGCAGGGGGCGGGGGGTACGCGCTGGTGTCTAGTGGATAAAGGCCAGAAATACAGCTAAATATCCTACAAAGCACAAGACAGTCTCCTACAGAAAAGCACTGTGTGGTCCAAAGGATCAGTAGTGCCAAGGTTTAGAAACACTGGTCTAGACCAGTGGTCGGCAAACTCATTAGTCAACAGAGCCAAATATCAACAGTACGACGATTGAAATTTCTTTTGAGAGCCAAATTTTTTAAACTTAAACTATATAGGTAGGTACATTGTTATTAACTTAATTAGGGTACTCCTAAGCTGGCCTTTGCTAAAAACGTCCTCAGTCTGATTGAGGTACGTTCGCTGAGGTCGACCCCTCCCAACTCTCGCATCCACACTCGTCTTGTATACTTGTTTCGTCTACCTCCTTTTGTTCATCCTCTCTATATGTCCAAACTATTTCAATATGCCTTTCTCAATCCTCGACACTACATCTTCTTTCACTCCACAACGTTCCCTAAAATTAACTTAATAAACTTTACTTAAAGTTTTAAGTCAACTTCTCACTGTACGTGCGCACCCGCACGTGGTATTTTGTGGAAGAGCCACACTCAAGGGGCCAAAGAGCCGCGGTTTACCGACCACTGGTCTAGACAGTGACAAGTGATCTAGAAAGAAGTGACCAGATGCAGGACCCTTGCTATTCTGTTTTCCGTTTGGGGGTTGGGGTGTGAAGGTGGGGGAGATGGCTAAGGGCGGGACTTCTCCTCCACGTCCACCTGGCTGAGGCCTCGGTTGCATATTTCGTTAGGACTAAATGAAAAATTTAAAAAAATCTAATACAGTAAAATCTTGATTTAACTGGGATTTATATAGGTAAAACTCCCAGTGTAGCACACTTTTATTTTTTACTATACAAGGAAAAGGAGCAAAATTCATGGAACATATTTTAGGAACTTCAAAAACACATCCTGGGATCAATGACAAATTCTACCCAGTCTCCTCGTGTGCTGCCTGGACAACGGGAATTGGGGTCCAGAATGTTGAGCCTGAGGTCCAGCTTGACCCTCACCTCTCAGAGAAGCACTAAATCTCATTTGGAGTAAACTGTGGTTTAGGAAGGAAACTCCACTCAGACCTTTCAGCACGATTCCCAGCATCAAGGTTTGATGTTCAAAGGATTTTCTGGTTGACTCTGAGATCACCTGGAATCTCCCTTTCAAGGGGCATTTTGACTAATGGGCGTTTTCCTGCAGTTTACATTCCCTAGGATGTTGTCCACAATGGCAGGGTTGACAGGAAAGGCTACCGACAGTGTTAAAAACTCCAAATCAAATGTTCCCTTTCCACATTTTCTGTCCCTAATGTTGGAATGCGTTAAAGTAAACATGTAACATTTCTTTGCAATCAAGAAAAACGGGTCAGCTGCTTCAGGTTTTGTTTTGTTTTAGGCTAAAGAAAACAGCCCTGACCGGTTTGGCTCAGTGGATGGAGCGTTGGCCTACGGACTGAGGAGTTCCGGGTTCGATTCCGGTCGAGGGCATGTACCTTGGTTGCGGGTGCATCCCTGGTGGGGGGTGTGCAGGAGGCAGCTGACCGATGTTTCTAACTCTCTATCCCTCTCCCTTCTGCTCTGTAAAAAAATCAATAAAATATATTTTTTAAAAAAATAAAGAAAACAAAACATTCACTAGGTAGAGAAGTCACCGGGCCTGGGGCAGCAGCAAGAACGATACAGAGTGGGCTACAACTCGGAAGGCGTTCCAGATGGGCAGCCTTATGTGTCTGCGTCATTGGCGAGGAGTTTGATTTAAACTTTGATTTGTGTGATTGTCTTGCTAGGAACAAACCACATTGAAGTCAACATTTTTTGTTTGTTTGTTTGTTTGACCTGAATCAACCTCATCTCATCCGGACATGTTCCTATACAGGCTGGGAACAGTGTTACAGAAAAACCAGAGAAGAACCAAGCAACGCTTAGAGAGATGGAGTTACGTTTATTATGCGTGGGCCCAGAGGAAAATGTCTCTCAAATTCTGGGTGAAATCACACAGGAAGTTTCCTGTATTTATACTATCTTACCCTCTTTGTCTCCCCAATATGGGGTTTTTCCGGTTCCCTTTGCAAGTTCTTAAAGGGCCCGATGTGCTGGCGCTTTGAGACCTCGACCAAAGGCTTGGCCTGACGTCAGCATTGATAACTTCGTCGGGGGAAGGGCATTTACAGAAGCCAGAAATAGCAGGGTTAAAATTTCAAACAGCAGTTTTTATATAAGATGGCACTTCAACAGCAGGACTAACTCTTCTCCAACATTATTGCTCACTGGCAGCAACAGATAATATGTCTGAGTATGTGGAATATCAGGGGAAAACTCCAATCAGCTTTAATTAGCCCCAAAAAATTAACAGCTTAAGAATATACACCTACTGAGCTGGTGGAACCCAGATGGCTACAAAGTCCTGAGCCCATCTCTTACCTTCCCTGGTGTTCGGTTATTCTGCCTTTATAAATAAAGTGTTGAAAAATGCTGCCCTCTACTCCCACTTGAAGTAGCAATGCTTCATTTAGAAAATGCAGAAGTAGCCCTGGCCAGTTTGGCTCAGTGAATGGAGCGTCAGCCTATGGACTGAAGGGTCCCAGGTTTGATTCTGGCCAAGGGCACATGCCCGGGGTGTGGGCTCGATCCCCAGTGGCAGTTGAGCAGGAGATAGCAGATCAATGATTCTCTCTCATCATTGATGTTTCTCTCTCTCTCCCTCTCTCTGAAATCAATAAAAATAAAAAAAATTAAAGAAAATGCAGAAGTGTTCTCAATAGATCTAGTGCTAGGAGGCTGTTCTCTGTCTCTTTCCCCGAATATTCAGAACCCCCTCCAGTGTGCTGTACTGGTAGCCAGAGCCACATGCCCAGAACTCGATAGACTGTGCAACACACCATCCCAATTAAGACAACATTGCTTTCTGTGTAGTAACGTGGAACAGTTCAAACATCATCCGCTTAGGTTGTCCTCAGACCTGGGTTTAAAATCTTCCTCCTGGCGTCCTAGCCACGTGACCATAACGAAATCAACATGCTTCTCTGAAACTCAGCTTCCTCTTGGTAAATGGTGTTAGAGTGATTGCTGCACCGTATGTGGTGAGGATTAAAGTCAACAACACGGAAGAAGCAAAGAGCCGGAACTCAGTGTATGCTCATCCCATGCCCTGGCCCTCCAGCAGCAACACAACATGAACACCCAGATATTTGTTGTTACTATTGAGGGTTTTGTTTAAATGCTTTATTTAGGGAAGAGAGTCAAAACATTAGCAACTGGACCCATGTGAAGAATTAAGTCAAACAAAGGCAGTTTTTGTAGCAAGTTCTGGGGTGAACTTAACTACAAATATGACTCACGGTCTTCTGTTTTCCACACAGAGTTCTGACTAATGAGAAGGGGGAGTTCTTAATGGTGACTTGAAGGTCTACATAATCCTCAAATGATCCGTGAAAAAAGTCACAGTGCTGTGCTGTGTTGCTTAGGACTCTGATTGCAAGTGTATAAGAAACCTCAAATTGGCTTGCGTGGGGATTTGCGCGCGCACGCGCGCGCGCGAGAGAGAGAGAGAGAGAGAGAGAGAGAGAGAGAGAGAGAGAGAGAGAGCCTATTTCACTTTTACTTTCCAACTATCAGCTTTTCGTGAACATCCCAAATGGCAGAAAGAGAGCTGCCCAGCAATTCTGGAGGTTTTGTGTGACATGCCTGACCACATGAAGATACTAAATGGTGTCCCCATTTCAAATTCCCAGGGAAAAGAAGCTGATTGGTCCACCTAGGGAGCATGGGACACCTTATCCATGGGGGCAGGAGCCCATCATATAGACAAGGCTGGCAATGCTTGCTCCTGCGATGCTGAGGGTGGGGAGAGAGCAGGAGTTCTCAGAGAGCGGGGAGGGGTGTCATGAGGTGTAGACGCAGCAAAGGTGTCATTCCACTTTACATCGTAGGGAACATCTTCACTAGCCAGAGCCACAATCTAAAAGGCATTCTGCACATCCCATAGCTAAGACAAACAGTCAATGAACCCAAGCTTATTTTACCCTATGATGGGGAGCAGAGTTTGACACCTGTAGAAAATTCATTACTTCAAGCTAGTTATTTTTAAGAAATAAAAGACTGAGGAGGGACCTTTGACCTTCTCCCTAACTGCCTAAAAGCATTTAGATGGAGGACCTGCTCTAGGAAGGGAAATATCACACAGATAACTATAGTTCAACACGGACTGAAGGTGATACACAGGGAGGAACCTAGCAAGGCCCCTTGGATCAAAGTCCTCTGTGTCCCATTGTTCAAGATGGCCCAGGGAGCATTTGTTTACCAAACATTTGTTCTTCCGTCTCCATGTGAATTCATTTCCTCCCCCTTTGAAGTTTCAAGCCACTTCCCCTTCACCCCCATTTCCCTAAACTCAAGACGGCATGGGAAGGGAGAGTGGGGGTAAGAGGAAACAGGACATACTAGTATAGACCTTAGCTACCTAATCTGTCTTATGGAATCCCTGTATGTACATATAGAATTGAATTTGATTATTTTCTCCACTAATCTGTCATATGTCATTTTTAGTTATTTGACTGGCCAGAAGAACTAAGAGGGAAAAGGGGACATGTTTCCCTCCCAGGCACCTGCACCCCAATTGTACCAAATGCAGGTAGTGGTCTACTTCACAGCCTGTTCCCCTTTCTTATTAGCTGGTTTCTCCCCACATTTATTTGGGTGTTCACGCCTCCCTCATATCAGTCGTAGAAAGATCACCCCAACACTGAATTTAGAAATACATTTGTCTAATTGGTGTGTTGTGATCCCATTTGTCTTCCTAGTGATTGGCTTAGACAATGGCACATGACACCATTCTGACCAAAGCAAAAGGACGAGGAGTCTGCGGAGAGGCCTTCTGCTAAGATTTTTTTGTTCTCACTGATAAAGAGAAACTCACGGGAATACTCCCTAGTCTTATAACACTTGAGGAGCTGGGTGTGATGCCCGGAGCTGTGGCAGCCATCCTGTGACCACGAGGGAACCAAGTGTGAGGATGGAAAAGCAGAAAGAGGAAAAGAACTTGAGTCCTTGATGACACCATTAGAGCAACTGGATTCACCCACCTGAGGTTGCTTTACCTCTGGGATTCTTGTTATTTGATTTTAAAAAATGTTTTCATTGTCTAAGCCAGTTGAGTTGACTTTAAATTGTATGTTACTTGCATCCCCAAACATCCTAATCAACATATCTCCTATTAATACAAGTCACAAGGCCACAAGTATGACATGCTTTCATAGAAGCTGGCACAATAGCATGAAGAATAATCCTGCAAATGCACGGGAGAAAGCGTCCCTCAGGCACATGGATCTGGAGAGCCAAGAGATCATTAAATCTCTTCTAACGCTCCCCGAGCCTATCAAGACGCGGCATTTTGCAAGCAGACCAACATTATGTTTTCATATTTATAAAAGGCAACTCAACGGTGTTATTTGCTTAGAGTAGCTTGTGTGTGCTCCAAAGCCCTTGCTCTTTTAGACAGGGAGCTGGCCACGTTTAAAGTGGTTTCATTGTGAGTTCTGCTTGCTCGAGTTTAATAGGCTGTGTTCTCATGACAGGTCTGTCCCTGCAGTGGGTGTCTAGGATGCTTTGATGTGGTTGCATTCGGACAGCCTAATACTTGGGGAAAATGTGCTGAAACTGAACAAGATTGCTCTCTGCCCAGCTGTTCTCCGAGGTTCAGACGTTTTTAGCACTGAGCAAAGAAGCCTGTATTTGTTTTGACAGCCTTGGCAGGGAGAACAATGGCTGATTATCCCAGCACTTTACTAACAAATAAGACTGCCTCCAGCAGAGATAAAATATGGGTCTTGACTTGATTGCATTTTATGGCCAAGGGAATTATCTTCCATTCATTCGATGCCCTTTCAGTATTGTTGTATCTTTTTCTTTCTTTGTGCGGGGGGGGCCCCCCAAAAGTAACCTTGGGGTGCTCCCTCTGAGGAGGCAGATGGCTGGAATCACCGTGGGCACGGTGGTTTGATGATGCAAAACATGTATTTCCACTTCTCCAATTTGATTTCTTAGGAGCTAATTTTTTGTTTCTTTGTGGCTCTCCAGATGTGCATGGTTAGTTCCTCTCTGATTTTCTGTCTCCTTGCTTTTGCGGTTAGGCTGCTGCTACCGAAGTCTCGGATTTCACGTCACTCCTCCCTGTAAAAGGGCCCTCCCAGATGCTTTTCTTGAGCCATAAAGAGAAGTGTTTACGACATCACAATTATGATTCCTTCAAAACAAAGTGATTTTTCAAAAATTTCAAGAAGACATTATCATTCTTTCTTTATTATTTGCCTTCCAAAAAATCTTTAAGACTAGCTTATATGCAGATATGCATCCAGCTCAATACATTTTCACAAAGTGAACACACCTCTGTAGGCTTGTCCCCTCACCCCCATTCTCAGTCCCCCTCTCTGTCATTACCTGCCTTTTTCCAAAGGTAATCACTACTCTGGCTTCTATCATCACAGATGAATTTTTCCTCTTTTTGGCTCAATATTATGTCTGTGTCCTTCAATTGTTTTGTCATGAATAGAGGCAATTTCTTCATGTTTACTGCTTGTATTCCATTGTATAAATACACCACAATTTATGTTGATGGACATTTGGTTTGTATCCATTTGGGTCTATTACAAATAATAGTGCTATCACATTTTTTGCATCTTTCTGGTGAATGTATGCACATATTTCTCTTAGTTTTATATACCGAGGAGCAGAATTGTTGAGGGACAGGACATGCATGTTCGTTCACCTTTGGTAGATTGTCCCAATTTATACTCCCACCAAAAGGCTATGTAAGTCCAGCATCAATTCAAATCCTTGCCAGTGCTTGGTCTTATTGGCCTTTTAATTTCAGTAATTCTTTTAAGTGTGTATTGGCATCTCACTGTGGTTTTATTTTGCATATTCATAATGACTAACAAAATCACACACCCTTTTATGTGCATGGGCCATTCAGATATTCTCTTCTGTGAAGTGCCTTGTACAATTTTTGTCCTTTCTCTACTGATTGTTATATATGCTTCTTAATTCCTAATGCTTCTTTATATATCATGGAAATGAGTTCTTTGTTATATATATATATATATATATATATATATATATATATATATACTTTCCTATTCTGGGGATTGCTTTTTTTACAGCTCCACGGCATCTTCTGAGAAGCAGGAATTGTTAATGTTTTTTAAACTTTTTAGTTTGAAATAATTTTAGACTTTTAACAACTTTAGACTTGAGTTCCTGTGTACCCCTCACCCAGCCTTCCCTAATAGTAACATATTACATAACCATCATACAATACTGAAGCCAGAAAGTTAACACTGTCACAATACCATGAACTAATCTCGTTTTGCCTAACGTTTTCCTTATAGCTCAGGATCCAATCTAGGATTCCCATGTTGTCACCTTAGTCTCTTCCCATCTATGACAATTCCACAGTCTTTCTTTCTCTTTTATGATCTTGACACTTTGGAAAAGTTATTTTGTAGAATGTCTCTCAGTTTTGGTTTGTCTGATGTTTTCTCATGATTATCAACACTATTCCAAGCACTAGTAACTAAACATGGTATATCTAAGAAGTTTCGGTTTGTTGGGGTGTTTTTTTTTTAAGTCAAGATTTTTGAGGTATAATTGATAATTCACATACATTAAAATTCACCTTAGTGTTCAGTTCTGAATTTTGACAAATATTTGTCATGTAACCACTTCCATAATAAACATACAGACCAGTTTCATTAACTCCCTAAAATTCCCCCATGCCCTTTTCCAGTCACCCTCTTCTCCCACTCCAAACCCTGGCAACTACCTATCTGTTTTAATCCCTATAGTTCCCCCCCCCCCCCCCCCAGAATGCCATGTAAATAGAATCATAGAGTACAGAGACTTGTGAGTCTGGTTTCTTCACTTAGCATACTGCATTTGAGACACATTCATATTATTTTATCAGTAATTTGTTCTTTGTATTATTGCTTAGTATTCCATTGTATTTGTGTATCCATTCACCAGTGGATAGACATTTAAGTTATTTCCAATGTTTGATTATTACATGCATAAAAATGTAGCAGTTAGATCTTCCTGGTAGAATGACTCTTGTATCATTATGAACCTGTCCTTCTGAGGTAACACTGAGTGTATTTAGTAATATTGACTTTGATATTTAGCTACACTCTCTTTGCTCATCTTAATGTTTGTATGCTGTGCAACAAACACTTAGCAGCTTCAAACAATACCCACTTCCTGTCCCACGGTTCTGTAGTCCAAGGATCCAAGCCAGCTCTCCTAGGTTCTGCTCAGTGTACACCAGGGTTGAGCTCAAGGTGTCAGCCAGCCGCACCCTTACCTGAAAACTCAGGGATGATTTCACTTTCAAACTCATTCAGGGTATTGGCAGAACCCAGTTGTTGGCTGGTTGTCAGCTGAGGCCACTCGTATCGTCTCACATAGTCTTCAAGCGAGAAACAGCATGTTAAACAATTTTTGCCCTTCAAATCTCTCTGACTTCCCCTTGTGCCTTTTCTTCTTCTTTAAAGGGCTCATGTAATTACACTGGGTCTGCCCAGTTAATTCAGGATAATCTTCCTATTTTAAGGTCAACTGATTAGTAACCTTAATTACAACTGCAAAGTCCCTGTTCCTATGCAACATAATGTATTCATGACATAAAGCCAGGAGCAAGGGTCATGGGGGCCAAAATTCTTGTCTATCACAGATTTAAACCAAAAATGGGCAAAACTATCTCCCAGGAGGGAATGAAGGACCTCAGAGGAAGGCCCAGCTACACCCTACCCTCCACCCTCCAAGGATAAAAGGACAAGTGCCTTTTGGATTTTGCAGACAAGCCCTACCTTCACCTCTCTTTATAGAACTTTGGCACCTTCTCCCTGGAACACACCATTTTATGTTTGACCGGTTAAGGGAACCAGAGTCTTAGGAATTTTTCAAAGAGTAATGAGTATGAATTGAGCCCTCTCACTGGGATGCTTTTCTCTACTTCTCCTGGAGTGCGTGTTAATCCAAGGCTAATGGATCCACTCTAAGTGATAATCCTCTTTCAGCTTCTGTCCTTTGATCAGCAGATAGTTTACAAATGCAGGTTCACAGGGGCGCCAAATGAATTAGAATCGCTGCTGTGAAACTTGGGTATTTCCAACTTGCTCTCCAGGTGACCTTTGAGCCCTCAAGGTTAACCACACAGCTCTCTTCCTCCCCCTGCAGCGAGTCAAAACTCAGTCATTCCAAGTATCAAGAGGAGGCCCGAGCCATCGCCTTAGAGCAGTGGCTCTCAACCTCCTGGCCCTTTAAATACAGTTCCTCATGTTGTGACCCAGCCATAAAATTATTTTCGTTGCTACTTCATAACTGTAATGGTGCTACTGTTATGAATCGTCATGTAAATATCTGATATGCAGGATGGTCTTAGGCGGCCCCTGTGAAAGGGTCGTTTGACTGCCAAAGGGTCACGACCCACAGGTTGAGAACCGCTGCCTTAGAGAAATGCAAGGAATAACGTTTCCAGCTCACGAGGAAGCCATCCTGATTTCTATGGTAAGTGGAGGGGGTACGTCAGACACTGGGATGAGGCCTGAGGAAGGGAGAGGGGCACGGAGAGCGTGCATGTTTGTATGGGGAGGCGGTTTCTCCAGCTCCTCAGATGCCATAGATGGGGTTCTTCCCTCTCCTGACCGTCAGAAGAGAGCTTTCTCTCCATCTCCTCTGATTTCCAGCCACAGCCCAGGAGCAGAGCCAAGCCCCATGGCAGCTTCGGCCTTAGGAATGTCACAAGCACAGGTGCCTCTGGATTTATGGGACTCCTGCCTCAAGACAAGCCAGCTGGGTTTTACTGCATCGCATTTATCTTGCTTCCTCCCGGCCTACTCTGTTCACGCACCTCTCGCACGAGGCTTGCAGTAAACACATTGGCACAGACCTGGGTGCAGGTAACAGCTGCTCGGAGGTGCCTGGGGATGTGTGAACTCAGGGCTGCCGCCGCCTCGTTTCCCATGTAGGCAGCTGGCCAGCACCTGGGTGATGTTTCTGGGTTTGCCAAACACGCAACTGTAGCTGAGTAGGGAGGGCGCGGTGGGAACAGGACGGCAGCCGGGTGAAAAGAGGGTTTGGAGGCAGCCAGGCCTAGACTTTGACCCCACGCCTGCCACTTCCTGTGTGACCAGGGGCAAGTCATTCAACCTCCCCGGGCCTCACTGCTGTTATCATCAAAAGAAGGGCTTGCCTCTATTCCTTGCAGATGTGTTTTGTGGATTAAATGAAATAATATTAAGGTATCTGTTAAAATGCTTGTCGTCGCGTCGATTTTCCTTGATGTTAGGGCCTTTCTTCCAATATTAAAAACCTGCTTGGCAGGTGTGTTAGCTGTTCAGTGCCTCCGTTTCCCCGTTTGCACAGCAGGGGCAACACAGTAATTGTCAGAGTTGTTGTGAGGCTTAAGAGAGTTAACATATGCAAAGCTCTTTCTGACCATAGGAACAGAGAGCTTTCAAGATGCATGAGTGATAAATCGCACGCCTACATTGCGTTCACAACTCATGTTGGGGGTCGTAAGGAGATGCTATGGTGAAGGCTGGGAGCCCAGGACCCCAAGCTAGGCCCGGTCTCCCAAAGGATGAGGCAGTAACTACCCTTCTGACTTTGCAGACAAGCGCTCCTCTCTTCCCTGGAATCGGGGAGCCCTTCCTTGCGGAGGAGGCGCAGCTAACATCCTGGCCTCTCTACATCAGTCCACGTGTGCAGACAAATTATATCAATTATCCACGGCTGCGTAAGAAATGATGCCCGAACTTAGCAGTTTTAAACAAACATGTACTAGTATTCTCTGTAGGTTTCCGGGGATCAGGAATCTGGGAGCAGCTTCGTTAGGTGGCTGTGGCTTAGGGTCTCTCACAAGATTGTAGCCAAGGCTTGGGCCAGGGAGAAATGGGTCTCTTCCCAAGACAGTCACTCAGCTGGCTTTTGGCAGGAGGCCTCAGAGCCTCCACCGGCGGCTGGAGTGTCCTCGGAACATGGCTGCCCACAGAGCAAGTGGGAGAGGGTGGGCCTTTGTCTTTCATGGCTAAACCTCAACCGCGCACACACACCATTTCTGCAGCAACCTGTTCATGAGGGGCTGGTCTCTAAGCCCCGCCCGCACTTAAGGGGAGAAGAATCAGGCTGCATCTTCTGAGGGAGTGTTGTCAAAGAATCCAAGAAAATACTTTAAAGCCACTCTCCGGCACACCAATAACGACAGGTGCAAGGAAGAGTAGGGAAGGGGGTGGATTCCCCAACGAGGCCGCATCGTTATGTCTTTTTAATGACTCAGTTCCCTCCTCCTGGGAAGATCTCAAATGTCTAATTTCCAGCAGAATTAAAAACAGGCCCAGAAACGGTTATAATTCTCCCCACAAACACTTATCTAATGCCTTCCTTATGCGGGGCATGAGCAGTACGAGGTGATGAATACAAATCTCTGCTCTCAAGGAACCTGCCGTCTGATGCAGAGACAGAGAGGAAAGAGGAAGTTGGAATAAACTAAAATGTGGTCCCCTTTACCTCGCCCCTTATTTTCCATTTCCATATCCTCTTCCTTCCCAGTTTTTCTCACCAATGGTATTTCCTCAGTTACTTGCTGGTTTTGCTTGTCTGTGACTGTTTTCTTTCCACTGTAACCTCGAGGCCTAGCACGCGGCTGCTCCGCAGACATGCTCAGTAAGTCCTATCAATGAGCAACTGAGATGTGGTAAGCACGGTGAACTATGGCAACAAATGGGGGGGTGGGGGGGACAGCCACCCAGCCTTGAAGGAAGCAGCCCTGGACGAAGCAACCCTGAGATTTGAAGTGTGAACAAGAGTCAGAGGGCAGGGCACGTGTGCACCGTTCCTGTCTCCAGGAGTAGCACCCCGAGCTGGCGGAGGGTCCAGTGTGTTCTCGGGGCTGCAACCTCTCCTGTGTGCTGAAGGTGAGAGAGTGGCGGGCCTGGGCAGGGGAGTAGAGAGAGGATTACAGAGGAGTCATAACTGGTGAGAGTGAACATACAGCAGAACCAAGTTATTGAGAACTGAACTGCCGAAACCAGTTTGGCTCAGTGGATAGAGCGTCGGCCTGCGGACTGAAGGGTCCCGGGTTCGATTCCGGTCAAGGGCATGTACCTGGGTTGTGGTCACATCCCTAGTAGGAGATGTGCAGGAGGCAGCTGATCAATGTTTCTAACTCTCTATCTCTCTCCCTTCCTCTCTGTAAAAAAATCAATAAAATATATTATAAAAAAAAAAAAAGAAAAAGAAAAAAATGAGAACTGAACTTGTGAGAAAAACTGAGGGGATGGACTTTATTCTAAAAGCGATAGGGAAACATTTATTTTTTTTTATTTTTTTAAATCTTCACCGGAGGATATATTTCCATTGATTTTTAGAGAGCGTGAAAGAGAGAGGGAGACACAGAGAGAAATGTCGATGTGAAAAAAACACATCGATTGGTTGCCTCCTACACATGCCCTGACCAGGGCCTGGGCCGGGGAGGAGCCTGAAACCAAGGTAGCTGCCCTTGACCGGCATTGAACCCAGGACCCTTCAGTTTACAGGCTGATGCTCTATTCACTGAACCAAGCCAGCCAGTGAAGGGCCACCTTAGGTTCTGGCCTTGGGGAGTGCAGATGCCGCAGGAGCCAGAATCCAGGAGGTTACAGTGCGGAAGTTATTTCTGGACCATCTTTCTACAGAGTACACGGCCCCCCTACCTCTGTCTACTCTGGGGGCAGGGGCACCAGCAGCCTCCGGCCCATGAGGCCAGGCCCCACCGGGCCCCACCCAGGGGCCCTCAGAGCTTGTGGAAACCAAACCCTGCTCCTCCTCATTCCCTGGCTCCCTGGAGTGGGCGCCTCAAGACCGTGACCAGAGCATAGGGACCATGAGTGGGAAGCACGTTTCCCCTGCAACATGAGAAAGCATGCAGCTTTTCAGACCCACACCCCCCGCCTCCCCTCCTCCCCACACTGGAATCATCCACGGGGAGGGCAGAGTGGCAGGAGAGCAGTTTTCTCCTGCAGACACATGGAACACAGTTTGCTTGGAGGAAAGTCATAGCTCGCTGTCTCCGCTCCCCCCCCCCCCCCCCGAGGAAAATGAAAACTCTCACACATTTAGTCCTTTCTACCCCTTGCATTTCTTGTGCTTCTGAACAAGAATGCAGGCACGGGGAGAGGGGTGCTTGCTGGTGAACAGGAAGTCTTAGTTGGAGGGTTAGTTCCGCTGGCCGAAGAGAGCAATTCCCAACTCAAACCACCCATGCATTGTCTCTAAGGCAAGAATCGGGTCATTAGGCCATGAAGCCAAAGGACCCGTCTCTCCCTGAAGGGAGGACGGCACTGAGCGCGCACTGTATGTACTGGGAGGGGGGTGGGCAACGACTAAGTGTGCAAAATCCAAGCGTCCAAGCCTAATCTCCAAAGCAGGCTGGAAATAATCCTCCCTTTGGAGACCGGGTCTTCCCAGTCAAGAAGGAAACAAAGAGAATGGCCCGTCTTTCATTTGGTTCACTGGTCCGGAAAATGGGCCCAGGAAGACAGGCGGAGCAGGATGTTCGAGGTGAATACAAGGGGCTGGGAGGCCTAGGATGGGGTTTCTTTTGCCCAAGAGCCTCCTCACCCTGGAGCCTTCCCCCAGGTGGCCCCCCGGAGCTGCCTCCGCCTCCCCTCACCCCTCGAGGACAACCTCAGAAGCTCTCTCCTTGGTGCGGGGGTGGGGGGCATTGGGGTGGGGGAACTGCGCAGGCCTCAGGGGTACATGCTGAGTGAGGACCTGTCCCAGGTTCCTCACACTCTCCCTTCCCCAGTAGTGATCCTTCCAGAGAGCAGGTAGCTGATTTGCAAAAAGCACATCAACTCCCCCAGAGGACAGTGTGTATCTTGGCTGCGGATGGATGTGATTCTGATCATCCTCTGAACGCTCCAAGCTCTACAAACTGAGTTACCCAAACGTGCAAAATAAACTGCTTGTTCTCTTCTGACGGGAAAGTTGATTAGCCCTGAAGGGGAACTGGAAGTGGGTGGAGAAGAAGATTAATTCTCTGGATAGACCCCTCCTTTTCAAAGAAATAATTGAACTGTTTTAGTATGGCCTAAAGCTGCACTTATCATCTTTCTTTTCCTTTTTATTAGATGTACTGGGGTGACACTGGTTTACAAAATTATACAGAGTTCAGGCGCACAGTTCCACAACACATTGGATAGACCATTTGAATAGCCTTTGTCCTACTTTGTATTTCCAGAAGTAGGACTTAAGTGAGCGAAATTAATCATGCCCTCCTTCTCTGCACAGTCGTACTAAGCACCTCATATGTGCCAAGAGCTTTACTCAATGCTGGTGAAGATCTACAAATACATGGCTCGTGAACCTCCAGGAACGGAAACCCATGAGGCGAGCTCTGCATTCAGTCAGCTTTCTGCCAGCGGACACTCTCCGAAATGCAGCACAAGCAAGTCGATCCCAAAAGATAGCAATGGTCTCCTGGGTGGAGTCAACAGGGTTGAGAGTGCAGGCTGCTGAGGAATTTATGGGAGAGGGTGTCAAAGAAGGTCTGACCGAACAGAGAAGATGCCTCAGAAATCTGCAGTCAGGTCCCTTCCAGTCTATGGCTGAATACAAAGCTGTGCGCGTACAAGGCAAGACCCTGCGTGGCTGGGCAGAGACCCGCTGGCTACTGAGGGACTATGAACTGAAGAGAGGTTCCTGAGGTTACCCTGTGATGGAAGACACTGGGTTTCTGGCCAGTCACAGTGTAGATATACTACTGAACAGACCATGAGCTGGGCTAGAAAACACATCTCAGTACATTTCAGGGGATTAAAACATAAAGATATATTCTTTGATAATAAAAGAATTAAAATAAAAATGGAGAACAAACTGATCTCTGGCAAATCCTAATATTTTGAAATCAAACCACACACTTCTAAATAGCCTGTGAAATCAAAGAAGGCATCAAAAGACACTATTTTGACCTGATGATAAAATCACAACATGTACACATTTGTGAGATTCGGCTATTGAAGTATTTAGAGTAAAATTTATGGCCCTCAATGCTTACATCAGATCAGAAGAAGGGTTAAAATCAATCATCTAAGGCTTCACCTTAAGAAACTATAAAAAGCAAATTACACCCATAGCAAATGTAAAAAAAATAATAGTGTGTAAATCAATGATATAAAAAGTAGACAGACAATAGAGAAAAATCAACAACATTTCTTGATAAAAGCAATAAAATGGGTAAGACCTCTAGCTAGACCTAATCAAGGAAAAGAGATACAACACAAATTACCAACACCAGGAATGAGATATGGGACACCGATACGGATTCTACAGTCATTAAAGGCAAATAAAAGGCCATCTAACAACCGCATGTCACAAAATAAGAAGATTAAGATATGCATGGCCCCGTGTCTGTTAAGGAAATTAAGTTTGTAAATGGAAGCTTTGCCACAGGAAGCTCCAGGCCCACATGACTTCACTGGCGACTTCTATCGAGCATTTAGGGAAGAAATAATTCCAAAATAGTGGAGGAGGGAACACTTTCAAACTCACTTTGTGGATCACGCGTAGCTCTAGTAAAGAGTCATGAGCATTAAAGACATCACAAGGGCAGTATAAGGAAAGAATTATAGGCCGATACTCCTTCTGTGCCTATATGCAAACATTTCAAACAAAGTATTAAATAAGTTGAACATTTCAGAACATTATAATACATCATTACCAAGTAGAGTTTTATCCCAGTTATTTAAGATTTGTTTAACATTTAAAAGGGTTGTAAAATACTGAGTGGATACACAAAAATCAACTGCATTTATATAAAATAGTTGGAAAATAAAATGAAAAATTCAATATCACTTATACTTAGGAACAAAGATAATGAAAACATATTTAAGACCTCTAAGTTGAAATCTTCAAAACGCTGCTGAGAAATATTAAATAAATAGATATTTCATGTTCCAAGATTCAACATTGTTGTCAAATTATTCTATAGAAACATCAGAGTTTGTAGGGGGAGGGCAGGGAGTGTAGAAATTGAGAAGCTGATTCTAAAACTTATATAGAAATGAAAAGGTCCGAGAGTAGTCAAAGAATGTCAATAAAACCCCACACAGTTGGATGACTTTTACCACCTGACTTCAAATCCTACTATAAAGCTCTAGTAGTCAAGACAGTGTGGTATTGGTGTAAGAACAGATAAATAGATCAATGGGACAGATTAGAGAATCCAGAAATAGATCCACAAATTTGTGGTCAATTAAATTTTTATATCAGGCCTGGCTAGGTGGCTCAGATGGCTGGAGTGTCATCTTGTACACTAACAGGTTGCCGGTTCGATCCCCAGTCGGGTGCATATGGGAGGCAACTGATCGATGTTCCATTCTCACAACGATGTTTCTCTCTCTCCCCCTTCATCTCTCTCTAAAATCAATAAAAACATATCCTCGGGTGAGGATTAAAAAAAAGTTTTTATATCAAAGCTAAGGTGATTCAATGGGGGAAAGAAAAATAAAATTCAGATGCCAGAATAACTGGGTATCCATATGGGGAAAAATGAATCATGATTCCATGCTATACAGTACCTTAGGTCATAGACCCAAATTTAAAAGTTAAGATTATGAAGCTTGTAGAAGACACATTGAAGAATACCATCCCTAATTTGAGATAGGCAAAACTTTCTTAGAAAAGACACAGGAAGCACTGGGGTTTGTACTCTTGAGGAGTTCTTAAGTTTAGCTTTTCCTAGGATTCTTTATGCACTCATAAATCTTTTCAATGAATGTTGCTTTCGTTTTTATTAAACTAAACAGATTCCGTTTCTATTACTTATTATTTAATGAATATAGCTGATACAACAACTAGATGTTCAACAACAGACCCCACTCTGCGAGTCTCTCTCCTCTGGTCCACCGGGAAGGTGGGGAGTTGCCAACTCTTGCTAGGGTTAACTCGTCTTGGAGCGCTCATGAAGCTCATTCGAGAGGCAATCGCTGGATAATTTACCAGTGGTCGGCAAACTCATTAGTCAACAGAGCCAAATATCAACAGTACAACAACTGAAATTTCTTTTGAGAGCCAAATTTTTTAAACTTCAACTATATAGGTAGGTACATTGTTATTCACTTAATTAGGGTACTCCTAAGGCTTAGGAAGAGCCACACTCAAGGGGCCAAAAAGCCGCATGTGGCCCGCGAGCCGCAGTTTGCCGACCACGGCTTCAGGCTGTCAGCATCTGGGTATCTTTACATGCATGCATCTTGTCTTTGCCTAGGACGGGAAGAAACTTCCTGTGGCAGCTGGAATAACAAATGGCCACTGTGTACCAAGTCCTACACGTTAAAAATTTACCCTCATAATTATACTTGCAGAACAGGTCTTCTGAGTATTCTCAGAGCTTTGAAAGAGATAGTAGAAATTACTACGGTTGGTGAGCTAGGAGGTGGCCTGAGAGCCATCACACTGCATATCCAAATAGATAGCCCTGCTGAGGGGCCTATTATCTATCTATCTGTCTATCTATCTATCTATCTATCTATCTATCATCTATCTATCTATGATTTATTCCTCTATCATCAGACTTGAGCACACTTTTGCAGGCCTTGGCATTTTCACATTTCTCATAAGCTAGACAGCATGCAGCTGGATGCACTCACATGGTAGTTAGCCCAGCTTGCTGAAGGGAAGGCCCGAGGCCCAGCTCACCGTGGGCTGATCCTCACTTTGTGATTAGGCTCCCACTTGCTGGTTAACACTGGAGAACAAAAGCGCCCACCCATTAGTCCCTGCTTGCCAGAAACTTAACTCCATCCATGTGAAAACGTATTATGGAATCCTGTCTAATTTGGGACAAATGACATTTTTATTTATTTATTTTTAAATTCTCACCCAAGGATATGTTTGATTGATTTTTATAGAGTGATGAAGAGAGAGAGAGAGAGAGAGAGAGAGAGAGAGAGAGAGAGAGAGAGAGAGAGAGAGACATCGATTGGTTGCCTCCTGTACCTGCCAAGACCCCAGGGATCAAACCCACACCTCAGGTGTGTACCCTGACCAGCAATTGAACCCACAACATTTTGGTGCACGGGACGATGACACTCCAACCAACTGAGCCACCCAGCTTGGGGTCTAGTTTATTCTTACTTGTCCTATGCAACTTCTTCTTTTCCTTTCTCATTTGTCATGTGAGAAAAGTTAAATTAGCCCGAACATGTGGGAACAGACTCTACCGATTCTGAGCGCCTCACTTCCTTCCCTTAGGCATTTATTCAGTTCTACTTCTTGGACGTGATTTGTTTGGCAAGCCAAAAAGGAGATAACAAGGCTGGGGTGGGGAGGCAGGTTTTTAAAGATAGAAGTACAAAAGCAGCAGCCATCTGAGGTCTGGAATTAGGATGGGAAACACATTCTCTACAGCTCTATCTTACCATAATTGAAAGTTTAAAACGGAGTGGATTTGATTTGAGTCAAGAGGCTGCAATTAAATTTATTTTTCTAAGAAATGTACTCTCAGTACATAATATAGCTTGCTCTTCACAACTAACTTGGAGAAAATAGTGCATTTCATTGTGAATCTATTTCACTTTATAGAGTATATTTCATTTTAATGTAAAGATTTTTGAATGAGGTACGATGGGAAAATGCATTAGGTTTGCAGACCTGAATTCTTGCTTGTCTCCCTGACACTTTTCCACTGATGTGACTTTGCCTAAGTCCCTACCTTTCTGAGCCACACTTTCTTCTTCCAAAAAATAATAACCCCTGCCCCTCCCTGCCTAACCTACACAGAGCCACCGTGTGCAATGAAGGGCAGGTGCTCGGTGAATGTGAGCTGCTTATAGGATTTGCAGGACATGCTGGTTATGAACAAGGTCCCCCTGCCCAGCAGCCAACATCCAACCTGACGTGGACAGGTTGGGGGACTGGGCTAGTCTGGAATGTGGTCAGAACCACAGCAGTCTTAGGTTCACTTGGAATGGGCTTCCTGCCAGCTGCGCCTATGTGTACAGTGGGAGGGTAAGTTGGCATAGCTTTCTGAAGGGCAGTTTGGCATTCTTTTTTGAAATCAATACACTTCCAGGAATCTAGTCTGCTGCAAGGCCTGCACAAATGCAGACGAAATAAACATAGTTGTTATTCACCAGTACTCATCTCCAGGCTCTAGATTCTTGATATGTAGGGATTCATTTAATCCTCACAACAGCCCTCTCAGATTATCCCCATTTCACAGATGAGAAAACTGAGGCACAGAGAAGAAAAGTAACCTGCCCAGGGTCACGGAGTTGGTAGCGGCTCTCTTAGTCCATCTGCTAGAACAAAAATCCATAGCCTGAGTGGCTTACATACAACTGAAATGTAATTCTCACATTTCTGGAGGCTGCAAGTCCAATATCCAGACGCCAGCTGGGTGGAAACAGGTGAGGGTCCTCTTCCTGGTTCAGAGGAGGCCATTTGCCCCCGGTGCCCTCACATGGTGAAAGGGGACAGGGGCTCTCTGTAGTCTCTTTTCTAAGGGCATGAATCTCATTCATGAAAGCTCATGACCTCATCACCTCCAAAAAGGCCCCACTTCCAAATACGATCACACTGGAGGTGAGGCTTCGAGATGAAATCTGTGTGTGTGTGTGTGTGTGTGTGTGTGTGTGTGTAGTGTAGGGGGACACACAGTCGGTCTGCAGCAGTGGCCCAGCTGGGATTGGAATCCACCTGTGCAGTCCGGCTCCAGGCCTTACGTGAAGCCACTACGCAGGCGCAGATCCAAGTTTTGCAGAGCCTGAAGCTCAGGCAATTTCAGAGGGCCTTTTTAACAACACAAAATTATGAACACAAGTCAGGCATGGAAATGAATCATTATTTACAATGAGGAAAGAAATTACAAAATTTATAAAGCTGACAAATACCACAAGCATCACAAAATTCAGGAAAGTAACAATATTTTTAATTAATTTATAGCCTGATGCACTCACATGATGCTTTTTTCCCTACATTTCATTTTTGACTGTATACTCTTTGATCACGTTTTAGTCATAGGATGACAATTTTGGAATTTTCTTTGTAAAGAGAAGAGGAAGATAATTCAGTCTTTCCCATAGCATGGTAAACCGACATTTGTGTTTTATTATTCATAGCTTTGATGCATAAAACATGCTGCGTGGCTCAGACTTCCTGTGTGTAGTCCTGCTCTACGTGAGCCTTCCAACGACAGAAATGTTGATAAATTCTGTTCTTCAAGATTCCATCAAAAAAGAGGTAAACTGTACGATACTTTATAGTTGTATATGCTGCATTATCAAACACGTTTCTGACAGACTTTGCTGAGAAACAAAACCCTTCTCATACCTCTGATGGTTGGAAGAACTTTCTGCAGACTGGCTCCTGGCTCCGTGCATTTCAGGCCATTGCTCACTATTCCCCACATAATTCTGTCAAGTTCTCCCCAACACGTTTTTACTGAGACCTGACCTGCGCCTCTGTATCTTAACCCCCTTGAGTTGGCATAGTGGTTGTAGGAGGACTTCTGGAACCTATGACAGTGTGCAGCCAGCAACCACTTACCTACACCCACGGAACCCAACTCAGTGCAGCCCCCTGGAGGGGGCTGGGTGGTGAGGAACCGGAAGTGTTAACTTCTTCTGCTTTGTGGATTTGCCTCACATAACTCTGTAAGGAGGGTGCTCATAGCAGCTGATTTTTAGTGGCACAAACTGGCGAGCCTAAGAGAGCCATCAGTGCAGGACTGGTTAGAGTATGGATGTTCATACAATAGATTCCTTTGCAGCTCTTTGGAAAAATGAACTCGATGTCTAGATGTCATAAGGAGACGCATCCTTCGCCTCTTGGTGAAGAAGAAAACACAAGTCGCTGGATCATATAGATAGTAGGATCCTGCTTGTATAGTTTTTAAAAATTGGTGTATTTGTAAATGCAGACAGACTTGGGAGGCATATACAAGAGGAGGGACTGCCTTTGGGGAGTTTGGACTGAGAATTGAGCAGGGGAATTTTAATGTTCACTTCTGTTCTATTTTAATTATTTGACTCTGAGTATATGTTATTAACCTATGTACTCACTCGTAGATGACAGAACCCCTACTCAAAAGACATTATTTTTTTTAAAGGGAAACTTATTAGTTCATACAACTGTTATGGCCAGAAACATCAGGCAGAGGGACTAGACTAAGGTCTCCTTCTGGACCAGAGTGTGAGGTCAGCTTCACCCAAACCACATGGGCTAAGCACTGTGAGAGTAGGGAAGAGGGAGAAGGGAGGAGGGAGAAAGGAATAGAGGGGAGAGAGAGGAAGGGGAAGAGGGGAGAGGGAGGAAGGAGAAGAGGGAAGAGAAAGAGGGAGGAGGGAGGAAGAGATGGAGGGAGGAAGGGGAGGAGGGAGGAATTCCACCCAGAAAAACTGAGGCATTACCTGGAGATGAGAAAATGGGCACCGGCAGCAAGAACAGCCCACCACACACGCATCCCATTTACAATTTTAAAGGGAGAGAGGATTTTAAAAAGAAATAGTGTGGATTGTCAGAATAAAATCGCAGGGCAAGTGAACTATCTCATTCTTTTACTAGTAAAGCAAAATAGAAACTATTCACATCAACAATTGAACCCAGGGGAGAGAAAACAGTTTTCTGTTTTTTCTTCAAAAGAACCTAAAGATGCATTCATTTGCCGGGGGAATTAGGCTGACTGAAGTCATTAATGGCTACTTTTCAGTTGAATTAAATCTAGTATATCCATATCCTGGGGAATATGCAGCCTTTAAGATGATGTAATAGATGAATATTGAAATGAAAAGATTCCCTACAGTTACTTTTAGGGGGAAAAAAGGCATGTTCTCCTCTAGTACAGCTGTTTACCTGGCCTTCTTTTCTTCACTCTCCTAAAATCTCCCTTTCTCCCCTGTCCTTGCTGGATGGCCTGTTGATTCCCTTCCTTTTTCTCAAATTACATCTTTGCTGTTGTTTTTTTAAAGAGTAGATTTTTTAAAAAATGTTTTTATTGATTTTTAGAGAGAGACGACGGGAGAGGGAGAAAGAGAGAAACATCAATGTGAGAAAGAAACATTGATCAATTGCCTCTCGTACCCAACCCCTACTGGACAACCTAGGCATGTGCCCTGACTGGGAATCGAACCAGCGACCTTTCGGTGCATGGGACTACACTCAAACACCTAAGCCACACAGACCAGGGTTATGCCCTCATTTTAATGGAGCACATTCTTCAGTAACTTCTTTAAAAAGGTAGATGGGAGATAAATTGAAGACTCTGCATTTCTGAAATGTCTCTATTCCATACTCATTGGTTGATAGTTTGGTGGGCTATAGAATTCAAGTTGGAAATCATTTTTTCTTCTGAGTTTTAAAAGCACTGCTCTGTAATGCCAACTGTCTCTCCTTGGTACCTTTCTGATCTTTATTTCTGGTGATCTGAGGGTTTGGAGTGACAGGCTTTGATGTGAGAATGCCTTCACTGTGCCAGGCCCCTTCAATCTGGCAGCTGACTTCCCGCAGTTCTAGGAAATGTTCTTCTGTTGCTTCTTTGATGTTTCCTCCCCTCCACTTTCTGTCTTGATTATTGGACTTTGGGTCTCCAGGCAGATCACATCTTTTCTCTCATTTTCCATCTCTGTTCTTATGTTTGAGTTTCTACAGCTTCCCTATGAACTGAACCTTCTCATCTGTCCACGGTATTTTTATTTCTGTCGTCACATTTTTAACTTTCAGGGTTCTTCCCTTGTTCTTCTCTTCTTACAAGCTCCCGTCCTTATTTTATAGTTGCAATATCTTCTCTTATTATGGCTACTATAATGGTACATGGGGGGAGAGGGGGGGACTGTTATTTTGCCTCCTGCTTTGAATTACCTCAGCATGAACCTACCTCCCTTTCTCCGTCTTCTCCCTCCTCTGTTTCTCATGCCCTGATTTGTCCCCTTTATCTTTGTTTCTTTTGGATTGCTGTTTTAGCCTCTATCTCCCAGAGATCTGTCCCTTAACGTCTGATGGACATTAGGAGGGAGGCTCTGAACTGGTGACCCAAGTTCTGCTTGTCAGTGTGACCTGCTGGGACTTCACTGTGGGCAGGTTGGGGAGCACCTGGCTGTTTCACCTGGGACTCCTAATTGTTCATATTCTGAATCCACTTTTCTGGGCTTGGAACCCTTGAGGCTCCTGCTTGGGGTGAGGTGGGTTAAGTCCGGCAGTCGCCTTCATGGGATCTAGGGACAGCGTGTTGAGGCAACAACTCTTCAGAATGTAAATCCTGTGTTTTACTCTCAGCCCTACCCATGCCTACGAGTTGACCTCACTGGGAAGTAAACCTCCCATCTCTGCCAGCTGGAGAAAGGGTAGTTGCTAGACTTTGAGAGTTGAGGTTAGAGATCTGGGCACTAAAGGCTCCCTTTTAAAGATCAACTATATTTAACTGGACATTGCAAATTACACTTTAATTAAAAAAAAAACCCACATTAATTTAATGAAGAAGGGCAATTACACTCCACTTACATCAGACCTCACCTCATTAAGACCCAACGATTCCAAGAGCACACACGCCCTAACCTGCAAAATATTTGACTGCTCACCAAGAACATGTCCAGTAAGCAGAGAGCCACGGCCATCTTCTTGAACTTGGGGCTCTAATGAACAATGAAGATAGATTCCCTGAGGACCTCATGTCCCCAATACCATCAAAGTGGCCTCATATACCACCGTGACGACAACTTCCTACTCTGAAACTATTATGTCAGCTGAAGGCTACATGGTGCCCTTCTGTGAATTAGTTTACTTAATAAACCTGTTTTTGGTCCCATTTATTCAGCAATTACTAGGTGCCAGGCTTTGTGCCAGGTGTTGTAATACATCATGTCCTACCTGTATTACCACACCGGTGCCCTGCACAATCCAAGGGCTCTCATGGACGCTGTAGCCCATAGCGATGGTGGCCTCCTGGGATTGTGCTGTGCACAACCTGAGCACCAATACACCGCGGCTCTGATCTAAACCCTCCCAGCAACTCTACAAGGATGATATTGTTCACATCGTTGGATAGATGATGAAACTGTGGCTCAGAGAGGCTAAGCAATTTGCTGAAGTTCTCACAGCTTGCAAGTATTGGCGCGGAGACTCCAGTCCCCGGACTGCCTGGTTCAGAAGCCAGTGCTCTTATCAGGTTGCCACTTCCACTGGGGCAGGAAGGGCAGGGTGGGGTGGCATGGGATGGAGGTCCTGGGCACTGCCACACCGGCTGTTCTCCACAAGTGCCACTCTGCCTAGGAGCTGCCTCCTGGTTTGGATCTTGGGGCGGGGTGGGGGTGGGGGGGTGGTGGTTACCATGGTAGGAAAGTCCTTTAGAACGTCTTTGCATTTTTAAACTCAGGTTCCATGATGAGTCTCCTGGAAGTGTGTGGCTTCTCTTGGTGACGCCTGAGGCTGCAACTGGCATAGGTTTACCCAGTGCCCTCACTCCCCTCTGCAGCCTACTAGGGGGGAGTTTGTGTCTTGAAGGAGTGAGTCCCTTCAAGAAGGCTCAGACAGTACAGTCTGAAAGAAGCTCAGGGAGGAGGGACAGAGAACGACCCTTTGGACCTGGGACAGTGTCTAGCAAAGAACTCCAGTGCAACTATGGCTGGAAGGGACAGAGTGATCAGGGAGACCCTCATGGAGAAGTGGACGTTTGTGTAAAGACCCAAAGGATGTGAAGGAGCAAGCCATGTGGTTATCTAGGGGGGGAAGTGTCCCAGGGAGAGGAAACACCTAGTGCAAAGGCCCTGGGGTGGGGTGGGAGGTGTCATCCGTCTTTGAGGAATATTGAGGAAACCAGCAGGTTTACAGCAGAGATCACGTGGGGGAGAGTAGTGAATATCATGCTTCTTTTAACGATGAAGTGAAAATCTGTATATTATCATTGCTGTACCTCTGACAAAGCACTTTCACCATGTTCCGCATTAACTATACTTCCCACTCCTGGCATCTTTCACTAGAGTCTACAGAGATTGGAGGCTGGGTTTAGTCCCCACAGAAGGAAGGAGGACCTCTAGATGTACACTGATGTCCACCTGAGCTGAAGGGAGCTGAGGGCTTGTGAGTGGGGAGAAGGTCCAGTGGGGAACAGGACAAGTCTACCCTCTCGTTGCGATGGTGCCGTCCTCGAGTAACTTGGCTGCCAGCCCAAGCGCAGCCCTAGAAGTCCCTGCACAATCAAACCCATCACCCGGCCTTTCCCTTCTCTGTCGGAGCCAAAAGAGAAGCTCTGTATAATTCTTAAGACCGCATATTTAGCTAACCTGCCCAGGCCTAAGTGATATTTTATGAGGAATTAATCTAATGGCTGACCATCTTTCACACCCTGTCAGTGGTTAATGTGTCCCGGGGAGACCTCACTGCTGAGCCAGCCTCCTTGTTCTTGGCAGGGCCTGGGCCTGGGCCGGAGAAATGGCCAACATTTTGCTTTGGCTCCAGACCCAAGCCAAGTGCAGGGGTTTGGGAGGTCCTAGGGAAATCAGACATAGAGAACAAAGCAAATTGGTTTTTTTTTGAGGAAACTGTTTTTTGCCTCTCATGTCTAGTTTCCTTTAATGATTATGACTCTGTTAGTTACAGGCAATCAACTCAGTATTTTCCACCTATTAATCAGTAAATATTAAATATTACAGAATCCCATTTTGGATGGCTGGTAGCCCTGGACAGCCCCACCCTGCCTTCCAGAATTCCTGCCACAACTGCACCTCCTGGGGTGGGGGTTCTTTCCCTAAGCTGCCCCAATGGCACCTTGTGACTCCTGTCTCCCTGGTCCCAGAAGTTAGATCCCCTTGCCTCCATACACTGTTTAGCAACTATGAGGTGGTCTCTGGTCCAGTGGGACAAGGGTAACTCCCTCTCTAATCCTTTTTCCCATCTGTTTCTCCTCCCATCTCATAGCTTTGCTTCCCTTAATGCATTCATACAGTTCAGTGGCAAAAGGGAGGAAGAGGAGGAGAAAGGCTTGGTCCCAAACTACATAAGCTCTAGACTTATATCACTCTAGCTGAAAACTCCAGCAGAAGAAAAGAGCTTCTCTCCCTTGGAGCCCACAAATAAAATTCCAGAGAAGACCCCTGATTGGCCTGTATGGGTCACATGTCCCACTCACCTGGCAAATTACTGTGGGTTATTTGATTAGTCTGGCTTAGGTCACATGCCTAGACCAGTGGCCAGGTGGGCAGCCTTCATGAATCACATGAAATGGAAGATGGGCATAATATAAAAAACCTCATCACTGCAGTGACCAAGAGAAGCTAAGCAATGAGGGCCAAACACAGACCTACACATCGAGTGTTTACATTTGGTAATCCACCCTGGTCTAGGCACTGGTCAGTATGACAGTATAGGCACGACCCTCTCCTGTATTGGGAAAGATGGCAACCTCATCAGAGGCAACTACCAGCACACTGTTCCATATAGTCCTCATACCACCCTTTCAAGAAGGGACTCTTTATCTCTCTTTACAGACGAAGGCACAAAGGCACAGAGAGGTGAGGTTACTTGTCCAAAATCACGTATCCGTGAAATAAGACCAAGTCCATCCAGATTGACCTAGAGGGAGCAAACTCTGTTTATGTGGTTTGCCTGCCACGATGGGCTATGAGCACAAACAAAGGAAATAGCACAAAGTCAAGAGCCATTGGTTTGTGCCCTCTCTGAGGGTGACACCAGTTTAGATATCTGAGTTTGCAGTGGGGCATGGAGTAGTTTCTGTGCATGGTTGAATAGGTTTGTGGAAATCAGGATCCTGAAATGCCTTATGTGTCATACTTAAGAGGTTAAGATCTCTATAACGAAGAGGTGTGCAGAGAGGCAAGAACCTCCATCTCCATCCTCTAAGAGCTGGATTATGACAGTAGTAATAATAAGTAAGGACATGGAGAGCCTCTAATCAGGGGCCTGAAAGCCGTCACTGAACAATATACTTACTATGCGCCTACTTACAGGGAGATAATGTGAAAGATTGAAGGTGGCATGTGTCAGAGCTAATGTGGAGTGGGGGACGGGGGGTGGGGGGGTGGTAACTGGTGGACTGAAGCACGCATATCCCATCTAAAGGGGGCAGCCATTCTCAGGGCCAGTCAGTTGTTGCCATGAAGGAATGTGGGCCCAGTTTTGCCAGAACTTCCAATTTTTAGGAGAAGTCAGAAATCCATATTTATAGGTAAGTTATTCTGTGTTTTAAAAGAGAACAATGAATTCAAATTACTGTATAGGTGAAACAAAACTCAAACATGAGCAGAATTGAGCTAGTTACCTAGCTCCCTTTTCCTCCCATTCATCACCCACCAATCCATTCAACCACCTTTCCATCTATCCATTTCTCCCCATCAACTCATCCACCCACCTATACCTCCCTCCCTCCATGAATCCACCCTCCTCACATACATGCACCAACTCACTTGTTTATCCACACAGCTATTCATCCAACTATCCAACCATCCATCCTACCCTGCTGTCCATTTCTTCTACCCACCATGCATCCACCTATAAGTATATCCCCGTCTTCCCATCCATGCACTCACCTATCTACACACACACTCACTCACCTATCCACCCATCCCTCTATCCATCTGTCTCTCTTCCACTGTTATAGTACACTTCCTCTTAAATCTTTACAAAACGAAAACATTTCATTTTGCTCCATCTTCTCCACCTGCCCTTGGCCTTTTAAAGTCTTATTTCCCTCACAGTTCAAGCAAATTATAAGTTTGTAAAGTGGTGCACATGTGAGCAAGCTTGTACCTGCCTCCTTTCACAGGGAAATGTTTGTTCTCTCTTCATGTCCTTGTTGTGCTGCCTGAAATAGAGGGTTGCTTTTTCTCCCCTTGGATCAGAGCCTTCACATGTTCCAGAACAAAATTAAACCCAATAGAGAATTAGATTCCCCTCCCTTCTCCTGCCACTGGGCCATGCTCACTGGGAATTAAATAAGTCTTCAAAAGGAGATCAGAAATAGATTTCTCAGTGGGGTTTCTAGTCATCAGTAAATGGAGTTGTGGAAAATGGGTTAGGTTTGGCAAATTCTAATTGTGATTGGGTGAATGTGTAATATCTCTGTGCAAATAATCCTTTGTAATGTTCCCCTTCTCCATATCCAATGGGAACTCCTCCTTTTTAATGTTCTGCTTCAATTGTCCTTTCTTACTTTACCTAAAAATCTTTTCTAGCCTGAGACTAGTGGGGGGGGGGGGGGGAGACACGTGGGGAGGCAGAGAACCAATATTTATAGTACTAAATGCTTGATAGACGTGACAGCATTTATAGTCCTATTTTCAATGACATAAATCTGGCATGATCCAAATAGGAGGGCACTGCCACATGTATAAACTCTTTGAGCCTCAGTTTCCTCACATGTCAAAAGAAAACAGTTTCCCTATACCCTTCTCAACCCAAATGAAATATCTTCAAAGGGGCTACCAAGATGCCTAACACCACTGGGACTAGTTTACCCTAAAAAAACCTCAGAAAACTTTGCTAAAATGTAAATGATCTCTGAGAGTTCTTCCCACCATCAAATAAGATTTTATTATTCACTAGAGGCCTGGCACACGAAATTCGTGCACCGGTAGGGTCCCTAGGCCTAGTCTGCGATCAGGGCCCATCTTCCCTGGGGAAGATGTACAAAGGGAGAAGGCAGCCCTCTGCAAGCCAAGGAGAGAGGCTGTAGAGGAAACCAACCCTGGCTGCACCTTGATCTTGGATATCCAGCCTCTAGAACTATAAGGAAATAGATTTGTGTTGTGTAGGCCACCCAGTCTGTGGCCTTTAGTGATGGCAGCCTTAGCAAACTAATACCACTGCTATAGCTGAGCAGAGGCACTGTTAGAACATCAGAAAGGCAGAGAGGGAGCAAGGGGAATGAATATTCTGACTTCTCCATCTCCACAATGTGGATTTGCTGCTGGTGACCCCCCCCCCCCCCCCCCCGCCAATGGCTGATCCCACCCAGAAACCAGTCAACACAGAAGTTTGGGTGATTCAGTCAATCAAGGGTGGCCTCCCAGGGCAGAAAGGAAGGCAAAGAAGAACAGAGTATGGATCCAGGCGCAATTAGTCAGGGTTCTCCAGAGAAACAGAACCAACAGGAAAAATATACTAGTATATCCTATGTCACTTCATTTCCTATAAAGTGATAGATTTACAGGCTTGATTGGGTTCAGGCTTACTGCTCACGGGCGGTGCCTTCTGCACTGTGGGAAAGGCAGGCGAACCTGTACCTTTAGTACGTGGTGACTCTGGTGAGGAAGAACGACTTTCTACTCCCAAGTGGAAGGGGTCTGGTATAGTCTACTTGCCACCAGGAGGCTGGCTGATCTCCCCCTAAATGGGACCACACTGAGGGCTCAGAATCAGCCCCTGATGCTGGCACTGTAGGCATTCAATGTCAAAGCTACAACAGCTTTGATGAAAAGGGCTGTATGTGTTGGGGACGATGCCCAAGCTCATTCCTGCCCCCATGGCTACGTTGTTCACGGCCCTCTCTGCACACACTGCAGAGGCCAAGGAGAGAGGCTTGTTGATGTCAGATGTTTTGTGCCTACTCCCATCTCTTTCCCAGCTTCCTTGTTCCTGGTCTTAGTCAGTGTCTCCACCACCATCCACCACTGTCCAAGGGTGGACCAGAGGCCCGATCTGTCACCATGGAACCTGCGCTACTGGCCCACAGAACCAGAAAGCACATCTGACTTGTTAAGCAGGTGTGGCACATTGTGCTCCAACCAAAGGTCACTGGTCTCCCATGTACCTCACCACCCAGGGTCAATCAACCTGATGCAAAGTTATGAAACGGCCTGATGAAATGTCAGCTGAAAGGCCAGCTCAGGGAGCTCTTGCTGAGTTGGGACATCGGAGGCGGCACATGGACTGCAGTCTTTTCCCTGCGGGCCCCTGACCGAAAGGCTGAGCCATTCACCACTGACAAGGAGTCAATGTTTCCACACATTAGGCCAATGTGCTGCTGGCAGCTGTGCCCGCTGGAAACTTTCCTCCATCACTATCTCGGGGGCCACCTCTGAGGGGGCTGTAAGGTGGCAGCAGCCCATTTCTGACTAGAGTCAACACTGTATGACTGCTTCTAGGGCAGGTCCAAGTCCTGCTGGGTGACTCAGAGGGAGGCCAGCTCCTCTCCAGCATGTCCAGGCAGCAGCACAAGCATCTCGGTCACGTAAGCTGCATGACCCAGCAGATCCAACCGTACCAGAGGGATCCTCGGCAGATAACGCTACTGGGGTTTTAACCAACTTCAGTAAGAGACGCAGCACAGGCTCCACGCGCTCTGCAGTGAGGCCGTGCCTTGCTTCTGGGCTCAGCTGAAGGCTGTATGCGTGACCACGGCATACCAAGCGACTACGTAACCACAAGTGACCATCATGGTCTGAGTATGATCCGATCCAATGAGTCACAAGGTTGGGTGGCTACAGAAGCAGCCCACTGAATGATAAAAACAACATTTGCAGGATGTGTCCTGACCAAGTCCAGATGGCACAAGTAAGTGACATAAACAGGTGGTCCCGACTCCCACACCACCTCCCTCTCTCACACCAATACATCTGTCAACAGAGGAACAATAGAGAAGATCCCTTGTTTTCCTCACCATGTAAAGCAAAACTGCTTTTGACTCCCTATTGTTAGGGATGCAGAAACAAATAATTCACCCTATCAAGAGCCACACATCGAGTGTCAGAGATACCATAGCTGGCACAGCAGCTGGGCTGCAAATGGGGCTGCCACCTGAGGGCGTTTACAGCAATCCACCACCACTCCCAAGATGTGTCTGGTTTTTGCAAAGGCTAGAAAAGTGAATTATTCAGAGATGTGAGGGGAGCTACCACCCTTGCATCCTTTACGTCTTCGATACTAGCACCAATCTCTCTATTCCTCTCAAAATGGCATACTGCTTCGGGTCTACTGCGTTGGCCAGGATGAAGGGTAGTTTACACACGGCCCTTCCTATCAGCCAGGAAAGCAACGTGAAGGACCTGTTAAGGATAGTCATCCATTTACGCATTCTTACCAGTTATCGTTGGGAATCAGAGAAATAAGGAAGGAGTGGACCCACAGACTTTCCCTGGCAAAAGGGCAGCAGGCCTCTTTGGGGAAAGACTGAGCTATTTGCTCTATTTCTTGAAATGTCATTATAGGTTCTTCTCAAAGGGGTCCCATCTCTCCATCTGTTGCCGAAGGCTTTGTGAACGGACTTAGACCAGGAAACTGCACGAGAAAGATACTTTCCACTGCAGTTGCTGAAATCAGCCTTCTACTTCTCAGTATTTTCCACATAAAAACTGAGCAACACTCTTATCCATCTGCCTTGCCACTAGACACACCGTGGCCGATTAGCCGACGCCACAAATCCCTGCCAGTCCAGCTGCCCCGGCCTTCCTGCCGGTTATAGGAATGCCTCTTGCCCTGGTGTGAAGTGCTGCCCCCTCTGGAATCCCCTCATTCCTACAATGTTAGAAAGCCTCGCTCCACGGTAATCTCTCCGCTGTCCCCCTTACTCCACAGTAATCTCTCCGCTGTCCCCCTGGCCTACAGAGATGCCATGCCCCTCGCCAGCGAAACCTCTACTAGTAAACGCACCGTGCCCGTGTCCTCCAGGAGCACATAGGAAGGCGATGCAGCCTCAGTCTTACATATCAAGTCCAGGCCACCACTAGTCTTTTCCTGAACCTTTTGGCTTCTTCAATATTCTGCCAAGGCAGTCTGACATTATTACCTCGTTTGCTGTAATGCCATTGACATGTCCCTGTTTCAAGAAACCATCGCAGGTAACGAGACTGGATCCAAATACCCTTTCAAAATAGTGGGTCCCATGTCACAGGTGTGTGCACTCATACCATTAGCCCCACATTCTCCCCTTTTCCCAATCTGATATCCTGGAGATCCACTCCCATGTATATATTTCCTGATTCCTGCTGGGACGACTCAGCCAGTTCCTAACATTTCTTTTAGGTGCTGGGAATTTTCTCCCGGAGTGGGGATTATATGTCTCCATTCAGGCTGAGCTGAGATCTGACTTTGGTCATGAGCCTGGGGATAGCAGGATCAACAGAAGGGGATCTTTAGAAGACCAAGCTTCATTCCACGAGGCAGGGACCTCAGGAAAGGCCACTGATTATTCTGATATAGAGATAAAGGGATTGGGTACATTCTCTAGCCAGGGCAATTCTGAGGAATGCTGAGATTCAAGGCTGTCAAGTCCATCCACCCAAGGTCCCTCTCCCATGTCTCAGGACCTCACTCTTTTTTATCAGGCCTTTGGCTCTGACCGAAGGCATTTGTTACAGCTGCACATTGGTGCCCGTGGTAGTTCTTCACCTTTATAACCAGATCCTGGATCTGACTTTAAGCATGATTCTCCCCGCAGCGACAGGAGATGGAAGTTTTAAAGCCGCCATCCAGGCCCTCTGGCTTTCACAGTGTGCCTGACGTAGGGAGCGACAGGCCATCCTGAGCTGATGAGTTTTCTTTCCCAAAAATTCCAATGCCCTCATAAGAAGAGACACTAGAGAAGTGATCTCCTTCCCCATCATGTGAGGATACAGAAAGAAGACAGCCACCTGCAAACCAGGAAGAGGGCCCTCACCAGAACCTGACCCTGCAGGCACCATGACCTTGGGCTTCTCAGCGTCCAGAACCGTGAGAAATATATTTCTGTTGTGTAAGCCACCCAGTCTCTGGTACTTGGTTAAAGCAGCGTGAACTGACTAAGACATTGTGTAACAAATTGCTCAAAATTTAGCAGATTAAAATGACACTCATTTACTATATCATAGTTCTGGAGGCCAGAGGTCCAAGTAGGCTCATCGGGGGTCTCACATGGCTAAACTCATGGTGTTGGCCAGTCTGGGCTCTTATCTGGAGAGTCTGGGGATAACCCATCATCCAAGACCCTTCAAGCTATTGGCTAAAATGAGTTCCCTAGAGCTATGAGCCTGAAGTTCCCACTTCCTTGCTGGCTGTTGCTGAATCCTCCTCATTATTCTAGTCTCTGATATCCTTGTCTGCTACTGGCTGGAGACCACTCTCTGCTTTTAATGGGCTTGTCTGATTCAATAGGTCTACTTGGATAAGCAGGTCTCCCATTTGCTGTATAGCATCATTACGGGAATGACAGCTCATCTTATTGACAGGTTCCACCCACACTCAAAGGAGAATGGATTACACAATGATTTGTGTCCTTGGGTCCTCCTTAGAATTTTGCCTCTACCACTAGGCTAATAATTTTGGTTTTTGTCTTGGTCAAAATACTGGAGTTTTTGTAGAAGGATGTACCTTGCTGAATTGTGGGATTTAAAAAGGTTACTGGGCATTAGCGTTCAGTTGGGACTGAGATGAGGAAAGAGTGAGGATGAAGAGACCAAAGAACAGGATCGGGATAATGATGGCTGCAGAGTGGGGTAGGCTCAGGGGAAGCTGAGAGAAGTCAGGCTTAACGGGGCCTGGTGATTCATTTTGTAGGTCATTCAACCTTTAGGAACACTCTCACATCCATTATTTCATCTGATCCTCATGACACTCCTGTGAGGGAGAAGGCATTGTTCTCTCCATGTGACAAATGAATTAACTGGAAAGTCCCCAAACATCTCTGTGCTTCACAGGTCATACTCCGGGCCTGTGGTCCTGGCCACTTGTCTAAACTCCACTCTTCCTGGAGGTCAGGAAAAGGAAATTGTGCAGAACAGACTTACAGCCTTATTACCACGTGCCACCCATGTTCCCGTCATCTACCATTGCTTGTGGCCAGGAGCAGTTCCTCCCCAAGTGAGACATCTGGGGGAATCTGAGTGACAGGCTGAGGATAGGAGAAACTCCCTTCATACTCCAAAACCCCCAGCATCTTAGTGAGGCTGTGAGAAGGGAAGTAGGGAGGGGAGAGAAGAGAGAGGGCGACAGGGGGAAGATTTTCCTCATCCCTGTTAGGTGGAGAGGAGTTGGAGGAAAGAAAAACATATTATTTTTATACCATTACTTTAAAAAGGAAATAAATGAAAGGGGAAAGAGAAGGTGGAGGGAATTTGGAAAGAGGGTGAAATGACATCTATTCTACTATATCTAGTAAGTCAGTGACAACTATGCATTGTGATACAGTCTATAGAAGAAAAATGAGGCGTTACAGAGGAGCAAAAAGGGAAAAAGTCACTCCTAATCCCACTAGCTAAAAACAATTCCATTTAATATTTTGGAGCCAAGTTTCCAAATTGTGTATGTGTGCCCTGTAACAGGTATCTACTGTTCTAGAAATCTGCTTTGGGGTTGATCAATACTTATGACAGCTGTCAGGAATGGGGCCCTGGGGCCAGCTGGAATGAATGTCTCTCCAAGCAGATGCCGAGGGGCTCTTCCTCTCTCACCTTCCCCCATGACCAGTGGACAGGCATCAGGCAAATCCTGTCTTACACTCTTTCCAAGAAAGCATCCAGTTAGCCAACCCTAGCTTGCCTAGTCTCCAGAAACAAATCACTCTGGAAAAAAAAAATCACTCAATTAAGAATTTCAGTCCAGTCGTCTCAGCCCTCAAATGCTCTCTCTTTCTGAATAGGAGAAAAGCAGAAAGGAGAATTTTAAATGGCACGTATTGATTGGCTTGGCTCACCAGAGAGCACTTTCACCAGCTTTTCAAATTACAATTTATTCAATAGTAAAAAAGTAACTCAATTTGAGACAGAGCTCTGACACCCCTTAGGAGCGGCGTTCTCACCACTTAAGTTATATCATCATCATTGTTCACTCATCATTCTCTGGAAGCCACTGGGCAAGGCACAATTCTTGGAACCTAGGAGTCCATCAATAAAGGTTGTTGAATTAATGAGACTATAACTGGCAGAGAAGTTCAAATTCCACAGACTTGGGAAATTCAAGGTGGTATGAAATACATGGAACTTGCAAGGCTTAACCCCTTTGCTCAATACTGGGAGGTTACGGGGGTCTAGGGGCAGCCTGACTTAGGTTCAAATCCTGCCACTTTTTATCTCTGTGAATATTTCATGTCTCTGAGCCTTAGTTTCTTCATGAATAGTGGCATGGTCATCTCTCCTGCATGTTTGTTGAGAGTATCCAATTAGATGCTCCCCATCAAATGCATCTACAGGACCACAGTTAAGAAGGTGTCAAATACCCTTGGAGAGTGGCACCTCTGGACCCTGTTTTGCTAGAGACTAGGGTTTGATTTTCCAAGAGGCAGCTCTATCTTAAGTCCACTAAAAGAGCGAATTTAAAAGAAAAAAAAAAAGTTTCTCTTGACTTCCCACTTCCTCCTCCTTGCCTGCAATTCCAGAAGCTGCCACTAAGAGCTACAGGTCCAGTCAGAATTGCAATGACCCACACTGGGCTCTGGGTTGGAAGAGAGCAGGATTTTTTTTATATATTCCCTCCCCCATTTTTCTGTCTTAAAATGATCTGAATTTCTTTACATACCATGAAAGGATCCATTTGCATATTAGTTTCTCAATGACCTCACTGTCAAAGGGGTGGGGTGCATTGTTGCTCAGAGCTATCAGTTGCAGGTGAGAAAGACAATAAATAGGGGAAGACTTTTTGCAAGTTTCTGGACTTTTGCATTTGGGAGCAGGGGATGACAACTTGGGAGAGATTTCCTGCTAAATGTTTTGGGATGCTTAGCGAGCTTAGATAAGTAACTCTTAGGTCAAATGTATTGGAATTAGGAACAAAGGTTCTAGTGACATGAAAAATGATTTTTTTTTTCTTACTTGCATGGGGATTTCTTTAACTTTAAGCTTTCCTTCATTCAATTTATTCCATTCCATTCTATTTCATTTCTTTCATTTATTCATTCTTTCTATTTCATTATCTTTATTGCAAATATTTATTGGTTGCTATTCTGGGTGCAGCATTGCTGTACTTAGGTCCTGGGGATATATCTTGGAACAAAACAAATTAAGTCTTTGCCTCCAGGAGTTGATACTATAGTAGGGAAACAGACAACGATAAACAAATATAAGGCAATGGCAGGTAGGAATAAATGTTCAAAGAATAATAAAGCAAGAAACAAGACCATGATGGAGGTAGTATTTGGGCAAAGTAACAAAGGCAGAGTTAGCCTTTGTAGAGATCTAAAGGAAAGTTCTAGACAAAGAGAATGAAAAGTGCAAAGGCCTAAAGGCAGGAGCATGCTCTGTGTCTAAGAAGGTCTAAGAGGCCAGTGTGTCCATAGCACTGTGAGCAAAGGGAAGAGGAAGGGGAGATAAAGTTGAGACTTGGTAGGACCGGATAACAGGAAACCTTAGAACATGTGGTGATCACTTGGGACTGTATTCTAAGTTTGTTGGAAAACCATTAAAAGGCTGTAAAGGGTTACAAAAGGGCTGAGTTATATCTTTCACAAATTAATATGTTGAAGTCCTAAGTGTCAGTACCTCAGAATGTGACTGTATTTGAAGGCAGAGCTTTCAAAGAGATGATTAAATTAAAATGAGCCATTAGGGTGGGCCCTCATCCAATTTGATGGGTGTCCTTGTAAGAAAAGGAAGTTTGGACACACAGAGCTACAGAGATGTGCACACATAGGGAAAAGGCCACGTGAGGACATAGCAAGAAGATGGCCATCCCCGAGGCTTAAGAAGAAACACAACTTACTGACTCCTTGATCTTGGCCTTCCAGCTTCCAAAAATGTGAGAAAACAAATGGCCATTGTTTAAGCCTCTCAGTCTGTAGTGTTTTACTATAAAGACACCCTTAGAAACGAATACAAAGGCCCTGAAGAGTAGCTTGCCCTAAGATGACTTTAATTTTCAAGTGATAACTCCAGCTGATATGAGAAGAAGGCCACATAGTGGGGGAGAGTAGAGCCACAGAGATCGGTTAAGAGGCTGCTGTAATGACCCAGATAAAGGGGATGGTGGTTTTACCACATTGGTCGTAAAGGGGTAATGAGGAGTGACGGGAATCCAGATAGATTTTGCAGGCAGAGCCAACAGAATCGGTGGGAAAGAGAGGAGTTAGCGATGCTGGCAAGGTGAGGCTTGTTCAAAATATTCATTCATGCCTGGCCAGTGTGGCTCAGTGGTTTAGTGTCGACCCATGAACCAGGAGGTCACCGGTTCAATCCCCAATCAGGGCACATGCCTGGTTGCAAGTTTGATCCCCATTAGGGGGTGTTCAGGAGGCAGCTGGTTGATGGTTCTCTCTCATTATTGATGTTTCTATTTCCCTTTCCCTCTCCCTTCGTCTGTCTGAAATTAATAAAAACATATTTTAAAAAAATTCACTCAGACACTGGCCAAAATCATTGATACCCTGAACCCCAGGAGGTTCTGGGTACTGTGACAAGATCTTAAAAAAAATCCTAAGATTTTGGAGCCAAACCAGTCTAAGAAGGAGCAAAAGGAAGAGGATCCTGAAAGAAATACGATCCTAATATGATTCTAGAGCCAGAAAACTTGGGTTTAAATCTGAGATCTACTTCTTACTATGTGGCTAAGGGCAAGTTATTTAAACTCCCTATCCTTTTCTCCACTTACAAAATGAAGATGAGAGTATCTACTTCGTGGGCCTGTTGTGAGAATTAAATGAAGTTTTATATAAAGCTTTCAGCATAGATTTGGTCTGTAGTAAATGGTCAATAACAGTCATGTATATTAGTGGTTGCAAATACAGTGGCTTAAAGAAGCATGTATTCTTGCTCATGAATCTACATGTCAGTCTTCTTTATTTTTAGGGGGCCAACCAGGACCTAAAGAGATGAACTCTTTCCAAGGGGCCTATGAACTAAGTGAACAAGGAAACACACACAAAGCTCACACGTCTTTGCACAGATTATAGGAGCTAGACACGAGTTCTAGTTGAGCTGTGTGATTTGGGGCAAATTCCTTCCCTTACTTTCCTCAGATATAAGAAAAGAAGTTGAATCAGACAATCTTGTTTGTTTCCTTGAACGATCTTGAATATATGTAACAATACCTACCTGCCTATGGCTTAAACAAATAGGGGGTTATTTGTTTTATTCAAACCCAGAGTCGAAGAGTCCAGGATTGATGTGGCAGCTCACTAATACTATAAGAAATAAACCTCTTGCCCCGGCCAGCTTGGCTCAGTGGACAGAGCGTGGGCCTGTGGACTAAGGGGTCCCGGGTTTGATTCCGGTCAAGGGCATGTACCTTAGTTGTGGGCACATCCCCAGTTGGAGGTGTGCAGGAGGCAGCTGATCGATGTTTCTCTCTCATTGATGTTTCTGACTCTCTATCCCTTTCCCTTCCTCTCTGTAGAAAGTCGACAAAATATATTTTTTAAAAAAAGAAATAAACCTCCTTCTCCTCTCTGCTCTGCTACCCTTAGAGTGTTGGCTTGCCATGTCGTGGTCCCAAGATGGCCACTACACCTCCACCCATCACATCTTTGCTCTAAGCAGGTAAAAGGAAAGGGCAGAAACAGAACAAAGGTTTATACCAGCAGAGTCTGTCCCTGTTTATAAGGGAAGCCAGGGCAGCCCTGAGAGCCCCATGCTGGTTCATGTTCAAGTCTTGTTAGCCACAACTGTTCCCAGTGGCTACCGGACTGGAAGGTGGCTGGGCCTTCTGAATGGGAGTCGGGTTAGCCACTCATGGCGTGGACTACAAACACTAACTACAAATTCATGTAGTCCTGAGGGAACACCCTTCACACACAGGGGGCGCTCTGGACAGTCAGCGGGCTTCATGTGGCCTGCAAAGAGGTCGTCCCTCTGGTAACAGTTCCCACGTAATGCCCTGGGACCACAAATTACAAAAAGACAAGGACATTGTTGCTTGATCTCCCTTGGATCTTCAGGACCTAGCTCAGGGCCTGGTACATTACAGTTGCATGACAAACATTTATGAATGGACAAACTGCCCATCAAAGTGTATGGAGTTCAATGGACAGAGGCACTCAGGGAATGAGAGATCTGGGTAATTGGATTTTCTGGCAGCCGGAGGGTGAAGCAGAAAAGCTTATGATTTCAAATTAATTCCGGCAACACCGATTGCCTTCCACATCCAAGGTTTCAGGGGGGGAAAAACACCGTGTTACTGAAGAGTCCAGGACTGATGTGGCAGCTCCCTGATACTATAAGAAATAAAGCTCTTTCTTTCCTTGAATGATCTTGAAGAGATGCACACCTCGTTTTATTGCACTGTGCTTTACAGATGTTGAGTTTTTTGCAAATTGCAGCCAACACCCTCCTCTAGCAAAGAGATTACAACTCGCCTGGAACCGAACCTGCAGTGTCTCTGAGGTATGTCTGTATGATCACAGCCTTGGCAGGAAAGATGGCAAATCAGGGTAATTCAGGAGACCTTAATGCGGGACCACGTATAAAGATGTGGCTGGGCTAAGAGAAACCAAGGAATGGTGGGGAGCCCTGGGGCTAGCAAGTCTGGGGAGCTGTTACTGCTCTCGAGCTGACAGAGGAAGGGGAGGAAGTGGGTCCCAGAAGAAAAACATGGAGCTGAAGCTGTAGGCGTGGACTTTCTGGAAGTTGCTGTGGTCTTCCACAGGGGAGCCTTGCTACCACCCACGGCCACAGGCTGGGGCCCTGGCACAGAGGGAGCTGGGACATAAGCACTCTGCCCTCTCCTTTCACCTGCTCACCTGCCGGTGCATCTCATTTGCTGAACCCTACAGTCCTAGGACCAGAGGGGGGCCCCACTGGTGCAGTCTATTGAGATCAAACTCCAGGGCACAAAGCAGAGAGGAAATGGGTGGAGCGAGGATCTGAGGAGGGGGGTGGGGAGGGGGAGAATAGCCGGCACCATGTATAACTGTGCATTCTCATGATTACTCTTTGAGGTGGATATTATTGTAAATAGTAGCCCAGAAGCCCAGAGTAGTTCAGCCATTTGTCTAGGTTTACACAGCTCCTCAGTGGCCAGGCCAGGACCTCTGGCTCCATTCCAGTGCTGTTCCTGGTTCCAGACCACCTCCCACCTCCCACACCAGCCTACCAGGGAGTGAGCCTGCTCATTCCTCTGGCTTCTGGATTCTTCTTGAGAACAATGAGACCAGGTGGGAAAGAACTGGTCTTCCTGGGCAGGAGAATGAATTCTGCAAAGTGTAGGGTTGGACTCTGGATGCCAAGGACAAGGTTTTCTGTTTAAGCTTTTTTAGAGCGGAACGAGAACTGAGTCAGCAATCAGCTAGGCTGGCTCTAGGTGGGCTCCCACCAACGATAGGTATTATTTATTGAGCCTCCGTTATATGCCAAGCACTATGCTTCACAGACATTAGTGTTCACCTTCAAAGGAACTTACCATTATTGCATTTTTACTGGCCCCAAATCAGAAGCATGGAGGGGTTAAATTCCTTGTTAAAGGTAGGAATAGGATTCAAAATCAAGACTGTCTGGCTACAAAGGCAAAGGTCCTTCCTTTATTCTGTGGTTGCCCTTTGGAGGCCTACAAGCTGGTTTTGACCCACTTAGAACACAAAGAATTTTGTAAAAAAAAAAAAAAAAAATGAAGTCAGTGGCCAATATCTTAAAATTGTGCATTTTCACATAAAAAAAAAAACCCTGAATTTGTGACTTCTATTGAAAAACTGGAAAGCTGGAAACCATATTCTTGACTAAAGCTGAGTGACAGCAGCCTCCTTTAAGTGGGAGATTTGCTTTCATTTTTGCCCCAGTCCCCTCTATTCCCTATTGACCCAACACTGAGCCTGGGAACCAGTTGCCATTTCTTATTTGCTGTTATCACTGGTTCTTTCACTCAGACCATTTCACTTATTTATGTTGCCTGCTTGCCTCCAGTAGGAATTTGAGTTTGTGTCTCTAACATGCCCACTTCATTGATGGTGCAGGATGATCTACTGGGGTGAGAGAAGCAAACACTGGACCTTCTCTTCATATGTATGGCCTCGTTCATTTTTAATGTTTATTTTCATGTCTTATGATATACTCAATATAGTGATACAATAGTCATACCTATATTTCATAACTAAATTATGCATATACATTAGGCGTATTTTCTCAGTATCTGATGGGGAGGGCTCTTAGAGAAAAGTTTGAGGACCACTGTTCTTAATCACGCACTACCTTAGCTGTGAGAGTGTGAAAATGTCTTTGACTTCCTAGGCACAGACTTTTACTCATCTGGAAAATGTAGATATTGATACTGTCTACCTTGAAAGGTTGTTCCAAAATTCTAAACACCCAGAAAACTGTAAAGTGCTAAGCAATAAAAGCAGAAAGCCATCTGGAAGGAATCACTCTGCACAGCCAGCCATGTGGTGGCCGCTCCTGTCACGCTAATGTTGACCTGGAAGAGAGATTGGAAGGCTCCCTGTGGGGTGTTGAGTTATAAAGCCCGGGCTATGGCTGACCTGGTACAACCCCCTGCACAGCAACAAGGATTGATTTTCAGGTTCATTAGTGTTGTTGATGTGCTCCTGGGGCGGACAACAGCTCTGCTCTCATTAAAGAGAAGCAGCCGCCCCATTTCTGCTCACCTGCCCCTCACCTCCAGCCTACCTGGGACATCCTAGGGAGCACTTTCCTCATTTCCTTCGGCCCCACCTGCCCTCTTTGTCCTTGGGTTCAGTCTGGCTTGGGGAGAGTCGAGATTTGAAGGGGGACTCAGAAACTCAGGTGAGGGTGTCCGCGGAGTGCTGGCCCTCATGTGCTCATGACAAAGCTCCCTCCCACCTACAGGGAAGAGATGACCCTGAGATCAGGCGCTTCATAGCGTCTCAAGGGCAGCTCAGGCTGAGGACGGGAGCACAGGCCCCCTGGAGGTGGGCCTTTCGGTGGGCTCAGGGGGCTAGGCAGACCCTGGAGGTGAACTGAGCCTCTAGGACAGGATGCTCCAGGTGCTCACTTTTTTCCTTCCCATCCCCAAGGAGGATTGCAGAATTGTTCACATCTCCGAGGCACAGAGAGGTAAATGTTAGCCAAGATCACAGCCTGCTCAGGAGTGGAGCCAGGATGGCCGAACGTCCTGCTTTGCCCGGGACTAAGAAGTGTCCTGGGACATGGCACTTACAGCGTGAAACTGGGGCAGTTCGGGACAAACCAGCAAGGCTGGCCATGCCAGGTGGAGCCAGAATTCAAACTCTTACAATCTGTCCCCAAAGCCCACATGCTAAACCACTCGTCTACAGTCTACAGTGCCTTGTGAGGACAGTGAGAGCCAGGGCGGGGGCGGGGGGGGGGGGGGGTGGCCTTGAGGGAAGGAGGGACTGTGCAGTGTGGCAGGCAGTGAGCACCTGGAGGAGGGAAGAGAAAGCCTCAAGGACAGGGACAAGTTCCCTGTGCCCTCTCTCTGGGGCAGGAGAGAGTACAGCACAGAGGGGACACCGCATCCATCCTGTTTGCAAAGTGAGGTTTTGGTAGGAAGAGCCCAGGCCTGTGCAGGTCCTAAGCGCTGTTTATGAACTATCTTTACTTTTAAAAACATATATATCTATATAAAATTGATTTCAGAGAGGAAGGAGAGGGAATCATGGATCAGCTGCCTCCTGCACGCCCCACACTGGGGATCGAGCCCACAACCCGGGCATGTGCCCTGGCTGGGAATCGAACCGTGACCTCCTGGTTCCTAGGTTGACACTCAACCATTGAGTCACGCCGGCTGGGTACATATTTACATTTTTAACTTCTGTCCAAATCCTGTGAGTAGGTTTTCACAGATGAGGAAACAGAGCTTTGAGAGCCTAGGAATCTGCTCAGTGCCTGCCTTAGTCTGTCTATAACAAAATACCACATTCAGACCACAGTGCCCCCTCCCAGCTGAAAGTGGTAGAGTCCGCACTTGACCTCAGGTCTGCCTGCTTTCAGCGCCTTGTGCTTTAAAAAAATAAATAAATAAATAAATAAATAAATAAATAAATAAATAAATAAATATTCATATTCCCAGGTCATTAAAGGAGATAAAACACAAAAATTAATATACTACTGGACAGAAATAAAAAAGGAAAAACATTCCAGGCAGGGGGGGTGGCCTGTGCAAAGACCTAGAACAAGTATACTTGGGACAGGGGAGGGGCTTAGTTTTGCTCACAGACGGCGGGGGGGGGGGGGGGGGGGGCAAAGGAACAGAGAATGCAGCTCCCAGCAGGGGAGAAGTACCCACTGAGGTCAAATAGGTAACAGAGAGGAAGGGAGAGGGAGAGAGAGGGAGAGAGGGAGAGAGGGAGGGAGGGAGGGAGGGAGGGAGGGAGAGAGAGAGAGAGAGAGAGAGAGAGAGAGAGAGAGAGAGAGAGAGAAACATCAATGATGAGAAAGAATCAAGCATTGATCAGCTGCCTCATGCACACTCTCTACTTGGGGTCAGAGCCCACAACCCAAGACATGTGCCCTGACTGGGAACCGAACCCTCACCTCCTGGTTCATAGGTTGACGCTCAACCACTGAGCCATGCCTGCTGGGCTCAGTGCCTGTACTTTTGACCATTAGACCACACTGTCTCTCCAGGAGGACTTTCTTAAAACATCAAATCATTTCATGTTATTATTCTAACTAGAAGCTGGCAGGGGTAGGAAACAGGTGGGTGAAAACTTCATTAAATCCTTCTGTGCCTTTTGAATATTCTCATCTTTCCATTATTGGTTGGCTGGGCTTAAGGCAGGGAGAGTGAGCAAAACCTGTGTCTCATATTTCCTACTTATTAACATCTCATCAGAGAGAAGGTCAAAGCTATTAAGTCCAATGAGGTCTTGAAGATGTCTGTGGATTTCAACTGACCACCAGAAACCTGGTCTCCACCTGCCCCAGCAAACCCAGACAGTCTTTGACTGAATTTAGCCCAGAAGGTACAGGAGGTAGGAGGCTGGCTGAGCCTTGTCTGAGCCTTTTGGAGGTGCGGTGGTGGTGGTGGTAGCGGGGGGAGGTGTTACCACACATGTGCACACTCTGGGTTTATCACTGTCACTGATTGTAAAAAAAAAAAGTTAAGCGTTGCAATACTGCCTGAGGGCAAGCACCAAAGTGTTATTTAAAATGCAGGAGAGAGACGGATAGGCATTTAAGCAGCTTTGACATGTATGAGACCGCACTGACTGTAAAATACTACCTCCTTGGGAGATACATTCCAAAGAGGTTTTTCCTAGGTCCTGAAAATACACCTAGCTGCAATCTCCTCCGATCTGAGCAAACGTCATTCACTTGTTCATTTCACAAACATTTATTGAACTGTCTCCTATGGCCCAGGCCCTGTGCTAGGTGCTGTGAGGATATAAAGGTGACATTGACTAGGCCCTTTCTTTCGTTGAGTTCCCAGGTCATTAAAGGAGATAAAACACAAAAATTAATATACTACTGGATAGAAATCAAAAAGGAAGAGCCTTCCAGGCAGGGGGGGTGGCCTGTGCAAAGACCTAGAACTAGTATACTTGAGACAGGGGAGGGGCTTAGTTTTGCTCACAGACCGGGGGGAGGGGAGGGGCGGGGGCAAACGAACAGAGAATGCAGCTCCCAGCAGGGGAGAAGTACCCACTGAGGTCAAACAGGTAACAGATCCATGTAAAGAAGGAGGCAGAAGAATCTGAGTTGGGCTGAACTCCAGTTCTGTCATTGACTCATTTTCAGGGACCTCATTCCTGAAGATATATCGATGTAGATATAAGCCAGAAATAGGTCCCATGGAGACCAGATGGTCAACAACAAGAGTTAATTGTTTGCGGGTAGTTTTTATCGCGCGCTAACAGGTGGCGCGGGCCATTTTTGCTAATTTTTTGCGCAAATGGCAACGTTCAGTAAAATTACGATAACTTTAGTTTACATATTTATACATTACCCGCATTCTCCCGCTAGTCTATAAAAAACGTATTAATACGTGTCCCGCGCTCTACTACACTGGTAGAACGTATAAATAGGTAAAACGTATAAATACGTTTCCCGCATACAATGTGTTAAATGTTGACAAATCAAATTTGGGGAATCGCCAAATCCAGGGCACAGATGACGGGGCCAGAAGTTCAGCTTGGGGAGCGCTTGCATGGGCTGGAGGAGATGTAGTCACTTTCAAGGGCAGGACAGGAATGCAAACTAGAGGCGAGCTGTGGAGGATGGAAGGAATTTCCTGGGTGGGCGAGGAGGGCCAAGGCATTTTAGGGGACCTCTCTGTACCTCCCTCCGCCTCAGCTTCCACATTTGCAGAAAGGTCTGACCCAGGTGTCCCTAGGGGGGTGATGTGAGGGTTCGAGCGCCCTGGGCGCAACTCACAGCGAGTCCATTCAAAATTGTCTTACCTTCTGCTGCGCAGCCCCTGGTTGGCTCCCTCCTCGAGAGCCTGGGTCACACGCAGGCCACGTCCCCGAAGGGAGAGAGATGAGCCTTCTCCCGGCTTCCCCGCAGCCTGAGCGAATCTCCCAGAAGCCCCTGCAGCTCACCTGCTCGCTTAGAACCGCTCACTAACGGGGGGCGGGGCTTCCCACGGGCCAATTGGGGCTGCCCCTGGGGTGGCCCGCACCTGCTGAAAATGGGGAGACAGGTCGCAGCCTCGCTGGTTGGGCTCCGTGGACAGAGCCTCGGCCTGGGACCAAAGGGCCGGGATTCCAGGGAAAGGTAAGCACAGGCGGTCCTGGCTTACGTCGGACTCGACCGTCGTCGTTTCGTGGTTACGTCGCCATCTCCCATTTATAGATTTAAAAAAAGTTCCATCATTTTGACGTATGTACATATGTGCTTTATGTTTTTTATTATTTATTTACCACAAGTAAAGGTCAGGAATTGTTATCTTTCTTTTAAATTTTTTTTTTTACTGTTTCACTTCATTGCTGCTGTGTGTGTGCTCCATGTGGGTGACGTAGGTGCTTCTGTAGGTGGGTTCCGACTTAGGCGAAAACCGAGGTTCTCCCACGTAACCCGAGGACCTAGTGTACCTGGGCTGCAGGCTCCTCCCTGTCCTGGGCCCAGGGCTGGTGCAGGAAGCAGCCAACTGATGTGTTTCTCTCACATGGATGTCTCTCTCTGTCTTTCCCTCTCTCTTCCACTCTCCCTAAAAAATCAATGGACAAATATCCTCAGGTGAGGATTACCTAAAACAGAGAGAGAGAGAGAGAGAGAGAGAGAGAGAGAGAGAGAGAGAGAGAGATCGCAAAGTGCCCCACACAGAGTAGGTTCTCAGGCCGCGGAGGCCACAGATAACCTGCCCAATTGTGTCTCAGGTCATTCAACCTCTAAGTAAAAGGGTGGGGAGAAAATGAAGTGAAATTCCGAGGGAACCCAAGCAGCTCAGAGTTGTACTAATCATCATGTTGTCTATAAAGTTCTTTTTGAAATCCATGACTTTTTCCCCCTTCTTTTCAGAGTAGCATTCCTGGAATCACCTTTTTTTAAAAAATCAGTTAACATTTCTCCCCTCTTCTCCAAGGGCTGACAGCATATCCCTTTCCCCTTGTTTTCACAGCCGTCCTGGCTTCTCGTGGGCTGTCCTGGAATCCTCCCTGCTACCTCTTGTGCCACTGGGAGTTTTTTCCTGTGTGTGGGGTGGTTTTTTTTTTGCAATTGGTGCTGGTAGTGATTGTGAATCTAGTGAGGCCCAGGCTATCTGGATGCAAATCCCAGGCCCAGCTTCACAGTTGTGAGAATGTGACCAAGCTGGTCTCTCTCTGCTTGTTTGCTCATTTGGAAAAATAACAGTACCTAGCTCTTTGGGTTGTTACGATGGTTAAAAAAACAGTTTGGTCTTCTCTGTTGGGCAGACATGGCTTGTTGATCAGGAGAATTTGTGAATCCTGGGAGATTCTTGCCACTTCCTGCCATTTCATCAAGGAGCAGGGCATAGAATAGGGCTTTGTGAAGCAAAGGAATGTGCAACTTAATGAAAAGATGCATTCCATAATTCAAGGAAATTACAGTATTATTACTTTTCAGCATAGCAGCAAGATATAAATAGATACTAATAAGGAAAAGTAGGTTAATTGCTGAAACAGTCCAATTCATTAATAGGGTTGCATTATATAAGTGTTTGCACGTGTAAAACTCCTTTAATATATACATGGATTTTAATTGCTGCATTGGCCTGGAAAATTACCGGCTCAGCCGCTAGCTGTGTCATCTCAGGCAACTCCCTTCACCTTTCTGAGTCTCAATTTCATTGGCTATAAAATGAGACTAATACTTTCTTCCTTGTCATACAGGACCAGGTGAGGTAATGCATGAAAGGGCTTTGAAAACTGGAAATCATGACACTTTCCTTAGGTACTTAATAATTACTGTAATTAATCATCATCTGAAAAATATATACAAGGAAGACAGAAAGACTCATTGTTTGAAATGCCAACTTTAAAATGATCCAGAAACACAAAACGCGTGCTTTTCTTTATAATGGCATTTGTAAGGTGGAGACATTTCATTTGCTTTTTTAAAGACACTGTCCTTTTGATGAACAATCTTTGGACCTCGTGGCATCTTCTTTAGGGACCGAACCGCAATTTGAGAATTGTTTCAGACAGAAATCTGAGCGGTCCCAGCTCCTGGATTAAGGCAGCTCCCTTTATGAGTGCATTTTCTGGGTAAACATACAAACTGGATTAAACCAAGCACCTCATTGTGGATAAGGAAAATCGATGCCCTGTGGGTTGAACTGTTTATAGTCTTACTACAGAAATGAACACACCATTTATATTTAAGAGTTCTGCAATCTCAAGCTAGCCATAGTTGTTAGCTTCTCACTTCAAGTTCATGCACATAGCCATCACCATGGAGAGTCAGTGCTCGTGGGTTAAAAGCAACTAATGTCAGACCCCTGCTGGCCTAGTCTGGCACTGCATAGGGGAACACACTCCAGTTCCTATCAGTGGGGAAATTTGCTCCAGGTACAAGAGAGTCGACATGCTAAGGATTGTCTGGCCTCACTTTATCGAGTTGTCAGTATTCATCAAAAGGTGTGTCACACTGGGAGCAAGAAGAAAGGTCAGACTTGACTTACAGTGGAGAACAATGGCTCCCGAGGTGCAACCAAGGGATCGTGGTCTCCCTTTAGGGCAGTGTGGGGCTTGAGCTGGCCTGTCCCACCAGCTCGCTTTTCATTGCTATAGCCTGTAGTGCAGCCCTTATTTTTCAGTTGGCTTTCAGACTCACTGTTGGTTGCATACTTTGACCTCTTGGGGGGGGCGAAGCTTTCTCCCCATCTTTTTCATTCTGTATCTCAGATTGGGCAAGGAGGAGGAGTAGGAAGGGTGGAGGTCAAAATGGAGTGCTCAAGGATAAATGTAATAGGACCACATTGATAGGAGGTGAAGTTTTCAAGTATAAGGAGTGCCCAGAATGACAAACCTTTCCCTCCTTGTGGTCTGGGTTCTCTCCTCTCCCGTTATGAAACATGAAATGGGGCCTGCCCCTGCGAGGAAAAGGGTGTCTAGGAAATAGGCAGCACCAAGCAGCCAAGGGATAGAGAGAAGAAACCCAAACAAAACAAGAGCCTCAGATGAAGAGACCACAGCTCTTGTTTTCAGGAAGAGGATCTTGATTAGGGCTCCTGACTGGGAGAAATCAGTCCTCGCAGACGTGAGGAAATTATTTCAGAGGAGCAGAGGTTGGCGAGTGGCAAAGTGGCTGAGGTGCCTGGCTCAACTCCCAACCTAGAGTTTTTGGCCACAGTGAACCAGGTAAACCCCAGGGAGCAGGCCAATGGGTTGGGACTGGGGAGCCATTAGGGGTGGGGAAAATCCTTCCACTTTCTCTGCTTTAACATGGCCTAGCAGACGAACTCTTCTTCTTCTCCTCATGGTAGAAGGTCTGAGGAGGGTTTCCAATGGCCAAAAGTCAGGGCCTTGACTCATCGGTTCACCCTAGTGGCCTCAGGACTTGCAGGGCACAGGAAGATGGTGTTGCACTGGAAACCAGGATATCTTTCAGCCAAGCCCCTCGGTCCCTTCCTTGAGGGGTTTGAGCCCCTTCAATTTGCTGGAGTGATGCAAATCCACTCTTCCCAGTAAAACAAAATCACCGTCGCATTAGCATCCCAGAGATTGTTCTGTGATTGCAGGAAGGAAAGCTGTGATTGCCAGTCTAAACATGGAGTCCTTGGTGCTTTACGGAAGCGTTGCTGGCTGCACTGGCAGGCAGTGAGAAATCCACCCTTGACTTTCTGTGGAGAGTGTCCACATGGATGGACTCTAAGATACTTCGTCAGTGTCCTGTTGATGAGCACTTAAGTCATTACCGCGTTTTTTTGCCATTATAAACAATGTCACATGAACATTCTTACGCAAAATGCTTTGTACCCGTGTCATAGTTTTTTTCAGTTAGAGAGATTTCTAGAAATGGACTTGAACACCACCAAATTTCCTTTCAAAAACCCTTTTTTGGTACTTTAATCTATATAACAAAAGCCTAAGCAACCATTAAGGTGGAATGACCAGAACGACCAGTCGCTATGATGCACACTGACCACCAGGGGGCAGATGCTCAACATAGGAGCTGCCCCCTTGGTGGTCAGTGCGCTCCCACAGGGGGCACGCTGCTCAGCCAGAAGCCAGGCTCACGGCTGGCAAGCGCAGCAGTGGTGGCAGGAGCCTCTCCCACCTCCACGACAGCGCTCAGGAGCAGCGAGCTGAGTGGTAAGGAGCAGTGAGCAGGCGGGAGGTAGGAAGCGAGGGGTCCTGGACTGCGAGAGGGTGCAGGCCGGGCTGAGGTGTCCGGCTACGTGTACATGGAATGGAATGGAGGGTAAATGCAGTTCAAGGCCAGATGTGCATGCATTCCTAGAAACGGAATCCCTCCATAGGTGAGGACTGACCCTCAGGTGACAGCTTTTTCCAGGTTGTTTGTGACCACGAGCTTTTCATAATGATACACTTTGTCCCTGAGAGAAAGGGTCAGAGGCAGCTAAGGAAAGCGGCAAGGAGGAGGAGGTAGAGGAAGGACAGCTGTCCTAGCAAGCGGGGGTATTTATTCCTCACCATCGCTAAATGCTCTTGCTACATTCCAGTGGATCTCATAATCTCCTAAGAAAATACCCCCCCGTGTCTCTTCTTTACTTGGAAGGGCATGAACTCTGTAAGAGACAGCCGTGACCACTTGGAGGGTATCACGCACACTTTCTATACAAGGAACAGGGCCATCACTAAATTACCAGCTTAACAAAACACACACATGCACCAGACACATGGCACAGGACCAGCCTGCTGGGGAGGGGAACAGTGTAAAAACTTCACTAAAACTGTAACGAGTTGGAAAACTGTAATCCCAAGAACTCCTTTCAGGGAAATAATTGTGTGGAGGTGGAAGAAATAGTTTGAAAGACATTTGGAAGTGGGTGGGGTGATGCGCCCCAAAAGGGTAAGCTGGAATAACAAACAACAGATGGTCGCCAAACGGTCCTTTCTAAAAAGGGGTCAGGGCTTTCGTGTCTGTGAGGGTGGTATGCAGGTTGGAGCACAGCGTAAGGTGCATACCATCCTATCCTCTAAATAAATGTTGACCTAATATTTAAAGAACAGCAGTTTGGAGGGGTGCCAAGTCATTCTTCTTCTTGATGTGCCCACATTTCCCTCTGGTCTTGCATTCTCTCTCTCTCTCTCTCTCTCTCTCTCTCTCTCTCTCTCTCTCTCTCTCTCTCTCCCTCCCTCCCTCCCTCCCTCCCTCCCTCCCTCCCTCCCTCTCTATGGCACCTCCCATCCCTATGCTATTTCCTGGCACACATGAGTGCACCTAAAGGTGGCAGGGAAGGCTTTTGAGAATGAACCGCGTTCAACTCAGGTCATTAAAAATGGCAGACACAAGCTGCCATTTTTAATGACCTGCAACATCAGTTTACTAGTCCAGAAAATGATGTAACTGTGAAGCTGGAATAAAGAGGCCTGCCAATGCACAGGGCTTCCTGGGCACCTTCACCGGCGCTTGGTGTATTGCTGTGGTAGAGGACTCAACCAAGCAGGCCAGTGCTGCCTTCACTCAGAGTAATCCCACAGGCAGCTGGACAAGATAACTGGGGGCAGGGGGGAGGGTGGGGAGGAGGGAGGGAGGGAAGGGGGAAGAGAGAGACAGAGAGAGAGAGCTAATGTCTCTGTAGCTCTCAGACTAAGAATTTCAGCCAATGGAATGTTTCCCTTCAGTATCAAAGAAGGAACCTTGGGGAGTCTGCCAGAATGTTCTAATGTGGACTCTTGGGAGACTAAACAGACTTTCTCTTTTGAGAGACAGTGGCCAAACCTGGTTAAGAACTCGGGTTTCCCAACAGCCATATGACTTTAGGGAAATCATTTCATCCCTTTAGACCTCAGTTTTTCCACCAGTGAAATGATTCATCTCTAAATCCGTGTTTCCTAAAATTGTCGTATGGCACCAGGAAACCATACTCTACGCTCTTCTTGAAGTTCCACAATGCACATGAGCATATTCAAAGGTCCAAGAAGTCCCACAGGGAAGAAACCTATCAGTTCCCAAGTTACTTGACCACAGTACAGTGTTTTGTGGCTTATGCACACTTGCTGTCTTAGTCTGCCTGGGCTGCTATGATAAAATACCATCAACTGGATGGCTCATCAGCACACATTTATGTCTCACAGTTCTGGAGTCTGGAAGTCTGAGATCATGATCAGGTTCTGGTGAGAACCTTCTGGGTTGCAGACTGCTGACTTCTCACTGTGCCCGCACACGGTGGGAAGAGGGTGAGAGAGCTCTCTGGGGCCCCTTTTAGCAGCGCACTAATCCAATCACGAGAGCTCCACTCATGATCTGATTACTCCACAAAGACCCCACCTCCTCATACCATCACACTAGGGGTTTAGATTTCAACATATACATTTTAGAAAAACACAAATATTCAGTCCAGAGCTTTTGGACAAATGCTCTCCATCAAGACTTCATATTAGTTCAGTCATCATGGCATGGCCCCACACACATATACACGTCTGTGCATATATGTAATCACCCATGGACACACAATACACACGTGGAGAGGAAGAGAGATGGGGTTCTTCCAGATTCTTTCCCGCTGTCACTACTTTCTCTGCTAAGTAGTGACCATCGTAGAGCGGGAAGAGGGAGAGAGAGCCTCCAATCCAGTGGCCTCTTCCCCTCATTTTCGGAGTATGTAGAGCAGCGAGTTGCTCTGTCCAATGCTGCGCAGCTTGTTGGCGGCCGAGCAGGGATGGCAGTTAGGTTTCCCAACTCTCCTCCCTCTTCTCCTTCTGGGGGCGCCACTTGCTTTGGACACCCATCTGGGGTGGATGTAGCTAATGGTGCCGCCTTCATTTTCTGCATCAAGATGTAATACTGGAGTAACTGCAGACACAGATGCTATCAAGATGTCAGTGAGCAAGTCCACAGATACTTTTTGCACGTGTATTTCGTGTCAGGCAATTTTGCCAGCATTGGTAATACAGTCATGAACACACCATGCAACCTTCAAAGAGTTATGGGCAGTGACCATATGAACAAATACATGTACATAATTGGAGATACTTATAATTGATATAAAAGTGTCATCGGGTGGGTGTGGTAGAGAGGCCTGTGAAGTGGTCTTGGGGAGGATCTAGAGCAGCCGTGGGCAAACTACGGCCCGTTTGAAATGAATAAAACTAAAAAAAAAAAAAAAAAAAGACCGTACCCTTTTATGTAATGATGTTTACTTTGAATTTATATTAGTTCACACAAACACTCCATCCATGCTTTTGTTCCGGCCCTCCGGTCCAGTTTAAGAACCCATTGTGGCCCTCGAGTCAAAAAGTTTGCCTACCCCTGAGCAGGGAAGCCAGTCCATGTGGAGCAAGATAAAGGTAGGCTCTATCTCTGCTATGAGGGCTCCGTTTTGATGAGTGATGGTCGTCACAATAAACAGTTATCATAAGCTACCACTTAAGTGCGTCCTATGTGGCAGGCAATATACGAAGCCTTGTGGATCCAGCTGCTCATTTAATTCCTCAGAGTTGGTTGAGGACAGAGCTAGTACTAGAACCAAATCCGGCTACTTCTAAAGCCCAGTATCTAGGAGCAAGACCACTCCATTTTCTAGATAGAGACCACACGTTGCTTTTTCCTGCAAGATGCAACATTGGGGTTACGTGGTTCACAATGTTAACAGCTTCCCCTAACAATTTAGGCTAAATTTCACTTTTTACCTCATTCCATCACTCTTAGGTCTGTCCCCCAGGGGCCTCCCCCTTCCCCAATAATACATACAAAATCAATTACATGTGCATCATCCGATGCCAGTTGTGTTTGCACCTCAGGAGGGAGAGGAGTATGTTTTTTATGAGTGGAAATTTTGTTTTTCCAATCTGTTCCCCCCCCGGTGGGATCGCAATGCTGTTTCTGAAGTTAGACATGGTGTGTGGGTTTGCAGCTGAGCTGGCAAGGGAACGGATACACACCACACCTTATTTATTTTCTCTTTTGTGGAAGGATCTCAGCTGCTTTTCTGCCCAGATTGAATTCTCTTACTCCTGAAGAATGACCCAAGGAGAGGAATTTCCCAAACATCTGAAATCTGAGAATTTGTGCCTGGAATCCATGAGGCTCATGGTTTCCAGATGGAGAGACCGGAAGAGGAGGCGGCGGAGGAGCAGAGGAAGGAGGTGGGAGGATAAAAGGCAGGGGAGGCCTGAACTCTGGATCACTTCTGACTGCCTTGTGAACCAGGCCAGGCCTCTCACTCGCTCTGCAAGTTTGCCATCTGACAGTGTGCCAGGCCCCGAGGAGGTGCAGCGTTCGTGCGCGTCCTGAGGCTGCCCCAGTGATTGTTAGGAAGTAAGCCCTCGTGAAATTGTCTTTTCTGAGGGCAGTGACTCACCTCAGTAGCACAATATAAAGCGAAGCCCACAGCTTGGCTATCTAGAGGGGCATAAACACTCCAGATGGGTTTTCTCTCCAAGACACACACTTCTAGAAAAATCTTGGATTCTTCACACCCACTTACCCATATGCAGCAGTGGGCCCCGAGGTGAGCTAATTCTTCCTCCACGTGTCTTGTTCTTATGCCAGAGGTGGGGAAGGGGGCTTCACAGGCAACCAAGTTTTGGGTAAATTGAGAGGCCACATGTGGCCTAGGTTTGAGCTCAAAAAGAATGTCCTTGTTTGATTAGTACAGCATCTGCTAGGAAAAATAGGAAGTCTGAACAGAACAGATCAGAACCCAGCTGTTAGCAAATGGGAAATTGGTTTAAGTGTTGAGAAAAGACCAATTTTTATTGTTATCAGTGGTGTCTCTCTCATGATCTCCACCCACAACCACCCCACTGACACTCACTACCACTACCCCCACCCCCCTCACCACCACCACCACCAAGCCAAAGAGTATCCTTTCTCCTCTATCACAGTTGCTGCTACTTAGAAGAGGCCTAACTTGATATGAGGATACAGCCATCCAGCTGAGTCCACAAGGTCCCAGAAGCCCCACTGTGTGGAGAGAAACCCGATATACAAAGGTTACTTCCAGTTAACACCTGCAACCTCCTCGTGTCCTAATAGAAATGGGGAGGCAGAAAACGGCCAGAGAAATACAGTGGGACTCAGCATTTTGAAGAGCCAAGCAAAGCATTCAAGCTCTTAACCTTGATCTCCTGGTCTGGGCCATGCCAAGGTTGATACACCCTGGCATCGGGGAGAAACAGGTGAACACATTCTGCAAGGGCATGACTTATAGACCACGCCTCTCGCCCGGAGGTAGGAAGGGATGCTGCCTGCCTCCTCAAGCCCAGAATTTATGAACTTCAGACGAGGAGGTGAACCTGGGGTATGAGCCAGGCATTATCACCAGGGAAAGGTGGACCACTTCCCTCCCTCTCCACCCTCCTTTTCCTATGCCTGATTATACTGTTCAGAAGTGAATTATGCTTCAATCCCTTCTGCTGCTAAGCGTGTTACAAAATGTGGGTTGCAATGTCATTATAAGAAATATTTAAGTAAAAGAGAAAGAAAGAGGAAAAGAGAGTGAGGAAGGAAGGAAGGAAGGAAGGAAGGAAGGAAGGAAGGAAGGAAGGAAGGAAGGAAGGAAAAGAAAATGTTACAGCCAATGACACAGCTCATCATTCCCACCAGCAGAAGATGAAGAGGCAGGGACACTCCTTGCCTGTGTGCACAATGAGATGCAGTTGATTAACGTGGACCATTTCTGCTGTAATGAATGTGGCACGTGCTTCACAGTCACACAGTGTTGGAAGCCAGGCATCGGGGGAGAAAAGATCATTCCAGTCACATGCTTCCCAATTTCTTTATCGCAGGGTCATCAGACCAGAGCCCGGTTGCCACAAAGTGCTCAATGATCCGTGGGAAATGAATCATGTCTTCATTCCAGGGCTTAATACATGCATTACATCACTATTAGAAGCAAGCCACTCTGTGGTTGTTGGCTTCCACATGGGTTAAGGTCAAAAGTGGCCCTGGAGACCGAATTCCCTAGTGAGGGTTTGCCACGCAGCTGCATGTGTCCTTTGCTCCTGAATTCTTTCTTCTCCTAGCAACAACTACTAAACACCAAGCTCCCCAGGCTGGTCTTATGTCTACAAAAGGGTTGCTCTTGTAGCAAAGAGCTGGAGACATACAAGCGAGAATCTGTTATTATGGGTTAAGTTGTGTCACACCCAACTTGCAGTGAGGGTCCTGTTTCTTTTTATTAGACTCCAATTTTGTTGCAATCACGACTGCTTGAAATAAATGGGCAATTGACAGGGGCTTAGAGATAACAGTGATGCTTAAGTGATTTTTATAGTGGCAGTACTTGTGGTAACAGAAGTTGACCTGTATTCTGGTTATTATTTTTATTCTTCGAGTTGGAAAGTCGGCACTCCCATTGTTCATGCCATTATAGGCGGAGCGCTGTAGCGTGAAAGTCACTTAGAAAGCTATGAAAAAAACTCTCCAAACACAAGAGGCTCATGAATAACACCTCAGGTAGGGGGAAGGGTTTTGTTTGGTTTTGTTTAGCTAAATGTTCTGGGTGGTCAAAGTGTATTCCTTTTAATCCCTAATGGTTTGTTTTTTTTCCACTTGTGATATAAATACTTCTAAAATGTTTGATAGGCAAAATTTGTCTTCTGAGTCTAATGTAGTTCCTTTAGATGACAGGCTCAGGGTCATCCCTCTGAATACAATTCCACTGTCCTGTGACACGAGGCTTTTGGGGACGGAGGTTCGCATAGGCTGGTTTGGCACTGAATCCCTGCCCCAAACACTGCTTCCTGAGCTCGGCCGTCTACTGCAGCTTGTTTATCTCCTCTCTGGCAGCGCTTTTTCCCCTCTTGACCGAAGTTCCCTCTAGAAGTCTGTTTCTCACCCTTAAGCTGCTGTAGGCTTGGAAACCAGACATCCAACATCTAGAATTATGTGTGAAGTAGGAATGACTAGGTTCTAAGTGGGTGCTGTACGGGTCGACGTACGACCTTTCTCTCGTATGTTTGCTTCCTAACATTCATTTCAGCTGTCAGAAGCTTGTTAGCGTAGTTCCTCGTTCTGTCACTTTTGAATGGGTCCAGCAGAGGTTCTAGATTTTTCTGGTTCTGTCTCAATGATTGTCAAACCACCCGTTTGGATTTCATGTTCAGAAAGTAGAGGTCGGTGAAGCTGACGGCTGGGTGAGTCCCAGGTGAAGGAGTTGGCGTGAAGGTTGTGGGCCATTTTTGTAAGGTAAATGGTACACTGTGGCCCTGATGGCTGAACTCAGGAAATGAACTGAAACAGACAAGCTTCTTCTGCAGTCCCTTTCCCTTAATGCAAAGCTGGCCCCGTGTCAAGCTGTTGAGGATGCCTTCGAGAGGTTAAATTACAGACTGAGTGTCAGAGCTGGCTGACATTTTGGGATTCCAAGTCTATGGCAATTGATACTATGGCTTTGCCTTTCCTGGCAATTTCATTATTTATGGCCTTGGACTAAAGAAGATAAAGTAAGTCTAATAGCTTCCTCCTTCTAACAGTGCAGTTTCAGGTCAGAAGAGGATTTTACTGCTACCCTTGGCCCTCCTTCCCTCACTGGGCACTGTACTTTGCAGAACTGTCCAAAGAAAAGCCAAAAAAGGGACAAATTCCTTCCCCACAAGGCCATGCTATGCCTGTGTATGGGGGTGGGGTAGAGATGTTATTCACCAGTACAAGCCGCAGCTAGGAGCGATTAACAGCAGGGGTTGGGAAGTCTGCTGGACCTGGGTTCGAATCCTGGCTTCCATTTAGTAGGGTGTGACCTTGGGCACAGTATTTAATTCTCTAAATCTGATTGCTGAGCAATAAAGTCAGGGATGCTAATATTAGTGCTGTGAGAATTGAAATAAGATAATGTGAAAAGCAGCTAGAATAGTGCCTGGCCCAGAGAAAGAGCTCACTAAATGGTAGCTATTATTAACAAAAGTAAATGATTTTAACCTGGAGACTTTAATATTTAACAAGTACAGCTACGCAGCAAGCCAGTTATTAACTTGAGGCAGCCTTTTTTTTTTTTCCCATGACATCTTCTTCTCTTATTAAGACTGGCAGGCAGACTTTCGGCTGGGTATTTCTGGTGCCTGGTTAAGGCCAGGAGATATTCCAGACAAGCTGCTGTCTCACCCTTTTAAAAGCGTAACGGAAATGGGCCCACCCCTACGCTGGACCAAGCAAAGATCAATAAAACAAAGAGTTGTAGCTTTCAGAGGGAAAGACAACAAAATGAGAGGAAGGGCTGGGGCACGGGGATGTGGTGGTGAGATCCTGGCACCAGGAAGTGGGGAAGAAAACCTCCCAACACTTTGTGGTTGATTAAAACCCTGAGACTCCCAAGAGCTCTGGTGCTTGGCAATGCCACCCCGCCAGGCGGAAGTGTCCTCAGCGGCTGGGACAGGGGAAGCAGGGCCTCCTGGTGGCTGTCGGAGACAGAGAGGCTGCTGTCCTGGTTTTATGAGCGTGGCTCCTGGGGGACCTTGGGTGACTGGCCCTCCCTATCTTGCACAATTCCTCCGAAGTCTGTGCGGTCCCCAGCCGACTACAGAGGTCTGACAGACATAGGTTTGTTAGAAGGAAATTTAAAGCAGGGTTCATAAGCTACAGCTCCTCCACACACACCTGCTGATGGGTTTTAGGTTGAATTTTTAAAAATTGAACTTTAATGCCTTTAGGCAGGATTTGAAATTTCTAATTCTCACAGTATCGACCGTCTTGGGTTTCACAGTTTGCCTCTGAGAACCTGACTTGGTTTCAGTGACACCTCTGGTCCTGATTTTACAGATTGGACTAGAATTGCTTCATTTACAACTTAGTCCTGTCTCCTCAGCAATTTTATCAAATGTGTATTCCACACAAACGATGTTGCTGGCCTCACTGTGATTTCCTGTGTGAAATTTTTTCCCCCCCTAGAAAATATAAAAAATTCAAGTCTGACCTGCCCCCTGGTTAATCCAAATTGTAAAGCTTTATATTCGAAAACCCCACTCAGGACCATGTATTCCTTAGGCTATAATCTCCTCTGCTCAGAAAATGTAACCGGGGCAGGGATTATTTTACTTTGAGAAGAAGCCACATCAACATCTTGCTAAGTATAATGACTTTCAGTCTGCCCTTTGCCACTTGCCCGAGCTCTCCTAAGCCACTCTAGAGAAATCAGGAGTAAATGGGACTCCCACACCTGGGGACCAGAGTGCCACAGCACCAGCAGGCCCACAGTTAAACACGTGGACTATCATGAATACCACCCCCAGCGGGTCCTCTGTGCCCAACTCTGAGAGACAGATGGTATTTCCAGTAATAGTTTATTGATTTCCAAATGCACAGGGGCGCTGAGTCCAAACATCCTGGGATGGCGGTAAATCGCTCTTACAAAATAATTTACAGTATGAAGATGATGTACTGAAACATTAACTCAAACGAGTGGTTCCCTTGAAAGATTGAGTGCTCCCTTGTTTAACGTAAAGGGGGGAGGGGGACGATGCGTAAGGAGGGATGGGACTGCACAGGACAACAGGCAGAGGACAGCAGGTCGTGTTCTCCCCCCCAGGCAGTAGTGCCTGTCACAGTAGAGAGACCCGTCAGGCTTAGCTCCCTTTAAGTATGAATCTATTGTCCCCTCAAGGTCACATCACACCCAGCCCGGGCTCTGTGGCACTTTTTTACACCAGTAGGTGTACGACTGTCTGAATTTCCATTTTCTTGCTCTGATGCATGTTCTGCGATTTCTAGTGTGTTCTCAGTTCCGAATGGCACTGTTTTACCTGGCAGGCCCCGGAGGGCAGAACTGCCTGGCCTTATGGCGCTTGGAATCGGCTGGGGTGAGCTAGGCACAGACAGTGCGATGAGAAGTCTCCCCAATGGGCCATCTTTTGCTCTCAGGGCTGGGCCGAGTCCATCCACAATGAGATTTGTTCTTTAAATACAAAATCCCAGGGGTGCTAGGCACATGGGAAACATTGCAACGGATTTTCTTATCAAAAAGCACTGAGCAGCCATCACACGAGTGTGGGGTTTCAGGCACTGGAGGAGAACGTTTTCTGGTGAGAAGAGGCCTCGGGGCCTTGCCTTTCCTACCGGTTGTGAATTTGGCAGCTGTGCCCACAGGCTGACCGGAGGGGTCAGACTCTCGGAGCCCCAGAATGGGTTGGCAGACTTCCCTTTTCACTAGGCCACCCGGAGCAGGGCTGCCACCCGGGCTCAGTGCTTTAGGACCTGGCAACCCCTGCCGAGGAGCTGCTCCTCCTGTTGGCATCCTGTCAGCCCCTCAGCTCCGACTGCCTGGTGACGTGTAATCAGGGCTGGCGGACACCTTTGCGGGGGCCTGCGGAATGAGGGGCTGCTTTGAATTCCCTTTGTTCTTAAATTATGTGTGTGTGCATGTGTGTGCGTGTAGGTCCATACACATACACTTACCTTTATGTCCACACGCATACCAGGGGTCAGCAAGGCTCAGTGGACTATGAATGGCCGCCCCCGCCCAGGCACAGAGCTGGCCAAGGGGACTGAAACATGATGGCCTCCCCCTTCACTGCTGCTGAGAAGCTGTGTACTCTTGAAGGCCCGGAAATTCTTAAGGGAGACACTCCTGGGGGCGGGCTTAAATGGCTTAAATTAGCAACTCGTACTTAATGCACCCGCTGAAGAGGAAAAAGGGCAGCTTTGATGCCTTTTCTGAGCCCAAACCACAGCCATACAATGTAATTCTGAAAAAGACGTCATAAAGTGGGTGGTCGCATTGCAGGGGTGTGTGTGTGTGGGGGGGGGGCGGGGGGGCGCTGCCGCCTTTCGCCCTCTGTACTGAGATGGACCATGGGCCACAGAGTTAGGGAGAGCTGGGCTCAAAACCCGGCTCCAATATTTCCTAGTAGGGCAAGGCAAGTGAGTCTTCCACTCCCAATCGGCTTCGTCATCTGGGAACGGGGGCCTAGTACAGGGCCTGGTCCATAGCTGGTCCCCAGTATAGGTTATTTCCCTTCCTGGTTGTCAGAGCTGAGACTCCAAGCATTTCTTGGAATGGCACTGAATTTAATGACATCAAATAAAAACAAACACACCCTCCCCGCCCCCCGTCAGCGTCCAGACGCCGGGTATTTGGAAGGCAGCCAGGCATTGGTGTTAGGACCCAGTTCATGCTGAAGATGCTCATTAGCTGCCTGGCAGCATGACTCTCCTGGGTTTCCGCAGAGCCTGAGGCAGTCAGGACAGGACTTGGAGCACACTGTGTAGGACCTGCGGGAGGGAGGCCTCCCCACGCTGGGGCTCACGGTGCCTGCAGCTGCAGCTCTGGGAAGCCGGTGCCGCTGCAGGAAGCATCCTCATTCCGGTGTTGGCAACGCTGGCGGCAGGAACTCAGGAGCCTGGCAGACGCCGCTGCACTGGTTCATGCTTCCCTGCTTAAAGTTTTATCAGGTGCTGAGGACAGCAGGAGCCCACAGAGTGAGTCTGAAATCCTCTCTAAATAAAAGCAGAAGTGCTTTCCTTGAGGACTACAGGGATACGATAACTCATGGAGACAGGCTGGCATGCATTTTCACATTTCCGTTCATATCCTCTGCATAAATGCTTGGGTTTCCCAAATACTGATTTAAAGTAACGTGGGATCAGGTACGAAGAGGCCAGAGTTCTGTCCATTGCTGAGACAAGGCTACTATGTAAAGATTGAAAAAGAATTACTCAGAGAAGATAACACGAGTTCCCACATCTTAATCGTCTGGTTTTTAAACTCTTATTTTAAGAGAGGCCATTGGTTTTTCTTTAAGGGGCGTTTCGTCGGATGGGTTGGAGCTGTAATCAGTGTTATGTGGGATTCTCTGGCCTTTGCAGGCAGACAGGTATAGCGCCATTGTCTTGGCCATTTGTTGGCTACTAGTTTGAGAAAAAAATACCCTTTCCCGCCCCCTTAACCGTCCAAACTCCTCTCAAATTTATAAATAAGCCCTGACATAGTTAGTGAGCTAGGATAACCCTAACCCAGAAGTACACATGCCTGGTAGCTCCTGGCACCAAAGGAATGGTTGGTCATTGAGTAGCATGCACAGAACTGAACAATGATATACATAGGATTCCTACAGCACATAAGTATTGTTTCTGCCTCAAAACCATACTATGCACACAAAAGTCAGCAGGCCCCAAAGCTACGTAATGGGCCCAGGGATCAGGCAGGCAGGCAGCAGGCAGGAAGAGGGGCTTCCCCAGGGTAGGCTCCTTGAGTGCCTCAGAGGCACCAGAAGTGTACGCCCCAGTCAGCAGGAGCCCCAGCGACACCAGGATACAGGTCCAATGGTCCTTCTCAGAAATGAAGACCAAAGTGCCACTAAAGGCCGAGGAGAGGGAGCACCCACCCCACCTGCAAATGAGAATTTCCTGTGGAGGCTCCCCTTTTACCTTAACCATGCTGATATGTACAGAACTCTACTTCATGCTGTAACTGTTTGTTTTACCTAAAAATAAGGTCACCCCCTGATTCCAAACTATCTAAGTAAGATGGATGCTGCAGAAGATGCAGGTGTTTTAGCAGCGTGGCATTCCCTAGGACATCACTGCTCATTTGAGCATGAAAACCTGGCTGTGAGGAGCTGGGATCTGGGAGCATGATGTGTCTGCTCACGTGACTAGAGAGGAGGTTTCGGCGGGGAGATGCTCCAGGGAGAGCTGGCTGGGAGTGCACGGGCAGAGGGGCTCCGGCTGCCATGCAGGGAGGGTATCTACTGAGAGACAAAGCTCAGCGCTCCATTCAGTACATCGTGAGTGACAAGAACTCTCCCCACACTGCATTTAAGCCAAATTAGGCTGTGTGTGTGTGTGTGTGTGTGTGTGTGTGTGTGTGTGTGTGTGTGTGTGTGTGCGCGCGCGCATAGAGCAAAAACCTACATTGAAAATCCCCACTTGGTAATACACATCCCAGCCTTTCATGTGACAAAATGCATCAAATCTCAGAACTCACCCAATCATTCAGGTCCATCAGATCCTTCAGTGACTGTTTTAGAAACTCAGACAATTTGGGTTCAGAAAACTGATTTCAACGTTTAATCAGATCTCTTTGGTCCTCTTTTTTTTAATGTTATTTCCTTTCTAAGTCTTCAATCTTTTTTTTTTTTTTTTTCATTTCCACAGCACTGGATTATGAATCTGAAGTCCTGGATAACCTCATGTACTAAAAATATCTCTATATATGTCTGAATTTTAACTCTTTCTCCAACCCTGTCTTTAAACCATCCATCTTATTTCAAGAAACCACCTTTTCACAAATGCACTGGACTTTTAGAGATGATTTATGTGGTTCCAGCCCTACTCTGCCCCATTTATTTCATGCTCCAATAGGAATAAGGTGGCAGGTAGGGAAAATATTCTGACTGCCCTTCAAGGTTACTCCAGAGTCTTCCTAGTGAGGAGGTATGTCTGGGTCCCTAATATTCCAGGGGCTGGCTTTCTTAGTTCAAAGCAGCCATGGAGGGGCTACCTGAAGGACCCTTCCCAACTGCTCCTGATTGATCAAAGGGGGACTCTTCCTTAACCCACCACGACACAAGAATGAGAAGCACACCGTCAGCGAGCATGAAACGGGCATCCCCGGAGAGCTATGTGCCTGCTGAGGCCTGGGGACGTATGGGTGGAAGGACATTGGTTGCCGGGCAGCTTTCACAGAGTCAGAAGCCGTTACATACACGCTGTCACACACACACAGGGGGAAGGAATGGTTCTCCGCTGGGGATGGCGAGCCTTCATGTGTCCTCTTCGTCACTGGCCCCACTGCAAAGGAAAGGAGATCAGGTGAGGCAAGACATCACAGGGGGGAGGTGACCGAGGCTGCGGCTGAAGGCACAGGCTCTGTGGTCAGACCTCGGGTTCCAGCCCTCACCCTGCCACTGCTGGGCGCTGCACGTGGCCATGGGCAAGCTACTTATCTCTCTAAGTTCCGATTTATCTGACTACAGGGATAATGGTGATGATAAAACCTACTTCCTGGATTCTTGGAGGATTAAGTACAATAATACACATAACATACACAGGGCCACAGCAAGGAAACAGCTATTTAAATGAGCAGGGGTGGCTCAGAATCGTTCTTTAAACTTACTTGGCAAAGTGAATTGCTAGTAAAAATCAGGAGTCTGGCTTCCCCTAAGCCTTAAGCCATATACTATTAGGAAAGAAAGACAACAGGAAACTGTCATCCTGCTCTCCTCTCACGGAATCCCGCCAAGGTTTCAGTTCATGCCACGGACAGTCACCCGACTCAGACGTCACCGCTTCAGAGGGGGTACTGCACCTAAGTAGGACCCTGATGATTCTTCATCGCCACCTTATTTCTTTCGTAGCCCTTATCACATCCTGTAAAGTATTTGCTATTTACTCTCCCGTCTACCACCCACTGGAGCATGAAAGAGTAGAAATACAATCTATTCTATTAACTACTGTTTCTCTAACACTAATAATGCACTGGGCACGTAGAAGCATTCAATTAACAGTTGTTTTTAAAAAGTGAGTAAGAAGTGAACACAACAGGAAGAAAGGGAGGAGAGAGAGGGAGTTGAAGGGAATAGTCAGTCATCCTAGATGGCACTGATACTTCAGTGGCCAAACCATGAGCTGTGTCCCAGAGGATGGCGGGGGGCTCAGCTGCTCAGGGGTGGACCTCCCTGGCTTGGTGCTGGGCGAGAACATGGCTGAGACAGGGGCTGGGGCAGGAGGGCAGGGCCAGAAAAAGAAGGGGGACAGGAGCAAGCACTCTGAAAAGGGCAAAAGCAGCAAACTCACCCAGTTCCCCGTCCTGCACTTCTCAAGGCCACAGCCAAAACTCACAAGAGCCAATCGGCGCGGTGCCTGAGTGGCGGGGGCACTGAGCCAAGGCCTCCTCACCCTCTGCCACGCCCCTTATGATCCTAGGATGGAGGGGGCTGTTATTTTTATTAGCCCTTTCCCCATCTGGACACAGTGGAGCTCTGAGAGATGTAAAATCCTCGATCACAGAGCAAGGTCTGTGTCCCCTGGATAAAGTCTGAAGTAGTCAAGTCAGGGAGGTTGGAAGGGAGGTAAAATCTTCCTCTGGTAGAGACAGGGGCTACGTAAGGAAGAGGACAGGCTTGGGGCGCACCAGCTCCCAGCCATAACCTCGAGAACGTTACCTCACAAGGGACTGTCTATATCTGTATCAAATCTGTGCTCTTTTACATCCATCTGGGAAAGACTTTAAGGGAAAATATCCTAGGCAACTAACTTGGAGTACTTTGGCTCAGGGCGAAAATATTTCAAGACGTAGCCTGACAATAAGCTAAGTGTACTCTGGGAGCCCAGAGAACCAACTGGGCAGCCTTTACTATCCAGATCCCTCCCGTTTCCGCTCCTTTTCCCTGACTGTTGTCCAATCACAGGATGGAGGGAGCATGCTGGGAAGGGCGGGACCGTGAACCAGCGCTAAGGAGCCACGTGTTTGGTGACATCTGTCCCAAGGGGAACAAAAGGTCTTTTATGCAAGCTTCTCACCAGAATCAAGGCACAGTTGGAACTGGCATCATAATCCACCCTCCCCCCCTTGGTATTATATCGAAAGCGAGCTCTTATTGTTCTCTTGTCAATGCCCTTCAACTATGAGAGCCTAGCATGGTGACTGTGCCCTTAAGCTGTAGTTCACGGTCAGCATTCTTCACTCGAAATGCACAAAGGGTTCATGAACCCACTGAAATGGTATACAACATTTGCCTATGTGTTCCTTTGTCTGAAAGAGGTCACAATTTTCATCATATTCACAAAGAGGTCAACAACCTCCTCCCCCAACCCCCCATCCCGACCCCAAATGAGTATAATGAAATTATAAGTGAGTGCTTTTTGTGTTGCCAGGTTCTTTACTCTATGACTCCTAGCACTGGCTCGGGGTAAAGGTCAGAAGCCACGACTGATGAAATCTTTTCTCATTATCCTAAAAGAGATCTGTTCTTGGGTCTGAAGGATATAGTTCATCTCATAGTTTAAAAGCATGAGACCTTGAGATCCTGGCATATCGCTGATTGATTCTTTTACTTGCTAAATATTTATTGACAGTCCACTGTGTGTAGGCATGATGCCAGGCACACCAATAAGTAAGAGAGACACAGCAATTGCCCTCCTGGACTTGACTTTACAGCCTGCTAAGTGAGGAAGAGAGACAGAGATGGGCAGAGACAGAGATAAAATATATTTTCCAGAATAGCATCTTCAAACAGAGCATATTTGTTTTCACAATTTAATTAATCACCTGTCTTCCTTTGCGTGTGGTCTTTCCTGGAGGGTTAACAATATAATCATCTCCTAGTGCTCCTTCACTTGTTTAGAAGCTGGTCTGTGCTCATAAGATTTTATCTTAAAATAGTCTACAAAAGTCTACTTTCTCCAAGGGAAGTGGCCAGACTTCCACCTCAGCCATTCACCGTCCTCCTCTGAAACTTTTACCAATCACACTTCGATTTGTAATGGGAGTGGTACTCAGAGGTTATTTTAATGTCTGTTTTGTTGTTGTTTGAAATGAACTAAGGGTGTTAGATAGACAGCTCCTTCTGTAGTTGGCATTGACCACCGAGGGAGGCAGCATTATCTAGTTGCTTTGAAGTCATCAGGCTGAGCTTGGTTTAAAACTGAGCTGAACTGCCGAGCTGCGGGACTGTGGGTGAGGGACTCAACCTCTCTGAGTAGCACTCCCTCTAGAGCAGTGGTTCTCAACCTTCCTCATGCTGCGACTCTTTAATACAGCTCCTCATGTTGTGACCCAACCATAAAATTATTTTTGTTGCTACTTCATAACTGTAATTTTGTTACTGCTATGAATCGTAATGTAAATATCTGATATGCAGGATGTATTTAGGCGACCCCTGTGAAAGGGTCGTTCAACCCCCAAAGGGGTCGCGACCCACAGGTTGAGAGCCGCTGCTTTAAGGGTTGTTGTAATGAGATGGAAGGTACTTTTTTAGGATGAAAAATGCCAGGTGAAATATATATTTCACAGGTCCTTTCATAATCTGCTTTTCCTCTCAACAGTCAGGATTGCTATAGAAAGAGAAGGAAATACAGACACTGGGCTTGTCTCTCAGGCCTCACAGTGCCTGTACCTCTGTAGGCCTGCGAAGATGCCTCTAAGACAGTGATGGCGAACCTTTTGAGCTCAGCGTGTCAGCATTTTGAAAAACCCTAACTTAACTCTGGTGCCGTGTCACATATAAAAATTTTCTGATATTTGCAACCATAGTAAAACAAAGATTTGTATTTTTGATATTTATTTTATATATTTAAATGCCATTTAACAAAGAAAAATCAACAAAAAAAAAATGAGTTCGCGTGTCACCTCTGACACGCGGTCATAGGTTCGCCATCACTGCTCGAAGAGAAGCTCGGGTCTCTAGCGCTGCTCAGGTCCACGCTCTGATCTCCATGCATCTTGCAACTTGTCTGCCATGTTTAAAGGCGGCTCCCCGTCTTGCACACCACAGGGACTGTGTGGCGGCCTGTTTCTGTGGAAGATGGAGAGGCACCAGCAGGCCTGTTCAGGCAGCACTATTGCACAGGGAGATCCTTGCACAGAAGTAGCAGGCAGCGGCTTGTTTGCCTGCCTATGTCCCATCTGTTCTTAGAATGCCTTTCTTTAGGACAGAGTCTTCTGTTGCTACTGCTGTTGGATTTATATGGAATCATTTCCAGCCTTTTTTTTAATGAAAAAAGTGAGTTTTTCCATTTTGCTGAGCTGTACTTTCTGTAACAAACAAGTATTGCTTCTATAAAAAGAAAAAAAACACACCTTATGGTGTTATCCACCAGTGATAATCAACATTAACACACTGCAATAGATTTATCTATACCCCCATGCATATATAAAAATAGATATTTCACAGGTTTTTTTCATAATCTGCTTTTCCACTCAATTATCAATGATGAATACCTTCCTTATCAAGAATAATATCTCTATCAGATTATGATTCATGATTGAATTGTCTGGATTTACTTTACCTGTCCTAGACACAAATTATTTCCACCTTTTCATCTTAACCACACCTCTGGGACACACATCCATGTGGATGATTTTTTAGGTTTACCCTTAATTATTTCTCCCAAAAAATTCCCAGAAGGGAAGCTTCTGGGTCAAGGGTATGGTCGTTTTTTGTTTTAATAAATTATATTCTATAGGATAGGTTAAAGTTTACAGAAAAATTACAAAGATAATACAGAAGGTTCTAATATCCACGTTCCTCTGTTAATATAGAACATTTGTGGTATATTAGTATTAATTGAATTTTATGTTTTATTCAGATTTCCTTGGTTTTTCTCTAGTGTCCTTTTTCTGTTCCAGCTGTCACCCAAATACCACACTACTTATAGTCATCAGGGGTCCTAAGGTTCCTCTTGGCTGTGATGAATTTCCAGACTTTCTTGGTTTTGATTACGGTGACAGTCTTGAGGAGTACCAGTCAGGTATTTTGTAGAATGTCACTCAATTGGGATTTGTCTGATGTTTTTCCCTTGATTAAACCATAGCTTTGGGCCTTTAGAAAACTGCAGAGGTAAAGTGTCATTCTCCTCATGTCATATGGAGGGTACATATTATCAATGTGACTTAGGGTTGTTGATGTTGACCTTGAACACGGGCTGAGGCAGTGTTTGTTAAGGTTTTTCCTGTGTAAAGTTACTTTATTTCCCTTTCCCATATTGTCAGGAGTTACCAGGAGCTACCTGCATCTAAGGAGTAGGGAGTAAGGAGTTACATTCCCCCTTGTGTTTGAAGGTAGGCTATCTACCTAATTATTTGAAATTCTTCTGAACATGAGATTTGTCTCTTCATTTATTTACTTACTAGAGGCCCGGTGCACCAATTTGTGTACAGGTGGGGCCCCTTGGCCTGGCAGGCGATCGGGCCTGATTGGGGCCATCTAGCCCAGTCCCAATTGTGGCCCATTGGCGCCGGCTGGCTGGGGGGGAGGGACCGCACTGACCACCAGGGGGCAGCTTCTGCATTGAGCGTCTGCTCCCTGGTGGTCAGTGTGCGTCACAGTGATTGGTCGACCGGTCATTCGGGTGACTGGTTGTAATGGTCGCTTAGGCTTTTATATAGAGTCAATCAGTTATTTATATTGGGATGGACTCGTGGACATTTATTTTATACTTTGGGTTATAATCCAGTACTTCTTTATTTATTTTGTTTCTGAAACTATTTAGCTGGGCCTTTGGGAGCTCTTTCATCAGCTCTGGAGGCCCCTGGCTGTTCCTCCATCAATGTGTAGTTGGTTTTATTTTAAGGGTTTTATTTCTTGAGCACTTTCTTACTTTCTGGCACTACAAAATGTTCCAGGCTCATCCTGTATATTCCCTACCCCAGTCCTAGAATCAGATGGTTGGTTCACCAACCATCCAAGGACATATATTTTTAAAGGTGTCTCATATAGTATTGTTCAGCTGCCCCCAGAAATCATCTTATCCTCATTTATAATCATTACTCATATAAGTATGAGCATGGGGATGATACTGTGGTTTATATGTGTCTCTCTCTTTTCTGAAATAATTTCCATGTTATTTTCAGTTTCCTGTTGAATTTCAAGAGGTGACTAAGCTTTCCAGCTCCTCGGCCTTTTTGTTGGCTTCCCCATCTTCCCTTCCTCCCCAGCACTGATGGATTTCTCACAACCAAGGACCTCCTGTGGTGGGGGCTGAGAAGAACCTTCCCAAACCCTCACCCCCTGGGCCCAGGTCACTCGAGGGGCTGGGGCTTGGGAAGCAGAAAATAGCTTCCCTGCTTACTTTCTGTACCTTCAAGAAATCCACCCGACCCAGTTTCCTCATCTTTTCTTGGCAAGTGAATAATAGAAACCAAATCTTTCTCAAGCAGTTTTCTCCCACAGAAATCTTAAACATAAGCCTGTTGCCTCAGCTACTGTATCTTACCCGATACCACAGGAAGAGGGGGAAAGGATCAATAGACACACTCTCTTCACTCATCTCTAATCTCTTTATGAATGGTAAGCTTTTATTTCTTTATCTTTTTTTACCATGTCCCAGATTAGTTCTCAGTAGCGCTGAGTCCCATGATGACCTTGAATTGAGGTCCAGACGTTGTAGAAAGCTGGAAATTGGAAGCATACCAACTCTCAAGACCTAGTGCTACTTCTCATATCGCACAGGGTTCTGAATGTGGATTTAAGAGCTAGAAACACCTAGGTTTATGTCACAGCTTTGCCATTTACTAGCGGTGGGATTTTGAGTTTGGTGTTTCTGCCTGGAAATGGAGGACAATTTAGGACCTCCCTGGAAGAGTTGCCGGGAGCATTAAACGAGGATTCATGTAAACAGAGCGCTTGGCTAGGTACCTGGCACATAGAAAAAGCTCAGTAAATTTTATAGTTATTTAGTAACATCGCATGAAGAAATCAAAGCTAAGAGGCTGAAAGTCATACAGCGAGTGGGTGGCACAGTGAGATAAACTGGAAGTCAGAATTTCTGGCTCCTGAATCCACCATCATACGTGCAAGCCCCATTTCTCTAAGAACGCCACTCATTCACAAGAGAGAAGGGCTAACCCTGCTGTTACACAGGCACAGTAGGCCTGCTGTCATTTGAATGGGTTCATTCCTTCTCAAGTCCAGTCCATTGGTATTTGATAATAGGCTATTTGTTAGTAACGACAGTAAATTATTAAGTGGTTTATATGTGCCAACCATTGTGCTCAACTCCTGGACAACACATCTCCCTCTCCCATTGTGTCCGCTGGCAGGTTCTGCTGACTCGATGCACAGCCATCCCATCCATCCATCCCTCTCCCCCACTGCCGCCACCACCACCTCCTGCTTGAGCTACGGCAATTGCCTTTTGACTGGTGACTTCCTCCTCCTCCTCTTCACTTCACTACTGTCTAGTTTTCAAACTGCACTCAGAGTAAGATTTTTCAAATGGACAACGGATTATGTTACTGCCCCACTCAAACATCGTGCAATGGCTTCCAAGAACTTTAGAATAAAGCCCAAGGCCCACAAATCTCCACCTGACTTGTCCCCTGCCTACCTTTCTATCCAGTTTCGTGCCACCTGCCAGCCACACTGGTTTTATTTCTGCCCCTCAGATACGCAGAGCTTGCTTGTTCTTGCATCAAGGTGTTTGCATTTTCTGTTCTGTCTCAAAAGCTCTTCTCACAGTTTAGAATGACGCGTGCCTTAACATTCAGGTCTCAGCTCCAATGTCACCTTCTCAGAGGCTGGCTTTCCCTCACCCACCCCTGCACTACATTAGACTGTTGTATCATCTTCACAGCTCTGACCACTCTCTACAATTACTTTGAGATGGTTAGGGTCCTCAACGATTTTGTTCCCGCTATGCCAGCAGTACCTGATAATGTGCCTGGCACCAGTGAAACCTCAACAAATATTTTTTGAATGAACAAGTGAATGATCAAAACAACCTGCACAATATTTTATTGTTCTAGAAACCTTGCAAGGCGTCCCAGGCAAACAGTGGGCAGTTTGCTGGTCTTAGACATACTGCTGAGTAACCTCATGGACAGCTTACTTGCAGGGGTGAGCCCAGGCTCCGTTTAGTTTCTAACAGTCACTGCAATAACCAGGCACGTAGAACCACAGGGGGCACCAGGTGTGGATTAAGTTGCTGTATCATGAACAGCGATGGCTTTTACAAGTGACTAAGCCTCACTGGTAAAGGATGGGCGTGTCTGATGAACAAGGAGTTCTGTGTCATGGAGGGCAAAGCAGAAGCAAGTTCATGTCCAGCCCTCCCCAAGCAAGGAAACCTGAAGAACCAATTCACCTCCATGAGGAATGTTCTCATCTGGCTTCCTTATACAACAGCTGCACTTTTGGCAGCTTCCAGCCCTGCTCAGTCCAGCTGTGAACTGTGCTCAAGGCCTGGATTCCAACACTTTAACCATCCACCCCTCACCCGGACGGAGAGAGAGAGGTGAAGATAGTATCAACTCATCCAGACCAAGACGGAGGTAAAGGGATACCTATTCCTTGCTCCCCTCCACTCAGACGAAACGCCAGCTGCAGCTTGGAGGCAGAGGTGGGAGAGCTGTGTTAGTTACTGTGGTGGCAATGACAGTAGGGACAGAGGGGAAAGTGCACGACTGAGAATCAGGCATGGCTTCATGACTCCATTGCAGCACACATTAGCAGTCAGATGGTTTCCATGTCTGTAAGATGAGGATAATGGCACATTGAAGTACTCATTAAATGCACGCTGTTATTATCTGGTGGGCACTGAGCTAGTCACATCACCAATGTTTTCACATTCCATTTTCTTTTAAAATATTTTTATTGATTTCAGAGAGGGAAGGAGAGGAAGAGTGAGATAGAAACATCAATAATGAGAGAGAATCATTGATCGGCTGCCTCCTGCACACCCCACACTGGGGATCGAGCCCCACAACTGGGCATGTGCTCTGACCGGGAATCGAACCGTGACCTCCTGATTCATAGGTCTACGCTCAACCACTGAGCTACACCAGCCAGGCTCACGTTCAGTTTTCATAATCATCATCCTGTGTAGTAGCATGAACACTCCATTTTACAGATGAAGAAAACGAGGAGCAGAGAAACGAAGTGACACCCCAGCCCCAGAGCGAGGCAGAGCGGGAAGTGCAGCCAAGGCTGGCCCTTGTGTTTCACCCTGGGCAGGGGGCCCAGGAGGAGTGCAGGCAGCACATGGGAGGCTTGTGAGATGAGCCTGGCCGCATTGGTCCAGCCAGCTTGCTGGTAACGCCACATTACCAGGAGCACAGACGGTAACCTCTGCTGATCGCTAAGGACTTTTCCAAAGACTTGGCTGACTCCAACTCCACTTGGACCCCGATTACTAGAAATCTTTCTCCCTGCAATGGAGGATCCCAAACACCTGTGACTTTCCTGTAGTAACCTGGCTGTGGGACGGTATCATTTCCATCAGGTTCTCACCTGTGTTCTCTGGGTTCCTGCAAAGAGTCAGACAAAAGAGCCTGCCGCCAAACCCTCCCCCTGGACTTAGGACATGGTCTCTTTGGGTCAGACAGGTTTCAATGTCTATCTCATCTGTCCTGAGAGGTGCCCAGGCCTCACTCTTTTAATTAGGCTACACAGAAAATACTTTTCAAGGCTTCAGCTGATTTCCACTCCGCTCACTAGAGGAGAGAATCTGACTTCAGTGGAGATGATGCCCTCTATCTGCCTTCAGGGAACAGAGATGAAGGTGGTCTGTGGATCCCTGCCTGGCCCTTGCAGCCCCCGGGGCTCAGGGATTCAGCAGCCATAGCGTGACTGCACTGTAACTGTCAGCCTTTGGAGGCTGAATCTGTGTCTCACACACCATTTTGTCCCCAGTGTTCGGCAACTTGCCTGGCACTTAGGATGTGTTTGGTGGCTGACATGCAGGATCTCTCACAGCCTGACTGGGCCTGGGGAAGGGGCTGAGCTGGTGAAGTGAAAGGTGGGGCAGGAAGCTGACTCTTCTAGGAAAGTAGACTGTTCTCCCAGGAGCACTGAGAGCTTTCCATTTGGAGACCATCTGACGGAAACAGTGTGATCGGTTAGGGTTATCCACTTCGGAGTTCAGACCAGGATTCCCATCCCGGCCCTTCAGAGCTGGCTGACTTTGGCAAAGCTTTTTAATCTCTCAGAGCAGTAGTTAGTCTCCGAATCTGTGAAACACAGTCATGGTTCATTCACACTTTCAGTGACTATCTTACAATGTTCACGGAGCACCAAGAGTATGTCAGCACTGCAGCAGGTGCTGGCAGGGCAGCAGTGAGCAACACTGGCAAGGTCCCTGTTCTTGTAGGGCTTAATTGCCAGTGAAGGCGGCAACTAACAAGTAAACAGATAAATCATTCCAGAGAGTGGTACGTTCTCTGGAGAAAATAAAGCAGGGTGCCGGGAAAGAGAAAGATGGCGCGTGTGTGTTGGGAGGCAACTCAGGAAAGGATCTACCTCTTAGGGTTGAGGACTAAATGAGACAATGAAGTGTAAAGTGTCTAACATACTTACTAACAAGTAATGAGCACTCAACCGACTTCAATTGCATGGCACTCTCATCCTTAGTCAGTGGCTTCTTTCACCTCACAGTGGCTGAGCCTCCATCACATGCCAGGCCCGGGAACATGGAGGGGAGTGGGATGGGCTCCCTCCCCGTAAGGGGCTTACAGTCTGGCATACAATATCTTGTCTGTGGTGTGAGAGAAGGAAGAAGTGGTACATCCCACCTGCAGAGTCTGGAAAGACACTCTTCAATGTTGGCAGGTGGGCTGGTATTTTCCCAGAAGACTACGGGGCCACAGGAGGGCGAGCCAGGTGGAGGGGACAGCTTGGACAAACCATTGATGCTGTCCAGGGAGCTGTGAAAGCTCAGAATGGCCAGAGATGGTGTGCGAAGGCACACCGATGGGAACAGTGTCTCGTCAGCAGGCCCGAATGCTCATCTCCACTAGTCGTGCTTGAAGTGTCTCCTAAGAAGATGGGGATGCGGATGGAAAGAACTGGGATGAGAAGAGCGCCCGGGCTCCATATGGTGTCTGCCGCAACTGCCAGCACTCCACGATGGGAACAAGGGCTGTGCTTAAAATATCCACACGCTTCTGAAGAACACGCCCCAAGGCAGCACAAACAGATGTTCCAGGGAAAAAAGAAAAACAAACACCCAGGGGTAACTCAACATAAAGCCTGCGTGGGGGGTAGGCAGGCATTGGCTGCTCCAATGTGATTCTATCATCAGCACGAGTCTGGGACTCAGCTTGGAGCAGTAAGCAGGTGCCAATGCGTGACACCGGTCTGGAGTGGACAGACACTTACTCGCAAGCCAGACTCACTTGTCTAAGGGTCTAAGGCCAGGGACAGTGAGAGGCTGATCTGGGAACAGAAAGGCGGTTTCCTGTGCCTACTTCATGCCTCAGGCATCTCTGCCAGCACATTTTCTCTGAGACTAGTGTAACCAGAGTGGACATTTGTGAAAGGGAACCATTTGGACTGGGGCCTGGTTCCCTGCCTGTTTATTACTCTGGCCTATCTCTGCCCTTGCAGTAAACATTCTTGCAGTACACGTTCTGGGAACAAAGAAAAGGTAAGAAAGCTATCCCTCCCCTCCAAATTCTGAAAGTTCATGATACAGCCACCAGGTCCGAACTGTAGGACTCTGCCCCTATGGGAAGGCTGCTTGATGCAGACAGCCGAGGAGATGAACATCACATCCAGTATACAATCAGCCAATCCTACTGGTATTGTCATAATTAGCTAGTTTATTAATATTAATAACAGGAAGAGAGCAAAGGGGAGGCCAGACATTATAAGCATGTTCACCTGGGACTTCACCAGGAAGCTACAGCTTCACACAGCATCGTTCCTCCAAGGTAATCAACACCTCTCCCTCTCCCCATCCGGTACTGGGTTACTGGGGGGAGACGGGGAGATAGGCACATGTGTAGTGAAGTCTGGGTGATGTAGGGAAGGTGCTTGCCTGTCAGTCTAGCCTGGAGAACAGTGGATTGGCTAGGGGTCAACCCCATCAGAAACGCACAGAATCTTGGAAGGTTAAAATCCCCCAAAGAAGAGTTCCCATTTGCTTACTCTTGCTCTGCTTGCTCCATGACACCCACTCACCCGTGCGCTTGGCTGCTCCTTCTCCATAGTCATGTGGCCTTAAGCAGCTGCATGGCCCATGGCCCATGGCCCTTGGCCCATGGCCCGTGGCCATGCAGACCCCGCACGTAATGGACTGCGGCTGGGAACATAAGCTAAGCTAGCTAGATGCTGGACTGGACTGGACTTTAATATGGAACAGAAATTCTGGGCAGTGGCCTTAATCCTGGCCCTGCTAAAGACAAGATTGGGCTTCTTCCATGGCGAGACGGACAGAGATGGGACCTTGGAGGGTAACCCCTTAATTCTGCATCATCAATAAAGCTTTCCACGAAACCCCATCCTTTCGTGGGGGCCTCAGGAAACCTTTCCTCACAGCACCCCAGGAACTCCACTTCCACGGAGAACATTCCCAGAGGCTCTCCCTGGATTCCAGGTCAGTGCTGTCGGAAGAGAAAGCACTAGTCTAGCCAGAGAGAGGAAGGGGACCCAGAACACACAGGAACCTGAGCACACCTAACAGGAGAGCCCCAAAGAGAAAGGAGGAACTAACACTGCAGGTCTCCATCCTTGGCATGTCATTGCCCAATCTCAACGAACAAAGCCCAGGGCTCTGAATCCAAGGGCTGCCCAGGCACTGGAAGAAGTAACAGACCCAACATGACATCATGTAAGAAGCAGCCCGGCCTTTGTCATATTCAAAAGCTCTCCCACAAGCCATTAGGCCTGAAGACCTTATCGAAGTTGTTCCTTTAGTCTAAGGTACTACACTTCTCTGGCTGAGCTCCTAGGGTTAAAAATCAGTAGATGTTACATGACACAAGTAGCCTATAGGATCCCCATAAACCACCGGAGCAGAAATGGGTTTTGGGTAAGCCAGCTGTAATCTTAGAAGCTGATGGGATGAGGTGGATGGTTAAGTTTTACCAGGGGGAAAAAGAAATGATAATCTTTCATGGGTCAGGACTGGGATATAAATACAGGGTGCTGAAGGGAGCAGTGAACATTAGTAAAGACACATTCTGCCTTCCTCCTAGTTTTTCCTGAAGCCGCCTCTGCGGTAACCCTCCGATGACATAATCCTACCACTTCACACCTGTTTCATCCATCTGGGGAAGAACCTGTTTACGGCTCAGTCTCAACATAAATCAGATGTCATAAGTTTATGTATGACACCTGGAAAGCGATGGTTCTCCTTTGGCCTGATTGCTGGGCCCAGCCAGAGCAGGCAATCCAAACGGTCAGAGGGCACCGCAAGGATGTTTCCTTAATTACTGAGTGAGGCCCAGTCACTCTCTCGGGCTACGTGTTGAGGCCCAGCTGTCAGCACTCGCCTAGGCTCCCTGCTGTCAGACTCTCAACCCTGGCTTTCCGACTGAGAGGAGCAGGAAGAACACAGAGAAACCAAGGTTTGAATCCAGTCCTTCCACTTAATAAGTTCCACCTGGGGGAACAAAACTTACTCCACTGGGCCTCAGTTTCCTCACTTATGCCTTCATTCCTCCACTGGGCCTCAGTAATCAGAGTCCATGATTCCCAGGTTCTTCATGAACATAAAAGTATATGGCACATGGCAAATGCACATGAAGCAACCAGTTTTCACACGAAAAGGTGTGAAACACAGCCTGCCTATTCCAGACTTAATGCACGTGGTATTGTTCTCTGCTTCCTTCCTGGACTAGGTGACTTCCCAGGCACTCACATTCTGAGTCCCAATCAGAATTAGCCTTTACACAGGATAATAAGTGTATCAAATGGCTCTTCTACACCAGCATGATAAATTAATAAAAAGTGTACAGACCTTTTGCTTTCCCCACCCACTCACTACTGACAACATCCCACTGCAGTTTTCACTCAGCTCAGCACAGAGGGGTAGGAGGGAGGGAACGACAACAAAATAAATACTTTATCGGGAAAAAGATGAGAAAATTCTTTTAACTTTTAAATTTATTTTTAAATATATTTTTATTGATTTCAGAGAGAGGAAAGGAGGGAGAAAGATAGACATATCAATGATGAGAAAGAATCATTGATTGGCTGCCTCCTGCACACCGCCTGGTGGGGATCGAGCCTGCAACCCAGGCATGCACCCTGACTGGGAATTGAACCGTGACCTCCTGGTTCATAGGTCAATGCTCAACCACTGACCCAAGCCAGCTGGGGAGTTGTTTTTTGTTTGTTGATTTTAAATACATTTGCTGTGAGACAAGAAAGCCCCTACTAAAGATGATAAGTCTATTATAGAAGTTTAAGAAAAGCCTATGGAACTACTCGTTTTACGTTCAGCTGGAAAGAGAAAACTCATTTCCTTCCCAAACTGCTTCTCCAGTCTCTAAGGCACGCCCCCCCCCCCGCCCCCGACTTTGTTGAGATGTCATTGACATATAACATTGTGTAAGTTTAAGGTGTACAGTACAATGATTTGAGACACTTATTGTGAAATGTCTTCCATGACAAAATTTCTTATGTCACATCTTCACCTCCCATATTCACCGGGCTGTTGTTATGCTCTAGGTCTGATTTTGGGCAGTGCTCTGAGTCCGGTGGGGGAGGGACCTGGACAGCAGACCCTATGCTCGTCTTGCCCACTGAAGAGGACGGAAGGACCAGGCTTTAAAAAGGGGGTACAATGCACAGTGCAGCCTCACAACCAAGGAACACTGGTTCATGTGCAACGCAGGATGATCACCCACTCAGCTCTGATTTGCTGTAATTGGCAGGAATGGTCACGGCACGGCTTTAAAGGGCACTCTCCCGAGGGGTCAACACCAGACTCTCAAGTTAGGCCCAGCCCAGAGCTGTGAAGAGGGTCTAGAGGGGAGGGAGGGGCGAGGGGGGCAGGGGGAGTGGCCTGAGCCCACGAATCTGACATAACTGCATACCAAAGGCTTTCTTCTCTCTCTCATTCCAACTCCACTCTCTGGTAAAGAACAGTAATGGCATTGAAATCCACAGATAATCCTTAAAGCTCTGTGGCAGCTCCAGTCCTAAACTCCCCCTTTACAACTGTCGGTTTTAACAGCTGCTAACAAGTCACAACAAGAACCTTTCTTGCTCCAGCCTCGAGTATCAATATCCTTTCTCTTTCTCGACCCAAATAGTAACTAGCTTCAGGTCTACGACTTCCATACAGGCTGACCACTCATCTCTCACCTGTCAGGTCAGAGTCCGGTCCTCCTGGTAGGGCCGAGGGGCACTGAGAGGCCACTGTTTGTGGGAGTGGTGGGCATGTAGGCACTGAGGGCTGGGGACCAGGTGAGAGCTGGAAGCAGCCTAATGAACACACAGGTGTGAACAGTTGCCAGGGAGGCGAGGCTGGAGTCCGAGCTGGTGGAGAGGTGCAGAGTGGCGGCCTTTAGCGGTGAGCCATCTCCACAAACGGGACAGCTCATTGAGAAGGCCGGACTTCAGAAGGTCCAGGAGGCCAGGAGGTAGGGTGCAAGGTGAGCAGGAATAACGAGTTCGGGCTGGAGGCTGAACAGTGGTGGGCTTTGGAGACCTCCTTAGGAAGGCCTCTCTGTGTGGTTTGCGGCAAAGGCCCATCATGTTCAAGAGAGTCACACAAGGTTGAGCATGAAGCTCTGTGTGAAATCCGTTCCCCTGGCACGGATCACCAGCCACCAAGGTGTCTCCTGTGGTGCTGTTAACCCAGGTGCTGCTCCTGGGCGTGGGTTGTGACCTCTCACAACCCTGATTAGCAGCCGTGTGTCTAAGATTTGTGAGATAAAGGCATAAGGGATCAGCACCCCCACCCCCACTTCTTGTACCCGTCACCTTCCCCTGATGAAGGCAGTTACAGGTTTAAAAAGAGTGGGGGGGCATTTCAGGCCCCCAGGTGGCAGACCCTGGAGTAATGGATGTTGGCCCTAGTGCAGGCAGGATGCTCCCATGGGGTTCCATGTCTCTTGGGTGTAGCAGAGGCACCGCTGGAATATAGCTGTCCTCGGTTCATTACCTTTATTTTTGTTTTGTTTTGCTTTACTTTGGGTTGGTGTTGCTTAAGAATGTCGGAGTTTGCTGATATCATAATCCTTGCCTATCATACTTCCAGGCACACAGGACAGAGGATGTGAAGGCGATGTTTGGAGCTACTCCTCCAGCTGCCTGCCAGCTGCTCAGGAACCCATCACCTCATCACCTTGCTTTGCTGACACAGACCTGACTCCTCCTCCAGGGCCCCCTGCCTTCCCAGAGGTCAGTCACAAGTTCACATCCAGCAACAAGCAGCGATACAAATGGAGTGCCTGCTGGGAATATCTTTCTAGTGTCAAGCAGCCATTAAAAGCACTTAAGGAAATCACAAAAGGGAGGTGAGAGAATACTTTGGGGAGAGTCACAGGATGGGGAGGGAGAAGAGAAAGCCTCAGCCCACCTCCTACCTTAGAGGGGAAAACAGGCTATAAAAAGCGAAGTTGATGCTAAAGAATGGACCTGCCTTGGGGCCCAAACAGTTCAGGGAGCCCGGAAAACTTGCTAACACAAACAGAGTAAAAGAACATTTTAAGGAATTATGCATTTTATTATTTTTTAATTTTTATTGAATTTATTGAGGTGACATGGTTAATCAAATTATATATTGGTGTCAGGTATACAGTTCTGTATATTGTACTGTGTGTTCACCACCCCAAGTTGTCTCCTTCCATCACTGTTTATCCCCCCTTTACCCTCATCTACTTCCCCTCTACCCCCTCTCCCTGCTCCCTCCTTCTGGTAATCACCATACAGCTGTCTGTGTCTATGAGGTTTCTCCTCTTTTTTTTTTTTTTTTTTTTTTTGCTTAATCCCTTCACCTTTTCACCCAGCCGCCCTCTGGCAGCTGTATCTATGAATCTGTGCTATTTTGTTTGTTCATTTATTTTGTTCATTAAATTCCACGTATAAGTGAAATCATATGGTACTTGTCGTTCTCTGACTGGCTTATTTCACTCAGCATTACTTTCCAGGTCCATCCATGCTGTTGCAAAAGGTAAGATTTCCTTCTTTTTTACGGCTGAGGAGTATTCCATTGTGTACTGTACCACAGCTTTTTTATCCACTCATCTACTGATGGGCACTTGGGCTACTTTAAATAATGCTGCAATGAAGGTAGGGGTGCATATATTATTTCGAATTATGTTTTGGGTTTCTTCAGATAAATTCCTTGAGGTGGAATTGCTGTGTCATACCATTTTGAATTTTTGTGAGGTAACTCCATACTGCTTTTCACAGTGGCTGCACCAATCTGCATCCCCACCAAACAATTGTGTATTTAAAAATTTATTCAATGAGCATGCATTACCGTCGGCACTTATACTCTGTCATCCAATTTGCACTGCATGTCTGTGAAGAAGACATTATGAATCCTCGTTTAGAAGTGGAAGCTAAGGTTCAGAGAGGTCAGTTATTGCCCACATTTGGGGCTCAGGTATGTCCAACTGCAAAGCCAATGTTCTTCCTACCAGAAAGAGTGTGGAGTGGGCTGTGAATCCTTCCCATCTGCTTCATTCTGACCTACGGTTGGTGGCTTGTATTCCTGGGTTAAGTAGGTACAAGTGGGGTGTCTGTAGGGCACAGTGGCCTTTCCTGTCCACCTGATTAAAGGAAGAGTAACCTGTCTATCTTAAGTGGGCTGATGGACTCTTTCTTCAGTCTTCTAGCCGTCAATAACCATCTAAAAGGAAGTACTGGGAACGGAGATAAGTAGACCATGTAACCTTGGGAAAGTCACTTTCCTCTCTGAGTTTTAGTAACCTCATCTGTCAAACGGGTCCAATAAAACCTATGTAACAGAGTAGTTGTGACACTAAAAATATATCTTATTAAGGTCCTTAATATTGTATTTGGCACAATGCACATATGTTATAAATGATAGCTATCATTGCAATTTCTGTTTTACCTCACAGAAACAGAATACATAGAGTTGGAAAATACATAGAGTTGAAAATAATTAAGTCAGAAGTTTGTTTCATGGCTAAGAATGACTACAACAACAGAAGGGCAGTGGAAGCACAGGTAGGAAAGAAAGCTACATTCTCCCAGCTGGTCCCTTCTCTTGCTGTTCCGTCATCTTAGACTGAAGCACAGCTGTTTAGAGACTCGGAACTCATACTACAGATACATATGGTAGGAACCTTGAGCATTTTAAAAGTCAAAGACACGTGTAGGAGGAATTAATGCAAATGGCTTTGCTGCTTGTTATATGGTCCCCTGAAGGCGCATTTGTTAGAGGAACTCTCTCACAGTGGGCAGCTCCTCGGGAGGGCAGTTTGGGCTGGTTCCCAGGCTTGCCCACCAGCTTAATTGAGCATATAGCAGTGAACAGGAGAATCAGGCCGATCCTGGGGCCTTGTCCTGGCTACTCATTCTGACCCCAACAGGGGCACAGAGACCTAGAGGTTCTGACTCAAAGCTGCTCTGTGGTAGCTGCACCCCCTGCTCTCTTTCCACAGAACCCACAGCCCATGCTGCAGGGGGGCGGCGTCTATCTCCACCCTCAGTTCTGCATCCTTTTCAGAAAGGCTTTTTGTGCTGAAGCAAGACTAACCCTGCCCCAGGGAGAGAGTAAAATGTGCTTCCAATCACGGGCCCTGGGGAAGGGGTGAGCAGTGGGGCAGACTGCCCAGGCATGCAGAGGGCTGTTTTCTTTTAGCAAACACAGCAAGCATTATTGCCATTTGAATTTGTAATAAAAGAGAATAGGAGGCTCAGAGATTCCACTCGGAGTTAGATTCATTTGTGTTTTAACTAATCCCCCAAACAGTGTTTTTGGTTCGACATAATTTCCTGTAAGATAGTAAACTTTGCAGTACAGGACAAGTGTTAGTAGAGTTTTGGCATGAAGGAAGCAAAGAACAGTAACTTCTTTAAGGTTACTGAATTGGTCTTACCGGGGCTTGTATTTCTAGATAGATTTGGAAAACTAGTTCTTTCAAGTCTGTTGTTCAGGTATTGACAGCAGAGTCAGGGATGCACTGTGTAACAGTTAAGGCTCTGGAGACCCAGAGGGGAAAGCACTCTACCAAGCAGAAAAGGACGGATATTAAAATTCCACAGCTAGTTTTTCATTGTAGGTTTTTCAACAGTAAAAAAGCTGTTGAGATTTAAGATCACTTAGAGCTATAGAGAGAAATGTTCTCTTCCAAGCCAAATTTTAGAAAGGCTCTTTTCCTTTTTTGTTAAACAAACAACACATTTCCAGACTCACTGATATATGTGCACGTGGCATATGTATATATGCACACATACATATGCACACTAACACACACACACACTCACACACACTCACACAAAGACACACCCTTTCTAACTTCGGTTTGCAGCCTCTATTCCTCCTTTGATTTGCCTTGTAATTCCTGAGTCAGTAATCCTAATCTGTGTAGCCCACTTTTATTAAGGGGCAACTCCTACATATTTAAAAGATTTAGCTGAAATAGGTGTGGCATAAAAATGTAGAATTTTTATAGAAATTTAGTAGGATACTCTTGTATTCTATAAACCACCACATCGCTTCCTTTTTAATTTCCAGAAGCCTTGAATGAGGAATCATAATATTGGTTCTTATGGGTTATTTTCCAGGTACCCTTTCACCTCTGAGGTCCCAAGCCTTGAAAAGGATATGTTTGGCATAGATATGCCTAAGAAGCTATCTCCTGGAGAATCCCTTCGAGATAGACAGGCTAGATGTCTAGAGCATTATGGCCCACATATTGTTTCAAACATGGGGAGGCAGTTTCTTGGAGAGCTGAGTACGAAGGATCTAATTCCCCCACAACCTGGCATTTCAGACTTTGATAATCATCCCTCTACTTCACAGACAGACCCTCACCATAAATATCAGTTCACATCATTAATCTCAAACTGAGCACATTCTGCTCCCCAGTGGGCCTCTGTCTGACTATTCACCTTTGACCCCCAAAAAGGCTACGCCAGTGTGTGGCTGACTGACAGGGAGATTACTGGCACCAAACACATCAGCATCCTTGCTGGCTGTGCACATGAACACAAGATCATCTTGGGGTACCCCAACGCCAGTCTCTCAGTCAGCAAGGCTTTCCCTCTCCCTTCTCTAATGAAATCTGACTTTAATCTGTGCTCATTACCTCAGCCTACACACCCATCACAAAGAAACCTGCTTGCACAAGTTTGCTGCTATGCACAGCAGATTACCTCCACTGTGCCCTTCCACGAAAGGGCCATCTCTCACTTCAGCAGGCGCAAACTTCATTCTGACCAAGCATTCTCTTTCCTGTATAAATGCAAAAACATATGCACACACACAGGGTGTCCCTCATTTCCTCTGCAGTAATGAGAGCCTGGGCAATACTTTAAGTATTCATTTTCCAACATAAATTAGAACAGAGTATCGCAAATACCAGTGACATCTGCATGGATCCAGAATGTATTCATTATGGTCAGTGCTATTACAATGAAAGGAAGTGCATTCTAATGGCAGGACATTTGAAATAATGTGTTGCTGGATTCTGCATCCATAAAAGCCATAATGAAGAAACAGGAGCATGTCAAATAAATTAAAAGGAGTAACAGGGACACGGGGTAGCTTCAAGGGCTCTAGGCAATGTCAGTGAGAAGGCACATTCACTGATGGAGCAACAGAGAGAAAGTTAGGATGGTTTGGAGATAGAAGAGGCAAGAAGAACATTAGGCTGGCGTTCTGGAGAACTGAGGTTTGAGTCCTGGCTCTGCTATGTGCTAGCTTTGTGATCCGGGGCAAGTTTTATGTCAGTATCTCCTGTCACCTCACATTGGTCATCTGTAATACCAGGGCAGTCTACCTAGCAGGACTGTGCAAGGAGGAAATGAGAGAACATACGGAAAGTGCGTGGCAGAGTCTGATGTATAATAAGCCTACAATGAACACTGGCTTTATTTTATTTTATTTTTTATTTTCTACTCAGCCATTTCATATAGGAGGGGGATAGAAATAAGTCCTTCTGAGATCATGGCACTTTCAATCTACCCCATAAGCATAACCACTAAAATCTATTATTAGGAGAAAATGAGGTAGTCAAACCGGAAATTAAACGTTCGCTTTTGTTTTCCTTTTTGTTATCACTAAATAAAGGTACAGCTCTGGGATTTGAGGCATCACTGAGATCTCCAAATCTCAGTTTCTTCTTTTCTAAAGTAGAGCTAATAATACCTGCTCTTCCTACTCAGGAGCTTGTTATGAGGGCCAAGTGAGATAAAATGTGTTTGGCAGATATTATTGGTTGGCTGACTTAGTCATTCCCAAGTAGAAGAGTTATTTGCAAACAAAGCTAATACTGCAGTTGGGGGGGAGGAGGGGGAGGGAGGGTGTAGCCCAGTTCAAGACCATGAAGCAGAAGGATAAGTCTTCTGTTTTAGGAGGGTTGTTCATTGGCAAAGTGTCTACTTTTCTGATTAACAGAGATGTACCCCTTCTTCTGACCTCTTTTTTTATTCCTGAAAATGCATATGATATCCAAGGCTGCAGCCCTTTTTACATCATAAGGAAGTAAGCATGAAGGAAAAGCTCACGGAGTCTCAGAGCATGAGGCAGTACTGACATTAGCCACTGAACCTCAGCCAGCACTCAGTCACCTCCCTCCAAATTTACTGCGTGAAACAAATAAACCTTCCTTTGTTTAAGCTACTGATACCAGAGTTTTCTCCTCCTCAAAGCTGAACACAATTCTGATACAATGCATAAGTACTCTGGAGAATTAAAAGCCCTATATCTAAGTACATAATCATTTTTCTGCCAAGATGATCATTCCCTTGGACCTGTCTGGCTAATTTATGTATGCCCTGTAAACAGATTTAGTAATATCTCCTCTAGGAAGCTTTCCAATACCCTGGGCCCAGCTGGACTGGCATTTCCCCCACCCTTCGGCCATCTAAGATACTCCATAAACCCTCTATCAGTACATGTTATCCTGTTTTCTAATTATTCATTTACTTGTCTCTTTGCCCTACCAGTTAGTTAAAATGTCTCAACAACAATGATCCCTATTTTAGCCATTTAAATTTTTTTCTAGCACTTGGCATATACCTGGTACACAGTAGATAACTCCTTAAGTATTTGTTGAAATACTGAATAAACCAACAAAAGAATGATCTGAAAGGACTCGAAATAAAGAATAAACAGCCTGGGGTGCCTGATTAGTCATTCATATTTTGAAACACTGCAAAGAGCTTTCTAATTCCTGTTACTGCTTTTAGGAACTCTGGATTGGGAAGCGTAGTCTAGGCAGTGATTTTTTTATTGTTTTAAAAGTTATTCCACTTGACCCTTGTTTGAGTTCATGACATTCCTCTATTGGTATTCCCTACATTATTTTTATGCTGTGTATTTAGTCCATACTTATCTACACAAATATTATTTTCTTCTTTGTTGTTTTAGAATTTATCCCTTGTAATAACCAAGACATCCTGGGAATAATCCCATTAGGCACCAAAACAAATATTCACGTTCCCCAGCGGCTCCCTTCCCAGGTGTTTGAGCAATGTCCATGTGACAGGGGCTTCTGGGAATTTCCTGCTCACTCTGCCCTGTCTGGGTCCTTACCATCCCTGAATGCAGTGTGCAGCTGCCAGGGGTGGGCCTATAATATGTGGCTCTCTGTGTCCCCTCTCTTTCTAAAGCCAGCTTGTCTCTGTGACTTGTATAGATCACAGCCTTCTTAAAGTATGATTACTAGTCCCTCTGCCAGAAAAATAATGTCAAATACTGCAACATTATCATTCACACTACAAATCAGAAACATGTTCCACTGTTATGAGTGTGTTTTTAAAAAAGTCCACAAGGTGAAGTGGTTTCCTTGACAGTCGTCAGTGTCGAGCCTCAGGTCTGAACTCTGTTCCCCCTGCCTGCAATGCTCCCCTCGCCCATTTTTGCCTGGCTGGCTCCTTTGTTCTGCCAGGTTTCAGTTCAAAAGTGACCTCCATAAGCCATCTTTGAACACCTTATCTATAGTACCTTCTTCTCCCCAGTCCCTTCCTGTCAAATCACCCTGTTTCATTTCCATCCTAACACTGCTAATCTGAGATTATTTTGTTTATTTAGTGTTTTTTTCCCCTTCAATCTCTTCCCACAAGAATTAACTTCCACCAGAGAAAGGATCTCATCTCTTGTTCCTCAGCAACAAGAGCCGTGCCTGGCATAATGTAGGTGCTCAATAAACATTTGTTGAAAATGAGTAAGAAGAAAGCGGGCAGTGTGTGTTCACTCAGCACTTGGCTGGCCTTTACAGAATTTCCTCTGGGGAGTGGGGCTAAGGATGGGGTTGATGGCCACCATGAAAGCTCAGGGGTGTGAAGTTGGTTGGGAGGCTACCTGGAGTTATAAAAAGAGCCAGAGTCCTGGTCCTGTCAACTTACAAGATGTACATGAATTGGCACATATCCCTTAATCTCTCTGCGCTTCAATTTTGTCATCTGTGTAGTAAATTGTTTCAGAGGATTGGTGCCACAATTAAATGAGACAGTGATGGCAGAAAGTAAATAAATTAGTTCCCCTCTGCCTGTCCTGTAGGCTGTAAAAAGAGGAAGAGGCCCAGAAGCCCTGGGAAAATGCCTTTTCCCATTCAGGCAGTCACCTTAGCAACTGCAGTGATTTCTTGCAGAGAAATCTCAACCTGCTGTACCAGGGAGTCTAGCTCACAGGCCAGTTTTGAAATCCTGAGTCATTCGCAAGGCCCTGAGCAAGAGTCTAGCTCACAAGACTATTAGAGATTTATTCCTCGCTCCCCAGTCTTATATGAACTTATATTGAACTTGGGCTGTTTTCCACAGTGGTAAACTCGTACATCTGCTTTAAAGCACTTTGGGTGCTGATTCTGCCCCATCATGTGCTTCTTCTCGTCTCATCAAAATTAGAGCATTCAAAGCCATCAAAAGCCTTCGTCCTACGGCCTGATAGAGACCCTTTTGGTGCCATCATCCCTGACTGCTATTTACCTGTTTGAACACAATTAATTCCTTACACTCAACTCATTCTATCTATTCATTTGCTCATTCAATAAGCATCAAGTGAGTGCCAACTGCATACATGTCCAGCCCTAGTAATAAGAGTCACCATATACTAGCAATTATTACACGTTAAACACCATGCTTGACTTATGAGCCTCAGACCATTCATACCCCACAGGCACTATGATCATCCCATTTTCAGATAAGAAAATTGAAGTTGAAGAGTTTAGGCAAATCGCCTAGGTGGGTAATAAAAGGAGGGTCAGCACTCTAACCTAGGGTTTCTGCGACACCAAGCCCCATTCTGTTCATCACTGCACTCTAGTAAGTAGGTCTTGAACATGCACTTGGTACTTATCAGGGTGCTGGATATGTTGGAGAAGAAGAAGATAAAAGTTATGTTTTGAACAAAAGCAGGTATGAGAGCAAAGGCACAGGATGTAGAATAAGAAGGATGTACTTTAACTCCTGACTCTTGCTACTACTAGTTCTAGCTGGGCAACCCTGGATAAGACACTTACTCTCACTCAGTTTCCTCATCAGTGTAGGATAGAGATAGCAAACCACTTCTTAGGTTTGTTAGAATAAAGAAGTAAGATGTCTGTGGGCAACCTGTAAATTGTAAAGGTACTGAATCAAGGTCAATTTTCTTGCTTCCTTGGTTATTTCTGGTAAATATTTGTTTAAATGACTTAGCTGTGAACCTCAGGTTATAAGTACTATTATACCCTAACAAGTACCATTATAAAAAGACTTGTGACCTTATATCATCTCATCCTATGTCACTTGTTTAGTGTTTTACACTTCTGAAGAGTGTAGGGCATCACTTATATTTATTTGCATTTCTGACATACTGTCATTCACATTTGTTCTCTCACTTGACCCTTGATACAGGCAGAGTGGGTGCTATTGCTCCTAGGAGACTGAGGAGAAAACTGAGGGACAGAGAGGCTCTATTGAAGGCCTGAATCATAGATCTAATCAAAGTCTTTATTAACCACTGAATTTATGAACTGTGGGAGGTGGGAAAATAAGCAGCATTTGCAAACTTATTAGACCATGGAACCCTGGAAGAGTAGATCAACAACTCACATAATAACATAATTAGTGTTCAGTCTAATATACTTGGGTAGCCCCGCATTGGGGGATATCCATTCATAACTGCACATGACATGCATCCATTCAGTAGGCTGCTGAATCTTTAAGCATGCAGAGAGTCCAGCCGACACAGAACAGGTGTATGCCCTGAAATGTGGAGGAGAGACCAATCGCTGCATAGTAAGCACCATGCAAACAAAGACTGTGTCTCATTTTGATTTCTACTATAGCTCCAACATCTAGCACTGCTTGGCACACAGTAGACACTTGATAGAATCCTATATAATAAAAACCTAATCTGCTAAGTGTCCAGTCGTCCAGTTGGCCATTCAACCAATCAAAGAGTAATATGCTAATGATATGCTAAAGCCGCTCAACTGCTCGCTATGATGTGCACAGACCACCAGAGGGCAGACAGATCAGTTGACCAGTTGCTATGACGTGCACTGACCACCAGGGGGAGACGCTCCGACTGTTAGGTTAGCTTACTGCAGGGATCTGGCTGCTTGGGACTGAGTGAGATGGGCTGGACATGCCCTGAAGCCCTCCCGTGGTCTCTCCCCAACTGGCCAACTTCCCATGCCCTCCCCGTCCCTGATTGTGCACCGGTGGGGTCCCTTGGCCTGGCCTGCGCCTTCTTGCAATCCAGGACCACTCAAGGGATGTTGGAGACCCTGTTTTGGCCCAATCCTGCAGGCCAGGCCAAGGGATCCCACTGGTGCACAAATTTGTGCACCGGGCTTCTAGTTTGTTAAATAAGTGAATAGGGAATGAAAGTTGTAGAAATGACAGGTTCCATTGCTTTCAGAATGAGAGGCCACACAGTTTTTTTGTCATCAGTGATTTCAATTTATCTAGACTTCTAGACAGTTCTTAATTTATTTTCTCAGAACAAGAGACAGAGAATTGTTCCAATGGCCTTTTGCATCCTGACGGCAGAGGAAGGTTGCCCTGCTCTTTGTTGATGAATAGCACATTAATGAGATCTCCTTGAAACAGTCCCACCTCTATTATGCAGGCAAAATTACATTTTCCAGCATAATTATTGTGTCAGCTGAGCTCCCAAATTTTGATATTAATTGGTTCACTTGCAAAGGCAACATCAACATATTAGTTTGTCAAACCTCTGGAAAACTGAGGGGAAACTCAGAGTTTTAAGCAATGATTATCAACCTATACTTCTCTTTTATTCCATCTTCTGTTTATTTCCTACCAGCCAGGACTGGGCAAGTTTTATTTCCTATAATAGTTCTTAAGAGAGGAACTAATGGGTTTCTTTAAAATGTGTTGTTGTTGTTCTTACTTTTTTTTATCACCATTTATTCCCTCTATCCCCTCTTTCACCTTCACCTTCCCCTCCCGTACCCCCCCCCCCCCAGTCACCACACTGTTGTCCATGTCTATAAGTTCTCTTGTTTTTTCCTCTTTTTTGCTCAATCTCTCCACCTACATATCACTTACACTCCTCAATCCTTACTTCAGACTCTGGAATATAAGCTCTTTGAGAGCCTGGACCTTGAATGTTTTGTTGAAAACTGTATTCCCAGCACCAAAGGCAATGCTTGGAACAAAGTAGCACTGAATAACTGCTGTTTCTCCGCCTACTGAGATTCACGGTTTTAAAGTAAAATCCCTTTCACTTTCCCCCCACCATCTCTTTCTGTTTCTTGCTCTCTCTCTCACATATGTGCACGTGTGCGCACACACACACACACACACACACACACACACGTCTTGCTATATACACTATGGCATTTTCCCCATGAAAAAATACATGAACCATGTAAGTTTGGTTAAAATGTGTCATTAGAGGAATTTTGGACAGTCTCTTTGTGTTGTGTAATTGTCACCACGCTTTCCTTCCCTGTGCCACAGATTCACCTGATCAGGGCTTGGGACACAGGGCTAATCCCTGAGCTGTGAGTCTGATGAATCACAAAAGCATGATAGAATATTCTCCAACATTGTTCATTCAATAATTTTTATTTTGTGGCTGACCTTATTCTACTAGAAAAAATAGTTTTCTTTTTTATTGTAAAAGCTGTTTATAGCTACTTAAGTCTGATTTTGTTCTAGATTGGAACCATGACTTCCCTATCGAGTAATATAGGTTCTGTTTTATAAACACAAATCAATAGGATAATATGATTTAGTACACCGACTTACTAACTCTGTAACCTTGGGCAAGGTACTGAACATATCAGATAAAGTCTGATAAGAGATTAATAATAGCACCTTCCTCCTGGGTTGTCACAAGGATTAAATGAGAGATAATTCATGTGGAATGCTTAGCTTCTTTTCATTATTATAACCTCTGAGGGTTATAATGATAGACTAACAGCCATGATGACCAAGTATCTAAACAAATTCATCACCTCTACAAGTCATTTCTTTTTCTTTTTGGGGGTCAGGGGAGGGGGGAAGAGAGAAACATTGATGTGATAGAGACACATTGGCTGCCTCCCATATGTGCTGTCTGGAGGAGGGGAGCAAACCTGTAACCCAGATAGGTGCCTTTGACCATGATCGAACTGGTGACCCTTCGGTGCGCAGACTGATGCTCCAACCACTAGCCACACCACCCAGGGGGGGCTACAAGTCATCTTTTTATTTTCTTTCTAAGAAGCCACTCTCCCCAACTCCATTCACGGAAGTGGAAATTCACAACAGGTATGCTTTGTGGGTACTGTTTTATCCCTAAGCATGACTTTGTCCTGAAGAGTGCAGACAGCATTTCTGGATTGCTTTTGGCTGGGTGATGTCATTGAGGGTCGTCATTCATCTGACCCCCTGCATTTCTTTGTACAGTCTCTGTAACACTCCTTTCCTCATTTGGTTCTGTAAAGAGTCTTGGCTGGCTGGGGACTTGACCCTTCATTTTAGTTTGTCAAAAATCCCTAAGCAGAGGGGATGAGCCCTCAATTCTAGAGGCATACTGGGCTGCAGCATCTATGGCTGGCCTTTTCATCTAAGCAGCTTGCTGGTAATTGCTAAGTTTTCCCTTCTGAAACAATCATCCCCCCCCCATTTCTCTCCCCACTCCCATCCTAACCCCACTCTGTTAATTATCAGTTCTGGAATTAAATGGCTTGCCTCTCCTGCCGTTGCCATGACAACATTTGGCCTGCACCTGCCACGGGTGAACAGTGTCTCGTTGAGAAGAGGTGATGGCAGTTGCTTGCTCCACAAAAGCCAGGGAGTAAACTAGTATTTACCTGTTTGGGGAGAGAAGTTCCTGTTCATTCCACCTTAGGTATTTTCCTGGCAAGCTCCCCCTCCTCTTGCTTCTCAGATAAACTGCCTGCTAGCATTCAACAAAGAAAATGAAAAATTTTTTCTGATAAAAATGCCAAATCCCTGTTGGCTTGTCACAATTCTATCCACTAACTTTACTTATTCCAGCCAAGAGGTTAGAAGATCTGAATCTTCCATCTCCTAAGAAAGGCAGTGTAGTACAGTATAGGAGTTGAAAACACAGAATTTTAAGCCTGATAGATCTGGGTTCTAATTCTGATTGAGTCACTTTGTAACTGTGTGACCATGGCTTAATCACCTACACTCTTTTTTTTAAATGGTTTTAGAGAGGAAGGGTAAGTAAGAGAGAGATAGAAACATCAATGATGAGAGAGAATCACTGATTCACTACCTCCTGCATGTCTCACACTAGGGGTTGAGCCCGCAATCCGGGCATGTGCCCCGACCAGGAATCAAACCCTGACCTCCTAGTTCATAGGTCGATACTCAACCACTGAGCCCGGCTGGCCGAGCAGCTTGGTCAGTTTTACCTGGTCCTTGTCTGAGGGATTAAACAGTGCACTGCCCCCAGAGCATCTAGACCAGGATGCAATTAGCAGGCAGGGGCAGCTGAGAAATGCTTCTCTCCCTACCTTTTCTGCGACTCTGTCAGCTCCTCCTTCTCCACACTGTTTTTCTCACGCTCAATCTCACTTTCCTTTAAATAGAATTGATGGAACAAGAGAGACATGTACTCACCAAGGAAACAGATGCTTTTCTGTTTTACAACCGCACTGCAGCCTACGGGAACGACTGGCAGTGGTGCTAAGGAGTAGGGGAATGAGGCGTTTATGTGAGAAACTGGTTTTCTTCCCTGAAACCCCTGCTTGTGGATAAGAAGTATTTCTTTTATGAACCTATATCCACTCATACTTAGGCCCTGTGTCCAAACAACCACAAGTACGTGAACGCTGGTGTTTGGGGACTACCTTCCCATTTAGGGTACTCAGCCTTTGGGCACCTTCCTAAAAAGTCTGAAGCTACCTCCTTGCAGTCATTGGCTAGAAACTTCATAGCAACTTGAAAAAAAAGAAAGGAAAAATACCCAACAACCAAAACAAAAACACACACCAGCTTCTGCTCCCGGCATGTGTCGCAGATGCCTGATGTGGGTTTCTGGGTAAAGAGATGAATGCAGTCCTTGGAAGCCATCGGGAAAATGAAATTATTGACCCCTTGCATGCTCTCACTGGGAAGAAGTAAGAAGATGCTGGAGACCAGCAGGTTTATCCTAAAATAAAAAAGTCACCCCTAACAACAATTTCGCTGTGGCTGACGCAGGTCAGAGGGGCATAACCAATGACATCAAATTTACTTATTCTGAAAACATAGACTGGAGTTTTGTGACTTCCTAAAATCTATTATGCTTAGTGCCAGGTCAAAACGGCTCAGGAGACAGACACGGAGGAAAGGAACAGGCTCCGGCCAGACTCATCAGCCCTGGGTCTAACTCAGGGACAAATGTGACATCAATTTGATTCTTTGAGTGGCTTTTAAAACGTCTATAGCCTTGAATCTATTTGGAAAATGTTGGTGTTTTAGCATTCCTTCTCTCCATTTATCTAGGAGGAACTAGGTAACGACCTTCCAAACTTGACTTTAAGTTAGAGGAAGACAGGAGCTGTCAAAATAGGTATATGAATAAGATACAAATCAGACAAACAGCTCCCTTTTACAACTACTTTATCTCAGTTACTAGTTTTTCCATCTAAAAGAGGAAACCAAAAGGAGAATACTTTCAAGGCTTCATAGCATCTTTGTCCTTTAAGTATAATGGGATGTGCTATTTTGATGGGGAAACTTGGGCATAAAGGAGAGCAAACGACATACCCATAACAATTCATGAGAATTGCCTACGGGAACAAACCCATCCGATTTGGAAGTCTGTCCATTTCTTCTGAAGTCAGGACAACACTGAAGTCAAGAGGTGAAGCCTAATAGGAAGCGGTACCAGCTTCCTATTCATTTCAGTATGACGCACAAAGCCCTCTGGAGGTGGACTCACCCACCGTCCCACCTCATCTCCTGCCACGTCCACTCGTGCACTTCCTCACCTTCCCCACAATGCATGTTACTCTCACTCCGCTGAGCCTCTCACATGCTGGTCTCGCTGCTTGACTGGCCTTCCCACCTTTCCACCTAGAAAGGCCTACCCCTACCCATCCTTCGAAGTGCGGCACAAATGCTATCTTTTCTGGTCCTCTATTCTGAGTTAGTTATCCTACTCTATATCCAAGATATTTACTATAGAGAATCATTATAGTGCAGTGGGTAAGAGCCCACATTCATGAGTCTGAAGGCCGGCTCTACCATTTTTTGGTGTATGATCTCGTATATGTATAGCTTCTCTGTGACTGTTTTCTCATCTCAAATGAGAAATGAAGATAATGTATTAACCACTTGTTAAAACTGTTGTAAAAAATAAATGAGATGATATATGTAAATGTTTAAAATACTTCCGGCACATAGCTGGCACTTAATAAATGCTTCTTTATAATAATTTATAATTATACCCTGTAATAATAATAATAATAATTATATTGCACTTAAATGTGCAATTAAAGCTGTTTAATTAGTTCTCTCTTTCAAACTAGACTTTGAGATCTTTAAATGCAGGAACAAAGTCTTTTATCATCTTCACATCCCTGAGGCCCAGCATGGGGCCTGACACCACAGTAGACAGTCAAAAATGTTGAGCAAATGAAAGAAAGAATTCCTCTGCAATCTTTTCTGCATAAGAAATTAGAGAACAGCTCTCCGAAAAGTGAATGTTATCCTGATAAGCTCTGAGGCCAAAGATATAAAGAAGGTTAGCCTGCCAAACATCACAACTACTGCACTGGATGGCAAACAAAAGTGGGCTAGAGCAACACCACAGCCTTCACAGTGACATCCAGGCAGGCAGCTGAACGTTATAATGCAGGCTGCTCCTAGCCAGCATTTCCTGTGTGAGGCAAATGGAATAAGCTAGAGGCCCCCTTTGGCCAAATTTTCCAACTGTGAATTGATTCCCTGGTTATATACATCCACACAAAATAAAATAAAGTTGTGATTCGCACAGGCAAATATCTGAAAATCAATTACTTTAGCAAGGAGGCTTGCTTTTACTATAGGTAGGCAGCACAATGCATAGCATGGTTTCATTCTTCATTTGGGTGAGTAAAAAGATAGACAGCCCACATCAGCAGTGGAAAACAAAGCCAGCTCAGGCTCCCTAGCAGGGAGATGTGACTGTTAAGAGACTATGCTGAAGGCCACTAAAATGTTGGAACTCTACTTCTGTATATTAAGCGGCCCTGACACTTCCATTCCATGTCACAAGTATCAGAGCCATTTTCTTTGGCTTCCAGCTAGGCCTTCTGAAATGAAGATAATGCAAAACCAAACCATGAATCTGCAATCAGAGGACAAAGGAAACTTAAGTGTACCATGGACTCAGTCCTCTTTTATCTTCACAAACGAAGTCATCTGGAAGAGAAATGCCATCTCTAAAAACATATGGTTATTATTTTAGAGGGGGGAAAGAGTACCTATTATACAGCGCCCCTCAAATTTTTTAAAAATTAAGATTTTAAAAAGTCTACCAAGTAATAGAATCTATAAGTAGATTTTTTCTATGCCACATTTGATAAAAGACTATATTCCTCCATATAACTATATTCCAAAAAACTGGGGAAAAGACTAATATTTGCAGGGAAATAAAAACAGACTACAAAGAAACAAAGAGGCTGGATGACCTGCCCAAGGTCACCGTCAGTCACAGGCAGACCAAGCATAAAGGCAGGTAGGCCTGTGGGTTTTAGCACCTCCTCCTCTGGAACTAGCTGTCTGTTTGATCACAGAATCAGCACGGTCAGATTCACACTGATCTCAGCAGGAGCTTTTTGCCTGAATTGAGAGCCAGCTCTGAAGATGAAAAATTCTACAGAAGTCCCAAGTATGGTTGTCACTATTACAAAGCCATTTGCCTCTTACTTTGGAAAAAAAATCACAGAAAATCTCAACAGCAAATCACACTTTAATATTGATTTTGCTCCCTTCTCCTCTGAGCACGAGAGTTGAAGGGTCCTTCCCTCTGACTTCCTCCTACTACACAACTGCCTTCTAGGCAGCAGACCCTACTGCCACCCCCTCTCTTGGAATATATATTACTTCTCAGCAGGCTCCCTGCAGGAGTAGAGAAGGAGCCAATCTGTGAGGGAGCAAACACAAGATCTCCAATTATAGCACAGAGAAGACAGAAAATTGCCACCCAAAGTGCAAATTACTTTTTTGCTTGGAAAAAAAAAAAAGAATCACTCTGGGTTTCAAAGGCACCCTTTTAGAAGATGACTCCACAGCGGTTAATATCCCTGTTCTGCATATCAGGACTCTTGCTCCCCCACACTCTCCAAGAACCCTAGCCATCGCTATCACTGTATATCACTGTATCCAGGATTTGGAGATTAGACGACCACATGGAAGGGCAACAGGCAGCTATTCTGCGGGGCCAAAGGAAGGCTTGGTTGGCTACTCCTCAGGCAGTCCACACGCACCTCTTTTGCTGCTGACGCTCAGAGGACACGGTGCGAAGATCAAATGAAGAAATGTCCCTTTATAATGCCAGAGGCTAAAAAGAGAAGTGCTTACAGAAAACAGAGGTCACAGTGATTCAATGTCAAGGCAAGTAAGATCTCCCAAGTTAGAGAAGCAAGACCAAACGGACCCTCTGAGGATTGTGGGTGAATCCTCTTGGCTTTCATTCGGGGTCACAGGGAAGTGTGCTGGCCTCTTGGAGCTAGTCCGAATGGCGGGTGAGGGCACAAGCCCTGAAGCCAGACTGCATTAAAGTCCTAGCTCTGCCACTTCCGAGCTGTGTGATCCAGGCAGGGCAAGCTAATGTTTCTGAGCATTAATTGCCCCATTTTACAAGTAGGATAATAACTGTTTAAAAGCTTTACGTGAGGATGAAATGAGAATACATATAAAACACTGTAGAAAGTAACCCTTCAGTAAATGGTAGCTCTGATCATTACTGTTGTTAATTAGCAGCACAACTACACAATCAAATTCAGGGCAAGAAAAAGATATGACCAGAAGTACAGATATTTGGCCACTTCATGTCAAACAGCTTGCGAAATCAAAACTGAAAAAGAGGAAAGAAGGCAGGGAGACTCCAGCTGGTAAGAAGGAAAGAGAAAACATAGATCTATTACAGACCAGTACATTTCAACAGGGCAAGACTCTTGCTTTGTTCCTGCCACCGGGAATAGTGCTTGGAATCCAATGCTCCCTGAACTTCTGTGCAGACTGTGGGAATGTGACTGTGGGGAAGGAATGCTGGCAAAGACACACAGGCTCACTAATCCAAGCAGACCTGGGGCTCAGGCTCTCCAGATGAATTTCTCCTCCATCCCCTGTGCAGGCAGACCCAAGCTTCCCGTTCTGTCACCCTTACACTTCACACCCTCATTTAATACTGTCAGCAGTAAAGAAACGTCAGGAGCAAAACTCTGTTTGGCTTATTGAGAGGGAGAGTGTCTATCATAAAATAAGAGAACTTTCCCATCAAAGGCAGAATGCCCTGAAGTGCTAACTGGAATAAATTGAGCCAAATGGTAGTTCAACACAAACAAACTGAATGGAACCAACAAGTATGAATTTAAAGGTTAAAAAGAAAATCTGACTCCTCTTCCTGCCAAATTGGAACATACTTTTCAAGTGTTCATTGTACCAAAAAGCGGTTCTGTCAAGTCCCAGTTTAACAGAATCCCCGCTGACACCATGGCAGCTTGGCTGGGGGAAACAGCTTGACATCGTGGTTGCTAGTAAAGAAACGCCATGCTTCATGACTATCTTCTCAAAATGACACGAAGATTCAGCTATTAAATTCTAAAGCCTGTCTCTCCCACTGAATAGTACCTTTGAAGGGAGTTAATATCTTCATAAGGGCCCTGTATCCTTCCAATCAACGAGACTGGCATGTGACCATCCAGACAAGAGTGTTCATTCTAATCAGGTTCTCGAAAGACAGAGGTGCCACTGCTACCCTGTGGAGTCTGCACACTGCACTTCTAACGTGTCTTCTTTCTACTGGTCCTGTTTGAACTCTTGTTCTGGAGGAAAACAAAGGTCTAGGGCTCTGCTTGGCCTGGATTTTAAGGAGCTAGAGAGCTAGTCTTGGGAGAAGAGGTGGCGTGCCAGCCAATGAAGTAAAGACTGTGTCTAAACCAAAGATCTATGCAAAATGCTGACAATTTAGTCAATAATTAGACAAGATGATGATTTAGGCCAGTGATGGCGAACCTATGACACACGTGTCAGAGGTAACACGCGAACTCATTTTTTTGGTTGATTTTTCTTTGCTAAATGGCATTTAAATATATAAAATAAATATCAAAAATATGTATTTGTCTTACTATGGTGGCAAATATCAAAAAATTTCTATATGTGACACGGCACCAGAGTTAAGTTGGGGTTTTTCAAAATGCTGACACGCCAAGCTCAAAAGGTTCGCCGTCACTGATTTAGGCTTTCATCCTCACGAGCATAGTCTAACTAGTCTCCCAAGCTCTGGTGCTTAGAATTCCTCAATGTCTTCCCCCAGCCTGCAGGGTAGGGCTCAAATACCTTAAGGAGGCTTATAGGCCCTAAATGACCTAGACTCTGCTTTCTTGCCTCCACTGTTCTCTTGTCTAGAGTTTTTACATAAGTTGTTCCCCAGAATAACCTCTACCCCTGCTCCACCTGTGTCTGCCTCATTTTTCAGACCTCTGTTTATATATAACCTTTTCTGGTAAGCCTCCCCTTTTCCTCCAAGACTCACTTAGGATCCCCCCCCTTTTTTTTTGAAGGGAGGGGGAGAGACGGAGAGGGAAACATCGATGTGAGAGAGACACATCGATTGGTTGCCTCCCGCATGTGCTCCAACCAGGGCCAGGAATCGAGCCTGCAAACAAGGATGTGCCTTGACTGGAATCGAACCCTGGACCCTTCAGTCCGCGAGCCTACACTCTATCCACTGAGCCAAACTAGCTAGGGCAGGAGCCCTTATTAAAGTAGCCAAAACTTCCCTTATCATAGCACTTCCCCCACACCCATATAGGTGCCTGGTTATATGCTCATCTCTCCCACTAGACTTAGGATCCACAAGATTAGGGACCATGTCTGTTGTAGTTACCATTATATATCCAGTTATCCAGGATATAGCACAGTGCCTCACATAGAGTAGGGTCATAAGAAAAGAAAGGGAGGGAGGAAGAGAGAGAAGGAAGGAAGGAAGGAAGGGAGGGAGGGAGGGAGGGAGGGAGGGAGGGAGGGTGTTCCTGAGAATGGCTGGAAGATGAAGTTGGAAGGGATTCCTTGAGGCTCTGTAGGCTTAAAGCAGGGCACTCGTGGCTTTGCCATAGGAGACAAGGAGCTAGATCTAGACTGAGAACCACAGTTCCCAAGGGAGGGAAGAACCAGGAGATGCAGATGTGGGAATAGTACTCAGCATGAAAAAAGAGGCTCAGGATGTGGGGCTCAGGAAAGGGGAAATAAAGGACTGTACTTGTTGCTTTGCAAATAAAGCCAAACAAAGAAGGGCTGAATCCTGGCTCCCCAGTAAAGTAACCTTGGACAATTCATTTAGCTTCTTTCAGTGAGAAACCTAAACTACATTAGTGATTTTCAAACTGAGTTCTGAGGGTACCTAGGTTTCTGCAGAAGTCCCTTGTGGTCTATCGTAAGGAAGAGAAGAGGCTCACCAGCAGATGTGGGCCCAACTTTAACCAGACAAGAATTGTTGTTATGCATTGGAGTTCCACTTAAAGCCCGCTTGAAAAAAAGGGTGCTTCTGCTACAACTAAAGTTCTGAACAGCAGTGGCCTGGGTGACCTTTCTAATACCTCGTGGCCTTAGCAGTCCTTGATCCTGCGGAGCAGAGGGGACCATCTGGACATTGTATTTTACTCTTGCCCCTCAATTGTGTTGATGGCAAAGCTACTGCATTTCCGAGAGCCTGTGCTCACCACCTGAGCAGAATGACAGGGATGGTAAGTACACCAACTCCAGGTTCACTGCGAGGCTGAGGCCAAAATGAAATTCACTTTTAAATTTCACATGGTGATACAGAAGCACAAGGGAACACTTTTTTCCCTAAACAAAATTTTGTGTTCCTATGATCTAGGACTCATTGTGTAGGCGTCTTGCATTGGCCACAAAGATATCATAGGTCAGAAATAAATAATAATGGGTCCAGAGCCCATTAAAAAAAAGTTACCCAATTCCAATCAAGAAGGAACAATGCAAAAACTTATCTAGTCGGTCCACCTGGGAGTCTAATTACCATTCAAATACAGTGCCCCTCTTCTGAACAGATACTTGGAATGTACAAAAGAATAAAGCAAAGTTAGTGCCATTACATACTTTAAAGTCTACCTTTATCTGAAGGTTACAGGCAGGAAAAGGCATGGAAGAGAGGGAGATGGGAATCTTACAAAATAAGATCTTCAAAGCCCTGGCTTAGGATGGAGATCCCCTTTCTGTGCTGTTCCTTGGCTGTCCATATCTCACGGGGCATTAGAAGGCCACAATGTCACTCTACTTCAATTCTGAGAACAGACAAGCAGCAATAATGTGATCTTACCTGAGTCCTTCCTCGTCACCCTGAAAGAAACAGAAATAAACAGCATTAGAAATTGGCATCGGAAGAAACCGATTTAGACTTCCTTTCCCAACCTGAGAGCCAAGTGTGTGTTTATTGTTAACAAGAGACAAATCAGCAGATGTCTAGGGGCTAAGACAAGGGCTAACACAATCCGGTGTTCAAACTGCCCAACAAAGGCAAAATGATCATTTGCCCTTGCAAGCAGATCTAGGAGGCTTAAATAATAGCTTTGCTGTCTTACTTGTATGGTTGGCAGTATTTAGTTCTGAGCAAACTGAGATCCCAAAATAGCAGCGGGTCTTAGGCAAAAGCTGACCAGCTCCCAAGGTATCAAGCGGTTTCCCTCAAAGACTCATTTCTGCCTTGGTCTTGCATTTTTTTGCTCCAAAGAGAAACACAGCAACTCTAATATACAGAACACCGTCGTGAAAAGGGCACTGAGCTGGGCCTTAGGAAACTGGGATTCTGGTCCAAGCTCTGTTGTTGTTTATTAGCGCTGTGCCCTTGGGCAAGCTAATGAATTAATCTGGACCTTGGTTTTCTCTGTGAAAGGGTAGTTCTGGCATTTGATGATCCAGATAACTCTCAGCCAAACAATGGCGTTTCTGTTTCTTCTTGTTCACTCTGCAAAAACAATGTGTGAGTGTTATTTTTCCAGGTATTTCATCCTCTGATCCTAACTTTATCAGGGATAAAAAAATTATTTCAATGAGCCTCTTTCTTGTCCAAACTAGATTTTTCTTGGGGTGTAGTGTTCTATTAAATATTAATTACGTGTCCAGGTAACTTATGATTTTTACTGACTTGTGTGCATTCTATCAACTGCTGAGAAAGAGGTATTAACTTTCCAGGTATAATTATTGAATTATCCATCCCGCCTTTAATTCTGTCCATTTTTCTTCAGATATTTTGAGTCTTATCATAAGCAAATACATGCAAATGCCTGTTACATCTTCCTGAAGAACTGACCCTTTCATCATCATGAAAAGTTACTCTTTTTCTCTGATAATACTCTTTGTCTTGATATCTGTTTTATCTGATGTTGGCAGGGCCAATCCAGCCTAATGCTTACTGATTTCATCGTATGTCTCTTTCCATCCAGTTGCTTTCAGTCTGTCCGTATTGTGAAAGTCTGTCTCTCTTAGGCAGCGTGTAACTAGGTCTTACTCTTTTATCCTTTCTGATAATCTCTGCCTTTTAATAGAAATGTACAGTCCATTAACATTTCAATGTTATTATTAATATAGTTAAATTTAGCTCTACCATTTTATGATTTGTTTTCTGTTTGTTCCTCTGTTTTTGTTCCTCTTGTTGTCTTTTCCTACCTTCTTTTGGGTTTTTGAAACACTGAATTCCATTTTAATATATCTATTGGCCTTTTAGCTTTATGATTTTGTCTTATTTTTAGTGACTTCTAATAAGAATTATGATAGAAATCCTTAAATTTTGAGGCTCCATAAAATTAAATTGTATCACTTAAAATTAAATGTAGACGCCTTGAAACTCTACAGGCCAATTTATCCTCTTTCCATGTTCTTTGTTATAGTATCGAATATTACAGAATCTACATGTTATGAACACTGCAAGACAGTTAAAATTTTTGCTTAAATAGGCATATACTTTAAAGAGATTAAGAAGGAAAAATAGTCATAATTCAATGGCTATATATATGTAACTTTACATATATATATATGTATATATAATATATATATATATAGTTTTTAAACAAGTTTGTGATAATAGCTGCCTAACTGTAAATTTACTAAAGTCATTGAACATAAACTTAAAACAGGTAATTTTATGGTATTATCCTATATAATAACAGCCTAATATGCTAAGTGTCCGGTCGACTGTTCAACCAATCAAAGCGTAATATGCTAATGATATGCTAAGGCCACTCAACCGCTTGCTATGATGTACACTGACCATCGGAGGGCAGACAGTCGACCAGTCGACATGACATACACTGATCACCAGGGGGCAGATGCTCGGACTGGTAGGTTAGCTTGCTGCTGGGATCTGGCCAATCGGGACTGAGAGAGATGGGCAGGACACTCCCTGGAGCCCTCCCACGGTCCCTCCCTGGCCTGGTGGGTTCCCTTGGCCTAGCCTGCACCCTCTCGCAATCCAGGACCCCTCGGGGGATGTTGGAGAGCCGTTTTCAGCCTGATCCCACAGGCCACTCACCTCGGGAGGGCACCAGATGCAGGGCTCATGGCTGTCGACTGCTGCTGCATCAGCGTGAGCCTCTCCTGATTGGAACTAATTAGGCGCAAGCCTGTTGCAGGCACAGTGGGGCCGGGATGAGCAGGAGCGGCAGAGAAGAGCTGCAGGCAGTGTTGGACTGCAGGTTTTGGCCCAATCCCTGCAGGCCACCCAGAGGGGCCCCACCTGTGCATGAATTTGTGCACCGGGCCTCTAGTAAATTATATCTCAATAAACTTTAAAAAGTCTAGATATCCCACCTGCCCAAGTGCTACTTGCTGTTGATTCATGAAGATTACTCTAAAAGTAGCCCATTAACAGTGTGTTTGTTTTATGAAACCTTTAGTACAGATGAGTGTGATTAGACCAAGTAGAATCACAGAGCTTCTGGATGAAGGAGTCCAAAGATTACAGGTTTCCTGATGACATTTCTTTTTAAACATGTGTTTTTAATAAAATTTTTCTGGGCCACATTATAGAATACAGGGTAGGGGGAGAATTTCATTACTAGTCCCACAAGTCTAAAAAGATGTGGTCTTTCCCCTCTTCAAATAAGTGAAGCTATTGCTTTATTAATCATTATAGAACAAGAGGCCCGATGCATGAAATTCGTGCATGGGTAGGGTCCCTAGGCCTGGCCGGCGATCAGGGCCAATCTGTGGGGTGACTTGTGGGGCGATTGGGGGGCCCCCGCTGGCACCTGCCTTGGCCAGCCTGGCGCCGCCCGCTTGCCGGCCCCAGCCCTGCCTCCACCACTGCTGGTCACCTCCCTCTGCAGGGCGTGGAGCAATTGGAGGGGCCCCTGCTGGCACCCGCCTTGGCTGGCCTGGGGCCTACAGGCTGGCGGCAGCTCCTGCATTGAACGTCTGCCTCCTGGTAGTCAGTGCATGTCATAGTGACAGGTCATTCCACTAGTGTTCCACCTTTCAGTTGATTTGCATATTAGTCTTTTATTATATAGGATATTTAAAACGTATATACACAGCAGAAGGCAAACATACACTGATAGTTATCATCAGATATTGCATTTGCCCCATTTTTGCATATGTGTGTGTGTGTGTGTGTGTGTGTGTGTGTTTTAACAGTTTAGTTGAGTATTATAGATAAACCAGAGACCCGGTGCACGAAATTTGTGCATGGGTAGGGTCCCTAGGCCTGGCCAGCGATCAGGGCTGGTCAGGTTCCCCGCCTCCCAGCCTCCCCACCTCCTTCCTCCTTCCCTCACCACCAAAGGGATGCTACCACGCGGTTCCCCACCTCATGGCCTCCCGGCCTCCTCCTGCCCTCGCTCCCTCAGTGCCCCACTGCCACTGGTCGCCTGCAGTGTTCCACGCTGCCACCTGGTGGTCAGCGTACATCATAGTGAGCAATCGAACTCCCAGTCTCCCAGTCAAACTCCTGAGGGGATAATTTCCATATTAGCCTTTTATTATATAGGATAACATAAGTAAGTTAAAGGTGTACAGTGTGATGATTTGATACATGTATGTATTGAAAAATATTACCCCAATAAGGCTGGTTAACACTTTCATCTCCTAACTCCATTTTTTTTAAAGATCATATCTAAAATTTTCCTTGTAGTATTAGAAATTCTTCATAAACATAATGTTTGAATCCTACGTCAGTGATACAAATTTCACTTTTACCTCATTTCAATTATTTCCAACTGTGAACTATAATTTATAATGCTGCATGGAATGTTGCAGGCAATTACTAAATCAAAGGTATAGACATTTTTAGTGAATACTTTTGTAAACTGTCCACAGAACGATTACAGCTGTGTACATTTCATCACTGGTTTTTAAAATCTCTCATTTTTTGGCTTGAATTTAGTTATATTTTTATAAAATTCTCTGCCAAAGTCAAGTATTAAAAAATGTGCCATGTGCTGTGCTAGGTGCAGTGAAAAAAGAGATGAACAACACAGTTTCCATTCCCAAGGAATTGAAATCCAAAGAGGGAGACCCTGAAAGATGCTGTCTCTATTGGTTTTCTGTTCTAAATACTAGTCCAGAAGTGTGAGCCATACAGATGTGGAGGACAGAGAGGACCACCCCATTCAGTCTGCAAGGGAGGAAAAATTTCCAAATGAGGTTTGATCTTAAAGGCTGGGCTTTCAGGCTAGAGATGTGCGTTTTCAGATAGCGTGAATAGCATGTACATTACTTTTACTAGCAAGATTAGCAACCCTCTGAATGTCTGCTGACCTATTCAGAATTGCCTTATAATTATGTCTGCCTCCCTTCCTCCTCTCCTTTCTTCTTTGGCCTGAATTTAGTTATATGTTTATAAAATTCTCTGCCAAAGTCAAGTATTAAAAAATGTGCCATGTGCTGTGTGCTATGTTCCCTCCCTAAGAGTCATTCCATCAGAGTTAGCCATATAGTACAGTTAATGTTGGGGCGGGCAACACACATTTATTGAAATGAAAATACAAGAGAAGGGGCTATTTCTCAATTAAATTTTATTTTTGAAAAAGAAAAACAACTTAATCAACATACAGAATAAATGTGAGGGTCCGATTTGAGGAGAATTTGGCATGGATCCCTTGACTTAACTCTGGTTTAATTTTTTGTTTATAAAAACATAAAAGTGGCCCTGGCCAGTGTGGCTCAGTTAGTTGAGTGTCATTCCATGCACCAAGAGGTTGAAAATTCGATCCCAGGTCAGGGCACATGCCTGGGTTTTGGGCTTGATCCCCAGTAGGGGGCGTGCAGGAGACAGCAAATTGATGCTTCTCTCTTGCATATCTCTCTCTCTCTCTCTCTCTCTCTCTCTCTCTCTCTCTCTCTCTCTCTCCCTCTCCCTCTCCCTCCCTCCCTCCCTCCCTCCCATCCTCTCTCTCTAAAACATTTTTTTAAAAGTGACAACCTCTACAATTAAAAGGTCCTAGGACACTGATTCTCCTTAATAGAGTAGGGACAAAGCACAGGCACTAGAATAGGATAGACTGAAATTAGAATCCTGGTTCCATGTTTCTACTAACTAACACTGTTGTGTCAGTTTCTCTGCAGTTCTCTGCATCTCAGTATCCAATCTGTAAAATGGAGATAATGAGATTAAATGAACTGATGGCTACAAAGTGCTCTCTTTCCTATCTAGAAACCTTTTCAGACACACACTGTCTTAATTCTGAGGAGGATGAAGTGAAAAGAACAAGAGCTATTCTGTTCTTTTACACATTCATAAAGATTAATCAAGAGCCCTGGGTGAGTGAAGTAGATAACTGTCCAGTGGTCCCACCTTTCCTGTCAGAATGCCTTAGATAATACCTGCCTCCTAGGTTATATCTTGGCTGTCTATTGGCTGCTTATTCTGTGCCTAGGCTCTCCTGTCCCCAGGCAAGACTGCTAGTTAAAGCTGAGCTTACTGAGTCCTGAAAAGTCCACAGGACTCTCCTGGGTTTCCATCTGGCATAAGCTTGACGAGAATTTTCAACAGAATGCTAGGAAATCTGATGAACAACAGCCTCTCCCCACTGGCTGAAAAATGGTATAAATTTTATGTATTTTTAAAATGTTAGCTGCCTTAAATTAATTTTAGAAATAGATTCTAACTGCCTGCACATGTTGTTTGGTAAAATGTCTGAGACCCTTTATTCCGGTGAGAAAATAACACTGAACATAATGACTATATTCATTGTAGTGACTCAACATTTATCGTCTTTCTTTCAGAGTCTGTTCTTGATCCTCACACTGTCCTAACCGACACGCCTCTCTTAATCCAGCAGTAATGCCCCCATTTATAAAGTTGGCTCCATATAAAAACGAGCCAAGGAATCCTTTCACTATCCACAGAATCAGACCAAAACCGTTCATTCTGACCTGCTTTACGCTCCACTTCCTGACTTATTCTCATTCAGCCCAGTCCTCATGCCTACGATTACTCCATTTATAGGCTCATTTCCCAACTTGGGACCTGTCAGCAGCCTTCTCCTCTGGCTCTGATTTCTGGCTTTCCTTAGTAACTGTGATTAGTATTTGCCCCCAGTGACTATATTCCTTTAAGTCATGGTGGACTAATATTTGGCCAGGCCCCGGTGCTGGCTAGTACTTCCCAGGGCCAGTGCTTCCATACGGTATACGTACCAGTCTAAACACTCAGACCCTATCACACCTCCCCTTGTGTTATTGTCTAAGTTGACTTAATTAACGATAATCAGCCTAATTGACTTAGCAAAACTTTCAGAGAAAAGATGCTTGACTGCCCAGGCTGGTTTTTCTCAGTGGTTAGAGCATCATCTCTCATATCAGAGAGTTTGGCTTCCCATTCATTCACACTTAAGGACCACAAGAGGCATTTCCAGAGCTAACAAAAATGGCAGTCAGTTTCCTCCTACTTGTCCTGCTACTAGTAATTGTAGGCAGTCTTCCTTACCTCTGCCTTTGGCTCAGCTGCTTCGTTAGAGGTATCGAGTTGTTCCTTGGCTTGGGCCATCTGAGTCATCAACCTGTCCATGTGGGATTGGATGTCTGCCAGAATCTCAGTCACATGAGCTGTGGCCATCGCTTCCTGAATGTCCACTAGATGAAGGGTCTTCTGTTCCTCATCAGCAATCACTTTCTGAACTTTCTTAAATTCCTGCTGTATAAACACCTTCATCTGGTCCCGAGTTACCTGTAGCGCACAGACAAGTAAGAAGAATGAGTTGGGCACACAAAGAAATGGGAGGTTAGAGCTATTACAGTAAGTGCTAGGCAGCCATGCCAAAGCACAAATCATGGCTCCTATCCAGTCCTAAAGTTTTGGGACTATCCTCCAAACAACGCCCCCCTGATACCTTTAATGAATTTCCTGCTAATTTTTTGCCTCTTTCATTTTTAGGAAGTAATGCTTTTTTATATATATATTTTTTATTTCAGAGAGAGGGGGAAGGAGAGAAACATCAGTGATGAGAAAAAATCACTGATTGGCTGCCTCCTGCACACCCCACACTGGGGATTGAGCCTGAAACCCAGACATATGCCCTGACTGGGAAATGAAACTCGACCTCCTGGTTCATAGGTCGATGCTGAACCACTGAGCAACACCAGCTGGGCAGGAAGTAATTCTTTTTTAAAAAATATATTTTATTGATTTTTTACAGAGAGGAAGGGAGAGGGATAGAGAGTTAGAAACATCGATGAGAGAGAAACATCGATCAGCTGCCTCCTGTACACTCCCCACTGGGGATGTGCCCGCAATCAAGGTACATGCCCTTGACCAGAATCAAACCAGGGACCCTTGAGTCCGCAGACCGATGCTCTATCCACTGAACCAAACTGGTTAGGGCAGGAAGTAATTCTTTATCCTCCTTTTTTATTTCCCTTTTGTTCATTTTTATATCAGTAATACATAAATGCTTTTTTAAAATTTAAAAAATGAGTATATATGGTAAAAAATGAAGTTCTCCTTCTCTCACCATTCTTATACCATTTTCCTCCTTAGAAGGATATTGCTATTAACAATTTAGTATGTGTCCTTCCAGCCATTTATATATAAATATTATAAAATTATATATATGACTTATATAATATGTTATGTATAATATATAGTAATCATTTATATATAAATAATTGTTTTTATATAAATTGATCATAGCTAAAATATGGTCTGTGTCTTGGTTTTCTATTTAAAATATGTTAGTACCTACAGATCAACTTCATTCTTTGTACAATTTTTAATATCTGTATGATAAAAATATATATAAATATTTATATTATTTATCAATATAAAATTGAAAAATATTAAGGTATTTATTTATTTAATTGATAAATATCTCCATTAAACATATATGAAAAAAATTTATATATACATTACCTTCTTAATGGAAATACAGGATATTTCCAATACTTTGCTATTACAAACCATATATCAGTGAAGATCCTTGACTATGCCTCTTAATATTTGCATATAAGTTTCTTTAGGGACCTTTGAAATCACTGAGTCAACTTATATGTACTTTTAAAAATACTAATATTGATACTGCCAAACTGCTCTCCAAAACCAATGCACCAGTTACATTCCCACAACCATGTGTGAAAGTAAGCATTTCCCTTACAGCTTCACCAATAATGGATACTATCCAGCCTTTACATTTTTACTTTCTGATGGGTGAAACTATTATTGTCTTATTTTGCAACAACAATTGTGCAGACAAAATATATTATAACTGTAGGCTATATTTAGCTAGGGCATAAGAAAGGCAAACAAAGTGAGAAACTACCAAAATAAGAACTCCCATACTCCATATCTTGCCAGCAACTGTATTTACTGATGTTTCCTCACAACTACATTTACTTTATGAGTATTTTTAAAACAACATGCATCCTGAGTAGCTGAGGGAGGGAAGAGGGAAGAGGTAAGACAGTAGGCAAAAGGAGAAATGCCAACAGAGAATTTCAGAGATGAAGGAGAAAATAGTGGTCATCTCAGTGACCATTTCTTTTACAGATAAGGGAAAAGACAGCTGTGCACTTGTAGGCAGTGCAGGGCTCCAGTCTTCTTGTTCCCAGGCTGGTGCTCTGTTCACTATAATTGTCAGTCCCAAGCCGGTTTGGCTCAGTGGATAGAGCATCAGCATGTGGACTGAAGGGTCCCAGGTTCGATTCCAGTCAAAGGCATATCCCTGGGTTACAAGCTCTATCCCCAGTGGGGGTCGTGCAGGAAGCAGCCAATCAATAATTCTCTCTCATCATTGATGTTTCTTTCTATCTCTCTCTCCCTCTCCCTTTCTCTCTGAAATCAATAAAAATATATTTAAAAAAATTAAAATAAAAGTCTGTCAGAAGGGAAGTCAAACTGGGAAAACCTAGAAAAGGAAATTGAGGAAGAGAAAGACTAAATGAGAAGGAAGATCAGCCATTTTTAATTGGCCTCTTCAAAACTAAAAGAGGCTTGATACTTTAAGCAGCTTATGTAACAGTACCATAAGGATGTCAAAGCAAAACAAGGCCTACATGATATGTATCTGCTCACACATCAAGTGACTAAGTGACATAAGCCCTCAGGAATTCATATCTCTCTACAGGTACTCTCCCTGGTGCTAAAGAAAAAGGGAGGGGAGTGTCAAATGTTATTAATGTCCCTGCAAATTCTAGATCAGATTGAGAACTGTGATTTGTGTTTATTTTCGTAATTCCTTTTTATTTTTAGTGTGTGGATTTCAAGACTGTTAAGCTTTATGGTGATCTTTTATCAGTGGATTTCTAGTCCTGAAATAAATTAGGTCCTATAGGATTTAGAATCTTCTCTTAAAGACTAAACTAAAGAAGTTTGAGCAAAGGGATGAATTTCTCTGCATGCCTAAGAAACTTAACAGTTCCAAGTGACTAAAAATAAAGATCATAATAAAAACCAACTAGCAACCTATTTTACTAGACTCACATACACATGTGGTTTGAAGTTAGGAAGCTGACATCACAGTCAAGAAGGGTGTGGGCCAAACTGCAGTAGGTGAATAAATTGTGGTTTTAAAAAACCAAAATTTCTGTTTCCCATTGCTTTACATAGGTTTTTCAACATGACATATTTTATTTTATCCAGATCTAGCTACAAATGAGAATTTAAGGCAGGATCATCCACTCTCTAAAACCTTTCTGCTGTCGTCTTCTTACTCCAGTTCTTTACTAATTCACAAATAGGCATTCTCCACCCTGCTTCAAAAGAGCAAAACAAACATCTCAGGCAAGGCATCCGTTCTAACTCAGAGCCCAAAGAAGAGACCCCTGGGGGACGGGTCATATGGCAGTTTGAGTACTCTGGTTCTGCGATAGCAGGGGTGACGTGGCTTTAAAAACCCTCTTCCTGGTTCCATTTCACCTCCTTGCCATCAAAGCCATTCTGCTAAAAACTTCACAGTTCTCCAAGAGTAGCAGGCCCTTCCCATTAGCACCTCCTAACTAGGAACCACTGACATCACTTCTGAGTACATTTCTCAGGACTTCTTGCCTCCATCCTATAGCTCCCCAAAGGTGAGAGTGATAGACTCGTACTCTTGACTACACTGCATGTGGTGCTACATTAAAAGAGAAAATTCTACATATGTAGAGAAGAGAGAAGGCTGGATGTATCACGGAATGATGAAATGGGTCATGTAAAAGGTTTCTTTTATATAGCATCTATCAGAAATCGCCAAACCTTTGAAAAGCCACAGAACTTCCCCCTCCCTCACCCCAAAATATTAACGTGGAATCCCGAAATATATAGAAGATCCAAAATTAGAGCTACTCTGGTTAAAAGAAAAATCTCCCCTTCCTCCTTGAAGTAACCTGCTAGGGTACTGGTAGTGATCCCCACCTGAGGGGCCTGGGTCCTCTCTAAAACCTAAAAGGAGTTTTCTCCCTTTTGTCAACTGATTGGCCCTTAAGTTGTTGAAACCTTAAAGGCTAAGGTTACAAGCATATTGATGTATCTTTTTATGGTTGCATTAGGGTGAAACGCTATGTTATTACTTAAGCATAATATATATTGTAATTGGGTGGGGGCTTATTTGTGAATGTACAGACTAACTACTGAACATCTGATTGTTTTTGTTAGAGTTCTGTCCAACCTCCACACTGTATAGGTGGGGGCAAAGGCCCCCGAGAAGTGCAGTCATAAAGTCAGGTTTAGAAACCAATTCCCCTCTTGCCAGTCCAGTGTCCTCTTTGCTACAACATATTTGCCCTAATGATCCCTTTCTGCCTGCTTTAGGCTCTTCCATTTTATTTCTTCTTAATTGAGATGTTTCCACAGTTAACAGGCTGCTTCTGTTATCCCCACTGGGATGTAATTCCCCACCACGTGGGTCTTAGAATAAAGGCTGTACATCTGAAGAGTTAAGTCTCATCCCATGGCACTTTCTATATGCTCTTGTAGTTACTATTTCCAAGCTAGGCTGGGCCTGAGAGACATGCAGACTGGCACTTTACACATACATAATTAAACACATAAAACCTTGAATTAAGAGCTTGTACCTAAAAACAATACCTTTCAATGTGCCTGACCTGGCTGGAGGCCATTAACTCCTCGCTAGCTGGCCTGTAGGAAACCAAGGTTTTATTTACTTTTCCATTATAGGCAGATAAAAAAAAAAACAAGCATACTAGCTAGAAAACATCATGGGCTTAAAAAAGATTTGTTCCAGAAAAGTGCTGATGACATAAACTGAGAAAGATGAACCAGGGTCAGGTATAGGAAGCTACATGAAAGAAAAGCATCAGAGTCCACATTGATTAAAAATTTCAAAAATACTTGTTCTATTAGCCAAATGTCTTGCAAGGTTTACCCAGTATTTATTCTGGCATTTTACTTCAAGGGAGCTCCTTCCAAAACCCCTGTCAGGCACCAGTGAGGGCAGGCAAGGGAAGAGCTACACCAACAAGCAGGAAGACAGTCCTTTCTGTATTTTGTGTCTGAGTGGAAAAGCCACTACTTGTGAGTAAAACAACCACCCACTGCTAAGGGTTAGAAAACTATGCAGCAGCCTAGAAACACAGCAGACATGAACTACAAACTACAGCCCATGACCAACATTGTCAGTGCTGCCAAACGTTATCCTGACAACCTGGCTAAAAGACTGACCTGCTGGGATTTTACAGTAGGGTGTTGAGAGGGTAGAGAAAAGGTTATTAAAGTGTACATTTAATCTCTTCCTCAAACCATGGTTCTTCTTTTCATCAGAAGCCTAGACAGAAGCACTCATTTATATCCTCTTTCCTCCTTTCATCACCCCCATTCTGTTAACAGAGCATCATAGGATTCCTACCTCAGTTAACACTTAGCTACCTCAAGAATCCACTCAATGAAGTTGCTGTTATTGTTATTTCTATTATAAAAGACTATAAAAATATACCAAAATGGTGGAGCATGGTTATCTCTAAGTGATGGGATTAAGAGTATTTTTCTTTTTTTATTTTTCAGTCTGTTTTCCACAATAATATATAACACTTAGTTTTTCTTCAACAGTAATTATTTTATTGTGTCTCATCTCTGGCCTGGTGGCTCAGTTGGCTGGAGTGTCATCCAGTACGCTAAAAGGTTGAGGGTTCAATTCCCAGTCAGGGCATATATCTAGGTTGTGGGTTTGACCCCTGGTTGGGGTGCATATGGGAAGCAACTGATCGATGTTTCTCTCTGACATCGATGTTTTCCTCTCTCTCTCTAAGAAAAAACATCAATAAAAACATGTCCTCGGGTAAGGATTTAAAAAATAGCGTGGCCCAAAGAAAAAGTTAATTCCTCAATAAAATATTAGCAAATAGAATCCAACAATGTATAAAAATAATTTATACACTAAACCAAGTGGGATGTATTTCAGGTATACAAGACTGCTTCAACATCTGAAAATAAGTTCATATAATCTATCATATCAACAGGCTAAAGAGAAAATCACATGATCATATCAACAGATGCAGAAAAACATTTGACAAAAATCTAACATCCACTAATGCTAAACCCTCTCAGCAAAATAGGAATAAAGGAGAACTTTCTCAACTTCATAAAAACATCTACAAAAAATCTACAGCTAACATCAAACTGAACGGTGAGAAGCTAGTTTTCCTGAGGCAAGGATGTATCCTCTTACTACTCTTTTCAACACTGTACTGAAAATCCTACCTAATGAAATAAGAAAAAAAAAGAAAAAAAGGTTTACAGTTTGGGAAGGTAGAACTTAAAGCTGTCTTTGTTCACAAATGGCATGATCATCTTTGTAGAAATTGTTTCGGATCTTTATCCTACCTCCAACTTGTTCAAATCCCACTTCCAACTTGTTCTAGGCCAGTGGTTCTCAACCTTCCTAATGCCTTGACCCTTTAATACAGTTCCTCATGTTGTGGTGACCCCCAAACATAAAATTATTTTCATTGCTATTTCATAACTGTAATTTTGCTACTGTTATGAATCTTAATGTAAATATCTGATATGCAGGATGTATTTTCATTGTTACAAATTGAACATAATTAAAGCATAGTGATTAATCACAAAAACAATATGTAATTATATATGTGTTTTCCGATGGTCTTAGGCGACCCCTGTGAAAGGGTCGTTCGACCCCCAAAGGGGTTGCGACCCACAGGTTGAGAACCGCTGTTCTAGGCGATCTTTCTGTCCCCTTTCATCTCCACTCGGCCCTGAATTCTTGACTTTCTAATCCTGCCCTCAAATCCCACCTTTTGCCCTTCAGATTTAGTAACTACATGCGCCCCTTACTCCCTTCTCCTTGGTGTTTAGACCTTACTTTGTCTTATCTAGTCTTTGGCTTGGTTTTGATTCCCAGATTAACATTCTCTCAGATAGGAACCCCGTATTTCAGTCAGAATACTCCAGCCTTCCTCTATTTCTGCCAGAGTGCTTCTTCCCAGGACAATAAATGTTGGTACTTGAGCCTAAGCATTCTACGTATTGTTCTTTAACAGCTTCATGCATAGGCTCTGTAATATGCTTCTTCTGAATCTTTCCCTTTCGTGGACCACCCTCCCCCCCGCCACACACACACACACACACGCACATAAATAATACATGCAAACATGGGTGGGCACACACAACATCAGAGGCTCAGGACTATGCTTCCTAGAGGCTTTGCATTTGAAAGATCCTAATAAACACTTGAATTGAATCTGTTAATCAGCTGTGAAGTGGAAAGGGAGTTCTCAGCTGAGAGAGAGGGAGTCACAGCAGACTGACAAGCAGCCCTTAGTGTGAGAGATGGAGATCTAACCACTATGGCTACGGAACCACTGCCAGGAATCCTCTCTCCTCCCAAGGCTGCTTATTCATGCTGTCAGCTGCTATGACTTTATTGTCATGACAACTTTATGTGTAACCCAGTGTCATGGCACTGACTGGATGCACCAGAGAACAGCTCAACGGGATGCTGGGCTCCCTTGAATCAATACTACCGCTTGCTCTTAAGATGCTGCTCTCTTTGCCTGACCCCAGGGTGGCAATACAGAAAGCAACTACAAACATCTGAGCATCACTTTTCCTGAGTGAACAGAAAAAAAAAATTCTGGGTAACTCCCCTGTAGAAACATGAAAGTAGAAAAATGAGTCTCCAGAGAAACCCAGGACCTGTAACAAACAAGAGTGAGAGTGTCTAATCCACCTTGTTTTCTTGCTTTCTTTTCACTTTAACCTGGGCATCAACTAGAAAGACAGCTTCTGCTTCAGGAATTATTGTGTAGGAAGTGGGAGGTGAACACTGACCCTGAAAGTTTCAAGGGCCAAACAAACAGGAACTATGCTACTTTAAGTGTCTCAGAGTTGAATATACAAAGAAAGGCTATTTTATCTACTGAAGATTAAATTAATTTTAAAATAAGACTCACCCCTCCATTTCCAATCCATTCTCTACTCAAACACCTTCCCTGCAAAGCCACAGCTGTTTGTAAACTATCAAAACCACAAAACCCACACGACTGCCCACCACCAGGAATACTCAGGGAAGGGCACCGACATACAGGTCTCACGGTTTCTGAATCTTTTCTGCTAAAGAGAAAACAGTAAGGCTCATAGTTTGCTGTGGTAGAGAAAAGAGGGTTGAGTCCTGACTCCCTCTGCTAACTATGCTTCTGAAGCTCAGAAAGGTAAGAGTTTCTTCATTTGTAACAGGAGTAATACTATTGTTCTCATAAATATTTTGTGACATTTACACAAAAATAATACATGGAAAGAACTTAGGACTCTGGGCACATAGGAACATCAGCAGAACTGATGCAGATAGTAACTGTGAACATCTATCAGGTGTTTCTCATGTGGTACCAACTGATCTCTCACCGAGGGAGAGCCCCAATTAGCCTTCTAGGAGAAAGACAGCCTACTACACCCTTGGGAGTGCAGATTCTGATCCCCCAAAGGAGCACAGGAAGGACTTTCCCACATATCCCAGGCATTGAAGAGTAAGGATGTCAATCAGAAGCTCCTTATCTCAATTTCAGTAAATGGCCACAGGCTCTCAGGGAGAAATGGCTACCTTTTCTAGTATGACAAGATCAGATATGGTCTACTTCACAGGAAGTCTGGGTCGACACCTCACAGCTTGCCTCTCATACAGCAGGTACCTGAATGATGTTATTTCATTCAATTCCATTTCATCATAATGTTGTTGAGATGCCACAGAAACTGAACTCTTGTTTATATCCAATAGCCTATGGTAAAGCTGGTCTCTATATGTCATTTCTCCCAAAGTTGCAGTACCTGTCAGTGATGTTAAGTGAGGACTTACTGTATTTCTTCTCTGTGGAAGACTGCAACCCTATTACACCCCCTTAAGCAAGCTAACAATCTGCTTACTTAACAAACATAGGGCTTGTTAACTACAGTTGCTAAAATACTTTTCAGGCCCCCAAAGGCCATGATACCATTAACCCTCATCTCCTCTGCAAAAGTTTGTTTTCAGAGTACCCATTAATAAAAATATAATACGATTAGTCCTATTTTATAGATGAAACTGAAGGCTCAGACAAATCAAGTAATACAGAAAATAAGTGTCTTTCTAGAGACTCATGTCATCTGACTCCAATGCCTGTGTTCTTTCACCATAAAAGCAAAGGAAATCATGTCATACTCAAAATATTGTCCCCCTGACCGAAAGTCTGAAGAAACTTTTTTTTTCAAATAAAAGTCTTTTTTTAAATTAAATCTTTATTGTTCAGATTATTACAGTTGTTCCTCTTTTTTCCCCCCATAGCTCCCCTCCACCTGGTTCCCACCCACCCTCTGCCCTTACCCCACCCCCCACTGTCCTCATCCATAGGTGTACAATTTTTGTTCAGTCTCTTCCCGCACCACCCACATCCCTTCCCTGGCCCCGAGAATAGTCAGTCCACTCCCTTCCTATGCCCCTGATTGTACTATATTCACCAGTTTATTCTGTTCATCAGACTATTTATTCGCCTGATTTTTAGATTCACTTGTTGAAAGATGTGTATTTGTTGTTCATAATTTGTATCTTTACCTTTTTCTTCTTCCTCTTCTTAAAGGATACCTTTCAGCATTTCATATAATACTGGTTTGGTGGTGATGAACTCTAACTTTTTCTTATCTGTGAAGCTCTTTATCTGACCTTCAATTCTGAACGATAGCTTTGCTGGGTAGAGTAATCTTGGTTGTAGGTTCTTGCTATTCATCACTTTGAATATTTCTTGCCACTCCCTTCTGGCATAATTTCTGTTGAGAAATCAGCTGACAGTCTATGGGTACTCCCTTGTAGGTAACTGACTGTCTTTCTCTTGCTGCTTTTAAGATTCTCTCTTTGTCTTTTGTGCTTGGCATTTTAATTATGATGTGTCTTGGTGTGGTCCTCTTTGGATTCCTTTTGTTTGGGGTTCTCTGCGCTTCCTGGACTTGTAAGTCTATTTCTTTCACCAGGTAGGGGAAGTTTTCTGTCATTATTTCTTCCAATACTTTTTCAATATCTTGCTCTCTCTCTTCTTCTGGCACCCCCATAATTCGGATGTTGGTACGCTTAAAGTTGTCCCAGAGGCTCCTTACACTATCTTCATATTTTTGGATTCTTTTTTCTTTTTGTTTTTCTGGTTGGGTGTTTTTTGCTTCTTTGTATTTCAAATCTTTGATTTTTGTGATCCTCTAGTCTGCTGTTGGAACTTTGTATAATATTCTTTATTTCAGTCAGTGTATGCTTAATTTCTAGTTGGTCCTTTTTCATAACCTCGAGGGTCTCACTAGATTTCTTGAGGGTCTTACTAAATTTATCGGCAGTTTCACTAGACTTATTGAGGATCTTACTAAATTTATCGGTGGTCTCTAGAAAATTCTTGAAAAACCTTATAAGTGTGGTTTTGAACTCTATATCCAGTAGTTTGCTTTCCTCCATTTCTGTCATTTATGACTTGTTTCTTTGTTTCCGCATTTTTTATGCTTCCCTGTGTTGATAGAGTGGCTTTCTGTGCTAGGTGTCCTATAGGTCCCAGTGGCTCAGTCTTCCCAATTACCTGAGGTGGACACTCTTGGTGCACCCCTTTGTGGGCTTTGTGCACAATCTTGTTGTAGTTAAGCCTTGATTGTTGTAGGTATCACTGGGAGGAATTGACCTCCAGGCCAGTTGTCTGTGAGAATCAGTTGTGTCTGCAGTGGGAGAACTTCTGTGCTGGAGATGCCCTTCTGGGGCAAGACTTGCTTCAGTGGGGCTTTGGTGCTCACTGAGTCTGCCCCCCGAGTGTGTCCCTTATGGATCTGAGGAGTTGTAATCTGGATGGTCCCCCTCTGACCACTGGGTACACTGGCTCTTGGATCTCTAAGGAGGTGCTAATTTAGCCTCTGCCTAAGGCTACCCAGCAGGAGCTATGGAGAGATCTGCAGATTCCTCTTCTTTGTTTGGGGTTTGGAGGTGCCCAGATGAGGCCCAGCTGTGAAGCAATGCAAGCTGCTGTGGGGCCTTGGGCCTACTTTTGGAAGTTCTGGGTCTCTCTGACCCAGCTGCAGTTTGTTAGGTAATTTTCAGATTGCAAAGGGCCAGGCCTTTCATATGCAAAAGCCTCTGCATACAGCTTGGGTGGGGCGGGGTCTCAGGGGATCAACAGGGCGGAGCAAGCAGCTATGACTGCTCCTCAGTCCTACCCTAAGAGGTAATCACTGCAAGCCCCTCTGAGAGAAAGCTGCCCTCGAGTTCCGACCGATGCGAGACAGTCCAGTTTATCCCCGTGTGAGTCTGGGTCCCCAGAGACTTGCCCAGAACTGGAGTTCAGAGAAGTTGGGAGCCTGAGACTCCCTCCTGATTGACAAAGACAACCATGTGCTCAGTTGCCAGCCCTTCCCATGTGCGCCTCCGTACCACTGCACTTCACTTCCACACCTCCTCTGAGTCTCAGTGTGCTTTTCTCTTTCCTTCTAGTTGTAGAATTACCACTCAACCAGCTTTCCTGTGGTTCTGGATGATGTCCGTTTTGTCTTTTAGTTGTATTTTTGAACTGGTTGTGCGAGGCAGCAACTTCCAGTGTTTACCTATGCCACCATCTTGGTTTCTCCTGAACAAACTCTATATTGGTATTCTATTCCCAACACATCTTCTACAGGTAAAAAGCTAATTACTTCCTATAACTACTAGTAATTCTTTATAGCAATCACAGAAAGGCAATATATTAGCTGCATTAGCCCTATGGCCTTGGACAAGTCATTCAACCTCTTAAATCTTTGTTTCTTCCTCTGTTAAATGGGTATTATAATATCTAACCAGGTTGAATTAGAAAGTCAGAAGGTATCACAGGATCTATGTCACCTACTACAGAAATAAACAAAAGCCATTCAACAAGGGGATGGTCATCAATTGGATTACTGGGTTGAATGAAAATTCTCTACACAGACACACAGATTTGATGGATTTTGCCATTTGGCTAAATGCAGACTCAATCAGATAAGAGGTGAGGTTCTCCAATTTTATTTTTATAGTCGGCCTTCTGTATCTAGAGTTCTTTATCCGCAGATTCAACCAACCAGGGATCACAAATATTTGGAAAATAATGTTACATTGCTGCTGGTGTATACTATGTTACACACCAGCAGCAATGTAATGTCTATGATGGTTGTGTCTGTATTGAACATGTACAGACTTTTCTGGTCATTATTTCCTAAAGAATGGAAGCATACCTTGGAGATATTGCGGGTTCAGTCCCAGACTACTGCAATAAAGCAAGTGTGGGGGGTCCAGAAAGAGTCACCCCAAAATGTGCCTCTGTGGTATGCAGATTGTGTTGCGCTAAAGACTTAGTTTCAGGCTCAAGAGAAACTTCGGCTCCTCCTTTACTGCCTAGAAGAGCTTGAATTAGGGGCCTTGCCCATAGTAAGAGATTATCAGTGATAGCCTTTCTACCCACCTATATGACAGGGCAAACTTTTATTTACTAAACATCTGCTCTTGTAATCTTCCTGCAAAGACCCAGTGAAGCACCCAAGGTGCATTACTTCATCCCTAGCTCAGAATGTCTTATACACCTCAATCTCCCTTTTCTGTCTCTGAACCTTTCCTGCATGTGGGGTCTCTGACTCACTCATGTATGTATTAAATTTGGATATTTTCTCTTGCTAATCTGTCTCATTTGATGATTAGATCAGCCAGAAGAACCTTGAGGGTAGAGGAAAGTTTGTTCCTCCCATACAGAAATATTTCTATAAAGTCATAATCTTTTTGCTGGTGAAGGGTCTTCAATTAGTAAAAAAAAAAAAAAATCTGTGAAGTGCAATAAAGCAGAAGTGCAATAAAAGGAGGTAGTACGCCTGTGTGGTATAACATTTACATAGCATTTACACTGTACTAGGTATTAAAATACTCCAGAATTGATTTAAAGTATACCAGAGGATGTGAGCAGGCTATATGCAAATACTATACCATCTTATATAAGAGACTTACTTGAGCATCCTCAAATTTTGGTATCCGTGAGGATCCCAGAACCAAATTCTCTGAGGATATAGAGGGAAGACTGTATATATACATACAAGCACCTACATACAGATCTTAGTTACACTGTATAATTTTAGCCTTAAGACATCAAAGAAAACACCTTTTTCCTTAAGCAAACCTCAGTTTCATTTCCTAGCTGAATGAAAGGTTGAACAGGAAAGAGGATAGGAGGGGGAAAGGGGAGAAGTAGGTCCTTAAATAAAAGTCTGGGTGATTTTTATCACTATTATAGCAGTGAAGGATTACATATAGGTACCCAGGCCCCTAAATTAAATGTCAAATACAATCCCGCACTAGAAATGTGAAGCGTGGCTGCTATCGGGAAGTCCTGACAGCTCCACTCCCCTCTTCACGGTGGCCACGCAATCAGCCCTTCAAGCTTTGGCAGAGAGTAAATTATCAAGTCTCCGATCAGTGAAGAGAGGAGCTGGAGCAGGGGGAGAAGGACATCACAATGTGTTAATTTTATTAAGCCATTCAAAGCTCAATCGCTTTGCTTTCCAACAACACTCCAACCCACCAGGCAGCTCAGAAACCATGTCCACCCTACTTTTAAAATGCCTGGATTCTAGTTCCTCAGTGCTTCAGGGGGCTCCAACTGAAAGAGAACAGCCAGAGGATAAAGCTGCAGGGGAGGGGGAAGTAAAAAGGGAACAAGGATCTCGGTGGTGTTTACTTTAAACTGGGGAGATATCCCCTAATGTCTCTTAAATGGGGCACAATTTCTATTGTGACTCTTAATTTCTTTTAATTTGGCACCAGGCAATTTTGCTATCTAGAGATTTGCTCCAAATAATAAATATAATTGCTTCTTTGCATTGATTTCTTGTTTCTATTGGGAATATATGGACACACAGCTGCACACTCCCAAGGCAGATTGCCTTGACGTGAACTGGTAATAGAGCTGCACTGAGCTAACTTCAGGCAAGGCAGCCATGCAAGGCCCAGAGTCAACAGTCACCCAGGGAGCAACACCAAAGGGTCCCAACTGTGAAGATTTAACTCAATTTTCATGTCATTATCATTCAAAGAGGTAGCAACAGCCCTTTAAAATACATACATACATACATACATACATACATACATCTCCAATCTGTAAGTGGCATTAATCCTGGGAAGTGCTAACTGATCAAACTATGTTCCTCTGCAAGGATTAGGTTTCCTGAACAATGGGATTGGGGGGAAGCTGCCCCCATGAGCTCTTGCCCTTCTTCTGGAAGCAGTGGTGGTTCTCAGGAGGAAGGAGGAAAGCTTTCACAGGAAATTGTACTAAGCACTTTAAGTGGACGATCTCATATGAAGTATGTACTGTTACCCCCTATTTTGCAGTTCAAAAAACAAAAAATCTGAGAAATGGAGAGTTGAAGTAAAGGATCTGCCCAAGACCTCAGAGCTGGCAGTGCTGGAGGGGCCTGTCCCAGTGCATTGTAGTCCAGAGCTCGAGCTTGTAATAGCTTCCAACACTGCCTCCCCGACAGAAGCTAATGCCAGGCCTCTGACCCTGGTCCCTGTCCAGAAGAGGAAAGGAGAAATGAAAAACATTCACAGCTGACACTTCGAGTGATTCAGATAGTAAATATCTTTCTCAACAGCTTTATTGAGATAAAATTCACATATCACACAACTCACTCATTTAGAGTATATAATTCAGTGTGTGTGTGTGTGTGTGTGTGTGTGTTTTATGTATTTACAGAGCTGTACAATCATCATCACAATCAATTTTAGAACAGGTTCATCAACCCTCCCAAAACTCCTTCTCCATTAGCAGTCATCCTCCACCCCCATTCCTCCATCTCCCTCAGCCCCAGACAACAATGCGTCTAGTTTCTATCTATAAATTTGGTTATTCTGGACATTCCAGATAAATGAAATTATGCAATTTGGTCTTTTGTGAATAGCTTCTTTCACTTAGCATGTTTTTTTTTTTTTGAGGGCTATCCTTGCTGTAGCATGTACCAGTAATTAATTTCTTTTTATTGCCAAATAGTATTCTGTTGTATAGCTATACCACATTTTATTTATTCTTTCATCAGTTAGGTTGTTTTCACGTTATATACAGTATGAATAAGGGTGCAGTTTTTCTGTGGAGATATATATATATACCCAAGAATAAAATTGCTGAGTCATATAACATCTCTGTTTAACCTTTTGAGGAACTGCCAAACTGCTTTGCAAAGTGACTGCACCATTTCACATTCCCACCAGAAGTTTATGAAGGTTCCAGTTTTTCCACATCCTTGCCAAATGAACAAAACTTCTCTTTATTTGGGAAAACTACAGAGCTATGACCTAAAAGCTGTCAACCAGCTCCAACTCTTCTGTAACTGCCTGGGTGATCTTGGGCAAGAACCCTCACTCTGTTGGCACCTCAGTTCCTTGTCTATAAAGTGGGGAGACTGGAGAAGATGGCCTAGACTTACCACTGAGCCCCATATCTATTCACTCAGTCACATGCTGAGGTCACACCATGTGAGACCCCCTGACCAGTTGGGGGATAGGTGCTGTGAAACAGATAGCTTGGGGCTGACTGCATGGCTGTATTTTACTTTGCATTAACTCAGTTATTACTGTGCCTCAGACTGTGACACTATCATGCCTGCCACAAACAAACAAACACAAAGACCCTCACAGAATCTAATTATTAGGAAGAAAACAAAGAAATACCTTATTAGGTGAAATTTCCACTTGGCAATAATGGTAGAGTGGCCTTAAGAATTTTAGTTTTCTAAATTGGGGCTCAAAAATGGAAGTGGATTCAAATAATAAAAATGTATGTACTTAACAAGGAATGACATTAGGTGACAAAAGTAGGATACAAACTATATGTGTGTGTACACATAATAGTTATATATGTGTATATATAACAAGTTCTATCTGAAAGGCAAAGCACATTTATCTATCTGACAAAGTACCGTAATAGTAACCAGTTTTTTCAGAGGTGTATCTGAAAGTGTGATATATTCACCATGTGCATCAGAATAATCCAGGCTGCATTTTTAAAAAGCAGATCTCGGCCCTGGCTGGTGTAACTCAGTTGGTTGAGGGTTGTCCCATGTACCAAAAGGTCGCTGGTTCAATTCCCAGTCAGGGCATACATCCAGGTCACCGGTTCAATTCCCAGTCAGGGCATACATTCAGGTCGCAGGTTCAATCCCCGATCTGGTTATGTATGGGAGGCAACTGATCGATGTTTGATATTTCTCTGTCATCAATCTTTCTCTCCCCCGCCCCCCAGTTCCTCTCTCTCTCAAAAACCAATAAAAATATACTCAGAACTACCAAACTAGGTGCTCTGTGTGAGGCACAAGAATCTGCATTTTTTTAAAAAGTTTACAAATTTTTTAAAAGTTTGCAGATAGCAGAAGAATGGCTGATATTTTCTTCTTTAAACTTGTCTGTATTTTCCACATTTTTTAATAGAGAACATGTATTACTTTCATAACTGGGAGATGGAGGAAGGGGGAAGTTGTTTTGTTTTGATAAAGTCAGGGAAATGGTGAAGAAGAACAAATAGCTTCTTTCTCCTCTTGCTGCTGACCATGTGTCTGTAGAGGATGAAAGGGGCCACATTTGCTTCTGTGTGGATTCCATGCCTCAGAGCCTAGATAGAGCCTGAGAAAGCACAGGTATTTTTCTCATTTGGTGTTCTCCAGCAATAAAGGGCAGTTACTGGAGCACTTGCCTGAGTTTTGCATGTAGCCAGGGCTAAATACTCTGGGGCTGCCATGGCTCCTTTGCAATTGCCCCACATTGCCTGGTGGAAAAGCTATTTTTCAGGCCTGGGACTGTAGGATTATGTGTGGATGCAGGATCCAGTAAAGGGAGGCAAAAGAAGGATGTGAGGGGAAAATAGTCAATGAAGGAGTCCTTGCCAAGGGATGACAGGCTATATGTATATATAGCTACTCATCCATGTGCTCAACCATAGTGTAGTGGGGAACAACCTGGAGTCAGAGAAATCTGAAGTTAAGTCCTATCGCATCACTTACTGGCAAGCTAGTTAACCCCTGTAAGCCTTGGATTGCTCTTCCATAAAAGAGGGGAAATGATATTTCTTTCCATAGAATTATTATAAGATAATGCCTATCACTTACTTTGTGCCAGGTACCATGCTAAAAGGGCTTGAAGACACAGATACAAAATAAACACAATTCACATCTTCCAAAATTACTATTTACTTCTATTTTATGAAAAGCACAGAAATAGGTCGATAGTTATAATAACTCTCCAACCAAAGGAGCACTTCTGAATGAATCAACCTGATAATCAACTGAGGCACTTGAATTCCCTGCTTCGGTTGGTTGAATAAACACTGCCTCGGTAGATGCTTCTGTCTTGGGGCAGGGCAGGGACAGGCCTGGCTTGTCTCGGGTGAATAACAGGACACTAATAATAAGAATTCAAATTAGATTTTGCATATTTTCATTACTATTTGTACATACAAAATCTATCATTTTAATAAAGTCTGATTAGCACAGGAGAGTGAAGAACGGAGCTGTGTTCCACTTCAATGATATCAGCTATTAAAAAGGACTGTAAAGTTTACTTCCAATTATAAAATGCTACGTATATGCTAAATAAAAATAAGAAAATGAGTCTCAGATCTCTAAACTAATTCTATGTTGCTAGACAACTCTTTGGTTTCACACTTCAGTGTGAACACCTTTAGAAATTGGAGAAAATAAGAAGGAAAAAAACCTGATATATTTTAGGCAGTCTTGGTATAACCACATTCCATGTTTAATACCACTCCAGTGAGACAAAATAATGTGAACCACTTGGTTCAGGTTTTCTTCCAAATATATTTTTATTGATAGCAGAGAGGAAGGGAGAGGAAGAGAGAGATAGAAACATCAATAATGAGAGAGAATCATTGATCAGCTGCCTCCTGCATGCCCCATTCAGGGGATTGAGCCTCCAACCCAGGCATGTGCCCTGACCAGGAATCAAATCGTGACCTTCTGGCTCATAGATCAATGTTCAACCACTGAGCAACACCAGCCAGGCTGAAGACACTTTTTAAAAGGATAACTTCTAATAAGATTAGTATGAATTTGAGATACATAACTGTGTTTTTAACTGTTTGTTTCAAGCATGCTAGCTCTAGGAAACAACGAACAGCATATCTTAGATGGAAAGAAAAACAACCAGTATATAATAGAGAAAGTGGCTGTTATTGACTATATAATAGGAGGTTAGTTTGAATGAGTTTAACATGTTATGCTTTTGGTTCAGTGCTTTCTGAGAGACTGGGCCGAGAGAAGGAAGGGAATCACTGTGTTTTCCAAGCTTCGGTTTCCTTAAAAATCCAGACAGACACACACACACACACACACACACACACACACACACACACACACACACACACACACCCTGATTAATTATATCTTTTAATTTCCCTAAAATCTATCATAATTATAAGAAATCTACAGACAAAATCCTGTTTTGTGCAATAAATGTTTCTGAACGTTTGGCTGAAAGGGCGTTTGCAAACTGGACCCTGTCAAACACGTTAGGATGCCTTATTTTTGAAAAGACCACTTCCAATTAAACTAACACTGATTGTCATTAAAAACAATCTCCTTCCACTGCATACAAAGTCCTAGATTTCTGGAGGAATGCTCCCTTTGAAACGAGGCTTGCCATAGCCACATGCATGCACACAACTTCCTCTGTCCTGTGCCTTATTTACCAGCCATCACTGGCCCTGATTCCTTTCCTCAGGTTCACCCCGAGTGTCAGGGACTTGATGTCTCCTGCTGTTCCCCTGGTTTGTAAGTCAGCCCACTCCAGGACCATGGCTTGGGCCTTGATCATCCTCTTAAATCCTGCCCAGAACTCCTTTCCCTCTTTTTGGCTTTGCTGTTTCTCTGCTGGGCATGACTGTTTAAAGGGATGCTGTCCTCGCATGCATCCTGAGCTGACTCTTCAGTCCACCTACCCTCCCCATCCCCTACTCCTTTGCCACATCGGCTCAATTTATTTGTTTTTTAAGCCTGGATTTTATGTATTTCATTTTTTTTTAAAGTTGAAATCACTGAACTTATTTATGAAGGGTCTTCAGCTGTTTGTGAAAAAAAAAATGAAACAAATCAAAATAAGAGAGTAGGAACATAGCCAAAGTTCCAGCTGTCTCCAGTCACTCAGGCCTACTGAATCAGACACTCTGGGTTTGAGTTTAGTAAGTCCTCCGGGGGGTGAGTTCATGCACACTAAAGTTGAAGAACTACTACTCCAAAAGCAAAGAGGGGGTATCTCATTAAGTCTATATTATTGACAAAGAAGAATGTCTAAGATATTCTGTATAATAAAACTACAGGTAAAGTGTAATTTTAAAAAAGGTTAGAAGTGTTTTTCCACATGGAAATGTCTAGTAGGTTATGCAATAAACTGTTGAAGTGGTTAACTCAGGGGAAATTCATTTTCCTTTTTCTTTATGGATATCTGTGTTTTTAATCTGTAAGTATATACTATTTTTAAATTTTAAAAGACGGTTAATCTAGGCATCCTTCACTCCTCTCTGGCAACATTTGCAGATAAAAGTTAACTCAGTCCCAGGGGACTTCAGTGTCTGGACTAATCAAGCTCTGTGCTGCTTAGGGAATTCCAGAGGAAGTGGGGTAGAGAGAGGGCTCAGTGCTCCATGACTCAATCAGTGCTTCTAGGGAAAGCTGCTGTACCAGGAAATGACAGGTCAGAAAGCCTGAGAGATGCTGCCTTTCTTAAACAGGCCAACTTCTAAAAAGGGATGGTGGGGCTCCGAGGGAAAACAGAACAGGCTCAAAACCTAAGGGTTTGCTTGGAAGACACCAGTTTATTGCTGGGAAATTGTCTTTGTTGCAGAAATTCTGTTTTAAGTGCCTCACTTTTCACCACCCCCCACGTTGTGATCTGGCAGTCATTCCATCATTATATCACGCTGCAGACTAACGTAGTCCTTCTTCAAGCTGGCTCCAGGTAGATACAGCATATGCATATGACAGACTAAGAAGAGGCTTAAAAATAAAACTGGTTGGTGGAAAATAATCCATGGCCAGATAAAGAAGGTAAAAGAGAGGCGAGTGTGTATAAACGTATCCACAATCAAGGGAGATCCTAACAAATACCCTTCAGCTTATGGTGCATCATGGGAAAATCCTGAAGCTTCCATGGTTGCTCTCATGGGACCACTCAATTCTTTCACCTCTGGCAAGTTTCCCACCAGAAGTATTATGCATATTCATAGAGGATCGCAAAGCACTTTACCTGTATTCATCATCACGTACAGAAGCCACTCAGTGTAACTGTACATATCCTCTCCATCTTCACTGCCTAAAAGCATGTGGATGTGGCAGAAACAAAACATACAGTAGAGCTGTTGTCCCAGAAACCAGAGAAACTTGCTTAAAAAAAGCAGCTTTCAGTAGTCTTTAATAATTAATTTATTCATCTTCACTAAAGGAAAACTACTTACACCAGGGATCTTTTTTACAATGACCTAAGACAATTAATAAATGTTATCCCTGGAACCCTAACCACACCAGAAGACAAAAAAGAATTACTAATGTCCCGATACTTTCAATGCTGTATAAAGAGAAAATGATCGGGTGATTGATGACTGCGGCCAACTTTTGAAGAGACTGTCACATTTTCTGTGGCTCTGCTTCATATAGTATTTCAGAGTAGGAAACAGAGGCACACGTGAACAGATGGTAGCAAGGAGATGAAGGCTTAGTCTGCAGCATAATATAAAAGATAGAGCACAGGCCTGGAGTCAGAGTTCGAATCCAGCTCTAAATTATACTAGATTTGGGGCAAATGACCCCACTTGTCTGAACCTCCGTGTCCTTCTCAATAATATGGGAATAATAAACTACTTTATAGAGTTGCTAAAGTAATCACAAGTATGCAAGAGGGGAGGTGGAATAAGGAGTTAGTGTTTAAGGGGCACAGTTTCAGTCTGAGATAATAGAGTTCTGGAGATGGATGGTAGTGATAGTCACACAACAGTGTGAAAGCACTTAATGCCACTGAACTGTATACTTAAAAACAGTAAAAAAGGTAAATTTCATTATGTAGATTTTACCATTATTATTTTTACAAATATGTAAGGCTCCTAGCACAGTGCCTGGCTCTCACTCAGTATGTGTTCAAGAAATGCTAGTCTTATTCCACTTATAAATAACTGTAAATCAAAGAAGAAAAGGAGATGTGAAAAGTCAAACAATCATGCTCCTTTCCCAATTGAACTGTGAGCGGCTCTGACTCTCAGGCTGAGCCAGCTGGCACCCCTATCAGGTAATGTGCTACAGTAAGTATCTGGGCAGGAGAAGAGAGGCTGTGTTAGTCATAATCCCTCCAGCATGTTCAGTTCCCAGTTCACCCCCACCCTGGTATGGCATCTCCCAGAATATCAATCCTACAGTCCCAGCATCTTGCAAAGAAAGCTGGGAAGTTTAAACCATTTCCCAGACCAGACTCCAGGTCATGAGGACAAAAGCATTCGCAACGACAGCTGGCTCCTGTAAGTTGGGGAGAGACAAAATGCTAATGCTGAACACCAACTGGATGGGTCTGGAGCCTGTTCCAGTCCCCAGCATTAAGCTGATCAGTATCTCAGATGCCTTTGGCTGAATTTAATGGACACAGAGGGCAATAGTCTCAAAGGCCTGGTAAAGGAAAATTAAAAATGCACTTGTCTGCAGTTCAGGAAAAACAATTAATGATTATGTGTTGTACTAGTAAGCCAGAAAGTATAGAAAGGGAAAATAGATGACTTATCTCTAGGCATATTAGCACACTGCTTTTGATGGGCAGGCTTAATTAAATCTTGATGCAGTGTTCTTTTTTCTCTCTCTCTCAAATATATTTTTATTGATTTCAGAAAGAAAGGGAGAGGGTGAGAGAGATAGAAACATCAATGATGAGAGAGAATCATTGACCGGCTGCCTCCTGCACACTCCACACTGGGGATCGAACTTATAACATGGACATGTGCCCGACTGGGTTCATAAGTCGATGCTCAACTCCTGAGCCATGCTGGCTGGGCTTGATGCAGTGTTCTGATAGATGACTGTTAACAACCCTCGAACTTAGCTCAAAGAGAATGAAACACAGGTTTCCCTATTCCTATGAAACTTTTGTAAGCTGAAATGGTGTAAAGCAAAGACACATTTACCATTCATTTATATGGAAAATATTTTTAGGGTTTCCAGACCCCAAAATATCACGTACCAAATCATGCTAAATATGCTTAATTACCAGTTTTCTGCTAAATGAAACACCCTTAGGAGCTCTCTGAGGCTTTTCTGATATCTTAGGACACATCTTGCTAACGGATGCACAAAATAGATGGAGATAAAACACAGATGCTCACAGACACAGTCAAAGCTATAGAGGCTGATACTGAGATGCTGAGTGTAACTTCAGGAAGGACCTTGGCAGGGCCACTTGCTCCTCAGGGTTGTGCTGCCTCTAACAGCTCCTTGCAAAACAAAGGCTGAAGGCTATTTTCACTTTTCTTCATTAAAGCGATAAAAGTGAAAATTCTCTCCAGATTTCTTTCAGTTAGTGCAAACAGGTACTAATGCATGCAGGTCTTTCATAAAAAGCAAAGTAGCGTAAAGTGAACTTCCAAAAAGTGGGAGATACCCATACTTGGGGTACCAATATTCAATAAATTCCAAACAATACTTACTTTAGGGTCTGAGCTCTTGAACTTTAACCTTTCCACCAATTCTATCATTGCCGCCTTTAATCCGCCTGAGTCTTTGCTCTAGAAAAAAAGAAAAGTCGGGTCATTAAACAGCATTTTGTTGCTCTCTCGAACACAATCAGCATTTCATGGGACAATGAAATGGAAAGCAATTTTTTTCCTCAGCCAAGAAAATGAAACAACTAGGGGGAGCCGCGTTGCCCCTCTTCCTCTTCTCTAAGGATAAAGAGGGCCGGAACATAAATTGCCCAGTGGCCTGGAATGAAAATTAAATGCAATGTGCACAGGCTGACTCACTGCTTCATCTCAGTGCTCAATTGTGCCAGTGTTCACTTAGGGCTGGGGCTCTGCAAAAGAGATTTCCTTCTGAGATGTCTATTTAATGACCTAGTGATTTTTATTTTGAACTTCTACACACTAAATACAGAAGTATGTAATATTAAACATTCTTAGAAAAACAAACTCAAAGAAAATGCCCTGAGATATCATTGGAAATGGTATTACAGTGTGCTGGTTGAGTATGGGTTTTTTAGTCAGACAAATGGTTTCAAATTTGGGGTCTGCCATTAACTAGTTGACTGACCTCTGCCAAATTACTTATTTTCTCAAAACCTTCTTCTCCTTCCATAAAATGGGGATAATGAAGCCTCCTATTTGGAGGCTTAATTGAAATAGTGTTTGTAAAGGTATTAGCACAGTATGTGGCACACAGTAAGTGCTCAATGAATGTCACCTACTACTATTACTGTTATTCCAATAAAAATGTAATGTAAGCCACAATGCAAGCCATGCATGTAATTTTAAGTTTTCTAGTAACCACAAAAATAAAGTGAAATTAAGTTTAATATATTTAATTTAACTCAGTATATCCAAAATATTATCATTGCAACATGCAATTTCAACATGAGGTATTCAAATATTTTTTTTCATACTAGGTCTTTGAAATCTAGGATGTATTTCATACTTACAACCCAATTCAACTTGGACTAGCCATATTTTGAGTGCTCCAAAGCCATATCTGGCTAGTGACTACTGTATTAGTCAGCACAGATTTAGAGCATACTAGTAGAGATTCTAGAGCCAAAAATTCAAGTCCCAATTCCAGCACTAGTGTGTGACCTTAGGCAAGCAAGTAACTTAGCCTCTCTCTTATCTGTAACATTAAGTTAAACACAATATCTATTTCATAAAGGTTCTAGTAAGATTAAATTAGATAATATATATCAAGGTGCTTAGAACAGGGCCTGACACATGAGAAATGCAATAGATGTATGAGACTTTTATTATTATTGTCTGTCTCCCTCACAACGTTTTAAATTCCTTAAGAGTAAGCACCACATTTTTTATCTCTGTATGTGTGCCTAGCATCAATAAGGTATTTAAAAATATCTGCTGAATAAGAGAATGAACATACAAGCTTAAGACATGAATGTCCCAATAATAATACATGTATGCAGCACGATCTAAAACCGCATGAATTAGTTTTATTTTCTAATCTCAGCTCCTCTAAGGTATAGGGTAGAATCATCACCCTCATTTTACTAGTGACTAAAAGGAAACATGAAGAAGTAAAATGGTTACCATTTTTATGGAGCAAGGGGAACAATAAAGAAGTACAATATAAACAAACACTATAAATATCTGTTTCTTAAAATTGTCCTCTGAATCAGTGATATTTGCCAAATATGCAGAACCAACTCTAATTCCTCCAAAACAGGAAATAAGCGCCTCGTAAGAACCCATCATATAGATTAAAATAGACTACAGGCTAAATTTTTTTCCCCATTTAACCTCCTTTCTCTCCCAAACCTATATAGAAACAATCTGATGTAACATGACTAAGACAGATACCCGCTTTAGATGTGCGCTCCAAACACACCTTCGTTGACATTCCCATTTTAGCTGTGGTTCTAAAATTTAATAATATGTATGTTTAAAATGACGACTTACAACACTCCAAATTTCTTCACCCATTTAAATCTTTAACTTCTGTGGTATCACAGTAGACAACTGAGAAAGGAATCTGGAGGTCACATACCAGGGAGTGGGTGAGACACAAAGAACCTAAAAATGGGTTAAGTTGCCAGACACAATCTTGCTTTTATGAGATGATCAGACAATAAAGCCTGTCTGGTGATACCATTCCTCTAACCTGTTTCTCACTGGCTGAACAAGCAGGTCACTCGTCCCTGGAAAGCTCTCTTCTCTCACATCCCAGCTGCCAGAGCCCATTTTAAGCTCCTCAGCAAGAGCCCTGATATATTATGACTTTCCCCCTGGCTCTAGAGCACAGACAGGAATGTGTGAAACTGTGCCTTAAAAGATTCAGAAAGCAAACGGAAGGATGAAGGAATCCCTAAGAAGCAGACAGCCTGTTTGCATGCAGATGTGCCTTATGTGGAGAGATAAGGGAACCCTTAGCCTTCTTTCATAAAAAGACCGTGTGTCAGCAGAATCCTTTCTCCTTTTAACAAAGCATCAGCAGCACTGTCTGCCCAGGGGACAGAGAGGGGAGGCACAGAGACTCTCCCTTCAGGAGATACACCATTCCACCTCCCCACCCCACTCTCTGAGGATTAGTCTCAAAGCTCAATTGGGGTCTATATTGAGCCAGCTATATGAGGTCTCTAACTGGGTGGTGAAAAAACCTTCCCCTGTGGCATTTTTTAACCCGTAACATAAGCAGTTGGTCAGAAGAAAGAGGCTCCTCTGGGCAGACCTCTTCCTGAAAACTGCAGGGCTGGACTAGAGTACAAATGGAGGACCCTGGTCCCCCAATCCACCATCCTTCTCTTTCCACACCCCAGTCCTTTCCTGAAGCCCTTTCCTTACAAAGCCTAAACACATTCAAACTAGTACACTTAAGTTCTGGGAATATCCCTCTCAAGTAGTTGCCCTTGACCACCCTGACCTTGGAAAGCACATATCAGGGACGGGGTCTAATGGCTTGATCCATCTTCGGGAGGATGAATTTAGAAAGAGGCTCTGCAGGTCCTGGAAGCAGCTCAATACAATTCATCAGGTAATTCCTAGATCCTTGGTATTTGGAGAGTGGTCTAGAAGGTGATGAATATGGCCAAAGAAGGGTCTTCTAAAGCATGAGGCATAGGGCAGGGGCAGAGGGTTGTCTAGGTCTAAGGTGTTTTTTGAGTATGAGTGCCCCAGGGTGGTATCATGTTTTAGTTAATTGTTTGTTTGCAAAGGATAGTCACCAGACAAAAGGGAATGGGAACAGGGGCTTGTATCCTCATACTTCCCTTCCCTGGTAGAATAGAACAGCTGCCTCTGAAACCTGTGTTCAAGCTGAGAAGACCAGAATAGTAACAAAAGGCAAGATAATTCTAACCTTGTAGACATTTGGTTCCATAAATGGGCAGATTCTACTATGTCAATTCTTGGGGCAGGCACTGTGAGAGGCAAAGAAGTCAAATTCTCCTGATACTGCTCTTCTTCACCTCCATCCCACACAATGCATTCCAAGAACATGGAATTCAATGTGAGTGCACCTCCTTCCTCCCTTACAAGAGTGTGGAATAAAAAGAGACAAGTGCTATGTTGTGATACCCACCCTACCCCTCGAGTTTGATCAATCTGTAGAGATGTGGGCTGCTTCACAAAGGCCAGCTCCTAGGGATGAGTCATAACACCAAGAAAAAACAAAAATACCTTATTCTTTACTCTCCAAAGCACTTTCATATGATTTTCTATTGGTATTTCACACTAAACCTAAAAAGTAGTATATTCTCACTTAATATTTGAGAAAATGGCTGGTGGAAATAATAAATGCCTGCAGGACCCCCCAAATTGCACACACTCCTTCATTGGCATTTCACGGTAACACTACTTCCTAGTGTATTCTCACTTCATAATGGGGGAAATAGTTCTGTGGAAGTCAAACGATGTTCCCAAAATTATAGTGCTAGGAAACAACAAAACCAGGATCAGAAAGATCCAAATGAGAAAGATTAAAAATACAACCGAAGAACTTGGCACCAAGAGTACACAAGAAAATACATAAGGGATTCCTATAAGAAAAAGACAAATGAGCCCAAAAGAAATCCCAACAAAGGGTATGAACATTATAGAAATGTCAAATGGCTAATAAACATGTGAAAAGATGTTTTTAAAAGCTCAAATTACTTAACATGTCTCATCCATTATACTGAAAAAAGTTTTGATTTTGATAATATCAAGTGATGTGGGGCTCTGGGTTAACGGGACTTTCATATATTGCTGATATAAAATGATAAAACTACTCTGAAGTCAAATGCCTAGCAAATCCATTTCTCTCTTTCACACACTAGCACATGTGTCTAGAAGGCATGCACAAAAGTATTTATTGCAGCACTGTTTATAATACTGAAAACATTCTAAGTATCCATCAATAGTGGGTGACTTGCCCTAGCCGGACTGGCTCAGTGGATAGAGTGTAGGCCTGCAGACTGAAGGGTCCTGGGTTTGATTCCTATCAAGGGCACATACCTCACTTGACAGGAAGTTGCAGGCTTCCCAACCCAGGCCCTGGTTGGGGCTCCTGCAGGAGGCAACTAATCCATGTGTTTTTCTCACATTGATATTTCTCTCTGTCTTTCCCTCTCTCTGAAAAATCAATGAAAAAATATCCCTGGGTGAAGATAAAAATTAAAAATAGTGGGTGGCTAAATAATTTACATAATTAACCAGTTATAAAATATGATATAACAAATCAAAATAAAGTAATCCTTATGTACCTGGATATAAGACAAGACATAATGTTGAATTAATTTGCAAAATGCTATATTCATTTTCTTACAAAACCACAAAACTCTTATTTTCTATGGGTGATGTATATATGTACATAAAAAAACTAGAAAAGCAATGATTTGAGGGACCAGTATCAGGAATAGTAGTAGGAAGAGTCTTAGACTTACCTAAATGTAAGTCTACAAAGGGAAGGGAGGAGAAAAGGAAGGACAGACCTACAGCTTCTTGGAGTGCTTCTCTCCATGGGTTTGCCCAAGTATAAATACTGGGACTCCATTCCCTCTGCACTGAAAACATATGAACCAGCAGGTAAGAGAGAGAGGTCTTTACCTGGTGTTCATGTATGGATTCCAGGCAGTATGAAATCCCCAACACTGTATGCAACACGTGCAATGTACATGCACTTTTCTAGGGAAAGGATTTAGCTTTCCTCAGAGTCCCCCAAAAGTTTAACCTTCCCATAGTGAAACGAATATTGCACAAAGAGAAAGGAGATCCAGGTTCTATTCCTGGTTCCTCCACTAACTGCTGTGTGAGTTTGAATGAGTCATTTTATATCTCTGGGTTTCTGTTTCTCCATCTGTAAATGAGGGAAAAGGGACAAATCAGAACCTATGTATACTAGTATGCAGCCTGCAGCCTAAAGAACTTTTTAGGTCTTTAGAGTGTTGTCCCACACAGTATAATGGGAATTTTTAAATTAGTTGCTAATTTAAAAATCAGGAGATATTACATAACAATAAAATGTTCTAGCTTCTTTTGAAAATCTGAAGGTATGATTGTACTGGACTCCCATTCCCACATAGCAGCAATTAGCTGAAGCTGAATAGCAACTATCACTTCAGCCCAGGCCAGCTCTCTCCAATTTGTCATGGTTACCCTGGCTTGCTTCTCTCATTTACATTACTTTTCTCCTCCCTGTAGACATCTGAAGTTGCTATCCCTGGAAGCAGCTCTTTCTGGAGGGTTTTTTGTTTGTTTTACCTTTAAGGGTCCTTGTTTGAACACCAAGAAGGTTGAGATGTTTTTCTTCATAGAGGTTCAGAATATCTCAACACTTGTCTATCCATTCACCCCAAAATACAGAAATAACATAGCTCATTCTAATGTAAACATCCTTTGAAAATGGGCAAGGGGCAGAAATGAAGTTGCAATATGGTAGGTAAACATGGCATAAGAACAAGAATTATTTCTTGACAACCAGTCTCTGTACTATTATGGGAATCAGTCGAGTGCCAATAACCATCTGGGCACCAAAAGAAAAGTCTTGTGTCAGTAGAAATGTAACTGTAAGTCACTTAAATATCCTCAAATGGCTCCTAAGTATTGAATCAATATTACAAAGATTCAGAGGATGCTGAGTTCAGAAAGAATACTGGCTGCCTGTTTTGTTTTTTTCTATCCTTGTGTTGGTACCATATTTAAAAAAAATAACCTATTACTAGTCAAAATACTCTTTAAAATTTCCAGGAAGAAAATTTCAGATAGAAGGGAAAGACTAGTTTTAGAATATTCAAAAAGTGTGTACATATTAAATGCCTTCATACGTCAGGAGAGTGTGTGTGCCATTTAGAGAGGTTAAATGTAAGTCGGAATAACTAAGTAAGAATAGAGGCAAAATGGGATGGTGGAAAGAACATGTACTTTGGGATCAGACCTAGATCCATATCCTGGTCCTTCCACTTATTAGCTAAGTGACCATCTGCAAATCTCAACCTCTTTGAGTATCAATTTCCTTATTTGTAAATAAGAATCATAATACATCTGACTGTGGGAATTTTATTGAGATCAACTGAAAAAATAAATGAAAAGCACCTGACCTAAAACTACTCAATAACTGTTATTATTACTACTAGAGGCCCAGTGCACAAAATCGTGCACAGGTGGGGTCCCTTGGCCTGCCCGGCAATTGGGGCCGATCAGGGCCTTCTCGCTCAGTCCCGATCAGGGCAGATCAGGGCGGCCAGCGGGGGGCGCGGGAGGGGGAGGGACTGAGGAAGGTTGGCTGGCTATGGGAGGTTGGCCGTGGGAGTGCACTGACCACCAGGGGGCAGCTCCTGCATTGAGCGTCTACCCCCTGGTGGTCAGTGTGTGTCATAGCGACTGGTCGACCCATCGTTCATTGACTAGTCATAACAGTCACTTCGGCTTTTATATCTATAGATTCTCATCTCTGGAATCTCAAAATTCAACAGCAGAAAAGAGTTTCCTGACTCTTAGTTTTATAACCTCAGTTGAAGGTTAGCATTTTCATTCTTCACACACATTAAATCAGAGTTTACCACTCAACACAGGTTACATCCTGCCAGGGTTCACATAGACCCACAATACAAAGTGGAGAACAGTAGGGATGCCTATAACATTCCTCCCCATGATTGCCTCCTGAAAGAAAATGGAGACTATTTTCTAACCAGAAAGTAAAGGGAATATTGCCCCTGCCTCCCCTCTGCTTCTATAAAAATTTCCAACAGTTCAGAATGTAAAACAATTTAAAGAGGACAACCAGCAAGACTTGTGAACCTAAAATTAGGCTTACCAGCTGTGTTTTGGTTAGCTAGTGCATAAGGCACCAGCAGGACACCGAAATATACAGGAGCCTCTTCTCTGAAGGCAAGTTTTTCACCAGCCTATCTGCCCACCAGAGTAGAGAAGGCAGAAGGAGCAGAAGGAGAGGGGGCTGAATAGCTTTCACCCAAAGAAACTCAGTATCCAAAACTTCTGCTCCTGCCAGACTAACTGGTCTGGCATTGAACTCAGAATAGAACCTCAGATGGCTCTGTAACAGTAGTAAGAATAAGAGCCACCAACTGCCGAGGGCTTATTATATCCCAGGCACTGTGCTCTTCACATGTATGATCTTGTTTGTTCCTCACTATATAACCCAATGAAGAGAAACAATTTTGATACCCATGTTACATATGAGGAAACCAAGACTCCAAGAGGCTAAGTGAATTATCCAACATGACACAGCTAATAAGTATCAAAATAGGACTCAAACCCATAGACTGTAAAGTAGCCAACTAAAACAAGACTGCTGGGTCATTCGTATTCATTCTCCCACTCCTTAGTAACAGACCACAGCTTTTAGCTAGATACACTGTGGCCTGGAAAAAGATTATTTCCCAGCTCCTCTTGCAACTAGGTAAGTCCATGGTACTGAATTCTGGCCAATGAAACATCAGCAGCAATGTGTGCAACTTCTGGCGGTTCTCTTAAAATAGAGGGGAGTGCCCTTCTTCACTTTCCTATGCCTGCTATCCTGAGCTTGAATGTGCTGGCTGGTCCTGCAGCAGTCATCCTGGTCCATTACATCATAAGGATGGCAGAGCAGAGCTGGAAAAAGTCTAGATTCTTCATAACCTCGTTCCTCCATACCAGCTTTAGACTGTCTCCATCCAGGCTTCTTTTATACAAGAGAGAAATAAACATCTATCTTGTTTGAGTTGCTGTTATTTTGGATTTTTCCAAATTTTTTCATTATTTTAGATGCAACTGAACTTAATGTAAACATTTATATACTAAATCATATGTAATACTGTCTCTTTGATGCCCTGGAACTAGATGAGATTATACTTCATAGCATAAATGTACCAAATATTTCATATATATGTATATCCAACAGGCCCTGTGCTAGGTGCTGAGAACACAGAGATGGATAACATATAGCCCTAACCTAGCAGAGTTTATAACCACACAGGAAAGAGACATGGTAATGACATTGATAGTATACCACATTTAGTGCTACAATAAATGTGTACCAGCTGTTGTTATGGGAACGCAGAACAAGTTTACCTAATAGTCTGTATCTACTAGTAAAATCCTATCTTTGAAGGAGCACCTCCAACACCATCACCTCCAAGAAATCTTTGCTGATTCCATGCCTCCAGCAGAAATTAATTTCTCTGAGTTCACATAACATACTGTTTGTATCTTTCCTATAAGACTATGTATAAGCTTTCTGATGTCAGGAACCACTTATTATTATTCTCAATAGTTCATACATCTCACCATAGTACTCAAAAATTATTCAAATAAATAAAATTAACTTTAGAATATCAGTCTTTGACACTAAGTTAACTACATGCTATAGTTTCAACATATTACAATGAATGTTTTTCTCTAATAGTCTATTTAAGTTAAAAGCAGATTACTCTGCTACCTGCCAAAAAACTAGCTAAACACATCTGAAGTGAGTTTTACAATTAAATGTTCAACAAAAATAATCTAGCACATTATAATGTACATCAGAGTCACTGCCCATATGGTTATTTACCAAAAATTATGGATTGAGCCTTTAGTATATTTGGAGAATTATGTTTGGTTGGTTGGTTTTATTTTTTAACTCTTGATTCATTTTTTATATCTCTAAAGGGCATCAATGATGATTTCTTCCCAATGCCATGCTGACTTGATCCCAGTCATACTGATACACACACGCCAAAGACAAAAACACACCAGGGCCAGAGTTCTGTGTTTCTCTCGTCCCATTCTCATCTCTACTCCACATATCAAGACTAAAGGTTTTGTGCTATCCATTCTTTGTGGCCATAGGATCCTGGTACAGAAGTCATCAGAGCAAAAATTGGTGAAATTCTAATAAAGTCTATAGTTTTGTTAGTAATACTGTTCCAATGTTAAGATAAACAGAGTACAGTGAGCAGCTTTTGAACTTGGAACATTAACAGATTGAAAGAAACTGTGCTGAGCATTTATTTGATTAGGAGTAGAAAGTTAGGCAGGTGAGCAGAAGGTAACTGAAAGCAAAGCCTATGGCATTTGGGGCATTTAAAGAAGACCCTTTCCATACAGATTTGGAATCTTCCCACCCCTGCCAAAGAGTAGAGGGATAACCAGAGTAAAGGCAAACCAAAGGGAGCGTGTCACTACCTGACCCTCCAAAGGGGACTGTGCGGAGTGTTGCCTTGGAGCTGAACAAAATGGGTTGAGGGGGTGGCTTGGGTTGGGATGAAAGAAAATTCTTTAAGAGGCTGTAAACTTTGGAAGACACTTCCTAAAAATTTGGTCTCAAGCAACTCAGTTTAAGGAGATTCTAAATAAGTTATACTTTCAAGCTTTAGTAGAAGCAAACTGAAATCCTCCTTCAAATACAGTTTCATACCAAGACTTGGGAAATCCCAACAAATAATTTTTTAAAGGCAATGAGAAGCTATGCTGTCAAACATAATGAACAAAAAGAAATAAAGAAACAAGAAAAACACCATCCAAAACAATAACAGAGACCTAAAATGTCTTCACCTACTGAAAACATCACCAATTATAAATGAACGCGCTTACTTTATTCTTAAAGGAATAAAGAGGGTAGCTGCAGTATGAACAAAAGATAATAGAATATGATTCACATATTTATACTAATACATTTGGAAATTTAGATAAAATACACAACTTTTGGGAAAATAACATTAAAATTGACTTAAGGAAAAATAGACAACTTGAGCAAAACTATAACCATTAAATAGAATCATAGCCAAAAATACTATACAAAACAAAACAAAATTATTTCTCCTGTCCTCCTTCCCTCCCTCGCCCTCCTCCCCCAAACCCTGTCTTTTCAAGTCCAGAAGGCTTCCATGGTCGTTTAATACAACAGGACTCAAACCCATAGGCTGCAAAGTAGAAAACTACCAATCATTCTAGGAAGAAATATTCCAATCTTATACAAACACTTCCAGAGCATTAAAAGAGAAAGAAAAAGAAAACATGAGAGAAGCAAACAACTTCATATTATGAAGCCAACATAACCTTGATAGTAAAATCTCATGAGAACAGTAAAAGAAAATTATGAGTAAATTTCTCCCATAAATATAAATTAAAAACCTACACAAATTATTAATAAACCAAACTCAAAAATGTAAGGACACTTCATCATGGCCAAGTTGGGTTTGCCCTCGAAACACAACGTTGCTCTAATTATACAATATAATAATAACAACACAAAGGGATGGAATTAAGACCATATATAATGCATATACCTGTATTTGCTAAAAGAAGCACTTGAAAGTGGGAAACCAGCTGAAAGGGGCAAAGGTGAAAGATAGGCTTTTGAGACATGTAAATATATCACTGATTTTTAAATTTAATAGTAAATCAGTTAATGTAATTAATCACATTAACATAGTAAGTGTAAAATCACATGTATACCCTGATACAGAAAAAGTATTTGATAAAACTTAAGAGTCCATTCAGTATTAAAGAAAACTCTTTAGTAAATTAGGATAGAAGGGAGATTTCTTAATCTGATAAAATATATATGTAGACAAAAAGACAAACTACTATCACATTATTTGTGAAATGTAAATCATCCCTCAATTAGGAACAAAGCCAGAATAACCACTATCACTTATATTAAACATTATACTTCAGGTCTTATCCGAGGCAGTGAGGCAAGAAAAACAACAACAGGTATAAGGATTAAAAAGAAACAAAAACTGTCCCTCTTTGCAAATAACATTATCATCTAGGTAGAATGAACCTATAGATTAATTACTCTAATATGTAAAGGAATTTAAGAAGATACTTTAATACAAAAATCGGTATGTAAAAGTTAATCATACTCCTATATACAAACAATTAGAAAATAAAAATTAAAAACATTTTTTACAATACTATAAAATTGTAAGTAACCATGAATATTTTTCACAATGACGTAGAAGATCTTTCAGAAAAAAATTATAAAACTTTATTGTAAGGCAATAAAAACACCTGAATGAATAGATTAGAAAACTTCATGTTGTAATGATATTAATTCTTCATGTATTGGTTTATAAGTTAAATACGATACAGAAAACATCCTGCAGGCTTATTTTATATAACTTTATACTATGAGTCTAAGAAATGTAAATGGCCAGACTGGATAAGACACTCTCCAAGAAGAACAAAGTGGAAGAACTTGCTCTACCACATATTAACACGTTTCAAAGTGATAATAACTGAGAAAACTTGTTGTTCACATACGGACATACTAATAGATCAATAATAGTACAGAATAAAAAGGCCAAGAAACACATTCACACACATTTGGGCACTTGACAAATGACAAGAGGCATAGCAGATCAGTGTAGAAAGGATAGGTTTTTCAATAAATACTGCTAGAGCAGCTGGCTATCTGTATGTGGGAGAGGAGAATGAAATTGAGCCCCTACCTCCACTACACAAAAATCAATACTAAGTTGAACAAAGCACAAAAAGCATTAACAATAAAGAAAATTATTGGTGAAAATTCTATTACATTAAAATAGAGAACTTCATTCAAGGCACAAAATTTTAAAAAGAAAAAGAGAAAACAGAGTATATAAGAAGATACTTGCAACCCATATATATAAACAACAAAGAAGTCAGAAATAAATATGTAAAACTTCTATAAATTAATGAGAAAAAGATAGATAAACCAATAGAAAGGACCTGAATGGGCACTTCAAAAGAAGAAATACAAGGTATTCAGTCATCAGTGATCAGAGGAATGCAAATTTAAACCACAAGAAGATATTACATATCCACAAGATTGACAAAAATTAAAAATTCTGTAATAGCAACTGTTCCTGAGGATACAGAGCAAGATCTCTCAAGCACTCTTCATGGCAATGCAAATTGGTACAACCACTTTGGAAACTATTTGGCAGCATCTAGTAATGTTAAAGACTAGAGGCCCGGTGCATGGATTCGTGCACCAGTGGGGTCCCTTGGCCTGGCCTGCAGGGATAGGGCCGAAACCAGCAGCCTGACATCCTCTGAGCGGTCCCAGATTGCGAGAGGGCGCAGGCAGGCCGAGGGACCCCCCCATCAATCTGTTCCATGTTTTCATGTCTATGCATTGAGCGTTTGCCCCCTGGTGGTCAATCCGTGTCATAGCTACTGGTCTAACAGTTGCTTAGGCTTTTATATATATAGATATTCATAGTCTATGACCCAACAATCATAGTCTTAGGTTTATATTTCACTTAAATATATGCAGATGTGTGCTGGGAGGCATGAACAAGATTGTTTATATGAATATTTATGATGGCCAGAAACTCCAGAATTTGGAAATTAAATGTTCATTGTAATTATTTTTAAAATACATTTTTATTGATTTCAGAGAGGAAGGGAGAGGGGGAGAGAGAGAGATAGAAACATCAATGATGAGAGATGCACGCCCCACACTGGGGATCCACCCCCACCACCCGGGCATGCGCCCTGACTGGGAATCCAACCGTGACCTCCTGGTTCATAGGTTGATGCTCAACCACTGAGCCATGCCAGCTGGGCTCAAATGTTGATTATTGACAGAATAGGTAAGTTGTGCCATATTCATAAAATGAAATTCTATACAACAATGAAAATGAACAAATCACAGCCACCTGCTAGATGAATCTTACAAACACAATGACATATTATACCCACTGTGCCAAGTTCAAGTAAGTTCAGGAATGCATACATATGTGGTAAAAGTATAAAAAATAAGCAAGGAAATTATCACTGTAAAAGTCAGGATAATAGTTACTAAGTTGGAAATGGTTATAACTGGAAAAAGGCGCAGGGCTTTAACACTGCTAATATTCTATTCTTAATCACTTTAAAATTACTTGACAGACTGTGCATATATTTTTACACATTTTGAGTGTGTATTTTCCACTAAAAAAGGAAAATCTTAATGCAAGGATTTTCATTATAGAGTATGTATCTCAGTGCCAGCAATGTGACTTATGGACTTAAAAGTCATCAAAGATGACAACATTCACTAATGAACTGATCACTTAATAAACTGATCACTCCAGCCCTGGCAGGGTAGCTCAGTGGGTCAGTGTGTCGCTGGATACATCATGGTTTTGAGTTCCATCTCCAGTCAGGGCACATACATCAACCAATGAGTGGGTGATAAGTGGAACAACAAATTGATGTTTCTCTCCCCCCTCCCTTCTTCTCTCTCTCTTAAATCAATCAATCAATCAGTCAATCAGTCAGTCAATAAACTGATCACTCCATTCAAACATTCCTCCCTGGTTAATGCCCGTAGTTTCATCGATTGTATACATCACACTATAAATAAAAGGAAAGTCATTTGCAAATTCATTCATTCAACAAGTATTTAGTAATGTCCACTACTTTCCAAACACTATTCTAGGGGATCAGCAAGGCCTTCTTACAAAAGATGGAGGACTGAAGACCCCTCCATTCCCATCCCAATGTTGCCTCCACCCTTTCATCCTCTCTTCCAAACAAGTATCAGAAATGAAGAACCTAAAAGGAACTCAGGGCACACACGAAGTGATTATCAAAACCCCAGCCCTGGGCGGTGTGGACACTACTGGCTAGGATTCATTTGGCAAAACTCAAGAGCCCTAAAGTCAAGGCACCCGTCTCAACAAGGGTGATGCTGCGGGAACAGGCTTAAGTGGGGTCCGATCTCCCCAACACGTGCTTTTTATCTGGGATCCGGAGGCCAGAGCCTTCCAATCTTCCAGAAACTGTCTACTCGATGTGAGGACATGCGTTTCTCTCGGGTCGGAGTCCAGAACTTTCACCTGATTCCCTACGGAGTTCCACCCAAAGGGGGACTGAGCTCCCAACAAGCAGAAGAGACAAGGTTGCAGGGACGTGATCAAAGCGAAGGTGGCCTCGGCGACACCACCTGCGTTAAAACCCAGGCGCCCTGACCTCTCGGCCTCCGCCCTGAAGACCCAATACTTACTCGGAGCTCTTCGAAGGCTTCGTCCAGGGTGGAGAGCTGGTGGCCCTGGTGGGCCCCGATGACCGGGCACAGGACACAGATGAGCTGCGTATCTTCCTGGCAGTAGGTGCTCAAGTCGAGCCCGTGGTCCGGGCACCTCCTCTGGGCCACTCTCTCCGCCTCCATCTCTATCTCTGGGTCAAATTCGCTCTCTGCCTCAGTTTCCCCGTCCGCCTCCGACTCTCCATCTTCGTGGTTGTCTTCCTCCGCCTCGCTCTCTTGCTCGTCCTCCATGTCTTCCTCACTGTCGCCCTCGCTCTCTTCCTCCGTCTCGCTCTCTTCTACGGAGTCACTGTCTTCCCGGGACTCGCTCTCCTCCCCCGCCTCGCTCTCTAGGTCGCCCGCCTCCTCCACCTGGGCCTGCGCGCCGGCCTGCCCCGCGCCTTCCCCCGGGCCCCGGGGGGCCCAGGCCTGGGCGGCGCCGTGCACGTACGGGCCCAGGTGGTGCCCGGGGAACTTGAGGCGGTGGCCCTCGGCGTGGCGGCGGCAGTAGCAGAAGCCGCATTCCCGGCACACTTCCTCGGCCCCCGGCGCCTCGTCGGGCTCGCACTGGTCACACGTGCCGTCGTGCGGCAGCGCCTCGAGGGCCGCGCCCACTCCGGAGGCCATGCGGATGCGGTGACAGGCCCAGGCCTGGGGGCCCCCCGAGATCGCCGCTGGGCTCCGCGGGCTCCTCACGTCCTCCTCCCAGCCGAACCGGTCCCAGGGAAGCGGCCGCGTGGGATGCGGGAGCGGGGCTGGGACTGGGGCGCCGCTGCCGCCAGCTCCGGGCAGCCCCCGCCGGCCGAGGAGCAGAGGGCCTGCCCGCCCGCCCCGCCGCCCCGCCGCCCCCTGCGCTTCCTCGGGGCCCGGGCACTTCCGGTGCGGCGGCCGGCGCCCCTGATGGCCCCCCGCGCGCGGTCTGCTTGGACTCTCGCTGCCCCAGCGAGATCGGAGATCTGGGCTCCGTGCCACCCCGGTTCCACTTTCCCTGTCCCCGTCAGGCGGCCTCCTTTCACTTCCTGAGTCATTTAAAGTGGCAATGGCCCTTTCCTGCGGTCCCCGCGGGGGCTCCGCATCCCCGGAAGGAGGGGCAGGATGAAGGAGGCCTCCCTCACATCCCAGCTTGGGCCCCGCCTCCCCCGGTTCCTCTCTGGAGGTGTCAGTGGATTTGCCAAGCCCACTATGCAGGTGTGCATGTGTATTTCAGCCTCCCTCCTTCCCATGTGTCGCTGACCTCCCCGGTCCCCCGCTGCTGCGTGCGAGGGACGGTGTCAGGACAGAGCATTGCCCCCTGGCATTTCCAGAGGACCCTGGGAAGGGTCGTGTTTGTTCAAGGCCTGGGGAATCTCAGAGGCAGCCTGAGCAAACAGACATGGTCGATCCAAAGCAATGCTATACTTTGTCTATTTGCAAAGTCTGTTTGCATTCCTGCCTCCTGGGGGGCTCAGAGCCTAGAGGGCGGCAACCTTTGTGCATTTTTCTGAGAGCCTGCCTGGGGTTTGTCTGAGATGTCAGGCGAGGTAGGTGGAGAGACAGCATTTATCAAAGGAGAGTTCCAGTGGGAGATTGGGTTCCAAAGAGAGGAAGGGGACTGTTATTTATTAACCGATCCTAAAGTGCCAAGAATTGGGCTAGATCTGTTTGTGGCTCTTTACGAGCTGGTTTTGAAAGACCCCGCTGCCCAAGGGCCCCCAGATCCTGATACTACAACTTGTTGGTTTTGTGACCATGGAGAATTTAATTGATCTTTCTGTTTTCCGCTTTTAACAAAGTATGTATGTAAAGTGGAAATAATGGTAATACCTATTTCAAGGGGCTGTTTTGTGGATGAAATGTAAAGGTGCCTGCCTTGTAGAAGTATTCACTACATTTAAACTATTATTATTGGCACAAATTATATTTGATGGACATTATGACCCTTTGAAAGGATTTTAAACATATTTTTGAACACATTGAGCATTTTTGGCTGGCTGCCTGAAGTGTAATCAACCCCCCATCTCTCCACCATATCTACGCCTCTCCAGTCATTGAAGAGCTTTTGTTTCATATTTGGGAGAGAAAAGGGACGTTTTGATCTAATCCCAGAAGAGGCCAAGGTGTGGTTGAGAAAAATGGAGGGGGATGGAATGGTGTCTGTTTTCCATTGACGCCCTTGCAATTATCGAGCTCCAATTTCCAGATGAACATCGCAAAAATGCAAGGGGAGGAGGTGAGGTAAAACGCATTTAAAATAATTTTAATGTCTCCACATACAATGTATGCTTACTCTCTATGCAGCTTTTGTCAGAGATTTATTTTTTAGAAATATTTGTGTTTTTTACTTTAGAACAATTCTATAGAATGTTGGAAGGAAAGTCAGAAAGTTTGTTGTTGTTTTTTCCAATTGAATACACATTTCTATTTTTTTCCAGTTAATTTCTCTGGAAATTATTTCTGTGACTGCATTCAAAACAGGGATTGATGCACCATTCTGAAACGAAAAATGTTCAACAAATGTCAACTCAAACATCAACATTGGTATACTTAGAGAGTAGTGTTTCTTGCTTTGAAACACTGTTCTCTAGGTCTACTAATTTCCACCTCTCCAGGCTTAGAAGGAAATAGCTTTTATAAGCATGTTATCACATTTAGAAAATATTTTTTCACTGAAAATAATTTTTCAGTGTCTTAAAAGTACATATTTTGTGTGTGTCCAAGATCTTGGTGGGGACAGAGGGGTGTCTTTTTGTTGTTGTTATTTGTTCTTAATCTTACCTGACAGTTCAGTTACTGACTCTTCACAATCCTTTCTTGAGCCCTCTGATTAGAGGGTCTTAGAGGCAAAATTTGATGGAACAATTAAAAAGTTATGGTAATGAGGTATGGCAGACTCAATGAGACAGACCTTCTGTAACCCTCTGCACAGCAATCAGAACAGTCAGATTCCCCAGAAATTGGAATCCTTGGGAGCATTCAGAGATAGAAACCTTGTTATATTAATCTATATTGCATAGAGAATCACCTCAAAACATAGCAGCTTAAGACAATTAATATGTATTATGTCACACTTTCTATGAGCCAGGAATATAGTGGTGGCTTAGCTGGGTGGTCTAACTCAGGGTCTCTCAAAATATTTCAGTGAAGATGTTGGCTGGAGCTATAGGCATTGAAGGCATGACCTGTAGGATTTGCTTCTAAAGTAGCTCGCTCGCCTGGCTGTTGTCAGGAAGACTCACCACTTTCTATTGGGCTGCTTTAGACACGGCAGTTGAATTCTCCCAAAGGAACTGAGCCAAGAGAGTGCAAGGTGGAAGATGCAATGTCTCTTATTACCTAAGCTCAGCAGTCACACGTCATCACGTCCAACATAGTCTATGAGTTACAGAGATCAACTCTATTCATTGTGGAAGGGGACTACACGGGGGCATGATTACCAAAAGGTGAGGATCCTTGGGGCCATCTTTTTCCTTTAAGATTTTTTAAATTGATTTTGAGAGAGAGAGGAAAGGAAAGGGGGAGAGAGAGAGACGTTAATTGGTTTCCTCCTGAATAACCTCCCCTATCCCACCAGGAATTGAGCCTGCAACCCAGGCATGAGTCCTGACCAGGAATCAAACTAGTGACCGTTTGGTGCATGGAACAATGCGCAACCAACTGAGCCACACTGGCCAGGGCATCTTTGAGGTTGGCTACCATATTTTACCCTTTTGCCCCCAATGATTCACAACTCTCTCAAATGTAAAATACAACTACTTCCTCCAAAGATCCCCAAAGTCTCAAACCATAAGCTTAAAGTCCAGAATCTTATCTAAATCAGGTCCAGGTATGGATGAAACTTCTAGATATAGTCTTACATGCAGCGCCTCGAGTATAGTTCCTCTCCATCTGAATGTTTGTTTTCCTCCTCATTCCCAGCATACAGTGATGGGACAGGCTTAGGATAACTGGTCAGACACTCCTGCTTAAAAGGAGAAAAGACACAGAGGAGTTCACTGGTCCACAATCATCCTGAAATGCAGTTGAACACATATTAGAAGCTCCTCAAATTAGGGCTCAATTCTACTTCTGCCCAGGAATGATTCTCCATGGCTTTTGACTTCACCCTTTAAGATCTTGATTCCACTCTCTGTGTCATCCTTTCTCTTCTAAGAAAAGTAGCCCATGTTGGCAGCTATGTAACTTGTCAGTCTGCTTTCTGCCAGTAGAATTTAGGTGCTTTCACGGCCCCTCTTAGTTTTGTACTGTCTCTGTTCCATTTAGTCCATGCTGGCAATGTTCCTGCCAATGTAATTTCTTTTAAAATGTTGTGAGTCTCCTATGAATCTAATTGGGGCACCACTTCATTGGACAAAAATCATACCCACAGATCTCTTCGAGATAAGCCCTTTTCTACTCTGCAGCATCTCTCTACTGGAACTGCTGGAGCACAACACTAATAAACTTCTTTGAAGCCTTATATTTTGTCTGAATAATTCTCTGAATCACTACTATAGATCTTTTGGAGGTATGAACAAAGGGTTTTTACAGCCACACTCCCAGCTTCATCACTTGATGATATTTCCCTTGCAGTGTCCTAGAATTTATTTTTGACTGGAAGCCATTTCTTCATTTTAGCATTATTTGCCATCTAGAGAAGACGGGAATATTCACATCTAGCAAGTTCTGGATCCTTTTCTTTAAAAGTCCTTCTTTAGATTATTTCTCTCTTCTCGCGTTTTGCAATAATCAGGAATTTCAACACTCTACCTGGCAATGTACTTAGCTAGCGCATCCAATTAATTAGGCTCATTTTCTAAGGTATATAGGTGACAGTGTTGCTAAACTTCCTGCCACTACAAAACAAGGACCCATTCCTCCAGTGTCCAGTAACATTTTTCTCATTTCCTCTTCAGCCTTAATCTACGGTCTTCTCAAAAGCTGCCAGCATTCTTTTAACAGTTTCTTCAAGGCTCTTCAGGCTTTCACTAAAACTCTCCTCCGAGTCCTTCCAGCTTCTCCAACTGCCCAGTTCCAAAGCCACTCCAACATTTTGGGTTTTTGTTATGGAAGCACCTTACTCTTTATAGTAAACTATGTATCCGTTGTCTATGAATGAATAATAAATTACCTTCAAAACTTTGAATCCTTTTGGGGGCAGACTACCACACTTGACATTGGCATTCTCTTCTCACTGTGGTGAGCAACAGCTGTGAGGCATCTCCAAGGTGGTTAGCTGCCAGTAGATGTGAAGGACAGAGCAGTTCGCATTTGAGACTGTTTTGTGAGTGCATTTGGTACTTTGAGAAATAAAGGGTGTATTCCTGGTGTCTTCTAATTATGTGGCTGATAGCTCTTGAGTTATTAGACATTTAAACTCTCTACACATGAGGAAACCTACTTTCAGAGAGGTGAAAAAAGCGTGTTAGGTGTCAGCCAGCCAGAGGTGGCTGGATTGGGATTCAAACTCATGTCTATCTGACTCCATCTTTAATCATATCCACCTGTGGTATTATTGATGATACCCCTAACTTGCCTAACTGCTTCCTAATAATCTTACCTGTCTTTTCCTTCCAGCTGTGACATCAATTTCTGTCTCCTTAACCTGTTCCAAAGAGATGAACTGGATTTAGTAAGATTCATAACGTAGTACATTTAATTTCAGAAAAACCTCTCAAATTTGAGAACAGAACATGGTGGAATTTCTAAATCCACTGCTTTAGGGGAAGTATTTGTACCCACTGTGCTGGTCCCATTCTTATGTAATTAGACTGTCACTTCAGTGACTGATTTCATTCCCCCTGCCCCAAGCTCCTGAAATCACCTAAAGCTGTTATCATGTTAGCTAACATCTTATCCTATTAAAGCCAGTGCAGTGAAATATGATATCCCCTGAGCCACTACCAACTCTGCCAAAATATAAAGAATGAAGCCTTCATGGCTGAGCCTGAGTCTTTTTGTTCCTCAGAAGCTTATTGGAAATGGATACCCAAAGGATTCCTTGGCCTATCACCCTTCTGAACATTTTCATTTCATCCAGTTCTTACATGTAAATGGTTCAATGCTCTAAACACCCCCAACCCTTAAAATATAAGTATATGTAAAGATAAACCCCAGATAAGCTCTGATCAAGATATTTTAATTTCAGTACATTCATTTTTAAAAAATATGTCTTTGTTGATTTCAGAGAGGAAGGGAGACGGGGAGAGAGATAGAAACATCAATGATGAGAGAGAATCATTGATTGGCTGCTTCCCGCAAGTCCCACACTGGGTATTGAGCCTGCAACCTGGGCATGTGCCCTTGGCTGGAATCGAACCATGACCTCCTGGTTCATAGGTCGACGCTCATCCACTGAGCCATACTGGACAGGCAGTACATTCATTTTGTATGTTACTTGCAGAATGGTGTTAAATAGTTCCATGACCACAACAAATAATAAAAATACCTCATTTTCATAACCACCATTTCGTTCACCCCAAGAAGTCCGTTGATACCTGTTTCCCTTTTCTTCAGATACTTTTTACAGAGTGTCTGCCTGTGCATGCCTCTATTTTAACAGCGTGGAAACTAAATGCCAAGAGAGTAATTTAAAAGAACATCCAGTCAATTTGAGTTAATCTCTGACTTCCTTTCTGGTTTTACAGCCAGCTCCCTAATCCCTGGGTGACGCTAATTCTTTTTGGCAAAATGGTGTTTTTCAAACTTCTCTCCTTGTAAAGGCTTTCTTAGGGGTGGTCTTGGCTTTCATCGGAGTGGGCCCTGGGGAATTAGGAGGACACTTAATCATTTGTAAAATCAGTAATTTGGGGGAGTGAGAAAAATCCCTAAATTTGCCTCCCGTTACTCCAGTTGGAAAAGCAGTCACCTATGGACAGGAACTAATGAAAGACTTCATTGTTTCAGCGCTTAGGGCACTGCCCTTGTAAATGGGGGATTACAGAGGAAAATTTCCCTGACGTTCGTTCCCTCCATTTATTTATTTATTTTGGAACCAGGGTGCAGATAGGCTAGTTAATCATACTACTCAGATCATAGCCTCACTTTAGTTCATGCAAGCCAGCTTTCTTATTTCATTTTGACTTAGCTTTGTTTTGTTTTTCTTTATCCCAAACCCCCACTCTTATTCTTGCAACTTCTTCCCACAGAAATTCTCTCTAGTGTGATTGATAAATGTTCTTCAATATATATGTATCTTTAAAAAGTATTCAATTGTTTTATTTTTGTTAAAATCTACATAAATATGACATTCAAAAACTACTTTTTGTTTCTTTCTCTCGCTCTTTTTTTTTTTTTTTATCCAATGTTGTGCTTGTTAAAATCTTGGATATTCATTCCTTGACATTTGGTATTATCTGAAATTCTTTTTTTTTTTTGTCAATCTAATGGTAAATTTATGTAATTTGATAACTTATCATAGCTTTATTTGCATTTTTGGGGTTACTTTTAAAGATGAATAGTATTTTATATTCTAGTTACATGATATCAAGTGTCAAAGCTAAAACAATTAAATTCATGAGTTTTATGGCCTTTATTCAAGGGAAACAATCCATGGATTAGGGGAGTACAATGCCTCACAAGCAGTGGAACACTCTTCCGGAGGGATTTTGGACAAGAGTGAGGTGTGGCTTTTTTCTTTTTCTTTTTTTTTCTCCTTTTATCCTCACCAGAGGATATGTGTTTTTTGTTGTCTTGTGTTTTTTAAAAAATATTTTTATGATTTTTTAAAATTGATTTCAGAGAGAGGAAGGGAGAGGGATAGAAAAATAGAAACATCAATGATGAAAGAGAATCATGGATCGACTGCCTCCTGCCCACCCCCTACTGGAGATTGAGCCCACAACCTGGGCATGTGCCCTGACTGGAAATGGAACCATGACCTCCTGGTTCATGAGTTGAGGCTCAACCACTGAGCACACTGGCTAGATAAGGATATGTTTTTATTGATTTTTATAGAGAGAGAAAGGGAGGGAGAGAGAGAAGAGAACTCTTCCTCTGGGGATTTTACCCTTTCAAGATTTCATGCGCTTGCAGTGGCTTCACCCTCCTTGCCAATGATCTTTTTCCCAGGCTAGACTGATGTGCAAGCACCTTCCCCCCGTCACCTCAACTTCACTGCACATGTATGTATCCATCTCCCCCTTTGTTCAATCCCTTCCCCCAGGGAATAAATCAGTGGATTTCTGGGGGAGCATGAAGCTGTAGCTTCCTGGTGAGGCTGCCCAGATGACCATGCTTATAATGTTGGGCCTCCCCTTTGCTTGCTTCCTATTATTAGTCCTAATAACTAGCTAATTGTGATAACACCTCCAGGCCTTTGCACTTGCTGTTCCCTCTGTGTGTACTTCACTGCCTCCTCTCTTTCCCCAGCTGCTGCCTACAAGTGCTCCCAGCAATGCCTCTGTTACTGTGCTTCATACACCAGAAAGCTGTTTTGTGTCTCCCGTACTGTGCAGTGCAGTGGCCTCATTGAGGTCAGGGGCTGTGTCTGCTGACCCTGGTGTCCTCAGAACCCTTTGTAGAATCTAGTACCCATTTCGTCTCCATGAAACCGGAAGTGGTGGGCTGAGAGTGAACCACGATTGAGGGGATCATCATACAATTTATCATCCAAACGGGGACCCTTTGAGAGGGAAGCAGAGCACTATTGACAACTATGCCAGGACACTGGGCGTGGACCAGAACTGTCCTGGGTGAGCGGAAATGTAGTCATCCTGATAAAGTGACCAGGGAGGCAGCCTCAGGTTCCTAGTCCAAAAACAATAGATTAACACTTTACCTTTCATTTGTTAAATTTCCTTCCTGTTTACCCATTCCTCCTCCCTTATTTTCTCTCTCTTTGCTCAGCCATACTCATATAAACTTGCTAAACCACAACTGCTATAATTCTCATCCTTCATTTCACAAGGTAATTTAAGGGTGAGAAGAGCCCATGAGCCTGATGGAGTGTACAGTGCACGGGGAGGGGGTGGGAAATGCCTCGATTATAGCTCTTCTGTGGAACAGAAACTCAAAATCTGTTCATTTCCCTCCTTAGAAAGAGTTGTAGTGATTTTGAGCAAATACCCAATAAGGAAAAACTCCTAGATGAATCCAAACATGCCTTCTCTGGCTTTATCCTGAAATCCATAATGACTGTGAGGCACATTTAAAACAGAAGATGCAGAGTTGGGCTGAATAGAATCGTGCAAGAAAGAAAAACTTGATTTGGGGGGAAAGGCCCTTATAGTCAGTGGGAGCTGTGGATCATGACGGTTAATACAGCAAGCAGTTCAGAATCTGACTGATCTGGATTTGAATCCTGACTCCACCACCTACTTAGCTGGGTGACCTCGAACAAGTTCCTTAACCTCTTTAACCTCAGTTATGTTATTTGTACAATGGGGGGTTGTATCACATCTATTTTATAGATTCACTGTGGGGATTAAGTGAGAGTGCATTTATCACTGAGCCAAGCACATAATAAACACTTACTCAGTGCAAGCCATTACATTAATGCACATCAGCAAAAGTTGAGAAATGCGCTCATTTTACCTGTATGAAAATAGTTCTGCCAGGTTTAATGATCAGAGCAGTGTACTGAGAATGCGGAAATCTCAGTTCCTGCCAGCCTCGGCCACTTTGAGACTAGTGGGTCAGAGCAAGTCACTTAACTTCTTTGGTTTTTCAGTCTCCTCTGTGAAACGAGTGAGCTGGAGATTATTCCCGTTTTAATTATCTATTGCTATTGCCATGCACTGCTCCAAAACGTAGTGGCTTAAAACAATAATGATTAACTATTTTTCAGGGTCTTATGAATTGTCTGGGCTCAACTGGGCGGTTCTTCTGCTCCATGTGGGGTTGGCTGGGGTCACTCATGCAGCTGCTTTCAGCTGGAGGCCCAGCTGGGGCTTGGACCCTCCAGAATGGTGTCCTCACATGTTTGGCAGCTGTCCTTATCAGCCTCTGTGTGAACTGTCATCCTCTAGAATAGTGATGGCGAACCTATGACACGCGTGTCAGAGGTGACACGCGAACTCATTTTTTTGGTTGATTTTTCTTTGTTAAATGGCATTTAAATATATAAAATAAATATCAAAAATATAAATCTTTGTTTTACTATGGTTGCAAATACCACAAAATTTCTATATGTGACACAGCACCAGATTTAAGTTAGGGGTTTTCAAAATGCTGACACGCCGAACTCAAAAGGTTCACCATCATTGCTCTAGAACCATTCTCTCTCTATATGACTTCTCCAGTGTGATAATGAGACTGCTTTACATTGCAGCCAGCTTCCGAGAGAGCAGAAATGGAAGCTTCAACGTTTCTTAAGGCCTAGGCCAGATGGTAGTGTTACTTCCCCCAGAGAATATTTGTGAAAGCAAGGAGGGCAGCCGAGATTCAAGGCCCCACCTCCTGAAGACTCTCAAAGCCACATTATGAAAGAGCACCCAGGATGGGGAAAATTGTTGTGACTAGTTTTCAAATCAATCCCTACGGTACATACTGGCTCTGACAGTCCATATTGAAACTTAAATTTCAGAGCCTATCTCACTTCTTCTCACTTTGGGTTATGGACTTGAGTTCCTCAGTGAACGCTTGTTGTGCTCCAGGCCTTGAAACCTTCTCTGCTCTCAGTTTAGCCCCAACAGAAACCGCTCGCACCCCTTTTTGCCACCCAGTATCCTCTTTGCCTCCTTCTGGTAACTAAACTTTCAACTTCCCTCCAGGGACCTGGTTACAACCCAGCTGCCCTCCTCCCTGTTTTCCTGCAGTGCTGACTGAGTTATTCCAATGTTCTTTGTACAGCCCACCTCACATTATAAATTATTTGAGGACCAGAACTGTCTGGGTTTATTTATTTAGAACAGAGCACCAGGAAGCTTAATGCTTAAGACCATACTTCATCAAATCTTAGATGCCACCAATTGGAATATGCACCCTATTTCCATAAAGCACTAAGAAAAAAAAAACTGCTAGGGGTTGTAAGACTTCCCAATTTGAGAGATATCAAAATGTGGAAAATATTCATCTTGGAGTCCATAAAATAGACTTCAAAATTTTTTTGAATAATGATGTTGAACTTTCAACTCCCAGTTTGCCCATTCACTCCCAGGCGGACCCACAGTTTAGGTTTCTTATCTCTAAATCCAGACTGGTTTTTTTAAAAAAAATCTTTAAATTCTTTATTAGTTAAGGAATTACAAATGTGTCCTCATTCCCCCCCCCCATTAACCCCCATCCTCCCCCCCCGCCCCGCTCATGCTCTCATCCCCCTGTTGTCTGTGTCCATTGGTTTGGCTTATACGCATGCATACAAGTCCTTTGGTTGATCTCTTCCCCTTACCCCCACCCTCCCCTACTTTCCCTCTGGGGACTAATAGTCTGATTGCTGTTTCTCTGTCTTTGGATCTGTCCCTGTTCATCAGTCTATGTTGTTCTCTATATTCCACAAATGAGTGAGATCATGTGGTATTTATCTTTCTCTGACTGGCTTATTTCACTTAGCATAATGCTCTCCAGTCCCATCCAAGCTGTTGCAAAAGGCAAGAGTTCCTTCTTTTTTACCGCAGCATAGTATTCCATTGTGTAGATGTACCACAGTTTTTTAATCCACTCATCTGCTGATGGGCACTTAGGCTGTTTCCAGATCTTAGCTATGGTGAATTGTGCTGCTATGAACATAGGGGTGCATATATCCTTTCTGATTGGTGTTTCTGGCTTCTTGGGATATATTCCTAGAAGTGGGATCACTGGGTCAAATGGGAGTTCCATTTTTAGTTTTTTGAGGAAGCTCCATACTGTTCTCCACAGTGGCTGCACCAGTCTGCATTCCCACCAGCAGTAAATCCAGACTGTTTTAAAATGTTCTAGTAAGTTCCCTTTGAACAATTCCTTTGGACATTTTTCATTGTTCAAAATAAAGTACTATTAAGAAGTAGCTCCACAAACATTAACAGAGAAATATGCGACCTGTAATGTGCTGGATTCTGCGCTAAGTGCATTAAATACACCATCCCTCTTGATTTCTTGTGATCATCTTATGAATACCTAGGTTTTTAATATTGCCATTTGCAGAGGAGACAACTGAGACTAATAGAAATTTAGTTCCTTGTCCAAGGCCACCCAGCTGGCAACGGGCAGAGATAAGATTTGAGTCTCTGGCTCCTACTTCAGTGCTTGTGCTCTTAACTGCTGTTTCTCAGAGAAGCAAAAGGGGCGGGGGGAGGGGCGGGGGGAACGCCTCTATTTTCTTTTCTATAAATGTCTCCTCTCATACTCTTCCCATCATATAATTTAATGTCTGCTTTTTCTCAGTCTTTCTGAGCTACTTACCCAGTTATCCCTCCAATAAGTGCGTTTACCTCCCAGTACTCATCTGTGCTTGTTCCCTTGTAAATCAGTCTCCAGAATTTTAATCATTCTTGGCTCACTTCTCTAACAACCTTACCAAAGACATGTGCTGGAATTGCAGTCAGGAAAGTGCCCGAAAACTTAAAATAAAAATACCCCAAACAAAACGCTTTTACAGTCCATCTGATCTACACAGGAAATTAAGAAACACCACATACCTTAGTGGAAAAATACTTGAAATGAAAAGTGAGGTTTGCTGTTATTTAGATTTTGATTTAAAAAATGTTTATCCCTTATCTGAGGCCCGGGGACACTGGAAATGAGGGACATGAAAGCTCGCTTTATAGAACTTTAATGATCTTCTCTTATTATGTTATATTCCCGTTTCCTAAGCCTGTGGTCAAATACAATAGCTTTATTAAAGATGTGATTCGGTTAGAAAGGGGAATGAAATTTTCTGCCACGGGAGCACTGGTGAGAGACGAGGGAGGACAGTAGCGCTGTTGAGCTGTTGAAAGAAGAAAACTGAACAAAGAAAGAATGGCCTGCAGGGGCTCACGCCACCAACCGGGGTTTATTCTTCACTCCCCTAGGAGCCAGCTCTCTTGAATTCACTGCTAAACATCCTAAGGGGACTCAGTTTCTAATCCACTGAGAGCAGGAAAATAAACAAAACAGAAAGGAGGTCTGGGGTTGCAGTGAGAACCCGAGATAAAGCTGCTTATGTTCTGTCTCAAGTACTTATGTGTGCGCATCAATAAAGATAAACACTGCCATTTACCAAGCATTTCCTATGGGCCAGGCACTGCTTGAAGCAACATCCATTTGTTACATCGCTTAATCCCTTCAAGGATCCCATAAAGAGGATACTACTGTCCACTATTGCATTTTACAAGGGTGGAAACTGAGGCAGAGAGAGTAACTTACCTAAGTTCACACAGTAAGTGGTGGAGTCAGGATTTGAACCCATATTTTGGCACCAGAGGCCATACATGCACTGGCCATGACACTGCACTGCTAAACACCCACGGGCTTTTGCCAGCAGGCCATGCACCCTGGAGGCTCCTTAGGAATGGGGGTGGGGGAGAGCCTCTTAGAGAACCAATAACGCAATGCAGTCTGAGAAAAGAGGGATTTGGAAGGAAATTGTTGTGGAGCCTCCCAACTGAAGCAGTGCTGCCTTCCTTTGAAGGGAGAGAAATGAAGCAATTTCAAAGAGTAGGGGGAGGTGAGAGGTCAAGGCTAAGCCACCGTAGCTAAGCGATGCAGTCATGCAAGCCTGTCACTGCTCAAGTGACAAAATAGAAGACCAGGACACCTTCACAACAACCTCACATAATTATTATGGAAATTAGCTGTTGCTATTTCTGAGACATTTTGCCAGCGGTGTGAGGGACATATGACATCATGAACAATCCTTGATGCAACGGAGACTGAGGGATTGAGATTTGGGACAATTACATGACCTTGATAAGTTACTTAACCTCTCTGAGCCTCAGTTCCGTCATTTGTAAAACGGAGATATAAGAGCGTCTACCTCTTAGTATTCTTGGAAGGTTTAAATGGTGTTAATGTAGACAGAGTGCGTGGCCATATGCACAGCGCACAGAAAGTGCCCAGGCTGTGTGAGTTCTCCCTCCTGCTCCCCTGTCAGTCCCCCCTGCTATAAAACTGAGCCCCATCTGTCTGGAGGGAAGTACATTATTTCCCCGTGGAGAGGGGGATTTGATTATGAACACCAACTAATACTTGTTGAGTGTCCTCTGTGTCCCAGGGAGGGTGCTGGGTGCTGGAGATACAGTAGTGCTCTGTGTCAGAAAAGTCCCAGGAGGCATTTTCTGACTCCCTGCTACATACTCTCATTCACCCTTTCTTGCTTATTATTTGCAAGCCTTCCCAAGGAAAGGACTAATTAGTGCCTGAGGGATGCATGCTAAGTGATTGGGGTGGGGAGGACCCAGGAGTCAGAGGCTCCCTGGTAAGGGGAAGAGCTAGAGTGACGTCTCAGAGTCAGCACAGAGTGAGGCATATCGAAGAGCCAAGAGCCAGCATGGCCTAGCATGGCTGGAGCTCAGAGGGCGAGGGGTGATCTGCATTAGGTGAAGTCCTAGACAGAGCAGGAGGGGAGATTATGGAGGATTTACAGCCCTGGTGTTGAAGCTAACTCCTCAGGGGAGGCCCACAGGTGACATCAAGCCCCAGAAAGATAGAATCCTGTGTGTGTGACCTTATATTTTTCTACCCAGCCAGGGTTCAGTCAGGAAAACAAAGGCCACTCCATATATTCCAAGATGGAAGGGTTATAATACAGGAAATCGTAGTTTTATAAAACTGAGGGGAAGGTGGAGCAAAAGTCAGAAAAGCAGCTGATGGGGTTCAGGACTCACTACCCTCTACATATGTCACCTGGGCCTGTTGAACACTGAAGCTGAAGGAATCATAGAAAACAGCAAAGCAGAAAGATCACCTGACCTCTCACACCTCCCCCCGCCACATGCATATCTTCCCTGAAACAGGTCAGAAATCTCCCCTGTGATGGGTGCCCTCCCTGAACAAGGAGGAGGGAAGACATTCTTACTACCAGAGATGGGGAATTTTGGGCCAAGAAATCTGTACAAACAAACCTTGTTAAACTCACCCTTATCTTCCTATTACTACCTCTGTCTTCACACATGTGCTGTTCTTTGAAGGTATAAAAGTTTCCTGCTCTGGTCACTTCTTTGAGTCTTCATTCTCTTGCGAAGACTCCCCTGTACATGCACAAACTCAGTGAAATCTGCATGCCCTTCTCCTGTGAATCTGTCTCAGCCAGGGACCCTAAGTGGGTGGAGGAAAACTCCCCCCCCCCCCCCCCACACACACACACAGCCTCTGATCATCTGGGCTGGCTGCCTTGGAGCAGGGGATTCGCAAAGTTCCACCCAGATGCCACAGCAGACTTGCAACTTGCTCCGAAGAAAAATGTCTTCTCTCCAGCCTTGCAAGTGAGCCTGAAACCATGCAAAATCCAGTGCCTGGCTTCTCCTCCGGGAGGCAGAGAGCGTTAAGCAAAGCATCTCACTGTACAAGAGATGGACTGTGCTTTACCAAGTCTGAGGCCCACTATTATTTTATGTACCCCTAAGAAAAGGAGAGGAAGATGTAAAAGTGTGTGTGTGTGTGTGTGTGTGTGTGTGTGTGTTCAGAGGGGAAGGGCCTCTTATATTGATTTTTAAAATGATTTAAGAAAAAAGTTAACCACTGGCCAGTGTGCATTCTTATCTTCCAAAAGGTCATGCACCTTAGGGAAACTGAGGCAGTGCTCCCGCCTGACTCATCATCTTCACTGAGGCACCTCTTCAGGTGGGGGCGGAAGGGCTAGCCTTGCTTCTGCCCTGTGCTGACTGCCTTGACCTACCTCTCACGCTTCCCTGAGGTGACCCTAAGGAGACCGCAGGCTCTAACAGAGACAAGACAACTAATTGCCCTTGCCTGCCTCAAGGCCACCCTTAAGGTGTTTTTTAAAAAAATGTTTTATTTTTGGGTGAAATATATGACATAAACAAACAAACAAAAAGACAAAATCACCACCTAGTCAAAAACTGGAATGTTGCCAGCACCCCGCAGAACTCCTCCTTGTATCTGCTGCCAACCAAGTTCCCCTCTTTGCTCCCGAAAGGCAGCCACCAGGCAGACCGCTGTCCCCACTGATGAGTTTTGCAGACTTCGAAGTTGTGTATAAATAGAATCATACACTAGGCCCCCTTTCGGGTCTGGCTTCCCCCCCTTACATCTCTTCTGAGAGTCATCGCACTGCGTAGGGATGGTTCGTCCAGCCGCATGCTGCTTAGTATTCCGCTGTGCTGGCTTCCATCGGAACGCTGGGCATCTGGGCGACTTCCGGTTGGGGGTTATTGGAACATGCTAGTGTGAGCCTTTTGTGAAGACCGGCGTGCATTTCTGTCCCCAGTACACACCGAGGAGCGGACTGACGGCCCAGCCCCAAGTGTTGTGTGCAGATTAAGCTCCCATGGCTTCATCCCTCAGCAATCACTGCTCCAGAACATTTTCAGAGAAGCTTCCAGATAAGGACCTGAACCCCCGGAAACTCAGGCAAAAAATGGAGCAGGCACATTCTCTCCAGGCAGAAGACAGAGTCTGGTGCTGGCGAATCTGCCAGGCACCCCTGCAACTGGAGAACGTGTCTCCGAAGCGTCTTTTGGGAGGGTCGGCCCTTGCTTTGCCTTAGTCAGCACCTGGACACCTGGGCAGATCCCAAGCTACCGGCTTCAGAATCCTCTATGCAGGGTTGGGTTTTGCCTCCATGGCAACGCATACTTTACATACCATTTTATTTCAAACAATGGGAAATTAAACACTGGATGTGAAGCAATGTCAGGTTTCCGGTTGGAAGGTGGGGGAGGGGATAAGACTGTATATCTCCAAGTGGCAACTTGTCAGACGGAATGCCTAATGCAGTGCACTTAAGGCAAGGTGTTGATAGAAGGGCTCCGTGCTCTGTGTCATGCATAAAAAATGTCTCTCCCTGCCTGTTTCCTTCAGTCTTCCCCGCCCTGGCATCCTGATTACATCTCAGAATGTAAACTGTGTACACACACACACACACACACACACACACTCATGCACACCAAGAGTAATTCTTGGGATAAAGCAGAAAAAAAAGCCACCTATATGCAGAATGTTCGACCTTACAAGCAGGAACAGGGTAGTAGGTGCTCATTAAATATTTGGTTAATAAATGAATGAATAAATGCAGCCACGAGCTCCTCAGCAGGGAAAGGGAGCCACACGTTTCATTTTGTGCACCAGCTTCCTTATTATGACTTAATTCTGCGATTATCTTTATGCCCTAATCAAAGCACTTTGAACAATTAGGGGTTGTCTCTCAGAAGTTGTATTTTAAATTAATTAGGCAATGTATTTACCAGCTTCCAGTGTGAGGCAGATAGGGAAATGCAGTCTTGTTTATAGTGACAATGCTGCTGCCTATCTCTTTCTTTCTTTCTTTTTTTCTTAATTAATTAATTAATTAATTAATTAATTGTGACAACAGCCGGTGGAACTGGCAGGACAAGAATTCAGCTTCAATGGTGAGAACCAAACAAATATTGGGTTCTGTCCCTTTTGTCTCCTTTCCTGCTGAAGCCACCACTGGCATTAGAGTTTCAGGTATATGGAAACTTTCCTGGCTCAACCCACGGGAAGCCATGCTCTTCTCTCCACGCATGTGTCTTAGGAGTAGCAGGTCTCAGCTCCTCGCCCCTTGCAGAGAATATTACATTCTGGGGCAGGTTTTTGTTTTTCTAATAAACACACATAAACAAACACCTACCCACAAAGGTGTTGAATGCTGAATATTTAGAGAGTCAAGTCTGGCAGGTGGAAATGAGCCCTTGTGACAAATCTCTATTTATTGTGTTATTTCACCAGCGAAGGCTCAAATGCTAACTTGGGGAATAATTTGTGGATGGGAATGTGATCATTTTTCTAAGTCAGCCAGTGGGCTCAGTTCATTGCGCTCCCCACCTAAAAATAAATTCTCTGGCTGACTGCGAACATACCGATACTTGCTGCAAGTGAAGCAAACTTATGGGGACCATTAAAGTGCCAGGGCATTGGAAAATAACAGTGAAGGGAACGCTGATTTGCATTTATGTCATAAAGTAACTTGTCACCTTCAATTTATCACAGTAATTGGTACCAGAAGAGAATGCATGATGCTGATACTTGGTTCAAAGCCACCTTTCTTCACCCCCCAGTCCCTGCCTCTCCCTCTCCTGAAATAGCAATGGGTGCACTTCCAAAGAGCGATGACCTTAGGCCTTTTCTATAACACTGGAATTTGGGAAACAAGATGCATCAATGTATTCCAAGAAATTAAATCTCACAATAACCAATGAAGTAGATGCTATTATTATCCCCATATCACAGATGAAGAAACTGAAGTACAGAAAAGTGAAGTAACTTGCCCAAGGTCATATAACCAGTAAGTAGAAGAGCCAGGATTTGTGCCCCAGGACCTAGGCCAGTGATGGCGAACCTTTTGAGCTCGGCCTGTCAGCATTTTGAAAACCCCTAACTTAACTATGGTGCCGTGTCACATATAGAAATTTTTTGATATTTGCAACCATAGTAAAACAAAGATTTATATTTTTGATATTTATTTTATATATTTAAATGCCATTTAACAATGAAAAATCAACCAAAAAAATGAGTTCGCGTGTCACCTCTGACACGCGTGTCATAGGTTCGCCATCACTGAACTAGAGCCATGATCTAACCACTGTGCTATATCCTGCTCACTTAGACAGACTATAATGTACCTCCTAATATAAATATGAGGATGGGGATCAATACATCCCCAAGATCTTTAAACCTATAAGAAAAACACAGTGAGAATGACACACCATTACCATTTTAAGCCAAGAGAGAGACCTGGCCAGGGATAAGTTATTCCAACTGGGTTTACAAAAGTAACCAGTGGTTTGTGGTTATTATCAGTGAAATTCAGTTGTGGTGCTCTCTCTTTTTTTTTTTGTTTTTTCTTTGATCCCCACCTGAGGATATTTTTCCTATTAATTTTTTAAAAATATACTTTTATTTATCTCAGAGAGGAAGGGAGAGGGAGAGAGAGACAGAAACATCAATGATGAGTGAGAACCATTGATTGGCTGCCTCCTGCGTGCCCCCCACCCGGGACGAAGCCAGCAACCCGGCACGTGCTCTTGACCAGAATCGAACCTGGGACCATTCAGTCTGCAGGCTGATGCTCTATCCAGTGAGCCAAAGCAGCTAGGGCTCCCATTGATATTTAGAGAGAGTGGAAAGGAGGGAGGGGGGAGAGAGAAAGAGAGTGAGTGAGAAACATCAATGTGAGAGAAACACATCGATCGGTTGTCTCCCGTACACACTCAGACCAGGGCCTGGGAATGAACCTGCAATCCACGTACATGCCCTTGACCCAGAATCGAACCTGAGACCCTTTGGTATGCAGGCCAATGCTTTACCACTGAGCAACACCTGCCAGGTCCAGGTGTGGTTCTCTCTGAATTACAGTGGAATGCTTAGAATCCTGTGATTCTATTTGTATAAGTCAACCAAAGCCAGACATAACAGATAGTCGCATCTTCATTTGGGAAATACTCCAGGTCACTTTCCATATAGTTATTATCAGAGCATCTCTGTATTTTAGTTCTATGAATTATAAATTGACTTCTCCTCCTGATGAATTCTAAAGTCCCTCCAAGTGTGGGTCTCACATGTTTCGGAGAGCAGGTAAATTCAGCTTCATCTGACTGTCTGGCACATAAACATCCTGATAGAGGGGTCCTTTTTCCAGGCATTTGGGAGGTGGAAATTGTGCTGCATTTGATGAAAGGCGGATTAAGGTTCGGCCTCCCTCTTTCGCTGCAGTGCTTGGGTAACCTAGTTTCCCTCTCTGAACCTTGATTGCCTCCCCTGTCAAAAGAAGCTGCTGATACCTTCCTGAAGATTAAGTAAGGGCAGGCGCGTGTGCACACTTGGCTGACATTTGGAGCACACTTTGCAGATAATGGCAATGCACTCCCAGGCCTTTCATTCGGCTCCTGCTTTGTAAGTACTCTGGCTGCATACGCCGAACTGATGACATATACTGGTATATAACCTGAAACTTACCATTGTATCCATTTTTAGGTGCACAGTTCTGTGGCATTACAGTGCTATGCAACTATCACCAGCAGCCATTTCCAGAATGTGTTCATCTCCCCAAACTGAAACTCTGTCCCCATTAAACAATAACTTCCCATCTCCTCCTCCCTCTGGTCCCTGGCCATTGCCATCTTACTTTCTTTCTCTATGAATTTGACTATTCTAGTTACCTCAGATAAGTGTGAAGTCTTACAATATGCGTCTTTTTATGTCGGGCTTGTTTCACTGAACCTAATGTCTTCAAGGTGCATCCATGTTATAGAATGTGGTAGAATCTCCTTTCTTTTAAAGGCTGAATAATATTCCACTGCAGGTACATACCACATTTGGGTTATCCATTCATCTGTCAATAGACATTTGGGTTGTTTCCACCTTTTGGCTATTGTGAACAGGAGTGCACAAATCCTGCTTTCAATTCCTTTAGGTATATATCCAGAAGTGGGGTTGCTAGTCATAAGGTAATCCTATGTTTAATTTTTTAGGCTGGATATATATATATATAAAGGCCCAGCACGCATTAAATCGTGCGTGAGTAGCTCGCTTCCACTTACCTCAGCTGGCCACCCTGCCCATCACCGCTCATAGGCTCATAGCTCGCTGCCCCGCCCTCCAGTGCTCATAGCTCTCCCACCAATAGTAGCTTAGTAGCTTGCACCCTGCCCCGCCTGCCCTGAGAGCCACTGCTCGTTTGGTTGTGACGGCATTAGGACGTGACGGCCATGGGCCTTTTATATAAGATATATTTATATAAATTTGGAATATTTATATAAATATTATATAAATATAAGAGGTGTTGAGAAGCACCCTGGGAGATTCTCAGGTGTTCCTGAAGGACTTCCCTACCATCAGCCCCCAGATTACTTCAAGGACCCACAAGCTGCTCGGTAAAATCAAAAGCATGCTACTCCGTTATTTTGGCTCTCCGTTGCCTGCCTCTCCTCCCCAGCTACAGGTGACAGATTGCCAGAGCAGGGAAAAGTAATCCCAAAGATATTAGTATGCAAACCAGAGCAGGGAACACTACGGTTTAACACTGTTTCTCCACTACTTGGCTATGGATATGTATCTGAATGTGACACATATCCCACCCCCACCCTGCCTCCTCCTCTCTCTGCTGGAAGAGCGAAGGCAGGCACTTTGAGGCGTGTTAACCCTTCCTGAACCAGCATCAATGACTTCCTCAAGGCATTTGATATTTCAGCAGGCCTGCCTCTGAGCTGTAAGTTAGAGGCAAAGCTGTCAAGTCGGTTGATGACTTCAAATTGTTCCTGTTAACTGACAGACACTGAAAAGTCTCATTATCACCAATCAAGGGAGCACCTCATCCATATCACACCAGTCAAATCGGTCAGATTGGGCTGTGTACATAGTAAAAAAAAAAAAAAAAAAAAAAGAGCCAACTCCAGCATCACACACGAGGAGATTCCTGCTCTCTGGTGATGCACCTCACCATCCAGCCCAGTTCCCATGGGAGAGCTGCAGAAGATTAGAAGTCACCACCTTTGGATATTGATTTTTACCTGTTGCTGATCTTAGCAAGACAAGTGAGCTTTTCAGAGAGAGGAGTGTTGACTTCGTGGGTCATGAGCAAAGCCATTAGGGGATCATGAGTAAATGGTTGGGAGGGAGCCCTCTGAGCAGTGGAATTACAGTTGTTCTTTCCATGGACACTTGGCAGAGTCTCCTTCCTAAGTCACCCAGCCAGGGTTTTCTAGGAAAATCACTTCTAGCTGCATTATCTGGGGGTCTGCTTAGCGAGAGGACTCACTGACATAGTGTGACTATCATGGGCTTTGGCATCAGAGGACTGGGGTTTGTTTGCCTCAGGACTAATTATGTCACATGAGCAAGTCCTTAACCTCTACGTGCCTGTTTCTACAGCAATAAAATGAAGATAATTTTTTTTTTTAAATCTACCTTGCTTTGGCAACTTATTAGTTATATGGGCTTTCATGGATCAACTTTTAATAAGCCTTAGTTTCCTTATCTGCAAAATGGGAAGAATAACTCTTACCTCTAAAGCAGCGGTTCTCAACCTGTGGGTCACAACCCCTTTGGCGGTCGAACGACCGTTTCACAGGGGTCACCTAAGACCATCCTGCATATCAGATATTTACATTATGATTCACAACAGTAGCAACATTACAGTTATGAAGTAGCAACGAAAATAATTTTATGGTTGGGTCACAACATGAGGAACTGTATTTAAAGGGCCAGAAGGTTGAGAACCACTGCTCTAAAGGATTGTGGACACGAGATAAAATGTAGGCCAAGTAAATGGTTTGGAGTAGGTACTCAATAATTGTTAAATTTATTATTTCAAGCTACCTTTCATCCTTTTGATGGTAGATGGGACATAAATAATCAGAATGTGCATACAAAAAATGAAATTCAGACTCAAAAACTTAAAAATCTGTGTTGAATTTATCTGTGGGCGCTGCCCCTGCCATTTCTGCTGGGCTGCTGGAGTCTGATGCCACCTCCCACACTCTAGGGCAGTGATGGCGAACCTTTTGAGCTCGGCATGTCAGCATTTTGAAAAACCCTAACTTAACTCTGGTGCCGTGTCACATATAGAAATTTTTTGATATTTGCAACCATAGTAAAACAAAGACTTATATTTTTGATATTTATTTTATATATTTAAATGCCATTTAACAAAGAAAAATCAACCAAAACAATGAGTTTGCATGTCACCTCTGACACGCGTGTCATAGGTTCGCCATCACTGCTCTAGGGGGAAGAAGAAGTCTTTTATGATCTGATTCTCTCTGTCAGCACAATAAGCTGCCTCTACAGTCAATGATCAGGGATGAAATCATGGCACCTCAACTTCCAAGCCTTATGATTTTGAACAATGTTTTATTCTCTTTGTATCTGAGTTTCCTGATCTGTAAAATAGGGATAATAATTGTCCCTGCCTCAGACATCACAATTCAATTAAATAAGATGATACATGCAAAGACCCTAAAATGGTGCCCCACCAAAGGTAAAGTGTTTAATAAATTAATCATTATTATAACCCAGAAGCTCTCTTGGGTAGTTGCTATAGTTAGAAGGGTAAGTGGAGCTGGCTCACACTGGCTTAGGATAGCTGATGGTGCATATCTCTTCCAGACCTCTGTATTTGGTGACTACACATTGGTAGCTTGAAATTGGGAGTATTTACACCATGGACATTGGCAAACATTACAAATCATCTCTTCTCCCCTTTTCCTACCCAAAACCAATTAACGAACATTTACCAACACACTGCTGGGTGCAGGGGAACCCAGGATGCCACTAGGCCTGCCTTTTCACAGTCCAAGGGCCAGGTGAAAACAGGGGTGCCAGCCGGGTCGAAGGCCACTATCCAATCAAGCTGATGGGAGGAGGCAGGCAGTCTTCCTCCCCTGACTCTATAGTCTTCACCCCATCTACCCCTGTGACAAAGCATTAGGTGAAATATCTGTTGTCAGAGACAATCTTTCCAGACAGCATTTCTACCACTCCTACTTTTTTATTGTTTTCTTGAGACAGAAATATTTAATTGTAAGTAACAGCCCACAACAAACTGGAAAACATAAGCAAAAGTGGAATTTAATGGTAGAAAATGGTACACTCACTTGACAGGAAGTTTGAAGTAGGTGGTTTGGAGCAGAAAGGTCCCAGGCAGCTGCAGAAAGTTCTGGTAGCAGGAACCACTAGACTGTCTCACCAGCTGGAACAAATCGGCTTCAATTTTTTAAATTTGTTTCTTGCTTAAGATGCGAAGTCTTAGGAGGGAGAAATCAATTGACCAGGGTTAGATACATGCCCACTTTTTGGCTGTATGGGGGCGTTTAGATTTAAGACCCAACAAAATTACTGCATAATTTCCCCAAGTGAGCCACGTGTTCTTGAAGAAATGGAACAACCATGATAAATGTTCACTCTACCTTCTTAGTCCTCCTGGTGGGAAATATTTTGTGTACCCTTTCTGCAAAGGGGGTGGCAATGCCAACTGAACTTTACGTGCACGGGCTTTCACAGCATGTGGAGGCAGCATAGATCAGTGGAAAAAACCCAAGGCCCACCAGACTGCAGAAGCGAATCCCTTCAAAGGAAGAGAGCCTTGCCTTTAGCCTGAATAATCCCAAAGTTTATGGAGTTCACGGGAGTGCACTTCACAGAGTGATCGCTGTGTGGCATCCTCCGGGGAAAGTCTTAAGAACTTCTTCCGCCCTTTTCACCTCCAATTTCTCCTGTTGCTGCCCAGGGCGATTAAAGCCATGATGACTTTGATGACAGCTTCACAGAATCCCCAGGCATCTGTTATCCTGGGATGGTCTCCTTAGGTCAATTTGTTTCCTCCCAGGCCTCCGCACATTTCTACGGGCGCCAACTAAGCATTTTGGGAAAGTCTTTTGTAAACCTGTCAAAAGTACTGCTGGGCCTTGATGTGCCTTTTCTAGTTTGAATTTCTTTCCCCCTCTATTCCTCATTGTGATCGATTTAGAAAGGTGGCTTTATCTTCTTTAGCTCATTTTTTAAAACGGCTCTGTAGATGATGGCCTCGTTTCTTTGACACTGAGTGGATGATCTCCCTTTATCAGCAGGCCACTGTGGCTTTACTTTTGAGAAATATGCTAAGAGATTGGTTCAGGAAAGATCAATAATGAACCGCCAAAGACATAGGGAACCTGCTTTTGATAGAATGGGTCATGGGAAGGGGGTCAACAAGGAAGCTTCTCTTGAACTATTGTATTATGTGACAATACACAGACTACACTGGATGTCTTCAAGTGGGATTATTAAATTCAGCATATGTTATTTAACAGCCACCTTTGTTTTGGGTGGAAAGGGGTAGGAAAGAAGTTGCTTATCTGTCTGTGACTTCACATCTTTATTTGGTGCTAACATTTCCTGTTTCCTTAATATGTGCTAGGCATTTTTCTAAGTGCTTTACATGTTAACTCATAAAAGGTAGGTCTTATTATTATCCCTACTAGAGACACAGTGCATGAAATTTGTGCAGGGGAGTGGGGGGGCCCTCAGCCCAGCCTGCACCCTCCCCAATCTGGGATCCCTTGGGGGATGTCTGACTGCTGGTTTAAACTGGCAGTTGGACATCCCTCTCACAATCCTGGACTACTGGCTCCTAATTGCTCACCTGCCTGCCTGCCTGGTTGCCCCTAACTGCAACGCCCCCCTGCCAGCCTGATCGCCCCTCACTCCCTCTGTGTGCCAGCCTGATCGCCCCTAACTGCCCCCTCCCTGCTGGCCTGGTCGCTCCTAACTGTCCCCCCTGCCGGCCTGGTCACCCCCAGCTGCCCCCCTTTGGCCTAGTCGTCCCTCACTGCCCCCCTTGCCAGCTTAATTGCCCCCAACTGCCCCCCCTGCCGGCCTGATTGCCCCACGCAGCCTGCTTGTTCAGTCATTTGGTCGTTCCTCACTAACCCCCCTACCAGACTGGTTGCCCCATGCAACTTGCTGTTCAGTCGTTTGGTCATCCCTCACTAACCCCCCTGCTGGCCTGGTTTTAGGCAGCCATCTTGTGAGGGTTAATTTGCATATTACTTCTTTATTATATAGGATTTTCCGATGAGAAAACTGAAGGTCAGAGAGCTTACCTGCTGCCCTGGGTCACAGAGCCAAAAAATGGAGGCACCGAGGTTGGAACCCAGAAAACCTTGCTCTAGGATAGAATCCAGGCCTTTAGCACTATGCCATAGTGCAGTGGTTCTCAACCTGTGGGTCACAACCCCTTTGGCGATCGAACGACCCTTCCACAGGGGTCGCCTAAGACCATCCTGCATATCAGATATTTACATGACAATTCATAACAGTAGCAACATTACAGTTATGAAGTAGCAACGAAAATAATTTTATGGTTGGGTCACAACATGAGGAACTGTATTTAAAGGGCCAGAAGGTTGAGAACCACTGCCATAGTGTCTTCCTAAGAAGCAGGGGAGTTGCTCAGGAGAAGGGCGGGGGTACTTGGGAAAATTGGAGAGGCCCTGTGAGGACGCAAGGCAATAGGCCTTTATCAAGCCAGCTGGAAGTATTCCAAATAGTCTAATAACCAATATAACTGTGCTGATATAGACTGCACATAACCTAGGCCATGAGTAATCGCTTGAAAATAACCCAACAGGGATTTCACACGGAGCACCAACATCTAAGTTACTAAATGTAGAAGCATTACAATAATCTGTGTGGTATGAGTCATGCACCCAGGATCACAGCCTCCAAGATACATACTTTATGTGGTGTTGGGTCAGAAATGCTATATTATAAGGAGAATTTGGATAGGTCTCAACCAAACGCAGATGGGGAAGAAGGGAGCCACGCAGCAACATTTTGTTTTTTTGGTTTTGGTTTTGGTTTTTGGGGGGTTTTTTTGTACATCTTTGATTAGCAGCGTTTTTGGGACATCTTTTATTAGCTGGATGTCTTGAGAAGTCAAAGATGCTTAACCTCTTCCTTCATTAGCATTTTTGATGTTGCTAATAGGTCACTAGAGAGGGATTCACTAAATGATGAAGCCAAATGTGCTGCCCCTGGAAAGGCAAGGCTGGGGTTCACATGTGATGGCAGAGGCTTTGTTTTCTTCACGAAGTTGGCGGAGTCTGGTCATCAGAGTTAAGGGGTGATGGCTGGACTTGGCATATCTGGGAGCTGCTGTGAGGGCAGGAAGCTGATGCAGAGGGAAAGTTAATTTTCCCTGAATTGACTTGACCTTTCTTTAACCCTAAATGTAACCTGCAGAATCACCAGCTCTTTTGCCTGCAATGTGGCATCACTTTTGCTGGCTATGACGATGGTTGAAGGTCAGTCTGAGTGTTACATGTTCCAGAGGCAAATGCTGCCCCTCAGCCACTCTACCACATGGGATTCTTTTAAACAATCCCTCCCCATTCCGCTTTTCTCTCTTTTCCAATATTTTCTTTTCTTCTTTCCTTTTCATCGTTTTCCTGGTTTATGTCTCCAACTTGCTAGTGGCAAACAGAACAGAATTTGTTCTTGACTCCTGGCTCACTGGTTTCATGAATTATTTCAGGTAAAACCCTATTAGAGTAAATGTCTCCACTGTGGTGAAATCTCTCTGAATAGGGCATCTAGCCCTCAAGTAAGGGCCGGCTCATTGCAAGCAGGATTCGGTAGCAGGTGTAGAAAGGGCTCAGGTGGACTTTGCTTCTAGCAATAAGGCAAACGACCTAAAAAGCCTTCCCTCTATAAAGCACCTCTAAATGTTTTATACAATATACCAAACATCTTTTTAAATGCAGAGCTGAGCTCAGAAAAATGTAAGGAACATCCCCATGGGTCCAAAGCAAAAAGAGAATCAAAATCAGAGTGATAGGTGTGAACTGAAACTAGGGCTGCCCTGAGTGTGTGTGTGTGTGTGTGTGTGTGTATGTGTATGTATATGTGTGTGTGTGTGTGTGTGTGTGTGTGTGTGTGTGTGTGTGTGAGAGAGAGAGAGAGAGAGAGAGAGAGAGAGAGAGAGAGAGAGAGAGAGAGAGAGAGAGAGAGAGAGAGAGAGAGGAGAGAGGAGAGAGAGAGATCTTTGTATTCAGATGATTTGGGAGGAAAGTTAGACCTTTTCAAGCCAAAAGTGCTGCCCCTGGAAATAAAAGTAGGACCTTCAAAGGAAACCTCCATCTTTCCAGCAAAGGGAGATGTGAGAGGAGATTGTCTGACTTAGCCTGAACTCTGGTTGGGGGGAAAAAATCCCTGAGAAGATTCCTGTCGTCATATATGGTTTAAATTGACACTACCTGCTAAGACTTCAACTTCCTGGAAAAAAAATTAATATAAAAGTGAACCAGTTTTGCCCTAGCCGGTTTGGCTCAGTGGATAGAGTGTCGTCCTGCAAACTGAAAGGTCCCAGGTTTGATTCCGGCCAAGGGCACATGCCCGGGCTGTGGGCTCGTTCCCCAGTAGGGGACTTGGAGGAGGCAGCCGATCCATGATTCTCTCTCATCATGGATATTTTTTATCTCTCGCTCCCTCTTCCTTCCTCTCTGAAATCAATAAAAAAAAATACTTTTAAAAATGAACCAGTTTTGGGGTTAACCCAGGGGGCAGGGGGGTCGCTTGACACAAGGAAATGAAAACATCTTAGGAAGGATAAATCTTCAACCCAAACAAAATGGGAACCTCACAGATACCTGGATGAGGAATGAGTTTATGATCCAAAATTAGAAAATGCAGAACTCCTGTATTCAGGTTACCAGAATTAGGAAAACAAAATTAGACAAGACACTAAGATGACTCTGACTTTCAGATAAGCAACAAATAACTTGTAATATAAGCATATCCCAAATATTGCATATAACTTATTTTAAAAAACTGTTCATCATTTATCTAAAATTTAAAGCTCAGTGGGTGTCCTGTGTTTTACTGGGCAACCCTATATATGTGAAAGTCAGGAAACACCCACCAGCAAGACTAGACTACCCAGAACCCCCGATACTAAAGTAAGCAGGTGTACTTTTAAATAATTGAATATATCTTAAAAACATAAGAGAAGAAGAAAATATTTTAAAATGACTGGGAAGTTTGAAGAAGAACCAAATATGACTTTGCAAGACAGTTTGGCATTTTCTTGCAAAATTAAGCATCCTCTTCCCATACAACTCAGTGATTGCACTCGTTGGTACTTATCCAAGGGAGATGAAAACTTACGTCCACACAAAAACCTGCACACAAATGTTTACAGCAGCTTTACTTATAATTGCCCAAACTTGGAAGCCACCAAGCTGTTCTTCAGTAGGTGAGTGAATAAGCTGTAGTACACTCAGACAATGAAATATAATTCAGCAATAAAAAGAAATGAGCTGTCAAGCCATGAAAAAACATGGAAGAACCTTAAAGGCACATTGTTAAGTGAAAGAAGCCAATCTTAAAGGTTACATATTATATGATTTCAACTATATAACATTCTAGGAAAGGCAAAACTATGGAGATAGTAAGATGATCAGTGGGTGCCAGGGATAAGGGGGAGGGAGGGGCTGAATAGGGGGCACACAGAGGTGTTTCAGGACAGGGAAACTATCCTGTATGACACTATAGTGTATTTTGCTATACATTTTCCCAAATCGACTGAATGTCCAACACCAAGAATGAATCTTTATGTAAATATGGACTTTGAGTGACAATGATTTGTGTATGTGGGTTACTAGATTGTAAGAAAGGAACCACTCTGGTGAGAATGTTGGTTATGGGGATACTATGCATGTGTTGGAGCAGGGAGAATATGGGAAATTTCTGTACCTTCTGCTCTATTTTGCTATGATCCTAAAATGTTCCATCTTCCTTATTAGACTCTAAGCTTCATGAAGGCAGGCACCTTACATATCTTGCTCACCACTGAATCCACAGAGCCTAGCTCATGGCTACTGGGACGTTTTTAGGAGGCACTTAAAGAGTATTGAATCTTCAGGTAGAGAAAAGAAACTGGAAGTTAGGGTTGAGATTCATCTGCAGGATTGCTGTACATAAAATCATGGCCTTCTTCCAGAGTTGAAAGGGATTCTAGAGAATATCTAGTCTTCCCATTGCTTTTGCAGATGAGGAAAATGAAGAGTTCGTCAATTGGTCTGAAAATCCGTGGCTATGAAATGGTGGATGTCAGACTCAAACCCATTTCTGCCAGTTCCCAAATGATACTGCTCACGTTCTGCCATGTTGCCCTCAGGACCAAGGTCATGGCTAGGCAAGTGAAAAAATCCAGGCACAAAAGGACAAATATTGCAAGGTTCCAGTTATAGGAAATATGTAGAACAGGCAAATTAGTACAGACAGAAAGTAGATGAGAACTTACCAGAGGCTGGGGGGAAGGGAGGAATGCGGAGTTATTGCTTAATGATGACAATTTTTGTTTGGGGTGATGAAAACGTTTTAGAAATAGTGGCATGGTTGCACAATGTTCATAGTAGAATATCACTGAATTGTACACTTAAAAATGATTATAATGCCAAATTTTATGATGTGTTTTATCACAATTTAAAAAGAGAAAAAGATCATGTATACGGTCATTCCTACTCGCCTTGCTTCTCCAGGCCATTTGTAGGATGAAGACAAAGACTTTTAAAAATATATATATTTTTATTAATTTCAGAGAGGAGGGGAGAGGGAGAGAGAGATAGAAACATCAATGATGAGAGAGAATCATTGTTCAGCTGCCTCCCGCATGCTCCACATGGGGGATGGAGCCCACAACTCTGGGCATGTGCCCCGACCAGGAATTGAACCCTGACCTCTTGGTTTATAAGTCGATGCTCACCCACTGAGCCACGCCAGCCAGGAGGGGACAAAGACTTTAAAAAGCATTAAAAAATATACTTTGAGGGGAAGGTATAAACAAGCAGAGACAAATGCATGATGCAGGACCATCAAATTTAAAGTGACACTTCTCTATTATTATCCCGCAATTTCTCAGCAAAGTGAAACCTGTGAGCTGATCCTGGGAAAATGCCAGTTCTATACATAAGCTATTTAATTTTTCTGGATAGGGTGTAAAATAACTGTTAAAGCTATAAAAGATACCATATGGCGCCAAAGGAAGGGGGAAAAAGAGGTTTTTTTCTGTTGTTGTTACTTGATGAATAGTTATTTCTCTATTCTCTTAAAAAAAAAATAAAGGTACCATTTAAGAGAAAAATTTCAAAAGTGTCAAGAAGACATATCCAAAATGGAAAGAAAGTTGAAAAGATAAATAAAACGAGCATTCCTTTAACTATATTTGGCGGAGTCCTGCAGAGAAAAAAATTCCAGCGAGGCAGCATTGAGACATAGTTTATTAATGTAGTTTCTCCCACAGCAGGACACAGAGAAATTGGTAAAACAATCACATAAAGAAATTATGACTCTTACATCTGATCTTTATGACTGCACAGAAAAGGAACTGTCCTCTTGAGTTGTCCTTGGGCCACGTTGAGGCAGAGATTCAAAGAATTGTTTCCCCTCCCAAGCCCCACAATAGCACTGCTTGCTCATACATTCAGAACAGACTGAAAGCTACGGCTCGTGTTTTGCACACTGTAGTAGACTGAGCCGCACTTATGAATTAAAATCAGTTTAGAGCAGGGGTCCTCAAACTACGGCCCGTGGGTCACATGCAAATACAAATATTGTATTTGTTCCCGTTTTGTTTTTTTACTTCAAAATAAGATATGTGCAGTGTGCATAGGAATTTGTTCATAGTTTTTTTTTTAAACTATAGTCCGGCCCTCCAACGGTCTGAGGGACAGTGAACTGGCCCCTGTTTCAAAGGTTTGAGGACCCCTGGTTTAGAGGGTCACACCTGGCAATGGGAAGTAGAAGAAGAGAAGAGAATGAAAATGGAATTGAATATTGAAAGTGTGTTGCATATGCTGCTGTGGGAAACTTTGATTTCAGTCCTTTGTGTGTGTGTGTGTGTGTGTGCGTTCTTGTGTCTGTGACTTATTGTGAGTTCTGGTAGAAAAATCAACCAAATAAACAAAAAAGGGGAAAGTTACCAATCAAATCAAACACCTCCCATTCCAGGTAAGACACCTGGAGTCAGAGAGGGGCAATGACTTTCCCAAGTCACACATGAGTCAGAAGTGGCCCAGGTCTCTTGACTCCCAATATCCTCTAATGATCAGCGCATGCTTGCAATTGGGTATCAACTGTGCCTGTGGTTTCCAGACCACCTTGGTAGCTTACTTTCTATTCCCTTCTGGAGCAATCCAAGCAGACTTCCTTCTCTCCTCTTCTGCCCCTTCAGACCTTATACCATATGGGATTAGAGGTCCTGTGGGAAGGGACAGATGTGTGGGGAGACAAATAATGAGTGCCCAGGCTGGGATCATCCTGGGCTATTGGGTAGCTCAGAAAATGCAAATTCTACAACTGACGAGATACATGGGAAGCTGATGAGATACATGAGAAACAGAATCACAGCCTCCCTGTGAAAAAGAGGGGGTGCACGTGACGACGCATATTGAGGGCATTCTCAGGAAGGAGACAACCAGCTGACAACTGTGGGCTTTAGGTAATTCCTGCCAGACTCAGGCACTCTGGCTGGTCTTCCTGGGCCAAAATCGAAGCATGTAGAAAGTCGTCTGTGACTGCAGAGATATGGCAGGATTATGAAAGAGGGTCCTGCCTGGGGCTCCAAGTGCCTCTGGTTTTGACTTAGAGGAGAAAAGTATCTACCCCACCAATAAACAAACACTTACAGTGCATAGGCTATGTGCCAGGCACTGTTCTGAGGATATCACAAATATTTACTCATTTAATCCACATAATCAACCCCTCAGCCTTAGAGAGCTCTGCTAGCCGCCGTCATGGGCAGAAGGTTGAGAAGTGTTGAGATGTGCTAGAATGATTTGTTTTGCTTCCTGATTCAGGAGGGCAAGTATCTTAATAGAGTTTAGAGCTATGTCACTGACAATGCGAATTAATCAACAGACAAATCCACAGAGAAAAGGTCGACTGCCTACTTTCTCTTGGCAGAAGGAATTGGGAGGATTGTTCTTCTTGCAAAGATTCATCACCTTTTGATGCTTTCCAGAAGTGGCGATGAATTTGCAAGGAGCTATCTACTTTTAATAAAATCTCCTCATATAGTTGTGGTATAATTCCCTTCTGCAGAGTCTGCTTAGATCCTGAAACAACCCATTCAAGCCCATGTCGAGGCCAAACCTGTGCCCTTGGCCTTATGATCCAGGGCTTTCCATAGTGTTAGATGAGGGTCCTCAATGTGTTGAATTAATTTATTGCCACACTTCAAAAACCGAACCTGACTTTGAAAACTGCTAGATTTGGTTTTGATGATGAGAATTATTCGTAAAAGTTTACTGAAGTGTAAGAAGGGCAAGTTTTGTTAAAGATGAATAGGAAGTGAGTTTTTTAAAAAAATACTTACGAGGTGCCCTTATGTTTTATATGTTAGCATTTAAATCCCAGCATACTCTGATCGAATCTCCATTTCATAGACAAGGAAACTAAGTTAAATGACTTGCTGAAAGAAAATAGGTGAGGGACAGAATTCAGAATATAGTCTCTGCAGAACCCATTACTTTCCACATCATGCTGCAGTCTGGAAGCTTTTTTCCCCTTCACCTGCAAAATGATTTGGCCCTAACAGCATTCACTGACCATGGCAAAACTTTAATTGATCTTTCTGTCCCACAGCCTACCGATTATCCACGAAGAATAAGCAAGTTAAAACCTGTTCTCTGTCATTAAGTCTTGGTTCCCTTAACAACTCCACCATGTAATTAAACTTATTCTCGGCCAGGCAAATACGGTTCACTAAAGAATCTAAGAAGTCATTTAAATTATGCGTGGTTTCTTGTTCTGGGTTACCCATGGTCAAGTCTGGGCTTGGAGCTGAAGTTTAGGAGGAATGTGGAGAATGCTGTTGGCCCAGAACTCGCCAGTGTAGAAATGAGATGGGAGTCAGGGTGTATTTCATGCACAATCTGTGAAACTTTGAACTTATCTCTGGTCATGGTTTTCCTTGACGACCACAACGGGTAAAAATGCAGGTTGCTGAATAGTTATCCTTTCCTCGGAGCAGCCTCCCTTGACTTAGGCAGCAAATCTCATAGAGTTATTCATTGGTTATCAGAAATGGAAAATGTTTCTTTTTGAAAGGTAATTATCGGAGGTCTCTCTCTAACACTGTATTGAAAAAAGAAATATTTGTCATTACCAGTACATTGTGGCTATATTATGAAAAAAATTGGCTATCACTACAAAGTTTATGGATTCTATTTTTTTTTTCAGTTGAGATAAGATTTGGCTCAGCATAAGGCACTGAAACATAAGGGTGGCATTAAATTGTAGTTAAGTTACACGCTGTGTTGCCATGCAGACTGAGAAGGGAACCCACAGAGATTTAATATCTTCAGGAGTCTATAAAACTCCAGGTTTATAAATACTAGTCAAAGAAGACATTTTAAAGTAAACAAAAGTTTACTTTGGAGTTAAAGGTCATTACATAAAACAAAGATAACAGGCAAGATCACTTGGACCCAGACATCAAATAAAATGCCAAGATAAAACACCAATGGCTTGTAAAACAAAAAGCCACTTCTCCCCTCCTCCATGGGTCAAAAGAAGTTTAAGACAATCCAAAAATATTTTCTAAATTTAAAGTCCCCAAGAAGGAGAGGCCAAATGTCAAATACAAAGCACTGCACACTTTTTTCCCCGGGCTCCCAATGGCTGCTCTGAGGGGACCGTGCTATTACGACCTGGAAAAATAAACAGTATCATCTCTGAACAGAGCTGGATGCTGAGTCCAGATGTTGGAGATTATGATCTCCTGGATGCAATGGAATTTATGCCAGATTAAAGAGAAGAATTAATTTACGACTTTCTCTACCTGTTCACAATGTGTTCAGCTTATTATTTGTACACATTGTGATGCACGGTAATTACAATGCTGAAAACAATGTGCAACATGTGACCACTGTAGTTAAGTTTAAAAGGGGGGAATTTGTCATCTTAGAGTCTGCACATCTGGTTCTATCATAGTTGCCACATGATTAATATAGGAATATATTACACTGAAATCCCTTTATATCAAAGTTTTATTTGCCAGGAAATAGAATACTTTCCCCTCTCTCTCCATCTTCCCCCACAGGCTATGCTGAGACCTGAAATTTCCAGCACTAGGGTTCATTTGAGTGAGCAGAACAGGGAATCTGTTCTTGTCTTTGTGCAATTAATTCTGTAAGTTCCATAGTCACAACTGGGGTTTGTTTTAAAAGCGCATTCATAAAGGAGAAACCCTAAAACTCATTCTAAAACCCGACAGGGCATCAGATACCTCCAACAGTTAAAACCATCAGGAATTAAGTTCTAAATTTTAAACTCCCTTTTATTGAAATATAAGTTTGTTTAGTATATTTACACCACACTTTATCACATATATACATAGTAGGCAAATTTTGTCAAATAAAAAAGTTTTTTTCTCAATACAAAATTAAAATAAAAACAAAGTAAAGTGCATGAAACTGATTTTCTTTTTCTTCTGGTGAACATCATCATTGTCAAAATTTTGGTCGATTGGGGGAAAGGGGGAGAAATGCATTATGTGATTCAGTGCACACAGCCAACCAGTCCCACATTTGCAGCCTTCAGGCCAAAATGACAAGCGGTAAAGAACAAGTCAGATATACAGAGTCTGCAGGGCTCCCCAGGTTCTGGAGGTCCTGATCTCTTTGTCTTATCCGGATCCGTTCCCCAGCTCTTACCAGTGATCTCACCATCACCAGCTGGAACAAAGGGAGAACACAGGAAGGGGGCTCCACCAGCCAATGTCACAGCCGCCTCTGGCCGCCAGCGCTGCGTTTGGTAGAAAACTGCAGAATGAGCTCAAAGGCTCAAATAGAAGTTTCCCTTTTTGGGAAAGAGGAGGAGGAGGAGGAGGAGGTCGAGGAATAAGGATGCATCTCCCACAGAGACAGCCACGGCGGGTGGGGGGGGCAAACTCAGGCAGCCAGTTTCTTCCTATTCAAACTCCCTGCTGCCACAGGGAAGAATCCTTTTATAAGCCGGGTGGAGGGGATGTTACACTTCTCACCTGGGTGAGTTCTCCCAGAACTTTGAAAGGAAACAGCTTTGAGACAGAGAGAAAGGGGGCAGGTAGGTGAAACTGAAGTTTTCAGCAGCCTTCTGGCTCAAGCCACTGGCAGGGCGTTGGCTGGCTGGTCCCAGGCGGTGGCAGAGGCGACAGCCCTTCCCCCATCATCCATTTCCCCGGCCAGGGGTTTCCCTCGCTCTCTCTCTCTTCCTCATGGTGATACTAAGTCCCAGGTCTGCGGCCGTACTTGGCCTTACAGTGCAAAATGTGCTTGGCAAGGAAGTCGAGGCGGCGCTGTAGTAGCTGAGCATGGGGATGGGCGAGCTCAGCCAGCTCCGGGAAGCGAGGCTCGTGGTGCTGGTAGAGGCGCAGCAGCCGGGCGGCCGCGTCCTGGCCGCGGTGCAGCTCCAGGACGCGCCTCGCTGTCCGCTCTCGGAACACACACACCGACTGCAGCAGCGGCTCATTGTATTTGTCCCACATGCCCGCCACCCGGTAGCCGTGCACCAAGCCCGCCTCGTTGTCCAGAAAGACCAGCGCCCCGCCGGGGCCGCGGTGCAGGTTGCTGGTGGCGCGCTGCATGACGCGCGGATCCCACTGCAGGCTGAAGAGGTTGCTGACGAGCCGGTCGAAGTTGGCCGTCAGGTAGTCAAAGAGGATCAGGTCGGTCCATTGCACCAGGTCCACCAGCTCCTCCCGGCTGCGGTTGGCTAGCTCGCCCCCGGCGGCGCGCAGGGGCCGCAGCTGGCCGTCCTCGGAGCGCCAGGGCGCGGGCACCACCACGTCCGTGAGGTTGGGCAGCCAGCTCGTCAGGCTCACCACGCTGCCCTCCGTCCAGTGCGCCGCCCGCAGCTCCTCTTGCACCTGCGCCCACTGGGCGCCCCGAGCCTCCACCCGGGAGAGTGCCAGCGGCGGCACGTGGCGCTGGAGGCCCAGCAGACACGCCAGGTAGTAGGACAGGGCCTCGCCCTGGATCTGCTCGGGGTTGATGCCGTAGCGCACGCAGGCGCGGGTGCCGTCGGCGAAGCGCGCCAGCCGGTTGGAGCTGCGTCCGCAGCCCCCGCGCTCCAGGGCCACCACCCGGGCGCCGCGCGCCGCCTGCAGCCACGCCGCCGCCTGGGCCTCGGAGAAGCCGCGGGGCACCTGCTCTTCCAGGCCGCGGCTCCAGAAGACGCCCCCGTGCACCACGGCGGGCTCCTCCGGCCGGGGCCGCCCGTCGGGCACGCGCCGCCGGCGCTCACCCGGGGGCCGCCGCGGAGGACCGTCGGCGCCGGCCGCCAAGGTGAGCAGCGTCCGGAAAGTTTTCAGGGAGGCGCCGCGGGGGTCCCGCGCCCGGAACGGGGCCTGAGGGGAGCGGGGCGCCGACTCCGGGCCGCCGCCCCCGGCCGGGCGGCGCGGGGTTCGGTCTTCGGGCGGCCGGGAGGCGGGCAGCGCCGTCCGCGGCGGCAGGAGCCGGCCCCACAGCGCCAGCAGCGAGCCCAGCGCCAGCAGCCAGAGCCCCGCGGTGGCGGCGGCGCCCCGCATCCTCCTGCCCATGCTTCTCCCGCCGCTTCAAGACGAGCCCGGGCGCCCGGGTCCCGGCGGCGAGGCGGACCCGGCTGCCGGTCGGCTCCCGGGCTCCGGGCGCTTCGGCCCCATCGCGGCCGCGAGGCGGTGCGGAGTCTCCCCGGCGCTGGGAACTCGCTGCGCCGCCGCTTCCCAGCTGCTTTTGTATTTCGCTGTGAGACCCTCCGGCGGGCGCGATTCACAGGCGTCCGGACCACGTGGGCGCGAGGGGGATCCCCCTCCCCCTCCTCCGCCGCCGCTCCCGCCCCCCACTCCTCCGCCCCCTTCTCCTCCTCTTCCCCTTAAAGCGGCAATGGCTGCTTCGGAGAGGCAGCCCCACACTGGGTTGGGGACCGAGGGGCGGGGAGGAGGCCGGGCGAGCGGAGCCCGCGCGGGGGCGTCGGAGGGGGCGGCGCTGAGCTGGAGTCCGGCCGGTTGCGAGGGACGCGCCCGGGCCCTGGCGGGGGTAGGGACTGGTCGCGGGGTCTCTAGGCTTGGGCAGGGCCTGGCCTCTTCCAAACTTCGGACTAACCCCCACTGCGCCCAGGCGCAGCCCGAGCCGGATCAGGGCGGGTCCCTTTGCCTTCTCCGTTACCGGCGGTGTGATTCACTCAGCCTTATGTAAATCTCTGGGAATTTCTCTGAGCCACAGAGGCTGTGACTCCAGAGGGTAGAGGAACCATTTATAGCCAACAGCTCGGAACCGACACCCACTTGCCCGAGCGCGCTCACCTCCACCGGTCACTGTGCTTTGAGGTGGGTCGCTCTGCCTTTCTTGGGCCAGTGGAGCATCTAGGTCAGCTCCATTCATTCCCTCACCCGTTCCACGGTGTCTGCCCTCGGTTCTGGCCTCAGTAAAATCCACAGATCCGGGTCCCTGGGCCCATGGAGCTTATATTACAGTCTAGGGGGGCGTTCAAGTTGCTAGGAGAGCATGGTGGCCCAGGATTAGACCTAGTGCGGGAGGTGAGGGCGGAGGGGGTGTCCAGGACGATTTCTCTAAGGAAATGATACTATTCTATGAGAAAATACGCACAAAGCAGGGCTGGCGGTTGCTCAAGATCTCACAGTTAGCAAGTGGAGAAACTAAAATTCTAGCTCGGGTCTCCTGGCAGCATGCGCTCGATTTTCCCTCCATCAAACAAGTTCCATATTTGTATCAGGTTGGTAATTCATTCTCTCTCTCTCTCTCTCTCTCTCTCTCTCTCTCTCTCTCTCTCTCTCTCTCTCTCTCTCTCTCTCTCATTTACCCAATCACTTTATTCCCCAAATGTGGTTTTCGATTCAACAAAGAGAATCCCCATATTGCATTTTACTTAATGGTATAACGGTTTAAGGGTGAAAAAAATGGTTGGAGGAGCAAAACCTAAGAAAACAAATAAGACAACAGATCACATTGTCTTCCAGACACCTTTGAGTTCAACCCACCAGGAAAACTCTTAGATAAGAATGGGGGTTATTTCTTCCCTCTCTGTACCAGTGTGTGTCCCAGATCCAAACCCCAATTCCCAGGCAAGGCACATGATTGCTGGTGGGGATGGAATCCACCTCCTGAAAGCAGTTTTAAATTTGTTTCCGTACCCGTGTTTCTTTTCTCTCTTTTTATCCCCATCAACTGCACGTGGGGGTTTCCGCTATATTAGGTCATCAGCGGACACTGAGTGTATTTTATTCACCAAAGAATGAATAATGCTCTGGGAAGACACCCTGATTTTGTGGCTGAGCAGCGGCATCCGACCACACCGAGGGCCTTCCAGCACTGACCCACTATACTCTCAGGTGTTTCCATATTGATCTTTGTTGCATCTGTTCTGCACCACATTATAGCTATATCGTTGCCTTTTCATAGATCTTATCTGATGATGAGATTACTGCTGCTCCCATATGGACATATCAAAACATATGAATTCATTGAGGGGTACTGTCTTCCTGCTCTGTGCAAGCTCCCTACCCCTACCTTTCCCTACAGGGCAGGGACTATGTCTTATCAACTTTCTATTTCTCTTAACACCTAACAAGGCATATTACACTGAAGAGAGGCTCGACGAGTTCAATTTTAATTTTTTGACTTTTTGATTAGCTTCCGCTGAGACTTTTTTTCTTTCTTTTTTTTTCTTTTTTTTTTGAATGCTTTGCTTTCAGCTTGGGTAAACTGTAAGCAAGATCTCCACCTTGTGGGCAGAAGTAGAATATCATCTAATTAGAGAAAATGCATACATTTTAAACGAACAATTAATTGTTTAAGTTAAATTCTGAGAATATTGTGTGGCTACCATGGCTTACACCAAGTGCTAGGTTCTGTGGGGGAATTCAAAGTAGTTGGTGTCTCTGTCTTTTTAGCTGTTAACAAAAGCTATACATAATCAAAGGGATAGTTCGCTGTAAACTCCATGAGGAGTCTGTCTTGTCTGTTGTTTTATAGTTTCCTGACACAATGCCTGGCACTTAATGGTATTCATTAACAATTTGCTAAATAAGTAATTGGAATGTTAATGAGACGAATGTCTGCAAGTAGTATTTATTAAATCTTTTTTTTAAAATATCTTACTACAAAAGGATACATTTATTCTACGAGGGAAAAAAATATCAATGAAGCCTCTGCTTAATGTAGGAGGAAGCATATGATTTTCAGTCTGGGAAGGCTGGTCTCAAACCTGGATATCCCAACTACCAGAATCTTCCATTCACATGGCTGGTGCTGATGAAGAAACTGAGTCTTAACGAAGTCGGCTAAGATCTCACAGCTCTAAAGACAGGTTGACTTGATCATAGACCCTTTGCCAGGCCTGAATGCACGGTGTATCAGACCAGGATACACCAATAGGAACTTGATCAAGTTCATTAACAGGCAGAATTACAGAAAACCAAAGGAATAAATCAAAACCAAAAACAAACCCAGCGAGGAATGCAGTTTTAAGGTGGCGTTTGATTATTTTACATCAGTGATTTTCAGCTGGTGCACCTCAAGAATTAAAAAAAAAAATTTAAATACTCATGTGTTATCCTGCCCCAATGAAGATTCAGAGTGTGCATTTTTATAATAAAGGCTCTCATAAATCCTGCACTAAACAAAAGCATTGAATTGGAGAAAAAAAAAAAAAACAGATACAAAAACAACTGCAATACCAGACTATTTGGTCAGGGGCACTGACCTCTTTTCCCTTAGATTGTCCACAGCCAACACAACAATAGCTGTCCTGTGCGAATGAATCAAAATTATACCTACATTTTTGTCAGATTGGCAAAACATACAATGTATTTTTTGGTGTGCTGCAGAATTTTAGTAATTAGTTTATGTGTGCCCTGAGACGAAAAAGATTGAAAATCACTATTTTAGACAGAGTTGGAGGAAAACACTTTTGTTTTCCTTCACTTCCCAGCCTGAGGACACCCCACCAGACACCCATGGCCAAGCCACTGTGGCTCCTGGGTTCAGCACAGCTCATCACAGTGTGTAACCTTGGCCCCATCTCCCCCTCGGCAGGTGCTGAGGGATGAGGGAAGCTGCTCCTCATCTATCATGACATCGGTACCAATTTTCACCTTGAAAACTTTCTTAATATAATTCCTCAGAGCTTCTCTCTGAGCCTCGACTTCCAATGGCCTCCAACTCCCACAGACCTGTTTGAAGAATGATCTGGTTCCTATAACAGTGCCTCCTGGGGAAGAGAGAGGAGGTGGAGTTGAGGGTTGGGAGCAGGGCAGCAGCTTGGAGTTGGAACATATTCCAAGTCTGGTGTTTCCACTTTCTGGCCGTTTCCTTTCTGGCTAGTTACTTCCCTTCTATGAGTGCTGGTTCCCGCACCTGAGAAATGAGGCTAGAGAAGCTTCCTTACCTCATGCGGTTGTTACGAAGTTCTAGTGAGATATTAATCATCACACCAACATTAGCTTCAAACACATGTTGGGCTTAAGATGGGCTTGGCCTAGGGTTTAAACCCTACTAGCAGGTACTATTGTCCCCATTTTACAGGTGGGAAGACTGAAGCTTAGCCAGGCAAGCATGTCAAACTCGCGGCATGTCAAACTCGCGGCCAGGCGGCGAGTTTGACATGCTTACAATGGATCTGAAATCAAGTAAACGGCAAGGCTGAGATTCAGAAGAATGAAGGCAAAACGTGCTGCAAATTGTAAACTGATAGGAAAATGTCAAATCTAAAAATTATTGCATTAAATCAAAGTGGACTCAACTCAGATTACATTTTGCTTGGAAATGTTCTCTGGGGTTGCTACTAAGTGAAATGGTTAAGAGCATGAACTCTGAAGCCAGACTGGGTTTAAAACTAACCAGTTGTGTGACCTTGAGTAAGTTACTTGCCCTCTCTGGGCCTCAGTGTACTCATCTGTAATGTGCAGTAATAATAATATTATTGGTATTATGAATATTAATTATAATAATTCTATAACATCTGATAATTAATAATAATAGTAACAAACCCTATAGATTATTATAATGATTAAATTTGTCCCTATCAAGTGCTTAAAAGATTAAGAGTTTACTATTATCATTTTGTTATTCCCTTTTCTTCCTGTGTCCCTGTTTCTTTGTCCAGATGGGGGCCTCTTCCTTTTCCTGCTCTGTCCTCCAGCAAGCATCACTTGGGTCTTGAGGGACCAAATCAAGTGGCGTTCCTGCCCAGTGCACCCTCTTTATGCCCCAAATAGACATCTGCCCTGAAAATGTTGCTGTTTTCCTTCCCCATGGAGCGGGGCCAGCTGGACCCTCTCAGGGTTCCCCGTGCAGCTCTTCTTGAAAGACTAGAGAGCCTCCAAACCAGCCTCGAGGTGCTGGCTTCCTCTCACTACTCTGCCGCCTGCAATCCCAGCCTTTTCTGGGTCTTCTGAGTTATAGGACCCTCCCCCCAAAGATACAGGTTTCTGAACTTACCCTTCTAGATGCTTCTACAAGAAGGAAGAGAGAGAAAGACCATGTCAAAGAGAGGACTACAGTATTCCTTGAAACTGGGTATGATTCCTGCTTCAGCCATCACCAGCTGTGTGACCTTGGGTAGCTTTCTAACCTCTCTGGATCAATTTCATTATTAGTGTCTCCCTCTTCTTCATTCTTTCTCCTTGCTAGGGCACATTATTTTTCTGCTTGGAGATACTTTTCTTTTTTCTTGGTGTTTCTCTATTTAGGACAAGATAGATCTGGCTCTTCCAGGAGTTGCTTAAATGATCTTATCCTCACATACCTGGCTATCAGAGGCAGGTGTAGGCACACCTGGTTCCAGGTAACTCCTGCTGGATAGCTAGAAGGAGGTCAGGAGATGTAATAGTCTTTGCAATTAACCTGTCTGCCTGAATAAGTGCCACTTAATACACTGTGTTCTGGAAAGAATGTCAAGGTTGACACGAACCCTTAATTTATGATGTGCCTAACATTTTTATGCTTCTCTTTATTCCATGTCGCTCTCTCTTTGACCTGCTTTTGAAAAAGGTTCCTGCAGCCTGGAGATTAGAATATGTTGGAGGCCAGAATCTGAAGGTTAGAGCATTGGTGAATTAATTTAGTAAATTTTAGAGCAGTCTCGGACACATATCTCAGTCACATGTCATCACACCGTGTTATAGGGGGTGATGGTGAAAATTCTGGACTGGGCGTTTGAGGACATGAGTTCCTTTCTGTACTATAATTTAGTTCAACTGCCCTTTATTGCCAAAGGCCAAAGAACTGGGCAATATGTAACAGGGCATCAGATTTGCTCTTGTCCTAAGCCAGCATCAATGTGTTGGCTGTCTCCTCACCTTCCCTTCTCCTTGTCAGGTGTCCACACCTCTCCCTGGTGCCTGGTGCTGGAGGGGAGGCTGAATCCTGATTGGGTTAAACCAATGATGGTGCTTTCAGTTCCCACACCAGTGTTTGGTTTAGGCCTAACCATAGGCATGTGGCACCTTTCTCCGAAGGAAAGTCCTCGGAGGTTTCTGGAAAAGATGTCTGTGCTAAGACCAAAAGCCACAGATAAAGGTATGGCATCTTTTCCCCATGGTTCAGGTCAGATTTGAGGCCTGGAATTGGGGCAGTTATTGCGAGAGTGCAAGGGGAGTTCTGTGCACGCATTGAGGGTGGCAGAGCAGAAAGATGGAAGCAGCCTGGGTCCTTGTGATGTGACCAAGCCTCCGAATTAATGAACTCTGGAGCTGCCCTTCCTCTGGACTTCTGCTGTGATTTTACCCACTCTGCGTTAGGGTGTCTGTTGTTTGCAGCCCCCAGATTCCTAAATGATATACCTCTCACATTGGAGCTCACCAACCAGAGAGGGACACAAATGTAACCAGACCTCTTCCATCGCAACGGTGCTGCTGGGGAGGCAGTGTGGCGAGTAGCCAGGCTGAGTCTCGCACTTACTGTGCTATCCTGCGAGAGCCCCTGCACCTCTCTGGCCCTGTTAACTCAGCTGAAAATGGAGGTGATAAGTGTACCTGCTCCATAACATTACTATGTGGATGAAATGTACATTAACCACTTAGTAAGTGCTCAATAAATATTATTAATTAGGACTATAAAGCAGACGAGGGCACAGAGGAGGGAGCAGTACATGCTAAGGAAGTCCAGGAAGGCTTCACCAAGGGGACAGATGTTGAGTCTTGAAGTGCAAATGGGGTTTGCAGGTCACGGACTGGGTGGGGAGGACATTCAGGTGAGCAGTGGGAACAGTGTGCCAGATCTTTCAGGAGCTCAATTTCCTTTTCCTTAAAAACAAAACAAAAAACCAATGCTTGGATGTGTTGGATTAGCTTAATCTCCTTTCATACAAGAAACACATCTCGGGTCCCCTGCCTAGATTAAGCGCCAGATCAGAGACTCTCCATGGCCCCTTCATCACTCATTTAAGACTCTTTCAGCCCATCCTGAAAAAATTCACTCAGCAAGCCTTCCGCACTAAAGGAGGCGCCTGGTGCCTCGCGTTGGCTTTGTTGATTTCTTTGTTCATCCGCCCAGAGCCTTCTCCAGCGTGCAATTAGCAATGCTGCTCTTCCTCAGCTTCTGGAGGCCCCACACAGCTCATCAGTCAGATAGAGGCTGACGCTTAATTAAGCGTGTAAAGCTTTCTGATTTCCTCAGATGAAAGGTGGCCCACGAGTACATCCCAGGTTTTATTTTGGTGGCTCCTGCCAAGGGTTATTATAAATAGGACTTAGTGCGATGTGGCTGAGCTCTTGGGGTGATAATGTGTCAAGACCAATCCTGGCTTCCGACAGCAGAGATATTATCATAATGGTTCCATCATAGGCGGTGGGTGTTAATGGAGGTGGCTGTGGGAAAAAAAAAAAAAAAGTACCGCAGGCAGCGAAGCCAGGATAGAAGTGGCTGCAAGTGAAATATCGGCTGCTCCTGGGACCTCCATCATAATCATTAGCTATATTAACCTCGAAGCCATTTTTTTTCTGCCGTCTCTTCCACAACAGACTCAAACTCAAATAAAAAATGGATGCCTTAACTCCAAATGAAAATATATCCCTTTGCTGCTTTTTAAAATCCATTTACATTAAAATGATGGCCAGCAGGTAAGTCATTTATAACTGGGGGCTCCCTGCTGTGCAGACAAGTGTCATCAGACTAGTGAGCTGGCTAAGTGGGAGGCTGAGGGACTTGCAGACCTGGGAAAAGTCATCGCCGTTGGACCATAAGAGGCTGGAAGAATATGCAAAGGTAGAGGGTAACTTACGGACACAGGCTGGTGGGGAGCAGTGAACGGAGAGATAGTTAGCTTCATAGTTCAATGATGAGGTAGTTGAAAACCAGTTAGAAGTTCTTCAGTAATGCAGTCCTGGTTGAGAGTGTGCTAGCTGTCTGGGTACCAGGTTTCATTGCTTAAAGCCAGTTTTCTGCATTCCAGGGGCAAACAAATCAATAAATCTGATGATGTCGGTGATGGTAATGATGATGCTGGTGATGATGGTGATGGTGATGATGGTGGCAGTGGTGCAGCTCTACTGTTAGGGCCTTTCCTACTCATTTGATTTCCAGTTAATCTTGACCCAAATTCCTATTTCATGGCTTGGGAGGGTTCAGAGACTTTCCCTCCGTTTCTGAAAGTCCTCAGGGCTTTGTTCCTCAAGCTTGTCTCTTTGCATCCACTTTCTGCTTCCATTACTTGTTGCTTTGGCTCCAGAATGCATTAAAGGGTACAAAGTTCAATGCTTTAATCACTCCCTACCTCACCAAACCCATTTGGACCAAAGATAGGAGTTTACCAACTTTACTGAAGGTTGTGGGGGAAGAGGTTTGCCAGGGGGGTTGTGTGTCACTGTGCAAGGCCTTCCTTTGTTATCTAGCTGTCCTTTCCCTTCTTCCTCTCTTATGTCATGTGACTCAGGGCTGCTCCCATTCAGGCCTCCTCAGGATCTCACATCTCAGATTCAACAGCAGACCAAGGTTTCTCTTGTGATCAAATGGGGAAGGGAAGTCTGGTGGACACAATTTAACATTTCCACGTAGTTTCTACATGCAAGGCAGTGTGTGCTACGAGTTTTCCTTGCGCACTTAACCTTTAAGACCACCCTGCTCCTGCCCCCGTTGGCATTATTCCCCCATTTCATTGATGGGAAAACTGGAGCATCATGGGAAGTAAGACTTGGCCCAGGAGACTTCTGCCAAGTGACAGGAGAGGAATCCCAACTCTGGTCTGCCCGGAGATGGAGGTTATGTTAACAATACGACGTGGCCTTCTGGGCTGACAAACACCCTGGTGAGTTAGCAGAGGGCCTCTTACTGGGAACTGACTCTTCCTTGGTTCTGGCACATTATCTTACTCCAAGAACGTGGGAAACAGGTGCTTACTTACCTCTGTCCTCTTCTCTGCTGTGGGATTGAGCCCATTTACTGAGAGATGTTGCAACACGGAATGCTCCCTGTGGTTCATATCTGATCAGGTGGGGTAATAGCTGTTGGAAAAGACGGGGGCTGGTCTGATAGTCCTGGGGACCACGCTATCACCGTCTCGGGACCGGAATAGTCTGAGCAAGGATGGCAGTGCAGGAACGCCTGCCATCATGTTGCCTCTGGCTCCACAAATTGCCACAGGGGAGCAGAGAAGGTGCCTTTGTGGGGCAGGGCGTGTGCGTTACCCATCATGCACTGAGATGTGCTCCTCAGTATCTCTGGCTCCTTTTCATTTCACCCGTGGAAATAAGGATGAAAGAAACCTGAGAGGCCATGCCTTGCCTGCCTGAGTTGAAATAATGGCAGCATTTTAGGGATAATATGGGCCAATGACAGGAGAAGGGCTGAGGGATAATGATGGTGATATATTTACCGTATATAGCTCCTTGCAGTTTTGCTCAGCACTTCCCCATGCCATTCTAGCTGAATTTTCACAACATCCTAGGGAGGGACAGTGCGGCAGGTGTTAGTGACTGTTTCTATTTGATAAAAAAAAAAAGAAAGCTGAATGCCAGAGGGTTGTTTGAGGAGCACAGGGTACACAGCTAGTTCCTGGCTGACCTGGGGCTTGAATGCACTTAACCCAACTTCTGCATCCGGGCTCTTCCATGATATCCTTCTCTGCTCAGTTCTTCACTGCTTCCAGTTTTCCACATGTTACATGCATGTTGAATGTCCACTAAAATTCTAGGCAGAAGGACAGAAAAAAGGAACCCGAGGACCATTCCTGAAAAGCTTTTGCTTTCCATTGAATAGCGCTTTCTATTTCTCTTGTTAGCAGCTATGACAGAAGGAGGAGGGAGAAAAAATCAGAAGGGTTAGGGAAAAAGAGAGTGTTTTGAAATCTTTTTGCTTGTCATTTCTTTTGGTTACTAAACAGGGGGTTAATCAAAGGGATTCAGAGAGAGGGAGGGGGAAATCACTGGTCATTGGATTATTTCTAAGTAAGTTTTTTGGGGGATGAGGAGATCATAAAGCAGCTCTGAGATGGCAAAGAGGAAATGGTCAGAAACAAAGCTCTTGCCTTTCTGCTCCCATGTATGTTACCCTTGCTCACACAGGGCAAAACTAAGCCAACAGGCCAAAGCAAAGTGCTTGACCCTGTGGTCTTTCCCCATGAGAGGGTCATTCAGGTAGGGATGATGACAGATCTGCATGGCTGGTTAGGATCAGGGAGGGTAGCTGGACTCTATGGGAGTCCTACCGCCTTGGTTTTCTCATTTGGAAAGTGGGATATTATTCTTGCCTGACAGGAGTATTGTGAGAATTAAATGAGACAGGAGATTAGATAAACTAGAGTAGGGGAAGAGTTCCAATACAGGTTCTTGCTTATACTAGGGACTCGATATTTATAACCACATACCCAGCTATAAGAAAGCATGTCTGGGAGGATACATACTGAGCTGTCAGTAGCACTACTCCTCAAGTAGGTGTCTATGTGTGGGAGGCACTTTTTATCATATACATTTTTACTTTAGACATCATAGAGCATTTGGGGGAAATATGCTGTGTAAGTATTAATGGGTGTGTGTGTAGAGGCTCAAGTTAAAATAAGATCAGAGATAGAATAATAAAGAATATGACATTTTGGTAACCCTGTCTTTGTGTGACTGTAAAATTTTTACTCACTATACTTGAATCAGTTGAGATGCCTTTGGTGGCAAGCAACAGAACCTGACTGGCTAAGTCAAGAAGCAAAAGTGGGATTTATAGAATACTGGAGTAGTCCTCAGCATCAATGGGAGAGCTGAAAACTGACTGGGCATTGGAAAGCACCAGAACTCCGCAGTCCCAGGGTGGTGAGAACCTTCTCTGAAAGATGCAGGTACGAGAAGTTCAGCTCCAGTCGCCTTCCATTCAAGCTTTTACATTCCACGGAGAGGGAATCTGATTGGTCCATCTTGGGACAGACGTTTCCACCATTGGCTCATCGAGCTTTTTGCCACGAGACTGGGCAGGAAGTACATAAGAAAGCAGTTCTGTGCTGAAGCCTCATTCTGTATGCATCTGCCCCAACACTTCGCAGGGATTTTTGAAAAATTATCATCTTGCGTTGCTTTTACATAATAATGAGAAAACTCTAACAACTAATAAAATAAGTAGCACTATGCTCTAAGATCTCAACAGAATGTATTTTGTGCATCTTGTGAAGGAACCAATAAAAATCAAAACCAAGCAGCATGATTCATCATTCCCGTGCCTAGTGATACATCACAATGACACATCTGCCTTGGGTCTGAATAAATGTTGATTATGATGGCAGACACACCCACACAGCAATAACAGTACTTGTCTTTTTGGCTCCAGCAGTTAGCAGATCTAAAATCTCCATGAATTTGTTTAGTGCTGCCTCTCAGATTAGGAAGGGAGTTTGAGATCTTTATTAGGGTAAAGAAAAGTAATGGGGCATCTCTGGTTTTTCCATCAGTAGCTGTTGTTTTATGGTTATTGGAAGGCAGGGAATGTGAGGCACACAGAAAGTATGTGGGTGTGTGTGTGCCTGTGTGCATGTGAGGGAGGGAGGGAAGGAGGGAGAGAGGAGAGGAGAGAGGAGAGAGGAGAGAGAGAGAGAGAGAGAGAGAGAGAGAGAGAGAGAGAGAGAGAGAGAGAGAGAGAGAGAGAGAGAGAAAGAGAGAGAGAGAGAGAGAACATTCCATTGCCCTGGGGTAGGATGATTTAGCCAGTCCACACTATGAGACAAGGTCAAACTCAGACTGCATTTTCTATGCTGACCATCTGTGTTTCCCAGGGAAGAGGAGCCCAGCCAGGGCCTGAGAGGTTGAGGAAGAGGTAAGAAGCAGGGAGCATAGCCAGTCGGAGAGGGGCCGGGGGATGCTCTGTGTCCTAGTCGTGTCCTGGCAACATCGACACCACGGAGGCTGCTCCCGCTCCTGTCAGCCATAAGCATCCTTCCCAACACATCCTCTCCTCAGGCACCCACCCCTTTCTTGTGATTTTTCTTTCAGGGGGTGAATGTTGCTGGGGAGAGATTATCAGAAACTACTTATTTGCAGGTAGGAACCTCATCTCGAACAACCAGGGATAGAACTGATACCATTTACCAAGACTTGCTAGTGCCAAGCAGCTCACGTAGCCTCACAAACCCTTTCAGGTGGCTTTTCCGACTCTCCTTGACAAAGCAGGAAACCAAGGTTGAGGAGTATGTTGCTCAAGTTGGCACAGCTTTGAAATGGTAGAGCCAGATTCCACCCTGGGCCAGTGTGTCCCCGGTCACCTGGTCCTAACGTCTCCTCTATGTTGGAAAGCCGGCTTAGAAGGACCCAAGGCCCAGCAGCTCTGCCACCGGTCCCTGGCTGCTCTGGGGCCAGTCACAGAATGGAGAGCAGTCGCCGCCTTACCTACAACAAATTGGGAATCAGGATAGTGTTTTTGCTCCCAAAGCCAGCACTGTAATAACATAATGTGGAGCCAAGTCTTGGAGTCTGCTCTTTTGGGTGGGGTTGGGAGACCACGACACCATGAACCGCTGCCAGGAGTTTATACCCAGCCGTGAGAGCCCTTGGAGGGCTCTTTTTCTAAGACATCCAGGGAAAGCTTTATTCCTCTGCAGCTTCAGACGCGAGTGTTCTAACCTCGGAAGTTGCCAGAACAGGGCCATTAGACTGAATCGTCTTATTGGAATTAAAAATATTGTGAGTCTTGTGCTCCTCTGGCCGAAACTGGAATAAAAATGACATTACTTCAGACAATATTGTGCACTAATTAAACCAGCGGAGAATGAAACAATGGAAATAAAATACCGAGTTGTAGGCTTCAGAACACTTCCCCAGCAGGGCAGTTGAATTTAAATTTCTGTTATTTTGAGTGAATGTGGCCCTAAGGAATCATGTAGGGATAGTTTTTTATGTGATTTCAGGGAAGTCCTTCTCTTCGGTGTAGTAATTTTGATGAAGCTAAACTGTGCTTTGTTGAAAAAAAAAAAAGGTATAGGATTTTATATATATCTATCTCCTACATAATAAAGAGCTAATATGCTAATTAGACCAAACAGCAGAACAACCTTCTGGACAACCTTCTGGATGACCATCTGGATGACCTTCTGGATGAAGCCGGTGCTGCGAGGGCCGAGCCCCTTGCATGAATTTCCTGCATCAGGCCTCTAGTATATAAATATATATATATATATATACACACACACACACACCTAGGAAAGAGTCTAGGAGGATACTGTTAATAGTGATGACATTGGAGAAAGTAAATTTGAAGAGAAAAGGCTTTTTTCTTTTCCCTATTTTTTTAAATATTCCTGGCATGCTTACATTCATTATACTCAGCACGTATGTTTGAGCAGGCTGGAACGATCAAGGGAATGCTTTAAAGTGAATGATTCATGATTCATGGCACCAGGTTATCAAAAGGCAGATTAGTTAAGTGACCATTAAGAAGCTGCCCCAAAGGGCCAGGAATTAAGGTAGGAGGGGTCTGAGCGTGGTTGGTAGCAGTGGAGATGGAAAGGAAAGGACAGTGACTTGAGTGACATTAAAAGCCAAGAGCCAGGTTGTAATAGTTAATTTTATGTGTCACCTTGACTGGGCTGAAGGATGCCCAGAGAGCTGGTAAAATATTTTTTCTGCGTGTGTCTGTGATGGGATTTCATTTGAACTGATAGACTGATTCAGAAAATGGTCTTCCCCAATGCGGGTGGGCATCCTCCAATCTGTTAAAGGCATGAATAGAACAAAGCAGTGGAAGAAGGGTGAATTTGCTCTTTTTGCTTAAGCTGGGACATCCGTCTTCTCCTGCCTTTGGACATTGATGTTCCTGGTTCTTGGGCCTTGGACTTAGACAAGCACTTACATCATCAATCTTGATCATTGGGTTTTGAACTTGGGCTTTTACACCATTGGCCTTGTGGGTTCTTGGGGCTTTGGATTCAGACTGAATTACACCACTGGCTTTCCTAGTTCTTCAGCGTGGGTCCACACCTTTGGATTCAGACTGAATTACACCACTGGCTTTCCTAGTTCTTCAGTGTGGGTCCACGCTAGAACAGCACCTTTCAAGCTGTGGGTCTCTTTGGAGAAGAATGATCATGAAGCTGGCTGAGAGAACAGGGTAAGAAGAACTAAGGTACTGAGGTTCTAGACAAGGGGCCTCCAGGGCTTTGCTTGGTTCTGAGGGAGTGAGTGAGTCAACCAAGGAGACAGCCTCTTTCAAAGGCTCTTTGACACGGAAGCATGGAACAGTGTCACCAGGCAGTATGTGGAGGGCTGTGGATCCAGAACAGCTCTGGGGACATTGAATGAGTTGATTTATGTAGGCCAATTTATTTGACAAATAAACACCTATGGTGTTATTTGTGCCCCAGGAGCATGGAGTAGTTCATATGTATAGAACTGTAAAATTACATGCACATGTACTTCACATACATGATCTGATTTGAACCTCACAACACCCTATAAAGTATTCATTGTTTTTACTGTTTGACAGAGAAGAAAGCCCACCTTGGAGACATTAGTCTATGGCCCAAGGTATAGAGCTGGAATATGGTGGAGCTGGTGTTTGAACCCACCCTCACCCTTCTGCCTTCCTAGTAGAGCCTAAATTTGGCCAACTCGTCCACCCTCCACCATGAAGCCAGTGCTTCAGGCATATGAACTTCACCTTCACCTGCAAGGGGGAGGAGGCCTTTGTTCCCCTGGACCTAGTCTTACCATTGGAAGTCTGCTGATGGGATTTGGGGAGAAATTTTATCACTTCCAAGGGAGAGCTACAGGAGTATTTCCCTCTTCTTCCTCCACACATCATCACCTCTGGGTGTGACATTTAGAACTGCTGCATAGCCACTTGCTACCAATCTGAGGACCAGGCCAAGATGGCAGGGCCAACCTAGAGAGAATCTGGGTTCTTGGTGGTGGGGTGAGTCCCTAAATAACTGCTGGTTGCCTTCCCAATGCCCGTTCTCTTCTTCCTCAGTAACAGAACATCTATACCGATGGATGTAGTAATGTTCACAGATAGAAAACCACACTTTCCAGACTCCCTTGTCAATGCAGGTAGCTAATGAAATGTTAAGTGGCCCTTTGCCCTGCCCCTCTTTACCTTCCTACTTCCTGGAATGCGGACATGATGGTGAGAGCTGTGGTAGCCATTATTTCACCAGGAAGCTAACTTGAGGGTGGATGCCACGTGCTACAGATGGCAGCGCAGAAAGTGGGGTGCCTGCTCACTGCGGAGTTGCCATACCAGCTTTGACTCTTTATTTCTGGGCTTTTCTGCGAGAGAAGTATGGACCTCTATCTTATGTAGGCCATCGTTATTTGCTTTTTCTCTTCTATGCAGCTAAGTATAACCCCAACTATATATTTCAGAAACCTATATATTTCAGAATTTCCTGTTGGGTGAGAATTAATTTCCTTAATGTGTAAACTGTTTGGAGTTGGGGTTGATTTTATGTGCAATCAATCGCATCCTAATTGTTTCCTCTTCAGAACCCATACTGTGAACATCTGTCCTGGGTAGTCAACTACAACCTAGGGCTGAATTCTTCAATTCTTCATTGTTCTTGTGGGGGGAGGTCCTAATGTTCTATTTTCCACGTTCTACACACCTTTCCTGCCTCTAAACCCTACCTTTGAGCAATAAAAAACTTCAAGAAAGCCCAAAAGAAAGGCAGATGTCTGGCTAGCTGCTACAAGGGTGGTAGAGCATTGGTGGGGAACCCAAGTGGTTTCTTTGGCACCAACCTCAAACTGTCATAGTGATGCCTCCCCCCTCTTCCCCTTCCACCTGAGCAGGGTCTGGCTCTCAATAGCCTCCTGTATATTTCTTTAGCTTTCATGCTGCCTGCTCCTCCTCAGTGCCCTGCCCCACCATGTGGTCTGCCGCCCACACAATCCTTGGGGAGAGGAGCTTTTAATAACTGGCGAGGCAACTATTGACTCAGGTTTTGTTTGCTTGCCACTAAGTTAGCATTTTATAAATGCAGGATTCTTGGCTTAATAGGCCAGTCATTGTGTATTATCGAAATAGCAAATTAATTATTCAAAGCTGTGCTTGATATAGACCAGAGATTTCACTGAGGTGGCCTCTCTGGTTCCTGATTTGCAGTAAACATTGCGTTTCTGGCCAGTCAGTATTTATTTCAGGTATAATAGCTATCTTGTTAAATCCAGGTCTGTTAAATTTAAATGAAAGTCAGGAATTTGTCCTAGATGGGGTAGGGGGTGCGGGGGGAGGGGGGGAAGGGTTTAGTCAGTCTATGTTAAGAAAATCCCAAACTAGCAGCTCCATTACTCCCATCTCGCTGTGTGGGTGCCCATGGCAGCTAGTAAAGTGTGGCTGGATTAATCATCATTGTTATCCAGGGACAAAAGCACCCACCATCCTTAGCCCAAGCAGCTTTCCCTTGGATGTAAAACTATAATGTAATGATCAGAATGACAGCCACCATTTACCAGTGCCTATTATGTGCAAAGTGCTTCAGGTCCAGAATCTCCAGTTTACAGATGAGGAAACTGAGGACTACAAGGGTTAAGTAATCTGTCCAAGGTCACACATATGTGTTAATTGGCAGAGCTGGGATTCAAACTGGGCTGTTCGGTTTCTAACGCCCACCATCTCTGGCTGCAGAGACACTGAGGCCTGGAACCTGTATTTTTGTGTCCCACACAGGAGGGTTCTGTCCCTTGGCTCCTGGCTCAGAACCTGATTACCAGAACAGTCTGTTTTACCTCCCCCCCCCCCCCGCCCCAATGGAGTCCCTCCTTTGCATGGGTATGCGCACTTGCCTTCTCCTACTCTTGCAGCCCATCCTGACCTACCTTTGTGCATCCCTCCCTTTTCCATCCCTATGTACAGGACTGCTGGGTTTGTCACTCAATTCGAATGAGAAGGAAAAATATTCCCAAGGAGCAGGCAGAAAAGGATGATTAAAATTTGGCAGTTTGTACCAGTTAGGTGCATGGACTCATCTCATTCATCGAATCCTTCAAAATATGAAGGATTATCTCTACAAATGTGATGAGCATTCAGCAATTTGGGCTGGACAATTTTATTCTGTGGTTTTGCTTGGGGTCACTCATATAGACGGCAGCCATCTGTCCATGTGGCTCAACTAGGGTAGAACGGTCCAAGATGGTGGTCACAACATATCTGGTGATGAGCTGGGGTACCTTCTCCAAGAGGCGTTCCCAGCAAGATATCTTAGGTTTCTTAGATGGTGGTGACAGTACTCTAAGAGGGCAAACCCCACTATGCAAACACTTACCAGCTTCTGTGAGTGTCCCATTTTATGATGTCCTATCAGTCAAAGCAAATTACATGGTGAAGTCTAGCATCAGTGGGGGAGGGGGATATGCAAGGGCATGGATCCTGGGGGATCATTGGCGGCATGCAGTAGAACAATCTGTTACAGGATGCTTTGAAGCAAGTATTTATTTTTATCCTCATTTTATAGATGAGGAAACCAAATAAAATATCTTGCCCAAGGTCTCACTCCTGTTTGGCAAGGGTGGGTATAGCTGGGTCTCACACTCTCTTCTCTGTCTCTGAAGCCCACACCTTAACCAGTGAAGTATCTCTGATACCCTGCCTTGGCATGAACTTCTTTTGCATAATCCATTGTCAAATTACCTAACCTATTCTCAGGTCTGCTGCTGGTCTCTTATGTGTCTGTCATCAACTGTCCTCCCCAAACACACATGAGTGTGCGTACACACACACACACACACACACACACACACACACACGAGCAATGTTAGCATGATCAACCCATGCTTTTCGTTTGTACATATCCCCTAAAGTTACTACATTGTTCTTCTCACTCTCACTTCCTTAATTTATAGGGCCTGGGGTGAATGACTGCCCCTCACCTTTGTATCTTATATCATTCAACAGGTGAATCGATCCTTGGGGAGAAACTAAGATGGCGGCATAGATAAACAGGTGAATCCAGACGCCTACCTAGTACAGTGTGTCTTCTTTTTAGCATTCAGTTACAAGAATAAAATGGCAACCAAGTTCTGTATTATTTAATCCATTCATCTTCTTCTCTGGCTTCTGGCAAGGGAGTCTCCCTTCACTCCACAGACTGATGGAAACAGGATGTTGAGTGCTCTCCCCGTCATTTCCATCAGAAATCGTGTACCATCTGACAGACCGAGACAGATTGCCTCTTACTCAGAGAGGCCTGTCTTGTTGACAGGGTCCAGCCTGTAGGCTTCAATGTTGTTATAGGCAACATGATTGAGAGGGAAGCTGGGTTGTTTGTCAGCTTGGCCTTCACAGGGCTATTAGAATGAAGCAAGAGCTAAAATGTGTTTTGTTTTCAATAAGGTTCCATTTCTGTCATGTATGATCAACTCCAAAACATGTCATAAAAAGATTGCTTCTTCTTATCCCCACTTTTAGGGAACTTTAAACCTGCTAGGAGAGGTGCAAGCAGAGAACTGGGTGTTAATCCTTATAGAGGAGTGTGATGCTGCTCTTTCTGAGATCATCATTTGTGGTGGATGCAAAAATGTCCACGTTCTAATCCTTGGAAACTGTGAACATGTTATGTTGTATGGTAAATGGAAATTAAGGCTGCAGGTGGAACTGAGGTTGCTAGTCAGATGGTTTTAAAATAGCAAGAGTATCCTGGGTTATCCAAATGGGTTCATTGTCATCTAAAGGGTCATTAAGTGTAGAAGAGGGAGGTCAGTCATTGAGAAAGGCTCAGTTGGCCGTTGCTGGCTTTGAAGATGGAAGAGGTCAGAAGCCAAAGAATGTGGGAAGCCCCTAAAAGCTGGAAAAACACAAGGGAAAACAATTCTTCCCTAGAGCATCCAGAAAAAAATGCAGCTCTGCCAACACCGCGAGTTTAGCCCATTGAGACCCATCTTGGACTTCTGACTTCTAGAAGTGAGAGATAATCAATTGGTGTCAGATTGAGAAACCAAGTTTTTATTAATTTGTTACAGCAGCAGTAGAAAACAAATACACTACTTTTCACAAGCTCCTTGAAGAATGGTCAATATTTAAAAACTACCCTCGTATTTATGGAGGAGTTTGGCATGTATCATAGGAACAGAATTTATAACTCTTGGTGGGGCTATTACTCTCAAGTTTTCATAGAAAACCACCTTAGAGTCACATTGCCCTTATACCAGAGACTTATTTCATGGGTGAGGCTGGCTAGCAATGACTGAGCATTCTCTGCTCATGTAGAAGCTTTTCTTGTTCTTTTTTGCTGAAGATTTTGTGGGCTGGCAACCTGGGCAGCACTCAGTTCAGATTGTTCATCCCTGTACTATGTGGGATCACCCATGTGTTTGTGGTTGATGGAAAGATGTTGACTGGTGTTGGCTGATCCTGGATAATATCATTCACAGGTCCAGCAGTTGGCTGGGGCTTTAGTTGGGGCACTTTGGTCTTCATCCACAAGGCCTTTTCACTGGCATAGCTCGTTGGGTTCCTCCCTTGGCGGCTGGGTTCCAAGAGGGAGAATGCAGAAGTCTCTTGAGGTCTTGGCTCAGAAATTGCATAATGTCATTCTGCTACGTTCAGTTGGCCAGAGCAAGTCACAGGGGTGGTCCAGATTTAATAGAAAGTAGAGAACGAGACTGCACATCTTGGTGGGAGCAGGGGCCAAGAGGTGGTGTAGGGATGGGAGGAATTTGTAGATGTATTTTTCAACCTTCTATACTCTCTTTGGCTCCCTTTTGGGCTGGATGGCCTGGAGCTCCTGCCCTTTCCATGCGGTGAGCCCAGCAGGGCAAGCCCTGCCCTTGAGGAGAGAGGCTTGCAGTTGTCCAGCTGCTGGGATGGTGGCTAAGAGCAATTCAGAGAGGGACCAGTAGTCCCCATGCACCAGCCCGGGGAGCCAGCAGTATAACTATTACTAGGACCTCCATCTGACTATTCTGTATGTTACTCAATTGCTTCAAAACTTGGGGGAAAGAGAGGCATGATTGATTAGGACCTCAAAAACTTAGCGATAACTACCTGAAGGAGATAGAGAAAGAACCAATGACAAGCAGGGGAAAGTATAGTAGGGACAAAAGCAGGGCATGTTCTAAAGGAGAAGGTACAAGCTCTGTTAGTATAAGTGGCAGATGCACAGTGGAAAAGGCTTGCACCATCCTTGTGGACTAACTGTAAAATGCCCAGCAATCAGAATGTTGAAAAAAAAAAACAAAGGCTGACAACATTCTGGAAAGCACTGGCTCGTTTTGCATTTATGTTCTGCTTAAGTCATTTTTGCCCGAGAGTTGATATTGGGACAGGTCTCCTGCGATAGCAGTGGAACATAATGTAAACTGGGATCTAAACATTTCCATTCTCCCCAGTTCATCGTTTTTCCTAGACAACCCGAAGGAGTATGTATTGCACGGACAGACACAGACACATTTTCACTATTATTGGCTCAGTCGATAACGGTACACAGAAATAAAGGTTTCTGGGGGTGGGCGAGACTTTTTGAGTTAGTACCTAATGCAGAAGTCATTCTCTTTCCACAAAAGGGATAGTGATAAGTCAGAGTCACATATAAGCTCTCAGCTGCCGCCTCAGCAGGATGGAGAGAAGGGAGTGGTGTGTGGCCAGCAGAACGGGGAGTGACTCTCCCTTTGCTGACATGTTAGGGCACCTTTGTGGATTATGAAACTAGAAGGACCCTCAGGAATCTTCTCCAGTAATCTAGGAGGAGGCTCAGAGAAGTAAGCGATTTGCACAAGATTACACCACTAGTTCGTGGAATTGGTCCAGTGTTTATTCTGTTTTGCCACACAGCATTCCTGTCACTAGTTGATATCAATGTTAAGACATTGAAAATAAATACAGGAAGGAAGTAATAATAACAGTAGCCAGAGATTCACTTCTCTGGGTAAGGAGGAATGTATTAGGGTTCTCAGAGAAACAGAACCAATAGGACCAGGATGTGTGCTGTGTGTGTGTGTGTGTATACAGAGAGAGAGAGAGAGAGAAAGAGAGAGAGAGGGATACACACACACACACACACACACACACACACACTCTCTAGAGGCCCGGTGCATGAATTCATGCATGGATGGGGTCCCGAGGGGGGTAGGGGTGGGACCAGGATGTGATCGGCCCTCCAGATGGGCGGTGGGATGCCCTTGCCAGTCTGGGACCCGGATCCATCCCGCTGACGTTCATGCCTGTGGTCGGAGCCACCTGGCAGCCGCTTTTATATCCTTTCTTCCTTGCAGAGCATCTAGGGAGGGGAAGTGGCCACAGTGCCTGAGGCTGATTTCTAGGGGGCCGGAGGTGCTATTGGGATCGTGCCACAGCACTGGTCCGTTGGTGCCTGGCCCATTCTCTGGAGATTGAACCTGCAGGACTACTGAGGGAGTGAGTGGCTGCCCCTGGGCTGGTGGGCTGCTGGGATAGGTTGGTCAGGTGAGTGGTGCTCCCACTGTGGGAGCACACTGCCCACCAGGGGGCAGCTCCTACGTTGAGCGTCTGCCCCCTGGTGGTCAGTGCGCATCATAGTGACTGGTCATTTTGGTCATTCAGTCTTAATGGTCGCTTAGGCTTTTATAGATATAGATATATATATATTACATAGAGAGAGATAGAAAGGGGGATATTTATTTTAAGGAATTAGCTCGTGTGTGTGTGTGGAGGGTTGGCAAGTCCAAAATCTGATGAGGTGTGCCTGCAGGCTGGAGACTTTTATTGCAGTTCAAGTCCAAAGGCAGTCTACTGGCAGAATTTCTTCTTTCTTAGGGGATGTCAGTCTTTGTTCTATTCAGGCCTTCAGCTGATTGTATGAGGCCCACCCACAGTATGGAGGGTGATCTGTTCTACTCAAAGTCCACTGACTTAAATATTATTTGCCTCAAAAAAAAAAAAAAAAACTTCACAGAAACATCCAAAATAATGTTTGACCAAATATCTGGGCACTGTGGCCCAGCCAGGTCACAACTGGATTCCGGTTTTAAATGGCTGACTTGGTCCAGCGACACGGCATTAAGAAAGGATGGCGGGTAAATAATCTTGACAAAGGGAATAGGAAAGAGATGCTTCCCTACCTGCCTTGCTTAGGCCATGTGTATAAGTAGCCAAAGCCAGGCCAACCTTCCTTTGCCTAAATGGGGAGTTTATGATAAAGATACAGAAGTGTCTGTGCAGTCGAATGACAAGGACAAAAAGGGGCCGTGCAAAGGTCTAGGATCAGGGACCAGACCACAAGCCAGACTCATTCTGGGTCTCTGGCTTCCCGTCTCCTCTGTTCCATTCTTCCGATTCCCAGAGACTTGCTTCCTCTGCTTCTTGATTTGCACGGGGACGGGAACACGTCCGCTGTACAGGTCCAGTTGTCTTAGTGAAGTGGTACTCCCTTTTTCTTGGTTCCATTTCAATTCCCGGGGGATCTTGGATCAACCTGATTTGGGCGAGTTGACCACCTCAGGCAGTCTTGGCAGAGAACTGAGGTCATGCTTGAGCACAGTGGCTGCCAGAAGCCCGCTGCTGTGGATGAGGAGGGAGCTGAGGTTTCAACGCGAATTTGGCAGATATTGCCAGAAATGATCTCCTCCGTCGCAGTGGGTGAAGATTCTGGGGAGTTAAAGCTCATATCCATGAGAATGGGGATGGGGCTGCCCACATCTCCCTGGCATCCTGCCCATCCTCCCTTTGGAGGATGCTGGCCTCTGTGACATTTCTCAGTAGCTGACAGTAGCCAAGAGAGCCCGTGGGAAATGCCAGCCTCCCTCCTGCCTTGAGTTGAGGGCTTGTCCCTGCTAACGGCTGCCAGGAACGGAGGGGTCATACCATTGCTTGGCCTGAAATGGAATCTCATTCACCATTCAGTTCATGGCCCGGGAAACAAAAATAATATTGAATGAGCAAACTCCTCTTTGTTTAATTATAGTAAATGTCAAGGTTGAATCCAAGTGCTTTGCTTAAGGTCAGGTGCTCAATGCTATCAAAAAGCATTTAAACCAGAGCTGATGGGCTATTAAAACCCACACAAGTTAAAACAAGGCAGTGGCTTCTTCAGTGATTTATTCCCCCTGTTGGAAGCAGTGAGGTGAGGTTGGAGCTGGAACGGTCCTCCAGCAGCTTGTGTTTTTCTCTTCCCTGATGTGCTCTTTAGGCTGATGAGGGACTTACTAATGAGACCAACGCCCCAAGGCTCCCACAGACTTACCTCCAAGGCCCAATTCCTGCTTCCATTGGATCAGTGGCTTACAAGGGGTTGGCTGCCCAGATCTCTCCCAGATCTGCCCATCTAATTGCTCTAAGGGTGAGACCTGGGCCCTAGTATTTTTTAAAGGCCCCCCCCCCACAACTGAAGAGTTTCTAGAGCAGTGGTTCTCAACCTGTGGGTCGCAACCATCAGAAAACACATATAGCATGTCAGATATTTACATTACGATTCATAACAGTAGCAAAATTACAGTTATGAAGTAGCAACGAAAATAATTTTATGGTCAGGGGTCACCACAACATGAGGAACTGTATTAAAGGGTCGCGGCAGAAGGATTTAGAACAACTGGGTTAAATGCTCATTTTCTTAATTAAAATGCCCAAACCGGATGCCCTTGTGTGCCCTGAGCTTTTCTCCACATTGCATGGTCCTCTCTCCTAGCTTTCTTTCCATCAACATTGATATTCTCCCCTGCTGCCTCTTATCCTCAGCGCCCAGAGCTGCCTCCTCAGGGATAGCACGTGTGACTGGTCAAGCGGCAGAAAGGGCAGAGTTGCTGTGCCCCTCGTCCTTGGCAGTGAATGGCATGGGAGGCAGCCCCCAACGCTTCCCTGTCGCCTTCCCAAATGGCTCAGCAGAGATCAGTTCTGAGGGCTCAGGAAAGAGACGAGGATTCCGACTGTGGTAGCTGAAAAGAATGGGGCGGCAGGAGGTTCCAGAGCAGCGAGGAAATCTCGCTCCCATAATTTATGCGCGCCGCCCCATGGTTCCTTCTTTCTTTCTTGTCATACAATAGGAATAATGATCTTGGTGCCGGACCCGGTGCTGCGCCAGGACAATTAATCACCCACCAAGTCATTTATTTCCTCACACTCTCGTCCACCAGGACCATTATCCTGTAGGTAAACAGAGGTGCCAGTAAATCACGGACAGAACACCAGTCGGTGGGAGAATAGTTGATTAAGCGTCTCCATAACTTACAGCTCTATTGCACCTCTCATCCCAGAGGATCTCCAAGCGCCAGATAGACTGATGTACGTGCCGCTACCCAGCCCCGATATGTCATTTTCATTGACTCCATCGCCTCAGGGGGCGTGTGTGGAATGTTTATTGCCCTTGTCATCTAGTTACCCTCGAAACTGTAGTCATGGGTCAGGCAGGAGGTAAAGAAAGGAACTTTTCACTTCCTTGTCCTTGGAGGCAGCAGAAATTAGCTACCCAGCAGGACCTCAGCAGCAGTCAGAGAGTAACCTAGCGACCCCTTGGGAAAAATTACTTGGGTTCCTGAAATGCTGCCAGGGTGAGGGACTTTCATGTTTATTCTCTTGTAAAGTTGGCAACAAAAGAGCAGGCATTGAGGCTGAGTGGTGAGCTAGGACAAGATCTGAAGTATTGGTAGGTGTTACCTTGGCAGAGATGTTTTAGGATCTGCTAGGGTCATAGTGTAGGAGCGGATCATTCTACGGAAGGATCACTCACAAGCTTTTAGGACTATTCATGGTACCTCTGATCTTTAAACTTCAGTAATATACAGGTCCCTTTGAAAGGAAAACAAACAAACATGATCTCTACTTTTCTCCCAGTGTTTCCTACAATTATTTGATTACGATGCACTTTCAAACTTATCCTTATAGCTCTGATATATGTAAGAAACCAAAGCCAAGTTAAACTCAAGCAAGTTAAATTCAGTTCACTACAATTCCATTTCATTCCATAGAAGTTATATACAAATAAAACGACAATGCCAGTGTGATTCATTTTAACAGCATTAATTCAAAAGAAAAGATGATGTCGTTTGGCTGAAACCAAATTACCTCTCAAATGAGAGCATATTGACTGCCGCCTCATTAGTTCTTTTAACGTTTGGCGTGCTGGCTTACTGGGTGCCATGTGCTGACTCAAGTTTTCACCATTCCTCGCCATTCAAACTGTTATGGAGACCTTTGTGCAGCACACTGGTAATTTATTTGGCCTTAATTTGGGGTAAACCTAACATTTCTGTGCCAAGCCTACATCTGTGCCACAGGAACAAACAAAGCCACTAGAACCCCATGGCATGATTTGATCATGTGGAGTCATTAGAACGATGCAGAAGATGGTAAAATCCAATTGTAAAACTATGATCAAAAACAAAACCCCCAATTAAAAAAACCCTCATTAAAAATTTTAAGACTCTCTTGAGGGTCCATGGGAGCCATAGACCCCATATTAAAATGCATATATCCAAAGCCATTAGGTTTTAGGCCGATTATAGGTTTAAAGCTGGAATTAATGAAAAATTCTGAGGAAAGCAAAACAAAATAACATGAGAAGATAGCATGACAATATAATTCATTCCTTATTAGAATCATGGGCTCAAGTATGGAATCTTGTCATAGGTATGGCGGAGACTGTTAAATGTCTGGCCTCTCCTTTTCTATTTTAATAAGAGACTCACCTCTGCCCCCACTCCACATGTGTTCTCAGGGAACTCGGTTACTCAGCTAAAGGCCACATTTCCCAGCCTCCCTTGAAGCTCAGAGGCCATGTGATCAGACTCTTGCTAATGGAATGAGAGAAGTGTGCAAATTCCACATCACTCCCCTAAAAGGAAATTGCTTGCTTTCTATTCTCCCCGCCCTCTTTCCTTAAGCTGGTGCTTGAATATGATATTGATGCACCAGCACCAACCATGAAGCATCACTCTACGGGGATCTAGAGGAAGAAAGTAGAAGCAAGCTAGGTCCAGGTTAGCCTTTATAAAAATACATATTTTTATTGATTTCAGAGAGGAAGGAAGAGAGGGATAGAGATACAAACATCCTCCATGCCCCTTACTAGAGATTGAACCCACAACCCGGGCATGTGCCCTGACCGGGAATCGACTCATCACATCCTGGTTCATAGGTCAATGCTCAGCCACTGAGCTAAGCCCCTGCTTACCATTATTCCTTTATATTAGAGAGACATAAACCCCTCTGTTTTTTAAACCCTTGTATGTTGTGGTCTTTATGTTATAGCCCCTTAATTTATAATCTAGCTGATACCGAAAGTGATAACTTAAGATCATGTTCCATTCATTCAACACTCTACATTATGAACTTATTTTGTGCCAGGAACCAGAGAAGAAGGGATTTATTTGAGATGGTACATTTAGTTCATGGTAGAGCTGGGGCACAACACAGGTCTTCTGACGTCCAGCCCAGTACTCTTGCCACTTCATGCCTCCTCCTCATCTAGCTGTTGACTAACACTCCAACCATGGCGACTGACTAAGGGGAAGGCCTGGTGTTCCCAGAACTCAGTGTGGCCTGGTTGTCGTTACTCTCACATGGCTTGTTTGAACCTTGTTTGTTTGGGGTTTTATTTTTTAAAGGGAAAATAAAGATAGGCCAAAACAAATTAAGGGAGTTAGTAATGTAGGAGAAATGCGTGCTCATCACTGTAGGACCAGCCCTATCCCCTGTGTATAGAGTGATGTACAAGGATGCTCACAGTATCTCAGAGATATGACTTGCCAGCAATAACATTGTTGAGGGGAGGCAGAAGTTGGAGTGAATAGACAGAATCAGTGTGTATGCTGGGGAAGAAAACGAACTGGAGTTGAACTAGAGGCCCCACCTCAGTGTTCTAAAACAGTGTCTGACAGACAGGAACAGAAAGTAGCAGAAACCTGACTGAACATAATAGGTTCTCTTCCCCCTCCCCCAAACGTCATTCTTTATTGCAGCATCCTGTCTGATTTCCTTTTAGATAGTATCACCATCAGAAATTTTCATCTTCATTTTTGGTTCACACTTCGGTTGTCCATCTTCCCTAAGACAAGATATTTCCATGGCTGACTTGTTTACCAGTGATTCTCTAATGACCAGAGCAGTTAGGCTCTCAAAAGTATTGCTGAGTGAATAATAGGGGAAATGAATGAATGGATAGGAAATATGGCAATACAGAAAATGAGCTACATGAATCATGACACATGGCACAATTCTGCTTCTTTGGTGACAGTGTAAAAATCATGTTTTCAATAAAGACCAAGAAAAACTATGACTCTTACCTCTTGGAGAGGTGCTATCATTCCAGGATAACACCCATGCTTCACTGCTCCCAGGGTTTTCATTGGCATATGCCTTTGTGGTGGCCAGGAGAATGCTTCTTGTAGACCTCTCCTATAAAAATTTTGTAACTTAATTTTTACAATATCCTGTTACACGTAATTATTAATAACGAACAACAACGTTTGCTAATGACTGATTGCTATAATCGTGTTGCCTTCATTTCCCTTATGCACCTTACGCACAGGCACACCATTTCTCTCCACTAATACTAGCAGCAAATATTTTAGCAGCAGATGGCCACATCATTAGTCTTGGGCTGACTTGTTTGGTGTGCACAAAAGGAAATATTTCACTTTCGGAGAACAAGAAAAATAGGTTTATTTGTGTGATGCTTATTAATTTGTGCAGTTACTCAGTGTCTGGTAAGTTCAAGAAAAAACATTAATTTTTATTAAAATGTTCTATTATTTTATGTTAATGATTACTCATTTATTTCAACCCTTTGTATTCAGCATGTCTATATCAAAATCAAGTGGTAGTAAAAATAAATAAAAAATTGCTGACGAACATCAAAATTTCCAAGAAAAGTGGGAATTGGAGTACTTTTGCTGTGAAGTAAAAAATAAAATAATCTGCTTGATATGATGCTATTAGTGTACCAAAGTTATACATTGGAAATTGAAGCTTTTGGTTTTTTGCAGTCCACATAAACTTAAACCTTGTTTATTTGGCCTGTGTTAGCATTTGAGTTTGACATGCTTGCTTTAGATACAGGCACGGACAGAAAGAGTAAATATCAGAAGAAGGATAGGAAGTCGAATAGGAAAAAGACAGGCATACAAATCTTTATTGAGTTCAGAACCTTCCTCCCCATGGGGCAGGATATCAGGTTTGACAAGCAGTCTCATGTTCATTGACTTTTTAAAGGCAGAAGTAGAAAGATTAGAGAATTCAAGTGGATAGTAGCAGCTCTTGGAATGAAGGCACTTAAACATCCAGCTTTGTTAGTTTCATGTAAGTATAGAAGTGGGAGGTTATTGGACAGAGCATGTCAAAAGCTAAATTTCACAACACGCCTCTGAGAAGGACAATGGACGTGAATGTCTGTTCCTGAGGATCGGCCGCATTCTCTGGAGCACTCGCCAGATACAGATTTCGTTCCTCTTTCATGAAAGGTGAAGACAATTTTACCAGTTTGTAACCTGACAAAAGAAAATGTATTTGTTATCTATTGCTGCCTAGCAAATGACCCCAAAATGTAGAGACTTAAATAGCGACAACATGTTTGATCTCTCAGTTTCTGTGGGTCAGGACTCTGGCGCAACTTAGCTGGTCCCCTGACTCAGGGTCTGTCATAGACTGTGATCAAGGTGTCATCTGGGCTGCTGCCATTTCGAAACTCCACTGGGAAAGATCCACTTCCATGTGGTCATTGGCGAGATCCAGTTCGCGGTGAGCCGCTGCACTGAGGGTCTCTGTTTCTCACTGGCTGTTGGCGGGAGGCTGTTCTCACCTTGCCAGGTGAGTGAGTCTCTCCATAGGCAAGCTCATAATAGGTGGCATCGGAGTTCATCGGAGTGAGCAAGTGAGAAGGCCAGAGAGAGGATGCACATAAGATAGGAGGCAGAGTCTTTTGTAACCTCAGCTTGGAAAGGATACCACCATCCCCGTTTGCCAAATTATATTTGTGAGAAGCTGGTTGCTAGGTGGGATTAGAAGGGTGTGCAGACCAAGAGGAAGGGACCATTTGGGAGCCATTTCGGAAGCTGCCTGCCACACAAAACCCAACTGAAGCCTACATTAAAATACACTTGACTTGCGGGCACTCTAGAAGAATGACATGCAAGGACCAAGATGAAAGGACACTTCCCAGGGCATGAACCTTTACAGGGCTTTGTTGGCTTTTGCTGAGGAGGAATGATTGGTTAGCATTCAAAGAGTACCAGGAAAACTTCCCCACGGAACTACGAATGGCAACGGAAACTTACAAACATAGAAATGAGTCTCAGAGCAGTCGGTGGCAAAGAGAAAATTTCCTTAAGCTTTACGTTTTGTCAAGAAAGTTCTCATGAATTTTGTATTCTAGGCCATTCTCTATGTGTTTGTTTGAATATAAAAGTAGACAGACTAGTACTTATCACGGCGCAAAACTGATTTCCAAGTCAAGGCAGCATGTGGATTTAGTTTGAAGAGACTAAGATTTCGGCACCAGCAATTCCCTTTCCATGGGTCATCTCTGCTGAGTCATCGGTGCCCGCTTCCTCTGTGACATGGAGAAGTTGACTGCTATCATCTGCTAATAGGGAAAAAATGAGAGATTTTGCAACATCTGTTTGTTTTCTGTTCTTTAGGCATCCAGCCGCCCTGTTCACTCATCCTCGTGTGGCCCCCACTCCAGCCATGTTAAATGCGCCCTTGCTCTTCCTAGAGCTTATGTGGCTCCTTCTCGCCGCAGGTCACGTGAATGTGTAGCTCTCTCAGCCTGGGCTGTCCTTTCCTGCCCAGTTTCCCTCTCTGACTCCTCTTACTCTTTCCTGTTCCCCTTTGGGAGTGGGCGATCTTAGAGAAACAGCGACACTTCACTGAGTTAAGGGCTGTCCTGCTCTACGTTTCCACGACCACCCTTGGGTACCCTCATTTGAGCGTTCAGACAAGTAAAACTACAGTGACCATCTGATATTCAACATTTCCTCCTCTGTGTGTGAGCTTAAGGACAAACACTGACTTTCCTCCTTTATACCCGACCCTGGGCATCCAGTCCCCACTGTTGGGTGTGTAGTAGTAGATGTTCAAAAAAATGACTGTCGACTAAAGCAGTCTTAGAACCTCTTTATACTCTTATAATTTATTGAGAACTCTGAAGAGCTTTTGCTTATGTGCTTTATAGCTTGTGATATATACTATACTAGAAACTAAAACAGAAAAAAACATACCTATCAAAATCTTTGTTCACTCATTTAAAAATAACAGCAAACCCATTATGTGTTAACTAAAGTAATATCTGGAGTGAAAACAGGGAAAATGGGGACATCTGTAATACTGACAACAATAAAAACAAACAAACATATTTTCTAAAACAAAGGACCCGTTTAGTCAGAAGAGTGGTATTGCTTTGCATTTTTTGCAAAACTCTTTAATGTCTCGCTTAATAGAAGTCTCCTTCTGTGTTTAGTCTGTTGTGAAGTGTTGTTTTGGTTGAAGTATAGAAAGAAGGTCTGGCCTTGCACAGCTCTGTAGCTGCAAAAGGCAAGAGTATTTTAATAGCCTTCTTAGGTAATTGTGGATATTCTTCTTTGGTACTATACCGACATTTGCTAGTTTTAATTTCTTAAAGATTATTTGCAGCGTGGAATCTATAACCATACCAATTAACTTTTCATACCCTGTTGCGCTAAATTCCATGGGCATTTTTTGAAATTTGAGTGGATCTTTTACCCATGCATGATTTTGTAACATCGTGGAAAAGATTGCTTCACTGAGGTTGTGTATACCTTCCAGATATTTACACATTTCATTATTCAATATTAAAAAATCGCATTTGTCACAATCACCACTGTCTCATCAGGAAAGTCCTTAAGCACTGGGCAACTCTCAAGCTCATAGCAGTGGATACAGAATATCTGCCACTGGGAGACAGATGGTGCTCGAGATAGAAATTAAGCTGAGCTATCGAAAGTAAGATTGTATTTCTCCCTTACAGGAATTTTTGGACTGAGATTTTCCTTGCTATAGCAGTTTTCCAGGTGAGCAAACTGAACCTTCGAGATAGCTGAATGGCTTGGCTGGGATTGACACACCAGAGCCTGGTTCCTAAGCTCTGCAGTTTTGTCCCCCAGAGGAGTAAACTCAAGGCTGGAGGGCTATTCGGTCTCCAAGGCCACACGACCCTTTGGGGTGGACTTAGAGACGGAACAATATCTCTTGACTTTCTCAGCCTGTGCTCTTTTCTATGACAATGGAATTCTGTATTTTGAAGGAATGTGGTGCATTCCTACAGTGAATTCTGTTATATGTAAATTTCTATTGCCTGCCCCAAAGGCCATGGGAAAGGCCTGTTGATCAAACCTGGACTTTTTAAATCCTGGCTTAGCAAATGGCTAACTTTCACACCTTGGAAAAGTGACTTAACCTTCCATCTGCTTTTTTCCCCCCTATAAACTGGAGCTCATGATATTTGTCTGCCCACCGCTCAAGTGTGTGCTGTGCCTGGTGACTTCCTTCCAAAGACGACAATATGGAAAAGGAGGAAAAAGGGGAGCTGCACAGTGGAGAAGCCTGACAGCCACTCCCTCAGCCAGGTGACCCAGGTCAACATCGTCAGTGAGAAGTCAGTTTGATAGAGGAACCCCTGCTAGGTTGTGCTGAACATAGCCTTTGACGGCGGTGGTCTTTCATCCCCAAACTTATAACCCCAGTCGAATCATGAGAACAGCACCAGCAAAATCTCAATTTGGATGGACAAAATTCCTGAGCAGTTTTCTTCAAAACTATCAAGGTCCCCCAAAACAAGAAAAGTCTGGGGAACTGTCACAGCCAAGAGGAGCCTAAGGAGACATGAGGACTAAAAGCAATATGGCATCCTGGGTGGGATTCTATGACAAGAAAAAATAGCATTAGGGAAAAACTAAGGCCGTGTGAGCAGAGTATGGACTTCAGTTAATAAAAATGTAACAATATTTGGTCACTAACTGTAACAAAGTACCATACTAATGTAAGATGTTAATAATGGAAAACTGGATGTGGGAACTCTCTAAACCAGCGGTTCTCAACCTGCGGGTCACGGCCCCTTTGGGGGTCGAATGACCCTTTCACAGGGGTCGCCTAAGACCATGGGAAAACGCATATATAATTACATATTGTTTTTGTGATTAATCACTATGCTGTAATTATGTTCAATTTGTAACAATGAAATTGGGGGTCACCACAACATGAGGAACTGTATTAAGGGGTCGCAGCATTAGGAAGGTTGAGAACCACTGCTCTAAATCAACTTTGCAATTCTCTATAAATTTAAAACTATCCTGAAATTTTAAAAAATGCATATAAAAAAGGAGAAAAGAAGGGATATTGGTATGTAAGTGATAAAATAACATTGGAGGTAACAAGGTGGTATCCTTGAACGTGCTTTATTTCATTAAAAGGAAATGAGTTCTCAAACAGATTTTTATTGCAGTAAGATGCACATAAAATTGATCATAACCATTTTTAAGTGGACCGTTTAGTGGTATAAAATACATTTCATAATGGTGTGCAACTATCAACCATTATCTATGGAACACGTTTGTCTTGTAAAACTGAAACTATACTCATTAAACAGTATATTCCCATTCCCTCCTCCCCTGCCCCTGGCAATCATTGTCCCACTCTCTGTGTCTATACTCTCTAAGAACCTCAGTAAGTGAAGGCATACAGCAATTGTCCTTTTGTGTCTGTCTTTTTTCACTTAGTGTAGTGTCCTCCAAGTTCATCTATCTTGTAGCATATGTCAGGATTTCCTTCCTTTTTAAGGCTGAATAATACTACATTGTATGTATAGACCACATTTTGCTTACCCATTCATCCATCCATTGCTGGGCATTTAGGGTTGCTTCCACAAATTAGCTCTAATGAATAACACTGCTATGGCCCAGCTGGTGTGGATCAGTGGTTGAGCATTGACCTACGAACCAGGAGGTCACGGTTCGATTCCCTGTCAGAGCACATGCCCGGGTTGTAGGCTCGATCTCCAGTGTGGGGTGTGCAGGAGGCAGCCCGCCGATGATTCGCTCTCATCATGGATGTTTCTATCTCTCTCTCCTCCCTTCCTCTCTGAAATCAATAAAAATATATTTTAAAAAATACTGCTATAAAGATGGGTGTACAAAACAGTCTCTGAGACAGTCTCTGTTTGGGTGTACAAAACAGAACTTTTCAGTCCTTTGGGGGTATTTACCCAGATGTAGGATTGTTGGATCAGATAGCATTCCTATTTTTACAATTTTGAGGAACTGCCATGTTGTTTTCCATAGTGGCTGTGTCACTTTACATTCCCACCAACAATCCCAGCCACTCCACTCGTTGCCATGTGATCTTCTTGTTTGTTTGTTTTTTAAAATATATTTTATTGATTTTTTTACAGAGTGGAAGGGAGAGGGATAGGGAGCTAGAAACATCGATGAGAGAGAAACATTGACCAGCTGCCTCCTGCACACCTCCCACTGGAAATGTGCCCGCAACCAAGGTACATGCCCTTGACCGGAATCGAACCCAGGACCTCTCAGTCCACAGGTCGACGCTCTATCCACTGAGCCAAACCGGTTTGGCATGTGTGTGTTTGTTTTTAATAGTAGCAAACCTAATGGGTATGAAGTGGTATCTCATTGTGATTTTCTTTTCCCAAATGATTAGTGATGTTGAGCATCTTTTCATGCACTTTTTGGCCATTTTCACATCTTCTTTGGAGAGATTGCTCACATTTTTTACCCATTTTTGGATTGGGTTTTTTTGTTGTTGTTGTTGTCCAGTTTTAAGAATTCTTTATATATTCTGGATATTAATCCCTTCTCAGATATATGATTTGCAAGTGTCTTCTCCTTTACTGTGAGTTGCCTTTTTACTCTGTTATTAGTGCCTTTTGATGCACAAAAGTTTTAAATTTATATAAAGTCCAATTTGTCTATTTTTGTTTTGTGGCTTTGGTGTTATAGCCAAGAAAGCATTGCCAAACCCAATGTTTTGAAGCTTTTGCTGTGTGTTTTCTTCTAAGAGTTTTATACTTTGGGGTCTTATAGTTAGGACTTTGATCCATTTTGAGTTAATTTACGTGCATTCAAACTTAATTTTAATTATTTTTAGTAACAAAGCACTGGCAACATACCTGTGGGTTGAGGGAGCTGAGTGTTAACTGCTGAGGTTGGCAGTGCCTGTAAAAGGGTTTTTGGCATCTCAGCATTCTCTGTTCAGATCAGCCGATAGTGCCGAACACTCTCTCCTGGATTTAATTCCTACCTATGATATTCAACGCCAGTTGTAGCCAGACTTAGCTGATCATCAGCATCACAAGAACACAAACCTTTTAAAAAGACATTGTTTCAGAAATCTAGACTAATATACACCCAAATGTTAACAGTGTCAGAAGGACGGTTCTATTATCTTCTTAGTGGTTATTTGTATTTTCTAAACTAATTTTTCTTCATTATGTAATAACTTTTAAAAATTAAAAATGTTTCATCGTCCAAAATATTACATATTGCAAAATATTATAACACTAGAGGCCCAGTGCACAACAATCGTGCACTCAGGGGGTCCCTCAGCCCGGCCTGCGCCCACTCACAGTCCAGGAGCCTTCGGGAGATGTCCAACTGGGTGTGGGGAGTGGTCCTAAGCCAGCAGGCGGACATCCTTAGTGCTGCCTGCCGCAGAGGCTGGAGAGGTTCCCGCCACTGCCACTGTGCTCGCCAGCTGTGAGCCCAGCTTCTGGCTGAGCAGCGCTCCCCCTGTGGGAGCACACTGACCACCAGGGGCAGCTCCTACATTGAGCATCATTCCACTGTTTGGTTCATTTGCATATTAGCCTTCTATTCCATAGGATCCCAAAACACAATTTTAACATTTAGTTAATAGAAAAATGTTAATGCAATCTTTTACATTTCTTATGCAGACTATCTTTGAACTCAAGTGTATATTTTGTACTTACAGCATATCTCATTTTGCACCAGCCATATTTCAAATGCTCAGTAGCCACAGATGTAGTTCTGTGTCATCACTTAGTAAAAGAAAGAGGACTCTCTCTCTCTCTTTCTATCCCTCTCTCTCCCTTTCTCTCTCTCTCTCTCTCTCTCTCTCTCTCTCTCTCTCTCTCTCTCACACACACACACACACACACACACACACGGTCATGAACTCTGAATTTTTTTTTTAAATATATTTTTTATTGATTAAGATATTACATATGTGTCCTTGTCCCCACGTTACCCTCTACCCCCCCCCCCCCCCCCCCGCTCATGCCCTCACCACCCCGTTGTCCATGTCCATTGATTAGGCCTATATGCTTGCATATAAGTCCTTTGGTTGATCTTTCCCCCTTACCCCCACCCTCCCCTACCTTCCCTCCAAGTCCCGACAGTCCAATCAATGCCTCTCCATCTCTGGATCAGTCCTTGTTCATCAGCTTATGTTGTTCATTATATTCCACAAATGAGTGGGATCCTGTGGTATTTATCCGCTCTCCAGTTCCATCCATGCTGTGGCAAATGGTAAGAGTTCCTTTTTCTTCTTCCTCTTCTTAAAGAATACCTTTCAGCATTTCAGATAATGCTGGTTTGGTGGTGATGAACTCCTTTAGCTTTTTCTTATCCGTGAAGCTCTTTATCTGACCTTCTATTCTGAATGATAGCTTTGCTGGATAAAGTAATCTTGGTTGCAGGTTCTTGCTATTCATCACTTTGAATATTTCTTGCCAGTCTCTTCTGGCCTGCATGGTTTCTGTTGAGAAATCAGCTGACAGTCGTATGGGTACTCCCTTGTAGGTAACTGACTGTCTTTCTCTTGCTGCTTTTAAGATTCTCTCTTTATCTTTTGCTCTTGGCATTTTAATTATGATGTGTCTTGGTGTGGTCCTCCTTGGATTCCTTTTGTTTGGGGTTCTCTGCGCTTCCTGGACTTGTAAGTCCATTTCTTTCACCAGGTAGGGGAAGTTTTCTGTCATTATTTCTTCAAAAAGGTTTTCAATATCTTGCCCTCTCTCTCCTTCTGGTACCCCTATAATTCTGATGTTGGTACGCTTGAAGTTGTCCCAGAGGTTCCTTACACTATCTTCATATTTTTGGAATCTCTTTTCTTTTTTCTTTTTCGGTTGGGTATTTTTTGTTTCTTTGTATTTCAAATCTTTGACTTGATTCTTGGGATCCTCTTGTCTGCTGCTGGATCTCTGTAAATTATTCTTTATTTCAGTCAGTGTATGCTTAATTTCTAGTTGGTCCTTTTTCATGTCCTCCATGGTCTCACTATACTTATTGAGGGATTCATTAAATTTATCGGCGGTTTCCATAAAATTCTTGAAAAACCTTATAAACGTGGCCTTGAACTCTATATCCAATCGTTTGCTTTCCTCCATTTCTGCCATTTGTGACCTGTTTCTTTGTCTCCGCATTTTGGCAGCTTCCCTGTGTTGTTAGAGTGGCCCTGCACGCCAGGTGTCCTGTAGGGCCCAGTAGCTCAGCCTCCCCAGTTACCTGGGGTGGACACTCTTGGTGCACTCTTGGTGCCTTGGTTGTTGTAGGATCACTGGGAGGAATTGACCTCCAGGCCAATTGGCTGTGAGAATCAGCTGTGTCTAAAGTGGGAGAACTTCTGTGCTGAAGACGCCCTTCTGGGGCAAGACTTGCTTCAGTGGGGCTTTGGTGCTCACTGAGTCTGCTCCCTGAGTGTGTCCCTTATGGATCTGAGGAGTTGCAGTCTGGATGGCCCCCCTCTGACCACTGGGTACAGTGGCTCCTGGGTCTAAGGAGGTGCTAATTCAGCCTCTGCCTGAGGCCACACAGCAGGAGCCACGAAGAGGCTCAGCTGTGAAGCAATGCAAGCCGCTGTGGGGCCTTGGGCCTTCTCTTGGAAGTTCCGGGTCTGCCTAGCTAGGCTGCAGTTAGGTACATTCACATGCAAAAGCCTCTGCCGCAGCCTGGGTGGGGCGGGGTCTCAGGGAGTCAAAGGGCGGAGAAAGCAGCTATGGCCGATTCTCCGCCCGGAGTCGCGCGTCTCAGTGTCCCGGTAACGGCTGCAAGCACCTCTGAGGGAAAGCTGCCCTCAAGTTCGCCCGCTGCCGGACAGACCAGCCTCTCCCCTTATGAGCCCTGGGTCCCCAGAGACTTCCCGGAACCGGAGTTCAGAGCCCTTGGGAGCCTGTGATTCAAAAAGACAGCCGCGTCCTCAGGCGCCACCCCCTTTCCTCGCGCGCCCGAGCCGCAGTACCTCTGCACTTCACCTCCGCAGCACTTCTGACTCTCAGCGTGCTTTTCTTTCCTTCTAGTTGTGGAATTTACACTCAGCCAGCCTTCCTGTTGTTCTGGATGATGTTTGCTCAGTCCTTCGCGGTAATTTTCAATAGTTGTGTGAGGCGACAATTTCCCGGTGTTTACCTATGCCGCCATCTTAGTTTTTCCAAAAAAACAACTCTGAATTTCTTAATGATTGTCTTGGAGGGCCATGCCAGCTCACAGACAGGGGTTTCTCAATTAGACACAGTGGAGTAAGTGGAATTGCACAGTGGGGTCTGGGACAGCCAACCCCACACCTGAGTTGACTTCTTCCTTCCCTCATTGAATAGGCATCATTGAGAGCCTACCTTGTGCCAAGCTCTGCTGGGTGCTGGGGTTACAATGGTGAGGGTGAAAAACAGGTGGGTCCTCTGACTTCATGGAGCTTCCAGTCTACACACCTGGAAAGTTATTGACAAAAGTGAGTGCTCTGCAGTGGTGTACTAAGGGTGGGGTAGGTGCAAGCAATGAGGGACTGTGTCGAGAATTTAAAAACAATAATAAAGTTGACGGGAAGTAGGTCTGCTTTTTATTATCACCATGTGCCTGCAATTCTGAACCATGTCAGTGATAAAATATTCCTCATAGGAAGACTTTGAAGTGCTCAGTTTCCTGTGCCTTCCTCTAGCCCACTGAGATCAGATCTCCAGGGGGTTGCTCAGTCCTCTGAATGTTCAAGGAGCTACTCAGATGCTGTGGACTGAATTATTTCCCCCTCCAGTCCCCCTCAAATTCATATGTTGAAGCCTCAACCCCCAATGTGATGGTAGTTAGAGAATGGGCTTTTGGGTGGCAATTTAGGTTTAGATGAGGGCATGAGGGCGAGGCCCCTCATGATGGGATTAGTGCCCTTATAAGAAGGGGCACCAGAGAGCTTATGAGATAGTTGCTACTTATGAGCCAAGAAGAGAGACCTCAGAATGGAACCTACCTTACTGGCACCTTGATCTTGGACTGCCCAGGCTCCAGAACGGTGAGAAAAAAAATGCCTGTTGTGTAAGCCCCCATATATGATATTTGGTGTGGCAGCCTGAGGTGAATGAAGACAGCAGGGGAGTCTGAAGTTCATCCAGGTTTGAGCACTCTTGATCTAGACCAGGAATCACCTATAGAGTTCTGCCATGCTCTTTGGGAAGGACTTGGAGTCCCTGAAGGACCAGGTACGCTATCTAATTGATCAGTGATGTTTGCCAAGAACGACAGGCTGAAGGTGTGGGGTAAGGGGCTGGGGGAAAGTGTCTCCCATGTATTTGTCATCCCTGTAATTCTTTAAAGTTCCGACAGCTTCTGTTCTTATTTCCTTGAGTTCTCTTAGTTTCCTTCCTGGCATCATAGTTTTCATAACAATTTAAGCAAATCCTCAAAGGACTTTACTGCCTTCCCCTGACTCACTCATGCTTCTTGGATTTCAAAAAACAGATGTGGAAGAGCCAAGACTCACTGTCTATGTTTGCACATTGGGTTTTTCCTTTTGGCTCACCCAGTGTTTTCCATTTCTTGTCTTCAGAGTTCTGGAACAAGCTTGGGATCAATTCATTAGTCATGTGTTCAGCATTAAAACAAAAAGAATCTCTGGCATTAGAAAGAAAAGGAGACAATTAAAATGTACCATTGCACTCCTTATCTTTGTCATTTATTCGGCTATTATCTGTGAGCACCTTCTAGGAGTCAGTCCCTATGCTGCTGGGCATTTGAGAGACAAAGCTAAATGGAAAAGAAAGTCTCGGCTCTTGGGAAGCTCCAACTCAAACCCGAGAGTCAGATGCCTGCTGGTTAATACAGTGCCTTAAGTGCTCTGCGGGAGGGGCTGAGGGAACACAAGGGGAACCCATTTCTGACTGGAGGGGATGCCGGAGGGTTTTCGTGAAATGATAAATTCATGAAACAAATAAATACTGAGCCCCTCCTATGTGTCCAGCTGTGACCCAGGCATTTGGGATACCTCAGTGAAAAAAGATTACTGCTCTAATATAGCTTACTAGAGGCCTGGCGCACATATTTGTGCATGGGTGGGGTCCCTCTGGGTGGCCTGCGAGGATCAGGCCAAAACCCGCAGTCCAACGCTGCCTGTAGCTCCTACCTGCCGCTCCTGCTTACCCCGGCCCCACTGTGTCTGCCACTGGCTTGTGCCCAATCAGTCCTGATTAACACTAGATTGCCCAAGGAAGTCATTTTGACTGCTTTTTAATTTCAATTAGAAAAACAATTATGTATATAAGGACACAATGTCTTAGAATTTTGTGACTTTTTGTACAACATATAAATGCGTTTATTAATAATTGTAGTTACCTCCCCCTCCTTCATTTCCGGTATATATATATATATATATATATATATATATATATATATGTGTTATACCTATATTGCCCAAAAGCAGTCATTTTGACTGCTTGGGGGGGAAATTATGACTCTTATTATTGAATTGAGTAAATTTCTTATATGACCAGTTCGGCTCTGTATTGAAATAACAGTTTTCATTTTTTTTCGATTACCGTCACATGATAACATACAAGTACATGATAAATTGTCGATACTTGATGAGTTGCAGTTGCTCAATAAGCTAAACTAGTATTTGTTATTCGAATCTTTATGCAGTGATACTTGTTCTAATAAGTTGTTTATTTTATTTCTTTTGCACCCTAAATTCATGAAAGAAATGTCGAATAGAAGTGAGTTATTGGAAAAGCTAAGGAACATAAGTGAAGAGTGCTCCAATATTATTCTTTCACAATGCAGTCATTTTGACTGCTTTTGGGCAATATAGGTATATACTAAATTTCAGTCTTTCTAGTGTTAAGAGAGGCTCTCACTGCCACAGTAGCACTTGCCAGCTGTGAGCCCTGCGCCTGGTGCCCTCCTGAGGGGAGTAGCCTGCAGGATCCGGCTGAAACCGGCTCTTCAGCATGCCCTGAGGAGTCCCAGATTGCTACAGGGCGCAGGCCAGGCCGAGAGTCCCCACCGGTCCACAATCAGGCTGGGGAGGGACCACAGGAGGGCTCCAGGGCATGTCTGGCCCATCTCACTCAGTCCCGATCAGCTGACCCCAGCAGCAAGCTAACCTTACTGGTCAGAGAGTCTGCCCCCTGGTGGTCAGTGCACATCATAGCGAGCATCCTTAGCATATCATTAGCATATTATAATGCTAAAAAACCACTAGTCTTTCCTTAAGAAATCTATTTATTCGTCCCATAGAACCTTTTCTTCCCCTTCCGGTCACCGGACAACAGGACACTTAGCATATTAGGCTTTTATTATATAGGATAGTGTAACAAGGGGACAAACTTGTTCGAGGCATCAGCTCAGGACCAGCATATCCAATTTATTAGCTGGTAAGATGGTTTGAGAGACTGTGGTTTGGACTTGTGGCTGGAGTCAGATACTCCTCTTCCCCTATCCCCATCTTCAGGAGAGATGAAACCTGTCTCATCTTGTCCAGCCTGAAGACAAACCTTAAGACGGGACTCCCTGGGCCCTGACCCTGACCCTGACATACTTACTGCAGGGAAGGAGGGAGGGGTTGAGAGAGGGTCAGCTTAGCCTGAAAGAGAGAACTTTTCTTAATCTTGATATTCAGAGGGACTCCTTTACACTAGGAGAGAGTATAGGAATTGGAGGTGGTGGTGGTGATGGGGAATGCGATGGTGAGAATTACAGAAGTTCCTGCTATACGGACCTGGAGGAAAGCAAGGGGAAGAGAAGGGAGCCTCCTATTTAGATCTGGAAAAAGTGAAGAGAGAAGGAATTTGATGAGGAGGAATTATTCACCAGGCAGATAAGAAAAGAGGGGGGTTTCAGTTCAAGGAATACATATGCTGCAAACAAAGTCCCTGTAATGTTGGTACTTTTACTCTCATTATATAGACGAGGAGAAGGCACTGGCCATCTCTTGTACTCACATCCTCTTGGGCCCACCATTTATTCCAGCCGTTGCTTCAGCAACCAGGTGGGCATTGGTGTAGCCTACCTGAGCACACCTTGTCTAGGTTGCTCCTCATTTCCCTCACTTTCCACTGTTGGAGAGGAAACTTTTTTTCTCTGCCCTCTTAGGTTCTGTTCTGGGGATGTGCAAATTAAACTGACAAAGACAGATGGACAGGAGCAAAAGTTTATTTGCATATGGAAGTTAACAGAGGAAGTTAGTAGCTAATATACTTAACTTTGTAGGGGAAAGGGAAGGGGGAGAAAAAGTTCTATGGGAAGAATAAATAGATTTCTTAAGGAAAGACTAGTGGGTTTTTAGGAGAAGAGATGGGAGATCAGAGTGTTTGTGATAATGTTTGTTTAGGCAGGGACACGTGGTCTTTCTGTCTTGTTTTTGGCCATGAAACTGCCCCAGAGAGTTAATGATAGCCTCATTTCCCAAAAGTTGCTGCTTTTAATTAAATAGGGGAAACTCTGAGAAGGCTTCTTTATGCATCTGTTGATTGTCAGTTGCTTTCACCTCAAAATAATCCTTATGCCAAAGTGGCCTATTTTAAGGTGGCATATTCACATCCCCTTCACTGCCTCAGGACTTCTCTCACACGGCTGTATGGGCCGTCTGCAGGAAGCCACTGGACACTTATGCATGCATGCATGATGTGGGAGTGGATGATGCATGAGTGAACAATGGGACCTGTCTCAAACTGCCCCCTGTTTAGTCCCTTGGGCATTCCTCAGAGCCCCCAGAAGGTCCCTGTACTATGGCGCCTGGCTGCCCATAGTGGCGGCTAACTCTAGTTAGCCCTTGTGATAGCTTTTCCTCTTTTCCTGTTTTACTTCTTTTAGTTCCTCATCCTCATCCTAGGTCATTTCCCAAAATACCTGCATAAAGCCTTTGGTCAGGCTCTGCTTTCTGTGGGAACCCAGTCCAAGAAAGAAGTGACAGTTCAAAAACGGATGTGAGGGTGCCAAGATGCCAGAGATAATGTAAGGTGGAAAAGGAATTCAGAGCTGAGCGTCACTCAAAAAGCAAGACCTTTCTTTCTCTTGCTATGGAATCTGGCTTCTCTGTATGCTTTTCGTTGCCACACTATGCATGCATTCACTGTTTGAGTCCTCTAGGCCCACAGCTAAAATAAACTAGGAGAGGAAAAGAATAAGATGGATTGTAAAGTTTGAAAACATGAAACTTACATCTGGTTTCTTTGGAATTTTGAAAGTCATTGGCTTTGACGGTTAAGTTGGGAAAGTTTTAAAGTTTTTTAAAATACTGGTTTTGGAATGATTTCCTTAAAATTATTTGATTTGGGACCTATTTTATGTGGTTTTCATAACATATAAGTGGTTTTTTAAGACAGTGCAAGCCTGTTTGGTTTCAAACTGTTGTGTTTTTTTTTTTTTTAAACAGACCACTTTAGCCAAATATTTTTGTAATGTTTTTATACTATTTAAAAAATAAAAGAATTTTTAATCCAAACAGTTTAAAACTCTTTAGGAACCAATGTATCTGAGTACTGAGATTTCTGGATTAGTGTCACACTGTTGAACTTCAAAACATTTAGTCGAATAGCTTGGATCCGAGACAGATTTCATAGCTGGATATTTTCAAAATGGCTCGTCTAGATAACACGCAGTGATATATGGACCATTTTATTGTCTCAAAACGTTGGTTTCCCCTCATATTAGTATGAGCCTAAGCAATAACTTCACATTATTGCAAAATCAGCTACATATTTTTTAATTAAAACATCTGCGCAATCTGCAAATGGATTGAAATGTTTTCTTTATCAATAATATGGAAACTATTTTGCAAAACTTGCAACCCAGCCTCCTCTTTCCCTCTAATTGGGTTATGACGTGTAGGGTGTACATTACTGGATATAACCAGTGGTTTGTGGATGGCCCTGTGCTTATTCTTTTACTCAGATTGCTTGTTATTCTCACAACGCTGTTATTATCCCTTTAATAAATAACACCCCGGGTCAAAAAAAGGTTTTAAGTGACTTGCCTACTGTCTTAAAGTTTAACTGAAGGGCACAACAAGTTTTAGGCCTCATTTCTTTGCCTCCATATCTCAAGCTCAAAACCATGATAGTTCTGTTTCATACCCAGTATTCACAATATGAACTTCCTGAACCACTCTATGATGTCTATATTTCCCTCTTTTTAGTCTCTTTGCAGTAGATCTCAACTAAAGAATTGCCATGTACCTGCAATCAGTTGCCAGATAGATTATAAGTAATTCACCATCCTATATAATAAAAGGCTAATATGCAAATTATCTGAATGGCAGAACAACCAGTTGCTATGATGCTCACTGACCACCAGAGGGCAGATGCTCAATGCAGGAGCTGCCCCCTGTTGGTCAGTGCACTCCCACAAGGGGAGCACTACTCAGCCAGAAGCCCTGAGCTGGTCTCATGACTGGTGAGCACAGCGGCAGTGGCAGGAGCCTCTCTCGCCTCCATGGCAGTCGGACATCCCCCAAGAGCTCCTGGACTGCGAGAGGGTGCAGGTCAGGTCAGGCTGAAGGAACCCTTCCCCCACTCCCAGTGCACAAATTTTGTGCCCTGGGCCTCTAGTCAATAATTAATGCTGATATGAGTAATAATGATTTATGTTGAGACGTTTGAGTAGATTTGGGACTCTCTGTAAAGTAGTATCACTCCCACAGATTTCAGTGGGGACAAGGAGGAAAAGGTACAATTGAAGAACAAGAAATTCCATAATCTAGGTGAAGTAGCATCATGAGCATCCTTCATGGTGAGCGTGGTCCTTGGCAGAGAATTGAACATTCTTTTTATATGTGGATACTCTAAGCTTAGGCTGTAACCAAAGGAGAATAATTTTGAGGCATATTGCTACCTGGGAGACAGGATTGGAAGGGTGAGGGTTAGTTAGAAGTTTTGGGGAGGTGATGGTAGGGGGGAGAAGGAGGTGCCACTTTTGCATAGTAACAGAAAGGACTATGTCTTCTATGTGTGAGAGTTAGCCTCATAAATAGAGAATTTTATGGAAAAATGAAATATTTTTTCGATGGGATGACTATACTAACTCTGAAATTGATGTTTGTCTTTGAGTGGGTGTGCTTGATTTCAACAGTGAAGAGCTGGAAAATAAAACATTATGAGGTATGTCGTCTGTGGTAGGCAGTTAGACAGACATGAGCAGAGCAAGGATGATGGGCCAGGTATGGAAGGTCATCAAGGTAGAAAGCCCCAAGTACCTCGCAATGGGCAAAACTGGGAAAACAAGGACCTTACCCTGAGGGTAATCTTCCTCCCCTAGCATGTCACTGGTCATGTGGTTTAAGCCCCTGACCTTTCATATCATTGGGTTCAGACCCTCCTCTGACCTTTTTTCCCTTGGCATGTCACTGGTCATGTGGTAGATCTTCTTGGAGAAGGAGCATGGGACTCCCATACGGGCCCTTAGGAGTAACCCCTATGGATAATGATCCCCTACCCTGGTGCTGACCAATCAGTGGAGACCACCACCCTGGAAAGCTGATGAATATTTTGTTGAGATCGTCCCCTGGAACCTAAAATTTTCACCCTTAAAAGGCCTTAGGATGGAGGACCCAGTGTTTTGTCTGCCTATCTATCTATCTATCTATCTATCTATCTATCTATCTATCTATCTATCATCAATCATCTATCTATCTCCACTCCCCCATGCCTTTCCCTTCCACATTTTCTTCCCCCGAGGTGCATTACCTTTACCTTTCTCTCTTTTTCCTAAGCTCCAAGGGCCCTTCTGTTGTAACTTGTTTCCTGAATCCATTTTTTCTACTGCTTGTAACATGCTTGTAATAAGTTTGTTTATCTAAACTTATTTTTTCTTCTCCTTCTACCTTTGTGACTTTCTACTAATAAATAAATTTTTGCTTGCATTTGAGTCTTGGCTCTGAATTCTTTCTTAGCCAGAACTCAAGTACCAAGGTTGCTGAACTGAGATCCAATTGCTGTCAACATTCCTGTGCCATTATTGCCACCAACATCTCTAACTTACATTCATAGACACATTCGAAAAGTATTGACCACAATATTTTGTGGGTATTGGGGTGCCTAAGCACAGGGTTGAATCTTGCTGGAGCTCTCTTGGACTAGGGTAGGGTTGTGCCAAAGGTTGTTGCAGAAGTTTATGGGAGAGACTAACGGGACGTGCTTTCATGGACCAGATGACCAGAAAGCAAGACGGGGGATGGCCGTGGGTTCGTTCATAGCACACTCCCTAAAGAGCTTAGAGACAGGCCACTCCAGAAAAGCATTTGTTTTTTCATGAATCATTTGGCCCTTGTACATTAGAAAAAAAATGTTCTGGCTCCCAAATTGAGCCCTAATTAAAATAATTTGTCATGGACAGATACATATAACTGTGGTTAGGGCTCATTTCCCAGAATTAAACCATTCTGACCTGGTATAAAGCTGTTAAATTAAGTGAAGAATTAAGACAATTATACAAATAATTTAGTCTTTGAATATAGTTTTCCCTGAAAAATTCATCTAATTAAGGCAAAGGATTACTTTTTTACTTGACTTTTCCCCCAAACTGCTCTTGGGTTGTGTTCATAAAGCTATTCTGTGGAAGGAAATGCTCCTGGGAGGGGAGGGGTGGTCTAGACTCTTGTGTAGTGGGAAAATGACAACAAAGAGAATGGTTGGCTGCATTTCTGCATCCCAGGGGAGGAGCTATTTCACAGGAAATCATCCTGATTAGCCTTTGGCTTGAGAAAGGTGTGACACCCCCTCCCCACACTGAACTTAGAATTTGGATGGGCGAGGCTAAGTAAATTGCTCTAGAGTTATAAGAAATAGGGTTGGGAAGCTGATCTCTGGAGCAGAATGAATGCCGGGAGCCGGTCCATGCTTGCTGTTTCAAGGGACCTGGCATATATGGCATACTGTTCTTAATATGTTTGCTCACCTTCTTGGCACTATGTGTTTTAACCAAGGTCTCTGAGAAAGGTTGTTTCCCCAGGTAGGGATTTTCCCCTGAAGTTAGGGAGGGAATAAAACCTCTTAACTAAGTGCCAGGTGGGTAATTAATCACTTTAACTACGAACAATCATGCTTAAGCTACATAATCTTTACTCCCTGGAATGGAGATAAGAAACGCCCTAACCTTTGTAATAGAGATTGGTAGGATTGAATCAACTGGTATAAATACAGATGTAATAAGACAGCAAGAGACAGAACTTAGAATACGGAACCAAGAGAGACAGAACCTAGGCACAGAACCTACACAGAACTAGAGACAGAAGAACTTCGCTGGAGAGAACATGGCAAAAGATCCTGGACTGAACCTGACTACAGAAATGGGCAAGAGAACCTGACTAGAACCTGGTGACTGAACCTGGCTGGAGAACCTGGACTGAACCTGGCTGGAGAACCTAGCGAGAGAACATGGACACAGAACCTGGCTGGAGATCTGAAGCAGAACCTCTCTGGAGATCCAGACCAGAACTTGGCTGGAGATCCTGGCTGGAGATCCTGGCTAGGCTGCTGATCAACTGAACGCTGTCTCCGTGTCATTCCTTCTTCGCCGACTCCGTCCACACCTTTGGGGACCCCTGGACCTGCTGGGGTTGGACTCCGGCAAATGAAGATCTCCTTAAGGAGAAGGGCCCAAAGATGAAGGCAACGGGAAGTCCTCTAGGCAGTGGTTCTCAACCTTCTGGCCCTTTAAATACAGTTCCTCATGTTGTGACCCAACCATAAAATTATTTTCGTTGCTACTTCATAACTGTAATGTTGCTACTGTTATGAATCGTAATGTAAATATCTGATATGCAGGATGGTCTTAGGCGACCCCTGTGAAAGGGTCTTTCGACCACCAAAGGGGTCGCGACCCACAGGTTGAGAACCGCTGCCTAGAGGAATACCCCCAGGCAGTGGGTGACTGGCAGATTTTAGGGGAGAAATGACACATAGTAATTTTTGACAATGTATGATTATATATGCTGTTGTGTAGGAAACATAGAGAACAAAGCCCAACAATATAAAGGATATAGGATAAATCTGAAATGTTGATTCAGGAGCCAAGCTGCCTTTGTTTATTTAAACTTCAGGCCCAATGCTTCCTGGCTGCTTGATCTTGGGCAGGAGAGTTCCTTAACCTCTCTGTACTCTGTGCTCCCAGCTACAGAAGCAGAACAGTGATGTCCCTGCCTCGTAGAGCTGTTGAGGGAAACTCAGTTGAGTTAACATCTGAAAAGGGTTGGGAACAGTATTTAGTCCCTAGTAAGCACTAAATAAGCATCATATTTATATTATTATTAAACTAGAGGCCTGGTGCACGAATCTGTGCACGAATTTGTGTACAGGTGGGGTCCCTCAGCCTGGCCAGCAATCAGGGCCGATTGGCCAGAAGGGGGGCATGTGGGGGGGAGGACAGCCCCGGAGGAGGGGCTGCAGGAGGTTGGCCAGCCGGCCAGGGCGAGGGACCGCGGGAGGTTGGCTGTGGGAGCACACTGACCACAGAGGGCAGCTCCTGCATTGAGCATCTGCCCCCCAGTAGTCAGTGCACATCATAGCAACCAGTCGACTCGTCGTTTGGTCTTTCGGTCACTTAGGCTTTTATATATACAGATATTTCAGAGATGCTTCTCTTAACCCCACTTTGTCCACCAGCTGCTGGTCTGTTTCTTTGGTCCCTTTTGCAGCAAAACACACACAGCACTGTCTCTAATTCCTTTCCTCACTTTGACTTTCAAACCACTGTTTCCCAAGCTTTCTTTTTCCATTGTTGTCCCACTAAGTAAACTTTTTTGGCCTCTTTTTATTTTTAAAAAATATGTTTTCATTGATTTCAGAGAGGTAGGGAGAGGGAGAGAGAGAAATATCAATGATGAAAGAGAGAATCATTGATTGGCTGCCTCTTGCATGCCCTCTATTGGGGATTGAGCTCACCACCTGGGCATGTGCCCTGACTGGGAATCGAACCATGACCTCCTGGTTCATAGGTTGATGCTCAACCTCTGAGCCACACTGGCTGCCCTGGCCTCTTTCTAAATGGCCACCCGTCACCCATGACATTTTAATACCACAGATGTACTGTGTAATTGTTTATGTACTATATATTTATCTATGCTTTTATCATTCAAAGAGCAAGATATTTTCATTCCCCGTGAATATATTTTCCCCCTCCCTTGGGAGTATTTATCACCCCCACTGAGAATACATATCTTACATCTATTCCAGCCCTCTTTTGCCTTCACTACAAAATAATGCTTGAGTTCAAGGTCAGGTCACTGACCTCCATGTTGCTAAATCCGTGGTCAGTGCTCAGTTCCCATCTTACTGGATCTCTCACCAGCATTTGCCACAGCTGATCACTCCCCCCTCCTTGGTACAGTTTCTTCAGTTGGCTTGTGGCACACCCCATTTTCTTGGTTTTTCTCCTACTCACTGGTTGCTCCTTCCCAGGTCCTTGCTGGTTTCTCTCTTTTTGCCTTCCTCTGAATATTGGAGGGTCCCAGGGCTGTGTTTATTTTGCCTCCCCTTGGCAAAATAGATTCATGAGGAGTGTGGTTTCTGTTTGTTTTGTTCACTGATGTATCCCAGTATCTAGAACAATGCTTGGCACACATTAGGTGCTTCGGCAGAAGTTGTTGAATGAATGAGGGTCTCCCTATCACCTCTGACTCCAGGTCCTTCTGTGTAGTTTATGCATCCAAGGATGTCCCAGTCAAATACAAATATGAGATGAAAATTGTATAATCTTATTCATTAATGTCACCCCCGTAAATTTAATTTTACAAAAAGAAAATCAAATTTAAGCCAGTTCTTATATCCTGCTATGTGATAATTCTGTTGCTTACAAACTTCACACGATGTTAGTGGTACTTGGGGGGACAGAAGGGATGGAGTGTTCAGAGTGTGGCAAGTGGGACAGAAAGGTGACAAGAATCAAAGGAGGCGAGTCATGGAATGGAGAAAAATAATTCAATAGAAAAACAAAATCAGGGTAAGAGGTAACGAGAAGAAACAGGTTCCCAAAGAATCCTTGGCATCATTTGAGTACTAGCATATATCCTGGCTGCCTGTGCACTTATTGTTCTATTTAAATGATAAATGAAAGAGCCACCATCCCCTAAGGTTGGAAGACTCGGTGATAACTAGACAGCAGATGTCTTGGTGAGAACTGAAGAATTGCCCTCATTCTTCATGTCATAATGTTGATGTAAATATAACCAGGGGCAAGCTCTCAATAACTGGTCTTTAGTTTCTATTTTCTCTTTTTTAAAGTTGCTTTTTATTAGAAGATCTCAGTTCTGTGGCCAAATGTGTGGGTGGAGGAGATGGGAGACTGTGGGGCTAGTTAAAATTCTTCATGGTCTTGTCCTGCTGGTACCGAGATAGGCTCCACTTCCCCCTACCTCTCGCAGTGCAGTGGTTGAAAACACGAGGATTCAGCCCGCAAGGCAGGGCTGGCCTTCCCCGTTGATTTTTTTCAGCCGCTCAAGTACGTTTCCTTCTGTCTGAAATGCCTGGGATTGCAGGTCTGGAACATGTATTAGTGGAGTCATGTCTGAGGAGAAAAGGACGATAACATGGAAACACTGACTGCTATGGCAACAGTTGAAATAATAAACAACTTCTCCCCCTAGGAAAATCATAGAGTTTGGCCTTGTGGCCACGTTAAGAAGGGAAATAAGTTTTCCCCAAGTTAGATCTTGTGTTAGGCTTGATTTTTTTTTTTTCTCCTGGGTTTAAGAGATTTGCTAAGTGCTTCTTTGGGCAAATAGAAGCAATTATACGTCTTTTAAAACCTCATACGCCTTTCCAGAAAATATGTTAAATCAAAGTAACTCAGATATATGATTTGAAAACTTAAAATCACCCCTCCCTTTCTCCTTCTTACTCCTCTGAAGAAACAACTACTATATGAAGTCATAAATTCCTATATACATACATACAAATGTATTGCTAATTGGTTTGGTTTTTTGGTTTATTTATTATTGAGCAGGTGAGACTTGGTTCAATTTTCCGTAATTGCTTGCTTCAGATGTCCTCTATTGATACCCCCTTTCAATCTTTTGAAGGCATCTCCGATGACCTCATCGCTTTTTGATCACTGACAGATATTAAAAAAACCAGTCCAATATAAATTAAAACTTTAGTCTTTCATCTAATTCAAAGTTTCTTTCACCACCACCCCTGATCCGGCTCAATGCTGAGCTGTCGGGAAGGAAAGGTGGTGGTGGTGATATGATCTGCTCTTTCAAACTTCTTGCACCCTGATGTCCTTGGTGGTTTTTGGCTCCTCCAGTGTGGGGACGAGGGAGTTAGAAGAAAAAGACAGTCGTATTTGCCTGCCGTTGTTGTAACCCTGTGGCACATGTCCAAGTCTTGGCTCTTCACAGACTTCATGACCCTCCTTCCGTAAAAAAAACAGTCTCCTGTTTACCATTTGATGAATTTATTGCTCCCAAACCAGGGCCCTTCCCCTGAGCCTCTCAGCCCCACTCATCATTTGTTTGGCCCAGCACTTTCCTCAGATTTGGCAAGAAGGGCGTCAGCCCTGGACCTCACCCTGTAGAGGACCCCACGCTCACCCTTGGGATCTAAATTTCTTCAGCTCGGGGAGAAATCACCAGATCCAGGAGGAGGTTCCCACCTGGAGCTCAAGCAGCAATTGTAGACCTCATTTTGGGTAATGGGATCCCAGAATTCCTTGCCCGAATGGTATTAAATGTACTTCCAAGGCCTTTGCAGGACCTTCTTTTCCAGGTTCACGAGGCCCAAGAAGTGGCCAAGGGATGCTGCTTGCCGGGAATGTGGATGGAACTTGTGTGTGTGTGTTTGTGTGTGTGTGTGTGTGTGTGTGTGTGTGTGTGTGTGTGTGTGAGGTGGAACCCAGAGGTGGGAAGTGAAGGGAGGCTTGGCAGGGCCAACTCTCACCATGCTTTGCATTCAGGGGCAAACGCAAGGATCACCTATTTTCTCAGGTCATGATGAAAAAAATATTTGTCAAGGTAAGATGATAGAACATCTTTATTTAGCTTGATTTAAAATATCACAGGTAGCTTCAGGCAGCCTCCCCGCTCTGACTCTTTTCCAGGCCATAGGTAGGGTGTCTCTCTCCCTGTCTATACTTCTCATACTTGGAGGGCTACCTTTTAGATGATCCCAGAACACTCTCTGCTGTACTCAGCTAGCAACACCTGGTGGTGGGCTTCGGACTTGTTCCCAGGACACATTACATTGAAGGATGAGATGTAACTGTTTCTCCTGGCAGATAAATCCAGATTCTGTGAGGGCTTCTCTGGGGGAGCACCTCTCTCTGTTTGAAGGGGAGGGGAGGAGATACATGACTGAGTCCCATTCCAAAGATCTAATGGCTCACCACCTTTTCTTACATGACCTGGAGGTGGGCGAGGGGGGTGACAGTGAAGGGCCTCTTTGAGCACCGCATAGTAAGACCTGTCTGGGTGTGTCTGGAACTTCTATGTAGAATGTGTGATACCCGCCACCTAGCTGTTTTCAACGTTGGGCTTTAGCAGACTTCGAAGGCAATAGAAAAAGTCCCTCCTAGTACTCTGTCACACATACATTATCTACTCACGATAGTCCTACACTTGGCTTTTGCGTTTGGATGATAGTTTATACATTTCTTCAACAGCTACGTAACATTTTATGTGGTCCATGCGGCTGTAACACAGTTTATTTAACCCTTCTCAGACGACAGTTGTTTATGTGGGCTTTTGATCTCACAGTGCTGCAATGAAGAATCCTTTAACAGATATTCTGTGCCCTTATGTAAATATTCCTAGAAGTGTGATGGCTGACCAGAGGGTCCGTGCATTTTGATAGGAAGCATATTTTGTGTTTTAATAGGGCGACCAAATCACCCTTCAAAAATTGTAGCAATTTATGCTCCTACTAAAAGTATCTGGGTCAGGGCCTCCATGTTTTAGTCACTATTGTTTCCAGTACGTGTCAGTGGAAACTTCTGGAGTGAACAGGTGAACCCAGGGCTTTCCCTGGCTCTCAGTGTCTATGATGGATGCTCTCAGGACTGAGGTGCCCTCTCTGAGGAGTGAAGTTCCACAGCGATTGCCCCATAACTTGGCACATACTATCCTATTCTTTCATGTTCTAAACCTCAACCTGTTTCTTACCTTTTTGCCACTTGAACCTGGTTTTTGAGATCTATCCCTATTCCTAGATGCAAATGATGATTTTTGACTACTGTATAATATTTCATTAGGTATTTATACTAAACCAGCGGTCGCCAACCGGTGGTCTGCAGATCACTGGTGGTCCGTGAGGTCCAAAAGGTTGGAGACCGCTGTACTATCTGGATATGGGTCTCTAGGTTACCTATAACAACCCATCCTATTTCTAGCCGCCACCTAACTCAAGGTATATTCTTATATTTGTCTTCTGTCTCTGTTTGTTTAGTGTTTAATGATTGCAAGCATGGATTCATTGCTCTCTTAACTAGTTTACCACTTCCTTTCAGGCAGATAATCATAGAGTCTCCCTCTTAGGGTGGTTGTGGGTATAGATGAGCATGCAGTGCTTAGCACATTGTCTGGCAAGCCGAACATTCTCTGTAGATGGTGTAAGCGCTCCAGAGCCTAAAACACATTAGGATTTTAATAAATACCAATTACAATGATGAATGTTTAAGTACTTCTGGTGATCTGTGATCTCCTTCCCCATAAAGCTGGGTCCCAGAACACTTGAATCATGAGGTTATTCAGGAGATAGTAATTATACTCCTCACCGGTAATCCTCCCAAATTATTCCCCTTTCACAGATGATAAAAAACTCAGAGAGGTTATGCATCTTGCTTATGACCATTCAGCGTAGTTAGTGGCGGAACTGGGGCTTCACCCCTAACTACGAAGCTGTTATTTTTAGTACCATGTTATATTGCCACCCCCTCTCCTCTGGGGAAGCATATTCGGATGATTTCAGCAACCACAGTTTTTGTTTCTCTGTGTGTGGATAACAGAGACTGGAAGATCCAATTAATGTTCACTGAGACCTGGTGCTAGGCCCTGCCAGGACCGCTTTTAGAGTGCATTCGTATACATTACTGAAAGATGCTTCCTTTGCGTGACCACAGCTATGGACACGTGGCTTGGCCATAGAAGCCAGGCTGGATTCTGGGCTCTGCTTGTCCCCTAACCTGGGCACCTGTGTGCACTACACAGACTGCCCGTGTGTATTCTGAGCCCCCGGGAACTTGCTATGTGTTTTGTCAGTGCCAGTCTGATGACTCTTCCTCATCACAACAGTCCTAGGGGCCAGAGGAGCAAATGGCTGAGGATCAGAGAGGCAATGATCTGTCTGTTCCACTGGACAGATGAAGACACTGAGGTTCAGAGTTGTGACATTTCCAAGGTCTCAAGGTGCTTATCCAAAGTTCAGTGGACTTTTTAAAAACTCCTCACCTGAGGATATGTTTATTGATTTTTTTAGAGTGAAAGGAAGTGGGGCTGGGGGGGGGGGGGGAGAGAGAGAGAGAGAGAGAGAGAGAGAGAGAGAGAGAGAGAGAGAGAGAGAGAGAAACATAGAGTGAGAGAGAGCATCCATCAGTCGCTTCTCAGGTGAGTGACAGATGTGGTCCCCGTTGGAAGTCCAGAGGAGACAAGGTTCCAGGCAGGCTGACGCCCTCTGGTGAGGAGTCACCAGTGAGCTCAGGCTGTGGAATGGGGCTGTTTGGAGGATATTATAAGCTCCTGGATAGGCTGCAGGCTTCAGTGCAGACACTTCCGCCAGCCGCGAGTTTGACATGCTTGCAAACGATATCTAACCTGAGGCCAGAAGGGTGAGCAAAACGTGGAATGGGAAGAGGGTTTCGGGCTGAAGGCACAGTGTGTGCAAGGCTTGGAGCAAATCAAGGCCAACTTGTTTGAAAAACAGAAAGGGTGGTAAACAAAAGACCCTACAGGGAATTAAAAAATTTTTAAGCTATATTCATGCATTTGGCCTTTATTCTGGGGGCATTGGGAGGCCTGGAAGAAATTTAACCAAGGTTTAACCTGTTTTGAAGTTGAGAAGGGTCCCTTTGGCCCAGTGGAGAAGGGAATGAGGGGTAGGACAGAGTTTCTGGCAGGGAGTTCCACTAAAAGGCTGTCTAGAGGTGGGGTTATTTAAGGAAACCTAAAAACCCAAGTCTAACCTTGCTTGTTAGGAGGAAAGCCCTTCTCCTTCCACCCCCAGTGAAGCTACCTGGAATACCTGGGACCTCTGAGGCCCTCGAGGTAGTGAGAGCCCAGTTTTCCTGGCTCCCCCACCAGTGCCCTCCCAAACCTCCCCCTTCCAAGAACCAGTCTTCCCCCTTCCCCACCTTGCAGCTACTCTTTCCTCCCAACATCCCATGGCCTCCCGACCAATCACACACATTCTTTCTATACCCTTTAGTTTTCCTTCTGACTCTCCTCGCATCTTCCCTTTACCTCCCTGGGGCAGACACAGAGGTGTATCTGTTGGCTTCTTGGCCAGGGAGCCTGGTCTGGTTTCTCTGGCCTGGCACTTCTCCTCGCTCAGGAGGCAGAGGTGCAGTGAGGGAGTTCGGGTTGCTGAAAGGTCTTGCTTAGACTCAAAGAAGAAAAGAGACATAGATTTCATCTCGTCGAGTGGTAGCATGGTGCCCTGCCTCAGTGGTTCTCAACTCAGCTGCTCAGTAGAGTCAACTTCCGGGGCCTTTAAAAAAACAACAACATCCCCCCTGGTTCCCACCTCTGATCTGTCTGTCATGGGAAGAATCCAGCCATCCGTAGTTGTAAAAGCTGATGGCTAATTCTGAGGCGTAGGTCGGATGCAGGAGCACAGCTCTCTCAGCATCATGGTTCAGAGATAAGCTGACACCAGGTGGGATGTGAGCTTTGGCCATTTTTATTTATCTCTTGCTGGGCTTGCCTTGGACAAATGGTGGCCTCTCTGAGCCTCATCCACTTGCTCCTCTGTATGAGGAAGTTAATAGCACCTGCCTCTTAAGATAGTTATGGACCTGCCAAGTCAAGCATTTTCACATAGTTAGTGCCCAACCAGAAGCATTGGCGGTTGTTTTCTTACTATTGTACTTTCAAGTTAGGCATTGCCCTCCCCCTCCGGTTCTTTTTCATGCCCAGCTACTTTAGTGTGGGTTAGGTGATCAGATTTCCAACACTCCCCTGTGAGAAGAGATGTTCTAAATGAGGGAGAAATGCACAGCATTACAATTCTCGCAAAATGGTTAACTAGAGTAAGTTTGTGTGCACGGCCTCACCCCCTTTCCTCTCGCTGTGCCCTCAGGGTATTTTAGACAAGACTTGGGGCCTGTGCAAGTCCTTTAGTGCCAAGCATGCATCCCCAGGGAGGATGGAGAGAGAATTCTTCTGGGTAATTCTTCTTTAATACATGGTTCCAATGCCATTATAAAATAAGACTTTCCAAAGTGCGTTCCACTGGTCTCTCAATGACTGATGACTGCATCCCTCCCTGTGGCCTGTGTGGTCTGTTCTGATGGGTAGATTCTCAGTGCCTCCCACTCTGTCTTCCTTTGGGCGTGATTAAGGAGGCCAAGGAATAGGGCGGGGCGGGGGTGTGTGAGTCCTCCCGGGCACACTTAGTTCAGCAAAGAACTCAGTCCACTTACTCCTGGTATGCAGCCATGTTTGCTGGGCACAACAGAAATGTCAACGGAGGAGAGAAAGGTCAGTGCAAACACATCACCACCCCAAGGAAAGTAGCTTGCAATACACTCTTCATAATGTGTCGCTCTCTCAAAAGAGTAGAGAGACTCAAAGAGGTAGGCTCCAGGACTGCCGATACTCAGTTTCGGAGAGAGGCTCAGAGAACATGGGACCGCTGATGGGGAAGCCCAGGTCTTTACAGCAGCGCCCAGAGATTTCTAACCCAAAGGAGGCTGTGTTGCCTTTCCATAGCCGTGGGCTCGCCATTAAGACAGAACACAAACATTGCTTTCAAAGCTGATCCCTGAATGGATTAAGCTAGAGAGTCCAACAGCAGTGCAGTTTCTGGAAGTCAGACTATTTTAAGAAGTAGTGCATTACCCCCAAGCATGTTTAAGTGCTGTCACAGCACCTGGATGTCCTGAGCGTTGAATCACTTCATAATTCAACAAACATGAGTTGTCCCCATGAGCATCTGTTTCTCCTGTTTTACCACAGATACATGATGGGGGCAGAACTTATGAACTGCAGGCATCGATTGGTGATTGAACTGCTTCTCACACTGGCAACTCCAGGTAGCATTTTCCAGGGTGAGTAGCTACGTGGCTTTCGTGGTGTGTCCTGGAGAACTGAATGGCCAATTCACTGTTTAAAGGTATTAATTATTAACAGTGATAAAAATGATGACTTCAACATTTATCTTTATTGTTTCCATTAAACTTTATTTAACGGTGGTTAAATAAACGATGGTGAGCCTGGCAATACAGTTAGTGAGATAAAATATGCCAAGTGGTTGGTACAGTGTTATACATTTAAAAAGCAGGTCAGAAATGATAGTCTTCCTTTTATCATGGGGAAGTTATAATTTTTCCAAAAGATAAAAGTATTTTGGGAAAAACTTAATTTTTTTTCCCAAAAGGGAATGAAAATGGTTCTAGTCCAGTGGCTACTCTGATTAGCTAGGAATCGCAGTGTTCATGAAGTTCAGGTCTAGATATTCACAGACTGTCATTTTGATTGGTTTTGCCCTTTCCTGAATGACTAATGATATTAGCAGTAGCCACCGTAATTATTATTATTATTAATATTGATATTGGTAGAAATGCGGTCATAATTGTAGCTGGCATCAGTAGTTTCGCTTGCCCAGTATCCCAGCCCCTGCTCTTGGTGATATCTAGGTCTCCTTTGGCTAATTACCACGCCCATTGGATTTGGTCTTGGTTGGGATGTCAAAGTGCACACCCTTCTTTGGAGGGAGACTCTAAGGTAGTGGAGCTAATTCCTTCTCAGCGCAACCCCTCAAAGGTACTATCGTCAGTTCCTGTGACTTACCTGGGGCCGCTCCTGACTCCTGCTTCCTGGTTCCTTCCAAAGCTTGGCCGTTCCATGTAACTTTGATTCTGCCAACTCTCTTAGAGCCATCCAATACATTTTTAAAAATTTCTTTACAAGTTAACCAGAGGTGATTTGTTTGCTTAATAACCAAAGAACCCTAAATACTTCTGGGAGATAATATTAGTAAGCATAGCTGTGATTGTTATTTTCATTATTCCAAAGTCATCGTAGTCATAACTAACATTTACTTACTATTTGTTATGTCCTGGGCACTATTCTAAGCGTTATCTCATTGCAGCATCCTCATGACAACCCTGTGAGGCAGCGGGTCCGCATCATTACTAGCCCACTCTACAGATGAGAAAACTGTGGCACGGAGAGGCCAAGTAACCTGCCCAGAGCTGGTAAGTGATGGAGCCAAGTCTCAGATGCAGCATCTTCAACTCTGGCACTCACACCCTCGATCACTGTACTGCTTCTCTATCAAATGACTGGGATGGGATGTGCCTGGCAACATGTTAATCACTTCACATCCGTCATCTCATTTAATTTTCACAAAAGCAATATTACCTCCCAGAAGTTGAGAGAGCTGACAGAATGATAGGTGACATGGAATGGCCAATCAGAACTGTGGGTTCTGATCGCAGCTACACAGATGAGGAAACGGGGGCTCAAGGGGGTTAAATGCTTTGTGCAAGGTTGCTCAGCTACCAGCATTCCCGAGCAAAGCCATCACGCTGAGGAAGGTCTGCGCCTGTTAGGAGAGGGCTGAGGGAGAGGGCCAGGTCTGCTCAGACTTAACCTCACTCACTGTTAACAGAACAAAGAAACTTTAAAAAATGTTGCGCATCAGGCTGGCTTTGCAGGGTTCCCAGGAGGCTTGAGCAGAAAGGGAAAACTTCCTTGTGCTGAGATAACGTTGAAACCCACATTTCCAGGCCAGCTGTTTTTTTTCCTTCCCTTTTTTCTTGGAGAATTCCAGGCCTGATTAGATCATGCTCTGGACTCGAGTCAGCCAAGGGCCACGGTTTAAATCACTGTGCTCCTGATGACCTTACATGAACATCTAAGATAAATCTATTTATTTTACACTGAGATCATGGAAAATAAAGCAATCCCTGCTCCTCTCCAGCAGACCATGCTTGCCAAGTCGGTTTTCATGACATACTTGTATAGTTAATTTATCTTCTCTGAAGAATGAGATTTAAAAACTAAGAAAAGAGTTACTAGTGCTTGTGTCAGAAACAATGGTGAAAGCCAAGAGCATTGTCGTAGACCCCTTCACCAGAATTGGCAGGTTGATGTGTTTCCAGAAGCGGGAACAAAGACCCCCAAATTCCACTGAGTCTGGGGAAACTCTCAGTGGCTGTATTTTCAGGGCTGTGTCGGGAAATGAATGATGTGGAAGACATCTGGGTGGCTGCTGTTTGGCCTACACCATGGACACCAAATCCCACCAGCATTGATGGTCCCTACCCCAGGACTCCTAAGTAAAGTGGAGTTGAAAATTTGAAATTTGTGCCCAGGAGGTAGGTAGGACCATTTTGAGAGGATTGCCTGGCTGGGATAATTTTCTAGAGGATGCTGATGGGGGTGATGTGGAGAGTAATCAAGGTGAGGGCAGAGGAACAGGTGATTTTTGCTTTGCCTTTTTAAGCCATTATTTCTAGACCCCAATTTTTCACAGCTTTCTGAAGCATGGAAGGATGGGATTACTGTTGAATTAATGTCTCTGTGTTTCATTTTGTCTTCTGCAAAATGGGTTTAACCTAGTGCCTAACTCAGATGGGAGGAGTACATGAGATAATAATGCATGCACGATGCCTGGCATAGGGTAAGTAGTCAATAAATGGTCGGCTCTTCTTACATTACCCCTCTCCCATCTGCTACTGACCTGTGTCATTCAGTGTTCTCGTCTATGGCCACTGGCCTGTCTTCAGGGGGTCATGGCTTACTTAGATTATCTCTAAATCTTTTCCTGTGTTAACATTCTATTACTCATGTCCACTCCCGCCATTTTATAGGTAGAAAAAGAGATTGATGTTCAGAGAGGTTCAGTGACTTGTTCAAAGTCACACAATTAGCAACTCTAACTCTACTGCTATTCATATGTATTAGTTATCCATTGCCACATAACAGATTACCCCAAAATGTAGCATCTGACAACAACAAACATATTGCCTCACATTTTCTGAAGTTTAGGAATCTGGGAGTGGCTTGGGTGTATGGACTGGCTCAGGGTCTCTCTTGACCCTGAAGTGTCAACCAGGGCTGCAGTCAACCTAAGGTTTGGTTGGGCTGGAAAATCTTCTTGTGAGATCATGGACAGGGCTGTGGGTGAGAGGCCTCAGTTCCTTGCCAAGTGAGACTCTCCACAGGGCAGGCTGCTCCTGATATGTTTTTCCCCAGAGTGAGTGATCCAAGAAAGTGCAGAAGGAAATAGCAGTGTCTTTTATAACCTAACTAGAGACCCAATGCACAAAAAGTCATGCACTTGGGAGGGGGGAGGGTCCCTCAGCCTGGCCTGCATCCTCTCACAGTTCAGGACCCCTCGGGGGATGTCCACCTGCCAGCTTAGGCCTGTTCCCCGGGGGAACAGGCCTAAGCTGGCAATCAGATATCCCTCTAGCACAGCAGTTCTCAACCTGTGGGTCGCGACCCCTTTGGCAGTCGAATGACCCTTTCACAGGGGTCGCCTAAGACCATCCTGCATTTCATATATTTACATTATGATTCATAACAGTAGCAACATTACAGTTATGAAGTAGCAACAAAAATAATTTTATGGTTGGGTCACAGTATGAGGAACTGTATTTAAAGGGCCAGAGGTTGAGAACCACTGCTCTAGCAGCCTAGGAGCCCTCAGGGGATATTCTGCTGTGGCTTAGGCCCGCTCCCCCCAGGTAGCACGGGCCTAAGCTTCAGGTAGACATCCTTAGTGCTGCTGAGGAGGCGGGAGAGGCTCCCACCACTGCTGCTTCGCTCGCAGCCCACTTGGCTCTCAGCCGTCAGCCCGGCTTGTGGCTAAGTGGAGCTCCCCCTGTGGGAGCGCACTGACCACCAGGGAGCAGCTCCTGCATTGAGCGTCTGCCCCCTGGTGGTCAGTGCGCATCATAGCAACCGGTCATCCTGGTAGTTCCGCCATTAGGGTCAATTTGCATATTACCCTTTTATTATATAGGATTGCAAAAGTGATGGACCATCACTTCTCCCATGTGCTATTGGTCACACAGATAACTCAGGTATACTTTCAGAGGTGGGGACTGTGCATGGACAAAACTGTCAGGAGGTGTAGATTATTGGACACTGTCTTAGAAACTGGCTTCCACTTAAGACTGGCTACTTCACAAGACTTAAGCCGGCCAGTGTGGCTCAATGGTTGATCATCAACCTATGAACCAGGAGGTCAAGTTCAAATTTCTGTCAGGGCATGTGCCCAGGTTGCAGGATTGATTCCAGTTAGGGGGCATGCAGGAGGCAGCTGATCAATGATTCTCTCTCATCATTGATGTTTCTATTTTTCTCTCCCTCTCCCTTCCTTTCTGAAATCAGTATATCTTATATAATAAAACCTTAATATGCAAATTGACTGACCAGCAGAACAACTGGTGGAACGACCGGTCGCTATGGTGTGCACTGACCACCAGGGGGTAGATGCTCAATGCAGGAGCTGACCCCAGCCCACAGGCCCCTACTGGCGGTGGCTTGGGGCGGGGTTGGCGACCGTTTGGTGCCAGGCCAGCCAAGGCGGGTGCAAGTGGGGACACCAATCACCCTGCTGGTCGCCCCACAGATTGACCCTGATCGCCAGCCAGGCCTAGGGACCCTACCTACCCATGCATGAATAGTGTGCACTGGGCCTCTAGTCCTATATAATAAAAGGGAAATATGCAAATTAACCCTAATGGCAGAACAACCGGGAACGACTGGTTGCTATGATGTACACTGACCACCAGGGGGCAGACACTCAATGCTGGAGCTGCCCTCTGGTGGTCAGTGCGCTCCCACAAGCTGGGCTGATGGTTGTGAGTGCAGCAGTGGTGGCGGGAGCCTCTCCTGCCTCCTCAACAGCGCTAAGGATGTCCGACTGCGGCTTAGGCCCACTCCCCAGAGGGAGTGACCTAAGCCGCAGTTGGATATCCCCCGAGGGCTCCCAGGCTTCCAGAGGGATGTCTGAGTGCCAGCTTAGGCCCGATCGCCCGGAGAGTGGGCCTAAGCCAGCAGGTGGACATCCCCCGAGGGGTCCTGGAGTCTGAGAGGGCACAGGCCAGACTGAGAGACCCTCCCCGCCCCGAGTGCACGAATTTTTCATGCACTGGGCCTCTGGTATTTTATAAAAGACTAAGTACAGAAGTCCTTAACATGGTCCCAGGGACCTACCTTCCTCACCAGCTTCCTTGCTCTCTGAGCTCCAGTTTGCACTGGTCTTTTTTCAGTTCCTCACACAGACCATGTTTCCTCCCAGCTTGCCTTGGAAAGTGCTGCTCCCTCCACCTATAACACTCATATCTCATCACCTATTACACTAATGTCACACTCTAATGTCTCATCACCTAGAACACTAATGTCACACTCTAATGTCTCATCGCCTGGAACACCAATGTATTACTCATGTCACATCACCTGGATCACTAATGTAACATTCCAGTGTCTTATCCTCTTTATGCTTTAATGCTCAACTCTACCAACATGTCCTCCTGATTCTCTAAACTAAGTCTGTATTGAAAATAATTGAGTCATCAATTAATTAATTATTAATATGTATACAAAGGAGCATATGGTCTGACCTGTCCTCTCTGGGTTGTCAGGAGGGAGCAGAGATGATAAAGTCAGGCCTAGATTCCAGGTTTCTTTACTCGGAATCCTGGGTTTCCACTCTTTGTAACCACTTTTTAATTCCCATTCCTAGGGGGAGAAAAATAGCTGTTATTCTACCTTGTCCTTTTACAAGGCTCTTTTCATTAGTTCTTAAAATAGGCCTATGCTGATTTTCCCGACTGAGCATCTGGCCTATATTCTTGCTCCCAGGTCCCTCCATTAACCACAAGAAACTACTTTCTTTACAGTATGCCATTTTATTCCCTTGTCACTTTGATTCTTATTTGTCACCACGTACGGAGTTTGAGAAGTCACCAGTTGCTCTTTTTGTCACAGGTTTTCATTGGAGATCAAGTCCTGCTTCTAGAATGCGTTGGGGGAAGAGTTGGGGAAGATAATTCTCTCTTTTTACCCAAGATTGAGGAGACACACACACACACGCACGCACACACACACACACACACACACACACTCCGCACTTCTTTGATTTATCCTATTTGCTAGGGTGATGGAAATCACAGAAGCATATATATGTACGTGTATGTGTGTATGTTGGGGGGCAGGAGGCATGTCTCAGCCGAAAATGGAATTCAAACATGTCTGTAGAAAAGGGGGGGGGCACCAGGAAGTGATTTGCGGGAGGCTCCCTCACCCTCTGGGAGGAAAAGGGTGGGGAGGACCCCATGAAGTCAGACATGGATTGCGTCTGGGTCCGTAATAAGGAGGCTTCTGAGGGAAAGATTGAGGACCTATTTGTACAGTGGACTCTGTGACCCTTGGGGCACAAGCGGGCCCTTTTGGAGGTCAGGGTGACCTGGTAGGACTGTGAGTGGGGGAGAGGACCATCACCTCACTTCAGGTGGACCAGGACCTGCTGGCACGTGGAGGCCCAGCAGCTGTAGGAGTGGCAGGCAGCACCCTAGTATGGACTTTGCCGGTGAACTAGTATCAGTAGCAGCTTCAAGGCCACATTGTGCTCTCAGGGGCTTTCATGCAGGAACCGCGGGTGAGTGGGGTGGGAGAAGAGAGAAACCCAGCAGCTGCAACTGGATGCATTGTGTCTCTGGTCACTGAATGGTTTGTGAGCAGCTGGGAGACATCTCCAGGGGACACTAGGGACACCAGAGGCTGAGATCTCATGGGGCACCCATGTCCTCTAGGATGCTATGGACAAAAGCCAGTGATGTGTGGACATGGCTATAATCGGTGACCTGTTTGGGGCTATAGACCAGGGAGACCTGAGAAATTCAGATTCATATGGAATAAACCACTGAAGTTAGAGGTGAGAGAAACCTTAGAGATCAGAGTCCAACCTTTCACTCTGCTGAAAGGAAGCAGAACCCAGGGAGAAAGGCAAGTTTTCCAGGGCAGGCAGCTAAGACGGAACTGAGTTCTAGCGTCGCTGTCTTTGGTACCTAGGGAGTTTGGGGAACTTATGTATATCTTATATTTCCTTAAGACCACTGAGACTTGGAAGGGTGGGTTGATGCTAAGAGGCAAGCAGCCTATAGGTTGGGTGGGTTGCACATGACCTGTGACTAGAGGGACAAAAATAATGCCAGCATACCCCAAATGTCTCCTCACTGGGGAGGAGAAGTCCATGGTGACAAAAAATGTGAGCAGATGCTGAAGTGGAAAAGGAGTGGAAGCAGAGGACAGTGACAAAATGGGACCGCTTTCTATTTTAACTGGAGGCCCCTGACCCATTTGCCCCCTCCAGGCAGGATTCCTGGGTTTCAAATGGCCTGATGTGCTTCAGCCATGTGCTGAAAACTCCCCTTTCCCAGGACAACTAATGTGCCCGTCTGACCTCATACTTAGGTTCTTAAACCTTACTTCACTGCACGTAAGGAGCGGGGGAGAGGAGAGAAAAGGAAAACAAAAGAAAAAGAAAAAGCAGCCCTCACCGGTTTGGCTCAGTGGATGGAGCGTCGGCCTGCGACTGAAGGGTCCCGGGTTCGATTCCTGTCAAGGGCATGTACCTGGGTTGTGGGCACATCCAAGGGGTGTGCAGGAGGCAGCTGATCGATGTTTCTCTCTCATCGATGTTTCTAACTCTCTATTCCTCTCCCTTCCTCTCTGTAAAAAATCAATAAAATATATTAAAAAAAAGAAAGAAGCAGAGAAAATGGGAGTGGAGACGGTCGGAGCAGAGGAGGGGGAGATGTACAGAGACACACAGAGAGAAAGAGCAGGCGTGGGCCATAAATTGCTTCCAGGGTGTAAGGAACCACAGACGCCCGCCTTCAAGGCCTCCTGGGGCCACTGTGTAATAGCATCCAGCCTCCTGGCTGCAGGTGGGCCTCTCACCTGCCTCCCATTAGAGCTCCTTGCCTCTGGAAACCAGCATGATTTATGAATCCCGCTGGGCTCAGGGCCAGACAGCCACCCCTCACCCATCACATCCCGGCTGACCCCCAGTTGCCCTTCTTCTTGCACATGGTGCAGCAGGTGGATTTGAATTTCTAATGACTGCAGACACCTGTGTTTCCCTGAGGCGCTCACCATGGTGATGGAGAACAGACCCAGGCCATAGCCAGGAGGAAGAGCGCCGTGGAGGAAATATGAGAGACAGGACTTGTTGGAGGCATGGAATATCCCTGAAAGGGTGGACCCTGTTAGATTTCATTAACTGTTTACATTTCCCTGCCTGCATTCCACTGGTCACCTGCCCAGAAACACAAGTGGAAACACAAACCTTAAATGAGATCAGATTTTCCAATGAAATATGATAAGAAAAAAGGGGCCCAATGCCAAATCACAGGTAAATTTGCCCAGTCCACCAGAGGGACGTGCATGAGCAGCCCGGTGAGAATGTGGCCCTGATCCAGCCTGACTTATGGTTGACCGGAGGCCCCGGGAGGCCCAACGTGAAGGAGAAGGACTAACATAGGTTTACAGAGCCCAAGGGAAGCTGGAATAGCGTTGCATAGGCTTGGATTTATGGGGAGGGGGGTGCCTGCCAGATCCCTCCCAACCTCTAACTCCTTTGGAGAGTAGCACACTTCTCCTGGTTACGATTCTGTTGCAGCTCATGGAAACTCAAGATGGAAAGTTTGAGGCCTCAGGTCAAGCCAGCAATGCAGAGGAAAGAGAAGACTTGGTTATAAGACCTAAATCCCTCAAGATGCAGCACAGTTCATCTTGTTGCTTACCTCAGGTTCCTTAGTAAAGAGTAACCCCTTCATTCCCAAAAAGCGTTCCCAGGGATCAAGTCAGGCTAAATCGTTGGTGCCAGCTCTCAAGGGCCAGCATTTCTCTGCTGCTGCTGCTTAAGGGGAAAAGTGGTCCTTGCTCAAAACCTTCCTGACTGTCCTAGAGAGTCTACAGAAAGAACATTCCCCACTATCAATAGTCCAGCCTATGACCTTAGAGGAGGTAACTTCTGCTCCTTTAAGTTCTTATTCCTCAAACTATAATACATAGTATCATTGGCATCATTAGCATTATTTGGGTTTTTGTTAGAAATATAAAATCTCAGGTCCCTGGCCCAGTCCTACTGGGTCAGAATAGAGCCATATCAGGGGCTCAGGATTGGGCCTTGTTGCCCACAGGTTATTTGGCGGTGGTGGTCGTTGGTTGGCTCAGTATGCAGCAGTCCGGGCTGTTGTGTCAAGTGACCTCTATTTCTGCTAGCATGGCCATTCTGTTCATGTGCCCCTCATGTCAGTTTGGGTAGCTGGTGGCAATACTGGCTAATGTCACCCAGCTGAGTCATTTCTACTGTCTACTTAAGTGACTTTTCCTTGGTAGATGCTTTCTTGTCTACCATGATCACATTTTTTGGTCATACGTAGGGCCCGCTGCCATATGCCCAGCCACATGCCTATACTTTAGGCCTCCTTGTCTCCACTCATTTAGTCCTTTTCATTTCAGACTCCTGATCAGCTGGTGAGGCCATTGACCACCGTCCATGAGTTACATATGTTCTCACTTCAGGCTACTTTTCCTTCCACACAAAGCAGATGACTTGGTGCACCACTCAGAGCTCTACCCATTGGAAAAACTTTCCTTAGCTCCATCATTCAAGTCTGCTCTCTGATGCACCCACCATCCACTTCCATTTGAGCTCACACTCCGAGATGTTCCATGTGGGATTTTTCTCCTTCAGCTTGTTGTATTGGTAAACGCCCCTCACAATGGCTGGATGTAGGTGCAAGTGGAGAGAGGGGCACTGGGCAGCCATGGAGGATGGCATGGGAGTCTGGGGTTCCTACTCATGAAGCCTGATTGTGCCCTCTGGTCCTGCTTGGGATCCATTCTGGATGTACCAGTGTCATCTTAGGATGGCCTGCTATGGTCTTGGGTAACTTTATGATTTGGAGGGTCTGATAGAACTCAGCTCATGATGGGCAATTATATATTAATGGTCATTTGATACCACAGAATCAAATATCCCATGTCCACGAGGGCCCATTAACACTCTAGGATATGTTCTTCAAAAGCAAATACTGTAGATGACATGGCCTTGGTCTAGAATCCCAGAGGTCTATGTTGTGATTCTCCCACTGGAGCTTGCTATAAGGTCCTTACTTCATCCTTTCCCACCACTGACATCTCCAACAACAGATGGCCTGGTGGGTCATATGCTTCAAGTGGCAGGGCTATTTGAGAGCTCGTTTGGAGGTTCTAGCAGGGGAGTGCAGCTACTCTTGACCGAAGACCAATACTCTCCTCTGGGCAGAATGGTGTCCCCTTTGACTGACCATGCAGCTTTGGGAGGGATGCACATGGATCGGCGAGGAAAGAGGGGGACACCTGCCTAGCCAGCCAGATCAGCCAAATTCAACCCTGGTGATCAATGGGGTGACAGATGTCACAGCCAGATAGCCGTCACTTCCATGGCAGAGCTATTTGTACCAGGGCCTGGACTGACTGTAGATCCCTTTCTTGTTCCAGGCCCCGTGCAAAGCTGGCTACCTTTCAGATTTCCTGGCATATGGGCTGGAATAGTATTGCTAGGTGTTGACTGTGCTGTCTCCAGAACCCAACCCAGGGAGGCCTGACAGACATATTTCATTCTTGGTGGAAGTGATGAAAAATGCAGCAGTATGTCTTTCACTTTGGACAGTATTTCTCAGCATGCCCCTGATCTCTGGGCCCCTGAAAACATTAGCAATGTGCTCTGCCTCTGAGTCTTCATCGGGTTTATCTCCCACCGTCTGAAATGAGATGCTTTCTCAAGGCCTCCAGTGTGCTAGCAGCTCTTACTGTCCCTGCTCTGTCACTGATGTAATGACTCGATGTGATATTCTGCAGGATGTCCAGATGGTCCAGATTTCCTTTTGTGAGGGCAGGAGAATTAACAGAGACCTAGGACAGTACTGTAAATTATTGTCCATTCCACATGAGTCTCTTCTCTGATTGGGATGTTTAAGCTGCTCTAGCAAAGATACCATGAATGACATGACAGCCATATTGGAACTACTTCTTGATTGAGTATGTGATTGTCTTCTGCCATTTTACCAGTATCCATCTGGTTTCTGCAGGGACCTGATTGGTGAACTAAATTGAAATATGGAGATATGAAAAAGGCCATCACCACTGCATCATAAAGATTCTTAAGGGTGGCATTAATCTCCACCATTCCCCAGGAATGAGATATGGTTTTTGATTCACTACCTTGGGAAGGGTAAGGCGGTTTCAGTGGCGTTTATTCGGCCTTTCTATTATGATGGGCCAAGGATCTCATGCAGGAGTTCAACAACTGAGTATGTCAATCCCAATTATATATTTGGAGAACAGAAAAAAATGATCACTAGGTGGGTCCATGGCCTCACTGGACCCATTGTAACTTGGCATTTGGCCAGGACTCATTTTATTAACTTGCTCTCATATGCCTCTAACAGGTGGGCATGATGCCATTTCAGGTTTCTAGGTATCGATGCCATTTGTGTCCAGTAATCCTCAGAATGGATGGTGTTTCTCTCTCCTCAGTCCACAGTCATCTGAGTAAGTTCTGTCTCCAGAACCCAACCCAGGGAGTCCTGACAGACATCATATTTCATTCTTGGTGGCAGTGATGAAAGATGCATGTCTTTGTGTGTCTTTTTAGGGAAATTTCAAAGGAATCATTATATTATATACTTGTGATGTTGCTGTTCTTCCATTCGTCTCTGTAGCCAACAAGTTCTTGGTATGAAAACTGGCTCAGGTCTAGGAATTAAGCAAGGTTCATGACTTACTATTGGGGTTACCACCCTCAGCGTCCTGCTCATCATTCTTGCTCTTTTTGATTGATTATATTAAGCAGCAACCCTGCTTGTCTACCTATCTGTTTTCTCCCTAAGGAGAATGTGTTCTACTAACCATCTTCACAACTCCTTTCAGGTTAAGCCCCCTGGGATGTCCCTTCAAGTCAGCTGGTTTTGAGGGTAATTGTAGGGCCCACCTTTTATGGTAGTTAAATACCATCACCTGGACTCTATTTCTTCAAGTCCTCATCATTCCCTGGGCTATTAGTAGACCATGTCCTGTGACTTATCTCCTACAGTCAACCCTAGCCTGTAGGAAAGCCACCACTGAATGGCTTAGTGGTCAGCCTATTCCTCATGGCCTTGATGAACAGTGTGTTCTCTGTGTCCTTCCATGGAAGAAAATCTCTGATGGATCTTCTGCCCTTACATAATATATCCATCCAAACCAGCATGCCTACTTCCCTGAGCCATTTAACCCCACCATGTCTGTGGCATCTCGGGCATTACCACTTGGGTTGGGATGGGCTATTGCTTTCTCCAGGTTTCTCAGAGTTACCTAAAAGCAAACTTGCACATACCCTAGGTTTCTTGCTAGGGTGTATAGCCCATGTCCCTAAAGAATACTCCCAAGTAAATGAACTCTTGCTGATCCATTCTTATGTCCTGTACTCCTTGATCAAGCACGCTCAAAATCCAATTCCTCCTGCTGGAACATGCTAGCGAATTCTTGCAGCTTCATTGGGGATTGCTTCTTTCTTTTCTGATCAGACCCAGCACTTCCTAAACTGGGATTAGGCTGGGATTTAACTCTGGTTACTGGCCTGCAGCCAGGACAGATTTGGGAGGAAGTCTTGAGGAGGACACTTGCTCTCTTTAAGTGGAGAGGTCCATGCTGTATCTTCCCATGGGAGCCAGTTCTAGTTCTTAACAGGGACAAGTGAGCCATCTCTGCAGGGAAGATTCAGGGAAGTCAATGGAACCACAATATTTGGGGGCATCAATCCAGATGACTCGGTCTCATGTTCAGGAGTTAAACTTTTTCCAGCCAAGGCACTGGTTTTAACATAGTAGACCTGCCTTGATTGGGTATTCAACACTCTTTGAAGCCTGGTAACTATAAATATCAGAATCTGAGTTTGCTCCTCCACTGTGTCCATGCTTCTACTGCAGGAGCAACCAAAGAAACCCCCTGGCTTTCACACTTGGTTTTTAAGTCTATTAATTGTCCTTAATTTCTTATTATCCCTCAGTAGGGCAGCAATTCAACTTAGAACCCAGCTATTTCATTGTCCTTAAGTGTGTTGTTTCTCCATGATGTTCAAAGGCCTGAATCATCACACCAAGCAAGGCATTCCCCTCCACCAGGATATTCTTTTAAGTAGCCACCTGTGAAGTTTTGATCCATTGAGTTGCCACCTTGTGACAGGAATTATCTGTACTCCAAATACCATTTGGGAAGGTGTCTTCCTTCCCAGCTGTGTGTGAGTGATCCAAAACCCAAACCCCTTCTTATTACCGCTTCTTTTTTTTTATCATTCCTGGTACCAATTGTGTTGGGTGGTTCCTTTAAGAAGCAGACACCAGGCGGAGTTAGAAGTGCAAGACCTAATTATTGGTGCTAAAGTCTGTGAAAGATGAATGGGAGAGAGGGCAAGAGTAGGCAGCAAGCGCCTTCAGACTGCTCTCCATGCAGGTCTGGCACTGTGAGAAGCAAGGGGTCACAAAGGAGGATTGGGTCAGAGATGCCAGACTGGTACAGTAGGAGCTCTAGTGCAAATATTACCTATAGAGGAGTCCTGCGCTTGGTAGGAATGACTAGTGTCCTTGCTGCCCTCTCCCAGACTGGGAATAACATGCCTTCAGCTCACATGCTGGAATTAGGCCATTTCTGGGTAGGCTCAGAGGGTCCACACATATCCTCAAATTGCAAGCAAAAATCAGTATGCGTTTATTTTTCTATGGCCCATAGCTTTTGACTAGATTCTCAAAGGATTTCCCGATGCCCCAAAGTCCTGTGGCATTGAAATGAATTCACTTGATCAACCCATTTTCTCCTGGCCCCTTTCATTTGCCTCATGTTTAAGGCGTTGTTTATATACTTGCGTGCCAGCTACACTGGCCTCTTTGTGTTCCTTACACGCACTCAGCTCATTTGCAGCTCAGAGCCTTTGCATGAGCTGTTCCCTCTGCCTGGAACACCCTTTCCTGGCTCCCATGGTACTTTACTTCAGGTCTCAGTGTAAATGTCACCTTTCCAGAGAGGCCTGCCCTGATTCCACAAACTGAAGTACCTCCCTCAGCCACTCTCTAGCAGACTTCTGTTTCATTGCTAGCATAGCACTCTCACCACCTGGTCCTTCCTTCTTGATTTGTTTATTACAGATCTTTGCCCAGTAGTACATATGCTCCATGCAAACAGGAATCATTGTCTTGTTCATTATGCCCCCTTATTGTCAACAATGTGACTGACACGTGAGAAATACTCACAATATTTTCTCACGTTAAAGAATAAATGCTTGTCTTCTCTATTAGAAGATATTTTTCTACATGCCCCCCTTACATTTCCTTGTAACTATTTCTTTATAGCACTACAAAATATAGATATAATTGTAAACAATCCAAACATACAAAAAAGTCCAGACAAAAGATACTGATGCACTTGCCTCAAAGATAAATAAATGCTAACATTTTGCTTCAATTTCTCCTTTGCTTATTTTATATTTTACTAGTAGCTAACATTTCATATCTCATATTTTGGATCTGAGTATTTAGCACTACTGTTGAGCTATGGACGCTAGAGCCACCCTACCTATGGACTTGTTGCTCTATACCAGTGGTCGGCAAACTGCGGCTCGTGAGCCACATGCGGCTCTTTGGCCCCTTGAGTGTGGCTCTTCCTAAGCCTTAGGAGTATCCTAATTAAGTTAATAACAATGTACCTACCTATATAGTTTAAGTTTAAAAAATTTGGCTCTGAAAAGAAATTTCAATCGTTGTACTGTTGATATTTGGCTCTATTGACTAATGAGTTTGCCGACCACTGCTCTTTACGATAATAAAATTCCTTGTTGTTCCAGCCCCAGGAATTGGGTTTGTTGTACGTACAGCTGAAAGCCTCCTCCCTGTGATGGCCACATTTCTCACTGTGTTGAGTCTTAAACTGTGGCCGGCTAACAGTTTTCGTCTGGCTGCCTGTTTACCAAGGTACAGACAGTTTTATTGCCTCCTCTAACTCAGATTGCCCAATTCAGAAATTTTTTATATTAGTAATTTATTTCTGTGTAACAAATGTAACAGCTTAAAACAACACAATTGATCATCTCACCCATTTCCTGTGGGCCAGGAACCTGGGTGCAGCTGGACTGGTGGCTCTGGCTGGGGCACTCACATGATGCTGTAGTCAAGTTGCAGGCTGGGGCCACAGCCATCGGAAGGGCAGGGGAACGTGTGCCCAAGCTCATCCATAGACCTGTCATCAGGAGCCTAGTTCCTTTCCACGTGAGACTCTCCCTGGGGCTGCTCACGCAGCATGGCAGCTGGCTGCTCCCAGGGTGAGGGATTTGAGAGAGAGAGAGAGAGAGAGGTGGAGGGGGCTCCTCCAGTACGCCACCATGCACTCCCCAATATCCACCTGGTCATCAACTGGGAGTCATAGCTGATTGCTCTCTCATTGCTGCCTCCCACGTACACCATAACGACTGACCCCCTCCTTTGTACTTCCTCAGTGCCTCTCACACCACGCCACTTCTCTCCATTCTGTCAGATGCAGGATGCCAAGAGAGCTGAGTCTGAGGACAAATTGGATTCCGAAGCTGGCCCTCAGATTGTTTCCCATGTCCTACAGAATAAAATTCATGGTCTTCAAGGCCTGCCTGCATCTCCAGACTCCGTATTACATGGCCCTCCTCATCACTGTCCTCTACTCTCCCTTCCCTGTTTTGCTTTGGTTCTAAAGTTCAATGCCACTTCCTCAGGGAAGCTTTTTTGATGCTCAGACAAGATTGCTCCCTTCCCCCCATTTCATGCTCCCAGAACATTCTGTCCTCACTTGTGTTGCTCATCACATTTGCTCAGTGTCTCAGTGCTATCTGGTCGTGTAAATCCATAAGGTGAGTCTGGAACACACAGGTGTTGTTCACAGCCATACTCTAAAGGCCTGAAAGGATGCCTGGCACATAGTAGATATGCAGGAAATGTGCTTAATAAGCAAATGAATGATTTTTACTTGGTAAGTCTTTTACTTTCTCCTTTAGCACATGGAAAGAGGTTCCATAAAAGGAGACCAGTTGCTTTATATACAAACTAGAGGCCCAGTACACGAAATTTGTGCATGGGTAGGGTCCCTAGGCTTGGCCAGTGATCAAGGCTGATCTGTGGGGTGACCGGTGGGGTGATCAGGGGGCCCCCGCTGGCACCTGCCTTGGCTGGCCTGGGGCCTGCAGGCTGGGGGAATCTCCTGCATTGAGTATCAGTGCACATCATAGCGACCGGTGGTCAGTGCACATCATAGCGACCGGTCGTTCTGCCACTTGGTTGATTTGCATATTAGGCTTTTATTATATAGGATCTTATTTATCCCAGTGAACAGGTGGCAGCATTGAAACAGACAGTAGTGCAGTGTAGGAGATTTTCTGAGCCCTGTGACAAACACTCTTTTCTTAACTCAACTTAAGTCAAGATTCTCTGAGCCTTTGTTCAAGTAGGATTTGTTCTCAAGAGTTAAAGTCTTGCTAAATCAGCTTAGTGAAAGTCCCCAATCATTGATGTCTGATTACCCTTGATATCTGATCAAATTCCTTACACCGCACATCTCCTAGGATACCTGATCACCCTGGCCTGCTTTCGTCAAGAATCCTATCAAATCAGTTCAGCCAGAATGCCCCCTTACCCTTAATGTTTCCTGTTAGTAATTTCCCACCCACTGATCCCATCCTACTCCTTGGCTGTAAATTCCCACTTTTCCTTATTGTCTTCAGAATTAGGCCCAGTCTCATTCCCCTACCACAGCATCCCATTGCAGTGGTCCCTTGACTAAAGTCTTCCTTATTGTCTTTAACAAGTGTCAGAATACTTTTTTTTAATACCTGGACAGGGTCCTCTCAATTTGTCTTCAAACAAATGCACACTCTACCTAGACCTCCAAATGGAAGCATAAATATACAAGGAAATATATTTTTCAGAGGGGCATCTGTTTCACTATAGGAACCTAACCTAACTTACATCACCGGACCCAAGGAAAATGGTACCTATTAAGTTTTATTTCAGTTAAATACCTGAAAGGAGGGTTTTTTGAAAAACTCTAAGATTATATATTCATTAATAGTTATAATAATAGTCAACATTGATTGAGCTGCCATATATACGCTAGCCTCATTTTAATCTCCTCACCAACATTTAAAGGTAGTCATTACCTCTTTTTTACAATTGAGGAAACTGAGGCTCTGAGAGGCCAATGAACATGCCCATGTTCACACAGCTGGTGGGTAGTAGAGCCTTGATCTGTCCCGGGGTCTGTTGACTACGGTGTCTTTGTGCTATTGTACCCTGATGCCTTCTCATCGAGTTACCCTACTTTTGGTTTCCTTCATCACCCAAAATGGCTCAACTGCATGTAACTCTTAAGCTAGACACTTGGATTCTGGTCAGATTTTTTTTTTTTTTTTTTTGCCAGTGTTCTTTGAAATGCTTTGCAGTTCATTTGCAGAACTGACAACATTTTATATTAAGTTGAAGTTTATAAATATACATAGGGAAGTCAAGAGCAGGTTTCCCCCGAGTGATTCAGGAGCACATGGACTATGAAGGAGGGAGGCTCACTGGCTTTTAGCAATTTGCATGAAGAATGACCTAGAGCCAGAAGAATGTGGCCAGAGAAAGAACCACAGACGCACCTACCCCCTTGCCTGGCTCCCAGTGGAAAGAGAGTGGAGCTGAGCCAGACCTGGAGGCAGAACATTATTGCTTGTTGTGTAGGTGAACAGCCGGTATTTATTAGAGCTGGAGACGTCCCTGGTGGGGCCAGTTACAGCAGGCTCTGGTGGAAGGGCCCTTTGTCTTTCCACAGACCGACCCTTCTCCATCTCTGGCCCTGGTTGACTTGAACTTTGTGTTTTGTGTAACTGATGGAAACCAAACTTAATTGCCAGCAGTCTGGGATGCCTCTCTCAGGTTTGCAGACCAGCTCCACCCAGCTCTTTCCTCTGGCTTTCCCACTCACGGTATGGTTGCTGCTCAGCGGCTGATCTGCCCAAGTTACGGCTTGAAGAATGGGGAGCTGTTGATATTCACAGGACAGCCTTCTCTGCTGTTTCTTTCTGTGTGCTCACGTACAACCAGCCTTCCTGGTGGCACTGAAAAAGGTACAGGTGTTGTTAAATGCCTCTTCTTTTCATGAAAAAATGAGTGGGTATTGTGACTTGTAATTAAATGAGTGGCCTGACTCCATCTACTACCGCCAATTGTGGATTTCTCAGTATTGATTTCAAGTAAATAATTCTTACTTCCAGGTATCATTCCGTACTTCCCAGTATGAGACATTGCTTTTTTACACCCATGGCCTCTCTAGCGATTTATTTCTCCCAGAAGTGGGTGTAGAAGGTGAGGGCAGGAGGGAAAGATAGACATAATAAAAATAGCTAATGTTTACTGAGTGTGTAGGCACTATTGGAGCTCTTTATTCCAATCCTATTTGGGCAGGTACCATTATTCTTCCCACTTAACAGATGAAAGAACTAAGGCCATCATAGGTGAGATAACTGCCCAGGTGTGCACAGGTAGTAAGTGGTCCAGCTAGATTCAACACTAGGCAATGTGATTCAGAGCAAATGCTCTTAAGGTAGAAATATAAAAATGGGTGTGTATGTGTGTGTGTGTGGTGGGGGGGAGATTCTCCAAATATCCATTGTGCAGTTTATAGCCTAGACTCAATCATTATATATAACAAATTACTTTCCCCAAGTTCAACAAATATTTGGTCAAATTTTCAGTATCAACTTACGAAGATCAGTCATTAAAAAGTTGGGAGCTACAGGTCCCCTTGAAGAAGGCTATGGCTCCCTCTTACTCAAAAAGAAAACAAAAAAAACATGCAAAATGTTTGCCTACAATTTCCAAAGGTTCACAGGCCCTCTAAAAACTCCCTCTCAATAGACTTCATGAAACCCAGGTTAAGAACACTGGATTTAGAACAAAACTAAACTCTATTGGTATGAAAAATTGAGTTGACCATGATGGGAGGAGAGGAAGCTGAATTGGTGCAGGGCTGCATGGCTTCTGGCAAACTGTGCCCTTTTCTGTGTCATAGTCATAGTAGCTTCCCTCGTCCTCTAGCAGCCCCGGTTTATTGTAAAGTTCAACAAGATGATGGTCCCCAGGGAAAAGTGTCCTATTCCTTCTGGAAAATTCCCTTCGAGGTTCCAGAGCCCCAGGAAATTTGCAAACCCAAAGGAGTACAACAGCCCAATAGGAACCAATGACTCTTGTGGGTAGGACAGCCCAGGAAGAGAAGCGAGGGCCGGTACCCAGGCCCGTAAGCCTGGAGAGGCAAACACCTGGCACCAGGGACTTCCTCAGGGAGCAGCCAGTCAGGTTCATCACCTGGGCCTCACCCTGATGGGGTATATTTGCTGCAGAGATGAGGTTGTGTGTGTGGATAGGGACCACAGAAGACAAGGGAAAAAGGAAGTGGAACTGTCAGTTGATGGTAGAAACAGACTCTTAAGAGGCTGTAATACCCATTCTTGTTAGGAAACTAAGTCACCTCCCCACTCCCCTTACCAAAGGACTAGGGCTGGTTGACTACCCTCAAAGTAAAGCTCCCCTCTATAACCTCTGCCCTCCACTGCTTAGATTTGCTGCCATTTGGTATTGCCCCCACTTTTAAGGCTACTCCTGGTGCTTGTTCTAAACAAATTTCACCCGGATGGAAAGTTACTCCTGGAAGTTGAGGGTGAGGAAGGAGGATCATAACATGGGAATACTTTAGGTCAGTCTCGGGAAGATAATTCAGATAATGATTAATGTTCATCAAGTATGTATTATGAGCAAGGCCCTAGGCTAAAGGCCTATGGACATAACCGCATCAGTTCCCTCCAACAGTCTACAAAGTGGGTTTGATAATTATTTCCATTTTACAGATGAGAAAACAGAGATTCAGAGAGGGAGTTAGCCTGCTGAAGGTCAGGTAGTCAGAAAGTGGTGAATCAAGGACTTGAACCCAGGTCCCTGACTGCTGAGTTCGTCCTCAGTTACTTCACTGCACTGGGCTCAGGGGCAGGGCTGGGATTTAGGAATTTCTCCCCCAGAGGAGCACCTGTGTCAGGGCCCCTGCCCATGCAGGCTGTCCTTAGCCCAGGGGATTCTACCTTCCTCAAGTTCCTCCCCTCCATTCCCATTGCTTACTCCTTACTCCAGGCCTTCGTCCACAGGCCCAGTTGCTCTCTCTCTGCCAGTCTTGACCTGCTCCATCCCTCAGTCTGGATATCAGGGTGACACTCTCTTCCTAGGACTTTACTTTGGGCCGAGCACCCACTTCTCCTACATTGCCAGCCCTCCATTAACTGAAGAATAAGATCCAACCACCCTGGGCCACACCCTTCCTCTTTTCCTGCTCTTTGCCACATCCAAACTAGACATATTGTCTATCCTTTCAGGTTGGCTTTTGTTCATATCCTATATAATAAAAGCCTAATATGGAAATTGACCTAATGGTGGAACAACCAGTGAAACGACTGGTTGCTATGATGTGCACTGATCACCAGGGGGCAGATGCTCAATGCAGGAGCTTCCCCCAGCCCACAGGCCCCAGAACAGCCAAGGCAGGTGTGAGTGGGGGGCGGGGGGGGGGGGGGGTCACGATCGCCCTCCCAGTCGCCCTGCAGAGGGAGGCAACTGGTGGTGGTGGCTAGGGCGGGGCCAGCGAGTAGGCGGTGTCAGGCCGGCCAAGGCGAGTGCCAGCAGGGGCCACCAATTGCCCCGCTGGTAGTCCCACAGATGGGCCCTGATTTCTGGCCAGGGTTAGGGACTCTACCCATGCACGAATTTCATTCACGGGGCCTCTAGTATATGTATAAATCTTTAACTCGCATTTTAAAAAAATTCAAATGTTTTTATTGATTTTAGAAAGAGAGGAAGGGAGAGAGATAGAGAAACACTGATATGAGAGAGAAACATCCATGGCTGCCTCCTGCACACCTCTTACTGGGGATCGAGCTGGAAACCTGGGCATGTGCCCTGACTGAGAATCCAACTGGTGACCTCTTGGTTCATGGGTTGATGTTCAACCACTGAGCCATACCAGCTGGGCTCACACACATTTTCATGATATATGTTGCCATGGATTCTTTTGGGAAAAGAATAAATAAAATTGTAATATAAACTTGTAAACAATCATTATTTCCTAGTGGCGCTGGCCAAATTTAGTCTTTCCTACTAGAAAGCTCTCCCCATCCCCTCCATGGATTGAGACTCTACTTCTCTCTCAGTCCCCAGGTCAAGCTCCCCCAGCTCAGGGAAACCTCCCCACTGCCCTGGACCTGAATGATAGAAGGGATAGAGGTGGAGGAGAGAGGTAGGGGTTGGCTCCCTTTCTCCTTCCATCACCAGTGCCTCCTCCCACAAGGACACTCACATGGCAGGCAGTGGAGCCTCCATCCCAGGCTACTGTGGGGTTGGGGATGGGGGTGGGGAGGAGGGAGTGGTAGGGGCATAAATGTAAGGGAATGGGTAGGGGCATAAAAAAAGAGGAGGAGTGGTCCAGGGTGGCTGGATTTTATTCTTCAGGACTCACCTTATCTGCCCTACAGCCCCGCCTGCCTCTGCCCCATCCAACCACCCCTGACCTGCCAGCCGTCCCCTTCTCTCAACCTGGCCAGGGAGCCTGGCGGGACCTGGGTTGCTCCCCGCCCCCACCCCCCCTAGCTTCCCTACAGCAGTCCCTTCCAGCCCCAGCCTGAGTTTCCCAGCGGCGTGGCCACACCTCCCCAGGCCCCGCAAGGGTTAAGGCAGCAGAGAGGAGAGGTTTGGGCTGACGTTTAGCTCTGTCGCTGAAGGTGGTTCCCTCCGATGAGGATGGGAGAGCCTGGCGAGCTGAAACCGGAGCTCCCGCTCAGCTGGGACTTGGGGAGGTCCCTGTAAGAACCGCTGCCCACCGGCCCCCTCAGTCCCTCCCCCGCAGTCACTCGGGGCACCGGCCACAGGAACGATGGAGCTGGGCTGGTGGACGCAGTTGGGGCTCACTTTCCTGCAGCTTCTACTCATCTCATCCTTGCCAAGAGGTACTGTGAGTAGCCGGCAGGACACCCCAGTTGGGAGGCATCTCCTTTCTGGGGTCTGTAGGGAGTGGGCCGGGGGAGCCCCAATAGTTGGTGCTGCGGGTGGGCTGTGGGGTCTTGGCTGGTGCGCCTGCCTCCTTCCCGAGAATGTGACTTGGTTTTGTCATCCCAACTTGTGGGACTGAAACTGCCTCGCGAAGGGGTACCAGCTCCAGTTTTATCCATTTGTTTTATTTTGTCTTAGTTTTTTATAGCATAAAATTACCTCCAGGAGTCTATCCAGCCTGAGTTACCCACTCTGACCCGCAAAAGCCAAGTTTCTCCTAGAAAGAGCCCTCAGAGGCGAGTGGGAAGGAGAGAAATGAATCGGGAGCCGGGCGTGCCTCAAGGGCGTGCCTGCCGGTGGATGTCTTGCTTGGTGAGATGTTACTGTCACATCCCTTCAGGACAGATCCCCGCCTGGGAGGTTTCCTCGCTTGGCACACGTATTTCCTTCCTGATAAGAGTGAAAAGGAGGAGGAAAAGGCTGAGGTTAAAAGTGCACGTTGTTTCTGGGGACACACAGTGTTTGTTTAGAAGGAGTTCTGGCTTCTCTGTGTGTTTTTTTTCATGTGTCATTTTCGGAGCCACAAACCCACGTCCAATGGACTCCCGGGGCAAGTGCGGCTGAAACCAGACCCGGACCTTCTGGGAGCCTCTGAGGCTGGAGCAGAAGCGAGGGACTGGCAGGCTTGTTCTGTGACTGCTCGCTGGCAGGCAGGGAAAGGGGGCTTCTCAGGAGCTTCTGTCCTTACAATGGATGGCTCTAGGGGTGCGGTGTCAGGAGGTAAGGCGAGACCTCTTGCGGTAAGGCAGGTGGAAATGCGCGGATGTGACAAAACAGGGCAGCTTTGCAGGGGAGCAGGGAGTGTGTGAGCTTCGCTGCCCCCCTTCTGTGCTGGTTACCTGTCACCTTCTGTGCTGGTTAGTTGTCACCTGTGCTGGTTACCTGTCACCTGGGCTGGTTACCTGTCATCTGGGCTCTACCCAAGAGCTGGGTGCTCCATTGCTGCAATTAGCTGGCAAGTGTCCCAAGAGTAAACAAAAAGTCAAGATTCATGACAAAAGCTGCACTTTGGTCAATGCTTTCCACCTCCCCATAGGCTGTCAGCCGCTGGTGAAATCTTGGTGATTTCCTCTCAAGCTGGACAGAGGGTTTCATTTGAATTTTTTCTCATCTGGAGTGAACGACCATAGTGAAGAAAGAAGGGGGGCACGAGGGGCCGATAACCCAGACACTCGCCCTGCAGTAGGGTGACGGCTTCCCATGCAGACTGCCCCCTGCCCCACCTCTCCCTTTTAGAGCCTGACCTCCAGGCTTGGTGGCCCCCAGGTCAACTCCAGAGGAACCTGGTTCCTACTGGGAGCACCAGGGCTCGGATCAGCCCTTCTCTCTCTCTCTCTCTCTCTCTCTCTCTCTCTCTCTCTCTCTCTCTCTCAATAATGTGGCAGGTGAGACATCTCAAACCCATAAACTTTAAAAAAAAACAAAAAACAAACCCAAAGCTCAGCTACCTTTTTTCTTGCCCAGGATCTGAAAAACCCATTTGTTCCCGACCTGAGAATCTCTTTTACTTTCTGCTGTGGAAACGCTTCAGGGAGGGTGCGTGGATTCCTGGCAGCCGAGCTGCGGGCTGAACCGCAGGGCAACTTCTCAGTGTCTAGTGAGGATAGCTCCGCTGGTGAGCGCTCACATTCAGAGGGCAGGCGGAGGGATGGCGAGGAGAAGGAAAATATTTCTTTAAGTAGTGAATGAGTCCCCTCCCTGCTGGAATCTAAATCTGGCCCCAGCAAGAGAAGCGTAGCTCCTCTAATTGCTTTTCTAAAATGAGTGCTTGATGAAACGCAAGCATCCACTGGATGGCTCAGGGGATGTGGTTGCTCATCGGCAGGGGACACATGTTGGCGGACGAGAAGCCAAACATCAGGCCAAGCGATAACCCAACATAAATAGCATGTGAGGGAGAAACCCAACTCCACTGACTTCACCAAATAGCAGCAGCTCTGCCAGCAGGATTCTGCCCAAGAGGAAAAACTCATTTAAAATATGTGACTCTTGGGAATGAAACCTTAATATGGATAACTCCACGAGCGTTGCTTCCAACAGGCATTAGCTTGTGGAGGGGACGAAGCGTAAAGGCAACGGGGGAGGATGATTTGAAACACAGCTATTCAGTGGGCAGGAGAAGGAGCTGAGAGAGGGGATGTGGAAAGAAAGCAGGGGAAGGAGTGGCAAGAAAAATTAGATGTTGGTTTCTAATGGGATGTGTTAGCAAATTCCAAGGAGAGAGCTATGAAAATTGGGCCTTCTTGGCAGGGGTGGATTTTTGTGGGGACCATGGAGAGGGAGTTTCCCTGAGATATACTCCGAAAACTTCTGGCTTCTCCAACAGGAAAATAATTGAATGGTGGGATCATGGCGTTTGGGAGTTGGGAGTGACTTTAGAGATCATTTGGTTTGAGCACTTTGTTTTTTCTTTTTTAAAAATATTGTTAAATTTGATTTCAGAGAGGAAGGGAGAGGGAGAGAGAGAGAGAAACATCAATGATGAGAGAGAATTATTGGTTAGCTGCCTCCTGCATGCCCCACAGTGGGGATTGAACCCACAACCCAGGCATGTGTCCTGATCAGGAATTGAACCGTGACCTCATGGTTCATAGGTCGACGCTCAACCACTGAGCCACGCCAACTGGGTCTTTGTTGTTTTCTTAGAGAATTTTTATGAGTTTATTTTCAGATTCAGAGGACAATGAGACTAAGCACCTAAAAGGGTTTATGATGTGCCCCATCTTTGAGCCAAATGCTTTACATGAAGTCATTCCCAGTCCACCCCACTGAGGTAGTGCTGTGATTCTCCCTGTCTCACAGATGAGATTCAGAGAGGTTTCATGACCTGCTCAAGGATACACAGGCACGGTTCCTCAAGAAGTTACACATTTGATCCAGCAGCTTCACTTCTGGGTATATACACAAAAGAAGCAGAAGCAGGGACTTGAACTGATGTTTGTACACCAGTGTCCACAGCAGCATTATTCCCAATAGCGAAAAGGTGACAATCCAAAATGTCCATCCACAGGCAAACAAAACATGGCATATCTATGCCATGGAACCTTATACAGTCCCCAAAACGGGTGAAATTCTGACACATGCTATGACGTGGATGAACCTTGAAGATATGCTAAGTGAAAAAAGCCAGACACGAAAAGACAAAAACTGTACGATACCATTTATATGAGGTGCCTAGAGTGACCAGATTCATTGAGAGTAAGTAGAACAGTGGTCGACAGGGGTCAGGGGAGGAGGGAATGAGGACTTACTGTTTAATGGGCATAGAGTTTCTATACGGGATCATGAAAAAGTTCTTGAGATGGACAGTGGTGGTGGTTGTGCAAGCCACTGAACTGCACCCTTAAGAATGATTAAAAATATCAAGTGTGTTATTTATATCTTCCCACAAAAATAATATAATGAGAACACACAGCAGATGAGTGGAGCCTGCAGTGATCCCCGACTGTCCTGAGCTCCAGCTCACCTGGTACCTGGCTGACTTTAGTTTGCTCATCTAAAGGATCAGTTAACGATGCTGATTCCCATCTAACCTTAGCAAGGCTTCAGGACACACATGGGGGTGGGAGGGGAGAGTCCCGGGTAGCTCTGGTTTTGGTGACGCTGCTGCTCTGTCTTGGCTGGCTGTATGGCAAAGAGACGCTGTAGAGCTGAAGGCCTGCTCACGGGCAGGGCAGCCTTCAGGCCAAGCAGTCTAAAGAAATATTGAGTAGGACACAGTGCTTACAAATGTTTTGAACCTGAATGCTTTGAGGCAGGCTGGGTCCTCTCTATGGCTTGACACCCAAGCTTCTCAACCCATCTATGTGTTACCTTCTAGTCCCTACTGACACTTGAGATTTTGACCTCCGTTCCTGAGCGGTACAGGGCAGAAAGGAAGAGTGAAGGAGGGAAGGTGGAAAGCCAAGTGCTGAATGGGGAGAAACGCAAGTGAATCAAGCTCTTAAGGCAGTGATGGCGAACCTTTTGAGCTCGGCGTGTCAGCATTTTGAAAAACCCTAACTTAACTCTGGTGCCGTGTCACATGTAGAAATTTTTTGATATTTGCAACCATAGTAAAACAAAGATTTATATTTTTGATATTTATTTTATATATTTAAATGCCATTTAACAAAGAAAAATCAACCAAAAAAATGAGTTTGCGTGTCACCTCTGACACGCGTGTCATAGGTTCACCATCACTGTCTTAAGGTTTGAGACTAGCTGACTGGTCTTTTAAAAGTAGGAATGCGAATACATTTTACATGTATGTGTTATGGGACATGATCTCACTTCTTTCTACGAGCTCTAACTCTTTGGTAAAATGTTTTACTCTCACGAATGCCCTTGGGAGTGAGCTTTTGGTGGAAACTGAGAACAGAGCTGGGCTTTATGTCTGGGTCTGTAAGCGACAGACAAAGCATGGGCATGGTTGCTAGAAGCAGAGGTGACCTGGAGCATTTAGGTCCCTTGGAACTATCCAGAAGTCTCAGGAGGGCATTGGAGTGCCACTGGCATGGACTGCGGGTTTGACTGCAACTTACTTACATCTGGCTACAGAAATGGCCGAGATGATGACGTCTGGGAGACCGAATGACTGGCCTTAAGTCTGAAAATTATTTCCATCTGCCCCACTGGGGGCGGCCAATCCTGATGCAAGAGAAAACTTGTCTACCTGGCTCCCCTGAGACTAGTTCTTGAAGCTGCATTTGATTTGGGGGCGGGGCGGGGGGTGTGTGCAAATCGGGAAAAGTTCCATTTCGGTGATAAACGAGGGACGGTTGTGCTCGCCTCCCCCCTCCGCCCCCCCCCCCACACACACACACACGGGGGAGGACCTGTCACCTTCACTCGGTGGATATTTGAAAGTCACAAGAGCCCAGCTCTCTCTCCTCTTTATGTTAAAGGAGAGGAAAATGCAGTGTTTACAGTTTCTAGTTCCTGAATTCCAGCGCAGAGGACCCAGAGGTCAGCCAGAGCTTTGAAAGCTACCAGAGCAGTGGCAGAAAGTCTATCAGATTCCAAGCCTGGTTTATGTTTAAGGAATTCTGTTTGTCAGTCATCACATGTTCTAGGCCAAAGTATTAGGTTTCTAATGGAGAGGAAGAAGTAAAAGTGGAGGGAAAACCACGCATCATACCTGTAAACAAAACCACTCAAGGAAGGCAGAGTGTTGGCTGGAGATGTTTCACTCTCTTAACCTATGGGACTTACTACTGCTCCCCACTCAACCCTACTCCTTCCATTTTTCCTGGTGGTAGTTATCAGCAAGACAGGTGCAGAGCCTATGTGGGTTGAGAGCAGAGTAGGAAGGGATAGGTAATAGGTTGAGAGCAGAGTAGGAAGGGGTAGGTAGCAGGTTGAAAGTGAAGTAGGTAGGGGTAGGTGGTAGGTTGAGAGTGAAATAGGTTTGGGTTGCACATCAAATTCTTCACCCTTGATGATGGAAACATCAATGATGGAAATCTCTTTGGAGGATGCTCCCATCCTATCTGACCTAAGGGGCCTGATCTGAAATAATGTATTGAGTTTTTGGTAAAAACCAGGCCACCTTCTTCTCTATGCTTTCTATGTATTTATTTAATCCTCTCAACAAACCTAAGTAGTGGTGTTATGATCCCCAGTTCACAGATGAAGAGCTTAAGCAAGGAGCAGTTCAGTACTTGCCCAGGTCACATACCTGAATGTCATGTCTTGAACCCAGATGGTCTGACTTCACAGTTTATGCCCTGAAACACTACACAACCCTGCTACAGTAAGCAGTAGGTCCAACTAGAGTATTTTACCCAAATCATAAGAGACCTTGACGTTAGTAAAGAAATCCATTTATCCCTTGGACAGTCCAAGTGCTCAAAATGGCCCAAGTAAGGTCCTGGACTCACCAGAGGCAGAGTGGATGTGGGAGAAAGGACAGAGACATCAACACCCCAGGGTCACAGAGAAAGTATCCACTCATAGAACCCAAGAGGAGCCATTTCCTAAAGGAAGCGGGGCTCATAAACAGATCAAAAATCCAACCAGTATCTGGGCTAGCTGTCCCCAGCATCATGCATCTCTCTCTGACTAGATGTGGGAGGTGAGAATTTCTTTGTCCCATGGTCACCGTTTAAAATAAAAATCATGTGTCTATTTGCTGAGGGTCAGAATTAAGGATGAGACATGTTTCCAGTCTGGCCCTGACACTCTGTAGCCCTGCTCCTTTATGGATTTATTCTGTCAAGGCCATCAGTGTGCAAACGCTTAGGCTATGGAACGGGAGGAGCAGGCCTGGCATCAGTAAAGGGGAGCATTTTTTTTCTTTATTCTTTTTTCACATAACACAGTTGATGAATATTACAGGGGATGGAGATGTGATCCCTTTCCATGAATACTAAGATGGGTTTATGGATTTTAACCAGTTCATTTCAACTTCTACTAGACACTGATGTCTAAGGTATTATGTCACGTGGTTAAGAGAAGTGTACCACCACCACCCCTTGGCTGAGCAGCAAATGAAGACACTATTCTGTCTCCCTATGCCCGTGGACATGGGAAAGCCTTTATTCCTGAAGTGTGGGCATCTTCACCACCGCCCTCTCAGAGGTCCTGGCTGCCTCAGAGGGTTGAGTTAGTGGTTTGGCAGCAAGTGTCTGTGCAAGCAGAAGTCTGGTCAGTTGGTTTGGTGATTGGAAAGCCAGGGCTGTTGCTGCCAGAACAGAGTGAGGACCACATTCAGGCAATTTCAGTTTATGGGGAGACGCAGCATGTGTCCTCACAAGCTGAATTCATGACCTGTTAAAGATTTCCAGCCACTGGAAATGGAAAACCACTGGATGGAGCGGGGAGGTGGGCCCAGTTCACTTCAAATCAAATGAATTGTTTGAAGATTCCAAGGAATTAAGATATCAATGTTTTTCAAACCCAGTTCCATGTCCATTTATTTCATAGGATTCCTTTGGAGATGATCAGTTAATGCCCCATATCACTGGATCCTGCCTCAGGAGTCAACAGTGATGGTGGAGATCACCTGAGATGTTCTAGGACAAGTTGCCTGAGCTTAGCTTCTAGCTGGTAATATCTACTCCCATATTTTCCAGCATACCCTGGGGTCACCTGGATGGAAGCAGAAGGAAGGGCTTGGCTTGTGTGAAGAATTGTTGTTGCAGGGCTCCTTGGTCTGGCTTTCTGCCTCCCAGTGGGTGGTTGACTGCCTGCTTCTAAATGGTGTTCGACCTCCCTTCTGTGCAAGGCTGGCTCCTCTGGCCCACTCGCTGGTAGAACAGAACAAGTGAGCATTCCTTTATGGAAATGAGATACAAACTGCAATAAATAAAAAATCTCAGCAGTAATAAACCCAGTAGATTAACTGGACTACAAAATAGAGACTCCAAAAGGCCACAGCAAGAGACATATTTCTAACATCGGTCTTTCTCACAAATAACCTTCCCTGGGAATCATGCATGGCTCACGAGTCCACATTCACATATTTATTCAGCAAACGTTATCAGGCACCTACCAGGCACCAGGCCCGGCCCTAGGTGTTGGAGGTGCCATGATGAGTAAGACAAAGTCCTTTTCCTTGAAGTACTCGCAGCCTGCTGAGAGAGCTTATGGTCCAGCCTGGTGTTGAAACCTACAATCTCGGGAGATATGCAGCGAAAAGAAGCAGACAAACCCAGGGTTTTATGAGGAAACGAGTCTGGGGGGTTATGTACAAAGTATATTACAGACCCCCACAAAGCCCTGTAATAAAGAAAGCTGTTATTAACCTTGTACAAAGTTGTTTGGCCACAGAACTGTTTTGCACATAATACCTTATACCAGTGATTTTCAACCAGTGTGCCTCAAGAATTTTAAAAACATGCAGTGCCTGACTATTTAGTCAGGGGCACTGACCTCTTTTCCCCCGGATTATCAAGTAAAAAAACAACGGCCAACACAACAATAGCCATCTGGTGTGAATAAATCAAGATTATACCATTTTTGTCAGATCAGCAAACAATGCAATATATATGTTTTAGTGTGCTGCCGAATTTTAGTAATTATTTTGTGTGTGCCATGAGATGAAAAAGGTTGAAAATTGCTGCGTTACACCAACCAGGGGAATTGGTGCTCCATGGAATCAAGTTTGGAAAACGCTGGTCGCTTGCCCATAATGAATAAAACATTGAAGAATATCTTGTTATTACAGAGGATAGGGTAAGAAGAGAATTTGAAAGTCTGCAAGACATGGACTTCTCTTCAGACTTCTGCTGAGGATGGGGAGGCAGTCTGGTGTCCTTGACATTTAACTCTTGTTGAGACGTTGAAAGAACCAGGGAGATGATCCACGCCATGTTTTGGTGAGACAAGTCCTCTCCAGCACTGACCTGCATGTTTCACGGAGGAAACTCATTTCTTGTGTTCGAGTTGCTTAAAGTGATGTGGATGGTCTGGGATCATTGGATGTCCTGGGAATGACAAGAACTGTGACTGGACTTCCTGACTAGATTGTATCTTTGGTGACAGCCATACTGTCTACTCTTTAAAAAATGAGAATATTTGAGCATTCTTCTAATCCCTGGGGACACAGTTCAAGGTCCAGTTCATCACCAGTTACTCTCTCCCCTCCCCCTCCTTCTCTAACACACACACACACACACACACACACACACACACACACACACACATGCACACGCACACGCACACGCACACGCGCTTGCCGCTTATTTCTAATCCCTTGTTATTAACCCCCATCTTGCCAGTTCTGGTATAGCCCAGTCACCATGACCTTGATTTGCACCACCCAGCAGTGGTCTGGGCTGTTTACACTGGGGCTGTATCCATGGTGACAGCATGTGAGCTTGACCTGCTCATCAACCCCTTGCTTGCTGTTTCTGGGGCTACTTTGTTCCTGCATTTGTTAAATATTTCTCTCTTGTTGTCATGCAACACGGCTTCTCCTTGGCCCCAGCATTGCTTGCCTCCTTCCTCTGCCCAGACTTGTTTCAGAGTAGGTGACTACAGTGGCAATGAGTGAGGAATAAAACCGGCTGTTTCTTTAAAGGTTATTCTGCCTCAGTAGACTTGAGTAACCCCTGAGATTCAGCCCTTACTTGCCATCGAGACAGATGTCTCAATGTGGAGGTGTTCAAGTTCAAATACATGTATACATGAAAGAATAAAAGTATAGATGTGGGTATGTATACATTTAGGTGTGCATGCATGTGTATGTCTATACATGGGATATAGAGTATTATGTTTAAAAATAAGGGCCAGGGTTTGAATCCTGGCTCCACCATTATGGCTGATTTTCTTGGGCAAGTTGCTGGACCTCTTCAGTGTGACCTTACCACCTTCCTCTCTGTAGACTGAGGATAACAGTGTCTCTAATACAGGTTTATTGCAGGTATGAAATGAGATCGTCTATTTAAAGGGAGTACTCAGGAAATTAAAGTCATCTACTCTGCTTTCTACTATGTTTCCCACTAGTACAAGTTTCATAAGGACTTGAAAAGGGAAAATACGGGGTGTTCTATAGATAGTAAAATGGAAGTTACATGGTCCTCTCAAGGCCCACTTCAGCTTCATCTGTAGCCCTATTCCATTCATCTGTGACTCTGTTAGGAAAAAGAAAAAAAAGTCCCTAACGATTCACCATACATTTATCTCTTTGAGACTTGTTTTGCCTCTTGGTTTTATTGTGCTTTGCCTTAGTTCTCTGTGTTTGAAGTAGGGCCACTGGTAGATTCTTGCAGGGGCTGAGGGCCTGGTGTCTCCAAGAATAGGTGATTCTGGGTCAATGATGTTTCCTCCCAAACATGAGACGTTGCTTATGACCACCTGTTGTGATTCAAGGGTGAAGCCAGCCAGGAATCCTCAGGCAAGAAGTCCCCCTTCTCCTTGTTTTAGCGTGCAGAGCTGGAGGAGGTAACTATAATGAGGGCTAGCCTGTGTGAAGCTGCTGCCAGCTCAGGGCTTAGTGAGCCATCGAACATACCATTATAAATGCATCACCCGCTCAGCGTCTCTCCACACTTTACATCTGCTGTTGGCCAGCTGCCTCCGGTAGAAGGAGAATCTGGCCTCTGCCTGGCATCAGGGAACCCAGATGTGAAGACAATGACACTTAGTCTGGAAGCTCTTGGCAAAGAGGTAAATGTGGTTGACCAAGACCCCCGTGTAGCCCTGACACGCTGACTCAGAAAGAAGGTGTTAAAAAGTGTGGAAGATTGGGGAGCAGGCATGATTGTTTGTAAAGTTCTTGGATTGGGGGAAATCCAGATTACATTTTTAGGGTATAACTTACGTTTTTTTGTTTCTAACTTAGCTATTCTAATGCTTTGGTTGTTATATTTGCTGAGTTCTGTGGCCAAGTGCTTTTCAATGTAATATTAAAGTCTCTTTTTAGTAGCCAATGCTAATAAAAAACATAAGATCTACTGAGCTCATATTACAACCTTTGAAATAACCCAGAAGCAGCTGTCCTTCAAGGATTAACACAGTTGTTGAAGAAAATGGCAAATGGGACTCTTCTAAGACGCTAGAGTTTGGGTTTTGTTCCCTTTGGCTGTGGATGTGTGATTTCTATTTCTAACAGAGAAGCAGCAGGGGTGAGGTATGTCCTACTTAAATAGGCATTTAAAAAGAGGGTAGTGGAAAAATGTGACTAGGAAATCTGGAAGCAAGGGGGAGAAACCCAGAAAGCCATGACCAAAGCATAGCATGTGCAGACTGCTTGAAAATGCCACGTGTGTGGGGGCCTCCAGAGGAGACAGTATTACTCACCCTCTTACGCTCTTCACTCCCTTCGCCATTGGTGTCTTCGCCAAATGTGATGGTGTTTTATTCTGTAGAGAATAATGGTAATGTCTTGACACATATGCAGTTTTTCTTCCAAAGCCCTTTATGGTCATTGTCTTCTTCAACTACAGGAACATCAACAACTCCATCAATCTGTGTCCATCCTCCTGAGATGTGGAGAAAATGCTGCACCAAGGTGTCTTGTCCACTGTTGTTTAGCAGCACAAGCGAAGGGCAGATTCAGGATTAAAAGTTGGGTGGCTTGTGTCCACTTAGCCAGTATTGCATTCTTTTTTAAAAAATATATATTTTATTGATATTTTACAGAAAGGAAGAGAGAAGGATAGAGAGTTAGAAACATCGATGAGAGAGAAACATCGATCAGCTGCCCCCTGCACAGTACCCACTGGGGATGTGCCCGCAACCAAGGCACATGCCCCTGACCGGAATCGAACCCGGGACCCCTCAGTCCGCAGGCCAATGCTCTATCCACTGAGCCAAACCAGTCAGGGCCCAGTATTGCATTCTTAATCTGCATAGTCAGAGGGGTGAACTCTGTAGAACCCAGGTAGTGTGTTGGAAGGAATAAGACTTTGGTCTCAGAAAGAGCTAGATTCTGATCTTTGTTCTTTCACCTGAATGCTGGGCCACCTGGAACAATTTATTTACCCCCCCTCCCCTCCCGCTCTGTTCCTCAGTTTCTTCATCTTTTCAGTGAAAAGAGTAACACTTGGAAGGGTGACTGTGAGGATTCAGTGAGCTGGTATATGCTCATTGGGGGCTCAGATAAATTCCCTGTGGGTGCTGAGACCCAGGGAGTAGAGGAGGATGAATGAAGAGCCATGGTGTAGAGCAGTGTGCTTAGTAAGGGATGAGGAGGGAAAGGAAGCGTCAAACTGATTTTTGCCCCTCCCCTCCCCAATGTATAAGAGCCTACAAACCAGATTTCCAGGGAACCATTGAACGTTTTTTCACTCCTGATTCCCAAGGGAGGGTGATAAAGGCATTGACTCTGCAGCTATCATTATCTCGTTAGCAAGAGGAGCTTTGAAAGGGGAAGACGAGGTCACTGAGACTGGGAATCCAGCCAGGCTGTGACGGAGGGTCACTGGCGATGGCATGGTTCTCAAAGGCTCAGGAGGAAATAGGAAATCACCAATGGCCCCAGTAATGATTTTGTCGCCCCTGTCTGCCAATCATTCCTGCTCAGGATTTGCCTGTCTGTCATTGGCCCTGTGGAGTGGGCTGGTAGTCAGGAATGTGTGTTGGTTGGCCATCAGTTGGGAAGTTCAGATTGCACAGAGTGGGTGAGGACTGAGTGGGGATAAGTGAGGGACCCAAGCTGCCGAGGTGCCTATCTCTCTGATTCATAATGTCATTTTTCCCTCTCACATTAGTCTCATTTATAAGATGGCAGGACAGTAAACAGCTCAGTAGGGGTTTTAATTAAGTATGGTTACATGAGATGCTATAGGGTTTTTGGTGGATGCAAAGGCAGATTTCTAACATCCAGCATGAGCGGACACACGATAAAAGTACTTTTCTTTGGGGTGGTCTCGCCTGGGCCTTTAATCGGATGACTGATGTTTCAGGCATGTGTGGAACAGGCTGACCTTTGTTTTCATAAAGAATCCTCTGAGTTTTTCAGGTCGGCCTTCACAGTCATCATGTCAGCATATATTGCCTGAAAATCTAGTGTTGAAAACATGGCTCTCAGAGACTGAGCTAAGGGGACACAGTTGCTCCCCCTACCATTCTGTGGCGTTAATCCCCTGCTGTTTGGGGGATTAAGTGTTCCCCGTGTTGTCAGCAATAGACATGGTTGAGCATTGGATAGCTTTGCAGCAAACCATCAGGCAGACGAGGGGCTGTACTGAGTCATGATGATGGTGATGACAGCCGACCCGTTCATTCATTCATTTGTTCTCCACCAGCTGAACTTGGGCCATCTGGTCAGAAATGTGTGCTGGTTAGACATCAGTTAGGAAGTTCAGATTGTTGTCATTGCCTTGGCATCCCCATTCCTAAAACAGGACTGAGAGGTTAAGGATCTTGCATTTTCCAAAGTGAATTCTGGAATATCCAGAGCTGGACCATCATGACTGGACTCCCCATTCTGGATAGGAGAGGGGGGATGGCTGTCCTGAGCGTGGCTGTGGGAAGAAGGGCTTGGGCAAAGCTTAGGATGTCCAAGCACTTTGCAACTCTCTTGGTATTTGCTCACCCTGATTGTAAAAAGGAGGGAGGGGAGCACTTGCACACATAGGATAATGATGCAGCAATTTAAAATCAAATACTGTGCTGCGAGAATTCTTAAAACATGCAATGCCTGTCTATTTAGTCAGGGGCACTGACCTCTTTTCCCTTAGGTTATCAAATTTTAAAAAATGACATCAGCCAACACAACAATAGCCATTTGGTGTGAATCAAAATTATACCCACTTTTTGCCAGATCGGCAAAAATATATTTTTTGTTGTGCTGCAGAATTTTAGTAGTCAGTTTATGTGTGCCATTGGATAAAAAAGGTTGAAAATTGTTGAAAAAATCAATTTTTAAATAAAAATACTGTTCCCAGTTTTGAGAGGTGAGAAGACCACGTGTATACATTTGTCAGTATCTACCTGTGGATATATATGTGCTTATTGACAGAAGACAATTGGAAGGATAGACAACAAAATATTAAGGATACTTCTGAAGACTTTTTATTTCTTATGATTTTATTTTTTTTTGAAGCTTTCACAAGAGATCTTTTATATTGAAACATGTTGAGTTTTATAAAGAAAAAATATTTGATCCAGTGGAAGAATTAGGGATGACCCCCTGTGTCTGGTGCCCGGAACTCTGTAAGCTGGGTTTTGCTGTGTGATTGTGGGCATGTGCTTGACCTTTCAGTGCCTTGGTCTATCCCAGGGCAGTGCTCCATGAGTTATTTTTGCTGTAGTTGCTTACAGTAGCACCCCTTATCTGTGGTTACACATTCTGCAGTTCTAATTACTGGGTCAACTGTGGTTCAAAAATATTATGTGGGAAATTCCAGAAATAAACAATTTTATAAGTTTTAAATTGTGCACCCTTCTGAACAGCGTGATGAAATCTCGTGCTGTCCAGCTATGTCCCACCCCTGATGTGAATCATCGCTTTGTCTAGGCTAGGGTCTCCACGCTATATACACTACCCCCCATTAGTCACTTTTACTTAGTAGCCCTCTTGGTTATCAGATTCGCTTGCTGTCACAGCGCTTCTGTTCACGAAACCTTTATTTTACTTAATAATGGCACAAAAGTGCAAGAGTAGTGATGCTGGCAATTCAGATATGCCGCAGAGAAGCCATGAAGTGCTTCCTGGAAGTGAAAAGGTTTGTCTGCGTAGGAAAAGGCATAGTATACCTAGGGTTTGGTACTGTCTGTGGTTCCAGGTATCCATTGGGGGCCTCAGAACATATCCCCTGTGGATAAGGAGGGATTACTCTATTTCCTGGGAAGCAATGATGGGATAAATTTTATTTGCAGCTTTTATAAGACTTTGTTGTTAAGTATGGAAGACAAATTAAGTTCGCTCAATCCATTAGGGGTGAAGCTGGAGGTTGTCCTGGCCTGTTCCCCCTAAGCAGCCCCATCCTCTCTAGGCCTGGCATTCTGTGGGCCTGCCTTGCCCCTAGAATCAATTCTCTAAAAAAAGCTCCTTTGGCATTAATCTTTGCTTCTTCTTTACACAGCCCTTTTCCTCACTGGTAAAGCAAAGAGGTAGGCTAGATGTTTACTTTTGTTTGTTTGTTTGTTTTAAATATATTTTTATTGATTTCAGAGAAGAAGGGAGAGGGAGATACAGAAACATCAATGATGAGAGAGAATCATAGATCGGCTGCCTTCTGCATCCACTGGGGGTCGAGCCCACAACCTGGGCATGTGCCCTGACCAGGAATCGAACCGTGACCTCCTGGTTCATAGGTCAATGCTCATCTGCTGAGCCACAATCGGGCGTGCTGGACTAGATGTTTTGAAGAAAAAAAAATGTATTACCTACTTCACCAGGTCATTTTGAAGATTAAATTGTATCAATAATATAAAAGCACCTTAGCTAAATAAATGCTAAAGTGATTTAGCATACATATATGAAAACCTTCAGTAACTTAGTGCTGTTGGTGTTTCTCTAAATCCTTGTTTCTGGACCTGGCCTTTAGCACCATGTTGAAACTCGTGACATTTGTACAGCTAACGCCAAATGATCAGTGAGCCTTTTCTGCAAATGTTGTAATAAGTGGAGAAAAAATCCAGGAAATGGCTCTTGTCTGCTTATTGTGTTTTTAAGTCTCCTCAGCTGGTCAGCAGTAAATATTTCTCATAGACTATTTCACTTATGTGTTTATTTCTTACTCATATTATGGGGGCATTTTCCTATCTCAGTGGGGAGGAAGAGAGGGGTGGATTTACCAGACCAGAAAGAGCCATTAAAACCATCGCCTCCAGTAGTGACAGAATCACAGTGATTGATGTCATTCATTCCCAAATGCCAGTGTGAGGATCTTGGCTCGTCCACCAATGTTTGTGGATAAAAAAGAAAATAGCGTTTTATGCAAGTAGTTCCTTTCTATGCTGCTAGAATGTTCTTATGAGGCTGTGCGTAGATGGCGATACTTTCTTTAAATGGCCCTAGTTGGCAATTAAGAATGACCAAGTGTGTCAGACTTCCAAGTTCAGCGGTAGAAAATAGAAAACTGAACCATGAAATCCAGGAGGTTAGACGCCACCACAGATGCTAAGGTGGGTTTAAGTAGGGTCTACAGAGCATGTTGGGGATTCCTGCCAGAGGGTTTTAGAAACGGCTTCAAAGAGAAGCCAGATTCACTTTCTTCCTCAGATATCTGACCTATTTCTGCTTCAGTCGTCATCTTTGTGCAACATTTTTAGAAATGGAGAATGGGAGAAAGACAAGCATCAAAGCGAAGTCTGTTTCTTAGTCTGGGCAGCCTCCACCTGATTCCTCTTTTAGATTTTGCCAGATGGCCTTTCTTTTTCATTTACTTAAGGTGTGTGTATGATTTAAGAAAGAAATACATAAATGCTACCCAGAAAGGAATACGTTCATTTTTTTCTTTCTCAAGGGAAAGAATGCTCACTTGAATTTAGGGACTGTATAAAGTTCTGCCAATGAGTTCACCCTTGGAAAACATTGAAATTCTCCCAAACATACTAATTAAGGTGCTTTTTGTCTTCTCTGTTGGTTTTCCCTTTGAAGATACCATAAAAGTTGCATGCTGCGAGAGGGAGGAGCCAGGTTTGGAGGAAATGAATGACATGGTCTCCACTTGGCCATCAGCCTTGCACTTGAATGTCCTAATCTAGAGACCGGTCTCCAAACTTTTTTGATGGCCTGAATGCCTGGGCTGTGCTGGGCAGCTGTGCCGTTGAATGGTCCTGGAGTTGTGCACTGCACCACCTGTGTAACTGTAAGCCGTGGCCTGATGCACCCCAGCAAAAATAGAAATGAGCGTAGGCACTCAAGAGGTATATATTTGCTTGTAAATTATCTATGTGTATGTGTCATCCACTTAGATTATATATAGATAAAACATGATTTCTTACTTCGTTAAAAAATGAAAATGAATAGCAGTTCTCACAAATTCCATTTATGCACAATGGGTGGTTTTGAACACCCTCTGAGGTAAGCCACCCACTTGGGAGATGTTGGCCTGGAAGAATGCATAGGGTCCTCTCTATCATTCAGGCAGGGCAATACATTTGTAGGGCAGGGTTGCTTTTTAGCAGTAGAGTACTTATGGGTCTTACCCCTTCCTGCCAGGACCTTTGTCTTTACCTGCTGGTTTCTATTTCAGAGTACACAGTCATTAATGAAGCCTGCCCCGGAGCCGAGTGGAATATCATGTGTCGCGAGTGCTGTGAATATGATCAGATTGAATGCGTCTGCCCTGGAAAGAAGGAAGTTGTGGGTTATACCATCCCTTGCTGCAGGAATGAGGACAATGAGTGTGACTCCTGCCTGATTCACCCAGGTGAGTGTGGAATGGGAGACCTGAGGTTGCCTTGCGTTTTCTGAGGTCATGAATGGGAACAGGCTGAACACTTGCCCTGATGGGAAGCCATCAGGAGGCTTTGAGGCCATGCCTATTAAGAATGGCATAATTCAGCTCATTCTAACTGGAGGAACTGGAGGAGTTCAGTGTTTTCAGTGTTAAAACTCATAAAAATGTGAATTTATATACTCATTCATTGATTTAACAAACAAACTGATATCAAACTATACTACAAGGCCATAGTAATCAAAACAGCATGGTACTGGCATAAAAACAGACATATTGATCAATGGATAAGAATAGAGAGCCCAAGAATAAACCCACGCCTTTATGGTCAATCAATATTTGTCAAAGGAGGCAAGAACATACAATGGGGTAAAGACAGTCTATTCAGTGAACGGTGTTTAGAAAACTGGACAGATACATGCAAAAAAAAAAAAATGAAACTAGACCGCCTCCTTGCACCATACACAAGAATAAGCACAAAATAGATTCAAGATTTAAATGTAAGAGTCAAAACCATAAAAATCCTAGGAGAAAACATAGGCATGAAAACTCAGACATTTCTTGTAGCAATATTTTTTCTGATACATCTCCTCAGACAAGGGAAATAAAGGGGAAAATAAATAATGGGACTACATCAAACTAAAAAGGTTTGCACGGCAAAGAAAACCATCAAAAAAATGAAAAGACAGCCCACTGAATGGGAGAACCTATTTGCCAGTGACATAGCTGATAAGGGGTTAATATCCAAAATTTATAAAGAATTCAAACAATACCAAAAAACCAAACAACTCAATTAAAATAATGGGCAAAGGCCAAGAGACTTATGAAAAGATGCTCAATGTCACTCATAATCAGAGAAATGCAAATTAAAACCACAGTAAGATAGCACCATACACATGTCAGAATGGCTATCATCAATACGTCAACAAACAACAAATGTTAGCAAGGATGTGGCGAAAAGGGAACCCTCATTCTGTTGGTGGGAATGCACCTTGGTGCAGCCACTGTGGAAAACAGTATGGAGTTTCCTCAAAAAATTAAAAATGGAACTTCCTAATGGCCCAGCAATTCCACTTCTGGGAATTTATCCGAAGAAACCCACAACACTAATTCGAAAGAATATATGTTCCCCTATGTTCATTGCAGTGTTATTTACAATAGCCAAGATTTGGGAGCAGCCCAAGTGCTCCTCAGTAGATGAGTGGATAAAAAAGCTGTGGTACATTTACACAGTGGAATACCACTCGGCTGTAAAAAAGAAGGAAATCTTACCTTTTGTGACAGCATGGATAGACTGGAGAGTATTACGCTAAGTGAACTAAGTCAATCAGAGAAAGACAAATACCATAAGATTTCACTTGTATGTAGAATCGAATGAACAAAATAAATAAACAAATGAAATAGAAACAGACTCGGAGATACATGGAACAGACTCGCAGCTGTTAGAGGGTAGGAGGGGTTGGGGGCTTGGTGAAAAAGATGAAGGGATTAGCAAAATCAAACAAACACAAAAAACTGATAGACACAGACAACAGAAGGGTGATTACAAGAGGGAAAGGGGGTTGGAGAAGGTAAAAGAAGGTAAATGGGGATAAATGGTGATGGAAGGAGACTTGACTTTGGATGGTGAACACACAATACAATATACAGATGATGGATGATAGAATCGTACACTTGAAACCTGTATTATTTTATTAACCAATGTCACCCCAATAAATTCAATAACAATAAAACAAAATACAAAACACACTAAGCAGCTCCTATGTATCATGTCAGGCATTGGGAATACAGTGATTTTTTTTTAAAGTCACATTTCCTGCATTCCCAGGGCTTGCAGCCTGGTGGGAGAGATGGAAAGGGAAATAGGCAACTATAATTAAGTATGATAAGTGCTGTGACAGAGAAGCACAAGATACCAGGGGAGCACAGAAGGGGATGGGGTCAGTGGAGGGAAGGTCTGTGGAGACGTATTAAAGGAGGTGATGTGTGTTCTGACGATGGCAGCAGCCAACTGCCAAGGGTGAAGGGATTCTGATAGAGAGGTCAGCCTGTGGAGGACAGCATGTGCTAAGGCCCTGTGGCAAGAGAAAGCATAGGATTTAGGACTCTGCAAGTAGCTCAGTCTGGCAGGAGGGAGGAGAGAGAGAGAGAGAAAGAGAGAGAGAGAGAGAGAGAGAGAGAGAGAGAGAGAGAGAGAGAGAGAGAGAGAGATCATGAACTCAGGCATTTTGATTTATTTATGTGCTTTAATTGTTTAGGTCATTACCCATGTTGATGCGCACATCACCCCATTGGAGGGCACTGGAGGCCCTTCTTGTCCCCCTGTGTTCTTCCGACATGGCCACACTAGGGTTTGAAGGCTTCCGTGGCTTCTCACATGCCAAGATGTGTCGTGTTCTTCTTGTGCATTTTCTGCCCCAGATCTGCAGTCGGTTGGCCGTGTCTCCAGGGAACGCTGGTCTGAGAACACAAGCACCTGAGGTGTTCCTTGCTATTGGACTGTCATTGTTCCAGGTCCCTTTGTTTTGTCTTCGTTTTAGTGAAGACACTGTATTCCCAATGCCTGACATTTTTAAATGAATGTACGTTGATATTCAAGTTCAAATATAATAAGGTTCACTTAACTTCTTTGATTTTATATTTGTATCTCTTTTGTCCCATGGTGAACATCCTATTTTCTAATAATACTAACCTAATCACTTATATTCTTTATCTTCTGTTAGAACATAATAGAATTGTATAAAATAACAATACTATTAGTACTAACAATAAGACCACTGATTGAAGTTACGCTTTCTTTATGGTTATTATTGACCTTAGAATATATCCCACTAAGTGTATACAGTCAAAGTACTGCGTTTTAAAGCCAATCGACGTACAGGCATACCTTGTTTTATTGAATTTTGCTTAATTGCGCTTCATAAATGTTGCATATTTTTTTTTTTACAAATTGAAGGCAAACTTCCCACCAGCAAAAGCTTACGACTCACTTGATGGCGGTGGTCTGGAATCACACCTGCAGTATCTCCAAGATGTGCCTGCACTTCTTTTCTCTGTAACATATGCCACCTGTGTGATATACAGATAGGCTTTTTATTTCCATCCGTTTTCCATATTTTACAATACAAGAAAATATATACACATGTATACATCTTCTCCCTTATTGCACGAAAGTTAGCATACTTTATCCTTGCTTTTTGCTCTTAAAAATGCATGCTGGAGATCACTCACTGACAGTATGAAGCCGCCATCTTCATTTCTTTTTGCAATTACTCATAACTGTGTTGTGTGATTTCCATAGTTTATGAGTATTTGGGCTGCTTCCAGCTTTTTGCTAATATAAACAATGCTATAGTGAATAGCCCAAGGCATACATCATTTAGTATTTTTGCGGTGTATCTTTGGGGTACATTCCTAGGAGAGGGGTTGCGGGTCAAAGAGAGGTGCACCTGTCATTTTGCCAGCCTTTGCTAAATTTTCCTCCGTGCCTTTGGCACTCACAGTGGCTGTGTATGAGGGGACTGTTTTCTCAAAGCCTTGCAACAGAACATGTCATTTGGGATTGTTGCCAGTTTCATGCATGAGAAATGAGATCTCAATGTGGTTTTAGAAAGTTATATCATGGATGACAACAATCTTCTCTGTGCTGGTGGCAGGGATGGTAGGAGGGTCAAGGTCCAGGGGCATGGTGGCAGGAATGTGAGCTGTGATTTCCAGAATGTCCAGCAGCACCAGGGCCCTCACCCGACCAAGTTTGCGAGGTGTTTGTGTGTGGTTCTAGGCTGTGTAGCTCTGAACTCGGTCCTCTGGCCCTTCTGGCAATTCTGTGAGTTCCTTGGTGTCTTTTTTAATAGCGCCTCATTCTTTTTCATCACCAGGCTGGTTTTTGTGGCTTGCACGTAATGGCCTGGGTGTTACTGTGCCAAGAAAGAGTTGGCAGGATCGTTGAGGTTATACTCTGAGTCCATTTGCATCCTCAGTGGCACACGGGTAAGGGAAGCAAAGATGGGAAGTGGCACACAGGTGAAGATGGCCTGTAGGAGGCACAGTGACCCCCCTAGGACCTAATTACGGGCCACATGAATTTGAGGCATCATATAAGCAACTCTTTTCTGGTGGGAGAAGGGACCGTGAGAGGGAAGTAGAATCAGGCTGGTATGTGAAGAGAGGGTTACTAGTCTCTCTCCTACAGGAACCACCATATACACACTGCAAATATATACACCGTAACCCAACAAAGCCGAATTTCAGCCAAAAGCAAGAGTATGCTGTCAGCTCAAGGAGACCCTGGTTATCTCAAACAGCTCAGAAGCCTGCATTGGCAGTTCACCCATCCATCCATCCATCCATCCATCCACCCATCATCCATTCACTCTAATAATATTTATTGAATACTTCCTATGTGGCAGATACTGGAGTAAGTTCTAAGGATAAAATGTGGCTGGGCTAGAACTTAGCTGTCTGTCCTGAGTGAGATTGAATGAGCTCTACCTTCCCTCATCACCCTCCACGGCTCAAGAGACCATGTTTTAAAAGTGATCCAAGCCCTGGCCGGGTAGCTCAGTTGGATAGAGCATTATCCCACTGTGCCAAGGTTGTGGGTTTGATCCCTGGTTAGGACACTTACGAGAATCAACCAGTGAATGCATGAATAAGTGGGACCATAAAAATTGATGTTTTCCTCACTCTCTCCTTTCCTCTCTCAAATCAATCAATAAATCTTTTCACTGACCCTTGCCTGGGAACTGCTCACGCCTCTCTGGTGTGGCCTGCTGGTGGGGGTAGCCTGACACCTTCCCGGATGAGCCCACTGTTAGGCATTAAGGTTGTTTCCAAAGGCATGCTTGGGTGGTAGAAGTATATGACATAGAAGGACCTTCAATGACATGGGATGATGCCTCCTTTTATTAAGTGAAACAGTAAGTTACGGAACCAGAATGTACAGTATATAGTGTAAGCCTGATCGACAAAAATGCGTTTGTATAGGTGGATATAAAGAATGTGACCGGTTTGCCCTGGATGATGATATTCTAGGTGGTTTTGCTGCAGGTTATTTCATGTTACTTTAGAACTTCAGCCGCTAACTAGAAAGACGGGTGTCAGCACCCTCCTTGGTCTGAATGCCGGTGACTCTAGGATGTCCTGGGAGCCAGCATTTACCGAAGGCTTTGGCGCCTGTCTCGGTCCAGGTGCCCTTCCTTGAGACAAGGCCCTGAGAAGGTGCCCGGTTTCTCCCATGCAGCCGGTCATGCAGCAGGTGCTGACTCCAACACCCTCTTTTTTCAAATGTTTCAGGTTGCACCATCTTTGAAAACTGCAAGACCTGCCGAAACGGCTCGTGGGGAGGCACACTGGACGACTTCTACGTGAAGGGCTTCTACTGTGCGGAATGCCGGGCGGGCTGGTACGGAGGAGACTGCATGCGTGAGTAGACCCCCGAGGCAGCTCCGTCTCTAGTGCCCGCTGATTTAATGTCTCCGCTGGCCGCGGACTACGGTTTCTCTTGCTGGAATCTGAGTTCTGGCAAGCTTGCGGCCAGAGAGCTTTCTAGATAAGGCTATAAAAAAACAAACACGCGCATTTCCATCTGCTGGTTGTGGACTGTGGACATCTGTTTGGAATTGGCCACAGGAGGTTCCTATCTGCTCTTAAATCTTCCCCTTTCTGCTGAACACAGCCAAGGCGCTCTGCATGGCCTCCTGGCCATTCCTGAAGCAGCTCCACATTAGCATCTGTCAGATAACAGTGACTACAGCATCGAAATTCTCCGTCTGTAATGCATTTTAAATATGAATTCCTATTGGTACATTTTTTGAATCCTGTGTTAAATTCCTGAGGCCCATGTCAAATTATCAGCATGCCCCTTGTCCTGGGAAAGAGATTTTTTTTCTGGGTTCTACTGGAACTCCAGGAATTACTTAGTCTTTATGAGGGTTACCCCTTTGAAAATGTAGTGGAACTGTAACTTCCCCCCAGCGGAGACTCCCCTCTGCAGAGCCCTGATGGTGGCTGTCCCGCTGAGATGTGGGACCTGGGACAGTGGACGCACTGTTAGTATTGTGTTAAGCCTGTTCTACATGCTCCTTCCTTGAGTCAGAAGCAGTCTGGGTGGGCTTGCAGGCTGAGCAGTTTTCCTCCTGTAATGATATTCCCAGGCCGCGGAGATGGAGACTGGAGAGCTATTGGTATTCTTTGCCTGATCTAACCTTAGCAAAATGCCACGGATTTCAAGAGTCTGGGGAAAACGGTGAGGTCTGTGGTTTGCGGCCGAAAAAATGCAATTACCCCTGGAGAAGGGACACGTTGGTGCTTCACCGTGAGCCCGGGAGCTCAATTATTCTGAATACAGATGATTTTAAAGTGCTGGTCTCAGGTGCAGATTTAAAACTTTGATGTCATTTTAGATGGTTTCCAGGAAATTGAATTTAGGACTTTGGGGGTGGGGGGGTTAATTTCCAGGGAGATTCGCTACAGGATTTCACCCTGGTCTTCCTCTGGCAGCTGTTCTCTGGAGACATTCTGATATGATCAAGACCACAGGCTCTGGAATGACACGGGCCTGGGCTAACTAATGGTTTTGTACTGTGACCATGGCCAAGCCATCTACCCTTGCTAATCGCAGTCTCCTTTTCTTGAAAATGGGAAGAATGCTATTGGGCTGTTTGTAGAATTAAAGCAGATATGTGTGTGAAATGCCTAGTGCTTTGCCTGGCATATAGCGAAAATGAATACAGTAAACGTATCCTTATTTTATATATATATATATATATATATATATATATATATATATATATATATATTGTATTGATTTTTTACAGAGAGGAAGGGAGAGAGACAGAGAGCCAGAAACATCGATGAGAGAGAAACATAGATCAGCTGCCTCCTGCACATCTCCTACTGGGGACGTGCCCGCAACCCAGGTACACGCCCTTGACCGGAATCGAACCTGGGACCCTCCAGTCCGCAGGCCGACGCTCTATCCACTGAGCCAAACCGGTTTCGGCATCCTTATTCTTTTATATGCTCCTGAATGGCCAAGCTGGTAGTGGTCCAGAAATAAAACTGCTTAAGACAGACATAATCAGAGCTGTCCAGCACAACTTCGATTTCGCATTGACGCCCTACAGTCTATTAGATCACTTTAGGGTTTCTTCCCTTTGGAAATGGCAGGTTGCTCCTTCTCTGTGTGAGTGGAGAAGGGCTAAGTGATATGATTGGGGCCATAGGCAGGAGTCAGATTGTGCATGGCCTTGTAGGTAGGTGAACTGGGTAAAGAGTTTAGATGTTATTCTGAGTGCAGTGGGAAAAGTTGGGGACTAGGATATGGCATTGACGGGACAGAGGTAAAAGAAGAGGGAGTCAGGGGTAGGGGAGATGTTAGGTAGGAGTTGATGCTTGAGCTATGCCTTTGCTCAGGTGTGGGCAAACCAGAAAGATACCTATGTGGGTGCAACTCTAGACCCCTGGTTCTTAACCACAGTCTCATGCAACCTCCACTTCAAAAGCTCTGTTTTCTCTGAAAAGTGGGAAGTGGAATCTCTGCTGAGGACAGAGTGGAAGTGAGACCGGGGCTTGAGAATAGCAAAGGTTTGAGACAGCCACGTGAGGAATAAGGAAAGGCAAGTCCCAGCAAGACTGAGGGCCTAGTTCAAACTGGAACTGTTATGTAGGCTCTGCAGTCAGGCCAGTGGTCAGTGCTTGCCAGCAGCATGGTAGCAACGATGAACTGAAACAGGCATTTGCTTGATCTGAGAATTGGGTAAGACAATTAATCCAGGTTGGATAGGACATGAAATCAGAAAGAGCCTGGCAGAGAGAGAATAGGGATGGATGTTTCAATGTGGTAGAAAAGTAGGCTTACTGGTAGTAAAGCGGTGGAACACATAGATAGAAGGGGTATTGTAGGCAGAGAGTGGAATATCTAAGTTGAAGCTTTCAGGGGTGGTGGTGATAATATGTCCATATATAATAGTCAGTTTTTGCTGTGTAACAAATCTCAAAAGGAAATATTTTTTTATTATGGGTCTGTGGGTGGGCGGGGGTTCAACTGATTTCAGCTGAGCTGATGTGGGTTGAACTCCATGCCTCAGGGCCCAGGCCAAAGGGGCAGCAGCTACTAGGGACGTGCTGTTCTTGGGGGGAGTTGCAGAAGCACAAGAGGCCAAGCCATACACACAGACACATTAAGGCCTCTTCTCATATCACAGTCACTCACATTTTAAGAGGCCACGTGGCTAAGCCCCAAATCAGTCAACTAGGGAAGTACAGCGGGGCCTTGACTTACGAGTTTAATTCGTTCCGAGACCGAGCTCGTTAAGGAGCTCGTTAACTCAAATTACTCTGTCAACTCAATGCAAAAAATCCGCCGAGAGACAGCTGGTATCTCAAAAAACTTGTTAGTCGGGACACTCGTAAGTCAAGGCCCCACTGTATTCTCCATCCCAAGTGGTTGGACCAGTGATGGTATCCAGGTGTCGGATCAAGGCTTCCCCAAAGACAGCTTATCGCTACAACAGGCCATTGCCACTGGCAGAACACAAAGCCAGGCTCTCATTCATCAGTCTACCCAGCCATTCAAAAAATATTTCTTGAGTGGATGGTCTGGGGTGCTGGACATACAGTGATGAGCAAGACAGGTCTTGGAGCTTGCAATTTAGAGAAAAGAGACTAAAAAAAAACAAACCCAAAACACCCAAAAAGTAAAAAAAAAAAATTGAAGTGTGGTCATCAGTGCTATGAAACAAACAGAATAATGGTCCGATTCCTATCTCATTCTGTGTTAGTTCAGTTGTGCTTGTTCAGCTCCGTGATGTTTGCTCTGAAAGCCTCATCCCACACAGTGTGCTATCTGGCCACAGTCTCAGCCTTCATAGAGCATGTTTTGTGGAGCCCTGGGTTAGTCACCAGGGGAAACAATGAGCCCTCGGTGAGTTTACAAACCATCCATGGAAACAGCGTTTGACTGTAAGAAGACATCCGTGTGATATTATCATGTTATTAGGTCCTTACCACATGTGTCTCCTATTGGCATTAAATGAATGTGAGGGGAATTCAGAGGGGGAAGTAATTCATTTCACTGTTTGGGGACTGCTTGCCGGGCGCTGGGTGCTGCCTGCCTCTGTTAAGGGGAAGCCACCACACTTGGGTGGCTGTTTATGGCCAGGGCAGCTTGCTGGACCCCCATGGCAGTGCAAGCATTTACCCAGTAGATGGCGCCCAAGTGATCCTTTCAGGCAGTTTCATTCCGAAGGAAGGAGGGCTTCTTGCTGAATACCATCTGGAGGCCCAGGCATTCCTGCCCCTCACCCCTCCACCCCCTCCCCCATGCCATATAGAATCTTAGAAGGAAGAAGAAGTGACCGGCAAATTCCAGAAAGACGATTCTGTATTTGAGTTATAGAGCTTTCATATAGAGCATTGAGCTTATGTTACAGCACCTTTATTTGATCACGTCCTTGACAATGTTAATTAGTGTTAACCCAACTTTCGACAGTCTTAAAATCAGTTATGTGATCCAGTCATTCATAACCATTGGCAGATTGTTTAACCAAGATAACAGGAGAATGACCTGAAGTCACTGAGCCTAAGGGAAGACTTTATTCACATCTCCCTGCCTAGGAAAGAATGGTTTCGTGAGCTCAGAAAATCCAGGCTAGAGATGGGAGCGGATTCTTATTTTTCTTTCCCCAACTTTTTATTTTGAAAAATTTCAAATCTGCAGAGAGTTGAGAGAATAGTACATTCCTATACCTTTCACCTTGATTCACCTATTAACATTTCCCCACATCTGACTTTCTTTTATTGCACTATAGACACGTGAATTTAATATTTTCCATGTTCCACGTTATCACCATTTTCCTTTTCCGTGCTAAAATTGGCCCGGGATTGGCCAGCAAAGCCCCTGCAAGCTGGCTCTACTGCATCGTTCAGTAAGCAATTCCTCGCTCTCTGGTCTGGAACCAGCCATTTCTCCACGAATCCTGGTTCCTCCTGCAGGAAAGGCATTTAGGAACGGCAGTCTGTGTGCTGGCTCCAGGGGCTGAGAGCTAGAGTCAAAATGAAGCCTTCCTCTCAGTGGTTTCAACGCTTCTTAAACTGGGAGGTTGGCTTCTCAGGTGGAGCCCCTCTGCTGACCTCCAGAGTGGAGTTTATTTGACTTGGCCCTCAGACTGAGTTTCTTAGCCACCAAATAAGATGAGCAGGAGCGGGACCAAGAGCCACTCCGTATGTCACACTTCCAGGTAGCATTACAGTGGGCCTAACCTTTCAGGCGTCAAAGGATCCAGGGGATATGAGAAGGTTAGGAAATCAACCCAGAGAAGAGAGGATTTATAAGGAGAGATTATAGGTCTGAGTACATTTATCTTCTTAGTCATATTTTTCATAGAGGCAGAGGAGCAGAGGAACTGGCCATAAGCCATGCCCCAAAATGTGTGTGCGCTAGAATAGGAGAGAGGAGGAGGATTTGTGAGGCTGGTCCTTGAGCCATAACAGACAATGGTCAAGAGCAAATGTGTGTGTGTGTGTGTGTGTGTGTGTGTGTGTATCTGTGTATTTCTGTGTGTCTGTATGAGAGAGAGAAAGGGAGAGAGAGAGCACTTTCACAAAGCTTTTTTTTTTAAAAAAAAACAAACTCGTTTTTATTGATTTCAGAGAGATGAAGGTAGAGGGAGAGACAGATAGCAACATTGATGAGAGAGAACCATTGATCAGCTCCTTCATGTTCACTACTGGGGATCGAGCTTGCAATCTGGACATGTGCCCTGACTGGGAATTGAACCAACGGCCTCCTGGTGCATCGGTCGATGCTCAACCACTGGGCAATACTGGCTGGGCTGTATTGCTGATTAATGGAGCTGTCCTCCTGGAGAACCAGAGAGTCACCTGGGTGGAGTCACTGAAAACTGGCTCATCTGGCTGTGGTCTTTGGTGTCCCGACACTTCCAGGAAATGAACGATCCCAGTTGGGTCCAAATTGGGGGTGGTATTATGCGGCGGTTAACAATAGGGCTTGGAACCAGTGGCACCTGGGTTTGAATCTCTACTCCTATGACTTTGGGCAACGTTACTCAATCTTTGTAAGTCTCCGCTTCCTCATTTACCAAAGGGGGAATTTATAATAGTGGCCCCTTAGAGGGTTTTTGTGGATTAAATTAAGTACCATCTATAAATCCCTTAATATGGAATCTGGTACATAGTAAGTACTCAATAAATGGTGGCTGCTATTCTTTTTTTAAAAAATATATGTTTTTATTCATTTTAGAGGGAGAAGAAAGGAGGGAAGGAAATAGGGGGGGGGGGAGAGAGAGAGAGAGAGAGAGAGAGAGAGAGAGAGAGAGAGAGAAACATTTATATGAGAGAGAATTGATAGGTTGCCTCCCGTGCACACTCTGGTCTGGAACCGAACCCATAACCTGGGCATGTGCCCTAACCAGGAATCGAACCAGTGACCCTTTGGTGCATGGGATGATGCTCAACCAACTGAGCCACACTGGCCAGGGCTATTCTTATTTTTATTATTAAACCAGAGCCATAAAATAAGCTAGCTTGCTTGCTTTCTTGCTTCCTTCCTTCCTTCTCTTTTCTTTTTCTTTCTTTTTTTTTTGAAAAGGAAATCAATGTAAGGCCAGAGAGGAAAAATAATAAAGCAGAATTCCCTAAAGTGACAATATAATATATGCTGGACACGAGGAGGTAGTCTTCCTAGGACGAGTATTGTGTGGTAAATTGCATTTTATATTTCATGTCCTGAAGCTCTTTGGCTCTAGGGAATTAATGTGAGAAGTTTGCAGAAGATTTCATGTTCTCAAAGAGCTCATCCATCATTGCTCAGCTTCTGGTTAGGGCATAGGACACGAAAAAGACTTCCTTTCTGCTCAGAGAGCAAGAAATCACTTGATAAATCAAAGAAAATTCAGAATTTCCTTTAAGACCTTTGAGGATCTGTGAATACATAATCTATAAGAGTCTAAACTCCAGAGGAATGAGTTCTTTCTGGGCGAGCAAGTGATCCAGGATGCTTCATATGTAAGTCAGTCAGCTACGAGGTTGGCTGGGGGCAGGGCAGGTGAGAGGGTGAGTCTGCTGGAGGCAGAGGAGGAGCCTGCTACACTTGTGAGGAGCCTATGGGCTGGCCGGTCGAACTTATTTTTTATTTTATTTTTTTTATTGCTTAAAGTATTACAAAGGGTATTACATATGTGTCCATTCCCCCCCCCCCCCCCCCGCCCTAGACAGTCCCCTAGCCTCCCCTATCCCCCAGTGTCTTATGTCCATTGGTTATGCTTATATGCATGCATACAAGTCCTTTGGTTGATCTCTTACCCCCCTACCTCCTGCCCCCCAACCCTCCCCAGCCTTCCCGCTGCAGTTTGACAATCTGTTTGAGGCAGCTCTGCCTCTGTATCTATTATTGTTCAAAAGTTTATAATGGTCTCTATTATCCATGAATGAGTGAGATCATGTGGTATTTTTCCTTCATTGACTGGGTTATTTCACTTAGCATAATGCTCTCCAGTTCCATCCATGCTGTTGCAAATGGTAAGAGTTCCTTCCTTTTTAGATCAGCATAGTATTCCATCGTGTAGATGTACCACAGTTTTCTAATCCATTCATCTACTGATGGGCACTTAGGCTGTTTCCAGATCTTAGCTATGGTGAATTGTGCTGCTATGAACATAGGGGTGCATATATCCTTTCTGATTGGTGTTTCTGGTTTCTTGGGATATATTCCTAGAAGTGGGATCACAGGGTCAAATGGGAGTTCCATTTTCAGTTTTTTAAGGAAACTCCATACTGTCTTCCATAGTGGCTGCACCAGTGTGCATTCCCACCAGCAGTGCACAAGTGTTCCTTTTTCTCCACATCCTCTCCAGCACTTGTCGTTTGTTGATTTGTTGATGATAGCCAGTCTGACAGGTGTGAGATGGTACCTCATTGTTGTTTTGATTTGCATCTCTCGGATGATTAGTGACTTTGAGCATGTTTTCATATGTCTCTTGGCTTTCTGAATGTCCTCTTTTGAAAGGTGTCTATTTAGGTCCTTTGCCCATTTTTTGATTGGATTGTTTATCTTCCTTTTGTTAAGTTGTATGAGTTCCCTATAAATTTTGGAGATTAAGCCCTTATCAGATATGACATTGGCAAATATGTTTTCCCACACAGTGGGTTTTCTCATTGTTGTTTTGTTGATGGTTTCTTTTGCTGTGCAGAAGCTTTTTATTTTGATGTAGTCCCATTTGTTCATTTTCTCTTTAGTTTCAAGTGCCCTAGGAGCTGTATCAGTGAAGAAATTGCTTCGGCATATGTCTGAGATTTTCTTGCCTTTGGATTCTTCTAGAATTTTTATGGTTTCCTGTCGTACGTTTAAGTCCTTTATCCATTTTGAGTTTATTTTTGTGTATGGTGTAAGTTGGTGGTCTAGTTTCATTTTCTTGCATATATCCGTCCAATTTTCCCAACACCATTTATTGAAGAGACTATCTTGGCTCCATTGTATGTTCTTGCCTCCTTTGTCAAATATTAATTGAGCATATTGGTTCGGGCCGATTTCTGGGCTCTCTATTCTAGTCCATTGATCTATATGCCTATTCTTGTGCCAGTACCAGGCAGTTTTGAGAACAGTGGCTTTGTAATACAGCTTGATATCTGGTATTGAGATCCCACCTACTTTGTTCTTTTTCAGGATTGCTGCAGCTATTCGGGGTCTTTTTTTATTCCAGATAAATTTTTGGAGAGTTCGTTCTAGATCTCTGAAGTATGCCGTTGGTATTTTAATGGGAAGTGCGTTGAATTTATAGATTGCTTTGGGTAGTATGGACACGGCCGGTCGAACTTAAATCTGAAGGAGACCCCAAAGCAAAGGCCATCCTCTCAACCAGATATTCTCTTAAATGAAAATTTGCTGAGCAAGCAGAGGCTGGGGCAAGGCTTGGAAAGCTGGAGATCTTGGGATAGTGTAGTTTTGCAGCTTCAAACACTTGTCATTTCAGAGTGGTGCCACCTCCTAGGCTCAGGTTTTCCGTTCTCGCAGCTATGGAGCTGCAGGAAGCTGGGGGGGGGGGGGGGGGGGGGGGGGGAGTGTTGAAAATCAAAGACAGTTGTTAGGTTCCTGGTGCTTGAATTTCAAGACCCTTCCAGAAGGATCATAGCCTCGGGCCTGCTTCAAACTAGCTTAATTTCTGATTGGATCGACCTAATCAGTCCCTTATCCCAACTGCCTAATAGAGGAAAGGATATTAACAATGCAAAAAATATATGTATTTTCTGTTGTGAAGAAGCAAGAGAATATGACCTATAGTCAAGAGAAAAGTCAGTCCAAAGAAACGGACCACACATGAGAAAATACTGGAATTTTCAGACAAGGATTTTTGAATAACTTAAAAATATATATATTAAAGGATTTACAGAACTGGTAAACTGCTAATACAATTAAAGAAGGGAAGAGAAATTTCAAAATAGATTTGAAAAATGTTAAAAAGTACCAAACGGAAACCCCAGAACTGAGAACTATACTATCTAAAATTTTTTAAAAAATAGTTGGAGGAGATTAACAACCAGTTGGTCACAACAGCGGAAAAGAGCAGGGAACTTAAGCATAGGTTTAGTAGAAATCAACCGAGCTGAAGCACAGAGAAAAAAGACAGAAAGTGTTCAGCGTTCTATGTTCTTTCTGCTACCCTAGTCCAGATCCTGTCTTTTGAATTGGATTGGCAGGGTTTTCTCAGTGTGTGTTTGTTGCAAATACCCAGGCAGCTTTGGGGAGGAAAGACCTTCTGCAACAAAGTGCTATTCTTGCTGGACCACAGTTTCAACTGAATGAACAGACCGTTTGATACAGAGGGGAGGGGCTTTAAAAATGGTTTGGCTGGGCAGATGATTGATTGTATCTTGCACAGCCATTCATTCAGTTAATTAATTGAGCACCTACTCAATGCATCTAAAGGCGTGAACATGACAGGCAAGGCCCCTGATCTCACAGAACTGTGTCATGAGGGAGGCCACCAGTTACATAAAACAATCCGTACAAAGTATCAACTTGATTGGGATTACCTGCCACATCACGGAGTGAGCTGCGGAGTCACTCCTGGACATCTGATTGCTCCTGAAGAAGACCTGAGCCGCCGATTAAAGTCACCACTGAGCACTTACCGTGAACCAGGCGTCGTGCTCTGTACCTTCCTGCACTAACTCATTAATCCTCAGCACGGCCATTTTACGGGGGGGACACTGAGTCACAGAGGGGTTCAGTGACACTCCTGCTGTCACACAGCTTGGGAATGGCAGCACCAAGATGCCACCTCAGAGGCTGGGCCCAGAGCCCAATCTCTCCCCTCTCTGGATGTGAGAGGCACTGATGCGCCTCACTCCGAGGGCCTGCAGGTCCTGGTACGATGGGCCAAATCACGTGGAAGGTGCCAGCTTTCTCCCAACTCCTGGCCTCGTGCATGGGCCTGTCATCATCCAGGCATTTGTTCTGCCCTCACTGCCTGGGATCCTGGGCCTAATGGGTTTAGGGCTCCAGCCAAAGATGTAACGAGGCTCTTCAGATCCCTGGGGCAGTGGCCAGAACCTGGGCTGTCCCTGTCATCCTTGTACCAAAATCGTGTCTCAGATCCAGACAAGACTCAAGAGAAATAACATTGCTTTCCATTTATTGAGCATGTCTATGCACCAGGCACCATGCTGAGTGCTTTAGATGCAATATTTATCTCATCTAACCCTTAGTACAAACAAATAGAGAAATAACAACAACATGGCAGTCGGTGCTGCTGTTATTCTCATTTCCAAATGAGGAAGCCCCTCAGCTGGGAAAATCTGGAGAGCTTGTCTGGGCTCACGCAGCTGGTTAGAGGCTGACCCAGGATTCGGACCCAGTCCGGCCCCCAGGCTGCTGCTAAACCACCGAAGCCTGTCTCCCGAGCCATCTCAGGAGGGAAGAAAGTGCAAATCCCTTTCTAAGTCTGAATGTTTTCCTTAGTGCTTTCTTTTCCTTCAGAGGAAAGATTGCAGAGAAAAAAGGAAGCTCAGCCGCTTCTCAGAAGGATGTTGTGTCTCCCTCCTGCCCCGGGCCCCCTCCGTGCTGGAGACAACAAGACTCCTGTCTGAACGCGGCGGGTGTTCGTGTCTTTGGGAGCCTTCCAGCTCTCTTCCTAGTCTAGAGTTCCTTTCAGCTCTGCAGAAGCAGGGCCTATCCGGCTCTCTCTCCTATTCCGCTTGTAGCAACCGGGAAGGTGGTGGGAGGGTTGGGTGGGTGGGTTGGAGATGAGTCCAAGATTTGAGAGCCCAGTGGACAGTCTGACTTTGCTGGCAAATTCCCCTACACACACACACACACACACACACACACACGCACACGCACATGCACACGCACACGCACACGCACACGCCCCTTCCTCCTCTGCAGCAAGACATCCTCAGGGAGTCTGAGCACGGATCCCGGGCCCATTGCCGGCCCTGGCCTTTCAGACACAGGACCACCTGCTTGGTTGGCCAGCAGCACTTCCTTGGCCGGACACTGAGCTGTGCTCACTATTCTGCCCAAGACAGAGGTGCAGCTCGCACCCTGCACGCAGCCCGCTGCCTCCCCTAGGAGGGACAGTGTGGAAAGGGAGCTGGAGCAGCCCCTGTGTGGGGTGGGAGCGAGGTTCCTTCCTCCTCTCCCCTGAGCCTGATACCCCTTCCCCAAGGCACATTGCTGAGAAGTGGCCTCTTGGTCTCAGGTTGGTTGGAACCTGTCCCCATCTTGGTGCCCACTCTGCCCTCCCCTCTGGGGTGAGAAGGAAACATTGTGAAATGTAACCGAGATGGCCCCTGTGGTTTGGGATCTTGACTCCTGAAGAACAGCCCTGGGCCTGCAGGAGCAAGTGGTCTAGTAGCTCACATGGCCAGTCGGGGGCCAGCGTCTGGGTGGGGCTGGGGCTCTGAGCCCTCCACAGGCTGCATGAGATCCTGGGGCGCGCCGATGCCTGAGTAGTCTTGCCCAGGAGACCTGACCAGGGCTGGGCAGTGGCTTCCCCTGGACATAAGGATGGCAGGAGGACAGGGGGCCAGGGATGCTGCTGTCTGGTTCCAGCTTCCGCAGCAGCATTTGCTGCTGGTTCTGGCGTGGGTCCCTGCAGGAGGTTTGCTGTGGGAGCTGAGATTTCACGCCTGGCGACTGGGCAGCTTCCAGCTCCAGGGCTGGAGGCTGTGCACGAAGGTTTCTTTTTCTGGCCCTCACACCCAACGCATCCTTTCTGTAGCCGGGCAGCAGATGGGCAGGCGTGGGCGAGGAGGAGCGTGAGGTGTGCAGGAAGAAGGAACGTGCACTCCAGAAAAGCAGGGGGAGTGGTGACGAGTCAGCCTATCTTTTTTGGGGGGCGAGGGGGGAAGGGCGGAAAAGTCCTGCTCCTCCAAATGGAGCGGAAGGGGGCTGGGTCAGGAAGCCCCGAAGGCAGTTTAAGTTACCAATCAAGACCCAGCATTGGTCCTCGACAGACTCAAGTTCAAGTCCCTGCTCCGTGGCTACTAGCATTTGCTGATTTTCCTGCTGAGGGCTTTCTGTGCATAATTTGATTCAAGTCTCACAAACCTTATGACAGAGGTACCAGTTTTATTCCCGCTGGACTTAGGTTTGCTGAGGTTCTGAGAGATGAAGTAGCTTGCCCAAGGCCACACAGCCGGAGAAGGTAGCGCTGAGTCTCAAGCCTCGGGTAGGAGGATGCTGCAGTCTCCAGATTCACCAGGGCTTTACTGTTGGAACAGTGATTGATGGTCTTCGGACTCCCTGGCCATCTGGCCTCGGGGAAGTCCCCTCCCCTCTCCTGTCCTTAGCGTTCGCATCTGGGATATGGGGAGATGAATGTTGCTCTCCTTGGTTTCTCATGGGGATTAACGGAGAGAATGTTTATGAATCTTTTCGCTAGGGCCTGGCCTATCATGATATCACCATTTATTCATTCAACTCCTATCTATGGAGCACCTGTTATATGCCAGGTACTGTTCTAGGTGTACAGGCTAGAAAAGATCCCAGCTCGACCAAAAGAATTATAGATCTGGAATTCTATACAGACCAGGGATAGATGAACCTTTTCTGTAAAGGGGCAGATAGTAAATATTTTCATTTTTTAAGGTCTTATTGTCTCTTGTTGCAACTACTCAACTCTGCTGTTATGAGCTTGAAAGCAACCATAGACAATGCATAAAAGAATGGGCATGGCTCTGTTCCAATAAAACTTTATTTATAAGAACAGGCAGTGGGCCGGTTTGGGCCCACAATCATAGATGGCCAACTCTTGCAGAAAATATTTATTTACATGACCCAGGTGATTTTTTTCTGTAAAAACCAATTCAAGACATTTTCCCTAAACTCTTATAAAACTAGGGTGCCTCTTACACACCCGTGCTTTTCCAGTGGTTTTCAAATCTTAGGGCTCCCCTGCAGGTAACTCAAGGGACAAGGGTGATGATGAGGGTGGAGGGCATTGGGTCTCTGCTTCTGCTTTAACCCAGAACCCCTCTTGGGTCCCTGTTTTGATTGACAGTCTTCACAAGAGTTTGTTTGAGAAAAGGGGGTTGGAGACTAGAAAAAAATGAAACCCATTAATCTAGTCCAACTGGTTAGAGACTATGTCCACCCTCCAGGATCATGCCGTAGAGAGGCATTGATTACATAATTGTTCACAGATCAAATTAATTTTCTAACTGGATGGAGGGGGTCAGCAAAGAGTAGTTTTGGGGCTCTGTTTGTGGGATGGAGAAGGTGCAGGGAACACAGACCAAAGGGTCATGTGTAGGTGGAGACTCTGGACAAAAGCCACAGTGTCCTATAGAGAGAGGCGTGGGGAAGGTCAGCTTCCAGAGCCCATGAAGGAGACCACAGGCTGGCCCCTGGCCATCTCAGCGATGGGGGATGACAGTGTGGCTTGTTCACAGTCGGACACAGTTAGGTTTGAATCTCTCCTCTGTCACTCAATAGCTAGGCCAGTTATTCCTCTGGTATCTATTTTCCCAGCTGGGACACTGGAACGATGCCCCTTCCCTTCTCGAGCTGCTGGATGGATGAAAACCTACGCATCGCGAGGTGCTTCAGAAATAGTTCTTTCCTTCTCCGTTTCATTCTCAGGGTGTGCGATGAGCTCAAAGGCTCTTTGAGACTTTCCAGCAACTCTTTCCTATTGACTCAAATGTCCATGCCCCAATCTTCTCTCCCCAGGATGTGGCCAGGTTCTGCGAGCCTCGAAGGGTCAGATTTTTTTGGAGAGCTACCCACTAAATGCTCACTGCGAATGGACCATTCACGCCAAACCTGGGTTTAACATCCAGCTAAGGTAAGGGGTTGGGGTTATGAGGAAACACAGTAATGGGACTAAGGGTACTGGATCCTGGTGACCCAGGAGGCTAACTAACCATCAGCACGTTGTCCTCAAAAGCAGAAAATGTATATTGGAGCCTTTTTCTTTAACCTCTCATTGATTTAGTGGGATAAGGCCTGGTCAAAACTATGACCAATTAAATGCTGTCATTCACTGCCTGTAACAGTGGGGCTCCATCGATTTTTATCCAAAGATAACACAACAAAGCAAGATACTGAGAGCCATCTACTCACACCCAGATCGTAACCAAGCCTTCCTGTTCTCAGAGTCCCGGGCTGGGTTCCATGGGAGGGAAGTGAAGAACTAAAGGGCACAGGCCTAACATTCAGGGAATTTAGACTCTAGAGCAGGGCTCATGCTTGTCAAGATCCTTTCACTGATATTCTCAGAAAACAGCCACCACCCCCGTAACAAATTAACCAGTTTTCTCACTTGTGTGGAAGATAAGTTGTTTCTCTAATGGGCTTTGAGGTCCATGAAAATGTTTAATTTGTTCCTAGTCCAAAGTAGAGACCTGGTTTTATTGTAACTGTAGAGAAGTAGCACAGGAGAGTCTGACCGGAACAGTTCTTAGTGCCTGGAACAGAACGTGGTACACTGCAGGGGCTGGGTGGATAGTTGTTGCTGAATAAATGTTGAGAGAACTGCTCTCCGCCTCCTGTGTCACCTCTCCTACTCCTCTCTAGGCACAGAGGAATAAGACAGATGCCCCACTCTACTCTCAAGGAGCTTGCAGTCTGGTGACGGAGTCAGGCATATGTGTGCATGTGCAAGCACACATACACACATGCACACACACTCACACATCAAAGAGATAAAAATGAGAAACAAAAATGTGTATATACGTCATGAAGAAAATAAGGGATCTACCAGGGAGGCCTCTTTGAGGAAGGAATAGTTCAGCTGTCCCCGAAGGAGCCAGCATGTACAGAGATTCCCTGAACGGCATACGGCACCCCTTCACCTGGGCGTGCTCTGTGTGCGCACACAGTGTACGTACACACACCTGTCCACTAACAGTGTTCATTTGACTCAAGCCCTCCAGGACCAGTCCCCTATCTGACCAAGCCAGTGGCACCCAATGTCCAGAGGCCTGTGCATCATTTGGCCTCGAATTGCCCAGGGGTCTCAGGACTGCCTGGGGCCCACGTGGGTCCCGCTGTCACCTTCTCGGCCCACAGGTTTGTCATGCTGAGCCTGGAGTTTGACTACATGTGCCAGTATGACTACGTGGAGGTCCGTGACGGCGACAACAGCGATGGCCAGATCATCAAGCGTTTCTGCGGCAACGAGCGGCCAGCTCCCATCAGGAGCACGGGCTCCTCGCTCCACATCCTGTTCCATTCAGACGGCTCCAAGAATTTCGATGGCTTCCATGCCATTTTTGAAGAGATCACAGGTAAGGGCCATGGAGACACATGTAGCGTTTTGCGACTATGCTGCACGCAGACACCTCCTTTCTGCGTACCGCTCCCCTCCCTGCTCAACCTTATTCAGACCTGGCGTGCCGGGGTCTCAGACGAGCCCCAACATTGAGCCGGAGGAGAGAAATGGCGAGGTATATTTCAGAAATGTTCACGGGAACCAGAACTAGGGATTGTTATCTCCCTTGCACAGCTGCTGGAGCACAGAGAGGCTGGGTCATTTGTCCAAAGTCTCACAGCTATGGGGGTGGAACCAGAGATTTATACACAAGCAGTTTGGCTCTAGAGCTCCCACTAGGGGGCCTGCATGGTGAAGGACATTAGCTTTGGATCTCTGGCAGGAGAAGCCAGGTGACTTTGGTCAAGTTCTTCTACTCCTCGGGGCGCAGTTTCCTAAGCAGTGACTAAGGGAGTAACGGTAGATCCTGCGCCATTAAGGAGGCTCTGGGAGACAGAAAGATGAAGGGCCGAGCAGGGAGTCTGGTCCATAGGAAGCACTCCACGGCTGCCCTACACCAGGCGTGCTCGGAGCCTCGCTTTGCCATCTGTAAAATAGGTATTAAATGGTTTAAGCTACAATGGTAAATGCCACTTACTTTACGAGTAACTAACCCTAAGCCTGACTTTGCCTGCTGCCTTGTCCGGGTGAGGAAGTAGGATTCAACAAAAGGGACCCAAGTGCTCCATCTTAAGGGATCGGCCCAGCCCTCATCGTCTGGGATTGGACTGCATTCCGAGAAGTTCTGCAGAAGGGAAGTCGGGTTAATGTCCTTTAATACTAGTAGTGTTTCCCCACCGTATTTGAGCCCAGAACTCTCACCATCCTAAAGGACTACTGTTTGCAGAATGCGTCTTCGGGAGTTCTTGAGCACACGTTCCACAGTGTCCTGAAAATCACCTTCCACTTCCTTTCCCCCGGAATCCAGGATTCTGGGATTCCTTGACGAAGATGATCTAAAGCTACCCAAGGATGCCCGGCTGGCGTGGCTCAGTGGTTGAGCTGTGACCTATGAACCAGGAGGTCATGGTTTGATGTCCGGTCAAGGGCACATGCCCGGGTTGCAGGCTCGATCCCCAGTAGGGGGAATGCCAGAGGCAGCTGATCAATGACTCTCTCTCTCATCATTGATGTTTCCATCTCTCTCTCCCTCTCCCTTCTTCTCTGAAATCAATAAAAAAATATATATTTAAAAAAATAAAGCTACCCAAGGCTGCTTGCCCCTGGAGTCCCTCTGCAGGGGTGAAAGGGGCTCTGCTTTAGTAATGGGTGTGTGTGTTTGCAGGACCCCAGGCTTGAAGAAATGGACACGCCACACAGTGGCACTGAAACCGCCTTTTCTCTTGCAGCATGTTCCTCGTCCCCTTGTTTCCATGACGGCACATGCCTGGTTGACCAAACGGGATCTTACAGGTGTGCCTGCCTGGCAGGCTACACCGGGCGGCGCTGTGAAAATCGTGAGTGTGCCTTGGGAGTGGGAGCTGACATGTCCCGTGGGGCTGGCATGGAGAGGGCTTGGGGAGCTTGCCACGTACGCTGTTTCTTGGTGTCTGGGATGGTCTGTCCAAGGTGGCACATAATGTGGACAGAATCCCAGCCCCAGTATTCTCTGGCCGTGAGAAATGGATGTAAGTCACATCTCAGAGTGAGTCCTGGCTTCAAAGCAAGGGAGCCATGCCTGCCCATCCCCACTGCAATCAGTGATCGGCTAAGGGCTGGCCTGGGCAAGCAGAACACGCCTCACTTCCTCTGCCTGTGGGCCAGGTGGTCCCAGTAGCCTTTGAGCATCAAAGCGACGGCAGGTGCAGGCCACGGAGGTGAAACAAGATTGCTTGGGGTGGGAGTGGGTGGGAAGGGCCCACAGAGAGAGTGCCTACTGAGGACAGACCACCCACAGTGTCTGCATCAATCCCTCCTCACTGGCGTGCACAGGTATCTTGGGACATCCTACAAAAGGGCCTGTTTTGACAGCATTCTATAAAGTTCATACTTTTTTCTCCATTACATTTATCCCCTTTATAACCTTTCCCTCCTCCCCTCCTCCCCTCCCCAATCACCCACTGTTGTCCATATCCAGTTCTTTTTCTTTTTCCCCTTTGTTGCTCAATCCCTCCATACCCCCTGCCCACCCCTTTCACTCCCCCTCCCCAGCGCCATCAGCCTGCTCTCTATCTATAAGTCTGTCTCTATTTTGCTCATTAGTTCAGTTTGTTCATTAGATTCCTCATGTGAATGAAATCATATGATACTTGTCTTTCTCTGACTGGCTTATTTCACTTAGCATAATGTTCTCTGGGTCCATCCATGCTGTCACAAAGGGTAACATTTTCTATAGAGTTCATACGTTTTTTAATTGAGTTCATGAATTTTCCTTGCAAACCATGCAGACGGAAGCCATGGATGGTTTCAATAGGGTGTCCTTGAGTGTGCCATTGTGTTCCGATAAGAGCAGCCCTTGCTTCGCTTTGGCCTAGCAGGGCTATGCCAGATGCTTGGAAAATGGCATTCCCCTTCGTGGTTCCTGCCTCGTTTCAGCCTGCTGTGTTGTGTGCAAGGCAGAGAAGAGAAAGGTTGCTTTCTTTTTGTTTCAAGACTTGGTTTATAGAGTGATTCTAGAGTCTTGACAGTGGCAAATCCTGAGAGTCAGGGCAGGGAACAAAAAAAGAGAAGGCTCAATTTCTTGATGAAGTAACTGCACATTATCGATAAATAAAAGGTAAGATTGGATGAAGAAAAGTAAAGTACTCTAAATATGCTACAATGTCTTTAAAAGTCTCTTATTAGGGAGGAAAAAAAATTGGTCCAAATGTTGTGAGTAAAATATTCATGCTTAGTTTATGAGCCAGAAATGGACTTCCCAGCACTGTTATCCTTTCCTGAAAAAAAAAACAAACAAAACCATAATGAAAAGGAATATAAAATATGTCATTATGAACTGATTCATAACTCGATTCACAAACTGTCTCAACTCAAAATGCCAGCATAGATGGACAAGGGAGTGCTTCTTGGCCACTTTCAAAGTGTTCTTCCAAACCCAGAATCCCGTGGTCCCCAGTAGTTGTAACTGGGTGAAGGCATTGGTGGTGGATAGTTGATAAGTCATTTGCTGGCATCAACGTGGGGACCAAAAGTTTGATTGCTTTCTATAAGGCTTCAGTTTTTTGTTTTCCTTCTGGAAAATTCAGCGTGAGTTCCAACTAACAAAACGAGGGAAACATCACGAAAATTGTCGGTGGCACTTCACCTTGTAATTTTGGAACAAACCTTAACCATTTATTTTCCCCACAGCAGTCTATCATCTAAAAAAAAAAGGGGGGGGGGAGGAAAAATCTTTATTGCTTTTCTCATGAGTGTATCAGTGAACTAAAACTATCTCCCCGGAGGAAATGCTTTGAAGATTAACAAGAAACCCAAACATGCCGGGATTCCAGAAATGTATTTTTTTTTTGAAAATAGCTTTAAAAAAACGGAAGCAAATATTAGTGAGAAATCTATCTTTTATTTACATAGTACCAACCCTGCAATGCTGCTGCTTTAATGCTTTGTCCTCCTGGAATCCTGGGGAAGCGTTAGATGCTCCCTGGAGCAGGAGAGGGGCCCATCCAATTCAAAAGTGGAGGCGAGGATCTCACATTCCCCACATGGCTCACAAGCTCTCAGACACGATCTCACTGCAGGGCTTGGTGAAGCTTGATGCGACCAGTTGATGCGTGTGGTTATTGTGTCTCATCATCGAGTCCTCTCCAAGGACCTGCCTTCCCAGGCGAGGCCCACCTGTCGCTCTTTTCCAGAGAGAATCCTGACATATGTGCATGCCTGTGAGTGGGAGTGGAATAGCAGTTGGTTTTCTAGTTAATTGTAGAAGAGGTATATACTTGTAACAACAATCACACAGCAGAGAGATGTGTAAAATAGAAAGAGAACATTGCTTTTCCTGACCAAGCCTGGTTCCCAGCAGTTAACAACATAATGAGTATCCTTCCAGACTGTCTTCTAGGGTGTGCAAGCCGAAGTTGTCTATATATCATCATTTTAAACCTTTGGTTCTCAACTGGAGGGGATTTTGCTCCCCACTCCCACCCCCAGGGGACCTTCAGTGATGTCCAGAAACATTGTTGGTTTGTCATCATTGCGGAGTTGGGGTGCTGCTGGATCTCATGAGTAGAAGCCAGGGGTGCTGCAAAACATCCCACAATGCACAGGGCAAAACCCCAACCGCCCCCCCACCCCCAACCCTGCAAAGAGTTATCTTGTCCAAATGTCAGTCGTGCCAACCCCTGAGAACCCCTGTTTTAAACAGAAGTGGATTAAAGCACACATACGATTTTCAACTTGTTTTCAGTGCCCGTATCATGGCTATGTGTTCCAGGTCAGTCTGTGCTGGTCCAAATGTCTGATTATTCTCTGTAAGGTTTAGGTGTTTGGTTTTCCTCCTGGGAAATTCAGCACGCGCTCCAACTAAGTCAGTGAGGGAAACATCATGAAAATTGTCTGTGGCACTTGACCTTGCAATTTTGAAACAAGCCCTAACCATGTTTTTCACTCATTTGAAAAAATAGCCGCGCATTCCAGTGTGTGGATGTAGACACAGTCATCTCTTCATCCAGTTCCTTCACGTGCACCTGTTCTCGTGTTTGTTTGTTTCCTATTGTGAAGAGAGCCGCCATGACTGCCCTAACGTATCTTTCTTGGTTCACATGTCGAGGTATTTTTGTGAGATAAATCCGTAGCTGTTGAGCTGTTAGTTCGAAGGGTATGAGAGTTACACTTTTGAGAGCTGTCCCCAAAGTGGTCACTGAAAGATTTAACCGATTTTCAACATGAGCCGTTATTGACAGTTGTCCTGAGATAAGAACTAGCAGTTGCATTTCAGAAACTGGGTCAAGCTGGAAGTGGATTGATTTTTCTAAGGAATTCCGTGGGCCTGAAAGGCGTTTCTCCCTGGGACTTCCTGGGCAGTAGATAAAGAATAAGAAATAATTGCCCAGCCGGTGTGGCTCAGTGGTTGAGCATTGATCCATGAACCAAGAGGTCATGGTTCGATTCCCAGGCAATACATATGCCCAGGCAATACATAGGCTCGATCCCCAGTAGGGAGCATGCAGGGGGCAGCCGATCGGTGTATCTCTCTCATCGATGTTTCTATCTTTTCTATCCCTCTCCCTTCCCCTCTCTCTAAAATCAATAACAACATATTTTTATTAAAAATAATAAGAAACAATCAGTGTTTAGTTGGTAAGAGGTCCTGAGAGCCGCAAATACATTATTTAAGTGCTGCTATGCTCAGACTTCCCATTAATTTGTTCCCAAGAAAGAACAGCTTTCCCCTGCTCCCAGGTGACCTTCTCTGAGAGCAATCGAAAGGCGGGGGAGTGGCTCCCCTGTCAGTGTTGGGGCCAAGCCAGCCTCCTGCCAGCACCCTCCACGACCCCAACCTCCTTGGGCCACCATGTAAGAAACTGGGGCCCCTTTTTTCCTCTGAAGTTTCCTGTTTCTTTGTATGGAACACAAGGACAAAATAAGTTCTTAAGTAAAGGGTCGGAATCCTGTTTTGCAAAAGTGGAGAGCGGGGGATTCATCGCCTGCTCCAGTTTCCATGTCGCCTTTGTTCCTCTGGCCCAGTTGACGAGGCCGGGTCTTCCCCCTGCATCCCAATGAAGCGCGCTGAACCCGGCTGACTCTCGGGCACAAAGCTCACACTGCGGGCTCTGCCGCGCCTTGGAACACAGCACAATGGCCTCCACCAATTAAAGGAAGACGGGCAATCTGGTTGTTTCTGGGGTTTGGATAAGCAGGAGGTTCCCACTAGCCTGTCCCCAGGGCTGGGAGAAAAGCGCCCAGGAGGAGAGAACACTTTCTGCTTCAGCTTCAAAGGGGCGGCCCGTGCTTCTCATCAGAATAAGCGGTTAGGAGATCTGCGCTTTTCATGGAAACGTTACCGCTGACCCCCGATGAGTCGCAATCCCCTCTCCCATCACAGAGAAATAGTAGGCTCTAGCACAGTGGCTCTCAACCTTCCTAATGCCGCGACCCTTTAATACAGTCCCTCATGTTGTGGTGACCCCCAATTTCATTGTTACAAATTGAACATAACTAAAGCGTAGTGATTAATCACAAAAACAATATGTAATTATATATGTGTTTTCTGATGGTCTTAGGCGACCCCTGTGAAAGGGTCCTTCGACCCCCAAAGGTTGAGAACCCCTGCTCTAGGACCTCAGCTGAGAGGTTATAAAATCAGTTCACTGGCTTTTGGGTCCAGAGCCCTATCTTATCCTCAATATCCAGAACACGGGAGCACCTTTGCCCATAGTGACAGGGTGCCCTCCAGGGGAAGAGCTTGGCCCAGAGGACAGAAAGACCTGGGGTTGGCTCTGAGCCTGCAGTTTATCCATCAGGGGACCTTGAACAAGTCATTGAACTCCCAAGAGCCTCAGTTTATAACAGTGGTTCTCAACCTTCTGGCCCTTTAAATACAGTTCCTCATGTTGTGACCCAACCATAAAGTTATTTTCATTGCTACTTCATAGCTGTAATATTGCTACTGTTATGAATCATAATGTAAATATCTGATATGCAGGATGGTCTTAGGCGACCCCTGTGAAAGGGTCGTTCGACCGCCAAAGGGGTCGCGACCCACAGGTTGAGAACCGCTGGTTTATAATGTTCAGAACAATAATACCAAGTACTTCTCAGAACGTTGGTGGGGATGGAATGACATAAGGCACTGAGTTGATGTCAGAGGAGCCATGATTCTCATTACTACTCCGGGCCCCTATTATGGCCACTGGCAGAGCACAGGGGATTCTCCAGGGAAAGGGGTAGGGCAACAGCACTGGTTTCTACAGACTGGATGATTATGGCAAACTTTCCTCAGGGCTCCTTAAGGAAATTCTTCCCACAGCTCCCTAAGGCTCCTCTGTGAACCGCTATGAACCGCCCTTCCCACATCATTGCTAGACACGAAGCATCGCCACCGCTGTACCTGCCTGCAGACGAGAAAGTTCTGGTTTTAAAAGGGCAAGCAGACACGACCAATGCCATTGTCATAAAGGAATCCTGGATCCCAGGAGAGGACACCCACGCTGGCATGATGGGCAGGGAGCCTTCTCAGCCAGGGCAGCCCCGCAAGGGGGCACTCAGAAGTGATCGGTGGGATCGTGTCGGGAGGAGCTGGAAACTCCAGAGCACTTTGCCCAAGCATCCCGTTATCTGCTCGGCCTCCCTTTTTCCTCATGCGGGTTTTCAGTCGTTGCTCATGTAACGTGGTGGGCGTATGTCAGCCCCCTGGTGGTCATAGGGGAGACCAGGACTCCAGAGCATCACTTAGGTTTTTTATTAGACTTGGAGGGATAGACAGGGCAAAAAAAAAAGCATGAGCCTTGCCAAGGCCCTCGCGGCTTTTGCTTTGGCAGGCGAGCTTACTGAGGCAGGGCTTGGTGCAGGAGGCAGCTTTTACTCTGGGTCTGGACTAAGTGGCAACCCATTATTACTGGGATGGGCTGAATGAAGAGGGAAGAGGGTGCAAAGAATAGAAGATGAGACCAGAACAGAGTTAACTTCTGATGGAAACAAACATCCCTGCCACCCTGGACTCCAGGTCTGACTCCAGCCCCTTGACAAAGGCTGGAGAGCCCCCCACTTTTCCTTAACGCTTCCTGCCTCGTGGGGCATGTGCTCCCTGCCCCTCATTCTGATTCAGAAGAGGAAAGCTTCCTCATAAAACACAAGGCTTCCCTGTTGGTATCCAAGCATTAAAACAACAACAGCTGTGGTTATTATTCTCGCTGTTCATCGGCAGGCTCTGTGCTTCATGCGGCATTGTCTTGTTTAATGGTGACAACATCCCCGTGGGTTAGGAACTGTTATCCTCCCTGCTTTGCACATGCATCCAGCCTAAGCCCTTAAGCATCTGTTAGGTACTAGAGGAAATAAGGCAGGGTTATGCAGCATAGATTTTTTTTTTTCCTTCTATTTGGCAGAACCACAGAACAATTCCAATCTTAGCCTTTCTCAAGTGCAGAGGAGCATGTCACAGGCCCTCCAGTTGCCAACATCAACTTCCTCTAGTAAGGCCTTCGGTGATGGTGGTGATGAGAACGCCTAAGAGGGCGAGAATCCATAATCTCTTAGGATTCAGATGTGCTCAGCAGCCCCAGCCTCCTCTGCAAGGCCATTCTCATTATCCCCAAGACTAGCAGCAGAATTCCTCAATTTGGGCCATTTTCATTGTAAGGTGGACTAGGAACACCGCTAGGACATTTCCCCCAGTAGTTTAGTGTTACTACCCACCCCCAATACACACCCAGAGCTGACTCAGAAACCTTCTGAGGTGCGGGGGTGCCCCAAGAAGACTCTAACAAGCAGATCCATTAGTTAGAGGACAGCAGAGTGTCTATCAGTTACAAAGGTTACCATCTCTACCAAACGAGGATGCGTCCGGGTGATTTTGAACCAAAATAAAATGAAAAATCAAAAGATTTTTCAAAGTTGACTTGTCTCTTAGGCACAGGCCATTTCAGCTGTTTAATTAACTAGGCCATCCTAGCACCGGAAACGTGGTATCCGAAAGACACAGTGTACCCGGGGCCACGGACAATACTGATTAAGATCAAATAGCTAATTGTGAGCCTCAGCCTCCAAATTGCTGCCGGATGAATAAAGGGCAGTGTGTGCAATCCAAGCATAATTTCACACGGATACTGTCTCTCTCTCTCACACCCGCGGAGGGCTGGACAGCAGCAGGGGGCAGATACCATGGGCTGGAAAGCGATAAAAAGGATTCTCAGTGGGGATTACATCACCAGTTGGTGTTATTCCTGGTTGGGGAAGACCCTTGTGGGAGTAAAAGAGAACGGGATCTGGTCCAGAGGCACCGAACTCAAATGTAAGCTGAACAGGAAAAAATGAGGACAAGGGGGAGCCCGGCGGGTTGTCTCTGGGTGATGGTCTCGTGAAAAATCACGTTTCCATCAGGAGTCAAAGCCCCAGGGAGAAAGTTAATGCCTTTTCCAAACAGGACCGAAGTTCTGTCACAAATTGTTTCCTTGATTTTGGGTGATGAGTGAGAGTGGGTGGACACCAAGGGCAGCTAAGAATTGAGACTCACACGCCTCAGGCTCCCAGCTAGATAATGGGCTCATGAATTTTGTTGGCTTTGGCTCTGTTGTCTTTGCTGAAACGCTGAGATACTCTTCTAGCTTTCATGCAGCTCCTAAAGAGACATAATAGCCCTAGCTGGTTTGGCTCAGTGGATAGAGCGTCAGCCCATGGACTGAAGGGTCCCAGCTTTGATTCCGGTCAAGGGCACGTACCTCGGTTGCAGGCTCCATCCCAGGGCCCAGTTGGGGCACATGCGGGAGGCGACCAATTGATGTGTTTTTTTTCATATCCATGTTTCTTTCTCTATCTCTTCCTCCCTTCCACTCTCTCTAAAAATCAATGGAAAAATATCCTCAGGTGAAGATTAACAAACATTTAAAAAAAAGACATAATAATACCCCAATTTCTTTTCTTTTCTCCGCCCCACCCTCCTCAGCGGGAACATTTCATTTCACCCAAGGGTCCTGCCTGCAGAGTAAGATGTTTTCTTTCCGTAAATACAGCAGGCTAAGTGGTATCAACTCAGTTCTACCTATTGTACCTGATAAAAATATTTGTTGTAACTCAGGTTAACTGCTGGGGCTGGCTAATATTTCCTGAGACCCCCGCACTCCCCATTCAAATTCATTTAAGGTCCCCATGTTAGGGTCCTTTGTTCTGGTGTAATTTTAGAAGCACATTTAAGGAAGGCACTAATCTCATAGGATAAATTGGTGCCAATGAAAAAAAATACACACACACACACACACACACACACACACACACAGACATATATATAGCTACTCCCCTGAAGACATGGGGAATACATAATTGGAAGGAAGGCCCCAAACCATATGCTTATAAGTGCTTAAGTGAAGCTGGGGAGAACCTTGAGGTGTCTCAAGCCTTAACTGACATCATTTCTATTTCTGGACTTAAGCTAAACATTTCTCTGTTAAAGTTGCCAAAATCATCTGTCCATGCCTTATCCTGCTGGGCACAGAGGACGCACTCATTAAATATACGGAGTAAGAAAGTCGGTGAAATCAACAGGCCACACGCTTCAGAGTCTTTCTCTATTGGGAGAACCACACACCGGACTTCCAAAGGGCAGAGCAGTGACTGGATTCTTTGGTTCCGGGGGGATTTTTATTGATCTTGTCTCCAAAGTTAAACTTACAGCTTTGAAACTGAAGCAACAGGAAAAGAAAGATATTCATGGGCATCTGATGTATCTTGTTAACACTCAAGATTCATTCAGAAAAGGATATTTTGTGAACCAGGGTATGTGGGTGGACAGTGATGTAATGGAGGAAGAGGCCTGTTTCCTTGTCACTGCTGGGATCTGACCGCTGAGTTTGGTGATCATTAGGGTGATAGGGAGGTGAGGCCACCCCTAAGTTAGGGATGAAGAGTGTGGACTTCCTTTTGCTACATTCAATATAATTGACCTGACTGGAGGGCACAGAAAAAGTGATATTTGTGTGCCCTGAAGGGCCACTTTTCCTAAATCATGGCCATCATCATGGCCATTTCTCCTAGATGTTCTAGACCTGATCATCTCAGCTACCTAGTATCGAGATATTATTTCATGTAAACATTTAAGGACCTGATCATCTCAGCTACCTAGTATCAAGATATTATTTCATGTAAACATTTCGTCTTCAGTTTTTTTCAGGACAACCGTATGCGGTGGTTCCCTGTGGTACCATCTCCAATCAGATAGGAGAGCAAAAGATGCAACTTTACTTGTTTTAAACCAACTTAAATCCAATCCTAAGGCCCATCATTCAGCGTCCTAAGAACTTTAGTCTCAGTCATTGTTGGGGCCTCCTCTGTGTCCCACGGTTGTACAGAGGTCCCTGGCTTTACTCAGACAGCACTAAATCAGTAGGGAGAGTCCTCCGATGGTGGATTTTAGAACTGCACCATGGTTCTTGGGAAAGCCCATTGTTTCAGAGCACCTGATCCCTTCAGGTAAAACAGCTCTGCTGGGGTGGGGCTGGCCAGGGCGACTATCTGTGGAGGTGGGGCCCTCTGATGAGATCCAGCCTCTCTAGTTGCCCTGCCAGTCAACCTCCCCGAGATCTCCCTAAGTGATGAAAGGCATGCAGGGCTCCAGTCCCAGCCTCGCCCCATCCCATGGGGTGCTGGGGAGTTAAAGGACACCTAGAGGATCAGGAGGTGGGCTTTTGTATTCATGTCTATCAGTCATTGGCTACAGGCAACCTTGAGGTGTGCATGGGGGGAATATAAATGGAGGCATTTTTCAGTTCTTCACATGAGCAAGATGGTGCCCATGCCTGAGGGCAGGCCTCTGAAGGTGGCAGGTGCTGGCTCTCAGCAATAAACTCACATGTAGAAGTTGAGCTAGTAAAAAAGATGAACATGGACCTGGGTGGAGCACCCATAATGTTCACTATGAAAATGCTCACAAAGCCATTGCATGGCCATAAAGTGGTACCACAGCAAACCACCGCATACTGGTGTCCTGAGAAAAACTGAAGACAAAGGTGGAGAAGGTCTTTCCTCAAATGTTTATATGAAATAATATCCCAGAAAAAATGGACTCCCAAGTCCTGTTCTTGTTCACGAAATAGCATGCAAGGGCTCACTAAACTTAATGTGTTTGTGTCCCTGGGGTGAGTCACAAAAGTAATGGGGCAGTGGGCTATTTATCATTCATCATGGACTATTTTTATTTAGCAAAGCAGGAGCTTGATGCTCCTTCAGCCCAGGGATGCAGATGTTTTAAATTCTCATTTGACTTTGTCTGGAAACACCCATCCCTGTGAGGAGAAATGAAACACAAAGCCTTGAAAAATCAAATAGAAAAGGACCATGAATCTATTTAATGGGGACATACAAAGGTTTCTAAAAAAGAGAACCTGTAGGGATGGCAAGGGTTGGCGGTAGAGTTTGTTTTGAAATCTAACCCTGGGGAGATGCTCTGATGAGATATTGATGGTCTATAACCCAACAGGAGAGAAGAGAATGGATGGAGGAAGTCTTAGAATTATCTTCAAAGCATCCTAGGAGGATGACCAGCTTTGAAAACAAGTGAGAGAGAAGAGAGAATAATGTCCCCTGGACGTTTGATACAGGATTCTAATTTTAAGGCTTTGTTGTGCAGGATTAAAAGAGATGACTGTACAGAGACCATGGTTGGTACCCAGAAGCCCTAGTCAACACACTGGACCCAGGTCTGGAAGCCCATCACGGGTAGCCATTACCAAGAGGCCAGAAAATAGAGTGGAATATTGCTTGTTACTCTAATAGGGCCAGTCACGGGCTTTTAGATTTCTTTGTGGAATTTTCTTTAATGTGTATGAATTTGGGGAATTGGTTTTTAAAGCTGTTGGAAGCCTTGTAAATAAAGGTAAACAAGGGAAAACGAGATTATGTGCTAGTTCAATTACTCCTTAAACCAGCCCAGACAGATAAATGGTATTATTCAGTTTTACAGATGAGAAACACAGGGCTTGAAAATATTGAGTCATTTTCCCACACCCTTGTGCATTAAATGGAAATATTAATAAATTTCATTCTATCCATTCCATCCACCAACAAATATTTATTGAGCACTTACTGTGTACTTGTTCTGGACACTGGGGAACCAAATGATTATTTGAATCTGTATTTAGCTGATCCTGTAGGCCATTCTTTTTTTCACCAGCATCTGGAAACAAAACTCTTTTAAATTTGAGTTCATGCAAAGTTGGATTACTCTATGATAAGAGATTTGCATGGGGTGGAGAGAATACGGAAACAAAAGGAAGGTCTGGGGCCAAACCATTTTCCCTGATACTTAAAACAAACAACAACAACAAAAAAAACCCAGAAACAACAACAAAACGAATAGCAAACGTTTCAAGTTACATTTTTCTGATTATAAAACTTGGAAAAAAGTTTAAGGAAGGAAAACTCATTTTTAAAGTTATAAGCTAGAGATAATGAGAATAATTATATTCAAGTATGTTTTTCCAGCCTCCTTTTCTACTTTTGGCTGTTTAAAATTTTTTCCTTTTGTTTTTAGTTTTTAACAGTTTTATGTATTATGTCTATGTGTGGCTTTCTTCATGTTTATCTGGCTTTGGGCTTTGTACCAGTAAATCTGTAGGTTGATGTCTTTCATCTGCTTTATATTTTTCAGATATTCTCTCTTTACATATTGTTTTTGTTCCATTCTTTCTTCCTTCTCCTTCTGGTATGCCAATTACATGTATTTATTAACCTTCTCAATGTGCGCCCCGTGTCCCTTACTTTTTCTGTACATACTTCACCCTTTTCTACCTTGGGCTTTATTCTGATTTTTTAAAGGTATCTTTTAGTTTATTCATACTCTTAAGCTGTATCTGATTTTCTATTAAACTCCTTCACTGAGTTTTTCATTTCTATTCTTGTAACTTTTCAGTTCTAGATTTGTCCATTGGTTATTTTTCAAGATTTTACGTTTTCTACTGAAATTTTACCTTTTATTTTCCTGAACATATTCAGTATGATTATTTTTAAGCAATGTCAAACAACTACACTATCTGGATCCTTTGTCTGTTTCCATTGTCTATATGTCTCTTGAATTTTAGCCATAGAGCCTTGCCTTCCAGTGGACTCCCAACTCAGAAGTATTACTCCTATCTGTCCTGGTGACATTCCATGAACAGTAACTTAAAACCAAATAATAGTTCTCCATTCTAGGATCTCATCAAGTTTAAGATCCACTGTTGATATAATGATAGCTTTTCTGGGGGTTGGCGTAAAGAAATATGACAGGAAAAATATTCATGTGACCTCAGGTCAGACATATCACATAGTAAAAGAATATGCGTCTAAGAATGACAGAAATACAGCAGAATTCCTCAGCCTTGGCAGACTTGATTGTGCATCCTGAGGCTGTTTCTCTGTAAGTCTTCTTATAAAGCCTCCTTCCTGAGAGAAACAAAGGACCTGAATTGTTCTAAAGCTTTCTTACCTCCAAGGGCTCGAGAACTCTCCAAGGTTCCTGCTAGTTATACCCACATTAAGTGTATGAGAATTCTGCACATAGGAAATTATGGGTGGGAGCCTAATGGCAGTACCTACATCCAAGGAGAGAAGACCCCTATCCTCAAGCTCACTGTTGAAGGGATTTCTTTTCTTCTGCTGAGACTGATGTGGCTTGAGTACAGTTCATTATCTTTCAGTATTTCAGGACTGGTCTTAAGTATCACCTAATCTTTCTTGGCCATAAGCTCTAGCAAGCAAAGCTCAAAACAGATGAAGAACTACACTTGAATTACACAAATCATCACCCTTTGATAAGCTAACTGGCCACAGATTCAAGTGCCTGCAGAGCCAGGCTGCTGGGGAGGGGAGATGGGAGGGGGGCTGTGGCCACATGAAGAATTCAGCCTCCATCTAAGCAAGAGCCACTTCTCGATGACAGTTGATTGTTGCCACGTGGGGATACAGGCCCAGGGTTTCCAGACCTGAATTTAATACAGATTTTTATGAGAACTCCTTTGATTTTTATGTTGGCAACTATCCCATTTTCTAAAACTTGCAGGTATAACACACCATGCTAGTAAAATGATTGCAGTCTGTGGACTCCTGTCGGTTGCTGCTGAGCTGTATGTTCAGCATTGAATGAGTCTGTACTATCAGAAGGTGACGCCATCACGGAAGCAGGGTGGACTGCTTCCTCTGCATTCTTCTTCCATTCCTGGAAATACAAGCACTGGCGCTTTGAGTCCATGTGTACTTTCCTTCCTTTTTTTCTAAATCCTCACTCAAGGAGTGAGGACATTTTTTTCATTGATATTTTAGAGAGAGAGTGGAAGAGAGGGGGAGGGAGAGAGAGAAGAAAGAGAGGGAGAGAAGGGAAGGGAAGGGAAGGGGAGGAGAGGGGAGAGGAGTGGAGGGGAGGGGAGGGGAGGGGAGAGGAGAGAAGAACATCAGTGTGGGAGAGACACATTGATTGGTTGCTTCCCGTATGTGTCCCAATGAGGGTGAGGGGGGTGGAGGGGTTCGAACCTGCAGCCCAGGTACATGCCTTTGATCAGAGTTGAACCCACCACCCTCTGGTGCACAGGCCAGCGCGCTAATCAGTGATATACACCGGCCAGGGCCACAGGTACTTTTTGAGTTCACAAAGTACACTGCACTCCCTATACCATTATAGGAACTTTTTACAGCTCACTCAGTGACTTTTTTTTATTTTTTTTTAACACTTCTGATTGGCTTTGGACTCACCCACCAGGGAAACTGCTCATATTATATAGCCCAGAAGCAGAGTATCATTGAGATCAGCCACTGCTTGGATTGTCGTCAATCTTAGAGTAAACAACCTATAATTTAGCTAATATCATCAGCCTTGCCAAATTGAACTTAGGAAATAATTAATTTTAGTTCACAAATATTTTTAAAGTGTTATCTGAATGGAGACTCTTTTCTTGCCTGGAGGCAAGTTGCTTGAAAGGTAATTGGGACAATTATGGGAAGAAAAGAATGTCAAATGCATAATTGCATTGCATGATGGAGATTGTGTCTTAGAAGAAAGGGTTAAAAAGAGTCTAGGATAAACTGACAAACAAAACAGGCCCAGAGGCATGGATGCATGGAACAGGCTGCTATATCTCAAGGGGTGGGACAATGGAAAGAGATTAACCAAAGAACTTACATACATGTAGGAATGACCAATGGACACAGACAATAGTATGGTGAAAGCCTCGGGTGGGCCAGGGACTTGGGGGAATGGGTTAAGTGAGGGGTGGGGGGTGTGAAATTGGTGGCGATCTGTAATACTGTCAACAATAAAAAAAAAGGAAGGAAGAAAAGAGACTCGGGAAGCTATTAGAGTAATTGGTACTGAAACTCAGTAACTAAAGGTTGGAGTCTTCGGGGGACTTGCTTTGTGTCCTTAGGCAAGTCTTATTTAGTATTGCGTCACAATCCACTTGAGAAGAATATGTGATCTATCTGATAGAATATTTCCAGGATATAGCTAATATCCTGTTCAGAGCTCAGAATAGCTGGTGATGCTTTTTCTACTTTAACCGAAGTAGAGAATAGAAATAACTTTGTAATGAATATTGGTAAGTGTTTAGATGCAAAGTTATATTAGGACATCAAGGGAATTTGTTGTTTCCCTGAATTTACATTATGCTCTAGTACTTTTAACTATAACTTTCAACACACTCATGTTCCTGAATATGAAATCTAAAATCTAAGTTCAGTTCCTTTATGCACTTTTTATTTTCCTGTGTGTTATCATATATGCACTCTTGTTTCTGATCGGTTCTACTTTCTGGGTACAACACAAATATGAAATAATCTAGTTTAATCGCCCAAGCTTTAGAGATAATATAACAACACTGAAAAACAATAACCCTTCCATACAGATCATAAAATCTAGGTGAAATGGTTATTTTGTCCAGGCCTTCCCAGCTCCCACACTTGGAGAAAGAAATGAACATGATCATATGGGAGCCCGTTGTGGCGTCAAATTTCTTTACATAGAGAATGAAATTTTTTTTTGTTTAAAAAGGTGAAGATATGACTAATACATGCATTTTCTATTGGGCATGTTCTCTTGGTAATTCCGTTAAGTGCCAGCTCCATGTCACTGCCTTTTTCATTCAGTTAAACGTGAAAAGATTCGATCCTAAAATGGAATGCTTCAGACTTTTAATAGCTCTCCTGTTCTTGCATTCTCCCTTTAGTCATTGAAGAAAGAAACTGCTCAGACCCTGGGGGTCCAGTCAATGGATACAAGAAAATAACAGGAGGCCCTGGGCTCATCAATGGGCGCCATGCAAAAGTTGGCACCGTCTTCTCCTTCTTCTGTAACAGCTCGTATGTTCTTAGTGGCAACGAGAACAGAACTTGCCAGCAGAGTGGAGAGTGGTCAGGGAAGCAGCCCATCTGCATAAAAGGTAACTTGCAAAGATTTCCGAAGGCTACAGAAATAGAGGTGGAGTTGCTGGACTTCGGTAGCTCCCATCATGTGTTTGAGCTGCTAGGAAAATTCCTTTCTCCCTAAGTTCTCACTGGAACCATATATTTATTAATCTTAGGTTGGAGACCACCCCTATGTATATTTGCTTCTGTTTTAGACTGCCAAAAAGGTGAAGATGTGACTATTACATGCTCACCCTAATACTCAAGTGGATTGTGACACAACATCTTGATGTGATCGAGAACAGAATGTGGTTATCAGAGCAGTTTAGGAAAGATGACAGGGCTGAGTTTCAATATGCAAACCCAAGGACTGGATTGAAGCAATCAGGATGCATTTTTATAGCTACATTTATCTCCTCTCTATGTAACATGAAGTTCCTGCAGGAAATGAAACAAGATGGACACACCATTCCTGCCAGCCTAGGTGGAGGGAGGTTTGAGATGTTAAAATGTTTACCAGCATCTTTAAAAGGCAGAAAACTCTTGACCATCCAAGGCAGAGCTCCAAGAACAGATGGGCAGTGCACGTTTAGAGAAGGGAGCGACCCTAATGCCTGGAGCAGGGACAATTGCATGCAGTGAGGAGGCTTGGAGCCGGTCTGGGTGGCTGGGGGGGATTTGTAGAGGCAAAGAGAGCTGGGGCGATAATCTAGTTGGAAAACAAAGGAGAAGAAAAGAAGGATAGGCAGGAGTGAAAGAATCATGTCAACTCAAAGTGAGGCAATCTGGGAGATAAATGAAAAAAGGTGGTTGGGGACCAGAAAACAAAGGAATGTTGTATAGAGGAGTTTGGCCCTTACCCCTTGGCAGTGGGGATATGTCCTTGGCCTAGATTATCCAGATAATTGCCTCAATCCTCCACTTTCCCTTCTGGGTATTTGTCAACAACCCTAATCATGGGAAAAAGGAATGAAAGAGGGTGGTTTGTGAAAGGAATAAATCCCTTTAGACTCGAGCCAGAAGCGACTTTCATCCCCACCAGCACAGACTCCCCGATTCTTGGTTTCATTAAGCATGGAAAGGGTGTCCCATATGCCCGTGGAGATTTTTGTCAACTCTTCTCTTACAAGTTAATGCAAACCCAGTTCCCTAGGTTGCTAATGAGATGAATGTTGGCTGCTTGATTGAGAAAGTGACGTGGGGAGGATTTCTTTTTACTGGGGAAGAAGAAAAGACTTGAAAGTTAAACTGGGCTTTGACTCGCCCTCAAAGGGTTGTTAGGAGCCTTCCTTGCAAGGAAGCGACGTGGAGGAGTCAGTTACCCAAGACGTTCAGGTTGACACCGCTGTCTGCGTTCACATGAGAACCTTGTAATTCCCTTTGTTGGCCTAGATTTCAGAACCTTCGCTTTGACTTTTATGCCATTTTGACCAAGTTTACAAACGCTACTTATGTGTCCGGATAATCCTGGTCTGTTAGCCGCCATTGTTCCAAACCACACAGGTGGAGAGCTCTTCCGAAGTGTACACCTGGGCTCTCCAGCGGGGGTATCAGTTGTGCTTCTGCTAAGCTCTCCAAGCTTGCACACGTCCCACCTCCGAGAGCCTGGGGGACGTGCGGTGTCCAGAGAGGTGGTCAGGTCGGCGTCTGCACTGAATGACGGGAGCAGTTAAAATGGAACAAGAATCTCCAGCGCTGTCTCTTTTATCCCTAGCCTGCCGGGAACCAAAGATCTCAGACCTGGTGAGACGGAGAGTTCTTCCAATGCAGGTTCAGTCCAGGTGAGCTGGCCTCTGAAGGTGAAGGCGAATGAAGGTTCCCTCCCCGCTCCTTTTCCCACTTGTGTTTGGCCACGCAGCTCGGGTTTCTTAGGGACACTCAGTGCTGATTGGCATGAGAGAATAGGGCTTGTTGGATGGTGGCTGGTTAGCCAGCTGCCTTTAGCCAAGAGGTAGCAATGGTTGGATTTCGCTGGATCCTGGGAAAGTAGGTGGCTGCTGGGAAGCGAGACTTGAAGATGATCTTTGATGAACTGCATTTCCATACTTTGCTCTTCCTGAAATGTCTATGTATTTATTATGGAAGCTCCTAGGGAGATGGCATTCCTGCCAGATGCAGCCAGCTGTGACTCAGGAAGATGTTCTTGGTAGTAACCAGCCAGATGAGGCAGGCTGGTGGAGCCCAGGAACTAAAGATGAATGCCTACCCCAAGGAGGACTGTGAGCCCTCGAGTACACCCACCCTGCCTTACTCCTGGAAGGACAGAAGGGGACCACCCAGTGGGGAGAGAACAGACCCATTTCTACTCCTTTCCTTTGTAGGAAATACTCTTCTCATCTCATCTCCCAGCATCCTCTCCTCACTCTTTCCTCTGCAGCCACATGGCCCCCTTGCTTTTGCCATAGCCCTCCAAGCACAGATCTGCTCCAGAGCTTTTGCATTTCTGTCTGGAGGCTGCTTCCACTGGATTACAATGAGGTTTAACACCTTGCTTCCTCCAGTTCTCTGGAGGAAAGAGACCTTCCCTGACTGTCCTTTAAAAACGAGCAACCCCTCTCCTCCACCTTGACCCTGAGCTGACTTCTTTACCTAGTGCTCTCTGGCCTTTGCTATGCTTCACCTTTTATATTTTTTAATTCCTCAGAGAGGAATGGCGAGGGAGAGATAGAAACATTACTGATGAGAATCATTGATGGGCTGCCTCCTGCATGCCTCACACTGGGAATTGAGCCCACAACCTGGGCATGTGACCTGACTGGGAATTGAACTGTGACCTCCGCGTTCATAGGTCGACACTCAGCCACTGAGCCATGCCGGCCAAGCTACTATGCTTCACTTTTCATCTTAGTGCCCATCTCAGCCTGGTGTCTTCCATACAGTTTTTTGGTTTACTTGTTCTATTTCCATCTGCATCCCCCACCCCTACCAAAATACATAAAAGTTACATGTGCAGGAACATTACCTGTTTGTTCATGCTGAAGTCCCAGTACCTAGGATAGTGCCTGCCACAGAGGAGGCCCCTGATAAACATCTACTGAATGACTGAATTGGATGGGCAAACAAGGGTTCAAGCTCTGGTCTCTCTCTTTAGAACTGGGTATCCTTAGCAAGTTCCTAATCTTGCTGAGCCTTTCATTTCCTCTTTTGAAAAAGAAGAGTAATCATAATAACTTCAGTCCCGTGTAAGGATTAAATGCAACACTAACTTTGATTGGGTGTTGGCGGTGTGCCCGTTGCTCTTCCGAATGCTTTATATCTTTTAGCTCATTTAATCCTCACTACAATCTCCAAAGTAGGTCTTATTATCATTTTATTATACATTTTATTATAACATTTTTATTACAGATGGGTAAACTGAGGCTCAGAGAAATTAAGGAACTTGCTCAAGGTCACATTGGTAGAAGAAATGGCAAAGCCAAGATGCAAATCCAGGGTTTCCAGGGTCTGAAATCTTCACAGTCTACTCCCTTATGCACGAAACTTTAACTAAGTCTATGTAAAGGCCTTAGCAAAAACACCTTAGCCTTATGCACACCTGTCAGTAATAATTTTTTTTGGAAATAGTAACAATAAGTGACTAGAATTGACCCCAACCCCAACTAAGTGACCTGAAATGTTCTTGTAGCAGGATATTCATCAGTCTCTCCTTCTTCCTGCGGCTGTCTCACTCCCATGTCTCACTTCCCTTTTCAGGCAGGGCCTTTCCGTGGGGGCAGTGGCAGTGGAATCCAGATTCCACCCCCTTTTCTGATCTTTGTGAGTCACCTGGGCAGGACCCTCAGCCAGTGGGATAAGCCTGACCCACCTGTCCTTCCCAAGTAGACATCTCATAGAGGAGGCCGGAGCTGTTAACAAAAGAACTCCGGCTTTGCATTTTAAAAGCACTTGTAATGGGAGGTCAGGGACCCGGGTGCCAGGTGTCCCATGCAGATAAGAAAGCAAGCCTACAACTTGGTTTTAAGAATCTTTCTGGAAGACAGGCTGCTGGAGCGGGGGTATGCCAATCTCCAGCAGCCAGGCTTACCCAGGAACCCCCGAAGGCAGTGTAGGCCTTCAACAGATGGCCCAAGAGATGAGCTTGTTTGCAAATCCGGGAGCTCCCTGAACTGCAGACCTGGTTCTGAACATGAGCTGAGGATCTCTCTGATGAAATCCATGGACATTGAATATCTGCTCTGAGCAAATCCCTGTAGAGACATCTGAAATAAATCGCTTTAGATGCTATGAAGTTGGTGCGGTAGAGACAGCAGGGTGGGAATCATGGCTGCTAAGTGCTGCCTTGGGTACCGGCTTAGCTTCCTGTGTGCCCTCAGGCCCTCCCACTTACCTTTCTGGGCTTCCTCCCTCCATTCAATAAGCCGGGATGAGCACATTGATTCCTAAAGGAATTCTAACTTTCCAGTTAACAGCCATTATGCACCGATATAAAATGAACACAAGCTGTACGATGTGCGTACATCTCCCCCAAGAATCCCCAAGTGGTCTCCGGGGGCTTCAACTTCGGGGCTCATTTAAAAAACCTTTTGACATTTACACACAACACTCCATATTTTTCCCAATCAATGTGCCCTGAGAGAAAGCTCTATTCTCCGAGGTGTACTAATTACATCCACTAATTGCTAAATCAAGCTCCTGTAGCAACTCAGTTTAGTTCAAGCCAATTTCTGATATTGCCCCATTATGATAACGGTTAGAGAAAAAAAAATACGTCTGGATTTCTCCCATTCAAATTAACTCCCTTTCCTGTTTAATTTAATTTTTGTGTGTGTGCATGTTAGTGTTCCTTTGGATAGCAGCTATTATGTCAGATATTATCTTCCTTGGTTAAAATCCTTGACAGCTGGAGACATGCCAGAAATGGAAATGGAGAAGAAAATGAAGGTTGAAATGTGCAAGATAATTTGCGCAATGGTAGAAGGGAAGTGTATGTGTGCGTGCAGGGGGAGGAGGCCGGGAGAGGAAAGGAGAAAGAGAGACAGAGAATGAAAGAAAAGGGGAGATAAAGGAAGGAGAGAGACAGAATCCATTGCTTTCTTTGAATGTAACCAAATATCTACATGGGGATTGGCATGGAACTAAAAAGGCCACAATGACTGTCTCACTTTGTTCTCTCTCTGGATCCATCTGCCCTGATGCAGGGAGACCCCATTACACCAGCTGTACTCATCAACCTTCAGCAAGCAGAAACTGCAGGGCATCCCTACCAAGAAGCCAGCCCTTCCCTTTGGAGACCTGCCCATTGGGTACCAACATCTGCATACCCAGCTCCAGTATGAATGCATCTCGCCTTTCTACCGCCGCCTGGGCAGCAGCCGGAGGACCTGTCTGAGAACTGGGAAGTGGAGTGGGCGTGCCCCATCCTGCATCCCTAGTGAGTCAAGGTTCATCCTTAGGCTTGGGCAGCTTACATCCTGCACAGCAGCCTGTGAAAAGTCATTAACCCTTTTTTGGGGTGGGGGGCAGAGGGATGGGGGGAAGTTCCTTGCCCAAAGGAATGGTACTCTAATACTTTCCCTAGCTTGGTGATGTCTGAAATTCCAGTTAGAGTTTCCTTCCTGTGGCTTAAACTTATTACCCAGGAGAAATTAACTCATTGAGTCTTAGATAATTTTGGGGGGATGGGGCATACTTTCTTGTGGCTAATTCTATTATATTTACTTGGAGAAAAGGGAGAGAGCAGTCATTAAAAAGCAAGTGGAGAAGGGGTTAAAGGTGTCAGATAGCTTCTAGTTATGTCATCTTGGTTACCCTGTCAAAGCCCCAGTTGTCATCCTCATTAATCAATGGTATTAATTAGGTTATTGTTATTAATTAGACTAGAGGCCTGGTGCACGGATTCGTGCACTGGTGGGGGGGCATGGCCTGTGGGGACCAGCCTGCTGTGGGAGCGCTGCTCATGCCACTGCAAGAGCAGCCACTCATCCCGGTCAGCCGAGTGGCACTACCACTGTGAGAGTGCACTGACCACCAGGGGGCAGCTCCTGCGTTGAGTGCCTGCCCCCTGGTGGTCAGTGCACGTCATAGTGACTGGTTGACCAGTCATTCTGGTCAGTCCACCGTTCAGTCACTAGGCTTTTATATAGATAGATAGATAGATAGATAGATAGATAGATAGATAGATAGATAGATAATGAGGTATTAATTACTCATAATGTTATAATGATTACTGAGATAATATGTAGATGTGTTTGGAATAGGGTCTTGCACATCCTAAGCTACCTTCCCATCCTCTTTGTCAAAGGAAAGCAACATGGCTTAGTCCATGGTGGTCACCTTTATGATAGTCATAATATTTCAAGTCTAACTAGTTTTATACATCATCTCACCCTGTGAGGTGATTGCTATTACTCTATCCATTTTGAAAGCAAAAGACTGGGGCTTTTGAGATTAGGCAACTTGCCCAGTAAGTGCCTGGGATTGGAAGTCTCCAATCTTTACCCCAGACTTTATAGACAATTATGGCAAGGTGATTGATTAATATTTAATAAAGCGGGGAAAAAACCCACAAGTTACCTTCTTAGTCATGACACCGATGGGTTTGTGCTCTCTTGGTTGTGTGACACATTTCTCTTCTGAGCTGATCTTACTGAGCCCGTGCTCTCTCTGTAGTCTGTGGGAAAACAGAGAACATCACTGCTCCGAAGACCCAGGGGCTGCGCTGGCCGTGGCAGGCGGCCATCTACCGGAGGGTCAGCGGGGTGCATGGGGGCAGCCTGCACAAGGATGAGTGGTTCCTGGTCTGCAGCGGTGCCCTGGTGAATGAGCGGACCGTGGTGGTGGCTGCCCACTGCGTAACTGACCTGGGGAAGGTCACCATGGTCAAGACAGCAGACCTCAAAGTTGTGCTGGGGAAATTCTACCGGGATGACGACCGGGATGAGAAGACCATCCAGAGCTTGCGGGTAAGAGAGGGTTACAAGGTGGACCCTGGACCTCTGGCTCAGCAAACTCCCAGCTTTAGGAGAGCAGTGATGGCGTCAGTCCTTCACCTTAGCACATTGGCACCCAGCAGAGAGCCTGGCATGTAGCAGGTACCCAGGATTTCATATTGACAACTATAGGGAGGGAGCATCTAGAAAGATTACAGAGTCTTTTTTTCCATTTAATTGTTTTAAAAATAAGATAGTAATGAATATCTCTCATTGTGGTCATCAAAAGTTAACCACCTGTTATGTTTAGGGCACTGTACTGGGCTTTGAGGACATAGAGAGGTTTTATCCAAGATATTCCAAATCAATTTATAATATTCTTCTCTGTTTCCCTGCCTGCCTCCTTCCCTCTATCTCCTTCAGCTACCTACCCACCTATCCATCCATCCATCCATCCATCCACCCACCCATCCATCTGTTCAGCTATCCATCTGTCCATTTGTTCATCCATTCATCTATCCATTAATCCATCCATCCATCCATCCATCCATCCATCCATCCATCCATCCATGGTTTTTGCCCTAAAGAGTCCACAGGCTAGTAGTGTAGAGACAGACTAATGTATCATGATTAGTTCAATTCAAGAGAAGCCCTGAGGAAATTAACCCAAATGTAGGTGGAATAATAGAAAAAAATACATAAAATGGTAGAAGGTATCACAGATGTAAGCTTCTAGAGGCCCCCATCAAAGAGTGATCAGCAAGCGTTGGGACAATCAGGGAAGACTTGTGGAAAAGTCTGTGGAACATTCTATTTTATTGGGTTGAAGATAAATGAAATGTTTACAGTGGATCAGGGATTGCCAACTGGTAGCCTGTAGGGGTTTGTGTTTCAGTCGTGCTAACATATCATTTTTAAATCAGTTGTTCGCCAACATTTAGAAATCAGGTTTCAGATGAAGATCTGGCGTCTAGTCTCTGGCAGAGTTAGAATGCTGGCCCCATTACTGCATGGCAGTGGCCAGCCAGAGCCAGGTGGCAATTGCCCACTCTAGACGAGGTGTGTGCTCTCATCGCCTGCAGCCTCACCTTTCCACTCCACTTATTCAAAGTATCTGCCAGGCCCCAGTAGGCATTTCAGTTTGCAGCCCTGGAAACTGAGCAATTGCTTTCTATGATCCTTTGGGCAAAGTATCTCCAAATAATTGCAACTGTCTCTTAAGACATTTATTCCCGATAATTCAGCCCCAAGGCTTTCCTGCTCTTGTCCACTGAGGAGTGGACGGCTCACCATTGCTGTCCATTCCTTTCATGTGTAGATTTCTGCAATCATTCTGCACCCCAACTACGACCCCATCCTGCTGGACGCTGACATCGCCGTCCTGAAGCTCCTGGACAAGGCTCGCATCAGCACCCGCGTCCAGCCCATCTGCCTCGCGGCCACCCGGGACCTCAGCACCGCCTTCCAGGAGGCCCACATCACCGTGGCCGGCTGGAACGTCCTGGCAGACGTGAGGAGCCCCGGCTACAAGAACGACATGCTCCGCTCGGGGGTGTTCAGGGTGGTGGACTCGCTGATGTGTGAGGAGCAGCACGAAGAGCACGGCATCCCAGTGAGTGTCACGGACAACATGTTCTGTGCCAGCCGGGACCCCGCCGCCCCTTCCGACATCTGCACGGCAGAGACGGGGGGCATCGCGGCTGTGTCCTTCCCGGGACAGGCGTCCCCTGAGCCGCGCTGGCATCTGGTGGGGCTGGTCAGCTGGAGCTACGACAAAACGTGCAGCCACAGCCTCTACACGGCCTTCAGCAAGGTGCTGCCTTTTAAGGACTGGATCGAGAGAAACATGAAGTGAGCTCAGGCCCACTGAGACCGTGTCTGTGCCTCCGTGCATGCGTGTGTGTGTTGCATGAGGCAGAGTGGACCTGAGGTGGGATTCTGCCCTTGAATTTGGCAGATCCAGGGCTTCTGATTTCAAGCACAGAGCTCGTGGAGGGTGAGGAGAGCTCGTGGAGGGTGAATAGGCCCCTGCCTCCCTGGCTGCTCTGACCATTTGGAAGCCATCTGCTTGCAAGAACTGGGTTGCTTCAAAAAAGACTATGTGACCAGCAAAGAAAACATCCCCATTCAAATGACCTGGTGGCCTTCCCCACCTGCCCTCCCATGGTGCAAATGTCATGGTCAGCCCTGGTGGAGAAGGGTTGACTGGGAGGCCTGGGTTTCATGAGGTCTCTTCCAAGGCTCCATCCATCCAGACCGAGCTCCAAGGAGCCACCTAAGGGACAGCCCAGGACAGCGGAGCCTGGATGAGATGTTGATGGTGGCTTTTGTGCACACGGCCACAGTACTGTGTGGTCCTGTTCCTTCCGCATCTCCTGTACACATTTGAATAAAATAAGGGTTGGCTTCCGACCTACAGGACAAGTGTGCTACGGCTGATTTCTGCATGCTACTGCTCTGAGCTGCATGTGTGCGGGCCAATGGCTGGGTGACAGCCCTTTAAAATAGATCCTAAAGGTATAATTTCCCAAAATGCATATGGCACAGCTGATGCCATCTTTTGAATTCCAGCCCTTAGAGTTTGCAGGGTCGTGGGCTGGGGGAGGAGAGACATGGGTGCCATCAAATAAGGCACAGAGGATACCAGGAATTAGGTGATGCCTAGTGTTTCTTCTGGTTCTCATGTTCTAGCTCTAGCACAGAACCCTGCCTTGAACCTCCATAAATCTTTATGACAGAGTTTCATAGAATCTGAACTGGAATCACCTATTTACTCCACTAGATGGAGATTTGCCAAGAGACTGTAGCCTCCTTGTTTTCTATAACTTCTGTGATTTTCCTTTCAAGCCCCACTGGAGAGTAGAGATAACAAATGAACTCAAGCTAATCCAACCCCTGAACGATCTCTTCAGTAACATTCTCTTTCTGTCCTGCTCTCCTCACCAATGTCTTCCTCTCCAAGATGGTACATGGAGGCTTCCGTGACTTTAAACACTGGGATGAACAGGGATGAGTTCCTGCTGGTTCCTGGGTGTGTGTGATGAGTCTTCCACATTCCTGGGCATTTTGCTGACATTGACGTTGGGTGTGGGGGTCTGTAACCACTGTAACCACTGCGTGCTGTGTTCTCTCTGCTTCCCTGAGGCCCAGCCTGCCCACGTGGCTCCTCCTCAGCTCTGTCTGGCACTGGTTCTCCTGACATGTGGGAGTGATGGCTCTTTGACCCTGGTTTGCTCATTCAGCCTCATGGCCACAATGATGACCTTCTCTGGCAGCTATCCAACCAGACTCTCAGTGACCTCCTCTTCCTCCCTCAGGGGTCTCTGGGAACTTCTTGGGGTTTTTCCTATACCTCCTGAGTGCTCAGAGACCAGGGTCAGTACAGGGTACCCGGGGGGACATTCACTCCCATAGACCAAACAGGAGCCTGATTCTTCCTTGATATATCAGAGAACTGTGACCTCAAAAACTGAGTCCCAAGACTGGAGGTCAGGACACATTTGTCTCCAAATCTGTGTCTTTATATAATTCCCTGAGCCAGAGGAGAATTTCTGGTACTTTCTCTTTTTGTCAGGCTTTCTGTAAGTCACATTCTACTTTTACTCACCACCCCCCTACCCCCCACATCCTTATGGCTTAACCCAACAATTCTCAACCTTTTCCATCTCATGGCACACATTAACTAAAATTCTGCGGCACACTAAAAATATATAATACTTTTTGCTGATCCGACAAAAAATAGGTATAATTTTAATTAATTCACACCGAATGGCTATTGTATTAGCTGTTGTCTTTCTTCTTATTCTTTTTTTCTTTTAACAATCTAAGGGAAAAGAGGTCAGTGCCCCTGACTAAATAGTCAGGTACATATTGCAGGATTTAAAAATTCTTGCGGCACACGGGTTGAAAATCGCTGGCTTAATCTAACAGAAGTGTATTATCAATTTCTGAGTAACAAACATCTAATGCTTAGTGGGCTAAAACAAGAAATGTTTAGTCCCTCTCTATTTCAGTGAGTTAGGAATTGGGGAGCTGAGGTTGACATAAGGGTGCAGTCATCTTGGGCCTTAACTGAGGCTGGAGCATTCGCTTCTACAAATACTTTATCAGGTTGCTCAAAATTTTTTTTCATTTTGCTTTTTTTTAAACCTAGGAAGCTCGGATCTTGAGAGGTGCAATGGAAGTCTGACCAAAGAGATCTAAATTCAAATTCCTGTCTTTCAGCTTCTTTTCTAAGTGATCTTGGGCAAGTCACCTCACCTCTCTAGCTCAGCTTCACCATCTGTTAGAGGGGCATGATAAAATCTGTCTTGTGTGGTAGCTGTGATGATTTAGTGAGATATTGTATAAAGCACTGAACATAGTACATGGCATATAGTTGGTGCCTAGGTTACCTGGCAGGGCAGGGCTGTCCATGTGGGCACAGCGCCATCACGCCACCACATCTGCATCTGTGGGCACATCTCACATGGGTACCAAGCTCGTACTCTCCGTTCTCCAACCATCTCCTGACCCCTCCCCTGGATCACACGTCCCCTACTTTCTTGACATCCTCTTTACTATTTAGTGCCATTTTCCATCTTTGCCTCACCACTCAGATTTGGTTCACATTCAAGTCATCTTAGAAATCAATGACTCTGATCCCCTCCGGAGCAGGATCTGGTGGTCTTTGGCTGGAAGACATTGAAAAGAACATGTGTGTATAAGTATTGCCTAAATTTTACTTAAATGAAATTTATTTATATTCATAGATTTTACTTAAATGAATATTTTTTTATTACATGGTACACAAAATTTGAGTAAAATCTGTGTGATTTAGGCAAGACTCTTACTTTCCTTAGGGTGGCCAGGTTTACATATTAAGTAGACTTTCAAGAATAACTGAATAGTCAGCTCACCCTGTATTCGCTTACATAAACTCCAACAGGAATTGAGAGGAAGGGACAGTCCAAGTAGGCCAGTGTTTTCAGTTAACTTGTCATGCACAGGGTAGTTAGAAATTCAGTTGAGTCTTTGGAGTGGTGGATGGGAAGGAAGTAGGATATTGTTAAGTACAGAAAGACATTGGAAAGTACATAAGATTAAGCCTGGAGGGGAATGGCTTCGAGAAGGGCCATTATTTCCCAAGATGAAGCCATTATTATAACGGCAGGTGAAGTTGGCCAAGTAAGGCAGGGCCAGTCAAGGTGTGGTCAATTGGTGGTGGATCTCAAATGCTAGGATTAATAATTTGGCTTCTTATTGCAAACATCAAGCTCATTTTGAAATCTCCAGAAGAGTGAAAGGATAGAATTGGAATTCTAGAAAAGCCCATCAGGTTGGCAGTGCTAGACAGAGGCAGTGGTTGGAAAACCCAGCCTAAACTCAAATCCCAGCTCTGTCACTTAAACACTGTGACCTTGAGCATGACATTCAATCTTGCTCCTATAGCTGTCTCCTCTGTAAATAGGAGTGAAATCACCTGAGGATTCAGTGAGCTAACGCGTACATGAGTTAAGTATGTAGAACAGTGTCTGACCCACTGTACTGGCCACAATTACAGTGGTGGTTTGTTCTTCAGGACAAGGAGATTTAAGATTGAGAAACCAGTGATGTGAAACCTTATGAGTAGGGAGGGGGGAGAGAGAGGAAGAGAAGTTTTAGAATGCTGTTGAGTTCCAAGCATGCAAAAATAAGTTTGAAATTTCATGGAGTGGGGTTGGTATATGGGCGGAAAGAAATGGGTCCAGTTTAGAAGAATCAAGGAGGCTAAGAGCAAGGAGAAATGGGATTGTGTAAGTGGGAGTTAGCATAATAAATTTCTGAGACAAAGTGCCAGGGTGATTTTTTTCTACATTTCCCGTGCGTGTGTGTGTGCGCACGTGTGCATGCATGTGCATGTACTAGTATGTTGGCGGTGTGTACTGGCTGGACTTAACTAAAAGGGACCAGGTTCAGCTAAATGAGTACAAAATTTGTCGTCATCTTACCCTTTCCTCCTCTTCTTTCTGGCATAATACACATTGTCTTCTGGAGTTGTAGGTATGGGGTTTGACTATGAATCTTTACAGTTCTTTGGGATTTAAGAACTCTCATGCTGTCACCTGGCTGTGTGGCTCTGGTTGAGCATCAACTCATGAACCAGGAGGTCAGGGCACATGCTCGGGTTGCCGGCTCAATCGCCAGTAGGGGGCATGCAGGAGGCAGCTGATCATGACTCTCTCTCATCATTAATGTTTCTATCTCCCTCTCCCTCTCCCTCCTTCTCTGAAATCAATTTTAAAAATCACATTTTAAAAAATTAAAGACTAAAAAAAAAGAACTCTCACACAGTCAAATATGCCACCTACTCAAAACTTAATGGGAATTCTATATTTACCTTCTATATCAGAATATTAGTTTTAAAAATCTATTCCATGAATTCAATCAAGAATTGTGATTTCATTGATTTTCTACTTGTCTGTCATTTTTTCATCAGCAAAAATTTATAGAGTGCTTACAAGCACTGAAAGATTAAAGGTGGACAAAATAGGCTTGGTGCTTGTCCTCAGTCTCATAATCCTAGAAATACATGCATAATTAGAAACCATGATAAGCACTGATAAGGAAATTACAGCATACTGTGAGACTGTACAACATGGGTAACAGATTTAATCTGGAAGGGATGAGGTAAAAGGTTAGGACCCCTGAGGAAGTGATGGCCAAGTTAAGAAGGAGTTGACTACTAGATGGAGAGTAGTCATTTCAGGCAGAGAGAAGATTATGTGCAAGAATGGGGGGCTCCTGGCATATTTGAGGAAGCAGGAGGGAAAGCAACCAGGAGGGAAAGTGTGAGGAGGAGAGTGGTGTGTGTGATGTGAGGCTGGAAATGGACTCCCATGGTGCATGGTGACTTGAGAAGCTGGGAGAACAAGGCGAGAGGGCACAGCCAGGACCATACTGTACTTACCAAAGCCCAGGAATTCCTACATTTGCACTAGGAATTATCAGTGAGGTCATCGACGCATCAGATACAGCCTTTAGCTATGACTTTGGGTCTTTTTTTGCTTCTACCCTGGATATGAATGAAAACCTTGGGCCTCATTGCACTCAAACAAGGGCATGGAATTCTAACTGAGAATTATCTGAAGCGAAGATGAATTAAAAGAGGAAAGCTGACAGCCAACGTAAGACGCAAAGAACTGAGACACATGCATCTTCACTCCTGCCTTAGTTTTTCTCCTTCAGTATCCTGTGAACATTTTGAGTGAAATACTTTGGATCTCCAGGGCTTGGGGACGTTTATCTTTTCAGGGCTCTTGGAGAGAGGAGAACATTTTGCAGTGGTTTGGTAGCAATTTGTGGTCTCCCTTTGCTTTTCTTGGCAGCAGGACCTGCTTTCCCTGGCAGGGCTCTGCCCGGATGCACGGCCGAGGCCCAGCATTTTAAGAAGACCGCCTCAGTGCCGAGTGTGTTAGGGCTCACTTCACGTTTGTACTCCGATTCACCGAGTGGCTTGTGGACTCGGTTTGATGGAGAGCTTTGTCAACACCAGGGAGAAAAAGTCAGCAGATAGAAATAGGGAATAGCTCCCGGGTGAAAGAGTGATATCAGAAATTAAATTCTCAGAGGAAAGTAAGAGTGTCATGTTCCCCAACTTATGGTTTTGAGGAAAAGGTAATGCCAAACACAAGAGAAAGGAGGAACTAACTGCACTTAGGTGCCATCTGTCAATAAAGAGTGAACCACTAGCACTTTCGGAGAAAGACAGGAGGAACGCAATCGCGCTCCCCGGCACTCTAAGAGTTAATTCTTACATGGAAAACTGAACAGGGTGTTACAAATAAAACAGTATTTTTTCAGGTGCTGATAAGTGAAACCACCCAGTGAACTGGGATCCTTCTAATTTACTGTCAGTATGCCAAGGCACAAGTCAGCCTTTGATTAAGAAAAATCTCCGAACGTATAATTTCAGTTATGAGCTAAATTGCTTGGTGGATTTCTCTCTCTTCTTCTGAATAAAGAAAATAACTTTTAGCCTGGCTGGTGTGGCTCAGTGGTTGAGTCTTGACCTATGAACCAGGAAGTCATGGTTTCATTCCTGGTCAGGCCACATGCCCAAGTTGCAGGCTCGATTCCCAGTGGGGGACATGCAGGAGGCAGCCAATCAATGATTCTCTCTCATCCTTGATGTTTCTCTCTCTCCCTCTCCCTTCCTCTCTGAAATCAATAAAAAAATATTAAAAGAAAATAACTTTATAAGAAAAATACATTTTGGTATTTGGTACAAAGCTTTTCTCAAAGTTACCAAGTAGTTTGATAAAGAAGTAGATAGAGAAAACAGAACAAGTAACATCACTGGGTTTTCTCTGAGGTCCCGAGAGCCTCGCTTGGGTCCTTGATTCTGTCCTTCAGCCAAATCATGTGGCATTTAACCTCAGTGAGCTGGTGCCAAGCAAAGAAATCCCCTCAGAAAATAAAAAATATTTTCTCTCCATCCTTTTGCCCATTGTAAAGATGCTACTACTGAACAATGTCCCAGCTGAACAAAGAGAAGGGAAAGATGCATAACTGGAATTCTTTGCCACGATTAGAAGAAACTGGGGATTAAAATACCAGCAATCGTGCTCAAAACGCATTTCCACTTTACACAGGAGCAAGCTACTAAAAAAGCATCAGTCACTCTAATTCAAAATTGTATGGTTTCTGTGGTGGGCTGAAAGAATTTGCACCAACCCTGGCATTTAGCCTCAAGTCATCTCATAGCAGAAGATGCTGACATGTAAGAATGATATACCCAGGGCTCACAGTTCATCTTTTTGTGTCCTTTCTCCTCTCTCATCCGCACTAAATAAATGGAATGAATTCACACTCGTTCGATTAGAATGCATCAGGCAATGAGTGTAGCTAACAAATGTTCTAGTCTTCCCGAGTTTTCAACTTAAGATGGTTTCTGCCTGAAGAATGGGTTATATTTAGACCAGGTTCTCAGTCTGAATTGAGATTTTGATGAAGTAACATCTCTCTTCTCATAGTGTAGAGAGAGAGAGGTAAAAATAGCCCTCTCTTCTTACGTGTGTTAACAGGAAAAGAGTGAATGAGCTCAACGTCTGTCTTCCTGCTCCAAATACCCGAGAGTGGATGGTTCCCTTTTCTCTATTTGGTGACCACAAGGAAACAAACAGAGCCAAAGACTGATCTGTACTGTGCTGTTGGGTCCCAAGCGTTACCACTGTGATCATTTTTGAGTGATGAGAGGAGCAGCAGCAGCAGCAGCAGTAGCCAGGAGGCGGGCATAATAAAGATGATAATAGGTGTCACTGAGTGCCAGGAACTGTGTCCTAACCGCTTTGTGTGACATTGCCTCATTTAGTTCTCATCTGAGCCCAGTGGATGGGGTCATTACTCCCCTCCATGGATACCCAGAGGGTTAAGTGACTTACTTAAGGTCATTCAAAATGGACAGAGGGAATAACGAACTCAATTTGAAACTCACTGCTCCACACATTGGTTGAGACGGATGGTCCTGGTCAGTCTGATGCTGAAGCCAGTGTTGTAACTTCTATTGGGATCTCCTTAGCATTGTCAGTACAAAGATCTGGTGCTTCTGCTGGGAAAATTCTTCTCCCACCAGTTACCACCCAAAACCTCCTTTCCATTCTAAAGCCTTTACATTTTCAATTTCATTTCAGTCTCTCTCTCAGATGCTTTTGTCTTTAGTGCCAATGCTGCTGAGAATAGTATCTTCCTATAATAGAAACATTATACAATAATTTTCATTCACATTTTTTCATTCATCCTAAAAACAGCTCACATTTTTGAAAAATTAGCATACTTATATTAATTGAAGGAAAGGGCCCCAACATTCCTTCTATTTTATTTATTTTTAGAAAACCTTACATTGTCTGGTCTTGTCATCTTAATGATTGGGCCCAAAATTTAAAAGACAAATGCAGACATGCAGCTGATGATTCCTTGGTTATTTACGAGGGTATGGGATAGGCATTGAATGTGTTCCCACTAGGTGGCAGGCCCTGTGATATCTGCTTTATAGATATAACTAGAGGTCCAGTGCATGAAACTCGTGCACCGGGTGGTGGTGGGGGGGGTCCCTCAGCCCAGCTTGCACCCTCTCGCAATCCGTGACCCCTCAAGGGATGTCCGACTGCCAGTTTAGGCCCAATCCCAGTCAGACATCCCTCTTGCAATCCAGGACCACTGGCTCCTAACCACTCGCCTGCCTGCCTCATCAACCCTAACTACTCGCCTGCCTGCCTGATTGCCCCTAACTGCTTGCCTGCCTGCCTGATCGCCCCTAATCGTCTCTGCCTTGACCCCTACCACCACGGCTTTGTCCAGAATGATGTCGGGAAGGTCATTTGGCTGTCTGGTCTAATTAGCATGTTACACTTTTATTATTATAGATATTTGCAACTACCAGCATGGCTTCCATTTTACAGATGAGAGAGTTTAGACTCAAAAGGATTGGGTGGTCCACTTGATGCTATGTGCAGAGGAGCTGGGATTTGAATACAGGCTCAGTGTTCGACTCCAAAGCCCAGATGTGCTTTACCAGAACAGCTGCATGGAAACTGAAAGAACACATTTGTTCACTGGGTGGCTCTGACTTTGCAAAGAACCGCAAGTATGAACGTCCCACCTAGGGAGCTGATGGTGGGTAATTTTCTTATTTCTGAATTCTGGACAGCATCACTAATCTTTAAGAACAAGGCAGAGGAAATGGTTATTGCATTTAGCGGGAAAGAGTCGAATTCCTATTTCTCAGACATTACTAAATGACAGTCCCTTCTGGGGTCACTTGGCTGCTATGTCTCTCTCTAGGTCATTTTCTTCTGATAAACTTTGAACATTAAGACATTTCTCCTCTGTTGTCATTATGAGGGGCAATGGGCTTATTGAACAGCCTTTTATGGGAAAACAGTGTAGGATCTTTTTTCCTTTTCTATATTAGGAGTCCCTCCTGCCCTCCCCCCCCGGCCCCTTACATGGAGATGCAATAACCAATCTCCAGCAATTGAAGGAGAACCAAGACAGGGAATTAATTTCTTCGAAGAGCACAGTGGGAGAAGCAGCTCTTTCTTAGAAGAGCTTCTTTGGTCCAACAAAGCCCCTTTAATGATCAGAGAAGAACATTGAGAATTACAGAATTTCAGACTGGAACCTTGGAGACCCTCTGATGACTTCTCCCATGGTATAAATATACCATCTCCTCATCTCTAACAAATGCTCTGGCTGAAGATCTTCTCTGCTGGAAGATCTCTCAGGAGGAGAGGGTCCTGCAGGTCCTGGGAGCAACCTGTTCCAATAATGATGACATTATGTGCTACAGGCTGCATAGCAGAGGTTAAAAGCAAGGCTCTGCAGGAAGACTCCCTGACTGCCAACCCCAGCTTCACTCCAGCTCATCCATGTAGGTCCCTGTCCATCCCTTCTCCACCTCTCTCCGTCCTGCTGTGCTCCCCTGGGAGGTTGAACTGCATGGACTCCCAGCTTCCAGCTTTGGCCAATAGGGAAGCCTCGAAGGGAGAGAACAGAAGGAAAGTGGGGTTGAGTTATTTATTCCCAGGCCCTCTTCCAGCAGGTTGCTGTGGCAACAAAGGTCTCTGTTCCATACAGCACTCCCCTCGAGATTTCAGTAACTTCCCTTCAGTCTTACAGTGGGCAATGGTGTCCCCCTGTTCCCAGCCCAGGGGGTCTGCACTACCCCAGAGTTCCCTACGTCCTTCCCATACCCTCCTAAATAGTCCCTTTATTAAACCTTGTACAATTTACTTAATTTGAAAATGCCATCTTTTTCTAGCTAGCACCTTGGCTGATAATAATCACTTATCTGTTAAACATGGGGCAATTCCTTAACCTCTCTTGGTCCCAGTTTCTCCTCTGTAAAGTAGGAGTTAATAATATTTCCTGTAGAAGACCATCTATGAATCGAATGAGGTTATACATATTAAGATAATTTGAACAATCAATAAGGACTCAGTGAATAGTAGGATAATATTACAACTACCATGAACTCCCAGCCTAAACAGTACTTTAACTTCTCATAACTGTGATCAGCTTCAATTCATCAATCAAAAAGTCACCAGAAAAAAAGAAAAAGAAATTCCAATGGTAAAAGTTAACTTAGACAGTTCCTTAAGTCACCTATCAGAGTTATAGTACAATTTTCTTTTCTTTCTTTCTTTTTTTTTTGTATTCAGCCCCGCAGAGTAGTTCTTACACTGTTTGAGAATCACGGGCTTCCTGGGGGAGACTGAGAGATGCCAGACAGTTCAAAATTGTTCCTGCTAGCTGGTATGGTTGACCTGGTTCTGTTCTCATCTCAAAGCTCCATCACCTTAATGCTGGCTAGGAGACTTACAGCGCTTTGTGAGGATAAGAAGGGGTTAATAGGGTCACAATTTAGATGGCTTTAGGGGAGGCTAGGTTTTCAAGTGAACTCAGTGATCAATTCAATTGGGCGCATGCTGGCAGCTCCCACATGTCTAGGATGGCCCTTTATTAAGTCCTCATTATGTGCCAGGCTCAGAGCTAAGCATTTCCTACATATTGTCCCATCGAATCTCATGGCAGCCCTGAGGTGGCCGTTGCTATGTTCTCTAGTTTTTGAGGCGGAAGCTGAGAACCTAAAGTACCCAGCCTTGCCCCGTGTGGCTCAGTGGTTGAGCATAAACCTATGAACCAGGAGGTCACGGTTCCATTCCCAGTTAGGGCACATGCCCAGGTTGTAGGCTTCATCCCAGTAGGGTGTGTGAAGGAGGCAGCCAATCCATGATTCTCTCTCATCATTGATGTTTCTCTCTCTCTCTCTCTCTCTCTCTCTCTCTCTCTCTCTCTCTCTCTCCTTCCTCTCTGAAATCAATACAAATATATTTTAAAAAGAAATAAAACTGTCATTATTTACATATGGCATGAACGTTTACTTTAAAAATATAATAAAGTACCCAGCCTAAAGTATCACAGTCTAACACGCATGGGCAGGATTTAATGCAGGTCTGCCTGACCGGGAGGCAGATTCTGACCCAGCGCTGAGGAGGGGCAGTGTAGTTACAGGGGCTTACCCTCCGTGTTCCACGTGTGTACAACCTAAGAAGAAAGTCCTATGTTTCTATAGCTCCCACATTAGTTGTGTAGAATAACACACAAGTATTTGCCTGGATAAAATTTTAATTCCCTGTATTTGAAAAGAGGAGGGTTAGCCTTGTGTCAGGTCCTTCTTAGTTTTTTTCTTTCCAAAAGCTAAACATGCATATTTCCTCCATCTGCTTCTGGGGGCCCTGTTTCTGGATCCCTCTCCATCTTGAACTATCTCTAGTCCACTGGCTCCTGACGCTGGCCGCACAGTAGGATCAATCACTTGGGGAAGTTTTAAAAAAATACGGGTCAGGGTCATACCCCAGGCTGATGGAACCAAAATCCGTGGAAGGCGGCCTGAGCATTGTTGCTTTGTAAAAGGCTCTCACAGTACATTCTCATAAGCAGCCAGCATTGCAAAGCACTGCTCCAGTTTGCTCTGTAAATGAAGGCTTGGTGGGAATGTTGGCAGGGGCCCTCTGGTGAGAGCAAAGAGAATCAGCTCCTTCTAGCTAACGAACGGATGTTATCCTGAATTATCTGTGGCATATTCCACGTGATTTAATCGGCCTCATCTCCAAGCGCAACTGAATGCAAATGTCTCTCAAGTGTAGGATGGAATGTCAAGGTTCCCAAAGATGGTCCCTTATAAAGCGGCAAAGTGACATCACTAACCCCCATCTAATCTGGCCATGCGTTCAGGACACCTGATTCGGGTCCTGAACATTGAAAACATAATTGAGTGGTTTTAAATGTTATTGAGATATAATTTTATTGACATATAACATCATGTAAGTTTGGGATGTATGAGGTGTTGATTTAATACATTTATATATTGCAAAATAATTATCACTATAGTTCTAGCTAACCCCTTTATCATGTCACATAATTATTTTGTATGTGTGCATGCATGTGTGTGCGTGTATGCGTGTGCGTGCGTGTGTGTGTGTGGTGGCAGCAGCAATTAACATCTAGTCTCTTAGCAACTCTGAAGTCTATAATACAGCATTGTTATCTATAATCACTAGGCTGGGCGTACATCAACCAGGACTTATTTATCTTCCGGTTGCAAGTTTGTACCCTTAAATGTCATCTTCCCAATTCCCCCAAACTTCTGTCCCTGGAAACCCCCATTCTACTCTGTTTTTACGAGTTCAGTTGTTCTCTGTGGAGAATGCTACTGGTTGGTGCTGCTTGGCTGGGCATGTCTGCGTGTAGATATGGAGGGATTGTGATGGGGAAGTTCACTCATGCTCATCTTAAAGGGGGTTGCAGTAGCGCTGCTGGGATCATTAATAGCTAGTCCTGCGAGAGAGTCCTATGGTTTTTTTCTCCAGCTGCCACATCAGCAGAGGGCCAAGTCAAATCCTTCACTGTAAAGAGAAAAGGGGACTTAAAGGTTTTGCACCAAACAACTTCAGCTTCAAGGTCATAGTCCTCGGTAGGACTAAGGAGAAGGCAGTATCAAGTCTAACACCAAGGTGCAGGACAGTAGCTTTTCATCCACAAATTATTAGTTTTAAAGCCATATACCGGAGCACATAAATTTAATACAGATTTATACATTACTTTAATAACCAAAAATTTAAAAGGAAAATGCAAAATTAGAGGGGTTGTGAAGATCCTAGGTTGAATAAGATACAGGCCTGGTTAATCTAATGGGCAGACAGGAGAGAGACGGGAGGAGAGGGAAGAAGAAAGACGAAAGAAGGCATGGATGGCGGAAGATGTTTGAACTCAGGTTTTGGGAAGGGAGGTGAAGGGAGGAGGTGAGCAGCGGTATTTTTTAAACTTCTATTTCTTTTTTGTTTTGTTTGTTTTTTCAGTTTTTTTAAAATTTCAAGTCCATTTATTCCTTTTATCTTGTTCTTGTCCTTTCTCTCAATTTCCTATTTGTCCTTGGAGATTGTGTTCAAGAAACTATCTTCCAAAAACCCTTACATGTAACTGCACATTTTTGAGGGTTCACTGGGTGCCAAAGTCTAGCTTAAGACCTTTGCCTATCTTTGACATTTCACCGTGTTCTCTTGGCACAGTGAGCTTGAGGCTGTGACTCCCATTTCATAGATGGGATGACGAGAAGTTGAGGACTTGGCCCCAGATGACTGCAATGGACGTTGATGAAGAACTAACTCAAGCTCTCAGGTACCAGAGCTTGGCCTTTAACCGCTAAGCTTGGGATGAGCTCTGGGAGTTTCCATGTAGTTAGACGCATTCCATCTTCTTCCCAGGGTCAGCGCAGTCAAGATGGAAGAGGGCCGCCCCCAGGAGAGCTGACTGGGGAGCCCGGTTTCTAGCGGACCTCACTGGTTCTGAAACCAGCCTGGAGGAGCCTGGCAGGTTCCAAGCCACAGGTTTGCACCACTGACCTCTCTCTGGTGCGTTCATACTTTGCAAATCTCTCTCAAGAGAGCCTTGTGTCATTCTCCCCGCAAAGGGGGTTATTTCTGATCCCCGTTTGCAAGGGGGGGAAAATAAGGCTTTTCCTCCCTGCCCGGCAGGTGGTATAACTGTAGGTGTCATCTGGGCACCAAAGAATAAAATCTGCACGGATCTCTTCATTATTATGCAAAGCCGGAGGGGAGTCTCAGACCCTCCCTGGCCCCAGCCCATCTGTCTCTGTGCGATGTCCCTGGGGCTCAAAAGCCCGCGGCCAGCGGAGCCAAGTGGGTGGAGACGCGTTCCAGGCCACTAACCTGGGCCATCTTTCCGCGCCTGGCCAGCCAGCGCCCCCAGGCCTATCCCCCTCAGCTTAAAAACACTACTGCTTTCTGCATCCCGCCCGCCGCCCCCCCCCCCGCCCCCCGCACCCCCGGGAACTGCATTAATATTAATTTCGATGAATAATTTAAGGCCAGAGATTTTTTCCGAGCCGCGGCGGGGGAGGGCGCGCAGCTGTGTTCATTTTGGCCACGCCGCCCGCGTGTTTCGGTCGCTAGGATTCCACGAGGCCCGGTACCCGGGACGCGGGAGGATGGAGTGGGTGTGCCGCCGGCGAGGGTGCGCTTGGGGGTGAGCGTGAGCCGGAGCAAGTCGGCCCAGGAGTGAGGCTGGGCGCCCGGGACTGCTCTGGGGAGGCTGGGCCGGAGGGGCATCCCAGGTCTCAGCGCTACAGCCCGCGCTGCCCCTGCGCGGGGTGACCCGGGTCCACGCGGACTTGAGCGGGAACAATAGCGACTCCTTAGATCCTGGGCTCCTGCCAGGGGCGGCTCAGGCCTCCCCGGACAACCGGCGAGGTCTCTTTTCTTATTTGGCTCATTTATGGCGAGAGGCTGGGGGGAGGGAGGGCAGAGGAGGGGCCGCGTCTAGAGTTGGGGGGACGAGGGGGGCGGCAGTGAAAGAAGTCTCCAGAGGCTGCGTCGCGCGTGATGTCAGCTCCCGACGAAAATAGAGAGGGATCGCCTGCAAATCCCCAGCTCCGGCGGGGCTAAACCTTGCAATCCCTCCCTGGCCGGCGCCGAGCCAGGGCGCAGCGGCCTCCCCCGCCTCCCCTGGCGGACACACACACACACACACACACACACACACACACACACACTCACCTCGGCCTCCCCTGCCACCGCCCTCTGCACCCACCCTCCGCCACTCGCTGCGCCTACAAGCCCCGCTGCAAACACAGGTGTCCGCGGAGACGCACCGAGCCGGCCAGCCTCCCGCAGCCCCGGGGCGGCGCTCGGTCCCGGCAGCCCCTGGAGCCCCCCGCACGCCCCGCCAAGCGCCACGGAGGCGGGCGGAAGGGCGAGCAGGACGCGCGGAGGGGAGCTGAGACGCCCGCGCCCGTCGGGGCGCTAAAGGGCTTACCCGGGAGGCGGGTGGAAGGGCGGGGAGAGGCTCCGCGTTAAATACCGCGCTCGGCCATCCTCGCGCGCTCAGCCGGGCGCCCGCTCGCTCCCTCGCCCGCCCGCCGCCGCTGGATTGTGCCGAAGAGGAGGGGGCGTTCCCCACACCATGGCATCCACCGAAGGGTGAGGGGGCTTCTCTTTGTATCCGCGGGAAAGCGGGGGCCCCGTGCGGGGTGGTGGCCCCCCCGTCCCGGATGGGGACGGAGAGGCGTCGGCACCGGGTTTCGGTGACGCCGTCGGCTTGATGGCTGGGGGTGGGCTGGTGGGGCGGGGGTGGGTGTTCTTTCGCCAAGCCCACTGCGTAACCCTCGGAGGATGCGCGAGATGGAAGGTTTTATTCATTTAAAGGGTGCGTTGGGGTGTGAAAAGTGTGAGGGGAAAATGCTCTTGAGGTTACTTTTGAGATTTAAAAGCAAGAAGGGATTAGGCGCGGCGGGAGCGGCTGACCTCGCCGGGGGAGCAGCGCCGGGAGCGCGGCGCCGGCTGCCAGGTGAGGACCGGCCGGATGAATGAGCCGCGATGCGGGCGGGAGGGGCGGGGCGAGGACCTGCGCGCGCGGCCTTGAACGTGAGATTTGCGGAGCCGCGGACAGACGCCCGGCCTGCTCTCGTCGCTCCAGGTCCCTGCACGGCGGAATCTCCCTGGCCAGCGCTAAGGGGGGTGGAAGAGATTTGGGTGCTTCCCGGGAAGAGGCGGGGAAGTGAGTGGTTGGAGCAGGGACAGGAGCGCCCAGACATCAGCGGGTTAGTGTCCGCTTTTCTTTTTCCTTTGGCCCGGGCTGTGGAGTCCTCGCCTGCCTTCCGAGGCTGCAGTTGGATATGGACTGTTCCCAGCGACAAATAAGAATAACTCTTTACCCAGAAGGAGCCGGGGGAGATGGGGCTGCAAGGGGCGAAAGGATCCCTCCAACACTCAGATCTCAATGGAAGGGTCCAGAACAACGTCCCTGAACTGACTGACATCTCCCAGGAAACTTTTCCAGCTCAGGGGAGCCTGAGTATGACTCAAAGGACTGTTTGGGGAGCTTGGCCCTTTGGTTAATTCACAAAATTGCACCGGCCACTGGCAGGCCAGCCCTGTTATGTGGAAGGGAAGCATCAGCCCACCTCTGGGCCGGTGGATGAGCATCAAGGATGATGCTGGCACTCACCACAGTTCCTCGTTAATAACATTTCGCCAGCTCTGCAGCCTCGTTTTGGGGGACGGGGTCTCTAGGAGCGAAGAAGTGGTCCCAGAGTCAGCTCTCTAGACGCCAATCTCCAACAAAGGGAAACTATTTCTAAGACTTTGTCTCTGTGTTTAGAACTCATCCCTTTTCTGTCCTCTGACGCCTGGCATCTTGTGTAGTGGGAGATTTCTTCTCTCTTTTCATCTTAGCTGTTCAGCAGTAGGACCTTTTTGATTATTAGTAAGATGCTCTGGGAAGACACTGTATAGTAGGAGGGTGGTGTATTGTGCCAAAACAGATCTCTAGGACTAAATATTAAGAGCCCCCCTGGCTCAACCTCAGTGCCTTCCTGTTTAATTAAGTAGTCTTCCATATAAGAAAACATATGAAGGCATTTCTGGCTCCCTTCGGGCCCTTCTGGATTTACCCCTGCTTGTACAGGCCCGGGCGGAAAACATCTGTGAAAGAGATGGATGGTGGCAGTCTTTCAAATCTTGTATCCAACTGACTCCTTGTTCTCATGGCCAGATAGAGAAGGGAGAGGTCAAGACAACAACAGAAATCCCCAAATTAAGTGTGTTTATCTCACCTTTGTCCTATAGGAGAACTGCCGAATGATTTGACATTAAATATGGAGCAGACGTGATTTGCAGTATTTTAAAAAATGCTATATTTGTGCACTGGATAATGAGGAAAAGATTGGTCAGGGGAACTCGTATTGATGAGATGAAAGAGTTGAGAACATTTGAAAAGCTGGGAAACAAAGGCAGAAAGGCCTACAACCCATTCTCATTTCAGAGCAGTCGCAGAGGAGCAGGTGACATTGTCAGAAGCCCTGGTTTTTTCCTTCCTTCCGTCTCTCCTTCCAGATGCATTTGCTGAGTACTTGCTGGATAGACCTCACGTGCCAGGCTCTCTGAGGAGGTACAAAGACTTTCAGGGTCTGGGAGCTGGCCTTCACCAGGCTGGCTCCTATTGAGGACTTCGATTAGTAAGTTGTTCACGTGGTTTGGTGAGATTCCCTTGCCTCTTCTGATGTCTTTGGTTAAAGTGCCTCATAAAGGGAAGTTCCTTAAGTATCCCCAGGCTGGTCTCCTTTGTTAGCGCTCTACATAGTTGAAACTGTTTCCTTGAAACATACATTGCTGCCCAGCCGGTGTGGCTCAGTGAGAAAATTTGAGGTTGACCTATGAGCTAGGACAGTGGTGGCGAACCTCTGACACGCGTATCAGAGGTGACACGCGAACTCATTTTTTTGGTTGATTTTTCTTTGTTAAATGGCATTCAAATATATAAAATAAATATCAAAAATATAAGTCTTTGTTTTACTATGGTTTCAAATATCAAAAAATTTCTATATGTGACATGGCACCAGAGTTAAGTTAGGGTTTTTCAAAATGCTGACACGCCGAGCTCAAAAGGTTCACCATCACTTAACTAGATTCAACTCCCGGTCAGGGCACATGCCTGGGTCACGGTTTCAATCCCAGTGTGGGGCATGCAGGAAGCAGCCAATCTATGATTCTCTCTCATCATTGATATCTCTCTCTCTCTCTCTCTCTCTCTCTCTCTCTCTCTCCCCCTTCATCTCTGAAATCAATAAAAATATATTTTAAAATAATAAAGCAAAAAAACCCATACATTACTGAGAAGGAAGCAAAAATAACAATAGAGTGATATGCTTTCGACGTATGTATCTTCAGTTCAACTCTCTTTGCTCCAGATTGTTTGGGGGAGTGGGGTAGTATGGTAAACTGACCATCGTGGTTACCGATTATTTGGTGATACCGTTATAGTCCACAGCATGTTGATTACCAATTTTTAAAGTATTAGAAGCATAGTGACATCTGATGTTTGTTTAGCACTCCACATTCAAAGCTCATTCGTGTATAGCACATTTGATTCTTTCAATAACTGAAGCAGAGGGTCCAATGAAAATGGGCTTTAAGAATCAATGATATAGACTATGATGCCATCTTTCCAGGAAAATTCCAAGACTTGGCAGAACTGTGGGGTTATCACCTGGAAATGTCAGTTATCACTGAAGAGTCTGCTAGGCATATCTGGTGGAGAAGTTTACCGGCTTTCTCTCAAGCCTTTGGCACACACACTGCCTTTTGGAATATTCTTAATATCATCCTGTGTGCTTGGCCTTTGCAAAGCATACTCATTTGGAATTGGGGTGATTAGCATCCGGTGTCTGTAAAAGTCAGCAGTGCATTCAGGTCGTTCCCATGCCCCGAGAGGCATGTTCTTGCAAAGCAAAGTCTGATTTGATAATTGAGCATCGTTGTTGTCACTTTTTTCCCCCGAGTCCTCTGACATGGCAAGAATTATGGCTTTAGGTTCCTGACCCAAATTGGAAAGAGATTATAAGTAGTTGGTGGCAGACAAGCTAATGTTCATTATTGACTGAGTTATAGTGGAGCACCCAGATGCTGTAGAGGGGGGCATTTCAGAAATACGTTCTTGGGGTGGAAGACACTAAGTCACCATGTATGTCAGGGACCCAGAGGCTATCTGTCTTCTGATCAGCTCCCAGAAGCAAGGGGTCGGGGCGAAAGCCAACGAGGGCTTGGGTTGCAGGCTGACTTAGAAAGCAAATGAGACAGAATACTGCTGACAAGGGAAAAACCCTGGCAAGGGAGACCTCTGGATTTATTATTTCAAGCAAACAAAAGCAAAACAGAGCGACTGCCCCCTCCCTCCTGCCCTCGGGACTGAGGCTGAGGTCAGCTGGAGGAAGAGCCCAGGGAGCGGACTTACTGCGAAGGGGGTGGAGGGCATGGGTCTTGGGGGCCCACGGGGTTTGCATATTGCACGCCCCGGGCTCGGCTCCAGCTTTCATTTCTCATTTTCTCATTTTCAGGAATATAACCATCAGCCTCCTTGGGTAACATAGCTATTAGCGGGACCAGGAGAAAGCCATTTCATGTTGACTAAGACAGCCTCTTGCGAGTGATTCCAAGCTTAATCCTCAAGAAATAATTGCCAAATCTAAATGAAGCTTGTAAAGTGGAAAAGCCGGGTTGTTCAAAACCAAGAGACCAGGTCCGTGCCTCACTCTCATGGCCACTTCTCATCCTCTTTCATGCCCTGCGAGTAGGTGCTGTCTCCTCTGGTCAGATTGAAGGGAATTGTCAGACAAGGAAAAGTCCTTAAGAGAGCGTGCTTTGGCTGCAGGAACAAGTAATATGGAAGCAAAGTGTGAGATTTCTGGGTCAGTGTGCCATAAATCCTGCAGATCCAGGATTGCAAAGCCTTCTCACACTTTGAAGCACAACACAGGTTGAATTCAATTAAAATCTCCCCTCCCCGCCCCCGCCGCCATGGCTGTATCATGCAATACCCCGTGTCTGGTTTTCCCTCTGTTAAAGGCAAACGACATTGTTTTCCATGCTGATTTTGATCCCCTGGGAACTGGCTTGCCTCTCGGAATGAGCTGACTCTACTCTTCATGTCAGTCACCTGCCATAATATTTTAATCAAATAAGACAGGGATCCTTTAAAACAGTGGTTCTCAACCTCGGCTGCACATTAGAATCACCTGGGAATCTTTTTAAAATCCTGATTTCTGGGCCTCATCCTCCGGAAATTCTGTTTCTTTGTTATGGGGTGGGGCCACAACATTAGTAACAAAGAAACAGAATTTCCGGAGGATGAGGCCCAGAAATCAGGATTTTAAAAAGATTCCCAGGTGATTCTAATGTGCAGCCGAGGTTGAGAACCACTGCTTTAAAATCTTCTAGCCATAGGCGGCAGAAGAGTCATTCTGGAGATAACATTTTAGTTTGGTTTGCATTTTAAGAACTTGTCCTGGAAGTCTGCAAAAATCTACCCAATGCCATAACTGCACCTTGCTGGCAGCCTTCTCTTCCGTGCCCTTAACAGCTTGTAGGGGGCGAACAGCATGCTTCAGAGCAAGGGTTTTAGAATCCAGATTAAGGCAAATCTCTTCATTTACCAGGATCCTGCGCTTGCTCTCTCCTCCCTCTGCCGGCCCCTCACCCCTCCACCACAATACCAAGCGCCAAGTCCCTGGAATGAATTAATTAAAGGAGTGTTTAAAAATATCTCCCCGCTCCATCTCCACGTGCTCCATCATTGATTGGAGGCAGATGGGCCCCATGTTTGTCAGGAGGAGAGGAAAGGGCTAGCAGCTTGTTGTAAATCTGTCTGGTTGGCTTCAAACAATGGCAGAAAAGACAAGGGGGCAGCTGCATTACAGGAGAATGAAGCAAAGGGTAGATCCCTAAACCTTAAAAAAAACACACAAAAAAACCTCATTTTCTTAGGACTGTGTTTTCTTAACGGTTGTTTTTCAACGGGATTGACATTTATTTACTTATCTCTCATTCATATATTTACCGAATGTCTCACTTAGCAGATAGGGTGGCCGTCTGGTGTTTTTGGAGATCTCGGCAGCTGCTTCGGATTAGAGGCTCATTGAACAAGGACGGTCCTTTAAAGTGGAATGAGGGGACTGAACTCCATTTGGCGGCTGGACTTGTGTCCATCCCGGCTCCCCCTAGGATAGAGGATGGTAGGCGTTAGAGACCTTGGGTGAAGTCCCTGGGACTAGGAGGGAGGGTTTCTCTGCACCCCCGCACCCCACTCTATAGAGGCTTTCTTCTGTTCCATTTGCTCCGGAGGGCCATCTGTCCCTCGCTGCTTGTAATCTGGCGCAGGAACTTTCTGTCGTGCCCTCCTGCCATCCCGGCTTTCCAGCCACTGCGCTGTCAGCAACGAGGAGCTGGTGGCAAAGTTGGAGGTGGGTCTGAGGCGCGTCTGCCTCCCCAGCTTTGCTCTTCCCACAGCACCGGACGCGAGGCAGTGGATGCCTGTGGATGGCAGGTGGCCCACAGGCATCTAGTGTTTGGCTCCCACGGGATTTTGAAAATGTTTACATTTTAATTAAAATTATAATTGCTTATAATTTTTAAAAAAAAATCCCGATTCTGGCTTCTGCCAAAAATTGCCAGATCTGATGACAAAGAACCTGCCCTTTTGTCTTGTATTATGTGTTGGGTAATTACAGTCCAGCATTGTTTTAAACACATTACACCTATTAATTTATTTAATCCCCGCAACAATATCACGCACAGGGGCTATTATCATCTCCATCTTTACAGGCACGGAGACTGAGGCACAGAAAGATTAAGTAACTTGCCCAAGATTTCACAGCTAGTAAACGGCAAAGCCAGACCTTAAACCCAGGCAGCCTGGCTCTAGGCCCCTAATCCCTTGGCCACACTGCTTAGCCCCGCAAGGCTGTGGCGGAGCAGCGGCTGTCCTCTGAGACAGGGCGTGCGCCTTTCAGGATGGGAACAGCCTTTTCTGAGACCACTCACTCTTGTTACCTGCTTGACCCCTTACTTCTCTAACACAGCCATGGGGAGACTGAGAGCTTGGGCTCCATCCTCACAGGGAATGCCCCTGCCTGGTGAGTGTGGGTTGGAGACATTCTTCAAAATCCCATTTCTATGTCATGAAAGGTAGTTCCAGCTGCTTTTTCTCTGTAACCCCCTAACCACTACCTTGTGCTTTGCTCCGGGTTGTTCTTCATGCAGAGTGCTCTTGTAGTTATTGGTTGTCAGGACGCCAATAGCATTGTCTTACCCAGATGCAGTGCTTGGGCACAGCCCAGCATTGGGTCCCGTTCTTTGGAATATCGAGCCTTGCGCATGCACTTCTTAGTGGCAAATGTAGTTGAGCGTTTAGGGGGCTCTGGACTTTATCCTTTCTTCTGTGATTTCCAAGTGTGGCCATTGAAGGTTGTGACGTCCCCATTTTCCTAAAACAGCTACCTGCCCTGCCCCGTTAGGAGCAGGGCTGATGTTGTTGGGTGTTTTTGGCAACACATGCAAACCGTGGTGGCTAAGGGTGCCTTTTAAACTGAGGAAGAACTCTTTCAGATGCATTCCTGTGTATGTATTTTTAAGATTGGCACAGTTTGCTGATCACCCAATAGGTGGCAGTATATGTCAGCCCTTTGTCCAGACTCACCACTCTTCCTTTGACTCCCTTTGGAAACCCCTGGGTCCTTAGGGGATCCCAATTCCCACAGTATTCCATTCTCTTTTGATTAAAAAAAGTGACTCCACCAAATATATCATGTGGAAATCCTGAGACAATTGTTATGTATCAATAGTTTTCAGAGATACCACCATATGCAAATGTAACTAGAACCATTCATTTTTCCTTATTCCAAGTCGGTGTGACTGTACATACATGATTTCAGCCAATCCTTGGAAAACTCATATGAAATATTATTATCATTTTACAGATGCAGAAACTGAAGCTTCGAGAAATTTTGATTTTATGCTGTTATTGGGTGCCTTGTTTTTTTTGTCATCTAATTCTACAGTGTTTCATACTATCCACGTCTTGCTATTAATTCACATTTCCTTAAAATTTCACAGTCTCCCCCTTTGTTTGTTTTTGCCCCAGTGGGTGTCTCTAATCATTTTGATCCAAGGAAGCAAGATAGCCAAAAAGAGATAATGTAAGCGGCAAGGCTCGAGAAGGGCAGCAATGAATATAGAAAGAGGTCAACTTGTTAAGCGGAGATGTGACATTCAAAAGAAAATGCCACCATAAAAAAATAAAAAAGAGACTAAGATTGGGCAACTGAGAAGGATGGTCAGACCCCAGCTTGTAGACATTAAACCAGAGTATTTCAAATAGAAGCAGTTCAGTGCATGAAGGGAGATAAGGTCAAAGAAAACAAATAGGAAAAGCATTCTTCTCTATCAGGCATCGGGCAAAGGCAAGTGCTGCAGACCAAGTTGTATTTTTGTCTTGATCTCAGTCTACTTAAAAGGGCAGTTGTGATCTGATAACCAGCTTTGTTAGGAGAGAGGGTGGGAGTCAACGTGAACGAAGCACAAGCAGATAAACATATCCCGGGGCGAGATGGATGGATATCAGCTGACAACCCTCAGCTCCGACACTGAAGTTCCCTGGGGGATCGGTTCAGTTGTTATTTTTTATACTTCGGTGCAACATATGGTCTTGAAAAAGTGTCAAAAATAACTATGGGACTAATTTTCAAGAATAGAATAGAGAGTAATGGAATTATAGACTGAATCTATTCCCCTGGTGTTTTTCTGGGATTCAAGGTCACCCATCATCAGACGTTAGTAAAATCATCACAGAAGAGAAGCACTGATGGCATCATTGATTTTTCGATCGTGATTAATTGCTATCATTTCCAATGAAGGACTAATCACGTGTAGGAGCTTATCTATTAGTCTCAGAGTATTCAAATTTGGGTTCTTTTTAGGGCCTGGAAACACTGGGTTTGAGGCACTGTTGCTGGCTGGTCCTGGGAAACACTCTGAGGTAGAAACTTGTGTACGTGAAGTTTATTGTGGGGATCTCCTGGCATAAATCCCTGTAGAAGAGAGAAGGAAGCCCGGGCGGGCAGAGGGAGACGTTGAGACAGCCACAGGAAGCTGCGGTACAGGGATGGTTCTTTGGAATGGTCCAGAATTGAGGCAAGAGGCCTGGCCTTTCTACCACTACATCGATCAGGCGCTGGACCCAGACTGTGCTCAGGCAGTGGGGGTGGCCCTGGGTGAGTAGAGGGCCAGGCTTTGGAGGGTGATAGAGTTGGTTAGTGTTGTCACTTATCAAGACTCCCAGCAGCTGGGGGAATGAATATCTCAGTCCTGAAGTTGGGAGATAGGGGCCTGGCAGCATGCCACCACATCCATTATTGACTCCGAATTCAAGTGTTTGAGAGATAATAAAATGAGCATGGTTGATTTCAAGCTGAATATTCATGCCTCCATAAAACTACCATCTGCAACACAATACTATACCTTAACAGAAGTGTGTGGTAGGGGGAGAATGGTGGGGGAGGGTAGATTCTGGTGGGCAAGGATGGGGAGAATTCACAGGCATCAGCTTCCTCAGTGTTAGCTGTGACCCGCACAGCCCCCAAGGACTGACGTCAGAAGCCCTCTTCTTCACTCCTGACCTTCCAAAGGCATCTGGTCCAATGGGAGGATGGTTGTCTGAAATTGCTGCCTTAGAAAGGGAAATCAACTCAAGCTAATGGAAGGGGCCACGAGGAGTCACAGTCAGATATATTGGGAAGCAGATCAGTGATGGCGAACCTTTTGAGCTCGGTGTGTCAGCATTTTGAAAAACCCTAACTTAACTCTGGTGCCGTGTCACATACAGAAATTTTTTGATATTTGCAACCATAGTAAAACAAAGATTTATATTTTTGATATTTATTTTATATATTTAAATGCCATTTAACAAAGAGAAATCAACCAAAAAAATGAGTTTGTGTGTCACCTCTGACACGCGTGTCATAGGTTCGCCATCACTGGTATAGCTAGTAGTGTTTTTCCCAGTATTGACGGCAGCTGTTTCTGTATTCCTACCAGAGTTACAGTGGGGCCTTGACTTACGAGTGTCCCGACTAACGAGTTTTTTGAGATACCAGCTGTCTCCGCGCCGATTTTTTGCATTGAGTTGACAGAGTAATTTGAGTTACCGAGCTCCTTAACGAGCTCGGTCTCGGAATGAATTAAACTCGGAAGTCGAGGCCCCACTGTATTCCCCATGGAGTTCCTACCTTGGGAGAAGGTAGGCAATGAACTGGATCACCCCTTTCTGCAATAGCCACTGATCGTTCTGTTGATTCAGAAAGTCATGCATTCCGTCAACCTCCGGCCAAAGGTGCTTGGATGTTGACATTTCTCTTCTCTATTCCCTTGGTAAATATTGAGATATGTGCAGAGATGAAAGAACACTTTTGTACATAATCTGAGGCCTTGTAAATTATACCTGTGGATATTTCCCCTTATGTTCTCAGGGCAGTCGACTCTGCTCTCTGAAACCAGGACATTGATTATCAATGTGTTTGTGTTTTTATTAGCACAGCAGCTTAATTCACGTGGCTCATTGGAGAGTAATAGAGGGTAAAGCAACCCAGCATTGAAACTTGCCTTTGCTTCCCTTCCTTACCTGTTTGTAAGTTACAACTCTGGTATTTACTACAGCAGGTAAGACGCCTCTGTTTCCAGTATTTGGGTACAGACAACAGTGACTGTATTCAGTCTACATTTAGAAAACACATTTTGCACATAGGCTCTCGCTACCAGCCAAATAAAGGACTTTGAAGGATTTACTGTCTACTTTCAAAGAAATTACTTTTAACAAAAACTTTTAACTTTTTGTGGTTTGGATCAGTAGTTCTTTTCCCATAACAAAACACATGATATCATTAAAAAACTAAAACAAAAAAACCCCCCAAACTTCAAATATTACAGAAAGGCATAAAAATAAAGAAGTAAAACTGCCTCCCATCCCAATCCCATTCTCTAGAAATACTCATTTTTTTGGTTTATCCTTTGAGACATTTTTCTATGCCATGTAAACATTTTATTCTTAATATGCAACTTGTATCATCCTATACAGCCAATTCTACAACTTGCTTTTTGGTTTATACTTCTGGGTATATATGCTGTGTTATATGTATCTGATAACAGTCCACTGGATGGTCATATAATAATTGATTGAGCCAGCCCCTGATTGACAGGTTATCTCCAAGTCTCTGTTATTATGACAACATGGGGTGGAATATGAATTGGAGGCGTGGATGGGGCAGGGGCACGGAGACCAGTTATGCTTTAGGTGACAGCAGTGATTCAGGTGGGAGGTGACAGTCCGGTTTAGGGCACAGGCTCTGTGTGCATGAGCAGATTCCAAGGACATTTAGAAGAACTCAGTGACCAAGTGCATGTAGTGGGTGAGCAAGGGGGAGGCATCAAGCTGTCTCTTGGTTTCTGGCTTGAGCAAAAGGGTGGTAGAGGAGAGTGCAGAAAAGAGAGAGAGATGGTCAATTTGAAAGAGAAGGTAATGAATTTGGTTCTGCATACTGGGTTAGAATTTTTCGGTGGAGATGCTCACCGAGCAGTTGGATACATGAGAGGCTGGGGCCTTTATGGGGTGATATTTATGATCATAGAAGTGAATGAGCTCACTCAGATAAATCATGAAGCTAGGGAAAAAAATGGGCTGAGGGAAGAAACCTGGGGAGCTCTAGCATCCATAGATGGGCAGAGAGAGGTGATTCGGGGTGCACAGGATGCTGAGTGGCAAGGAGGGGAGTCAGGGAGAATGGGTATCTTGGAGTGGGTGATAGTGCTGCAAGCTGTAGACAAGTTAAGTAACATAAGTACTGAAAAGTGGTCATTGGGTTAATCAGTTTCAAGGACATCACCGGCTTGTGCCAGAGATGGGTCAGCAAAGCGGTGGCTACTTTGCCACGCCGGTGTTGGTTGAGAATGGATGGAGAGAAAATGATTGTAAATTGTTTTTCAAGAGTGTGTCCATCAAGGGGAGGATGGGCATACGAAAATAGATGCAGAGGAGACCAGGATTGCATTTGGCCTTTTGTTTTAGTTTTTGGGTGGCTGTGCTATAAGCATGTCCATATGCTAAGGGAAGGGTTTGGTTCTGAGTGATGATTGGTCCTGAGTACCCTTTGTGCAAGAAGCTGATGAAAGAAAGAACTAGGACCCCGGCTTGCTTTAGAGATGCTTGCAGAGTAGGGCAGGGCAGGCGGCTCTGTGAGGGCCTGACCAGAGCTTCCTACAGTCTTCCTGATCCCACAGCATAGGGAAGGACAACTCAGAACAGTGAGGAAGGAAAAGGTCACCTGTCTGGACTCCCAGATCTGTGCAGTCCAGGGTGATCTGTAGGGTGACAGATGGGGCCACCAGCTCCTCCTGATTTCTGTAGCTTCCTTAGTCAGCCAGCTAGAGCTGGGTAGATTTTAGTAGGGGTTGCTATTTTTTTATGGGGGGGGGGGGCGGTCAGCATGGGGGCCTACCTTCCACAAGCCTTTCTAAGTCTCCTAGCTGGAATTCTTCTCTTTTCTCCTTTAACCCTTCGTTTGCACTCTTGCGTAGCTTGTGAAACTTCCTTGGACTCAGTCTTGATCCCCATTCTGAGCTCTGCATTCTCTTTGGATCACTTCTTGGGCATCTACATGACACCTGTATACTGATAAGTCCCCAGTGATGCATTTATATCTCAGAACTTTTCTCCAAGTTCCAGATTCATACATCCTACCATCTAATTGCCATCTCCCTGTATACAATGTACCCACGACAGCCGGAGTTGCCGTGGGTACAATGGAACTCTTGCTATTTTTTTCCCCGCAGATGCATCCCTACTATCTCCCAAGTTCTCTCCATATCAGAAAATGGCACTATCATCTACCTAGATATTCAAACCCCTGTTGCTTCTCTTCCATCAGCCCCACCCTACAAGCGTTCTCAGTTCTATCTCAAAAATGTCTCTTGAGTTTGGCCTTTTCTCTCCATTGCTATGGCCATCACATTCAGCCCAGACAACTGTCATTGCCCTACTGGAAGCCACACAGTCCCCTATAACTGGCAGTTCCTCAGATACCCTACGGTGTTGCCCACCTTAGGACCCATTTTCTTTGTTCCCACCCTCCACCTACTGCCATTCTTCAGGTGGCTGATATCCTTGAGTATCCGTTAGTTCTTCTCTTAAATGCCATTTCCCAGAGAGCTCATCTCGCACCACTCCTCCAAAAAATAGGTCTGCCTTTCTTAGTCCTATCTCATTTCCCCTGCTTGCTTCCTTCATGGCATCAGTTAGAATTTTTAAATATTTTATTTGTTTATCTTCATGTTGGTATCGACCGGCCTCAGGAATGTAAGCACTCTGAGGGCTGGTTGGTTCATCATTGCATCCCCTTGGACACGGGCACCAAGCACTCAATAAGCTTCCTGATTGAATACTCAGCCTGGGTTACATGCAGAAAGCGCTCAGAAGAGGTGACTTTTGAGCTGGGCCTCTTCCAACGACCTTGTCCCATGGCACTTTGTTCAGACCTCTGTTAGAACATTTCATTATAACGAGTGCTGAGTGTTTTCTTGTCTGTCTGCTCACATCCTCGTATCTCTCTGAGGATCAGGACTACATTAATTCCTTGGTGCCCCAACTTATTATCATTATTACAATTGTGTGTTAGTGTAATTCAATTGTCTACCTTGGGAAAGAGACGCTAAGGGCATAGAGGGCAGAAGGGGATGATTTTAAGGGATGAGAGGGCCAAACTTGAGAATTCATGACCTTTTGCTTATTGGGACACATCCTCTTTTTAAGGTTCTGGTCAGAAGAACTTCTTGGCCCACGAGTCAGTAACCAGGCTTTGACTGCTAAGGGTTGATAGGATTCAGATAGGTTACAAGAATAATTAGTTGGAGAGCAACTGATCTTGTGAAGCCAAAAATGTATTTGTCATAGTCAATCGTGCTCCCATGCTGCTGTCTGGGAAAGATGACAAACTCCTAGAGCTGCTGTTATTTTAAAAAGTAAGAGAGTTGAATCAGATGAGACATTGAGCCCACTCCCCATGCCCCATCTTTCCCAGGACTTCCTGCCTCCTCTCAGGATGTCTTTCTATTCCTTTTCCTTGCTTCTTATGAAGGAAAGCAAGGAGAAGCTAGCATGCATTTGATATTCAGACACAAAGGATTTCTCAAGTCAAAGATGATATTTAAATTTCACCAGTGAATAAAATCCATGGCCCAACAGTTACACTGCTTGAAACACGGATTTAGAATAAGTGCCCAGAAGCTGACAACGATGTTGTTAAATGGATGCTTTTTTAACTTTTGAAGAGATTCTGAATGTTTAACCATCCCCAATAGAATTCTCTTCTCTGGCTTCCTATTGTGGTTAGAAAATAAGAGCCAGTCTTTAGAAAAGAATGAAATCTTACTTACCATTTGAGGATGGACCTAGAGGGTATTATGCTAAGTGACATAAGTCAGACAGAAAAGGACCTATACCATCTGAATTCACTTATATGTGGAATCTAAAAAAGAAAATAAATGAAGAAACAAAGCAGAAACAAGCTCAAAGATACAGAAAACAGACTGATGGTCGTCAGAGGGACAGGGATTAAGAAGCACAAATTGGTCGTTACAAAATAGTCACAAAGATGTCAAGTGCAGGTAAGGGAATATTAGTTAATAATACAATAACTATGTATGGTGCCAGGTGGATGCAAGACTTAATGGGGGAATCGCTTCATAAATTATGTAAGTGTTTATCCACTATGCTGTACACCTGAAACTAAAATAATACTGAATGTCAACTGCAGTTGGAGAGAAAAAAGAAAAAAGAGTCAGGAGTCTAGAAAGAATGCCTCGTAGCTGGTATGTGCGTTTTCTGGTAACCTAAATGAACATGTTTGGAATTTCGATACTTCCTGAAGTGGAGTTCTTTCCTGGAGTTTTCTGGCGGCGGGACAAGTTGAGGGGTATTTGTTGTGTCCTGGTGGGACAAGGCAATAAAAACTGTGCCCAGCACCTTCTTTCTTGACCCTCAGTGAGAACTCTGTGATTGGATGAGGGGCTAGTTGATGGAACCCGTCCCTGAGCCTTACAGGAAGGTCTTCACCGGAAACCACCCTCACCATCCTCACTGCCGGTGCTAGGGTCCTCCTCGATCCAGAGCCAGGGCATGCAAACTGCTGTTTGTTTTTAGGTGAAAATAGAGTCCAAGGAGAGAGGCTGAGTTTTCATGTTTCCTTTGACATAGAAGCCATTGTTAGGTGGGAGAACCAAGCATACACAGATCGTGGTTTTACTCTATTTGCTTACTCTCTCCCGGGGAAGGCTCTCTATGGGTTCCCAGGAAAGTAAACTCCAGTTCCCCACAGGTAGTCCACACATCATTGTTCAGCAATCAGCAAGACCAAACCAGTTTGTCCAGAAGGGGGCACTGTGGAGCCTCACTGCGGCAGCTGCGGGCAATGGTGATTTTCCTGCTGTTTTGAAGCAAGAGCCAGAAGGTGAATTGCCTCTTTCCCAGGCCAGCAGCAGCTGCTGCATTGGTTTTTAAGAAGGGAAGCCATACCACGTCGATTATTTACATTCCAAGTGACCTGGAGTTGTTAAATCAACCAGCAGAGCTCTCTAAAGCCCAAGACTACATCCGGGACAACTGGGCAGCAGTGGAGTTGACAGCGGTCGCCATTTACCAGTGTGGTCTGGGCTCCTTGTCGTCCTCCTCCTGGCTTCTCCTTGAGAGTCATCAGCGGGGTTCAAACAAGATTTGCTGGTTCCTGAGCTCGGGTATGTCCAGCCTGGTTTTGCCTGGGTTATTGACAGACTTTTGAAGGTGAAGGGGTAACCGTGGGGAAGAAGAGGGGCCTTTGAAGAGGGAGAAAAAGACACTTGAGGGATTGCAAAGTACATTTTGAAAGGGTTGGAAAGGCCCCAGAATAAGCAATACGAGAAAGGAAGCATGAAAACAGATATTTCTCTTTTCAAAGCGACTAACCAACCACCCCAGAAATCTAGCTTGTGTTCCAACCCCATTGGAAGCAGGCGACACAATTAAAATAGGCGTGAAAATGCCGTGTTTTTGTTACAGGTCCGCTCCCTCAGAAGGCAGCCCTAGAGGAGTCAGGGACGTACCCGTGTGCCCATACGTTGGTCTAAAGAGGACTTTATCGCTTCCCCTAGAAGCTGACTGCTGAGGCCAGCCAGTGCAATGAAGATGGTCCCATGATTTTAAGGAGCAGAAAGGACAATTTGTGTCTAACCTCTGAGTTTCTCATGTCCTATTACCACAGGCATTTGTTGAATAAATACATGGAAGCAGTCAAAAAGCTCACTGGATGAATTATTTAGCACAGGAATTTCTGATTCCTCCCTTCAAGAGAATCTTAGATTATTTGAGTAGAAATGTAGGAAAACAGGGAAACATGGTCGGCTTCAGGGTCCTGAGCTCAGACCGGTCCTGTCCTTGGTTTAATGCTTTGCAGTTGCCATCTTGAAATTCTTAAGAAAAAGGGACCTTGTGTTCTTCTTTTGCACTGGGCCCCACGAATTATGTGGCTAGTCCTTCAGGGAAGCCACAGCTCTGCAGGCCTGTATAAAGTAACTATTTTTAAAAAATACGTTTTTATTGATTTCAGAGAGAGAGGAAGGGAGAGGGAGAGGGGGATAGAAATATCAGTGATGAGAGAGAATCATTGAGCGGCTGCCTCCTGCACACACCCTACTGGTGATCAAGCCCAAAACCCAGGCATGTGCCCCTGACTGGGACTCGAACCGTGACCTCCAGGTTCATGGGTCAACGTTCAACCACTGAGCAACACTAGCAGGGCTGAAATACTATTAATGACGACAGTGACCAGGATAAAGATGATAACCTTGAGGATATCTGATCTCTTACAGTGCACTAGAATATTTCAATAAGGAGATATAGTACTTTGCATAAAACAGCTTCTGGGAGCCAGTGTTACGCGGCGGTTAAAAGAATGTATTCATATTGAGAAAGACCTAAACAAAATGTCCTGTTCCTTCACTGACTAGCAATATAACTTCAAGGAAGTTGATTAGTCTCTCTGAGACTTAGTTTGTTTATGTATTAAAAAGGGACAATAGCCCCACTGGATAGGGTTTTGGAAAGGATTAAGGCAGGACTGTGTGACTCACTGAGCACAGTGCTGCGAGATGGAGGACACCCTGTACTGATGACTGTCATTCTTCTTCTCGGAATAGCATGACTGTATTACTTTCAGCCCGCTGAACTTAGATTGGGTGATCCATCAGTCTCCTGGCTTTGCAAATTAGGTTGCTAACACTTGCTGCATACGAACAAGTATGTTTGCTAATTCTCATAGAGCCACAGGTGATAAGATTAGAAAATAAGTCCTGGACTTCTTTGATCTTATGGGTGGTGTATTTGCACTAGCAAAGGTTTGTTAGATTTTTCTCTTATGTGCTTTTAACCCTTGAACTATTTTTACTTCCTACGTGTCTTACTCGAATGGTGTTTTTGGGGGCACTATGTCTCCAGCTCTCTGACACCACTTGGTGTCCTGCAATTCAATTCAATACTGACACAGTCAACCCGGAGTTAGCGTCAGATCCCATAAATTAAGGGCTCGGTCCCAGGAGACTGCCCCCATTTCGGATGCCAGTCACAAGCCCAGGTTGTACTCTTGGTTGACAGGCTATAAATCCAGTGGGTTCCCACAATTCCCTCCTCTGGTGTGAAAATTTACTAGACCAATTCATAGAAGTCAGGGAACCACTTTCCTATTGTTTTCCTGTTTATTCTAAAAGATACAACTCAAGAACAGCCAAATGGAAGAGATGCATAGGGCAAGGTGTGGGGAAAGGGGCACAGTGCTTTCCCAACCCTTCGATATGCTCGCCAACCCACAAGCTCTGGAAGCCATCATTCAGATCGGCTTCATTATCTGGGTAGGTGAAGCTCAAGGTGGTTGCTTTACTTCGCTTCCCAGGTGCTGTAGGAGATGTCTGTCAGGGGCTAAGTGTCTGCAAAAGGTCAACTCTTGACCTTAAGGATGAAGGTGAACTACATGGGAAGATGTAGTTCCAGTGATTCAGGAAGCAGAGGGAAGAGCCACAAAGGAGTATGAAGGACTTGCTAAAGGTCCATGTGGATGGGCTTGCTCTTTCCAGGCTGCTAGGAACAGATTTTGGCTGAAAATGTTTGTTTTTTAAGTACAATACCGTGCAGGCTGATATGCAAATCAACTCTCCCAGATGAAGCTTCTCCTGGAATCGGGCTGTGACCGTGACCCAGCCACGGGCAGGCTCTGCAGGGCTAGGGTGGTGCCCTTCCTTCCCCTTCAGGGGTCTCTGAATGGGCTCTCTCTAAAATGCAAGATATGCTCATCTCACCTGTTTCGCGGCCCCACGGAGCCGAGTAGGAAGCTAAGCCCTCTGTGCTTAGGGTAAGACTGCCTTTATTTAGCTCTCTTAAGATTAAGTCACTCACATCACCCCTCTGAGACAGATAGGCAGTGGCATTGCTTTTATTATCTGACACACTGTGGTTTATGCTTGGGATCCTTGGCACCAGACTACTCACCACAGGTAGCACTTCAAGTGTGGGCTGAGTTTCCTTGGTCAAACTCAGACCATGTTTTTGCTCTGTCCCCTTTAAAAGGGAGAGTCATCAGCGCACGTGAAAGTTGAAATGAATCCGGACTAGGCTTCTGGGTCATGGTAAGGATAATAAGCTGTGTCTGCTTGTTGTCACCATGGACTCATGATGTTCCAGGCCGTTTGGCCCAGCCCCCTCACTATCCCGAGGCCCACAGGCAGAGCAGGTTGAGCCAGAGCATAGTTCTTGTTCTGCCCTGGGCTTCTGGACCAGAAGGCTACCCACTACAGTGGGGCCTTGACTTACGAGTTTAATTCATTCTATGACGGAGCTCATAACTCAAATTACTCGTATGTCAAATCAATTTTGATGTTGTGGCGTTCACTGTGACGTTCGCTGCACCAACTAGCGGTGGGGTATCTGAAGCTGGTTTGTAACCCGAATTTTAGCTCGCAACTCAAAGCAAAAAATCGGCTGAGAGACGGCTCATATCTCGAAAAACTCGTTAGTCGGGACACCCGTAAGTCAAGGCCCCACTGTATATCTCCCAGAATGCTCTGTGAGTCTTAAAGGCTGGGAGAAAGGAGACCAGGAGGTTCTTCCATCTAAAGTCAAAGACTGTGGCTCAGGCAAAGTCTGAGCCTTTCTTCTCCCTGTGAGCTTTAGAGCAGCGGTTGCCAACCTTTCGGACCTCATGGACCACCTGTTGGCAACCACTGCTTTAGAAGACATGTCCCCTACTTGGCCTGGGCTCTTCCCTCTACTCCCTGGATGCTGGCTCCAACGGGGTCCCTGGGACTGTCCCTTGGAGGATGCCACTTCCTCCAGCGGTCTCGGTGGATGGGCTGAGGTGGCAAAGCCAGACTTCCCTTAGCTTCCCTGCCCCCGAATTCCCAGGGCCTCTCGCACACGAGGGGGTTGTGAATGTCCCATTTTTAATGGAAGATATAGGAATAACTAGAGGGAATACTGATTTAAAAGAGAGATAAGCATAAAAATGACTATTTTCAGGACTTCGGAGATGAAAATTTTTTTCAACTTTTGACAGGAAGTCTCCTGAGAGAGTGACTCCTGATGCTTAGGGAAGGGGCTCCTTGGTGGTCTCCCATTCGGAAACCCCCCACTGCTGCCCACAGGGAGCTGGGTGTTGTCCTTGCATCCCCAAGGCCCTCCCTGCTCAGGGAAAGCCTGTAATTGTTCAGTGTGGGGGGTTCCTGAAGTCGGAGTCAATCACTAAATGGCACAGCCAGAGCATCTACAGGGAGGATGCTCTCACCCCCTGAGAGCTCCCCTCCTCCTGGGCCTCTGGGACCCTCTGAGTCACTACAGGGCACAGCCCACACTTATCACAGGGGTTAGGGGTGGGGGACACATGAGCTCCGGAGGTCAACAGTGGTCCTTGGGGCCAGTGAACCCTCCATACCTACCTATCTACCAAGGAGAGAAATGTCTTCCTCCAAGGCAGCGTGCCCTGCAGCCATATCCTCCACCTCCCTGCCACACACACACACACACACACACACACACACACAGAGAAAATTTAGCTTTATTGTGCGTTGTCCTTTCTCCCTCTTCCTGCTGCCATAATACACCCAGTGGCTTCAGGATGAGACAGAAATGGGACCAGTATTGTGCATCTAAGCCAGCGGTTCTCAACCTGTGGGTGGCGACCCTTTGGCGGTGGAATGACCCTTTCACAGGGGTCTCCTAAGACCATCCTGCATATCAGATATTTACATGGTGATTCATAACAGTAGCAACATGACAGTTATGAAGTAGCAAAAAAAATAATTTTATGGTTGGGTCACAACGTGAGGAACTGTATTTAAAGGGCCAGAAGGGGGGAGCAACTAAGATGGCGGCATAGGTAAACACCGGGAAATTATTGCCTCACACAACAATTGAAAATTACCGCAAAGGACTGAGCAAACATCATCCAGAACAACAGGAAGGCTGGCTGAGTGTAAATTCCACAACTAGAAGGAAAGAAAAGCACGCTGAGAGCCAGAGGCGCTGCGGAGGTGAAGTGCAGAGGTACGGCGGCGCGCGAGGAAAGGGGGTGGCGCCTGAGGACGCGGCTGACTTTTTGAATCACAAACTCCCGACGGCTCTGAACTCCGGTTCCGGGAAGTCTCTGGGGACCCAGGTCTCATACGGGGAGAAGCTGGTCTGTCCGGCAGCGAGCGAACTTGAGGGCGGCTTTCCCTCAGAGGTGCTTGCAGCCGTTACCGGAACACTGAGACGCGCGACTCCGGGCGGAGAATCGGCCATGGCCGCTTTCTCCGCCCTCTGACTCCCTGAGACCCCGCCCCACCCAGGCTGCGGCAGAGGCTTTTGCATGTGAATGTACCTAACTGCAGCCGAACCAGGCAGACCTGGAACTTCCAAGAGAAGGCCCAAGGCCCCGCAGCGGCTTGCTTTGCTTCACAGCTGAGCCTCTTCGTGGCTCCTGCTGTGTGGCCTCAGGCAGAGGCTGAATTAGCACCTCCTTAGATCCAGGAGCCACTGTACCCAGTGGTCAGAGGGGGTCCATCCAGACTGCAACTCCTCAGATCCATAAGGGACGCACTCAGGGAGCAGACTCAGTGAGCACCAAAGCCCCACTGAAGCAAGTCTTGCCCCAGAAGGGTGTCTTCAGCACAGAAGTTCTCCCACTTTAGACACAGCTGATTCTCACAGCCAACTGGCCTGGAGGTCAATTCCTCCCAGTGATTCTACAACAACCAAGGCACCAAGAGTGCACCAAGAGTGTCCACCCCAGGTAACTGGGGAGGCTGAGCTACTGGGCCCTACAGGACACCTGGCGCACAGGGCCACTCTATCAACACAGGGAAGCTGCCAAAATGCGGAGACAAAGAAACAGGTCACAAATGGCAGAAATGGAGGAAAGCAAACGATTGGATATAGAGTTTAAGGCCACGGTTATAAGGTTTTTCAAGAATTTTATGGAAACCGCCGATAAATTTAATGAATCCCTCAATAAGTATAGGGAGACCATGGAGGACATGAAAAAGGACCAACTAGAAATTAAGCATACACTGACTGAAATAAAGAATAATTTACAGAGATCCAGCAGCAGAAAAGAGGATCCCAAGAATCAAGTCAAAGATTTGAAATACAAAGAAACAAAAAATACCCAACCGAAAAAGAAAAAAGAAAAGAGATTCCAAAAATATGAAGATAGTGTAAGGAACCTCTGGGACAACTTCAAGCGTACCAACATCAGAATTATAGGGGTACCAGAAGGAGAGAGAGGGCAAGATATTGAAAACCTTTTTGAAGAAATAATGACAGAAAACTTCCCCTACCTGGTGAAAGAAATGGACTTACAAGTCCAGGAAGCACAGAGAACCCCAAACAAAAGGAATCCAAGGAGGACCACACCAAGACACATCATAATTAAAATGCCAAGAGCAAAAGATAAAGAGAGAATCTTAAAAGCAGCAAGAGAAAGACAGTCAGTTACCTACAAGGGAGTACCCATACGACTGTCAGCTGATTTCTCAACAGAAACCATGCAGGCCAGAAGAGACTGGCAAGAAATATTCAAAGTGATGAATAGCAAGAACCTGCAACCAAGATTACTTTATCCAGCAAAGCTATCATTCAGAATAGAAGGTCAGATAAAGAGCTTCACGGATAAGAAAAAGCTAAAGGAGTTCATCACCACCAAACCAGCATTATATAAAATGCTGAAAGGTATTCTTTAAGAAGAGGAAGAAGAAAAAGGAACTCTTACCATTTGCCACAGCATGGATGGAACTTGAGAGCGGATAAATACCACAGGATCTCACTCATTTGTGGAATATAATGAACAACATAAGCTGATGAACAAGGACTGATCCAGAGACGGAGAGGCATTGATTGGACTGTCGGGACTTGGAGGGAAGGTAGGGGAGGGTGGGGGTAAGGGGGAAAGATCAACCAAAGGACTTATATGCAAGCATATAGGCCTAACCAATGGACATGGACAACGGGGGGGTGAGGGCATGAGCGGGGGTGGGGGGGGGGGTAGAGGGTAACGTGGGGACAAGGACACATATGTAATATCTTAATCAATAAAAAATATATTAAAAAAAAAAAAAAAGGCCAGAAGGTTGAGAACCACTACATAAGCCCAAGGCCTCCTGCCCCCAATCACACCCACCAACTAAATAAAAATCTGCAGGTGTGAATCTTCCTGGAATTCCATTCCTTTCGAGGCTTTTGGGACCCTGGTCCTGCAGCGGATAAAAAGGAACTGAGGGTGAGACCGTGTGGAAGAGAAGGGATGGCCCCGCTGGCCTTCTCTGGCTTTTCCTGCCGAGTCACTCGATCATTTCCACAGGCCAGAAAGATCATGCTCCCCTGACTGAAGTTAGGGAATTTTTCTTGTTAATCAGGGAGTTAAATTAACGAGTTTGTCTTTCATACGTTTGGACAGTGGCCTTTCCCTCCAGCAGGGACAGGCTGCCCATCTGCATGTCCACCGTCCAAGGGTAGGGTCGCCATGGAGGTGAGAGCAGTGAGTCAGTGGCTGCGGTGTCCGGTGGAGGCTTTGGGGACCCAGCTGATGTGAGTCTGATCCCTCACACCTAGCTGAGGGCGAGTCCTGGGGCAGCAGTGGATCTCAGGTCTTCTTGTGACACCCCCAACAAATCAGGGCACCACCGCTGCCTGCAGCTGGGTGTCGGGGGCAGGATCCCATGCAGGGGGCTTTCTTTAAGACAGAGACCCTGGGATGAAGGTTCGGGTTTATTCAGGGGCCGGGACAGGAATTGATGATAGAAGGGAAGTAAGCTTTGCAAATTGTAGAGGGAAGGAGGGAGGGCTCCATTGAACAAAGAAGTCTTCTTTTTTTACAAGAGACCAAGAATGCTCAGTCATGGTTACAAAAGAGTCTCAAGGGCCATGGGACCTCGTTAGCCATTCCCAGGAGAAGAAAGCCACGGGGAGGAAGAGGAAATGTGTGAAAGAAACACACGCTAATAAAAAGGAGTCTCTATTCTCTCCCAGCTTTTAAAAGTGGAACATTTTAGGCAAACAAACCTCTATAATGTCCCCAAGCCATGTTAAGGTGCATGTTTTATTCATACGTATGATGATTTTTATTTGGTTATTTTGGGCCCTGGGCTGCTCACAAATCACTGAAGGGAATGCTCAAAACTCAATGGAAAAGTGGTTGGTGACTTTTTTCACATGTATGACATGCCCATGCATTTTGTCTGACTGCCTCTTTCTGGTGACCAAATCCTAATTATATGAAAGACTTAGCAGCGAACACCAGTTTTGGAATTATTTTTGCCATCTTCGCTCAGGACAATAAGGCAGCAGAAAGAATAGAAGCATGGGCTGTGGGTCGCCTACAGCCATGTGTCTTTGAAGGGGCCAGGGAAGGGACTTTGTATTAGCAATGGGGCAGAGGCCAGATCAGGGGCTGGGCTCTTCAACGTGGCAGCTTTAGGAATCAGAGGGCCTCCCGGAATATCACATGACCCCCAGCTGAAGCTGCAGTGAACTGTGGTGTCATTCACTGGTTTAACAGGTACCCGTGGAGTGACGGGCCCTCTGAGAGTCACACATAGCATCTCGTGGACCCCGGAAGTCCAGTGCCTGGAGACAATGCACCTTGGTCTTCTGCAACCCGCTGTCCCTAAGCCCTGGCCAAGACCTTTTCACAGGATGCTTGGCACCAAGAAGGGGCTAGAGATGCTTAAATCTAGGACCAGCTACTTTCCGGAAGAGTGCCTTGGCTTTTGGGAGTTCCAGGTTCCTCCTCTGTCTCTATTATGAAGTAGAGAAAATAGCATCTGCTTTGCAGGGCAGTAAGGAAGGTCACCTGTCATTTGACCAGTGCTGGGAGACACAGGTGCTCAGAAGCAGGTGGCTGTTTTAAAACGTAGTTCCATTGTGTTTGCATTCCCTCTGGAACGCCTGAAACTGAGCATTTAAGATGTAGAACACCTTCAAAGTGTATTATTGCTACACTTATGCATCCTCCTCCTCCAAGGGCAGCTAGCCGCTGTGGAACCAGGAAGGAAGACAGCTGCTGTTCAGGACTCAGAGCACCCCGTCTAGTGTCTTCCCCGACCCCCTCTGCTGCCACTGGAAAGAGTCTGGGAACCCTGCAAGCCTGTATTTGGCAGCCAGAAGGTTGGGAGTGTGAGCTTTCTCTTCAGGTCTGGCCTGGCAAGTCTAAGAAGCAGGAATAACAAACTCAATAAGCATACACACCCTTTGGCCCTGGGAATCCTGCCCCAAAGCAGCTGAGGCAGGCTTCCTGCACCCAGGGCCCTGGACACAGGGGGGCGCTGCAGCTCCACTTTTCCTCAAAGATGGCTGGAGGTCCCCTTGGGCTTCCCCACTGAGCCTGAAAAATCCTGGGTTTCCTTTGTACTTGCCTGGTTTCACATTCTCTGTGCCTTCCGGTGTGGCAATCAGTGGAAGGCTGGCAGTGCCCTTAAAAAACAAAACAAAATGTGCATGGATTCTTCAACCAAAAAAGGAAAACATTGGCCACCAATACATTCTTTATTGTGACAAACATTTAAAAGTACATAAAAGGCAAAACAAATTTTACATACCCCTTGAGAGTAGTATTCAACATACACAGGCACGCGCGCACACACACACACACACACACACACACACACACACACACACACTCAAAATAGGACAGTTATAAGCGATTCTTATTTATTTGCCAAAGTAGGGTATTACTCTTAAAACGATTTTATTCACTTTGTTCACTTAACAATAGCCCCAGCAAACTTTTTTTTAGACATCCCCACTTAGTTTTTCCCCAAAGTGACTTTGGATATCTGGCACTATCAACTCTGAGGTTTGAAGCCCTAAGTTACTGGGGTTGAAAATGCAAAAATAAGGCATCGCATTGCACATTCCCAATTGAAGAGGAGAGGTTTAGAATGATCACATATTGGCCACTCCGAGAGCAGCATCTGAGCAGTTTAATTTTCTGGAGGGTAGAAGGCAGGTCACTCTTCACAAAACTGAAAGAGCAGCTATAACCCTTACATTCCCTGAGGACAGGCCTCCTTTTCATACCATTTCCTTGTGGACTGATTGGCAGCCAGATGGGCTGGCTGGTTCTCCAGGCCACAGGCGGGATTTAGCTCTATAGGTAGCAAGGGGTTGTTTGGGGCAGGGGCATTCAAAGGAGAAATGGCTTTGTCATCAGACTGGTACAGGTTCAGGTCCCAGCTCTGGTCCTTGCTGCCCAGCTGGGTAACCTTGGGGCAATTACTGAATCGCTCAAAGCCTCATTTATCAATTCAGTAATAAAACTCCTCTTGCAGGATGGTTGTCCGTATCGAGTCAAGTAAGATATAGAAATGACCTGGAACCATGGCTGGCAGTTAATAGCACCTAATACTGTTGGGTATCAGCAAACTTTTTCTGCAAAGAGCTGGATGGCTTTGCAGGCTGTACAGTCTCTGTTGCAACTACTCAACAATATGTAAGTGAGGGAGTGTGCATATGTTCCAAAAGGAGTTTATTTACAAAAACAGATGACAAGATGGGTTTGACCCTGGGTCCGTAGCTTGCTGACCCTGCTCTAGGTCAGTACTGTCCACTAGAAATGTAATGTGAGCCATGTCAGTAATATTAAATTTGCTTGTAGCCACAGGAAAAAAAGTAAAGAGAAACAGGGGAAATTAGTTTTAATAATAGGTTTTATTTTTACTTCAAATTATACAAACCATTATTGTTTCAGCATGTAATCAATGTGAAAAATCATTAATGAGGTATTTTGCTTTAATATTTGGTACTATTTTTAAAAATCAGCTGTGTCTTTTAAACTTATGGCACTGCTCATTTCATACGAGTCACATCTCAAGTGCTCAGTCACAGTACTGAGTGACACGGCTTCGGACAGTGCTTCTTAAACTGCAGGCCATAAGCAGTTAGCGGGTCAAGAAATCTATTTAGTAGAAAAAGTCACATTTAAAAAATGAAGCGCAGGAGAATAGAAACTATCAGAGTACATTGCACAGACAAAGGATGTCAGTTGTTCCTGCAGTTTTGTGTGTGCATACGTGCGTGTGTTTGTGTGCATATGTGTGCGTGTGCTGGGTCATGATGAGAAACATAAGCCATTTCTTCCTGTGGATTATTGTCGAACATGTTTGAAATTCGCTGTTTCCAATATGGAGGTCAAGTTTTTTGTTTTGTTTTTGAAATCACGCTGAGATGTTTAGCTTCTTTCCTAGGCTGCACCGGGCTGTGTCAAAGCCCTCTGCTGATCAAAGGAATGAATGTCTGAAACCAGCCGAACCAGTTACTAAATGTCATGCCGACCATTTAAAAAACACACATCAACATTTCCAACTTTAAACTTTACTTTCTCCCTACTTGGTCGCAGAGAATCTGCATTTCACAGAGAACACGCTGAGACGGTGCGGTGACATGTGAAACCGAGACCCGACCTCAGCAGTGGTTTGGGATGCGAACGGGGAAGGCGGAGAGCCCGGCTGGAGGACAGTTTATTCCCCAGCCCACGTGCTGGGGCTCCACCTGTGCACGGGAGAGGGAACCTGGGTCGACTCACCCCGTGAGTCGTTCGCTGCTTGGAATTTTTGACTATATGAAATGAAAGTTAGAGATATTGCTTTAAACTGTCTCATTCTCTTCTTGAGTTTCCTCCACCAATTTTTCTGAGCACCCCAAAACAAAGGCGTTGGTTTTTTTTTCAGGCTCTGGGCTCGAACAGCTCACAATGCAGAGGGGAAGGCCCATTTCCTGAAGTCAATTCTGGGTAACCTCACCCCCTAATTGGATTCAGTTTTTTTCCTTCCCCCAAGGATTGATAAGTAGAAATAACAGATTCAGGCTGACTTGGGTATAAATCTGCACCACTTTTAGGCTATGGGACTCAGGCCATCACCCCTCGAACTCAACTTACTCATCTGTAAAATGGGGATAATAATCTTAGCCTCATAAGTTGTGGCAAAGATTAGTTGGGGAAATACATGTTAAGATAAAAAAAAGGCATAAGCCTGGAAAAATGCTTTTATATGTGAATTTTTATATGAATCAGTTTTCATAATAATATAGCAAGTGGAGTATAGAAATGGTGTATTTTTTCACTTCCTCCTCCTTCCAGAAGGGTGCAGTGTGAAGCCAAGGGATATATTTTGTTTCCCTTATTTTCATGTCCTGATATTTAATGACTTACAGACTGCATCTTAAAGGTATCTTTTCTCCACCCATTCGTATCTCACGCTCACACATACAGAGTTTCTGTCAGGAATTCCAGTCACACAAAAAATAGCCACATTTTTGGACACTTCATACAAACAAACAAATAAAGACTTTTATAGTTGTTGCCATGGCAGCCAGCACTCTTCTGACAGTTATCCAGAAGGGAATTATTCCTGAGCTTTGTCCAGGACATGGTCAGTAAACACACCCATTGTCCTCGGGGGAAGGTAATGTGACTCTAATAGCAAGTGTGGTCACAGTGCTGAGAAGGTGGGAGATGTGCTGGCCTGCTCATCCCATCCTTGGGAAAGACCTGAAGGAGCTGCCATTTGCATGGGATCCTCTTCAGCGGCCAAAGACCCTATTTTCCTGGCATTTCAGAATTGTGTAAAAGGCTGGGCCTCTCTCTGAATCACTTTACCAGAAGCAGGATGCTTAAATTGGCACTTTCTTTTATTTCCAGAAAAATTTGGCCCATTCCTGCTCAGATAGCCTTCCCACAAACGCAGACAGCCACCTCCAGCAGCTTGTGGACCAGAAATAAATTCATATACCAAGTCCATGAGAGAGTGAGAGGGGCCAGATGAGAAAGTCAGAGAGGGCATGTTTGCAACTTATTGAGCTATAAATGGCTGCCCTCCTTTTTATGTAAAAGTAAGAAGCCCTGCATGTTACCCATGAGTGGCTTCTCAGACAAGTTAACTTTAAGAGAGCCTCAGTTTCCACATATGTAAAATGGTTCAATAATAGAACCAAATATTTTAGGGGTAGTTGGGAGAAAAAATGCAGGGATTCCTGGCCGGTGTGGCTCAGTTGGTTGGAAGTTATTCCTGTACACCAAAGGGTGGCAGGTTTGATTCCTGGTCAGGGCATATACCCTGGTTGTGGATTTAATCCCCAGCCAGGGCCCGTGCGAAGGCAACCGGTCGATGTTTCTCACCTCGATGTTTCTCCCTCTTTCTTCCTTTCCCTCTTATCCTCACTTTCTCTAGAATCAATTAAAAAAATTACATCTACTTTAAAAATGAAATAAAATAAAAATAAATGCACAGGAAAGTGTATGGAGAAGTCTGGCACACAGTAAGCCCTTAGTCCGTTAGCTATTCCAATGTAAACAGTTTATACCTAGGCCATTTGTATCAGTATTTCTCTATTGTCCAATATCCTGAAGTCTGTTAGGATATCCAAAATACAACCTTTTAAAGCTGGTTTTTTGTTTTTGTTTTTTCAAAACAAAAATTGCTTCCTTTTGCTCTCTTTTAAAAGAAAATGCTTAACATAGCCACCCAAGTAGTAACATACATCTTGTCCTCAGTGTTGGTTTACATTAACATCCCTGAATTTCATTGCAATGCTATCTGAGGGTGTCATGTCTGAAGGTATCTAGAAAATATACCCATTTGAAGAGACATGTTCTTTTTCTGACCCAGTAAAAGAGTGAGGGATGAGAGAAGGCACGATGGGCCTGAGAATCTAGTTATTCCATTGAAGAGGAAAACCTCCCGCTGTGAAAGAAAAGCAAGCAAGGAGCATGCTTAAGGGCCAGGGAATGAAATTTTTCAAGGCTGATTTTGCTTCTTGTTTTCTGTTCCCTCTGTCTAAATTCTTCCACTTCTGATGAGACTAATTCCTGGATGGCCAAGATTTTACAACTTCACTATATAGGTTGGTGAGAAGATGCTGAGGCGAATCTAGGGAACCAGAGAGAAATGAAACTAAGCTCTGTGTCTTTGAAGGAAAACACAACCCTTGGGGAAAGATCAAGTCAGGAGAGCAGATGGGCTGGCTTGGCACATTGTGAGTTAGTGCTCTGAGATCACTCCCGTGACCCAAGCAGTATATCTTTAAGGTGCTCTGGAAAGATCACTTTACCGCCAACCATGCCCTCCTGCCTGGGGAGAGTGGGAGGAGAAGCGCTGCACAACCTTGAGGCTCTAGGAACCAAATAGGCTAGCCGTGTGGCTTCACAGCAATTGCCTGACCTTTCTGAGTCTCTGCTGGCTCATCTGAAAAAAAGGAGAAACTATTTTTCTTGTAAAGTCGTGATGAGGATGAAGTAAGAAACCATCTATGATGCGCTTGTCATGCACTTGACGGGTTCCTGGAGGCTCTCAGCACCTGTTACCCACTCTGTACACTGAGAAAGCTGTCCATTTGCCTGATTCGTAAAGAGGAGGGTCAGCATGGCTTGAGCTGGGAGAGTTACTGGACTTCTTAAGTTACAGCTTAGAAGAAACGCTAGGAGAGAGCTTTTATGTTTGGAGATTTCTGTGTCGCTCTTTGGTCAGTTCACGCTGAGGCCCACCTGTAAAATGATCTTGTCAGTCATTCAGCATGTGGGTACATTTTTAACATACTTCTTTAGTTTATCTTCCTATAAACCACATAGCTCTGGGAAATTGATGCAAGTGCCTCTCTGTGAATTGTGCCATACTTAGGCAGGTGGTGACCCATTAGGTACACAGTAGTGTAGGGAAAACCTTACTGCCCTCAGACTCTGTGACTATAGGCTTCCTAACCTTGGCACATCACCTTGACCTCTTTCGGCTTTGTTATTTTCCATATGTAAGGTATGAGGTCGATGATTGGGATTCTACAATCCCTTTCTTCTCCCAAATTCGATAATTCAAGCTCTCAGTTCTTTGTTTAATTGACCAAAGCACAAGCAGATACGTGGCCAGACTTTTGTGATGGTATTTTTCTCCCCCAAAGCTAGTCAGTGTTCGGAAGATTTGGAAATTGGGACTCTAATGAGCATGCCACGGTGCCAGGTGGGTAGGTAACTCGGCAAATGAGTAAGCTGCCACGATGAACTGATATTCCGCAATGCCCTGGGCCTAAAGCTGAAACTGCCTGGGACTGACTCATTTAGGATCCTCGGACCTAATGTGTACATATCATTTTAAATTATGGGCATATGCTGTGCAGATGGCCTCTGGGTTGGTCTTTCTTATTCGAGGAGGGTCATATTCACTTATATGTATATTACTTTTCAAAGACTCGTGGGATTCTAAGGATGAGGTCAGGACTGAGACAAGCTACATGGATGTGAACAGTCATCTTCCATATTCCATGAGAGATCTGAGGTCATCCAGAGTTTGGCAAATGAACGTTTTTATACATTTTCGGTTAAAATGTTTATAGTATTACGGTATTATTTCAAAAGATCTTTCCCAGCTCTAACCAATTTTGTTGCGTAGTCTTCCAACCAGTGGTCTGAATTGCATTTGACAAGCTTCTATTATTATTTTGTGTCTTGTGCTTGGACTCCATGAGATATCTATACCTAGCAATATCATCCTCTCCTTTTTTGTTAGCATGTGTGTGAGTGCGTTTCTCTTTCAATCAACCAAAAAAGTTCTGACTAGGACAGAGAAGGGAGATGGCAATAGTGTCTCAACTGTTGCCTTTATCCTATTAACCCTTGGTGCTCTCAACAGCCCCCCTAGAACAAATGCTGTCCCTTCAGCACCCAGGAGCCCTATCGACAGGGTCTGGAGGGAGACGTCCATGGATCGTGCAGTTCATGTCATGAGTGAGATGGTATCATGGTGGCCACTCCTTGAAACATTCTCACCGCACTCTGGAATCCTCCTGGGAACCACTCAGCAGACATTGATCAAGCGCCAGGTGTGCCAGACCCTGTGATACGGGCTGGAAATGTGGAGATGAATGAGTGGTTGCCCTGGAGTGGTTTATACTGGAATGCTAACAACAACTTACATAGAACATACTCTATGCCAGGCATTGTTTTAAATGCGTTATACATATTAGTTCACATGACCTTCAGAACAACCCAATGAGGTAGGTATTATTATTTTTCCCCCCAAATGTCAGAGTTCTCAGTCAGACTTGAAAACACTTTAAAACAAGTCCTTGGCAACCTCCCAGTTATTCTTGGTGATCTTGCTATCCCTCTGGCCATAAGAGGTAGGTATTATTAACATCCATGTTTTCTAGATGGGAGACTGAGATGCAGAGGTGGTGGGTAACTTGCTTAGTTGCTTAGTTAATGAATAAAAGGACTAGAATCCAGAGAGTTGACTCCAGAGTCTGGGCTCCCACCCACACAAATTCTGCTTGTACTTTCCTTTTCTCTGATAATCTCAGTAGCATCCTCATCTCCCTCATTCTTGCAGCTTTTTGCTTAAGGCATATCTCTTTCATAACAACCTAAAGAGAATGTTGCTCAAAGCAAAAGAAACAACAACAAAAAAACCTTTCAACTCCAAAGGCACAGGGAAAACAAAAATCATCCATAATCTCACGACTGTTACAATGTTATGTCCTTTAAATTTGCATGTTTATGTAGTGTCTTAAAAGTCTGAAATTTTCATTTAGGATTATGTTAGTTCCCCTCTCCCCAATATATTTTTCCTTGACATAACTTGAATGACTCGATTGGTTTGCATATTTTAAAATCATTGCTATACCTTACAACTGACTTAACTAATCCCTTATTGTTGGACATTTAGGTTAGTTTTACCATTTCATTGTCATAAGCCACACGTCTTTGTATATACTTTTTTTTTCATATATATTTAATAGTTTTTAAAGTGGTTGTAGGCTTTTAACTTTGTGGTGTTTGGGTGGGGAAATCAGAATCAGATTTCAGAATGAGGTCCAAAAGAACCGTTTCAGTTCCTTTCACTCCTGGAGAACTGAAACAGTGATACCTCAAGTATCTAAAACATGACTGAATGATTCTTCTACTTTTTAGGAGAAACAAACTGACGCTTTTTTGTTTTTTTTTCTGACATAGAGGATTCTTCTTCCTGAGAAATGGATTCATGCTCTCACCGAGGGTTAGCTGGCCTGATTGCCCCTTCTCGCCCACCTTGAGGAATCACCTTGTGGGATTGTGGAGAATCAAATGCAGGAGAGTCAGGAAGACACAGAACGGGTTTAGCAGGAACTCTGTGGTTGTGAAAATGTAGACAGGCTGACAAGGCCAGGAGGGAAAACAGTGTGAGATAAATGGCAAATCAAGGTCCATCAAGCCGTGGGTGATTCAGTGGAAAGAAAATAATACAGAGTGGTTGAACGCAGACTTTGTAGGTGCATGGAATTGACTTTGAACGCTGTCTCCACTGTTTACTTGCTCTGAAAGGAGCTCTGAATTAGGATACTTTGGGGTGCTCTTGGGAGAACCCCAGCTCACAGGGAAAGAAGGGGGAACGTTATTGGCTAAGGTAACTGGAGTGGCTGGGGATTTAGCGGGATGCAGACAGAGCAGGACCAAGGGCACAGACACCATCACGGACATCTTGTCTCCCTCCCCATCTCTTGGATGCACTTTCCTAGGTTGTCCCTTTCAGACAATGATGGATTGTGGCAGCACAGGCTTACAGCATCCTCGCAGTGAATGATTCCAGCAATAAAAAGTGCCTTTTTTCTGATACCCTCAGGAAATGAACAGTCTCATTAGCCAGACTTTGATTACACTCGCTCTTGGTCTGACCATTGTAGAAAGGTTGTCTGATTGGCTAGGTCTGGCTCACAGGGTTCCCCAGGGAGATGCTGGGAAGATGAAAAGAAGAGAAAGAAGGAATAATAAAGAATGATGAAGGAAGGAAGGAAGGAAGGAAGGAAGGAAGGAAGGAAGGAAGGAAGGAAGGAAGGAAGGAAGGGAAGGAGGGAGGGAGGGAGGGAAGGAGGGAGGGAGGGAGGGAGGAAGGGAAGGAAGGGAAGGAAGGGCTACCACAAACTCATAAAAGTCTCATAATTAAGTGACTTTCACCTGAGGCTGCAGACTTCATTCCAGGTTAGTTTATCAAGGACTTTCCCCTCCCTTTTCCTTCCACCCTCACGCATGTGTGATTCTTAAGTCAGGTGTTGCTTTCTCTCACCCGAAGCTTCAACAACCCTGTGAATCCTGCTTCTTTAAGCTCAGGGTGTCATTAGTAGCATAGCAGTCGCCCTGTGCAGTTCAACTTCTCCCTACAGATTCTAAAAATACCCAGAGGCACTCAAAGCAAACTGAAAGCTCCTGAGCGCAGGCGCCGACACATCCCAGCGCCCAAACTTGTCTCAACACGGTCGCTGTCAAGAGCGCCATGGACTCACTGTGCTCTTTTCTTCACCTTTTTATTTTTAGTTCTGGCTCACCTATACCGCTGTTTATGCAGAGGAGGAGAAAGGGGTCATTGATGGAACAGAATTGACTGGAAGAAAGGGAAAGAGAGAAACAGACTTGTTCACACTGTCTTTTTACAGCTCACTGTAGACGTGAACTATGAAGTGTCAAGAGATCAGACCAGTCCAGGGAACAACAGAGATTAGCTGGGATTTAAAATAAAACTCTTTAACAAGAGGTCACCTAGAATAACCCACGTATGTGTCCATGAAGAGGCCCGAGGACCGTATTCGGAGAAGGTTAGTGCTCACAAATGACCAGGGCCCCCACCTGGCTTCTTTTCCCCACGCAAAGCACTAACCAACCCACTTTGAGAGGCATTCTTAGGTGGAGGTGATCCATCCGGGGAGATGCTCTTGCCTCAAGGAGGTGTCCCACTTGATGGGACCGAGGAGCTAAGGATATTGGCTGCAGCAGCTAACATTTCGCATGCCCCGCGTCTACTGTTTAGGGACCTGCTCAGTGTTGGTTGTCTTATCAAACCAGTGAGCACTTGGGTTTTTGAAACCCAACCAAGGGATTAAATGATAAAAGCAGATGGATTATGAAAATCTGTGAATGATTACAGATCTGGCCTTTGAGAAATTGTCTGCAAGAGTCAGATATCTCCTTAACAAGATAATGAACCCAATGTAAGCATGTGAGTGAAGTCTTTTGCTGTTGGTGTTTAAATGGAATTTATTAGATGTCGCTGGTGGTGATCATGGAAAACAGAACCCCTACTTCCCCCGCACACACACACATACACACACACACACACACACACACACACACACACACAGCTTCTTACCAACTCCCTGGCTTCCTGAACTATAAGAAATATCTGGTTTAGCTGTTGGGAATGGCCACGAGGTTAATAGATTGCACAGAAGATGTTCTCAGAGCAACCTTCCAGTTGGCCGCTTTCTGGCAGGATTCTGGGATTTAAATGAAAAAGTTGATCCTTGCAGAGGGAGCATGAGTAAGTTCTTGGGACAGAATGTACTCAGCATTGTTTCCATCCATACGTGAGCGGAGGATGCGTGTGTACCCCGGACACATGCTTCTCATTGGAAAATGCGGTCAAATGTCTCTGTAGACTGTTTCTCATGGAAAGTGCTTGGCAATCTTCTCAAGCCTCAAGTAAAAGCTTCTGAGCTCCCCAATTGCTAGGTGGTCTCTCCCCAGGAACATGGCAGAGGCAGGGCACCTTGCTCTTTGTGGGTGGGAGTTTGCTCATTCGGGATTTCAGGTCTGCCTTCTTTAAAAAATCTGCAGTGTTTGTGTGTGTGAGTGTGTGTGTGGTCATTGTTTTTAAAGTGAACTGCCTAGGTGTGGCGAAGGATTTGAATAGTTTTGTGATTCTGGGCAGCCTCACAACTATCTTAGTAACAGCAAGAGCAGCTAACATTTCTGTCGCATTTCCTATGTGCCAGACACTGTTCTATGTGTCACCGGTTTTAATGCTTTTTATTCCACAGCCTGGAGTTTCAGATTCATTCCTCCTCCTCCCCCCGCTCCCCCCCTCTCCTCCTCTTCCTACTCCTCCTCCTTCTTCTAGAAGCTAAAATGAGCCAGATTGGCTCTGCACTCTTACCAAGATGGCCAGGGAATTGCCAACTTTTAACTGCATCACACAGACTAGACTTTTAATTGAGTTTAGTTGAAGAGACCCCCGGGTTACATGTTTGTTTGGACACACTGTGGTCTTTCACACCCTTTTTGGTGTTGTGGGAGTAAGTTAAAGCACACCATTTATCATTCTAATTAAGAGATTCAATTACCAAGGCCCACTTTGTTCCCTCTGCCCTTCGTGCTTCCAACATATTCCAAAGGTTCTAATTTTAAGCTAAGTAGTTCAGTTTCATGGAAAAGCAGGGCCGTGGACTTGTAGAGTTGCTGTAAAGAGTCAAACTGTTGATGTGAATGGGAAGGGCAAGCTCTTTCGGACAAAGATTTTAATAAATCAGTCCAGCCTTGTGACGGTTTAAAATGCTTCAGATTAGTCAGCATCGAGGTTGTTTTCTGGCTTCTTCTCTGCCTTCGGTGAGAGATGTATAATGCGCAGCAGTGAGTGGCTCAAAGACTGCTGTCTTCCCAGGAGGCAGGGTCCCCCGAGTGTCTTGTGCATCATCACCCAAACAACATTTCAGAGTAATCGGTCCCTAAAGGAATACTGTGCAAAGGAATCGGGCCACCTCCACATAAGCCTGTGTTTGAGGATCTGGGAGCTCTGTCCTTTCCTAAATCCACTCACTGCTCTTGCCTTTCAGAATGTGGAATCCCAAACCACAGATGCGCTTTATGGGTGGGAGGCAGTGATATTGCTGACTCTGTTTCCAAGTGTGAAGCCCATGGACCCAGCTGGGACTTAGGGGAGCTTGTCTGGCTCACTGTGGCTCTGTTTTTCTGGCTGAAACTACCAAAGAAACACCCAAGGGCAATGCTGGTTCCATTTTCCTTGTGCAAGTATTTTCATGTAGAAATGCCCATTTCGTGAAAGGGATTGTCAAGCTGTGTTTCTTGAAGAACCTACTTGGGATGAGGGTTAAGGAGTAGTTGCAACTTTCTAGATAATTTAGATCATGTAGGTCTCTAAAATAGGTGATTTAGGCCCAAAACAAAGAAAACAAACAAAATAAAACTGACACAAACAAAAATGACTTCAGTCGTTTAAGGTCTGTATTACCTGGAATTGATCAATATGAAGGCAAGATGAATCAGATGATGGCACCATCTCCATGAGGAGCAGGCCTGTCTTGGAGGGTTACTTTTTCAGGGTTGTTGAGAAGGGTTCATCTCTTCTTACCCGCTTGATGATTTTTTTTTCACCTTGTGAGTCTTCCTTGGAAAGAAAATGAATGGAATAGGGCATGGGCGTTGGCCATTGGGAACCTTGGGCTTGAGTTCTGGTGCAGCCACTTAGCTGTCTGGTCATCTAACCTCTCTGAGCCTCAGTTACCTCATCTGAATATGGGGCTGATAACCACTCCCTTTTGTAAAGATCAAACGGAATGGTGGCTGTAGAGCATCTGGTACGTAGTGTGTGTTATGTGACATTCATCTGGTTCACTCTACATCCCACTCTCTGAGTTGAGGACCCACCAGAGGGTGAGTTGTTAGAGATAGCCAGTCCAGTATTGGTTCAGATAAGAAAGTGAGCAAAGCGGAGGTGCCTCTAGTCACTCAAAAGATACAGTTTTCTTGCTATATCCCAACTCTACTACTGTGTGACCTTGGGAAGTTGCTTCACCTCTCTGAACTTCAATTTCCTAATCTGTAACATGGGAATGTGCCAGGGTCCAACCCCAGCAGGTCCAGGGGTCCCCAAAGGTGTGGACGGAGTCGGTGAAGAAGGAGGGACACGGAGACAGCGTTCCGTTGATCAGCAGCCTAGCCAGGATCTCTAGCCAGGATCTCCAGCCAGGATCTCCAGCCAAGTTCTGGTCTGGATCTCCAGAGAGGTTCTGCTCTGGATCTCCAGCGAAGTTCTGGTTCGGATCTACAGCCAGGTTCTGTAGCCATGTTCCCTTGCTAGATTCTCCAGCCAGGTTCTGTCCAGGTTCTCCAGCCAGGTTCAGTCACCAGGTTCTAGTCAGGTTCTCTTGCCAATTTCTGTAGTCAGGTTCAGTGCAGGATCTTTTGCCATGTTCTCTCCAGCGAAGTTCTTCTGTCTGTGTAGGTTCCTTCTTCTGAGTTCTGTCTTCTTCATTCTGTGTTCTGAGTTCTGTATTCTAAGTTCTGTGTTCTAAGTTCTGTGTTCTAAGTTCTGTATTCTAAGTTCTGACTCTTGCTGTCTTATTACATCTGTATTTATACCAGTTGATTCAATCCTATCAATCTCTATTACAAAGGTTAGGGCGTTTCTTATCTCCATTCCAGGGAGTAAAGATTATGTAGCTTAAGCATGATTGTTCGTAGTTAAAGTGATTAATTACCCACCTGGCACTAGTTAAGAGGTTTTATTCCCTCCCTAACTTCAGGGGAAAATCCCTACCTGGGAAAACAACCTTTCTCAGAGACCTTGGTTAAAACATATAGTGCCAAGAAGGTGAGCAAACATATTAAGAACAGTATGCTATATATGCCAGGTCCCTTGAAACAGCAAGCATGGACCGGCTCCCGGCAAATTCCCCCTTTTTTATTTTTTAAAAGCGGGCATTAAAAAGAAAAACCCCAAATGCTCTCTTGTATCCATTTTAAGAGTAGGATTGGCGCTTTCCGCTATTACCTGAGTCCTGATCTATCACCCCAGGGAGAGCTTGCCAATCCTGCACTTTCCTGGGGTGGAAAGGCTGCAGTGGGGTTAAGGATAAGGTTCCTTGGGCCTACCTTCTCCCATGCCTTTACATTTACCTTTCCGGCACCTTTCCTTCCTCAGAAAAGCATGGACGTATTTCTTGTATAAAATGTTCCATCTGACTGGGAGTAACCTTAATTCCTCTGCTAGCAAGCATATGTGTTAAAAGATCAATACAGAGTCTTATTTCTTTAGACTCAGTATGGCACATCTTCTTAATCTAAAGATCAATACAGAGTCTTCTTTCTTTGGACTCAGTATGGCACATCTTCTCAATCTAAGAATCAATACAGAGTCTTCTTTCTTTGGACTCAGTATGGCACATCTTCTCAATCTAAGTTCTGTACTATCCACCTTCTTACCCTACTTATTCTTTATAGGGGGGTCTGTAGCACCCTGGTGGAGTCCTATCCGTCCCGAGTGTGGGGGTTTTCAAGGGGGGGGCTTACCTAGGGGAATCCTGTTCCAGGGGTTCCCAAAGGTGTGGACGGAGTCGGCGAAGACTATCCACCCTCTTCCTACGGTGGAGTCCAATCCGTCCCGAGTGCGGGGCGCTTACCTAGGGGTCCCTGTTCGGGCGCCATATGCCAGGGTCCAACCCCAGCAGGTCCAGGGGTCCCCAAAGGTGTGGACGGAGTCGGTGAAGAAGGAGGGACACGGAGACAGCGTTCCGTTGATCAGCAGCCTAGCCAGGATCTCTAGCCAGGATCTCCAGCCAGGATCTCCAGCCAAGTTCTGGTCTGGATCTCCAGAGAGGTTCTGCTCTGGATCTCCAGCGAAGTTCTGGTTCGGATCTACAGCCAGGTTCTGTAGCCATGTTCCCTTGCTAGATTCTCCAGCCAGGTTCTGTCCAGGTTCTCCAGCCAGGTTCAGTCACCAGGTTCTAGTCAGGTTCTCTTGCCAATTTCTGTAGTCAGGTTCAGTGCAGGATCTTTTGCCATGTTCTCTCCAGCGAAGTTCTTCTGTCTGTGTAGGTTCCTTCTTCTGAGTTCTGTCTTCTTCATTCTGTGTTCTGAGTTCTGTATTCTAAGTTCTGTGTTCTAAGTTCTGTGTTCTAAGTTCTGTATTCTAAGTTCTGACTCTTGCTGTCTTATTACATCTGTATTTATACCAGTTGATTCAATCCTATCAATCTCTATTACAAAGGTTAGGGCGTTTCTTATCTCCATTCCAGGGAGTAAAGATTATGTAGCTTAAGCATGATTGTTCGTAGTTAAAGTGATTAATTACCCACCTGGCACTAGTTAAGAGGTTTTATTCCCTCCCTAACTTCAGGGGAAAATCCCTACCTGGGAAAACAACCTTTCTCAGAGACCTTGGTTAAAACATATAGTGCCAAGAAGGTGAGCAAACATATTAAGAACAGTATGCTATATATGCCAGGTCCCTTGAAACAGCAAGCATGGACCGGCTCCCGGCAGGAATGATAATAATGATTTCTTCCTTGTGGAGTCGTGGTGAGGATTAAGCGAGCTAAGGCGGGCAGAGTGTATACCCTGTACTGTAGGCACACAGTACCGGGGACCCATGCCCAAGTTTCTCCTTTACCTTTCTGGCTGCCAGCCATCCTGACCCTCATGCAGACACTTGGGTCTCCCTGACTTGCCCATTGCTCCAAATGTGCCAAACCTGCTGTGTTTCTAGAAGGTCACCTCTGCCATCAAAGTGGTCCTTTGACCTCCAAGCGGTCCAGTCCTATCCACATGTGGAGGCCGATTAGATTTGTTGAACAGCAACACTGAGGCTGTGAGTCACAGGGGAAGATGGTGGGTCACATCCTGAAGCACGTGTAAGTAATTTGTTCTTCTGAAGCAGATCCAGGCTTCTCAATCTAAGCACTGGCAGCTTGTTTTTGTTATTCACAATTTAAACCAGATTTAATGTCAAATCAAGATGAGTGCTTATTCACAGGGAGAAGTGGAAAGAATATAATTGGGTTACAATTACAAAGATAAACACATCAGTTTACACACTGAGAATGTCAGTGGCTTTGATCCTTTTGTCATTTAAATATTTTTATTTTTCCCCTCAATATTTAATTTTTAAAAAAATTTTAGATAATTTTAGGCTCTTTTTAAAAAAATATATTTTATTGATTTTTTTTTTTTTTTTACAGAGAGGACGGGAGAGGGATAGAGAGTTAGAAACATTGATCAGCTGCCTCCTGCACACCCCCAACTGGGGATATGCCCGCAACCAAGGTACATGCCCTTGACCAGAATCAAACCTGGGACCCTTCAGTCTGGAGGCTGACACTATCCACTGAGCCAAACCAGTTAGGGCTAATTTTAGTCTTAAGAACTACAAAAATAATACAGATGGTTTCCATATACTGTGGGCCAAGAGTCTTGGGGTGCACAGGTCTTCACATTATGAGGTAGAGACTATGAATATCCTCATTTTGCAGATGAAGAAACAAGCTCAGGGAGGGTTAGTGACTTTGCCAAAGTTAGGAAGTGCTGGAGCAGGAAGGACTCCAACCTGCATCTGACCGGCTGGAAAATCTGTGCTGGGAATAACCCAGCCACACCATGAGCTCTCAGCCCTGTGCCTGGCACACAGTGAGAGAGGAGTACATGACAGTCAGTCATTCCCATCAATATCATGATTGGGGTGAGTTTGCCTAATGATAGCTCCCTTGTGTTGAGTGCATTCGATGTCCCAGGCACCAACATGAGAGTCTGTATGTATTAACCTATGAGTACAATAGGTGTTGTGTGATCTCCATCTTACCTATGAAGAAACTGACTCACAGAGCAATGTGTATGGTTAGTGAGTGGTACTCAGACGCCCGCAGACTGTCCAAGCAAGTCATTTTTTCCTGGATGGTTTAGTATTTAGTGTTTCCCCATCACATTTTTTTTTTTATCAGAGGATATGTTTATTGATTTTAGAGGGAGAGGAATGGGGTGAGGGAGGTAGAGGGAGAGAGAGAGAGAAAAACCAACATCAATCAGTTGCCTCCTGTATGTGCCTGACCAGATCGAACCTGCAACCTAGGTATGTGTCCCTGGTTGGGAAGTGAACCAGAAACGTTTTGGGGCCCGGAACAACACTATAACCAACTGAGCCACCTGGCCAGGGACCCATCACTTTTTGAAATGAAGTTAGGGGCTTAGTTATGAGTTACTTTTACCAGTTTATCAGAGCCAGTGTAGCCACTATTAGCTAAAATGAACTTTTCTCACTGTTGGCGGAAGGGCCTTAGAACACTTACAGAATATTAATAGAAGGTGGGCAAGCAGAGATTTATTTTTAACTGCAGTGTCTGAGCTGGCTTCTCAGTGCAAGGCAACTTGGGTAGATGATGAATCACCCAAAACGACTGACCCCTTCCAGAAATGGCTGTGAGAGCCACACAAAGGGAAACTTTCAGTTTCTTACATGCCCCTTCGCCCCCCCCCCCCAACCCACCCCCGCCCCACCCCCAGGCTATTGAGAGAAAAGGCTGGGAGCTTGTTTGCCAGCCTGCTGGCCACCACCTCCAGAACAGCAGGGAGCCTGTCTTCCCTCCCATTGTGTGGGGACACATATGGTGCTCTCAGTGCGAGGGAGCAGAATCTGTTCCAGGGACTGGTTTTAAATCCAGCCTCTGAATACAGAGTGGCAGGGCCCCAGGGCCCAGGGCCGCCCTCCTGCCTGTCATTGCTATGCTGTCACTGATGGCTCTCCTTGCAGGACTAGACAGTTTAACTCAGGGTGCGGGCACCTGGTCTGCGGTGTGCAGCTCTGTGTCCTGGGCCCATTCTCAGGGCCCCAGCGAAAATGATTTGCCGGGAGCCGGTCCATGCTTGTTGTTTCAAGGGACCTGGCATATATGGCATACTGTTCTTAATATGTTTGCTCACCTTCTTGGCACTATGTGTTTTAACCAAGGTCTCTGAGAAAGGTTGTTTCCCCAGGTAGGGATTTTCCCCTGAAGTTAGGGAGGGAATAAAACCTCTTAACTAAGTGCCAGGTGGGTAATTAATCACTTTAACTACGAACAATCATGCTTAAGCTACATAATCTTTACTCCCTGGAATGGAGATAAGAAACGCCCTAACCTTTGTAATAGAGATTGATAGGATTGAATCAACTGGTATAAATACAGATGTAATAAGACAGTAAGCCAGAACTTAGAACACAGAACTAAGAGAGACAGAACCTAGGCACAGAACCGCCACAGAACGTTCTCTAGAGACAGAAGAACTTCGCTGGAGAGAACATGGCAAAAGATCCTGGACAGAAACTGGCCTCAGAACCTAAAGACAGAACCTAGCGAGAGAACATGGCAAAAGATCCTGGACTGAACCTGACTACAGAAATTGGCAAGAGAACCTGACTAGAACCTGGTAACAACCTGGCTGGAGAACATGGCTACAGAACCTGGCTGGAGAACCTGGAGAACCTAGCAAGAGAACATGGACACAGAACCTGGCTGGAGGTCCTAACCAGAACTTCGCTGGAGATCCAGACCAGAACTTGGCTGGAGATCCTGGCTAGAGATCCTGGATAGGCTGCTGATCAACTGAATGCTGTCTCCGTGTCATTCCTTCTTCGCCAACTCCGTCCACACCTTTGGGGACCCCTGGACCTGCTGGGGTTGGACCCCAGCAATGATTCTGTGAGTTAAAGGTGCGGACGCTCCTCCTTTCCCAACACCACCTACTCTGAGCAGAGACTACACCTGGAAGTGAGTTGCTCTTACCTTTGGCTGAGGTCCTGGCTCCAATCTTAGAGGATCACCTGTCCTGGGGCAAGTTACTTTTTCTGTCCATGCTGTCAGTAAGGTGGAGAAAGTAATCCTGTGCAGAAGCTCTTGGTTGAATTCAGCCTCCAGCACCGGCTTATAGAAAGTGCTCTGAATGTTCATTCTTCTGTTGTCATTGGGGGATCCAGCCAGATCTGTTGGCGATGTCGGCGAGGCTGGGGTGGGGGGTGGGGGGACTGGCATCCTAGACTTCCACAGCTTGGAGGGATCGTAAGGCACCCTCCGTTCTGTATCCCAAATTATATTTGAAACCCTCTGATGAGCCCCTAGTTTACAAATGTCAAAAACCTTCGGTGGCCGGCATGGCTCAGTGACTGGGTGTCAACCTAGGAACCAGGAGGTCACTGTTCGATTCCTGGTTAGGGCACACAGCCCAGGTGGAAGGCTTGCTCCCGGGTGGGGGTGATGGGGGGCTGTGCAGAGGCAGCCAATCAATGATTCTTTCTCATCATCGATGTTTCTATCTCTTTCCCTCTCCCGTCCTCTCTGAAATCAATTGAAAAAACCCACACCAAACTCCTGGCAACCCAGACAAAGAGGCATCTATAGCAGTTTTGCTCTTATTAGTTGTGTCCCAGGCCTGGGTTGGGCCCCTTTCCTCGCTGTCAGGCAGCAGCCTGCTGTCTGCCCCCTACTCCGACATCCACGGATCTGTAGCAAGCCCAGAACATTCTGGGGCAGAATGTGAATGCCGCTCAGCCTGGGCCTGACTAATATTGGCTGGTTGTTTTCTCTGTGTGACATCTCATGCACGCCCACCCCTGCCTCCTCCACTTTCCATCCCTTCTTGCATATTCACACCTCACTCTGCCCCTTCTTTAGAGAGACAGCGAGCCCCTCCAGGGAGAGGCAGGGTAGTGTGATGGTTAAGGACATGGACTCAGAAGTCCAACTTGCAGGGTTTGGATCCCAGCTCTGCTATTGAGCTGCTGTGGGAACTTCAGAGTAAGTCTCATTGAAGGTCAGCTAGAATCAACAGCCTACAGCGATAAATGTCATCCAAAGAGGATGTAGATGCTGCAACTGGAAGAACTGAATGTGGTCAAGCTGCCAGGGAGATCCTAATGCCTGAAAATCCAGTTTGACTGGTTTTGCCATGGCTTCTAGTGACAACTTTTAATAGCACAATTGCTTGAAGGGCAATAAGGGCTCCTAGAGGCAATGGCTATTTTGTCTGAGACATGTTTATGGAATGAATAAGACATGGTGATAATAACAGTAGTTACCATGTGTTGCGTGCTGTCTATGTTCTAGGCACTTCCATACGGATTGACTATTTAATTTTCACAACAATCCTATGAGATATTATTATTACTAATTTTTATCCATCTTTATGAAAGAGGGATCTGAGGTCCAATATCACACAGCTCATGAGTGGTAGAAGTGGGATTGAAATCTCAGGGGAAGCTCCGAAAGAGATCCCCTGCCTGCTACCCACTGATCTGTGGCTGCAATTGGGAACTAACGCAAATACAACACTTGCCCAGATGCAATAGCTCTTGTGGAAATTTCAGATTGGGATTGAAACGGCCCACAGTAGGGCCAGAGACAACTTGTGAAGGAGCCACAAATATGGTGTGGATCGAGACTTGAGGATATGGGGATTCTGGAAGGCCCCATCGTGGGGAGCTCTACATTAGGTCACCTGCAAAACTCTTGGGTGTCTGCTGTCCAGGGTGAATGATGGTTCAGATAGCCACCTCGCCCCTTCCCCACTGCTACCTCTTCCAGTTGAGAAGAGCTGAGTCTCCATTCTCTATACTGATCCTGGGTCAGATTATAAATCAAGGAGGCCTGAATCCTACTCATCTTTGACCCAAGGCCTTTAATTATTCCTCCCTGCCACAAGAATAAATCCAACCATGTAGCCTAGGTTCAAAGCCCTCTTGGTCTTCAGGTAGCAGACCGTTGCTTCCCAGTGTGTGTTTCCTGGATCCCTAAATCTATAATATGTATACAGTTCTTACATAAAAAAATAAAACAAAAGGTAGAACGTGTTCTAGGTAACCTGGGGTGTGGCCTGGTTAAGCACGCTTCCTTCCTCTGAACTTCTCAAAGCCTTTGCTGCACTAACACACATTGCGAGCCTTCAAGGGTGACGGCTCTTCCCAATCTTAGTTGGCCCCTTAACCTTTGTATCGGGAACCCTTTAGGGATTAGTGTTCCAAGGGACACACTCTGAGAAACGGTGCTGTTATCCATGGAAGCTGTTGACGGTGATGTGGGGGCTGGTGTTCAAATCTACTTCAGAACAATACATTCATCTTTCATTTTACATTTAATTAGAAAGCAAAACAGAGGACCCTCAACAGAATCCATGAATAAATTAAGCTACAGAACATTTAGAATCAAAGCATAGAGAACTGATTGGAAGGCTGGGTCACCTCTGGACCTTAAAATCAAAGGACTCCTCTTATTTGCACTGGAAATTAGACAAAGCACCTTGATGAGTCCAGCTTAAATGTCAGGGAGCCAGGCTGCCAGGGTTAAAATGGTTAATTAATGACCACAGGTGGCTGGAAGGATGGCAATAGAGGGGTAAGTGACAAGGGAGGATCGTCTGGTGACAGAGTGACTGGTTGGGAGGGACTCCAGCAAGCTGCTGGGATAGCCCAGTGGAAATTCACAAAACGTAGAAAGTGCACAGCCACAGCTCTTGCTTAAGGAGAGGAAAGGGACATCAAAGGCCTGAGATGATCCCAATGATCATCTCATAGTTTCCCAACGTTCAAACAAACACTTTGCTGGCCTTGAGCTCTGCAGTCAAATGATAATAGTCAATAAACAGTTTGTTACCTCTTTGGCCTCCAAACACTGGCTGGATACACTTTAAAGCGCCCGACAGATGGTCCTCCCAGGTGCAGCAGGACCTGATGGAAGACAGAGCTCATTCCAGCACTACGTGGTGGCCCGTGCGTTCCTGGAGGCGAGAGGATGGTCAGGTCAGGAGCTGGGGTGCGGTGCGGTGGGCTGCGAGGGCCAGTGAGGAGGACGGAATGGCTTCTCCTCCTGGAGAAAGAGGAGAAATGGCAAGGTGGAACAGTAGGTTATTATACAACACTCATTGGAGCCTATCTTGGTATTTGGAAGGAACACTCGTTTTTCCTAGGGGTTGAAATAATGTGAGCTTCCTCCTGTGAACCAGGAATTCCCTAAAAATGTAAAGATTCAGGGAAAGAAGAGTAAAAATGAGGAATCGTGACAGCTTTATCAGAAATACAGTTGGTTCTGAAATGTCTCAGGATGGTGGAGAAAATGTGTAGATTTCCACACCCCAGTGCCTGACAATATACCAGGCACATGGCGTGCTCCTTAATGAATATGTATTGGATGAATCAATGAATAGATACATAGAATTTATAGAAAATTCCATATAGAATCCCCCCCGCCCTCAATGATTGCTTACAAAACACATGAACGAGATGTTTAGAGGCAAGTTAGAAAAGCTGTACCTTCTACCAAAATCATCCTCTGGGATTGCATCTTGAAAAACTTAAGCACCCAGAAAGTATGAGACATTGTCCTTAATGATCCATTTTCTGCATTCAACCCCAAGTCTCTTTCTAGAGCAGTGGTTCTCAACCTTCTGGCCCTTTAAATACAGTTCCTCATGTTGTGACCCAACCATAAAATTATTTTCGTTGCTACTTCATAACTGTAATGTTGCTACTGTTATGAATCGTCATGTAAATATCTGATATGCAGGATGGTCTTAGGTGACCCCTGTGAAAGGGTCGTTCGACTGCCAAAGGGGTCTCGACACACAAGTTGAGAACCGCTGTTCTAGAGGTTCTAATGTTAGTGTCTTTGGCGACCCCTGTTGAAGAAATTGATCCAGATAAAAGCCCACAAATCCCAGCTCTTCCATTTACCTGCTGTGTGGTAACTGTATTTCCAGTTGTGTGTGCAGGGCGATGTGGATGGATTCACATGATCTCACCTAGTTGTGGAATCTAATGAACAAAATGAATTGGCCAACAAAAATGAGACCCAAGGCAGGGAGACATGGAACCGACTGACATACCTTGGTGTGGGGTTAGGGGACAAGAAGAGATAAACTAAAGAACTTATATGCTTATATGTGTAGCCCATAGACATGGGCAATAGGGTGGTGAAGACTTCCTTGCGGGGGGCGGGGTAGGGGCTGGGAAGGAGGAAAGCGGAGGAAAACTGGAGATATCTGTAATACTATCAACAATAAAAATATATTTTAAAATGAAAAGGAAAAAAAAAGATTGTGCTGTCAGCCAGTTAACCCCACCATAGAAGCTCATGGGCATAGATTCAGAGGCAAAGTGTAAGTGACATTCACTGCTACCTGTGCTTGGTGTGGTGGGTTTATGAGTATTTTGTGACATTGCTAAATATATAAGGTCTTTGCTCCAGTGTTCTACTCTGGGACCCTGTTAAGCATTTCTCTTTCCTCTTACATCACAGAGTGTGGGTGTTACAATGATCCTCAGCTCCTCGTGCTATTTATTCCCTTCAATTTGCTTCTTTTTTTCCTTCAGAATTGGCAAGAAAATGGCTGGTGTTCATTTAGTCCTTCAGTACATTTCTTTTGTGTGATCACTATATTTTGGGCACAGTTTTCGGGCTTATCAGAATTGGGACAATATTCAAATTCTTCATCCTTTTACATGTTAATTTCTGTTTTCAAAAGCTGAACAAGATGGTAGGAAAAAAATAAGTCAAATGAAGCAGAAACTGCTAATAGCAATGATTTAAGTAATCAGAAAGCATGCAGTGTGGAAAAGTTGGATTTTTAAATTTTATAAATTTTTATTGTAAGCATTATATGTAACTCTTACTATAAAAGTTAAGAGTTTAAAAAGTAAATTAAAACCTATTTAACTTAGTTTTAGATCCCTAAATGATCATCTTTGTTTGAATTGAATTTATTTCTTTTTGGAGATTGTTTTATGCACAGTTTTCCAAATTGAGATTACCAGGTCCATGAACATAAACAGATTTATAATACTTTTTACCTATTTCCAGAAAAACTAAATCCAGTTGATATTGTCATCCATGATTTCCAAATGAACTTGTTTGCGCAAAGCCAAATCCTGTCTGATGAAAGTCATGTTATTCGTATTTGCTGCTTTCAGAGGGATCTAAAACTAAGTTAATTAACTAGTTTGAATTTACTTTTTAAACTCTTACCTTTTTATAGCAAGAGTTACACAAAATGCTTACAATAAAAATATGCAGATTGAATGAGTAACAAGTTCATTATTACCTACATAGACAATATTTTATATATAATGTGTTATTGGAAAATTAAAACTACCATAGTGACTTCATGTTTAGGAAAAGTTCTGAAAGAACAAGGATTGCTTCTATTTTCATTTCTCCCCCTTTTTTTATTCTCTCCCCTAATTGTCAGGAAGTGTACATCTCTCAGTGCCACTCACCTACTTGCCCTATATGTTTCCAGAAAAGCCTAGATAAGAGCAAAGTCTTATTGTAGACCTTTGGAACCAATTTCCTTTCAAGTGATCGAGAAGGGTCCTTGAACTTCATTGCCCCAGAGAAAAAAGTTGCAATATGTTCTTGACGAAAAAGTATCTCTCTTTCTGCCCGTGTCCCAACCACGGGCATTCTGCCCAGAGCTCCAGGTGAGCCCTAGGGTTGCCGGGAGCCTTAGCAACCTTAGTGCATGCATGACCACAACACTTGGCCAGAGAAGCACATGAACATGAGTGAATTCTTTCCAACTGAGCCTTTCTGTGATCCAGGGACACCAGAGGAATGTCAACGGTCTTATCCTTGTAAATTTTATGGCACTTGCCTGTAACATCCCTGTTCAAAATCAGCTTGTGATTTCTATGGGTTGATTATAGGTTTGTGAGGATGAATTTGGGAAAAAACACACAAAAGTCCAGGCTCCCCTAACTCCGGTGTATTTGGTGCCATTCCATCCACTTGGGAAACCTAAAGCATGGCCAGTGTAAGGCTGAAGAGTCTTCAGAATCACTGTCACCGGGTGTCTTACAACCTGCTCAGAAGACCCCCTCCCCCCAAACTGTAGTGGGCAGCTGGCCACGTGTCCTGTGTTTCACAGAATTATTTTATTTCTATCTAAAGAGAAAAACAAGTCTGTTGTGGGCAGGACTGTTATTTACCCCCTGCCACTCTCTACATGCGAAAAAGAGGCCCACAGAGCTACCTAGCTTGTCCAGGGAGACAGTCAGCCAGAGTGTTGAGTCTGGGTCTGGGTCTGGGTCTTGGACTGGCCTCACTCCAAAGCTGGCGTGCGGAGTACACCCTGCTGATTTTCAACATCCCTGGAGTGACACAAGATGGTCAGCAGGCATGAGCCCCATTATACCCCGAAGTGCTAATCCTGGAAATAGTGCTGGTTATGGGAGAGAAAAAGAGTGGTGATGCAGGAAGAAGGCACCGAGGGCCAGGAGGACAGAGAGCAGGACTTAGCTATAAAAATGAGCCTACAGGGTTGTTCTCACCCACCAACCCTCTGGCCACTGATCCTTTTTCATCCTGAAGAAAAGTCTGTGCTTGAAGCTTTTCTGCCAATAGGTGCAGGAATGTGAACTCACACTGGCCGCAGGAGCTTGCACAGGGAGAAATTCTTGGAAGCCTTGTTCTTGGAATTCAAGCAAATTTTACATCACGCACTATCATCTATTGGAGTCTATTTCAGTCTAAACATTATGTTTTAAACTACCATGTTTCTCTGATCTAATATGTAATTATTCATAAACGTTTCCATTGATTTTATAACAGCCTTTTGGGGGAAACTAATTATAGGTCACATTCCATTTTCAGAAATATAAAAATGTGGGGACAGTGTATATCTTAGAATTGAGGCAACTCGGTGAATTTTGAATAAGAGATGCGGCATATTTTTGGTAGGGCTGGGCCTGTCTTCTGGAATATTTCATGTACACATGGGGTTATAGATGAGTGCCTTGGCTGAGGGGAGGAGGGAGTGGGCTCTGGTCAGGGGTGGGAAGTGTGAGGAATGTTCGTGCTCATTCTGGGTCTTTCTACCCTCTCTGAGTTCTCTGAGGGCAGCATTTCTCCATCTTGGCACCGTTGGCATTTGGGGCCAGATAATTCCTTGTTGTGTGAGGTGTTGAACAGCAACCCAGTCTCTATCTAGGAGTAGCATCCCGATAGTCTCTGGCTGTGACAACCAGAAATAGCTGCAGATGTTACAAAATTGCCCCTGGTTGAAAGCCATGATGCTAGGGCAGAAGAGACACCCCTGAAGAGGTGGGCCAATACAGGGCCGTTGGTTTCAAGCGTTTCTTTTAAAAAATATGTTTTTATTGATTTCAGAGGGGAAGAGAGGGATAGAAGCATCAATGATGAGAGAGAATCATTGATCGGCTGCCTCCTGCACAACCCCCACTAGGGATCGAGCCCGCAATCCGGGCATGTGCCCTGACTAGGAATCAAACCGTGATCTCCTGGTTCATGGGCCAATGCTCAATCACTGAGCTACACCAGCCGAGCTCAAGCTTTTTTCTCTTATTCCAGGGGCCTCTTGTCCCAGTGTGTCCCCAGTAGGACACTTCTGTCATCTGGCAGCTGACTGTGTCTTTGGCCCGTTATCTGCAAAATGGCCAGACCCAAGGGTTTCTAGGGACCCTTCTAGGTGTGAAATTTTTCTCAATGGTTGGTAAGCTTATAAGATTTTAAAGAATAAATTGGAGCCAATGATAATGTCTATTTCACTGGGTTATTGGTGGATAGCTGACTAAGTACTCAATAGATGCCAGTGATCATTAATTAGTATACTATTATGGTTAATCTCTTAAATAAGGTGGGTCAGCTCAATCCATTATAAGAGGATAATGGGTAAATGGGTTCACTCTATACGACAATCTCTATATGGAAGTAAAAATGTTGGTGGGCTTAGCATGTTTTTCCAGAGAGATGGTGGGTTCAAGGTTTAGGAGGTCAAAGAGGGGGATCTTAAGGTCCCTTCCATTGACCTTTTCTAGGCTCTGAGTTGAGGGTGCCTCCCACGCCTGGTAGGAGGTCTCTCACCCCAAGGTCTACGTCCAGAGAGATGCTCCAACCCCAGTCAGGCATCTTCCCCATCAAGCTTATAAGGCAGCTAAGGGTTTTGGAATGAACCATCAAAAGGTTCATTGCTTCAGCCGAGGGCCTGGAATTGAGAAGCTGGGACAAATCTTATCTCAGCACACTTTTGTGGAAGGAGCCCCTGGCGCCTGGGCTTCAGGTCTGGCTCAAGGCAGGAGCCAGAAAGCAGCATGAGGTGGTCAGCGAGACCTGGGTTTGAATCCCAGCTCTGCAACTTCTTCGCTCTAAGACCTTGGGTGAGTTTCACAAACACAGCATCTCTTTACCTTCTCTCTTAATCCAGGGTAAACATGTGTACCTTTCGGGCTTCTGTAGGGATCAGGAGAGAGAAGGTCTATGAGGTGACCAGCAGCAGGCTGATGAAGGCAACGTCAAAGTAAATGTTGACAGCATCTTCTATCCTATAAGATAAAACACGGTTGGGAAGAGTTTTTTGGTTTCTTGATCTGTAATAAGGAACTGGAACAAGAAGAGTTCATGAGTAACCGGTTCACTCAGCCTTTGGGGACTGGGGAGATGCCCTCTTGTCATTGATTGCCAGCCCATGTTTCCTGAAAATCAGTAGCGAGGTTCCAGTATTTCCCAGCACATCCTGGCAGAAAGCTACTGCGTATCTACCATGTGCCAGGAGCTGTGCTGAGCCCTTTGCATGGGTGAGCCCCTTCAGGCTTTTCACTTCATAAAGGAAAAACACTGAGGTGCAGAGACATTAAGAAATTCACCCCAAGTTTCTCAGCTGGTAAGAGGTGGAGCTGGGATTTGTATCTAGGTCTCTGCTTCAAGAGCCCATCTTCAGAACCATCCCAAAAAGGGGATATCTGCCCTCTCCTGGGAAAAATAAGTACAAAATGGACTAGAATGGCCTTTGCAACTGCTACATTGTGAGTGCCCTGAGCCCAAGGACTGCGTGTTGCCCTCTCCACCCCCTCCCAGGCATGAGCAAGTAGGAAGTCATGGATGAACAACTGGAAATGCAAGTACCTGGGCCAGGCGTCTATAAAACGCAGGTGTCCCCTGAGGAGTAAGTGCATTGGATACTTGTCTTTGATATGGCGAGACCAGGACTTTCCCAGGACTTTCCTGGGTGGAGGGAAGGGCCCTGAAAATCAGGAACGAGGACAAGGTAGAGGAAAAGGCAGTGAGACATGGAAGACGGCTCCATGGTCTTACCAGAACAAACCATCTGAGTTGTTGATTACCAAGCCCTGGGCCTTTGCTGGAGGAGGTGGTGGTCTGTGGGCCACAGAAAGAATCCATGTTTCAAAGGACTCAGAGAAAACTGCCCCTTAATCCATCACTTCCTTTCATTTCTTGTTCCCAATGGCCCATAGGTCTTTGATTCTCTTTGTATCGTTGGTTTCTTCCCAACTCTCGGCCTTGGTGTTTAATCTTTCTATTCAACTGTATAGTCCGCACTTTAATTGGAGCTTCTTACTTCACTGCCTGGGTTCCTGCCGTGACCCCTGCTTCATGTCTCTGCTTCAAATATTGCTCCCAGGTTCACCTCCCATGATGCTGCACCTGTTTCTGGACCTTGCCTTTCCCATCCTGTGTCTGAGCTTTCGCTCTCCAGTCCCTCTGCCTGATGTCTCCTCTCCCCACCCCTCCCCCTGTGGGAAGTCTACCCACACTCTCCAAACCCAGCACATGTCCTTCTCCTTCGGGACTGTGTTTCCAACTGTTCCATCCATCTCTGTTGTCGTAACTCCAGCAGCCCTGGCGTGCCTCTACATCAGTTCCTTAGGCAATTAATCATTATCTTCCTCTTATCTCCTCCTCGAGTGTTATTTATCTCTTGGATCATAACTTCTCACCTGTTCGCCTTCCTCTCCATCTAGTGAGGAGTTCTTTAAATGCAATATTTCTGTCTTGTTCGCTGAGTAATCGCTACCTGTGAGGCAGCCTGCTGAGGGTTGGGGGACAGCCAAGAGGAATACTGGGTTTGCTCATCAATCACTGCTTGAGAGGAGGCCCTCAGAAATGAGTGTTCGCTGGCCCAACCCAGTTCAAGGCAGTTCTGTCACCAACCACAGGGGAAGCCAAGCCGGGCTTGCTCCTGCTTTTTGCATTGACTATCTCTTTTGTCAAAGCAGATGCCCGAGGAAGGCTTCCCTGTTAGCCTGGGCTCACAGGCTGCTCCTAGAGGCTCTACTCACCCATTCCAGAATCCACTCGCTGTGTTAGCAACCCCGCCTCCGGTGACAAGGGCTGGGTGCTGTCCTTGGGCTGGGAGCTTTCCTGAACAGGAATGACCCACCCTCCACCCAGGTGGAGCCTAGGCCTGTCACAGGGAGTTTGGCTCCAGGCAGGGACAGAATGGGAAGCCGGCTTCAGAGAGAGGGCCCTTCCGTCACTTCTGTGTTTCTAAAACTCACAGCATCCAGCTTCTATCTGTATTTTTCTTAGGAACAAAGGAGTGTGATCATTTCACAGACATTTGCTGAGCACAGTGATCATTGTTTCCCTAATGTCTACCCAGCAAGGGGCTGACACAAAGTTAAACACCATAGTCTCTGCTCTAAATGAGCCTGGAACTAAGAACTCAAGTAAATGCACACTGCTGAAAGCAGGATGGCACCTATGTGGCCACAACACAATTTTGTGTCCGTGGCAGAGATCAATCCTAGAATGTTGATTCAGCTTCAGAATCCTTCTTAACACAGTGCACCAGGCAGAACCTATTACTGGATTGGATTTTGCCCCTGGGGTAAAATCAGCTCAATCTGTGCTTGTCTTTTTTTTTGTTTGTTTGTTTGTTTGTTTGTTTTGTTTTATTATTATTTTTTTTTATTGCTTAAAGTATTACAAAGGGTATTACATATGTGTCCACCTTATCCCCCCGCCCTAGACAGTCCCCCAGCCTCCCCTATCCCCCCATGTCCTATGTCCACTGGTTATGCTTCTATGCATGCATACAAGTCCTTTAGTTGATCTCTTACCCCCCTACCTCCTGCCCCGCAACCCTCCCCGGCCCCCCCGCTGCAGCCTGACAATCTGTTTGAGGCAGCTCTGCCTCTGTATCTATCATTGTTCAAAAGTTTATAATGGTCTCTATTATCCATGAATGAGTGAGATCATGTGGTATTTTTCCTTCATTGACTGGCTTATTTCACTTAGCATAATGCTCTCCAGTTCCATCCATGACGTTGCAAATGGTAAGAGTTCCTTCCTTTTTAGAGCAGCATAGTATTCCATCGTGTAGATGTACCACAGTTTTCTAATCCATTCATCTACTGATGGGCACTTAGGCTGTTTCCAGATCTTAGCTATGGTGAATTGTGCTGCTATGAACATAGGGGTGCATATATCCTTTCTGATTGGTGTTTCTGGTTTCTTGGGATATATTCCTAGAAGTGGGATCACAGGGTCAAATGGGAGTTCCATTTTCAGTTTTTTAAGGAAACTCCATACTGTCTTCCATAGTGGCTGCACCAGTCTGCATTCCCACCAGCAGTGCACAAGTGTTCCTTTTTCTCCACATCCTCTCCAGCACTTGTCCTTTGTTGATTTGTTGATGATAGCCAGTCTGACAGGTGTGAGATGGTACCTCATTGTTGTTTTGATTTGCATCTCTCGGATGATTAGTGACTTTGAGCATGTTTTCATATGTCTCTTGGCTTTCTGAATGTCCTCTTTTGAAAGGTGTCTATTTAGGTCCTTTGCCCATTTTTTGATTGGATTGTTTATCTTCCTTTTGTTAAGTTGTATGAGTTCCCTATAAATTTTGGAGATTAGGCCCTTATCGGATATGACATTGGCAAATATGTTTTCCCACACAGTGGGTTTTCTCGTTGTTTTGTTGATGGTTTCTTTTGCTGTGCAGAAGCTTTTTATTTTGATGTAGTCCCATTTGTTCATTTTCTCTTTAGTTTCAAGTGCCCTAGGAGCTGTATCAGTGAAGAAATTGCTTCGGCATATGTCTGAGATTTTGTTGCCTTTGGATTCTTCTAGAATTTTTATAGTTTCCTGTCGTACATTTAAGTCCTTTATCCATTTTGAGTTTATTTTTGTGTATGGTGTAAGTTGGTGGTCTAGTTTCATTTTCTTGCATATATCTGTCCAATTTTCCCAGCACCATTTATTGAAGAGACTATCTTGGCTCCATTGTATGTTCTTGCCTCCTTTGTCAAATATTAATTGAGCATATTGGTTCGGGCCGATTTCTGGGCTCTCTATTCTATTCCATTGATCTATATGCCTATTCTTGTGCCAGTACCAGGCAGTTTTGAGAACAGTGGCTTTGTAATACATCTTGATATCTGGTATTGAGATCCCACCTACTTTGGTCTTTTTCAGGATTGCTGCAGCTATTCGAGGTCTTTTTTTATTCCAGATGAATTTTTGGAGAGTTCGTTCTAGATCTCTGAAGTATGCCGTTGGTATTTTAATGGGAAGTGCGTTGAATTTATAGATTGCTTTGGGTAGTATGGACATTTTAATGATGTTGATTCTACCAATCCATGAACACGGTATGTTCTTCCATCTGTTTATGTCTTCCTCTATATCTTTTTTCAACGTCCTGTAGTTTTCTGAGTAGAGGTCTTTTACCTCTTTAGTTAAGTTTATTCCTAGGTAGCTTAATTTTTTTGGTGCGATGGTAAACGGGATTGTTTTTATAATCTCTCTTTCTGAAAGTTCACTATTGGTGTATAGAAATGCCTCGGATTTCTTGGGGTTAATTTTGTATCCTGCTACATTGCCAAATTCATGTATTAAGTCCAGTAGCTTTTTGATGGAGTCTCTACGGTTTTGTATGTATAATATCATGTCGTCTGCAAATAAGGACAGTTTTACTTCCTCTTTTCCAATTTGGATGCCTTTTATTTCTTCTTCTTGCCGAATTGTGTGCTTGTCTTTAAGGTGGTCCAAAGGCCACAGAGATAGAGGGTGGTGTCTCAGAAGAGCCAGTGTAGAGAGCAGCCACATCTGTCCAGTGCAGACTAGACCGGGGGACCCCTTTGCTGGGAGTGTTCCAAAGTTGCTGTTGGGAAAGCCCCTAGGATTGATCCTTATGACACCTTCATGCTTCTGCTGCCCCCTCACGGCTCCTTCCTGTCTGAGTTTTGGAGGATTCTCCTTCCTCCTCTTTTTCCACAGGGAGCTGTTTTGCAAAGATTCAACTCTCATTCTTCTTAAGGTTATTTTTTTTTCTTGCCTGTTCTCTCCATTGAAGAGCTGATTGAAATAGTAAAATCTTAAATCTTTATCTTCAGAGGTGTCTTTTTTTCCAAAGTCTAACTTCCTTTGGCTTTGGGGCACCTGTGTGATCTGAAACTATCTTTCCAACTACCCAGCATTCTCTGCTGCTTGCCTACAGAACCTCTGCTATGAACACAGGCTCTTCTTCTAGCCTCGGCCCAAGGCGTGTGGAGCCAGGATGGGGAGTCTTGCCCTGATTCCTCCATTCCTTCTTTCTGCTTTGCTGTCACTGCACCCGGAAAGTCATTCCCGACTTTGTTATTTCAGAAGAGAGCAAGCCAGAAGAGAGGCTCATGGGTTGAGGTCCTGACTTTTATTCTTTCAGTCAGACAGCAAACAGTGCCTGAGCACTCTCTATGGTTGCACAGTGAATGCCATACGAGCCTGCCCTCACGGAGCCTGGAATCTGGTCTCATTTCTATGGTTAGTTGCCCCGGTGTGCATGTCACTTCTCTGCTATCAACCATTCCCCTTGTGGCAGGGACTGGGTCTCAATCATTGTGTCCTCCCACAGTCCTGTGTGTCTACTAGACGCTCCGCCCATTCTGAGTGGGCTGCTGGAGACACCGGTGACTATGCGGACCTCTGGGAAGCTCAGGGAGGGCTGGAGGGCTGGCAGGAGACGGACCAGTCGTGGAGGCTCAGGGAGGGAGATATCGGTGCTCTTTGCCAGACCCCAGAGCTGCAGGAGCGGGGAGCCTCAAACAGAAAGCAGTCTTAGTTAAAATGCATTAAGAACACGGGTCTGAGCATGGAACTCAGCTCCTCTGCTTAACAACAATAAGACCTGAGCAAGTTATTTAATTGCTCTGCGCCTCAGTTTTCTCATCTGCAAAGCGGGTCTTAAAATAATGCCACTCCTATACGGTGGTTGTGAGGTTTCAATGAGAAAATGAGTTAAATGAATGTAAAGCACTTAAAACACTGGCTGTTACTTAGACTTCACCAGCCATAGGATTTATTGTGATTTTCACAAAGGGGCTGGGTCTCAATCATTGTGTCCACCCACAGTCATAAATAACATGCACTTTATTTTAGACAAGGACGGAGTCTGGAGGGTAAGGGGGTCATAGTTGACCCTGCCAGCCCCTGCCCTTTGCGGGGAGTGTGTATTTCTTGGTGCACTTGGTGGGGGTGAGGGGATAAGCATCAACAGCCCTCCCCCTGCCTGTCTCCATTGGACCCTCCCAGTCCCAGCGGTGTCCCTGGGAGGCTCCAGCCTTCCCGGATGGTGTCATGATTGGCACCCAGCGAGCCGTGCACTGTGATCCGGGTGTGAAATCAGCCAGCGGTTCCTCCGCCCAGCAGATGCCATCAGCGGCAGTACAGTAGCAGGCAGAGGGCTCTGAGCAGGAAGGTGGGGTGCCTGCCAAGGGGAGGCAGGAGGGAGGGCCAGGCTGTGCTTGCAAAAAGCAGGAGCCAAGCCCACACGTTTTATGAAGTGTTTTATGGTGGAACTGCAATTGGAACCCTGGTATTTAGCAGGAATTATCGGGCGTGATGGTCTTAGCACGGAGAGTCCCGTGGGGACGGAGAGAAGGCAGAATGCGAAACAGGCGCCCTGAGCGTCCTGGAGTGGGTGGCTGGGGTTCCGCATGCTGCTTACCTCGCCCTACTTACTGCTCTTTATAAATTCCTGTGATTAATTTTGTGCTCTTGGGGCATTCAAAGCTTAACTTAGAGACTGACCCGAAGTATCTGTCGGTTACTCGCTCTCTGTCTGCAACAGGGCTGCTTCGCCTAATGGAGCGCTTCAATTCTCCGACCGCCTCCTGTCCCACTCAGGGCAGCAGTGGAATCTGGGCCGATCAGGTGCTCAGGACTCGACAGGCTCTTCTCTGTAGAGAAGAGGGGCAGCGAGCAGGCCCAGGCCCCTGGTTGTGCTGGTCACTGCCCCAGGTTGATTTCTCAGTGCCCCACACTGAGGGCGGGGCCTCCTGTTCCTTTGGAAATTCAGCCCAGCACATCGCCTAAGGCAGTGGTTCTCAACCTTCCTCATGCCGCGACCCCTTTAATACAGTTCCTCATGTGGTGGTGACCCCCAACCATAAAATTATTTTCGTTGCTACTTCATAACTGTAATTTTGCTACTGTTATGAATCGTAATGTAAGTATCTGATATGCAGGATATATTTTCATTGTTACAAATTGAACATAATTAAAGCATAGTGATTAATCACAAAACCAATATGTAATTATATATGTGTTTTCCGATGGTCTTAGGCGACCCCTGTGAAAGGGTCGTTCAACCCCCAAAGGGGTCACGACCCACAGTTTGAGAACCGCTGGCCTAAGGAATGGATGTGTCTCATGTTTGTTTCTCTCTCACCTGATGAGGATAGCAACCAGGTCACAGTCTTTTGGAGCTGACATGAAGCTACAATCTTCAGTGGCGGGAGTAGAATAAAGGTTCTTGACCAGGGCCCATGGGATAAAAGGCTTCAGGAGTCTGAAGTTGTAAACTATACTTTTCTGTAAGTGCATTTTCAGGGAGATCCTCTTAATCCCACTAAACAAGCCCTCCCAGAATCTTGCCTGTGGGCAGAGTAGTGAGGAGATCCTCCTTGCTGTTCTTAGAATTTACCAGCTTGCTTCTGCCCCAGGGCCTTTGCACCTGCTGTTCTCACTCAGCATACTTTTCCCCAAGATCCCTTCTGGTCATCCCTACTTTCTTTGTCACCGATTAAATGCCACCCTCTGGACTGCCTCATATAAAATAATGCTCTTTATCCCACCCACCACTACATCACTTCATTGTTTTTTACAGTACTTACTCATATATGACATTATTTGTTTACTTTCTCCCTCCTTTAGTATTTAAGCTTCTATTGTGTCCACTGCTGTATCTGTCACATGTGCCAAGCCCAGAGTAGATACTCAGTAAATGTCAACTGAACGGATGTGTGAAAGAACAAATTAATAACTGAAAATATTTGTGTCTCAGATGTAAAAATACATTTATTTAAATGGCAGAAAACAAAGGTCTGAATTCTCAGTAAGGGCCACTTCTCAGGCATGTACTTTGGTTCCCGAAGATGTCTCATCTGCTATGAAATGATCACTGTGCACTGCAGTAGAAGTTTAGGCAGAAGTCTTCTAGGAATTTCACAACGTTGGTGCACCTATCATCAAGTTCATCAGTCTTTCGAATACACCAGATTGGTTGGTGTGTGTGTGTGTGTGTGTGTGTGTGTGTGTGTGTGAATGGAGGGCTCAGATCCTGGTGCACAGATGTTACAGATGTTATTATTATATTAATTGTTATTATTTTGGTGCACAGATAATGGGTTGCCCTCATTAGAAGATGGTGTGCTCACATTACAGACATGCTAGTGTGGGTGTTTGTGACTTGTTTGAAGTTCACAATGTGTCAGAGAAGGGCTGTGATGGAAGTCCCACTTGCATTTGGAGGTATTATTCGTTCTGGGGAAGATGTCCCAGGACTGAATTGCAATGTCCGGGACCAGCATGGGCTACTATTTTCTGATGTATGAATTCCTAGGGCCTCTGTGTCTGCGCCAGGGGAAGTAGATTTGAGAGTAGGAAAAGAGGTTCTGCATTTTCATCTAATTTTAAAGGAGAGAATAAAAGGTACCACACTCTTCCAGGAGGTGCACTCCCTTGGAGAGAAATAAACCCTGATCTCTTCTGGGCAGGTTATCAGCTTTGTTTCCTGAGTGGAAACCTCAGAGTCACTTCAGACAGAGGTTATCTTTTGTCAGTATCTGTGTTGGGGGAGCTCAGAAGTAAATTCAGTGCACAGAGCAGAGGATCTCCCTGATAACACCCTCTACTAGTATAAACAACAGCTTCTTAGTTTTTTCTAGTGGAAAGTTTATATTTTCCTGCATTAAAAGATAGATACTACTGTTCTCTTCCAGTATCTCTTCCAGATACTGTTCTTTAGACAGCTGAGTCACCATTCCTCAAAATAAAATTTAATTATACAGCATGACATGAATATAGCATTGTTTTAAAAGTGAAAATCTGAAAACAGAAAAAAAATGTACAAAAATACAGGGTGGGGCAAATCAAATGAAAACAACCCGATTTCTAAGGTGGTTGAGAATCTTTTTGTGTGTTGCTTGTGATACTTCACATGTTGGTTGTTTTTTGACATGGTTTCACAGATTTTCAATAATAGGACTATTTCAGAACTGTCTCTCCTCCAGGGCTGATAAGCCATTGGTGGTTAAAATACTGAAATATTTTCATACTTGTTGGTAAAGTGCCCCTGCCCCCCAAGTCTCAATTCCCTCTCTCCTCCCCCCGCCCCCCCTCTAGCCCTTGCCCCACCTCCTTGGGAGGCAGCACTTAAGAGGTTAACATGTAGCCCTTCAAGACTTGGGTCTACTGCTGTCCCAGCCTCTATTCAGGTTGTTTGGGACCATTTAAAAAATATATTGATGATCTCCTCCCCATTCTCAGCCAAATGTACTCAACCTATGTTTTATGATGTGCAGCAGTTGCTGGCCTCTGAGCGATTCACTCTAACATACATGCTACTGTTTTTGCTTCATGAGCTGGTCCCTGCTCTGTGTGCTGATTTCCTGGGATTATGCTTACATAATTTCCTTTGACCTTAGCCTGCACATTGTAATCCGAGAGGGCATGTTGGGGGAATAAGATGGCCCTTATGTAACTTGTTACGTAAGAGTACAGAGATCAGAGACGCTCTGGAGTGTCTGCAGAGCTTTCTAAGCCTGAAAGTTCATTTGGACAGAGGTTTATGTTGTCTTTCAGTCACTGAATTCTTTACAAAGCATTCCCTTGTTTCTGAAATAGCCAAAGGGGAAGGGGAAACAAGAAGGGACAGTATAGCTATTATGTGGCAGTTGCAGTCCTTAGCAGAAATGATTGCATCCAATATAATCTATACTAATAAAAGGGTAATATGCTAATTAAACCAGATATCCTTCTGGACAAAGCCACGGTGGTGGGGGCTGAGGGAGAGGCAGTTAGGGGAGATCAGGCTGGCAGGGAAGAGCAGTTAGGAGGATCAGGCAGGCAGGCAGGTGAGCGGTTAGGAGCCAGGGGTCCCAGATTGTGAGAGGGATGTCCAGCTGCTGGTCATCCCCCAAGGGGTCCAGGATTGGAAAGGGTGCAGGCCAGGCTGAGGGACCCCCCCCCCCGCATGAATTTCATGCACTGGGCCTCTAGTCTTCTCTATAGTTCTCTTTCCCTTTCCTTTTGGAAAGGGAAACTGAGGCTTTCAGGATGAATGTGAGGTGCTGGGCATCATGGAACAACAGAGTGGTAGCACTGGGCTATAACACCAGAGCTTCCATGTTCTTCCCATGAAATGTGTGTGTGTGTGTGTGTGTGTGAGAGAGAGAGAGAGAGAGAGAGAGAGAGAGAGAGAGAGAGAGAGAGAGAGACTGGGGCCTGGGGCACGGGGCATGGAGTCATGCTGGACAGTTCTGTTTTGTATCCCATTCTCTTGAAGTTGCCAAATTTGTCCACCATTGAAAGTCAATTGGGAGCTCAGATCTTCCTGAGGACTTCGAGTGCCTTGGGGACCAGGCTGAGACCAGCCAGGGAAACCAAACTCTGTCCTGCACCTGGCTGTGCCCAGGTGACCCGGAGGCTTTGTGACCCAAACTTTGGACTCTCATGCCACCCTCTCTCCTTTACCTTTGAGCTAGGGCCAACCCCAAATTGCAGGTGCCATGAAACTTATTTACCTGGCATGAGCTGCTTCTCTCTGTTCAGGGAAATGACACGTGAGTAGAGCTCACGTCAGGGTAAATTCTGCAATGGCCTACGTAACAGATTCTCAGAGGGGAAAGCTTAACCAGGAAGCGCAAGGAAATGGGGTTCTGGTCATTAGGAGAGGAAGCCAACAGGGGTTTGTCATTAGGTATTTTGATAATTCCCTCTTATTTTTGGTTCTTGCATTGAAATAGTAATAAACACATGGTAAAACATTCAAGCTCTGCCAAAGATGTACACTGACCAGGGAGTCTCCCTCTCACCTGATGCCCGTGGGCACATTCTCCTCGGAGGCCACCACTATTAACGTGTCCTGTGAACCTTCCAGAAATATTGTCTGTCATCTTTGTAGATACAAATGTAAGTGTGTAGTTTTGTATCTATCTATCTATCTATCTATCTATCTATCTATCTATCTATCTATTATCTAATCATTCATCCATCTATCCACTTATCTATCCATCTATCCTTCCTTTCTTTTGAACTTATGCTTAACTCTTGTGGTTGAAAATTGTTAGAAATTCCTGAATTAATATCTTCCTCTTGGTCTGGTGTGTTGGCACCAGAACACAGAGGGTCTCGCATGTCCCCCAAGATCTTGTGTCATTTAAAATGAGGACTCGTCTTGATTTCAAAGTCCTCCAGCTGGTGATGGTGTCGCATTGAGTGGCATACCACCAGAGCCCTCCCTGAGAGCTCTGTTTCCATATCCTGCCCTATCCTTCTCCTGGAGCCTCTCCATCTCTTCAAAGCAGAATGTAAGAAGATGCCATGTAGGATGGATGGTTCCAGTTAGGTGAGATTTCATGGAATCTGTGTTTCAGCAAAGGCTACCCTAATTTATTTCTTTCTACAGAAGGGGCCTGGCCCACAGTCATGCTCCCTGCATGGAAACTGCCTGTTTACATATGTCGATTGCTGGATGACTGGATGCTCCAATAGAGGGAAGTCAGCTTTTTCCCCAGAAAATTCTTTTCCCAGTTGAGTATGGCAAGAATGGGAGTCTGAAAAGTGGCTATGGAATCACTTTTTCTATAACTTCCTCCAAATTGCCACATGAGAAGCCAATACTCCACTGGGCCTTGTTGTGGGATAGTCACAAGTAGAAAACAGGATGATTCCCCAAAGAAACACCTTCTAGAGAACAGTGATGTGGTTTGGAAGGTTCCCTCTTCCAAGACAGGAAAACCAACTGTTAGTTCTGTTCCTGGTCCTAGATCTTCTGGTTCCTTCACCTCGGAGAGCTCAATGTAGACTGGGTCCTAGCCTCTGCCTCTCACTAGCTATGTGACTTTGGGCAGGTAAGTCTTAGTTTGGAAAGTAACTATGTCTATTTCAAAGGATTGTTTTGTTTCTGTTGCAGGTGATAGAAACCTAACTTAATCTCACTCCGGCTAACAAGAGAAGGTATTGGCGTATTAGCTGAAAAGTCTAGGATAGCATCAGGCATAGTTGGATCCAGAAGCTAAAAATCTTATGTCAGACCTCATTCTTTCCAGGTCATTTCCATGCTGGCTTTCGGCAGCTCTGGACTTGCATCTTAGCAGCTCAGAAACCTCAGCAAAAAAAGAGATTTTCCTTCCCACTATTTCCCATAAAATTCTTAGAACTAATCCCACTCCTGAATATTTGTGGCCATGGGAGTAAGGATCTTGATTTGCCAGGTCTGAGATAGGCAATGGGTCAACTCCACCCAAACCAGAGTCAGAAAGAGAAGTTCTCTGGGAGAAGACAAGAGGCTACAACCAAAAGAGTAGTAAATTGATATTAGGTAAGCAAGAGCAGCAGATGTGCGGAGCAGGGGTCAGCAACTACTCAACTCTCCCTTGTAATGCAAAGGCAACCATAGACAATAGGTAAACAAATGATGGGCCTGGTTGTGTTCTAATAAATCTTTATTTGCAAAAACAGGCAGTGGGCTGGATATAGTTTACTGACCCCATTATAGAATGTTCTCACACATATTCCAGTGACCTCAACAAATGGCATCTAGTCCATTCAGAGCACTTAATAAATGCTGGCTATTTATTATGTATGCTGTAAGTTAGGATAATGACAATGATAACATTGATGATAGTTATAAGAACACTAAGTGGGTAAAGGAGCTATAATGAGTTATGGGGAATAGTAACGTATTCCAGAATTATTTCTTCACTCTTAGAAGAGCTTCCACTCCACTCACTCATAGAGCTGGAAGGAACCACAGAGGTATCCAGTGCCAATGCCTCATTTGACAGGCCAATCTTCAGCACATACGTGGAGTCAGATAATAAAGAATCATTGATTTTTTAGTTTTGGATCCACACTGGGTTGTGTGGCAATTTAGCATTGGTAAGGTTCTTGGCACAGTCGTAAGCCAGTGGAAAGACCTGACTCTGGACCACCGTGTGCTTTGTGACTTGAGAACGCCCTGCTTCTGGGATGACTCAGATGTCTGTTTTACATGAAGCTTACCACACACCTCTCTCTCTGTTTGAAAACAATGAATAAAATAAATAGTTACTCATTGCCTCACTTACTGCCCTCTTTGCACTGTTTCTATTGGCTTAGCATGCTGGCAGCCCTCTAAGCAGCTAGTTTTCAGTTTGGCTGCCAGCTGGTGAAAGGATGCCCCTGACATCCCCCATCAACATGGACAGAGAGAGGCCTGTGGGCACTTTGGTCTACACACAGTGGGTCTACCCTATTGGCCAAGTTCTTCATGACTGGCAAAACCCTCCTGGGTTTTGGTTAACTAGTAGCCCTGCAATGATCCAGGAGGTAAATATTTAGAACCACATCTCTTTAGCTTTTATTATCCACCCCCTGCTGCCAAATTTATTTTATTACTCAGGGTCAATGACAAAATATTTTAATGACTCAAAAACAAGTCATAGATCCCAAGTACTACAAAGAACTCAATAAACAGAATGGAACATTTGGGATTTGGTTTACCATTCCTCTAAGCCAAGAATCAGCAAAGTTTTTTTGTATAGGGTCAGATAGTAAATATTTTAGGCTTTGTGGCCATCTGCTGGGCCATGATTTATTTGCTGACTCCTGTTCTAAGCTCTAGATAGTTAGAAAGAGCAGACCAAAGATGGAGTATTTGAATTGGCTGCGCAGTTACTTGATGTCATCCTTAAAACTTGAGCTTTGGAGTTGGACAGATGTAGGCTTAGCTCTGTGGTTCTGCTGCTTACTGGGTAATTTTTAGGTATGCTAATTCTTTAGGTTTCCTCATCTATAAAATGGGGATAATAATGGTCCCCTTTATAGACTTGTTTTGAGGATCAAGCAAAGAAAGTTACTGCAGAGCTACTATGCTCTCTAAATGGAAGTAGTGTACCCAGTGCTGTTATTGATAATCAAGTCTAATGGGTAAAAGAAACCACGCAATAGTATACAGTTAAGCAACACCCATCTTGTAACTTCCTCTCATTCAGTAAGTTGCCTTTTCATTTTGTTGATGGTTTCCTTTGCTGTGTAAAAGCTTTTTAGTTTGAATTAGTCCCACTTTATTTTTGTATTTGTTGCTTTTGCTTTTGGTGTCAGATTTTTTAAAATCACCACCAACACATGTCAAGGAGCTTACTACCTGTTTTCTCCTAGGAGTTTTCAAGTATCAGTTCTTTAATACTGTTCAAGTCTTTAATACGTTTTGAGTTAATTTTTTGTATTTGGTGTAAGATAGCGGTCCAGTTTTATTCTTTTGCATGTGGCTGTCTAGTTTTCCCAAACACCATTTGTTGAAGAGACTGTCCTTTTCCAATTGTATATCCTTGCCTCCTTTGGTATAGATTAATTGATCATACAGGTATCGATTTATTTCTGCATTCTCTATTCTGTTTTATTTATCTTTATATTTGTTTTTATGCCAATACCATACTGTTTTGATCACTACAGCTTTGTAGTATAGTTTGACCAGTAACTCGTCTTCACCATCATCTTCTATGAGGAAAAATTGAGCCTGTGTCATATTTGCTTTGCATTATTGCTAAGACCCTAGTGCTGAAGTGTGACCGACCATCTTCCTTTCTCCAGAAAATGAGGCCTCACATCATTCAGTGAAAAATCTCAAATGAAAAATCCTTTTCTGAACATTTTCTTCAACCACAGAGTTAAGTTAAATGATCTGTTCCAGATCAAGAGCATCAACATGGCCTGAGATCCAGGGGCGAGGGGAGACTACAGGCCATAGGAGCTCTGGGACCTCGGCTAATTAGTTCCCGGTGACTTCATCCCGCTGCCCTTGATTTTGCATCTCCTGTTGCTATGGCTGAAGTTGGAAAGAATTTGGCGTAAAGCCACCTATATGCGCAACATCCTGGGGGGATATAATTTTTAATAACTTAGTTTTATAAGTTTTTCTGAAGAATTATGAGCTATGAGGTTGAGGTTGGTCTATGATGCCATAACTAAAGGAACATCTAAGGATTATATATTATCTTTTAAAAAAATATATTTATTGATTTCAGAGAGGAGGGGAGAGAGAGAGAGATAGAAACATCAATGATAAGTTCCAGGATCTTGCAGCTGCCATATCATGGTGAGAAAGGATTGGACTTTCAATAGAGGCAGACCCGGGTGTGATTCTCACCTCTGCCTTTTCCTAGCTATTTGACAACAGATAAAAGACTTAATCTTGTTTCTTCATCTGTAAAATGACTAGTGATCACTCCTCACATTGTATAAAATATCTTCCTTAAGAGATCCTGGAAGGAACTGCTGTCCAGCCTGACCCCACAGGCTGGAGTCCAAATTACCAAATCTGCATGCCAGCCCCCCACTGTAGGCTTGTTTAAAAAAAAAAAAAGGCTGAGGTCACTCTCAGCATTTAGCACATGCTGAGTCATTACTCTGGAGAGTTCTAATCCGCAGGTTACTGATAATAAGGAGATGTGCTGAGAAGACAATGAAAACCTACTCCACCCTCTGTCATCTGCTAGCCAGTCATTGATTATTCCTCATGCGCCACCTCTACCTTCTATCAAGGAAGGTGAGATCCCAGGTCACTTGCTTTTATGTTTTCACACTTGTCCCTTGGGAAACTTTGCTCAAAGTTGTAAACTATGTGCATCTTTACTAACGATGTGTTTCACTCTGTTGAACCATACAATACCTACTTTATAGCCTGGCAAAAAATATATATTTGCTCTTTTGGGGGGATTTTATTTAGGAAAAGGAAAGCCCCCATCTGTACAATGGTGAAACTAAATGAGACAGGGACTTACTGCTAGCTCAAAAGGAGCCAGGCAGCTATGGACATCTTGCCTGGGTTTCTGCTGGTGCCTAAAGGTACTGCAGCTAATTAAGCCACTTGGTCCACATCCTAACGACTCCCCTGTCTGGGGGACTGACTGGGAAGGCTCATTTTGGGATGCTTCATGGTTGTTTTCCTGTATCCTTACCAGTTTCCCCTGAAGGCCTCATTAGCTGAGCTCAGGTTGGTTCATGGCTGCATCTTCCCATGAGCGCCGGGGCCACCAAGCCTTGGACAGGGCAACTGGAGCAAAGCCACCAGCAGGGAACGACCAGTCCCGTGTGGTGCTGACCCGCACCTTCCTGCCAACCACTGGTTTTTCTCATGCAGGTGTTTGTGCTTTTGCTCTCATTTCTCGCTTCTTTTCAGATTTCCTAATCTTTCCAAACACTACCCCCTAAAACAGAGTATCACACAGAACCTGTAACTATAACATATTTTAAAATCGATTTGCCTACTCAGTCTTTTACTCATTCAACATATAATAATTGAGCACCTACCATATGCAAGGAGCCATGCTGGCTGTGGGGGAGATAGAGTCAAATAAATCAATATCTTGCCCTCAAAGAGTTTATGTTCTAGTGGGGAAAAGACAAGTAAATTGTGATAAATACCTTGAAAGAGGTCAGCCCAGGTAGAAATACCCTGAGAGAGGTAAGCACAGATAAGCACAGGGAACCTGCAGGAGGGTACAAAGCAAACTTGGGAGTCAACAAAGACTTCCCAAGGGAAGTGGCACTTGAATTGGGTTTCGAAGAAGAAATAGAAGTTAGACTAAGAACTTGATTGGAGGAGAGGTGGGGAGGATGTGTTAGCTGGAGGAGACCGTTTGCTTCAAGGCACACTGGAACTGGGGCCAAGTTCTCTGTGGCTCAAACACAGAGCGCATGCCAATGAATCTCCCCCAGTTTGTTGGAGCTGTGTGAAGTTTTCAAATGCATTTTCATGTTCTTCCATGAACCAGAGGCGGCTAGCAATTACTTCAGAATCGGCATGCCTACGGGGACTGGGCTGGCCAGTGTGTGCCTTGGCCATGGTGTAATCTTTATTTTTAGAAGAGGTCCCCAATTTGGGATGATCAAACGCCCCGCCCCAGTCTTTCACTCAGGCCTAGAGGTTTGCTGTTCCTTGGTGTCTTATTTCTGCTTTGGTGGTGAGCCTTTCCTTTCTGGAAATGGGCAAACCCGTTGGGTTGAGGCCAGCTTAGGTCTCTACCCTGGGGAGGATTTCACAAAAGTCCGGAGGTGTTATACTTAAGGCTGCACTCCTTAAGTATGTTCCATGAGAGGTTCTCCAGTCATTCCACAGTGTGGAAGCTTACAGCATTGGGAACTTCCCAGGCCCTGATCCACATGGGCCATCTGGGACTTTCTTTTTGTAAAAAGCACAAGCATCATTTGTTGCCAAAGTGATCTACTAAAACACAACTGTAAATAAACTGTCTTAAAGGTGGTTTTGCACCATTTTAGTCATTGAAGACAAGGAAACTAAAAGTGAGTATCAGTTATGTTAAATACTGCCCCTGCTTTCATAAGTATTATCTTATTTAAGCTCTATAATGACCCAGTGAGTTGGGTATTATTGTCCAAGAGAGCAAATAAATGCCTTGTCCCAGCCACAGCTGGAAAACAGAGATTTTTAACCAAGGATCCTTTGGTCATGTAATTATGTAATTGTATTCCACTAAACTGTTTTCTGGAAGCTGCTAATCAGAGCTGGTGTTTTCACTTCTGTTCCTGGGCAAAACGAATGCTATTGTTATTGATCCCTTTACAATTTTATCTTCTGCTTCTTCCTCCTTCCCCTTATGTGAGGACACCCAAAGGCCCCAACTGGCTCCATAGTGCCATTCATCTCACCAGTTTGGGTCCCTTGACCTGGAAAGTGATATGGAGAAAAGATTCCTTTCCCTCACATTTTCATCTTGGATGTTTCTGTGAGTACTACCTCTCCAGTTCCAAGGAGTTGACTATGAACGAGATGGATGGCCTTTTGATGACTTAGTGGTGACTTAGCTGGTCCCAATCCTATTTCACCTGTTCAACTATATTCTCGTGGTATTGACCTGCCCATCTTAGAAATCTAGACTGATAATTGATCAAGCATGGATGAGGGTTAAGAAGATACCTATGTATGAATTGTGTACTGAATTTGACCCCTAACTCAGCTTCAGTAGTGCTAGAAAATTATGCTTTTGTAGCAGAGATAGGAAAGGGGGAGGTGAAGGCAAAGAAATGGTTATTATTGTTGCTTTGTCTCTTGTCTCTAAGTCCCCCGTCTGCCTTTCGCGGGGAAGCTCCTGATGCCATGACTGGGCTGTGACCTTGTGGTTGAGGCAATGATTTGTCTCATGGTAAATTCTAAGCTTATTCAGTCCTGGATATACTAGAATAGAATGGAGGCTTTATCTCTGGAACTAAAGCCTATTAATAACCCCCTTCCCCCCGAGAATTAGAGAATCACAGAAATTAACAACATTAAAGAATTTCTAATCCAACCCTCTCCTTTTAAAGATTAAAAGCCTAGCACCTAAGAGAATAAAAATCAACCAAAATTGATACCTGAACCCTATTGGTACATTCTTACAGTAAGAGTGTGTTTTTACCATTTCGTAGCCCTTACTCTTCTGTCTGTTGACTATGCTCAAGGCATTTTACATCCATTTTATACTTATGCTATTTCCGACACAACCAGTTAGCAGCAGCCCTGGACTCAGACCCCACCCCCTACCCCCCAACACACACACAGACTTTCAGTGTCATGTTGACCACTAGTTCCGATCCCATCATGACTAGGGACAACTATGAACCGTGCTCTTTAGCTGGACCATCCGCCATTCAGGAAGAAGCTATAGGAAAGATGGATCATTTGTGAAGTCCGGAGTTCACTGGCAGGACCTTTCCCGAACATGTTCTTGTGATCAGGAAATGGACACAGTGGCTAAAAATGAACAGAAGAAGGAACTAAAGGCGATTGGAAGGTTTTGAACCTTTAGGTTTCCTTCTCAGGGTCTATGAGACACAGTTGTGTCAGAGAGAGATTCTGACTTCTTGGTCAGTGAACATCCTTCACATCAACCAGGTCCTGTAGGACCCAGCAAGGGTGGAGGGACAGGAGGGCTGTTGGAAATGCCCAGCTGTTTTGGAGATCCAGTCCTTTTTGCAGCAAAGATGGCATTCTTTAGGGAGCTGGGAAAATCCCAGATGTGGTCTGTCACAGCTGTAATCACCCCTTCATGGTGTCCAGTGTTCAGAGCTGACACCACTGGTATTTCCAGCATTGTTTTTCAAACACTCCAGATATCTTAGGGGAAAGCCCCTTCAACAAACATGATTTTTGTTCTCGAGGGTCTGACCTAGTATTCCTCACTAGAGCAATTTCTGGACATTGTCTCCTGTTGTCTTGGACTTGGGTAGCCGAGGACCAATGGGTGATGCTTGTCACAGACCTCACATCCTTCACGCAAAAACACACCAGTTGCTTTTAGGCTCCTTGGGAAATGTTCTGTTAGCACCACACTGAACCGTGAAGGAGAAAAAAGAATCTGGTGCCAGATAAGAGGATGCTGAAGTGTGCAGGCTGGAGATCTGAGTCTGCCACCACATCTAATGAGCCTATTATTAGAGGCTCTTGGCAGAGCCTGGAAATCGAATGCTAATACAAAGCAGGTTCTGAGAATAGTTTAAAACTTAGCAGCAGCCCCATGATATATTCCTTTTTGAGTCACACACACACACGAATACTTCCAGCTTGTCCTTGAAGGAGGACCCGTGAATTTGCGTAAGAAAGAACAACAGAGCAGCCACTGCAAAATTAACAGCTGTTTAAATCTTTTAATGGAGAAGTTATGGCTGAAGGAAATTATAGGCTCATTGTTCAAGTTTCTAATTATCCAAACAACTGTCTCGTCACATGGCCTTACTTTGCCGGGCAATGGAGAGAGATCTGACAGTGCCGGGTTACAGAAACTTCCACTGCTTAGGAATTGCATTGCAAAATCTTCCATCCAGAGGACACTCAAATGGAAACAGAGGTGGTGCACGGTGTTGGGACACATCAGGCTCAGTGAATTTGGTCTAACCAAACCACCCCTGGGCTTGCCAGGTTCTTAGTGTTGGAATCTGTCTGCACAGGCACAGGAAGGGAGTATTCATAAGGGGTAAGTGTGCTCACTTGAAATAATTATGTGTTTACCCAGTGGACTTACACCGTCCAGCTCCTGCCCTTTCTGCTCACCGCCAGGGAAGCAAACTGCAGGCCACTGTGACCTCAGACCCCTGCCTGTATGTCCAGCTCTCCCCTCCCTGGGACTGGTTTTCTTCCTCTGGGAGCTGGGAGAGTCGTTGAAAGCCCATCATATTGATGGTGGTAATAGGGCCCGGCATGACTAATTTGTCACTCATTTGAGTCAGTGCTCAAAACCAGCACATGGACACCAGGAGTCACATCTGGTGGGAGCTTTGGGCTCTAGTTTGAATGTACTACAGATTTCCAAACTGTGTGTATCGCATGTATTTGCTAAGCTCTGGACACATTGCACAGTTAACTAGGAGACCTCTCACTCGCTCCAGGTTTCTGTTCAGATGCTTCCTTATCCTCAATGCCTTCCTTGGCCCCTGATGCCGGAACCTCCGCCTTCCCCCCACAGGTCCTCCCCTCCCAGCAGTCTCCACTTGACATGCATTTATCCGTGTATTTGTTCTTCCAAAGCATACACCCCGTGAGAGCAAGGGCTTTGTTTTGTTGATTTGCGATATCCTGGGCTCCTAGAACAGCTTGGGGCCTGTAATATGTGCCCTGTGGAAATTTGTGGAACAAAGGCAAGAAGGTACGAGGCTCGCTGCGGTGGTAGCTCAGTCTCCCGCAGAAGAGCCTCTCTCCAGGGAGAGCAAGGTGTCCTTCATAGCTGCTTCCCGGGTCTTATTTGCTTTGAGCAAACATTTATCAAGCACTTGGTACCAGGTGTTAAAGATCACAGTCCTGTCCTCCCAGAGTTCACAGCTTGGTGGAGGATGTAGGCATTTAAATCCAATCCATGCTCTAAGATTCAACTCGGCATCAGCTGCTCCTGGAGACCATTCTAGAACACTCTTCCTCTTCTCTACAGCTAGGTTAGGTACTGTTCTTACCATTTTCCGTAGCATCCTGGGCAGACCTTTATCGTGGCCCATATGTGAAGCAGACCAGTAATGTGCAATGCACTTTCTGTCTCTCCTTAAGAGCAAGATTGCCCCTTACTCATTACCGAGTAGAGTGTCTGACGCAGGGTACGCAATAAATACCATTATCCTTCTTATTGCCATTGTTGCTATGCATATTCACTAACCAGCAATCAAATAGCTCTCTGTGTGTGTAATCTCATTTTAAAAACTATATCTGTTCTTCTGAAAATATATAAGGCTTAGATGCATCTTTATATTGTGTTATATAATGTTATGTGGCATTATATTTTATCACCTTCCCTAGTTCAGGGGCTCTGGGGATGCAGTGATCACTTAGACTGGTATCGAACCTTTCCAGAGAGTTCTCAGGGGGCTCCCTGTGTCCCCAGATGCAAGCTGGAGCCTTGATGTACTTTAAAAATTATATTTCTATTTGCAGAAGTTAGGAGCTCTGATCGGCCTGGAGCAGTTGTTTAACTCTCTCAATAAATACTTGTGGGTTTTAGCATTTTGATGTTGCCACTTTGATGTGGCTGTTTTGATTTGGGGCTTCGGGGACATTTTGTCATGGCCTAAGAAACATGCCATTAAACACGCAACAGTTTTGTGCAGCTAAGAGCTGTGTGCAACAGGCATCCAACCACATTGCTGGGTTGGGTGTGTATGTTAACCTAACATGTGCGTGTTTTCAATTTGACATGGCCGTTTTGATGCTTGACACTCTCATTGCATCAGATGGATCTCGCCAGAATGTTTGCTTTAAGTACCTATTGGTCTTACTTCAGTACCAACCATGTGCCTGATTCTAGCTGCAAAGGCAGGAGGGATTCCATGGAAGCAGAAGGCGGGATGACACCCTCGAGGAGCTCACAGGGTTTAACCAAGGGCTGGCTAATGGAATAGTCACCATTTCCGAACACATATGACCGCTATTCTTTGTTGCCAATTTTCTGGTTTAGAGCTTCAGATTACTGGCTGGAAAAATGTTTAAATGTATTAAAAGATCCCAATGCAAACATCAAAATATGGTCTAGCCACATTGAAAAGACCATTTTGATCATTTCCCCCTGCTGTGTTGTAACAAGAACTTTCCTGTGTGTTTCACTGGATGCTGAGAGGAAGTGGTATTTTTGCTCTCTGCTCAGAAAGGACCTCATCTGCTTGCTGTGAGCAGCCGTGTCCTATTTTCTTCTTTAAATGGTCTGAGTGATCATTAGCACACACATATGTTAGAAAGTCAGAGGTTGCGCAAAAACTAACTAAATGAGTAGAAAATTAGGGCATTAAGGGAACAGTAAGAAGCTTATATTTTGACTAATAATTTCATCTGGGTATTCTACCAGACCATGCGACATTATTCCAAATTACAAAGCATTTTGTTAGCAAATATATTAAGCAGCCTGTCATGTAAAAGTAAGTGTATAGTTATATTTGGGTCCCTGGCCTTAGCTCTGACTAGAAGCTCGGTGTGATGTCTTATTGGAATGGTTGTGCACCTGGGTAGATCCCTGAGTTAAATGTCACCGTTGTCATGAACTTCAGTAGTGTTATGTGTCTCTTCTTCATATTCTCTGGAGAGAGGAGCCACCTGGGTCACGTGCCAGGCCTCTGCCATACACAGTCATGTTTGTTCCCACAAGGTTGGCAGCAAGCCCTTGTTTCTACACACCGCACAGCTAGCAGATAATGGAGTCCGGATCTGGAACCCAGGTTCTGTGATGGTAAAACCCATGCTATCTCCATTAGAACCAGTGATTGCAAGGCTCTGTCATGTACCCAAAGACTTCAGCCTGTCTTTCTAGGTGTTAAAGACTCTTTTTTCTTTTATCAAATGATGGCGATTGCAAGATGGCAGCCAACAAAAGTGTCCCAAGTTGTCAAAGCAAAAAATGTGGCCTCTGTATCTCAATTTTCAAGCTTAAATCTCATTGGCCTGGGAAATGACAGAGCTGGGGGAAGAGGCAGCATGCGCGTTCTCCTGGCAAGGGCTCCATTGCAGACTCCAGCACAGCCTGGGCTCACTGGTGTTTATCTGGAAAAGGGCTGGGCTGCATCAAGGGACGAAGGTGATCACATGCTTCTTCTGACCACACTTCTTTGCCATTGAGTGGTATTGACTCTTGGACAGCTTAGCAGAGCCCTGGTCATTTGAATGATCTTTTAAAAACCAATAAGGATTAAATTTTTAAAAAACTGGATAAGCCATCTTTTCGGAAAGAGAGACAAAACTTGGACTACCATCACGGATGACTTCTCTGTGTCTGGGATGGGAAGGCTTGAGCTCAGAGGCATTTTAATTTAGCGAGACTTAGGCTGTGCCTCTATGCACTTTGGAGCTTCAGGTTTTAGAGCTCATCCCTTCTGCCCAGCAGTCTCTAACCGTGGCCTTCACTTCTGTGTTCCTGCCAATGACATATCTGGGTTTGATCTCCATTTCTTTTAGCCTGTGACCCTAGGCAAGTGACTTTCTGTCAAATGGGACAGGGACACTTGCCTCTGAGAGTTACAGGGTGGGCAGTTCTTAGAAAACCCTCATCTTGCCCTGGCCGGTGTGGCTCAGTTGGTTGGGCATTGTCCCACGCACCAAAAGGTTGCTGGTTGGATTCCCCATCAGGGCACATGTCTGGGTTACGGGCTCAATCCCTGCTAGGGGGCATGCAGGAGGCAGCCAATTGATGTTATACTCTCACATCGATGTTTCTCTCTCTCCCTCTCTCTTTCTCTCTCTCTCTTCTGGCCTTTCTTTTCTTTGCTGTGATGATCCAAGGTAATAGGGACAAAAGCACCTGACAGGTAGCTATTCGGTGGGACCTAGTGTCCTGGTTATTGGTGAACTGGAATTCAGGGTACTCTGAGTTGCTTCCTTTGTTTTTATTTTCTTGCCAATGTTTCCAGATTCCCAGGTGTGCCTGGGGGAGGCCGTTACTCCTACTCCTAGCTGTGCCCCTCTGACGGGATAAGGGAGGTGCCCAGCGGTCCCTAACCACAGCCTTCATTTCTGTTGTAGTGCCAACAACATGCCCAAGCAGGTCGAAGTGCGGATGCCCCACAGCCACCTCAGCTCGGAGGAGCTGCCCAAGCACCGGAACCTGGGGCTGCGGCTGTGCAGCAAGCTGGGGAAGAACCTGCTGCTCACTCTGACGGTGCTGGGTAGGTGGCAGGCGCCTCCCCACCGGCCCCTCTTCTCTGGCTCTCCTGGCTCCGTGGGGAAGCTGGTTCCTGCAGCCAGCCCTCCGACTGTTCTGCAAAGGCCCCGTTTGCCCAGGCCTCAGTGGTGTCACCGTCCCCCTCACCTGCCCTAACCACGTGTTCGCTCTTAGGGAGCCTAGTGGTCCTCAGATCTCAGTGTGCCCAGACACTGCCCCTGAGAGTGGCGGCATGCAGGTCCCCAGGGACACCTACTTGGGGAGACTTGGCCTTGGGCCACCTGGAGTAAGTCCTGGGCTCTGTATCTTAACAAACCAGGATTCCAAAGCAGGTGGTCAGTGAACTGCATTGAGAGAAATACCCACATCAAGACAAAGGCGACCACTAAGACGGCATCCAAAACCTAACCTTCTCCAGACATTTCACTGACTTACGTTAGTTCAGCACATTAGCTAACGAGGCCGGCATGGGGAAGGCTTGTCTGATGCTTCAATCTGCTTCTGGTCTGTCTCAAAAGACTTATTCCCCTGCTTCAGGCCTCAGCCACGCCGTAGTTGTTTTTTCATGTGTGACTGTTCATATCATTTTGGCCTTAGGTTTTCAACCAGGGTTTATTGAAAATGTGGTAAATTGCAGTTTCTTGTAATGACAACCACACCATTTCCTTTCCTGATCCCTCCCTTGTTCTTCAGCTCTCGCTTAGGCAGCACACAGAAGCAATGAACAGCTCACCTCTCCACCCCCACACACAGACGCACACCCTTCATTCCATGGCTCCTGCTTTGAGTCAGTCATCTTGGGTGGGAGTTTGCCATAGCTCAGTTCACTCAATAAAAGGAAACCGCAGGCCTGGTAGGGTTTTCCAAGGGTTACCCTCCACAGAAACACAAGTCATTCATCATAGGTCTTGAAGAAGTACAGTTTTCACCTGGAGAAGAAGCAAAGATCAGGCTTTGGGCCATGTCCCTCCCTCTGCATGCCAGGGGTTAACACGATTGGCCAAAGATCCTGGGACTCCCTTCCTCACTCCCAGCCTGTGGTGCTATGACCCGAATGGTGGTTGGCACAAGGACTGTTTATGTTGGCTGCCTGTCTGAAGAGATCTGAAGCTCTTCTTGTGGAATCCCTGAATATGCAAAACGAAAGGCTCCTGCCAGCATCTCTGCCCCAATTGTTTCCTCCCAGATACCTTTTTAGAGACCCTCCTTGATCTCCCATAAGAGCAGCAAGTCCAATGATTACATAAGAGGCTATAGAAGTCAAGGACAAAAGTCTCGAGGGTAAGCCACGGGGAAATTATTGGAAATTAAAGGAATTAGAAGGAAAAAGGAAACATCAGTCAATTAAATGCTCCTTTTACCAGGTATCCAGTTAAAAAAGGAAAGAAATACATTAAAACCCCATGCCATGTGGCCAGGCCTGGGCTGAAAGAAGCAATATCTGGCACTTGGATTGTTTCTACTGACAATCTCTGACTCTACATGTGGATGCTGGCCTCAAAAATGTTGGAGTCCAGTTGCCATGACATACTTCCCATAAAGCCTTGAGAACGCTCTCCTTGACTCTCCCAGAACTGCCTTTTAGAATAGCTGGAGATACAAAATATTCTCCTACTAATCAGCATCTGCTTCACTTATCTAGTGGTATTTTTGTTGCATGCTATTCATCATCTGATAATAGAGAAGTATGAGAAAGGTGAATGTCACTGAAACAAGTTCTTGAAGCTATTTATTTGACTAGAGTAAAAAACAATAATAAATCCAGATTTCCCCCCTTCCTTATAGGTGTCATCCTGGGGGCAGTATGTGGAGGGCTTCTTCGCTTGGCATCTCCTATCCACCCTGATGTGGTTATGTTAATAGCGTTCCCAGGGGATATACTCATGAGGATGCTAAAAATGCTCATTCTCCCTCTAATCATCTCCAGTTTAATCACAGGTAAGTCCTTCTCTGGTGCCTGGCCAAGTGGGTCCTACTCTTGCTTTGGCTTTTGGGTTGACCATTGAATATCAATTTACTTAAAGGGATTAATGTGATCATCTAAGTCATTTCACTTTAGAGCCTTTGTTTTTCTGTCTCTAAAATGGGGACAATCAGCCCTAAAATAAGTTTGCCGTCTATTGGTCAGTCCATCCATCTGTCCAGCAACAAATGATTAAAAAAATAGCCTTATGTTAAAAATGATGGCATCTGTAGTGCTTTCAATTTTTAATGTATACTTTTCTCATTTTCTAGATTATAGTTTGTTCAGAAACTGATAAAGGTAATAAATAGGAAAGGAAACATTTCTTTACCACTTAATTGTGTGTAGAGGGAAACAAGTATTAAAATAAATGAAATACTAGATATAAAAGCTGTTTGACTTTTTCAGAAGAAAGTTACCCTTATGTATATCATGGTCACTTGTTTTGGCTGAAAAAATTATGAAAGAATCTTTTTCTCTCCATGAACTTATACGGGTACTCTCCTTCTTACCAAATGATATTCCTAGAACAGCACATATATTGTTATAGTTTAGAGACTAAGTGCTGAGTGAAGGGTGAGACTGGGCTTTGGTCTATATTTAGGTGCCAACAGGCTGGGTGGCCTTAAGAGAGTCATCCCTCTGGACTGTCCACCTTGTGAAGAAAGTGGGGCTCTGGTCAGTCCAAGAGATTCCGAGGCTAAGCCAGGCTGTTCTACGGTCTCATAGCTGGTCGACCAGTGAGCCCCGTAACTGGAAATGCTGGGATTGGGTTTCCAGAAAATCTTATCATTTCATTCAGCCCAGATTGAGTGAAGCTGTGCTTTCACCTTAAATGCTCCTTTCCAAAACAGACAAAATGTTCTCCATGCCTGTTTAACAGATTGTATGCTGGCCAACCTGGTGAGGATATCTAGCTTCCATTAACTAGAATTAGACTGTAGGTTGTAAGGAGAAGTGGGTCATAGGTGGGTCGGCTTAATCCAAAAAAGTTAATATCAATGACTTCCTCCCCACTCCAAAAATGGGTGCACTCTCTCTGTGTCGTAAAAGCAGGAACTGAAACTGAGAAGTAGAAAAACTAAAGAAACAACTGGAAAATACCCATGAAGGCTGGAATTTTTGTGACTGGCTGGGATTTCCTCCAACAATCACAGAGCCAAGCCCAGTAGAGATGAAGCACCCCTCTTTTTGGGGTGGCTTATGCATGTGTCCTTCAATCCCTACACAAGGTCAAGACTGGAAGAGGGCTGTGCTACATCAGTATTCCGGCTCCATTTCAATGACCAGTAACATAGCAAAAAATGTTGAGGCTTGACATAGGGCTACCAGCTTCCTATTTTCCCACGTGAGGACATTAAAAGCAACAACAAAGAAAGCAAGTCAAAAACTAGCATGCACCAGCACCATGCCTTCGTACAAGAAAGGGTATTTTGACACCAAATCAGTGGGAAGGACATCATCTCAGAATTAAAACTCGAATTGATTCAACTTGAACTCCACATTGCAGATGAATAAAAAGTAGTCACCAGCCAGTGTTTACACTCTGGACCAGAAGTCTCTAGCTCTCCCCAGTTCTGTCAAACACATCCTTGCAAAACGGAATTGCAAACTGTGGGGTTGACCAGCTAGCTAGTAGAGAGAGGTTTAACTTAGCATCGATGCATTTGAATAATAGGAAGCCAAGTTCTAGGTATGCAGAGATGGGTAGTTATCAGAAACATCACAAAATTAATCCTTCTGGGTTTCTTTCCAAACCAGGGTTGTCAGGCCTGGATGCTAAAGCCAGTGGGCGCCTGGGCACGAGAGCCATGGTGTATTACATGTCCACCACCATCATCGCCGCGGTCCTGGGCGTCATCTTGGTCTTGGCTATCCACCCAGGGAACCCCAAACTTAAGAAGCAGCTGGGGCCTGGGAAGAAGAACGACGAAGTATCCAGCCTGGATGCCTTTCTGGACCTTATTCGAAATCTCTTCCCGGAAAATCTTGTCCAAGCCTGTTTTCAACAGGTAACGCCCAAGTTCTGATGTTCTCGCCTCTCCACAAGCCCAGTTACACAGGTGCAAACTGAGAATCTGTTTTAATGAATCAAATCTGGAGAGTGATTTCCTTAGCATTTGATTATCTCTGTTTTAGGGGTGTGTGAGGTGATCTGGGGCAGGATTTGGGGCTTGGAGTCACGTGGATTTTTTAACCTCCCTGCCCCCCCCCCCTTTTTTTTAACCTCACAGTACCACTTCTCTTTTTTTTTTCCTTTCTTTCTTTTTTGTTCCCGCCTCTGCATCATCCAAGGGCACATTTTTATCACCTTTTCCCACAACCCTCTAGAGTTCCCACTGGTTCTTGATCTTGGCAGTATAGCCAACCCACATGCGGTGTGTTTAAAAAATGCATATGCTTAACGGAATCAAAACCTGGGAATGGGGTATTTTTTAAACTGTAGAAGTAACACATGAGAATTGTGAAAAGTTTAAATTGTATAGATATAAATAAAGTAAAAATTCAAGTCTTCCCTTCCCTTCCATAGAGCTACTCATGTTGAGTTTGTGTATGTATGTGTAAAATGCATGTTTGTATAATTTTTTTAAATTAATCCTCACCAATGACATTTTCCCATTGATTTTTAGAGAGCATGGGAAGGAGGGAGAGGGAGAGGGAGAGAGAGAGACAGAGAAAGAAACATCTATGTGAGAGAGACACATCGATTGGTTACCTCCCTCACCCACCCCGGACAGGGTGGGAAATGAGTCTGCAACCCAGGTACATGCCCTTAACCTTGGCCAGAAATCAAATCTAAGACCCTTCGGTTCGTGGGCCGATGCTCTGTTATTGAGCCACACTGGCCAGGGCTAATGTTTAAAATTTAATTCCACCCAAGTGCTACTGCATTATATATATTGCTTTTGCCTTTTCATTTAAACATGTTTTAGCATTCTCTATCTCCCTCTTTCTCCCCCCCCCCCACCTGCTCCCTTTTGTCATGATTGCATAGTATTTCTGAAGGATAAATTCCTAGAAATGAAAATGCCCTGCCAAAGAGTTTTATATTTTGAATTTGCTGGGTGTTGCAAAACGGCCCTCCGCAAGTTTGCAGCGACGTATACTTCTACCAACGGCCAATAGGCACATCTATTTTTAAAACTGTGATTCTTAAAAACAGATGATTCTGCTGAGTGGGACCACTGAAATAGCTGCCTGGTGCCCACTCACCAGCCTGCTGTCTGGCCCCAAGGCCAGTTCAGGCTGGAATACACTGCAGTTCCCATCAGCTCCAGTGGAAACTAAACTAGAAGCAAGAAGCTTCCTCCAGCCATTTCCAGGGAATCACAGAAGAATGGCCTTAGGAAATAGGTCACTCAGAGGAAAAGCCCGTATTCCCAGCTGCCCCCAAAATGCAATTGCCAACCACTGCTGAGCCTCCATTACTCTGGGTTGGGAGAGGTCCTCCAACTCCCAATGTCACTTTGGTGCCACTTATAACAAGGAGCTATGCTAACAGGAGCCATTCCAGGCTGGGAAGCAGGATGGGGAGCGGATGGAAACAGGCTAAGGAAGGGGTGCTTACTGGCACTCTGTCTGTGTAATGTGCTCAGCCAGCTGCTTAGAAGATGAAATCACTTGCTTTGAACTCAAGCCTTGTTGCTTTAGTATCTCAGGATAGGTCTGCAGTTGGCTCCTGTGGTCCTTTTGTTCCTGGGAGCATGGCTCTGTTGGTCATGGATGCTCATGGAGTTCTGTCTTTTTTTTTTTTTTTTTTTTAATGCTTTTATTGATTTCAGAGAGGAAGGGAGAGGGAAAGATAGAAACATCAATGATAGAGAATCATTGATCGGCAGTCTCCTGCGTACCTCCTCCTGGGGATTCAAACCCACAACCTGGGCATGTGCCCTGACCGGGAATTGAACCATGACCTTCTGGTTCATAGGTCGATACTCAACCACTGAGCCACACCAGCTGGGCAATCCTGAGTTCTCTCTTCATGCCAACACTGCCCAGACCAAGAGGCCTACACCTACCTGTTCCCCACATCACACCCTCAGCCTGGGCTTCCTCCCTCCCTGAGCAAGAGCATGTGGCCAGGCTGGCGGAGAGCACCCTGTGCCTGGTTCTCTCCTCTTTCAGATCAATGCTCAGACAAGCATTGCCTAGCCTTGGGTCCAGCTGCAGCAGGGTTGGGCCATAGAGTTTGTCATGTAGCACATGTGGTGGAAAGAACTCAGTGGTGGTCAGGCCATCTGAGTTCAAGCCCCAGCTTTGCCAATAACTCTCTGATGTCAGACAAGTCACTTGAGTTCTCCATGCTTCCTTTTCCATATCTATTCGGGGTTCAGCCATCTGTTGCCTTCTACATGCCGGTGCTGACATTCTAGGACCCTCATGAGTTCTATTTTAATGCTCCCGGCAGTAGTGTTTCTCTGGGCTCAGATGTGGGTTTTCACAGCACTGGCACCTTTAAAAATAGGACGGCTGCCACAGACATCGAGGAATAGCATGAGAGGTTCTTGGGAGGCCATTTGCACAGAGATGCTTGGGGACACCGAGAAAGGCTTGGCATCACTAGCTAGAAGGAGCAGATGTCTCCCCACCTTACATCTGGATCTGAAATACAAGCCAACACCCCTGCCGCGGTGGCTGCTGGCGGCTGGCACATCTGGCACCCAGATGGAGATCCCAGCAGAGCCTGGCCCTGGGCGGACCCACACGAGTTGGTCTGTGCAGACTTTGTCCCATGGGAGCCAGGCAGGAAGGAGCTAAACAGGCAGATCACATGGTGCTGGTCTACCTTCCCCCAAGACCCTGCCCTCCTCTTCTCGACCAGGTTCCCTCTTGAGGGACTGGGAGGGTCAACCAACAGGGCCTCACAGTTATGAAGAATGTCCGTGTGGGACATTTGACCTTGTGCTGAGGGACAGAGCTACAATCACCAGAATAAAAGAGGCAGACTTCCCCCCGCCCCCCCCCCCCCCGCGCCCACAGACACACACTTGAAGCTCATGTCCCATCACTAAAGCCTTCTGTCTGTAGCATGGTACCAGTGCGTGTTATAAGCCCTGTAATTATCATGTAATGAGGACAGTTGTATCTCACCATCCTATATAATAAAGAGCTAATATGCTAATTAGACCAAACAGCCTAATGACCTTCCGGATGTCCTTCTGGGCGACCTTCCAGAAGAAGCCAGGACTGCGAGGGCCGGCCAAGGCTACAAGGGGCTGCAAGGACCGAGCCCCCTGCATGAATTTCGTGCATCGGGCCTCTAGTATGTGTATAAAAAAACAAAACAAAACTCTGTTAAACACAAATATAAAATGTTCCCTAATTTTCATAACCTTGTTTTGGTACTTCCTAATTGTTTTTTAACCTAACGGGGAGCTTAAAAAACACATAAGCAGCCAGGCTTCTGGTAACCTTTTAGACCAAGCCTCATCCCTCTGTGTTTCTCTCTTTCACTCCGTTAGATTCAAACGGTGACGAAGAAAGTCCTGGAGGCGCCTGAGTCCGAAGAGGAGAGCAATGTCACCACCTCTGTCGTCTCCCTGCTGACCCAGACTGCGACAGAGGCACCAGAGGAAATGAAGGTGGTTATCAAGAAGGGTCTGGAGTTCAAGGACGGCATGAATGTCTTAGGTAGGCAACCTGGTATTCATCTCCCTGGGGAAGGCATGCCTGCCTCAGAGACAATGCCCAGCCTCTTCTGCATCTCAGCAGCCCAGCAGCCCTCACTCCCTCCGCAGGAAGCCAATGACTCTGCTGTCCGCTAGGTGGAGCCGGAGGGTGGTTGGAGGACCACTGGGGCTGAGAGCGGAGGGATTAGGAAGAGGGAGGTGGGCAGCCGCAGTACCAGGAGGGGGCATGATGAGTAGAGGTCAGGGATGGGGAAAGACACAGGATAAACACGCACTGGACTCGATCCCTGACTTCCTGCGTGGTGTGGGCAAGTCACTTCCTCTGACTCTCCATTTCATGCAGTTACACATCCAATTCTTTCATTTCTTAAGCATTTTTGTTTGAGTTGCCCCTGTATATCAGTACCGTGCTAGGCATGGGGGATGTCCCACCCCAGCTCTCACAGTCTATAAACAAATGTAGTGCTATCAGGAATACAAAGTGTTGGTGTCAATAGAAGTTTATCAAAAGGAGACTATCTTGTTTAACTTTCTGGAATTCTAATGAGCCCTTTCCCCTAGCCTGGAGCCTTCTTCGTATTCCATCCTAGAGGTTCTTGGGTTCTGTAGTTGGACAGATTGGGTTTGGGTCCCTTATGGACCACTCACTGGTTGCCTGACCATAGGCAGTTGCCTCGCTTCTCAAGCTTCATTGGTAAAGTGGGTATGGGATGGGCATTTCCCTTGCAGATCATTATGAAGGTTCAATGAGATTGTGCATGTAGAACACAATTGTACGTGCCACGGGCTTCATCCATGTGCGCTACCATCATTATTAAAGGTGAGCTGAGGAACCAATTCGATAAGGAAACACCCTCCACAGAGGAGAGAGTTCCCTATAATGTGAGTGACTCCAGTTTGCTCACTTACTCCCCCGGGGTCCCTACCTAATCCCCATCCACTATTAGAATGGCATCTCCAAGACAAGAAAGAGGGACATTGGCCACAAACTGGGGAAAATGGGGAATCTGGGTGGAGGAAGTATGTTGATCCATGCAAGCAAGACTTCTAAGGATTCGAGGGAGAGTTGTTTAGGGAGCGCTCAGTGGTCCTTCCACTTGGCCATCTAGGAGATTGAATATCATCGTCTCTTTAGTGGGCCTGTCAGATAAAATAAAGAATGCCCAGTTAAATGTGAATTTCAGATAAACAACAAATATTTTTTTTTAGTGAATGGCCCAAATATTACATGGGACATACTGATATTTTTTTTAAAAATTATTTTTTGCCTTGGCCAGTGTGGCTCAGTTGGTTGAATGTTGTCCCATGGACCAGAAGGTCGTTGTATATCCCCAGTCAGGGCACATGCCTAGGTTGCTGACTCAATCCCCAGTAGGGGGCGTGCAGGAGGCAGTGGGTCAATGTTTCTCTCTCCCTCTCCCTCTCCCTTCCTCTCTCTCTAAAATCAATTAATTTTTTTTTTTAAGTATCGTTGATCTGAAATTCAAATTTTAACTAGGTAACCTGTTTGTTTATTTTAAATTTGATAACCCTACTCCTGTTTATCCAGAATGGTCTGAAGAGGTGGGGGGAGAAGAGGTGGGATTGTCCAGCTACTGAAAATCAGAAATGTCAGTAGGGATTTTTTTTCTTTTCCTTTTTTTTTCTTTTTTCTTTTTTTTTTTTTTTTTGCCTGGCAGGAAGCAGGTTGGGTAAGTGTTTAGTAAGTGGGACTGAGGGTGGTGATAAGCTGACTTGGTTGCCAGGCAATGGAAGATAAACAAACACTGTTGACATCAGTGTGAGAAAAAGGAGGAAGGAGAGAAGAGAGAGTGGAAGAGTCCTCTGAGAAGGAGGGTTTGCAAATGTCCTCAGCATCCACCCCTGAGTAGCTCCTGTCTCCCACTGCCCAGATAGCTGTGACTATGTCAGGACCTTCCCAACTACCCTTGCTTTCCCCAACCCAGTGGTCAACATGGCTCCACAGTCTTCCTGGAGGAAGTTGAAGCCATGAGTAATTCCAGGGCTTTGGAGTGAATCATTCAGGAAACTTTCAAGGTCTTTTCCAGAGTCTCGGTGGATTCTGGGAAGTCACGCAACCTTTGACTACTGGGGAGTTTCAACACAACTCACTACTCTCTCAATCTCAGTGACCAAGTCTGAAAGAGCTCTGTTCAAGTGAAATACCACTGTTCCAGAGTGAGTCCAGTGAGTCAGTGTTTCCAGAGGGAAATAACGAGCTGGACAGGGCTTTCGACTGCCCTTCGAGGCTCTGGAAAGCCAAGGGCCGTTAGGCTGCTGAGAAACTTCCCATTTACAAATCACGGCTGAAATAACGGTTCTTTCCATGTTTTCCAAAGATGGAGATGGTGAATTTCTTTGTGTTTTGTTTTTGGCTTTGGAAAGTCCCAAGGATCAAGCATTGCAATAAATAAAGATAAAACCCTGGCTCTGGCCTCACACTTTTTAAAAGATTCATTTCTTTCCCAGAAAACCTCCAGGGCACTTCTGGGCTGCACACGAATCCCAACTGCTTAAATGGCCTGTGGGAGAATGCTCCTTTAATCCAGTGCCTTAGGCTGCTCGGCCACGCCACGGCCCACTGATCGCTCCTTTACACAGCCCTCTCTCGTACTCATGGATACGGCCAGTTTCTGCTGACGCTGCAAGGGGAACTTTTTAATTCCAGTTCTTTGGGACTTTGAGATCTTGCTCATTTTCTCTTAAATTTTCCAAATGAGATTAACCAAGTAATAGTAGCTGCTGCTCCCGGCCAGAATGTTCAGATTGCATGCACCTCACAAACTCCTCTCCATGGGCTCAAGAGAAGGGCCTGGGGGTAGCCTGGATTCGATCTCATACATTGCCGCTGAGTTAGGCCACCCTCTCCTGGATCTAATTCTCATTGAGCCGTTGCCTTCATGGCCAGTAACTCCCTTGTAAGTCACTTTGTCAATCTTCTTGGCCAAGAGCTGAAAAGGGCAAATACTAAATGTGGAGGATTAACAACCTGAGTGCAAGTACTGGGTTCTTTTTGCTGAAGACAGAGAGGTTCCAGTGAAGGGCAGCTGAGTAATCTGGCTTGATATGTGCTTGGTTGGGGTGGTAAGTGGACTTGGTGACTAGGGAAAAGGTGAAATCAGAGTTTCAGAGAAAGAATTCCTCTCTAAGGATCAGATGGTCGGATTATATTACAATTTCCCTGATAAAGCTCAAGACTTTATCAATAACTGGACACCATAGGAAACTGGCTCTCAGAGGGAGGGACTGGAAATTAGGCCTGCCAAACTGGCACAGGTTAGGGGTGGGGAAGAGGGAGAAGAGAGAGGGGAGAGAGGCTGGCCCATACTGCAGATCAGAGAGGAAAGTCAGATGGGCAGCAAGATCCTGTAGCCAAGGGTACAGCAACATTGATTTATAGTCCTTGCAAGTTGTCAGAATGGAGCCCCAAGAGGAGCAATACTGGGCCAGGAGGGGGATTGGTGGGCACATGGTGATTGGCAATCAGAAATCCAGACAGTCCCCAGGCAATCATGGGAACGTTTGTTAGCCATGTAGTGCACCCCATCCCAGGGCGATCTGAGTGAGACTTCAGGCCAGACAGGCGGTTGGTGAGAAGAAAAAAGCCAGGCCTTAAAGGAACTAGTTTATAGGGTAGGTTCCTAGCACTAAAAACTCAGGCACAGGGAATGAGGCAAAAACTAACACAGAGATAAGACCCAAGGTTGAGTGTAGGAGTTGGTCCAGGCCTTACTGCAATTAGATGCTTACATTAAGAGATGGGGATGGAGCTCCTCAAATCCTCTAGTGGGGGTGTTAAGATTGACGCCAGACTCTGAAGTGGGGCTGGACTTAGATGTAAGTCAACTGATATCAAGTGAAGGGAGAAGCGCTGAGGGGCTAGGAAGTAACAAAGTCTAAATTCTGTCTTTAAGATCCGGGAAAAAATACAATTTTAAAAAGCATTCTTTATCATTTTGACCATGAAAAAAAATTATGATGAATTAATAACTAACAGCTTAAACCCAACAAACTAGGCCAGTTGGGGTTTCCCAACTGTTTTGGATTTCTCTTTGCTTTCCATCTGATTTCTCAACATTCCTCTTCCTTCTTACGTTAGGCAGTAGCTGTAGAAAAGTAATGTTTTGTTTAGGATTTTCCTAGAGTGAAACATATCAGCCATGCATTAATTTGGGATAACACCAAACCAATACAGACATGACCCTAGCAGAGGCGTTATTGGCTGATTGGTCTCTGCTATTCTCATATCGGCTCCAAAGATTGCATGCTAATCCCCAAGTCCCAACAAACCATTTTTTTTCCAATTCATCTATGCACTAATAAAATCTGCTTACACATTATGCCGTAAGTGAGGAGGAGAAAGTAGAGAGTCCTTTTTAATTTGGAGTGAAAATGAATCCATTCTCTTTAAGGAGCTTACACTGCGGATAGTTGGACTGGCTCAGGTACAGTGTTGAGGGAAGCCATCATTATTGGGGGACGGTATGACAAATGCTTTTGACATCTAATGCTTTTGTCTTTTCGTGCCTCATTCACAGGGTGGGTCGCAGGCATGAGCATGTGGCTCCATACGTCGGGGATGGTAAAGGACACGCAAGAAGCAACACAGACTTAATAATGTTGTGTCCTTCTGTGCAATGTGATTCATCCAACAGGTCTGATAGGGTTTTTCATTGCTTTCGGCATCGCCATGGGGAAGATGGGCGAGCAGGCCAAGCTGATGGTGGAATTCTTCAGCATCTTGAATGAGATTGTAATGAAGTTAGTGATCATGATCATGTGGTGAGTAGGATTGTTCTTCTTCATTGTGGGGGGGTGGGGGATGAGGAGGTCTTGGGGTCCCCAGAAAATATGAGAGCCCTCCCAGCAGGAAAGAGTGGGTTGGGTGTGGACCAAGCAAAGGGCTCTCTGGAAGGACTCTGAGAAAGAGATGCAAATCTTTTTTAAAAAAATTAGCCCGTGGGCCAAATTCTATCTGCCATTTATTTTGTAGGGCCTACTAGTTGAGAATGGGTGTTGTGTATTCATTTTGTTTGGGGGGGAAAATCAAGAGTAATAATATTCTACAATGCATGGACATTATATGAATTGACAAGCAGTGCCATACAGCCACACCTGTTTATTTGCATATTATCTAGGGTTGCTATTGTGCTAAATGGCAGAGCTGAGTAGTTCTGACCAAGACTGGGTAGCCTGCAAAACCTGAAATATTTACTATTTAGCCCTTTCCATAAAGAGTTTGCTGATCCCTGTCCTGGAAGAGGAAAATAAAAGAGAGAGAGAGAAAGAGATAAGCTGGAAAAACCAATCAGTAATACTGAAGCTGAGCAGTATCAGGAAATTAAAATAAGCCCAAGATACCAGGGATATGGCATGACCCACTGCCCCAGTATCCTCATGTCCGAAAGCAGTGCATCTTTGACCCAGTTACTCATGAATCAAATAGAAGAAAAAGAGGCAGTTCTCAGGCCAAGCAAGCAAAAGTGAAATCACAGAAGATATATTAGAACTGTAAGTACTCTTAGGAATCTGGCCACTTCTGATTTTACAGAAGAGAAGACTGTGGCCTAAATACACTAAATTTTGATTCTTTAACATCACAATGAGGGTAATAATAAAAGCTATCATTTATTGATTTTCTTTTATCAGCCAAGAGCCAGGATAGGTGCTTAGTACCTATCAGATGTAATCCCAACAACCCTGCAAAGGTGAATTATTATTCCCATTTTACAGAAAAATAAACTGAGGCTCACTGAGGTGAATGGACTTGCCTAAGATTATATAGCTAGGGAGAGCTGGAGTTTATCATATTGCTATAAAAATCATTGATGGGAAAGTGGGTGGGGGTGCTTTCATTTGAATCATCTAAGCAATAACACCTCCACTTTGTTTCATGTGTGTCTGTGGTCTATGTTCTGAAGTTTGGGGTAGCCCAGGAGATCATGAGTGTCCACTCCTTCACCAAGGAAGCCGTGCCATCTTCTGTTGCTGGAACCTTCTAGTGGTCCCGTATCTGACAGATTTTTACATGCATTTGTTTCAGACCTTTATGATGGTCCTATCTGCCTGACTAGGAAAAATGAAACAAAACATGATTAGACCAAACCACATATGTGTTCTATTGGCCACAGGAATTCTGGGTGATGAACTCCCCATTTCTTCATGTCCCAGTCCTACCCACCTTCACCCCCAACCTCCCTTTGGTCCTCTGCCCCGTCTCTGTGATGTTCCATGCCATTTTACCTTCTTTTTTCTTCTTTTCCTTGGTCCCTGCTCCCATCTTATAAAGACAAAAATCTATTCTTGATTTTTTTATCTCCACCTACCGGAACACACTGAGTGCCTGTGGTAAGTTCTTACGAAAACTTCAGAACTAAGTGGGCTAGCTGAAGCCCCAGGGTCTCAAATCGTAAGATGGTCTTCGTGATTTCATGAACCACATTTAATGCACCTGGCTTGTTCAGATCATTGTTTTACTGTGTTGTTTTCTATTGTACTGATTCTGCCACTTCTTCAGGCAATCCTAGGTTTCTGAATATTTCTTTTGTGTGAAGATTTAAAGCCACACACAATATGATGCTGTAAACATTTTTTAAAGTCTTTTCAATTCATTATGAGCTCACAGAGAATTTAATAAATGGTGTTACATAAAGCAGAATAGAACTCTTGTTTCCTAGACCTTATAGCAGAGTGAGCATCCTTGCCCTTAAAATGCAGTTCATTCAGATCTCTGTATTATGATCCCAACGATGTGGGTGTTGTATGAAAGCTCCTTCCTTCATCTATTCTATGCCAACGTCATTTCCACTGAGCCCCTGAAAGAAAGGGAATCTTCTAGGAAATCAGATGAGTCATGGGATAAAATGCAGCTTTTCTTCTCCCCAGGGATAGAGGTGGTGTGGATCAAGAAGTTTCCTAGTCACTGAAATCAGAACTCCTAAGGACTTAGCATCATATCCCAGGAGATGCAGAGCAATTGTGAGTCAGGAATAATACCTACGGGATGATTTTTGACAGCTGTTAGTTACCTCATCTAGGCAGTCAGGAGGGTGTTACAAGATATGAGATGCCAATGCTGCACATTTCTTTCATTCTTAAGCTGCCCTGTCAGCAGTTGATAACAAAGAGTGTGAAAAGGTTCTGGATAAAAGAGCCAGCCATTCTTTAACTGACTCCCTCAAAGCTTAAACAGAGTTCTTAGTGTATTCTTCTCTATGTGTTAGTAAGAATAGTAATAATAGCAAATTTAACATTGAAGAGATTATTATTATTCTAATAATTATTAAATTATAGCTTAGAGTAATTAACTTCTTGCCATATGCAATTGTACCATTTCAATTACTGTATTGCACCTATTTATTACTGAGAAGATAATAATTATTATAACCATTATTTTTTAAATACCTTTTTTATTTATTTCAGAGAGGAAGAGAAAGATTGAAACATCCATGATGACAGAATCATGGATCAGCTGCCTCCTGCACACCCCCAACTGGGGATCTAGCCCACAATCCGGGCATGTGCCCTGACCTGGAATCAAACCGTGACCTCCTGGTTCATAGGTCAACATTCAACCACTGAGCCATGCCGGCCAAGCTATAATCATTACTAAAACCATACTAAGACTTATCAAACTCCTGAATTAGGCTTACTACTATTCCAAGTACTTTACATGCATTAACTAATTTACTTTTTACAATAATACCTAAGAAAAATAGGTACTTTAGTTAGCCCCATTTTCCAGATGAGAAAACTAAGAGGTTGGCTTGCTCAGTGTTGCACAGCCTAAGTGATAGGAGCTGCGTGGAAGTAGTACCTAACTCAGCTTCTGTCTGACTTCAAGCTGGATGGCATCCAGGGTCCTCCTCCTACTAGTACTACCAGCTGTGTGACGTTAGGCAAGTTAAACACACTCTAACCCCCACCTCCTGATCTGCAAAATGATTGATTATAAAATCCACATCAGAGAATTTCTGTGAGAATTAAGTAAAATTGCGCCCAATAGTTGAGCTTTTTCTCTGTGCTGGCCCCTGTCTAAGCACTTCACATGCACTAGTATTTTTATTGTTATATTATGGTTCCCATTACTATCATCAATTCAATCATAACCATTGTTTCTCTCTGTTATGAATTCTTTAAGAAGCCTGCAAAAATCTCTGATTCTCAGAAAAGAGAGCAAGAGAGTGAGAGACCCTTGATTTCGGTGTGATTTTCATATCCTCATTTTTTGCAAAGTTCTTTAAAATATTTTTTAATCTTAAAAACTTAAACAGAAATGGGAACTTTTTATAATCTCACCATGATAGAAACATAAAGTGAGAAGTGAAATCTTTGCTCACCTTTTCAATTATCTCTCTAAGTTAACCCACCACCATCCATCCATCCATCCATCCATCCATCCATCCATCCATCCATCCATCTATCCATCTGTTCTTTCACTCCACAAATATTTCTTCAATGCCAGTAAGAATTTTGGGCACTTCTGATATAATGCTAAATAAGACAGAGAAAGATTTCTACCCTCATGGAGAGGGAAAAAAATAAAAGGAAAGAAACAAAAATTCATATAGTAATCACCGCTACAAAGTCAATAGTCTGGGAAATAGGATGGAGAGTTATGGGGAGGATGGAAGTAAGGAGTGAACTCTCACAGGTGGGGTCAGGGAGAGCTGTCTGGGAAAGTGACTTTTGGTGAAGACCCGAAGACTGAGAGAGAAGCAGCTCTATAAGAATCAAGAGGAGAATTTTCCAGGGGGAACAAACAGCAAATGAAATACTTTTGAGATTCAAAAGGAAGGTCTGGAGTAGTTGGAATGTGGTTGGTAAGGGGGGTGGTGGTGGAAGGTGGTGAAGCTGGAGAGGTGGGCAGTCCATAGGGCCCTACAGGCCACCGTCATGAGTTGAGCTTTTATGCATTTGCCAAAGGCAGTCCCTGGAGGGTTAGCAGCCTGGAGGCTCTATGAACGAATGTCTATTCCATTCTGATGAAAAGTTCTAACCTACATATGGTAAAACTCAGCAAAAGCCACACCTTGGGTAGCTGGAAAAGCTCTCCCTAAGTGGGCAAACTGGAGATTTGTGTTCTTTCCTGAGCCTGAGTACAGACAGTGCCTGTAAGTAATTGGAATGTATCTTTAACTCTTTATTGACCTACTCCTCCAATTCTGCGTTCTCGTGAAATCCATTCCAAACTGGCAGGCTGGCATTGCTGTGGGAAAGGTGTGGGACAGAACCAGAATGGCTTTATGGCAAGACTGAGAAAGTTTTTTATTCACTGAAACGCAAACTCCTAAAGATTTCACTCCACTGACCTCCACTCCAAGTGTCTGGCCTAGTCCTGTGCCCGAAAGTCCTGAGTGAATTTAGTGGATTAAGACCCAGAAGGCCTTGAATAAACGGAAGCTAAAGTAAATGGTTTCCAAAGGCTAACCAAGCAATATCTGCATTGCCTCAGTTGCAGATCAGATTTTATTCCTTGAAACATTGGTTTCCAAGCTCGTCGGAATTACCTTGGGAACTTGTTTAAAATGTTACTGTCCCAAGGCCAGCTCCAGGAAATTCTAACTCATAGGTATGTGATGGGCTTGGGGAATCCATGTTGACACCAGGCACGCCAGGTGATTCTGAAGCAGGTGTCTATGAAGGCACAGAGACACTGACTGAGATCTGGGTATGTGGAGTGCTGTGAATGAGTTTGTGTTTGTGGACTAGAGAGCAGACCCTAAGGGAGGCATCTTGGTGGGAACCTTAAGATGACAAGGACTGAGGGAAAAAATGGGTAGAGGAAAGAATGGATGATGAAACCATAAGGAAATGACTCGACAGGCCAGTCCTGGGTGAACTGATGACTTTGAAAACAGTGCCCGGAGCTGAAGGTACAACCAGTCTAAGGGCTGTGAGCTCTGTAGTCATTTCCTTCTCATTTAAAAACTGGTCCAACAATTACCAGGCATCAGCTGGCTTCAGATCACTCACTGGAGCCCTCAGCTTCTCTATGCGTGCTAGTTTATGGCTTTGGTTGCTTCGGCTCAGAAGCTTCCAGTGGTGGCCTGGGGTCCAAGGTCATTTGCCCTTTCTTTTCCATGCGGGTCGTTTTCAATGAGATAATTCATTAATATGGAAACCCAAGAACTGAAAAGCGTCAGATTCTGAGTGAAGGCTTCAGCTACGTGTTTTAAAAACAGGTGCAGGGAAGCAATGGCCCTAAAATATGTCATAAAACAAAGACTCTTTCCTTGTCCTAATTAGTGCTCATTCTAGTTCCGGAGCTCAAGGTGTTGGGTCAGCTAGAGCCCTGCTTGCCATATTTGTTTCTCCTAACACTGTAGCTTCTGGCCTTTGAACACATCCCATTTATAGTGGGAACTCCTGTTTCTCCCAGAGAGCGGAGTGCTCCGAGGCAACCTGTTGCCTCTCTAATCCATTTGGCTCTGGTTCAGGTGTATTCTCCAGGGGACTCCGTAGCTGGTCTTGCTTGGCAAAGAGCCTTGAAAACATTTTCTCTCCAGTCTACAAATTGTCCCCAAGGAGCAGGAAAATTGGATGGCACCCCAAACGGCTTGTATTTGTGTGTGTGTGTGTGTGTGTGTGTGTGTGTGTGTGTGTGTGTGGTTTTTAAAAGGTACATCTTTAAAAGGTGATGGGTGCTTTGGAAAGAATTAATCTCTTGGTTTATGAAGATAAATGCTTGCTGGCTTTATGGGAAGGCACATTTTGCTCAGTTATTTAAAATCTCAGGGAACAAGGAGCTGGCCCCCAAGTTTCCCCCACTGATCTATGAGCTGTTGTGACCACAGGCATGGCAGTAAAATGGCGGGAAAGCCAGGGGTTTAAGGACATGACCCCCTGATGCCTGCGGAAGCAACCCTCACACATGGTCAGCCTCCACCCCAGGGAAAGGAGAAGTGGGGGGTTACCGGCAGCAGCTCGTCAGGGTGGAGGGCAGTCGCTATGCTAAGGTCTTAACGAATTCATTCAGTTACAAATCGCCTCTTTCAGGAGAAGGTTCCTCTTGAGAAAATATTTTGCTGGTAAAAACATCCACACTTGGGTGACAGTAGCCTGTGAGCTGTTTTAGGAAGCCTCAGCAACTCAGACTTGACTCTGTAAGCGTGGGTGATGAGAGGACATAGGTGTGTTTAGGGAAACAGAACATATAAGGATTCCTGTGTAGGCGTCAGAGAAGTAATGGTGCTGGCAGGGATGGGGGACGATGGTTGACAGTGCGTACATGTGCGTGTTCACAATGTAATCCTCCCAGAAACCCCTGGAGGTTGGAGGAGTCTCTCTAAGCTGCGACTGGCACATCTGTAACATGGGAATGAGTCACTAAGCAAGGTCATGCAGCTGGTCCAGGGCTGGATGAGCCCCGTGTTTTATGTAATTGTGTATATGATTCTCTTCTACTCCCCACAGCTTTCCCTTAGCCTGGGAAGGGCTTGCTCCAGGCACAATTACAAAAACAAAAACAAAACAAAACACAAAAACCCAACCTCCCGAATCTGGCATAGGTGCTCTCTCCCTTTTTTGGCTCCCTTACTCCGGTTGGGAGCCCCACCCCAGGATTTCATTTTCCTCAGAGACTTGCTCTCATAATTCCTAATAAGACAGCTTCGTTTCCACAAACATTTCCTTCAGTCAGACGGTGTTCACGCAAGTTCAAGCTCCAACAGCCCCAAATTGGGCAAGAAAAAAGGGATGTTGCCAAACATGTGACAAATACACTTGAAATGAGAGAGAACATGGTTAGCTTACTGAAGAGTGAGGACAACAGTAAATTGTTCCCAAGTGCTCTTGATGATGATGATGATGATGATGATGATGATGATGATGATGATGTTAAAATGAGCTTATCTAGGATGCTTTGTTACAGGGTGAATTGTCTGCTTATCTACGAAGAGCTACAGTTGCTCATTAAAGGGAAGTGCTTTGGCTTGGTAGTGGGGGAACCCTAGTCATGCAGGTTACAGATCTGAGATTCTCCTCTTTCTTCTTTCATGGTCTTGGGCTGGTTATTTAACGTAGTACAGCCTCAATTCCCTCATTTGACAAATAGAGATAATGATACATAGATTTTAGGATTATGGTAAGAATTAAATGATGTGATGTGTGTCGGGGCTCCGTTAGAGAGCCAGTGTGATCGTTAGAGTAAGTATGGAAAGGAATACTTTCAGACTTAGAAGTGATAAGCCACATTTCTCTCAAGGTACTGTTTGACTCAGATGATTTTCTTGTTCTGTGTTCCCTCTCTTTCTCCCTCTTAAATATATTTCCTATCTTCCAAGGTGAAAACAAAGCAAATTTACAAACACCAGTTCATAATTTGTCAAAACTCTAATGAGCTTTCTGAGAAACTCAAAATTTGTTCCCAAGTCTCAAGGCAGGAGCTGTGGAAAGACAAGTCAACCAAGACTCACAAAGATGTAGCCTGTGGTCTCTCAATTTTAAGATTGGTGCTTCCCTAAGAGATGGTAAAGCTTGTCTCTGCTATTCCTAAAAAAATTGCCTGAGCAACAAAGTTTGCTTTTGGATTTTTTATCAGAGCAGGAGCCACCAAATCCATGTGCCAGATTTTAGGTGATGCATTTAGTCTGAAGTAACATGTAGCATCTTCTGAGTCTCATGGCCCTTTTTCAGCAAAACTCTGAACAAATGCAAAGTTTACATCAGGTTGCAGCAACATAGGAAGGCCCAGATGTAAGTTCTGGATCCCATAATGATTTCTTCGGTGTTTTCTTTTCCTTTTATGTTTTTCAGGTACTCCCCGCTGGGTATTGCCTGCTTAATCTGTGGGAAGATCATTGCCATCAAGGACTTAGAAGTGGTTGCTCGGCAACTGGGGATGTACATGGTCACCGTGATTGTGGGCCTTATCATCCATGGGGGCATATTTCTCCCCTTGATTTACTTTCTAGTGACCAGGAAAAACCCTTTCACCTTTTTTGCTGGCATTTTCCAAGCTTGGATCACTGCCCTGGGCACCGCTTCCAGGTAGAGAACCCAGAAATCACCTTTCTTTCTCTCTGCTCACTGTTTTACCCTCTTTGCCACTTCCTCATTTTTAAAATCTTTCCCAACCCAAAGTTCAATGAGAATACTTTTCATATCTTATTAAGATATTTGTTTGAAAAATGTGAACACGTTGTCTTTTAGACTCCTTCTAGTAACTTCTGAGCTTTCTGATGAACATTTTTGCTGTTAGGCAACCTGTGTTGGAAACATGACTTCACATGAAATTTACCAAATGAATGCATGCTATCTATATATATAAAAGCCTAAGCAACTGTTAAGACCGGTTGACCGGTCGCTATGATGATGCACTGACCACCAGGGGACAGATGCCCAATGCAGGAGCTGCCCCCTGGTAGTCAGTGCACTCCCACAGCCAACCTCCCATGACCAGCCAACCTCCCATGGTCCCTACCCCCAGGCTGGCCGGCCCCCATCGGCCCCGATCACCAGCCAGGCCAAGGGACCCCACCCATACATGAATTCGTGCGACCTCTAGTTAATCTATAATGCCTAACTTGCCACATGTAGCATTTAGTTATTAGTTTTAAATGTTCTTTAAAAGGGTATAACAGGGTATTGTTCTATTTAAGAAATTCTGCCACCTGTGATTTGAAAAAAATGCTATCACAAAATATCAGTCTATTGGAGTAATTTTTTTCCCCAAAAATAGGAGAACCAGATTTTAGAGGATACAGGGTATGCTGGGTGAGAGTTTTCAAACAAACCAGAAGTCAGTCCAGTCTTTGACCTCTGTGTGAACCTTTAATGGACCTTTCTGCCACATTGATTTTGAGAAAATCGGGCTTGACATTGACTCGACATTCTTCTTCACTACCTAGTTCAACCACCTCAGAAGCCAATGAGGGCCCAGTGATACTCAGAGAAAATAATTTTGTTTTATATCATCTTAGACTGAATTTAACCAAAACAAACAAACAAACAAGCACAGATACATAAGACATGCCTGGTAATTTATTCTTTCAGTCTGTAGGAGTTGTTTGTATTTCCTTGGGTCACAAGCTAAGACTGAGGTCATAAAGCAGGTGGCAGGGAGGCCCAGCATTATCTCCGCAGCCATGTGGAGCCAACGGAGCCAACGGCAGGTGGCAGGCCGTTGTTGCAGATCCCGTGACCCCGCGCTGCCAGTGAGGTGGCGGCTCCGTGACACAGGGCGACTGAGCAGGCAGCCAGGTTTTCCTTAAGTGACCTAACAGGCACATCACAGTGACTGTCTGGAAAGCCAAAGTACATTTCCATGTTGCAAGTCAATGAGGATTCGGGACTAGTAGAAGGTGGGGTTTCAGGAAAATCTGAAATCTACACAATCCTGGGCTCTAGGTTCTGCATCGTTTTCTAAGGTGAAAGGAAACATTTCAAAATTTTCTTTTGGGGGCCTATACATTTCCTATGGCAATATATCTCTATCCATAAAGATCCTCTCTCTTTGGAGAAAAAGTAAATCTTTTTTTTTTTTTCGCCTCCAAACACAAAAACAATTATGTTGAGTTTTATTTTTTCTTTCTGGTTTATGAGCATGGCATGTGCTCCTTGTGAAAAGTTCAGACAGTGAGTAAATTTTTGAAGAAGACAATGAATATCACTGAAAGGTTTAAGTGGTAGTGCGCAGGCAGGCTAAACAGCCATCTCAGATGGTGAATAAGAAAAATTAAATTTATTTAAGGAAAAGGGGATAGGGGAATGGGGCTATCCAAAGGGTATTGGGGTCATGACTGCAGCAAAAATATACTTAGGATAGTGAAACAAGGAAGGGCATAGGAGAAGTAACAGCAGAGTCTGGGCTGGGCTGCTTTAACTCACTGAGAAGTCAGAGAAAAAGGGGCCTTGGAGACAGGCTCAAGGGGTTAACCCAGGACAAGCTGCCACTGCCCATTGCTCCCCTGGTTGCAAGTCTCATGGGGTCCCTTAGAGGTTGGGGGATACGTGCCCGTGGGGAAAGGGGAAGGGAGGAGGGAATGGCATGGGCATGCTCCTTGGAGGGAGAGTGCAAACTGGATCCTTAGTCCTGAGTATATTTATCTTTTTCTTGCAGGTGGGAATCTTAGGAGAGGTCTCGGGGGAGGGTCTAAATAGAATATTCATCAGCTTTCCAGGTGTGCTCTTTCAGGGTCCAGGTCTCCCCTGGTTGGTCAGTGTCAGGGCAGGGGATCATACGTCAATGTAGCTGCCCCTGAGGCAGCCACAGTGTCACCTGTCTAGATGGGCCTGGAGCTGAAATACAACTGAGGCCTAGATGTTCTCTTTAGGGAGGAAAAGGTCAAGGGTTCTAAACCGCCTGGCCAGTGATATGCTAGGGGAGCATAGGTTACGCTGGAGGCGAGGTTCTTGTTTTCCCAGTTTTGCCCCTTGGTAGGCATCCGGGGCTTTCTGCCCTGGTGAGCTTCTGTCCCTGGAGCATCGTCCTTGCTCCGCTCATGTCACCCGTGATCCACCACCCAGTGATCATTGGAGACTGAAAGACCTTGATTTGTTTCCCAAATTCACCACTTACTGGCTGTGTGATCATTGGTGGTAGGTAACCTTTTAGTTAATCTTTACAGTTCCATAGCTTTCCAGTTCTTACTATACACAGATATGTAGACTGCTGTTTTCACTGGTCAACACATCATAAAAATTACACCTATCATATAATATAGATCTCTCCACTATTTAGAAAACTGCGTAACAGCACTCTGTATGTGCCACACTACAACCCCCATCACACCCCTTGATGTGCATTTAAGGCATGTCTATTAAGCTGGACTGTGACAAGCATCCTTGTAACTGCATCTCCGCAAGGCTCTCTGATGACCCTCTCAGGATAAATTTCTAGAAGTGGAATGTCTGAGTGCAATGGTCAGCACATTGGTGGCTTAAAACATATCACCAGATTGCTCGTCAGGGAAGTGTATTAGCTGAAGTCCCACTACATGGGTGTGAGAAGATGCCTTTCACCGCCTACTCACCCGCACCGGCGGATATCAGTTACTTCAATGCTTTCCAGTCTCATTGTGAAAAGTGATCTCATTGGACTTGCATTTCTTTGATTACGAGTGAGAGGAAGCATCTTTCTGTGTCCTTATTGACCATCCCGCCCTACCCACCCACCCCCTCCCACTCTGTGAATTGTTTGTGATCTTAATTTCCTGTTGGGGTATTCATCCTTTCCTGATTGGTTTTCAATGCTCTTCATGTGTCAGAGTATTAACTCGTGTCAAATGTGACAAATAAGGTCTCCCTCAACTTTACATTTATCTTAAAATTTTACAATACTTTCTGCCAATAGAAATTTTTAATTTGTGTGTTGTTGGAGCGGTCAGTATTTTGCTTTCGTATTTAGAATTTCAGTTTGCTTAGGTACATCTGCACAAAAGATTATAAAACATTACTTTATATTTTGTTCCAATACATTTATGGTTTTGATCTTTAGACTGCTTCAAAAATATTACAATTATCCTTTCTTGGAATAACTAGACATTTAACCCAGTGCCTTTACAAGACAAGCTAAATCTTAAAGGTATGTTTGTATTGAAATCAGACAAATGCTTGGATTATTTGACCAAAGCCACACAAATGTGAGGCCCTTTTCTCCTCCTTACCCTGTATTTCATGTGAAAAAAGAAAAAGAAACCAGTGTGGTTTTAATCTTCAGTTAAAATGTGGATGTGGAATTTTTTTTTTAAGAAAAAACTTTTTAAGTCAACGTGACAGGAGTCACCTACTAAGAAGTATCTTTGCCATCATAGCCAGAGGGGAAAAAACAGAGCCGCAGGACAGCCAGCGAAATATCCTTCCACCCCCTGGGACCTTGGACTGAGTGGGGATGTGGAGGGGGCTGACCTGCTTTTCTCAGTGATCACAGAGGCCGGTGTCAGGGAGGTGGACGGAGGGGGAATGGCCGGGGACACACCTCTCTGCCTCCCTCCAACTCCAGTGCATGCTGTTAAAACAAACCTGGGGAAAAACTCTCAAGTATCTGATAATTATTATTAGCAACATTCGAAGACTGTCATCAGCCATTGAGGCAGTAGGCCAAAAACAATGTCTGGATGTGGAAGGACAGGAAAGGGTTAAAATGCTCAGGAATTAGTGTGACTTGGTTGGGTATATATGGATTGTTAAGGCACAAAGCCTGTCCAATATAGAAAGTGAGAATATCTTCATGCTTTATCAGTATTTTCCCTAATCTTTTTAATTATCTAAGGACCCCTTGGATGACATTTTTGGAACATAGATGAAATAATACAAATTAAGATATTCCAGTCCTCCCAAACGTGTCCTTAGAGTCATACCATTGATAATCCTGGCTGCCAGCCATGGCTGGGCAGCCATTTCAGGTCAGTAGTGGTGTCCTGGCAACCCTTCGAAGGGGTCCCAGGAAGGGTGGAGTGGGGAAGGTGCAGGTAAGGGACCCTAACTTCTCATGAAAGCAGTGGGGACAGCAGGCCAGGTACCATGGCATCCCCATCTGTGAATGGAACCAGACTCTATCTTCTCTCCCTGGGTTTATTTCTTCTCCCTACCTAAGACCAAGAAGGGGGCCCGAGACAGACCCCTAACCTGAAATCACAAAGAACGTTCCAGTCAGATGACTCTGGCTTCTCTAGGTTGGTATTAGGAGTTTGTGGGTCAGTGGTTTGATAAGATGCAGGTGTAGGTGACCTGAGTTTTACAGCTTCCACTTCCTTGGTTCGGAGCGGGCCACGGAACCTGCATTTCAGGTAGGTTCTCTGAAGGGGATGGTCCTCTCCCACTCCCTGAGAAACTGAGCCCTCAGCAGGTGACTGTGCGGCTTTGCTGGAGCCCTAATTCTAAAGGGTAAAAGGAGGAACTATGACTAAGGATATAAATGCAGGAGAGAAACACACACACACACACACACACAAATGAAACAAAAAAAATACAAAACAAGAGAAGAGGCTCTGCTGACATGGCTCAGTGGCTGAGCATCAACCTATGAACCATGAGGTCACGGTTCAAATCCCTGTCAGGGCACATGCCTGGGGGTGTGGGCAGATCCCAAGGTGGGGCATGCAGGAGGCAGCCAATCAATGATTCTCTCTCATCATTGATGTTCCTATCTCTCTGCCCCTCTTTCTTCCTCTCTGAAATCAATAAAAACATATTTTAAGAAAGCACACGAGAGAATAGACCACAAAGCAATCTGGTGGAACTCTGAGTATTCTGCACTGTTTTTCATGTTACTTAAATTTTGAAGCCAGTCCGCCTCCCCTCCCAGGCACCTCTACTCACATGGAAATAATATCCTGGTCTTTAGTAAACCTGATTCTACAGGTCTCTCGTTTTAGAAGATGCATGACCTTGTCAGGCATTCTGACCTTAGAGCTGGGTCATGTGGTCACGAATCCCTGTGACGCCTGGGAGGAGTGGGGGTGAAGTCACTCCATAGTGGGTCTTTGATTAGCTACAAAGTACATACTTCTCTGCCCTATGTCGTTGGAGAGACTGTAGAGTTGGCCATTTATCAGGGAGTTGGAATGCCTGTGAGGGTCCCCAGTGAGTAGTTAGAAGCTTGGGTTCGGGCTGAATGGTGCTGAATGTGTTTGTCCAGCCTTTGCAAAATTAGCAGGCTCAGCTCAGGGCAGTTCCCAGGGGCTGGACGCAACCCACGTAGTCATCTTGTTGGAATCAGTGCCTCTAACATGAAATTATGGGTCATTCAATAATTCCTCATTCCATTTCACAGTTGACAACTGATTCTTTTCTGACTCTTTCCCCCACCCCCCTCTTCCATTCTAACTAAAGGCTTCAATATTAATCCAAGATGGAAATAGTGACCAAAGGAAAAAGAGAACTTGCAGCTCTGAGTAGATCTCAAAACCCTGGACCAACGAAAATATTTTGCTGCTGATTAGCATGTTAATAAGAGTGAATGTGAGCCTCCAAATTACTCGTTTTCAATTTGGCTCCAGACACTGCTTTTTTGCATGTCACGTTGCTCAACTAAAACAGAAGAACAAAAACGCGGCGGTGCCATTCCTGTTTCTTTGTTCTGCTTCTCCACAGTGGACCTAACCCTTCCCTCTCTCTCTTCCTCTCCCTCTCCCTCCTGTTCCCTCTCCTTCTCTCTCTCTCTCTCTCTGTCCCTCAGTGCCGGAACTTTGCCTGTCACCTTCCGTTGCCTGGAAGAAAACCTGGGGATTGACAAGCGTGTGACCAGATTCGTCCTCCCAGTCGGAGCAACCATTAACATGGACGGTACAGCCCTGTATGAAGCAGTGGCTGCCATCTTTATTGCCCAAATGAATGGTGTTGTCCTGGATGGAGGCCAGATTGTGACCGTGAGGTGAGTGGGGTAGGTGGGGTGAAGCCCCAAAACAACCTTTTTACCTTGTCCCCTTCCACTCTAACTCCGTTTGACAGGGGCCACTTGAATTTCAGTTCTCCTGGCAGGAGAATGATGAAGGAAATAACACAGGAGAGGAATTATTGGCCGCCTCAGAGGGAAAAGATGTGGCAGGGGAGAAGCAGGCTCATACCAGTGCCTTCTGCTTGTGTTGGGCATGAGATTGCTGTGGAAACTTGATATTATTTGAACTTTAACAACCCTGTGATGTCGCCAGGCAGTTATTCCTATGCTCGTATAAATAGATGAGGAGGTGCAGGCTTCGAGGGGCTTGGACGTTTGTCCAAGGCTACGTCATTAGTAATGAGCTAGCAGGGCTGTGTCTGGGGCCAACCTTATCTAACTCTGGATCCAGTTTGTCTTTCATTAAAATATGCTCCCTTCAGCATTCCAGGTGGTGATGGATGAAATGATGAAATTCTGCAAGGAAGAGATTCCTCAATACCACATAAAACATTTTATTACAAATAAATAGCAAGTAGTTTTGTTTTGAATAAAGCTATTGTTACCATCTGTATCATTTAAAAAATTTAGAAAGAACACTTTCCCAAGAGGTCATGAAAAACACATGGCTTCTCCATAAACTTAAAGATCATACCTACTTGCCTATATTAATGTATCCAATTATCACAACCACCCTGTCAGCTTAGGGGGCTATAATAAAATACCATAGACTAGATGGCTAAACAATAGAATTTATTTCTCATAGTTCTTGGGTCTGGAAGTCTAAGATCAAGGTGCTGGCAAATTCAGCTCCTGATGAATGCCCTCTTCCTGGCTTGCATATGACCTTCTCCTTGCTGTTTTTGCTGACATGGTCTATCCTCATGTGTGGACAGAAATAGCTGACTTCTTAAGTTTCCTCTTATAAGGGCACTAATTTCATCATAAGGGCTCCACCCTCATGACCTGATTACCTCCCCAAAGCCCATCACGTTAGAGAGTGGGACTTCAACAAATGAATTTTGGGGAGATATAACTCAGTTCATAGCAGTACTATACGGGAGCCTCAGTTTCCTCATCTGTATAGTGGGAACAATAATCACATAGTCGAGGGAGGTTGAGAGCATTGTGCCTTGTACATAGTCACCTGTCAATAAATGTTAGCTACCGTTATTATTACTGTTATTGATACTAAATGAAATAAATACTCCTAGAACATGAAAGAAAATATGACAGCGACATAGTGAGGGAAGACATGCCCTCAGAGTATCAGGCCTTTTAAATCATGTCCTAACTGCATGTGAGACTGCCAGCCTCCCTTGTTTTAAAACTTAAAGATGAAAAGGGTGCCTTAGTGAAGCCCCTTCTTTTGGAGCCAAGCAAAGATGATTTCTGGTCCCTGAGTTCCTGGCCTTGAAGACAACCACACCGCCCTTCGAGTTCACACCATTAAATGAGAACATAGAGATGGGAGAATGGACCAATGGCCAAGTGGTTGGGACTCATTAACTCAGAGTTTTTAATGTGGGGAGAATCAAGGGGCAGCAGGTGTAGCATGGCATTGGAATGAGGCAGGCGAGTGTTCAAATCCCAGCAGACCATGTCTGAGCTGTGGAACCCTATGTTTCTCCACCCATTGATCCATGATTTCCTGCCGGAGAGCAAGTACTACCATATGAACCTTGCAGAGCTATCTTGAGGTTCTGCTAATGTGTGTAAGTACCTTGCACAGCATCCCAGAACCAGCCCTAGAGATGTGAGCCAGGGAGAGGAAGGACAGGAAAAGAGACAAAGGAATGGAAGAGAGCTCACTGCTCAGGGAGCTTCTGCAGGACTTGGAATTGCACGGACACTCAGCCCATAAGGACATGATTGGGGTGGAGGAACTGAGGGGGACCCAGCTGCCAGGAAGTGCTCTCTTTGTAGAATTTGTCACACACAACCAAGCGGTAACCAGACAATGTGGCCATAGTGCACAGGCATGTGTAAGAGTGACTCATAACAGAAGCAGCTGGGGTTGTAAAGTACACGGCTGAGGCCAAGACGGTTGGAACTTGGGGAGTTCCCCTTCCCTGGTGCTTTATCCGTGTCAGGGAAGTGGCTGAGAATTCCCACCTTCCAGCTCTTGGGGTTTAAGGGAAGTTTTCATTGCAAAGCAGCCTCACCCTGTGGAGATTTCCCAATAAGAATAATATTGGACATTTATTGGGGGGGGGGGGGGTTACAATGTGCCTGGTATCTTCTAAGCGCTTTTTATTTATTAGCTCCTGAGGACCCCGTGCGTGAGACCCCATGATTATCTCCTTTTCTTAAATAAGGAAATCAAAACACAAAGCGTTTCAGTTGCCTAAAGTCATGTGGGGAATAAGTGGCAGAGCTGGGATTTGAACCCAGGTCGTTCAACTCCAGAACCTTCAATGAGGATCACAGCACATTGCTACTTCCTGTGACCCAGATGGGTCCAGGGAAAATGGAGTTCCCTAAACCCTAACACCAACACCGTATTGGTGGGGCAGGGAAGAGCACAGATGAGTTCTTAGTTCCCTCCAAGGGAAGGTGTCTTTACTGAAACAGGCCTAAGTGTGGAAGGAGGACAATATGGAAGGATAAGGCTTACCTCAAAATGTCCCAGGGCTTTCCTTTCCTCATATGTGAGATTAGATAAATTCAGGTCCCTCCCAACTGGAAGACCCCAGGATTCTGTGCTTGGTTACACTCATGGTCTAGACTTTGTTACCCCAGTTTAGGAGCCTGGAGGAGCTCCTTTGAAAACTCTAGAATGTTATTACTGCAAAGAAATCATCCCCCCTTTCTTTCCAGCACCCACAAAAGCAAGTTGGGAATCTGTATTTTCAGACGCATCCTTCCATTTAGAAATGACAGCTTTTATAAATGGCATCTAGGAAGGAGGAGACAAAGTCACTGCCCTTTGCTGGACCGCAGAGGCCCCTGGTGTCTCCACAGGGAGCATGAAGCCTAGATTAACCCCTCTTCCAGAGATAACTTCAAAATGGCGCTGGGCGTGCCCTTGGCATTGCTTGGAAAGCAAATGACGAGATGCCTCAAAAAGAAACCTTCCGTTATTTCATTATCATTTCTTGGCACCCTCTGTCTGAATAATGGATTTTCCAGTCCATGATGAACTGTCCAGGCATCTGAAGCCTAATGTCATTTGGAATCTGTTGATTTGTTCCCCCGATGTCCACTGGGTCTGGATATTTGCTATTCTGAGTTCTCATGTTAACATTGGCAATGGTCTTCTCAGATTCTTGCCACGTAGTCCAGAAGTCTCTGGTGCTCACAGAGACATAAAGGCGTAAGCAGAATGCAGTGGTCTTCCTGTGGGAGCATTAAAGTGCCTTGTTTTTCTTCTTTAATATTTCCTTACCTGATTTTAGAGCCACACTTATTTTATTTTAGCCTGTGATAGACAAGGCTACTTGAATATCAATCATGATGGGGATAAGGCTCCCACCCATGAATTTATAAGTTTCCATTGCAGTTAAGCAGAATCCAAATAGACCCCAATTCCTGGGTCTTGGAACTCTAGATTTTGCTATTTCTTGGGAAGAAAAGGGAATTTATGATTGCAAGGAACATGAAAGCTTAAAATTGCCAGAGATGGTTTTGCCAAGGCCATTTTCTCCTCCCGTGACCTGACCTTTTCTGTTCTCACAGCCTCACGGCCACATTGGCAAGCGTCGGCGCAGCCAGTATCCCCAGCGCTGGGCTGGTCACCATGCTCCTCATTCTGACAGCCGTGGGCCTGCCAACGGAGGACATCAGTCTGCTGGTGGCTGTGGACTGGCTGCTGTAAGTGTTTGCACACGGGGTTCTTCTGGGGACGTGAATACTGCCTCCAGGGGTGAACTAGATGCAAGGTTGCAGCCAAGAGCTTAGCTGATCCTTTTTGCAACTCCCTCACTTCCCCCCCCCCCGCCCCACCCCCTCTAACATTTACTGAGTACTGATTTGGAAACCAAAGGGGAAAAAAAGGATTGAATCTTTGAGGGCCTCACAGTCTAGTGGAGGAATCAGATAGAAATTATAATGCAAGGATAGAAGCTTAGCAATAAGTAACCAACTACTACTGCACGCAAAGGATCTCAACCCATTATGTTGAGTGAATGAAGCACAAAGGAGTATATACTATATGATTCCATTTAGATGAAGCTCTATGAAAGGCATTATAATACCTTGCAATAGAAAGGGATCCTTGGTTGCCTGAGCCCAGGGGTAGGGGCTAGAGGATTAATTGGGAAGTTGGCCCAAGGAAATCTTTAGGAGTAACAGAGTGTTCCATATGCATAGGTGTGTATAGGTGTCTACATTTGTGAAACAATGCATTGAAAATTTACATGTATTGTATGTGAATTACTCTTCAATAGAGTTATTAAAAGGATAATGACAGAGGCGCCATCCCAGTCTAGGATGGGAAGGCAGAGTAGAGAGATCAGGAAACAATGAGCATGGCTACTGAATTTCAGTGCTCACTATATGCCAGCTACTCAACTGAGCGCTTTACATCTTCCTCTGACAACTGAAAGTTTGGTGGTATTACTCCCCAATTTTAGATGAGGAAGCTGAGGTTTAAGGTGCTAATGTGACTTGGAAATGAACAGAGATTTGACCCTAGGGCTGCTTGGTTTTGGAGGCCACCACATTCATAATTATGACCATATTTAAGTTTATAATGGCAGTGATAGTTGAGCTGAATCTCAACTAGTAGGTAGAAGTTGCCCAGGTATACATACTGGTAGACGGAAGGGGAAACAGGACATTCCAATCAGGGCAGCCCATACAAAGGCTCTGAGGCATTGTGGGGACCAATGAGTGGTTTAGTATTGCTGGAGCATAAGGTGTGAGGCAGGAAGTGCCAAAAGGTCAGGCAAGATGGACATCCTTAAAGGCCACGAAGAGAAGCTTGAACTTGACTGCACACATAGTCCAACACCTTTCTCAGTGAAGGACATTTTCCTAGTGTAGGGCATGCCCTCCACATTCACAAAGGTGGGCCAGTCTAGCCAGATGGTCCCCGATAAGGAGATTGTAATCAATCCTTGCTAAGGGCGCATTAGGGCTCTGATGTTCTGTGGGCTGTACACAGGTGCCTCCTGACCAGCCTTGGAGCTGTATGACAGGGGCTGGTTGGTGCCATTGACTTCAATGTCAGAAGCACAGAGTGGCAAGGGCTGGCACAGAGATCCGTGGCTAAAGTACACATTTTAAAAACTCCACATGCCAGTGGCAGTTCTTCCTACATGACTGGCATTGATTTTAAAAGCCAGAAGCCACATTTTATGGACTTGAGTTTCCTGGTGCTAAAATAAGTTCCTCCCTCTGATATTTTAAAGAGAGAACCATGCCCGTGGGTGAAAGGACGAAGGGCATTGGGGAAGACTAGAAGATAGCCTGGTCTCTCCATAAAACTTGCCTCCCATGGAGGTTTAGGTTAAAATGAGAAGTGGCTTCCTGGACATATTCTCCTTAGCTCAGGAGATTTGTAAGGAAAGTTAGGAATCTTCCTGACTCATTCTTTTGTCACCAGAGAAGTTCTCTGGAAATGCCTTTAGCGGGAAGGTGAAGAGCATGTGAAATTAACTTTTATCTGTCTCTGCCCATCTCTCTCAGGTGGTGGTGATGGGGAGGGGCCTCATGCTAGCTTGGTTGTTCTTCAAGCCCTGTCACAACCCCTTTCTTATGACATTTGCAGACAAGGCAGCCATGGGCAACTGAGGTCTGGTGGTGGGGTACAGCTGGAAGCACTAAGGGAGAATAGGATTGAAGGAGACAAAGGAATGGGGTAGGAATGGGAGAGGAAGACAAAGGGAAAATAACAACATTAGCAATGGTTTGGGGACAGAGCACACAGTAGGTGTTTAATAAATGCAACCACGGAATTGCTGCGTACATAACAACCAGGGCCCTTTCTACACAAAAGCAAAGACAGAGTGAGTTATTAAAATCTCATCTAGTTCTCCTGTGACTTTGTTTACTTAGTCCTTCACCTCTTTGTCCCTTGAGCCTCTCAAACCTGTGTTGTCATCAAGTACCCCTTGCTTACTGTGATGACATTGCCTAGTATTTTCTTGGGCTTATTTCTGAGGCCCCAAATTCACTGTTAGAGATTCATCTTTTAAAAATTATTCTTATAGAACCCGCCTCCCCCCATTATAATACAAATGCTTTTGACTGGGGGGAAAATGCACTAATGTTATCCAGGAATGAAAAAAAGGAGCTTGTATCTGTGGGTACCACAGCGTTTTTCACACCTGTTGACAATTAATTCCTAAAGAGCCCTAGTGTGTGTTTCACAGAGGCAACCAGGAATCAGAAGGGTCAGGTCTCTCGCCTGAGGCACAGGCAAGCTTGTGTGGCCAGGTCAGGGCCCTGCACCCCTGCCCACACAGCATCCTAGTTAGTACCAAGCAGGTCTAACAGTGGGAAGCTGAGTTGGAGAGGTCCAGAGTTGGAAAGGTTGGAGAAGACAGACCGGTTAGGGTCATGGCTGGTTCTACATGCTAACCAGAGGATTTTTTGTTTGACCTGTTTTTTCCCTCTTCCCAGGATTAAAACAAACAAAACAACAACACAAAAAGCCTAAGTAGGGACAAATGGGGTACAATCAAGGTCTCAGCCACTTTTAGAATTCAAGTTCTCTCGTCCCAGGAGGTCAGCCATTGTGGGCCTGGGCTTCTTGGCAGTCAAGCCTGTTGGATAAGACTCAGATCATGAACCATCCAAGACCCTGCCTACTTTTGACCTAAATGCTAGCGAATGGAAAAGGAGGGCTGGGTCCTCCCAGATCACCCCACAGGTGCTCGCATGCTCACACTTGCATAGAGAGTGGGGCGTCCTCACTCCAGGGCTGAAATGCGCTAGCAGAAGGGAGTTGGCTGAATAACAACAACAATGATGACACGTTGGGATTAACTATATTGATGACACTAAATTTGGTCCCAGGCTGGGCTGGAGAGGAACGCGGGAGTGAAGAGCTGTCCTCAAGTTCTGGGGTCTGCTCTCTGGTGGTCAGGGGAAGAGAAGAAAGAGGCAGGTGCCCGGGGTCCGAGCTCTACACTTACTCTCTGGACTTTGGGCAGGTTGCTTACCCTCTGGACCTCATCATGTGTATAGGGAACAATAACTTATCACTTCGAAAGCAGAGTCTAGAGACCCAGTGCCCTTGAGTGTCCTTCTAGTTGTAAGACTCGGACTAGGATTCTGCAGGTGATGGATGCTTGTATACAAAAAAAAAAGCATGAATGTTCCTTTTAAGAAGAGAAGAAAAAGGAAGGGTAGAGGATCCTGGGAAAATGTGCATAAGGGTCTGTGCGTAGGTAGGTCAGACCTGCTTTGCATTAGTAATGGTGCCACATTCTTTCCCAGCAGCAAGAGAAGTTCCGGAAACACGCTCTTAGTCATGGGCTCCATGGCTGTTGGGTGCCCGTTAGTGTGTGAGTGGCGCAGGGGGATGAGTTGAGATCGGGGGAGGCTGCTCATTTCCGGGGTAGAGTGGGATGTTTGTTCCTCTAGGCAAGAATGATAAGCTTTCATAACTCTAGCAATTTTTCAATTTAAAACCAAACAAAGCCTGCAGTGACATTTAATGTGCCACGCTGTTTGCCAACTGCTGAAGACCAGCCACCCCACCACTGTCTGCCAAGCCCTGGGCGCTTTCCAAAGGGCAGGCTAGCTGCTCTGTAAATGTCATGGTGAAAACCAAGATTCTGGGCCCCAAAAAGTGCCCGAGTCCTAGGAACACCGGATAGGCAGGGCTGGTAAAACTAGAACCTTCCCCAGCGTCCAGGAAACTCTTTGTGTTGGGAATCCTTGGCAGATATTTTTCAGCGACCTGGCTGACACCCCTCTCACTGTGAGGAGACAGAATGGAGTGAAAACTGGGAGCCTGTACCAGGGAGAAGGGATAAATACCTGGGTCTGGCCACAGGTGGGAAAAGAAAAGCCACAGTAAAGTGAAAGCTGAGGGAATAATGGCCCATTTATCACATGAGGCTGCTGGTGAGGTCATTTCCGGGGATACCTTTACTAGTTTGGATATAGTTGAGATGGCACTTATAAGGAAGGCCTTAAAGGGCCTCCACCCTGCAGGGGATACTGTGACTCACTCCTGTTAGCATCCCTCCCTGGAAGAGATAGTGCAGTGATTCCCAAACTTGAGTACGTACCAATCTCTCCTGGAGATTCAGAAGGTCGGGGGGCGGAGGTGGAAGGGACCAAGAATGGGCATTGATAACAAGTTCCCAGGTGATGCTGATGATACTGTCCAGGACCTCACTTCCAGAAGCAATGGTCTAGAGACAGGGAAGGGGAGCAGGAGTTCTCGATTGTGCGTAGTCGAGCATCTCTATACTTTTCTGAGCACCAGTTGACAGGGTTGACAGTTCACGCATCCATACAATGAAAACTGATGGGAGGGACACAGACAGCTAGCTAATTTTTAGTGAGTGCTCCTTAAGTGTTAGGCATTGTTCTAAGCACTTTACATGGACTCCTTTAAAAGTCGAAGCAAGTTTTGAAGCAGCTAATAGTATTGTGCCTGTTTTGCAGGTGAGCAAACTGAGGCTCAGAGAGAAGTAACCTATCCCAGTTTAGTGGATATTAAATGACTAAACTGGAGTTCAAACCCAGATGATCAGGCTGTTGTTCCTTGGGGGTTCCAGGCCTGCCAATTTGGGTTCTCACTTCTTATTCTGATACATGCACACAATCTCTCTCACATGCACACAATCTCTCTCTCTCTCTCTTTCTCCCTCTCTCTCTCTCTCTCTCTCTCTCTCTCTCTCTCTCTCACACACACACACACACACACACACACACACACACACACACGTCTGGTGGAAAAGAAAAGCTATTCTTACATTCACCATATCTCTGAACATTCCAAGGGCTTAGGTTGAAGTCTTTTGCTCATTTTTCCCCCTCCATCTTACCTCATCTCTAGTCTTTGTCAACCTCTGCATGGACTGTGACCCTTTTCTACTTAGTCCTCCCCTCCTCTGACAAACTGTCCCTGATTCAATGCAGTATAATTGCAGATCAGGGAAGTAGGGTGACTGTTCTGCACAGAAAAATCATTCTTTAATGTTTCACCAGAGAAATACATGCTCATGGAAAAACAAGGGGAGGGGAAAATCTCCAAAGAGTTATAAAATGAAAAAGGAAAAAAATCTCCTTCACCTACAATTGGATCATGAAGGAGAGCAGGACAGGCCAACCTGAAATGTTCCACTTGGCATGTGGATTATTTTTAGTTGAAGACAATCAAGACCCAGCAGATTTAGGAAAAACTTTTTACCTCCCCTGAACTGCTGAAAGAATCTAGAAAGGGGGCCTGTACTAGGAAGAGAGCTCTTACCAGAGATAACTTTTTTTTTTTTATCTAAGAGACTAATCTGTGTGGCAGGGCAAACATCTGTTTACCAAACATCTGTTCTTCTCATCTTCCTGTGAATCCTCTTCCTTCCCTTTGAAACTCCAGCCCCAGCCCTTACCCTTAGCTCAGGATGGTATATGAGCCTCGTTGCTTGACTGCTGGGAGTCTCATATTTTTATGGGGCTCCCATATGTACAAAATTAAACTTGTTTTCTTCCTGTTCATCTGTTTTATGTTCATTTAATCATTAGACCAGCGAGGAACCTAGAAGGGAAGGAGGGACAGTTTTTCCACCCCTATAATCTCAAGCCTTGTTTCTCTGAAGTAATCACTGTTAATTTTAGGTAGCACAAAAAAGTAAAAGTTTAATATTAGGCATCCCTTTTCTTAAAAAAGAAAATCCTTCAGCATTCCCCACCCCTAGGAATCTCTCCCTACATTCCCCTGGGAATCTCTCCTACTCATGTGTACCCCAGCCTCAGTCTCTCCCCACCGTGCTGGGCCTCCTTGCCCTCTGTCTGCACATCTTTCCCCAGCTCTCAGGACACTGCTCTGATTTCCATAGGTGAGGTCACTTGGCTCTCTGTCTCTCCCTCTTCTTTGTAGATCTTTCCCAGAGTCCTAACTTTTCCCCACCAAAACATCCAACTGATGTTTACTAAAAAACAAACAAACAGTTATTTTTCTAGACTTAATCTGCCCTCTTAAACTAACAATCCATTCCCCCCGCCACCCAGCCTCCTTCACACACCTGCCTGTCCCCTTCCCCCGAACCTGCCCATGTCTTAAAGTGATAAAACATGGTACCAGCCCTCAAAGAACTTACAGTTTAGTAATGGGGACAGATATGGTCAAAAAATCCCAACAGAATGTACTAAATGTAAAAAAAGAAATGTATAAGACTTGGTGGCCAAAACCGGTTTGGCTCAGTGGATAGAGCGTCGGCCTGCGGACTGGAAGGTCCCAGGTTCGATTCCGGTCAAGGGCATGTACTTGGGTTGTGGGCATATCCCCAGTAGGAGATGTGCAGGAGGCAGCTGATCGATGTTTCTCTCTCATCGATGTTTCTAACTTTCTATCTCTCTCCCTTCCTCTCTGTAAAAAATCAATAAAATATATTAAAAAAAAAAGACTTGGTGGAGGAATAAAAGAGGAAAAGATACTCCCCTTATTAGTTGGAATAATGATGATGATGATGATGATAATAATAATAATAAACAATGATGACGATGAGCAGCCAGGGTTGAGCACTGCGTTTGTGTCAGGCGCTGTGCCAGGTCTTTTAGATGCAGAGTTTGGCAGAGGACCTCTCAGATGACAAGCAGTTAGTTATTTTCTTCTCAACATGCCTGGAGGTGGGTATTACTTTCTCTGTTTTTCAAAGGACAAAGCTGAGCAGGGAAGGCTAAGTAACTTGCCCTGCCGGAGCCAGGATGGTAATCCCGGCTCGAATCCAAATCCACACTCAGCCAGTGCTTCTGTGGGCTCTCCTTCCCTTCCCAAACTCAAGTGGCTTAAGCCCTTGGAGTCCCAGAATTGTGCCAGCCTTCTCAGCTCTGGAGCCTCAGGTGACCCCTCTGCCACACTGGGCACCCTGCCTTGTGAGAGACAGGCACGATGGCTTGTTTGTATGAATGTTAAGTTGAATCATATGAAACATTACAGGACTTATAGAAATGGCAATTTCATATGGTTCGACCCAATAGAAGGAAGCGGGTGAATATTGGGTGACTTTGCGTCCCCGACTCTGTTCTTCTGTGAGAAGCAGGACTTCCAGACAAGTCCATGTCCTCTTGCCAGAGGATTTAGATCACGAGGTAGACAGGAGAGACAGACACCTTGGCTTTTCTTCCAGGGAGCCAGACCCAGTGCCTCAGCGTGAAGCAGGTTATTCAAATCCCTCTCTTGGCTTTGGTTCCTGGTGGCTCCAAAAGCTGTGTCATCTGTCGTGAATCCAATCCAGTAAAACATTCTGCTCTCATCTCTCCTCCTTCTCACAGTCCTGACACAGCATCCAGAACCAAGGATAGTGTCAAATGCTCTAAAATTCTCTTTACCAAGTAGCCTAAAAGCTCCTGAGGTCAGCAGGGTTTCCTAAATGCTCAGAGCAGGTTGCAAGAGAAAATGAAAGTATTGGCCTGTGAAGGAATTTTCCACATGTGAACCATAAACTCCCATATCCTGCTTTTGGCCAGAGTCGGACTTCCCCAGAGTTGGCCAGATATTCCCCTGGTGGCCTCAAAGACAAAGCAAAAATTCTTTTATCTTCCATCTCCCTCCATCCACCATTCCTTCTCTTCACCTTCTCAGTCATCTTCCTGAATATGTTGATTATCTGTAATGTCTCCCTTCCTCACCTCTTGGTCAATGTACCACCTATGGGGAGTTGACTTCTCTCTCTGCCCTGTATTGAAGGTGCCCTTGCCTGTCAATACTTGCCTCTGGATTGCTACAACCAAGAGACACTTCTTTTTCTTATGTTGCCTGAGCTTTAGGTAGCAGTGGGCATTGTCCATCACACCCTTATTTTTGAAACAAGCTTCCCCCAAACTCTTCCACTTTCCTTTCACCTTGGCTGACTCTTGTTCCTTCACACATTCCTTAAGTGTTGTCTGCTCTTGTCACTCTACATTCTCTCCAAGGATTAAACTAAACATGCCCTTGGCATCCACCCATGGCCGCTCTAGGTGTTGACTTCTTAATCATTACCTGCAGCTCACATGTCCCTTTTGATCTTTAGTCCACACTCCAAACCATTTGTGGGCCATCTCCCCTCTGCTAGTTCAAGGCTCTCACACTCAATATGACACCAGAATCTTTCCCACCCCAATCAGTTATGACCCATAAATATGGTAGCAATGTCCACTGGAAATCCTTAACTCTTTTCTTCTCTATAACCAATCAATTCTCAAGTCCTGTAACTCTGTCTCCTAAATCTCAGATTCATCTTTCTTCATACCCACCACCTCTTCACTAAGTGGACTTTGCTCTGTCTTGTCCTTCATCAGTTCATTCTTCAGAATGGAACATTGGTGATCTTTCTCTTCAATGGCTTCTCATTACCCTTGGGATAAAGTTGTAACTCCCAAACTGGGCTGATAAAGCCTTACATGATTTGGTCAGTTCTTACTTTCTGCCTCTCATTAGCCACCCTGAATGCTCCTGAGTGCTTCTACTGCCTAGATTTCACATGTATTATTTTTCTCTTCTCTGTAGCTCATTGTCTCAGCTCCTATCTCCCCCTGAAAACATGAATAAAGATGGAGTCTTGAGGTCATTCACAAAATCAGGCACTTGTAGAGATTGCTAAGAAGCCCCAGTATAAGGGTATGAGGGAAAAAAATACCTGATAGTAGTTAAGAAAAAGCATGGACTCTGGAGGCAGCCTAACTTGGATTCAAATACCAGCTTTTTCCCTGACCTGCACTAAGATGTCTCACCACAATCTTTACTGAAAATCCTTCTTCCTTCCTTCCCCGCCCCCACCCTTTGTGTGTGTGTGTGTGTGTGTGTGTGTGTGTGTGTGTGTACGCGCGCGCACGCCCGGTTTTCCAGCATTCTTCTCTCTAGGATTTTTTTCCCCCGACTTTACATCCCCATGACTATTCTATAACTACCAATTTGTAATTTTTTTCTTTCTTTTTTTTTTTTAGTTTTATTGCTTAAAGTATTACAAAGGGTATTACATATGTTTCTTTTTTCCCCCAGCCCTTGACAATCCCCTGGCCTCCCCTACCCCCCAGTGTCTTATGTCCATTGGTTATGCCTATATGTATGCATATAAGTCCTTTGGTTGATCTCTTACCCCCCCTCCTTCTGCCCCCTACCCTCCCCGGCCTTCCCACTGCAGTTTGACAGTCTGTTTGAGGCAGCTCTGCCTCTGTATCTATTTTTGTTCATAAGTTTATAATGGTCTTTATTATCCATGAATGAGTGAGATCAAGTGGTATTTTTCCTTCATTGACTGGCTTATTTCACTTAGCATAATGCTCTCCAGTTCCATCCATGCCGTTGCAAATGGTAAGAGTTCCTTCTTTGTTACAGCAGCATAGTATTCCATCGTGTAGATGTACCACGGTTTTCTAATCCATTCATCTACTGATGGGCACTTAGGCTGTTTCCAGATCTTAGCTATGGTGAATTGTGCTGCTGTGAACATAGGGGTGCATATATCCTTTCTGACTGGTGTTTCTGGTTTCTTGGGATATATTCCTAGAAGTGGGATCACAGGGTCAAATGGGAGTTCCATTTTTTGTTTTTTCAGGAAACTCCATACTGTCTTCCATAGTGGCTGCACCAGTCTGCATTCCCACCAGCAGTGCACGAGTGTTCCTTTTTCTCCACATCCTCTCCAGCACTTGTCCTTTGTTGATTTGTTGATGATAGCCAATCTGACAGGTGTGAGATGGTACCTCATTGTTGTTTTGATTTGCATCTCTCGGATGATTAGTGACTTTGAGCATGTTTTCATATGTATCTTGGCTTTCTGAATGACCTCTTTTGAAAAGTGTCTATTTAGGTCCTTTGCCCATTTTTTGATTGGATTGTTCATCTTCCTTTTGTTAAGTTGTATGAGTTCCCTATAAATTTTGGAGATTAGGCCCTTATCAGATATGACATTGGCAAATATGTTTTCCCACGCAGTGGGCTTTCTTGTTGTTTTGTTGATGGTTTCTTTTGCTGTGCAGAAGCTTTGTATTTTGATGTAGTCCCATTTGTTCATTTTCTCTTTAGTTTCAAGTGCCGTAGGAGCTGTATCAGTGAAGAAATTGCTTCGGCATATGTCTGAGATTTTGTTGTCTTTGTATTCTTCTAGAATTTTTATGGTTTCCTGTCGTACATTTAAGTCCTTTATCCATTTTGAGTTTATTTTTGTGTATGGTGTAAGTTGGTGGTCTAGTTTCATTTTCTTGCATGTATCTGTCCAATTCTCTAGGATTTTGAGTGTCTCATCAACATTTGAACTTATGGATGAGAGAACAGCTTACTCTTAAGAACTTAATTAGTTTTCCGGTTGCTGATCTTCTAAAAGAGAGAGTTATCAACCATCCTATTTTTTTTTAAATCAGAACTTGAAAAACAAGATTTGAGAAAGGTTTTTTTCTTAACAGTTTCTTGTTCAAGAGGCACTTGGGAAGATTTAATTATTTTAGGGTAATAAAGAGAACCAGACAAAGTAATTTGGTTTTTCCAGGATGCAAAATCACTACACATATTGGTCAGGAAGAAAATCGTGGCTGAGTTTCTTATCCAACAGCTGTGTCTGTGTATATGTGTGTGTTACCCTGGGGTGCAGGGGAAAGGCAGTGTTAGTTCCAATTCTTACAAAAAACATGAATTTTCTATTATTGGAATTCATAGGTTGTTATTCTTTACTGTAGAATTCATAAATAAAATAAGTAGAAGTAATCTTTGAAGTGGAGTCTTTTACAAACAATTTAAATCAAGAATACTGGATGCAGCCCTAGCCAGTTTGGCTCAGTAGATAGAGTGTCACCCTGCGGACCGAAGGGTCCCAGGTTTGATTCTAGTCAAGAGCACATATCTCAGTTGCAGGCTCCTCCCCAGCCCGGGCCCTGGTCAGGGTGAGTGCAGGAGGCAACCAATCAATGTGTTTCTTTCACATTAGTGTTTCTCTCTGTCTTTCCCTCTCTCAAAAATCAGTGGAAAAATATCCTCAGGTGAGTATTAAAAACAAAACAAAAAGGAATACTGGATGCAGCTAGAAGTGTCTGGAGCCTGGGCACTAATTCTGAGATCTAGACACGTTATTTTCCTTGAATCATTCCTTCCCTCCTTCTCCTCCTCCTTTTTCTTTGCTATTGTTTATTGGGTTCCTACCTTTCACCAGACAATTTTCTAAACAATTTATGTACATTTTCTCATTTAATTTTTACACAAGATTATAAGAGGAGTATGACTGTTATCTCTAACTGACAAACAGGGAAATTAAGGTTAAGCAACTTTCCTGAGACCAGGCAGAGGGAAAGGTAATGCCTGAACTCAACCCTAGGTCTCTGGTTCCAGATCTTGACCTCTCAACTACCATAGCATTCTGCTTCCTCACTAAAGATTTTCTGTTCTCTCTCTCCAGGGACAGGATGAGAACGTCAGTCAATGTTGTGGGTGACTCTTTTGGGGCTGGGATTGTCTATCACCTCTCCAAGTCTGAGCTGGATACCATTGACTCCCAGCACCGAGCGCATGAAGACATTGAAATGACCAAGACTCAGTCCATTTATGACGACATGAAGAACCATAGGGAAAGCAACTCTAATCAATGTGTCTATGCAGCACACAACTCTGTCATAGTAGATGAGTGCAAGGTACTTTTCCCATTCATGGATATCGAGACCTGTATATGATAGTGCATGCTCGATTCCTTACAATGAACACCAGAGCCCTGCATGTATTACTGTCACATTTATTTTTCTAAAGCATCATGTAACCCAAGCTTCCGTGAGTCCCAGATCATCTAACTCTGTGTCTAACATGGCTGGAAATCAACAGGTCTAACAGTGAAAGAGCCAATCAGTTGCTTCTTTCGTCCATATGATGTGCAAACTCTCATTCTGATTCCCCCACCCACCCACTCCACAAATTTGATTGTTTTTCTTGAATAATTTGCCCAAGAATTTGTGGTCTCTAGGGTTTTGCTGGCTTTCAACTTCTCTATTCCTCAAGTGAAGCACCAAGAGAAATACCCAGAATCATTTGATTTATATAGCACAAGTTTTCCTTCCTGCTATGAATCATGTATTGGTCAAAAATGTGCCCACATAACTGTGCAGCTGCTTTTGGTTAATTATTTTGGTGGGAATGTGAGTTGTGACCTGGCAGTCCCTTTGCTCCAAGTATGGGGAAACTTTCAAGTAAAGGATAACTATCCTTCAGGACGATCATTCATAGATGTCTTCTAAAAACCACTACATTTCACACACTGCCTGGCAGCACCCTCTTCCCTGAAGCATGGATGCTCTGGACTCTCCTAAGCCATTGGGTGCTGAGTCTTCAAGCTCCATAAGCTCTTTCTAGCCTTCATTGTAACTAACTTGACATTGTCAAAGGCAGTGTCATGACCAGAGCAAAGCAAACTTGGAGAAACCCTGGCAGGTGAGCAGAGTCAACTCTGAGGGTTGGGTTGCTAGAATGGTCCCAGGTAGCATTAGAGGAAAATTTGAACCCAACAGATATTTCTGATACCTTTTTGATTCCTGTTGATAAGATCTCATTTAATAGTTGATTTCTTTATGTGTTACCTCTGGGTCATTCTAAATATATACGATGGCTTCTGCCAGACCACTTAGGATGACACAGAAGTAATCCTCTCTAATGAACTGCAGCATAGGTCCAGAAGTCTAATGGACCAGCCACAGCCTTCACTCCTCCCTTCTATATCAGGCCCATGTGTGAGTGAACCAGGGCTCTGATACAAATTAGGGACCCCATCCATCGGGAGGCAATTGCATAATTGATTGACTCCATGAAAATGACTTAAATTATTAGTAATTCAGATATATCTAAAGAATATACTCAATTTTCCTAGAAAGTTAATATTTCGTACATTTAAATAAATGTGCTGGATTATTTCCCATTAAAATGTTGGTTTGGATCAACAAGGATCAACATTCCCAAGGAATGGCTTTATGCTCTATTATACTCAATAAGTATTTATTGTGTGCCTTGTGAGGTTTAGTTGAGCAAACCCATCTCATTCCTATGACCATATATATTTTTATCATATTCATCAAGTGTTTATTGAGTGGCCATTATCTGCAAGGCCTTGAATTAGGCATGGGAGCACAGGAAAATGAATGAACAATTTTGAAGTGGTGATAAGTTTTGATCCCAAATGACTGCCATACAAGGACACATAGTAGTAAGGAACAAAATGAAATCACATATTTTTTAATTTAGCAATTATGTATAAGAAGACTCCTAGTGGTTAATTGTCTATGCTGTGACCTTTATTGGGGCATTGTAAGAGGCTTAGCAATATTGTATAGGATATGTATTGAAGAAGGTATGTAGGCATGGAGATATCCTTAGATTTCAGACTTCCTGGATTTTTTTTTTTTCTTAAAGAATATCAGGAGAAATTTGCTTCATTTGTTTTAAGCAAAACAATTCAAGTTCTAAAAGGAGATGTTGGTCACTTGACCCTATGCTTTAATTCAGGTAATCTTTTTTTTCTGGAAAATTCCATAGAGATAGTGGCTCAGTCTCCATAACCTACTACCCAACCAACCACCTGCACACTTATTGTTGAATGAGCATTTAGATCAGGGGTGGGGAACATCCGGCCCGTGGGCTGTATAAGGCCTGAGAAATCATTTGGTTTGTCCCTGCCAAGGCATTAGGGGTGAGTTAATTAAATGATCAAATGTAGCAGGATAATTTTTTTTAGTCATATATGAGAGTTTATTCCAATACTGCCGGCAGTATGGAAGAGCAGCAGTTCATCCACAAAAATCTAGCAGGCTAATTTTTAAGTCGACAATTTTGTATGGCCTGCGAATGATGTTATAAATATCCAAATGGATCTTGGCAGAAAAAAAAAGGTTTCCCACCCCTGATTTAGATGGTCAAGTAGTGAAACTGAGCATGTCATAGAAATGATGCTGCAGCCATATTGCTTTAATGGCTATTTTGGCAGTTTGGATTTTTTTAGTGATGAGATTGGGTTCAGCTCAGTGAAGGTTAGTTGGTCCTCAGACGTTGCTAGGTGAGGCAAATTGACTCTCCTCACTCTAGACCAACTAGCTGAGTTGACACTGATGTGGGGAGGCAGCCAGAACTATGGATATGAATTAACACACTTTCCCAGAATATCTGAATCACATTGATTCATGCCTTTGAATGTCCTTCTGGTCCATGCTCCGTCTCACTGTTTTCAAAACTGAGATGGGAGACATCAATGCTGACTGGCAGTTCCCTCTTGTGTTTGCTTTTCTGTTGGAGCAGGAGGGGTGCAATGGATTGGGGAGTGGAGTCCCAGGTTGCTTTCATCCAGCCAGAAAGGGAAATGCCAAAAAAGCTGCTCTCTCAGCCACTGTTCAAACACAGGCCCCAGCATCAAAACAACAACAAAAGGACAACTCCCTCCCCCAAGTGCTGTCTGGTTTTCCAAAGGCACCACACTGTGATGGAGAATTTTGCTCAGCCACGGATCTGGTTCCTCACTGAAAGCCAAATGGGCACATTCAAGGTCAGAGAGGACAGGCCGCTTTCTCCAGGCAGACAGCGCGCTCCTTCCTGGCAGTCCCTCCTGACAGTTCACTGAAGGGGGAACCACTTTGCCGCAGCTCTGGTCAAACTTTAACCACATCAGGCATCGTTATGTCACCGTGGTCTCTCTGTTTCCAATCGCTCGCCTTGGGAAGTAGTTTGAAAGTGACGCAATAGCGTTTGTATTTTAATCATAGTAACTGCACGGGAGGCGGTCGGTCGTTGCTGCTTGCATGTGGGGGCCTCATGGGGACTGGAGGAATGACTCCTTTTTATTTTCACTCGCTTGGTTCGTGAGGGGCACTGGGTTTTCTGTTCCCAGCATGTTGTGTGGGTCCATAACGCATGCGTTTCACTTCCACTTGGGGAGGAAGGGCAGATTTCTTTCAAACATTGCTGCGTTTGTCATGTCTCCATGTTCTAATGCTTCCATAAATCCAGTCTCTCCATTATGTGGAATATCAGTCGTGGGTTTAAGTTTGCACATGACGTTGAGGACAGACAGATGGAAGGTAAGCTAGGAAAAATGTAGACGTGGAGGGGGAAACCTCCCATTCTGTGGAAGGGTTCAGTTCGCTCAGAGCCGGGGGAGCAGAATCTAGACAGTCTGCTGGTTGCATTTGATTAGTAAATGACCTCAGGCTCATTTAATCTCCCCTTTTTATTTTTCATTTGTAAAACCCGCATCGCTTATTTGCTACCCAGACCATTGTGCCTTCTGGTGTTAAAATTGGACATGTGTCAAATTCACCTGGCCTTCTTGCAACTGAACCTTTCACGTGCATGAGTAGAACTAGCTGCTTAGTTCTGGGTGTTTTTTCTCTCCGTGGTTGTATGGAGTAGCACATGGGCACTATTGTTTAAGCACTGCGTTCCTGTGTGATGGGTCTATAAGTAGTTAGACACCCCCACAGCCCTCAAAGCAGAGTAGAAGTGATCCCCCAAATCGCCTAGTGTCTCCAGTCCCTCAAAAGGCCCTCAAGGCAAATAAGTATTTTTTAAATGTTCACAAATCAGTGTTGAGACCCAAGACCAGCTCAACATCTGGTCGGAAGGGGCAACATTTAAAACCGATACCAAAGTCACGTGGTCTAAGCCAGAGCCGGTGCTCCTCCACGTAACCACGGGTGGTTCTCTGGTCCGTGGCCTGTAAGCTGGATGTTGATGATGATTATTTTCAGGTGACTCTGGCAGCCAACGGGAAGTCAGCAGACGGCAGTGTTGAGGAAGAACCTTGGAAACGTGAAAAATAAGGATGTGACTCTCAGCAAATTCTTGAATAAACTCCCCAGTGTATCTCATGGTAAAAGAGGATATAAACAAGCTTTCTTTAAAAAGGAAAAAAAACAACAAAACAAAAACACCTATATTTCTATGTTTACTTAATCTGTTAGCCGAGGCTTAGAGGACCTGTTGTGAGTCAGTGATAGGCATGGTGCTGTGTCTTTGCCAAATAATGCTTCGTAACCGTCTGATGTTCTCATGTGTGTTACTGTCGGAATGGATGCTGCTGGAGGAACCGTTTGAATTGAAGACACATTCTTGCCAGCTTCCCTTTTCTCTCAAGATGCAGGACCATGGATGCTCTTCTCCCAGGGGACGCGACTCAGGCTGTGTGGTACACTCCAGGGACTTGGGGTAATGAGCAGATACACAGTGTGTTGTTTCTCCAAGTATTCTCCATGCTTCACCTTGTTACGCACAAGAGATTCTGTTGGAGCCTCTAGAAGTAATTCTTTTTCCGTGTCTTGTAGGGTTTGCCCACGTGTTGATAAAAGCAAGTACCTGTCTTAGGGAACTGCGACAATTTGTCTTCTGTCTGCTCTTTTAGCTCAGTGTTTCAGAGAGCATTGCAGTGGGAACGGACCTGTTGAAGGCAGCTGGTTGTGGAGGCCACTGAGCCTCTGCTCTGTCCCACCTAGCCTGTGGACATGCATTATTGAATTCTCAGAGTTTGCTGTGTAATTTGCTCTAAATTTGATAATGAGCTAGAATGTAATTTGCATAGAACCATTGTATATATTGACAAAAGTAAGAGAGCACAGTCAACATACATGCTAATCAAATTCAAGTATTCAAATTCATTGGCCTTTGGTTTGTATTCATCTTGTCCGTGTGAGATCATATTAATCTCTGCTTCACTTTCTTTGTTTTACCCATAAAATTCTTGTTTGGGTTTCTAACAAAAAGACATTTTTTGACCTCCAAATCATTTCAATCATATACTCAGTCAACCAAAAGGCCTAATCATGGTGTTCTTCTTACACATGGAGGACAGTTGTGTTGCCTGTGCCTCTTTTACTACTGTCCCTTGATAAAAACAAAAGACTGTCATTTATCTAATATGTAGAAAGCTTTTTTTATATTATATCAAGCACATAAATCCAATTACAGGACACGTTGGAAGCAAAGCCAACCTTCCTCCCCAGTCTTCTCTGTCAAGAAGAACAGAAAACAACGTATGTGCAAAGTCCTTAAAAGGTGCCATTCCCATGGCAAAGTCAAGGCAGCCTTGAACCATGAAATGGGCACCACACAGATGGGACCTTTTCCAGGCTGTGAAAGTTTGGGGGAATAAGTAATATAACAGGAGCAGCACAGTGCCTTGCATGCTGTTGACACCCAACGAATCCTGAATGATTGTGTAGGTTAACTTTTTCAGTGTCTCTACTATCATTTTCTAGTGAACAACCCACAGTATTTTTCTAAAGTTTCTGGCTTTGGGAGTTTGCTGAGGACTTGAGCATGAATCACTGAGAAATAAAGCACATTGGAAGGAGTGTGTAGAACTTTGGTTCACATGTGGGAGGCAGGTGGTCTTCTGAGGCCAGCAGATGGACGGTGAGATGTTGATGAATCATGATAGAGTCTAAATTCTCTAAAGAAAGGATATTATGGCCATCACATACCCTTTATTACCTAGTTCTTGTGACTTTTCTCTTCCAAATCAGACACCTTTGGAATATACAGATGTTTCCATTTTTTTTTTTAATTTTTTTTTTTTGTCTCCTAACCCCTAGTTATTTTTGGATAAGGATCATTATTGAGCAGTATTAAGCAGATTTTGCTTTTAAAGAATGGCATTGGTCTTCGTTTTCATTAGCTGGACAGTGAGCAGGGTGGCCCAGGATGTGCTGAAATGTAGCTGTGGGAAACGTATCCCTTGCAGCAGACACCGTGGGTCAGGGGGACAGTTTCTGGGTGCACCTGTGAAACTGTTAAGGCTTGCCTATAAGTGGGACTTATGGAGAGGAGAAGGTTATGGGCAAGGCACCTAGGAGCTTGTGGTTTTGCTTTTTAAGGCCAGCTTAGCACACGTGTACAGGCTGACATGTTTCTTGATAGATCAGTCTCAGGATTATCTTCCCAAGATGCTGCCTAGATGTCTTCTCTGTTTGCTTTGTCTTCAGAGTTTTCCTCGTTACCCAGTGAGATCATAAATGTCTAAGTGCACAGTTTAACAAAGCAGGTATTTCTGGTTTGAGATTCTATGCAATAGAATAGTTCCATGAAAATACACGTAGGAGAGCATATTTATCTAGATTCAACAAATTATATTAAAAATTAATACTTTTTCAAATTCAAGACAAGCCTGAAAATCCAGGATTATATAGAGCTGACATATGACTTTGTCCTTTGATTTTTTTTTTTAGGCCTCATTCATTCTTCTCATGCTGTGCCCATTGGGGTTTTCCTTGCCCGGTATATGTGCCATAAGCAGAACAAAGAGATCCAGAGTATACCTCTAACAACCTTTTCTAAATAGGATATGTGTGATTTTCCAGTGATATACATAGATTTATAGTAATAGCTCCAACACAGATATAAATGCTTATAACCCACTAATATTTGATGATGCATAAATGTTATATTTATATGATAGACCAGATATATACACCACATCCTATAAGGTCTGTTTTGTATTTTGTTGGTGTTTGTTGTTGTTGTTGTTTTTGTTAGACTCATTCACTCTTTTTAGGAAACAGAATTGTTTCAGGGGGAAACCAACTGAGCAGACTTTAATCCTTCTCTATCTCATTTTTGCCCATTGGCAGACCCAAGGGGAATCATCATTAGATCAACTACTTAGAATTCTGTGAATGCAATCCAATCAGTGAGGGAAATGGCTTCTCTCTCCAGGTGAGGCTTTATCTGAGGTCTTGGAGGATGTGTGTCCCATGCAAAGGGCAATCACCTTGGTCACACAGGTCCTCAATACAGGACTTCAGGGAGCTATCAGATTCAATTCCTTACTTGTTATTGGGTGTGGAAACATAGCCTATAGTCTCATTTCCTGTGGAAGTCACCATGTCTCCTAAAAGACAAATATTTACTTCTGTTCTCCAACTACTTGTTAGCAAGGATGTTTATAAAAACCTAAAGCAAGGATGCCAAGATGCCCAGCTCCTGGGTTTAGGCTGGAAGCTGAGAAAGGCTTAGGGGAAATTCAGTTCTCGGGGAGATAAGGTCCTGGTAGATAATGCCAGGAACCCCACCACTGAGTGATTAGAGGGTGTCAGGTCCTTTCTACTTGTGTCATGAAAGTATGTCATTTTCATGTGTGTTGAGAGTCAAAAAGCCCGGAGTTGGGTAACTCATCTACTGGGTCCCCAAAAGGAAACCCTATCCTGCTATGCTTTTGCAAATACCACACTTCCTTATGTTCTCAACAGCAAAGGTAATGGTACGATATTTCACTTTTGTTAGAGTCAAGGCTCTATGTGCACTCCCTTTCCCCTGAATGCAACAGTCCGCCCAAATAGGAACGCACACGCTCAGAGAGACTTCCCCGTGGTTCAGACTCTTGCTGGACAAGTCCCGGCAGCTCTTGCCTGGTTCCATGGCTGAAAGTGCTCAGCAGTTACACCCAGTGGAGGCAGTAGCTCTTCCCACTTCACTGCTCTCAAACTCTTGGGGCCATGCACGTGTCTGGGTTGCTGGTTTTGTTTTGCTTATTCTCCAACTGAACTCATTCCAAGCCAATAAAAAGGACCAAATGGGAATTTTCAGTTATTGCAATAACTTGTTCCTTGAATAAGAAGAGTAAGATTAAGTTTAAGCTAAGAGCCTGGAGTAATTCTGAAGTGAGGGTTTTGCAATTCTAGTTGTCAGAGGAGATTAGTGGTCTCTGTGTCTGTGGTAATTTCTGGCTAAAACCTGGAAGGAAGGCTACCGAGTGCCAAGCCAGGCAGGTGACATTATCGGCAGGTTGCTCTCCTTGAATAGACTGAATTCAAAGCTGCCTATGATTTTCCCCAAAGAAAAGCCCAATTCCTCACTCTTTCTCCTCCTTTCTTCTTATTCCATGTATCATTGTTGCTGCGTAAGGAACAATTGTAAACGACCAAGGGTTGGTTTTAGAATAAGACAACAGGGAATCTTAATAGAATAGTATCTCATTGTACAGCATAACACAGCTAATTCAGGAATGACAGAGATGGTGAGAAATAACACAATCGGGCAGAGGAAACATGTGACTTAGACTGCCAGTTGTCAGCTGTATAACTTATACAAGTCACTTTATGCCCAAGCCTCATTCCTTCCCATATGTAAAGGGAAGGGGTTGGATTAAATGATTAAAAGCCCCTCCCAGCCCTAAGAATCCATGATCTTATGTTTCTCTCCTAAGAGGTTTACTACTATAAAATATGACTTTCTATTTTAAGTCAGAGGGACCCACAATAATTACTAGTCAGTTTGCATTTTCCTTGTCCCCTTTGGGGGCAATCAAACTCAAGCCTCTCTCTTTATTTGGTAGATTACAAGCTTGGAAGATGGCCATGTTAATCGACCATGTGGTGTTTTGAGACACAAACACACACACTTCTGTAAAACTGCTCTTTGCTTACACTCACTGTCCCAGTCAAAGTAGCGATTCAGCTCAGGGAAAATGCTGCCAGAGTCACCATGAGAGGACCGGACGCGTCTACAGCCTCACTTAAGCTCTTGCATCATTCCTGCTGTAGCAACAGAGCCCACTCCTAACACCCAAAACACAGTTCTCTCCAGATGGTCCTAATCGCATGCAGGAGCCTTTGGCAAATCAACCTGAACAGTCTCATGAAATTCAGTGCAAGCCTTGCACAATAACAGCCCCTGTCTTAAATACTTTCCCCGTCCTCCTGTAGGCGGACATGCATACCCACGCACAGGTGAGCCCGGGCAAGTCCTTTCTCTGGAGAGATGTACAGGGCTATTTGAGGGAGTTCATTTTCCAGTTCTCCTCTTGGTTTGCATCACATCACAGGCAGAGAAGCTCTGTCCGACAAGAATGGAGCTGAGCTGGCTCTCACCCCTCTTCAATGCCGGGGGAGTTTCTGGGATTGATAGACAGCACTGCAAGATGCATGCCAACACGGCCTTTGAACACCCTTGTTGCACTTTTTGCTTCTGCCGCAATGGGCTACTGCTTACATCCTTGCTCTTTGTCCAAACTTTTGCCAACTATGGAATGGGTTTAGCATTTATTGTGTGGTGAGCACCTTGACCAACAGAGAAGACTTCCGCTCTTTAGATTTGGGGGAGCCAGATGTAAAACTAGGACTAAAAGGATTGAGTTTCCTTTTTAATTTTTAGTGCAGAAGACCTGATGCAAGAGCAGCAAGAAAGACTATTTCTTAATTGACCCAAATATGAATCTATGGAAAAGGAAGAGAAGCCCCACGTTCTTATTTCAGTCATTCTAAACAATATTCTGAATAATGACCTATCATTTTTTTACTACGTCCAGCCTTGCTCCACCTTCCTACCTCCAGACCAAGTATCCACTTAGATATTTTTAAAAGTCCTTCTGATTGTTCTATGGGGGCTCTTCTGTGCTGAGAATAAAACCTGCTGCGGGAACAGACCCCACTGCTTTGCAGAGTCGGCACTAGACCCAGAGCATGGGTAGCAACAAGTCCCCACCGCCTCTGGAGACACCCCAGTTCCTGGGTGAGTGTTGGAACATAACAGCTCACTGCTGCCCTTGTCATCATCCCCCATGGAGACGGGGATGTGCAGTCAGAGCCTCGCTCCCTCTGGGGATCCGTTTCTTCTCATGGCAACCACTTCGCCTGCCTCGAAACAGCCTGTTGCCTTTGGTAGGAGAGAAATGCGCACACTAGCCAAGGAAGTCGGTCTAGTGAGTCTCAGGTTTCTCCCCGGGGAGGGAGTTTCCTGAGAGGTGTGATCAGAAAGCTGGCCCTCTGGTTGCTTGGTGCTCCGGGAGCATTCTATCCCTTGCCAGGAGCTCACCCTTCAGCATCCAGATCCTCCCACACACCCTTCCTCCTTCCCCTGGTGAACCTCAGCATGGTATCTCCATGTTGCACAGCACAGACCAGGTGATCTGGTCACTATAGAGATTTGTATATATATAAAAAAACTACTTTTGTGAGGATTTTTGTATATTGTTTTTCTATTTGTTTTCTACAGCTTGTGGAGAGAGCTGGCAAACTGTGAATCTAATTTGACCTTGCTGCCAGCAGATATATTTTGGCTTCCTGGTAAGAATCTATGTTACCAGGGCCAACATATTGCCCTCTGATCAGTATTGCATCCCAAACTCTCAGATTCCTCCAGCCCAACCTTACATTCTTTTTTAAAACAAATCCCCGGGCTTCTTTGCTATTATTTATAAAGAGCACGAGAACATGTATTTATAGTCCTGAATGCTATATGTTTAATATTGAGTTAGCCTTTAATGATGTTCTAGGTTTGTAGCTATTCTTCATACATCATAAAGAACTCAGTGCAGACTGAATTCCTCTATTTAGTATCTGTAATTTTGCAGACAGATATTTTCTTATGGTATTTTCTATATAACCACATATGTAGAATTACAACCAATTATAACCAATTGCACAAGAAGTTTCTACAGCAATTTAGAGCTATCAGTTGTTTCCTGAGCATACAGCCACATTTTAAAAATGTAAGGACCCAGTCCTTTGCGATGCAATGAACGAAAGAACCATAAAGAACAAGCAATCCCCTACATCCTGACTTAGCTGGTTGGGCTCTGCATCTTAACAATTCATCTTTGTAACTCAAGAGATGGTGCTGGCTTCTTATTTTTTGACACCAGGCCTTGTTTTGCCAGCTAAGCATTCTAATTGTACTTTTCTCCAAGAAGATGAAAAATAAGGTGATAATAGCGGGATCATGTCTATATCAGACTCTCCCATGCCTTCCTACTGACTTGTTTGAAAACTGGCTTGGAAAAATTTGCGTAGCAGAGATTGAGGGTTAGTGTGAGGAAGCACTTCCGGACGAATTTGTCGCAGTTCATTCTTGCCAAGCAAATTGGTGATAAATGTCAAAGTGTTGTGTGTCCTCGGGTGACTAACCGTCCATGGAATTCCCCCAAGGGGCAAACCAATAGCAACTTCAAAGGCAAAGCGGGTCTTCCTTCTGTCAAACACACTTTCTGACATGGTGGTAGGGCTAGTATTTGTGCCACATTTTCAGACATAGTCAGTTGCACAGAAAGTGTACTGGGATATATTTGAACTTGTTCTTCATTAAGCAAACAGATTAGAAGTCCCCCTCAACTGGCAACGATTGTACCCGTGATATTCAAGTACAGATGGCTGTCAAAGCATGAAGTTCTTGTGTGTACACAGCAACACTTGGTTCACGCATGAAGAACAGTGCCTATGCACTTATGTAGCTATAATGTAGGTATCTAGGTGTAATTTCAGTGAAATGGTGCGTAGATGTTAATTTAATTTAAATGTTAGTTTTGGCTGTTCATCTAACTGTAGTAGACTTGTTGATTGGTGTTTTGAAAACCCTTCTTTTCCTTCTTAGATACCTAGTGGTGAATGATTTCTCCTTTTCCTTCATGTGATTTGGGGGTGTATATCCGTGAAGAACTTACCTATGAATCCTTTGTACCGATGATTGTTTCCAAGTTTGTGTGCATCCAGCATCTTTGTCGATATGCAATTCAGAGCCAGGGAGGGTTAGATGTGGGCCATGATTCTTCGTGGAAGTTCATCTGCCATCTGTGTGATGCATGGCATGGCGAAAGCAACTGTGGAACTTCTGATGGTCTACGCTTAGCTAGTTTAGAATGAGGACCTTGATCTACAGCCCTCCTCTGCTTGGTGGGTTGGGCTCAGAGAGACAACAAGTGAGTCTGCTCTGTGCATGTCAGCAACATGTCCTGATGTAAAGGTCTGCCTCTCTGATTGCCACACGCTGATCATGATGCTCATGACTTCAAGGCTCTGAAGAGCCTTGTCTCCCTTGGTGTCTTGAGTCAGGACACAGGAAAGATATTTACTGACCAACTGCCATGCAGGCCAAACGCCACAGAAGCACAGTCCTGCCAGTAAACGTCTGTAGAAAGACCCTCGCCTAGAAGCACAGGGGTGGTCAGTGTACAGCTTTGAGTTACAGAAAGGCAACTGATAAAGCACAGATCCCACATATGTGAAGGGAGTGTGACCTCTACCTATAGGCTCTGTGTGCATGTTTTGAGTGATTGAAGATGAGATTCACTAATGCAATGATACACTTGCTGCCTAAAACACGCATTCTGTGTAATTATCCCTCCACGTAGTGCCGTGGGGTCTCTAGTTCCTGTAAGCCCTTTCTCCTCTGCGAGTTCAGAGAAGAATGACCATGTGCCATTAGGAACACTGAGTGCTCCCCTCTTTCCACAAGAGGAGCGAAGCCTAAGAGATCCCCTGAGGGCACAGAACACATTAATTTTCAGTGGAGTGAAAGATCTATATATGGTAGACAGCCATATTTTCCCTGGGAGATGTGGCTTCTATAACTCCTGTCAAATTCAAGGGAGAAACCTTATTGAAAGAAAGCTAGCCTTGGGGCAGGATTCTCTCTGAAGATTATTGTGTGTCCAGAATGAAAGATGAGAATAATTGTTTCCCTCACATTCATAATCCCCTTTATTAGTTTAAAGTTGTGTAGCACAGAGCATCTATAGCACATAGTGTTTAAAGACTAATGAATGAAAAAAAAGGTAAAAACTTCAACTAATTTTTTGGGTTGTTTCTTATCTATGGTACTAGGAGATGCCTTGTTGGCAAAGCACATTTTGGGTAGTTGAGGTCTTTTGTTTTCACCTTAGGCTTTCTAAGCTTTCTTACAATGTGAACTGATGACTGTAACATTTCATGTGTAAAAATAACTGGATATTGTTTATATACTGGAAATAATCTGTGAATCCAAGATTTCACTAAGTGTTTTAACTTTTGTGTATATATCTCTCATCAATAAATGTGGATTTCAATTTCCCTTGGTTGTGTCTTGCCTTCAATTCACATATTAAACTGCTGTTGGTTTCCTAGTAAGTCTTCCTTTTGGAGAAATGTGAGGATTGAAAACTGTGGTGTCCAAATGAATATTTTTCTAGGAAGCCTAGAACAGACTGAAGTCACATGATCTAAAGTTAGGGAACATGGTGTATAATCAAAATGACCCCTGTGGATCAGCTAGTATGGATTGATCCTCAAGTTTCAGCAACTTAAAACAACTAGTCAGGCCAGATAGGTTATTTTTTAATCTCATTATTTTAACATCTCCTACATACGACAGGATCTATGCCAGTGATTCTCAACCTCTGGCCCTTTAAATACAGTTCCTCATGTTGTGACCCAACCATAAAATTATTTTCGTTGCTACTTCATAACTGTAATGTTGCTACTGTTATGAATCGTAATGTAAATATCTGATATGCAGGATGGTCTTAGGCGACCCCTGTGAAAGGGTCGTTCAACTGCGAAAGGGGTCGCGACCCACAGGTTGAGAACCGCTGATGTAAGTTATAATACCAGGTGAAATAGAAGCACACAAACCCATTAGCCAGGGCAAGAACCAGAGCATCACCAATAGTTTCCCTTGACCTCTCATGCCTCCTTTAGCCCATTCATCTGCTTTACTCCCCAGAGGAAAGTGCAACTAGGAGTTTTGTATTTATCATCCCCCTCCTTTTAAAAAACAGTAGTTTTATCTCACACATATGCACGCCTGAACAAGCTTTGCTCATTTTTGAACTTTATAAAAAGGGGGCCATGCTGCATGTAGTCTTTTTGAACATGTCTCTTTTCTATTTAACATGTGTCTCTCAATTCACCATGTTACAAGTGGCTGTGATTGATTCGCTTTTCACTGCCGTATCATGCAGTGTGTAACATACGCCACACTAGGCTAGTCATTTTCCTGCCAAAGGACATTTGCCTCATTTCCAGTTATTTTTCTATGTCAAACAGTGCTGCTCTGAACATTCTCCTGTATGTCTCCTGGGTATATAACCTAGGGAGGTTTTGACACATGTGCTGTTAGATACAATATTTTTAAAATTGTGTGTGTGCCCACGCGTGTAACTGCAAAGTGCCTATGCACATCTTCCCCCTGTTTGTCCATGGCTCCTCGGTGGGCCCATGCATGGACCACTGTTGAACCCCAGTTAATCCATACGCTGTTTAATGGAGTCTGTCTCTTTAACAGCAATACTGAGGCAGTCAAAACCCGAGCCTTTTTAGGAAGGGAATTTAAGTCTAAAGCAGACGCCTTCTTTCCTCAGGCTCACCGGGAAGGCCTTTGAGCACAGCTTGATGGCAGCCAGGGGGCCCAGTGAGTCTTTAATCTCTTTGAACAGCAGTGTGCTGGGTCTGGCCTGCTCCACCCGACTTCGGCAGGCTCTTTGCTATGATGTGAACAGTTGTTTGACAGAGAAAGTTACAGGAAGTACAAATCCCTCCACCCACGCCAAGAACCTCTTGCAGGCCCTTCAGCTGCAGCCCCTTGCTCCACAATGAAGGATCAGAGAGCTCTGGAGAGCAGTGTCTCTGAAAAGCTGTGTGGCTCCCACTCAGACATTGAACCTCCTGGGCACCCCTCCTTTCAGGCAGTGACGTAAACAGGAAGCCAGGGTTCTGTACGTCAAAGAACCACAGGTGGCAGAAGCTTCCGGCACCCAGTCAGTGCTCTCCCCACTGTCACCTCTCAGCCCAGACAGGAAGGCTTGGGTGGAGATGCCCACAGCATCTTTGACATGAGCCCTGCAAGAACTGAAGACTGTGGAGTCCCTGGAAAAAAGGCAAGTTTTTAGCATAATTATTTACTTCCTGGTAGTTTTTTAAGTTCAGTTCATTCCTCCCCCCACTGAGGCAGTGAGGGGCCATATTTAATTCCCAGGTCTCTTTCAGCAAAGCTGAGCCGCAGCGTCAGTGAGGAGGCATATTTAATTCCCGTATCTTTTTTAAGAAAAGCTGAGCCACAGAGTCAGGCTTTAAATTCAGGAGTGTTGGTTGGGTCCACACCGCTTGTCCAAAAAGAGTATAAACAGAATAAAGCCGTCCAATGTAAATACTGTTCCTACACTCAAACGTTGAAAAGCAACGACTTGGAACTCTCACGAATTCCATAAAGCAGACAAATACAACATTATTGTGTTTCACCCTCTCTCTTTACTGGGTCAGAATGCATACATAAAATCCTAGGAGCTATTTTTGTCCATGATTCAGGGTAACCAGAGTTTAGCCTTCCAAATGTTGTCTGGAAAAACAGCATCCTCCAACGAAGGGAAAAGGCAAATATAGAACTGCAGGCAGGGGTGGTACACTCCTTTTGTTGCATGAGCTGGCCCTCCTGGAATTCTCCAACGGCTTCTGTCACCTCTCAGATGTTTTCCAGGCCTGGATAACTGACTGCTCCCAGAGGGAGGGGCCGTGGAATTTCCAAATTGCCTTCATCTGAGTGAAAAGTTCAGCTGGAACTCCGTCTCCTTTCTCTAGAGTTGCTTACGCTCCTCTTGGTGGAGAGGAGAGAGGTCATAGACTTTCAGTCCAGAAGGGACCTCATAGGGTAAATATGAGAAATGTAGCCATGCCTTTTTGCAGCTGAGGAAATTGATACCCTAATTTAAAATGAATTAGAGGTAACACGGTGGCAAACCAAGATTGAATACTGGTTCTGTCCCTTTCCTAGCGACGGGCCATTGGATTGTGTATTTAGCCTCACATTCCTCTTCTGTGGAATGGGGCTAGTCATGCCTATGACATAGGGGCTTTGATGAGAGAACATTCATAAGGTAGTTTGCACAGTACTTGGAATATAGTAAGGGTTAGTCAATATGAGCTGTCATCATCCTCATCAGTATTATCATAGCATTAGAGCAGTGATGGCGAACCTATGACACGTGTGTCAGAGGTGACATGCGAACTCATTTTTTTGGTTGATTTTTCTTTGTTAAATGGCATTTAAATATATAAAATAAATATCAAAAATATAAGTCTTTGTTTTACTATGGTTGCAAATATCAAAAAATTTCTATATGTGACACGGCACCAGAGTTAAGTTAGGGTTTTTCAAAATGCTGACACACCCAGCTCAAAAGGTTCACCATCACTGCACTAGAGGCACAGTGCACAAACTTTGTGCACAGGTGAGGTCCCTAGGCCTGGCCAGTGATCAGAGACTATTGGGGCTGTCTCACTCAGTCCCCATCAGGGCTGGGCCAGCCACGGCCTGCTAGCTGCCGGCTTCCGGTCAGAGCCTGCCAGATGGGGGGAGGGACTGCGGGAGGCTTGCCGGCCAGGGGGAGGGACCAGAGGAGGTTGGCTGTGGGAGCACACTGACCACCAGGGGACAGCTCCTGAATTGAGCATCTGCACCCTGGTGGTCAGTGCATATCATAGTGACTGGTCAACCAGTCGTTCTGGTCCTTCGGTTGTAACGGTCGCTTAGGCTTTTATATATATAGATTATTAATCACAACTTCTTAGTGACTCAGCTGGAAGAAGCCACGCTTCCTCTTTCCCTGTTTGGCCTCTTTTCCAACCATATCACATTGGCACGAACATGTAACCCAGAGCCCAGTTGGCCTCCGCCAAAAATCTGAGCTTTCTTGATAGACTCTTCTGACCCAGCTGGGATAATGCTGCCTTTACTCCTAGAGAGGCTCCCTACATGGAGAGCCTGTACTAGCCAATGCTCCAGGTGCCCCTCTACGCTTTCTTCTGTTACTTGCCAGGGCTCTGATTCTTGGCAGTGAGGGAAGACACTGGATTCCTTCAGGGGAAGGAAGTGAATATGAGCCTGGCCGATGGGCTCTCACAGGGCTGGGAGCCTGAGCTGGCTCTTCCAGTGAGAAACAGGACATCCAGAAGTGAAGCAATTCTTTTCTTTCCTGGAGAAGTCCCCCGGGGAGTCCCCCGCTCACAGCCATTGCATGCACTAGAAGAGGCGAATGTCATGAGAAAGGCTATTTCTGTGGAATGTGCTCAACCCAGCAGGACCCTCCAGAACTCCCTTGGCGGGGTCTATTCCAAGCACCACCCCCTTCCTGTCATCCCTGTCTCCTTTGCCCTGGCGTCTTTCACAAATGACATCCATTTTCTTCAACAGTTTTAAGAACAGAACTTGGAAGATACTTCTTGGAGCTTTTGGGGGGAGCTCGTCCATTGCTATCCTCTCAAAGTGGTGTCCCTTCAGGGCATGACCACAATCCTAGGAGCCTGCTATTTATGAATAAGAGTAGCTATTGTCGCCGAAACCGGTTTGGCTCAGTGGATAGAGTGTCGGCCTGTGGACTGAAGGGTCCTGGGTTCGATTCCGGTCAAGGGCATGTGCCTGGGTTGCGGGCACATCCCCAGTGGGAGATGTGCAGGAGGCGGCTGATCGATGTTTCTCTTTCCTTGATGTTTCTAACTCTCTATCTCTCTCCCTTCCTCTCTGTAAAAGATTAATAAAATATATTTAAAAAAAAAAAAAAGAGTAGCTATTGTCTTAGGTAGAATCCCTAGAAGCAACACCTGATATGGGATTCAAGCGCACATGACTTTTTTTGAAGGAGTTCTTTTCAGGAAACCCTATAAGGGCATGAGGGAAGCAGGATGGGGAAGGGAAAGAGCTGAGCAAGAAGATAATCTCAGGGAAAGTCTAAGGTGTCTGCGCTTGAGGAAAGGAGACTTGTCTATGAGCACCTGTGTAAGTCAGGCATGAGATGTGGGCTACTTATGGGAGGCAGGGGGGCATACCTTCTAGGGTAGTGGCTCTCAACCTTCTGGCCCTTTAAATACAGTTCCTCATGTTGTGACCCAACCATAAAATTATTTTCGTTGCTACTTCATAACTGTAATGTTGCTGCTGTTATGCATCGTAATGTAAATATCTGATATGCAGGATGGTCTTAGGTGACCCCTGTGAAAGGGTCATTCGACCGCCAAAGGGGTTGCGACCCACAGGTTGAGAACCGCTGTTCTAGGGTAAGGCAGGTCCCAGCTGCAGAGAGCCATTCTCTAGAGAAGGGAGGAAGCCAGGAGTTTTTAGTTGTCAATGGATCAGTTAGGGCAGGGATGGGCTGCCAAGGGCTGTTGGGCATGTATAACATCATTGGCCATACAAAATTATCAACTGAAAAATTAGCCTGTTAGTCCTAGCTCTTTGGGCTAGGTGGTTAGAGTGTCGGTCTGCGGACTTGATTTGATTTGGTCAAGGACATACACTCAGTTGCAGGCTTGATCCCTGGCCCCAGTTGGAAAGCGTGCAAGAGGCAACCAGTTGACGTGTCTCTCTCTGTCTCTCCCTCTCTCTTCCATTCCTCTCTCTCTCTCAAAAAAAAAAAAAAAATCAATGAAAAAAAATATCCTCAGGGGAGGGTTAACAACAGCAACAAAAATAAAATGGTAACGAATAAAATTTTTTTAAATTAGCCTGTTATATTTGGTCGGACATTTAATTAACTCACCCCTAATGCCTTGGCAGGACCAGACCTAATGATTTTCGGGCCTTATATGGCCCGAGTGCCACACGTTTCCCACCCCTGAGTTAGGGGATGGGTGCACCAACCTGAGAAAGTGGATCTGGAAAGAATACCAACAGCATTTAGTAAAACTTTCATCCCACACATGCCTACCATGGGCGGATTCTTGCATACATCATTAGGCCATTGAGTTCTCACAGCACTTCTGTGATTTGGGTGTTAATACCCTCCCTATTTTACAGATAATGAAATTGCGGATCGTAAACATACATACACACCTAAGGAGAAGCTGGCCCGTAGCTCTTTCTAGCAATAAACCTTTGTTATGGGGGCCACGGAGAATTTGCAGTTGTTGGTACTGCAAACAACCTCCTGATATATTGGGCAAATTGATCTTCTGCACTGGGGTTTCAGCTTGGATGTTTCCTCTCTGTTGTAGCCTCATTTGGAAACAAAATTAAACACTTCTCATGAGCCAGTAACTCTAGGATGACACCTATGGAAATGATCCTAGTATATACTCAACTGTCCTGAAGAAAGGGGAACTCAATCACCAAAGACTTCCCAAGGCAGGGCGGAGGAAAAGGCAGCATAAAGGTTCTGGCAGCTGCCTAGCCGGTTTGGCTCAGTGACTAGGGCAGACCGAAGGGCCCTGGATTCGATTCTGATCAAGGGCACGTACTTCGGTTGCAGGCTTCTCCCCAGTTGGTCTGGGCCCTGGTTGGGCAAGTGCAGGAGGCAACCCAATTGATGTGTTTCTCACATGTCGATAGTTCTCTCTGTCTTTCCCTCTCTCTTCCACTCTCTCTAAAAACCAACTGAAAAATATCTGGTGAGGCTTAAAAAAAAATAAGTAGTGCCAGCTGATAGAAGGTAGGAGTTGTTTCTCTAAAATTGAGGCCAGAAGATTTATAGAATCTCTCTCTCTCTCTCTCTCTCTCTCTCTCTCCCTCCCTCCCTCCCTCCCTCCCTCCCTCCCTCTCCCTCTCTCTCTCTCTCTCATATTTTTTCTGCACCATTTTCAAATTAGGAGTGAAATAAAAAGAAATAGCTGTGTTGTTGGAAGCTAAATTGATGTTTTAGGTGATAAAAAGGATCAAAAACTCTAATGCTACACCGTTACTTTTGCCCCCAATGGAATGGGTCCCTAGCTATCCTCTGAAGAGAGGGAAGTCAGGAGGATGGACTTGCCTCTTTCTCTAGCTGGGTTCCTGCTGTGGGAAAATGCTCATGCTGTGCAGTGGGCACATAGAGAATGCTATTGTTCAACGCTTATTGATCCTTCATTAGGTGGCAGGCACTGGTCTCTGTATAACTTGGGTAGAATCCCTAAAACAGCTCCTAGGCAGACCAGTTGTTAACTCTATGGCATTAGGTACCTTTATTAACCCCATTTCCCAGATGAACAAACTGAGGCCTGAATATGCTAAGTAAGATGCCCTCATGCATAATGTCTACTCAGTAAGTGATAATCAGGGAGGGAAGAGCACCTGTTCTTTATTTTTCTCTCGGCTACTTGGAAGCTGAAAGGCAGATTAATTTTGCAAGGATATTGTCATCACAGCATCCACACACTGGCTCTGGCCCTGGACACAGCTCCCATGTTCCTGTAGCTGGGAACCTCTCTTCCCCTCTCGCCTATCTGTGTGCCATTTGTTCAAGATTCGAAGCCCCAGGTTTTCCAGCTCAAGCTTTTCCAGCTCAAGCTTAAGTCATGCTTCTGTGTTGCTCACACTGCGATCAGTTGGTGTCTCTGACATTGGCATCCCAGGGTTCTGCTGGGCCTCTTCTCAGAGATACTCACTCTCTGGGTTTCAGCTTCCTACACCTGCTAACCCGGGAAGCTCTCTACCATCTACTTTCTGTCTTCCAAAACCTGTTGGAATATCTGTTTCTGCTCATGTGACTTATCTCAGTCCTTTTGTACTGTGGGCCTGTGCTCCTTCAATATGTTTCCTCTCATTTGAGTAAGTCTTAGAAAAATACGTGAATATTCCATCTGTTGGCTTAATGGAAAGTCTGGGATGAAATGCCCCTTCCCAAATAAAGCAATAGTGCATGCTGCACTCCTTTCCAATGGACAGTGCCAGGCTAATGGTTAGCTGCCCCCTGGAACAGCCCTTGCTCATGGACACCATTGTACAATAAACTCTTTTTTAAAAAAATTTGTTTTATTGCTTAAAGTATTACAAAGAGTAGTACATATGTCTCCTTCCCCCCCCCCCAACCCCCCCACCCCCCCCCCCCGCCCTTGACCTCCCAGCCTCCCCTTACAATAAACTCTTTACACACCATTGCTCCACTACCTAGCTAGAGCCACTGGGGCATCTTGGTGGTATTCTGCTGTTTAGCAGCAGGCCTGGGGAATATATTCCCAGCTTCATTCCAGGTCATGACTTGGGTTGGAAGTAACCAGACATCATATCCCCATTCAAATACTCCTGAAAAACCTCTAACATACAACCAATGAATTAGGTTCATTTTTTTCTGTGTCTCTTGCTGTGACTCACCTGTAGTTATGTAACATATATGATTGAGGACCTACTATGCGCCAGGCATGAGGACACTGCAGGGAGCACGAAGGTTGTATAGCTAGCTAGTGATTATTGGAAAGCCTTACAGAATTCTCAGAATGGTGTGGGCAGCAGGAGAGCAGACATAGTGGACCTGATTTAACTTCCTTTATCCCCAAACCATATAACCATATAGGCTGGTGTGTGTGTGTATGTGATGGTTTGTTTCCTCCTGGAGTGGGCACCGTGAGATGCACCTTTGCAAGATTTGCTTCTTCATTTCCTCTTAATTCTTGTCTCTTGTCTCTGTTCCATGAACCTCATCTCCCTCTGGTGTCCGCATAATTCTTCCTTTCTCTTAGCACCCCAGCCCTCCCCGCAGGAATAATCAATCCCTGCCCATTTCGGCGATCGCTGCCTCCCTCAGCTTTCCCAGCCTACCATGGTGGATGTCAATTGCTTTTTTCCTCCTTATAATCGCTCCGCAGAGAACGGTGGCTCTGTCTCTGTGTCTCCTGGACTCCCAGGCATGAGCCCTCATCTCTGGGACCTGGGGGGCAGGAGGAAAAACATAGGGAGAGACTGGCTGCCACCCTGGGTGGTGGCTGGGTTTTTCCTGAGAATCAAAAATCAAACGTGTCTCATCACCTCCAGGATTAATTTCCTTCAGAAACCTCCTGTCCTGACCTAAATAACCATTTTCTCTCACTCATTGTGACACTCCTCCTTGCAAAATTAATACCATGGACTTAATGTGCTTAAAGATCCACACCCATCTTGCCCCTGGGGTAATTCACAAACACCCTACTCACATGGGACAGTAAATATCTGGTCCACATCGTGTTTCCCTAAACCTTGGCGGCTGGAGGAAATCTCAGTGCATCCCGTCACACTGATATTATTTGAAATTTAACTTATTTGTACAATTCCTTCATAAATGTAAAGGATGCTTTTTGGGACAGAAAACATTTCCAGCATAAAAGCTCTGGGAATAAAAATATTTCCCAGAAGACAGATGGTCAGTTGTCTAGTTACCTTTCTGTAGAAATGGAGTAGACCAGCAATTTTGTGTTTTTAATGTGAAATGCTTTACTAAGGGTCAATGCAAGACAGCAGAGAAGCCAGTCTCTTCTCTGAGTAGCCCTGGATTCTCTTAGCAAGTCCATTTAGCCAGAAGAACACCCTCACTACCTAAAAGCAGTGTTTCTATGAAACATTACATAGGCCAAAATGGCATCAAGAGAAGAAGAAGTCAGCATAGGACACCTCTCAAGAACAGGTGCGGAAGATGAATGGAGATGAAAGCTCAGATGCTCACAGACACAGGTCAAAGCTAAGGCGGCTGACGCTGAGCTTCGGAGTGTAGTCCCGGGGACGGAGCTTGGGGGCCACTCTCTCTGCTCCGGGTCTCACAGCCTCTGTGACATCTCACAGCAAAACAGGGGTTGAATGCTATTTTCACTTTTCCCTTTTCTTATAAAAGGGCAAATCTTCTTCGGATTTCTTTCAGTTAGTGAAGATGGGTACTCAGGTAGGTCTTTTGTAAAAGGGAAGTGGCTTAATGCGAACTTGCAAAGAGCAGGAGGCTACCTGTAAGTCCAAGCCAAAACTGAGAGCCAGCATTTTGTATAGAATCGAATTTCTCCCCAAACGCCAAGCAGACAAGAAATGTGTGCTGCCTCTAGAACCCACTAATCGGCATAAGCTGACTTTGAGTCACAGATGATTTTGAAACTCATTTCATAGCGTGTCCATGCTGACGCCAGCCCTCTTAGGAGTTGTCGAGAAAACTCCTGTGGAAAGGATCCGCGTGTTTGGGCAGGAAGGTATGGTGTAGGAGTTAGGACAGCAGGGTCTGGCTCTAAACTGTTTGATTTGGCATCTGGCTCTGCCACTTACTACGCTCCCTGTGCCTTAGTTTCCCCATCTGTAAAATGAAGAAAATAAGGTACTTGATCTCACATGATTGTTCTGAATCTAATTTTGGTTTTCTTATTTTAGCAGTCGTATGTAGTGTTCTTTGTCAGGCACTGTTCCAAGACCTTCAAGATGTTCATTTGTTTAGTCTGATAACTCTGTAAGCTAGGCCCTATGGTGCATTTAACCACAGGGGTTAAATACCTTCCTTGAGTTAATACATGCGACGTGTTGAACAGTGTCTGGTAGACAGGAAACACAGGCAACATCAGCCGTCATAGCCAGGTGGCCTCCTGGACATCCCTCAGTCATGGCTGTATCGCTCAGAGAAGGATGTGTAGCCAGCACACACACAGTGCTCAGCACATGGGACGAATTCCATGTTATGATTAAATGGCACCTATTTTTCCTTTCTTCTCAAGATCTTTGAATCCTTTTTCAAAATACAAGATATTGATTACAAAGTTGTACCCTGACCCTTTGTCCCACCAGACAGGCAACCCAGTCCCACTCCCACTCCACACTAAGCCTCTGGTGCAAGAGCACCCCCCTCACCTTCTTCTTTCTGGGTTTACTTGGATGATTCAAGGACTAAAATCAAGTGGCTGGACTCATTACCACACGGCAGAGGGGGAAATTCTGAAGTGTCCACTAGGGGGCGCATTATCGACAGGCCAGAGAAGACCAACAAGATGGTTGAAGTAGCAAGGAATATACAGTAAGCCCTTAATTTTGCAGACCTCGATTTAGTGGACTTAGGATTTGACAGACAAAATTTCAAACCCCTGTATCACATGTGAAAAGTAACATCCTCTTAATTTTTAAATGCTTTTAACCAATATTTAATTAACAGTTTATTTTTGTTATTCATTGCTTTGCTTTTTAAAAATATGTTTTTATTGATTTTTTGAGAAAGAGAGGAAGGTAGAGGAATAGATAGATGGGAACATGGATGAGAGAGAAACATCAAACAGCTCAGTTGCCTCCTGCATGCCCCCCCATTGGGGATGGGGCCTGCAACTGGGCATGTGCCCTGACTGGAATCGAACTGGTGACCTCCTGGTTCCTGGGTTGATGCTTAACTGCTTAGCCACATAGGCTGGGCTTCACTGTTGTTGTTGTTGTTGTTATTATTATTATTGATTTTAGAGAGGAAAGGAGAGGGAGAGAGAGAAACATCAGTGATGAGAGAGAATCATTGGCCACTTCCTGTATGCCCCTTACTGAGGATCAAGCCTGCAACCCAGACACGTGTCCTTGACTGGAATCAAACCCAGGACCCTTCAGTCCTCAGGCCGACACTCTATCCACTGAGCAAAACCAGCTAGTGCCTTCACTGTTATTTTTAATAAATAGGCCATATGTTGGACAAAACACTGTAGCAATTTCGTCGACATAAATAATGACTACAAATCTACAATGCAATATACATATTTAAATCCAATAGTCACCACTCCTAAACAATGTTTGGGGAATGATTAGCTCATGATCACAGGTCTCGCAGTAATTGGTTGTGTTGTCTCATGGCTGACTTTCTGCAGCGGTTTTAACACATGCCCACCAATGGGCCCACGTGCCCTAATCTACGCCCTAAGCCACGCCCCAGCCGGGTGCATTTGTGTACTGGTGGTGACTGGTGAATGCAGGCATTTACTAGACCTATTCAGTATAAATTTAAAATTATATTAATACATGTAGGAAACTTTTGTATAAAATTAAACTTTTCATACATACTTAATTTTAGTTACACAAACATGTTTAAAAACAGTAAACTAATTTGTCAATTTTTTAACATACACATGTCTCATTCAGAAAACCTACTTTATTATAGAATGGATTTTCGACTTTAACAGACACCACCTTGCCTGAATTAGTCCATTATATTGAGGTTTTATTGTAACAGTTTCTGAAAGACCGTGAACTTGGAAAAATTCCCATTGATCTCATCCTTGGCTGGCCAGACCGACACATAGGACTTTGCTCAGTTAGCTTTTACATAAAGCTTGAGAAGGAGAAAGAAATCTCAAACAGGGGTCAGGGAGTCTGTGCCTGTGGAGACAGGACCAGCCCGGCACTGGCCTAACACAGAGCCCAGCATCACCGATGACTATAGCCTAGGCCAGAGTTTCAGAAGGTGCTCAGTGACCGTGGCCTCGGGGGGGTGGATGAGAAGAGAGGCCAAGTGTGGCCAATCCTGCCCAGGGAGTGCGGCCGGCAGACCTCCCTGAAAATTAAAGGGGAGATGCTGTCTATGTTAACACTCTTCTGGGATTACGTTATACCTATTTGATTTCTCTATCTGCTCAGTGCAGAAAGTCCTCGATAAATAAGTAGTCATTTAATTTCTTTCAGAACAGTTGTTCAAGTCTTGCTCCTCTTTGCATTCCCCTGTCTTTAGTCTTAATCCATCTGACAGCTTTTCCTGACTTTCCTTTCTTCATTTCTTAATGAGATTTAAAGAATCCTGGGAGGCGAAGAAACTAAAACGAGACGCTCTTCCTGAACTCCAGTAACCTCGCCTGGAGTTGGCATTGCCCTAAAGCCTTTAGTGCTGAAAACCCGTCTAGCTACCTCTGCGGGGAAAAGTTCCCAAGGTGTGGGCCCAGGATCTCTGGAGCGAGGCCCTGGAATTCCCACCCCATCTCTTCTCTCTGCCCACATAGGAGCCACCCCAGAGCTTGGCTCTGGCCGCGCCTTTGTGTAGTGAGATGCTGGCGATAATAAGCCTGCATATTCCAAGCTTCCCCAGAAAACAGAGGGAACCTCTTTTCCTTTCTGATGGCCATTTGGGGGTATGTTTTTAGGACCCAGATTCTTGGAAAGGTTTGCAAAGGGCTCAGAAAATTCTTGGAATAACCTTGACTTACTCTACATCATGATTCATATTCTATCTGCATGCTTACTGTGTATTTGCTCAAGAAAAACATTGAAGATGGCAGGAAGGAGAAAGGAACACCTGTGTGTGCTTATCTTCCATGCATTTTACATACATTATCTTGTTTAATCCCTTGGCAGTCTTTCTGGCAGTAATCACTATTCCCATTTTATAGGTGAGGAAACACGCACAGGGCCATTCAATAACTTGTATAAGTTCATACAGGGAGTAAGTGGCAGGGGCTGGGTTTGAATTTGGGGTTTTAATTTAAAAGCCACCATTTTCTAACTAAACTTTAGCTGCCTTTCCTAAGGTTCTTGCCATTCCTCTTTCGGGAGTGAAGAAGGAGGAAGTGGTTTGGACTAGGCTGCTGGAAAAGTGTAGTCATCACATGGTGAGCAAGTAGTCTGCAAGCCTGAGGGGGTGAGGCTGAGGAGGCGGGTTAGTGGAGCCCCAACAGGCAAGCTACTGGTGTTGAAGGCCAGATGTCAACACAGGCAAGGGGTGGGGTTGGAGGCTGGGGCGCTGGTTATTGGGAAAGGAGTATGGTTTAGCCAGACTTCCTGTTCCCCTGACCCTTAGCCTGAGGCATCACAGCAAAAATTGTATTTATACATGATCTGTTCCTGCTCTTTCAAATAGACACAGCATGTATAAGATTGTTTACAGTTTTTAAATTAATTCTATCACTAATATGTCTTTAAATGGTGAGTCTATCTTCACTTACTCATCCCCAAGCCCTTCCTGTGGTTTCTGGAAGCCTCAGAAGGGCATGCTGACCTGGTTTGCAGCATTTGGAGACATCTTTTGCTTTCAACAAATTCATTTACCAAGTGTCTGACAATAGGCAATAAAGCACATTAATTCAGAAACTTCAGACAGAGCTGAGTTCCTATCCAGGTTCTATCACTTTCTCCTACTTGTGTAGGTTAGGGACCATAATTAACTTCCTTGCACCCCCAGGTGTCTCACTTGTTAAAAATGGGGTAAGATTTCTGCTTCCCTACAAGGAGGAAAGTCTCAAGGACATGTAAATGGAGGCATCCATAAGCACTCAGTCACGGTAACTTTTGAGGCTATTGTTGATCTTGGCCTTCAATTGTGTGTTGGAGGTACAGAGCCAAATCCTGCTCTCATGAGGCTCACTTGTCTGATGGAAGAGACAGGCCCAGGGGCAAATTAATGAAATGGCAGAGTAAGATCTGCTTCAATGATATGTGGGGACAAGATGAAGAGATGGCATGAGAGGAGGAAATGGGCTCTGCCTGGGTAGAGGTGGCATGAGACAACTGTCTTGAGGTTCTGATCAAAGCATGGGTGGAGCCCCAACTTTGGTTTATCTGCAGCCACAACTTGAATGGCCAAGATTTCATCACGGGATGCCAGCTAATCTGCTTCCTGGACTCCTTGCTCTTCAGTCTTACTTTGAAAGCAAACAGCATTTCTGTTAAAATCAAAGGGCTTCCCTTATAAGGAGACTTCCCTTCTGAAATATTCTGGTCTCTGGTACCCTACGTTAATAACAACACACATGTAAAAGCTGGTTAGAGTTCAGGAAACCGGAGGAGATGGTGTGGTGAAGAGAGAAGTTTAGTACCTACTTGCCTATGGGGGAGATAAATTAATATTCACATGGGAATCAATCTTTTTGAGAACCTGATAAATGCCAGGCACTGCCATGAACTTATTACCTCACTTAATCCTCCTAGTGACCCTATGAAGGTTTTATTGCCCCTCCTTTGCAGATGAGAAACTAAGACTAGCTAGATGTGTTAGTAGGGTTGCACAGTTCAGTGGTAGCATCCCTATTAAAACCCAGGTTTGGCCCTGGCCAGTGTGAATCAGTTGGCTGAGCATTATTCCATGCATCAAGCAGTCACCAGTTTGATTCCTGGTCAGGGCACATGCCTGGGTTGCGGGCTCAATCCCCAGTAGGGGGCTTGCAGGAGGCAGCTGATGGATGTTTCTCTCTGTGTGTCCTTCTTCCTTCATTTCTCTCTCAAATCAATTTTTAAAAACCATATTTAAAAAACAAACAAGCAAAAAACCCCAAAACAACAATAATAAAACAGGTTTGCCTAATTCCAAAGCTCATGCTCTTTCTACTTGTTCCCTAGAGCTGCTGTATAGCTGTCATCTCGGGATCCCCCTTTATCATCATTTTAGGAATTCCCTTCCTTTACTTTGTTTTCTGAAGCTCACGCCCTCCCCTTTCTTGGCAGCTCCCTTGTTTAGCTGGAGTACATCCCTTGGGAGTTGCCTGAGAATGGGTGAGTAGGTTTGATGACAGTGCCTATTTAAAATGTCTTTATTCTACCCTTTCACTTAATGTGTGGTTCAGCTAAATTAGAGTTCTAGCTTGGAAACATTTCCCTCAGGATTTTGAAGACACTGTTTCATGGTCTTCAATATGGCTATTGGGAAAGTCTGATTCTATTTTGATTCTTGATCTTCTATGCTTTCAATTTTTTCTCTCTCTAGAGCTTATAGAATAATCTCTTTTGCCTCCATTGTTATGACTTCTTAAAATGATGTGCTTTGTTGTGGCTCTGTTTTCATCTATTGCACTGAGCTAGACATTCATATTCTTCAATTCTGGGAAATGGTTTTGATTTATTTCTTGGATGATTTCTTTCTCATTTTCTCTCTTTCTGCAACTCCTATTATTTGCATGTTAGGTTTCCTAGAATGATTCTCCACTTTTCTCATCTGTTTCCAGTTCTTTGTCTTCACTCTATTTCCTGGGACATTTCTACAACTGCATTTTCTAAACCTTCTATTGAGTTTATTTTTAAATCTGTGCTTTCATGTTTAGATTTTTAAAAGCTCCTTTTCTTTAGGTATTCCCTGAATGTTCTTGCCCTAGCATTGTGTTCTTGTTTCATAGATACACGATCTCCTCCTATCTTACTGAGGTTATTAATGATGTGTTTTATTTTTAAGTTTTCTTCTCTGTGAATCTCCTCGATTTCTCATGTGTAAGAGTGAACTACAGAAAGTTAAGAGCCCGTGGGTCCTGCTGAAGCTTGAGATGTGATCCTCACTGTAGATTGCTTTGCTGGGCTAATGTCCTTGGGGAACTATCATGTTAGTATCTTTACGGTTTTCTCTCAGGCTTATCAGATTCCCCAGGAAGACTGAACTTCTGCCCGGAGGATCCATGCTTGGCTGTTGACGTCTGGGAGCCAAGTAGCGAGAGAAGGCTAGGCAGTCTCGACATTCCTTACGCATGGCTTCACTTGCCAATGCGGTATTTCCAGTGTCAACTGTGTGTGCCTTGTTTTCCTTCACTCAGAGACTCTTTATTTTGCCCCCTTCAGAGGATAAACTTCCTGTCACTTGCTGGCATTGGGAAAGAGCAGTCACTCAGCTACTTAGAGTGGGGAAGGAGACCTGGGGTTTTTAAGTAGACTTGAAAGCCACCCTCCTAATTTTAGTCCCGCCTTCTCTACCATATCCAGAGGTAGCTGATGCTGCCAATTCCTGGGCCTTGTTGGGGGTGGGGATGGGGTTCTGCGACACAAATATGGTTGCTTCTCAACTTTCCCCATTTACTCAGTCAGTTACCAAGGAGCCATCACTGTCCAGCTTCAGATTGTGTTACTATGGCCTCTTCCTCCATTTTCCTTGGCCCGGCTGGTTTATGCCTTTCGGAATACCTCTTATTGTCCTTTGAGTCTTGCATGAGGAAATGGAGGTATGTTCACTCTCCTCTCTTTACCTGGAGGTCCAGTAGTTCTTGGCTTTAAAGAACTAACACTTCATATCTCATTTAGTTTGAAATATGTGGACCACACGCCTTTCATGGAATATTAAACTTCCTCCAAAAGAAGTTTCTTAAGTGATGGAGACCCATGAAGTTTTTCCTTTTAGAAAAAATAATGTGAATGTGAAGCTTCAGCCACCTCCTAAACCTTTGACCTTGTGCTTCTAAATTTCCCAGACAGGCAGATAATCCCAGCTTCGCCCCTCCCAGGTTCCCATCCCCCTTAAAACAGAGATTCCTGAGTCCATTTTCTTTAATGTTTCAACTGTAGCCTTTTAATAGTTTCCAATAAATGCTTTCAACTGGGCAATACACATATCAATGCTTTCCTTGTTACTGGCCCATCAATAAATATACAAAAGTCAGAGGAAGGGAGTACTGTGAAAAATCAAAATAACAATGGTCACCAGACACATGCAAACAATAAAATATTCTTGGAAAACTCAAAGTGATTTACAAAAGGCATAACTATGACACAAAGGTGAATGAACCATTCTATTCTTGTTCGGAAGCACATTTATCTTCTACAGAAGTGGGAGGTTTCCTTCCTCCTACTCCCACTAACACAGCATTGAATGAACATTGGCTAAGAAATTGGTCCTTGGTGTCATAGTCTTGATGTACAACTTTTTGAGGGGTTTTGTTGGAGAAATCTATTCTGCAGGTTAAAATCTGCAAAATATAGATATGAAGGTGTCTTTTGTCCCATTTTATTTTTCACCCAGTGCTAATTTAAAGGGAGCCCTCAGGAGACATAAAAGATTTATGATTACAGGAAAAATTACCTTTTAAGCTCTCAGCTTTGCAGGCTTCTCATCTTTCCTCTTTTAACTTTGCAAACAATGACATGCTGGCCCCTCACTAATAGAAGCAAGGCCCAGGTGAATGACTTAGCCCAGGTCATCTGGCAAGTCACTGGTAGGAATGATGTGTAGCCAAGCTGAGCTTCTGGAGTTACAATGTTACGTCAAATGGGAGAGAATGCATCCTAGTCCATGAACTTCAGGCAATAGTACAAGTGTAGTGCACCTAAGAGATGGAAGCTCTAGACTTCCTTATTTCTCCTTCTCCACTTCCTCTCCCTCTTCCTCTCTCTCCTCCTATCTCCTCTTCTCCTCCTCTTTCTCTTCCTCCTCCTCCTTCTCACATTCTCTTCCTCCTTCTTCTCTTCTTCCTCCTCACTCTCCCCACTTCCTCCTCCTCCTCATCCTTCGGGTTCTTTTTCTTTTTGTCTGAGAAATATTGCCAGTTAAGCATATTAGTTTAGGCAACAGATAACTTTTTATAGAGGCCTAATGAAGGAGGTCCCATTTTATAGGAGCTCTTACTATAGAGATCTAATCTCTTCTATTATAAATAGCCTTTGGAAGTCCCACAATGAATGGGGCTTTCTGAAGTTGTGAATGAAGACCACAGAGGACTTGAGAACCAAGGGATAAAGTCATTAATCTTTTATTTGGCCATAAACCTGGTATCTGGTAATAAGACTGAGTAGGTAGGAAACCCTGTAACCTTTTGAGATTCCCCAGGCACTTAACTTTCTGAGTAGCACCGTCATTGGGGACAGACAAATGGAATGTTAAGGTATAAACAAATACAGCCATAAAAATACTCAAACAGGATCTACACTGCTCCCTCCCCCACTCCCCCAACCTGTGCAACCAGTGGCTACTGTCTATGCTCTTTCATGTCCACGGCTTCTCCTTGGTTACAAGAGGCCAGAAGGCACTTTCGTATTGTTTTTGGACATTACTAATGGGGTCAGTGGAAGGGGACACCGCAACAGTACGTCATGCAAATGTAATGTGACTTTTCATAGCCCTTCAAGGAGAGAATAGGTGGCCATTATAACAGGAAAGTTGGCGAAGTCCCTCCTCTCACAATTTTGTTCTAGGACCAGATAGAAAGCCTTTGAGCCTCAGAAACTCAACTGCCTTCCTGGATCTTCTGTGAGATTTGAGTGAGGGTAGTCTGAGTAGGGACTTAGCTCTGAGAGGAAGTCTTCCAGGGAACCCTCCCACATCTTCCTGATGAGCTGTTGGGACCCAGACCTTGCTGGTTAACACACTGAAGGATCACAGCACAAAGGGTAAAAGTGGAAGAAGTACAGATGTTTATTATGAATCAACTTAAACCCTTTTTATGCCTCTGACAAAGTAACAAAAACAAAAAAAATCATACTAATTACAGGACCTCCAGGGTTTCATATTTCAAAAACACAGATAAATAGCTTACTACAGATAAATAGCTTGACCCTTTAGGCATTCTCAATAGCATTGGGAAAATTTCCAGGGCGTCTGTAGAAAAGGATGTATAACCAGTACATCCCAGTCCCCTACCCCCATGGAAAGCAATGCCTAGGGACTGGGCCCCTAGATGGACAATATGAACCCATTCAGATTTCCTTTCAGGAACCAGTTCCTCTTAGCTCTGGGGGGATGTCCTTAGCATGCGGCTGTCACCTGGCAGGTGGGGTGGAGGGAAGGTTGAGGATCAGAAAGATGCATTTATGGCTTTTGTTAGACGCCATCCATAGCATACCCCAGGGAGTGGGAGGCTTAAGTCAAAATCTTGCCGATGGTTAATTGGGCCCTCACTTCAGAAAGCAATGCTCTTTTTATAAATTGACTGACTTCAAAAAACAAAGCACAATAAACAAAAAGGAGTAGAAAATGTTATGCTAAAAAAAAAAAAAAAAAAAAAATAACCCCAATGAAATAATCAGTAGCACATTGCATCTGTGAGTGTCCCAGCTCCCTGTATTGGTTATGTGTGATTTCTATCCAAGGTCGTGGAATAGGTGTTACACCCCAATCTTCATGTCCACGTTCTGTAGGTTCCGTGTCTCATCGGCTGTCATACACTGGTCTGGGGTCTCCGACGACTCCTTGTTCACCAAATGCACCATCTCCTGAGACTTGCTGGCCTCCCCGTTGAGTCCGCTTGGCTTTCTGTCCTCCACAGCTCCATTCCCATTGATCACCAGCTTTTTCTTCTGCCCACACCTGATAATGTAAAGATCATATGAGAAAAGGGTGCAATGACCCAATCATCAGCATCACGGACAACATCATTATCACTACGGTTTATAATGGTCCTTAGTATGTTTCCTCCTACTGCCTTTTAACAGTCAGCACTTCAAGTGAGGTCCCCTGAACCAACAGTAAACTGTGAGCTTTTTGGAAATGCAAATTCTCAGCCCCAGACCTAGGAGTGGGACCCAGGATCTGCGGTTAAAGCCCTCACAGGATTTCTGAAGCAGTGGTCACAGCTCAGGAAGCCAATGCTGTCATTATCCCCTATCACAGGTGAAGAAACCCTGGGGTCAGAAAATTCAGTAACTCGCCCCAGGTTACTCAACCCTTAGAGTATCTGACTCCCAAGTTCTAGTTCTCCTTTCACCATGCTACGCAATGGAAATGTTTGTCTCTATTAGTGCTTTAGCAATTTCCGCAGACTCAGATAAACCATCAACATGATGATCGCCAATCATTCTGATTTGTGTATTCAAGAAAGTCCCATTAGGTGGCTGGGACGAGATTAACCAAAGAACGTATATGCATAGCCCATGGACACAGATAGTGTGGTGAAGGCTTGGGGTTGGGTGGGGGTTAGGTGGAAGAGGCAGGGGAGGGGGGGAACAGGGGATATCTATAATACTGTCAACAATTCAAAAAAAAAAGTCCCATTACTTCCTCTCACAGTCAACACTATGTTGGCCTTGTCGGGGTTATTACTGCGTGTACTGAGAGGAATGAAACAACATTTTTCTAGAACTATAGGCCGTATTGCTTTTTCCCGAACATTGGTTACCTTCCATATAACCCTGGTTATAGGCGGTTGAGCTACACAAGGCAAAAAGTTCAGCTACTTTAAGGTTTCTCACTACTAACATTTCTTAAGATTCAAATGCCAAAGGTTTTCTATGGAAGAGCATGACCTTGATCTTGTCCCTGTGTCATAGCATTGTCATAGCACTGCCTCACCCCATGCAGCCTGACACAATGCTTCCTCTTTCCTGTAACATGATCGCTGCTGCACATCTAAAAGTCAGACTGTGCTTCATGGAAGCACAATTGCAGATCCTCACAACTACAGGTGGGGTGGGGGGAGGGGCAATGGGCTAGCATTTATTGGACACCTCCTGAGTGCCAGGCACTTCACATGTAACTTTATGTAATCCTCACAATAACCCCACAATGCTGCTCTTATTCCCATTATATGTCAGTGGAAACTGAGGCCCAGGGAGTTTAATAACCAACTTGAGATCACACAGCTCGTAAGACAGAGTCAATATTCAACCCCAGGCCTTTATGACCCAAAGCCTGGACTCGGCCCAGCTCTCTTCATGCTGCCAACCATCTGGAGACGGGGAACAGTATGAAGTCGGAATTGTTCACTTCGCCGCTGGATATTTGGAGTTGCCAGACAAAGCCTCTATTATTCATGATTGTGGGCCATTCCTGCTCGGACTGCCAAGGCCATAAACTTTAATCTCTTGTTTGGGGAAATAGAAATTATACCTCCTCTATAGGAGTTAGATCCTGTCTCCTTTGGCCGGATGTTTGATGAGGGCAGCGGAAGGATGCTTGACCAATGCTGCAGACCCGTGGGACTGGGAGTATGGGTGCTGCCCACATACACAAGAACGGGTCTCGGGAGGCGTGGTGTTGAGATTTGACTGCCGTGTGACCTGGGGCAACGCATTTACCCTTTCTGAACCTCAGCTTACTTCTCTGTAACATCAGACTAGTAATACTGCAGGAAAGGGATTTATAAGCATAAAAAGCTTGGGCTTGGGGGTGAAGTGAGGACTGATGTTCTTCACGCAGACAAAGCTGGTGTTGAAAGTGGAGGACATCTGACCTGTAGGGCTTGGGCTTTGTCCTGCCCACGTTTCCCTGTGGATTTACGCGTCTGTTACCTGCCTGAGTTCTTTCAGGAGGGCAGGAGGATTCTCATAAATAACCCAGCCCAGCAGGCTGTGCTCCAGGCATCTAAATAAGCACTTTAAAAATTTAAGTCCTAATTTTTTCATTCTTCTTGGAGAAATTTTAACAGGAACAGCAGCAACTGAAGGGACCTGGGAGGTCATCCAGCCCAGCCTTTTCATTGTGTAAACTGGAGACTGATCCCAGAAGTCAAGGCTGTCATCTGAGATGGCATCGCCAGCTATGGCCGAACGATGGTGTCTACGACTTAGATTTTCTGAGTCCAAAGGTCAGAGATCTCCACCAAACTCCACCTTGCCTTGAAATCCTTTCATTAGCTGTGCACGCAGTGACCACATGATGTGGAAAGACTCAGGCTAGAGCCTTGCCAGGATAGGGTGGGCAGGCTGGGTGATGGGGTGGGCGTGGGGTTGGGGGGGGGGGGATTTACCTTTAGGCCACAGAGGAATTTCTTTAGGGGGTAATTTAACAAACGACCTTATGTCTCTTCTATCTGACAATCCTTAAAGCTATTTTAGAGCTGTATTGTGCTTTGTGTTAGAGCTGGGCCACTAGCCACATATTTTAAACTCATTAAAATAAATAAAAATTTAAAATTCGCTTTAAGTGGCACTAGCCACATTTGGAGTGCTCAGTCGCCCCCAGGATTCGTGGTTGTGGATCGGGCAGGACAGATGTAGAATCTTTCCATCATCGCAGAAAGCTCTGCAGGGCGGCTGTGTTCTCCAGGGTGGAACAAGGTCGGGCGAGCAGGGATTAGGGAGCCAGGCTGCAGTTTAAGGGCAGGCAGGACCGGCCACACAGAGGGTGGTGGCGGCCCACTGGGGTCTACAGGAAAGAGGATTATCTCCTTGAGAGTGAAATCTGGCGAAGGCCTTTTCTGCAGTCGGTGTAGAAACATTCCTGAATCATTCCTGTTTGGTGAAACCTTTTCTGGTCATCATTTTTCTCCTCTTCGTACAAATCGGATAAATTCTGTAAGGGAAAGGCACCTAACTTCTTCCCTTCAGCCTCAATGACTGTATAACAACCCAACTGACTCCTAAAACGATAGTTTTCTCTTAAGGACAGTGAATAAAGTACAATTTTCATTGGAAAGTTGCAATTCAGGGACTCTGGTTACATGAAGAACAGCAAGAAAAGGTGATGTGGGTTATGATGGGGATGGAAAGAGCTAAGGGAATAACGGGACCCCCGCATGAGCACCTTTAAGATGATATGACTCACAGATGCCGTTGTCATGGACACCTGTGGCCAACCCTTGCACGTCAACTTCAGTGACTAATGCTTTTCCATTTTTATATTTTAACCATAATTCATATGACAGTGCCTGGCACAGAGTATGTGCTCTATACATGTCAGCGGAGTCCCAGCCAACAGGCCAATGTTGCCACTGAACCTCAAGATTCTTTTAGGGAAAGGATGATACTTTTGGTTTTTAATCTTCTCTTTCTCCTCGCCAGGGTTGACGGTCATAGCCGCCCCTCAAAAGATGTCTGCCGAATAAAGAAATGGCTGTTGTAGGTCCCTGCTTTCAACCAAATTTTCTTTGATGAAAACAGGATTCTGTGTCTCTCTAAAATGTAATGTTCCAAGCAGAAAGGCCCAGCCTTTAAGAGGATTAGAAGAAGGCTGGTGATTTCAGAAACACAGCACACATGCAGGGGCCTGCGAAGCCATACCCGTCCTTTAGCTGCTTGGCAAATCTGTTTTTGATTATCAGATCAGGACATGGTAATTTACGGCGCCCAGGCAGCTACTTTCCTGGTGAGATACGTGCTGTGCTGGATCCCAAGTGTCCCTGTTTGCCCGTTGCTAGGGTGACTGCTGGCCTTGGGAGGAGGGGGAGGGTGCAATGGGGCCCTTTTTGCTGCTCACATGATGGGGGAGCGAAGTGTGAGCTAACCAGCTGCACTGCGGGAGCTCCGGCTGCTCTCAGGGACAGCTGAGATGCTTCTTTGAGGTCTCCCCCATCGACAGCACCAGGGGCCACGTTTCCATGGTGACGTGCAGAGCTCATGGACTGTACCTGTGAGCAGTGGCAGTGCATTCTAAGGCTTGGGGCAATAGGAAATTCACATTTAACTGAGCAAAAGTAACGCTAGAGAAAACAAGGACGCTGAGGGAAAGTATAAAGACTCTTTGTAAGGGGTCCCTCAAGTCACATTATTTAAATTCAACTAAAAATAAAAAAGTCTCTTTCCATTTAGTCATAGGAGACTTCCAGGAGGGCTTTCAGATTTCCTTTCCTAGTTTTTGTTCCCCATACAATCAACTGCCACGACTATTTTTATCGCGCCCTCAAAGGTACAGAAAGCAACACAGCTCTTCGACTTTAATAGAGCAATTTTATTAACTGGTACCAGCGTCAGACGGCATTATTTAATTTCCTTGGATAATTAGAGATACTGCCTGGGCCCCCTGCAGCAGTGGAATTGGGTATTTGCTGTTTTCCAAAAGCCAAAGAGAAGGATTCAATCATTTTATCCAGGTCTTCTCCCAACCCCGGGGCCTTTTTCTGGCCTGTTAGATGATTCAGTGATACAATAAAGGGGACCCTCGCTTGGAAATAAGATTCTTTTATCTTAAAGGACTCTCAAGAGACATTTCCAGAAGGTTTAATGTTCCCGAGCATATGCTCGGAGCAAAAACGCATCTTGAAAGTGTCTTAAACAGGAAATTGAGACTCATATTTGTGGAGTATCCTTGTCTAAGTTCATTTCTTCTGTTGCTAGAATGACTATTTTCCTTCATTTCACTTGAAGTGGCTTTATTTCTGGAGCCTGGTCACACCTCAACCAGGAATATATGTTGTTTAAATAGCTGCTGAAACAATCGGCCTTGGTTGAGGGTTGGAGGGAGGGGAACCTTTGATGAAAACAGCCCCCATGTCAGTTCTAGGGACTTGTCTGTCTTTATTCAGACTTTCCTACAGGAAGTTCTTCATTATTTCATAGACCACACTGCCAGGGAGCTCTCTGAGGCCAAGATCTGAATCCTTTCAACTGCTGTGTCCACAAAATAGAAAACAGTGTCCTTACAAAATAAACACACAGACTCAATGCCTGTTTTAAGTAAGGGTTCTAGAAAGCTCCATGGGCCTCAGATAGAGATGACCAATCCCTGAATCTTTATATGGTGTTTTTGTGCATTGTGAATGCACTTAATAAATATTTGGTTTAATAAATCAATAAATCAATATATAGTTTTATGCCTTTTTGGTGAGGTATTTCATAATTTTCATCAGATAGAGTCTCCATGGGATTTAATCTCAAAATAATTAAGATCGCCCGGCCAGCTGGCTCAGTAGTTGAGCATCGACCTATGAGCCAGGAAGTCACGGTTCAATTTCCGGTCGGGGCACATTTCCGGGTTTCCAGCTCAATCCCCAGTGTAGGACATGCAGGAGACAACTGATCAGTGATTCTCTGTCATCATGATGTTTCTATCTCTCTCTCCCTCTCCCTTCCTCTGTGAAATCAATTAGAAATATTAAAAAAATAACAATTAAGATCCCCAAGAGATTCAACCACTATTTAGAAGGGGAGGTTCAGGTAATTACGTGCCAGAGCATGAATGTACCGTGTGCATGAATGCCTGAGGCCTTGTCCAAACAGACTCTGACACAGGAGGTGGCAGGGGTGAGGGGGGCTGAGGTTCTGCATTTCTAACAAGCCCCAGGGGGCTGAGCTGCTGGTTCCAAGGGCTACGTTCTGAGCAGAAAGGACATAGAGCCCAAGTTTCAATGATGCCCTTCCAAGTCGAAGGTTCCGTGGAGCATCCCCTTACCTTCTTCGGCTGTTGACCGCGATGCAAACTGCGAGAATCAAAGCCAGGGCCAGGAGGGACGCCAAGATGATCAGCCACTCTGGTGGGAGTGAAGAAAAAGACACCTGTGACCTTGGGAAATAGATTTTGTGAAAATAAACATGTACTTTATAAACGGACCTGGCCCAAACAAGAACCACCATCAGCACTACAGATAAATTCGACCAAATGGCCCAGCCAGTAGGCAGATAATAGGAGAAGAGAGATTTTGCTACAGCTGTTTGTCCAACCGGCCTCTTGTGTTAATCTCTCACCATCAGTCAGGATTCCCAAGTCCCTCCAGGAGAAATATGTTTCCAAAAAAATGTAGAAGGACCTGTTGAAACTTGTAGATGCCCTGGGTGTAGTTATTAACCAGACGAAGTAAATGTATTCTTCCCTTAAAAGGAACTTTCCTTTCCTATGTAAGAGCACCCACCTTACATTGATTAGAAGCAAAAATGGAGGCCATATACTAGTGAGTGGGAGAAAGGACAGACCTATAGACGGTTGAACTTGTGCACATTCACGGGCAGGGTAGGGGGGTCATTTGGCAAAACTTGTCAAAAGCCTTCAAACTGCACATGCTTTCAATCCAGCAGTTACACTTTCAGGAATTTAGAGGACTTAGAATTAGCTAGGAAGATGTTCATTACTGTGCTATTTATAATGGCAAAATTTGAAAACAACCCAATATCCAACAATAGGAGTTGGTTGAATAAATTAGGATTCATTCATTATAAAATATACTACAATGTGGGGAAAAATATGTAATGACATTGGAAAGCTGTGGCCCCCCCAGCTGAGAATGGTAGTTTGCTAAACAAATCATGTATGGTATAATTACATGTTTATATATAAATTACATTGAAAATGACAGGAAGGTCATCTATGAAAATGGTAACCATGGTACTTCTGGATGATGGGGTCGATAACTGATTGGTATTTTTGTCCTTTTGTTTAGTTGCATTTTCTAAAATGTCTGCAATAATTAATGCATCACTCATGGACTCATAACATGTTATACACATGTTTTTAAATCAAGCTTTAAAGTATTAAAATATGACTGGACAACTTGAATAAAGTCAGCTGCCAAATGGGCCGTGTATCTGCGCAATGAACTACAGCTTGGGAAACAAAGATGGACAGTCAGTCACTGCCCCTTCGCCTATGGGAGTCTTGGTTCTCCTCTGATTTCCTGTTCAGGGAGCGCTGCCTTTGTCTGACCTCTCCCTGGTTAGGTGAGCTTGGGTAGCAGGGTCGAATCAGGAGGTGGGGAGACCCTCAGGAGAGAAGCACTTCTCTTCTTTCCTGGGTCTCTAGCCCTGAGATGCCCCCCATTCCCTCTCACTGGGGCTGGGGAAAGTCCTGCTGCCTGATTATTGCAAATTTCATCCCACCCACCGCGTCCTCCCTGGCAGCCCACGCCTTCTCCACGTGCTCTGCCTCTAGCTGTGCCCCGGCAAGCTGAGGCAAGGGGGCCGGGCCCACAGCACATTCTTCCCTTTCCCACGGGAGGCTCAGTTTGGAGACCTCTGAAGGGGGGGGGGGGGGATAGTATGCAACCCTGGGAAAACCCTTCCTTTTTTGTAATCCTAACCCCCCTTTACAAATGCTTGACTTTGAGCCCGAGTCAAGTAAAGCATTTGCTTCGAGTGACTTAAGTCTTGACACTCAGGAGAGCCAGCTGTCTCGGTCCCCTCACTGCACACGTTAGCACATTCTGACACTTTGTCTGGATCAGTGAAGACCGTCCCTCAAGAAAAAGCACTTTGGGGACCAGAAGAATGTTTTCACTCCACCCAATACCCTGTCTGCAATGTGAGAGGAATGTTACCCATGCCATCCCCAACCCCAGAAAGGGGAAACTGAACCACGATAAGCAGGGCCTGGGTGTGACATGGAGTCCCCTGGGCGGTCATGCATGTGAGGAGGAAGCTTTCGGACCTAACGTGCCCCTGCTTTGGGACCTGGGATAAGAGAACGTCCCATCTTTTCCGATCTGTTACTGTCATCCACCTTTAGCTTGCAAAGAGGAACTATTAGTTTCAAGGGCTGGACATTTGGGAAAATGTGCTTTCAAACCGGTTGCTTCTTTCTTTCTGGGACATTCAGCGAGACCTGCTTTTAGCATCATTTTTCTTTGCCCTTCACAGCTCAAAACTCACCTGGAATTTGAGGTTTCCTTATAGGACCCGAGGTCGTGTTGGCATCACCTTCTTGACTCCCACTGGAGTGTCCTAAGGGGAAAGACAACATCTGTCAATCAAAGTTTGGAGGGCGGAAGGAGGCTTACAGAGCAGCACACGGGGCCAGCCTCTGCGTCCTGCAAAGCTCTCTATACACTGAGGCCGCAGGCGTTTATAAAGGGCTACAAGACTCTCCCCAGAAACGTTCCGTTTGATGCAGGCCAATATATTATTGAAACATGCTTTGTATTTGAAGAATGAACAGTTTCTTATGCTAGAACACAAAAGAAGAAAACAAATAAAAATCTCAGACTGAAGGGAAGCATCACAAGACAAAGAATCCACAAGTTGGAGCAGGAAGCTTAACAGAATGAGAGAGGCGTCATATTCTAAAAGAAACTCTAAGACATTTTGTGAGGAGACTCGCCCAAATGAATACGCTCTGCTTTTTCTTTGTGTGTGGGGTTTTTGTTTTGTTGTTTTCCTTTTTAAAAAATATATTTTTTAATTGATTTCAGAGAGGGAGGAAGGAAGAGGGAAAGAGAGAAACATCAACGCTAAGAGAGAATCATTGATCAGCTGCCTCCTGCATGCCCCCTACTGGGGATGGAGCCTGCAACCCAGGCATGTGCCCTGACCAGGAATCAAACCATGACCTCCTGGTTCATAGGTCGACTCTCAACCACTGAGCCAAGCTGGCCAGGCTCTTTGTATTTTATATGCTTCCTTTACTGCTCCCACTGAAATGAAAATATCCCACTAGCATGAACTCCTACCGAGTGGGATTCCACTGCTGAATCCTGAAGGCCTCCAAGGGATAAAAAACAAAACAGGGAAGTCCGTGTGGGCAGCCAATGAATGAAGATGGCTGGGCTTATAGTGACAAGCTCCCCTAAAAGAGTCAAACTTCAGACTGTGCACAGTCTGATTATGGTGGTTATTTTAAATAGGTCGGCTCTTGCTTACGCAATCTCACGTTTTTGTTAAACTCGAGTTTTACCATATGTCTGGCCGTTTCAACATACCGCATGCCATGCTGACAGTGGCCTCTCAGTGGACAAACCTCAGAAAGAGCCATGACACTTTCTCCAGTTGCCTCCCAGAGTCTGCGGTCACTGGCCAGTGTCCACCTGTACAGGTCAGGGGGTACTGGCCATCTAAACTGGAGGTCATTGGCCTTGAAAACCACCTCAGAGGTGCAGTCACCCTCACTGGTCTTTCCCTGACTCACAGCAGCCTCTGCTATTTGAAAGGGAGGCCATGAGGGGGCTCATAATCCCTTTATGTCTATTTTCCCAAAAAGTGCTCCCAGCAAGGAAAGATCTGGGTGTGTGTATACCCAGGCCAGATGGAACTGCCTGTTTGAACAATAGACACCTGCACAGAAATCAAACAAAAGAGGCCGCTCCCGCCCACTTCAAGCAAAAGCCAAGAAGATGGACTAGATAGAGCAGGTCTCGCCTTGCACCCCAGAGGTCTGCAAATGCAGCTAGGGAAGGGCTGGCACGGAAGGCAAGCTCTGCAAAGAGGAACACTGATACTGCAGTTGGAGATGAGATCCAATCCGAGATGTGTGCACAGAGATAATTCGACCGGCCTTAACCGTGAGAAAAACAGTCTGAGGCAGTGCTTCTCAAGCCTAATATAGGTGGAGCGGGAGGATCTTGAGTCAGTAGGTCCGGGATGGCTGGGGATTCTGCGTTTCCGACCAGCTCCTAGGTGGTGTCTCGGCTGCCGGTGTATAGACCGCACTTGGAGTTGTTGGAGTCTCTTGATTTTAGAGAGCATGCCTTTTAGTATCAGCTCCCTGTTGTTTCTAAGTTACTTTCAAGTTCCTGATGCCTCGTGTTCTTCACAAGAACTCCAGGAGGTAACTGAGGCCAGTGTTCTGATCTCTTTTTTTCTAATAAGGAGACTGAGGTTGGGAAAGGTTGACTGCCCCACCCCAGCACTCCAGAGAGCCTTGGACTTCGGTCCTTACTTTAGAAGCATTTCTGATGAGCCCACTACATCCCTGTCCCTGTAGGTAGAAGGTTATTACTAAAACCACCATGGAAATGTCCATCTTCATTGCACTTTAAGCGTGAAGCCTGTAAGCCCGGAGGCAACTCTACTTCCAATGTAAGTATGAAGGCAGGACAGTAGCTTCTAAGGATGACCTCACTGGCATGGGGTGCCTGGACCAACGATGCTCAGGGTCACCTCGGTAAGACAGCACCAGCACAGCCTTTCGGCGGCCCCAGCGCTACTGGTCACCAGGACACCTGCTTCGTGGCAGACTTTTGCTGCCTGGAGTCACGTTTCCAGGAGTGTGCTCCGAGCCACCGCGAACAGGAACCCATTGACTGATGCATGCCGGGTGGCAATTATGGTCACCACAGGTTGCTTTCTCTAGACCAGTGATGGCGAACCTTTTGAGCTCGGTGTGTCAGCATTTTGAAAAACCCCAACTTAACTCTGGTGCCGTGTCACATAGAGAAATTTTTTGGTATTTGCAACCATAGTAAAACAAAGATGTATTTTTTTGATATTTATTGTATATATTTAAATGCCATTTAACAAAGCAAAATCAACCAAAAAAATGAGTTCACGTGCCACCTCTGGCATGCATGTCATAGGTTCGCCATCACTGCTCTAGACTGTGCTTGTGAGACGCAATAGGAGACGCCTGGCTTTGAAACGTGACTCCACCACTCAACTCACTAGTCATGGCAACTCAGCTAAGTTACTTAGCGGCTCTGAGCCTCGGTGCTCTCTGTAATAGTGGGATACTAGTACTTATGTGGGCCACAGCGTATGTAGGATGAGCAAGTGAGTTAATAATAGATGAAACATATCAAATATGTTTAATTTCATATATGACGATTGACCTACAGAAATGGCAGTTTGATAGGGTCCATCCTACTACACAATAAATTCTGATGAAATGCTAGCTGTTATGCCATGTGCTGGGGGCCAGGTCAAATGCTTCAGTGTATGCTATCATTTAGTCCAGCGGTTCTCAACCTGTGAGTCACGACCCCTTTGGCGGTCAAAAGACCCTTTCACAGGGGTCGCCTAAGACCATCCTGCATAGCAGATATTTACATTACGATTCATAACAATAGCAACATTACAGTTATGAAGCAGCAACGAAAATAATTTTATGGTTGCGTCACAACATGAGGAACTGTATTTAAAGGGCCCGAAGGTTGAGAACCACTGGTTTAGTCTTTTAAACCAGACTTGATGACAATTATTATTATTATTTTATTGGTTAGGAAATTGAGTCTCAGATCCTTTCAGCAACATCCCCAGTTTGTATGTGGAGGAGCTGGGAGCAAACCTTTCTTATTCCAAAACCCAGGTTTTTAACCACTCTGATGTCGTGAAACGTTACCTTGAGACCCTGCTTGGGTTCTTCCCTGATCCTGTCAGATGGAAGAATTTCCTCCAAAGCAGTCGTTCTCAAAGCACAGTCCCTGCTCCAGCCTTACCAGCGTCACCAGGGGACTTAGTAAAAGTGCACATGCGCAGGCTCCGCCCCAGACATGCAGGATCAGAAACAGTAAGGATGGGGCCTAGCAGCGTGGTTTAATAAGCCCTTCCCGCAATGGTGACGCATGCTAAGAGAGTTTGAGAACCACTCTTTGAGAGACAATGACTCAAACATCATTCATTAATAATCAGCAGGTTCAATGATGACGAGAGTAAATGACTAACGCAGCTCAAACTCACCAGTTGGTCCAGATCTTTGGGTGGTATGGTCGCTGCGGTCGGAAGATGAGTCTCCATCTTCTGTAAGGAACAATCAGAGAAGGTTCAGTACGGTGTGTTCTGGTTACACTGCCATCTGCGTTTCCGCATGTGTCTGCCTTTTCATGCCCTTGGCTTTTATCACAAAGCTTAGTCTTTTAAAGGTAAGCAAAGGAGCCGTGAATGGCTCCACAATATTAATTTCTATTCATTTCTTAATCCACTGATCAGTAGGCTAGAGATTTCATCAAAATTAGGTAATCTGGTCCAGCACAGACCATCAGATGAGCAGAGGAAGTGTGGCTTTGGTAGAAACCCAATAACTGTAACACGTGAACAAAATTATCATGTGTTCACAGGTCTGAGGTTGGGATTTGATACTATTTCTTTGAAATAGGGACTCTGTGTTTTGAATGATGACAAATGTGATCACTGGGAATGCATGTACTCTGTGGCTTAGGTCATGAGACGTTTAAAGAGTGTTCTCCGAGGCAGGAAATAGAAAAGGCTTTTAGTATGCATACAAGATCTTGGGGTTAAATTCAAAGAAAGAAGTCAACTGCTTATTTAAAGAAAATGTCTGAAAATAAGTGAAAAGGAAAGGGGGAGATGATAGCTAATGTGTGACTAATGTATTCATGGTTATTAGAATATGTTTCAAATTGTAATATTTTTCAAAAATGAAATCTGCATTTTCAACACCAAGAGTTAATATAATTCATCTTCTCAAATATCCATCACCGAAAGGCTTTCGAATTGCTAAACTCTGGATCCCCAGGTCAGATCTTGGATTTAGCATATGGAAACTCTTACTCTTCTTCCTCCTCCTCCTCCCCACACATTTTCCAAAACTATACTGGAATCTTAAAACAAAACAAAAAAAGACAATGGTTTCATAAAATGCCTATAGTTACCCATTATGAAGGTACCTATAAGGAAAATGCCATAGTCTGAGATCCCCACCATTTCCCATAAGGTGGAGGTAGGTGACCTGTAATCGCCTGTGTACTTGTATAGAGGAGACACATTGCTTTGTTCCTTGGCTCATGGTTAGAATAATGAAAAACAGAATTTGCTGAAATGCCAGGACCAACACCCTCAATATCACCACCACCACCACCACCACCACCACCACCACCATCACCATCACTACCACCATCACCACCACCACCACCACCACCATCACCATAACCATCACCACCAACATCACCACCACCACCACCACAACCACCACCACCACCCCCGACAATAACACCATCACCATCACCACAATTTCAAATGTTTTAATTCTTAAGGTTAAGCATAAAGACTGAGAAAAATTGAAAGAAATGAGCACTTTTTGAATTTTGAAAGAAAACAAAAAATGAGAGTTGGATCCCTTATTAATCATTTAATCCATGGAGAACCATGGAAATCTGTTGGCACCACCATGGAATATAGAAGAAATGAGAGTACATGGATATCAATTTTGTAGAAAGCATTTTATTTACTAACAATAATCTATGTAATCTTTCTAGGCTACTGTAACTATTTAAATTGCCACTTAAAATTTAAATTCATTATGTTGCATGACGGGCCTCATTTTGCTAAGAAAAATTAGACAATGCTCTAAGGTTCACTTCTACAGAAAAATACTGAAAATGATACTTGGAAATTTTAATGATTGAGGGTAGAACCATGTTGAACAAAGAACCAAAGGGTGTGAGGGGTTCTGTCTTACCAATATTGCCAAGGTTTTTTCTAAGACTATTTTCCTTGAAGCTTGTGTTCAAGTAACCCTTGTGTTTAAGTATTCATTATTTTATTTACTAACTAGAGGCCCGTTGCACAAAATTTGTGCAAGAGTAGGCCTTCCTTCCACTGGCTGCTGGCACCAGCTTCCCTCTGGCACCCAGGACCCGGGCTTCCCTTGTAGTCCCAGCTTCATCCAGAAGGTCATCCAATCTAATTAGCATATTACACTTTTATTATTATAGATGCCACATTCACATAACTTTCATTATTACATATTGTTGTAACTCCATTTCATTATTAATTATTGTTCATTTCATACTGTGCCTAATTTTTATAAATTAAACTTTATCAGTAGTCCCTCCTTATCTCTGGGATGGGCAGCCACGGAAAAAAGCCACACAAGTGACATTCTGGTTTTCTGTCACCACAGCAGTCATCTGTTTTATATATTGAGTTCTCATAAGATTTATTCTTCTTTGGGGAGGAGAGGGAAAGAACTTATGCTACAAAAACAAACAAACAAACAAACAAAAAAATTACAGCCGAAACCGGTTTGGCTCAGTGGATAGAGCGTCGGCCTGCGGACTGAAAGGTCCCTGGTTCGATTCCGGTCAAGGGCATGTACCTGGGTTGCGGGCACTTCCCCAGTGGGGATGTGCAGGAGGCAGCTGATCGATGTTTCTCTCTCATCGATGTTTCTAACTTTCTATCTCTCTCCCTTCCTCTCTGTAAAAAATCAATAAAATATATTTAAAAAAAAAAAAATTACAGTCGTTCCTCCTTATCTACTGGGAATACGTTCTAAGACCCCCCAGTGGATGCCTAAAAAGTGTGGATAGTACTGAACCCTATGTATGCCATTTTTTTTCCTATACATACAGACCTATGATAAAGTTTAATTTATAAATTAGGCACACTAAGAATTTTTACAACAATAATAATGAAATAGAACAATTACAACAATATACTATAATAAAAGTTATGTGAATTGGCGTTAGGGAGTAGAATAAGGGTGACTTGAACACAAGCACTGCAATCAATGACATGACAGTCTACCTGACAGAGCAGGACGGCATGAGATTTCATCAAACTACTATGAATAGCACACAATGTAAAGTGTATGAATTATTTCTGGAATTGTCCACTTTATATTTTCAGACCACAGTTGACCATGGGTAACTGAAGCCACGGAGAGCAAAACCCTGGATCAAAGGGGGACTACTGAATGTTTAAACTCACTAATCTTTAATAGGCCTTCGTGGTAAGAAGTACTTGAATAACCAGAAGGAGAGGATTTTAGTTTCTTAGCCAGAGTAGGTATTTTCCAGTTCCTTTTTCTACAATGTCAGTTTTTTAATGCAAATGGAGAAACAAACAAAAAAGCAGAAGTAAGGAGGACTGTTTGAGAAAACAAATCTCATTCTGGGTCCATGTCCAACCTAATTGAATGTCATCTTCAGCCCTCTATTTGCCACTACAACAAGAGAGATATGCCTATTCATCAATAGTTGGTTCTATCATAAAATTTTAAGTGTGCATCATAATTAGAGATTTATGCACAAGCCCTTCACTAAAAGTAAAATTCACCAATCCATCACCAATAGGAGGTAATACTTTCAGAGCCAAGGTATCAATATATGGAAATTATTCACATTTTGGGTAAAACCTTACTAAATACGCAGCATGTTATTAGTTGAATCAAATAAAATAGCTAATATTTAACTTCTTTGACCTACAAAACTATCAATTTCACATGGATCAACTTAATATATCAAAGACCAGAAACAAGGCAAAGAAAGAAATTCTGCCATAACAACCAAGTCACAAGAATAAATAGGAATGGCATCAGCAAATGAAAGCATTCTTAATCTCAACTAAGTCTAAGTTTATTTGCACTAGAATGATGACATGATTAAAAACCCTTCCCAAGTCACAAATAAGCCTAATCACAGCTTACACAGAAAACGTCCCCTATAACATGAAAGTACGTGATGTTTTTCTACATTACCTGGCAAGGGACCATCAATATTAACGTTGGAATCTCCATCAACAGTAACTTCAGTAACTCCAGGGGACTCAGTATTAGCAGGGGTCACTGGGATGAGGGTTGTGTACTCCTTTGTGTCTGGGGAATGAGAAGTATAACCTCCCACTGAAGTAGCTGAGTCTTCAGGAAGATTTCCACCTCCGCCATCATGCCTATCTGTGTAGAGGTGGAGTCTATGGTGAACCGACATCTGTAAGGCCACCACCCATCGTGTGCTTGTCCTTAAAACATGCAATTACTGCAAAAGCTTCCCACTTGTTATTTGTGAACACAGAGCAAAAGATAGTGTGATCTACACTATTGCACAGAATCTATATTTTGCAATTGAGAACAACTGGACATCACTCAACAGAAGAGATTTTGGTGATCCTAATACCTAGAAAAGACATTCATTGTAGCATCTACCTGGGTTGTTAAAGTGAGGATTAAGCCACTACAATTGTTGTTACCGTGAAGGCAACTCAGGTTCTAGATAATCTTGAGCTCTTACTCAATGGGACCCACCTATAGTGAAGTGGAGGAAGAATGTCTTTGAATTAAAAGGTAAATATGCTGTCTGTGATTGGAATAGCCAATGCAAGGATTCCCAGGCCTGAGGCTTTATTTTTTCCTTTTCCAGAAGGCACTGCTTCTTAATCACCAAATCCATGGTCCAGAGTATAAATAGCAAAATATTATAATTAATGCGAGGGAAATAGAAAGTAATATAATTCAGATCTTTATACCAATTATAAATCACAAATAAGCAATCTAAATCTAGAATTTAAGAAACCTGACCTTTAAGATTAAGACATATAGTTGCATTTCATGTACAATGGCTTCTAAAAAGTCTTCAAAGCAGAAAAATCAGAGGCCCATCACCAGCACACCTTCTAATCAGAAGTAACAGCACAACAGCCAATGAATGCACCTCCACCAAAGACACTGCGCAAAGACACCCATAACTGAAGCCATCCTTACTGCTAGATGTTGGAGTGGACGTCATTGGCTGGCCTTTATCTTCTTCCAAGCCTCCATGTGATGTAGAGAAGCTCTGAGTATGACTCTGCTCTGTTTCAATGAGGGATGAATCCAGCATTAATTTGAAGCCATAAAACAAATCCTGTTATTTTGCTGACAGAGAGGATCTAGCTATATATAGTGTTAAACAGGCGAGAGCATAAGAATACCAAGGTTTGTGCATAACATTTTCATCTGATTGATAAGAACATACAACAGAATTCTGTTTTACTAGTTGGCTGTTAAGAGCCTTTGTTTGCTTTTCCATATAATCAACACAGATAATGTGCCAAACATGAAGCCTGAGCCAAAACTATGTCTATCCCAGATCATCCTGACCCAATGGTAACATTGCTTCCAGTCACCAAGGAAACCCAGAGTACACAGACACAGAGGAAGAGTAATGTCTGAATCCCAGTGTTCCCATCAGCAATCAAGAGCACCCAGTTGTGTGTCAAGAAGTGGCATGATCGTAACCACGAAAGAGGAAGAAGTTCATCTAGTATAACTTGCTCCAGTAACTCAGATCAAATGTACAAAAGGAAATACGTTGGTCCCTCCTAAAGAACATTAAATTAAAGTTCCCATGTTACTCCATTATTAGGTTTTTGATCTCATCTGTGGATGAGGATTCTCATCACTATCCTGAAAGGCCAGGAAACGCTTGCCTGGGCAAACACAGGGCCCTCACTGTAGTCCATGCAATTTGAGGTTGAACCACTGCCCATATGTGAAATCGCTTTGATTGTTTTGAGTTAATTTCTTTTGTGTTCTTCTAAGAAAAGTGCTGACCTCGGAGTTACAGGTGCAAGCACCCCAGAAAGCACACCCAGAAGCCATGTCCGCCACCAAGTAAACATTACAGCCAGAAGAGAAACATTCACCAAGTCCCAAACCAAACATCAGAACAAAAGTCAACAGGGACATGAAGTGGAAATACAAGACCCTCGATTGGCGGGACCATTCTTTGGCTTCTCTGCATCCTATTTAATGCTTAACACTGTGCTGGTTACATTATTTTATTTTATTTATCTTTATTGTGGAAAGTATTACAGATGTCTCCCTTTTCCCCCAGTGACCGCACTATTGTCTGCGCCCATGGGTTATGCATATTGTGCTAGTTACATTGTTGACAGTCAACACATGCTTGCTGACTTTTTCCTTTGTCTAAAGGGAACACATAAAGAACTCTGTCCATTATGTGCAGCAAGCAGTGAAATAAGGCCCTCTTAATTCCGGAACTCTTTCATAGTCTGTCAAGAAATTATGAATGACTTTAGGCTGATATCTAGGATAGCCCTGAACATATAATGAAAATTAAAGCTGTTAGAAGTTTAGCATTGCTTCTACCAGATGTTTAGTGATAGGAAGAAGCATTAGAAAATGTTCTCATTTTGTATCCGGGCCCTGCCACCTTTGTCAATTGTCAATAATACGCCTTGCCCCTCTTCTATAGGATGATGTGATTTCCCTATTTTCTATGACTGTATGTCGCAAACTTGTCTTTTCACCACCATTAAAACAATCCTATCTTTCTTCTGCTTTGATTGAAGAAAAGATGGGAATCAAAAGAAGGTGGTCAGTGCCCAGCCAGTGTTGCTCAGTGGTTGAGTGTCAACTTATGAACCAGGAGGTCACCCTTCAATTCCCGGTCACGGCACATGCTGGCATTGCAGGCTTGATCCCCAGTAGGGTGTTTTTAACTCACTCTCCCTTTCCCTTGCTCTGAAATCAATTTAAAAAAATATATATATTTTAAAAGGGGCTGGTCAGTTAAACCATAGAAAAATCACTGTTCTAGTCGTGGTCTGGGATGACACTATCATAACTACTTAGGGAAGGAAAATCAAGTTGAATGGAGTCGCACTTTTTTTTTTTAAACATAAAGTCATTGACTTTGGAAAGTACCAAGAATAAAGGAAAAATCACATTTAAAGACCTCCACCAAGAAAATATAGAAGAAATAGAGACTGAGCCACAAAGCACTAAATACACCATTCCACCACCAAGCTCTGGATCTGGGCCAGTGTGAGCAAGAACTGAAGCAGGAACACAAGTCAATAAAGGGCTGAGTGTCGTTATCCTTACGAGTTGTCACTGGAAGAGGTCCTGTCCTGTCCCAGTCTTCTGCCAAATGTGTGTTTGAATCTGCAGAAGGCTGAAGTGTTGTACTATGGCTGGAGTCCATATCTGAAGGAATTAAATCAGTGTTATAGTTGGATTTCCTAAACCACTACCTTAGGGTGGTTTATGATCTAGAGCCAAATTATTCTTATATTCAAACCTGGATAAAAGGAAAGAAAGCACATACTGATTCATGTCTCCAGAATTGGAGTAGATTATGGCTTCTTCAAAAGATCCCAAGAAGTAACTGACTTGCACTGAAAGGTTGAGTTCTATGAAAGCTACAATTTTTTGCTTATTTTTGCCGAGTCTGAAAGGACTCCAAATGAGCACATGATGGGCCTCTCAAACCTTACAGAAACACACACATAAACCAGTGTGACTTGTCCCACTCCATACACATTGCCTTTCTTATAGACACATGGGATCTGACACATGGAGAAAGGACAGAGTGTGCTGGTTCAGGCACCATTCTGTCACACACACACCCTTACTTGGCAAAATAACTTTTTTATCAACCCTCTTTCCTTCTTTGGTCTCTTCCACTTTATAACGGGAACATGCAATAAAACATAAACTCATCACCCACTACTACCTAAGTAGAAGCCACAGGAAGTGTTCAGGGGCAAGGAATAAGAAGCCATGGATATCAGTGAATCGGTCATCCTGTCAACACAGATATGTGGTGCCTTTGGAAATTAATATGTACAATGTTGAGCGGTACAGAAATTTCACTAAAATATTTACAAATGCTTTTTTAATGATGATCACAAATCAATTCTGTTGAAATAACAAGTCCTGAGTGAAGTAAAGGCCAAATAACCTATAAACACCATCACTATTGTTGGCTTTCCGATTCAAAGTCCACCCACACTGCTGCCTCGAGAGAGATTTAATCAATTCCAGATGACTCCAGAGGGAAAAATAATGGAATATCGGGCACTGCAGCGCTTACATACAAAAGAAAAGAAAAATCAAGATCTTTGGAGGAAAAAAATCCCAGATTTCAAAAAAGAGGAAAGGCTAGCTAACCCAAATCAAAACCCCACATGGCTATTTTCCCAGAAAAAGTTCTGTCTGTTGATGGTCTCTAGACACTCTTGTTTACCTTCCCTGTTATCAGTACAATCTTTCATGAGGTATCACACTGTCCTATAGTTTGAGCAATGTGATTGTCCTTGTCATGTTCATCAATTTAATGGAGTCTCCTTCTGTTCATCAGTATAGAGGCTTAACACTGATTCTGAAGTTATTTCACTGTGGCTTGGTTTTCCACTAGTATTATATCAGAGCCTCCAGCAGCCACATGCATAAACATGTGTGAGGTCTGCATGTGGCACTTCAGCCACTCAACACGATGGCCACAGCCTCGCCATTCCAACTCATCTTCCTTTATGACAAATGGATCAGTTCACTCTAACAAATTCATTTCTTGGCTTTCCTTCCTTTCTGCCTCTTCTTACACGAGTTTTCCTACAAAAACTTGCCCTGACTTTCCTTCTCTGACCTTCCAGGGCTTCCCCCCATTTTCCAAAAACCAGATCCAATCCACCTTTCTCTGCTGCTCCCTGGCAGGCCCTCTGAATCTCTCTGGTGTTATTGTCGGCAACACTCATTTGACATCTACTACTTGCTCTCTCATACTGTTAGATATATTTTGGTGCTAAATGTTTTCTTTTACTACTTAAATTTTAAGTTCCTTAAGAGCATGGACCATGAATTGTACATTGTTGTGGCTCCACAATGCCTTGCACATTAGTCAATATTTAATGCCAATGTTTTTAATCACTAGTAATTTGGCAATATCTGTTCATTAGAATTTGGGAATGACACAGTTAGGGGGTTCTAAAGATACGAAACCATAAAAACTGTTAAATTCATTTTGGAGATAACTTTGTTCAATTCACTACCAAGAGACATGGTCATTGTGCTCTTGGAATGCATTTCAATAAAGTTCATGTTATGCATGCCCTTCGTAGCTTGGATCCAGATTACACAATGCTATGAATAATAATTCACAGCCCCATATTGGTTCTTTGATTTATCTCCTTTTTTGGAATGTTACATTTCTGTGACCAAGGCATTTTGTTAAATAACAAAATAAAACTTGTGTAACTCTTCATGGGTACAATAAGGAACATGGATTCTTTAAGTTAGTGAAGCCTGAGAAAAGGGCATTATCTGATACCAACTCTTGCAGATTCCCTAGGGGAAAATGTCATCTGTTCTGATAAAGGAAGACTTCTTTTTAAATATAAAAGCTGGTCAAATAAAATCACAACCCTCCATTCTTACAGAACTACAACCAGTATCTTTTTTATTCTCTCGCTCTCTCATTTAATTCTGTTTTTTAATTGCTTATAGGTAAAGATGAATGATGTTTAAGAAAACAGAGGTTTCATCCTGTGTCCATTTATGAAATTCACAAACATTTATCGAGGGCCAAGAGTGGTCTAATTCTTAGGTCACAGAGTGTCATATTTATCTCTAAATGTGGTAAGAGTAAACAATAAAATGTTCTGAGCTTTTTCATTATTTCTTCAGAAGGAGCACTCATCAATTTTTTTACCTCTGAGATTTCTCTACCAGAGACAAGTTATATCTTTGAGTCTACAGTGGAAACAGTCCCTGAATCCATCACTTTACTCTTTTAAAAGCCCTGCACTCAGGAGTAAATGAAAAAGGACTCTTGAGACTGCTCCCTCTTCAGAGAAAATGACTTTCACTCCTATCATTTTAAGACCAATTCTCCTTTAACTCTCCTGCCAAATTCTTCACTCTCAGCTCAGCACTTCAAATTCAGATAAATGGGCATATCACTTCTACAAAGGAAGCAAATTTTTGAAGAAACTTCAATTTCCTTCTTAGGAAAGTAGAGTGGTCTAAAACCAAGGGCTTACTTCTAGGAAAATAGCCATTTGTAGGCTTTGCCAAAACATAATATAAAAAGGTTCAGATTACCCATTCTGCTTTCTGTTTGATGACCTCGTCCCATTGGATGTGAGATTGGGTCCAAAAAATAAGTCCAGGAACTGTCCTCTTCACTCGGTGTTGTCGTTCTCTGATTTGGATGGGTGTCGTGGGCTGAGACTGGTGTGACCATGCAGTTCAAGCAATTGTCAAAGTGTTAGTTGACATCTGACCAGGGATACACTGATTTTTTTAAAAAATGTATTTTTTTTTTTAATCTGAATAAGACAACGAAAACATCTCCCTGGTATCGAGGAAGTTGCATAAACACAGAATGTTTTAGCAGGTATAGTTCATTCATGCTCCTTTTCTTAGCAAGCAGCATGTGAACTGAAGGAGACAAAAGCATTAATGACTTCTCCAGTGGACAGGAGATGAGTTACAGACATCAAGTGAAGATGAAAAAGTAGTTCTTGACCCATACCAGGTCGCCACCATCCCCCAAAGGAGGAAGTGTAAGAGTCCAAGCACATGATGTCATTCCAAGACAACCACATCCTAGTGAAATGCACATTAGGATGGTAGTGAGTTAGAGAAGGAATCAGGTAACAGCTTCTCAGGAGATAAACATAAAAATAAGTGCCATTATCTCAAAAGCATGAATGAAATCCATTAGAAGCATTACATTTTTTTTTTTTAATTTAGAAGCGTTACCTTTTAACAATGAGATTTATGGCATAAATGACATGTAAGAATTGTAGCACATGCTTTTGCTTCATTCATCCCGTGCCAATGAAGAAGTATAGGTAGGAAAGATTACAACAGTAGCCCCTTAGCAACAACCAACCACACCACAAAGCCAGTCACTGAATCCGTTGCTCTGCCAGGAATGCATTCAGGAGTTGCCACACATAAGTACATTATGCATTATATTCCATATCGCATCGCCAATGGAAACATGGGGATATCGCTCACTGACACCAAGTGAAAATATCATTCTTAAAAGGAACTCACGTTCTTTTATAAGGCAGGGTGTATTTCAATGTTTCTGTGATGCACACAAAAGAATCATGCATAGGAGCTCGCAGAGTCAAGTTATCAGGCCTCACTTAGACATGGTGACAAGACTTGAGTCCAATGTGCACAATCCCACAATTCAAGAATAGAGAATGTATTTGTTTTATAAATCTAGGGGGGGATAACTTATATAATCAAGGAGAAATCTCCAAACAGACATGGCAAAAGGGCCAAATGACATCAGACAGGTATTTTTATCTCTGGCTTCATTTCTTCAAACATTGGGGTTCTGACCATATGTTTCTTCACAAGCCCAGAATTTTATAGAACCGTGCTGTAAAGTGTGGGTCCACATCATAGCGTAGATTCATTTATAAAACCAAAGGGAGTATTTTATAAGATCAGAGTCTCTGCTACAACCTTACCAGGGAATGCCCCAAACTAGATCTGAAAATGCCATACTCAAGGGCATATTGTCTGTGTCTCCTTTATGGGGATTTGTTACAAGCATTTAAGGGATGGCTCTGTGTTGACCGTACCATAACTTATTAAGGAAACTTAACATCTTGTGACAATTCCTTCAATATCTTATTTGTTTAATGTTCTCAATGTTCAACATGTAACCCAAGAGGAAGTTTCCACCTAAGCTTACTTGTTAAACCATCCATTACCAGCTGTCCCTGCTATTGAATAAGAGTTCTTTGGGCGTTTGGAGAGATTCCCCATGCCCTCCATTTGCAAACCACTGCTCTTTCTGGGTAGATATTTCTGCTGTTGCACTACTAGGGTCTGCCTGGGCTGTGTGAAGACTTTCAACTGTGAGCCATTATTGTTCAATTTCCTCACCAACAAATATCTTTCTACTTTACATATACACGTGGGATAGAAGGCAGAAAAGAAAAGCAGGAGAGAAAGGGAGAGGGAGAGAGAGAGAAGAGAGATATCACTGGTAGTCCAAAAGGGATATTAGAAATCAAATGGCTCAATCTTTTAATTTTTCAGATGGGAAAACTAGGGCCCAAAGAAGATTTGATTTGCTCAGAGTCATATAGCCAGATTGGCACAATCAGAACTATACCATGGATTATAAATTCCACTATTCTTATTTTACTAGAGTCTATGACTTCATAGATCTTGTCTGAGAGAATTGCTCAGATCATTCAAATCTTTGCTCCAGTGATTTTATTACAAGGAATATCTATATCTATATCTATATCTATATCTATATCTATATCTATATCTATATCTATATCTATATCTATATCTATATCTATCTATATAAAAGGCTAATAAGCAAAGTATCCCCTTGGAGTTCGACTGGGAGACCAGGAGTTCGATCACTCACTATGATGTATGCTGACTACCATGGGGTGGCGGAGAACGAAGGAAGGTTCCAGCCAGCAGCCAGAAGGCCCTGATTGGCCCTGACCCTACCCGTGCATGAATTTCGCGCACCGGGCCTCTACTATTAACAATAAATGACAAAAGAACCCAGTACGAGGCCTTCTGAAATGGTGGTCATGTGACCCATCATCACAGGCACTGGAAATGCACCAGCAGTGAGTGGATTTGCCCAGCATGGAGGATGCTGGGAATGACTGGGATTCTCCTCCACTGGCACATTGTGAGGTTATACCTATGTGGCATCTAAAATTGCCACACTTTCAGCAAAACTAAATTTTCTAACAAAAATTTACTTTCTAACAAAATTTATTCAATGGAAGAAAATTATTCTCGCTAGTTTGGCATTATATACACAATAGGAATGTGTGACAGGTTTAAAATTTCAACCTTTGTTTTGTAATTGTCCAGTTTTAAAAGGACAAAATGAATAGAATGAAATTATATCAGGATGCCAACAGGGAAATTAGAAAGGCACTTACATTTTCTTCTAAGGCAACTAATAGCAAATTTTTAGTTCTCAAGAAAAAGAGAGTTTATAAACTGGCCAAGTTGAAGTACACTTTGCAATTTGTAGAACTGATTGAATTTCAATATTTTAGAAAATATGTGTAATTTTATAGTAGCAAAAATATTTAAAAAATAAAACTTATTGCCCTAGCCAGTTTGGCTCAGTGGATAGAACATCAGCCTGCAGACCAAAGGGTCCCAGGTTTGACGCCAGTCAAGGGCATGTACCTTGGTTGCAGGCTTTTCTCAGCCTGGGCCCTGCTCTGGACGTATGCAAGAGGCAACCAATCGATGTGCTTCTCTCACATCAATGTTTCTCTCTGTCTTTCCCTCTCTCTAAAAATCAATGGAAAAATATCCTTGGGTGAAGATTAACAAAAAAATAAAAATAAAACTTATTGCCCAGCCCTGTGGCTCAGTGGTTGAGAATCAACCTATGAACCAGGAAGGAGGTGATGGTGTGATTCCTGATCAGGGCACATGCTGGGGTTGTAGGTTTGATCTCTAGTTGGGAATGTGCAGGAGGCAGCCAATCAATGATTCTCTCTCATCATTGATCTCTTTTCTCTCTCTCTCTCTCTCTCTCTCTCTCTCTCTCTCTCTCTCTCTCTCTCTCTCTCCCTTTACCTTCCTCTCTGCAATCAATAGAAATATATTTTAAAATAAATAAATAAATAAATAAAGCTTATTGTCTTCATTCTACCCTAGCACTGGGGTTCACTTGTTATCAGTTGGGAGGGAAAAAGACCTCAAAATCTTAAGTTTTATTTCCACTGACTAAATCACTACCTCCTGACAAGTAATGAAGTTAGAAAAACCACTGAGTGCAATTATAAACAAGAAAATTTCACCCAAACATAATCTGTCGATTCAAAGTTTTTAAATGCACGCACACATGAGCATACACTACACACACACACACACACACACTACTCTATATGTCTTCTATCATTATCTTTATAAACAAAATGATCCTTTAAATACCCAGTAACACTACTGTTGTTTTCAACATAGGGGTTAACCGAGTAGGATTTCCACTGTAAAATATGAAGGTTGACTCTCTTCTAGGTGTAGTGTTCTTATTCAATAAGACTTTTTACATTTATTTAACTATATGCAAATTCTTAGAACAAGAATAAATTAAATGTTTGGATCTTTGCATAATTTTTCCAATTTTTAAATAATGACATCCTTACTTCATATTTGAGTTTTGTGCTATAATCAAAAAGAGGGTCCTTTCTGTATAGCACTCAAGGGCTCTGTCAGTTTTCCTCAGGGCCTTTCCTTAGACCTGTGACATAGCCACATAATTCTTTGAAATGTCTATTGTGCTGTAATATTCCCTTGATAAAGCCCAGAGGTCACCACCAGAATCTCTTTGTTTTGCAAGTGCTGATAAAAGAATTGCTGAGGCTGGTGCTGCTTTCCCTCTGGGAGGTTCTGTTGTGTCTGGTTTTTCAACTACCCTTCAGTAATGATACCCCCTCACCCCCCACCACCACCTTTTGACAATAGGCTCATGAATTCCAAGCTTTTTAAGTAGCTTTCTGCTTTTTAAGTACAAATTGTCTAAAGTAATCTCTAAAATATAGTATTGGGTCCCAAAGAGGACTGGTACAGAATCCCATTCCGTTTTTTGTTTATTTATTCTTGCATGTGGTGTTTTTTTTTCATCTGTATTATTTGTTTTTTTGACAGAATCCCATTCTGAAGAGTCGACTTCTTATTTCCTTCTTCTATCAGAAAACTCTGTTCTTAACTCACTCCGTAATCCTCATGCATGTAGCAAATCTATCAGGTAAGTAGTGAGGTGTAGGCGTGTTAGATATATTCAGTGCAATATCCAGGACTTATTAACCTATGTCTTAGCTGATGTCTGAAATGTTTCTTTTGTTATCTGAGGAACATCCCTCAAACCATGGATTCCCAAACCCCTTTGGCTTCTCCCTTTGGATTCTAAGTGGATGTTTCTTACATTTTTGCTTTAGGAATATCCAAGGCTATGAGAATCATGGTTGAGGCATAGTTTTAAAAATGCTACAAGCTGTTATCCTAAATTAAAGCTTCTTTTATTCCAAACATGTTAGGCATCTCTCCAAGAAACAGATGAAAGAAGAATATATACTTCCTACTTTTTTTGTCCTTTCCTCATTGTCTAGTAGTGAGTGAGACTTGAGAGTGTTTTAGAAAACCTGAGATATTTGCACATAAGTAGAATTAATAGCAGAAAATACGTCCCCAAGTTACCCTGGGCTTAAAGACAGAGAAAGAACAGGCATAGTTTTCATATATAGACCATCTGAGCTATTAACTCTCCTCCAAGGAGTACAGGGATGCCTTTCTATAATGCAGTGAGGAAGAGAATGTGAAGAAGACACTGCATTCATAAGAGACTTCATAGAAAATAGGACTCCAAAGATCATGGCACCAGTCAAGCTTTCTTTCAAGGTGCCACCACTAAGCACCAACAGAATACACTCTTCACTATACATTTTCATAAACACATACAAGTCACCCAACCGGAACCTCTACGAATCTTTGACACAAAAATCTCATCTCAGATATTTTTCAAGTTTCACTTTTTAAGTATGTTGTCTTTTTGGGCAACCTGGCAAGTTAGCATTTTTCTTCCAATTTCTAAAACTGGTGTGCAGATTTGACAGCTCTTCATGCTCTGGGGATTTAAAAAAATGTACTGTGTGGAAATAGAAGATGTGGCCATGTCTAAAAATAGTCTTCCCTATTCTGTGGAATGACTTCACTGGCTCATCTCACCCAGAACTGCTGACCACCATCCTTCTTACTTGTGCTTGTAGAATGCTGGGTCGCCGCTTCGTCATGATGCTCATGATGAGTGAGAGGCGACTGTGCCTCCTGGGTCCAGTTTTCTCCATAATCACTGGTGCCACTTCTGTCCACATCTGTTGTGATGATGTTTATATACACTGTAAATTTTTATCAACCAAATTGATGGTTCTGTTCTTCCATTAAAGTACATGATATTTAAGAGTTCAATGCCTGAGCATCTACTATCAATACTTCTGAGTGACTTCACTAATCTCTTGCAAGGAAAGAAACCATTGGGCACGGAATTTCTTAATGATGACTTCTTATTCCACCATAACCACTTTCTCAAGGGCAACACCATAAACCATTTTAATGTATTCATTCTTATAATGGAGCAACATAAAATATCTTGTGCCCAGATGGTATGATTGACAAATGACCCCTAAGTTGAATTGAGTATCGTCATGAAAGTTCTCTAAGAATTTGTGATGAGATATTAACTACATTTCCCACTGTGTCCTGTCAATTGACCTTTGCAGCATCATAGACTTTGAGGGAGAAAATATCTTTAATTAAGAACGCATATCCCATTACCAGTCATCCTTGTGGTTGTCTGAAGTGATACTTCTGGGTTTAGAAAGCCTGGGCTCCACTGGCTCCCATTCCGGTTCTGGGTTGAGTGGTCAGAAGCCTGTGGTGTGGCTGAAACTGTGGCAATGATGATGAAGTTATTAGGAAAATGGTATTTCTTGAGCCTTCACCACCTGTTTTGCACTTTCCCCCCTTCTTTGGTCTGTCCAGTGAATCATCTATACCAGTTTGTATAGATGGTTGAGTGGAAATGGAAGGAAAGCAGAGAGTGCCTTCGGCTTGGTCCAGTCATATTGTTAAGCATCTCAGTGTCCTTTGCATTCTGTCATAGAATACTTTGGGGCCAGAACATGAGATCTTCTGGAGAAAGCAGCCAAAGAAGCTGCAGCAGGAAAAAGAAAGCTTTGGAAACACCAGCCCTCCACCGAGGATAACCAAAGACCGGCAGAGCGTTGCCCATCCATGCAGTCAGTAATGTCCCTTTGCATTTGAAAGCCCAAGGAATTTGTATCACTGGCAAGCGCACTACATATAGATCCTCAGGATGAAGGGGTAGGTACCTGGAAGTTATACCATGATGATCACTTTATTTCATTTCTAGTTTTGGTGGGGAAAGAAATACTCTGGGCATCCAGAACTTTCCTATAGGTGATTCTAAGAAAGATTATCTACCCGTAACAGCCACATGATTTAGCTATACACTTCTGAATATTTATCAAACACCTATGATATGCTCATCAAATACAAAGCATTTAACCAGCAAGCCATTCACAGCCATTGGTGGGGGAGCGGGGGAAGGAGACGACGGGGGTAGCAGAGAACAAGACGAATAGATTCAATAGGAAAACACCAAAGGGAACCAACCACCACCATCACAGCAGCTCCCCAGGGGGAAAAAAGAGAAAGAAAGAGTCATATATCCACCAGTGCTCTGATACTGTCACCCAAATGATAGGGCTAGAATAGGAGACACATCCGACAGAAGGATTATAACAAAATCAGAATTAATGTCTTTTGTGAAAAGGTTATTGGCAAATCCATCCTGTTCTTTCAAACTTTATATTGATACCCAAATAATACAAAACTCTTTTCAGAACTATACTACTATCATCTCTATTTCACAAGTTAAGAAAATCAGGTTTAGTATCACTGACCACATTCGCAATACGTATGGAAGTGGCAGTTTTCACACCCTTACAGAAGAGAGAGGCATCCTGTTGAATTATGTGCACAGGTGCCAAGCAGAAAAGTGAAATGAAATTGGAAAATATACCACAAAGATGAAAAATATCAAGGGAAGTTTTCCTCTGGGATGTGATCATACAAGTTATTTTTAGGTCCATCTGTTTGGATTGCCAACCAAAAAGTGTTTAGTTTCTCATGTTTCAAGACCATCTCTTTGTTGGTGGCCCCACCTGGAAGATGGGGCCACATCCTAACTCAGGAGACAGGGTAATAATAAAGCGCCAGTGGTTTTGGTTATTTGGCTTTCTTCCTGAAGATACTAGAAAGAGTTTCCTTGTTTCATAGACTAACCTCTGCAGAGGTGTCCAGGCTAAGGACTATACCATAATGCATTTAGTTTATCTCAAGTTTTTGTTCTAACAATGCAATATGTTTAGATGCTTTTAAGGCCTAAGCTATTTGGGGGGGGGGGGGGAGGATCTCTCCCTCCCTGAGTGCTGTCCATTTGGAGATGATACTCTCAGATTAGAATGGACAGAACCCAAAACAGCTCATGTGGCACCCTAAATGGACACTTTCTCTAAGGAAAAGCAGAGCTATTAGGAAATCTGGTCCAGGATTCTCATGTCTGTTCGGCAATATCCTAGATCATTACAGGTCTGAATAGAAAACTCAGTCCTCTGACAGAATATTAGACCAATCATTGTATTTTTAGAGGACATTTTTCAGCTCAATTCCATCTCTTTTCTCAAAAAGTTTTATAGTTGTCACAAAGTTGAATACTATTATGCAGTGGTTTCACTACTTGTTCTTAATAGTTGGCACTATTTTGTTAAAGCTCAGCTGACATGTGTCCTTTGCTTCAACGTCTGTTATATTGGTGCCCAATTTGTTTGTTAAAGCTTTGGATTTATTCCCTTGACCTCAACCAGGTTTTGATTAACTAAGACAATTCTTGAGTTCTAGTTCCCATTGTTTAAGCCTTTCTAAGGTCTTTCTAAGTCTTTAATTTAGGATCATCTACAACTTTGATTTACTATCCTTCCAATCACATTCTCAACTCCATCGCTTCAATAGACCATAAGTTCCTTGAAGGCAAGAGCTCTGGCTTTTTTCATATTTGTGTTACCAGCACCTAGCACAGTGACTACACAATGAATATTTATTGTAATATTTTACTGTGCCATTTTCTGACAAAGTTCAATAGTTCAAAAAAACAAAAATCTGTAGCATCAGACCACATAAATAAACCAGGGAGAACATGAGGCACTAGGAATTTTATAAAACATGTTTTTCCCATTTCTCCTCCAAATACAGTTTGGCTTCCATTAAAAAATCTATTTCTTCCTTTAAAATCTCATCAAGGTATAACCAAGGTGTGGTCAGAGGCTTATGCTCATTGTTCATATTAACTGTTTCCCAAAAGAGATACTATTGGGTATCACTCAGATTAATTGGTAAGCCTTGCATAAATGGTTCTACTGTAATTGATTATCCTTACTGGTGCTGGAGATAAAATCTTCATCATCATCAATGCCTGATCCAGAATGAATGGGGTGTTTGTCTCTTTCATCTTCATTTTCTTCAGTTGGCTTCCAGCCTGCTGAGATGGTATTTGAATCCGTACCTGTTGTGGTGATTTGCATTAGTAGCTGAGCTGGATGCCAAGTAGCCCACTTGACAAAGGAAGAAAATCAGGCACAGAATGTACGATGGAATTCCCAAGATTATAAGAAGAAAGTGAAACATTTGGCGCGTATACCCCTAAATTATCATATCTTGGTCTCTGAAGCTAAACTATGGATCTAAAAACAATTTTCTAGTATCTTTACAACTGGACATTCTCTTTAAGAAGTTAAAGAATAAATATAGACACAACCTAACCAAAGAAGTAAAAGAAATGAAAGGCCAATAAACACTCCCTCGTGCTTATAGAGACACTTATTAACTTATGAAGCACATGTCATTAAAGCCAGGACTCCCAGAAGAGAATGGAAACGTTTCACATGTGCCTATTTGCTTTGTCAAGCTACTTTCAAAAACCCTAGGACTCTAAATACATCAGTCTTTTCTAAAATCCCATAGTTGTATTCACAATTTGCTAATTCATTTTTTATCTTCTCTAGCATCATATCAGTGTACTGTAAAGGCAAATGAAAGCTACACTGCAGTCCCAACAATACTTCAGCATACAGGGATGGAAAAGTCAGTTCATTAAGAGAAGTCATAGCTACCATTTGTTAGTCAACCCTTCTGATCGTCTAAAGTGGACAGACTGTAGCCAAGATTTGGAGAAATCTCCCTCTTCTCCTTTTGGAAGCAATCACAAGAAAGACGGAAACCCTCCCCCTCTTATCCATGGTTACTGCAGAAGACGTCTCTTTACACAAAGGGTTTCCTACATTTTGAATCAGACTCACACTATCTTTTTGGAATGAACATTTGTCTTTTCATCTGTTAGTATCTACCCCAAGAATAGTTCCACTGATCAAAATTTGCTATATTTTGTTAGCTCTAGCTAGGCTATTGTATTTTTCCTCCTGAAAAGTAAAAAATGTCAAATGACTTTAATCATTGTAGAATACCATTCAGAGTCAAAATTTTGTCTGTCATCAAGAAATACCTGGCTCCTTTTCACAATCCCCTTATTAGCCTCCTCCTGGGCTATCTTAATTCTATAGAATGGAAAAAAGAAATGCGCTTAATAGTGCTATAAAACCAAACACATAGATCTCAGAGCTCATGATCCTTCTAACATCATTGAAAACATTTGTGAAACCAGAATGGACTGTAGACTTTGACAGTATCCCCAAAGTCAATGAGAATTACTGAAGACTGTCAAGAAAACCTATGAAACGAGATAATAATAACGCATTACCAGCCATTACTGTTGTTGTGTGAAGATGGTTCTTAGACTCTGATGGTTGAAACAACCATGAAAACCAATCCTCAGCTTCTCGCCTCTTGGTTGTAGTTTTGGGAGTTGTACCACTAGTGCTCATCAAAGCTGTTGCAGCTATAATTGAATGGATTGCTGAAAGGTTAATTATCAGTTCCTAAGAAATAGCATTGCATATGCTTTTACTCTTTATCTACTCAAGAGAATTATCTACACTTGATATTTAGATGGAGAAAAGAAAGGGAAAAAGCACAGAAGTTCCATTTATTTCAGAGGCCCAAATTGGAGTTCATAGGATGTCAGAGATAGAAGGACCCTAAATCCATCTAATTCATGCTGCTCATCTCAAAGATGAGAAAACTGTGCTGTACAGATCGTGACTTGTGTGAAGTCAGAGAGGTCTCAGGAGGAGCATGAAAGCTGTCTTTGAGTTTTGAAAGGCTGTAATGTGAAAAAGGAATTAATTTTTTTGTCTGTGCTCCCAAAGTCTCAATTTGGACCTGTGGTGAGAATTTGGGGAGGTGACTATTCCTCCAAATGTTGAATGTAAAAAAGTTAATAATCTGAACTTCCCAACAATGAGCTTCTTCATGAAGAATGATGTGCCCCATCATCAGAAAGATCACTTGGGGGGAAAGTTGTGTGTGAGATTAAATGATTAGACGTTTTGATGGAACTAGACCATTTAAGATCTCCAGATCTGAGCATCTAGGATTCTAAAACCCAGCTCTTCATCTTAGCCCTTCATCTGCTGCACATTCTATCTTGGCCAAGCAATATCATTCTCCAAGAATTTGGGATATGATATATCTGTGAGCAATTCCAGACACATAATCCCAAATACACAGAAGGATGACACAAGAAGTGAAAAATGGGGGGGAAAATGCCTTTCTGCTTTTTCCATTTAGAGTCCAAATCCTCTAGCAATCTTGCCATGGTCACGTTTTATATTGACACTATATTTTGCACAACAGAGCAGGACATTTTGAGTTCCAATTTTGAAAAGAGGAAAATCAATCAGGAAAGACAGAGACGAAGTAACCCAGTGATCTCACTAACAAGACCAGAAGCAAGAGTCATGACTTGAAAACGATTAAAGACTGCCATTTCTGTAATCATGACGTGCCGCAGGAGAACATTAGATAATGAGGACAAACTGAAAAAAGTTCAAGCAGAGAGACTGACACCATCATTAAATTCCCAAATACAAAGGTGAGGTGAATTAGATTCCATTTTTCAGCTATCAAGAAAGTCCAGAAATGACCCGAGGTGAAACATTGATAAGACTATATCCTTCACAGTGTTTACCCTATGAAGATAAACGTTTCAAACATTTAAAATTAGAATATTCTTTACTCTGCAATATCTATCTTCCTCCTCCCCCCCCCCCACAGCCCCTCTCTCCAGCATTATCTTAATCACTATGATATGCAGTCATAACATTGGCACTATTTTCCTTACTTGAGCATTTGTCAAAATAATGGATATAGTTTATTCAGTGTCTTAACAGCTAAGCAAATGTAAAGGACGATTTTGATTACTCTCCTTCTGTAGAAAGAATACCTAATTATTTTGAAATATGACCTAATCCTCCATCAACGAAAGTTAATAAATGTAGACATGCTTGTAATTTCCCATTATTATAGTCTTTGAATCTTTTCCCACAAAAGCTCTCAGGTCAAAATACTTTGCAGGAGCTTAGGGTTAACAGTCAAAGATCCAGGGAGCTTGTTGGAGGCCTAGATTCTGATGTAAGGCAACAGGTCACTTCCTGCACTTTGCAGTTGAGGTTTTAGATGTCCACATAATTATCTCAGGCCTACACGTTCCATCTGAAAATCAAGATTTTTCCTCTATGATTATTGACTGTGATAATTAGCAGAAAGTAGGAGTATGCATTTTCTGATAGGCTTTTTTTCTAGAGTGCTTGCTTTGAAGAATTCTTTTAAGGGAAGCCCCTAGAGAAACAATAATTCTGATTATTTGGCATGTTGATTAGGAGTATCGGATAGTATCCCAGACTCATAAATGAGATGGTACCAGACCCTGCTCTCACTAACAATCACGACGGAGCATCAGCAGAAAATGATAACGGATGTCCTTTTCCTCAACACTGAAATACTTGGCATCAGGACAACAAATAAGCAGAAGACATAATAGCTTACCTGTTGTTGCTGTTGTTTGATCCTGAGTCTCAGGCTGTGAATTATCAAACCAAGACCATATCTAATTAATGTGCTCCTGAGCCGCTGCATGGCTGTTTGAGTGCACAGTGGAAGTAATTGAATCAATCATGAAAACATCGTTTAGTGAGGTCTTTCTACAAAGCCTTTACTCTTAGTTCTGTCTATACATAATGTTTGTATCTATTATAGAATGACGATTAGAAAAGAAGGATCGAGGCCTGGTTTTACATTTCCACTCTCCTAAAGTCTCCTGGAATCCTATATATTAAAAGCCTAATATGCTAAGTTTCTGATCCGCCGTTCAACCAATCAAAGCATAATACGCTAATGATATACTAAGGCCGCTCAACCGCTCGCTATGACGTGCACCAGGGGGCAGACACTCCAACCAGTAGGTTAGCTTGCTGCTGGGGTCCGGCCTGGAGCCCTCCCGCAGTCCCTCCCTGGCTGGCCAACCTCCCACATCCTTCCCCGGCCCCGATCACACACCAGTGGGGTCCCTCGGCCTGGCCTGTGCCCTCTCGCAATCCGGGACCCCTCGGAGGATGTCAGGGAGCCGGTTTCGGCCCAATCCTGCAGGCCAGGCGAAGGGACCCCACTGGTGCATGAATTCGTGCATTGGGCCTCTAGTCTTAGGATAACGTTGGAAATGCAAATTCTCTATAGGTATCAATTCAGTGCTACTCATTCTTCAAATGGAATCCCCTGAATACAGGCTCAGGGAGAAATCAAGTAGCAACTTAATAAGCTATGATGGAAAGAGATTTTTATACGTACTTGACTGGGTGATTCAGCTATGCACTAAAGATCTTCAACACAGAATTTCATAAAGTTGCTTTTATTCATCTATTTTTGGAGTGTCTTAAGAGGTGCACCCCCTTTTGGGTCTATCATTTTACCCAGGTAGCTTGTGATGATAACTGGCATTTGAAAGCTCTACTGACACTCATTAACCTCAAGTCAAGCTTTATACTTTATGTAAGTCAAGCAGGAACTTTGCAAAGGGTATGTGTTCAACGTGTTGAAATCAGATCTCAAGCATCCGTCCATCACTTTCTGTAACTTTTAATTCTAATTCAGAATGTCTTTCCAGAAAGGAAAAACAAGCTTTCTCAAGTTAAAAAAAAATTCTGGACTCTGTTCAAATTAGAGAAAGGATAATTGGTAATATTTTACAATTTGAAATATCTCATTTGACTCTCAAGTTGGACTGAATCCAAAACATTTCCCTATAGATGAAGAATGTCAAATAGCACCAGAATAAACATCTAAACCACTTGTGAAAATCTGATAAAAGCTATGACTTTTTTTTTTCTTTAAAAAACTGATCCTGCACATACACATTCTAAAATTTTTGCATATTATTTCAGGTGGTCTTGTATACTGTATGGCTGTCATTGACTCTACTGGCAGTCAATGAATTCCTGGTTAAAAACTTTGACTGTATACAGGCCAAATGTCAACCACCTGCACAATATATTCTATGCTACCAAGGACACATTTGCTCAGAATAAAGAGTAGAGAGCTAGGAGCCAATTTCACCAATGATGCCCTGAGATAAACCTGCGCATTCCCTAAAAAATTTGCAGACATCCCATTCTCACCTCAGAAACTAAATAAAGATGCATAACTCATGCTACCCTCACCCTATACCAGTGGTCGGCAAACTGCGGCTCGCGAGCCACATGCGGCTCTTTGACCCCTTGAGTGTGGCTCTTCCACAAAATACCACGTGCGGGCGCTCATGTACAGTGCAACTGAAACTTTGTGGCCCATATGCAGAAGTCAGTATTTTGTGGAAGAGCCACACTCAAGGGGCCAAAGAGCCGCATGTGGCTCGCGAGCCGCAGTTTGCCGGCCACTGCCCTACACCAAGAAGAGGCCAACAGGAAGTAAACATACAGGAGCAATATAGAAATTGGCATTATTTTTTGTCTTCCTGAAAGGAGTTATGAGATTTGGGAGGAAAGGAAAGAGCTACTGCCTAGCCAGCAGAGTTTCCAATTTTCCCCCCCACCCAAGTAAGCCATGCCAGACCAAAAATATATATGTATCAAAAACATTCTTTGACACCCAGAAAACAAGGAAATAGAGTGCTCCTATGCAGGAGTTGGTTTCCTGAATGAGTATAGGTTTCTGGATTCCAAAGAATTCCAGATCACAGATAGGAAAGGAGCTGATGACATGCCTCCAGGAGGGCTCTTCCAAAAATAACACTTACAGTAAAAGGGCTGCTGGCAATCAAAACCTACCCAGATGGCTGTTCTTATTGGCTTTCCCTACTGCCCACCCACTAAGGACCCTTAAGGAAGGGATGAGCCAGCCAAGGCAAAGAGCAATTCTAGGTACTCAGCCAACCCTCCTCTTGACCTCTGCCCTCCTGCACGCATTAGGGAGGATTCGCAATCACTCCCTCTCACCAAGTTCCAACTCTCAATCCAACAGTCATGACGTTTTCCTCACTGGGCTTAAAAAATGTGGTGTATTTAGGAACTCACCACTGCTAACTTTTCTAGTTTGTTATATGCTACTTTCAAGTTTCTCCCTGAATCCTATAGCATTTCAGTCACTCTGGGGTTAGCCCTGGCCTCACTCTAGTGGACAAGTGAGTCTCTCTCTCTCTCTCTTCCTTAACTACTAAAAGAAACTTAGCTAAGTGCTCTGGAAAGAAGAAAGCACAATTCTCTTCTCAACACAAATCCTGAATTACGTTTCAGCAAAACAGAGCACACTCCTTCCTTGCTTTCTGAACAGTGGATAAGCCCCATGAAAGTAGGTCCAACTCAGAGTCCTCAGGAATGAGGGCAGCGTCTGGCACAGAGAAGACCTCAAGTACTGGTTGAATGAATGACTAGCTTACTAATAACCCTTACTTCCTTCTATATCACTCTCTAAGAATATTGTCTACTGGCTCCTAAGCATTCGAATAAGCCCATTACATAATAGATATTCAATATTTGCTGACTAACAGGCAGAAAAAGTACTAAAAGATGCGCTATGAATGTTTCTTAAATGTGCTGACTGGCTACCTTAAAGCACAGGTGAACTACTCCGTATTTTAGATAGTTACTAGCAACTGGAATGTTAACTTCATCTAGTTCCCACAAGATATAGTTTGTCGGGACTTTCTTCCTTGGGAAATGGAAGTTTAGGGTATAAACATGACCTGCCTCCTGCTGAGACCAGTAACTGCTGTCTGCCAGCATCTGACAAGATGAGAGTGTGATGATAAGCACCTTCAGCAGGGCTACTTTAAGGGCAGGGAAATCAAGGAGCATCAAGTAGCCAGCAGCACGGCCAGCTTGGTCTGCAAAAGTTTCTCTCAAGAAAGGTTGTCTGTGGGACTACAAACAAGGAGTGACCAACAGCTGGCTCCAGAGAGCCAATATTCTGGGAAAACATGGGCAATTTGCAAGTGCCTGCTTTTTGAAATGCTTCAAAGAATCTGCAGAAGACGACCAGGACCCCAAACCAACGTGCACCACTCACTCAGCAAGCTGCTAACAGAAATTTAATCCACGGCTGAGCAAGCAACCTTACATTGACTCTCGGGGCTTTGGAGGTTTCCTGGCTTCTGGGTGACACGGGATGGAAAGGGTCCTGTCTCGTCTCCAGCATTCACAGCCCAGTAAATCTCTGCCTCATTCTTTGGAGAGCAGAGTTCCACCCCTCACGAGCCATCGCCAGGAAAAGAGCAAATCCACACCATACTAGGAAAGCGACTCAAGAGGAGACGCCCTGCCTGAGTTTGAATAATCTTCCACGGAAGGAACACAGCCACTCCGGAAGCATGTTTTAAAACAAACCCTGGGGGCAAAGCCAAGAGGGAAGTGAAGGAAGAGACCAGAGGGAGATGTAAACGCTTCCCAATGCAAGCGGAAGCACAAGGAGCCCTCGAGAAGGCACTGCTTCCATATTCCCACCCTCCCTGCCCCAAGGTAATGAATGACCCTCACAAACCAGGAGCCTTCCCCTACAGCTGGCATATAAAACTCTTAAGCAGATTTCATGTGATCAGATAACTCCTCCAGCTATGTTTCCCTAGACCCGTGGTCGGCACACTGCGCCTCGCGAGCCACATGCGGCTCTTTGGCCCCTTGAGTGTGGCTCTTCCACAACATACCACGTGCGGGCAAACACGTACAGTGCCATTGAAACTTCGTGGCCCATGTGCAGAAGTCGGTATTTTGTGGAAGAGCTACACTCAAGGGGCCAAAGAGTCGCATGTGGCTCGCGAGCCGCAGTTTGCTGACCACTGCCCTAGACCAAAAAACAAAGAAATTGTTCAGAAATCCTGGGTGATGAATATGACTGAGTATTAGTCAACAACATGAGTATAAATCAGGTTAAAATAGAAAAAAGATGAAGTTAAGAGAAACAGGAAGGAGCCAATGGCTTGTATGCACCTGCCATGAGAGCCCCGCTTAGGAAAGTCTCACCCAGAGGTGGGTAAGAACCAGCAGGAAACATGCAAAACTGAGAACCACTTCTGTATCAGGCTTGATGTCACCCTATCGCTGGGACAAGAGAATAAGGAAAGCTCTAAAAGAAAACTTTTGACATGGCACTTCGTATCCCACGGTAAGAAACACAGAGTTGCAGGTGAAAAAAAAAAGAGACTATGTTGGCAGTAGCAGTCAGTGCGCACACGGCACTGACAGCCTGCACAGCCCACCTCCCCAAACGCCGTCACCAGCTTCCAGACAGGAGACACGCTGCGTGTGCGTGCATATCACTCAAGAAGGACCGAGATGGTTTTGCAAATGAATCACTCGTGGGAAGCCCAGTGATTCGCTGTCCTTACTGGTGTCGGGGGTCTCCTCCGGATAGTAGGACACTCCGGGACTGTCTTGGTCTTGGGTCGGGTGAGCAGTCGGAAAGTGGGTGTGGATGATGTAACTTTCTGGAGTGCTTCTTTCACCGTAGGACCCACTGCTGGTGTCATAGTCAGCAGTAGTGTTGTTGATGTCATCAGGGTTAGTTCTGTATTCGCCCTTCTGGGTGTAGCGGGTACCATCCCGGTTAACAATACCTGGGGGAGAGAGAGAAGGCCCTTTTAGGAGGTGGCAGCTGACACTTTCTGAGTATAGTAAAGACTGTGAATTATCACCTAAGATGGTGACTGTAAAGCTACTTTTCTTTTTTATTAGGAAAAGCAACACCTAAACTACCTGTCTAGTGGGGGGATGTGTGGCTGAAGCAATGAGAAGAGTGCACACTCCCCTGACCACTCATGCACCTGGAAAATGAAGAGGGGAAAAGAGATTGTGTTTGGGAGTTGCCCTCTTGGGATTCCAGTGCTGTGTGGCTCCAGGCAAGGTAGGTACCTCTCTGAGCTTCAGTTTTGTCATTCCATTATGAGCATAATGTAATATTGTCTGTAAAGTGCTGGCACAGTATTCAAAATATAGTTGGTGCTCAATAAGTGATAAGTCTCCTGCCTGGTTCCTATTGCCCTTCTCAAGAACATGTCAACTTTGTGCTATTAGTTCCACCGATTTCCAGAGAGGATAAGAGGGAGGAGACACAGAGGCTATTAGCATCAGCAGGGAATATATAGTTGCAAACTCACGCAAGAATTAGATTTTCTTCCTAAGGGTCCAATTTTGTCAGTTTAAGTGAATCCCTACTCCTGGATCAGAAATTATCATGCTTGAGTACTGACAAAGCCTCTGTCATCCTCAATGAAATTCAACCTTGAAATTAGGAAGCACAGATGTATATTAAGATCAAAATCGTTGGTTTAAACAAGAAAATGACTAGAACGGACAGGAGGAGGAAACGCAAGGATGAATTCATTCATTGTTCTTCCCTGAAAGTATTTGCCGCCTTCAAACCCGGGCCACTCACTGCCCAAGTGTGCATTTATCTGAAGTTATTTTCTGCTGTATTGCACTGGAAGGACTGAAGATTCCTTTTGTCCACCTATCTAGCTTGCCCAAGTGGAACTATTCATAAAACGTAAATTTAAAAACATTCCAAAGTCTCAGTCACCCTGATAATCTCTGCAGATGAGAATCTGATAAGGAAATATGACCAAAGTTGCACAGGTCTGGACTTCAGAAGACATCTGTGGGGACCAAGGAAGTGGGACATTTATTGAGCATCTACTATGGACCAGGCATGCATTAGACATATGCTTTCTCTTAATTCTCAGGGGAAAAGTCACATATGTTGTTTCATTACCCAGATGAGAAATGGAGGCTCAGAAAGAGTAAGTCGCTCCTCTAAGTCCGCCCAGGTAGTGAGGTACTGGGATTCCACACCAGGCATGACTGAGACAGCACATCTCACACCGCAGGCCTCCACTTCCTAGTGCAAGGCACAGGCCAGGGACAAATCCCTCCCTAACAGTGGGGGCTGGATTTGTGTGGTCCAGGAAGATTCTTGCCCCCCTGCCACTGTCACCACTATTCCTAGGCACACGGAGAGGTCTGGCTCTTAGCAGGCAGACATCAGGCCTCCTCAGCACTGTCATACTTCTCAAGAAGTGAGGTTCAGAGGCAATAAGATCAGAGATAATAAGTCGACCTCTTTGAAAGTTTTGTCTGGGACACTGTTTTCTACAGTGCCAGATGTCTACGTCTGGGGATCACTTCAAATAATGTTGAATCACATATCGGGAAGTTTATACCCTTTATAATTATCTTTCAATACTCCAGTTAAATCAAACACAAAATCGTGGGGGCTAGAATGTCCCTATCCTACCTCTTAATAATCCCCCTCTGTGAGAGAGAACACAGCTCGGAGCCTTCAGCTGCTAGAATTTAAGAACATTATTTAATTTCCCCTACATTAAAATTTATTTTTAAGGGTACCTTCTAATGATGTCCAGGGATGCTGGCCTTTCATTTGCAGTGTGTGTGTGTGTGTGTGTGTGTGTGTGTGTGTGTGTTTAATCATTCTAAGTAGAAAAGAATGGGTCAATTAAATGAAAAAACAAACAACAACAAAAATCAATAATAGTGCTGTGTACATAGAAGTGCCCAAAAAAAATGAGAGTGGTTTTCAAATGACAGAAGCTTGAGAGACAGTGCATTGGGTAAACCAGGTAGAAGTTTTAAGCCATCGGAGAAAAAGAGGAAGAAAGAAGCCTTAGGGAAATGACTGCTATTCTAGTCAGATATAAAACATTGAAAACGCACTTGATCCCTTTCCCAAGAACAAGGAAAGGCAACCAAAGTTAGAAGAGATACGTACTGATGGATACCTCTCCGTCAAAGGCATTGGTCAGGTTTGTGATTGCGGTACAATCTTCTCCTTGCGGTGCTAGGAGGTAAAAAAGAAAAAAGTCACGAGAACTCCAAAAAGTATGAGCAAAATCAATTCCCATTTCTTTTAGTTAATTAGGATGGAGTTTCATTATAACTTATTGCAAATATTTTCCTTTTCTGAAATTTGGTAAAGTCTCCTGGGAACCTCTCTGGCCTCTGTGATGCATTTTTCATTTTTATTTTGCTTTACACATTTTTTTGGAAGCTCACTTGTTATTCTTCCCATCCCAACAAATTCATTCATTAACAAATACCTATGTTCTATATCAGGCATTGTGGAAGGTTGGGGGTACAACGATGAATAAGATAGGCATGGTCTTTCTCTCATGAAGCGCACGTTAGCGTTGCTTGTCAGCAAAGAGCAAGGAAGAAAGGAATGGATGGATGGATGGATGGTTGGTTGGTTGGATGGATGGGTGAATGGAGGCAGGCAGGCAGATTGCTATCACAAGGAAGGCTATTATCACAAATATTTTAAGTGTCCTGCCATACCCCACTTGGTATAGTAACATTAGACAAAAACACAAGTTGAACAAAACAGCGTTTGGTTGCTTCCCAGTTCCTAGGAGATATTTTCCCATAGATAAAGGGATGTCCTTTACCTGCCTATTTCTTTGGCCTCATAGTGAAACTGAAGGGCAGCAAGTTTTAGGAAAAGCCCTTCTTGCAAAGGCTGATTCAAAGATTTCTCAGAAGAGAGACTCTTCAAAGAGAAAGTTGCCTCCTTGGGAAGTACATTCCTCACCATCCAATGTAAACTAGCCCCTCAACACTCCCCCATGCCTGTCACTATCACACATGGTCTGCTCTCATTTCTTCTTCTACCGCTACCTAAAATTATCATGTTCATTTTCCTCGATGACTGCTCATGGCACATCTCCCAACCCCTACCATCTGCTGCACACCCACCTCAAGATGAGTAGGAACCTTATCTGTCTTGGCCAGGATATTTATGGGGGCAGAGAGGGGCTCAAATATTTGTTGAATGAATGAAAAAGGAAAAAACGTCCATTCTTCTAGTAAACACACCTGAGATGGAAACCCCCAAATAGTCCGCAAATATAAACAGGTCAAAAAACATTTAGGTAAACCCTGAATAGCAATGCCATGAGAAATAATTAAAGGCAACTCCAGATAAATCAGTCCATGTATTCATTATTATAGGTATTTACTTAACACATAATAAAAAGGAAGCCAAAAAAAAAATGTTCTTGTACCTGCTTTTGAGGAATTCACAAGATCATGAAGGGCAATAATAATTAACATTCTTTAGATTTTTATAGTTTTCAAAATATTTTTCCAATAAATCCCTCATTTAAGAATCAGGGCAAAAATTCGATCTAGGTGATATTGAAGAGCATCTACCCAATCTGCCAGGGGCGGGGTTGGGGGGGGGGGGGGGGGGAGACACCACCAGAACTGGCCTGACCTGTGACATGCTTCTGACATTGTTACATTATACAGGCCTAGACTCTGACCTTGGATTATGACTTCTTAATGGCAGGAATGGAAGAACACCCCGCTCCCCCCAAATTCAAACATAATTGCAGGTTACACTGGGAATTTCTAGGAGTTAAGTTGTAATAGAAGGGGGCATGATGTCAAAAACTCTAAGAGAGTTTTGTAAATGATTAGAGCATTTGTTCAAATGGACCCCCTTCAGGCTCCAATTCACCTTAACTCCTATGAAGAACATCAAATCTGGCAGGCACACTGGCAGGATGGTGACCCAAATGTGCAATCAATACATTCATGCTCCCGTGTCAGACAGCAGGGCCTCATTAGAAGGCCTTTCATTCTGTTTAATGAGCATTGTGTTGCTGGGAGAAGCAGGCCTGGTGGGGTCTTACTGAACCTAAAGATTTGTTAGAAAGACTCTGAGGTGAGCTTCCTGGTGGGCTGCATCTCAAAACCTTGCCTCCACTGCACCAAAAACAGCCAAGGAAATGTTAACTATTTTAGCCCATCACTCGGCCCCAGATAGAAAGATACCTTCCTCTAGGCCTGATACATCCTAGGTATCCAATAAATATTTGTTCAATAAATGAGTGAATGAATAAACAAGTAAATATAGAATCTTCCCTAAATTTCTCCTTCAAAAGCGAGGCATTTTATTCAAAGCCAACTTTAAAAATGAACTCATTCAAGTGAGTCCTCTGTTGTTTACACAGAAGCCACCAGGCTCATGCTGGGCCTTCTCGCTGACAGATGAGGCAATAAAAATCACCAAGCCTTTGCAGGGTCTGCCTTATTCTCATTTGTAAACCACAGGCTGTGTTTTATAAAAACATTGCTGAAATTGTAAGCATGCAGAAGCTATCTGCTAAGATTGAGCTGGCTTTGGTCCCTGCAACCAGTTTGCCAGGGGAGGGGCGTGGAGCGCATCACTGGGTCCTGCTGGTAGTTCTCAGGCTGAGCTGGATGCAAGGATCTTTCCACTGAGATCCGTCACATTGTGCAGAGGTTATCGAGATCTGTAGCTCACTTAATTAATATCCCCATCATCTGACTCTCAGCCAAGACAGTTTAATGAAAGCAGTTTATCTTTAGATAAACATTCTTCTTAACGTCTTCACTTTTTGTCTTTGTTGCTTCAACAAGATTAACTCTCAAGATAAGAAATATGGTCCCCTGCTCTTTCTCATTCCACTCTGCCCTGCACAGTGCTCAGCGCACATAGCCGATCAACCAACAGACTTAAAAACTTCATGAAAAACTTAAAAAAGCAGCCTGCCCATATTGAGTAAATTGGGAAAAGAGAAAAAGATAAATGTCACTCTGAATTTCACGACTTTAATACAGCCACTTTGCTATGCAGTACACCCCCAGGACTTCTCAACTTTTCATCGCCCAGAGAGGAGGGAAGTGAAGAATACTCTTCAATCACTTCTCTGAGGACAGGCCCAATCTCTTGGGTAAAAATAAGGACCGGGAGAAAAGTCTCCGTAGTAACTTGCCTAGATGACTTCATTTCCAGGCAATAAAACAAGGTGAGCTTCTACCTTTTTGAATTAAGGTTCTTTTCAGCAAGTGACAGCCACTTGTAAATCAGGTGAGACAATGTGGATATGCAACAGCATAATTTATTGCAGACATTCACTCAACACAGCTCAGTGGGAGACAGAGCAGGCAGAACCCAGAGACACTCTAAGGCAGTGGTTCTCAACCTGTGGGTCGCAACCCCTTTGGGGGTCGAACGACCCTTTCACAGGGGCCACCTAAGACCATCGGAGAACACATATATAATTGCATATTGTTTTTGTGATTAATCACTATGCTTTCATTATGTTCAATTTGTAACAATGAAAATACATCCTGCCTATCAGATATTTACATGACGATTCATAACAGTAGCAAAATTACAGTTATGAAGTAGCAACAAAAATAATTTTATGGTTGGGGGTCACCACAACATGAGGAACTGTATTAAAGGGTCGCGGCATTAGGAAGGTTGAGAACCACTGCTCTAAGGTATGCAGTCTGGTGCTAGCCCTTTTCCATAGGGCCACCCCCCTCACCTAAAGCAGAGTCTTCCCAACTCTCCCATGAGCTCTGGCACTAAGATAAGTTAGCTAGACCACATGTGGCTCTGTGCCTATTTCCTCATTATTTGCATGGGGTTTTTCTCATTCTCATGTCACTAGAATGGACATTCTGGGTATGGGTATGGGACCTGGGTATGGGCCATGTACTGTGTAGCCTCAGTTGGACTAGCCTCCTTTTGGTCAAATGCCATCTGTGTTCTTTGTTCATATGATAGGGAGGCGTAAATAGTCTACATTTTTCTCCTAATTTTGAATGTTCCTCCATAGGTTTAGTGACCTATAATATTTTTGGTCACTCCATTTCAACTAACCAGCCCTGGTAATTTCTCTTTCTCCTAAACTCTAGATTTCCCCTCAGAATTCTCACTCTGATCCCTACTGCTCATGCAACAGTGGGTGGCATGGCATAGTCTAAAGCTACTGATGTAATCCCACAATTTCTTGGATGTCCCTACTTTAGCTTAAAAAGCCATGCAGATTTTATATTCTACTACCATATATAAAATCTGTTTGCCTCATAAAAATAATGCCCTAAGTCATTATCTAACAATATCTGTGTTTGTCTCATACTGAAAATGTCTTCAGTCACTTGCCAGCTAATTAAAGACAGGAAGTCTGCCCTTCCTGTCTTTAAGGGAAACTGGCACGCCAGGTACAAGTGTCAAGTTTACCTGGTGTCTTTATCATCCCCTTCACACAAACTCAAACCTTTTGGGGGAGCAGAAGGCTTGGTTTGAGAAGGAAGACATTTGATGGTTGGCATTCAAAACATTCACATTTATGGGTTTGACCCTTCTCAAAAGACCCTGAAGATTCACGATGCAAAGAAATCTTTAGTGTTGCTGGGGCCTGAATTAAACTTGCAAACTTGTGTTTTTAGGCCAGGAGTTGGAAGCAAGCCCCTTAGACAGGGAGGGGCCTGGCCTGCCCAGCATGCACTTCTTAAGGTCGTTTCCTTATTCTCTAGTTGTCAGGCTCCCAACTCTTGGGTAGGTAGGGACACTCGACAAGGTCAAAGGCGTACCATGTCCTCCCAACCTTCTCTCCAGCTCCAACATATGATCAATATCTCTAAGCTAAGCCAGTTGCTTTGTATTCCCATGCTGTCCTTGGATTCATGTAACCCCACCATCCAAAACCCTGAGTGACTTCCCATCACACTGAGAACAAAACCCAAACTCTCAACCGTGGCCTACAAGGCCTTAGGTGATCTGGCGCCTGCTTCCCTCTCTGACTTCATTCCTTGGCATTCTCTCCTCTGATCGCCTGGCCTCCCTGCTGTTCCCGGAACAGGCCACAATGCTCCCCACGCTGCCTGGCTTTGCACCGGCTACCCGCTCTGCTCGTGGCTCCTTCCCGCATTTCACGCAGGGTTTCTCCTCAGAGGCTCTTTCCCTGACCACCTTCTCGGAAGAAAGCTCCCCTAGCACTCTGAAGCCTCTTGCTCTGCCTTCCTTTTTACAGCTCTTCTCTCTCCCTAGCTTCAGAGAAGGTATTTCATATTTACTAGCTTACTGTTGGCCTCCCCAGCTTAGCTGGCAAGCACCCTATAGACAAGAATTTTCTCTCTGCTGCCGATGTTCCCCGAACATCTGGAAGCTCCGTGAACCCCCACGCATGCCCAGATTGAACTGCTCTTGGCCATGCTGCCACGGGCTTGCCTGCCAAAAGCGATCCCAAACACAAAGGCAATCCACTTGGAACCAACCTGAAGCATTGTAGCAGTACGTGTCGTACTGGGAGGTGTTGGAGGTGAGGATGTACACCCCTGTGTTGTTTGCGGCACAGATGGGGTTGGGGTGGATGCGGGGAATCACCACGTGCCCTTCTATGAACCCGTACCTGCAAAAGAAACAGCAGCGGTTAGCCACCTGCGAGGCCGTGACGGTATCTCATCCCATCCCATCAAATGACATGTCATGCAGCGCAACGCTTCATTCAACTCACCCTGAAGGGGTGTTTAAGGTTTCAGCCAGTGAGTTATGTGAAATCCAAAAATAACAGCAGAGGGAGCGTGAGAGGGATCAAGGCTGATAGAAACAAAGTGATTTCACTTAGGGCTCTATAAAAGCTTTTTTTTTTTTTTTAAAAGGGATTCGTGAAAGAAAATAGTTTCAAATAAAAGTTGTGGTCAAGTCAGTTTAGACAAGCAGAAGGAAGTCCAAGTCACAGAAGAGAAAAGAATGACCACTTTATGATGTGGATCCACGGTGGCTCCCCATGACTTTCATACTTTTTCAGAAAATGCATAAAATGACCAGCTCCCTTACGATAGAATTAGGTGGCTGATCACTTCAGCCCACAAATGTCAAATCTGCCTCATTTCCCATCCCCACGCTTCTCTCCCCGCCTCGCCTTTTCCTGTGATCCCTTCGTTCCAAACTCCGTTACTCTCCACACGAAGGCTTGTTCATATGCCAGATACATGAGCATTTCGCCTCATGAGCATCCCAGGCAGAATTTCATTGCCGGTGGAAGTAAATTGACCGTCATTAAAATAGGAGTAACAGCGATTAAGTCAGTAGATAGCAATGCCTCATTTAGCTCAGGAATTTTCCAGAAGCATCACAGCCAGAGAAGCATTTAAACCGCTCTGCATCCCCCACCCCCAAGGTATTTCTGGGAGCATGTTGGAGCTGGAGACCCTTTCAGATAAAACATACAGCACCCAGCCTCTTCCATCAGCATCATGGTGGCTACTCACTGCACAATTTCTCCGGAATATAAATGCCCCAAACAAAAAATTTGCAAGGGACGAGGTGGTGGCAGGGGAAAGGCAGAGAAGGAGAAGCTAAATCCAGTAGGTTTTTTGAAAAATGCAAAGCTAAGGCACAGCTTTGATCCTTTTAATCTCTCCTGACGATAGCAACAATAGTGCATGACCCTGCAAGACCCGTGGAAATGGCTGTGAGTTTGAAATTTCCAAGCACATAGAACTCATTAAGTCTATGTTGCAATTGCAGCTTGCATGACTAATTCCTCATCTAAACAGACAGACTGGTTTCTCCAAAGACTCCTTAGCTTGGTGGGGGGAGGGGTCGCAATTAAATGTCAGTAAGTTTCCATATATCTGAGAATTGCTACTAATCAGGGTGGGGCAGACAGCTAAGGTTTTCTCATAGCCTGAGACTCTGCCATCTGTGCTATGGCACATAGCTGATTCATGGCTACCTAAATGAAATTATGGAAATGCGTTTTGCAATGCTTACTTTCAGCTATGGGTGGAACCATAGATTTCTTTGGCACAGTGTTTCTCTTTTTCTTTTTTAAATGATAATACCTGGTGAGCCTACTCCCATCCCACCCTTACTGCATGCACCAAGTCTGTTGTACACTGACAATGTAGAGCAGCGGTTCTCAACTTGTGGGTCGCGACCCCTTTGGGGGTCGAACGACCCTTTCACAGGGGTCTCCTAAGATCATCAGAAAACACATATATAATTACATATTGTTTTTGTGATTAATCACTATGCTTTCATTATGTTCAGTTTGTAACAATGACAATACATCCTGCATATCAGATATTTACATTACGATGCATAACAGTAGCAAAATTACAGTTATAAAGTAGCAACGAAAATAATTTTATGGTTGGGGGTCACCACAACATGAGGAACTGTATTAAAGGGTCGCGGCATTAGAAAGATTGAGAACCACTGACCTAGAACCTACATTCCCTTGTTAAGTTATTCTTGAGTTTTTGTCACATCATGTCGATGGCCAGTTTTGGTGTCACACTGTACATTTGGGGATATTAACATTTACATGTGTGTATATTGCATGAGTAGGTTGCTGTTCACAGAGAGAAAAGAAATACTCAGCACATCCGTGCATCATGCCTGCATCTCCCCTTTGCTCTCAGTCCTTCCTTGGGGTTTGGTCATTAAAATCTTGCCCTGAGCTCAGGCGAAGTAGGACCTGAATCTGGACTCCTCCCCATGCCAGTGATGTGGCCCAGGGTGAGCTGGGGAACTTCTCTGAGCTTTTGTGGCTTCACCCATAAGTAGGGTAATATAATCTACCGTGGTGCCCTTCGAGGGTTAAGTGAGGGGTTGTGGGCAAGTGCCCAGCATCTGTGCGCTCACTGATGGGCAGTGGAAAGAGTAATAACTTCCCTCTTTTTCAGCCTAGGACAGCAGTTCTCAACCTGTGGGTCACGACCCCTTTTGGGGTCAAACGACCCTTTCACAGGGGTCGCCTAAGACCATCCTGCATAGCAGATATTTACATTACGATTCATAACAGTAACAACATGACCGTTATGAAGTAGCAATGAAAATAATTTTATGGTTGGGTCACAACATGAGGAACTGTATTTAAAGGGCCAGAAGGTTGAGAACCACTGGCCTAGGAGAACATGTCTGTATTCTGTAAGTAGGCCTCGTCTGCATTTCACAATCAAAATTCAGCTCACTAAATCCACTCCCTTAGTGGATTTCTCTTGCTGACCTAGTCCCAGCCATGGTTAAACAATTTGTCTTGGGAATAGAATCAATGGATGTGCTAACCGGTCTTCCTTCATTGCAGACCACAGTGCAGGGTGAGCAGCCAGCAGAGCTAGCTCCCTTTCTCTGCTCCTTTCATGTTCTCGCCAACGTATCTCTGAATGCATACAGATGTCTTCTACAGCCGCTCTCTGCTTTAGAGCAATGCTGCGCAATCCAACTGTCTGTGATCATGGACCCAGTCTGTAATCAATGTTGTCCCATACAGGAGCCACTAGCCATTTGTAGCTAGTTGAGCACTTGAAATGGGCCACTGAAGAATCCAGGTTTTCATTTCATTTCATTTTTATTAAGTGTAGATCGCCGCAGGTGGCTATGGTTACCGTTTAAGACATAAAGGTTTTCCTTTTGAGCAAGAACCTCCGCCCCTACTCATAAAGTGGGTATCTTACTCTCTAACCAAGGGCACAGATTGATGTATTGAATGTTCCTGGTGTCATTCCACTGCAAAAGCACAGAAGGGGTAGCGGTGGACTAGGATGGAAACCTAGCAGTTGTTCAGATGACTTAGAGTGTGTCTAGTGGAAGCCAACCAAAGCATACACTTCACTGTGGCCTTCACCACAGCTTGCTCTTAAAGTGCACCCCTCCACCAAGGGTTTGAGGAAAGCTCCACGGAGCACGTGGTCTCCACAGAAGCCGCCCAGGAGGCCCTCCTGTGTCCCTCCCATTCTTTCCCAGTCGTTAGTAATTTGTCTTAATAATTTTCATGCCCCCCCCCTTTTTTCAACCCTCTCAAACTAAAGCAACATAGAAGAGAATAAAGAAACAAACAGAAAGAGAAGGTTGCTTGAAAAATCTGCTTTAAGCCAAGTCTGCAGGGCCTAGACTCCGCCAGGCACATATTTATTTTAATCCCTGTTATTTGGTTTACGTTTTCTTGCGGTTCCGACAATAATATTGCACGTTTCTTCAAAGCCAGGAGAGCGCCATGTGGAAGCACGGCAGGCATTAGGATTCCGGCTGTTGACCCTTAATGGCCTCCTCTGGGCAGCCCCGCTATCATTTACAAGGGTGTCTTTAGAGGGCTTTAAATTTCCGCTGTCAGGCAAGTTCCAGATTGACGTGGCCAAATTAATAGGTGAGGCCAACAGGCAATCATCCAATCAGATACCAGGGAGGAGCCTTCCCGGTGCTAAGCCCCACCCCCTCGGCCAAGGCAGTCAGGGCTCCCAGTGGGCTCTCACCTGCAGGTCTCAAACCCCGCTTGCCAGGCTTTCTCCATCTGGGCCATGGTGGGCAGGGTGCAATCGAAAGCCTTGCAGAGGTCAGCTGCCTCAGTCCGTGAGATGCTGTAGCGACCATTTTTCTCCACATGGAATACGCCTGCGTACCGGCAGGTTACATTCAAATCTATGGGATGAAACAAGAAATGTTAATATTCGTTTGCATACATAATGAGGGAGGGGTACGAAGTTTGTTTTTGAGCAGCCTCGTTCAAAAAGCCAAATAAACTTCTCTACTGCTCCAACATTCCAAAGCACCATCACACCAGTGACTAGGCTCAAATCTGAGCTAAGACACAGTAAAGTCCCATCCCTCCGACTTCCTCTCCATCAATTGCTGCACAACAAACTCCTTTAAAAGCATATGATTGGGAGCGCTGCTAACCACGTTGGGTTTGGCGCTGCTTGCTTGAAATCGAATTTTGCTCAAACAAACTCTTAAAATGTTGAATAAGCCTCAGTTTGTCTCTAATGGCGCAGCCGCTTTAAAAGGCCATTTGACGGTTTCTTACAAAACTAAGCATTCTCTTACTATTTGATTCAGCGATCACAGTCCTGGGTAGTTCCACAAAGGAGTTGAGAACTTACGTCTACACAAAAACCTACACACAGCTGTTTGTTCACAATTGCCAAACTTTACAATCAACCAAGATATCCCTCAATAGGTGAATAAGTAAAAATAAAAAGCATATGACTTATGTCTGATGATTAAAGCAATACAAACTTGTTGAAAACTTACAAAATTCTGGAAAGTAAGGAAGGAAAAGCCAGTCCACCACTAAGAAAGCATGGCTTCTTAGTGACTCTTAAACGTTTTGTTGCATCTTCTTTTAGTTTGTTTTCTGAATATGTGTATGTGTGTTTCTAGTTAAAATAATACTAAATACACAATTTTAGATTTGGGGGTCTTTTCTCCCCACATTTTCCCACAATCATGTGGTCTTGCTCCCTTGCTTAGAATCTCCACCGGCTTCCGGCTCCACCCAGAATAAATAAGATCTTATCTGCTGATAAGATCTACGTGTTCTGGCTCCTATCTCCCTCTCTAAACTTTAAGTAGCTTGCTCTGCTTCGGTTCCTTTGGGCATTCTGGGCTCTTTCCCACCTTCCAACATTTATATCTTCCTTTCCCTCTGTCTGGAATGTTCTGTCCTCGGATTATCCCATTCTTGTTTGTCAACTCCACATCACCTCTTAGCGTCCTTCCCTGAACACTCTAATCCAATTCTCGGCGCCTCCCTCACCTCACCTGGCGTTTGTGTCTTCACAGCAACATGTTTATTTATTTGTGCGTTTAGTTATTATCCATCTGCCCTTTCTGTGATGGAAGCTCCAAAAAAAAAAAAAAAAAAGGAAAGGCCTTCCACTGGTTTACAGCTGTGTTCTAATGCCCACAACAGTACCTGACAGAGAGGGGATGCTCAACGAATATTGTTGAATGAATGAACGACTCATTAAAACATCTTCAAAAACACACTTGTAACATCTTGACAGATAGGTCTGAGGCCTGATGTTTGCTCCCAAGAGTTAAGGACATCCCCTGGGAAACCTAACTGCTATTCGTTGGTGAAAGTGATCTGAGCCAAGGACTTCTGGGAGTTTTGCAGATATTAATCTGAAATCTCAATAAGGAGCTGAACGATCCTCTGGTTCCATAGGATCCTCTGTAACAATCTCAAGAGACTGAAAAGGCCTTCATTGAAATCTCATTATTTTTCTGGAACTGTTATCCCCGTGTGCACTTGAGTAAGCCCCAACACCGAAGGTGACGTTATTGACACCGTCCTGGTGAAGCCTAATTCCTCCTGAGCACTTCCTCGAGCCTCCAAGACAGGAGGACTCCTGGATTCTTGCCGACAGTTCCTTGGGGACTGGTGGGCCTTGTGCCAGCCCAGGCAACACTGTGTTAGTTACCAGCCAGGTCTGGATTCCGACAGATCTGGCTTTAACTCAAACTCTCTCTCATGTGTGCAGGTCTGCAGATCATCAGGAAGATTCTGCATATGAATCAGCAGGAACATTGAGACTCAGAGAACTGAGTTGCCCAAGGAAGTGAGGATTTCCGTCTCAAGCCTGTAGTCACTTTCCAGAATCTCAGGTGCTCTGTTCTATACTCTGAGCCAATAGCCCGGGTAGGGGAAGCCCACTACTGCATTGTCCCTGGGTACCCGGAACCTCTGGGGTTCTGTGTTGCATCAGTTTCTGAGAACCCCGGCGGGGGAGGGAGGGGTGTTTTTAATGTGTATCTGTACATATTACTTATAGGTGGAAAAACTAAAGCTCAGAAAAAGTAAGCAACTTTCCCAGCTATTAAGTGGCAGAGCTGGAATTTCATCTTAGGTCTGTTTAGATATCAAACCCATGTTCCAAACCACCTTGCCACTTGCCCTAGGACCTTGTGTTATTAGAACAATATTTTGCTCTGAAGGAGAGAGGAACGCCTACGCTACTGGGACATGAGAGCAGAGAGAGGGTCAGTATGATTGAGCTGTACAGGCAACAAGGACTCTCTCCTTTCTGAGCAGGAAGCAGGTTCCCACCCCTAGAAAACAGTGTCAGACAAATGCAAAGTGTGGTGAAAGTGAACTGTTTAAACTTCTGTATGCCCTTTCCTGACTTGGAAAACAGTGAGAGAAGAAACAAGCAATGACGCTTTGAAAAGACATAGTAGTAAGCCTATCTCAACTGGTTTTTGCCTTTGTTTGCATCATGAACATGGAGGTGCTTTAAAAAACCTCAGAAGTAGGAGAAATGGAGAACATGTGTTTTGGTATGAGATTCATTCCTTTTTGTCTGTAACGATGTCCCTCTTAGCCAGTCACACAGCACGTGGCTGATGAAGCAAAAGAAGCAGAGAGGAGGGAACCTTTTGAAATACTGTTTGTTTTTACGGACATTTTCAGCTTTGGCGTCTGTTGGCCTATCTTAGCAAAGGGAACCTTGTCACGCTGGATGGCAGCCCTTTTGGGGGCTCTCCTTGTCTAGCCCACCAAGGAAAAACAAAGTGTCCCCATTCGCTTCTTGGAGGCCAGGCTGGGAGGGGAGACTTCAGTAGATGGCAGGAGAGGCCCACTGCCTGTCCGTGCTCAGCCAGGCGGCTGCTGTCACTCCCCGGCTAAAAAGAAAGGCCGAGGCGTGGCAGAGGTTTGGCGCTCCATGGCAGTTTCTGTCTTATTAAAATAGATTCTAGTTTGCTACCTGGCACACAGATATGCAAAGGCAACAGGAACCAATTCAGGTTGAGACTTTAGAATAAAACCCTTCCTGCCACAGCCAATGTAACTTGATAGACAATACCCACATGCATTGTGCGAGTGTGTCTGTATGTGTGTATGCAAGTAGCGGTGTGTGGTTGTGTGTACTCTGCTCAGCCAAGACAGGAAGAAACAGGTAAACTTAATCTTCAGCCCCAGGTTTAAACAAGGTCTGACAGACAGCAGGCATCAGCCAAGGGCTGCCAAATGAATGAAGAGATTCTATGCAAATGTGAAAATTCCACAACATCCACTTATCTTAACCTCATGAAAAAGTCCAACTCTTAATCCTGACGGCACTCGGCCATCTGGAATTGTGAAGATGGTGCCAAAACTTCATTTCAGGTCAACTAGCCCATGAGTGTTCACAGTTCCTTCCCTCTGGGTCCTTGATACCTTAAAAGGGACCAGACCTTCAGGGCTGTGTGTCCTTCCAGTCCTGATAACTTATGATGACTTCCCAAAGGGCTTCCTCAACACTTATGCAAACCAAAATTCTTACCCCAAAGGGTATTGTTAATAGTAACAATGGCAATAACACAATAAATACATCTTGTGTGTTTATTATGTATATGCCGGACACTATTCTAAGCACTTTACAAGGACTGACTCATTTTACCCTTAAAACAACCCTAGGAAATGGGTTCCATTATTATCCCCACTTTCCAGATACAGAGACTGAGGCACAGAGAGGGGGGAAACATGCCCAGGTTCCCAGAGCTGGCAATGATGGAGCCGGGATTCAAATCCAGCCAGTCTGGCACCAAGAGTCCACAGGCTTATCCACTACTTAACTGTACACTTGATTTAAGGAACTTTTTATGGCCTCTCAGCCCCCAATGTATGGCTGCTAATATTCCCAAGGTCTAAGTAAAGTTAGAGCAAGGCTGAGGCGTGAATAGCCATGGACCACAGATCACTGGCGAGCCCGTGTCTGTGGCAGTAGTACTGGCCACGCTGCAAACCCTGCAGACACACGGGACTCCTGAGATGTCTGTACGCCTCTCCTGAGAAACAGGCCCCTGTGATTAGGGATCTGCTGTGACTCAAGAGGCTCATAGCAACTGGCTGATGTGTCTTTCAAACAAGCCGTTCCAACTGGAAATAAATCAAGAACGTTTTCCGTTGAGCCCTCTGGTCTCCAATAAATCTCCTGTATCATGTAATAAATGAACAGTCCCAAGTTCCTCCCTCTGAGACACCCAAAGGGCAACTTTAATGGGTTGAGGCCACTTTTAGATTCCGGGTGGAGCCCCTCTGGAGGGAGAAATGCCACCCAGGCCATTAAGGTGGCCAAGAGGACAGAGGGGTCACGGGGCCCAGCACCCAGGGATCTCTTCACCAACATGGGAAGAAGTTTGTCAGTGTGAGCTTTTAGGAAGATTTCAAAAAGGAGCTCTCTAAGAGTGTCTATTGTTTAACCTACTCCGGCACCAAACTCACAAGAAGGTTGGTAGTTCAGTATTCTAACCTCTGTGCTATGCTGCCAATATGGCAGGTTCTGGGTAAGGTCATTCTTACTTGGATAAGCCATAGCTGACCCATGACACCATTAATCTTAACTTTCTTTTCCACCAGCCTCAGATCAAGGGAAATAGGTTTCTTTAGTAAAATCACCCCACCTCGTTTCCAAACTTTGCCTAAATTCCAGGGCCTGAGATGAACAGCTTCTTGGTTTTACCCCAGTTGTTTCCTGAGTAGAAAATCACAGGATCTGCTGGGAGTACAGCACTGTGTAATTTTCACCCAACTTGCCATTACCTACATCTTCCCAAACTTTCCTGAGAGGTGGGTGGAGTGGGGTGTCACACAGCTGGTTAGCCATGGAAGTTTTCAACCTGGAATCTACACGCTGATTTTCAGGGGATCTATACAACTGTGAAATTATATGCAAAATTTGTGTGTACATATACAGTATGTGCATGTGTGCTTCTGCGTGTGTGTGTGTGTGTGTGTAGGTGTTTTAATGGGAACAACATCCTTGGGATCTCATTAGTTTCTCAAAGAAGTCTGTGACACAAACACATAAAGAAATAAAGGAGTCCGGCTGGTGTGGCTCAGTTGGTGGCCAGTTGTATTTCTGGTCAGGACACATATCTGGGTTGTGGGTTCAATCTCCAGTCAGGGCATGCACGGAAGGCAATCAATCAATGTTTCTATCTCACATTGATGTTTCTCTCTCTCTTTCTCTTTCTCTCCCCTGCCTCTCTCTCTCCCTCCCTCTCTCCCTCCTTCCCTCTCTCTCTTCCTCTCTCTAAGCATGTCCTTAAGTGAGGATTAAAAACAAAACAAAAACATAATTACAAGGATTGTTCTCTCCAAGGTCTCTTCAGTAATCAAATTCCAGGATTCCAGAATTTTGGAACTTCCCTGTGGGCTTTATGACAGCAGACGTCTCTCCTTCATCACCATGTCCCCAGTACCCAGCACAGTAGTGCATAAAATAGGCACATGTTAAACAAGTGAATGAATGAATGTTCTCTTTCTCCTCCTTCCCTGACAGGGCAAGCACATGTGTGGGGTGCAAAAAGAGCCCCTCTCAGATCCATTCCCCACATCATGTCTGAAGAATCGCCAGCTGGGCCTTGTTGAGAATTCCCTATTGGACACTTAATATGTTCTTCAACCGGAAGCATTTGCTTCTGAGAAACTTTGCTGTTTTCCCTGGAAACAAATGTTTCAGAGACCAAATTTCAGTTTTGTAACTGGCTTTGTCCAAATTCTAAAAATGGTCTTCTCAGCGATGGGCACATCATGGGGCCATTTCTGAGGCCAGATCTCCCGAGGGAGGATGCCAGACATAGGGGTCTCACAGGAGGACCACCAGCCGATGATCTGTCATCATACTGTGCCAGAGACCTCAGATCTCCAAAACAGACTTCTCCAGATGGTCCAAAATAAACTAATTTATTTTCCAACACGCACCACCCAGATGTGTCTGGTCCCTATCTGTCATCTCAGGAGGGATGCAGCAGAATTAAATGTTTCTTTTCTACTGATTTGGTCTCTGAAGAAGTTGGTTTTTCTTGGAGATGGGGATAAAGCCAGTTCCCATGACTCAATGACTGTGCAGTTCTCATGCCATGATGACAACAGCGAGCATGCACTCAGCACCTACTCTAGGCCATATGCGGCTTTCAACAGTTTCCTTGTAAGAATTCATTTTATTCTCACAACAACTCTATGTTTTGTATTAGCCTCAATTTCTCACAGAAGGTAACTGATTCATTGAGAAGACATGAGTACCTGGAGCTAGTAAGCCGTGAGCCCGGGTTTCAGACTGGGCAGTCCAGCTGATCACCTCGCAGTGTTAAATTGGTCATGGGGCAGATGCTAGAACGACAGGAAACCCACTTATCCTCCATGTGATTTTTTCTAATGGATTTTTAGAGAGAGGAAGGGGGGGAGAGAAACATCGATGTGAGAGAGAAGAACCATTGATTGGTTGCCTCAACTGGGACCAAAACTGCAACCTGGGTATGTGCCCTGACCGGGAATGGAACCTACCTTTCGGTGCATGGGACAATGCTCCAACCAACTGCGCCCAGCCAGGACTCCATATGGTTTTTAAAGTGTGGAAAGGTGAGCATTAAAAGAGAGCTCTGGAGAGAGGAATTTGAGCTTGTTGAATATTATTTTAAGATCCTATTTCTCTTGATTCCAGACCATAAGGCTTAAAAGGGCAGGGCCCTTTGCCCAAGAGCTTGGAAAGGTTCCCCTCACTGGTGGAACTGCCACATTCTCCCTGGGGAGAAGATTTTGAGCTTTCCATGTTCACCTGCTTTCCCCAACATTGGGCTGGCTACCTCGTTCTGATTCTACCTGTCCTCTTCCCACAATTCCTTGGGAATTGAGAATCCAGCCCAAGCTACAGCTTAGACCTCTTTCTTCCTTCACAGCCTGAGGGCTCTGGCCAAAGTCAGGCCTGGGGAACAGAAGACCCTGAGATGCAGGGTTGGCCCAGGCCTGGGATGCCAGACCACAGAGTGCCCTGGTGGCATTAAGAGATGTCTGCTGCCCAATCTGAACTCACACAGTCCCAGCTGAGACACCAGGCCCATCTGGAGCAGGGACTTCGGGTTGATCGCAACTGGCTCCATGGAGCTCCTGTGAGTCTGTCGCACACAAGCCTCTTGGGCAGTGGCAGCCCAAAGCACTGATGAGTTTTCCACTTAAAAAATTTTTATAGTGTTTATCATGAAATAGCCAGGATTCTGTTTCTGTCTTCTGATATGTTGAGTTCATGTCTGAAAAAGATTATGCAACTCACAAAACTAACAGTATGATTCTCATCAAAGTAGGAAAAGAAAAAGTCAATTTCTTCTTGATTCCCATCATCGCTAATTGGATCATCTGTGTTTAAAGCCAGGAGGGACAACAGACAGCTTCTAATCCAATTCTCTTGAAACACAATAGAAAACAAAATCCAGAATGACTGAGCACGGTCCCCCAGCCAGTTCTGAGAAAAGCTGGACCTTAGGGGTCCATGGTTGCTAAACTCCTGACTCCCCGACCAGTGCTCTTACTACTGAACTGCTTTTATGGGAGATCAGAGCAAGCCATTCCCAATCAAGTTATAATCCACTGTCGTAACAAGACAAAGAAGGCATTCTGGTTTTCATTTATTCCATGGAGGTCTTTGGAGCCCAGAAGTTTCCATCTGGGAGCCTTCTTAGCTATTCCAGCCCCTACTGGCACCCAGGCCCGCCCATCCAGAAGACTGGCACGCCTTCCTCCTGCCCCCATGCACTTGCCTGCATCCCCTGACGCCCATGTGATGGGCTCCTGGAGAAAGGCTCTATTGTTCAGCATCTACGTCTGAATGAGGCCAAAATCACACTCGCTGGCCGAATCGCCTTTGGCTTCTCAGTGCAGACCATGAGTCTTGAGGGACTCAGTCTCTGCCGGAGCTGCTCAGGAGGTGGGTGAGGGTTTAAGGAGCAGAGAAAATAGTCATGCACCATCATACCCAGAGAGCTTCCTCCAGAATGTCCTGGGTGCCTTTCCATTGAACTATTCATCTCGTAGCACTTAGAAAGGAAATGCACCCCAACTCCTTGGTGCCCGGCTGTAGCCCCTGACCTCTCTGCCTGCCAACATGGAACCAACAGGGATCCAGAGAAGAGCCCAACGGGTTATCAGCACTACTCTGCCCTTCAGTCAAGGCCTCCAACAACTGACTCAGTGAAGCTCTTTGGGTGTTTCACAGTCTGCAGAACCCTGCCCCTGCCTCCTCCTGGGAGGATGAGACCTGGGGGAGGGGAGAAGGCTGGGAGAGCCTGTTCAGGCTCCTACTCCACACCCTGGGTCCAACGGTCTTTCTGGCAAAGGAAGATGTGCCCCAGAACTGTTACCTCAATGCAGGATTCTGAAAGGCCAAGTGGTTTTTGGTGAGCGAGCCTCCAGGAAGATGGCCGAGGGAGAGAAACCCCAGGGTATGCCCCTGCGTGTTGCCATAGCTACCAGGAAACTGCTCACTCTAGCCTTGCAACCTTTGCTTTCTTCCTTTTTGGCTCCTATCTGTTTAGCAGGTTGACTAGCACAAACCCAGGATGTGGTTAAATGAAACTAAAAAGCATCTCAGGGGCCCGCATAGGGTTTTCCTGTTGCAAATCAAAAACAAAAAAAACACAAAGGACCCCACTTCATAACTAGATGTTTTTTCTGAGGCTGTTACAATTATGGATACATCACCTAATTCATGTAAAGATTTTGCTCAGGTCTGTAACCAGCATTTGGAAGAACTGGTTGACTTTTACAGATGAAGAAACTAAGGGACAAGAGATTCAGAGCCTCAATGTCGTACAGAATTTGAGTAAAATCCAGACCTGCACCAGATTTTCGAGGCAGAATTCTCTCCATTTTTCTCCCTGGTTGCTACGGGGGAAAGTGGCGGCTCTAGGGAGAAGAGGTATGGATTTCAGACTGTTTCTCCCTCCCACCATGAGGTTGCAGGCAGAACCACAACATTTAGAGCTGTCCCAGTGAGAGCTGGAGTGCGGGTGAGAGACAGACCCCACACCCTCCATCCACCCACTGCTCATTCTTGCCCAGCCCCCACCCTACCCCACCCCACCGATGGTCCTGACACCCTGCACAACGGTCTAGGAGACTCAGTGGAACACTCTGGAAACCACCACAGTAGGTGCCAATCATAACAATGATAACTACCACTCCACAAGGCCTGCAAAGCACCGGGGGCTCCCTAAGAGGGTTAGTCACCCCACGTGAGAGCCATGGAAACAGAGAGTCAGCGGGTTAAGTACTTGGCACAGGCTCTGACACTCAAGGCTGCAGCCCAAATGAAAGGCGCTGTGGAAAGTGCTTTACATGTGATCCAGGCTCGCCATTACTATTTTTGTGTTTTTCCCCCTTGGTCTCAAGAATAAAAGCACCCTACAATTTAAAGTTCTCCCTAAAGATTGTCCCTGGTTCACCTCGTAAGGAAAATATAGTGAAGTCTGAATTTCCAATCTTATTCTACAGGGACTGGGGATGGGTAGCAGTGGGCTTGACAGAACTTACTGAACCAGAAACTGAGGTGATTGGCTGGCTGCCTCCTGCACGCCCTACACTGGGGATGGAGCCCACAACCCGGGCATGTGCCCTGGCCTAGAATAAAACCAAGACTGCCTGGTTCATAGGTCGATGCTCAACCACTGAGCCACACCAGCCAGGCAAAACACACATCTTTAGGTTACCTCTTTCCTCTTCAAATACAGTGAAGTGATGTAGTAACACAGCATCACAGCATTTTTTGCAACAAGTATTGCAAGTGACCATGGAAAGTTCTAGATTCCCACAAATTCTGAATGTGTTGGGCTCAAAAATCATCAAGTCTCATTTTAATAACTCAATCTCTCTCTGTTCTCATTCCCTCTGTCTGACTCTATCAGGTGCTAAAGGAAAGAGAGGTGTGTGTGTGTGTGTGTGTGTGTGTGTGTGTGTGTGTGTGTGTGTTCTCTTTCCCAGTCTAACAACCCACCACCATCCATTCTTCAGATATTTTTTATAAGCAACCCAAATATCTCAAAGCAGAAGCCCTGCAGAGGGAGAGGCTGGATTGTGGGTACATTTTGAAAAATCTGGGCCAAAAGATTGCCAAGATCAGTCCGGTTCCAATTGCCCTGTGAGCTAATAGCTTGTAATTCACACCTCTTCCCCAGCTTTCAATCTGTGAGATCTCTGTAACCACAGATGCCGGCCTCAAGTGCCAGGCTCCAGAAAACTCGACTTCTGACAAGTTTTTAAATCCTACTCAAGCCACAGGATTTGGACGAAAGTCTTTACCATTTTATGTTCATCTGGAGTGGGCCAAGCATAACATCCTGCTTTGAAGGAGCGTGGCCCATGCACAGATCCAGGAGGTTGATGGAGGAAGTTACAAATGACCCTTCTGTGAAGTTGTCAAAGAAAATAAGGTCTTGAGTTTCCTTCAAATTAGTGGCCATCAAAGATGGCAAGAGACCACACTTGGTGAAGGCCTAAGTGCCTTTCACCACAGGCATTTGAGAGGTGCTCTGGAAACATCAAGATGTGTAGGACAGGGCCTCTTCCTGTGAAATCGTTGCCTCCCAAATTGCCACTAGTCCGCCTAGGGCAGTGATGGCGAACGTTTTAAGCTCAGCGTGTCAGCATTTTGAAAACCCCTAACTTAACTCTGGTGCCGTGTCACATATAGAAATTTTTTGATATTTGCAACCATAGTAAAACAAAGACTTATGTTCTTGATATTTATTTTATATATTTAAATGCCATTTAACAAAGAAAAATCAACCAAAAAAATGAGTTCGCGTGTCACCTCTAACACGCGTGTCATAGGTTCGCCATCACTGGCCTAGGGCATGGCCCAGACATCAATTCAACGCATCTTCTAGAAGATACAGATGTTAGATGTCAGACATGATCCTGGGTGCTGGGGAGACATACAAGGTCCCTGCCCTTAAACTGCTGACACTGTAGTATGGGGAGACAGACAGTATACAGGTAAATGATTAATGTACAAATAAGGCAATCTCAAGTAGTGATAGTGCCACACCGAAAATACCAGGCAATGCTACCATAGAGAATGACAGGAGCTGCCTGTCAGGCAGTCCCCGTGGTCTGACACTCACTCTTCTATGAACTTAGGGGCACATTTTACTTATTTATTATGGGGCTTTGGGTCAGATCAGCTCAGATACCTGGTGAAAGGGAATACTTCCCCCACACACATTCAGAGTAAATGAGATTTGGAATTCCTTTTGCTTTCCAGAGTCCATAAAGCGATGTCTCCAGAATTTGGACTTAGTAGAGGATATTGGAGACGTGGAAGGCAAAACCTGTGGCAACTGAATGACCCGGTTTCTAGGAGAAGAGCTCCATTTGAGTCATAAGCGGGTACAGAGTTGGTGGAAGTGGGGTGCCTCTGCCCCTCTGGGTCTTGGCCTGAACTCCTAGGAAACAAATCAGACTGATAGAGCAGCCCATCAGAGTACTACTGTGATGCGTCCACTCACAAGCCCTCCACGCCTGCTGGCCACCTGGTGTCTTCAGTATCCCTTATTTTATAGCCACTGGTAACTGGTGATAGGGGCTATTTACCCCCATGGTAGTGTAAGATGGCGTAGTGGCCATGTTCACAGTCTTTCATATCAAACAGATTTGGGTCCAAGTCCCATCTTGGGCTCTTGTGGGATGGTAGGCATGCCATGTTTCTTGACCTTTAAGCCTCTGTTTCTTCATTTGCAAAGTTGAGGCAATGTCTATCTCATGAGATACTTTTGGGGATTTAATGGCTAAATGCCTTTGAAACACTTAGCAACGTACCTGACACTAGAAAAATGCCTGATATTGATAAATATGAGCCGATCACCTCAAAGATTAAAATACATTTAAAGCAGCTTAAATACCAAGTATCTCATATTCTGACTTAATTCTTGGTGAACTGGTCAGCTTCTTGCTGTATCATTGGTAACAGCCACTCAAGACCTCCAGTTAGGAGCCAGAAACCTACTTATCCAGACCCATGAGTTCTTACTCTACATAATATGTATTCTTACCAGATAATGGATGGATGGATGGATGGATGGATGGATGGATGGATGGATGGATGGAGAGATGATAGATAGACTGTCTATAGAACAGTCTGGGAAGAAGCCTGTCTAAAGTCATAACCCACATAATCAAAGTGGGTTCCATCTTTATATCCCCAGTGTGTGATATATATGGTATGGAGCCCAAAAGATGTTTCTTTGGTTTAGTGGGAAAGCAGTAGGCTGAGTCTAGTGACCTGGGGTCTAATTCTGGCCTTCCCAAGGACAGGCTGTCAGTACTTGGAGACTTCAGTTTCTTTAACCGACCAGGAAGAAGTTGGATTTGATGATCTCCAGGTCCCCAGCCAACCCAGCCCTCTCTCTATATATGGAGAAATCTATGTTTTTTTGTGACTGTTCTCTCAACACTCCAGAAACCCCAGTGGCCCCCTCTCGCCTGCAGGGTTGTGGCACTTCACTGGGGAACCAGGCCAGCGGTGGTGTGATTAATGCATTAAGCAGAGTGGACTGGCCAGCAAAAAGAAACAATAGACAAAACAAGAGCGAGTTACCAGCATCCTGCTCTCAGATTACACCAAATAAACGCCTCCAGCACATGCAGAGACTAGAACCTGCCCCACTGAAGCTGGAGGGAAAGAATGGTTTCAATTAAGAGGAAACCAGCAGAATTGCTGATTTCCTTAGAGAGACTTCCCCTAAATTACTACAAGCAGCCCCAGTGCTCCCTGCAGTGAATTTCAGCATCGTGGGCCAACTCAAACCATTCTTCAGGCGTGAGACAATCCTCAAGTGAGGCGCTGCTAAGCAGCCCCCACCGGCGAAATGGGGAGTCCAGACGCCCACCTCCAACTGGCTCCCTGATCATTGGTGGCCTTGGGGGTTCCACTGTCCCTACAATGAGGAGAGAGGGACATTCCCACCTCCTCCCTTCCTGAAGATAACTCCCAGTAGTTCTTAATTGTTTCAAGGCCCTTCGCTTGCAAGAAAAAATCCAGATTCTTCAGAAGAGGAAACACCTTGATTTTCAAGGCCTCTAGTCCTGGGGTTGGAAGAACAGGATTCAGCCCATGAGGCTGAATGGGAGGGAACTTGTGGTGTGATGTTAAAAGGAAAGGAGAGTTCAGAATTGAATTCTAGCCCCACCACGTAGGAGTTGAACCATTCATTCTTAGGCAAGTTACTTCACCTTTATGAGCCTCAGTTTCTCAGCCTGTGAAATGGCTCCAAGGAAATTCAGTCATTCATTTACTCAATGGATATTTCCTGGGTACCTCAAAGGGAGGTTTATGGGAGTTGGGTAATAAATATTCGTAAAGCAACAGCACTGAGCTGGGTGTATAACATGTGCTTTAAAAAATGTCAAACTTTTCAATTCTCTCAAGGGAAGATAAAACCTTGGGAGGACTGGCCACAGCTCTCCCAAGAGGACCCCTGGGTTCTAAGTGACATTGTATTTATACCATGAAAAATCATTTGAGCTTTGATAATCGTCTGTTTCAACCTGAACAACAGTCTGCAGGCACGTTCTCATGAAACTAAAAGCTAGATGAGAACCTGACAGAAACGCAAACACTCCCCTAAGGTGTAAAAGTCTTAGTCACGTCAGAGGTGCGGCTGGGCGTGGTCTGACCTTCCTTTCTGGAGAAGAGACCAGAACTAAGCAGTTTAAGGAAATTACAGATATTTTTGGAGATGAGAGAGTTGAACACCCCACTGAGTGATCGATGGACATTTTATGCCCTTGGAGCTGATCTCCCCCCCCCCCCCCCCCTCCACGACCAGAAAAATCCAAGCTTGGGCTTCTGGGGAAGAAGTGGACTCTAGGAAACTCCAAAGTTTCCAGACTGAGAAGGAAGCTACTGCATTCAACTGTCCCGAAGAGCCCCGCTCTCCTCTGAGGCCAGGGAACAGCTCTGTAGAGAAACACTTCACCCGGGAGGGAGGCAAATACCACCTCCTCCTCCTCCGGCCCCATCACCAACTGCCAGGACCAAAGGCAGGAAGAGGCTGGTCCTGCTGAGACAAGCAGCCTGGGAGGCGGACTGACTGTGCAAGTAAAGACAGGACCTGAGGCTGGTTTCCCCATTCGCTTTCATGAGCTACTGCCATAGCCAAGGTTTCCAGAGCAACCCAGGCTGCTGCTTTATCTGCTCAGCAACAGTTGTTCCAGTAAGCACCCGTGGGTGTCAGCACTCTGGTGCACCCTCCCTGCCAAATTAAATGAGGCTTTATTGGCTAATGTTTGGCCCAGAAATGGAATGAAAATATCTCCTAGGCAGCTGGAAGTGTTTCTTAAGAGCAGCAGGACCACAGTCAGGGCTGACTGTGGAGGGGAAGGGTCCCAGGTCTAAGAACAACGGTGATCGCAGTGATTGCTGATGAATGCTTACTCCATGCCAGTTACTCTGTCGAGTTTCATGCACATGATCACAGCAGTCCTCACACAACCCTACAGAGGCAGGTATTATTACTCTCTTTTAAAGACAAGAAAATGGAGGCTCAGCGATGTTGACTGCTTAAACCACATAATTGCTGAGTAGCAGGATTCAAACCCAGGTCTCACTCCAGGACCCACACACTTTCTGAGCGCTGGAGGCACTAGACTCAAGCCTCCCTGTGCATCTCTGACAGCCTGTGCTTGGCCCAGAGACTGGACTATGTGGGCTTGACGGAACACACTCAAATCCAGCCTGTAGGAGAAGAAAGGGAGCCTGACTTGGAGAGACACTGTTCTGGGCTGGCCTGTTTGAAGAGAGGCCTGTTTCTGAATGTGTTCCAGGGGGTGTGGAAAGCTCGTTTGGAGAAGAAACCAAATGAGTTTTCCAAAGGTTTGAACAATGCAAACAATGCAGAACACAAGAGTGGCTGTTGAGTTTAGCCTTCCAAACAATATAAAGAACAGGATGCTCAAACAGATAATAGGGGACTTTCCTAGACCCTGAGAAACAGTCCTCAAGGAAGGCTGCGATTATCTGATGATGTCTGTTTGAAAACAGTGTTGCTCCAAACATGTTCTAGAAGGGAGCCACAGGGAGCGCCTCCCTCTGCTCCCAGCAAGAAGAGTCTCAAGTACCCACGGCTTGCATTCCCAAACCTCAACCAGTCCTCCCTGTCCCTAAACAGAAAGTTTCCTCCTTGTCTTTCACATCCCTCCTGAGTGCTCAGACATTGCACATCTTCAGCTTCCCTGGGTGCCCTCCCAAGAAGCCACAGGAGAGACTGTTTCCTAGGTGATGCCAGCCAAGGAGAAGGGATGGGAACTGGGTGGAGCACAGCCACGAAGAGCAAGGAGAGAATGAGAGAAGATACGGCCAGCTGGCTCACCCTCACTTGTTTTTAAGCTCTTATCTCTAGAATAGAATAGAAAGAATAGGATAGAATAGAATAGAATAGAATAGAATAGAATAGAATGATAAAGTTTTTTTAAAGTTGTAATTTTTTTTAAGTTGAGTTGATCACAGCCTGAATCCACCATGGTATGTCACCATCTCATAAAACCAACCCAACATTGAAATGAACACAGGCCTTCAGGAAAGATAATGGAGTCCCAAATTCAGTGTCCCCCATGTGCAGGGTACTGTTCTAGGCACCAGGACCAGGGCATTGAACAATGTAGGCAAGGTCACTGGCCCATTGGAGGTTGTGGGCCAGGGGAGAAGACAGACATTCATCAAGTCCACAGCATAGTAAGTGTTGCGACAAAGTGCAAGGTGCTGGCATTTAGTTTAAAGGGAAGACTTTCTCCACAAGGCTTTGCTGTCCCCAAGAGATGCCTCTGCAAGGCAATGCCATTTCCCCTGAGAACTGAAGGGATGGATTGGGACCCAGCAGGAGAGTCTACTAATCAGCAAGCCTCGTGGTCAGGAAATTCACCCTCAAAATAAAGCATACATCATTTCGGTTTAATAGAATCCATTTCCTCTAGCTCTTTCATTATTAGATTCTGAAAAGAAGCAGCCCTTTCCTGTGTAAGAAGCAATCACATCCTAAAGGTCCACATTAAACATCCCTTGGGCTCCTCTTCCCAGCATGTAGTCATTATAAATCTTTTAATGGTATTTAGAGGGGAAAAAAAGAAAGGGATGGAAAACAAATTTTAAAGTCCTGATATCTCCCTCGCCCATGCTGTTAGGTTCCTTAGCTAACTACAGGGAGGCAGGGGGCTGGCCCAGAAAACCCCCCTGTTCATTTTTTAAAAAAATATTTTTATTGATTTTTTACAGAGAGGAAGGGAGAGGGATAGAGAGTTAGAAACATCGATGGAAGAGAAACGTCGATCAGCCGCCTCCTGCACACTCCCCACTGGGGTTGTGCCTGCAACCAAGGTACATGCTCTTGACCAGAATCGAACCCGGGACCCTTCAGTCCGCAGGCCGACGCTCTATCCACCAAGCCTAACCGGTTCGCCGCCGCCTGTTCATTTTTGAGCTTATTAAAATGTAGGATGTTGGACACTTGAGCTTCAGACTCAAAGAACCTATGAGGAAAGAGTTTTCCTGCTTATGGAAGGGCAATTATTAACATAAATTTCAATCGTCCATTCTAGACTCTTTGAAGGCAAGACAGGTCCATGGGGAGCTAACATGGTGTGATGGCAGGGACTGCAGCTCTGAGGGTGGGAAACTAGGGTTCAAATCCAGAATCTGCACTAATTAGCTCTAGGACCTTGGGAAAGTTACTAAATTTCCCTCCTGTGCAGGAGGGTAATAATGCTAACCATGAAGTTAATGTGAGGGCTAGATCAGATAATGGAGCTGCAAACACGTCCAGCATGTTAAAACACGCTAGGAGTAGTTATAGGAAAGAGAAGCCAGCTACCTGCCTCGGGGTTATCGTCTCATACTTTACGGGAAGAGATGCCCATCCAAGGTCATCATGATTCATTTAAAATGGATCTTGCAGGTAGTGGTCCTAATGCATGGTGTAGCGCCAGCGGTGGGGAGCAGGGTTGCAGTAGTGAGGTTCTAATAATAAATGCTCAAGTGTGCAAAAGACTATTTCTTGTAAATTGTAACAGATGTAAAGTTATTCCCTGATATGCTTTTTTGGGAGGAGGAAAAGATAAAGTTATAGCTATTACGACTGAGGATACGCCACAGAGCATCTAAGCCTCAACCTGCAGTGTGTCCCCCAAGTGAACTCTGCCCATGAGGTGTGTCTTCTCAGAAGGTTGAGGGTGTGGCTTAGGAACACTTAGCTTTGCCTTTTTCCCCTTAGCTGGTAGAGCCTATCCAACCACAATTCCACCACGTAGGTGAACACCCATTGAGGCCCTACTCTTTGTAACAGGCACTGTGACCAATGCAACAAAGTTCTTCTAATTGAATCCTGATTTTGTCTAAAATCCCAAACTTATGCTTCCAGGGAGGTGAGGCTCCAACTCTCAGCTCCATTGGATGGACCATGATGGGTCTAAATCAAGCACTGTGATCAGAGAACTCCTTGTCAATGATCGGTTTGGTGTAGGCATTCCATGGAATATGACCCCTCTTCCAGTGAGAAATAAAAGGAAGTCAATTCTGAAAAAGGACTTCTGGAAAAGCTATTCCTCCTTTTTTTTAGGAGAGATGTTTGTGAATAAGCTTTCCTTCTTCCGGTGATGGGTGTTGTTTTGTTTTTCATAGGATGCCTGGAACTATGGGAATCAGTTTGGAAGTGTGAAGGGAGCTAACCTAGAGGAAGACACTGGGAGTGGCAGAAAACTGGGTCTTTTGATAATACTGAGCTCCTGGCATTGTCCCACCTCTACACTTCTTGTGGGAAGATGTCATTCTATGAGGGTTAATTGCTCTACTACTTACAGAGATATTCAGCTGGCATGCACTGATATGGATATACTAAGAAACATGTGACAGATAACAATTTCATGGGGACACATCACGGTTTGATGCATAGATGGGTTGTAGCTTATGTTCAATCATGATAGCTATAATTCCCTATCTCTTCTACCCAAGAAAGCACATTTGAGTAAAAGCAGACAGATGTCATATTATCATCGGAGGGATACCTTTGAGTCTGTTCTCATTTGTGAGACACAGTTATTTATAACTGACCATTTGAATTAGCTGGTGCCCCTACTCTACCAATTGCTAAATATTGTCATTATTATCTATGCTTTCATCGAAAAGCATCGTAAGTGATAGCTTTTGTTTTCTCACTGTATCTGTCCCACTCTCCTGATAGAATCCACTCTGATCATCCCTAAGTACTTACTGCAAACCAAGGAGATAAAAGAGCAAGGCCCTCGTACCCAAGTGGTTGGACATCCACATCCCAGGGTTCTTGCCTATTCCTCCTGCCCGCACCCAGTAGATGTGCCTGCCTGGCTGCTGGACATTATCCTGCACACCATCCCCTACACACACACACTCCAGCTACCAAAGTGCTCAAAACATGACCAAGAAACTGACAATAAAATGGAGGAGATATGACCCTAACCTAAGACTTAGCACTAAAGATTCCCAAGTAAATTATGAATCCCCCCCGCCCCCATGGCTTACAGTAACTCTGATATCTCATGACACAGTGTTTCCCAGAGTTTGGGTTCCTTTGCTGCCCCAACATGTGCTGCTAAAAGTCTGAGTCAGCTTGGAGGTTCCCATCACTCTTCCCACCACTGTCTGTTGCAGGACAGACATGATAAACCAGTTGCTTACAGAATTTTGAGGAGTGGAGCTTTCTTCACTTGTTCTCTTTCTCAGAGGACTCAAGTGTGAGGCAGTTAGAAGAGGGGCTGCTCTGGCTAGATTCGCTATGGGGAGCTTTGACCCCACCCACCAGACTGTCTCCATGAGAGCTGGTAGAATTGAGAGGTCCAAAAAGCAGGTCCCCCAAGGAACTGTAGAGATCTTGCAAACATAGTTACTGCTATTAACCCCACATGTCTGGAGAAGCCCCCCCTGATGCTCTAGAGCAGGTGAGGTCACCCTGTTATATGCTTTTTCAAGAACATGAGCTCTTCCTTCCCAGAATGCACTAGTATACCTCAAGTGTAATTAAATAAAAGCATAATTAGCTGTTTACTCTGTCTTCCCAGATAGACTGTAAGTTCTATGAGAGCAGAAACTGAGTCTCGTTTAAAGTTGTATCCCTAGTGCCTGGCAGAACACCTGGCACATCTTAGTGTTCAGTAAGTGTGTGTTGAATGAACAAATGAACCCTTTGAAAGCCATCAATTGTTGACTTGACTCACAGAATTGCTGAGAGCAGTTGGGAAAAAGCCAGGCCAGGTTATGCTGGACCTTCTGGTTTCAAAATGCTCATTAAGTCAAAAAGGATCAAAACAAACACCAAATATGGATGCACAAGGTACTGCATAGGAAACCAGATCCAACTACAATGGAAGTTCCAGGGGAGTGTATACAATGTAGACTCCACCCATACTGTTTCCCATTGTGCTACAACAAACAATATGCTTTTATATTCCTCTCTTTGTCATTCCAAGTCTCCTTGCCCTGGTTGGCCCATTGTCCTCTTGTTTAGTGCTCTTCCTCTATCATCTCAAAGGGTGAAATGGAAAGGCCACTGGATCGCAAGTCAGAAGACCAGGGTTTTGACTCTAGTTGCGTGCCCTTGGGCAAGTTACTTGCAGTCTTTGAGATGACCTTCCCTTACGTTTCTATATGCCCAGTAGGCTGTGTAATGTCTAGCACCCTTTCCCATTCTGATATGCCATCATCGTTGGCTTTTTCTCACCCGCCCATGATAACTTCTCACTTAGAGTCCTTTTTCTCTTTCTCCTCTTTTGCCTCTTTGGATCTATACCAGTGGTTCTCAACCTTCCTAATGCCGCGACCCTTTAATACAGTTCCTCATGTTGTGGTGACCCCCAATTTCATTGTTACAAATTGAACATAATTAAAGCATAGTGATTAATTACAAAAACAATATGTATTTATATATGTTTTCCGATGGTCTTAGGTGACCCCTGTGAAAGGGTCGGTCGACCCCCAAAGGGGTCGCGACCCACAGGTTGAGAACCGCTGATCTATACTTTGGTGCTGCTGTAGGGGCCCAGTTCAGCCTGCACCTTTCTGAGCCCCAGCAAAGCATCTGGACACCCTCCCATTCTTGCCTCTAGCACTTTTACTGAGTTACCCCAGCAAGGGCATTGCGACTCCACTTGGCGGGGACCCCGGTCCCCTGCCAGCCTGTCAGCATCTGCATGCTTCAGGAAATGGCAGAACCAAGAAGCCGGGGCACATACCAGGTCCTCCTAGATAAGCACGGCAAAGGAGGGGCGGCAGCTGGGAGGAGATTGGTGAGCATTCCAAAGAATACAATTTCAAGGATTGGGGTCAACCAGCAACAGGAGACGGAGATAAAGGAGAAAGTTACCTTAAGGTAATAATAGGACCTTGTAGTTCTACATCACATGCTTCTGCCAACTAGCACAAAACACTCTCACACCAGCAGGCAAAGGTGGGGAGGTCTAGGGGAGGCAGAGGGATTAGTTCCCAGGTGGTTCACAGTGTATTGAAGCATCAGACAGATAAAGCCAGTAGCTTAGGGTCACACAATTAAGCTTTGACAGGGTGGGAATTAGAGCAGAGTGTCCTAATCTCACCCGGGGGCTATTTCCAATCAACGCTTGCTGGAGCCTTTTGTTTACACCTCGGTTCTACCTTATCTTCCCCGCCCAGGTAGTGGGCTTGCTGTTTCCCTTGAGGATGAGTAGTGGGAAACTTGAGCGGCCCACAGTGGGCTGGCCAGAGTTCAGAATCCAGCCTTCTCAACTTGGATGCTACCAGTGGGACCCGTGGGGCCAGTCTGTGGAATGCTGCCTCCGGCTGCTTTTGGGAGGCACAGAAGAGCCCTGAGTGGCAGCTGAGAATGCAAAGGCTCCAGGGCTGATAAAAGTTGTAATTAACGTGTGCACACAGCCCTTTCATCTTCAAAGGCTTCACTCACATTAGCTGGTAATTCCTCCTATCACCCCTCTGGGTGAGGCATCATTTTTGTCTTCTCAGTTTGCAGATGGAGAAGCTGATGTGGAGAAGGGGACCTTTGCCAGGAAGTCTGGTCCTGGTTCACACAGAGGAGATTCCTGGCTCCCAGCATCTAACTTCAGTTGGGGTGATGATGGGAAAACAGTGGGAATGAATCATAAGAAAAGGCTCAAGAGACTCCACTCCTCTGGGTAGGAGACTGCATTTATATTGTTCTGGAAGGAGGTGGAGTCTACAGCATGACTAGTTGACTGAATTTGAGTGGCTAAATTCCCTGAGTTACCCAGACCTATCAGAAACATAACTTAGGAAAGTTTGCTGCTCTTCTGTGATGACCTACGGGTGATCCCTGAGGTCAAATCCTCTATATTATGCCCGTGTCAGATATCACTAATGGATCACAGAACTCAGTAGCTGAGCTAAGGTCTGGCTTCTTAGCACAGTGCTCCAGGCAGCCTCTAGTAATCAACGGGAAATGTAACATGGGCTGCTGCTGCTGTAGGGCTTGTTGGGGATTCTCTTAACTTGCCACGCTCCAACTCAGGCAAAGTTGCCCAAGTTCTGTCTCAACCAATGTTGGAGCTGGCCTGCTTCTGAACTCTGTCTAGCCCTGTTTGAGGAGGGTGTCATGAGAACTTCTCTGTGACAGAAGAATTGGGTCTTGTAAGATAGAGCCAGTGTTACTTGATCACCTGGAATCTGGCCAACTCATCCTTCACTGTTCTTCAACACTCTCACTCAGGCTGAGCCCTCTCCTGACCCCAATTAAGCCATACTTTTCAGCTCCTCTTTACACTTCCATAAATTTCTCTCCTCTCTTCTCTCTCTCTTCTTTTTCTTTCTCTTCTCTTTCTTTCTTTTTCTTTCTCTCTCTCTCTCTCTCTCTCTCTCTCTCTCTCTCTCTCTCTCTCTCCATCTTCTTACCCACATTCATCTGATCCTCAAATTCCACTCCTTCATGAAGCTGTCTCATACAATTGCCACTCACAGACATAGCTGCTTTTCCTCATCTCCTGGCACTTGATAATATATAATCTTGTGTAGTTCTTTCTTCTGTTTAATTTTTCTCCCACCAAATGGTAAGCTCTCTAAGGAGAGAAACAAATCTTCTACTCCCCTCACTTTTTTTCCCATAGAGCCAATCACAGGGTACTTCTTATTGAATTGGATTGATGAGTTCATCACCATGTTTACAACCAGGGAAACAGAGGCCACCAGTAAGGGAAGAACTTGCCCACAGTCTTCCTGTGACTAAGACAGAGAGAGAAATGCTAAACCCCTGTTGGCTACACGAGGGTTCTCACTTCTCCTAGAGGGCTCTGTCTAGGGGACTGGCCGGAGATACAGACGGCTGAACCATAGCCAGCCACCATCGAGAGCACTGTGTGTGACATGAGAACCAAACCCATCTGCTATTTTATTTCAACTTCTGGTGGGCAGATTTCAGATGGATATGAAATGGGCACAACAGTCTGACTAAGGACTCTGAGTGACTGATGGAAGGTGAGAACCCCAACATGAGATTTAGTCGATGACCAGTTTTGGCAAACGCCTAAGTAATACAGTCTTCATGACTCCCTTTTATTTATTTATTTTTCCTGAGCAAGAGCTGCTCTGGTTTCATGGAAAAGAAAGAAATATCTTAGTGGAAGTCTGAAGGTTCTCAGTAGAAGCAGCAACTCACCATCTCAAAGGTCCACCTACTCAGTGCCCTGGTTGTGTGTGTGTGTGTGTGTGTGTGTTCCTTTGTTTTGTTTTCTTATTTTCAGATTCCCATGGCCACCCATGGGACACTAGTGCTCAATCTCTAAGCACTATTTTGGCTGAATATGTTGGTTCTTTTTGCACCCACATGAGGCAGAGTTCCCTTGAGGGAAGCTGAGGTATCCAAGATGCTCATGGAACTTTGAAAGTGAAGGACACAATCTTTTCTCTTCGTCAGGGGGTGGCTTTTCTGGCCACTTAAAGCAATGCTGTATAATGTAGAGTTTAAAATAGCAGATATTACCTTCAGATCCTGCAGGTAACCCCAGAACTGGCTTCCTGCATTTTTAGCTCTGTGACTGAGACTTGCTAGCTGCTCTGGCCTGAGCTTCTTCACCTGCCCACGCCCAAGTGGTTGGGAAGATTCGGTGGCGTCCCCTGAGCAAAGTTCCTCGTCCCTAAGAGTCATTCTCGCCCACTGGAGTTTAGGGTGAAACTGGGTGAATACGCTTGCTCTGACAGGGATTAATAATTCACGCCTGACATTTAATGCAAACAAGGCGTCACCTTTTTTTTGGGCACTGCATTATAGTCGTGTCATTCTTTCCATTAAGTTTTGTGAGGCTTAGGTATTCGTGGGCCCACAGAGAATCCAACCCTCTCATTTTATGCATGGAAAATTGGAGGCAAATGGGGTGAAATGATTCGCTTGGCCTTACACAGTGAATCAATAACAGAGAGGAACTAACATAGAATAGCCATTTCTATTCTTGAGACACTTTCTATGTGCTAAACACTCAGCTCTATGTGCTAAACATTGTCTAGAACTTAACATGTACAACTGTCTGACTTCATGCTGTTCTTAAGTGGCAGAGAGGGGACCCAACGTGAGGTTTTATTTCACTGTCCTTCCTCCTTCTACACAACTCTCTTTCAAAGCCAAACCTTCTCATTCCCATTCCACCACACTCAACATCTGCTGGTCTTTGGTATGGTCAGTATTAAACCCTTAAAAGAAACAACTCCCTGACCCCCACCTTTTTTTTCTTTTAACATGGTAAGCAAAAAGCCAACATCTTATCTTTTCTCTGAGATCACTGAGAACATGATTTTGAGGCTTGGGGTTCTTTATACTTGAGGCCAGATTTCAAAGTAAGTGCTGGGACACAGAGGCAGACAGACCTAAAGTAAATCAAGATTTCTGTTCTTCTGGACAAAACCTAACAAGCCCCAAATTCCCCTGCCTTGCCTGACATGTCAGACCTCAAGAAAGATATTCTCAAATTGGAGAGTATGCAGAGAAAAGCGATTTCAAGGAAGTTTGAGGATCACTACAGGAGGCACTAAGATATTAAAATAAAAAGGTTTTATACTAGTAGACCAGAAAAAAAAAATTAAAGGATGAAAAAGAATCACAAAAGGTCAGGAATGATAAAGATGTCTTTGCTGGTCAAATCTAGAAATTTCATTCATTCGGTCAGCCAGCCAAATATTTATTGAGCACCTACTATATGTGGGAACCGTGCTGACAGCTGGGGGGCTAGAGAGACACAACAGTGTACATAAAGCATGGACTGTTCCTAAGGAGCATATATGTTCATGGGCCAACAAGAACAGATTGGCATACCCAGCTTAGAGGCATTCCTGGAACTTCTTTTTAGGGTGTTTATGAAATGTAAGGGAGAAGCAACCAGGAAACAATAGAGAAAGTAAAAGTCACTCAGGGAAGTCTAGAGGGATGTACCTGACCTCTAAGGCTGACATTGGGAAGACAGTCTTACCACTGAGAAGTCACTGCAAAGACAAACTCCTGGGCAGGAGGTGTCTGTGGAAGCATCACTTCCCCCTGAGCTTTTGTCTGCATCTGCGTGACTAGGGCTCCTGTGGGCACCCTTGTCTGTCCGTGTAGGGAAGTGGTGGCTGTGGGGCTAACTAACTCTGTCACATCAGCTGGTCTCCTGCAGGCTGTAAGATGATGCTCAGCTCTGCTGGCTTCTGCCTCTTGGACTGGACACACTCAGAAATGGCAACAGGTGTGGCTGGCATAGAGTAGATGTTCATTTAACACTTCGGGGGGGGGGGGGCGGGTATAAAGACTGGACTGGGGTCTGGTCCTGAGCAGAAATACCTTCTAGGCCAGCAGCAGGAGATCAGGTACTGACTGCGTGGAAATGTCGTATCTCTCTGGTGTCTCAATTTGCACAATGGTGAACAAAGGTGAAGGAGCTTCCTAATCATCACTCTAATATCTTGGGCGGGAGCAGGGGGGCGGTTCTTTGAGAGAGGAAATAGAAAAAGATGCTGCCTAGATCCATGACTGGTGTGTGGGTGCTTCTAGAAGGCACTGCAGACCTGCTCATGCAAAGAGATGCACTGCAATTGAGACAGTTGGTAATTTATAATGGATCTCTGTCTCCAGGCCAAACCCACCTCCCCGGGCAATGGTCCCCTGCTGGGCCAATAGAAGCCAGACCGGTGGTTTGGGCTGGGGCTGGGAAGAGGAAGTGTACTTCCTGCTTCAGCTCAATCCCTTGCTCCCAGACAAGTACAGCCTGATTCCTGGCGGTCTCCTCTCAGAGCTTCCCTCCAGCCCTCATCAGTGCCAACTGGTAGAGAAAAGGCCCTGGAACCAAGGGCTCTTAAGCTGAGTTTGGCTGCTGTTTAGCTCATTTTCCAGCTTTGTCCAATCAAAAGTCAAGGTCCTAGATGAGGGAGAAATACCCATCAGCCATCTTCTCCTTTCATCCAGATGACAGGTCATGATGTGATAATGAGCCAACAACTCAGTTCACCCTCCCTTTCAGTCCCACCTCCTCCCCAACTTCCCGTCATACAGAAGAGAACAGAACTTCTATCCAGAGAGCAGAATGAATGAGCCACTCAGAGTATGAATGGGAAGAAGTTTCCATTACGCCTTCTTTTTCATTTTTGAATTCCCAAGCCCCTCCTCTGAAATTGAATGTAAAAAGGAGGACAAAACCAGCTCTATGGACATTAGGACTCTACCCACACTCGATTCCCAAATGGGGCTCATGAAAACAACCAGAATGCTACCATGTACCCTCATTTGAGTCTCTGGGGGTACCCTGATATCTTGAGATACTAAGAGGAGCACAGTAATGTAGTCACTAAGAGCAGAAACCCACTAGCCAGACCATCCGCTTCCCAGCTCCATCGCTTACGGCCCTATAGCCTTGGGCAAGTTAATTTCTCTATGCCTCAGTTTTCTCATAAGTAAAAGAGGGGTAATAATAGAACTCCTTCATAAGGTTGGTGTAAGTATTAAACAACTTAGTAGACAGGAATATACTAGTATGGAGAAATATAAATTAGTATACAGGACTATATTAAACAAGTTAGTACAAGGGAACGATTAGAATGGTGGCTGGCCCATGGTTAGCTTTCTATCAACTGTTTGCTATTATTACTAATATCAGTGATTTCTTAAAAACATCAACTTACTGCAAAGAAGCAAGTGCAAAAGGTCCAAGAGCTCTAACTCTGAGGCCAGGGTGTGGGGAAGAAAGATGAACTTTCAGGCACCACGAAGGGAGAATGGCAAGGACACCACCGCAAACGCTCAGAATTAGCAACCTGGGTGAACACGCTCTCCCCCCCACTGGAGTTTTGTAATGAACCTTTACTCTCAAAAGCTGAAGACTCAGAGGATTTGGGGGGCTTGAGTTTTGCAAATCACCTCCTTGGTGGCTCAGCTCCTCTCCACTCGCCTGGGACCTGTCTCCCCACACTTGCGCTTAGGAGGGGTACTTGCTCCAGGACACACCCGGACAGGCTGTGCATCCCAAACTCGGGGAGATCGGGTGCCGTGAGGTCCTGTTCCCCCACAACATCCCATCCCCATTCTGTGCTTGACTCCCTGTCTCCAAGTCTTACTGGGCAGATAGGCCAAGGATAGGCAGGACCTGCCTCCGTGGTGGGCAGCTTCAGACTTGGCAAGCTCTATGGAGAGGAGGCCCGGGTCGTCATTGCCAGTGTGGCTTCCCATCAGATGCCATGCTTCCCTGAGATTTGCCCCGTTTAGTGGCTGCAGGAGACCCACCAAGAAGGCAAGAATCCTCTGTGAAGCTGGTCTGCTGCTCCTTCAGCTGCCTCCACCTTCCAGAAGCAGCCATGGGAGCTGGACGGGTGTGGCCTCTCACCCAGGGAGTCTAACCTCAGGTAAGCATCTCCAAAATAAGCAGCCCTCTCAGCGGGCGGCTCCTGCCGAGGGCTCTATTTCGAGGCTTAAATGTGGGGGTTGGTGTCATCATCCTCCGGTCCTGGCTCAGAAATAGTAACCCTGTCCTTAGACATCCCAGCAAGGAGCCACCAAAACCACAAACAGATGGGTGATCTCCCTCTTTGGGCAGAAAGTACATGAGCCCCACGGTGGGCAACTGGCCAGCCAAGCGCCCTCCTTGGGCTTGCCCCGAGCAAGACAGCCATCGCCACTGTTATCATATAACATGGACGTATTTGCATCTTAGGTGTACCGACCCTAGAGACGGATAGAGTTATTTCTCTATTCTAGATATTCATCAGTTCAACAGTTACTAGGAACAGATATGGGCCAGCACCAAGCGCTGGAAGCATGACAATGACCCCTCACGTCAGGGGACTCCCACAGCACTGCAGAAGACGGGTAAGAGAAGATATGTCAGGTTTGGGTTTTCCCCTTTGAGGAGTGTGAGAGTCACTCGGACCCCGTGGCCTCCACAGGCTTCCTGTGAGATTTCACTGTGAAGCTTTAAGGTGAACTAATGGGACCTATGGGAACCAAATGCCACACTGTCAGAGCTGAGGTTACTGGGATGGCTGCCATCCTGTTACACCAAGGGTTCTCAAAGTGGGGCAACCTTAACACCCCCTAATTTGGCATTGTTTGTTGTTACGACTGGGTCGGGGGCGCACGCAACCAGAATCTACCATGTGGAAGCCAGAGATGCATAGTCAGCCATTACCCAGGAAACCCTATACAGGGGGCCTTGACTTACGAGTGTCCCGACTAACGAGTTTTTTGAGATACCAGCTGTCTCTCGGCCGATTTTTTTGCATTGAGTTGATAGAGTAATTTGAGTTAACGAGCTCCTTAAGGAGCTTGGTCTCGGAACAAATTAAACTCGTAAGTCAAGGCCCCACTGTACTAGGCTGTGAACTATGCAGAGGTGAGGACTGTCCCTCCCAACATTGACCCCTCCAGTCCTAAGTGCCAGGTGCACTGACACTGACTGACCCCTCCAGTCCTAACTGCCTGGTGCACTGAGTAGTCAGTGCCTGAACGTTTGTTGAAAACTTTGGCTAGTTAATTAGTTAACTTACTTGGGGGGGGGGGGGGGGGGGGGCGGGGATAGATTAATAACAGGGTAACAGAAATATGCACACCTCTTTCTCACCCTCTCCTCTTTGCATATTAAAATCCTATCTTGTCTGCATTGCCCCTCCTCTCTGGCATCAATTCCTCCAGTCCTCCTTGCTGTGTCGCTGCTTGGCAATGATATTCCTATCCTCTAAAGCAGGCGTCCTCAAACTACGGCCCTCGGGCCACATGCGGCCCACCAAAAACACTCATCCGGCCCGCCCGCCGGGTGTTTTTGCCACGGCTGTGTACATGGGAATTTGTTCATAGTTTTTTTTTAAACTATAGTCCGGCCCTCCAACGGTCTGAGGGACAGTGAACTGGCCCCGTTTAAAAAGTTTGAGGACCCCTGCTCTAAAGTGTCCAGGCTGTCACTCGACTGCACTCTGCTATACACATAGAACCATAAAGTCCTTGGATGCAAGGCCCATGTCTCGCACATTTAAGTCGCCAACGTACTCAACACATTGAGGGGCCCGTACAGGACACCTTACAAATGCTTAGCGGTTGCCCAGCAATACCCCCGTGTGTTCAGATGCATAGACACTTAAGGGCCCACCCACGTGTGTATGTCCACCTTAGCAAGCAAGAATCAAATATGTGGCATTTCCTGGTAACTTCATATTTTGGGATGATCAAGAAGTGGAGAACAGAGGAATACTAACATTTCTCCCGCAAGTGCACCTTTCTGAACCAAACATCAACCTCATCAGCAACTAGACCAGTGCTTCTCAACCTTCTGGCCCTTTAAATACAGTTCCTCATGTTGTGGTGACCCCCAACCATAAAATTATTTTCATTGCTACTTCATAACTGTAATGTTGCTACTGTTATGAATCGTAATGTAAATATCTGATATGCAGGGTGGTCTTAGGCGACCCCTGTGAAAGGGTCGTTCGACCGCCAAAGGGGTGGCGACCCACAGGTTGAGAACCGCTGAACTAGACTGATTAAGGAGCGGTTCTCAACCTGTGGGTCGAGACCCCTTTGGGGGGGTCGAACAACCTTTTCACAGGGGTCGCCTAAGACCATGGGAAAACACATATATAATTACATATTGTTTTTGTGATTATCACTATGCTTTAATTATGTTCAATTTGTAACAATGAAAATACATCCTGCATATCAGATATTTACATAACGATTCATAACAGTAGCAGAATTACAGTTATGAAGTAGCAACGAATATAATTTTATGGTTGGGGGTCACCACAACATGAGGAACTGTATTAAAGGGTCGTGGCATTAGGAAGGTTGAGAACCACTGGATTAAGGAGTTGTGGAGCTGTGAATTAACTTATGCAAAAAGTCTTGCAAAGTTTTTGAGTTGTAATCACACCAAGCCATGCATTTGTTCGTGGAAAATATATAAACATTTAGTCAAAGTATCCACTATGTATCAGCTGGCAGAGCATTTGCATGTTTGAAATCCCAGCTCTCCTGGCACGTTGGGAACACACACACTCACTGTGCCATGTCAGGCCACACCCACAACCATGAACTTCAGAAGGCACCGCTTCCTTATTCTGGAAAGTGGGGCTGGCTTCCCGCACCCTTGCTGGCCGGCTCAGGGGGAGCACACGCTTAGGAACAATTTCAACTTCCTGAGTGAGTGAAAAGTGGGGTTTAAATGTAGGGGAGGAAGCAGCAGCCAACCCTGGTAATTCTAAAGAACAGTTGTGTGCTTCCCATTCAAGCAGCGACACAAAGGAAATTGAGTCATCAGTTTCTTGCTGTGCAAACCCCCAGAATTTCTCTGGGGCAGAAAAGATCCCCTTTGAGCCTGTGCTTTGTCTGGCAGCATCTGCCACCTGCTCCACTCCTTTTACAAGGGCCACTTCCCTTTTAGGTGCTGGGTGGAGTCAGCTAAACCGGAGGTGCTGGGGAAACACAACCCCAGCCCCAGCCCTAGCCCAAACCCCAGCCCCAACCCCAGCCCCAGCCCCAGCCCCAGCCCCAGCACCAGCCTCAGCCTCAGCCCCAGCAAACTCCAGCCCCAGCCCCAACCCCAACCCCAGCCCCAGCCCCAGCCCCAGCCCCAACCCCAGCCCAGCCAGGACAGACTACTTCCTATCACCTCCCTCTGTCAGGGGACCCCAGCCTGGATATCACAGGCTGATCTGAAATCTCACTTGGGTGTGCACGTGTCACATGGGGCTCCACGCTGGCTTTCAGTTCAAGATCTTTGACTTTCATAGAGAACTAACTGTGTCATCCCGGGTCCTCAAGACCTTCCCTCACGGAGGCTCATAAAACCTGCTAAGCCCCAGGGTTTCCAATGAGCGTTTGCTGAGGCGGCTTTTCTGGGTCTTGCATCTAATGCTTACGAGGTCCACATGAGAGCCTCCCTCCGTGGAGCCTCCTCCTTCATTTCCAGGTGGAGGGCATTGCCCTAACTTGTCTCAGAGACAAGAGGCAGCCTCTCCCTTTCCTCCAAGCCTGCCAATGAGAGCATGTCTAGAAGGGCGGCTGGACTCTGATAAGGCCCTGACTTATTTTAGAAACAAATAACTAGGTTAGTATCTCTTGACAGCTGTGGCCAAACGTGAGGGGAGACAGGCCAGGCCAGGGCAGGGCAGCCAAGCGTCCACAGCCTGCGGGGCGGGGGGCGGGGGGCAGGGCAGGGAGGGGGCGAGAGAAGAAACTCACGGCAGGCCTCACATTAGCTGGCCTTAGGGGTGGAGAGAGTGGGAGATCCTCACCGGACTTAAAAGTCAGCCAGAGGCAAAGCGATGGGGCAAAGGAGCTGAGGCATCGGAGTCTAACATGGGGGATGTGAGCCAACGGGGTACCCACCTCCACCACTCAATAGCTGCGTGCCCTCGACAAAGTCGTGGCATCTCCCTGGGCCCATGTCTTTCTCTAGAAAATGGAGCTAAATGTATGGAGGCTGTGGTGAGGACCTATGCTACCCCCTCGCTGAATGCCCAGCAGAGAGTTGGTGCTCCGTCAGTGGTATTTCCTGGGGACTTATGACCCCTACTTTGGGCAGAAGCATATGGTGCATTAGCTGAGTGTCAGGCTTTTAAAACTGGGGTGCTCCTGACTCTCAGGGACCCAGCAATGATCCAGGAGGCCCGGAAAGCCCCAGGCAATACAGAACCTCCTCACTGAGCATCCACGGTGCTTTAAGGTAAGACTTTATCCATCTCATTATTCTCAGATTAAACTCAAACTAGGTATAATGTGGAGTAAATAAGAAACTGTGATGACTGGTTAAGACACTACTGAAGGCATGAAACACCAGTAGACCACAGGCTGCCTGCCCATGGCAGGGGGTCGAGGTGGGGCTCATGCCAGTGGTCGGTAGTGGCATTTCAGAGACCCTAACACTGTCCGAGAGAGGGCAAGCCATGCCTCTCTCTCCTTCAGGGGCTGTTTCCTCCTAGGGGAAAAGAAGGGGGTTTTCTGAAAGATCCTTGGAGTCCCGTCTCTGAGTCTCTGAGTCAAGAAATATTTCTTGAATGAATGAAAGGGAGCTGTCATAAACTAAGAATTTCATGCTGCCCAGCATCCCCTCCCACGTGGTGCAATTTGGGGGAAAAAAATGGAACCTTTTCCTACTGGCTGCCAGCCTCAAACATGCCCGCGTGGCACCCTACCCGTGCAGGAAAGAGATGTCCAGTGTGTATCTGGGGAGGAACTGAATTAAGTGATGCTAACCTCAGCAGGAATGGAGCTTTGCTGCCTTGCTCCTTCATCTGGGAAAACACAGCCGAAGCTCTAATGCCCATGTGGGGTGTCTAATGCTCAGAGGCAGCAGAGGGCACTGCCAGCCCCAAGCCCCAGAGCACTCAGATGCACCCCTCTTTCTCAACGCCAGGGGCACGATTCCCTAGCAATGGCCTTTGGCCCTCAGTGAGAGGACGAGATAGATGTGTGCCCGAGGGCTCACCCCACCTGCCCTTGACCCAAGGCTACTTTCCTTCTCCCACATATGACACCCAGTTCCAGGTATCTGTTCTCCAGCTCAGGATCTCTGGGTCCAATGTTGTTTCCCTCCATTTAGCCATTTCTCTACTTTTTGCTTTGCAATACTGAGGTTGGACCTTTCTTCCTCCCCAAAGCCCTGCCCCTTTCAAAGTTTCCTCTTTGTCTTCTGGAGCCCCCCCCCCCCCCCAATGGGCAACAACAGTGCCTTTCCTTCCCCCTCCTCTTTCTGCTTCTGCTCTCTCCCTCCCAGCCTGAGCCCACGGATAAGTCACGTCTCTCTACTTTCCAAGTCTTAGTTCCCCCCCAGACAACCTTCCAAGCACATGGAAGCCAGGGTCGGGCAGCTATTGCTACCGGCACTTTCTGTGCTTCCTCCAAATGATGCTGCCCAAAGGGACCACGAACATGGGGGAGAAGGGTGCAGGAGTGAGCCTGCTGGTCTCTGGGAGAACCTCAAGGGTCAGGACAGCGCCCAGTGTTTGGGGAGGGGGGTCCTTTCAAAGAATCAGGCAGACAGATTGGCAGGAGCCCGAATTCTCAGAAACAAAGCAGAAGATGTCACAGGAAGGTAACATATAAGTAAACTTCCCCAGAGGCCCCTCTTCTCTGAGGCCAGGCCCAGGGCTCTCCCTGCACCCAAGTTTCCCTCTTCTCTCCCATCCCAAGCGCGTCTGACTTCCAAGGGCTCTTTGGCTCTCCAGACTCAGCCCCTGCTAAGGCCTTTGGCCCACCACAACCCTGCTTTCCCCGAATCCCTTTTTGATTTTGTCCACGCCGTACATAGAGTCTACATATTCTGCCCAAGCACAGGCTAGGGGGCCTGGGCTCACATCACACCAACCCTCTGTCTGTGTGACACGTGCAAGTCATTTAACCTCCATTTGTAAAACCCCTCCACCCCCACCCATGAAACAGGCTAATAACAGGCCACTTCTCACTGGGCCGGCATGAGGGCAAAATGACCTAACACATGTAAAGAATTTAGCACCGTTCCGGGGTAGCGAAATGTGCAATAAACGCTTGCTAGCGCTGTCATTCCTATTCGCATTCCTATTATTTCCAGCTCAGGAATCTAACTCGGAGATCCCCACTTCTCCGTAGTCTGAAGTACCCAGCTAGGGCTGTGTCTTTTACTTTCTTGGTACCCCCAGAGCTGGGTATAATAAATACTTGCTGGGTAGAATTAACCATAGGCTGAGCTGTCTTAATGACCCAGCTGGCACGTCTTAAAAGGAAAATTAATTTTCCTAGCGATAAGCAAATCAGCCATGTAATTATCTGTACATATATAGACAAAGGCAAGAAACACCTGGAACTCAGCTTGGCCAGAATACCTCACACACAGCCACCTCTCCACAACCACAGACCCGGGCGCGATGGGACCCTGGCGGCCCCAGCTCCTGGTGCCCAGGCTCCCGGCCCTCCTCCGGGGCTGCCAGGCAGGAAATATTCGCCTCATTACTGTCTGGATTTCCCCTAACTGATTGGCAGAAGCAGGAGTTGACAAGGGCTGAGCAGCTGGCCCAGTCATCGCCTTGCCTGCCGACTCACCCTCCCTGGCTCTGGCTGGCACCTCGTGGAGACCCAGGAGCTCCCCCGCAGGGCTGGTTCCAGCTCCCACTAATGCTGAGACAGTCCCTGACTGGAGCCAACTGTAAGAGCTTTGAAAGCCAGGCGCAATGGGCAGGCGCAAGAAGCCAGGGCCCCTTCCCGGGAAGCTCATGGCCACCAGTTCTCATTCATGCAACCGTGCCCAGCTCTGTGGCCACCGGGCTCACAGCCCCTGCCCTGCCCAGCCCTGCCCTGGCCCCGCCACAGCCCGACAGCCGGCCGGGCTCCAGCGCCTTTGGGGCAGGAGCCTGTGAGCGCAGACACCCGCTGCGCGCATCCAGGAGTACAGTTACTTTCCGCCTTGTGCTCTGGCTCCGGCGACCTCGCCCAAAACTGCGCGCCCGCCCGCAGCCTGCCCGGCAAACTTTCTTCTCTTTTCCGGCCCACAAAGCGGTGCTTCCAACCATCAAGCTCTCCGACAGCTTAGCGCACACCCTAGCCCTCCTTAACCAAATCCGAGCTGCAGCACCCGCTTTGGCTCCGGTCCCCAGGGTCAGCCCAGGCTGCGCGGCTGCCGGTCAGTCCAGACCCCTCCTGTCACTCCCTCCCGCTGCCCGGGCGGCAGGCACTCACCGATCTTACCGATCTGCGCCAGGCTCAGCTGCAAGAGGCAGAGTCCCCACGCGGCGCACCACCCGAACTTGTTCATGGTGTCGGAGCGGAGCGGACGGAGGAGGAGAGCGAGCGAGCGAGCGAGCGGGGCTGGAGCGTCCCGGGGCGCTGGGCTGGGGAACCGTAGAGAACTGAGCAAGGACGGCGGCCCGGACCTGGCGGAGGCTGGGGTCTGGCTGGGCAATGAGGGCGCCTCGGAAGTTGGGCGCCGTTTTTATTTGAGGGTTGAAAGTGACCTAAGAGGGAGGGAGCGAGCGAAGGACACACCCAATCGAGGGGGCTGTGACTAAGCAGTCGGCAGAGGTTTGAAATGTACCAGCCCTCCTCTGCGCCGGCCCCGGGCGCCCTCGCCGTGAGCTAAGGAGATCGTCAATCGGGGTTTCCCGGGCGGGCGCCCGGAGGGCAGCAGGGGGGCCGGGGAGCTCCGGGGCGCGCGGGCTTTCTTCTCCCGCCCGCCCGGCCCCTGGCTGGAAGGGAGCCTCAGGAAGGAAGATGACTGAGTCCTGAAACCTCGCCCCACTGGGCTCAGCACCTGGCCTCTGCTCTCAGCTAAGTTTCTCTCTGAATCTGGTGGGGGACGCTTCTCTCTGGGTTTCGCAGGCAGCTGGGACGGGAGCTGGGACCGTGGCGCTTCCCCGCCCACCGTGGGAAGGAGGGGTGGGGAGCTGTGGCTCTTCCCAGGGGAGAGAGGAAGAGCTCACTCTTCTTCCCTTGAAAGAGCAGCCAAGTCCACCTGGCTCAGGAGCTTTGCTGTTCAGAGGAAGATGATGATCAGCCATTGGACTAGCAATTGGCTCCACTAACCCATGTGTATCCTCAGTCTCAGGCTGGATTCATCCACCATTCATGTATCCATTCACCCACACTCTTGCCCATCCTCTGGGACATTCTTCTATCCACCCATTCATCCATCTACCCATCTTTCCTTACATCCCTTCAGGGCCCACACGTCCATCCATGCTGCTGTCCCTCCATTTATCCAACTGCTCTCCCATACAACTTCTCATTCATCTTTCCATACTTTCCTCCCCCACATTTCTTCATAAACCTGTATCCATCTACACACGATCTACCCTCTTCTCCATCCGTCCACCTACATACCTGTTCATCAGTGTATCCATGCATCGTCCATCCATCATCCACATATCCACTCATCATTTTATCCATCCTCTCTCATCCACCCACACTTTCATGTTCCAATTTATACTCCTATCTGTGCAAATGTGAATCCACTTTCCCCCCATCCATCCTACCCAGTAGTTCTCAACAAGGAAGGAGACTGTCATATTCTTCAGGGAGGCATTTTGAGTTTGAGAAATCATGTTTGCATTATCATTTCATATCTACCTCTAATATAGTGTAATTTAAAACCTGAAAATCAAAAGTGGTGTTTATTGTTTGTGTGGACTGCTGAACGTAAATCTGAATGGACGTCTTGCCTGGTGGGTGAGATACCCAGAAAATGATAGTGGTTATCAGTGATGGTGGCCAGACCCTGAAGGAGCCATGTCACAATTTCTGAGGGAATGTAATCCCCTTCTGATTCTGTTATTTATTGAAAGAATTTGAAAAATGGAGAGAAAGTGCATTCAGCCATCTGTAGTTGATCAAATATGTAATGAGTGCTCAAAGGCATCCGGAGAAATAAGACCTGCCCTTGTTCAGGGACCTCACACATTGGTAGGGAATCAGACTCATGAGCAAGCTGTTACTACACAATACATGTGTGCAGAGTGCTATCGATCCTAGAAAAAAAGAGTTGCACCCTTTCCTGGGGAATATCAAGGGGGGCTTCACAGTGGAAGTGATATTTGAAGAAGGAGAAGGAAGTCTCCAGAAGAACCACAGGGGCAGAGCATCCACAGACAGTACTCTGTTGTGATCAATAGTAAGGATTCAGGAGGCAGAATGCCTGGGTTCACACCTTGCCTTGGTTGCTTACTAGTCCTGTGACCTTGAACAAGTCAATTATCCTTTCAGTGCCTGGATTTCCTAAAGTCTAAAATGGGGTTAATAACAGTATAATTCATGGAATTGTTAAAGACTGAATGAAATCAAAAGTTCTGCATATATTAAGCACTAGACATATATGTGTATGTGCACATAGTAAGTGCTATGATAAGTGTTTGCTATAATTACTAAAAGCAAAATTGTGAGTGTACGTGGAGACATGAAAGGGGATGGCTTGTTGAGGCAGTGGAGAGCAGTTTGGAGTGACTTGAACATTCGACCAGATGAAGAGTTTGAGGCACACAGCAAGACTTGAGGCTTAAGATGTAAGCAAGGGCCAGGTTGTAAACTGAAATGGAATTTTTGGACTGGAATCCAGATTCCTTGTCCGCCGGAATCGATTAATGAATCCACGGACAGAAAGTGGTATAGCAAAGGGGGAGACTTATTGAAGAACAAGTACAGACTCCCACGTGGGGAGAGGGAAAGAGTCCCACAGAATGGACTCCCAGGTAGGGAGGGGGAACGGGTCCCATTGAGTTCTTTTTCCCTATAGCTTATAAAGGCTGCAGATCTTGGTGCCTTGATATCTCCTCTGATTGGTCACTATTCCCTTAGACTGGTTACTATAGTAACTCCTGGGCTCAAAGGTTGAACCTCACATGGGACACAAGAGGTTCCCCCCCCCCCCGCCCCCTCCTGCCCCATTGTTTTCCGATTTCCTTTGGGCTTTCTTCTTCTCCTTCTGGATGAAGGCCTTCCTTCTCTTTATTTTGTAAATATAGACCTTTTGCTGTTCCCAGCTCCCTCATTCTATGGAAATGTACCTGTTGCAGCTTTTCAGCTCCCCTATTCTATGTAAATACACCTTCTGCTGCTCTGCAGCCCTGTGCTTCCTCCATGGTCCCCTTAATTTCTAAAATTTCCTAAACCTGTCCTGCTTTACCCTGAAAATTCCTGTTTCAAAACTATACCCGGAAGTTTGAACTTGATCCCTGGAAATAGGGTGCCAATGTAAGTTTTATTATTATTAAATTGTTGTTATTGTTATGTTTGTGCTAAAATGCACATAATACAAAATTTACCAATTTAACCATTCAGTAGCATTTAGTACATTCACAAATTGTGCAACCACCACCATTATCTTAGTCCGTGCAGGCTAAATAACAGAACACCACAGACTGGGCAACTTAACAGAAATTTATTTCCCACAGTTCAGGAGGCTGGGAAGTTTAATACCAGGGTGCAACGTGGTTGGATTCTGGTGAGAACACTCTTCCTGGTTTGCAGATGGTCACCTCCTAACCTCACATGTTGGAGGGAAGAAGGGAAGTAGAGAGGTTGGGGGGTGGGGTGTAAGATCTCTTGTGTGTCTTTTCTTATAAAGGCACTAATCCTATTCATAAGGGCTCCATCCACATGACCTAATTACTTCCCAAAGGCCACACCTCCTAATACCATCACAGTTGGTGGGGAGCAGGAGAGTGTTAGGATTTCAACAGATGAATTTTGTAGGCAAACAAACATTCAGCTAATAACAACCACACTCTAGTTCAATGTTCGTTTTTGAGTTGGGGAGAGCCTGCATCCTGATAGGGAGAATGTTTGGGACTGAAAAAAATCACTGGACCTACTACTCCCCAACCACTCAGCCAGCATCCCATGATTCAAGAGGTGGCCTGTCTGAAAGTGCCTCTGAGCCCCACCTGAAGAGCAGGCACTTTCAAAAATGCTGCTGGGAGTAGGAGAATTGACCCTGTTGTTGTCAGGGTCATTTTCTTGAAACAATTGGAGGGCAAACTGGCTCCCAGGTAGATCCTCAGGCATTAACCACAGTGAGAAAACAGCCCTGGTGAATTCCAGACAAAGAGTCACCTTGGATGTGTTACCTCCAGGGCATTCAGCTTTTCTTCTTTGGAGGAGGGGCGTGGAGCAGGGTGGATATGCACTAGAAACAATGTTTGTCCTGCTGCCTTTCCTGAAACTTGGGGGTTCCTTGGAGACCCCTCAAGCAACAAACAGAGGTCAAAGCAAAGGCTTAATTAAGCACGGGCTGTGCCTCCCTCCCCCTGTCCCCGTCCACTCTCATTCACCTTATACACTAGACTACTGTGTGAGATTTCATTTTGACAAAGGATTTTACTTTTTAAACAAATATAAAACTACGACTACTAGGTCATCTCAAACCCTGGTCCCTTCTGCGTGTGCACAGGAAGCAGTCAGCCAATGAAGAAACCTGTGGATAGTGCTTTGTAAACTGTAGAGGGACATGCAAATTCTAGGGATTGTAATTAGGATCATTCTCCCAGGGGGGGCTGTTCGGCTGGCCCGCTTCCCGACAGTTTGGTGAGGGACTGCGGTCCTTAGCCCCCACGCCACAACTGACTCATTGCAAGCTGACCCGGTGACTTACTGAGTCAGGCTGGCCTTAGGGAACTCCTGGATCACCTCTCTGAGCTCCTCTCTCATCTTCCTTCCAGCCCAGACACGCCACCCACACCACTGGCTCAGAGATTTTCCCATGGTCTTCTCTAGCCTCCATACTGACTCAGTCCACCTGTTGGGTGTTGCACCAGATAAGCCAAACCATGGTGAAACTGAATTTTTGGAATGGAACCCGGATTCTTTGTCCACCGGAATCGAAGAATGAATCCACGGACAGAAAGTGGTATAGCAAAGGTGGAGATTTATTGAAGAACAAATACAGACTCCCACGTGGGGAGAGGAAGGAGTCCCACAGAATGGACTCCCACATGGAGAAGGGGGAAAGGGTCCCACTGAGTTACTTTTCCCCATGGCTTATAAAGGCTGCAGATCCTGGTGCCTTGCTATCCCCTCTGATTAGTCACTATTCCCTTAGACTGGTTACTATAGTAGCTCCTGGGCTCAAAGGTTGAACCTCACATGGGACTTGCGAGGTTCTCCCCCCACCTCCTTCCCCATTGTTTTCCTATTCCCCCCTGGGCTTTCTTCCTCTCCTTCTGGATGAAGAGCTTCCTTCTCTTTATTTTGTAAGTATAGACCTTTTGCTGTTCCCAGCTCCCTCATTCTATGGAAATATACCTGTTGCAGCTTTTCAGCTTCCCCTATTCTATGGAAATATACCTCCTGCTGCTCTGCAGCCCTGTGCTCCCTCCATGGTCCCCTTAATTACCAAAATTTCTGCAATTTCCTAAACCTGTCCTATTTTACCCAGAAAATTCATGTTTCAATGGCACGTGGGGAACTGAAAAAGAGAGAGCTTGAATTGATCTGGGCTGACAGGAGGTCGTATTTGGAGAGAATCCAGGACACAATCAACAGCTGAGAAAGCCCACGGCTGAGCACAGCTGTCCCTGCGATCAGCCAGTGACTTTACTCTCAGTTAACCTCTGGGAGCTTCAGTTGTCCCGGGCCCCAAATTAGACTAAGAAGACCTGCCTCACAGTTCGTTATGAATAGTAAGTGAAAGAAGGCATCAAGACCTTTACAGGGGCGCCTGCCTCCCTGCCTCATCGTGGGACTCAAGGACCTGCCTCAGGCAGGACACGTCTGGGCCAGGCCAGCAGAGGACCCGTGGCTCAAGCGGACTAGAAAGTCCTGAACGAGAAAGTGGCCCCAGTCTTATTTCATAGAACAACCAGCGATCACCCTATCCCGCACAACAGGCAGCCGCACCGAGGGCAAGACTGCAGGCCAACAATAACAACAGCCACTTAAGGCCCACAGCCTCCACGGCCAGCGCTAATCGGTCTGAAGGACAACCAGCTCCATCTAATCAGACGAGAGCACTTACATCCCCCAGCCTCCGCCCCTTGTGTTTTTCTTTTATATATATATATATATTTCAGAGAGGGAGCGGGAGAGATAGAAACATCAATGATGAGAAAGAATCATTGATCAGCTGTCTCCTGCACACCCCCTACTGGGGATCGAGCCTGAAACCCTGGGCATGTGCCCTTGACCAGAATTGAACCCCGGACCTTTCAGTCCACAGGCTAACGCCCTATCCACTGAGCATAATGGCTAGGGCCACCCCTTGCGGTTTTTGCACATAAAATTCAACCCCAACGAGAGGGGAAACTGAGTCCTAACCGTCCCTGGTTGGGGCTCCATTCCCATTCCCTCTAATAAACTCCCCTCTTGCTCGCTGCATCTGCCTATTTCCTTGAGCGACTCCAATCTTACAGCCTGTCTTAGGCACTAGTCCATGTTCAGCCCTCAGTGCCTGACAGTTCTCTAGTATGCTCAGTAAGCACGCGTTACATAAATGACTCTTGTTCCTTTTCCTCCCAACACATTTTAGAGGGGGACTTTGGGAATCCTATGAGCCAACAGGTAGAAGCATTCAGACACCTGGACACATTCTAGACAAATGCACGCAGCGGTGTCATAGGTGGGTGACGTCTTTTAGAAGACGCAGGCAGGAGAGCCACAGCCTGGTTCACGCTGGCAGACTAGTGTTTGTTTATTTATTTTTTTCTAAATATTGGGGCTTGCTGGCTTCTGTCTAGTGATAAATCTTATTCTTCTCCAGCAAAGAAAAGTCAAATCTAAACCAAATGTGAGCAGGAGTGTGTGGAGCCTGAACCATGGGATTTGAGAATTATAAACATAGAAGGCCACTGGACTCTTTTAAAGGGACAGCATTCAATTCTGTGTCCCAGAGAAGGAGCAAAATGGCAAGGTAAAGAGAAAAGTGCCATTCCAGTTAAACTTTAACTCAAAGAAAAAATCCATTCTTAGTTCACTCTCTCAGTGTGATTCTACATATGCAAATGAGCAGTGGTGGAAAAGTTCTCGGGAACTAATTATTAGTAACGTCTAAACCAGTAATCTGGTAAGCAATCTTCATGGTAAATGACGTTGAATGACTAATTAATCTCAAACTGACCAACTGTGATTATGGAGTGGGGAAGCCTTAGAATTAGTAAGGCTTTCAAATTATGGCAAAGAAAGCAGTCGGTGTGACTGCTGCACCCTGGGAATTCCAGGGGACAAAGCGCCCCTAGATTCTAGATATGTCAGTTGCAAAACGGGTTTACGCAGACTTTCGGATGTTAAAATAGTATGCCGACGGGACCTGATCCCACAAGTAGATTGTAACTAATACAGAAATGTGATTTTTTTCGAAGACAAAATTTGAATTAATCATGTGTGACTTTATGTAGCAAGCTAATTGGGAGGAAGACAAATGAAACAGTATATTGTGTGAGATTTTATTTATTTATTTTTAAATATATTTTTATTGATTTCAGAGAGGAAGGGAGAGGGAGAGAGAGATAGAAACATCAATGATGAGAGAGAATCACGGATTGGTTGCCTCCTGCATGCCCCTTACCGGGGATCAAGCCAGCAATCCTGGCCTGTGCCCTTGACTGAAATCCAAATGGGATCCTTCAGTCAGCAGGCCGATGCTCTACCCAGTGAGCAAACTGTCTAGGGCTGCACTATTATTTAAAAGAGATGTAATTTTATTCCTTTTAAGTACGTGTAGTAACTAAAATTCTTATTTACTCATTGTTAGGTTAGGTGGCTCAGGAGGCAGCGCAAGAAATAGAGTCCAGTGAATCAGAAAAGAAAGGAGAGGAAAAGGTTTATTCTGCGTCCCAGGGAGACCCACGTACCCCAAGGACAGGGCAACAGGGAGGGGGGCGCTTTATTTATACTGCGGTTGGGTGAGGGGCGGGGACATGAGCTGAGGAATTCTCTGCTGCAGGGAATGGGCGGGAGTATGTGGATTAAGGGAGAAGAAGCCTGTATCTGTGTCTGGCACCTTGATCTGTGAGAAATTCCAGGGGAAGTCCATTATCTCATCACATGTCTGCATGCATCCGAACCTGGGCTCTCTCCGACCTAACACTCATCTTGTCTCCTCTCCAAACAAATTGTTAGTTAAATTCCTTTTGGAAGGATTTTAAGGGATCTGCATAATGAATATTTAAGCATAATTTGTGTTGGTCACATCCATGGTTAATATATACAGGGGTGGACAAAAGTAGGCTTCAGTTGTTCGTATGATAAATAATACAGTAATTAATACATAATAATATAAGCGTAAACTCTGTTTGATGTATTCATAACTGTAAACCTATTTTTGTTCACTCCTGTACATGGTGACTAATATCCTTGGGGTTGTCTGAAAATTTCTTGTTCTCTTTTTTTTCATCAGTATGTGAGTGTTAGGTGCTGAGAAAAATGTAACACTCTTGATTCTGTGATAATTAATCATCACCACTTCGCCACTGCTACTAACATAACCACCAACAATACCACCACCACCACCAACACCGCTATCACCATTATCATCAGCATTGCAACTAACCACCAGTACTCAGTACAGGTCAAGCCTAATGACATTTAATAGTCACAACAACCCCATGAAAAGTTCATTCCCATTTTATAGATATGGAAATTGAGGCCTAGGGAGGTGAGGTGACTTACCCAGGGGCACATTTTTTTTTTTTTTTTTACTTAAAGGAAACCTGTCTTGCTATTAAGAGATGTAGAAATAGAAAATTCTGAGCCTTTCCTGATTCTTAATCTAACACAAATGCTAACTCAATGGTGTCTTAGTTTTTACTGAATTTTATTCCAGTTAGTTTCTTTTCAGAAGAAAGATCTCCTTTGGAAGCTTTTGTTAGAGTTGAGGAGATAGAGAGAAACTTGTTAAGGTAGAGGGTGGGGAATATTTATTGTCAATGAAAAATTAAGTTCCTAAAATAAGGCAACTTTAAATGTATAGACTCAGACCTTGAATACTTACTAGAAAAATTTAGGTTTGCATAGGACTGTGCCTTCATTCCTTATACCATTGTGAGATAGCTATGTGACCTGAAACTTTCAGGTGCTATAAACAGAATAGTGTTTATTCCTCTGCAATTTCTGAATTGCTGGTCCAGCCCGTATATTATAGATCCTTCTCTGGACAGCTGATGCAAGTTGGGCCAATCAGAGTCTTTACTCTAAAAAATTTGGGATTAGAGTGTGGCTGAATATGTAAGACAAATTTGGAAGCTATGGGGTAAATATATACCTTCATGTGTATGGAGAAAGAATAATAAGGCAGAAGCTCGGAAAAAAGCAGAAAAACTTGAGTTCTGACACTTTTTTCCATTCTTGCCCCCTGACTCCATTCTTGTCCCTGATTTCTGTGCTGCACCCCGATGGCCTTCAGTAAACCCTTTTTGTTCTCCTTGTGGTAGCTTAAAGGGGTTTCTGTTGCAACAAACAAGACTTGATGAACATATGAGAGCATCACTCTGTTTTACAGTAAACAGGGGCTCAAATGAATGGGGGATGTACCTATATTTGGGTCTTGAATTCAGACTTCTGTCTCTAAATCTCAGGTCTTCTGGTTCCAAGTTCCATTCTCTTAAAACCACCTGACCTCTTCTACAACCCCTCCCTCATATTATCTAATTATACCTAAAGGATGCAATTATTTCTCCTTCACTGTTAAGAATCTAGACATCTCTGATGATTGCCCACAGTTGCATGGCATTCCAAATGAGTGGCAGGTGTTCTGAGTCTTGTCTTTCCAGGACCTCTCCAGAAAGCCCCTTTCTGTCAGAACATGCCTTACAGTCTATTTCAAAGGCAAACCCATTCAGCTGGCAAATGGTAACAGCTGCTTCTCTCGCAAACACCCAAAGGGCACAACTTCTGGGCTCCAGTGTACAGGCATGAGGTTGCTGCCAAGTTTTGACGGGGCTTGCCATCAACTCCTGTAGGGAAGGGAATGGGTGCTGACCTTGGATGTGAGGCCAGGCCAGAACCCATTCTATTGCTGGATACCGTTCCTCAACCACAGGAGACTGCTGCTTTAGAAGGCATTGTGTGGGTGAGAAAGAGACTCACACGGAACTTAATTAGGAGAGGATGTGATGCGGGAGGGGAAAGGAGAAAGATGAGAAAGATGACATAACTAGAGAAAGCATATGAGAGGTGAGGAGGTACAAAAGGCACAGGCAGGAATCCAGTATGACGTGAAGGGAAGTAAAGTCTTCTAACCATCAGTCAGGAATTTAGTAGGCACCTATTGTATGCACTACGTGGACTAGGCATCGAAGAAAAGCCATAGAGAACCTGGACCTGCCCTCTGTCTTCAAAAGATTATGGTCTAGATGAGTGTTGGTAGATGAGTTGCCTTCATTAGTTCCAGAAATATTTAATAACACCTGTCTGCTCCAGGCATTACTCTAAACACTAGGAATGCAACAGGAAAAAAAAGAAAGAAAAAAGAAAAGAAACAGCCATATTTTATGATCATTGAGGAGGGGAGGGGAGGGTGCAGGGTAACTTGAACAGGGTGGACAGAAAAGTCTGTCTGAAGAAGTGACTTTTGAGCCAAACTTGCAAAAATATGAGAGAAAGGTTTGCAAAAAAACCCCACAAACGGTCACAGCAAATGTAAAGACTTGAGGTAGGAATGTTCCTGGTTTGTTTGAGGAACAGAAAAGGCCAGCGTGGCTGGATCAGAGTGAAAGAGAAAGTCAGTGGTAGGAAATGAGATGGTAGAGGAGGGTGACGTCCAGCTCTTGTGTGGCCTTGCAATCCACGGTAAAAAGTTTGGATTTTATGCTGTTTGCAGTGCACCGATTTGGGTGGGGTTCCCCTTATTTTTCAGCTCCACTTAGTTGTGACTGCTAAGGGCACTGTGATGAGACAGATTCTGAGACCTTACAGATCAAGTGGTAGGAGTTCAGTGATGGGTTAATAGTAATATCACATCTGTGGGATGGGGCAATGATAACATGAGTAATCAATATTTGCCATCTCTGATCAGGATGAAATATTAAGTTGTATTAGCCAGAATAGTCCGGGTAGTGCTGCAGTAACAACATCACCAAAATCTCAGTGGTTTGACACAATCACCGAGGTGACTTCTTGCCATGCTAAGTCTGCTGTGAGGCCAGACAGTTCCTCAAAGTAGCTGCCTTCTATGCAGTAGCTTGGTGATTCTGGGTGTTTTGATTTTATGGCACCTCCATTCTAACACAATTGCTGATAAAAGGGAAAGAGAACAGTAGAAGACCTCATACCAGTGATTAAATGCTTTGGCTCAGGTAGAATATATGCCATTTCTGTTCACAACACACTGGCTAGAACTAGTCACATGACCCCATCAAATTGCAAAGAGGCTGGGGAAGGGTAATTCTCCATTACCTGAAAGTGCCTAAAGACAGAGAAGAACCTAATATAAGTAAGCAATAAAAATGTAGCATATAAGTCAACTTTAGAGAAAGTCCAGTGACCCTCCAAAGCAGTTTATAATGAGCTGGATGAGTAGTAAATAATGAAGGAGTTCAAAGAGTAGTGAGGGAGACTGGTGTACTTCAGAGAGGCTCTAAAACAGTGGTTCTCAACCTTGGCTGCACATTAGAATCACCTGGGAATCTTTTAAAAATCCTGATTTCTGGGCCTCATCCTCCGGAAATTCTGTTTCTTTGTGATGGGGTGGGGCCACACAACATTAGTAACAAAGAATCAGAATTTCCAGAGGATGAGGCCCAGAAATCAGGATTTTAAAAAGATTCCCAGGTGATTCTAATGTGCAGCCAAGGTTGAGAACCACTGCTCTAGAAAGAAGAATCTCTGAATGAGATCTTGATGGATAGTTTTGTTAGAAGGTCGCCCTCTAGCTCAATCCTCCTCACCTCAAGACCTTCTCTTTCCATGATCCACCCCCGTCCACCATCCAGAAATGGACTCTTTGCACTTATCTGGCTCTTCATAGTTACAATTTTGGATATAATATTATATGATACTAAAGAGCATTATTTGCTGTGTAACCTTGGGCAATTAACTCAATTCCTGGAGTTTAAGTTCTTTATTTAATGCTTTCTATAATTATTGTGAAAATTAAAGTAATTATATATCTATTTAGCTTAACAGAATTTGGAGTACAGTAGGGTCCAGAAATTATAGTTATTATTTTTTTAAAGAAAGATTTTACCCATCAGCCATTTGTTGAATGTTTTGCTAGTCCAAGCTCTGTGCTTAGCCCTGTGGATCGGTGATGAACACGCCCTATAGTCCCTAGTCTCCAATAGTATATAATCCATTGCTAATGTTCATTATAAGAGAGGGAGCCTGGTATGCAGTTTTCCTCCAAGTTGTCTGACTATAGACATCCCCTCCTTTTTTTTTTTTATAAATTTCTCAAAAAATTAACACAAAACATAATTTTGAAATCCTTCAAATAGAGTGTGCACAATTTTAATATTTGATCAAATAAGCAAGGTCTTATTTTCAACATATTGTGACAAGTCCCAATAGAGTACAATTTATCTCTATGTATATCTAAGTATAGAAAAAGGACTGGAAGAAAGAGGACATACAGACACCCAATAGACATATGAAAAGGTGCTCAACCTCACTAATCATCAGAGAAATGCAAATTAAAACCACAAAGAGATACCACACACCTGTCAGAATAGCTATCATCAATAAATCAACAAACAAGTACGGGCAAGGATGTGGAGAAAAGAGAACCCTCATGTGCTGTTGGTGGGAATGCAGATTGATGCAACCACTGTGGAAAAACAGTATGGAGGTTCCTCAAAAAATTAAAAACGGAACTGCCTTATGACTCAGCAATTCCACTTCTGGGTATATATCCGAAAAACAAACAAACAAACAAACAAAAACCCTAGACACTAATTTGGAAGAATATGTGCATCCTTACGTTCATTGCAGTAATATTTACAAAAGTCAAGATGTGAAAGCAGCCCAAGTGTCCATCAACAGATGAGTGGATGAAAAAGCTGTTGTACATTTGCATAATGGAATACTACTCTGTAACGGAAAAGAATGAAATTTTACCATTTGTCACAGCATGGATGTACCTAGAGGGGATGATGCTAAGCGAAATAAATCAGACTGAGAAAGACAAATACCATATGATTCCACTGTATGTGGAATCTAAAGAACAAACAAAACAAACAAAATTGAAACAATCTTACAGATACGGAGGTAAGATTGATGATTGCCAGAGAGGAGCAGGCTAGTGGCGGCTGGGTAAATATGGCGAAGGGCTGAAGAAGTACCAATTGGTAGTTACAAAATAGTCATGGGGGTGTAAAGCACAGCACAGGGAATATAGTCAATAATGTAATAACTACTTATGGAGCCAGGTGGGTACTGGAAATATCAGGGGATCACTATGTCAAGTATAGGATTGTCTGACTACCATGCGGTTCACCTGAAACTACAACAAAATAATATGAAATGTAAACTGTAATTCAAAAATTACTATTAAAAAATACTATTGGAAGAATATGAGATGGGATTCTTGGTGAATTTTTTTCCTAAGTAAGTGAATGGTAGGAGACATATGGCACAAAAGGAAGATAAACATCTTTAAGCACTTTTTAATTATGAACATGTTAACCATAAATACAGACATACGGGTAGTGAGAAAAGTATAAATTCCCATGTACCCATCACCCAGCTTCAGCAGTTGGCAACTCGGCCCATGTCATCTGTCTGCCCCTCCTACTTCCTTCCTCGCCACCGGATTGTTTTGTAACAAATCCCAGACGTCATATCTTTTAATCTGCAAATATGTCAATGTTATCTCTAAAATATAAGGGCTCTTTAAAATAACATGACCACAATAGTATTATTACATTATTGGTGAATTTAAGTTTTCACCACTAGAGGTTTGTGTATATGTGTGTGTGTGTGTGTGTGTGTGTGTGTGTATATATATATATATATATATATATATATATATATATATATATATGAATCAAACAATAATCTCATTAAAAAACATTTTAGGACACAGTAAACATAACTGGTGTATTCAGTTGCACGCACACACATACACTTGCTAAGTGACTCTGACGTCATCTCTAGGGAACCGCCCTGTCCTGAGGGCTGTCTCCACCGCAGGCTGGGTGACCGTGCCACAGAAATGGAGAGGAAATCCCGCCCATCCTCGCCGGTCCTGTGGGACAAGGGGCCCACGGGGATCTGGCCCAGTCTTACAAGCGCTGTGAGTGGCCCGCTCAGGTGGCCCCTGAAAAGTGGTGGGGAGGGAGGATGGCAAACCTGCGGAGCAAGAGGCGGGGCCCCCATGTGTCGTTCGGAGGAGGCCCTGTCAGTCCTCTTCTGCCAGCCAGCTGATGCCCCAGCCTTTACCATCTGCACTTTTAAAGCCTTATCAGTCACTTTAGCCGCTGAGTCAATTCATTAATTTATTTTTAAAAATATGTTTTTATTGACTTTAGAGTCAGGGAGAGAGAGAGGGAGAGGAAGAGGGAGAGGGAGAGGGAGAGGGAGAGGGAGAGGGAGAGGGAGAGGGAGAGGAGCGAAGAAGGGGAAAGGGAGAGGGGAGAGAGAGAGGGAGGGGGAGAGGGGGGAACAGATGGATGTGAGAGAGAAGCATCAATCGGCTGCCTCCCCTATGCACCCCAACTGGGGACTGAACCCACAACCCAGGCATGTGCCCCGACAAGGAATCGAACGAACAACCCTTCGGTGCATAGGACAATGCTCAGCCAATTGAGGCACACCGGCCAGGGCTGGGTCAGTGAATTTAGAAGAGCATTTCTCACTAGCACGTTTGGCAAGGGCATCAGAACTCTGAATACTCAGGAAAAAACAGAGGGAAAACCCAAGAGAGCGAGGGTGTGTGTACCAAAGACGTATTTGTTCCAGGTGCACCTAATCTGGCCTTCTCAGGAGCAAGCCCTGCCCCCCTCAGACGGATGGGGCTTTGCCAATGATGATTGGCACCGTGGAAGTCATGGCTTGCCCTTGCTCATGGATGGAAAGCTTTTTTTATTGTGGCCTAGCCTTGTGGGGTAGGGGAGCCCCTCCCCAGGACAGTGGTCATGCATCTCCACTGACAACCAGCAATGGCCTTTTCCATCGCCTCATCTTGTGGACGAACAGCCCCATGTCCAGGAACCGGGGCCAGCTCCCCTCAGCGGTTCCTGTGCTGGGCCTGGGTGGATGAGGTCTGCAGGACGCAGAGAAGGATGGGAGTCTTATCAATGTCTCAGGCACTTTTCATCTTTCTCACTCCCATTCTTTCTTTCCTCTTTTAAATTGACGTGTTTCCCTTTCTTTCTGCCTCACCTCCTCGTCACTCCACCTCTCCCCACTTCCCTTCATTTCTACTCTTGACTGACTTCTCCTCCCACCAGCCACACTTGATGCCCCTTTTAAAACTTCACTGTCTTTGCTTCACCTGGGTCTGCCCTCTGCCCCCTCCTGGCCTGGGTTTGTCCCTTTCTCTTTCCCCACCCACAGAGTGTCAGCCCCTCGCAGTCTGTTTCGGGTCCCTCGTGTGTTTCCACTCTCACCGCACGCATTCTGGAAAGTCTCCCTCTGAGAGGTAGGGTGGCTGTGGGGTGCAGCATCAGGACAGCCCTGTGTCACAGCTGTCCCTTCACTCGGAAGCAGTGACAGGCTTGTCCTGTTGGAAAGAGAGACTGACAGGGAGCTATCCCGTGGGGTGGGCGTGGAGGGTACAGGATATGTTTTGCTGTCTCGGTGGTTAAGGAGAGTTCGTCTCTAGGGAGAGAGAAAGGGGGGACAACAAAGGAGACATCTATGTTACTAGCATTGGGAGGCACTGGGAGAAAGGCTTCTGGGGATATTTGCGGAATTTTGTGTGATGTGGCCACTTCAAGATAAAAGTATCTGAGGATCAGAGAGGCTGAGTGGCTTACCCACAGTCACACAGCAAGGAACCAGCACAGCCAGAGATGGAACCTGGTCTCATGCCAAAGCCTTTATTCATTCCACTGCAATGAGGGCCTCGAGGATGGAGAAAACTGGCTCATAAGACTGCCTTTTTCTATCTTGTCACCCACCGCTCAGCATTTGTTTCTCTCTGTCCTTCCCTTCCCTCATTTGCATGTCATTTCCTCCGGGAAGCTTTATGGTGTGGACACTTTCACCTGCCCCAAGGACTTCTCCACCCACACCTTAGTGATGTCACAGGGCCTTGGGCAAGTTCTGGAAAACACTTCCTGCTGAGGGCTGGGTGGACCTTTGGGATCCAAGCTGTCTGAGGTCACAGCCCGTTTCCTTCCCCCGGGGGATGCTAATAGGAACCTGCATTCAGGATTTCAAGTTCCAGGAGGCCTGGGATCAGGGGAGAATTGCAGTCTTCTCCAGGTCAGGCTAAAAGGTGCTGGCCAGGAGGAAGCTGAGCTGCATGAAGCCCCCCCTAGGATGCCAGGGACCCCTCTCCTCAACAATGAACTAGCTGGTGTACAAGCACGTGGTCCTGCCCAGGGCGCCCATGCAGACCTTGTCTGCTTTGATTGACAAGGTGGCGCCTCTGCAATGTTGAAAACACTCTTGGCTAAACACTAAAAAAGAAAAAAATTACCTGGATCCCTCTTGTTATTAAAAGTTATTTTTGCTTTTGCATATTTGCTGTCTTTTTTTTTTTTTATCACAGGTGGGCCTATTTTTCCTTTGTACACAGTTTCCCTTATGGTGTACACACCATTTTCTCTTCTGTTTTGTTCCCCTGGTAAAGTAGCCTATAATTCTCATTTTTCAATGTAAGCTCCAAAATAATCACTATTTTAAAATTATGTCCAGTATTCCATTGATTAGATGTAGCAAAACGCATTAAAATATTTCCCTGCTGCCGAGGTGCATGCACGTTGCCTCCTCTGGTCCCCATGGTATAAGACATTCCAATGGGAGTTTTATGCGCGTAACTTTTGTCATCTATCGAATTATTTCCTCAGAAAACTTACTGGGAATGGGAATGGTTCTGAGCAGTTTCATTGCAATATGCAGTTAGTATTAAGTGTGGGGTCCCAGTGACCGGGTTAAAAACCCAGGTTTGGCACTGGCCAGCTGTGTGACCTGGGACAAACTTCTTAATCTAAGTCTCAATTTCCCCAAATGTAAAACAAGGCTGAGATGTACTATTCAACCCATAGGGTTGTAGTGAGAAGTGAATAAAATCATTGAATGAAATTAAATAATTGCTATCTCATGGACCTTAGCTATTACTAGTACTAGCTCTATTGACTATGACTGCCACTAACAGGATTTTTCTCTTCCTTTAGACTATGCTGATTCAACACCCTGTGATGAAACCCAAATATTTTTCTAGAAGCAAACGCAGGCTGGTTTGCCGCCATCCACAGGTCAATGATTTTAGAACTCTCACCCACGTCACCCACTGCCTTCACCAAACTACCATCCATCTTGAGTCAGACATTAGTCATCTTTCGGTTCTTACTTGGTCTCTTGTAAGGTTCTTTAAAGGCCTTTGTGGGACGCCAGCTTCTTAACTTTGGACACCACACTCCAGATCACATCAGACATGTTTAAACCACCCCTTCCCCATCCTGCAGGAAATATAATTATACTAGAGGCCCAGTGCACAAAATTTGTGCGCAGGGGTGTCCCTCAGCCCAGCCTGCATCCTCTCCAATCTTGGACCCCTCGGAGGATGTCCGACTGCCTTTCACAATCTGGGACGGCTGGCCCTTAACCACTCGCCTGCCTGCCTGATCACTCCTAACCCCTTTGACTGCCTGCCTGATCGCCCCAACCACCTCTGCTTACCTGATCACCCCTAACCACCTCTGCCTGCCTGCCTGAACACCCCTAACAGCTCCCCTGCTAACCTGATTGCCCCTAACTGCCTCTGCCTCTCCCCGCACCCAGAACCCAGGATTCCCTCCTCTGGCCAGTCACAGGCACCTGGGACCCAGGCTTCCCTCCCTCTGACTGGCTGCAGGCACCCAGGACCCGGGCCAGCTTTGCCTGGGCTGGCCACAGCCACAGGGGCCATGGGCAGGTGGCTTCGCCCAGGCTGCAGGCGCAGCTGCTGGCGCCCAGGACCGCAGGGCGGGCGGCTTGTCCCTCTCCCGGGCCACAGCCTGGCTGGTCCCCATTCCTCTCTCTCTGGTGTTGAGTGTCTGAGCCGTTATGGCATGACGGCATGATGACCATTTGCATATTAGCTCTTTATTATATAGGATAGGAGCAGCGAGCCATATAGGAGCCATGGAGGAGTAGATGTAACCTGATGTTTTATGTTAAACTAAACACTTCCTGATTTTGTTTTTGTGGTTTGGGTTAAGGTTTAGGGGCTCAATGGATAATGCTTTCCACCTTCCTTCCTGAGTTCAAAACAAATTAAGAAACACATTCAGAAGCCAGAGAGATGGAGATTAAGACACTAGCTTCATTACTAGGAAAAGCTGAAGAAAGGAATATGGCTCAAATATGTAGTCATAGGAAACTTTCTAATATTGCTCCTTGAAGTGAACTTGAAGTACACATCTCCCCCACCATCCCCCCAAAAAACCCCATCAGGCCTCCCCTACTTTCCACAGAGTGTGTGGTAGCCCAGAATGGACTTTCTATTGCTGCAGGTGGGTATATCTGAAACAGAGGGAGAGGGAAGAGCTGAGGGAGAGAATGCTCAATTTTTTTCAACTCACTGTCCAAAAAAAGGGGGGCAGGGAGTAAAAGGATGATTAGAGAAGTGAGAAGTACTTTGTGTTTTTTTAAAATACATATTTTTTTTATTGGTTTCAGAAAGGAAGGGAGAGGGAGATAGAGACATCAATGATGAGAGAGAATCAGTCATTGACTGTGTCCTGCACATCCCACACCGGGGATAGAGCCCACAACTTGGGCATGTGTCCTGACCTGGAATCAAACTGTGACCTCTGGTTCATAGGTTGATGCTCAACCACTGAGCCATGCCAGCAGGGCTGAGAAGTACGTTAAGGGCAGGGAATGAGAGGTTTCTTCCTGGACCCAGTATTTGATCCCACGCTGACCTGCTTGATGGACATGATGGCAGTAGGTTCAGCCTCAGCATTTTGACCTTGTGCTGTCTCACAGTCACGGTGAGACCCTCTCTCTCCTTCCTTCTCTCCTGGCCTCCCCTATGACTCCCAGCCAGTCCCTCTTCCTGGGCTCTGACATTTACAGCTCTTCAATCATGTTTTCACAATGCGTTCATGTCAATTCATAATTCCACCCATCATAACACTCAACAAACAGAAGAAAACAAAAATCCCAGTTAGAATTGGGCCAAGCAATCAGAAAATGTATTATTTCACATCACAAGAAGGGAAAATCCTACTGTGGTATAATCAGTGACTCGGTGATATTGAACCCAGGCCCTTTCTGTCCTTCTGCTAGGTCAACTGCCTCTTGGCTTCATCCTAAAACTGGTCCCACTTGTGATCTTAAAATAGATGTTGCGATTCCAGGCATCCCGCCCAGGAACCACCTCACTCAGAAAAAGTAAAGGGGGCCATCGTGTCTCTGCTTTACCTTTTATAAAGTAAAGAAATCTTTCCTAAAATCCCCCTCACACTGTGTTGGCCTACATCTCTGAGCTGGAGAATATAATCACCATGACTGTCTCAGACCTAGTCATGGAATTCTGAGTAGGGAGGGTGGAAACCCTCACAAAACCAGGGCTCGACAAAAGGCACAGAGACGATGGATGTTGGGTGGGCAGCCAGCCACGCCTGCTGTGCCTCAGGAGGCATTTTGTTCAGTGGTTATGATTTTAAAGAACCTCTCCTTCTGCTTCTGTGTTTTCATCTCTGAACTTTAATTTCCTCATCCACCTTCTGTACCTTGCGAGCCTGCTGTGATGAACAAGTGAGATAACATGTAAACCTCAAAGTGCTGTGTAAACCTTGCCTCTGATGAGCATCTTTTCACATATTTGCTGTTTTAATCTGCTTGAATTTTCTTTTCTTTTTTTTAATACTAACAGATCATGAGCTTCCCCCAACACTGCCGAGGTACGACTCGTTCCAGGCTTGAGCAGTTAGTTGTTTGCAAAAGCGAAGTAGCCCTCCTGAGACCCAAGGTGCAAACAACTCATTGTTGGGAAAGGAGTTCCTCTTTGACATTCAGATATAATGAAGAAGAAAAAGGGAATAAAAATTCCAGCAGATTAAAACAGCAAACATACGAAAAGATGCTCAAGGCCACTAATCATTTGGGAAATGCAAATCAAAACCACAGTGAGATGTCACCTCACGTCCATCAGGACCGCTATGATAACACTGTCAAGGAGTGGAGATATCACAACCTCTGTGCACTGTTGGTGGGGAGGGAAAAGAATACAGTCATAAATGAAAACAGTATGGTGGTTCCTCAAAAAGGTCTACGTAGAATTACCACGTGATCTACTAATTCCACTTCTGGGTATGTAGACAAAAGAATGGAAAGCGGGGTCTTGAAGGGATATTTGCACAGCCGTATTCATCGCAGGATTATTCACAGTAGTTCAAAGGCGGAAGCGACCCAGTGTCCATTGGAGGGTGAGTGGTTAAGCGAAATGTGGTGTATATGTGCAATGTAACAATGGTCAGCCTTAAAAAGAAAGAAAAGCTGACGAATGAACCCTGAGGACATTATGCTGAGTGAAATAAGATAGTCACAAAGAGACAAGCACTGTATGAGTCCCCTCATTCGAGGTATCTAGAGTAGTCAAATTCATAGAGACCAAAAATAGAATGGTGGTTTCCAGGGCCTGGGTGGGGAGGAGGGGGGGGGGGGGGGATGTGGAGCTGTTGTTTCGAAGGTGAAGAGTTTAAGTTTTACAAGACAGGAAATTTCTGGAGCTGGCTGCTGGTGATGGTTGACCACTGTGAATGCACTTAATGCCATTGAATGATACACTTAGAATAGGTTAAGATGGTAAATTTTTTTGTTATGCATCTTTTACCACAATAAAATTTTTAAAAAAATTAAAGTTTGATCATATGCAATGCTGGATAGTATGGAGTGAAACAGACACCCACCTCCCTCCCATAAACAGTAAATGGGACTTTAAGTTGGGCTTATTTTTTTGTGGTTGATGATTGGGTAATATCTATCCACATGAAAGGCAGAGAAGGGAGGAGGGCTATTGGACCTAAAAAGAAGAAGCATATGCAATTGGACCAGAGGGGACTCCAAGAGCAGGGGTTGAGTCAATGCCCAGCAGGCACCATCTGCTGTCAGCATCGGGGGAGTGAGCAAACCATCCCTTGCCAGTTGAGTGAATACTGAGCCTTTCTGCTGCTGAGGGCCTCGGTTAGCTGTCTCTCTCCTGGCTGTCAGGTAAAGGCCTCTTCCCTTCACTCGCTGATCACCTTGGGAGAACTGCTGTGCCTGGAGATTCTGCTAAGCCGCCCTTTCCCACCCACAATAGGCAGGGTTGGCTAAGTAGCAAACAACCTTAACATTTTAGTGGCTTAACCCAGCAGAACTTCCCTTTCCTTCTTCCTTCCTTCCTTCCTTCCTTCCTTCCTTCCTTCCTTCCTTCCTTTCCTTTCTTTCTTTCTTTGTCTTTCTTTCTTTCTGTCTGTCTTTCTTCCTCTTTCTTTCTGTCTTTCTTCCTCTTTCTCTTTCTTTCTTCCTTCCTTTCTTTCTTTCTTTCTTTCTTTCTTTCTTTCTTTCTTTCTTTCTTTCTTTCTTTCTTTCTTTCTTTCTTTCTTTCTTTCTTTCTTTCTGTTTCAATGCAGATATTCCTGGCCAAGCAGCATTCCTGGGCAGTTCTCCTTCCAAACCATGACTCGAGGATGCAGGTTTCTTCCATCTGGTGGCTTTGCCATGCCCCAAGGCCCCCTCATGTTCTTCCCTGGGACCTCTGCATCTAGCCAGATGCAAGTCAGAAGAGAGATCAGGGGAAATGGCACAGGCCATTCCAAGGCCAGGCATGGAGGTAGCATACCCCATTGCCACTCATATTCTGCAGACAAGAACTGGTCACATGGCAGCACCTGGATGCAAGGGGTGCAAGAAATGCAGTCAGTCTTGTTGGGTGTCCGTGGAGAAAATGAGATGGTTGGTGAAGACATATCAATGTGTCTGTGACAGTACCTACACGGACAACCCCCCATATAACAACCTGGAATATGTAAGCCCACTGAAGCAGGGAGTGACTCGGTACCTGGAAGAAGAGCGGTGATAAGCAAGACACCCCTCCCTGCCCCTCCTCCCCTCCCCAGCCCATGCGTGGTTGGGCTTGTAGAGAACAGTCTCTAGATACTCCTACTCCAACCCCAACTGCCACTTCTGTTTTATTAATTTATAACCACAGAAAAAAATGAAGACATCAAAACCTACCTTCCTCCTCTTCCGCCTACCAGAATTTAATTACTGAGACCACATTTCCCAACAGTTACAACACTGCAGTGGCTAGAGGAGCTGAGAAACGGATGCCTGGCACCTGGTTGGCCCTCTCCATGGAAGAATCCCCCCTCCTCCACCTATCCAAATTCTACCCATCCACCCGGGGCACATCACAAGACCTAAGGACCCTTTCCTCGCCTCTCAGCCCATAGAGATCATAACCCTTTCTTACAGAACAATGATTATTATTGTACCATCGTTTGAGATTTAGTGATCATTTGTATTGAATTCCACATCTGAATGCAACAAATGTCTGCCAAGACACCTTGTTTCAGACGAAGGGATTCAGAGATGATAAGAGGAAAGACAGCCTCCGTGGAACATGCAATCCAGCGGGAGAGGCAAACGAGCACACTGGGAAGCTGACTGTTCTGGGGCGGAGAGATACAGAGCATCTTGGAGACCCCGGAAGGGAGAGCGCCCTTCAGAATGAGAGGATGAGCTGGTGCTTTCGGATCTGGACTTTGAAGTGTGCAAAGGACTCAAACCAGTAGGGTCTGAGGGTGAGCATTCCAGCCGAAGACATGGAGGAGCAAAGGCACCGGGGTAGGAACCTGTGGGGAAGTTTCAGAACAGGCACGTGTTTCTGTGTGGCCAGAGATCAAGCTGGAAAGGTGGGTGTATCAGGGTTCTTGAGCTGCAAGTAATGAAAGTATGTTTCAAACTGGCTTAGGCAATAAAAATAAGTGTATCATGCACTGGAGGTCCCGAGGCAGGGGAACTCCAGGAGCAACTTGGTCAAGTTCCTCTCTTGGATTTCCTCTGCTCCCTGTTCACACCACCCTCGTGCTGGCCATCCACGTGGTTATGGGATGGCTAACTGCACCCAGGGCATGGGGAAAATATAGCTTTGTTCTCTTACCCGTCCTGAGCAAACCGCTACCCAGATCCCATGGATACAAAATGGCTTAGAACTGCCCATTCCTGACCCAATCGATGAATCGATGACAGTAGAACTGCCATGAATGCTACAAAGTAACTGCCTGAGCAAAATGCAAGGGAGGGAGCCAACCACAGTGACTCCTGTAGTAAGTAGGCTTGGGCCAGACTGTGGACATTCTTGAATCTCAGCCTCTAGAATCTGTATCTACACTAATAAAAGAGAAACATGCAAATTGGTGTCACTCCACTATGCCCACCAGCCAATCAGAGAGACTGTGCAAATTAACCCAACAAAGATGGTGGTTAATTTGCATACACAGGCACGGAGCGAAGACTGAAGGCTCCGGCTGGAATAAAGACTGAAGACTGAAGAGGCTTGGCTTCTCCACTGCAGCCGGACCAAAGGCCTGGGTCCCGGGTGCCGGAGGAAAACCAGTGCCTACATCCAGGGGAAGGAAGGCCTATTGCGCGAATCTTCGTGCAACAGGCTTCTAGTCTAAAAAGAAAAGGCCTGGGGAGTCATTGATTGTTTTTCAGCAGGAGAGTAGACAAAACTGAGTGGAGGGCATCATTATTGGGATGGTTTGGTCAGAAATAACCAAGCAGGGGGAATGGATGTGGAATTAACATGTGCCCACTGTCACCACGTCTTCTTCCCACATCAGAAATGGCTCCCAGGAGAGGAGCTGCTATTCTCATTCACATCCTGCAGGAATGCCTGCTGAGACATAACACCTGGGGGCCAGGAAAAGAGAGTTTTTGTGGAGAAACATTCCAGACAGGACTTACAGGATGATTGGAGATGGGGGAATTAAACATGATTCTGAAGTTGTAAATTTGGGTGACCTACACATGTATGTAGTGTCATGAATAGAAATATAGTCATCTAGGAGCGTCAGTGAGGCGATTTTGAATCCATAAATCAGATGCATGATGAACAGTTCTGATAATAATACTGAAATGATACTTATAATGAAGTAATAATAATAATGTAAATGAGCATATATTGAGCAGTTAATATGTGTCAATATTTACTAAGATACTTACTGTTGCTCTGATACATGTGTACGCATTCATTTACTCCTTGCAACAATCGTATTATTATGCCCATTTTGCAGAGGAAGAAACTGAGGCACAGAATGGTAAACGTAAACAATCCAAGCTCATGTAGCTGGTAAGTAGACAAGGTAGAACTAAACCCAGGTAGTCTGACTCAGGACTCTGTTCTTTCAGTCATTAGAACAAGAGCTAATATTTATTGTGTGACAGTACTTTATATACATTCTCTTTAATCCCCAAGAGTCAACCTGTAAAATGGATAGTATTATCCCTGTGTTATAGATTCGGAACCTGGAGCATAGAAAGGATGAGCAAGTTGCCCAAAGACACACACTTTCAAGTGGCAGAGGTGAGATCCACATGGCAGGAGGCACAGCTGTAAGACATGCCCTTTCCATGGTGCCATGGAAGACAAGGGCATCCTAGTACCAGAGGCTCTAGATCAGTGATGGCGAACTGAAACTGATAGAATTGTGAAGTCTGTGGGAATCTCTGCATATAGGAAAGCGCTGAAACTACAGTGGGGGGAGCCTGCCCAGCCACGGCATGAAATTCAGGAGGGTGGGTGCTTAAGAGAACAAGCTCAGGTCAGACAGTCCTGAATCCACTGCAGCCCTGCAGCTCATTAGCTGTGTGTGTGTGTATGGAGTGTGTGTGTGTGTGGAGGGGGGGGGGTCTGCTTATCCTCTGAGCTTCAACGCCCTCATCAGTAAAATGGGGGTGATAATAGCTGGGCTCACTCTGGGGAGTTGTCTGACTAGGATTGAACGCGATGAAGCAAGGGAAACACTCAGCCCATTGCCTAACGCACAGCAAACACTTACTACATGGTAGCGCTGTTGCTGCCATGGTTGGGACTATTATTATTTCAACAGGAGAATGGGGAAGGCAAACAGTCCAAGCCTCCAGGAGAGGGATTCTGCTGCTTCTCTTTCACAATCTCCCTGCCCCTTCGAAGCCTCCAAACGGCAGTTACTTTGGCCTCCAAGTTTCTCGGCAGCATCTCCCCAGCCCAGACAGGCAAAGGCCAACTGCGGCTCCAGGAGCAGCGGAGGGAGGGGAGCAGGGGGTGGGGGTGGAGATGGGAGGGGGAGGGGGAGAAGCTCGGCCACCCAAGGAAGGACGCTCTCTGGGCCCCTCCCAGATCCCGCCGTGTGGCCCCAGCACTGGCCCAGCCTGCTTTCTCCCCAGTCACATGGTTCTCATTTCAGAATGTAACCGGCAGCTGTTGGCAACTGGTTCCAGCTATTAATACTCTGAGAAGTGGCGGAGCTGTGAGGTCAGTGCTGGCACCGGGGCTGCTGCTTCCCTCTCCACACTGGGCAGGGAGGCAGGAAGGCTGAGAGAACCTGGGGGCCCGGAGCCCTGGGAACCTAGCACAGGGCACTAGCTACCCAGAAGGGTTGTCAGGCCTTTCAGAGACCCCCAGCCCAGCCAGGGGAGGAGCAACTTCCCCCTCAGCAGCAAACCTTTCCCGGAGGCTTCTGGGATCCCGTGAGTCTACAAGTGCTTAGTCATGGGACGTTGGAGATGACACAGCCCTTAATCCAACCATCCCGTTTTAGAGGTGAAGAAACTGAGGCCCAGAGGGGGGTGTGGCTAATTTGAGACGCCCCCTGGAGTCAGGGCGGGCCTGGGGCAGGAAGCCTGGCTGCAAACTGCGAGCCTGGGGGTGTTCCCTGATCCCGAATCACAGAGCCCAGCCACACGCTGACCCAGAGAGGCCTGGATCCTGTGATCCGGGCTCAACCTGCGACCACAGTCCAAGGACCACACACCTTTGAGAGAAGACTAGTTTCAAACAGATGGTGGGCAAAAGGATGGCAAAGAACACGGTATTTGGACACGGGAGCATGCTCACCCTACTGTGTGGAATGAAGAAGAAACGGATCCCCCAGGCAGAATGTAGCCCACGGCCCCGTTTGGATAAAGAGCACACATACGTGCACACACAGAAAAAAGACTGGAAGGAAAAGTCACAGTTACTTGTAGGAGACGGGTTTCCATTCTTTTGTCTCATCCATATTTTCTAAGCTTTGCGCTTTGAGACTGTTTATTTTTGTAACAACCACGTTAAAAGGATACAGAATAAATAGACAAGTGCCAGGGTGCCACTCACCCTTCCTCCGCCAGCTCGGCTTGCCGAAGCTCCCAGACCAGACTGCACCCCTGGCACAAGGCGGGGGCGTTTTCCTTTCCGGTGAAGCCGAAACAAGCTCAGACCTGAGGCCAGGCAGCCAGGGCTGAGTCTCCCGTGTGCAACGGAGGAAGGGCCAGACCCGGCCTCACCGCTGCCGCTGCCTCCGCTGTGTCTGGAGGTCTGAGGCAGAGGCCAGCCTGAGGTCTGTGTGGAGAGGGGCGAAGAGCGACATCAAGGCCAGATGGCTCTGCTGGGAACTGTCCCAGTCCCAGGCCTCACCCTCCAGGAAACCTCATGCCCAGTTTTATCTTTCAGACATGCACACTGTGTTGCCACTTTGATGCCAACGTCCTTGAGACTGAGCCACCTTTCTGGGTTATCCCAGGAGGGCTGCCTGCCATGGGGACCTGTAAACCTTCTTCTTGCGAGTACAGCCCTGTGAGTGAGGGTCTTGTCACCCTCGCCACGGAGCTCAGCCAAGGTTGTTTGGACAGAACCACTGGCCCAGGCCGCATGCCAGGCCAGGACTGTGGTCCCTGCCCAGTGCCCTGGCTGCAATGCCACCACACACGCAAGGGGCCCCTGCAGTAGGACAGATTCCCCTGCCCCATTAGGGGAACCTTACATCTTCACACGTGGTGACAAATGCAGAGGGCTCTGAGCACCAGGTCCGAGGGCGTGCGGAGCAGATGGACAGAGCAAGGAACTGAATCCCGGCTCCCCTCTCCCCGAGCCTGTCTTCCACCCCTGGAGCCGCCGCTTCCTCATGAGGGTCAGAGGTGTTGGCAGGATTCATAGACGCTAACCCCTCCATCCGGGGTCAACAAGCAGCCGCCCTGAGCTACCTGGTGTGCTGTTCGGTTTTATATGGCCCTTGAGCCAAGAACAGCTTTTACATTTCAAAATGGCTGAAAAAAAGTAAAAAGAAGAGGAACGTCTCACAAAACATGAAATGAAGTGAAATGCCAACTTCAGTGTCCACACGTACAGCTTTGTTGGAGCACAGCCATGCCCTTTGAGTCCTGTATTCCCTGTGCCTGCCTGTGTGCAGCAGTGACAGGCTGTGACAGGGCCCCGCTGGCCTACAGAGACTGAAGTATTTACTGCCCGGCCCTTCACAGAGCAAAGCCTGCTGAGCCCTGACCCGAAAGGCCTGGTGCGTGGCCGGAGGTGAACAAGTGTTGCTCTCCCTTCTCATCATCCTCTCTTCAATCCTCTCCACCAGGAGTCTTTTTGTCCTGTCCACATGACAAGGAGCAGTGCCGTTTTGGGAGGCTGGTGAATGAGGGGGGTCCCTCCTCACTGAAGATCATTCGGCTCAAAGTTGGAAGGTCAATGGTGAGGTTGGATCTTCATTCTGCCAGCAACCAGTTCCGTGACCTGGGTAAGGTCATTCACCTCTCTGAGCCTCAGTTTTCCTCCCCTGTAAAATGGGAGAATGGTAACAGCTAACGTTTATCACTTGTTGAGGGCTATACATTGTCCCAATCCCACCATCACTTATCTCTATATATAAAAGCCCAGTGACCATATGGCAGAATGACCACACGACCAGAATGACCAGTTGCTATGACACGCACTGACCACCAGGGGACAATGCTCAATGCAGGAGCTGCCCCCTAGTGGTCAGTACACTTCCACAGCGGGAGCGCCACTCAGCCAGAAGCCAGGCTCACGGCTGACGAGCACAGCCTCTCCCACCTCTGTAGCAGTGCTAAAGAGCAGCGAGCTAAGCAGTAATGAACGAGCAGGCAGGCGGTTAGGAGCGAGGGGTCCCAGATAGCGAGAAGGATGTCCAAGGGGTTCCAGATTGCGAGAGGGCGCAGGCCAGGCTGAGCCCGCCCCCCCCCCCCCCAACCCCTTATGCATGAATTTCATGCATCAGGCCTCTAGTTTAATCATAACAGTCCTGTGAGGCAGGCACTGTCATCACCCCACCTACTGGCAAAGACACCTGAGGCGGCAGGAGGGTGAATGAGTCACCCGGGTTTCTCAGTTGGTCAGAAGTGTTTCCAAACAGCCTGGTCCCTCAGGAGCTTAGACACTGCCTGCTTCCTAGGCGCTGGGAAATTCCGCCCAGATAAGGAACCTAGATGCTTTTAGCCAGCGGCCAAGTGCTATGGCTACGTAAATAAACCCTATCTTGAAAGAAGAGGAAGGGATCCTGTTTCCAAATCTCTCACTAGTGGTGGCTTTCCAGAGGGTGTGGAAGCATCTGAAAGGAGAGGAGACGTCTGTGGGTGACAGCCAGCCCTACCTCTCTCCAGAGTAGGAGACAGACAACCCGCCCTGGTCCAAACGCCAGCGCAGTGTCAGAGGACCTGTGCTCAGCCAACCCTCAACTGATAAAGAGATGTCCCTTTGTCCTCAGGCGGTGGGGAAGCTGGTGGCCGCTCCCCCACCGTGGCTCTGAGTCTTGGCCCGCTCTCTGCTCTTTGCCTGTCTTGGCTGAATCGCTGAGGAACAGCCCAGGTTCCTCAGCCAGAAGTGCAGACCCTGTGTCCTCCTGGGCTGCTGAAGACACACCTTTCCACCCTGCGTCCCTCCCTTCCGTCCTTAGCACTTCCCCCCTCTCACCCGCGTTGGCACTAGGACAAAGGTTGGATGCTAAGGGTTGGGGCAGGCAGCGTCTTGCCCTTTTGTCTACTTGATCCCCATGAGGATGCCTTGCCCATGCTACGTACAGGATCCTGGGTGGCTGGGAGGGAGGGAAGCTGGCACCAAACATGCGGCCTGCATCATAGGGTTAATGGCTTGTGTCCTACAGTTGAAATTCCTCCTCCACTTCCTGGCTGTGGGACCTTGAGCAAGTTCCTTAACGTTTCTGTGCCTGTTTTTCCTACAGAGCAAAATGGAGAGAGCACAGCCTGTACAGCCAAGGGGAGGGAGGAGAGACATGTCATCACGCACATACACTGAGCCAGGGGTGAGTGCTTTGAGACCGGTGGGCAGTGGGGAGGGATTCCCCTCAACTCTGGTGGTGGAGGGGGCAGGGGCCAGGAAAGACCTGCCATAGGAGAGAGAAACTTGCCCCGGGTCCTGAATCATACATTGTCCTTGGCAGGAACAGGAAGGGCACTGCAGGCCGCAGGAACAGTGGTGGAAAGGTACAGCCCAGCATCCCCGGTCCACACCGACCCCTCCATGGGCCTCCATGAGGACCCGGCCTGGTGCCCGATCCCGGTGCCCAGGTGCTGGGCCGCACAGGAGCATGAATGTTCCTTTGGCATCTAACGCTGAGGCCATGGCTGCAGGCCTGGGCAGGAGGAGGGGACCTCTGTGAATGCTGGCTGGAGGGAGTAAAGAAAAAGTGCATGTTCGGGGCATGGCCAGGGCCCCTCCTTCCCAAAGCTGGTCCAGAGCAACTCCACCCAGAACCAAGCAGACATGCAGCCAATGGCCAAGGAGGCCCAGTGGGAACGGAGAGCAAGAAGGAGCAGTATCAGGCCAAGCTTCCCAAGCCCCGCACGGAGGGGAAGGAACCAGCGGGCCTGACTGGGGGGACAGAATGAACCAGCCCAGAGAGGGGCATCCCACAGGCTAGGACGGGAACTCCTTCCTGAAGCCTCTGGTTGTGGGAAAACCACCGCTCTTTCCCTTTGCAAGACCTGGGTGAGAGCAGGGCAGGGGACTGATCTGACCTGGTGGATGGCAAGTCTGGCTGCTCCAATGCCTGAGATCCCAGCACGTGCCCTTTTCCATTCCTCCCTCCCCTCTGCCCTGCTCAACACGCAGCTCTGAGGTATCCACTCCGGGCAGGACATGGCCCTGGAGAGGAGGGAGCACGGGCCTGGGAAGCAAAAGCCCTGGGTCCTCGTCTAGGCTTTGCCCTTGACCAGCAGTGTGGCCTTGGGCGAGTTTCAACCCTCTCCGGGCTCCTGGGTCCTTGTGCACATAAGGAGACCGCAGGCTTGCTCCCCCTTGCCGTGTGCTCAGAGGAATTAACATGCTGTGGGAGAAAAGCATGAAACTGCTTTCACTGGGAACGGTGGTGCTTTCCGATGTCTACACTACATGTGAGGTCGGGGAGGGGCAGGGAATCGGTGGAGCTCACGGTTGCCTTCCAACATTGAGCACACCTCACGTGCTTGGGGGTCTGCCTCAAAGGCAGGAGAGGGGGCAGCGACTTCAGGCTTCAGCCTGTCCCTCTCACCTGCTCCAGCCTTGTGATCGGAGTGGGACTCGGTCACGAGCTATGAAAGGAACCACTGGGGCAATAGAGCAATGTCGGGAGTGCAGCTCTCACTTCCTCCGTCTGCCCTGACCCCTGGGACCAACTGTTGTAACTGCCTCCCCTGTTGCCACTTGGCCTTCTTCCCGAGGAAGAGAAGTCCAGTTTCGTCTGTGCTGGCAAAGTTTAGAGCCAAGAGCTACATTTCTCACCATCCTGGCATCTAGCGTACCCATGGGACACGGTTGTGGCCAAAAAGATAAGGCGGCATTGGAACGAGACGCTGGAAAACCTCCCGCAGGTGCAGCTGGCCTTTCGCCATCTGCTTTTCCTCGTGTGACTGCCTGGGAGATAGAATTGGTGCCTGGAGGTTTAGGAGCCATTTTGCAACCATGAGGACAAGACCCACATGCTAAGAATGACTGAGACGAGGCCTTTGAGCTGTCCTATAACCCTGAACTGCTTACTTCTGGAAATACAACATTTCCTAATTGTGAAAGCCACTGTTTCTCCCCCCAACCCTTTGCCTCCGCCCCAGGGAGAGGTTAAGGTGGGGGTAGACAAGCACAATTATAACCAATACACCCTTTCCTCCAAGAACTAACTCAGTGCCGCCTTGGATGCCTTCTAAGACCCCCCCAGAGGAGGGGGAGTCCCCAGAGGACTCATCGCACTGCCTTGTTAGGGCCGGTGACTCGCGTGCAGTCCCCACAAGACCATTTCAGGGAAGGCAGGCCCTGCACGTCTGTGTTGATCAACAGTGCATCCCCAGAACTGACAGTTTCTGGCAAACATCCCACATTCTGTACTTTTCTGGGACCAATGATAAAAGAACCCTTTGAGGTCTGGTTCTAGATGCAGCTAGCCCACCTTCCACCCAGGAACCATCATCTCTGGCCAATTTGGAACCTCCCTGGACACATCTTTGAAACAGCTAGCTTCTAAAATTGGGTTTCCTGAAATACGCAAAGCCACACGCATGAGCTCTGTAAGTGACTGCCGGCCTCTCCCAGAACCGCTGCCTTCTCCTAAACCCCACAGCCCATCCTGGTGGCCCTGCTCTTGCTACTACATGACCCAGAAGGCCACTCACACAAACCCTCTGGCAGGTTCTGGTGCCGAGAAGGGGCACATCTCACATCACATGGTGGGCTTGGTGGAGAAGACATCAGTGTGTACAGGGAAGCATTCGCAGGCCTCCTTGTCAGGCGCTTTTCCTGTCTGAAGCATCTCGGTTATATTTAGGAAGTAAAATTACTCTCTCTATGAGTTCTGGAAGGTTCTCAGTCTCCTCCTCCTCCTCCTCTTTCCTTTATGGTGACTTTCTCCTCCAAACCTGTTTTCACTCTGCCCCCAAAATATTCACACTTTTTCTATATCCAAGTGATCGAATAGCATAGCCAACTATATAACTACTTCATTTACCTTCCTTTTGAACAGCATGGCGAGTCTATATGTTACTGATGAGAATGCAAAGTCCATATGTATCCAACAAACTTGGGGTTCGTTTGTTCCAATGTTTGTTGACAGTCACTTGGAAAAAATCACATCTAATGGATCGGGGGGGGGGGGGTGCTCAGTTTCTCTTTGTGGGTTCATACCTTCCCCTGCAGTTGGGCAGGGCCACGGGACCTGAGATCCGAACTGTGTCTCCTCATCCACCAGCTGAGTGGGGAAGACTCTGAGGACCTAGGGGAGCATGGATGGAGCCACAAGGTGGACGGAACTTGGTCCTCTGGAGTGGCTGTGTGAAGCTGAGACCTGCAGGTCTGCACTGGGCTCGTACGGAGCAAGAAAGAAGTGCTATGGCACCAAACCAGTGCTTGGACATTAATCTGTTAGAGTACCTGGCAGTGTTTGCATGTTACTCCTTGTGTATCCACAGCACTTTCTTTAGTGCCTCTGTTCTAAAAGGCGGTCAGTTTGCTTTGCATGAGAGCTGCTTACCTCCACGCCTGCACCATGACTATACCGAATGCCGATGCTTAGGTCCACGGTTCTCAACCTCTCTACTCAACAGAAAGTGATCGGGGAGTTTTAAAAACTCCCACTGCTTGGGTCTCAACCCCAGAGGCTGTGATTCAATGGATTGGTGGCGAGACCCAACTTTTGCTACTTGGAAAGAGTACCCCAGGCAGTTCTAAGGGCAGCCAGAGTTCGGAGCCACCGTTCCAGATCAGGGGTTCTCAGAACACTCAAGAGACTTGTTCAGACACGAATTTCTGGGACCCACCCCCAGAGTTTCTGATTCAGGAGGTTTGGGGTATAGCTTGAAATTTTCATGTCTAATAATTTCCCCAAGTGAGGCTGATGCGAATGGTTCAGGGACCATATCCAGAGGACCACTGGGCCACACCGGTACATCCCCCTCAGTAGCAATAACAATCACGGGCAGCATACTGAGAAACACTAGCCACTCAATGATTGAGGGTTTCACTGAATTGAAATGAAGACACACCGGCTTTAAGACTTGATAAAAGTTCAGGCTCTGTTTTGTGACCGGCTGTCACAGAGGCGGCGTGCACCCCAAGCAGCGAGAGTCACCCCACCAAGCTCCTTCCCGGGGGACCACACTCAGCATCAACCTGCCAGACCTTAGTCCTGTGTCTGTGAGCATCTGGGCTTTCCCTCCATTTATTTTGTGCATCTGTTAGCAAGATGTGGCCCTAAGGTATGAGAAAGCCTAAGAGAGATGAAAGAGAGAGGTGTTAACCCTTAGCATAAAACTGGATACAATTCAGCATACTTGGTATGGTTTGGTAGGTTATTTTGGGGGTCTGGGAACACTCAAAGACTTCTCCATGTGAGTCCATGGTGATTGCTTCCTCCCTTCATGTCATCTCAGCTTACAAAAGGTTTCATGGGACCCCTCTGCCTTTGGGTAGCAGGGGGAACCTGTATTCATCTCTGCTGTCTACACAAAGGCAGCCATAGGCAATATGCAAATGAAAAGAGGTGAACAGATTTGACCGCTGACCATAATTTGCCACGCCCTGGGATTGGACAGGCTGGGGGCCAGGAGAGGTGAGGGGGGAGGGGGGAAGTCGAACACAGCACCCTGGGGACCTGGATGATGAGCAAGGGCCAATTGTAGGCCTGGGAGAAGAGTACTCCCAGTGGGACAGTTTGTACTGGAACAAGCCCTGGGGCCCTGGGTAAGGGATGCAGCACCTTGCAGGGCCAGATGGAGGCTGGGGCACCTGGACTGTGTTACACAAGAGTGAGAGAAGTATGACTGATGTCACTGAGAGAGGCTGTGTCTGAGTCTGGAGTTTGTCTAAGTATGGCAGGAAGCCGCTGGAGGGTTCTAAGCAGAATGGTGGTCTGAGAGGCCTGTTCCTCGTCTGAGAGAGGAAAGAAAATACAATTTCCTTATTTACAGAGCACCTGGTCAGTGCCTAGCCCGTGGAAGTTACTAATAACGTCTTGGGTGTCCTTGACAAGGCACTGTGTCTCCAGAGCAGTGGTTCTCAACCTTCCTAATGCCGCGACCCTTTAATACAGTTCCTCATGTTGTGGTGACCCCCAACCATAAAATTATTTTCGTTGCTACTTCATAACTGTAATTTTGCTACTGTTATGCATCGTAATGTAAATATCTGATATGCAGGATGTATTTGCATTGTTCACGACCCACAGGTTGAGAACCGCTGCTCCAGAGGTTCATCAAATCCAGGCACAGAAGGGACGATAGCAACCAGCTCTCACCTCTCCCATTACTTTAAAGACACATGTACTGAAACCCAGAGAGGTTAAATGTTTTGCCTCAGGGTCACTCAGCAAGTCAGCAGCAGAGCTGGGACTGGACCCCTAAGGAGAGAGAGAATGTCAGCAGAGAAGCTTGGCCTGATACCAAAGCATTTATTGTGGGAAGGGCAGGATGATGCTGGGTCCAGTGTGGTGATGTCACTTGGCTATCTCAGTGAGCACAGCCCCATCTGGTCTCAGTGCCAGAGTTCTGGGGAGAGACAGGCTGTGAGAAAAACCTGAGCAGCACAGATCTGCAGGCGTGGATGGAGCGGAGTGGTGGCCTGCAACTCATGGACGAAGTCTTGGGTGTGAGCCTTCTCCCAGGGGCTGTTGGCTGAAGACTCGTGGACATGGGACTCCCCCTAGAAGAGGCCAGAGGTGGACATGAGGACAGTGGCAGACACCGAGTGGAAATGACAAGGGCTGGTTTATGAGTGCATTTGAAATACCCCCAAGAAAGCTCCGAAATCCTTGAGTGACACTTTGAGAAGGGCTGAGGTATGTAACAGGAGGTGAGACCAGTGAACTACGACCCTTTGCCAACCTGCCTGGCAGTCTCAGGAAACACAGGTCACATTTTATATTCATGCAAGAATACACAAATCCTTATCTTTGTCCATTCAGCAAAGACACCGCCACCACCTTAAATATCTACAGGCTCTTCCAAAACATTGGTTATTCTTGGAGCTAGTGCACACAGTATTAAAGACCCAGACCCGTGCGAAGGCAAGCTTTGGCCATGAGCGTACTGGTCCGGGCAGGACGGTGACAGTGGAAGGGTCACGCCTTTCATGTGGAACACAGCAGGCTGGGCAGCAGGAGGGTCATGAGCAGGGTCTTGAAGTCAGATCTCAGGAGACGCCTCCCAAAGTAGGGAAAGGGGGTCTCACCGGAATAAGACCCTGCCAGCCAATTCTCAGTTATGACTTCCTCTCCTTCCTGGACGAGGGCCCCCAGTCCTGCCTTTTGCACAGCAAAGCCACCTTTCTATTTTTAGGTGGAAAAACCTGCTATGCAATGTACTTTCCAATTTTAGGGCTCTTTCCTGGGCTCTGTTTCCAGTGACCGACTGGAAAAAAGTGTACATATTTGAAATCTGGCCAGTGGTTTGAGAGTCCACTCCCCGGGGAGGGTTTGTAAGAGGCAAGTGGTTCCAGACAATGACAGGGCCATGCTTTTAGGAGAAGGTCAGTCTGCGTCTTGCAGAGAAGATGTTAGCCTCCATGGCGCCAACTCTGCTACCTTCTGCCACAGGAAAATTTGAATCATGTTTTGTTTCTCTCAAAGGTGGAACTATGGCCTGTGGGGATTTCTGCTAATGAAGATGATGAAACTTTAGGCCGAATAAGTAAGAAAAGTCCAAGTTCCAAGAAAAGAACTTGCCAGCCCTTTCATGAGGTTCTCCCAATGGGTTCCATTCCCAACAGGAAATACAGATGTTGATAGAGGAGGGGCTTGATGCTTTACAGTAAACGAAACTAGACATGGGATGGGCTGAATGGGCTCTGAGTTACCTTCACTAAACAGGATCCAAGCCTGCATGGGAAAGGGTGGATGGAAGAAAGCCCTGGAAACCAACATCAAGTGAAATACAGGCGATAATCTTCACAGTGGGACTGGTGACTCTGAGGCAGTTAAGAGGGGAGGGGTCAGACCCATTGGCCCAATTAGACAGTTACGTAGCTGGCATTATTCAGACTGTCTGGGTCAGGCCTCCACTCCTAGGGGATGGAAACTGGGCTCGTTCTGGGAATGATGACTCACCTCTCTATAGATATGGAAATTGAGGATGCTCAGAGAGACTGTGGGACTCGCCCAAGAAAAGGCAGGTGGAAGGCAACAGAGACAAGTGTTGAAGCTGAGCCATCGCCAACAGATTCTGGGCTTTCTCCACTCGCGCACAATGGGGCAGGCACTCTGTTCTTCGTCTTGTTTTCCTGTAGAGGAAAGCAAATGGTAACCCAGAGAACAAACCAGAGGGCGTCTTTCCTATTTCCCTATCCCAATGATCCTTCTCTCTAACCTGTCCATGCCGGGTAACCGAATCATTGTGTCCCAGAGGGACAGTCTGGCAGGTGTGGCTCTGCTTGGGCCTATGGTGTTGAGATCCTGCCCTTGGAGAGCAGGTGCTGTCACAGCTGAGTGTAACAGCCCTTGGCCAGAGCACTTTGGCTTCCAGGATGCTGTTGGCTTTGGCCTGAGCAGCTCCGGTTCCTCCTCCCCTGCCCGTCCCTCTCATTATGCAGTGTCAGTGGCCCGGCCTCACATACACACTGGGCTTTGTCTGCAGAGATGCATGCCAAAAGGGGCCTGGAAATGGGAGTTGAGCTCCTGAGAAAATAGCATCTTTTTTTGGAAACACAAGCACCGCCACATGGTGTGTGTCCACAGGGCAGGGTGAGGCAGGGCTGGAGAAGAGAGGGGAGACCCACATCCACAGCTGGAGAAGAGAGGGGAGATCTATATCCACGGGAGGATGTGGGGGACTGTGCCCAGAGCTTCAGGCCCAGAGCCTGGTACTGCTTATAGGTATAAAGAAGAGGCAGAAAGGGGATGGGTATGGGGGATACTCCAAAAGGGTCCAGAGTTCCATTGCTACTAATTATGGGCATCATTTGTTGAGTTCTTACTCTATGCCAGACTTCCTGTTGAGCCCTTTACATACACATTCTACTTTCACAAAAACCCTGAGTGGTAGGTCCTCTCATTATCCCTGTTTTTCAGATGAAGACCCTGAGTGTGAAGGCATTTGCCCAAACTCACAGCAGTAGAGAATGGCAGAGATTTGAGAAAAGGTCTCGCAGATGACAAAATCCATATTCGACTAAGTACTTAATTAAGAACTCAGCCTTTGAGTTCTAGATGGCTCCCAAAACCAACAGACTTTCAGGAACAAGGTAGTACAGTGAATTTTAAATCTTTGCCGCCCCACAGTTAGTTGTCTGAATATCGTGCATCTAAATCCAGGCTGAGCTCCTCAGCGGGGCTACTGAACAGGGTTCATTAAATGCCGACTAGGAGCTCCGCCCACGACTGTCCAGTCCTGCAGACTTGCCAAGGCTGTCAACAGATTAACCACATTCAGACTAGATAAATACAAGACACCTGACTGGGTGCACTTCCTGAATTTTGTTGCCTGTGTAACATCAAGTCAGTATGGGCTGGTCCTAGTTCAGTGGTTATTGTCAAAGCTGGGTTAGAGTCTCCCACACCCCCAAACCCTATATTCTTCTTCTGGAGGAAGGCGGAGCTTTTTTGGCCCCTGCCCATGGGTTTCTCCTCCACACTCAACTCCACCCACCTCCATTTTGAACTTATAGGGGAGGAGCAGAAATAGATACAGAGAAAAGATCATGCTCCTTTGTTTCTCAAAAAGAGGTTAATGCCAACTCAGAACCACCTTTTTCAGCATCATTTCGGTCCTTTGTCACTTAGCCTCAGCAGGAAGAGGCAGTGGGAAATGGATGGTACATATAGTACCTGGAAGTGGCCTAGTTCATGGGGCTACAACCAAATGTTACTGAGGAGCTAGGACATAAAACTAGGCCACCAAGAATGCAATGCAAATAGGTGGCCAAAGCAGACATCACTAGTCAATCACAGCACTCCTCTGAATCAGGATGTGACCTATCAAATGCTCCTCAAGGGAGTGCTCTAGGCAGCCATTACCAATCTATCAGAGAAAATAAGATAAAACCTATTTTTAATGTGAACCAGTCTGTGGACACCTCATGGGCAGGGATCCTACCTTATGAAAGCTTTTGTCTCCCCTCAATGTAATCTAATGCAATGTCATCCCCTCAATGTTTGCTGAATGCATAAATGAATGTAGCTATTTAGACAGATGTGAAAAAAGTCCAGCACCTCAGTCAAAGGCAGAGCAAAGAGAGGGCATCCCAAAGTTGGAGAGCTTGTATCCCAGCATCCTACAGAGCTGTTAGAGAAATAATCCTTTCTACCTGTGTCTTCCCTCAATTAAAATATTCTCTGGTGGTGAGTGAGCTTTGGCCTTGGTCAGTCTACCAGGTTTTCTGAAGGACCTCAGCAGATGAAACAAAAATGAAGGACTTCCCTACATTGCCTTTAAGGTCTCCAGTCACTCTTCTGAAAGTATACTTTATATCCACATGCACAGACAGCTGGCTTCCTGTCCTTTGCCTTCTCCTGGCTCCACTACCAAGCTGGGCTAGCTCAAGCCGGGCACCCCTCCACTTGCTTAGAGTTCCACAGCAGCTGTCATCATCTGGTGGTTTTGATGCTGTAGGTGTCAAGAGTGGTGCTTCCAGAAACTCGCTTCCTATTTGGTTCCAGCTGCAACTCTTGAGGCAAAGCAAGTTCTGCATGTAGGGAAACATTCAGAAAGCTCAGACTGATGATGTCTGTGAAAGTGTAACTCCCTTCACTCCCAGCATGGACGAGCTCAGTCCTGTTAGAGATTTGATCATTTTCATGGGCTGTGCTTAAGGCCCTGCAAAGATTACTGAATGTAGCAAGATTGCAAATTGGCAATCACCATTTGGGGATCTCAATTGGAGAGATCTGGGGGGGGGGAAATCAGTTCTTTTGCAGGCTTTTAGCGTTTTGGTGAGGTTCCTGCTTCAGTTATGAGCAGCAGGGTTCTTCAGCCCAGCTCCTTGGTTGAGAAGACACATGACAAACCCTATTCCTTATATCCTGTACCCATGAAAAAACTCCAAACCAGTTCCAGTAACCTTTCCCATTAATCCTGGATGTCAACTCACATCCCTTCTCTAAGCAACACTCCAGGCACTCATTCCTATTACTCAGAGCTGGCAACTGAAGTGAGAAAGATTTACCATTGGATGGACCAAGGATTCCAAAGTAGAAATGAATGAAATGGGTTGAATAGTGACCACCCCTCCCCCAATTCATACATTGAAGTCCAACCCCTTGGATTGGGAGCTGTGGGAACCATGCCAGGCAGTCAAGGCCAGTGGGAACACAAAGGCCTTGTTATCAATACATAAGAATGACCAAAGGCCGCTCTGGGCATGTGCCTAGGCGGAATGTTCAAGGACTCTGAGCCTTGAAAATCCTAATCAGGCCAAGATACCATGAGTGTATGCAAGGACACACGGCACGCTGTGCCCTTCCGTAGCAAATATGATTGGTGTCACTGTTGGCACGAAGCCTTCTTTGTCTAAATGGTGTAAAAGTAGGTTACTGACCAGCTAGTTAGCTGGAGTAGGCTGAGGTGGGAGTGAGAAGACGTCTGCAGGAGTATGGAGAGAGGGCAACTAGGATGGAGTGTGTGAAGAAGTCTACTAGAGAGAGCAGCTGAGCAGGAAAGACAGGAGAAGCTGCGGAGCCGGAGAGCTCAGGTACCGCTACGATGTGAGGCGGTGAGTCTAGGAGGCAGCGTGCGGCTGCTCAGATAATAGCTGTGGGGACAGAGACTGCTGCTGTTTTATGGGAAAGATACATACAAGTGGCCAGTGGCCGGCTGCCTGCCCGTATGGACTTTGCTGTGAAGACTGTTCTTGTCTGGCCCTAACTGGTTTGGCTCAGTGGATACAGCGTTGGCTTGCGGACTGAAGGGTCCCAGGTTCGATTCCGGTCTAGGTTGCGGGCACATCCCCAGTAGGGAATGTGCAGGAGGCAGCTGATCGATGTTTCTAACTCTCTATTCCTCTCCCTCTCCCTTCCTCTCCGTAAAAAAATCAATAAAATAAATATTAAAAACTAAAAGACTGTTCTTGTCTGATGGCTATATAGCCACTGCCTTCAGCAATAAAGACTCATTCTTATATATCCCTACAACTTCTCCATCTCCTTCTCCATCTCCCAAGACCCTCTGCCAAGCTCTGCCCAGAGCCAGTCAGACCAGCAGAGCTGTGTGGTGCTCTTGCTGCTGGCTCTGACACTTGGCATAGTCGGCAGGATGGGAAACTGAGGCACGAGGATCCGAAAGATGTGCAGGTTCGAGCAGAGGACTCAGGAGCAGTGAGTCCCAATGCTCGGCCTCATGACAGGACTTTAGGGGTAAGTGCCCCGTCAGGAGGTCATTTTGACTGTGACACCCCTGAGGGACTTGGAAGCAGATCCCCAGAGCACTGCTTGGAGCAGGCGCGGCTTGGGAGAAACTGAACAAGAGAGCTAAGAGCGGCTCAGGACTTTCAGACTCTTCCAGAGACGAGGAGTCTGAGTGAGGGACTGGCCGAGACCCCCTTGGGTTGGGAGGACCGGAGGCCGCATGTTGAACTTGTAGACTAAGGTTTGCTGGGCAGAGGTGTGAGCCCGGCTGTGTAGGGGTTAAGCTGCCTGTGTGCAGCAAACAACTGTCTCCCGTGCCAGGATGCATTTTAGGGAGATTGGGCAGGCTGTGTTTGTGGCTAGAGAGAAGAAGCGGCCGCCACGCACAGACCTGACAGGCCTGCAGAGAACTGAGTAAGGTGACTCCTCTGCCACAGTCTGAGGTGCTGGTTGTAGCGAAGGGCATGGGTCACCCTGCATAGCATAGAGCAATGCCCTACGTGATGGACTTGGCTGATGCATCCTCAATGGACGTGACTCCAGAGAGTCAAGGACAGTTCTGCTTTGTGTAGGAAGTGAACTTTAGTCACTCTCCCTCAAAGATATTTGTATAGCCCTACCGTGTGTCATGTTTGGTAGCACGAGATTTGGCTGCCTGAAGCGGCCACAGTGCCAATAGTATGTTTCATTGTGTAAATATGTTGTATTAATCTTTGATTCTCTTGCAGGTTTGAATGCAGCTGCAGCAGTTGCTGTAGACCTGTGTTGGCCTGCAGACCTTGGTAGTCTTTGGGAGCAACTGGCAAGTGTTCAGTTTCCCACACTGAGCGCCATTGGTATGGCCGTGTGTTAGCTGTCCTGGAAGGGGGTACCTGGGGTTGAACCCCGGAAGTATTAAGGTGCCTAGCTGCCGAGAGGGCTGTTGCCCAGGTAGGTGGAGAAGGGTATCCATCAGGTTTTGGTCCCAGTTATGAAGGAAAATTGGGAGCCGATGCTCTCTTGTTGACAGACAGTTGGCAGCCAAGTGGGCTGCCTTGCAGGCCTGTGTGACCATGCCCATGTCAGGGGTGGCACAAACCTCAACTTTAGGAAAGTGGGGGAGGCCTGTTTGGAACAGAGGGAAGCAGTGAGCACCAGCCCTCTGTCACAGGAGTTACAGGCCTGGTGAGGTCCTGTGATATGTGAGACCTTGTGAAGGGATCAAGCTCATGTGAAGGAGCTACTCCCTTAGTCTGTTCTAAGAGGGCATGCCACCCCTCCCAGAGACCATGTGTGGTTTAAGGATGGGTCAAGTAGGGGGAACCCCACAACAGGGACAGCTGTGACTGCCCATTTGAGTATAGATGAACTATGTGTTTTGGTTAAAAAACTGGGAAGAGTAGCCCTTTGGCCATTAGAAGGACAAGTAAACTGTCTTTACAGACCTATGGTTGCCACGATGGCACAGGCAATAGGCCATCACCCATGTGGGGCAGGAAAGCCTCACCCAGGGATGGACCTACCTAGCCTAAGGGATTAGCCCAGGGGTGGGCAAACTTTTTGACTTGAGGGCCACAATGGGTTCTTAAACTGGGCCAGAGGGCCGGAACAAAAGCATGGATGGAGTGTTTGTGTGAACTAATATAAATTCAAAGTAAACATCATTACATAAAAGGGTACGGTCTTTTTTTTTTTAGTTTTATTCATTTCAAACGGGCCGGATCCGGCCCGCGGGCCGTAGTTTGCCCACGGCTGGATTAGGCTAAACGAGTGTATACGGAATTGTCCTCACGCTGCATGTGCAGATAAAAGCAACAGAGGAACTGTTGCGAAGACCTTTGCCTCGGCAGAGAGGGGAGGAACAGACAGTATAGACCTAGCCATGGTCTGTTACTAGGCAAGGGCCCTGATTAACCCTCCCATTCCCTTGGGGAACCAGGTACAACTATAAGTATAGTCGCACCTCTTGAGCCAAACCTGGCAATGTAACAGTACCCTATAAGGGGTACAGGCCAGGAGGGATGGAACCCACAGGTTTTGCTATTATGGCTGGAGTACTGGCCATAGCATGTTACAGTTTGTGTCGAACTCTGAGTTCAGGGAACTGGCAAGAAGGCCAGAGCACCCCTAGAAGGCCATGTTGGTGTAAGGGGTGGAGTGTGGGAATCATGCCAGGTCCCGGATAGTCAAGGCCGGTGGGAGCACAAAGGCCTTGCTATCAATACACCAGAATGACCAAAGGCCACTCTGGGCATGTGCTGAAATGGAGCGTTCAAGGACTCTGAGCCTGGGAATCCTAAGCAGGCCAAGAATGGGTGCAAGGACACACGGTACACTGTGCCCTTCTGTAGCAAATGTGACTGATGTCACTGTTGGCATGAAGCCTTCTTTGTCTAAATAGTGTAAAGGTAGGTTATTGACCAGCTAGTTAGCTGGAGTAGGCTGAGGCGGGAGTGAGAAGAAGTCTGCAGGAGTATGGAAAGAGAGAAGCTAGGATGGAGTGTGTGAAGAAGTCTGCTAGAGACATATGCCAAAGGAATTTCTTCACTGATACTGCTCCTAGGGCAATGGAAACTAAAGAGAAAATAAACAAATGGGACTACATCAAAATAAAAAGCTTTTGCACAGCAAAGGAAATCATCAACAAAACGACAAGAAAGCCCACTGCATGGGAGCACATATTTGCTAATGTTATCACTGATAAGGGTTTAATCTCCAACATTTACAGGGAATTCATACAACTTAACAAAAGGAAGATAAACAATCCAATCAAAAAATGAGCAAAGGACCTAAATAGACACTTTTCAAAAGAGGACATTCAGAAAGCCAAGAGACATATGAAAACATGCTCAAAGTCACTAATTATGTGAGAGATGCAAATCAAAATGACAATGTGATATCATCTCATACCTGTCAGATTGGCTATCATCAACAAATCAACAAACAACAAGTGTTGGAGAGGATGTGGAGAAAAAGGAACCCTCCTGCAATGCTGGTGGGAATGCAGACTGGTGCAGCCACTGTGGAGAACAGTATGGAGTTTCCTCAAAAAAACTAAAAATGGAACTCCCATTTGACCCAGTGATCCCACTTCTAGGAATATATCCCAAGAAGCTAGAAACACCAACCAGAAAGGATATATGCACCCCTATGTTCATAGAGCACAATTCACCATAGCTAAGATTTGGAAACAGCCTAAGTGCCCATCAGCAGATGAGTGGATTAAAAAACTGTGGTACATCTACACAATGGAATACTACACTGCGGTAAAAAAAAGAAGGAATTCTTACCATTTGCAACAGCATGGATGGAACTGGAGAGCATTATGCTAAGTGAAATATGCCAGTCAGAGAAAGATAAATACCACATGACCTCACTCATTAGTGGAATATAATGAACAACATAAACTCATGAACAAAAACAGATCCAGAGACAGAGAAGCATCGATCAGATCGTCAAACCTCAGAGGGAAGGCAGGGGAGGGTGGGAGTAAGGGGGAGAGATCAACCAAAGGACTTGTATGCATGCATATAAGCCCAACCAATGGACACAGGCACCAGGGGGGTGAGGGCATGAGTGGGGGAGGTGGGGTTATAGGGGGATGAGGACACATATGTAATGCCTTAATGAATAAAGAAATTAAAGATTGAAGAAAAAAAAAAGAAGTCTGCTAGAGAGAGCAGCTGGGCAGGAGAGACAGGAGAAACTGCGGAGCCGGAGAGCTCAGGTACCACTACGATGTGAGGCGGTGAGTCTAGGAGGCAGCGTGCGGCTGCTCAGATAATAGCTGTGGGTTCAGAGACTGATGCTATTTTATGGGAAAGATACATGTTCACCAGCCGGTGTCCGGCTGCCTGCCTGTATGTACTTTGCTGTGAGGACTATTCTTGTCTGACGGCTATATGGCCACTGGCTTCTGCAATAAAGACTCATTCTTATACACCCACGACCTCTCATGGCTCTCTGTCTAAGACCCGGCATCCTAGGAGGTCCAGCCCCAGTCGAGGGGCTCAGAGAGGACACCTGTTACTAGTGAGCAGGGGATGAAGGAGGAGCTTGGACTACGTTCCCAACAGCTAGTACAGTGGGCAGGGTTCGAGAAGAACCAGCCCTGGCGTAGTCGGATAGGAGAATTTAGAGGAGCACATGGGCTCGCAGCCACTCAGACATACTCAGAATAACTCAGAGCCCCCAGAGCTCGGGCCGGGCTCCTGCGGGGCTGTGCTCTGACAGGACCTTATTTGGAAACAGGGTTGTTGCAAATGCAGTTAGGAGGAGGTTATACAATTGAAATGAGATTATACTGAGGCATATAACTTGATCCAATAAGACCAGTGTCCTTATTTTTAAAAAGAGAGATTTGGTTATAGAGGCACCCAGGAGAATACTACCTGGACATGAAGACAGCACTAGATAAGCCAAGGAAACTATTAGAAACTAGGAAAGAGGCATGGACGAGGCTATCACAGCCCGAAGAAGGAGCCAGCCAGACAACACCTTGGTCTTGGACTTCTAGCCTCCAGAACTGTAACACAATACATTCCTGTTGTTTAGGCCACTCCGTGTATGGTACTTGCTACAGCAGTCTTAGAACACTTACACACAAGTCAAAGAGAATCTTGCCAATGGAGCACAGATTATTTCTAGGAGGTTCAAAGAGACAGGCAATTTAAACAGAAAGGCAACTTGAAAACCAGATAGACAACTTCTCTCCCCTCAGCCACAAACTCATTTCACAAATAAAGAAACCCAAACCCCAACTAAGATGGCGGCATAGGTAAACACCGGGAAATTAGCGCCTCACACAACAATTGAAAATTACCACAAAGGACTGAGCAAACATCATCCAGAACAACACGAAGGCTGGCTGAGTGTAAATTCCACAACTAGAAGGAAAGAAAAGCACGCTGAGAGACAGAGGCGCTGCGGAGGTGAAGTGCAGAGGTACGGCGGCGCGCGCGCGTGCGCGCGCGCGGAAAGGGGGTAGCACCTGAGGACGCGGCTGACTTTTTGAGTCACAAGCTCCTGACTGCTCTGAACTCCGGTTCCGGGAAGTCTCTGGGGACCCAGGACTCATACGGGGAGAGGCTGGTCTGTCCGGCAGCGAGCGAACTTGAGGGCGGCTTTCCCTCAGAGGTGCTTGCAGCCGTTACCGGAACACTGAGACGCGCTACTCCGGGCGGAGAATCGGCCATGGCCACTTTCTCCGCCCTCTGACTCCCTGAGACCCCGCCCCACCCAGGCTGCGGCAGAGGCTTTTGCATGTGAATGTACCTAACTGCAGCCGAACCAGGCAGACCTGGAACTTCCAAGAGAAGGCCCAAGGCCCCGCAGCGGCTTGCATTGCTTCACAGCTGAGCCTCTTCGTGGCTCCTGCTGTGTGGCCTCAGGCAGAGGCTGAATTAGCACCTCCTTAGATCCAGGAGCCACTGTACCCAGTGGTCAGAGGGGGTCCATCCAGACTGCAACTCCTCAGATCCATAAGGGACGCACTCAGGGAGCAGACTCAGTGAGCACCAAAGCCCCACTGAAGCAAGTCTTGCCCCAGAAGGGTGTCTTCAGCACAGAAGTTCTCCCACTTTAGACACAGCTGATTCTCACAGCCAATTGGCCTGGAGGTCAATTCCTCCCAGTGATTCTACAACAACCAAGGCACCAAGAGTGCACCAAGAGTGTCCACCCCAGGTAACTGGGGAGGCTGAGCTACTGGGCCCTACAGGACACCTGGCGCACAGGGCCACTCTATCAACACAGGGAAGCTGCCAAAATGCGGAGACAAAGAAACAGGTCACAAATGGCAGAAATGGAGGAAAGCAAACGATTGGATATAGAGTTTAAGGCCACGGTTATAAGGTTTTTCAAGAATTTTATGGAAACCGCCGATAAATTTAATGAATCCCTCAATAAGTATAGGGAGACCATGGAGGACATGAAAAAGGACCAACTAGAAATTAAGCATACACTGACTGAAATAAAGAATAATTTACAGAGATCCAGCAGCAGAAAAGAGGATCCCAAGAATCAAGTCAAAGATTTGAAATACAAAGAAACAAAAAATACCCAACCGAAAAAGAAAAAAGAAAAGAGATTCCAAAAATATGAAGATAGTGTAAGGAACCTCTGGGACAACTTCAAGCGTACCAACATCAGAATTATAGGGGTACCAGAAGGAGAGAGAGGGCAAGATATTGAAAACCTTTTTGAAGAAATAATGACAGAAAACTTCCCCTACCTGGTGAAAGAAATGGACTTACAAGTCCAGGAAGCGCAGAGAACCCCAAACAAAAGGAATCCAAGGAGGACCACACCAAGACACATCATAATTAAAATGCCAAGAGCAAAAGATAAAGAGAGAATCTTAAAAGCAGCAAGAGAAAGACAGTCAGTTACCTACAAGGGAGTACCCATACGACTGTCAGCTGATTTCTCAACAGAAACCATGCAGGCCAGAAGAGACTGGCAAGAAATATTCAAAGTGATGAATAGCAAGAACCTGCAACCAAAATTACTTTATCCAGCAAAGCTATCATTCAGAATAGAAGGTCAGATAAAGAGCTTCACAGATAAGAAAAAGCTAAAGGAGTTCATCACCACCAAACCAGCATTATATGAAATGCTGAAAGGTATTCTTTAAGAAGAGGAAGAAGAAAAAGGAACTCTTACCATTTGCCACAGCATGGATGGAACTTGAGAGCGGATAAATACCACAGGATCTCACTCATTTGTGGAATATAATGAACAACATAAGCTGATGAACAAGGACTGATCCAGAGACGGAGAGGCATTGATTGGACTGTCGGGACTTGGAGGGAAGGTAGGGGAGGGTGGGGGTAAGGGGGAAAGATCAACCAAAGGACTTATATGCAAGCATATAGGCCTAACCAATGGACATGGACAACGGGGGGGTGAGGGCATGAGCGGGGGTGGGGGGGTGGGGGGTAGAGGGTAACGTGGGGACAAGGACACATATGTAATATCTTAATCAATAAAAAATATATTTAAAAAAAAAAAAAAAGAAAGAAACCCAAACCCAGAGAAGTCACATGGTTTGACGAAAGTCACTGAGCCATCTGGTCCGTGGTCAGAGTCAAGGATAAATATTTTGGCCATCACTTCCCTGTGTCTGATTTCTATGTTATTTTGTCATTTGCTTACATGTACATCTCCTCTAATTCACCATGACACCTCGAGAGCAGAAGCAATAATCCTGGAATCTGGCATGTTGCCTCACATACAGCAAGCCCTCAATAATATTTGTTAATAATAAGAGTTCATATTTCAGGATCTTCACACGGTCCTCTCCATGCTGACCAAGAAATGGTGCCTTTCCAAAAACAATTTCCATGGTGGAGAATAGGAAGCGAGGCTCTCTATGTCTCTATGTGTGGACAGCAACTCCCAATGGACAGATGAAGCCCTGTCCACAGCCGGCTGGGGCCAAGCAGCCTTCTGCTGACAATGTGGTGCTCTGGGTGGAGTAGCCACTAAGTCTCGCCAGGCACCCATGACCTTGGCCAGCTTCTTTCCGCAACTACAAATTCATATCCCTTCCTCAGCTGAGGGTCTCATACGCTTCTTTTTAAAAACATATATTTTTATTGATTTCGGAGAGGAAGAGAGAGATAGAAACATTAATGATGAGAGAGAACTATTGATCATCTGCTTCTTGCATGTCCCCTACTGGGTATCCTGGTCATGTACCCTGACCAGGAATCGAACCATGGCCTCTTAGTTCATAGGTCAATGCTCAACCACACCAGCCAGGCCTTATATGCTTCTTAGAGTCAGGGACCCTCTTATTTATCCCTGCACCTTCTATATTCCCATGTTCAGCTCAGATCATTGCAGATGTTCAATGAATGTGTATCGGCTTGAACCAACCTCGTATGCAGTTGCCTAGCTGTTGAGCACAAGGAGAGAAAAATTTACAAGGTGTTATTTTGCTAAAACATACCTCTGAGGGGGATCTCGTGCCTTGTTATTTGTAACTCTTCCCTTCCAAAGCTGCAAGAGTGTTGAAAGAAATCATTATCAAGATGACACTTTTCAGCACTTAAAATGTCTGCCCGGGTTTAGAGAACAAAGCTTCAGTTAGCCCAGTCTCTGCAGGAAAATCTCCCACGAAGCTCCCTGAGGATGTAAATTTTACATTGAACTTGGTTGTCCATAATAAACACGTTTGTCAAAGACAAAGATGTGGAACACATTTTATACAGACAGTAAGTTCTGAAGATCATGATGATGACATTAAGTCTATTCCACATTACCAAGTAGATTAAATACACTTACGGGGCGACTTCGTAGCACTCACATCTTACTGTCACAGTCAATTTTGGTACTTTTTATGGTTGAAATGGGTTCTGAGGAACAGAATACAATTTGTTTTTCATTGAGCTGATAGGAAATCAGGATTGGCCTCCACGGGCTCTGTTTATGACCGCTGTTCAAGACCTGCCTTGACTGAGAGGAGGGAGTCGCTGGGGTCCATTTGGTCTACAACATAACTGGGGCTCGAGTGCAAAATAAGCATGTGGCTGGGAAGCTGAGAATCAACCCGTTTTGCTGCATGCTGCCTCACCCCATCGTGCCCTCTGGGGATGACAACCTCTAGCACACTGGCTACTCAGATGGGGGTGGGTGAGAGGCCCCTACCAAGTCAAATGCACCATGGCACTGCCAGCCCAGGGCAAGGACACACTACCATGCCCCTCTCCAAGACGCTGTGAGTGCATACCCAACCACAACACTCCCTACACCTGTTCCCAGATCTCCCACAGGGAGCAAAAGATAGAATAGGGTCTCCCTGCCTACTGGCTAACTGGTAGCCACGTGGGCAAAGGATGGCAAGAGTCAAGGAGGGCAGGAGGAGGGCAGGTAAGGTCTGGAACACCAGGGGCTGGGGGTGTGGTCACAGGACCACTAGTGAGCTGAGCTCTAGTGTCCTATCATACTTCAGTTACAAAAGACATATTGAAAGATAAATTAAGAAATGCAAGACAGCAATGGTAGTGCGCTAAAACCCCAAGCAAGGCCTTCTGAGCATGAGTCTGGGGTGACTGCCCGGGTTGTTTGCCCATGAATCCTTCCCTGCCTAGGACATATGCATAGGGGCTCAGTTTTCCATATGGGTTTTAACAGACGTGTTAGTCACGTGTTGAGTGTGTACTGCTTTGTTCAATGTCCAGTGAACGCTAAGCTAAACTAGATCCTAAAATATTTGGTGTTCAACAATTCTTTTCTTCTTGTTTCTCCCAAAGAACTTAGAGTAGAGGTACATGACACAAATGCACTAAAAAACACCACATTAATCACAGAAGTCACAGCCTGAGGTGCTGAGAGATCAAATGTTCTGTTGTACATACGTGGAGTTGAATGAATGACAGTTTTAATCATACCAACACAGACTTTATTCTGGAGTCCCAGGCAGAAATGGGAGAAGGGATCATCTCAAGTTCAAATGTGAGAAAGGGGATGAGGAGGGAGGTTTCTGAGAAAGATGTTTACTGGCTCAGAGCCTCAGCTCACATCATTGATGCGTATGCATCATAAAGCAATTTCCACTCTTCAGGGAGAATTAGGTAATGATGCGCCCTCAGTAACTATAAGAAAAATGAAGACATGCCTTAAATGTTGTGGTTAAAGGCTGGAAACCACAACCTCTCAGCTCCTTACTATTGAGACTTCTTAATAACAAAATCCCTTCCTGACTCTGTGCGTAATTGCCCGGAGAGGGGGCAGATGAGGCCCTACCATCCTAATGCCTATTGCGTTGGTTCACTGGCTCCCTGCTGCCTGAGAGCTTCATGCCAAATGGCTGCTGGGAGAAGTCATGCAGCCAGCGGATGGATGGAAATAGCCCTGCCCGCTGGGAGAAAGAGGATCTTGGAGCTCTCTTCTCACCCTCACGCAAATACCAGTGAAGCATTTTTGCACCTCTGCCAGTTGCTATAGAGACCGTGTGGGGAACACATGTAAATATTCGGCATGTGTAAGACAGGCGAAGGTCCTCCAGTGCAATGTGGTTGGTTCCTCTTCTTGACTTTTCTCGCTCTGGCCCAGGGCTGCAGTTCACAGCCACATCAGTAAGCCTTGTGGTTTCAGGCCTCAAACTTGTGAGGCTCATTTTTAAGAAACTCTTCTACCAGGAAGGACTGGGAAACGCCCCACATATCGGGACATGAGACCCAGGTTTGAAATGCTTTCCTATTATGTTCCTGGTAGCCGTAACTGACTCCGCCTCCACCTTCTCATCTGTAAAATGGGACACATACGTCCTGTTCATGTGGGGAGAATGAGAGTGGACAAGCTTTGTAAAGATGAAAGCATTAGCTGTGTTTGGCAGCATTATTATGTAATTACTGTATACTGGGTAGGCACTGGCATGTAGGAACGTGGTTCATCACCAGAATTAGAGGTTAGGTGGCATTGTTCCTTCTCAAGGTTTGGTGTGGCTGTCTCTACACCATCACTTTGTTCTGCTGAAGGCTGGGCTCAGAGGAGGAATCCTCCGCCATAGGACTTTGCTCCTGGCCCATCTCCTTCCACTCTACTGGGGCCTCTGTGGGGATCCAGGGCACCATCTCCCAGCCTGACATCCACGTGGAAACAGAACGACTCAGCTGCCAATCTCTTCTGCCCTTTGAAAAACCCAGGTGTTTTCTTATTATACAAATACACACCCAAGACTTAGAGAAGCCGGCAGAGCCAACAGGAAGAACCTCCTCCTCAAAGAGGCGCGGAGGACCAGAGAGTACCTGTGAGCAAACCCTGGTTTGAATCCCAAAGGTGCCTCTTGAACTTGGGCTTTATGTGTGGTTTATTTTGGGGTGTGGGAGGAGGGGTGGAGCCAAGGGTTAGGGTGTTGTCCTGATGACTGATTGACTGCCGCTACCCATGTGGAGCCTCTCATCAGACTGTTCCTCTCTATCTCCTTGGTAACCCGACAAGGTGCTATAGTGACAAGAGGAAATTGCAAACAGAATCAGTCAGCTGTGAGGAGCTGGGCCTCCCTCCGCCCTACCAGGTCTCCATTCCGGAGTTCTGGATTGGTGTTTGTGATGTATCATTCAGTCAAATGCACCAGCCACTCCAAATTCTGGCCTTCGGAAGAGGCAGCCTCGCCCATGTTTCGGATGCTACACACCCAGTCAGTGAGCGGATGCTGGAAGCCAGAGCCTGCGGGCTCCAACCATCCCAGCCCAAGCCCCACCTCTGAAGAGCAGAACTCAGCAGGCAGGAATGTGAGGACAGTGTGAGTAGCAAGCGCAGAGGGAAGATGAGTGGGGAGCTGAGAGAAAGGCAGAGAGAGCCCCGCCTGGTCAAGAATTCTCCAAATTCTCTTCCCTTGATATTCCACACCCCAAATCTCCCAAATAAAATACACTTACATCAGAATTTCCATGAAATTGGAAAGGGGAGACCAAGAGCATCTTGTGGTATTTTGTTTGTCTGTGTTTGCTTTGCCAGGAAAGGACGCAGAATTAAAGGGAGGCATGAGAGAGGGAAGCTGAGATGCTGACAATAACGTAGAAGCAACAGAGAAGTCATTATTCATTGAGTAAATATTGCGTGAGAATCCACTGCAGACCAGGCCTTGTTTTAGATGTTGGGGAAACTAGAGCAAACAGAAATTTCTGACCTCATGGAGGTTAAAATCAAGTGAGAGAGGCAGAAAATAAAGATGAGAAATTTATAAAAAATGACAAGATTACAACAAACTATTATGAGTAAGTAAAATATATGGCGCACAAGCACACACACACACACACACACACACACACATAAAGCAGAATGGAGGGTAGGGAGTGTGGAAGGGATCTGCAACCTAGGATAGCATAGCCAGGAGAGTCCTCACTATGAAAGTGGCATCTGAGTCCAGTCCTGGCCAGTGAGATCATGAGCTGTGTTGGTACCTGGGAAAGGAACATTCTGGGCCCAATCAGGAAGCCAGTGTGGCTGACGCAGTGAGTGGGCAGGAGAGAAGAGAGGAGTAGGGAATGTGAGGTCAGATGGGGCCTTGAGGGCCACTGAGAATGGGTAGGCTTTTCCTGAGTTAACAACGAGACGTTGGAGTGTCTTAAACAGAAAAGTGGCCTGATTTGACTTCTGTCTAAAGGATCATTGTGGCTACTTCATGGAGAATAGATTTGGGGTGGAGGTGGGGGGCTGCTGATACCCAGAGTCTTTGTTAAAAAGGGGACTTGGAAAGTGTTAGGTTTGAGACAAGAACACCCCCCAAGCTTTCTGTTATGTTTTCGGAAGGGCTGAGAAAAACTGGAAATGGGAGAGTGTGGGTGTGATTCAGTGTTAATTAACGGTGTTCCCACACAACCTGAAATCATCTTAGCTGTCACCAGTGGTTTATCTCCCACCTCTTGGAAAGTGTGGTCTAGAGAGAAGCCAAACATTCACCACACATGGATGCTATAATTTATCCAGACCATGGAGGCTCTCGGCAGGCAGCTGCTATTCAGATATGACTTAAGAGACACTAAGCCTGACCCTCCTTCACTCCATCGCTTGGACAAAAACTCAAAATGTAAAATATTTCATGTAAGTGCAGTGGGGTCACTCAGTGACCCACATATTCTCAAACATGCAAAGATATGCAGCGTCTTTGTTTCCCATCAAATCGTCCTTGGAAACCCCAACCCCATGGAGCATGGAGGAGACTGCACCTGCACAGTCAGTCTCCTGACATCAGCACCTGCTTCTCTGGTTAGTGGACGTGTCATTACCATGTAGCTATGAGTGTGGGAATCATCTTGGTGCCCTCTGTTCTCGATGGGCTTCCCTGCTGGGTGTCTAGGCCCTGTGCTAGCATCCCCCGAGGTGCCCCTGGTCTAGTTTGTCCTCTGGCATGCAATGGCATCCATAGCCACGGAACATTGACACCACCATTGTCCCTGGAAATCAAGCTCCTTGACCTTACTGGCCTCCACTTCCCAAGTTCAGGCCTCTGTGTTTCCAGGGATCCCCCTTGAACTCCCTGACCTTCATGTGGGAATGGAAGTGTAGGTCACATCGCTAACTACCAAGATCCCTCATTTGCTAATGCTGCACTGTCCTACTCAAGCCATGTTAGACACGATGCCAAGGCAAAAGTGGGGCTTCGGGTTTTTTTCAGCCTCCTCCAGGCTATGTGTGGGAAAGTAGGCCATTTGTCCCAATACTCCTTAGTCTCCCTAAACCTTTCTGATTGCTTCTATAGTTCCGTCCCCAACAAGGCTTGGCCCCAAGAAAGAGGCAAGGTAAGATCTTGATGCGTGAAGTTCTTACCCTGTCTCCACCTCTCTTCTCCTTCCTGTACTCTCCTGAACAGGAAGAACAGTGCCCCTTCCCCGCTTCTTTGCTGGTAAAAATGTATCCCTGAAAAAAAAATTTTTCCGTGATAGAATGGCACCTGTCCTTCCCACTTCCCCGGGGCCACGATGGTTGTGTCAAGTGTGCCTCAGAGAAGCAGACGTGAGGCAGAATTAAGAATGCAGAGGTTTATTAGGGAGCAACACTGGTGAAGATAAAAGAGGAAGAAGGCAGAATTGGACGGGCTCAGACCACAACGCGTATCAGAGGAAGTTTTGGTCAACCCGAGGGGGAATTCCAGAACAAAGATTGCTCATTAGAGGAGTTCACGTTGAAGAGAAATGTCCAGGCCGACTAGCTGCTCTGTGCTCAGCCATTGGCTGGGGGCTGCCCCAGGAAGGGGGAGGCAGATTCTAAGTCGCTAACAGCTATAGGCTGTAAGCTGACTGCGCTTCTTACAATAAAACAGCAACGCCTTTCTGGAAGAGAGACCCAAATGGCACCTCCAACACTGCCACAATGATGGGAAAGTTGCTAAAGAAAAGATTGATAGGGGACATCAATCATATCGGTTTAATATTTTCTACATAAGGTATGTATTAGCCAAGCCCTTAAAGTCATCATAATATTAGCATAACATGAGCCCACATCCTCTGCTATGCAAATGAGGCCTATGCACTGAGACCATAGCACAGAGCAAGACACACAGATTTGAGTTGTCCTGAACCTTTCCTAAGGGCTGGCATAATGCTTTAAAACCATACGCATGGCCTTCACAGAGCTTTCTGCTTTTTTATGTGAGGCTTTCTGTAAATCCCAAAAATGCCCATTTTAATTCAGTGTTTGCAACCAGCGAGTGCCCAACAGTTCATCTAAACCCAAGTTTTTTACCAAGACAGCCTCTGTGTGCTGCCAGAGAAACTTCAGTGGTTTGTCGATAGCAAACTAATGGTGGTAGATGGCTAGAATCTCGAGTCAAGAAACTTCCTGTGAGTCAGAAGCCAATCACCCAACTGTCTGTTCACCAGGTTTCCTTCCTGTGAGTCACTTTAAGAAGCTTGACTTCTTCATTCTGTTTTCAGCCCTTTTCTGGTTTAATCAATGTCAGCTGAAGCCATATTATAATTCTTGGAAGTGTTGATGGATGTGATGGCCTTTGGAAAGAAAGTGGTAGAGAGGAGATGAAAGAAAGTGAGAAAAGTATCTGCATGTGGAGGGAGGGAGAAGCAAAATAAAACAAAACTGGAGGAGACACCAAAGGACTTGAAATTTCTTGCTATCCCAGGAGTCAAAATATTGCTTAGTTTAGCCATAATTTATCACAAAGGCAACCAGTTTCCTGGGCCAGACAAAATGCAAGACTCCAGGAAAATTTGAATTTCAAGTACCAATTTTTAGTAGAATGCAATATTTCAGACATAACATATCAAAATTTTTTCTTTGTTGATCTGAAATTCAACTCAATGTTCTGTATTTTTATTTGCTAAATCTGGCAGTCCTTTCTTGGAGACATTTCAATCTCACTACTTTGGGTTGATGAGGGTGATAAGATATCACACTGAAGAGGAAATGGAGAGGATAGCACCATCCTCCTACTTTCTAGCAGAAAGATCCAGGTTATTTGGACTTGATAGTTCCTTCCTTTGGGGACAGCCTCTGCCTTCCCTGCTCAGCTGAGCACTGAGCACTTCAACTTGACCACTGTTTCAAACCCATCAGAAGGTCACTGAAATTGTACTTGCTGTCCTAGACTTGGTATCTTGCATGGCTCAGATAAACTTGGATCCCACAAATCTACTGAGACTCATTCTTGCCTTAATCCCCACCATGTTTGTCCTATCAATAGAACTGAGCTTTTGCTTCAGTTTCTGCCTATATCTGAGGTCCTGAACTCTAGATCGTTCAGCTGTGGTTTTGAGATTCTGCCTAGACTTTTACCATTTTTCCCTTTTAAGAGGTTGCCTTTAGCCTATGCCAGCCGTGGGCAAACTACAGTCCGCGGGCCGGATCCGGCCCGTTTGAAATGAATAAAACTAAAAAAAAAAAAGACCGTACCCTTTTATGTAATGATGTTTACTTTGAATTTATATTAGTTCACACAAACACTCCATCCATGCTTTTGTTCCGGCCCTCCGGTCCAGTTTAAGAACCCATTGTGGCCCTCGAGTCAAAAAGTTTGCCCACCCCTGGCTATGCCTATGGAGTGTCTTTAAACCAAACACATCACCTAGAACCACAATGCTGACTCTGCCTCACCATCTTATAGAACAGGGATTGCCAAACATTTCTGTAAAGGGCCAGATAAAAACTATTTGGGCTTTGTAAACCTTCAGTCTCTGTCACAACTAGTCAATCCTGCCATTGTAGCATGAACAGGCATGCGTTCCAATAAAGCCCAATTTACAAAAATGGTCATGGCTGGATTTGACTGACCCCTAATTTGCTGACTCCTGTTCTAAAAAAGTCTGTGACCTTGTTCTTCCTGCCCAAAAGGTTCCACTTAGAAATAGATGTTGGCCTATTAGCTCATGGGAGCCACATCTTTTCTACTTGCCATGATGGTGACAGCTGCTCCGTGCCCCATCAAGGGACAGTCCTATTTTCCAAACTCAGTGTCCTAGTCTTGGGCCTGGCAGTTCCCAGCTTTCTTCTTTCCGTCTACCAGCCTCTACGGTGCCAGCATGTCTAGAGAAAATCCAACTTCTTTCTGCTTTTCTTTTCACAAACCAGTGTCCACCCCCTTTCTTTCCCTAAATATTACCTTAGTTTAAGACCTAGTTGGTAATGCTTTGGACTGGTTCTGTCTCTTCTTTGGACTTTTCATCTGCCTATTACTGCTACATAAGCTGATGAGACTACCTACCAGTGCAAGGCATTGCTTGTCTTATAATAATTACAGAATTAGAGAAAAATCATCTCTCTCAGATGATTAACCACCCCTGCCCCCAGCCCCCGGCAGAACCAGGTAAAGGCAGCCAGTGCATGACTCCAGGGCTACACATGTTGTGCTTCAGTGTGAAGAAAAATCAACATTATCTATTTATTGTATCGATGCTTTTATTAGAAGCAATAATATAACCTTAGAAAGGCCTTATTATGGTATGAAAATGCAAAGTAGATTTCACAAGCAACCAAATACATGTGTACATAAACCCACTTATTCACCAGGGAAGGATTTGGGGACCTAATAAAAGAATTTCAAAAATAAAGTTTTAAATTAGAAAAGATAACAATTTTGAAAGAACTCTACACAAATCTTTTCAAGTAATGTTGATTGACACTGACTGCTGCTCTGGGTCACTTAGACCACCTTATTCTACCCATCCTTTTTCTTTGTGGGATACGTATTTCTCTCAAAGGTTGAGTGCAATTGAAGGCTTTTAAGCCAAATCCTATTTTAAATACACAGATCTCTCTCTTTAATTTTGGAGTCTTCCTTTCCTCATTAAAAAAAATGTTTTCTATTTATTATTTTTTCATTGTAACAAATTTCCAATAACCATTATACCCTTAAATTGAAACTCCCTACATTTACTTAAGAAGAATGCTTTTTGAATTATCTGAATTCCTTCAAGCCAGTCAACTATCATTTAATTTTGTTAGAAGGGATATATACACTTGCTGCTGATCTAAAATCAAGCTGGGTTGAGATGGCATCTTTGAAGAGCCCCTTGAAACATTTAGGACTCTGACCACATGAGGTCAGCTATGAGGAAACCTGAGAAAGGCACCAGGGCTTATAGGTCTCTGTAAAATGTGATTACGCACTTCCCAACCACCAGGCAGAACTTTAGTTGTAAGTTATCAAAGAGTAGGAAAATGATCCCATGTCCAGGTTACCACAGATGAATGGTGGCTTTGGGTCCTACGTAGAGTAACTGAGAAGTCAGAGAGCTTCATTCTCTAAGTCCAGGAAAGCAACAACATAAGAAGAGAGAGTATCAACCCACCTTGCTTCCTATGGACTTCCATAATATCATCTCTCTTAAGGAGATGACATGATGCAAAATTCATCTAAACAAGCACCCAATGGTGAGTTTTAGACCATTTTCTCTATCACAGAGACCTCCCCATATATTACATAAGGTCACGGAAAAGGGGTGAGCAAATAAAGAACAGCTGTGGGGTAGACCACCAGTGGTGTCTGTTGCTGGAGCAATTGGGTTGTTCTTCTCATAGAGGCAAAGTGACATTACATTAAAGGCATCCTAAGAGATGTGAACTACCTTCATGAGATCTTGGATATTACTGAGGTTCTAGTTCAGGGCCAAGCGATTCCGTTTTTAAATCCTGCTGCGACTCTCCAAAGAACATTTTCTAGTTACATGTAAAAGCAAGTCATTAAGATTTCAGCTTGCGTTTATTTCTATGTTTGGCACGCAGTTCATCAAACCTCAACCTCACCCTCTGAGCTCACAGCCCACAGATATCTCATAGCACTTACTAAAATGTGTAATGATTTGATATGTTTATTACTTTGCCACTCCCATCACTTTTACTGTAAGTTTCATCTGCCTTGTTCACCATTTTTATTTTTTTTTTATGGAAGCACATGGCACCATGCCTGGGACATAGTAGTCACAAAAAAAAAAAAAAGATATTAAATTATTGAATGAGTAAGTCAGAGAATGAAAAGTTTGGATGGGTAAACTATGAGTCATATCTTTAGAACAGAAAAGGCACCTAGTACTATTAATATTTTCACCAAATTTTGTTGAGCCCAAAAAATTGTTTTTACTGCTTACCTGTTATCCAGTGGGGAACGCCATGGAGAGGTGGCCAAGAAAGGTGCCTTTCCATTGACTTCTATCAGTGTTTGCACGGGGAGTTTGGCTACATCAATAGAACTGCTCTCTCACCAGCTACAAGAAACAGAGGGTGAATTGTCATTCATATTTGTGTTCTAGGACTCTGGTTGAAGGCAAAAGGGAATTCTGTCTTTCCAACTCTTCAGGGATCTTCAAGGATCTCAAACTCCCCAATTTTTATTGCTGTGTGCTGAGTTCCCAGAGCTGACTCGGAGGGAGTCCCATCCTGAAACAGGTGGGCACCAGTTGCGTAAACACGGCCCCCAGTTTCAGGTGGTGGGCTCCTTGGACTACTTTCCCTCTCAGGCAGGAAAGCAAAGAGTAGAGTCTCTAGTGAATGGCAGGAACGTGGAGAGTGGGGGGTCTTCAGACAGGCCCCAGCTAAAGACTTTGAAGACCATGGAATAGCTATGTCTGTCCACTGCTCCTTTATCACAAAGGAGAAGAGAGCAGGGGAAAAAGGGTCAAGCTGAGAGTGGGAGGGAGTGGGTAGGGAAACCAAGTTAGAATCATTCAAAAGAATGGCTGTAAGGTAGGAAAATTATGGCATCTCTGGAAAGTGTAGGTCAATAAACATCATTTCTGCTGCTATTATTTCTCCAACATCCCTCCTCTCTGTGGCTGCTTTTCTTGGCTGCTACTCCCCAGACAATTCCCAGGGAACCTGGGTGGTGACAGTAAAGTGAGGAAAGGAGAAGACTGGGCGGCATTTCAAGAGCTTCTTCCCCAACATGCTTCTTCGTTTCCCTTATAATCCAGTTTTAGAAAGAAAAACTATGGGAAGAGATTCTTACTGCAGATGTCCACAGCCCATCGGCCATTTCTTCTCTTTGCTCAAACCTTAAAATCCTGTAGGGTTTTTATAAACTTTCTAGCAGAGGCCCTGCTCAGCTGATGATTCATTATAAAGGGAATTTTGGAAAAGTTTAGGATTTTCAGTCAATGGGTAAGACAGCTTCCTCGGAGGAAACCTTCCTCCAGCCCTCAGCCTCTGGCTTAGTGTCAAATGGTGCTCTGCCTGCGCAGGGACAAAGAACTCTTCTGGGAGAACAGAATGCTCTGGGCTGGACTAGCAAACAGGCAAAAAGAACACCAGAGGAGAGGGCCGTGGGTGTTTGACAAACCAGTTCTAGACTGGAGAAGCTTAATCTCAGGTTGCTAGTTCAAATCCCCACTGAGCTGAGGACAGGGAGAGGAGAGGATGTTAACTGAAGATGTTTGCGTGTTTCCCTCACCGGATGGTTGGTCTCCGCTGAGGTCCAATTTCCAGGACTTGGTGTTGTCCCACTTACCCTCACACCTGCAACAAATCAGCCATCTGGCACAGGTGACGCGGGGCCAATTCTTCCAGCATGAGGAGATCTCATTCTGCAGCGGAAGCAGGATGTAAGGCAGGGCTGATCTCAGAGGGCCATCCCTTGGATGACTTCTCCTTTCTGTCTATATCCTTTTCCTAAGTGATCTCACCCAGTCTTTTAGCTTCAGCCAACACCCAAATTTACATCTTCAGTACCAACTTCTCTGTTGAGCTCCAGCCTCTTTATCTCCAACTGCCTCCTTATACAGTAATCTCCACGAGGATATCTAATAGGCTTGGACTAAACATGTGCAAACAGTATTTTGAAAGCTTCCACCACACCTGTTCCACCCACATGTCAGTTGACAAGAACTCCATTCTTCCAATTGCTCAGGTCAAACATCTTGACTCCTCTCTTTGTCTTACAACTTACTTCCAAACAGTAAACCTTGGTTGTCGCTACCATGAAAGAGATCCAGTTCTCAACATCCTCACCACTGGTCCAAGGCACCATGGTCTCTCAACTGTATCCCCATAACAACTTCCTGATCGGGCTCCTTGCTTTTGCTTTCTATTCCCCTTTTCTTTCTATTCCCTCCCAGCAGCCTGAATAAGTCTTAAAAGTTAAATCAGATCATGTCCCTCTTTCCACTCACAAGCCTCTATCTCATTTAGAGGCAAAGCCACAGCCCTTACAATGGGTCTAGGAGGCCCTAATGATCCCTGACTCCGATCTCTGCTGTCTTCTTTGCTCGTTCTCTGCCTGCCACACTGGCCTCCTGGCTGTTCCTCAGACACAGAAACGGTTCCCTTCTCAGGCTCCCTCGGTGTGGAGCATTCTCCTCCCAGGCACCCACATGGCCACCCCTCTTCTCCAGGTCTCTCACCTTTGGGTGAGGTCTTCCATGACCACTCTCCACACAAACAAAACCTTATTCTTGGCACCTGCTACCTCACATCCCTGCCTTGTTTCTCTTCGTCACATTTGCTTGTTGACTTGTGTGTTTTCTATCTTCACCTGAATGTAAGTTCCATGGGAATAGGACCTTTTTTGTTCACTGTTGTCTTTGCAGTGCCTATAATAATAGTAGGTGCTTAATCAATATTTGTCAGGTGAATGAATGCATGAATTTCTGATCTACTTTCACTTTCTGATCCCAAGATGACTGTTATTCCCAGATTCAGCATTTCAGTTTTCTTAACCATAAAAGGATAGGGGTGAAGTTTGATGGTTTTATTTGAGGATAGAGTTTTTTAATGACCTTACAAGGAAGATGTTAAACTTTAAAAAAATCCGTAAAAACCCAATAAATTTTTTCCATTGTGGCTAACACATTTGGTAAGAACAACAAAGTCACATCCAGTGGGGAACCTGAATTTGGGAGTGTGTCAGAAACAAGGTGGGGAGAAACATTTTATCATTTATTAAAATAAAGATTAGCCTTCATTTACTTAGATAAATCTTTCTTCCTCAGTAGAGCATACCTACAGAAAAGTGCATGAATCCTAAGTGGATAGTGCAAAGAAAACCACCCAAAGTAACCACAACCCAGGTCAAGAAATAGAAAAGTACCAGCATTCAGGGCCCACCTCATGGCCCTTCCCACAGCTACCTCCTTCTTGCTTTTTAAAGGGACCACTATCCTGACTTGTAGCACCATAGATGAAATTTGCTCGTTTTTGAACTTTGAATAAATGGAATCAGACAATATGTGTTCTCTTTGTAACTAGCTTCTTTCATTCCACATTATATTTGTGAGATTCATCAATGCCGTGCGTAGTAGTGGTTAATTTATTTTCATGTGTACAGCACTTCATTCTATGAATATCATCATGTATTCATCTGTTCCACACTTGATGCATATTTGAGTTGTTTCTATCTAGACAGTGGTTCTCAACCTTCTGGCCCTTTAAATACAGTTCCTCATGTTGTGGTGACTCCCAACCATAAAATTATTTTCATTGCTACATCATAACTGTAATGTTGCCACTGTTATGAATCGTAATGTAAACATCTGATATGCAGGATGGTCTTAGGCGACCCCTGTGAAAGGGTCGTTCGACCCCCAAAGGGGTTGCGACCCACAGGTTGAGAACCACTGTCTAGAAGCTTTTCTCTACAATCTACAGATGACATAGTATTGATTATTTCCCCCCTGTGGTATGAGACAGGGGTTGAGTTTTAGTCATATTTTTCCATTTGGATATCCACTGGACCGGCATCATTAATTGCAAGACTGTCCTCTCCCCACTGCTTTAGGTGACTTCATTTCCATAAATCAAGTGCTTACGTATGCTTTGGTCTAGACTCTTTACTCTGTTCCACTATTTGTCTATTGTTGTGCCCGTGCTACGTTGTTTTAATTAGCACTTTATAATAATTCTTGATATGTGGTTTAATCCTCCAGCTTTGTTCTTCTTTGAGGTGGCCTTGGCTATTCTAGGCTCTTTGCATTCCCGCCTTACTTTTACATGGAATAGGAAGGATCCTTAAAAGTAAAACATCTCATTTTGGTGGACCCTCATATCATCCAAGCCACCAGCTCTGAGCTGACGTCCTAAGACGCTTCATTCCACAAGTCGCCTCTAGTGTGGTTCTCACCGTCATACCAGGTGCTGCCTGGTTCACCCCCACTTCTTCTCCTTCCCTCTTTTTCTCCAAAAGGCACTGTCTTGGGTGTGCAGTAAATCAGTGCACACAATACCCTGGACGTTTCTGCTGCTTAGACTACCTCTACTGTTTCTAGTAATAAATGAAGTGTATTGTGTTCTTACTATTGTCAGGCACTGTGCTAAGTGCTTTGCATGCATTATCTTATTTAATCCTTCCTACTACCCTGGGAAGTAGGGCCTCTTTTACTGCCCCTTAAGGACTTACATCATTTCTTCAAGGATCCTAACTTCCCTACTCACTGTTCCTCTTCTGTCAGCTTTAGCATATCCATGGAACATAGCTTTTCTGAGCTAGAGGGGATCTGAGAGATGTTTGATTTGACAAATGAGGAAATTAATGCCCAGAGAGGGAACTAATTTATTTAGGGCCCCTTCAGCCGGTTAATGGCAGAAAAAAGATTAGAATTTAGGCTGCCTGACTCCCAGCCAGCACACTTCTCCCACACACATTTCCCAGTCACAGCATCCAGCCAACAGACGTCCTTGTTGCTACCCATTTATTTCCTCCCCATTTCCATTTAAATTTCTCCAAAGACTTATCTATGATGTTAGCTATTTTCACTTCCCATTTCCCTTTCTCTCCTTGACTAACGCCAACTCTACTTCCTTACTGAAACTACTCTCATCAAAGCCACACGCAACTTCTATGTTGCTGGACCTACTGGTCTTCACTCTCTCCCATATTACTGGACCGCTCAGCTAGCTTCTACCCACTTGGTTACTCCTATTGTTCTTGCAACACTTTCCACTTCTTTTGCCTATATCACTACACCCCCTCAGATTTTCTTCTACCTCATTGACTATTCTTTCTCAACACCCCTCAGCTGGACCCACACCCCTCTGCCTACACATGAGATTTTAGAGTGCCCCACATCTGTTCCTTGACCCATATTTCTTGACCCACCCTCTCTAAGTGACTGGTATTTAGTCTTATGACCCTAAATACCACATATGTGATGTTTCCCAAATTAGAAGTTCCAACCCTGACTTCTGAGTTCTAGACTTTAACTAGAACACACCCTCTCTGTTTGGATGTTGTCTTAATTGGGTCCTCTATAAAGCAGAGCCTGAGGCAAGGATTAAGATACTAACAGTTTAATTGGCAGGTGAGGAAGGTATTGGCTGTAGCAAAAAATGGAAAGAAGACAAAAGAAGGTGTGATATGATGTGAGGAGCTGTATCACCATCCAGGCTTTCACCACACAGAGAGCTGCTGAAGGTCCCAGAAGGTCACTCAGAAGTTGTGTCCACTCAGCATGTGGAGCTTCTCTGAAAGAGTTGCTTGAAGATATTGTACCTTTGAGTTATCCATAGGAGAGGGAAGAAACAACTTCATTGTCTAGCTCCCACTGAACTCTCATTTCCCCTCATGTAAGGTTCACCCTCAGGTTGCTACCTCTAGGCTCCTGTTATGCAAAATCTGAACCCTTTGTTGGCCTGTAGAAAGCCACCTTGCCATGCGTTGTTCCATTTACACCTGAATGTACAAGACCAACCAACTCAGAGCTAATTGAGCACTGGCCGGGGGAGAGAAAGAGATGGTATAATATATGTGGCCCCAAGCAGCTGTCTATTACACAGATCAACATGAATGCGGCCAGACAGGACTCCTGATTTCTTTCTCCCCACCAAACTGCTTCCCTCCTGCCCCATTTTTTTTTTTTAAAGAAGGTTGTTGCTCTGTCCCTAATTTGCCTCAGCTGGAGATTAAGTATAAAAGCCAACTACCATCCAGATATAACGGCCCACCAAGCAATTTCCTTTAAGAAAGGATGACACGAGAGGAAACTCACGTGTTTCCTGGCAACCCCAGTCCATTTTAAATGTCAGAAAAGATGATCATCCCTGGAGGCTTTGGAGGAGTAGGCTGTGGCCGGATTTCAGTTGAGACCTTGATAAGCCACAGGAAGTCACACACTCAAGCCAAATTAGGCAGGTAGGGGTAGGGGTAGGGGACACTTGACATGTTCTTATAAACTCCAGGGAGGGAGCTTCTGCAGAAATGCATGTTTTGATGCATGTTACCTTGCCTGAGCCCAACCTGGATTAAAGGCTGCTGCTAAGAGGGGGAAATGTAGCTCTAATGTTTGGGAATTCTCTTTTTTCGGGGGCTTGACAAGACAAAACCAAGAAGCATAAATGTCTGTGTTCAGCTCCTCTCGTGATCACCCATAGTGTTTGACCCTCCTCCAGAGCCCAGTGCCTCTTAGCCATCCTCCCCGCCCCCCCCAACCCCAGCTTCGCCTTTCCCTCACCTTCTCAGGATCATCTGTTTCTAACACTTTAACTATTCCTGTTTGAGAGTTATGTGTGGTTACTCTTCCCTGAGCATTATTTTATGGTTTTATGTGTATTAGCTTCACTAAATCTCCTAACAGCCCTGTGAGGTAGGAATCACTAATGTCCTAATTTCACAAAGGGGGGAACGTCGATACAGAGGAGTCAGGTAACTTGCCCAAAGTCACATAGCTCATACGTGACAGAGCAGAAATTCAGAACTGGGCAGCCAGGCTCCACGCTCCAAAACAGAACATTATGCTGACTTTCTATTATTGACAAATACGCTTTAAACGATTTCTTCTTTTTTTCAAAACCAGTGCTATTTCAGAAAAAAAAAAAAAAAAAAAAAAAGCCTTCACTCAAAGAAATGAAACATTTAAATATGGACTTCAGATAGCCAGTAACAGGGATTGGGGGGGTGGGGGGGCGAGGAACCACTGCCTTCCACATGCTCTTTATCCATGTCATGCCCTGTCACCCAGGCTAAGGGACATACAGGACCCACACAGGAAGATTTATTACATAGAACAGCTTCATCTTGTGCAGGTTATTTCAAAGGACTGCCACTAACATTTAAGACATGGGATTACTGCCTGCCAGAGACTGGGCTGGGAGCTGCACATACCTTACCTACCTCAACAAGAGTGGGGCGGGCATGTGAACTCCCCTTTAGAGATGAGGAAGCAGAGAATGAAGCGGGATAAGTTGCGCAACTTGCAAACAGCAGTCCTCCGTTTGCCTGAGCCCAGCCCCAGGTCCGTCTGGTCTCTTTTTACTACACAAAAATGATTAAAGAGTGAAAGCTTCTAGTTTTGTGTCCTTTATTTTTGGTCACAATGTCAATTTTGGCAAATGACAAGGTAAGAATAGAACCTTCCATTTCCCTCCCCAGTTCCTCCCCCGGAGTTACTCCCCCAGACTTTCACATCGTAGAGTATGGCGCTCCATCAGCCTAGGCACTCAAATGAAAAACCCAGGACTTGGCCTTTGTTTATCCCTCATCCTACCTTCTTTATATAAGTTACCAGCAAATTCTGTCAATTCTGAGTCCATGTACTTCCATCCATCTCCACCAGCAACCCCTGAGTCCAGGCCTCTCCACCCCATTTTCCCCCATTGCCCCAACTACATCAACAGTGCCTTCCCGTGTACACCCACTTTGCCCCACAATCTGTCTCCAAATAGAAGATGTGTATGACCTTCTGAAGGTCTGAATTTGACCTTAATCCTCTCATAAATACTCTCCCAGCTGGGTTTGATGCCACTTTCCTGCTGTCTCGCTGATCCCTGGCTGTGGTGGGATAGGTCATGCTCAACCCCACTCAGGGCCTTTCCCCAAGTCCGTGGCTATCAACTCCTCAAAAATGTCAACTGATTCTGAACTAGACATTCTCCCTCTGTCAAGATTAAATGTACCAATCCATCCATTCAACGCCTGAGCCCAGCTCCTAGCATGCAGCAAGCACTCAATTGATGTTAGTTTTTGCTATTGCTTTGACCATTGTTGTTCTAGTAGAGACTCCACAGTGCCTATCTAGGGGATTAGATTAGTGGAATAGGAAAGAGGAATAATATTAACACCGGGACGCCCAGGAGCTTCTATGATGGGAAGGTAAGATAATCTTAGAGGGAAAATACTGTGGGCTTGTACATTCTTTCTTGCCTTAAAAAAAGTTATTGCTATTATTGTCACACACAATGACTACATGCCTAGTGGAAGCATGTTTTACCATAGCAATATACGTAGTTTGAAAAAATATAAGAACACTGCATATGTTTTTTAAAGCAGTGCCCAGACCTGGTCTGATTGATTTTCCTGAGTAAGTTTCACCTTGGCTCTTAACAGTCTCCCATCAAGTTTTTTCTATGACTTAGCAACAAGTACCTAAAACAAAGTCTGTCCTCTTTTTCATATTCTAGTATCCTTGCTAACAGTCTAGGAAATGACTTCCAGAAACAGGCAAAGAGGAAAACAAGTGAAAAAAAAAGTTAGATTCGAATAAGCTATGGACCTTGTCCATTTAAGAGCTGCTTTATAACAGAGATAAAGGTGATGGTGTGGAGACCTCACATCCAACAAGCTGCGAGGCTGGAGCCTTCTTCTACAGATGGTGCCCTGGCTTGTGCACAAAGATGCCCATCCCAGCCTTATTCCCAATATCCCAGGTCTACTGCTTGTGGGCTGCGTCAGTGAGCTATGGAAAATTTGATGGAATATCCAAAAGCCATTGAAATAATGCTGGCAAAGCAATTTTAAAACATGGGGCAAGCCTTACATGATAATATCAAGTGAATGAAGGAGGCCTGTGACTGGGATGCATTAAAACTTGCCATTGTACTAGCGACAGTGATTAAACTATCACTTCATTTCACACAGCTTTCCCAAGTGAGACAGGGAGAGGAGGCTTGGAAATGAACCAGGGGCAGCACCATCGACCCCTACGCTCTTCTTCCTGATATTAATACTGGGCATCCCTGCAGGCTTTTCTTCTTTGTTCCAATGTATTTTTCAAATGTCCTAACACTTGCCCAGCTGGTGTGGCCGTGTTTGAGCATCAACCTAAGAACCAGGAGGTCACAGTTCAATTCCCAGTTGGGGCACATGCTTGGGTTGCAGGCTCAGTCCCCAGAGTAGGGCATGCAGGAGGCAGCCAATCAATGATTCTCTCTCATTGTTGATGTTTCTATCTCTCTCTTCCTTTCTGAAATCAATATCCTATATAATAAAGAGCTAATATGCTAATTAGACCAAACAGCAGGACAACCGTCCGGAAGGATGTCCGGGGCTTTGAGGGCCGGCCAAGGCTGGGAGGGGCTGAGAGGGCCAGCTGAGGCAGCTGGGGCTGTGAGGGTCGAGCCCCTTGCACATGCATCAGGCCTCTAATATATATATATATATATATATATATAGAGAGAGAGAGAGAGAGAGAGAGAGAGAGAGTATATATATATAGTAGTATATATATACACACACACATACAAAGGTCCCAACACTTTTAAAAAACACTTTTGTTCTCTTTCAGTGTTTTCCCCGAACCGTCCAGGAGGCAGCCGCTGAGGGCCCACATCTTGCCCCTTCCCCCGCACATGTGTAAATAAAGCAACACCTCTGTCTGTAATTTCCCGTGGCTGTGCTTTCTCCTGTAAGCTGATACTCGGACCAGAGCCTGTGGGTGGGACGGGTATTGTGTGTTTTCTGTCGCAGCTCCTTTCGGCTGATAAACTAGCACTTAAGCGTTTCCCTTTTCCAAACCCCACATGGCAAGCGCCTTTGTGGTGAGGTGGCAGTCCAACCGTCGTCACCAGCACAAACGGTTCTGGAGACACTTATTTTTAGTTTGCTGTCTAAGCAAGAGCGAGGGTGAGGAACCGGGGGCCTTGGGGCCCCAATTTCCAGAATCCAGAGCATGGAGCTCTTACCGAGAGAGTGAGAAGAAGCCACCTCCCTCCTCAGGAAGGCCGGGGCACCTTTTCTCTCTAGGGACCAGAAAGACAAGGTAGAGATCTTGTCTCAGGTGGGAAGACCGTAACCCACTTTTCCCCTGGTTCATCAAAGACACTATAAAGCAGAAATACATCAACATCCTTTGGACAAATGTCAATCCAGGCTGTTTTGGGTGCTAATTATAACCAAGAGGTGGATGGTGATGAGTAGGGACTCTGGCTGACATCTACTTCCTAACAGAGCCAGGATGGGGGTGCCACATCTTCTGCTGGTCGAGAAATTGGCCCATCACCAAGCAAGGCCAATGAACTCTCTTCAGGGAAGAGCAGTCCTGAGTGAGGCGACACAGGGACTCCTGGCGGGTGGGGAGTCCATTAGAGTCTCTTCCGAGGTCCCCAGTTTCCTGTCCTGTGCAAAGCCAGAGTCTTTAGCTTTTTATTTGATTCTGTGAGCTACTCTGTGGCCTTCTAATATGCATGTGTGTGGGGTCTGACATGTGTGTGTAGTTTTTTTGTTTGTTTTTTGCTTAAATTAGCTAACATGGGTTTTTTTTATTTATTTATTTATTTATTTATTTATTTATTTATTTATTTATTTATTTACTTGGAACCAAGGAACTCCCTCTAAAATGAGAACCAAGCATATTTCACTCTGTGTGTGTGTGTGTGTGTGTGTGTGTGTGTGTGTGTGTGTATGTGTATGCAAATCTCTGCCTGGTCTGGACAGAAGGGCAATTTCTCCTCTCCTCTTCCCCCTCCACGCTCACACAGACCTAAAGATTTTCAACGTAGGGGAAAATGAATTCTCCCTCTTAAACAGGAAGTGTGAGATGCTGCATTTTATGAAAGCACTGGGGATTTTTTTTTCTTCCTTCCTTTTTCTACGAATGCATGCCTCTTACTATTTGCTCCCCAGGGGCAGCCAAGCAACCTCAGCCTGATAGGGACCCTCCAGATGGGAGAGGGCTGAGGGCCTGCCCACTGCCCAGGTCCGGTGTATTAGCATTGCTGCTGGCTTTGCTCCTCCCCTGGTTCCTGAACTGGAAAGCAGGCTCCGACATCCACCTCTCAAAGACAGGCAGCTCCTAACGGAAGTGCGTCTGACTCCGTGATGGAAGTAATGGTGGTCAAAAGGCGATGCTCTGTCCAAGGCCGTGCAGGAAGAGCTGGCCCCTCCCGCCCCAGCAAAGTCCGGCTCCTCATTCACAGTCTTACACAGAGGCAGGAGCAAATATCGCAGAAGGATGAACAATGACACTCTTCTACCTCTACAGCTATTGCTGCTATGATTTCACACAGCATGGACAATATCTTTATTTTCCAAGGCATCTCTTACTTCATTTGCTGCATCTCATAATCCAGTAAGGAAAGAAGGGCCAGCAACATCAGTCCCATTTTATGGATATGGAAACTGAAGTACACGCGGGTCCATCACACTTGATGGTATGAGACTATTACTGACAATAACAAAGCTAGTCTTCAACGTCAAATTAGCAGATCTCTCTCCCCAAATCTGTTTAGAGCACAACAAAACAAGAATAGTTCATATTGTATTGAGTTCTCTTTATAGGCTTCAATATTGAGTAGATGAGCCCTAGCTCGTTTGGCTCAGTGGATAGAGTGCTGGCCCATGGACTGAAGGGTCCCAGGTTCGATTCCGGTCAAGGACATGTACCTCTGTTGCAGGCTCAATCCCCAGCCCTGATCCGGCCTTGTGCAGGAGGCAACTAACCAATGTCTCTCTCTCACATCGATGTTTCTCTCTCTGTCTCTCCCCCTCCCTTCCACTCTCTCTAAAAATCAGTGAAAAAATATCCTTGGGTGAAGATTCATACACACACACACACACACACACACACACACATTGAGTAGATAAAATTGTCCTTGCTTTACAGTTAAAGAAACTTGGGTTCTGAAAGGCTAATAATCTGCCTACAGCCACATCATCAGTAAGTGGCTGAGTCAGCATATGAACCCAAGCAGTCTGACTGGAGTCATGCAGTGGACCAGAAAGCCACATGTCTGTTCGCCCATTTTTGAAGAAAAATTCTAACAGCGTAAATTGGCCAGACCCTTAGACTTCGTTTTGTTCTAATCCGACCCCCCTTTGTAACACTTCTCAGTTCGAGAGTAAACATCCCATATCCACGAGGGGCAGAAGTGGCTCTTCACAAATATTTTCAGCTCGGAATGAAAAGGTGGAAGAACTCAAAGGAAAAGGGGTCTAAGTCCATTCCACAGACCCAGATGGCTTACAGGGCTCGGGTAAACACTCAACTTGAAAATGCTAACAAAGCTCCCAGCCCCAGCCAGCCCACATGTGCCAGGCTGCCGGAAGTAACAGCCTAGAAAATGTCAAGGATCTAATAAGTCAATTTGCACTGAACCCAAGCGTGACTTCCTTCTACAGTTGTGTATCTCTGCCCTGTCGGTCTCCATAGCATGGCAGACACCAAAGTGTGACAGGAAACCCAATCGTCTACGCAAGCAACTTAACATTTTCAAAGCAGTATGGTGGGGGTGGGGTGGGGAGGGAGTGAAAAGGGAGGGCAGATCGGAGACAAACATAAGATCAAAGGTTTGATAAGACGTGGTATCATTCAAATGACACCCACAGACATCTGAAAGATGCTGTGCTCACCTGAGCAGCTGGGGGCAAAGTGCTGAATTCACGGAAGTCGGTCATGGGTGGCCTCTACCATCTGTCGATGCCCTTTTTCCCTTAGAACAGTGGTTCTCAACCTTCTGGCCCTTTAAATACAGTTCCTCATGTTGTGACCCAACCATAAAATTATTTTCGTTGCTACTTCATAACTGTAATGTGGCTACTGTTATGAATCGTAATGTAAATATCTGATGTGCAGGAGGGTCTTAGGCGACCCCTGTGAAAGGGTCGTTCGACCGCCAAAGGGGTTGCGACCCACAGGTTGAGAACCGCTGCCTTAGGTCTTCTCCTTCAGACCCTCCCCGCCCCACCTGCCATCCATCTCCAGAGAGGGGCCTCCCAAGCCTCTCCCACACAGCCCTGTCCTGCCTGGCCAAGTCTCTGGGCCACTTTTTATTAAGAAGGGATCTGAAAGTGTGTTTCCCCCATGGCTTTTCATTCCTTCAAAGTATTAGCAACAAAACCAACACTGACAAACTAATTCATGATTTATATTCTGTTGGGTGATAATGGATATTAATCAATTAATACTGTAAGAGAACTTTTTAAAAAATATATATTTTATTGATGTTTTTACAGAGAGGAAAGGAGAGGAATAGAGAGCCAGAAACATCGATGAGAGAGAAACATTGATCAGCTGCCTCCTGCACACCCCCTACTAGGGATGTCCCCACAGCCAAGGTACATGCCCCTGACCGGAAGCGAACCTGGGGCCCTTCAGTCCCCAGGCCGACGCTCTATCCAGTGAGCCAAACCAGTCAGGGCTGTAAGAGAACTTTTGAACCCTGACAATAATTAATGAAATTTTCTGGCACACTGGGAGGCTGCTGTGATAGACATGTTTAGTGCTTGCCTTTATCCTGTTCTCCTCTCCGGTTAGACAAGGTCATGTGACCATGGCCTATGCATCACCTATGGACCAAGATGTTTACTTTCCCATGAGAGATTCCTCTGTGGTGAGTCTGGTTCAAGAATTGCTACTGGGAAGGCTGTCAGCTAGCTACCCTCCAAGTAGCTGGGCAGAGTCCCTTTTGAAGGCCAATTGGAGTGATCTATCTCTATCTGCCACATCCCATATTCCCCCATAATTCTAGGAGAATATTTGCCCCTCAAGGTAGTTCATGAAGGTAACATAACTCTATAAAGTACAGTGTGAAGAGCCCTTGGGAAATAGGCCATCTCTAAACCAGCAAAATCAGAAAGAAAATTATGACCATAACTGCATTAGCTAAAGGAAGAGGTGTGCCTAGAATGTGGGATTTCATTTAGTTTAAGAAAAATCTCTAATTGCACATCTGCAATAAGATGAGAGGTGCTTGCTGCGGAGGTCTGGTCACACTCTGCAATGAACAGGAATGCTGAGGGAGAGAGTATTGACCGGTAACTATTGGGAAGTCACTGCTGAGGAAAATGAAGCAGCCACGGGGAGGTGGAAAATGGCCTGGGAAAGCCAGCTTCTCTCAGGAGGAGGGAGTCAGTCCCTTCTCTTAGTCTGGGCTGCGAGTGGGTGTTTAGCACGTGGCGTGAAGAAGAGGCTGGGATGGACCAGCTAGTGGAAAATACAAGATCAAACCTGAGAACGGGGCCATGTCCTGTCGGTCTGGTTTCAGACATGAGATAGTTCATCTTCAAAGATGTGTTTCATAAGTTACCACGGTGGTTTCCAAATGGAAGTTAACACAAGTCTGGAGAGCAGAGGGGAGAGCAAATGAAAGGGAAAGCCTGGGGGCTGGGCCATCCCCTACCCTGTCTCCAGTCCTCCTTCAAAAGAGCAGCTCATCTTTTTGTTGTTGTTGTTTGTTAATCCTCACCTGAGGATATTTTCCCCATTGATTTTTAGAGAGACTAGAAGGGAGGGTGGGAGAAAGAAAGAGAGAGAGAGAGAGAGAGAGAGAGAGAGAGAGAGAGAGAGAGACATCAATGTGGGAGAGACACATTGGTTGGTTGCTTCCTGCACATGCCCCAACCAGGGCCAGGGATTAAACCTGCAACCCAGGTACATGCCCTTGACTGGAATCAAACACATGACCCTTCAGTGCAAGGGCTGATGCTCTAACCACTGAGAAACACCAGCCAAGGCTAGAGCAGTCCATCTTAGCTGTTTTACCTGTTAGAATTTTGTGTCAGGTTTATTTAAGAAAAGGTTCCTTAATGAAAATAAATGAGTCACTTAACGATGGTTTCCTAGACTCCCCTGAAAACTACTGAAATAAAATCTCTCAGGGATTTGTAGTTCCAAAAGTGCTGCTCAATGGGCCTCTTGCTAGAAGGATGGATAGATAGATGACATATGATAGATAGGTGAATAAAACACACATATTCACAAAAATAGAACATTTAGAAGGATAAGAAATAAACATAATAGAGACTGTATTATTTTCTTCTTGCACCCAAGGGCTCATCTTGATTTCCCCTGAGGTAGGCGCACCTTCACTAGGGCATTCTCGTGGTCTTTCCTATCTGTGACAGAAAGGCTGTGGAGAATAGGGGGATGGCCTGCCATTACTCGCAGATCTAAATCCATCTGTTTTTAATGGCCTTTGAGTCACTGAGACTGTAGTACTCCTCACTTAGCCCATTTCCTACTCTTACCAGGGCTCGGGCCTGGGAGTAGCGTGGATAATGAAGGTAGTTGTTTACTACAAGGTGGGAAAAGCTCACATGTCTTTTTCCAAAGCAGGTGGAGTCTTCCTCACGCTTCCCTTCAAGCACAGATGAAATGCAATTTAAGCAAATCTGGGGGTTCAAAACTGAACTCTCTCTTCAATCACCAGTTTAGAACAGTGAGTGGAATTATTGACATTGCTGCTGATGAAATGCCCTATAGCTCAACTCTGAAAGTCAGTCAGACATACACGTATAGTCACTGGTATCTGGGAAGATAACTAGAGAAGGACCATCCCTTAAGAGGATCACCCCTGGGCAAAGTGGTGGATATCATCCGAGAGGAGATCTCCAGGCCTGAGCAAGCAAAGGCAAAAGTCATTAACCCCCCAGCGAATCAGGAGGTCTGAGACAGGCACCCGCTATGTTTGTGTCACTTCTGTGACTCAGCTTCTATTTCAGCTGCTGATAAACAAAGGACTGTTTCCAGGTATGCTATGTGCGGTCAACCCTAAACTTGGACATTAATTATAGCCTTAAGTTACCAAGACTAACACTGCTCTGAACCACATTTGTTTCACACATATTGAATTAAAAAGAAATTAAAATTAGAAGCACGCACACAATAAAAAAAGTCTGTGGGTTTCCCACCCAATCTGCAAATCTCCCTTCACTATCAGCGCAGCGCAGAAGTTCTGCTTCTGTTTTGACAGCTCCTTCCACCCCAGAGACCCACTCTCAGTACCATTTCCCCAATGTGTTTTCCCACCTCTTGTTCATTCACATTCTCTCCCCACAACCCCCTACCCCAACTCCATTCCCTCCAAATTCCCATGTGCCGATCTGCCCTTCCCACCCCACCTCCAGATACATGTGCAGGCTTTGCCCCACGGCCTCCCCAGTGAGCAATGTATTTTTCTGGGGAGAGTAAGGACTGACTCATTGCCTCCTTCTTACCACAGTTTCCAAAACACAGTCTTATTTTACCCTTGTCTCTACCCAGATCTTGGTTGGTCTGGGCCACTGGGTATGCAAACAGGCTCTTACTAGGAGGTTCCCTCCTCATCTTCCTAACGTCTCTATCACTCCTCTGATGCCTGGTCTTCAAACATTCGGAAGATAGCAGTGTTTTAGGAATTGAGGCCCTTCAGGATCCATTCTTTCCTGTATCTCAGGCTTCTGGTTAACAAAAGAAAACACATGTCCACTATGAAAATAAGACTCAAGATCCTTAGAGAAATGGCTCTGAAGAAGGAAAACAGACCACAGCAGTCAGGGTCATCTTAGCTTTGCCACCTGGGCAGGAAGGGGAAAACCTAACGATGAGCTATAAGGATGAGCCACGGTTTTCTCTGAGTTTGGTAGCTAAGTGAGTTTTACTCCTGTCCTCCCAGCCCCAGAAAGAAGCAGTATGAGATTTACCCGTGAGCAGTTCTCACATTTCTATGTTAAGTGCAAGTACTTTTATCTCTTTATCAGATCCATGCAAGGCGGCACATTGAAGACCCAAAAGTGAAGGTGATGAATTACAAAAGAGAAAGATGCTATTCATCAAAACCAATCAGATTGCTCTCTTACTACTCCCAAGTTCCTATTTTGAGCAGCCTGCCCTGGGTGTTCCTACCTCCCAACACTCTTTTCTCTGGATCAATCCTTTTCTTTCTTTTCTTTTTTTTAAAAAAAGCTATCTTTATTGTTGAAAGTATGACAGATGTCCTTTTTTTCCCCATTGACCCCCGCTACCCCCATCCGCCCCTCCCAGGCCTTCACCAGACTATTGTCTGTGTCCACAGGCCATGCATATATGCATATAAGTTCCCCCATCTCCCCACCCCCTCTGGAACTAGTCTTTAGATCATTCCTCAGCTGGAAAAATCAGTTTCCCAGTGACTCAGAATTAATGTAGAACACTCCCCCACACTCCTACCTCTCTCATCAAGACCAAGCCTGTTCCCTGTGGATTTCCAGCATCGACCCCCGCACGCCCTCAGGTGTCCCCTCTGCCAGGATGTGCATGGCTTTTTGATTCAGGAAGCAGAGGGAAGCAAGTGCAGCAGCCTGTGCCTTTAAAACTCTACAAAGCCTATGCGTCGCTCTGTGCCAGCCTGCGCGGAGGAATTCACTGAGAAACTCTTTCGTCCATTTTCCAGAAGAGGGAATGTCTTCTTGTCCTCTGGAACTTCTTCATGTCCTGATTTGGACTTCAGAGAAAATGCTATCTATAGGCTTTAGAAGGGATACCCATGCCTGCCCCTTGCAAGACCGCTGGCATAAAACAGACCAAACAACAACAACAACAAAACAGAGGGTGTGTGAAACAGTTCCTTGTGGATAAAATGATGTTTCGCTTGTAGTGATGCTGGTGGGACGATTGTTGGGACAGGGCCCCGGGGAAGCCTGCTTACCTAGACTGCAGGTCTCAAAGAAGAATTTGCTTTGCATAGGGCTTCCTGATGGTGCCCTGCAGATCCCCTAATGCCTTGCAACATGTGCAGTCCTCCTTGGGAATTAGTTTTTAACTCGGAGGAGTTTCTCAGGAGTACGGAAACCTCTTTCAGGGTTGAGCCATGAAGATGATGTGGCCCAGAGCTAGACAACAAAAATGATTCACGAGACCACAGGCAAATCAATCCCTCTTCGGATTCTTCCTTCCAGAACTGATGAAGGAAGCAGAGCTCAAGGAATCAGGACTTCCAGGATCAAATTATCTTCCCATCTCAACATTTATCAGATAAAAAGTATTTTGGCTGTGAATTAAGACTCTGAGGCTCTTAGTTATATCATAATGATATACAGATAAGTAGGTACAGTCATTTGCAGCCTATGTTCTCCACCTGGGAAGGAAACTCCAAGGTGAGCCAACTTTTCTTTGAAGATTTCATTTATTCACGCATTCATTCATTCTTTCAAGCAATATTATGTATGTAGTCATGCAGATCTGAGGATACTAGTAAACAGTCATCAATACCTACAACTCCTCTTACTTCCTTGGAGCACATAGATTATATAAGTTCCTCTGCAGCCCCCCTCCCCATTTTTTCCTAAAACCAGTGGCTTAAGTGAGCCATTGAGAATTTCTATATCCCATACAGAAGACTTCTGAGGAAGGTTAATTCACCTCACCTATGTTGTATGCTCCAAAGTCCTTAAGCACAAGCAACATAAATCAACCCTGGATTAACTGAAGTAGAAAATAAGTTTATTGGAAGGGTTTAGAGAAGTTCACAGAACAGACAGGAAGGCAGGAGAGTGAGGCTTGGGAAAATGCAAAGGCCAGAGCAGCTCCAGGGACATAGGAAATAAGAACTGTCAAGATCACATCTTAGGGCCTAGCCGGTTTGGCTCAGTGGATAGAGCGTCAGCCTGCAGACCAAAGGGTCCCGGGTTCAATTCCAGTCAAGGGCACGTACCTTGGTTGCAGGCTCCTCCCTGGGCCAGGCCCTGGTTGGGTCACATGCAGGAGGCAACCAATCAAAGCATTTCTCTCACATCAATATTTCTGTTTGGCTTTCCCTCTCTCTACCACTCTCCCTAAAAATCAAAGGAAAAATATCCTCAGGTGAAGATTAACAACAACAAATCACATCTTAGGAAGACATGCTGTGGATACTGCCAATGGTGTAGCCACTGCCTCCTTTTAACACACTGTAAAACAGGTCAGTGGAAAATGGAAACCAGCGTGCCCCTATGGGAAATGCCCTTGCCTCTGGGCGGTGGCCACTCCTCTCAGTACTTCCAAGGAAGCAGGGCTAACAAGGAAGGTGGGGTCAGCGTGGGCTCTTGTATTCTGGTGGTGAAGGCGGTGCTCTGGGCTGATGGGTGAGTTTTTAGGAAAAGGGCTGAAGGGTTGGTTGGGTCCATAGGTATTCAGCGTGGCTAATATGTGTTCAGGACAAGCAAGAACTAGGCCGGAGTCATGTTGGGGATTGGCCGAGTGGCTAAGGCAGGACCACATCAAGGGGCTGGAGGAGGAACCCCAGCAGGCCAGGTGGTGGTTGGTACGTCATGGCTGAAGCCAAAGAAACCAACAGGGTAGGGAGGCAAGGATGGGGTTGAGGTCAGAGGACAAGGCTGGGATTTCATCTACAGATGGGCCCCTTCTGACAATGGCCTCTGCCAAGCGCTGCTCTTATCAGGAAATCTGGAAGGGGTGCCTTCTCTGGGTTAACCAAGTCCAGGGCACCCAGTATGGCAGTTCTGAATCTTCATCTACATATTATTCTTTTAAAAATATATTTTTATTGATTTTTAGAGAGGAAGGGAGAGGAAGGGAGAGATAGAAACATCAATGATGAGAGAGAATCATTGATTGGCTGCCTCCTGCACGCCCCACCCCCCTTACTAGGAATTGAGCCCGCAACCTGGGCATGTGCCCATGAACAGAATCGAACTTGGGTCCCTTCAGTCCCCAGGCTGACGCTGAGCCAAACCAGCTAGGGCTACATATTATTCTTTAATCAAAAAACCCCCAAATGTTTCATTTTGAAACGAACCTTCCAGACAGTGAGATATGGTGGAAGAGAGGCTTGATCTTTGAATCCAGCTCTTCCATGAACTGGCTGAACGACATTAGGTAAGTCCAATTCCTCAGGGCCTCACCTTCCTGCTATCAAATGAGAAGGTTGGGCTAAATATTACCTAAAGACTCTTCCAGCTTCAGCTATGACAAGTCCACACAGGGCTCAAGTGTATGCACAGGCACACCCACATGTGTACACATGTGAGCACATACATGCACCGTAGACATGCCCCAGGGGCTGCTGCACATGTGCTCCAAGAAGGAAGGCACAGAACACTCTCCTTGCTGTCCATCTCCCCTTCTCTCACACTGGCTCTAAAAGAGCCAACTTCCTCAGAAACCACAGCTGTTGAAAAGGCCCCAAGAGAGTTATAATTAATTTCTGTTTCCTAACATCCTGAATGCGGGGCCCAGGACAACTGATAATGGGGTACTTCCCCCAAGTTACTAACCACAAACTGAAAAGGTGAAAACCAGGCTACTAAGGTCTTAGCCAGTGGTGGGCAACTGGCGCCAGAAATAACAAGCCTGACCTGGGAGAGACCAGTTCACAGCTTAAGAACGCACAGTGGTAGCCCAGCTAGGATTTCCTTTATTCCAAGACAAACCACGTGGGCTCTGATTATACGCCTGGTTATGGCTTCCATCTCCTTTGTTACTCGCATCATTATTCCCGAGGTTGCATTACGCTAGTCGGGAGGGGTTTGGGGAGTCAGAAATTACTCATCCATTCTAACCGGCTGGCACTTACCAGCCTCTCCACTGAGTGATGAACGGAGTGTCCATGTGCCAGGCCCACGCCAGGGGTCGGGAACATCACAGTAAACAACACTGCCATGGCCCGGGCACCCATGGGACTGACAGTCTAATGTGGGAGAGAGAAAATGCACAAATCAATCCGTACCTACAAGTGACATGAGAAAGGAAGCAGGTGCAGGGCATGGTGGAGAACAATGGGAGGGAGCAAGGGGGAACATATTTGCGTAGCGTGGTTAGAGGTCTCTCCATGAAGGTGATGTTAAAGGAGAGGCCTAATGGATGACAAGGAGCCAAGTATATGAAATGCAGGGTCAGGTTGGAGTAACATGCATGCTCTGTGTATATGTGTGGCATGTGTGCATGTGTGTATGGTGTGTGTGGCATATATATGGGTTGTGTATGGGTGTATGAGGTGTGTTCATATGTGGTATGTGTGTGTGGTGTATGTGTGTTTGTGTGGTGTGGGAGTATGTGTGGTATGTAGTATGTGTGTTATGTAAGTGGGGAATGTGGTGCATGTGCATGTTTGGAATGTGTGTATGTGTAGGTGGTATGTGTGAGGTGTGTCGTGTGTGTGTGTGATGTATGTGGTATGTATGGCAGGTGTGGGAGGTATGTGGTGTGTATACATGTGGTGTGTGTGCATGTGTGGGATATGTGTGTGGTGTCAGTGGGGTATATGGTGTGTGTGTTGTATTGTGGGTGTGGGGAGTATGTGTATGTGGTGTGGTGTGTGTTGTGTGTGGGATGTGTGTATGTGTTGTGGTGTGTGGTGTGTGGGATGTATGTATGCATGTGGTGTGGAGTGTGTGGTGTGTGGGATGTGTGTATGTGGTGTGGTGTGTGGGATATATGTATGTGGTGTGGTGTGTGTGGAGAAGCACTAGCTTTACTGGCAGAGGGAGGAGTGAATTGGTAGAAAACTCAACTGATTCAAGTTGCTGAAAGAGTTCTATGTGGGTGAGGCAAAGAGGAAGACAATATGAGACAGGACTGGTGAATTTGGCAGAGCCAGATCATTCAAACCTTTAAAAAATCTGATATTATGTCTTAAACTTTTTTTCTAAATTCAGTAGGAAACAGTCCATTTTAGACAGAGGAATAATAATCTTAGTTGCATTTTCTGTTTATTTTGCTGATAACAAAATAAAAATAGAAGTAAAATTTGGAGCAAGAAGGCCAGGTAGGAGACTAGCGTAGTTCAGTCAAGAGATAGTGAGAGCTGGACTAAGTTAGTGGCTCTCTGTCCTCCAGGGGGCACTTGGCAAGGTTTGGAGACATTTTTCTGGTCTTGATGGGGCTTGCTACTGGCATCTAGTGGGTAGAGGCCAGAGATTCTGCTAAAGATCCTAAAAACTTACACCACAGCCCCACACAACAAAGAATAATCCAGCCTCAAATGTCAAATGATGCTGAAGTAGAAAACCCTGGACTAGGTTGTGGTAGGAGAAATGGAAAGTAATTGGATTCAGGATGCATTTTTAAGCTGAAATTACCAGGAATTCCAAAGAGCTTAAATGTGGAGAGAAAAAAAATAAGACAAAGTGGCTTTCAGATTTCTGTCCTGGGTAGCACATCATGAAAATATGTTGGATGAATAGGTATCAAGATTTTGGTGTAGTAGAGACTCAGTTGCTTAGCTTAAAATTCTACATCTACTATTTATCAATTGTGGGTTGAAAGATACATGGGCGATTTGTGTCTCAATTTCTCCATCTATTAAGTGGGATGATGGTGCACCTATTTCAAAAATATGTGATGAGAATCAATGACTCAGTCACGTAAAGTGCTTCAAGTAGATTTGGTATGTGGTGAATAGTTGAGTGTAAGTTACTTTGGTTGCTGTTATTGTTATTATTGTTAATATTATTATTAGAATTTGGACCTCATAAGAGCTATCAAGGTGGGACATGTGAATTTGGGAGCCATCAGCACAGAGATGACTATGCCAACAGAGATGGCATTTAAAGCTCTGAGATGAATGTGTAGACATAGGGAGACAATGCCCAGGACTGAACCCTGGCACACTATTGGTAGAATATTGAGGGATGAGAAAAAACACCCAAATAGTGATGTCAGAGGAAGTCAAGAAAGGGAAGCATTTCAAGAAGGGGATGCTCAACTGGATTGATTGAAAGGATCAAAAAATATCTCCTGAACTTCAAGGTCATGGATGACTTTGATGAAAACAAGTTTACTTTAAGGAGTGGGATGGAAGTGAGACTGAAATGAGTTGAAGATAAAATGGAAAAAGATGTGAGACAGAATACAGGGTAAGAACCGGTGGAGGATTGCTCAATTAAAAAAGATGGGAATATTTTCCCCTTTATTTATATTCTGATGGGAATAATATGGTAGAAAGGGAAACATTAGAGATATAGGAGGGAAAGGAGTTAGTATCAAAGTCTGTGAGAGGCTGAGAAGAGACAGGGCAGAGTAGCCCTGGGTTAGATGAGAGACACTCAGTGCTTTGAAACAGGAGGCTAGTCGAAGGTGAATAGCATGCAGCGAGGTTTGCAGTTTTTACTTTAGGGAAATAAAGGTAATGAAATGAAGTTAGTTCATGTTTGGTCACTTTTTTCCTGAGTGGAGTACGGGGGGAGACACGCCCAGAGATGAGTAGAAGAGACTGTGTTTTGAGTACAGAATTGTCACCTTGGAAACTGGGAAGGCTGGGCTGTTAGAGGGAAGTGGTGTGACTGCTACACATCTTTTGAGACTCGTGATTATGAATTTTAACTGAAACCAGTGAACTTCAGTCTTTGATTTTTCTCCTACAATGTCCAATTGTTCAGATATAAGAATAGAGAAGATAGAAGGCAGGATGTTGGATTCCTGAAGGAGTTGGAGTTTTGCCACGTGAATAGGACACAGGAGGAGATGAGGGAGTTGAGGGTATTTTCAAGAGAATGATTATAATGGTAGGCCATGAAATCCATGCTGGGATAAGATGGAATGTAAATTTAAAAATGGGGCTGATGTGTGGGGAGAGAGTAGTGGGCGTCAAAGGTTTTGTCTCTGAGTTAAAGTAAAATGATAGAGGAGGTAAAATGAAGTTGGAGGTGATGGTCTGAGAGGAGGGTGTTGAGATCTAGATTTTGAAGGTCGTCTACTTTCTGGAGAGCGTAGTGTCCAGGGAATGAATAGATGAGTGGGTGGCTGAGGTAGAGGGGACAACATGAGCAGATCAAGGAACCAAGGAATTAAGGAGCTGGACAAGTGTCCACCTGGAAGTAGAGTCACTGAATGACAACGGGATTTGACTTAGAGAGAAAGGCAGGGGTTTGAGTCCTCAGAGAATGAGGTCTGACCAGCAGGCTGGGCATTGAGAAGCGGGATGGGGGAGTGAGAGAGAGGGAGCGGAAGAGAGAGAGTAGTTACAAGGGAGCATACATCTTAAAGGGATAGGAGGGAACCATAAGACACTTCCACTTCCCCTGGACCTGAAGTACTAAGGGTAGGAGTGAATCAAGAGCCTCTGGTTGAGAGGCTTGGAGGTGAGTGGTGGACTCACAGGCTGCCAGGTCCCAGGAAGGCAACAAGGTGGAGTTCAAAGAAGAGGGCACCTGCTACCTTCATCCCCCCTCTGCCACCTTCCTCCCCATCTGCACACAGCAGTCTGTTACACGATATGAGGTCCAATGCCTGCTTGGTCCAAGCCTTTCCTCTTCTCCCCCGCCTCGACCCCACCCCCCACCCCGCCATTCCCACTTCCAGAATAGAGGAGGCTTTTCAAAAGTTTACAGACTAAAAATAACCATAGATCAAGGCCATTAAGTGGCACCATGGTTTAAACAAAAGCCCCCACTTAGCGCCAATGTGGATTAGGTGGAGGCTGTTTTTATGAAATCCGCATTGTTTTTGAGAGCATCCCTCCCTCCCCAGCAATTAGGTTCAAAACAGACCTTACAGTTTTATTTTAAATACTCAGACTAAAAACACCTTACAGGTCTTGTCAGAAAAGGAGGACTTGTCCAATTAACCCCATGTTTGCTACGGCCTTTTAAATCTGATCCTCATGCTTACACATCATGGACACCCCAAAGCTGTTCCTGGCTATTGTCCAAGGTCAGGGATAGCAGAGTAATAAACAGTTTACATTTACTGAATGCGGCCTGTGTCCCAGGCATGGTTCTAGGGAACGTTCCTCCGTTATTGCATTTAATGTTCACAAAATCTGTATGGGTTTTCATGCCATTTTACAAATTGAGAAAATGAGACACTCAAGAAATAAGGGACTTATCCAAGGTCTCCAGCCATATGGGGTGGAGATGAGACGGTCTGCAGATGTAAAGTCATAAATTCAATTTGCTGCTGTGAAGGGCTTAAATGAGCAACTCCAATACCTTAAAAAATGAAAGAGAAATTGAGTTTGATGAACCATTTGGTGATATTGTCATGTGCTGAAAATATGCAGGGCACTGACTTCCCCTTTGTTGTCCAGAGCAGATACCACTGGCCCATCACTGAACAACCCCACAAAGCTTGATCCCTGACCCACTCCCATCCTATATAATAAAACGCTAATATGCAAATTGTCCCCTTGACCAGGAGTTTGACTGGGAGTTCGACCAGGGGCGGGCCGGCTGGCCAACCGTCGGCAGCCCCTCCCCCCAGCCAGCACTGCCCCAACCGCCCCTCCCTCTCTGATTGGGGTTGGGGCAGGCCAGACCCCACTTGTGCACGAATTCGTGCACCCAGCCTCTAGTCAGTTGATAAGTGTTAGCGCTTAAAAGGAAATCTTTCTACTTTTCCTTCCCTACATCCTCCTCCTTTGATCCATTTTTCCTAGAAGCTTGTCCCTCCCCTGCTCCAAGTTTGGTTCTGCTTTGACTCTTACTCTCTACACTCAGCATATGGTCTTGCTCTCTTTCAAGTGTGACTCAGGCTCAGATTTGCCCCCAGGTCCCTCTGCCCTTTTTCTGGTTCCTTCTTCTCCCCACCCCATCATAAGCTGTCTGGACCAGTGATTCAGTCAGTGTGGATGAGGCATGTGGGGCGGGGGGGGGGGGGGGTTTAGAGTAGGGGCAATAGGATGGAAGAGGGAAGGTCTTGGTGCAGATTCACCTTCAGAATCTGCTCTGAACCCTCTATAAAAATGTTTGTGTGAATAGTACCATCCAGAGCCTTAGATGTGGTATCAGGTTCTAAAGATCCTGCAGCTGGAGACATACTACTGAATCACACATCCATGTCATTTAAAAGGACCCCAAAAGCCCCTCGAGTTTAGTAATTGAAACTGAAAACACAAGAAAACCTTTCAGTTTGGGAGGAAAGACTTAGATATCTGTTGTGCATTGAAGATAGCAATTGGGGGGTTGAAAAGTAGTGGGTTCTAAGTGGCTGCGCAATGCTGGGAAATCACTGGGCCTCTCTGGGCTGTGGCTGGGCTGTGAAGTGTGCTGATGAAATGTAGAACCTCAGTCCCTTTCAGTCCAGCATTCTGTGTCCATGTAGCCTGTGTTTCAGAGGTTCTTGTTCTTACCAGTTTTGCAGGACTACTAGCTGCCAGTGTCTCCCCAGTTACTCCCAAGAGTCACCAGGAGGTGGCCCACCTGCACTCGCAGGAGTTCTGTCAGTTTCCACAGGTCAGATGGCATCTTCTCTCTCTTTCCTGCTCTGGCTCTGCCCTCTATTTCATCCACTGCTATTTCCTGTGACTAACCTGAGTTGCTGTGTGGGGTCTAAAGTCTGTCATGTATCACCACCATCACAGCCGTGGGGTAAGCATATCCTCATGATGTCAAAGCCTCTTAAGGATATGTGCACTCCAGCATTGAAACCTGAAGCAGGGCTGCCACCCTCTGCCCTCTGAACCCCGAGAGCACTTACTAAGAGCCGTGTCAAATGACTGTGAAAACTTTAGAAGCATCACTCAAATTCTTGATGGCAGGTCACTCTCTTCTCCACTTCCACAAAGAACAGCTCGAGTTAGCTAAACACCAACGAACCATATGATAGAGGACTGCTGACCTCATCTGTCCCTGGAAACCATTGATATAAACCCATGATCAGAGAAGCCAGGACAAGTTATAATTAGAACTGGGCGAGTCACAGCTCTTGGGAGTTAGCTCTGAAGTGTTCACTCATAAAACGACACACCAGTTTGATGTCTACTGAGGCTCATTCTGGGCATCAGAATTCAGTCTCCTACAAGGTCCGAAGGACTAGCTCAGAGGCGAGTAAGATTCATGGAACACAAGGGAATCTTTCTACATCCTGGGCCCAGCCTCCCCATGAAAACAGAATATCAGATACAGGAAGTACAGACAAAGTGATAACAATTTTTACTAGAAAAAAAGTTCCCTTCATCAAATACAATTTCTCTTTCATTTTATAAGGTATTATAGTTGCTAATTTAAGCCCTTCACACCTTTCCCAGCAGTGACCTGAATTTATGACTTTACTGTACAGCCTGGTGGATTCAGAAAGAATATGGGCTTTAAAATCCCAGCTCCATTACCAATTTACAGCTAATATGACTGTTAATGAAACAGTCAAACTTTCTGAACCTTAGTCCAGCTTATTTATAAAATAGGACTTTTATGAGGATTTAAAAAACCCCACAATAATGCATGCAAAGCACCAGGTTCAAGAACCCAATTAAGATGGGTATCCAATCATGGTTAGCTTCCTTCCTTCTGACTAGAAGTCGTCGGATGATTCTAGTTTCAGGCTTTTGGTCAGGCACAGAACACGCCCTTCAAAGTGCTAATGCTGTTTCAGCTCAGCAGACACCTGGTCTCAGGAAAGCCATTAGAAACCCCCAAAGTACTATATTTTTCTCCTGTGATGTAGCTCACTTCCCACAACTTCCTACAACTTTATATTAAGTGAACCCAACACATGAGTCACACTACTTAACAAAAGCAAATTTGGGAGCCACACCCAAAGCAGAGGCTTGACTTTTCATAAGAACCGGTCAGTACCACCAAAAGAAGGGCTTGGGGGAAACCACAGTTTAAAAAAGAACACCAAACTTCCAAGCTACCTTCGAATTCACATGCAAACCCAAGAGCTTAGTTAATTTTTTTCAGTGAATTTCTATCATTAAATATCAGCTGAGAATCATTGGACAACATTCAAACTTTGGCTGAACTTCCTGCTTTGTGTGGGGTTGCTGTAGAAGTCCAGGGGGTGGTGGATATAGCAAGAGGGTCCAATCACTTTCAATCGTAGGTTAACCAGAAATATAAAATTAAATTTAAAATAACACTCTAGAGAGTTCCAAAATGGCAGCAGGACAAGCGGAAGCTTCACTGACACTCTCCCAGGACCAAACTGGAATTATAACTAAAATACAGAAAAAACCATCCTGATTAATCAACTGAAGACTAGCTGGAGAGAACCCCGATAACCAAGGACAGAAAGTGGAGAACGCATAGAGACTGGTAGGAAGTGTGGAGGTGCGAGAGGGCTGCCCGGGTTCCCACAGACAGCAGCTGAAGTTCTGGAGGGATATCTCAGCTGTGAGGGGTTCCCACTGAAAACCCGGGAATCTCAGAGAGAAGGCGGGGATGGGTGGGTGGGTAGGAAGAGATCAACCAAAGAACTCGTATGCGTATGTGCATAACCCATGGGCACAGACAATAGGGTGGTGAAGGCCTGGAGTGGGGTGGGGACAGAGGCAGGCTAGCAAGGGTCAATGGGAAAAACGGGTCATATGTAATACTTTCAACAATAAAGATTTAAAAAATAAAATAACACCCTACTTCTTGGGCAATTTTGAAATGATAACTTACTTATTGAAAGCATCTACCATAGCATTGAAAGTATGACTTTTTTCCCATGAAAATTTTCAAGAATTTATTTATTATAAAAGTGCAAAAGAAGAAAGGGAGTCTGCTATCTGCTAAGGTCATAGGTGAAGAAAAACATTGCACTTGAAATATAAATACTCCAAGTCTGTAGAAAACACTGGTGTGGTGATGGAATTTATACTACCTATGTTGTATGGAAATCCTATCCAAGGAATTAACTTAAAAATGGTGTAGGCCTTAACCGGTTTGGCTCAGTGGATAGAGCATTGGCCTGCGGACTGAAGGGTCCCAGGTTCGATTCCAGTCAAGGGCGTGAACCTTGGTTGCAGGCAGCATCCCCAGTAGGAGGTGTGCAGGAGGCAGCTGATCGATGTTTCTAACTCTCTATCCCTCTCCCTTCCTCTCTGTAAAAAATCAATAAAATATATATTTTTTAAAAATGGTGTAGAACCATTGAAAGCCCTAGAAGCAGAAATTAAACAAATGATTTCTTTATAGACTTCTAAAACCCATAGTACATGGGCTTCCTGCATCATCAAAAGTAGTATAATAATAAACTATGACAGTAATTAAGAAAGAATCATGAGGCATCATGAACTAAAGAGTTAGCACCCAAAGAGCTGGATTTAGTATAACATTCTAAAAGACAACAAATAAGTATGTTTCAAATAATTAAGGAGTTTTAAGAAAGGAGGAGTGGTAAATAAGATACAGCTGCTGAGAAAATCAGTGAACTGGAAGGTAAAATTGAGGAAACTACCTAGAATGTATCACTGAGAACAGATGGCAAATACAAATAAATAGATAGAAAATATGGAAGCTAGATTGAGAAAATCCAGCACATATAAAATAAAGCTGTCATGTTGCAAATTCCCATTGGTAGGATGTAAAAGAGTATTGCTGTTCCTCAAAAAATTAAAAACAGAATTACCATATAATCTAGCAATTTCATTTCTGGATATATACCCAAAAGAATTGATGCAATATAAAATGGAATTGTATTGTTAGTTCCTCTTTCTGAGAATCCATTTTTGGTGTATAAAAAATGCCACCGATTTCTGGGTGTTAATTTTGTATCCTACTGCATTGCTGAATTCATTTATTAAATTTAGTAGTTTTTTTGGTGGAGTCTTTAGGGTTTTCTATGTATAATATCATGTCATCTGTGAATATGAGAATTTTACTTCCTCCTTTCCAATTTGGATGCCTTTTATTTCTTCTTTTTGTCTGATCGCGGTGGCTAGGACTTTCAGTGCTATGTTGAATAAGAGTGGTGAAAGCAGACATCCCTCTCTTGTTCCTGTTCTTAGGAGAAATGTTTTTAGTTTTTGCCCATTGAGTATGATGTTGGCTATAGGTTTGTCATATATGGCCTTTATCATGTTGAGGTATGATCCCTTTATTCTCACTTTGCTGAGGTTTGTTTTTTTTAATATATTTTTATTGATTTTAGAGAGGAGGGGAGAGGGATAGAAACATCAATGATGAGAGAGAATCATTGATAGGCTGCCTCCAGCATGCCCCCTACTGGGGATCAAGCCCACAACCCAGGCATGTGCCCTTGGCCAGAATCAAACCTGGGACCCTTCAGTCCGCCGGCCGAAGCTCTATCCAGGGAGCCAAACCGGCTAGGGCTCACTTTGCTGAGTTTTTATCAAAAAAGCATGTTGGATTTTGTTGAATGCTTTTTCTGTGTCAATTAATCTGATCATGTGATTTTTGTCTTCCAATTTGTTTATGGTGTATCACATTTATTGATTTTTGAATATTGTACCAGCCTCTGAGTTTGATGAAAATGCCAGGCGCCCATCACTGGGTTAGAGGAAAATGGAAATCACAGGCTAGATGTTTATAAATTATGTGCAGTACACAGACTCTGCCCAATCATACTGGAAAGAGTGTATGGGAAGTACAGTAGTCATATGCAGTGGTTTTGTCAGTAATTATATTGTATAAATGTACAAACATTTGTATATTTTATTGTTTGGCAACACTTTTATTTTGCAAATCCTTTAGGCAACAATGAGCCCAAAATTTTTTTAACTGAACTAAAAGTGTATGTTTAATGAAAAATTAGGTACTAACCTTCTGTGTCTCAAGACAATTGATGAAAGTGTCATGTGCACACAATAGATTTGGCATTTAGTATCCAAATCCCTTGCTACCAAGGGTAAATATCCCTTATTTATTAAAGGGTGTCACAGCAATATCACCAACCACTTGACAATCAGAAGGGACAAGTGTGCCACTGAAGAAGCATCAGCATCTATTCAAGTCAGTGGATATTTAAAGAAGAATGTGCCCACAATGACGGCAGCTATGGAATATGCATTTACAAAGCCCTTCATAAACAATGGCTTTGCATGAAGACCAACTGCATATGCTCAATTAATTTTGCTTCTTTCCAACTTACAAAGTGAAGTAAGTGGTCGTTATTAACAAATGGGGACTGTTGCAAACAGTTTTCCAAAAGGGCCAATTTTACATACCACTGTCACTTGATACTTCAACTAGTAAATGAGCTCAATTATTTCCTAAAATTGGATTTGTGGTTTTAAAAATCCAACTCATGGGATCCCAGGAAAGCTTTGGGAGTTCATCCTGTCCAAAGTGAAATACGGCCTAATTTTAAATGTTACCATAAATTTAAGTAAAATGTTTCACAGTGATGATAAACGTGTTTGCTCTTCCACTGATCGCCTAACTGCAAATTTTGGTGATGCACAGCCACAAAGCAAAAACAATGTTCCTACTGAATGAAAACAGTGGAGCAGAACTGTACTTAGAGTTGGTTTGGTACACACATAAGCTATAGATGTGTACAAACAAACAATACTCTTTTACTAATAAAAATAAAAGCTAGAGTTATCAGAATTTATACACACACACACAGTAACTAAATAACTCAACTACCAAATTTTTGTGACAAGGCTAATGATGAAATAAACAACAACAAAAAAAACCTTGTCATAGTGATATGAGCTTTATCTCCTTGTTTCAAATAAGCAATCAGATTTTAGACATTTTTAAACCTTTGAATTATTCTTTTGTGAATCAACCTAAGTGTCCTACATGTGTTGAATTTTTATTTATTTATTTGATTGAATTTCATTTAAAAGCCATTGGAAATCTTTAATGAAAGTATATGATGAATGGAAAGCTCCCTAATGCAGCTTTTGAAGCTTATTGTTTTAAAACAGGAGCCACAGCAATGTTCTAAGCAAAGGCAATGAACCACCATGCTGTATCTGAAGGAAGACACTTGAAAAAGGAAAATAAGACTCATGTAGAATTCCCAGCATAATGTGGGAAAAATAAAGAAAAAGTCAGTTCCACTGACTCAGTTCCCTTGCTTGTAAAAGGAAAATATTTGTCCTAAAGTAGATCCCACAATCCAGTCTATGGGGTCTTAGGGAACACAGAGCCCCAATTTCTGAGAGTAACACTCAGAGACCTGCATTTAAAAAGACTCCCAGAGAGAGGAACCAAGATGGCAGTACAGGTAAATGCTGTACTCACTGCCTCCCACAACCACATCAAAATTACAACTAAAATACGGAACAACCATCCTCCAGAACCACCCGAAAGCTGGCTGAATGGAAGTCCTACAACTAGAGAAGGAAGGATGAAAGCACGGAGGTGCAGAACAGGTTGGTCTGGCACCCAAGTGGACCGCTTTTTAATTGGGAGGGAAATTGTCTCTGTGGAGACCGCCCACAGGGGCAAGGAGTCCCAGCCCCACACCAGATCCCCAGCCCAGGGTCCCAGAGCTGGGAAAAGAATTCCCAATAACTACAGGCTGTAAAAACCAGTGCGGATTGGGGCTCAGTGACACAGAGGCTGCTGGGACCCAGCTGCTCCTCTTAAAAGGCCAGCATCATGAACTGAACTTACAAGGTCCTGCTTCCTCTGAACTCCAGCACCAGCAAGACTCTGGAGGTCACATTTGTCTGGCATCAGGGCAGGAACTTGAGGGAGGATTTCTCCCAGACTGAAGTAGTCGCAGGGATCATTGTTCCTGTGCTGGGACCTCCCCTGGTTGCAGGTGTGACTGGTAGCCATTTCTGTTTGCTCCGCCCTGGTGATTCCCTAAGACCCCGCCTCATCCAATTTACAACCCCACCCAAGCTGCCTGCAGCAGCCTTTGCATATGAATGGCCTGTCTTTGAAAATTTCAAACAAGCTGCAGCTGGGTCAAGGAGCACCAAACCTATCAGTAAAAGGCCAAGGCTTGGCACCAGCACTAGCCTGCCTTACTTCACAGCTGGGCCTTGTCTGGGCACTTCCAAACCGTATACAAAGAGGAGGAATCTGCACATCTCTCTGTAGCTTTGGCTGGGTGGCCCCAGGCAGTGGCTGACTTTGCACCTCCCTGGAGACCCAAGAGCCAGTGTATCCAGTGGTCAGTGGCAGACCATACCAGATTATAACTCTAAACATCCATAAGTGACACACTCAAGGGGCAGACTCAGTGAGCACCAAAGACCCACTGAAGCAAGTTCTGCTCCATAGGGATGTCTCTCACATAGCAGCTCTCCCACTGTAGTCGCAGCTGGTCCTCACAGCCAATTGGCCTGGAGGTCAATTACTCCCAGTGACATCAACAGCAATCAAATCTCAACTACAACAAGACTGTTCTCATAGCCCACAGAGGAGTGCACCTGGAGTTCCCAGCTCAGGTGACTGGGAAGGCTGAGCCAATGGGCCCTATAGGGGATACCTACTACACAAGACCAATCTACCAACTCAAGGATATATAGTAGCTCCACCCAATACATAGAAACCAACACAGGGAAGCAGCCATAATGCAGAGACCAAGAAACATGTCACAAATGAAAGAAATGGAAGAAAGCAAACTACTGGTATAGCATTTAAAACCACAGTTATAAGGTTACTCAAGAATCTTCTAGAAACCTCCAAGGGACTTATTGAGACTTTCAAGGATCTTAGTGGGAAGGTCAAACACATGGAAAAAGACTAGTCAGAAATTAAGCCTATACTGACTAAAATAAAGAATAATATACAGGTATTCAACAGTAGAGTAGTGGATTCTGAGAATCGAATCAATGATGTAAAATATGAGGAAGCAAAAAACACCCAACCGGAAGAGCAAAAAGAAATAAGAATCCAAAAATATTAAGATAGTGTAAGGCTCCTCTGGGACAACTTCAAATGTACCAACATTTGTGTTATGGGGGTGCCAGAAGAAGAGAGGGAGCAAGATATTGAAGAACTATTTGAAGCAATAATGACAGAAAACTTCCCCTGCCTGACGAAAGAAATACACTTATAAGTCCAGGAAGCACAGAGAGACCCAAACAAGAGGAACCCAAAGAGGACCACACCAAGACACATCATAATTAAAATGCCAAGGGCTAAAGACAAAGAGAGAATCTTAAAAGCAGCAACAGAAAAGCAGTTAGTGAACCATAAGGGAATGCCCATACGACTGTCAGCTGATTTCTTAACAGAAATGATACAGGCAGGAAGAGAGTGGCAAGAAATATTCAAAGTGATGAAAAGCAAGAACTTACAAGCAAGATTACTCTACCCAACAAAGCTATCATTTAGAATGAAAGGTCAGATAGAGAGCTTCACAGACAAGAAAAAACTAAAGGAGTTCATCAGCACCAAACTAAAGTTATATGAAATGTTGAAGGGTATTCTTTAAGAAGAGGAAGAAAAAGAAAAAGATTAAAAATATGAACAACAAAATGGCAACAAACACATACCTATCAACAATTGAATCTAAAAATCAAAATAAATAAGATATCTAATGAACAGAATAATCTGGTGAATAAAATAGAATCAGAGGCATGGTAATGGAACAGACTGATGATTCTCAGAGAGAAGGAGGGTAGGGTGGGGGGCAGGGAGGAAGAGATTACACAAAGATCTTATATGCATATATGCCTTACCTATGGATAATAGGGTGGCGAAGGCCTGGGGCAGGCAAGAACCGGGCGGAGGGAGGCAATGGGAGGAAAAAAGAGGGACATCTGTAATAATGTCAACAATAAAGATGAAAAAAAAAAAGACTCCCAGGAACCCTGGCTGATGTGGTCAGTGGTTAGAGCATTGGCCTGTGCACTGGAGAGTCATGAGTTTGAGTCCCAATCTAGGGCATGGCTCTGTGTGGCAGGTCCAATCCCTGCCCCTGGTGGGGTGCATGTGAGTATTGCAGCTCGAGACGTCCCCTCACTAGAAAAGGTCCACTTGTAGCATGCATATTCGCTTCTTTTCCATTTCTTTCTTGGCCCTAAACATTTATTGTATTTTTCTCCTGTTATACTAGTTATATAGGCTTGGTAGAGAGAATTTTGAAAACATAGAAATGCAAGAAAAATAAAATAAAATAAAAATCATCTATAATATCATCTTTAAGAAAAGTCAATCACTATGAACATGCTGGTTTGTATATTCTTCTAGTCTTATTTAATTGTACTTATACATTTTTCAAACAAAAGTGAAGTGATTTTTGTATATGTGGTTTTGATTTCTTACATACAGGGTATCCCCCCAAAATGTATTAAACACACTTTAAATAATTTATTAATTCCAACAGGTTAAATCTGAAAAGAAAGAAACATCAACCAAGCTATCAGTTGTTACATGTGTATACATTTTTTGGGACACCCCCTATTAATATGATTGACATGGGCAAGAAGTGTGTCTTAAACTGCCCTTTCTGCTTTCATTCTTCCTGGAGATTAAAGTGTCAAAGAAGTTTTTTTTTTAACTCAGCAGGAGAGATGAGATGTCTCATTAAAACTTGGATGAACTCTCTCTGTCACAGCTTATTTATATTAGTAGCTTTCTTCAAATCAATGGTTCCCACTAAGACGTATACATGAGTGTCTCATAGCCAAAATGCATTGGGAAATAAATGGTGACTCCTTCCTTATATTGCACACACAACAAACATTGGCTGAGCTGTGACAGCTGCTCTGAAGTGAGAGATTAGAAAATTAAACTTCATTGATAACTTCCATGAATCCCAAGTCAAAAATCGAAGCACAACCTTCTGTGTCACACTGAACCTGGAAAGCAGTGTAAGAAAGCTTTTTGAGCAAAAACTACTGGAATCTGGGAGAATCTCTTCCTAGCAAGGACTGCCTTTGAGGTTCACTCCAAAAGCAAGTGACCCCTGGGGATGGTTGGTCTCATAATTTTGAGTGTTTAATGTACAGCAATCCCAGCTCACGAGCACTCATCCTATATAATAAAGAGCAATATGCAAATGGTTGTCATGCCCTCATGGCATCACAACCTCACACTGTAACTGCTCAGACACTCAAACTAGGGAGAGACGAATGGGGACCAGCCAGGCACAAATGAGCTCTCCAGAAAGGAATGGGAACTGGCCAGGCTGCAGTCCAGGAGAGGTACAAGTTGCCCGCTCTGCAGGCCCTGTTGCCAGCAGCTGTGCCTGCACCCCAGGAGAAGGACAAGCCACATGCCCTGAGATCCTGGGTGACAGCAGCTGTGCCTGCAGCCCGGCCCGGGAGAGGGACAAGCTGCCCTCCCCGTGGTTCTGGGTGCCTGCAGCTGCAGCCCAGGCGAAGCCACCCGCCCACAGTCCCCTGCAGCTGTGGCTGGCCTGGGCAAAGCCAGCCCGGGTCCTGAGTGGCTGCAACTGGCTGTAGGAAGGAATCCTGGGTCCTGAGTGTGGGGCAAGGCAGAGGCAGTTAGGGGCGATTAGGCCAGCAGGGGAGCAGTTAGGGGTGAACAGGCCAGTAGATGATCATTTAGGGGTGATCAGACAGGAAGGCAGAAGTGGTTAGTGGGATCAGGCAGGCAGGCAGAGGGGTTAGGGGCGATCAGGCAGGCAGGCAGGCAAGTAGTTAGGAGCCAGCGGTCCCGGATTGCGAGAGGCAGTTGGACATCCCCTGAGGGGTCCCAGATTGGAGAGGGTGCAGGCCGGGCTGAGGGACCCCACCTCTGTGCACAAATTTCGTGCACTGGGCCTCTAGTATAATCTATGGAAAAAAATATATACTTACAACGGGCATCCTACACAAAACTAGAAAGATCTCTTCTCCTTGAGTATACTGCTGGCTAATTACTTTCAGTCGTTAAGCTGGAAGAGACAGACAGTCCTGGGGTGATGCTTTGGGGGAGCACAGAGCACAGGAGCAGCGGATTTAATCATCTCTCACACTTCTTTTTCCTTTGTAGTTAATTAGCAAACATTTCTTTCTCCACCTTATCTTTGTTGAGGTCATATCAGCAATTATCTGCCCTTCAACTTATGGGAAACCACCTGAATAATTCATAATGAGGAAGAGCTTATCCACTTTCTCCCATGTTCCTTTGCCCAAGAATGATTAGCAATGAAATATTTCAAACATACAGAAAAACAGATAAATAAAACCACCCAGATTGAACGGAGGTTAACACTCCACTATGCATGCTTAATATGGTTGTCATCACACTCTTCAGTCATCACTGCCACATTTACAAGAATATTTGGCCCTTGGCTAGGACATGTCTTATGAACATACCCTTGCATGTAAATCTCTGACATATTTCTCTGAAGTGGTTGCATAGCTTTCAGCTCCATGGTCTTCAGTTTTCCAGTGTGGCTCCCTCCATAGGGTAGGTGATGAGACTGGGTGATGGAGTGGCCACAGTCTGACTTTGGGACCACCACAGATCTGAGTTCCAACCCTTCCCACCAGCTGAATGAATGTGGGCAAGGGTCTTTACCATCTCGTTTATAGAACTGGAATAATAATGCCTACCTTGTAGAGGTCATGTAAGTAAAGCGTTAGATGAGTAGCTGGCACATAGTAGGTGGTTATTACCAGCTTGTGTGTCTATCAGATGTCCCAAACAACCCTCAAAAGCTTGAGCCCCATCCAACTGAAGAATATCTACCGGGAACCAGCCACACATGGTGCAGATCATGAATGGCTCTTCATTTGTGGGCTCACTCATGCATGCCCCTTCTGCAACCTTCCAATGCCTCTGATTCTAAACCATGACACTTCTACAGAGTTTTGTAACACTTACCTTTACAGAAAGCCAAATTAGCCCATGAGGTAAGGGAGCAGTTGGCTGTAACCATGAAGCCCCCTAGTGACCATGTGCATTCTTTGGCTGTCTTTATGTCCATGCATAGCTCTTCCTCTCCCTATCCTTAGGTGTACCTATGATTTGTCATTATAGCAAATTGCCTTTAAAAGACCACATGGACTCAGTGGTTCTCAACTATGGCTGATCTTTGAATTCATCTCTGTGTAAAAAATTATCTATCTATCTATCTATCTATCTATCTATCTATCTATCTATCTATCATCTATCTATCTATTATCTATCTATCTATCTATCATCTATCTATCTATCTATCTATCTATCTATCTATCTATCTATCTATCTATTGTTGATCCCAAGGCTACCTCCCAAGATATGCTGGGAATCTCTGGGACTGGGAGAGATGGGGATGGGTAGGATGAGGGTATGAGTAGTTAATGTTCCATGCAGGAGAGGCTGTTATGGATCCAGGGTTGAGAATCACACTGAGTTCACCACTTAAAATAGTATCTCTCTGAAGAGCAGTCTGAGATTTGGGAATTAATCAGGGAGTCTTTTCTTCTTGTTCCAATGATTTTGGAGGCAGGATGCTGCTATTCCAAGTCTTCTGTTGCAAATTATGTCTTCCATAGGAATGAAGCATACGCACAGGCCATCCAAGCACAATGTAAATCAAAACACATGTCCACAGCTGGAGCAAACGCATTAGGGACATTTAATGGGATTCCACTGGAGTGAGTCGGTGTGACACCATGCCCAAGTTAAAGAAAACAGCCCCCGAAAGAAAGCTCCATGAAAGAGAGCCAAAACACTGTACCCTTTTGCAAAGCACACCAGATGCCAGGAACTGGCATGCGAGTACATTGTTTCCCAGACATAAAGCCCCGACTGGAACTGACCAGTGCTTCCCATACCCCGCCTTCACTCTCCCTCTCCTGCTGATCCCCAACAGCTGTATGCTCTCAGGTACCCTGGCAGAGAAGTGCATCTGAAGTTGGAGACGATGAAGAAATCACGCTTCTCTATTTATTAGTTTCCATGGTGACAGCAAAACAAAAGACAACAATAAGTGTTTCAAAGCAACAATAAAAGAAGCCACCTCTCTGTGAGGCAGGCCCCCCTCAGAGGGAAGGCAGAAGCTGTGCTGCTCTCTGTGAAATGATGGCCAGGGGTATGGCTCTCAATGGGGCTGGCTACCTGTACACACACACCCCCGCAACCAAGAAGCTACTCCTAGAACGTGCTAATTTTTCTATTTTCTTTGGGGATCCTGTTGCTGAGTTTCACTTTAAATGAACTTCCAGAAATCAGACAGTGAAATCTCTGGGGATTTCTGAGCCACCCAATTCAAAGCACCATAACCAGGAACCTGAGACGGGTCAGAATGCTGGCTGACCTCTTGCAACAAACAGGGACCCGGAATTTGGGCTTGTGAGATATTTAGCAAGTTCTGCCCCTCAGGAGAGAGTCAGCAGGGGAATGCCCTGGGTGCCTGACACGGGCAATGCCAAAGCCAGATCCCTCTACCTCAGAGAAACCAGGGTCACCACGCCTATTGGTAACAGGGTAGAATACTCCCCTCACTGCAACCTCATTATCATTTGTCACCCTTGCGTTGCATTCAAGTGCTCTGACCCATGTCAATTGTGCCAGTTCGATTTCCTTTTCAATAAAGGCTGCAAGTAGTATTAACTCATTAGTTTCCACAACTATCCAACCCATTGACAGTATTCCCCTTGATTAACCTCCAAGAGCCCCCTCAGAAGAGTGGGAAATTAGAACAGTGAAAGCAGTGGTTCCAAATCATTCATTTTCTTTTTCTTTCTCCTTTCTTTCTTCCTTTCTTTCTTTCTTTCTTTCCTTCTTTCTTTCTTTCTTTCTTTCTTTCTTTCTTTCTTTCTTTCTTTCTTTCTTTCTTTCTCTCCTTTCTCTCTCTCTCTCTCTCTCTCTCTCTCTCTCTCTCTCTCTCTCTCTCTCTCTTTCTCCTTCCTTCCTTCCTTCTTCTTTCTTCTTCTTTCTTTCTTTCTTCTTTCTTTCTCTTTCTTTCTTTCTTTCTTTCTTTCTTTCTTTCTTTCTTTCTTTCTTTCTTTCTTTCTTTCTTTCTTCTTTCTTTCCTTCTTCTTTCTTTCAGGGGGGAAATTCCCTCAGTGAATTTACTTAGAGCAAAAATGGCATCTTGGCTTTGGACTTGCCCCTACGTTCACTTATGTTAGTACTTTTTTCATTTAAGTTTTTATAGAAGGTAGGTCCTCTTTGCCTAAAAACCCAAGGGAAAATCCCCAATGCTTTAATTTACTCACATCCTGCTGTGCTTTCTCAGGTTATTCATTTTCATACCACGCCTTCAGATGCAACCTCCTGGTCGGAAGGAAAGGGGAGACAGGTCAATGGACATTGTCCCACACTGAGAAGGAGAGAACTTCTAGGTACCTCTTCCTGGTGGCCAACACCAGGGCTACTCTAGGCTATTTCAAAACCTTAGCAGGCTCAATCCTAGAAACAGACACCATTTCCTTCCTAACCTGTCAGGCTCAGTGAGGCATAAAGCATAAATTAAGAATATTAACTGACAAAATCTGGTAACTCCCCGTTCCTGAGAACCCAAGAGGCAAACAGGAAGAGGTATCCTCAACCTTCAGGGAATGAAGACTATCTGGACACAACAAAAGTGAAGGGGTGATGAGCTCTGCACGTTTGGAGAGAAACTGTCCTCTTGTTCTGGGGGTTCCCCTGTGTCCCTGGCTCTAGGAAACCATCTGACCACCAAGGTTGACAGTTGCCCACAAGAAAGCATAACCCTTGACTCACTTACAAGTTGGGCCTGTGGACTGGTTTTATTCTAAGGGTGATTTTTAATTCTTTTCTTCCTGTCTTATCATTCCACACTATGCCTCACCCCAGTCGGTATATGGAGATTTATAGAAGCCACCAATGTGGGAAGAGGGGAGAGACAGTAAGGAGGGGCCATGATGCCTACATTGTCTGATTGACAAGGATAGTCATGACCTTGAGGGAGGGATGGTGGAGACTGTAGATAATACATGAGACATGACTATAAAGGCATTTTACTGTCTGATTGATGAAGCCAATTTCATTACTGTGTTGCCATACTGAATGTATATAAAACACAGGTTTAAAAAAAATTAGTTTTAAATTTTTTTAGTCCCAATTAGAGAATCCATGTCCATCTCCTCCTATGCAGCCCACTTGGCCACTGTGCAGCTATAGATAAAGCACATTTCCATCGCCCTCGAAGTATGGGAACTCTGGCCACTGGCCACTCGTAATTTTGTCTTCTGAAATCCTTCTCTCCTCCTGAGTTCACACACTCAGAATCTGGCATTATATCCTTAAACTATGAAGTCCTCAACTTTATGCCCATTCGCAAAGCCTAAGCAAGGCTAGTTAATGCAGGAAGTAGCCAACTTACTCTGTAAGAATCTGATCCTCTGTCCGGTGGCCAGGGATCTCGAGAAAGATGCTTCAAGTGGCAGGGAGCTCTGATGCTGCTTCTCGCTCTGTCTCTAACAGCCATGTGATGCTGGGAAAAGACCTATCTCTTCTCTGGATTTCAGTTGTCTCCTTTATAAAAACAAAAAGCTGGCCACACAGTCAATCCCTTTCAGCTACATGTTCTATGCTGTGCAACTGCAAGGTTGAATCTGAGAATCTGTGCATGCCAAAGGGCTTAAAAACTATGGCACCTAACACTTAAGCATTCCACACGTGTTAACTCATTTACTCCTCTCTAGAAGTCCATGAGGTAGGTATTCTAATTATGACCCCCTATTTTTAAGGTGAGGAAAAAGGCATAGAGAGAGCTTGAACAGCGTGGCCTGTGTCCGACAGAAGTAGCATAAACTCAGGCAGACTGGCTCTAAGGGAAGTACTCAGGAACCACCAGAAATATAGAAAAATAGATTTGAGGTTGAGCCTCCTAATGTTTGCATGCTTAGAAGGTGAGAGAGGAAGTGTGAGAATCAGTTAATCGGCCAGTTAACTGCATTTACAAAGAACCCAGACTAGAGCCAGACAATGCACTCTTGACCACCTGCTGGGTTCTTTCCTTACCAACAACAAAACACAAGTGGCAATAGTGTAAATGAGGATGATTCTGGCAGCAAAGCCCAAAATCACTTCGAGGTGAACTATCAGCTTGGGGTCTCTTTGCCACCTTGTCAGTGTATTGATGTGTTTTGGGGCAGGAAATGTTCCAATGATGCTGGATGAGGGAACACTAGAGGCCAGGCAAAGAGAGCCACTCAAATCTGGTTTTGAGAAGAAATAAGCCTCCAGGGTCTTCAAAATACAGCCACTGAGGTCCTGACTGCCCTACTCTGATGCCCCAGCATTGGCCTCCTCTAGGCCAGCAAGATCTTTGCAAAGGAACAGACACGTGTTTGTTCATTTTGAAAACAGGCCTATTAGAAACCCTCAAACCCAACAAGCCTCTCTGGCAGGAAAGCTTTTGTCTGTTCCCTGCAGAAAGACAGTGATGAGAATGTATGCTATCTGGATTCTCGGCTCCTTGCACCAGGGCCCAAGGTTCTGAACACGGCCTCCTTTCAATACTCATTTACTGTAGAGGTTTCATGGAAACATTACTGAGTGTTGTTTAGTTCAGTGCCCGTCGGGGGTTTTCCACCATTAATCCTCCTGGAGGAGGGTGGGGCTGAGCTGGGAACAATATAACCCTGGCCGCAGGGATCCTGATAAACCAGCACTCCACAAGTTAACAGCACCTTAGGGGGTTCACCAACACAGCTGTGCAATGCGATACAGCTTCAGACTGTCACTGCTATGTACTATAACCAACTTGGAGAGTTCTCTATATTGATACTTTCTTTGACCCTATCAACCAAATAGCTCTGTGGCATACTGGCTGTCATAGAATGAAATACCTCTCTTCCCCTGAGCTAAAAGCATACCGAACTAAGAAGCGGTAGATTCTTTGCTACCATGTCATTGATTTACCTACTGTACTATGTGACCCAGGAGAGCTATGAGTCATCCCTCTTAACTTTCCAGCTAACAGAACAGGTTCCGTTGGATACAATCTCTTCTTTCTCTAGATTTATTTGTTCTGAATCCTGGTGCATTCCTAAGGCATTATTTCTTACTGAAGACAGCTCTCCCTCAGTGTTTGCTTAGTGATAATTTTTATTTGAAGTTCTTCCTGAGTAGTATGCTTGCCCTTTTCCAAGGCTTTATGTTCTTAGGAATACCTGAGTCACATGCTGTCAGAGCTCCAGCATTCATCAATCACAGGCAGGGGCACAGATTTTTGTGTCTTTCTTCTCTCCCATGGGTCACTGAACGGTGTCAAAATTCTGATTTCTTTAGTTGAGTCAGAGACTATCTCTTGTCTTGTTTTCTTTCCTCTCTTCATATTCATTATTTTATTTCTAGGTAATGCAACAGATCATGCCTTCTTTCAAACACTAATCGAGGAATTACTGTGTTGGGCACTTTGCTGGATGCTGGGGGCAAAGTTGAAGATGGTCTGTCCTTGAATGAGATAAGAAAGGTCATGACTAGACAAAGCAGGAAGTGCTCCAAGGAAAGATCCTTGTAGGAGTGCAGAGCGGGGCTTGACCCAACCTGGAAGATCCCAGAAAAATCCATCCAAAAGCCAAGAAGAAGTGACGCTTGACCTAATTTTTACTTTAAAGGACAAGTAGCAGTCATTCCGGGAGGAGTCCAAACAACAGATGGACAGATGTGGATGCGGAAGAATGACATGACAAAGGGAGGCTGGAGAGTCATGGCTAGGGCACAAAGGGCTTTGTCCCTGGGGCTAAGACATTTGAACTGTATCTTAAAAGTAGACAGGAGCCCCCAAAGGGAAGAGACAGCAGGACTGTAATATAGAATGGTATCATGAATCAAAGGACAAAATCTCTGCTACGTTCGTACACTGTGTGTACACTGTGTGTTAGTAAGACTGTATGTTTCCATTTACTTCATTTTACACTGCGACTTGGCCCCAGCGACTGCATACAGTGCATGGGGAGACTGATCGGAGCTTCGTGCCAATTCATGGCCCCAGCCTACCTCTCCAGGAGACTTACAGCAGTGACCACCTGTCCTCTGGTTTGCAGAGAGTTCCAGGATGGTGGCCATCCTGGAAACTTCCCTAGAATAGGAAGGACTTCTTTGCATAAGGCCATGAAATGAGGGATCCAGATAATGGACAGCAGTGGAAATGGCACCTGTAGCTGGGAAGAGAGCGTGTGCACAGAGGTGGAGACACAAGCCCTCGAGCCCCACGTGGTGGGAGGAGGTGGGAAATGTGGTGAAAGGGGCCAGGAGATCCCTGGGTTCCCCGTTTCATCAGAACACTGCTGCACAGAAGATCACACATTTCCAAGTTGGAGAAGCTAAGGTAGAAAGAAATTGTCTCAGCACAAATATGAGGCAATAGCAAGTTAAGAAGACAAATCACATGGTTTGGCTTGCTTCTGTTTCTAATCTCTGCTCTCCATGCCCACGAGCAGCCTGCCTGTCCTGCCCAGTTAGACATGCTCCCTTTGAAATCCAGAGTTCACAGAGCTTAAGGGAGTTTTCAGATGGAAATGTAATTACTTTGTTTAAGGCTCAAGCGAAGGCCTACTAATCATTTATTGTCACATCTGTAGCATAGCTCACGTTCACTTAAGGCTCATCAGAGGATCTGGAAACTGCTCAGGAAAAGAACCTGACTCCTAATGATGCCTGAACGATTCTTTTTTTCTTCTGGACACAGGCTTTTTACAATTTCCAAGAGACAGTTTGGGTAAACTTAATTCGGAATTTTATGAGTGTGTGGAACTTGTAGGGTTATCTCATTTCATGCACACTGGCCCCTGCTCCAAAACCCATACTTTCCCCTCATTTATATGTTTCACGGAGACATTTTCCAGGAACATGAAAGTTTAAAACTTTCACTCAAGCTAAGGTTTCTGCTTTTATTAGGAATTTCACTGGCCCAGGATGTGTTACAGAGACAAAAGCAGTTTCAAAATTGCTGGCTCGGTCACGTTGACTGCAAGTGACTCTCAGCCTAGCAAAGAAGAAAAAGGTTTTTGGCTTGGCTGGAGTGGATCAGTTGGTTGAGCATCATCCTATGTGCCGAAAAGTTGCCAATTCGATTCCCGGTTAGGGCACATACGTGGGTTGCGGGCTCGATCCCATTGGAGCATGTACAGAAGGCAACCGATTGATGTTTCTCTCTCTCCCTTCCCCAAGCATCTCCTTATGCTAGCATGTAACCCCGATACTCCCAACCCCAACTTGGGTCATATTTCCTATTTTTTACAGATGTAAGAAGGCAGGTTCTGGATACTGTCCTATGAATGTAGGTTCAGTATGTTAAATGCAATTGGTGTAATTCTGCAAGCATATACAGAAATGAGGATTTTGTAAGCACCATTTAAAACTATCTGAAGAGGATTTTTTCAGGTAACTTTCTGTAGCTCTTTTTATAAGGCAAAAGCCCTTTTGGAAAAAAACAACATCACTCCCCACTTCATGTGTTCTAATTTTAGGTTTTCATAAATTAATTTCAAATTTCAAAAAAAAAAAAAATGCTGGAGGCCACCAGTCTTTTCCATTTGTTGAGTTAAGCTCCACACCGACCCAAGAGCCAATCATGCTTTGCTGTTACGCTTTCCTAAATAGCAAACAGCATTTGAAAATGTGGGCTACCGAACAGAAAACTTCCCCGGAGTCAGCAGACAAGCCCAGCATAAGATCTCATGGTTCCAACTAACTAGCTCACAGACATTCATGTCCAGTTCTGCTTTTTCCCTGGTCTTTCAGGAAGAGTCCAATTTCTGGTTAGGAACTGAGAAATTGGTTTGGTTTCTACTTCCGTACAGTAGTAGTGATGCTAAGATAGTATTAAGGGTGTTAGAAAAAGTGGCTGAGTCCCAAGGTCTCAAACATGGGAACTCTCTATCTTCAGCCCCCATTCCATCTTCTCCGCCATGAGATTGCCAAGGGGTCCAATAACAGCAGAGAACAAGCCCAGGCAAAACAAAAAGAAAAGACGCACTGTTAATGGGAATCCAGCCTCAAACCCTGATATAGCGGATCCTGGTGAGCTGGCTTGGATTATGAACTCTTGCCAGTGAGCTGTAAAATTCACAATAAACAGTGTTGCATATTCCATTATGATTTGTGAATAATACATTTTGTTGAATTATATTACTCTATTGCACATTTATTGTATTTAATAGTATTGCCTATTCTATTAAGTGAATTGTGTATTTTATTATTTGTATGTCAGTACAATTTCTAACAGACTTACACCTAACAGACTATATATGCAACAGACATTTCTGTCTCAGAGAGCTGGCTGTTAAAGCACTCACCAGCGCACCGCTGCCTAAACCAAGAACAAGAAGAGGCTGGCTCCTCCTTGGCTTCTATCTTACAGGTCCATGCCCTTAGCTCCGTAGTTTACTCTTCCTCTGTCAAGAAAATTACAAGTAATTGTACAAGAACACAAACCAAAAGAAAAATATATTTTCCTGAAAACTCAAAGCATACTGGTATAATCTGCCCCATCCAGCCTTTCTTGATTTGAGAGAGGAAGGGAGAGGGAGAGAGATCAATGATGAAAGAGAATCATTGATCGGCTGCCTCCTGCATGCCCCACGCTGGGGAATCAAGCCTGCAATCCGGGCACGTGCCCTGACCGGGAATCAAACTGTGACCTCCTGGTTCATAGCTCGATGCTCAACCACTGAGCCATGCTGGCTGGGTCAATCCAGCCTTTCTTAAGAAAGCTGCCCTCCAAAAAAGGACAGCTATAGGCATCATAACTTAATAAATGTCCTCCTTGAATCCACATAGATGACTCCTTGGAAGCAGAGGAGAGGGGGCTAGAGGCATTGAAGTAGGAACAACGAAATCTTCCTGTGAAATCTGGAATATGTCTGGGGTACATGACAAAAGATCATGAACATGAGCATCAGGGGTTCCTACACATTTATTTTTAAACTAGAGGCCCAGTGCACGAATTTGTGCAAGGGTGGGGTCCGGCCAGCCCAGTGCCAATTGGCAGATTGGGACCAGGCCTGTCAGGAGGAGGAGACGGCGGGAGGTTGGCTGGCCAGCCCACCCTGATCAGGGCCTGATTAGGACTGAGCCAACTGGGGGGAGGGGCCACAGGTGATTGGCTGGCCATGGGGAGGGGCTGTGGGCAGTGGGATGGCTGGCCCCACCCATGAATGGGGCCAGGGGAGGATGGCCAACCAGCCCCACCCCCAATTGGCGTGTTTGTATGTGTGTGTGTGTGTGTGTGGGGGGGGGGCGATTGGGGGCGGAGCTGGCTGAGGGGAGGGGCCTTGGGCCAATCTGGGGTGGGGCCGCCAGGGGAAGGGGCTGTAGGAGGTTGGCTGGCTGGCCCTGCGGCCCCACCCTCCAATTGGGCCAGTTTGCTGGCTACAGTGGGTGTCATAGCGACCGGTCATACTGATGTTCAGGTTGCTGGTTTTATACACACAGACACACACACACACACACACACACACACACACACACAGACACAGACACACACACACACACACTAGAGGCCTGATGCACGAGATTCGTGCACTTGAGGAGGCCCCTCAGCCCGGCCTATGCTCTCTTGCAGTCTGGGAACCCTTGGGGGATGTCCAATGGGGAGTGGGCCTAAGCCGACAGTCAGGGGTCTTTAGCACTGCCAGAGGCAGGAGAGGCTCCTGCCACCACTGCTACACTCGCCAGCCATGAGCCCGGCTTCTGGTTGAGCATCTGCCCCCTGGTGGTCAGTGTGCATCATAGTTCTGCTGTCTGCTCAATTTGCATATTAGCCTTTTATTATATAGGATAGTCATTGACTTTAAAATGTCTTTCTAAAGGTGAAATAAAAATTACCAAACCAAGATGTATAGGGATGTAAAATAGTGTTACTTGGTAGTCTTGATTGGTAACTTTAGGCCAATGCCATTAGCCAATCCTAACAACTAAGGAATTTCCTTTAATGCAAGAGAGGGAGAGGGAGGGAGGGAGGGAGGGAGGGAGGGAGGGAGGGAGGGAGGGAGGGAGGGAGAGAGAGAGAGAAGGAGGAGGAGGAGGAGGAGGAGGAGGAGGAGGAGGAGGAGGAGGAGGGAAGAAAGACATGAAACTTCAAAGTTTTCTTAAACAAAACAAACAAAAAGGTCAGACCTGTCTCTATTCATATCAGATTTCTGACTGTTCATGTTACTCTGTGTTCTTCCTTGTCCAGGCATCTACTCAATACCATAATTTTTTTCTACTTGTTAGTCTTATCCTCCCCCTCACCTTCTCCTTAATGACTTTTCTCTTAAAAAACACAAAAGAAGCAAAAGGTCATTATATATCTGTTGTTCTCTGAGTACCATGAAGTAGAACCTTTTGCTAAACAGTCATCCCCCAATTAAAAGTAGTGCAATTTTTCACTAATGAGAAAGCACGATTGATGCAGGTATACGTCTTCAGGTAAGCGGCTTTTGCTGTCTTATTTATAATGTGCACAAAAGACTTCTCTGTCTTCCAAATAACAGATGAGTCAATGCTACCATCATAAAATGTTGACATATCCACCCACTGCAAAAAGGAAACTGGCTTCAGAACATCTTACAGAAAGCATGAAGCTAATCTTGACAAATGGTAACACTTTTACTTAATCGGTATGTTCTCGAAACTCAGGCACAGAACTGCTCTCAGGTCCTTAGGAGAGAAATATGTTTAGTGGATGTCAGGCTGACACATTACGGGGGTCTGGAGGGGAAAGAGTGGGAGAAACCTACAAGGTATGAGCCATGTGTTAATATCTTTTATGAATTAATAATTGTGTTGGTGATAGTAACACGGGATGGAGAAGTGAGGTGTTTCTAACAAAAACACATCCAAGAAACACAGAAAACAATATGAGAAAAATCAAGGAGATATTTCTACTTACCAAGCTCTGCTATCTGCATAGAAAGAACTGTACTTTCAACCACAAAGACATTTATTAACTTAAAAAATATTTTATTAGACATTTCTTTTTCTATAACTTGTTATTCCAAAGTAAAAAAATTCCCTGGTCATCACCCAATAACTGAGGTGTTTCTCTATTTGGCCTTTAATTATTAATCCACACCAGCTGCCACCCACTCATGAATCAGAAGGTTAAAGGAATACATCATTCATTAGTATTAAAACCTAGAGGACACTACATGTCAGATTACTGCGGCTTTAGCCTGACTTGTTTCTATATTATTTCTATACTAGAGGCCTGGTGCATGAAAACCTCTCGTAGTCCGGAACCCCTCAGGGGATGTCTTCCTGCTGGCTTAGGCAGTTGGACATCCCTCTCGCAATCTGAGATCCCTCGCTGTTCCTTAGCACTGCCATGGAGGTGGGAGAGGCTCCCACCACAGCCATTGCACTCACCAGTCGTGAGCCTGGCTTCTGGCTGAGCAGTGCTCCCCCTGTGGGAGTGCACTGACCACCAGGGGGCAGCCCCTGCATTGAGTGTCTGCCCCCTGGTGGTCCGTGTGCTCATAGTGACTGGTCGTTCTGCCATAATGGCTGCTTAGGCTTTTATTATATAGACTAGAGGCCCAGTGCACAGATTTGTGCACATTGAAAGGAAATTAATTAGAAGGTGACTGGTGGGGTGGGACTGGGCCAGACGGGCCAAATAACCCCTGGAGCCAACCTCCCTCAGTCCCTCCCTGGCCAGCTGCACCTGGGGCTGCGTTGGGGCTCGAAGGGCGTCTGCAGAGCGGGGTCCCTTTGGCAGGTGGGTCCCTTGGCCTGGCCTGCAGGGATTGGGCTGAAACCGCAGTGTGACATCCCCCAGGGGTCCCGGAGTGTGAGAGGGCACTCTGCAAAGTTGCTGTCACTTGGCAGCTCCTGCATTGAGTGTTTGCCCCCTGGTGGTCAGTGCGCTCACAGTGACTTAGCCTTTTATACATATAGATTCCTAAAGGAGGTGCTACTGAGTTCAACAAACTGTTTTCACTATATGAACAGAGAGGCATTTCCTCAACCCATACATTTTTTTAATGTACTAAACTTTAAAATTTGATGTTTTTTAAAAGAGGAATCTCTTGTGAGGCTCTGGGGCCAGCCTACCTGCCTTGAATCCTGTCACTGCAGCTTGCTGGCTGTGTAATCTTACACAAGTTAGGTAAGGAGCCTTTTGTGAAGTACTGGCAATACCAATACCTATCTTATGTGTTGAAGACTTAATGAGTTAATAATACATACAAAGCATTCGGAACAATGTCTGGAACACAATAAGTTAGCTACTGCTATCGTATTATTTTATTATATTTCCAACGTGAGTATATACACAGTTTGAAGAGAAAAAAAACCCAGGTACTTATTGAGAACTAATTCAATAACTAGAAAAATATATATGGCCCAACTGTAGTGGCTCAGTAGTTGAGCGTCGACCTATGAACCAGGAGGTCAAGGTTTGATTCCCAGTCAGGGCACATGTCTGGGTTGTGGACTCGATCCCCAGTGTGGGGAGTGCGGGAGGCAGCCAATTGATGATTCTCTCTCATCCTTGATGTTTCTATCTCCCTCTGCCTCGCTCTCTATGAAACCAATAAAAATATATTTAAAAAATAGGTACATATTTTTAAAAGCTACACCATCCTTTTTTAAAAAAATTTTTTTATTGATTTTAGAGGAAGAAAGAAGGAGAGATTAGAAACATCAATGATGAGAATCATTGATTGGCTGCCTCCTGCATGCCCCACACTAGGGATCAAGCCTGCAACCGGGTTTGTATCCTGACTGGTAATTGAACCATGACCTCCTGGTTCATAGGCTGATGCTCAACCACTGAGCCACGCTGGCTGAGCTAGAAAAATATTAAAATATCTACCTAGAAAAATAGAAGTCTTGTAGAGAACTTCCCAAATGATACTTTAAAAAAATGTTTATTTTACCAGTTTAAGCTGATTGAGGGTAAGGGCCTTTAGCTATAAACACTCAGTGCCATGCACAGATACTTACCATTGTTGAATGAATAATGTATTTCAACATTTTCTTTTGTTTAACATTTGAAAAAATCATCTAACCTACCAAATAGGAGGATTTATTTGAAATAAAGTGACAATATTCTCAGTATTACCTGTAGTCTAGGCAGTTTTCTACCTGCAAAGCAGGTATAATATAGACTGTCACACCTTTGTAAGGTGTCTTCCATGGCCCCCCCAACAGACACCCTTGCACTGCAGTGGCACCCTGACCCCCAGAGCACAGGCCTGGCGGCTGAGGCTGACCGTGCCCTGGAGGGGCTTCATATTCCCTGGCCACTGCAGACAGATCTCTGCCACCCAGCGGGCTGTCACTATTGGACCCTGACTAATAAGGTTGTCAATACAGATTGGACACTGATACAGTTGCCAATATATAAGCCTGGAGCTACCAGGCTTATATATTGGCAACTGTTCAGGTAATTACTTTTGGTTCTAAATTTTGACCAGATTCGAAGATATTTATTAAAAGGAACATGTTCTGTATCATGATTTTATCCTTAGAGGAACTAAGCCCTTACATTTTTAAAGCTAATACTTTTCTAAGTCCGCCATTCAGAAGTAGAAGGTGTTAACACTTAACTTCAGGATTTCGGGTTAAGAATAGTTGCCTATAATGGAAACAAAAATCCCTTAGCACTTTCTGCATATAATTATCATAGCGGCACAAAGAGAACCAATACAGGGAACATACGAATTGACTTGAGTGCTCGTGTATAAACACATCTGTTATTACTGAAGAATAGGGACTTTCAGTTATTTCAAGTGGAAAATGCTATCTGTTAATACAGAACTACCTCAGCAGCAGCAACACAACTTAGGAAGTTGTATTCTGCAATGCAGTGTTTGAATCTTGGCACTGCACAGACCGAGGTTCAAATCCCAGGAGTGGCACTTCTGAGCTGTGTGCCTTTGGCCAAATTACATAATCTTGGAGTTTGTTTCCTTATCCTGTCTTGCAATGTTGATTGTAAAGTAGGATATATTTACCTCACAGAGTTAATCTCAATTCTAAACATGATAAACAAACACCACTGTGATTAGTTTTTCCTTCTGTTTCCTCATTTTATAGCTAAGACCGTATTGAGGCACAGAAATAAGTTGTTTACTGAGAGTGCTTAAAAGACTCTTGATTTAAGTAAGCAAGCTAGGGAGACAAAGTATGCACTAAATGCCAGTAGCTCTATTGAGAAGGATGGTAATTTACTACGTACCATTCTATAACTAACTTCCTGATAAATGCCATTCCCTACCAGATTGCTGGTGAGCCTACTGATGAAAAAGTGCAGAATAAGTACAATTTATGTAATAAAAAGTAACATCTTAGATTTATGTAATACTTTATGCTTGATCAACTGCTATGTCTAATATCATTTAATTTGATCACAACAGCTATATATTTTAAGACCTACTTTTTAGTGATAGGAGTAATAAAAAATTTCATAAACTAAAAAATATCAGGAAAAAAACAAATTATTTTAGCTGTGGCTGGGTGGCTCAGTTGGTTGGAGTGTTATACTGTGCCCCAAAAGGGTACAGGTTCGATTCCTGGTCAGAACACATACCTAGTTGCAGGTTTGATCCCTGGTTGGGGCACGTACAAAAGGCAACCGATTGATGTTTCTTTCTCACACTGACGTTTCTCCCTCTCTCAAAGCAATTAAGACTTATCCTTGGGTGAGAATTAAAAAAAATTTTTTAAGGTATGGAAAAAGGGAAATCATAACAATTATTGAATTTGCTAATAAGTTCTCAACTTTTAATAAAAGTCCAAGTGTCCCTTAACTGTACCTATCACAGATACTAGAGGTTAAATTAGAATTTTAAAAGAATAGTCATTTTGCTAGAAAGAAAAAGGCTGCTAGGATTTCTTGCAGTAGATGTAAGTAAATGATAAAAATGTAAAAGTAAACACTATATGATAAACAAAAGATAGCCACTATTTGAGGCTAATAATAAGTTCTCAAAAAACTTCTTTATTCCTTATAAGTTCAATTAAATGTTTTCAATTTTACAAATCTAGACCATACCTTCCCTCCAACCCTGCTTGTGCTCATCTCTTGTAATCAATGGAGACAGTAGAAAATAAATCCACAAAACCATTTTTAAAAATTTCATTGGAAGACTACTGCTTCTGCCATTTATAAAGTTTAAATGTCTTCTAAAATATACCACTGGCTGTACATAAAGTTTGCATGGTGATGGGGGCCGTGGCGTATTGTTTGGTTTGAGCAACTGCATCCCTGCTGCTGCATTACCCGACAGCACACACACCTTTACGTTCATAACCCACCACAGCAAACTGACACGGCCAATACTCTTCATCTTTCCTCATCTTTAAAGCCACTTGACCTAGTGCAGCGTCATGACAACTCATGCTTTCATGTAGCAAAAGCCTGCAGCTGGTTCCTGACTGCTGCCCTCTCCGTTTTGACCAGACGAAGCTTAAAGAGATTCTGTATTGGTACTTCTTTCTGCAAAGACCAACAAATGCTCCCCACTGATAATGTCACATTTAAATTAATGGTTCGTTCTTATCTGCCCCGAATTTGGTTCTTTCATTTAGTCACTTCACCGGAGGCAAATGGGTTTTCCATGAAAACCCAGATTTTTATTTAAAAAGATATTTTTATCAATTTTTAGAAAGGAAGGGGAAAGAGAGAAACATCAAAGATGAGAGAACCTATAACCACTGACTCCTGCACGCCCCACTCTGGGGATCAAGCCTGCAACCCGGGCATGTGCCCTGACCGGGAATCGAATGGTGACCTCCTGGTTCATAGGTCAATACTCAACCACTGAGCAATGCTAGCCGGGCTGTGAACACTAAGACTTAAATGCCATTTAATTTTTCTCCCATACTCCAAGTATAATATATTAACTCACAGCACCACCTACCTTTCAGTAAAAGGCTAGGAAACTAGGTTTACTTTTTAGTGTAATGCCCAAATGGCTGGCCTATACAAAGTAGAATGTTAGGCTCAAAATGCAAAGAAGAAAAAAATATCTAAAAACAAGTTCCATATGGCAATATATATAAAATGCTTATACCAGTACACATACATTTCCTAGTAATGTCCAAACCAGTGGTCTGGCCAGCAACATACTAATAACTTCAATCTGACACAGAACAGTCAGTGCACAGACTGTGCCCCTGAAAGTTAACTGGAGTTGCAGTCAGGGAGATGAGGGCTGCGTTGACATGAATCTAATATTCACTGATATTCCCTGCCCAAGTGGAAACTGGAAGGTGTGGTTTTCCTTAGAAGTCTTCTCAATACTTTAGTCATGTTCCCTGTTTAAATGAGAAAAAGGATGACGAGGGCTAAAATCTCACTTTTCTCTCCTCCCACAGTGATGCCTACCAGCACCAAAATCTATATAAAACGTGGAAGAGGCTGCTCGGGCAGCACACTCTCTACATGATCCAAACCACAGGCCTTTCTCAAATCAGCATGATTCCTTGACTTCACACTGAAATGGGAATCTTTTTTCTGCAGAAACGACCATTTCCTTATATAAAACTAAGCAGTACAGAAATATTAGTCAGCATGAACGAGCATTTGTACCAATAGCTGAGAAGTCAGTCAAACCATGAGAAGCAACTGATTACGTGAAAAGCTTGGTTGTGATGTTCATGAACGGAAATGTCGTAAGTTACATAGGGTTTCTCCCGTACAGTTCACAGCCCCGTAAGGCAGGCTGGGCTGAGGATCAACATCCATGTCCCCCACAGGGAGCAGATGAATTGGGGATTATGCACCTCAGCCCATGGAGCAGGAGGCCAAGGGGCATTTGGCGGTCCAGTGCTCTATTCCTTAGATATGCAAATTAGGAAAAAACCAAAACAATTTCAGTTAAAACTGACTAAAAAGAATTTAAAATATAAAAGTTTCTTTAAAAGTAGCACTCGGCCACAACTTTCAAACGGAGTAATTGGATTAAGCATTTTCTTAACACAGGACTGGGGCTCTAATTGTTTTGGAGGCTCTTTTCTTAGAGCGTGAGGAGCTCAGCATGTCACACCCACAACCGCACTCACAGTCTTTTTTCAGGGGTTCATGGCAGCAGACACCACCAGGAGCCTCGGTGATTGGACAATCAAATTACCATCCCATTTTGGTGGGACTACCCTGCCAGTTATAGTAGAGTTGTTAAAAGAAATAAACTCTTCCAACCTTTATAATTAGTAAAGTTTCATATCATCAATGGAGTAACAAGGATAGTTCTCACTTCATAAGCCTTCTTCTCTACCCTCTTTGCATTCCAAATCCATTATTTCCCTTATGCATTGGTTTTAAATGCTTCCTTTCTTCCTGTAGCGTCCCTCTGAGCTGTTCCAGGGAAATTACCAGTGCATTTCAAGGTTTCACTAAACTTGTATGTCCAACATGTAGAATACAATGGACACTTTTACATTTTCTCACATCCTATTGCACAATACAAAACTGATCAAAATGCACTAAGGAACATTTTGTGTTCAAATCAACACTAATTTAAAATGTCTGGTTAGAAAACAGTATAATTTAATATACGTATTCCAATTTAGTATGAAGGTGAGCAGTTATTATTTCTGAGGTTTAGATATCTAAACTATAGTTTACCATTGAAACAAACAGATTTTTTGGAGTCTTTCTTTCTTTATTTTTGATTTTTTAAACGTTCCTTTTAAGTTCACAGTGTCACAGGAGTAAAAAACAAGACTGGTAGAAAGCACTCTAAAACATATGGCTTTATATACATAAAAATTCAATAATGTTGTCACAACCCCTAATACAATGTGATCTGTATTTACTTACTACTGTCCAGAATGAACATCTGTACATATTAATTGTTCAAGTATATCTAGAGCAGTGCTTGTCAAAGTGAGGTTCCACTGCTAACTTAATGGGTGTTTCTTTGAACACATCCAATGTCAATACAATTAAATATAATTGTAACAATTTCTTGAATATGCTCTAAAGAGCCAAGTGTAATTTACAGTTAGTTTAACACCCCCTTTGTACAGCACCAAGGTTAAAAATGGATCTAGCTAAATGTTCTCTTTCTTTTATTAGTTACAGTTTGTTATTTATTTCTACAATATTAAGCCCACACTGAACTCTTGTGAAACTTTTACCTTAAATAAATAAACACTTCATCCACCTCATATTTGAATACCTAACTTTTTCCGTATAGTACACGTTCCTGGGTAACAGTTCTATCTTGGAGAACTAGGCAAGTCGGATAGGGTTCTCCAGGTTTGCTTTAAAACTTTCAAGAAACCTGGTGGCTAGCTCGTCATCGACTACTCGGCCGTCACTTGACATGGTGACCCTGATGAACTGCTGTTGCTGCAGTTTGTCATTCCCCTCTTCATCCTGAGTGAGCTTCAGCACAGATCGGAATCTCCCCACAGCCAAGATGCAGGCCTGAGGAGGGTTGATCACTGCAGTAAACTCATCGATGCCAAACATCCCCAAGTTGGAAATACTAGAGAAAACAAAAAGCTCTGAAGGTGGCATGTCGCCAATCAAAGAAGACTTTCCCCAAGCACACATTTTCACTTTAAAACTGTCATTCACAGGTAAACGGATTGTATACATAGAAAATCTAAGACTCTACAGATAAACTAGTCAGATTAGTAAGTGACTTTAGCTAAGTCACTAGATAAAAAGGTCAATATTAAAATTCATATTTTATTTATAAACAAGTTGCTGTAATTGGAAAATAAAATTTAAGAACACCATATACAATAATATCAAAAATATCAAGGAGCCTGCTCAATGTGGCTCAGTGGTTGAGCATTGACCCATGAACCAGGAGGTCATGGTTCGATTCCCGGTCAGGGCACATGCTTGGGTTGCAGGCTTGATCCACGGTGTGGGTTGTGCAGGAGGCAGTCAATCAATGATTCTCTCTCATCATTGATGTTTCTATCTCTATCTCCTTCTCCCTTCCTCTCTGATATCAATAAAGATAAATTAAGATTGCTGAGGTAAATCTATTGTATTTATATATATATTTAGATATCAAAAACAAACTCCAGATGTCACTCTATGAACACCTGAATGAGTTAACTAGCTAACCCTAAAGGGTTTCTACTAGCTTTGACACAAAAATTTGTCTGAAGAATATTTTCACACAATCTGTTATCTAAATAGAGTATGTGATATTTAGCTTAAATTTTTAAAAAGTTTCAGAAAAAAAATAAAACAGGTGACAGCTGTTTGATGCTACTTATAACTAAGAGTTTAAATTTTACCTGAAAGATCCTCCTTGGTATTCTTCAGGTAACAATTTCCCATCTCTTGCTTTCTTCGATAGAGTCTGAGAAAAATGCAGACCATGTCAAACAACACTGTATTATGCACAATTCAGGGTACTTGTCACTTGAAATATATGCACAGGGTACAGTCTTATCTCTGAGATGCTTTGCTTTCACTTTATAAGATGTAGATGTACTTTTCTCTAAAGTAAATTTTAAAATGAACAAGATAGGATACAGTCTAAAGAAGTTAAAGATGTAAATCAAAACTCTAGAAAAAGCACTTTCCTTGAAAAATTGTGCACCACTACTACACCAAATATTTTGGTGTTTTCCATCTTATCTATAAAACTTTTTTCTTATAAGATATTCGAAGAAGACATTCTTGTTAATCTAATATTTTAAATGAACTATGCAATGACAACAAACCTGGAACCAACATACCAGTTTTCATCTTTCACTTTTTCCTCTTTTTTATCCATAACACATATGTAATTTCAGACAGTTGTTAAAAACAAAACCCTAACTTTATATTTCACTTTCCCATATTAGAAGCATCTTTCTTGTTGCCAAGTCTTTATAAATGATTTTCAAATGTCTGTTTAACATTCTAAACACTGCATCTGCCAGAATTTACTTAGTCATTTCCCCAGTGTCATCATTTGGTTCACTGATTTCTTTTGAATGATTTCATATAAATTCTCAGAAGTGGAATTACTAAGCCCCAGAAAGTGGACATTACTGGTTCTTCATCCTACAGCTGAAACATTTCCTGGATGAGCTAGTCTAACTGACACCCCACAAAACATATAAGGATATAGTAATTTTATATCACTCTTGATAATACTGAGTTCTAAAAACTTAGATGACACGCTGAGAGTGAGTTTAAGAAAAGTCCTTTAAATTTTCCTCTACTTGGACTTGCAGTTAACTGCACTTCTGTTTAAGTTTTATTTTTCAGTGCTTCCAAAGCACAGACACAGAGGCTCAGTCATTATTAATATATATAATAAAAAATTAATAATGAATTTACTTTATGAGAAGGGTTGATAAAATAAATCCTGGGCTTACTTAATGTTCTGTATTATACAGCTAACATAAGTACAAATACAATCACCATTAATAACTGCTTTATTTGAAACCATAAATGATTTCCACTTTGAAAAATAAAACATTCTTTAAAAATCTAAAAATAATCTCAATGTATTACTGTGACTTAATGCAATTGAAACAACTACAGATTTATTTTATTTGGATACAGTTACTTATGAAGCCATTTGAAACCAAAATGAAAACTGAAGAGAGAGACTTAGACTTGTGCAGCCCGTGGAGTATCAGAAGCAGAGAGAGCGAACTGCAGATGTGCTTTTGCTGCCTGAAGCGATACAACGGTTCACATGACTTGCACAGACACATGTCATGTGGACTTGAGAGGCACTGCTTTAAAGGCAGATGATTTCCACATGTCCTGATGAGTTATTGCACTAACACAAATAAAAAGCATATTCATTTTAAAAACTAGGCTGCAAGCATGCATAATACACTTCTAAAAAAACTCTGTACACTCTAAAGACATCAGCAGGATATTCCTATCAGTGAACTCTAAGAACCTAAAATAAAAATAGAATCTGAGGAGGATTGGTGGTTCTAAAAATTCCTAAAGAATTCTCACTGGATTTTCCTGGTAGTCTGAAAATATGAACTTAAAAATCAAAGCTGGTAACAACTCTAAGCAGACAGCTGGAACAATATAATACAAGATGGCCAGCAAACATTTCCTTGGTAAATGAAAAAAAGGATCACTTATATAAAAGAATCTGAAATTGTCAATGCTGACACTATAATATTTCTGATCAAAAACACAGAAATTACTGAGGTTGTCAAAGCTGACCTATTGCCTGTGTTCCTGCTTATTCAATGGAATATTTTTGGTGAAATCAGATTCTTCTACATTAGAGCTACAGAACTGCTTCTATAAGAAAACACAGGAAAAATGAAGTACTTTTGTTTTTAGAACACTAAGCACTTTTAGTGGTCTCAATTCTAAAAAGAAAATGAATGAACTTTTAAGAATTAATATGATGTTAATAGTGAGGCCTATGTAGTACCACTTTTTTAGAAATATAGTTTCAGCTTTAACTATCTAAACTATCATCTTTAAAGTTGAATTCTAGACTTCGGGAAGTAATCATTCATCTATAACTTGAATACAACTGATCCTACTTTATCTGCATGTTATTTCTGAAATTTTGAATGTTAAATGTTCTTAAAATGGGTCGTATCTGCGCCCTGGCCAGGTGGCTCCATTGTTTGGAGCGTTGTCCCGTACACCAAAAGGCTGTGGGTTAAATTTCCTACCAAGGCACATACCTAGCTTGCAGGTTCAATCCCCAGTTGGGGCACATAAGGGAGGCAACCAATCGATGTTTCTCTCATATCGATGTCTGTCTGTCTGTCTCTCTCTCCCCACCCTCCTTCCCTCCCTCTCTCCCGGAAATCAATAAAAACATATCTTCAGGTGAGGATTAAAAATAATAATAAAAATAAATAAATGGATCATATCTGGATAAAAACTTAAACTCCATATACACAAATGACAATCACTTGGAAATATACACACAAACACAACTGCATATACAAATACAAATAATTGCATATAGATATATGCATATCAATCATCGAGTGACCAGATCATGTCAACGCTTTATCAGGAAGTAAATTCCAACATGTTGAAAGCACAGTATTTAAGGCCTACCTTCACAGAGTCAGCAATTTCCTGTATGCCCTTGGCTGCAGCATCTTTTATGATTGGTGTAATTAAACCTCTATCTGTTGCCACAGCCACTGAAATATCAATAAAAGGCAGTTGCTTTGGGCCCTCTCCATCCCAGCTTACATTGACACTTGGCATTTGCTAGAAATAAGAAACAGAAATACATGTTACTAAAGAAGCAGCTTCAGACCAAGTTGAGTAGAAAAATAACTAAATTATTATGCTCACTGGAAAGTGAATATAGCTAGACAGAAGGAAATAAAAATTTGGTTTAAGAAATGGTTTGGATCTCTGTGTTAAATACCTTTTATATCTGGGATGAACAATTAAGCATACCATCTTTTCTGAAGCAAGCTTGAGGAAATTCTGATGCTGTACACATTTTGATCCCTTTATATCATGGTTAAAAAAGGCTCCCTTTGTTAAACCTTGTGGACGGAAGGGGCCACATGCTAACCTGACAGGCTCAGGGGAGGCCTGCATAGCAGTCTTGCAGACTCAGAGACCTAAAGTAACCACAAAGGATGGTCTGAAATCAAACTTTAACTAAAAGCAGTTATGGTAGATAGTCACCTCCTTGGCTGCTATTTTCACTAACAAGGTCAAGTCAACATTTACCTTAACTGAGCCTGTCTTTTTGCATCTATGATAACATACCCTTTGAAATGTCTAGGTAACTTGTAACTTCCCTTTTTCCGGACCCCTTGGGGCACAACCTAATGTGCTGGGCACCAGGACAGACACCTCAAATTCCTTCATTATGTTAGTCATTCTTGTACCCACCTAAGTATGTGGCCATCATTTTACTTTTTATCCAATCCCAGGAGTGTCCGTCCCCCCCCCCCCCCCCCCCAGCCTTTGCTTTCTCCCGCCTCTCTAGTCTATCACCAATGGATTTCATGTAACCCACCTACGTTTCTTTCCTTTGATTGCAAAGTATAAATACAGATGTAACCCGCCATTCTCTGGAGCATTATCTCAATTCCTTGAGGTTCTGCTTCCCGGCATATGTCGACAGTTTGGCTCAAATAAACTCACAAAAATTCTTTACAGGTTTCAATCGTTTTTTGTTATTTTTTTTTACGTTAACAACATGATTGCTATAAAGTATTTAATGTTTGTTGTACTTCCTGCCCCAACATTTGACCAACATGACCTTGAGAAGGTAGACAGGGAAGAGGAATGGTGACATTTACCCACTCACTCCTGAGGCATGAAGAAAGCCTGATTTTCTAGCACAGCCCTGGGAGGTACCAGCAGGCCATTCATAAATGACTTCCTTATTTAAGAGAGATTTTCTAGCTTCATAAACATATATGTCCTACATGTGAGCAGGTCTATATTTAATATGCATACAATACACTGAGGCTGAAAAACCAGATGAAATGGTTAAATACTTGGAAACAATGTGAATTGATATGTTGTCAAGTATCACAGAAGAAAATGATGCTGAAAAATAGACATAAAAAACAAGTATCTCGCCGAAGCCGGTTTGGCTCAGTGGATAGAGCGTCGGCCTGCGGACTGAAAGGTCCCAGGTTCGATTCCGGTCAAGGGCATGTACCTGGGTTGCAGGCACACCCCCAGTAGGGGATGTGCAGGAGGTGGCTGATCGATGTTTCTCTCTCATCGATGTTTCTGACTCTCTATCTCTCTCCCTTCCTCTCTGTAAAAAGTCAATAAAATATATTAAAAAAAAAAAAAATCTCTTCTCAGCAATTCTTTGCTTTCTACAGAATAAGATCCATACCTCTCTTCTGTAATGTAAACATAGCCATCCACAACACAATTCCTCTTACCTACCTAATCTTACTTCTGACCATTCCCTTAAGATGAATTTCCCAAGTCCCTCAGGCCCTGCCCTGCCATGCTGAGCTCATTTCCATTTCCTCACTCTTCACTTCTCCATCTTTTGAGGCTCTCTCTGCCCACTCATTCAACAATGCCACTAAGTCAAAATAAACAAGGAAGTCCCAACCTCTTAGAAGATTTAAAATATTTTAGAGATAATGGTAAAATAAAAGAGATAAAACCACCCCCCACTTGGCAAATAAATTTAGTTAGGAAGCTATCGTAAACAAAAACCTACGGGACATAAGTTGTACCTGAAGAAAAATTTATAAACCTAAATAATCTTAATAAAAGATAATCATAATGAATTACAGATTCAAGTTTTCTAAGAAAATATCTCTTATCAAAATAAACCTGAGGATGTGAAGGAATACATAATAAAATAAAAAGGGAGTGATTGTAAGTATACAAAAGCGAGGCAGAGTTCAGAAAACCCCCAGGTACTGAGGACATTAACATAATTATAAGCAAACTTAAGTGACTCTAGGCCAGTGGTCAGCAAACCGCAGCTCGCGAGCCACATGCGGCTCTTTGGCCCCTTGAATGTGGCTCTTCCACAAAATACCACGCGCAGGCGCGTACGTACAGTGCGATTGAAACTTTGTGGCCCATGCGCAGAAGTCGGTTTTCGGCCTGGGCGAGTCTATTTTGAAGAAGTGGCGTTAGAAGAAGTGGGGGGTGTCGGTCAGTAGGTCGGGCAACGGGAGACAGGGCTCAGGCGGGCCGCGGGATAAGCAACACGGGGGAGGCGTGCGCGATTCATGCACGAGTTGAGTGAGCCAGTCGGCTCCTGCGGAAGCAGTGGGCAGCCTACTGTGTGCAATATTGCGCGATGGGCTACTAGTTACTGTATATAATCTTAATTTGCTCTATCTCCTAACATCCTTATTTAGTTTATGGCATGAAATTTCTCCTTGTTTATCTATAAAAATCCAAAGATGTGACATTACTTTAGAAGTCAAAATTATTGGGATTTGCTACTTACTTTAAGGGTAACAGCTGCTGCCTTGATGATAAAATCATTTACTGACACTTTAATGTCATCTGAAAGAAAAACAAGCAAACTAAAATTAACATTCATAATAAACTTTAACATTGACCATTAGGATTTCAAACTTGTAAATTACTACACTGACAAGCAATAGTAAAAAACATGACAGGTTTTATTTGTTTGCTTATTCAATAAGATTCTCTGATAAGAAAAACTTGTATTATATGAGGTCCTGAACGAGTATTAACCATAAAAAGTTTATTTCTGGGCCTTGATTATAATTCTTTTAAATTGCTCAGATATGATATACAAGAACTTGCAGAAAGAAAATCAACTCCTATGTCTCTGAAGAGACAAATGGTCTAAGACAGGGGTGGGCAAACTTTTTGACTCGAGGGCCACAATGGGTTCTTAAACTGGACCGGAGGCCGGAACAAAAGCATGGATGGAGTGTTTGTGTGAACTAATATAAATTCAAAGTAAACATCATTACATAAAAGGGTACGGTCTTTTTTTTTTTTTAGTTTTATTCATTTCAAACGGGCCGGATCCGGCCCGCGGGCTGTAGTTTGCCCGCGGCTGGTCTAAGATATAATAGTATATAAACAGAATGATTCATTTTTTCCTCATCCTTTTCAAATGTCCTTTTTCTGCATATGCTTTAAAATATACTGACTGTATTAGAACTGTGGCACACAGTCACTTTATAAAATAAATATATATCTCGGGGATATTCAAAATTTTTTCACTAATGGGGTATACAACAAAAATTTTGGACCACTGCATTAGGTAAGATCTGCTTTTTAACTTAACAAAACAGGATACAGCAAATGCCAAAGATGAGACAATGTTGGTGTACGTCCTAGTGTAATAAGTAAAATGAAGTTTTCTGTCCAGTTTTATGGTGAGTACATTTGAATTAATTTCCTTCCACATGATGATTTTAAGATAAAGCTGAGGTCCTCTCCCTCTCCACAGAGCTGCTATAACTAAAGCATTTGATTTATACTCTTGCTTTTCCCAGTGGGTATGGAAGTGTTGGAAAATGTAAACTACACTTGATTCTTTATTGCAAGAGCTTCTAGAAGATCAAGATCTAGTCAATGATATGTGGCAGGAATCACAAATCCTGTTATTATAGTATCATGGAATTTTGTGTGAACAAGACCTCATTCCAAAGGCATGCTGAAGCTTTCAGAAAGAGAGCAGATGAATTACCATAAACATAAATACTGCCAAACTGTCATGGTAACTGTCAGCTGCTCATTTAATTCACAGCTCTTCTAATTCAGACTTTCAGAAACATACTACTTTTCTGTTTCTTTAAAATCCCTTTAGGAATAGAAATAAAAATGGATTTCCAATGCTTACAGGTCAGAATTTCCTTATGTACATAAGTGTAAAGATTCTTAGCAAAATTTTAGAAAATGGAATCAAGCAAGTATGAAAAAATTAATGATTAAATGAGTTTTATTCACTCATTACAAGTAATCACTCATATAAACAAGGTCGATTCAACATTTGGAAATCAATAAAATTCACCATATTAATAGGCAGGAAAAGGAAAGATTATCTCAAAAGATACACAAAAAGCATTTGACAAAATTCAACATCCATCCAAATGTGAATTTCAGTCTGAAAAAGGAAATCTATAAAAACCTACAGCTAATATTAAAGACTCAATACTTTCTCCCAAGATCAAGAATGAGGTGAGAATGTCTGCTTTTACTACTTATATTCGTCATGTGACAGAGGTCCTCAACAGCGCAATAAGGCAAGAAAATGAAATAAGAGTCGCCCTAACTGGTTTGGCTCAGTGGATAGAGCGTCAGCCTGCAGACTCAAGGGTCCCAGGTTCGATTCCGGTCAAGGGCATGTACCTTGGTTACGGGCACAACCCCAGTAGGGAGTGTGCAGGAGGCAGCTGATCGATGTTTCTAACTCTCTATCCCTCTCCCTTCCTCTCTGTAAAAAAATCAATAAAATATATTTTTTTTAAAAAAAGAAATAAGAGCCATACAAATTGGAAATAAATGATACATTAGTTTATGCTAAAAATTCTTATGTCTCAGCAACCTGAGCTTTAATTGATTTTTGGGAGAAACATTATAAATTTAATAACCTAAAATGCACTTTGAAGGAGAAATTAAAAAATTAAAACTTGTATCAAGAAAACTGATACATAAGACATTTATAATCTAAAACCAGTTTTAAATTTTATATTTTCTAAAATGCTAAGGATAGCTTTATTTGAGGATCATATCAAAAAGTATGATTTACGCAATACTATGGAATCAATTTATTATTTATTTATTTTTAAATTTTTAAAAAATATATTTTATTTTTTTTTTTACAGAGAGGAAGGGAGAGGGATAGAGAGTTAGAAACATCGATGAGAGAGAAACATCGACCAGCTGCCTCCTGCACACCCCCCACTGGGGATGTGCCCGCAACCAAGGTACATGCCCTTGACCGGAATCGAACCCGAGACCCTTCAGTCCGCAGGCCGATGCTCCATCCACTGAGCCAAACCGGTCAGGGCTGGAATCAATTTATTTTTTTATAAGAAATAAACCAATTGTTTAGCACTAATATGTTCCAAGATGATGAAATTGAAATAAAAAGCTACACAATGTGGATTTTATAAAGGATTTTATGATAGTTAACATGCATATTGCATTAAGTAAATTCAACTTTACTAACCTTTGACCAGTTTTTGTCTAACTTTTAAAACAGCTCCAACGTCACAATCAGCAGTAGCATATGCATGAGGTACAGTACTTTTAGATTCAGTCAGCCTTTTGGCAATAACTCTTCGAATATTGCTAGCTGGGATTTCAGTGAATGTGCCCTGCACAAGAATAGAAATTTGTCCTTTAAACCATGTAAAATGAAAGGGGAAAAATAAATTTCATAACAGAAATCAGGTCTCAGTTACTTATAGTAATAATTAAAGATTAACACAGAAAAAGTACTACTAAAAATTCTTAGTGCCCTAGCCAGTGTGGCTCAGTTGGTTAGAATGTCTTCCTGTATACCGAAAGGTGGCAGGCTTAATGCCTGGTCAAGGCGTGTACAGGAGGCAATCCATCAATGTTTCTCTCACATCGAAGTCTTTCTCTCTCTCTTGCTTTCTCTAAGATTAAAAAAAAAAAAAAAAGTCTTAGTATAAGAAAAATGTAAGAAACCTGAGGAGTGTAAAACTGTAGAAAAAAACTTTGTAGTATATGAGTATAGAAGAAAGTGGAAAAATTCAAGTTTCAGTTATGAATGAGACTTATGTTACTATGTTTGAGGTGATTTTAAAATATCTAACAAATCATGAAAAATTCCTCATGGATGTGTGTGTGCATGCACATGTATACACACACACCCCAGAGGTACTACCTATAAGCAATTATTGTTATAAACATCATCTATATCTATAAAAGGCTAATATGCAAAGTGTCCTTTTGGGAGTTTGATTGTTCGCTATGACATGTGCTGACCACCAGGGGGGCGGTGTGGAATGAAGAAAGGCCTCAGCCCCAGCTGGCAGCCAGAAGGCCCCGATCAGCCCTGATTGCCGGCCAGGCCTAGGTACCATACCCGTGCATGAATTTTATGCACTGGGCTTCTAGTTTCTTAACACATTAAGCACTATATCAGTCACCAGTGACTGACACTATACTTTCCATCCAGACCGGTCAGCATATCGGTGAAATCGGATATTGCGGGCAAAACGGAAAGGAAGACAAAACAGGCTTGGTGCTTAATGTGTTAATAATACTCAAAGCAGCCAATAAATCAACAAAACTAAAAGCAATTTTTATTTATAAAAACGGCATAAAGTAGCCCTAGCTGGTTTGGCTTAGAAGATAGCACATAAGCCTGCAGACTAAAGGGTCCCAGATTCAATTCCAGCCAAGGGCACATGCCTGGGTTACAGACTTGATCTCCAAAAGGGGGAGTGCAGGAGGCAGCCAATCAATGATTCTCTCTCATCATTGATGTTTCTGTCTCTCTCTCCCTCTCCCTTCCTCTCTGAAATCAATAAAAACATATTTAAAAAATGGCATAAAGTAGAAAAAGATAAGCCAATATACTGGATAATCTATCAAATTATTTGTATTTCAGATTGTTATTTTTTTTTTTAAATCACATGAATACCTTATATCCTAGAAATTCAAAATGTGGAGTATGAATGAGCAATAAAATCTTCCTGTAACTTTATTGTAGCCTTTCCATTCTGTTCCTTGAACTTCTAACAAAAGCATGGGACTTAAATTACATCTAATTCCTTCCTTGTCCTTTACATCATCCTGGGATTGGGTTACAATCACTTCAGGATAATACAGAAGCAGAAAGTACAGCTGATTTCCTTTTTGATAAATGCTCTCTTACAGAATTAAACATTTTAGAAGGCAGCTATGCTCACCACTATACCACCAATGCAACCTAGAATTAAACATTTTAGGTTAACAAAGTACTTGATCAAACAGAATAGACAGTTCTCGGGTTACGTCGGACTTGATGTACGCTGTTTCTTGGTTACGTCGCCATCTCCCATTTATTTATATAAAAGAAAAAGTTCCGTCATTTGGACGTATGTACATATGTGCTTTATGTTTTTTATTATTTATTTACCACAAGTAAAGATCCAGAATTGTTATCTTTCTTTAAATTTTTTTTTACTGTTTCACTTCATTACTGCTGTGTATGTTTTCCATGTGAGTGACGTAGGTGCTTATGTAGGTGGGTTCTGACTTATGGCGAAAGTCGTGTTATGTTGCATGGTAGGAACGGATCTCTGACGTAACCTGAGGACCTACTGTAAATGCTCTCTATAGACTGTAAGAATTTGAAAGTGAGGTTTATCTTTCTAATCTGAATAACTTAGGTTTTAAAGAAATTAAGATTTGATTACACATAAAATTTTTGTATATGTAGTCATGTCATTAATGTACAGTAAAAAAAATGTTTCCTATGAAACTTGTACTATTTTCAATTCTTCTAAAATATTATATTAAATATATCTCTCCATTAGAAAACGTAGCAAAGGTTTGTCTCTCTGTCCGCCTGTTAATATTTAAAGTGCCCATTCAATTTTAAATAAGCCTGATTATTCTGCATTTCTTCTGATGGGAGGAAATGACATGAAACCTAGGAAAGGAAGAGAGAGGCAAAATGGAGCAAATTGAAAACAAAAAGACTGTTACACTGAATATACCTCAGAAGAAAACGTGATTAGTCTGTGTGTTTGTCATAGTGAGCCTACCAACTTCCTTAGTCAAAAATTAAACCATGTCCACAAAAGGGAGCAAATGTCAGTCACTAATTATTAGCTAAACAAGACATGCAAAGTTTCGGGATTACAGAGAGTGTACATGGTACTGAAGTTGTGGAACTTGTAGTAAATTTGAATGGAATCGCCAAAACCGGTTTGGCTCAGTGGATGGAGCGTCAGCCTGCGGACTGAGAGGTCCCGGGTTCGATTCCGGTCAAGGGCATGTGCCTGGGTTGCGGGCATATCCCCAGTGGGAGATGTGCAGGAGGCAGCTGATCGATGGTTCTCTCTCGTCGATGTTTCTAACTCTCTATCTCTCTCCCTTCCTCTCTGTAAAAAATCAATAAAATATATTGGAAAAAAAAAAAAATTTGAATGGAATCATAATTCTGGTGTTCCTTTTGGAAGTCAGAACTGTACAAATAAATTTGGTTTGTGATAGGAACTCTGCAAAACAAAGCACTTGAAGAGTTTTGTCTTTATCGCTTTTAGCTGCTACTAAAATAGATCGCAAAAAGTACTTGTAAACATACAGTAATGGTGCTTATTTTCTTTCCCACTTAAATCTGAAAAATAAAAAATCTCCTTAGATGACATTACCGCTACGTTAGGCTGTCCAGGAGTTGAAATTGGTGGGACCATGGGCCGGGGATAAGATGGCGGGGCTGGGGCCTGTGCGGGCAAAGGTGCAGTGGGAGTTACAGGAGGGGCTGGGGTCGGTCTGGATTCCATGATCTTGCCCGTCTGTTTCAACTGGACAAGCTTGACAGCATCCCTGGAGATAAGAGGGGATTAGATAACCATGATGAGCAATAAGAACTATAATAAAACCTTTAGAAAAATGGAAGGGAGATGTGGAGGGAAGATACAGAAATATATACATGTCAGAAATATATAATGCAAAAGGAATTATTTGATCTAGACAAATGAGTCTTGTCTGCTGATTCATATTATTTGTCCAATCAGTACAATAATTGTACAGTTTCAAAACCCAAAGAATTAGAAATTTATTAACATACTGGCTATAGATAGTTATTTTTAAAAAGGAAATTAGTCTTTTCTCTCCCGGGGGGAGAGGGGCTATCATTTGGAATATGAGCAATTCATAAATTAAACCACACCCTCATTCTTTATACTTGTGAAATAATTTTCACACTTAGAAATTATGAAGTGTATTGTGCCTATGATTTTCATTAGGATATTTACTAAATCACTGCTTAGTGTTAATTACCTTGTTTATGGCAGAAAATCACACCACTGTTAATTTTGCTCACTAGGCTATCAGCACAACCTAATGTAATAAACCTAACCGACATCATTTAGGATAAAAAATAGACTAGTAATAAACTTGCCATTGTATTACTGTGTAAAATAAAGGTATCTTTGTTTTTTAAAAGGATATAGTGAAATTACTAAATATGTCAAGCCTTTGATTTTTTAAATAAGCATATTGCTTTAAAACATTAACTCAATTTAAAAATTTTACTGTTACTGCCCATAGAAATGTGGCACATATAACTACAGCAGCCTTATATTAGGTTTATATGCCTATTTGACTAATCTTTGTCTTCCCCACTAGAATAAATTTCAATAGATGAGGGAAAGACAAAATTTAAACAAATGGAAAGACATATCAGTGTTCTTGGAAGACTCAACATCATAAAGATGCCAGTTCTTTCTAAGTTAATTTAAAATGTGACACAATCCCAATACAAACACCAAGGTTCCCCTGCCAAACCCTGCCAGGGGGCTAGACGAATTGTTTAAAATTCATTTGGAAGAATTAAGAGTGTAGTATTAAAAAAACATAGACAAAATAGAAAAGAAAATCTAAAAAGAGACCCAACTGTATCTGGAAATTACTTTGATACATACAAAAGTGAATAAAATCCAAACGGATAAGAATAAAATTGTTTTTAAAAGTATATTTCCATGTTTTAGAAATTTAAATGTGATTGCATGTTTATTTCATACAAACGTGAAACAACACAGTTTCACTCTCCTGAACTCTAATTTTCTGCATTTATCACCATTTCCAAGGATCTCACTTAGTTACCAAATTAGAACTGTTCTTCAGTAATGCTGCAATTATTCAGAAAACAACCCTTGCATAGCATACAATTTTATTCAGACAAAAGCAATTAAAAACACAAAGGAACAGTGTACTTTCTTTTAAATCATAGCTTGAATAAGCTCTTCTTTAAGTACTTTGAGAGAATAATGATCATGATAAGTAATGAAATTGGTTATTACGAAAAGCACACACATACTCTTTGGTGAAGATCCCCCGAGGGCCAGTGGCTGTGCCCTGGCTGGCATCCAGTTTGTGCTTTGCCAGAATATTACGGGCAGCTGGACTTAACCGGAGCCTAAGGAGAAAACATGAAGATTAGTGGGATCAATTAATACGCATATTTGATTCAAATATACCCTAAAGTCAAGTTTTTCTGATAATTAAAAAAAATGAAAACATAAAGCTAAAATAGACAGTTACAAGTAAGTTAATCTGCTCTAATCTTGTTTCTATTATTATCAACACATTTTCACACAAATTTAATTAGTTACTATTTCAAAATATTATTTTAAAAAGGGTAAACATTCACAAAGAGAAAGCTTCTACTTTTCACATGGTTCATTCAAATAAACATACTCACTGCAATGTCCCTGGTGACTGTTCCTTTTTGAGAAGCACAGGAGTCGGTGGCCCTGGGGTGGGGCGAGGCGCTGAGGGCTGTGAAGCGGCTGCTGGAGGACCTACATCTTTGGGAATTTCAACATGTTTCCAATCTTCTCCTTCTTCAACTAGCAAACCAATTAGTGAACCTAGCCGTATATTTTTAGATCCTTCTTCAACCTATATTTTAAAAAGAAAGTAACTGCAGAGATGGAAAGGCTCACGACCTCATGAATAAGCTTATTCCTTTGTTGGATGTTTCTGTGCCAGTTAGAAAGATCAGTTCATTTGAGCTAACGTCCGTTTCCAAGACAGCCTGCCTCCTCTTCCCACTCATGACCTTCCTTTGCTTCCTTCCCCCACTAATACCTTCCTTTACCACTTTTCCCCTCCCAGTTACTAATGCTATTTACTGAAATAAAGGGAAAATCTAGAATCTCCCTTTTTTCTGACAGTCTTTATATATATGAGACATATTTATGACCATCTTCCTTCTGATTTCAATCAGTACAAATCCCAAACAAAAAACTGTGGTTATATATCTCAACTGTTTGTCTTTCTCAGAGTTCTATATAATGGCTTAGGGAATTCTAAGAACTCATAAGAGATTAATTCCCCCAATAGGTCCTATTTACTTTACTAAAATTAATTCAATGAAAAATATTTTCAGTAACCTTAATCTAGAAAAAAAGAACATCCCACTGTATAGATAGAATTGATTAACAACTCTGGTTAATGTTAAGTGTAGTTCCCACCTTTTTCTACATATCTATTTACAAACCTGAGAAATAAAACCGCATGAATTTTTTATAAGTACATCAGAAACATGGTGGTGTCTCAACTAACCGAACACATTTCCACAGACAATGCCAATTAAAAGTGTAAGATTGAAGATAAAGCTTGAGCTAAATATATTTTAAACGTTTCAGTAGCATTAATTTATTTTAAAAGTTTTTTATTTACTTATTTTTAAAAAGTCCCTAGAGAACCTTCAAATGACAATATTTTGTAAGCCCAATAATAGAAGAAAATGTCATTCCTTTAACATTTTCTATTATTCCCTTTCAATTACTATAAGTAAGGTTCATTTCAGATGTAATTTAATGAATAACTGAATGACAGGCTGCAGGATATTCACTAACATAGTAATTATAAGTAAAAGCATAACTCCTAAAATGAGGCTGACATTTCTGAGAGATTCTAATTTTTATGCTGATCAGTAATGTGCACTATTCCTAAAAGAATAGGGCTTAAGTCCCAGGAGTAAGGACACTTTCTAATTTACTAATTACTGATGGAGAAGAAACAGAACAATGCTTTGATAAGGCAAAATATATATAAGAAATGGGTATTTAAAACTCAGTAAGAATGTTTAAAGAACTGCAAGCTGTGAAAAAATACTAAGAAACCCAAGAACACTTTTTTTTTTAGTTTTTTGTCACATACTAAATAGTTTTACTTCTTTGGACTGCTCGTTTGTCCTTACTACGTCAAAAAGATGAGTTAAGATTATTATTAGGTTATTTTTTGCATCTTCTAAAAATGCCTAATTATTTGCTTATGAATTGCTAACTAAGAATCACAAAGTAAAATGATGACTAATATTCTTTAAAACTCGATAGAAAAAAGCACTAAGTGATATAAAGTCCACTTGATGATAATTCCTATCAAAACTGTACCAGAAATAGGATCAATATTCAAGTGCAAAGAACATCACTCCAAAGCAAAGTATTTTTTAATAAATAGGAAAGTTGTATTGGAAAAATATCTATAGATTTCTAACATTTGAATCAGACATGATATTAAATCTAAAACTGACACCTCATCTGTTTTATTTATGATAAATCATATAAATGGTTCCCATACATACCCTACCAATGGATACCTTCACAAGTAGGCAATAAGTATTTAGTATCATTCCAACATTTATCACATCTAAAAATCAAATAGAATTTATTTTTAACTACTCACATTTTTTTTCCCATTAAAAAATGACACCATGAAGCATGATACCCAAATATACTGGACAAGTGTATGCTACTACACAACTTGAATATATAACAGAAGTTAAAATAATATCTATTAGAGTTCCATTTAAAGTCATGGAAATCACTAAGTGAAGTTAAAATCATTTCTCTGGCTTGCTTTATCCCTGAGAAATAAGAGAACTTTTAGAAGTGTGCTAGCTTCCTGTAGACTAGTGTGCTTATGTTATAGTCGGCAAATGTTTAAAATTGGTGCAGACTCGGTAAAAGAAGAGTAAATAATGCTCTTTCCAAAGTGCTTAGAAACCAAACAAGGTGGCCTTTGTTACTGCTCCCTCTGGGCTAGCACTGGGATGGGCTCCACTCCACCAGAGCATTTGGAGTTCCAGGACACTTCAATCAGCCAGTTCTTTTTCCACGCACCCGTTTACTGGATAAAATTCTCTCCTGCTCTCGTGTCACTGATCTCTTAATATGAAGTATAGGATTTTTATACTTAGTCCTGATAAAACTGCTGGTTAATACTGAAATACTGGATCTGGAACCTGTCATTTAATGTATTAGCCTTCCCTCCAGTCTTTTAGGGACTCCCTCAGTTTTCATTCTGGCTCTGCTACTTGCTAGTTAGGTGACCTTAGAAAGTTGTCTCACCATGACTTTCTTCATCTGTAACGGAAATAATAATAGTAGCTACTCAGAGTTGTCATGAGGAATAAATGACTTTGAAATAAGATACAAAACAGTGCCAGACATCTAGTAACCACTACATAAATATAAGAGATGTTGTTGTTATTATTATTATTACTACTATGGTGTTGGTATTTTCAAGTTTTTGATTTTTTTATTATTATTTTTTAAAATATATTTCTATTGATTTCAGAGAGGAAGGGAGAGGGACAGAGAGATAGAAACATCAATGACGAGAGAGAATCATTGATCAGCTCCCTCCTGCATGCCTCACACTGGGAATTGAGCCCACAACTGGGGCATGTGCCCTTGACTGGAATCAAACTTGGGACCCTCAGTCTGCAGGCCAACGCTCTATCCACTGAGCAAAACCACCTAGGGCAAGTTACTGATTTTTAAAATAAAAAATATACTCAACATGGATCAAGACTGGACTGCAGAGGAGTGTCCTTTGGCAGAGGCTGGAAATTCACGCCTTAAGGTCCAGTATCAATAAGGCTGGAAGAACCGAAGAGTAAAGAGCAACATATGAAACAAAGGTGGTAAGGCTTCTGACAAAGGTGGTAAACTATTTTCCCACAATACTCAAAGGCTGAATTCTGTCCCAAGACATGAACCCCAGTAAGGGCCTTTTTACCAGAGACATCTCTGTAGGCTGACGTAAATCACCTGCAAAACAGCCACCTACCCTCATCCATGTACCCAAGGACAGTAGGTGAAGTCAAGAGACACAGTAACAGCAGCAGTATTTCCAACAGGGAAACTGTGTAAGGGAGTTCATTACACTTAAGTTCTAGTAAATACAGTGTTTTGATTCTGATATTAAAATATAATTAGTAAGTTTAACAATTTTTTAAATATATTTCTGTTTAAAAGTAGAACACTTCAGAACTCCTAAGTGAGTACTGAGGAGCATGCGCAGTGGTTAGTGGAGATGAGCTAAGTAACCTGACTGGCCTGAGGGTGGAAGGAAGAAACAGGAGAGGTTACTGCCGGGCAAAACAAAAGACTGCTTACATTCCTGAGTGTGCACTGAAACTGACTGAACTTCAAGGTGACTATGTCTGGGATTATTTAAAGAGAATAGCCAAATAGCCCAACACCGGTGCCTCCGCTTCTTGCTGATGCTAGAACTTGCTGGACTGTGACCCACAACCAATCCACAGGAACAAACACTTCTTCCTTAGGGACTATGTATTTAGCTCAGAACTAGCTCTTCTTGAGCGTCCCTCACCCCTTTTATCTACAGCCAAAGCAAATTCTTTCAAAACAATGTATATCTTCTTCCCCAAACTGTTTGTCCTTCAACTCCAGGACAGCTGCCATGTCTTCATCCAGCACTGTTGCTGGCGGTTCAGACTTTCTGCCATAGGACCTGGCTCTTTTTCTGGCTAGAATTTGGCTCAGCAAATCCTTTCTTTTAGAAAAGCTTTTAGAAATGTTTTTATTAAACAACTGCATATATTTAAACTAGAGGCTGGTGCACGAAATTTATGCATGGGTAGAGTCCCTAGGCCTGGCTGGCAATCAGGCCAATCAGGGCTTTCCTGCTGCCAGGAGGGGCCTCCCTTTGTTCCATGCTGCCCCCTGGTGATCAGTGCATGTCATAGCGAGCGACTGAACTCCTGGTTGAACTCCCGAGGGGACACTTTGTATATTAGCCATATATATATATATTTATTTATTAGGGCCCCAGTGCACAAATTTGTGCACCTTGAAAGGAACTGTGGGCCGAGAGGCTGCGGTGGGCACAGAGGCAGGTCTCGGCCCATCCTTCACGCCCCTGCCCGGCCCCTCCTGCTGCTGCCCCCAGTATCCTGTATGCCGGCAGCCCCACTCCCGCCACTGCCACTCACACACACCGATGGCACCAGCCCCGCTTTCACCTGCAGCCAGCGCTGGCAGTGGGTGTGAGTGGGGCCATAACTGGCAATGGGTGTGAGAGTTGGCTGCCAGCCCCAATTGTCCCTCAGGAGCAGGGGGAGATGGAGAAGCCCTGAGGGGCGATCGAGGCCGGCAACCACTGCTTTCACCCGCTGATGGTGCTGAGTGATTGGGGCCAGTGCTGGGCGCTGGCAGCGGGTGTGAGCAGCGGCTCTGGCATTGGCAATGGGTGCAAGTGGGGCTGGCGCCAGCAGCAGGTGCAAAAAGCAAAGAATTTTCAGTAACCACCAGAGGCTCATCTTGATGACAGCGACCAGTGCCCTGCCTTGGTCTGGTGCCCCCACTCACCTGCTCCACCATCCCACCACGGCCGACACCCTCCATGTTCTATGCATGCCCCCTGGTGGCCAGTGCACATCATTCGACCAGTTGTTCGGTTGTTCCGCCATTCGGTCTATTTGCATATTAGCCTTTCATTTATAGGACTAGTAGCCTTGTGCAAAAATCTGTGCACCAGTAGCTCGCTGCCGTCCTCCAGTAGCTCTTCGCCCGCTGCCCTGCCCTCCTGTAGCTCCCCACCTCATAGCTGGCTGCCCTGCCCGCTCCTATAGCTCTCTGCTGCCCTCCTGTACCTCTCCGCCACCGCTGGTAGCCAGAAGCTCGCTGCGCCCTCCTCTAGCTCTCCATCCGCTGCCCCACCCTCCTGTAGCTCCCTTTGGCACCCCCCCCCACCATAGCTTGCTGCCCTGCCCCCTCCTGTAGTTCTCCGCCGCCTGCTTGTAGCTCACTGCCCCACCCTTCTGCTGATCCGTGATAGCGTAATAACCATTTGCATATTATATATTATATAGGATATAGATTTAGATTTAAAGGAAATGACTGGTCTTGCTGGATCCACAAGCATATTTTCCATAAAAATGCTCATGGAACAGAACATACAGTATCAACAGAAAAGACTGTCAACTCAATTATATTCAAGTATGTGAAATATTCTATACCAGTGATGGCGAACCTATGACACGCGTGTCAGAGGTGACATGCAAACTCATTTTTTCGGTTGATTTTTCTTTGTTAAGTGGCATTTAAATATATAAAATAAATATCAAAAATATAAATCTTTGTTTTACTATGGTTGCAAACATCAAAACATTTCTATATGTGACATGGCACCAGAGTTAAGTTAGGGTTTTTCAAAATGCTGACACGCCAAGCTCAAAAGGTTTGCCATCACTCTTCTATACCCACATTTTTATATAAATATGTATTTTAAATTATAAAAGTGTCTAAATTGTGAGAATGAGTTAAGAATGGTCAGTGAGTGTGACTATGAAACCTATGGACAAGACTTCCCAGGACATTTTAAACAGTCTTGTCTAGAGGAAGGAGCTGAGCAGATGACAGCTTTATATACCTGCAGTCCTGGGCATCCCAGGGAGCAATAAAGATAGGATTTATCATTCTCCTGAGATAAGAGTAAAACATTCCTTCTTTTTTATTTTACCAACTACAAACTTCGAAATTGCTATTTCTAAGCTTTACCCTATTGCTTTTTTTTCAAATTCCATCTCAAATAGCCTTCTCTCAGCACTCAGGCCAGAATGCTTCTCATTCCCCTCTAGCACAAACCCAAACACCAAGTACTATTGTTGAGGTTGAGACAGTTCTCTGTGGTCTGATCATCACGGGCTATTATTAAATCTTACCACTAAAATATTTTATACACCTGAATTTAAAATTATGCAGCAAATAGAACACTATAAATAAAGAGGTAAAAATAAAAGATAACTTTATTTCAAGGAACCTAACGTTTAAGAAATCTTCATCTGTTGTAAGCAATCAAAATAAAAACTTACCACTATTTTGGCCAAAATGCCATCATCACTTGCATCTAAGGTAACCACAGCTTTGTCGGTCTCTATTTCACATAAGGCATCTCCAGCACTCACAGCTTCACCTACAAAACAAGACTGGGTTTGTTTTGTTTTTTAAAATATGAATTTTAGTATGTGAGTTGGTGTGTGTATATGTTTGTAAAACATGAATAATAAATACCAAAATATTCCGTGTTTATTTCTAGGGTGTGGAATTACAAGTAATTCTCATCATGTATGTATGAGTGTTTGCATGTGTGTGTGTAAGAGTATATATGAATATACAGTGAATAGCAATGAATGCACATCCTCCTCTGAACAAATCAATTCCAGACCCCATATTCCTTCCTTTATAATATAATTTGACTATTAATCCATGAAGAGAAAAGTTTTACAATTAATAGCACTTCTGGGTTAACATCGTAGGTTGAGTTCAGAAAATCTGTTGGCACTACAGAGCATAAATGTACAAATCATATTAAGCAAAAAGAGAGATAATCAAAGATACAATGAGGTCAAATAAGAAACATTTCTGTGCAACAGAAACAACAGGGAAACTCAAAAATGTTGAGCAGGACCTGACTGACTGGTTTCTAGATCTAGAAGCAGATTGGGGGTAAAGTGTAGTAGTTGCTCCTAGAGTAAAGGGAACTAAAAGTGGCCTCATGAAGCCAGGGGACTCGAATCACACTCTCAACTTAAAGCTAGGACTGGGTCAGGGTCCTTCTACTCATTATAATAGAATGCTGATACCAGAGGCGATCATCGCCTGCCGACTAGGACTGTGGCTTTAAGGAGAACTGTGGGTCTTGGAAGGTGGGTGAACAAAAACTCTGCCTCAATACCAGGAACAGAGCCAAGCCACCTTCTGGCTCCACTACTATACCTGCTAATATCTCTAATATCAATAGCAAAATCCCTGATTGGAGGATAGAGGAAGGGAAGAGTAGGGGACAGGTAAGGAAGACATTAAAACACAAAACCTTTCACTCAAAAGTAGGTTGCAAAACAAAGTTCAAAAACATATGAAGAAATTTAATGCTAAGAAAGAAAAACCATAAAAACAGAAACTCATTTCAGATGCAATCTGTTCAGTGAGACCCACCAAAGATTTTAAAATAAGTATCTTGAGGATGTTCAGAGATATAAAAGAAAAAAAAAGACCCATCAAAAAAACAAGAAATAGAAAAAATAACAACGTACAGAAATAAAATAGTATCAGGTAGAATGAAAACACTAATTAGAAACCTTGGAAATGAAAAATATAGTCAGTGAAATAAAAAGAAACAATCGATGGGGTGTATTCTGGATGAACATAGTGAAGTGAGCTGGTGGTCAATTATAGATAGCATAAGAACTACCTGGAACTTAATATAGGCAGACAAGAAGATAAAAAATAGAAAAGAGGCATTAGACATAGATTGAGGTTGCAATGTTTGTTTAATGGAGTTCCAAGGGAAGAGACTGGAGGGAATGGTGGAGAAGCAATACAATATATGAAAAGATAACTACTGAGAATTTCTCAGAAATGAAGAGACTTGTACCCTCAAAATGAGAGTCCTGACTGAGTTTAGAATATGGCTATCTATGGTGTATAGACTGGGAGGGGGTACGGGAGCCTTGCAGCTTGTTGGAAATATTCTCTATCTTGCTCTAGCTGAATATATGTATATGTAAAAATGAACTGAGCTTATGCTTTCTGGCAAGTAATAACTTGATAAAAGTTTAAACAGAAAAAAAAAGTATTAGAGTGTATAAACATGAATACACATAAATACACTGTAGAGAAATTGCATACTATCAACAATAAAAACACAATAATAAAAGCTTTCAGAGGAAAAAAATCAGATTACCTCAATGGGATGCCAGACTGAGAGCACACTTCTCAGCAGCTGCTATAGAGGTCAGAAGAAAATGGAGAAATATCTTCAAAAAGCTGAGAAAAAATAACTGTCTAGAATTTTACATGTGGCCAAACTATCATTTAAGAATGAAGAAAAAATATTCTTTAGACATATAAAGGCTAAGAAAACTTATCACCTATTGATGAGTTATTACAAACTATAGTTCATCAAGAAGAAAAGTGGACACAGAGGCAACCCATGGGCTACAAGAAACAATTAGCAGAGAAGTTGATAAAAATGTTAACTATTAATCATTTAAAAGGTTATTTCTGAGTGTTTATAAATGTGTAAAGCTGAAAACTTTAAAAGGAATAAGATGAATAAAGGAATGTTCAGATTATCATTAAAGCATGCTAAGAATTTGATAAAGATAGGAGGAAAAAATACCAAATAATTCTAGACTTTATTGGCAACATTTAATTAAATATGTTCCTTAAAAACTTAATAGTATACACCAAAAACTGTGAAAAATAGAAATATCTATACAATTCAAAAAGCTGAAGAAACAGAAAATAATAAAAACGAACATCTAACTGAAGGCAGACACATGACAAGAAAAACAGAAAAGAATAAAAACAAAAAGGTAGAAATAAGTTCAAATGTGTCAGCAATAAATATAAATTGATTAAAACTACCTACCAAAAGCAGAGGTTATCAAAATGAATTAAAAAAAAATATGATAAATGTGGCTTATAACAGACCTAAAACAAAAACAATAAAGAATAAGGAACAAAAGAAATATGTAACATACAGATCACCTATTAGGAAAAGGGAGGGGGGGGGGGCTTGCTTTTTCTTTGTTATGGCTTTCCACAATTTTGAGAAGTATCTGGTAATTAAACCCAAAGATTGTTAGCTCCTCTGATTCAAACAGCCCCTCTTTTCAAATAGCAAGACAAGATAAGCTACTTTCAAGGCTACATGCTTGCAAATACCTCCTCCCTGCTGTTTTTACAACTCAGGGATAATTAGTACAAACTTCCCTTTCCCACTGCACTTCAAACAAGCCTCTTTGGAAAGCCTCATAACTTTTGCTCTAAGCATGTTTTACAGGCTTGGAAAAATACTGCTATGACACCTCCCTAGAACATCTGTAAGGGCTGCCTCCTGAAGAACAAATAAAACAAACCACAAGCTCCCCCTAATATCTGCTCAATTTCAGGTCCCAAATTCTCCTTCCATCCTTCCTTCCTTGTTGCTTAGCAATAGTCAGGGCTTAAAAAAGGAGGCTGCCCTTTGTTTTCTTGCCCTTGTACTAATTAACAATGCACTGGCCCTTTCCCCTTTGGGGAAAGTAAAATCAACTCCCTCTCTCTTACTATCTCTTCTCTCAGTTGGGAGTTCTTTCACAGCCCATATCACCAGCCAAAACCCTAACACACACCCCTCACACACACACCAAAAAACAGTTGGTACAACATTATTAATAGGCATACTCAACAGAAGAACATGAAGATAAATCTAAAATACTAAGAAAACAAATATACCCTGAAAGTTCACTGTACAGAAACTACTTCATTGCACACCAAAATTTTCACAGAGGTGGTTATAATACCTTAGTTAAAATAGTTCAGAACCACCAATATATACTGTATTGATGAAATAAACTCATCTGTTAGATAATATTTAGTGAACACCCTAAAAGAAAAGGTGCTTGGTCTGACTCCAAAGAGATTTTTTTTTTAATGAACAAATATTTATTGAAAACGCATTAGTGCACTGAAGATAAAGAATTGAAGGGTGGGGGAGGAGTTAAGATTTCTGGCCTCAAGAAGCTTATTTACTTTCTAGTGAAAAGTTAATTGGAAATTACAATAAGATTAGGTGAACTCAGAATGCTATGGGTATATTCAGAATGGGCATCTATTTCAATTTTTGGAAGGTAAAGGACATCTAATCTGAGCCTTAAAAGATGAAGGGGAGATAATGAAGTAAATGGGCAGTAATCCAGGCAGAAGGCACAACATATCCAAAGTCCTGGAGGCAAAAGAAAACAGAGAACTTTGGAGGGTCTTCCTAACAGTACCTGAGAAGGGTTGAGATATTAGGATGGTCAGGCAAGTAGGAATCAGCTAAAAGAAGACTGTTAGTTACATGTTATACAAAGAAAGCTACAGCAACAGATTATACATTCTTACTTCTTTATAAGACAGATGTTTTAGTAGTTAAAATAGACTGTACTTCAAAAGGAAAAGATCACACCTTTATGTTTCTGCTGTAACCATGGAAAAAAACTGAACCAGGCAACCTAGCAATTAAATACTTCTTCTAGAGACCTAGAAAAAGAGAAAATGTTTTATCACTTGAGCTCACCTATTCCATATTCTAAATATCCTTTAAGAATCACCCATAAACTCTACTTCAGCCATAGATCAACCTAAATGATTTTGTTCCTGTTCCTGAATTCTTATAGTTGTAATTTATTTGCAATGAATCAGAAATTGCATTATAAAATGTTATGTTGCTATTATTAATTACTTTTTAAAAAAATTAGGTTTCCCTCTACTAGCAGACTATGGGCATCTTCACAATAGGAACAGGACACATCTTAAGTATTTTATAGTCTACCTAATTCCCCAGGCTAGTACCTTACAGATAATGAGTTTGAGATTAAAACACTTTAGAAAAAAAAATTACAATAATTTCACACATCCTCATTTCCTCAGAAGGTATACAGCAAACTGTCGCATTTAAAACAGCATCTTATTATGTAAGAGCACAGTACTCTTAATTTATCATGAAACTAAGGTTCAATCTACCAATTAACCAAACATAATGTAAATGCCAAAAGAAAATTCTGAGATCCAATAATGAGCCAGGAAGATTCCAAATATACTCAGTGCAGCCTTGCCCCACAATTTCGCACTATAATTAGAAAAGCTGCAAAGCAGAGTAGTTACAAGGAACTCTTCCAACTCAGACACGTTTGAGTCTAAGCTCTTGACCAAGTTACATAATCTCTCTGACTCTCAAAAAAGTTTTGAATGTGCAGCTATGTTAAAAACAAAATCACAGAACTGGAAATGTTATGTTAACTCTTCACACACATTTTCAAATAATACTTTGCAACATCATTCCATGAAAATGTTAGGTGTGTTATTAATAACCATCAAAAACCAAGACTCATTCTACCTCCCTAGTCCATACCCTATTATTTCAAACAGATCAGTCAACAAATATTCATGTACAAGACATTATACTAAGCACAGGGTATAAATACAACAGTAAGATATGGTTCTGTCCATAAGTTAATAGTCGAGAGAAGATGAGAAGCTAGGACAGAGCACCATGGTCGGTGTGAGGCGACAGGCGGTTCCTCAGCAGCCATGTTGATGGCTGACTGGTTGCAGAAAGAGATGACAGCCTTGCAGTGTCCCTGTGCCAACTCTTCCTGGTGCAGATGAGGTGGAGCGGGCCCGGAGCAAGAGTGCGGGCCCCAGGAGGGGCCAGAGCAGAGGCCCGCCCGGGGGCCGCTCCCCAGCACCGAAGCCAGCGTCATCATCCTGTTCCTTTGTCCCGATGGGTAGCTGCCAGAGCTGAGGAACGGAGTATAAAGAGGCTTCCCTTTCTCTTTAAACAGTCTGGGTAGGAAGTAGAGTTTTGATGAAACACAGTTCATGGTGGTGTTTATGTTATTAATGAAACACATCCTGTGGTTTTTATAAAATAACTTTGTTCTGACAAAAATTAAGAATAAAAGTCTTCATTTAAAAGATGTGTGTGGTAGCCCTAGCCAGTGTGGCTCAGTTGGTTGGAGTATCATTCCTTGCACTGAAGGGTCACCTGTTTGATTCTGGTCAGGGTACAAACCCAGGTTTTGGGTCCAATCCTAATTGGGGTGTATATGGGAGGCAATCGATCGATGTTTCTCTCTCACCTCAATGTTTCTCTCCCACTTCCTCTCTCTAAAATCAATAAAACAAAAAAAAAATCCTTGAGTGAAGATTAAAAAAAAAAAGATGTGTGTAGTAGTTGTGGCAGGGGCGAGTTAGTTTTTATCTGTAAAACCAAGTAAATCAAACCTACTTTAATGTTCATTAAAGAAAAAAAATACTTTTGTGCTATGTTGAACCATCATGACAACCATGATTAGAGACAAAAGTAACTCAACTGTTTATTCAACAAATATTTACTAATTGCTCTTACGTGTAAGACATTGTATAAGACACTTCAGTAAAAAATAGACCTGCTTCAGGAAGTCCCTAATCAGAGGAAAGAAGAGTAAAAACAAACAAGCAGCAATGCCAATTCCACCCAATCAGTGCCTACAGCAATGTGGGAAGCTAGAGGAGCAGCCCCCAGTAAGCAAGTCTGCCAACTCTTCTCATTTAATCAGACACAAGATACTATTTGCATGGCCCAAGACCCCAGGCAATCTGGCTCCTAGGCCATCTGAGGTTCTGCCTAGAGGGCTGAGGGCATGAGTAGCAGTTTGAGAAGGAAATGGCTAGGTAAAGTGATAACTCCCTTACACTCTCCTGACCTCTTATATTTTAGTAGAGGCCCGGGTACATGAAATTCGTGCGGGGGGGGGGGGGGGGGGGCGGGGCGGTGAGGGGCGTGTCAAGGAGGCCCTCAGCCCGGCCTGCGCCCTCTCTCAATCTGGGACTGCTGGCTCCTAACCACTCACCTGCCTACCTGATCGCCCCTAACCACTCTGCCTGCCTGATGGCCCCAACTGCTTGCCTGCCTGCCTGATGGCCCCTAACCACTCTGCCTACCTGCCTGATCACCCCTAACCACTCGACTGCCTGCCAGATCACCCCTAATTGCTTGCCTGCCTGCCTGATCGCCCCTTACTGCCTCTGCCTCGGCCCCCACTGCTGTGGCTTCGTCTGGTATGACGACTGGAAGGTTGTTTGGCTGTCCGGTGTAATTAGTGTTTTACGCTTTTATTATTATAGATTGCACTGTTCATTACAGGTACCTGACCTACGTGGTGAATGGTTATTGTACTGGATGATGCAGACAAGAACATTTCCATCACCACTAAAAGTTCTGCTGAATAATACTGTAACCCAAAATTCCATTCACCAATTCTAAAATAACGACATAACAGAAATACTAACAGGAGTAAAAAAGCAGTGATGGAATACTATTTACTAACAAAAGAAATGAACTGTTGATACATACTACAATATGAAAGCACCTTAAAATCATGCTAAATGGAAGAAGTCAGTCACAAAAGACTATATCTCTCTCTCTCTCTATTTATCTATATGTCTGTCTATCTATCTATCTATCTATCTATCTATCTATCTATCTATCTATCTATCGTAGTATATATAGATTCTATTTACATATGTCCCGAAAGCAAAACTTTAGAGACAAAAAGCAGCTCTGGGTTAAGTCTAGTGATGTAGGAAAAGGGACTGCAACCAGGCAATACGTATCTTTTGAGGTGATGGAAATATTCTAAAACTGTATTGTGATGATGGTTGCAAAACTCTATAGATTTACTAAAAGTCATTAAATTGTGCACTTAAAAAAGGTAAATGTCATGTTGTGTAAATTATACCTCAATAAAGCTGTGTTAAAATAGAAGTATACTGAAAAAATTGATATTTGGGAAATAACCATTTCAAAAAATTTCCATTTTAGCACCACAAACACATTTATAAAAACACCCCAAATAAATAAAAATCAAAGCCTCTTCTAGCAGCAGATGTCAGATACCCATACAACTTCTAGTGGTACCGAGTGATAACACTTCAGTGACAAACTCCTTCAAGACAGCTTTACTTCTGAAGTTTTACACACTATATTATAGTTTACAACGAACACAACACTACCTAAACATTCCCAGTCCCATGTCAGAAGGAATAGCCACATAAATGACGGAAGAGAGGTAACAGTGAGAGCAGCAGCAGCGACCAGCACTGAAGAAGCACACTCCGTGTGTTCCAGACACCACGTGGCCAAGTTCTCCATGTAATTGTCTCAGCCTGGCTCTGTGCCAGTGTTTCATAAGATGCTCTTAAATATCTCAAGAAAGAAAATAATGTTTTTCATCCACTCAAAAATTCTCTCACCAAAGGGGCAACAAGGACATTTTCTTTTTTTAAAAAATTTTTTAACAAAATTGACCTTTAATTAAACCGAAAATGTCAGAAGCACACTTTCCACCCCAATAACAAACTTGTGGGATTACATACAGCTCAACTCACCTTTCAAGAGATGCTGTGTTACCTACCACTTCTGAAGTGTTATCTCTACTAATTTTATGATGCATATTCTTTACTTAATCCTCAGATGGAAATGAATTATTCTAACACTCATTCTAAAACTACTTTTCAAACAGTCATTAGAGCAACAAAGATGGGAATAATTTATATGCTATATTATTTGCATGTTTTTGTGACTTAAAAAAACAAGAAAATGAAATTAAGTTATTAGAGAATTCTAAAGCCAGGAATATACCTTACATCTCATCTAGTTCAATTCATTCCCAGATATTTCATGGCAGAGTGGGAACCCCAGAAGACAAACCACGATTTCTAGGCCAGCATTCTTTTCACTGCACACTATTGCCTTGCCTTAAAACACACACACGACTTTAGTAATAGTAGCTGTGAATAACAGTCTCAGATTTTCAAGAAAATTTAAAGACTGAACTGCTATCCATTAAAAGTCACCACATTAACCTTCTCTTCAAAACAAATCAGATTCATAATTAGATACAACACTTCCTTTTCATGAAAAAAATTTCAATCCTCTTAACATTTAAAGGTCTAAACTCATTGTTTTAAACAATGGTGATCATACATTAATAAGAACTCAAGATAAATTTTAAACACATAGCTATTAAGAGAAAAAGGTATGTAAAAAGTTTGCTGCCAGAAAATAAATGATTTGAATACAGAATGACTGAACCAAGTTATTATAAATTATCAAGTTCTAAACATACTTAGACATATACAATCATACCCATGTGTACAGCACATAAATGTTAAAAGCAAATTATGCTCAATTAAATCACAAAGGCGATGAACTTAAAAAAGAAGCCAGTGAATTATTGAGAACCAAGGATTAATATTGCTCTCAATTATTTGTAGTGTATTAGCAAAGAAACATTCCTCCTCAGTTAACAGGACATGGAATTTTAAGAGCAATCTCCTTGAAAATGTGCTCCATGGGCTTAAAGTACATCTTGGCTTGTCCTATCTAAAATCGCACATTGTAATCAAAAGGAAAAAAGAACAGAATGATGAGACAATTTGGCTCTTGGCTCTTCATCATACTCTCCATATAATGGTTGTGAATAACTTATCAGATCACCAGTGAGCTAGAAGTCTGAGAGATAAATGTGGTCAAAAGAATCCTCTTATCTACTTGCCTATCAGTTCTCAAAGTGTGAAAAAATTTAATCTTTTATAGTAACCCTGAAAGGCTGTTCTTGTCTCAATTACTATTTAATGATACCAACACTCTATCATACTGAACATGGAAATAGCCAAAGCTCTGCAATTTATCAGGAAAAGGAAATTTAAAAATAGATTCCAAGTAATTACATTTTTTTTTATAAAGATGAAACTTTCTTAGATACTGATAACAATTTTAAATGATGGCAACAGCCATGCAGAGCCAAATACTCAATGTTCTTCCTATTGAAGCACTGGCTGTTTCAATTATACGACATGTCTTTCTCAAATTCTAGAAACAAATTTATAATGTGGAAACTAAAAGTTAAGTATAAGGACTAAAACTTGGGAGGAAAAAAACCTTAAAATATTTTACCATTCTCAGCTTATGGAAGGTTATAGGCTGAACCCAGAAAACTTCTGCTACACTAACATGGAAAAATTTTGTTTAAACAAACTTAACTAGAAGAGGAACCCAATTTACTGCATTTACCATGTACTATGTAATACAACTGATTTTTTAAAATTGTTTTATTGCTTAAAGTATTACAAAGAGTATTATATATGTCTCCCTTTTTTTTCTCCCCTGGACCCTCCCCTAGCCTCCCATGCCCCCCAGTGTCTTGTGTCCATTGGTTATGCTCGTATGCATGCATACAAGTCCTTTGGTTAATCTCTTACCCCCCCACCCCCCAACCTTCCCCAGCCTTCCCGCTGTAGTTTGACAGTCTGTTCGATGTTGCTCTGCCTCTGATTTTTAAAAATAATCAAATAACACAAGACAGTAGTAATGTACTTGCTCACCTTCCTTTTTCAGCCATTTCACAATGTTCCCTTCTTCCATTGTCGGAGACAGGGATGGCATTAGTATCTTAATAGGATCAGCTAAAATTGAAAAAAGGAAAGATTAGCCACAAACATACAATGCACCTTACAAAGCATCAATAGAAAGTTCAAGTAAATTAATATCAAATTCAATTTGAGAAAGAAAATATTCCAAAGTTGAAAAGACTCCCACCTGGTCAAACTAAGTATCCAGGAAATAGTATAGAAACATGAAATTCTCAACTTTTTAAAAATAAATTTTTTTGAATTATTTTCAACTCCTTTCTCATAGTTCCCCAGTACTCTGTGCATATTTTTAAGCCAGATGTTTATAAGATTAAAAAATAGAAAAGTTGATTTATGTTTCATTTTCTCCATCCCTTTTTGTTGATGCAAAAAAATATTTACAAATAAAATGATCAAAGAGAAAGATAAGAAGAAGTATCTAGGGTTCTGATAACCTACAAAAAATAATCAAGATTAGACTTTAACAAACTAGTTGTGTTTTTATTTTCCTCTAATATTATATTATTCAAGAATCAAAGGTTCTTGCTAGTATATGTGAAAGGAAAGGTATGCTTTGTCAAGCTTGACCAGGCAAGTGAACCTAAGTGGTTAGTTAAATTAACCTCAGATTGTGTTCCATACCACCATTCAACTGGGGATACAAAAAGGTAGACTCAAACCAGGGTGACCTCTCAATGAAGCACAGCTTTTCCTTAGATATCAGAAAAGGAGATGCCCTATATATTTGCCCAGATGTGCTTCCCAATAGTCACCCACTAAACAGGACCATGTTCATAGAGCACACAGCTGCAAGATCACAATTTATATAAAGTTTATACTAATAAAATTGTTAACAGCATGCTCCAGCTCTAGCAGTAGCCATGGTAACAAATTATAGTCCATGAAATCTTTCATAGAACCTATTCTCTCCTCAGATTATTCAGCAATCAAAACACAACTGCGTATCTACCATATTTCAAATGTGGAATATTTTACCGCTAATATTAAATGAAGTTAATTATTTTCTTTGGGAAACTGAAGGAATTTTACTATAATTTCAAATGAAGAGTTCCAACAGCTTCATGATAAAGGAATTCCTCTGAAGCATTTGGAAGGAAGCTTCTGTCCTTGTCCCTTTTCACCCCTTCCTCTCTAAAGGTCTGGGAAAAAGACCTGAGTGAATACTTGCCTTTGTCTTTTCCTCATTTTCTTTTAAGAACTGCCTACTTGGAGGGGTACCGCTAGGTACATATATCACCTTTTTCACTTTTTACATGAAATGAAAATGTTTACATGGCGTAATGAAAAACAAACAAGCACATTTGCCTACAGAATGTCCAGCCAGCCTAAGCCTGAGCATTTAATTTTTGAGAATCAGGTTTTGAAAATGAAAACCAATATAAATAAACCTACAATCTAATAGCACCATGATAAGAGGCCAGCCTCTCCTTGAAAGAGACAGCTTAAAACAAATCCCAGTTTGTTGCTTCTAAGAAAAAGGTCAAGGCTGGCATTATGAGAGAATATTTCATAGGCACATACATATTAAATTTATATCAAATAGAGTTCCACTTCAAAGAAGCAAAATAAATGGACCTCATTGCTTCTGAGTCCAGATTCTAATTTATGACAAACACTAAATCAATTTTCTCAAAACAAAGTCTGTCTTCAATATTTTTACATCTTGGTTCTAGCTGCCGTGATACAATTCATATTTGTTTTATGATTTTTTCTGCCATTATAATCTCTCACCTAACAGACCTTCACATTTCCATTATTCCTGACATTAAGGACTATATTATAAAACTTCTGCATTTATTATTGTTTTCAAAATTACCACATCAAAAGCCACAAAATTGTTCATATTTTAAAATAAAAAGAATATAATCATTCCTAATACAGCCAGCCTTCATGGATGAATTGAAATTGCTTCTCTGAATAATAACGATAAAATATAAAAATTGTGTAATAAATCACTATCCTTATTCTGAAATGAAGGTGACAAAAAACAAAGACAGACATTTTAGACATCTCCATTATTCAGTAATATCTTTTGATTGATCATACTGGCTTACTATGGAAAGTAAAATGTGCAATGTATTTACTTTTTTAAAAATTCTTTATTGTTTAAACTATTATATATGTCTCCTTTTTTCCTCCATTTGTATTTTCTGATTAATCTAACTAATCTATCCTCAAACTGTCATGTTGGAAAATAATTTCAAACATAAGCATTAATTTATCAATAATGGTACATATTTCATTCTAATATATATCCTCTTTCAACTGGAACATTATACACATCTTTTTCAAATGTATTTTTCCAGTGGAAAAGTAATTATACAAGCATAATATCGGCTTTGAGTGACAGAGCTGCACATAATTAATATCCGCCCTTTATGGTTGCCATAAATTCCAGAGATAGTATGTGGGCTTTTCTAGGCCTCTCAGAATTTTAACCTATACCTAATATTGTTTAATCTCAATAGAAATCAAATATAGCTTCCCTTTTCATCCCAGTAAGCAGTACATTCTACCCTTCTCCTGTCAAATTGAGGAGGCCTTGAAATGTGCACCAAGTTATATTTCCTATGAAAAACTGGGCACACTCTTGGGTAAGAATAAAGGAAGTGTGGTCTCCCCCCCTCCTGCTGGTCATTCAGGCTATTTCAATTAGTAAAAACGCCACAATTAACTTTAAAAAATACCCCCAATTTTTTGTTAGAATTTAATCCCTTTGAAGTCATTTTAGTGGTCTATTCCTTTCTATCAAGCTAACAAACTACACTAATGGCTAATAAAGTCTGTCCTTCTGTAGCAATTTAAAAAATATTCAAAGTAACTACAGTAATGCACATTTTCAGACTATATGTAAATTAAATATATATTATGATTTGATTTTTAATTTTTAAAAATATATTTTCGTTGATTTTTAGAGAGAGAAGGGAGAGGGAGAGAAACATTAATTGGCTGTCTCCTGCACGCCCCCTACTGGGGATTGAGCCCACAACCCGGGCATGCAACCGGCGACTCGGTTCTTGGGTCAACAACTACTGAGCCACACCAGCAGGGCTATATGCTGATTTTAAAAGTAGAGTCTCCGAAGTCATTCAAACTGTCTTAATCTTTTTTCTTTTTCATCAAATGAATGACACAAAAAATTAAACTGTTTTGCTTAGCATATTGCTGCTTTACCTGCTACATCAGGCACACAAGCAATCTTTCAATCACTGAATTGTATAGCAGCTCTCTAAGCAATTCTTACATTTCTTCAAATTTGCTCTTCCAATCTTTCTACAGCATAATTCTGCCTTCCACATCAAATACAGTACACGGATAAAATTCTAGTTTCTTATTCCTTAAAGTATTTATTTTGCCCTAAGAGCAAAACACTTCTACTTCAAGGCAAAATCAATTACGTGTATATCAAAGCTTTAAATTGATGATCTAGATCAGTTCTAAAAGTTCTCCAGACTAAAAAAAAAAAAAAGGAAAAAAGATAATATACGCATACAAATGCAGATCAAATTGCTTTATGGCTAACATGAAGCAGATCTTAGCTCCATTATGCTGACTAGAGTAATTAAGGAAGTCAGCAGTTTATACAGGGTACAGCTCGAGAGTTATTCTGGCCCGTTTATACCACTAGAATCCAAACACAAAAATCATGAAATGCAGATAGACCAATGAAGAAGGAAATTACCCAGTACTTTCTTAGTATGGCTCCCTGTTCCTAACATTAATTTGCTTCTCTAATAGGGAGAGATACTGCTCATTTAATTACCTCTCTTTTCAAGGCAAGAACTCATTAAGTTTAATTGAACCTTTAAAACTTCCATACAAAGAAAACAATTCTGCCACCTGCAGGCTGAATAAAATAAAGCAGAACGGAGTATAGGGGTAATAAAAACACATTGAAAATATCAATGGATGACAATAGAAAATGCATGCATAACAGTCTGTATGAAAATAGCATTTATAAGTCTTGGCATGGTACAAAAACATGTAAGAGATGCCCCAAACAGTATATATGGCATAATCTAATTTCTACTACCTGCTCAGCTTGTACAAAAAGACTGAAAGGATATACTCCAAAATGACAATAATAGATATATCTAGATGGTGATATTATTCTAAGTCAGTGGTTCTCAACCTTCCTAATGCCGCGACCCTTTAATACAGTTCCTCATGTTGTGGTGACACCCAATTTCATTGTTACAGATTGAACATAATTAAAGCATAGTGATTAATCACAAAAACAGTATGTAATTATATATGTCTTTTCCAATGGTCTTAGGCGGCCCCTGTGAAAGGGTCGTTCGACCACCAAAAGGGTCGCGACCCACAGGTTGAGAATCACTGTTCTAAGTGGTTTTCATTACCTTTGTTTTTTATAGCCTACACTAGAGGCCTGGTGCACGAATGCATGCACTAGTGGGGTCCCTTGGCCTGGCCTGTGGGAACCGGCCCAAACCGGCTCTCCAACATCCCCTGAGGGGTCCTGGACTACGAGAGGGTGCAGGCCAGGTTGAGGGACCCCCACTGGTGCATGATTGGGGCCGGAGAGGTTGGCCAGCCGGGGAGGGACTGTGGGAGGGCTCCAGGCGTGTCCAGCCTGTCTAGCTCAGTTCCAATAGGCCGGGCCCCAGCAGCAAGCTAACCTACCGGTTGGAGTGTCTGCCCCCTGGTGGTCAGTGCACATCATAGCAAGCGGTTGAGCAGCCTTAGCATATCATTAGCCTATTACGCTTTGGTTGAATGGCCGATTGGACACTTAGAATATTAGGCTTTTATTATATAGGATGTTAACTTTCTACAATAAATTTACCTAATTTCACTTTCTCCCCAAACTTATCTAACATCTAAAAAAAAGTTTACTTTTGTTTTTGTTATTTTTAAACACAAACCCACAAGGTCAGGGAGAAAAGAAGGGGCGTCTCTCAACTACTGACTAGCCTAGATTTGCTTTGCTTAGATGATCATACTTAGCCATTACTTACCCTAGAAACAATTAAAATTAAGAAGCACTTCACTACTGTTGTACTTTAATTTACCTGTCATAGTAACAGACATGCCAATCAGTGATTCCCAACTCATACTTCCTTTTTAAAAAGAAAATGTCCAAACCACAGCCTTTGAAAGAATCTGCTCTATGTGCTCTGGTACGATTAGCCTACATTGGGTCAACAGCTTCACTCCAGGGAATCTGGAATTAGATCAAAGAGGTAGTGCCCACTTAAACTAAACTGAAAGAGCGTGCGGCATAGGGCCTGAATCAGCATTAAGGCAAGACAAGCTGACATTATAAAGAAAGGAAAGCCATGAGTAAACAGATTCGCAAGTTTACGAAGAAAAACAAAGTAAATCAAAGAAAGAGAGAAAGACGGACATTGGGAACCATAGAAGAAATGGATGAAATCATCATAGTTCCCCCATGGCCCAGCAGCACTTCATATATGTGCTACCATATCCTTATAATAAATCTTATTTTTACTTCAGCTATTCTGTTTGTTGCCACATTTATTCAAAGAACAGTATCAGTCTTATCAGTATTAGCATAGAAGCACTTAATAAGGATCAGGCCTAAAATGGTATTCATGCTTTGGCAGAAATACTGTACCATTAACTCTTATCAAAGAATCTGCCTGTCACGGAACTGCTATCAAAAACTCAGATGCCGCCCTAACTGGTTTGGCTCAGTGGATAGAGTGTCGGCCTGCAGACTGAAGGGTCCCAGGTTCGATTCCGGTCAAGGGCATGTACCTTGGTTGCTGGCACATCCCTAGTAGGGGGTGTGCAGGAGGCAGCTGATCGATGTTTCTCTCTCATTGATGTTTCTAATTTTCTATCCCTCTCCCTTCCTCTCTGTAAAAAAAAAAAAAAAAAAAAAAAAAAAAAAATATATATATATATATATATATATATATATATATATTAAAAAACACACAAAAAAACTCAGATGCTTACAGGGCAGTGGTCGGCAAACTCATTAGTCAACAGAGCCAAATGTCAACAGTACAATTGAAATTTCTTTTGAGAGCCAAATTTTTTAAACTTACACTATATAGGTAGGTACACTGTTGTTAATTTAATTAGGGTACTCCTAAAGCTTAGGAAGAGCCACACTCAAGGGGCCAAAGAGCCGCATGTGGCTCGCGAGCCGAAGTTTGCCAACCACGGCTACAGGGAATAATCAGGTGAAAGAAATGGGCTAGCAACATCTAATGCTTTTTTCTTTAGATCTAGACATGCTTTATGTTTATATTAAATCTGTAAAAACTCTCTTCCCTTCTATACACACAGTATCTGTCCTCTGCTACTTTTCCTGGTCTACCTTTTGTCTTCTGCTTTCTACAACAGATAAAGATACAAGAAAGAAATGACAACTAGAGGTGATGACATATACCAAGGCACATACAGCCTTGCTGGCTGGGAAGTAATAGTGGAAGGTGGTAAACTAGAAAGTAATTTACTACCTAAAGAGAACAATCGTTACTCAGTTTTAACTAACTGTCACCATATAGACCAGTGATGGTGAACCTTTTGAGCTCGGCATGTCAGCATTTTGAAAAACCCTGGTGCCATGCCACATATAGAAATTTTTTGATATTTGCAAACATAGTAAAACAAAGACTTATATTTTTGATATTTATTTTATATATTTAAATGCCATTTAACAAAGAAAAATCAACCAAAAAAAAAAATGAGTTCGCGTGTCACCTCTGACACGCGTGTCATAGGTTTGCCATCACTGATATAGACCCTAAATTTAAATTTTCAAGAAAAGACAAAAATCTAGATTTTTACATAAAAATTTTTTATTTTATCTATCTATCTATCTGGGATTAATCCTCGCCCAAGGATGTTTTTTCTGCCATTGATTTTTAGAAAGGGTGGAAGGGAGGGAAGAGACAGAGAGAGAGAAACATCCATGTGAGAGAGACACATGGATTGGTTGCCTCCCACACCCGTCCTGACCAGGGGCTGGGAACCAACCCCTGCAATCAAGGTACATGATGCCCTTGACTGGAATCGAACCCTCAACCCTTCAGTCTGAGGGCGACTCTCTAACCACTGAGAAACCAGCGAGGGCAAAGTTTCTAGTTTGTAAATGTTGTCAATAAATTTAATTTTCTCCTAAAATGATATAGGTCAGTTCATTGGCTGCCAATTTGCAATCATAGTGTGGAGCTCTGTATTCTTTTATAACTTTTCAGATTTTTAGTTTCCCTAGATGTTTATTTAACACCCAAAATACGCAAGGCCTGTAGCTATATATTAGGCAAAAGCACTACAAAGGTTGAGCCTCATTCATTTTTCTCCTCACGTTATTTTAAATTTAACATGTATTCCTCAGGAAGAACTTAAAACCAATATTAACATCTTAGTTATTAATTAAATTCAAAATCATGCCATTCAGTCTAAAAGGGCAGCGATGGAAGCTCTTCAAAATTAACTGCCTAGACTAGTTTGAAAACCTGTTTACAGATGCTATGTCACGTATGTAAATACACATCTGGCATCTGGGCCTTTGCATCTGCTGTGCTTTTAGCCTGGGAGGGCTGCCACCTTTAGGAAGCCTTATGTTCTCCCTTACTATCCTCAACTTACCTCTCAGAGCTCACTACACACACTATTGAAATCATACCATTATTCTTTACTTCCCCAAGAAGACTATACCCACCTTAAGAATAAGGCCTGTAACAGAAGTTAGGGCTGCAGCTCCAGGAGCATGGCAAAACAAAAGCATGCAGGTGAAAAGGTAGGAGACAAATTTTGGCTCAGTATTAGAGGGAAAAAAAAAGAAAATCCAAAACTTCAAATAACTTGGAGCTACCCAACAACACAATCAGCTTCTGTGGTGGGCAGAACAACGTCCACAGCCCCCCTTCACTGCCACCCCATGAAAGATGGCCAGGTCCTAACAACCAGAACCTGTGAATATGTTACGTTACACAGCAAGGGCGAGTTAAGGTTGCGAGTTAAGGTTTAAGAAGGAGCTAAAGTTGCTCAACAGCTGACCTTGACACCGGAAAGCATCCTATATTACCCACGCGGGCCCAATGTAACCACAAGGGTCTTTATATGTGCAACAGGGCGGCCTAGGAAAAGAATACAGCTTCCTTGGGGTGCAGCGTCCTGTTCCTTACAGAGGATGCTCAAGCAGAGGTAGTGTTCACCGGGTGGGGGGTAGGGGGAGGGTCAAATGTCACCACACATCAGATAAGGATCGCCTAAGTGAGTTTCTGAAGGCATGCGTCCTTCAGCTGGGCTCAAGGAACACCTCTGAACCTGCATGAACACAGGCCCCTTTCTCTGTGGAGACGATCGGGACTAGAGCATCCAAACCATTCTCAAAAGGATCTGTTTTACAGACAAGGTTAAACACACTCTTCCCAGGTTATTTCCAACCCTGGGCTTTTACTAGTCCATGATTTCTCTAAGGCAGTGAGTCCGTCTCAAAGTGTAAGCCCAACAAACACCAACACAAAACATCAAAACTCATCCAACCCCAGACATCTCTCTGGGGGCTGTAGGAAAAGTTCAATAGTTAATAAACTGGGAGGAAAGAAAAGTCTAGACACAGTTAAAAACAAAACAAAACATTGTTCTAAGTACTTTATGAAACATTAATCTGAAGAAACTGAAATAAGTCGTTCCCATCACCAAATCCTTAGAAATCTGAGTGTACTCATCTTACCGTGTCGCTTTGTGTAACTTTTTTTTTTTTTTACCCCCCTGAGCCTAGGGTAGCCCAGAATGTAGGCAAATATCTACTGCACCTAATTTTTTTAGATTAAAATTCATTCTGTGTAGCGCCAGAATGATGACTTTCAAAAAATGTTAGTCCTAGGACCCCGCCCCACCCACGTGTAAAGAAAAAATAATGCCTTATGCATACACGGTTAAGTACCGGAAGAATTGTTAATTATGTCAATCATCATTAATAAATGCGGGTTTCCTATAATAAACTTCATGATCTGATGTCCCCGCCTAATTTTTCACTCTTTCACGCTCACGCTTGGCCGGACCTATGGCCGGGGCGCGGGAGGCGTTTACAAACCAAGTCCTTTGCCGGCGTCGCGCGGAGCAACCCGAGGGCCTAGCAGAGAAGACCTCCCGCTCCACAAGCGCCGCAAGAACGAACGACAGCCCAAAGTGGCTTTTTGAACCTCAGCAACCTCGGCAGCTTTTCCCTGACGGGGACGCCTGACGACCCTAAAGGAACCCGAGCCGCGACTGGGAAGGGGCCTGAGGGAAGGGCGTTTGGGACTTATCTTCGCGCCTTTCCAAAGAAACAAACACCCAAATTCCAAGGCAAGGTCAAGGGAAGCCATACCAACCCGGGGGCCCCAGACAGTCAGGCTCTCCCAGCTCCCAAGGAAGCCCTTCGGGGCATGCACTTACCAGGCGGCCAAGTCAGCTGACCCCCGTCCCGAGAGAAGGCCCAGGGATCAGAGAGCCCGAGTAGGGAACAGAGAGCCCGAGTCCCTCCGCACCCAAATGCAGGCCCTCCAAGGAACAGCCCTTGCCTGACCCAGGCCCAGCGTTCAGCTCCACAGAGAAGCCGAGCGAGCCGCGACCACTCACCCCGCAGCCACTGCGTGCTGTGAAGCCATCTCCAAGCAGCCCCGCCGCCGGCAGGCCACCCAGCAGCCCCCGTAACCAGCCCCAGGCCTCGCCGGGCGCCGAAGCCTAGGAGAGAGCGCAGCATCCGCCGGCCACAGCCTAGCCTCCAGGAGGCCGCCATCTTTCCGGCCTTTTCGCAGGCTCCCCACGGCGCTGCCTGCTCACTCAGTCTCAAGCCCCTCCCAGGCCCCGCCTCTCACCCTTCTAGCCACGCCCCCTAAGTTCCAGTCGCGCCCTTGAGTCTCCGTTAAAGCCTCTTAGCCCCGCCCCCAGCCTCGTTGGCCCCGCCTCCCGGCCAGGCTGCAGCGCCGCAGGCTCCCCAGTCAGCGAGGCCCGCCCCTCGCCTGGTTCGCCCCGCCCCTGTGCTGTCCTCAGATCCGCCTGATTGTATTTCAGATCTCGCCTCGGTCGTCCAGGCGGGTCGCTGGGAGCAAGGGCGCGCGAATATTGGTTGAAGGTCCCTGGTCCCCTTAGTCTGGGCCATGTCTGACGGTCCCGCTCAGGAGGGAGACTGCTGCCGGCGGCGAAGCTGCGCGCAGGTAGGGGCGGGGCCGCCAGTGCCTTTTATTCCGAAGAGGCGAGGCGATGGGGGGGACGCGGCGGAGGCTTCCGGGCGGCTGGGGCGCAATCCCCACGCGACCCCCGCGCGCTGCAGCCCACGCTCTACCGGGCGACCTGCAGGCTCGCGCCGCGCCCGTGGCTGGGCTGTGTCCCACAGCGGGAGCTGGGCACCTGAAACGTTAAGGAAAGGAAAAATAACGGAGGAGAGCCTTCAGTGTGTGTTTCAAAGCAGCTTATCATTATCATCAGGAAGACAGGCCAGTCGAGGAAACTTGCAGCCCTGAAGTGAACTGGAGCAAAGACTGAGCTCTCTGGCGTCCCTGTGCGCCATGGCGACCAGCCCGATGTTCCCAAAGCACGCCCTAGGGCCTAGGCACACGGGGAACCTTCGCCTGGACTGGAGCTGTGCCTCAGTAGCCAGCACCTTCCCTCTGAGCAGTTTTTCTGCCTCAGTTTAGACTCGCAGCGGTTCTCAACCTGTGCATCGCGACCCCTATGGGGGTCGGACGACCCTTTCATAGGGGTCGCCTAAGACCATCGGAAAAAACATATAATTACATATTGTTTTTGTGATTAATCACTATGCTTTAATTATGTTTAATTTGTAACAATGAAAATACATCCTGCATATCAGATATTTACATTACGATTCATAACAGTAGCAAAATTACAGTTATGAAGTAGCAACGAAAATAATTTTATGGTTGAGGGGGTCAGCACAACATGAGGACCTGTATTAAAAGGTCTCGGCATTAGAAAGGTTGAGAACCACTGGTTTAGAGTGATGATGGGATGGCCATAGACACGATTCTTCCCTAAATGAGGTCAAAGGAAAAATCCACCCTGGGCCTGTGTATGCTTTTCATTTACTTAGACACACGCAACAGTTTTATGAAGCACCTATGTGCTCATTGGTGCAGTGATGATTAAGACAGATGGCCTAGGGCTGTGGTCGGCAAACTGCGGCTCACGAGCCACATGCGGCTCTTTGGCCCCTTGAGGGTGGCTCTTCCTAAGCCTTAGGAGTACCCTAATTAAGTTAATAACAGTGTACCTACCTATATAGTTTAAGTTTAAAAAATTTGGCTCTCAAAAGAAATTTCAATCATTGTACTATTGATATTAGGCTCTGTTGACTAATGAGTTTACCAACCACTGGCCTAAGGTGTAGGAATACCAGGCAAATAAACAACTTCCATACATTGTGAGAAACCTTGCTTATGAAGCAGAGATCAAATTAGCCCCCCTTTCTCTCCCCCATTATTCTTTCTTAAGGCTGAAGGTCCCAATTAAAAAGTAATAACCAGCCAGAGAGTTTGTGAAATACTTGGGGAGGTGAGATTTTCCTCTACCCTTCTAGGTTCTTTTGGCTGGTCCTATAATTAAATTAACATGAGACAGATTAATAAGAGAAAATAACCAAATTAAATTACGCAGTACATAAGGGAACCCCATATACATAAGAGCCAGAGCACCTCCCCCACCATACACGAGAGGTTCAGAGACAGAAAGGTAAAATGAGGCAGAGATGACTTTCTGAGTTGAGGTAAGATGCCATGGAGCTTCAGAGTGTAGAGGAAGGTCATTCTTAGAATAAGAAGAGCAGATGTTAAGTACAGTGGGGCCTTGATTTACGAGTTTAATTCGTTCCGAGACTGAGCTCGTTAAGGAGCTCATAAACTCAAATTACTCTGTCAACTCAATGCAAAAAATCAGCCAAGAGACAGCTGGTATCTCAAAAAACTCGTTAGCCGGGACACTCGTAAGTCAAGGCCCCACTGTAATTAGAAGCTTACCCTGCCTTATAAACAGGTCATGAAAAGTTATTTCTGGTAATAACGCTTATGGGTAAGGCCCCAACTTTAAATTCTCTAAGGGAGAAATAAATGTTTCTCTTGAGTCTGCAGGGTCTCGATTGGCTTCCGCTCAAAATTATTCTGGTGCCAACGTGGCACATCTTGGGGAGGCCTGTTCTGAACCCCTGACGTTTCTCTCCAGGTATTCTGATGTCCTACTGCTAGCCTCTGAGCACCTCAGGCGGGCCTCTGGGGAGCTTCCTCTCACGTCCCCCTAAGTGGCTACCCCCAAACCTCACCATCTATCCTCATCCTCTGCCCCAAGCCTGTTTCACAAATGACCCTGAGTTTTCTTCAGTGTTCTCACCCAAAGTTAATCCTTTCTTTTTAACTTCTAAAATACCTTCCAAGTCCATCTCCACCATCACTTCCTTGCAATTTCCTTTACAAACTCTTTCCACGGCTTCCTTACTGGTCTGGTCTCTTGCTTCCTTGGTCACCACCTTCATCCTCTTCTTTCCACTGATGTTGTATCGTAAATCAGCGAGTGAGACACAGACGCCTTAATGAGCCAACTGATTAGGAGGGAGGTGTTTCTTCCAAATCTCTGAGCGAAGTCACACAGGAAGTTTCCTGCATTTATATCTTTTGAGCTTCTTTGCAGATTTTACAAAGAGCTCTGTGTGAGTTATTGTTACAGGCAGTTGGTAATCTTGGATGCATAAAGAACAAACATTTGGCATAAGAATATGGGAATTATTATCAGTATTAGTCCATTACATTAGATGGCTAGCTTGCAAGGTCAGACAGTTAAGTTTTTATCTTTTTCTGTTATTCAAACTAAAACAGTTATTTCATAGAATAAGAGACTGTCTGAAAATGACAGAGTTTACAGAACAAGGGACTATCTAACAATAGCAGAGAATTTCAAACAGCAGTTTTTATACAAGATGGAGGTTACTATGCTTCACTGCCACTGTAGAAATGTTGCCAACCCAAGATCTGGTCAGGGCCTCTATCTAAAACTGCTCAGTGGTTTTCACGTACCTATAACATAAAGTCCAAACTCCTGTGCATCTGCCTCCCTCTCCCCTCCATTCCATAGAACCTAATTTAGAACCAGTTCCAACTACTGGAGTTCTCTCTGACTGAAATGCCCTTTCTCTCTACCTACCCAGCTTATTCCCAGTCCATTAAGACTTAGCACACCCATCCCCTCCTGTATGAAGCTTTTCCTAACTACTGCTCCCTCCCACCCAGAGCTTTCTGCTCCCGCAATGCCCAGGACCAGCTTGTATTGTATGTTGCTTTGTCACTTCATAACTGTTAACTTCTTTACCAGATTGTGAGTTCCTCAAGGGTAAGAATTTTATTTTCCTCGTATTCATTTCTTTGGGGCCTTCCGTAAAAGTTGCTGGATGAATGAATGAATGAATGAATGAGAGGGCTCCATAATTAATACCAAAAGAAAGGTACATAGAGCAAATGCTGTGTCACAGAGTCCAAGGAAGGAGTGATCCTTGCTACCATGAGAGAAGGAATATAGGTGAAGTGGGTAGGGGGCCTGGTGTAAAGGCTGACAAGCAGGAATCTGGCAGTTAGAGCTGGGATTATTAGGGATCCAGCATAAGCAATAACAGTGCAAAGACAAAGTATTCTTGGCTGGCAAGAAAATGTCTTAGTTACCTATTGCTGCATAACAAGTATCCCAGAACTTAAGCTTAAAACACAAACATTGGGTGTCCCAATTTCTGAGGCTTAGGAATCCAGGAGAGTTTAGTTTGAGGTTCTGGCTCAGGGTCTGTCATGAGTTGAGAGCCAGGCTGTCGGCTGGAGCTACAGTTGATCTCAAGACTTGACTTCAGCTAGAGTGAGTGTCCAAGCCCCTCATGTAGTTGTTGGCAGGCCTCTGTTCCTCACTGATTTTTGACCACAGGTCTCAGTTCTTCACCACGTGGCCTTTGCATAGTCTGTCTGAGTATCTCGAGCACCAAGTGAACTGAAGGAGAGAGGACAACCAAGATGGAAGCTATAGTCTTATAGCCTAATCCCAAGTGATATAGTACCATTCGGCAGTAGTCTGTTGGGCATACAGACCAACCCTGGTACAGTGTAGGAGAGGAACTATATACCATGGTGTGAACACCAGGGGGTCTTTAAGAGCCTTCCTGATGGTTGACATCCACAGCTAGGTTGAATAAGACTGGGAGATTTATGGAAAAAAAGTGGAAATATTTGAAAAGTTAAATTAGGGCAAGAAAGCAGAAGGACTTAGACTAAAAAGGTAGTGTTTTGCCATTTGATGATGTAAGGAGCGGAGTTCAATGATCAAAATAGTTTATTATTTTAGTACTAATAGTAGAGTGAAGGGTAAGCTGGAGAAGGAGAAATCGTAGGCAAGGAGACCAAATAGGAAAAGATCATCTTAATCCTCCCCAGATATCAGTCTCTGAAAGAATTTTTACTCAACTGCTCCAAAATAAGGACATTGAAAGAGTGAAGTTCACAAAATTAATTGCATTTCATTTCAAGGATTGGCTTTCATTCTGAGATTATCCTTTCTACTTTTCTTATGTTAAAAATGTACTTTATTACCCCAGCTGGTTTGGCTCAGTGGATAGAGCGTCTGCCTGTGGACTGGAGGGTCCCAGGTTTGACTCTGGTCAAGGGCACATGCCGGGTTGCGGGCCCGATCCCTAGTAGGGGACGTGCAGGAGGCAGCCAATCAGTGATTCTCTCTCATCATTGACGTTTCTATCTCTCTCTCCCTCTCCCTTCCTCCCTGAAATCAATAAAAATACATTTTAAAAAATGTACTTTATTTTTGAAAGAAGGTGATAGTAATTGTTAAGTATAATTAATGCTATCACTTGGCAACCTTATCTCAGTCCCTAAAATTTAAAAATACAACTACTGATCTTGAACCTCACTAGTCTGAGAATCACTGGTCCAAATTATTAATATAAAAAAACTGATACACAGAAAGGGTCACTGACTTGCCTTAGGGTCTTCTGATTTCTAGTTAGGGCTTGTCTAATGTGAAGAAGAGTTTTTAAGTGTGGCAACGGGCTTTGAGTGAAGGTGATGTTGCAAAGAAAACCAATATGCACATAGAGGACAATGAAACAAATGTGCAGAAAGCAGCAAAAACCAGAGACAAACAATGCTGACAGTTTTGCTCTATCTGCATCCAGTCCCTTCCTGAGGCCAGTGTCAGGAAAAATTGTGAAAGACTGAAATGAGCAAAAGAGATCGCTAGCTGACTTGGGGCCATCTTTGAGCTATTTTACAACTCTGAATTGTAGATTACTGACAGCAGTGCAGATGATTATTGTTCATAGAGATGAAAGTTGAATTGTGATAGCAGTTGTGACATCTTTCTGGTTCCCTCATTAATTGATGAGTTAAATAATATCCTTAACACAGGTTTATTTTACATTTGTATTAGAGTCCCCAAGAAAACCTGTCTGAGCAATACAAGCCTCTACTATGCTGAGATTGAAACAAAAAGTAGAGGAAGGGATTAGAGCCATGGTTGGCTGTCAGGTATCTCAGTGACAATTGAGGCTGATTTCCTTAAAAAGCTAGATTGAAAAATTGGAAAAAGAAAATACTGATTCAGAAACCTTAGACTTTAATGTCTTTAATATATACAAAACACTGTATACTGGTAAATGTTCCTCCCTCGCTTAGAGTAGGACCTCTACTATAAGCAGTTGATTGTAATCCATCTTAAGATATGTCCTTCTAAATTCTTATTCTACTTGAAAACCAGATGTAACAATAATAGACAAGTTATGTCATTGACATTCAGAGGAAAACTAAATACTAAATCTTTCCTTTCTGTCAATTCTTGTTAAAAATATATATTGTGATTTTTACTTTGGACAACTTAAATGATTGCATTTTTACCAAATATGTCTCTGTTGGTTCCCCCTGCTAAGTGCTTATTCTTCTTGAAATTGTAATTTTGTGGGTTTGAACGATTAAATGAAATTTCATTAACAACAGCTGGCTTCTCATTGTTATTCCTGTAGAACGAAGCTGGCTAATTGCTATAATACCTCAGTACTGGAAAAGACAAAAGGGCAAAGGGAGACCCTTAATAACAGACCATTTTCTATAATGTTTGTAACTTGCTGTGAAAATGGGTGGTTCTAAGGATTGGAAAACTACAGGAGTCTTCTCATTAGCTGTACTTTACTATATAATTAAAATAACATTTGTATCTCTAAAAAAGGAAATAGCAAATTATACAGGGTATGGATAACTTGGCTAGATTTAGTAAGGACAGATGTAAAAAAAACCACCATCGCTTGACTATTCATTTTAATTCAAGAATTTTTAACTCATTAAAATGGGAAGGAAACTAACATTGACTGTCACATATTGTGCTGGGTGCTTTATATTCATTTGATCTCATTTTAACTCTCACAATGTTCTCGTTTTATGGATCAGTAAACTGAAACTCAAAGTCATGTAAGCATAAAATTATGTAAGGTGGATTTGAATGTATGTCCATTTACTCCTAAGACATATGTTGGATCAGAACTTAAAAGAATGTCAGTATTCCCATGTTCTTAATTTTATATTTTGAATCTATTCCATCAAATTATCATCCTATATAATAAAAGGCTAATATGCAAATCAACCAAACGTCAGACCGACTGATTGCTATGACACGCACTGACCACCAGGGGGCAGACACTTAACACATGGGCTGCCCCTTGGTGGTCAGTGCACTCCACAGGGGGAGCGCCACTCAGCCAGAAGCCAGGCGCATGGCTGGCAAGCAGAGCAGCGGTGGCAGGAGCCTCTCCAGCCTCAGTGGCAGTGCTAAGTATGTCCCCTGAGGGCTCCTGGACTTGTGAGAGGGCACAGGCCGAGCTGAGGGGCCCCCCACCCCCCGCAACCAGTGCATGAATTTTCGTGCACCAGGCCTCTAGTTTATAATACTTACCTAAAATAAAATGTGTATATCTAATATTAAAAGGTGAGTGTGAAAAACTATGATTTCAGAAATCCAGTTAAGTAGCTGAAAATTCAGTCTGTTCAACAATAATTTGGATTCAAAGATGTTTTCATCCTTTTTACCCAGTACCAAGATTTTGTAGGCAAGCTTCCTAGCTGTGCTTTGCTGCTCAGTGGGTCTATTTTAGATAGAGGGAATAACCCCTTGGAGTCTCTTGTGTATATAGCAATTTTCTGTTAGATGCCGAATTTTGGGCATGCCCTAGGTTTTATCCGTTTCTAGCAGTTTGCTTAGCTATCAAAATTGAAGCTCAAGGTCACCAGAGTTTTGCAAATACCTTCAGGGAAATAATGGCTTTGGAACTCACTTTCCTTTCAGGTAGACTTACTGTTATTTCTTTCTTTTTTTTAATATATTTTTTATTGATTTGAGAGAGAAAGAAGAAACATTGATTGGCTTCCTCCTGCATCTATCGCCCCTACTGGGGATCAAGCCTGCAACCTGGGCATGGGTCCTGACCAGGAATCGAAATGGTGACCTCTCAGTGCACAGGACATTGCCCAACCAACTGAGCCACACCAGCCAGGGTATTCTCATTTCTTTTATGGCCTCTACTAGTATGAGACCTTACTTTTTTGACAGCTCAACAATTTATTTTGAAATATTTTAAAAAATAATTTATGCAGCATTTTAGTTGTTTTCAAAGTTAAGGCTGTATATCATGCTGCCAAAAATGGGATTCATTGTATTTCTTTATTTTTGTTTCATTAATTTTAACTTTTAAAAACAGGGGGAAACATTGGTGTGCTTTTCCCTAAAAAAGCAATTATTAGACTTATATAAAAATAAGGCTCTTATTTTAACTAGACTTATTGTGCTGATTATTTCACAGTATATAGAAATATCAAGTAATTATGTTATACACTGGAAACTAATGTGTTGTATATCAGTTATACCTCAATAAAAATAAATAAATAAGGCTCAGTCATCCCAATTGAACATATATATTTTCCTGAGCACACCTATCTTCATAGAAATGTGATTGTTTCTGAGTAAATGGTTTCTATGTTATTTTCTTGACTTTATATTTCATAATGAGTATATATTGTTTTTATACTAAGAGAAAATAATATAGTCAATAAAAAAATTGAACCAACACACAGAATATGAACATATAGCTGTTATAGTATATCCTATATATAGGGCCTTCCTGAATTGCTTTGTGTAAAGAAATTCGCTAGATGACAAGCATGTTCCTTTCAACACTAGATTTTTTTTAATTTCAGCCATCTCAATAGACACTTCGTAATATACTGTATACTGGACATTTCCCCACTTTGTTCTTGCAGCCTGTTTCAGTAATGGACTGTAGGCCTTATTCTGAATAATTCCAAATAATATAATAGATCCACTTTCTGAAAACTAAAAACAAAGCATGTTTTATAATAGTTTTCTCTCTGATAGTTCCCTCTCTGTGGTAGATTTTTCTTAAACTTCCTTAAATTGGCTTATTAATAGAGATACCAGCTACAATAGTGACTTGATAAAATAATGTCTATTTGAAAAATCATGTTCCTCTTTTTAAGGACAAGGAACACCCAAGATACCTGATCCCAGAGCTGTGCAAACAGTTTTACCATTTGGGCTGGGTCACTGGGACTGGAGGAGGAATTAGCTTGAAGCATGGGTAAGTTTTCGGCTGGTTTCATTTCTGGGAATTCCTCGTAGAAGTAGACCATGGGGAGCCTAATGCACATATGTCCAAAGAACAACTGATGCAGTTTTATGTGACACTGAAGGTATTTCATTTCCACCTGGAGAAGTAGATATTTGCGTAACAGAATGGAACAAGTATGCCCAGGTTGTAATATAATAAATACCTAAGGATTTGGGAACACAGTTTCTAACCAGAATAATCTGGTCCTCGGTGTTTGGAGTACCAACCGTAAATGCCATGCTGCCAGGTATGTTCCTATGTCTGGAATTGCCAGGGTAGACAGGATGTGTCTTAAAGGTCCAGATACATATTTTAAAGCCACTTAAATACAGATTACTAACTCGAAATCCTGAAAATTACATGTTATTGAGTCAAAAGAAAGGCAATATGCCTTTCCAAGCACATGTATCATTATTAATGGAGGTAGCACCTGATGGTCCATGAGGCGCAGGACAAAACAAGAGCTTCTGAACCAGAAACAGGAGGAATGAATATTTTATAATACTTCATTCGATTATTCAGTGTCTTTCCTCCAAGAGGATGAAGAAATAAGCAACTTACTGACAATGAAAAGAGAGGTTAAGGAATCTCATTCTCTCAAGTGTTTTTTCTCCTGAAATGGTTAAGAATATTATTGTCTGGAGGCTGACTGTTAAACTGAGTAACTTGATTTATTTTTTTACCATAATTCACTTACTTTAACAAAATTGGATTACTACAACATTTATATGATATTGAGTATATATAGCATTACTAGGAGACTGTGTTGTGTGAAAGAAATGAGATGTAAAATATAGTCAAGACATTTGGAACAAAAGGGATTTTATGGCACACTGCAAGATGAGATGATGCCATTGTAATTCATCTGATTCAAATTACCGAGGAGCTCATGAAATAGTAATTGAAGTGTGGGAAGTAACAGCAGGGGTCTTAGTCAACAGTTCTGTGTGGGGGACGCACTCGGTCCGGGAAGGTCACATTCCGTGTGGCGCATCGAACATTCATCTATGCCTCTTTCCTTACCATCAACCCAGTACCAATGTGTCAAGTCAGCATTGGGCAGGCTTTTGGGTTCTTTTGCCAAAACTTTTGAGATGACCTGATTCTAGCAAAGTCCTATGAAAACAACATTTGTTCTTATTTCATGCAGTTAGGAGTTGAGTCCTAGCATTGGTTTCTCAGCTGTATTATTCTAAGCATTGCCCTTAGTTAACTACTTTTTATTTGTATAGGCAGAAGTAGTTTGTGTTCATGGTAATATTTGTTCATGGGCATAGAACAAAATAGAGCTTTCTACCAAACTGAGCTAAAATAACCATTTTTAACTGGCTCTTTAGAAAAAAGAAAGAAAGAAAAGTTAAAAATAGAATGCAGATAAAGGGTCACTGCAAATCTAAAGAGGGTTTTAAAAATATATACCTGTATATATTAAAAAGCCTAAGTGACCATTCGACTGGTAGCTATGACGCACACTGACCACCAGGGGGCAGACACTCAACTCGTAGGCATGGAAACATGGAACAGACTGATGAATCTCAGAGGGAAGAGGGAAGGGGGAAGGCAGGAAGAGATTAACCAAAGATCTTATATGCATACTAGAGGCCTGGTGCACGGATTCGTGCATCAGTGGGGTCCCTTGGCCTGGCCTGCGGGGATTGGACTGAATCTGTGCACTGGGCCTCTGACATCCCCCAAGGGGTCCCAGATTGCGAGATGGCACAGGTCAGGCCGAGGGACACCACCAGTGCACGAATCTGTGCACCGGGCCTCTAGTATAGACATAAAAGACTATGTTCTTCCTAGAAGAATTTTACTAATCCATATACTGAGTTGTGTTCTCACCCTAAAATACTCACATCTTTTAAAAATTCAGTGGCTTTTATAGCACTACAGTCTATTTGTAGGAAAGTTGCGTCGTGAAAATTTGTCTTAGATTCTTAATGGCTGAGGAGCTCCTCCTGGGGTTCGTAAGTGGAAACAGCCACAATTTTCTGGCCCTGTATTTGGAATCTTATTAAATTTGTGCCTTACATAGTAAAATAAGTAATTTGTACTAAAAATATTCCATTTTTTCCTGATACTTAAATGACTTCAGAAGCCCACATCAACTACTTTGTCAGCAATATTATTCTCATGTTATTAGGGAAAGTTTGGTTTTCTTTGTCTGATGCTTAGGAATGAAATACACACCCAATAGATTATGTTTCTACAAAAATACTGACAATAAGCTCTTTAGGAATATAAAATTATTTACTGATTCCAAGGTTTGGCTGATACTATTCCAGATTATGCTACTGATGTGTGATACCAAAAGATGTATGTAAAAGAGCTTAAGACACATATAAGAATTAAATCAGAAGGAGGAAATGGAGGACCAAGAAAATGACAGTGAGCAAGGTAATCCTAAGATACTCAGAAGCCATTGTGTTTAGGTTGGGTCCTACCATTCACATTTAGCATTTCCTGTTTTCTCGGCTGTAATATTATATGTCAGAGATACTAATCCTGTTGCATGCTATTAGACTTAAAGTTGATAAACCCATATATGGACAAAATAATTAAGGCATAGTAAGATTCAAATGACTAGACAATAAATAAAAATAGATGTATTATGGACTCTCGAGTTTTGTCTGTCTGCTTTACACTTAAGAAAGAGCAGGGAGTTTAGAGAAGTAAATTCCAAAACTTAATACCTTGAAATTCAAAATGCTTTTTGTTTGTGGCTTACAGCACCAGGTAAATACTTCACTTTTAGTCTTTGGCATATTTCCCTCCTAAGATAAAAGCTCTGTCATCTTTGCATTTTTATCCAGATATCTCCTTTGTAGGTGTAAAAATATTTTTTTCTAAAATCTATTTACCTAATCTTTTAATGAACAATGTTGACCAAAGTCTAAACTAATTTCCTTTTTACAAAGGCAGTACTGAAAACAGGCTTGGTGTACCAAATCACTTGAATAAACAGGATAAATACCCTGGGTTTTCCTACTTTGTGGATGGGTTTTATTTACCAGCAGACTGTTTTGTACTTTACTTGGCTCTGTTCCCAGGACTGCCTAAGTTTCTCCCACATAAGAAGACCTGCCAGTCCACTTCCCACTGGGGGTCATTGGACTCCATACCACGCATGATTCTAGAGTTTCTTCCATGTGACACAGGACAAAATATTTGGATCCCTGGTAGTTGTAAAGGGCCCCATTTAACTCTGTCACCCCCTGCCCACTCCCACTAGTTCTACAGCAGGGATAGGGGCGGTCCTTTCTTCTGCCAAGGGCCATTTGGATATTTATGACATCATTTGCAGGCCATACAAAATTATCTACTTAAAAACTAGCCTACTATACTTGGTCAAACATTTAATTAACTCACCCCTCATGCCTTGGCAGGGCCAAACCAAATGATTTCCCGGGCTCTCTAAGGCCCGCGGGCTGGATGTTCCCCACCCCTGCTCTAGAGCAGTGGTCGCCAACCGGTGGTCCGCAGACCACTGGTGGTCCATGAGGTCCGGAAGATCGGCGACCGCTGGTTTAAGGAAACCTTTGGAACAGCGGTCGCCAACCGCCAACCACTGGTCCCAGTGGTCCTCGAGGTCCGAAAGGTTGGCGACCGCTGCTCTAGAGGAATGGCACTCTATGGTTCTCTTATGCAATGAAGCTCTAAAGCACTAGCTACTTGGTGAAAACAGATGTTTGAATGTGCTTTGGATTTCACTGCCATGATCAAACCAGGGCTTTATTTCCTAGACCTTAATTTACCAGTGGGCCATTAAAAAACCTTTCATTTCCTTACATCTTCATCAGTCCCAAGTCTATAGGTTTACTAGTGACCCCAACTTTGACAGCTGGATTCAATAGAGGCTGTCGTCCTCATTTTCACTATGAAACAGTATTTATTCAGTGTCCATGCTTCAGGGGCAGAAGCTAGAGGAGCCGTTTGAAATGAATAAAACTAAAAAAAAAAAGACCGTACCCTTTTATGTAATGATGTTTACTTTGAATTTATATTAGTTCATGCAAACACTCCACCCATGCTTTTGTTCCGGCCCTCCGGTCCAGTTTAAGAACCCATTGTGGCCCTCGAGTCAAAAAGTTTGCCCACCCCTGAGCTAGAACATGCATGTGTTTCCTTCGCTTGTATGTCTGGCCACTCTGATACCCTCTGGAAGCCACTGAAACTGATAAATGAGCCAAAGGATCTTTCTTGAGTGGGGGAGAGAATTTAGAGAAGACTTTGAGATTAATTTCCAAATCAAATTTGAGAGCACCTTGTGAAGGATAGGGTATAGCACAACATCCTATAACAGAGCGATCTCCAGATGTAGCCATGCCTTTTACACTTGTAACTTTTGCACTTGTTTTAGCTTTTATTTCCAAATATTTTCTTAAGGTAGATGTGTTTTTCAAACAGGAAGCATACTGTTCCACCCCAAAAGTAGCCTGTTAATGCTGCAGTTTAATAAACTGTAATTTAACGAACTGCCCAGCAGAGGTCTCTGAGCTTCATGTTTTCTAATGAGAGCGTGCCAGAGGGACAGCTGCTCCTAGTGAGCATGTTTCCCCTGATTGGACTTCAGAATAACTGCATTCCACGTATGCTAGGATAAACTCTGCTCATTCATGCTTCAAGATTCAAATTAAGACTTGTGTTTTCAGATTGTATTTCTCCAACCCAGATGAAAGCCTGATTACCAATGATTTTGCCCCATGGAAAGAAATACACATAAAAAATATAGAAGACTAACGCAACTATCAACATTTTACGCTGTCACCAGCATTACAAAAGCATTAAAGTATTTGTATTCTTTCTATATGGCCTATACCATTAATTAAATCAAGCTGCTACTTGTATGACTTCATTTACGCAGAACATTAATGATTGGACTGCAAGGATACGTTTTTCTTTGTGCAAAAGCAGAGCAATAGAGTTAATTAAATACCAATTTCTATATTTTGTGTTACCAGCAATGAAATCTACATTGCTCCTTCAGGAGTGCAAAAGGAACGGATTCAGGTATGGCAAAGGGTTCTTTTTAAACCCAGACGTCTTTTCTTCTCTACTAACTATTGTTTTGTGAAATGGAATTAGTTATAAAAGAAATGTTAGTTTTGAAAGATGGTAATATGATGATAATTTAAATAACTAATCAACAAACATTTGTTGAGTAGCCATTAATTTTTTTTAAGGTCCCAAGTGTCCTCCATGCAATCAGTATGGTTTGAATCCTCATTCAACCTCTAGAGGGCAAAAGTGAATAGCACAATCTTAAGTCATATAATAAAAAGGTATTCTAACTTTGTAGCATTATAACACCATCTTTATCAGGCTAGTAGGATAATCAGGTTGATGGTCTCAAATGTATGAAGCTGATTTCTATTTAATGATGGCAAAGCTATTCCAATTTAAAGTCGTAAAACTTATTTCAAAAGTATTAATGCTAGAATAATACCTAAAATCTATTTAAAACAACCACATAATACTTAACATCTGTCTGTGGCATAATGCTTCATTAATAAAACATTTGTAACAAACCCTGTAGTTTGTAGTTTGTAATACACCTGGAAAATGAAAGTGACAAGTCAGAAATATGCACACATTACTAGGAAATGTCTGTGGCCCTACATAATTCCTTACAACTTTCAGAATAATATACCTTATTGAGATTAACATCTGAGAGTGCCTATTAAGCATCTTGGAATAAGAAAATTTTACTCTGTAGTATTCTTTTTTTTATATTATGAAATTATAACACCCATCTTAGGATAATGGTTTCTTTATATAGTCTCTCTGAAATATAGTTGTGAAATTACAGGGCTAAATTGAGCACCTAAATTGATGAAATGACAGCAACATCATTGCATACATGTTAAATATTCCATATCAGTTTCTTCTTCGGATTTTCAAGGGAGATTTTTTTCTTTTTAGCTTTCTTTAGAATATTTTCATTACTGTAAAATATTTTTTATTCTTAAAATGGGTAAAATTTTTGAGAGAAATTACAATTATATGAATATTTAAAATTATGAGTTGAATATGTGTAATTATATCACTCTGCATGTGAGTGTATACTATATACAGGAATGAGCAAAAGTAGGTTTACATTTATAATACAAAGATAGTACAATAATTAATAAATAATAATACAAGAATAAACTCTTTTTCATATTCACAACTATAAATCTACTTTCCCCCGCCCCTGTATACATAAGAAAGGGGACATTTCTGATGATATTGTGTAAACATTTTTTCTTTTTTGCTCTCTGTAAATAGCCTGAAGACATGTTTGTTTGTGACATCAATGAACGTGACATAAGCGGACCTCCATCATATAAGAATCTAAGAAAAAGCCAGTGTACTCCTCTTTTTATGAATGCTTACACTATGAGAGGTAGGCAGAAATGTATTTGATATAAAGAATATTTCCAGAGTAGGCTCCCCTAAATAATGCCAATTATTGCTGCAGTTAACATTTCTTGGGTATCTACTACATACCCAAACTTTCATGTGTTAACCCCTTCAGTCCTCGCAGCAGCCTATGTGGAAGGTCTATTATTAGTCCATTTTACTGATGAGAAGACAGCTAGTGAGCATTTTGGGTCCAGAATTCCAACCCAGATCTGTGGGACTCTAGTAGATTGTCAAGTTGACTAAAGATTATGTTTGCAATCAGGTTCCCACTCTCAGTTTGGAGTTATACCTCCAGGAACTTGTAGTAGAAGTAAATCTCCTTTTGAAAAATGTACTGTGTGATAAAAATAGGAGTCTTATTTTAATTCCCCAAAGCTGTGATAGAAAACAGCCTATAAAGGTTGAACGTAGAGGACATTGTGAAAATAGGAAATTATGACTGAAGTACTGGCTCAGCCACAGCAGTCAAGTCATAGAACTTTGCTTTAATGAAATCAGCATTGAGTAAGCCACCTTGCTCTCTGTTCCTGAACACTGTCAGCTCTGACTGAGAGGATAGAGCTGAAGGAGTAGCTTCTCACAGCGTGAAGCTTTCCTAGCATAAAAGCTAAATAAACTTACTGACTTTTATAAGATACAAGTCCTTTGTACCTAATTTCATTACATCTACGCCTTAAAGTCAACCCTTATGCTACCAAGGTACGTCCTGTGCTATGAGGCCTAACTTGGTGATCAGGGGTCAGGTGGTCCTGGGTTCAAATTCAAGTGTTTTTCCTACTGTCCATGAACCATGGGCACGTTTTTTAACTTCTCCGAGTTTCCACTGACCATTAAATGGTGACCTCTGTGGTAATTGTGATGATGCGAAGAGATAACATAAAAAGGGGATCCCTAAGTAGGTACCTGGCACATAGGAAGTCCTAAGTAGGTGATAGTAGTATTGCGATCTCCATGATCATTATAGCTGCACTTCAGAGCATCTAAGAGATAGTTCATGGGCACATGTAAAATATAATGAATTGTTCTGAGGCTGGGGAAAGTGTAATTTTTTTTTGCTTTCTGACTCCTCTATTAGTATTTCTATTTTCCTCCCTCCCTCCTACCTTACTACCTGCTGCCACCTTATTCCATACCTAGAACAACAAGTGCATATATAAATGTGCGTTTGTACGTGCGTGTGTGTGTGTGCATGTGTGTATTTTTTCTTAATTTTAAGGTATAATTAAGCTTTCACCTCACATGTGACTTTTCTTTCCTCCCCAGGAGCAGGCGCAGTGATTCACACCCACTCTAAAGCCGCGGTCATGGCCACCCTTCTCTTTCCAGGACAGGAGTTTAAAATTACACATCAAGAGATGATAAAAGGAATAAGGAAGTGTACCTCGGGAGGGTGTTATAGGTATTTTCTTCTCTACTTTTCCTGAAAAAATTTGAAAAGCATTTTTCCTTTTTTTTTTATAAACAGGCTACTGATTTTTTAATGCATTTAATGAGATGTTGTGGAATCTGTGTTCGGTAATACCCCACTTGATATTATACTTCCAGATCTCTTCTTAGTGACACAGATCAGATGCCTCCCCCAACCCCTTTCACTGCAGCCTTGGTAAATGATTAGCAACATGAATAATGAAATGATTGTCAGAGCGAAATGACAAGACCTTGGCTGAGACTTCTGTAGAGATGGAAAGATTATGTCCCTACACTGAAGCACCCAGAGAGCAAGGTATCCCCACCTTCACTATGTCTGCAGGAAGTGTCAGCCCCTGCAAAAGTTTTCACTTCATTTTTATTTGATTTTGTATTTCTAGAATCCTATATAATAAAAGTCTAATATGCTAAGTGTCCAGTCATCCAGTTGGCTATTCAACAAATCAAAGTGTAATATGCTAATGATATGCTAAGACCGCTCAACTGCTTGCTATGACATGCACTGACCTCCAGGGGGCAGACGCTCCGACCAGTAGGTTAGCTTACTGCTGGGGTTCGGCTGATCGGGACTGAGTGAAACAGGCCAGACATGCCCTGGAACCCTCCCACGGTCCGTCCTCGGCTGGCCAACATCCCATGTCCTTCCCCGGCCCCAATTGTGTACTGGTGGGGTCCTTGGATTGGCCTGTGCCCCCTCACAATCTGGAGATCTACTTAATGGAAATAATTATAAAACTTTTATAAATATGAACATACTAGATGCTCAGTGCACAAAATTCCTGCACTCAGGGGTGCAGGCTGGGCTGAGGGGAACCCCCCCCCCCGAGTGCAGGAATTTTGTGCACTGAGCATCTAGTATGTTCATATTTATAAAAGTTTTATAATTATTTCCATTAAGTAGATCTCCATATTTTTATAATTTTTCAGTCTGGAAAGTGGCATAGATAGTATAGAACAAAGGCCTAGATAAAATCATATAAATTCACTAGCCCACAAAAATGTAGTAGTTATTCATACATCTAGAATATAGTGACATGAGGAAACATGTTCTTGGGGCTTGGGTACAAGCTCAGAATTTTATTTGAATGTATCGGCATCCTTACTCCTGAGTCTTCATTTCCTAAAGGGCCTTGTTTAGGGAAAAGGGGTGCCAGTTTTTATAAAATGTCCTTACAGCAATATCTTATTGTTGCTGCATGTAATAGAAAGTACATGTTTAAACTAGTGTGCTGAGAAATTAATTTTATTTGATTGTAGTTAATATTTATTGTGTGCCTAGAGCATTCCTCAGCACCATGAAATACCTATTTACAAAAGTTAAATATTTATATTATGAAAGTATACATACTAAAGAAAGTATAGCTGCCTTTTCCATATCTGAGTCTTGAAGGAAAGGCATTATGTGTGATATCAATTTCATCAGTATTTGGTTGCTTTGGTGAAGGAATAAAAATAAAAGAACATGAAAGGGTGGGTAGAGGAACAGAACACAAGAGAGAGCTTTTGAATTCTGTGAGAGAAAAAAGACATGAGTTTTTTTAAAAGATGCCATGTCTTATGTATTGTAACATACACATTTAGTATGTTCTTGTGAATGTTTCAGAATTTAAAGAATACAATTGTTTTTGAGACGTCCTTTGTGATTTTTATGTGAGCCTGGCTGGGAAATCAGTAACATAGTCATTATTGCAGCTCAAGGGGGAGTGATAGTTTATCAGAGTTTGGGGAGAATCCTGAGAGTCCAGTTTTCCAAAGAAGGAGCAAAGGAACATGGATGAAGAAAGAAAGGAGGATTCTGATATTCTCTACTCTATTTTTAAAAGTCCATCTTGAGAAAAAAAAATTTCACATATCCAGCTCTTATCAGGGGAGGTTACCATATTCTGTATAATAAAAGCCTTATATGCTAAGCGTCCAGTTGTCCATTCAACCAATTAAAGCGTAATATGCTAATGATATATACTAAGGCTGCTCAACTGCTCGCTATGACATGCACTGACCACCAGGGGGCAGACACTCCAACTGGTAAGTTAGCTTGCTGTTGGGGTTTGGCTGATCGGGACTAAGCTAGGTGGGCCGGACATGCCCTGGAGCCCTCCCGCGGTTCCTCCCCAGCTGGCCAACCTCCTGCATCCGTCCCTGGCCCCAATCATGCACCGGTGGGGTCCCTTGGCCTGGCCTGCACCCTCTCGTAATCCGGAACCCCTTGGGGGATGTTGGAGAGCCATTTTCGGCCTGATCCCGCTCAACGCAGGAGCTTCTCCCTGGTGGCCAGTGCGCTCCCACAGGGGGAGCGCTGCTCAGCCAGAAGCTGGGCTCACAGCTGGCAAGTGCGGTGGCAGTGGTGGGAGCTTCTCCCGCTTCCACGGCAGCACTAAGGATGTCCGACTGGGGAGCAGGCCTAAACTGCCAGTCGGACATCCCCTGAGGGTTCCTGGACTGTGAGAGGGCACAGGCCCCTCACCTCCCCCCCTCTCCCACCACTCCCTCCCCCCCTCCCCCCCAGTGCAGGAATTTCGTGCACCGGGCCTCTAGTTTAAATTGCTTGCCTTTCCTTTTGGAAGCAAATGCATGTATATGGTAGAATGGAAAGAACACAGTTGGGTGATCATGGACTAACCTTGCTCTGTCCCTCATTTAACTGGTAAGGATTTGTGTTCCAGCTTTAAAGTGGGTGGCCTGGTTTGAATTAGCTTTCAGGTCTTCTTTTGCTGTGAAATAATTTTGCCCCTGAAAATATGTCTGACTATTCAGTATATGCTAGAGGAAAATGTAAGCTTGTGGTTTTCCTGGCTAATATTAGGAAAGATTTGGAACTAGGGATTCATTCTTTCCATATTGAAGGATATTTTATAACTACGTCTACTTTACTTAAATGAAGTAACGAGCAACTCCATACTGTTAATAATAATGGTTGGCCAAGTTACACACGACAGCTACTTAGCCTGTGCCTGCCCTAACGTAGCAATTTCTGTTAATGCTGTAGCAGAGCTTTTTGATTAAGTTTAGCCATTACGGAGGGAGTGAAAAAGCAGATGTTCTATTACCAAGGCAAGAGAAATTCATGTAAAAAGGAAACATGTCTGAGTTTCGACTGGTTATAAATGACCTCAGGGATAGGCTTAAACTTTACAGTAATTAAGTTATTTGCTTAAATGTTATTACATGAATAGAAAGAAACACACATTCTAATTTCATTACATGTATGTACTTAATTAAACAAGGTGGAATAAATGAAGTTCTTAAGAATGTTCTGAAATGGTATCAGACCTTTAATAGTGCACTATTTAAGTTTCTTGCTAACCCAGTGCCACAGACCACACCTGTATTTATTGGTCTGAGACACTTCGGGTCCTACAGAGTTAAATAAAATGTTTTGTATCTTTGAAAAATTCCTATTTCATAAGTAGTTCAATTGTTAATCCCTCCTTCAGTTCTGATTCTGAAATCTCTCATTTCCCATTTCCTGTTGAATATATTTTGATTGCCTCTGCTACACGGAAATACTTGTATGATCTTGATAATTTTTTTTGTAAGGTTTTGGTAACCTATACAAATTTCTGCCACTTAGTCTTGGGATTGGAATAATGCCTGCTAAATTCCCAAAGCATCTTTTGATACAGATGTTTGTGCAAGATACAAAGAATTAACATGCAGCATCTTGTTCATAACTTGGAGTAGCTTTCCAGATACAAAGAGGACGTCTAACTGGTTGCTTGAAAAAACTGTAAATTTTACATGTGAATGCTTTTGTTTTAATGGAGGGAAAAACGGCTTGTTTCATCCTGTAGATACGATGATATGTTGGTGGTACCCATTATTGAGAATACGCCTGAGGAGAAGGACCTCAAAGAACGAATGGCTCGTGCAATGAATGAATACCCAGACTCCTCTGCGGTACTGGTCAGACGTCATGGAGTCTATGTCTGGGGAGAAACGTGGGAGAAGGCTAAAACCATGTAAGCATAAATCAGAGAACATTTGGTTCAAGTCACCACACTCTAACTGTGAAAGAGAACAAACTATGTCTTAAGATTTCAAATGAAGTGTGATTTTTTTTATGTGTTATTGGTCAAATTGATTTAAATTTAAATATTTTTTTATCGTTTCTAGATATTTGATTTGCATTGTGTATTCATTTAATAAGGAATATTTATTGGATGAACTATTATTTGGAAAGGCACTATGCACTTTGATACAAAAAAGGAGTCAGATCTTGTTCTTGGAGTTTAAGGCTGGAAGGGAGAACAGAACAAATCCAAGTTATATAATGGTTTGCTACATTTATTTCAAAAAGTGGCACATAGTAACAAACTTAAATTTATATAAGTGGTATATTTAAAATTTCCTTTTATATCCTGAGAATTATTTAATATGGTTGCATGGTTCAAGATTGACCCTTTCCATGTTTTAACAATGGTGGGGGCAAAATAAGAAAAATGTAGCTTTTTGAAACTGAGAGAAATTTCTAACCCAGCTAGGAACAGGGTTAACTTATGGAGAGGAGAAGTGTGATGATTGGGTTTGAATAACTCTGTTTCTCTATCGACCTTAAGTCCTTTTTGCCTTTTCCTTCATAGGTGTGAGTGTTATGACTATTTGTTTGATATCGCCGTATCAATGAAGAAAGTCGGACTGGATCCTACACAGCTTCCAGTTGGAGAAAATGGGATTGTATAAGCCAAATGGACGTTTATATACAGAGACCTTATCTTAACTGTTACTTAAATGAAACCTGACTTTTAAAAAATTGAACCTGCTGTCATTAATTTGCCACTAACTACTGCAGATGACCACCCTGAATATCTTCTGACACTGGATGGTATTTGCTTAAATTCTTGTCATTTTAAATGACAATGCAGTAGAATAAAAATTTTATAATGAATGCCTCTGTTTATTTTTAAATCCATAACAGCAAAATATTTCCCTTTAAATTAATTCCCCTTTTTATATACACTCCCAAAGAATTCCTCTTATTCTTCAAAGTTGCTGGTAATAATAGAATTCATTGGGAAATTTCCACTTAATTATGAGATGAGCACATTGCTTTTGCCAAAACTAGTGGTCAGTTCTCTGTATTTTACTTGACTTTACAGTAGCATGACTAGTGATCACTCCCGCCTGAAACATTTTTCTCTCGGCGTCCATGACACTGTGATTTTCTACTTCCCTCACACATGCTTTGTGGTTCTTGAATTTTTCTCCTTTATCAGATTTCGAAATGTTAGGGGGCCTCAGGGCTCTCTGCCCTTAGCCACGTCTTCATCTACACTCCCCCCCACCCCCCCACCCCCCCCCCCTCACCCCCCACCCCCGGAGGAAATCTTATGCAGTGTCCTAGCTTTAAGTATTATCTATATGCTAATGCCTGGCAGCTTTCAGCCCCGGCCCAGATATCCCTACATTCCAGACTTCTCTCCAACTCCTACTTCTCAGCATTTGGATGCCTAATTGGAATTTTAAACCTGCCAGTGCCTAAAACAATGCTGTTGACTTTTCTTCCCTATAAACCAATAACCTGTCACCTCCAAACCTTTTCTGAATGCAAGTGCCAAAAACCTCTCACAGACCTCTGTTTTGTTCACTATTACTGAGGAAAATCCTGACACATCGTAAGCCACTCAGTAAATTCCTGTCTCCTGGGTTCTTGGTGGAGGGTCTTTTCATCGGAGAAGAATCTCATTTTCCTTGTTTCTAGAATGGAGCTCATGAATGGGATAGCATAGATGAAAGAATATTCATTTAAACACCTTTGTATGTTTCTTCCCTGAAAATGCAGATTTTACAAAAACCTGATTTAAAGGTGGGGGAGGAGGGAATGGCAGGTGGCAGTCTATGTGCTACTTGGGTTTTTATTCAGGAGAAAGTGATCTCCACACTGTGATTGCTGGGAGCTGAGGTCCAAAGGTGAATACAGACACAGCCCTGGGAGGGCTTATTCTCGGTGCCTGGCACATGGTGCTCAGTGTGTGTTTGTGGAAGGGGCAGCGGGCATTCTCCCCATGCCCTTCTGACTGTTGTTCTCTGGGTCAGTCCCCTTCTTTAAATAAGGGGAAATGTTATGAATGGAGGATTAAACTGGTAAGAGATCTAGATCAAACACTTTTATTCCATTAAGTGCAGGACATTCCTCTCTCAGACTGAATAAGGGATTAACATATTTCAGTCAAGAGTTCGTGTCAGTTGTTTCTGAAATGATTTTAGAGCCCTCTGTTCCCTCCCAGGTCTCTTTTTTTGGATGTACTTCAAAATAATATAGTTCCCCAGAGAATGTCCCACGCAACCAGAATGGCAAGGTCGTGACCTTGTAGCGAGTTTTATCTTATATTTCTGTGTGCTCAACGATTTCCCTTTCGGTGAAGAAAACTGAAGCTTTCATCAGCAGTTCTAGTCAGGGGGTCAAATGTGGGACTAGAAACATTTATAGCATTTTTCAAGAAGCAATTCAAATTCTCCCACCATGATGCCGTAAAACATGGCCACGAGAGCGGGAAGTTGGTTTTTATTTCCCTGATCTGTGTTTCTAATCACTGAATCCTCACGTTTTGGATGATAATCACTGAAATAGGAGTCCTTTGTGATTAGAAATTAAAAGCAGTGCTCATCTCTTTTACAGTTCTATTGGTGTGATTTTATTGTTTGAAAGTATAGTTCCTGAAAATTATACCTGACCGAATGCCTATGTATAGTTTTTGTCTGTTTACTTCCTCCTTGTTTAAATTTCTGCAAGGTTTTCATTATCAGACTTCTAGAGGCCAGAAAATAAGCAAGCCAGTTTTTATCATGAATGCTGTATCAGTCTCCTCTATGATGGTTCTTGAAACTTTCTGAGTTAGAAGTAGTTAAAGGTTCAGAGGGTAAAATGAATTTATGTCATTAGATCGGCACCTCGCACAGGCCGGGTGTAATTGTGGTCATCCTAGCATTCTGTTCTTTAGGAGCCCACACACTGTAGTAAAGACCTTTAAAAACAATCCTTTACATCTAATTCTTATAATAACGCTTGAAGGTATTACCCCATTTTCCAGATGAAGAAAAGGAAATTCAGAAGTCATATTACCCAAGTAAAATTTTAAATGTTACCAATGTCACTCAGTGAGCCCTCTGCACTTTCCTGCATTAGCTCAGCTTTACCTCACCAATATGATACTATTTGCTCTAATGGGTGTAAAGAGAATGTCCTCTTAGAGCAGTGGTCGGCAAACTGGGGCTCGCGAGACACATGCGGCTCTTTGGCCCCTTGAGTGTGGCTCTTCCACAAAATACCGACTTCTGCGCATGGGCCATGAAGTTTCAATCGCACTGTACATGCACGCCCGCACGTGGTATTTTGTGGAAGAGCCACACTCAAGGGGCCAAAGAGCCGCATGTGGCCCGCGAGCCTCAGTTTGCCACCCACTGTCTTAGAGCATACGTGGGTTCCGAGACAGGCATTAGGGACTTAGGGCTCCAGCAGAATTTTTGATATGTCCACAAAGAAGCAACTTTGGCTTTACCAAACGAATGTTTCCCAAAATTTCTTTGGAGACCACTTGTTGGTGATATATTAGGTTTCTTTTTATTATTGAACTGTATGATTAATTTTTATTCTTTTAAATATATAGAATTCTGTTATTTTACTTATAATTTTACTAAGTACCTTTTACTTTCCTACTTGATACTATTTTGTTGTTAATCCTCACTCTAGGATATTTTTCCAGAGAGAGTGGAAGGGAAGGGGAGGGACACAGAGAAAGAAACATCAATGTGAGAGAGAAATGTTGATTGGTTGCCTCACACACAAGCCCCGACCAGGGCCGGGGATCGAGCCTGCAACCGAGGTGCCTGTCCTTGACTGGAATCGAACCCGGGACCCTTCAGTATTCGGACCTATTCTCTATCCACTGAGCCAAACCAGTTAGGGCTTGATACTACTTTTTACTACAATGAGGGCCATATCTTTGCAAATAAAACCACGGACTTTCTTTTTATAAACTAGAGGCCCAATGCACGAAATTTGTGCACAGTGGGCAGGGGCCCTCGGCCCACCTGTGCCCTCTTGCAATCTGGGACTCCTCAAGGGATGTCCTACTGGGACCCCTCGGGGGATGTCCAGTTGGGCCTAAACTGGCAGTGAGACATCCCTCTCACAATCCAGGACCCCTTGTTCCTAAATGCCTCCCTGCTTACTCCTTACCGCCCACCTGCTCACTCCTTATAGCTTGGCTTGCTGCTCCTTAGCGCTGCCGTAGAGTCAGGAGAGGCTCCCGCCACCACCGCTGTGCTCGCCAGCCATGAGCCCAGCTTCTGGCTGAGTGGCGCTTCCCCTGTGGGAGCTCACTGACCACAAGGGGGCAGCTTCTGTGTTGAGCGTCTGCTCCCGGGTGGTGAGTGCGTGTCATAGCAACCAGTCATTCTGGTCGTTTCGGTCATTCCGCAATAATGGTTGCTGGACTTTTATATATATAGACTAGAGGCCCGGTGCACAAAAATTTGTGCAGTCTGGGACCCTTCGGGAGATAACGACCTGCTGGCTTAGGCCTGCTCCCAAGGTGGCAGAGGGCAGGCCCAATCCCTAGGTACAGCCCCTGGTCGGTCTCAGAGCAGGGCTGATTGGGGAGTTGGGGCGCCACCCCCTGTCATGCACAGAGCAGGGCGGATTGGGAGGTTGCGATGCCACCCTCAGTCACGCTCAGGGTAGGGCTGATTGGGGGGTTGGGGCACCGCCCCCTGTTACACTCAAGGCAGGGTCGATAGATAGGGAGGTTGCGGCGCCACCCCTGTCAAGCACAGAGCAGGGCCAATCAGGGGGTTGGGGCGCTGCCCCCTGTCATGCACAGAGCAGGGCCCATCAGGGGGTTGAGGAGCTCCCCCCTGTCACTCACAGAGTAGGGCCGATAGAAGAGTTGGGGCACCGCCCCCTGTCACACACAGAGCAGGGCGGATCAGGGGGTTGGGGTGCTGCCACTGTCACACTCAGGGCAGGGCCGATGGGGAAGTTATGGCTCTACCCCATCACACACAGAGCAGGGCCCATGGGGGGGTGGTGCCGCCCTCTATCACCCACAGAGCAGGGCCAATCAGGGGTTTGGGGTGCCGCCACTCTCACACTCAGGGCAGGGCTGATGGGGAGGTTATGGCTCTACCCCATCACACACAGAGCAGGGCCCGTGGGGGAGGGGGGGTGTTCAGGCGCCGCACCCTGTCACACACAGAGCTGCAGGGTGATCAGGGGGTTGGGGAGCTCCCCCCTATCAGGCACAGAGCAGGGCTGATCAGGGGGTTGGGGTGCCTTCCCCTGTCACGCACAGAGCAGGGCAGATAGGGAGGTTGTGGCCCCGCCCCCTGTCACACACAGAGCCGCAGAGCAATCAGGGGATTTGGGCGCTGCCCCCTGTCACGCTGATCCCGGTGCTGGGAGGCCTCTTGGCTCTGCTGATCCCAGTGCTGGGAGGCCATGTGGCTCCGCTGATCCCGGTGCTGGGAGGTATATTACCCTTTTACTATATAGGATAGAGGCCTGGTGCATGGGTGGGGGCCAGCTGGTTTGCCCTGAAGGGTGTCCTGGATCAGGGTGGGGGTCCCCACTGGGGTGCCTGGCCAGCCTGGATGAGAGGATGATGGCTGTTTGCAGCTGGTCACACACACTTCAGGGTGAGGGTCCCCATTGGGGTGCCTGGCCAGTCTGGGTGAGGGGCTGAGGGCTGTTTTCAGGCTGGCAGGTGACTGAAGCTCCCAACTGCTCCTTTTTTTCTTTTCTTTTTTATTCTGGGCCAGCTTTAGCTCTGGCTCCAGCTCTGAGGCCTCTGCTGCTGAAAGCAGGTATCTGGTTTGTTTGGGTTCTACAATCGAAACACTGTATCAACTCCAGCTCTGAGATCCCGACTGGCTGAAAGCAGGTTTCTGGGGTTTTGTTTAGCTTCTATATTTGTAACAATGTTTCAAACTGCAAAATCAGAGGCCGGCAAGGCAGGCGGGGAACATTGGTTTCCTCCGTCACTGAAGCAAGCAAGCCTCATGTTAGCTTCAAGCTGCCTGGCTGCTGGCCGCCATCTTGGCTGGCAGTTAATTTGCATATCACCCTGATTAGCCAATGGGAAGGGTAGCAGATGTACGGCTAATTACCATGTTTCTCTTTTATTAGATAGGATAGTACAGCTGCATCTTAGGTTTGAAAGTTAACCAGTAAAGTATAAATTTTCAATAATCATAAGTACCATAAAAAATTCTTTAAATCACCCATACAGTGCAGTACTATATATGTGATTTGTAAATTTAACCTAATTCCTTTCATTCTTTCAGGAGTGTTATCTATGGCTCTCAGTTAATAATAGTTTTTTTCCTTTCTTGAGGGTATAGATGAAGCCATAATTGACCACTTATCTACTATTTGAGTGATGTGTTTTATTTATTTATTTATTTATTTATTTATTTATTTATTTATTTATTTTAAAATATATTTTTATTGATTTTTTTACAGAGAGGAAGGGAGAGGGATAGAGAGTTAGAAACATCGATGAGAGAGAAACATCGACCAGCTGCCTCCTGCACACCTCCCACTGGGGATGTGCCCGCAACCAAGGTACATGCCCTTGACCGGAATCGAACCTGGGACCCTTCAGTCCGCAGGCCGACACTCTATCCACCGAGCTAAACCGGTTTTGGCAAGTGATGTGTTTTAAAATCACAATTTTTCTATTGGTTTCACACTTAATTGCATCCATCACATTTAATATAATTAAGGAAAAAGGGATATTGTCCTAGTATAGAACCCCTGTAAGTTACTTTAACATGATTCAATACCACTGTGATTGGAACTCACTAACTAGCTAAGATTATTTCTCTTTTCTCATGCATGGTTGAACTTTCCAATTAACAAACTTTTCTTTCCCGTGCTCTGAACATAAAAAGATTGTGTTTGTGTGTGTGTAATCTTATGTTCATTTAGGCTAGTATTATTTTATAAAATCTGAAAAGCAAAATGCCCTACCCCAAGGAAATACAATGTATTAGTGTAACAAGTAGTCTCTTGAAGCAGGCAGTTAGTTGTGTTGGTGTCAAATGTAAGTCTCGCTAGTGGAAGCACTGATGACCATCTGTAAACTTATCGGTTTGATGCCAATGTTCTAAAAGAAACCACAAGGATACAACAGCAAGAAAAAATGGCGTAGACATCGCCAGGGCACTAAATGTTCCCGGGTAGGGAGCCTTTACCCTTCAAATGATAGCTGCAAACCTAGGATAGTAAGTAGATGTCAGTAGAAGTTGAATGAATATTTCCTGGCCTCCCAGCAATAGTAAAGCAGATGGCTCTTCCAAGTAAAATGGAATGTCTGCCTCACCTCCCAATTCCATATGGAGAGAACTGAGCCTGGGAAGAATAACTGTCATGTTAGCTTTTATATTATAGACATAATTGGTCATGGTGCTGAGTGGAATAGCATTGGAAAAGTCTTAAATCCCTGTTTAGGACAGAATTAGGAGGGGAAGTTATAAATCAATAAATCAATAACATATTACATTGAAAAGGAAGGGAAGAATAGGATTATTAAATAGAGAAAAAAAGCTTATCTGGTATCTATTGAATGTCTTTATGTTTTTAGTCTTTCCATTAGCAAACTATGAGTCACTATTCATTAACTATATTTAATAATAAATAATAATTAGATAAAATCTATAGTTTAGTAAACACATTGATTCTTCTCATCAACTTCTCAACAAACCCATGATTATAATGTTATCACCATTTGCCAAAAAAATATAAGCATCTGGTGAACCAGGCGGCAATGTTTTATCAACTTCCATACCTGTGCCCACACATAGCAGACAATCGAAATATTTGTTTTCTGAATAAATTCCCAAGTTACAAATGAAAATGTAGGTTCATGAACATTAACTTGCCCAGTGCCTATAAGTGGTAGAGGTGGGGATTTATCTCTAAATTTCAGGTCTTTGGCTCTAATTTCTGTGGCATTTGCCCAACCTGGATAAGCAACTATCTCAGCTAATGCTGATCTATGCATTTGATTGGTTAATTCTTAAATTGTTCAAGGTAATGTACACAGGGACATTTTCAGGTTGATATATCTATTTTCATTGTTTATATAAATTTTGGGTATATTCTTTCTGACATTTTACTAAAACTAAAGTATGTTTAATATAAAACTAAAATATCCTATATAATAAAAAGCTAATATGCAAATTGTTCCCTCAACCAGTACTTCAACTGGGAGTTTGACCAGGGGGCAGGGCCACCAGCCAACTGCCTGTGGCCCTTCCCCCCCGCCAGCCTGGCTCAATTGGCCCTGATCGGGGTGGGCCAGCTGGACCCTGCCCATGCATGAATTTGTGCATTGGGCCTCTAGTGTTTAATAAAACATTTTAACAATACTTATATAGATGAATAACATCAAAATGTTAGAGTATTAGGATATTATTAAAGAAGCAATTATTTCCCTACTTCCCTCTACAATTCTTAAGAATGAGCTTATTTATACACGCTGATGAGCCTGCACATCCCTGTCTTTCCACTGGATTCTAGTAGTTGTTCATGGCTAGGAGAATCCTGGTAACCTCTGCCTCATGGAACTAGAAATGTGTTGATTCTGTTTTCAATTCAAACCTCTACGGGCTTGGCACCTAAGTGACACTTTCCAATGGCACTTAAAAAAAAAAAAAAGCCATTCCTTTTACAGGATATCAGGTATAATTCTTCCCTTTAAATTCCCTGGTGTTTAGCAATTATTGCAGTTCATTTAATTGCTTGGCATCTCTAAGTAGTGATCTTATCACACAATGGAATGAATTAACTCATTTTGATCGACATTCATTAATGTCATATTCAGCAATCCATGTGTGCTTTTTATAGCAATTCTTTGAAAAAGACTTCTTTCCTCCATTTTCCTGAGTTTCAGAACCTATTGTAATTTTCTCCCTTGCCTCTTCTGATCCACTTACTTCAAGTGGCTGATCTCCCTTCCCAACCTCCAATGACATGGTTAAAACCTTATGTTGTGAAAGCTGGCATTGTGAAAGATATTACTTTTGCCCCAGGGAACTTCATAAGAATTGCCATTTAGCACTTACAATCATTCTGACTCACCAAGCTTACAAAAAAGTGTGATTTTAACCCAGGCCTTAACTACTTCTAGCTGTTAATCTTCAATCATTCAATGGCATTCACATATTCTTCAGGCATTTTTTTTATTTACTTAAGAAACAAATCACCACCTATAGTTCCAATATGAAATAAAAACATTACTGTAAACCATATCCACATTACCTTAAAGTATGTTATCGCTTGTAATCTTTTTTTAAAGTTTTCACATGCCTTAGCCAGTTTGGCTTAGTGGATAGGGCGCCAGCCTGCCGACCAAAGGGTCCCAGGTTTGATTCTGGTCAAGGGTATGTACCTTAGTTGCAGGCTCCTCCATGGCCCAGGTCCTGGTCAGGTCTCCTGCAGGAGGCAACCAATCGATTGTGTTTCTCTCTCTCGTTTCCTCTCCCTAAAAACCAATGGAAAAATATCCTTGGGTGAGGATTAACAACAACAACAACAACAACAAAGCTTTCACACCCCATGACTGAGGTTTTCCTACTCGGTTTCCTTTTCACCAATTCCTTCTGCTCATCCATTCTTAATTAGGGTGATTTTATTTATTGCTTTATTACTTTTTTCTCCCTTTGCCTTTTCTTGTTTCTCTTTCTTTTTGTTCTTTAAACATATATCTTTTGTTTTTTTACTATTATCTTTCTGCCCTGGCATACTTTCTCTCCTGACACCTATATTCTTAACACATTAGCACTTTGAGTATTTTTGCATTGACCTTGAGCAGAATCACTTAAACTTTCTTTCTTTTTTTTTTTTTTTTGGCTATTTCCTAAGGATCTTTTAATTCCTAATTTCAGCTATTTTTCTTTTATACTTCGTATTATTATACATATTGGTATTATGTAGTAGTAAATCGTTGTTTCCCCCTCATTCATTGAATCCACTTTCACCCAACCTCCTATTCTATGAAGTTCTGGCATAGCTGTCAATCACAATGTCCTGCCTGCCCTCTGGATGCAGGTATAAGCACATGACCCAGGCTTGGCCAATCATGGCACACCCATCCCCTGCCCACAGAGATAGTTTCAAGTATGAGGTTCCTGATTCAGAGAGAGCTGTCAGGGCCCTTCTCCCACACTGCCAGGCACAGGAAACCTGTCTCCTGCTGAAGAGATTGAAACCAACACACAAAGAGAAGCAGGAAAAGCTGCTATAGAAATAGAGTTCTAATAGAGAAGTATCTATGGAAAAAGTGACGTTCCGTACTTAGATCCAGCCAAGCCCTTGAATTCACCTTCAGCCTTTGAGTCAGAAGGGATGAACAAATATGCTTTTTTTTGACTTATTGTTTCAAGATGGGTTCTTTCCTAACAGTCTTAGCTGATAGAAAAGCCCAACTAATAGATGCTATTCAATTACACAAAATAAAAGGCTAACTCACATTAATGTAGATGAGACCACAGTATTTTAGGCACTTCATACAGGATTGGTAAATAGATAAATGATGTTGATATATTGGCATCACTGAAAGTGGTGTGGGTTCATACACATTTTTTCTCAGCACATTGTGTTAGAGCCATTGGGGCAAGCTCTCACAATTGAGAAAGCTTTAGAAAATAGGAAACCTGCCCAGCCAGTGTGGCTCAATGGCTGAGCATCTACATATGAACCAGGAGGTCAGGGTTCAATTCCCGGTCAGGGCATATGCCTGGGTCTCAGGCTCCATCCCCAGTGTGGGGTGTGCAAGAAGGCACTTGATCAATGATTCTCTCTCATCATTGATGTTTCTAGCTCTCTCTCCCTCTCCCTTCCTCTCTGAAATCAATAAAAATATATTTAAAAAAACACAAACACACAAAAAAAACAGACTTTATTTTAGAAAAAGAAAAGAAAATAGGAAACCTTGGGGCAGGGAGCTGAACATCTGCAGTTTTTCATTACAAAATGAATAAATAAAAAGGCTCATTTAGTAACTTTGCAAGCCCTCGGTGTTTTCACTCTGCTGAGCTGTCTGGAACAGCCATGGATGAAGACACTAAGAAGACAACTTCCTCCCCTCTCCCCGCCCGCCCCCCCCCCCCCAACTACATAGAACAATGGATTATGAAGGAGGCTTCAGATGTAATTATAAGGAAGTAAATGCTTAACAGTAATACTAAGAGCAAACACTGGAAGAGAGCTAACTGCTTTAGCATTTTTATTAATAATATTAGAGACCCGGTGCATGAAATTTGTGCATGGAGTGGGGTGTGGGGTCCCTCAGCCTGGCCTGCACCCTAAACTGTCAGTCGGACATCCCTCTCGCAATCTGGGATCGCTGGCTCCTAACCGCTAACCTGCCTGCCTGCCTGATCACCCCTAACCACTTACCTGCCTGCCTGATTCTCCCTAACCACCTCTGCCTGCCTGCCTGATCACCCCTAACCACCTCTGCCTGCCTACCTGATCGCTCCTAACCACCTCTGCCTCAGCCCTGGAATTAAGCTTCCCTGGGCACTCAACATTAGGCTGCATTTACCCACTGAGAGTGGTGATACTCCCACCCTCAAACGAGCTACCATTTGCTTAAGATGCAGAAAATATTCTCCATCTATGTCTACTTAGCAAGGATGCCATTTGGTAGCTACACTGAGACACTCCCTAAGGAGCTCAAACTCATGTCATTGGAAGGGACCAGGTTTCTATTACTGGTATTTCCTGTAGGAGGTTTATAATCCACCTTGGTAATACAGCTTCCTCCAAAAGGAAAACATGAAAGAGTTAAACTGGTGTGGCTGCCCCAGCAAATTATTAAAACCCCCAGTAGTTCCACCAAACTCTTACTACCATTTCATAGCAAGGGCAGGACACTAAGGTGGCAATATTCAGTGGATAGCTGAAAATATGGGTTTAGACTTTGGGAAAAACAGTATCTCAGCCAATGAGTGATTCATCCATCCATTCAGCCATTTATTTAGTCAACAATATTCGTTGACTACCTACTATATGTCAGGAACTCTGCAAGATGTTCAAAATTTTCCAGGGAATATGACAGAACTGGTCTCTTTTATCGGGGTATTTAGAATCTGGTGGTATTGTCAAAGTGTTAATTGAAACTATGAGTATAGACAATCTTTCCAAGGTTTGAAGAAACACTAAGCTTTGGGGCACATTCTAACATGTAAAAAAGAGAAAATAAACCAGCAAAGGAAGTAGAGAAAGAGGAAATAGGTAGAAAACTAGAAGAGCATAACATTTAGTTTAAGATGTGAGAGTTTCAAAAGGAAGAAAGAAAATAAAATATCACCTACTGCTAAAAAATCAAGAGTATGACTGAGGGGGGAAAAGTATAGTATAATATTAAGAATATGGATTATAGCTTCAGAAAAACGTAACTATGAGTCCTACCTTCACCACTGATTGTTGATATGATTTTGATGGGGATGAAAATGCCTCCAATAAGGTTATGTAAATGAGATTATATACAAAAATAGAGGTTTAGTTTTTCAGCTTTTTAAGTTTGGGGGGGCACCTTTGAATTTGCAAAAAGGAGAATTGGTGAATCCTAGGAAATTTGCCTAATGTCTTTAAAATCCAACAAACATGTTCGTAAAACCTGCCACTGTCTATGCATCTCACTATGCACCCTTTCGCTGCGCACCCTTCTGATCAGACATAAGAAGAAAGAAAATAAAGGGGAAATTTTTTTCTTTTTAACATATTTTATTGATTTTTTACAGAGAGGAGAGGAGAGGGATAGAGAGTTAGAGACATCGATGAGAGAGAAACATCGACCAGTTGCCTCCTGCACACCCCCTACTGGGGATGTGCCCGCAACCCAGGTACATGCCCTTGACCGGAATCGAACCTGGGACCCCTCAGTCTGCAGGCCGACGCTCTATCCACTGAGCCAAACTGGTCAGGGCAAAAGGGGAAAGTTTGATAGTAATTTAGGGCCACCAACTAGTGCCCAGATGCCTCAAACTTTTCGCTGAGAGCATGTGGTCAGCCACACAGCTGGAAACGTAAGCAAAATAGATACTCAGGCTCTCAAAACTCAGAACTTGGGGCTGAATTGACTCTGTCTTCCACAGCATACAAATCAATCAATCAATCATCAGAGTCAGCCAAGTGAGAAGGCTACAAACCATTTTCCTCTTGCCCTTACTTGGACCTTAGAGGAAGGGATAGTAGTAGGGAACCTTTAAGAGAAACATCAGAGGCAACTGTAGAATGTCCTGGCAAACCCAGATCCAAAGGGGGAGATGGCTGAGCTTGGGAGGACTGAAAAATGGAAGCCAGATGTCAGAGGGTAAAGGAGAAGACCTAGAGACGTATGCACAGACCACTCACTGGAGAAGTTTGGTAGTAAAAATACAGAGACACAGGAAATTCCGACTGTGCAACTGTCAACTTCAGCCTAAGCCAGGGGTGGGCAACCTTTTTGTGAGTGCGTGCCAAAACCAGCAAAATCTCTGACTCAAAATTCTTCTGCGTGCCAACCCTAATTTTTTGAGAACATGTTATACCTACTTGATATCTCTTAAGGTGTATGTATGTGAAGAACCTTGAAGAAATAATAAAATTCATTTGAGCGACAAAAACACAGTATATGATGATGAAAATACATTTATTTTTTAATGTATACATGTACATGATAGTCCGACAGAAAACTTTATGACTCGGTTTGATATTACCAATGGGACTTTTGCTGCTGCATCACTGATGATAGAGATTTTACATCAGGTTTATATTTCGTGACCTTCAGAGATATGCACGAGCTACTACTTTCATCCGTCAGGCTACTCCTATTATGAGACTTAACAAAATTCATCACTGAGAACAAAGATTCACAAGCATATGTGGATGAAACCAAAACACTGGTCAGATCTAGGAAGGCAGGGAGAGTTAAGGCAGAGGCATAGAAATTGCTCTTCCCCTCTCTCGTCAATCCATGTCTATGGTCTTTAAGATAACTTGTTATAGAAAATTATTTATTTATCTAAGATGCACCTACATTGAATTTATCTGAAAAATAAAAATGTCGATATTAAGAAAAAAACTGTAAATGGAAGATTATAAGAGAGCGTTTCGCGTGCCAGCAAAAGTTACTGGCGTGCCATGTGTGGCACGCGTGCCAGGGGTTGCCCACCCCTGACCTAAGCTTAGACCATGTACTTAAACTAAGTCCTGTTTGATGAATTGGTTTCTCAAGCAAGCAATCTGTCTCGGCTCTTTCCCAGGGCCTGGCTTTCTCAGGTTCCATAAGCAGAAAGGATCATAATCCCTGCTGAGATGTCAATGGAGACGACTCTACTTTCTGGTACACCCAGCCTGCAGATAATGATCTTGACTAGAAGATTGCAAAGCATTTAAGAGCAGTTAAGGTGCCAAGTCACACTGTCCTTTTTCCACCTGGGGAGAGATCATTCTTTCTATGCCTTGGCTTAAACAAATAAAGCAATCACTAAAAGTTCTAGTCTCTGCAGTAACACCAGGTTTCATGTCACGTTCCGGGATGCACGTAGGGCAACAACTAGGTCATCTGTGCGGATTTAGCTTTCCCAGTTACTGACAGGCTATGAATCACTCTAGGGTCAGATAACTTTCTCGAAGAAGGACTGCACGGTGATGGGGGTCAAAGACTATGGTTTGATTCAACATTCTTAAGACCCCTGTCCCATTCAAATCAATTTCTGAGCAGCTTCTACTGTGTCACAATGGTCCTAACTTAGCCCCTAGTGAACACGGGGAGACTGGACCTTCCATTTATGCTCCTCTTACTTCCAATCCCTGCCCTAGTTAGGAGGAGTGGCTCTACCAGCCTGTGTCCACATGGGTCTGCCTTTGATCTGCTGTGTGTGCATATATGCTAGCCAGGATAGTAAGGGAAATTGGCAGAATGGTCAGAAAGCGTAATGACCAAATGTTTATGGTGATGTCTGGCTGATGGGTTTTAAAGCCTCCTAAAGCTTGAGATTTCAAAATTTAAGTTAATCTGTGTACTACTCACCTCATGGTCATACAAAGAAATTTCAAGTGGAGTCCTTGCCAGAGCTGCTTTGTGAGTACATTGATACTGGGTGTAGTTCATTGGCTGGCATGGGGCAGGTAAATCTCTCAAAGTGATAAGATGGACTTGTTCTACAGATTTCATTGTTCAATTTAAACAAAACATTCTGATATTAGGTTACTGGGTGGTGAGGGAAGGAATAAAACAAAGCATTATGTTTTTATTTTTTGTTCGTTCTTCATTTAACATTGAATTTGTTGAGCCCCTACTATGTGCTGGACACTGTACGAAGTGTTGGAAGTGCAATATGAGCAAAACCGGTCAGGTTCCTGCTCTAATGGAGCCAGAAGAAGTTGTCAAATCATTTTACAAGTCAATAGAAAAGTGTAAATGCTGCAAAAGAGAGCTATGGGGTGCCATGTGAATATAAGATGAAGAAGTTTGACCTGGTTTTGGTGGTCATGATGATGGAGTTAAGGAATATCAAAGTTAATTGCCAAGAACACAGAGGACATTCCCAACTCATCAAACTTGGGAACCTTGGGAAAGTCTTAGCGATGGTGCCCCTCCTCTACTCTTCTTGAGTTGTTTAATGTTTCCTCTGGATGGACAGGGAAGACTAGAAAGCATCCACATAGGTTTAGGCGATGTATTTGGATGAAGAAGTGATCCAATAAGAGAACATGCTCTATTATTATTTTTGTTGTTGTTGTTATTGTTAATACTTACCTGAGGATATTTTCTCATTGATTTTTAGAAAGAGTGGAAGAGAGACAGAGAAAGAGAAACACCAATATGAGACACATCGATTGGTTGCCTCCTGCATGGGCCCAACCAGGGCCAGGGATCGAGCCTGCAATCGAGGTACGTGCCCTTTAATTGAAATTGAACCCGGGACCTTTCAGTCCTCCGGCTGATGCTCTATCCACTGAGCCAAGCCAGTGAGGGCAAGAACATGCTTTCCTGATTTACTAAATTCCAGGCAGTCTATACTAGTTGGTACTTGCTAAATTAAAAACTATCAGGTAGAATTGTAAGAAGTTGATTATATTCAATCTTTTGTACCATAAAAGCAGCAAATTCGGGCTTTGGGTATAGAGACTTCAGATAAAGAACTTTAAAGTGTGATATTAAAGAACAGGACTGACCCGAAACTACACAATAGGAAACCACGCCCAAATAATACTTTCGCGATACGAGTAAAGCTCTGTGGTAACAAAAAGGTGTAAAAGAGAGATCACTAGACCGGGTGTCAGGAGACTCTGGCTCTAACCCCAGCAAGGCCACTAACATTTCCTCTGTGATTTCGCATAAGTTGCTTTCTATCTCTGAAGTGGTAGCTCCTTATCTGTGAAATTATGGGGTTTGACCTATGATATTTAAAGTTCTACCCCTTCAAGACTCTTCTTTTGCTATAAGAAGACTCAGAGTAAGGCAGCAAGACTCAGAGTAACAAGTTTCTATAATCCCCAGCTTACTTCCAACGCTTCTCTGTATGGACAGGTGCAGACAAGTGGCAATATGGCCCATATCTTTCTACTCATCGCTTGTGCTAGGCGCCATGTGGACAAGATAAGAATAGATTCACCTTTCTCCATCAGATAATTTGTGAGTTAAGAGCTCAGATTTGGATCTGAGCTCACTAGCATTAACCTTTCTCTACCTGCGGGAGCTGGGTAACTTATTTCTCTTAGACCCTATTGTCCATCTATAAAGTGGGAATGACCATCACCACCCCTCTGGGTGTTCATGTGTCTGCCATATAACCTATGGAAGTAGATACCTCTTTTTTTTTTATCTACATGAGAATATTTTTTCCCCATTGACTTTTAGAGAGAATGGAAGGAGAATTGGAGGAAGAAAAACATTGATGTGAGAGAGACACATTGATTGGTTGTTCCCTGCATGTGCCTGGATGGGGGCCCAGGATCGAGGCTATAATTGAGGGATGTGCCCTTGACCAGAATTGAACCTGAGACCCTTCAGTCTGTGGGCCAACACTCTTTTAACTACTGAGAAAACTGGCTAGGGCTATTATAGAATATTTTAAACATATATACAGGTAGAGAGAGTGATATAATGAACACCTAAGTACCTATCATCCCGTTCAACTGATATAAACTCATGGCCCATCTTCCCTTCCTTCAGTATTATTTTGAAGCAAACCATGGACATCATATCATCTGCAACTGTTTCAGCAAACATGTCTAAAAGATTGGAAAGATTGGAACTCTTTTTTGTTTAATATAAAACCAGCCCAATGGGGACCTTGTAATGAACTGCTAATAAGCAGTGACATTATCACAGTTCTTTGGCCTGATGACTCATAAATATCCAAATCTGGGTGACATGGTTTTCTTACTCCTAAACACAAACTCAAACCTTGGAACCTACATCTCAAAGAGCACAAAAAGTCACACTTGTCAATATCAGAGAAAAAGAATCCAAAGATGTTGATGTCATAGAGGTCATTGGAAGGCATATCCCCATTAGTGTCCAGGAATCTTATTTAGATCACTTGAGTAGGAGGCAGTGTTCCAGAAAACAGCCCAGCACAGCCAATGGGCCATTTAGAAGGGCTGTTGTTTAAGGGGCATGATACCTTATAAAGTGACAGGCACGTACTGTTGCATTAACTTTACATTGACTATCCTTCTCCTTTGCATTGACTATCCTTCTCTCACTCTGGCATTTGGTAGTTCACCTTTGTATCCCACGATTGGTGTGGGAAGTAGATACCTTTGTCGTTATGTGAAAAAATGCTAGACTCAGACTCCTGGGTTTGAATCCTATAACCAATCCTTGGTCAGGTTACTTAGCATCACCTGCATTTCACTTTTCAATCTGTAAAATGGACATGTTAATTGTAGAGACATGTCTCAAAGGCAATAATCCATGTAGATGGTAGCAGTACATGACTCTTATACCTCAATGACAGTTCATCGTTATTATTATTAACTAGAGGTCCAGTACATGAAATTCATGCACGGGTGGCAGGGGGAGGAGGGTCCCTCAACCTGGTCTGTACCCTCTGGCGATCCAGGACCCCTTGGGGGATGTCCGACTACCAGTTTAGGCCCAATCCCACAGGGATCCCTTTGGGATAGGGCCTAAACTGGTAGTCGGACATCCCTCTCACAATCCCGGACTGCTGGCTCTTAACCGCTTGGCTGCCTGCCTGATTGCCCTTAACCACCTCTGCCTGCCTGCCTCATCTCCTCTAACCACTCACCTGCCTGTCTCATCGCCCCTAACTATCTCTGCCTCGGCCACTGCCTGCCACAGCCACTGCCACCGTAGCTTTGTCAGGAAGGTTGTCTGGAAGAACATCCGGAAGGACATCCAGAAGGTCGTTTGGCTGTCTGGTATAATTAGCATATTACACTTTTATTATTATAGATAAATGGTAGCTAATATTTTATATTTCAGAGTACATATTATTTATCAAAAATGCCAACATTCAGCAGGAAACCATTATTGAGGACATGACTCAAAGCATCTGAGATATAATTGACCCAACGACTAGCTAAAGCAAACACAGATTAATTACTAAGCATTTTGTTTTCACCCTGGATGAAAACAGAGATAGTATTGTTCACCACTTAGGATCTGAATCCAAAGGAATGGGACTGGAAATGCTTTCTGAAGTCCAGCCTGGTCACTGGCACACACCTCCACTCTGCTGACCAGGGTGGCCGTGTGGCTGCAGCTGAGCCCTCGCATTTCTCAGCAAAAGGGCAAGTAGTGACCACACTTGCTGAGAGTGAGGTCATGATTCAGGGGTTTGACACTGTCAGGCAGAGCTGACAAAGACGCACTGTTTTCCCTGACAGCACAGAATCATATTACTGCTCACACAAGCGTCTCACACCTGGGAAAGATGAAATTACACTGAGCTTAATCCTCCGAAACCAGCTCAGCAAGAAGTCACTTAAACTTTTGGGATAGGAGTTGTCTCCTGGCAAAGAAAATATTGCAGGGCAACTGGGCAGTTTTCATAATTAGAAGGGCCTGCCCTTGTCAGTTGAAGTAATCTTTGGTCCTTTATTCTCTTTATAAATTAGACCTTGAGAGGTCTGAACACAGACTCTTTAAATGGGCACACAGGTCTTCCTCACTCACCCTTCTTAACTGAGGGCATCAGTCCTTCAGGGAGGTTACATAAGCATATTAGAGCAACGCAGATTGATACCAGACACTCACTAAAAATAGATATACGAATTCATTCCTTTCAGCCACACTGAGCCTTGCTGCAATTAGGGTCAGCGAGGATTATGTGCATGCCAGAATGTGTCAGTGAGCACAAACCCAGGGCTGTAACCAAAACTGAGGCCAGAAGGATTTCACAACCTTTATCTCTGGGCTTAAGTAACCACAAAGCCAGCCTTTGGGAAGGTGTTTAAATAAAAGTCCTCCAACAATCTCTGCTGCACACCTTCCCTGGATGCACAATCTCTCCCACCGGCTGGTCCTGCAGGGAGGCCGATGATCGAACCTCACAGCAGAAGGTGGACAGAGCAGCCACCTCTCCAAGCCAACTTCAACCTGAGGCTCCTGCTTATCATGGCCACACCCTTCTCTCCTCTCCCTTCCTCAAGGACATAACTTAATTTAGAGTTTTATAAAAAACTAGAGGCCCAATGCACAAAATTCAGGCACTCAAGGGGTCCCTCAGCCCGGATTGTGCCCTCTCACAGTGCGGGAGCCCTTGGAGGATGCCTGACTGATGGCTTAGACCCACCCCCACGGGGAATGGGCCTAAGCCATCAGTCGGACATCCTTGGTGCTGCCGTAGAGGCTGGAGAGGCTTCCACCACCACCGCTTCACTCGCCAGCCTGTGAGCCTGGCTTCTGGCTGAGTGGTGCTCCCCCTGTGGGAGCACACTGACCACCAGGGGGCAGCTCCTGTGTTGAGCGTCTGCTCCCTGGTGGTCAGTGCGTGTCATAGCGACCAGTCGTTCTGCCGTTTGGTCGATTTGCATACTAGCCTTTTATTATATAGGATTAAATCTATGAAATGTATCAATTGATCCTTCTACCAAATGCATCACAATGCAATGGTTTAAGATGAGGCGTGTCAACCCAACATTTTAAAAGTTAATTAAAAATAAAATAACACATGGCAAAAAATTTTTTAAAAAGGAAACACATCACCCAGCCAGCATGGCTTACTGGTTGAGCATCGACCTATGAACCAGGAAGTCATGGTTCAATTCCTGGTCAGGGCATATGACTGGGTTGTGGGCTCAATATCCAGTGGGGGGCATGCAGGAGGCTCCCAATCAATGATTCTCTCTCATCATTGATGTTTCTATCTCTCTCTCCCTCTCCCTTCCTCTCTGAAATCAATAAAAATACATTAAAATATGTAAATAAATAAAAAGGAAACATGGTTTAAAAAAACTCAAAAGACACCAAAATCATACTATGAAAAGTATATCTTCATAGTATTTCACAGCTACCTAGTTTCCTTCCCTAGAGGCAATTGGTAGTATCAGCTCTTCTGATTCTTCTAGAAGTGTTTAATGCATATTCAAGCCTATACGTATACGTTTCCTTAAACACACATGCACATACGATGGTAACAAACCCAACCCACTGTTGTGTACTTTGTTTTTTTCACTATATATTGAAAAAACATGTAGTTGAAAAGACATATAGTTCCTTCCTCATCAGTACATATAGCACAGACTTGCTCTTCTTAAAGACATCGAAGAATTCTAGGGAGTGGTATGGACTTAGCCAGTTCCTAGTGAAGGACATATTCTTATATGTACAACATCATGTCCATGTGTTAGTATCCCTGCAGAATAAACTCCTGAGAGTGAAACTGTCAGGTTAACAAGTGTGCACATACGTAATTTTGATAGATGTTGCCCAATTGCCCTCACAGAGGTTGAGCCAATTTACCCTCCTACCAGCAACGTATGAGAGTGGATGTCTCCCCAAACCGCGGCCGGGCTAGTGTGTCATCAAACCTTTTACCTTTGCCAAACCCAACAGTGACAATTTTATCTTACTCTTATTTTCATGTGCATTTCTCTTATTATATAGAACACCTTCAGAAATGTTTACATGCTTTTTCTTTGGACTATCTGTTCACGTCCTTTGTCTCTTAATTTGTTGGTCTTTTTCCCCCTTATTTATATATTTTTGACAAAATTGACCTATAACATTCTGTCAGTTTCAGGTGTACAACATAATGACTCGATATTTGTAAGTGTTGTGAAATGATCACCACAATGAGTCCAGTTAACATCCATCACCACACATAATTCCCTCATTGACTTGTAAACACACTTAGTAAATTAAGAAAGATTGACTGTATTGTGCAGAGCAAATATTTTAACCTAAGTTATTGTTTGACTTTTGACTTTGTGTCATTTCTTTCCCTGCATACTAAAAATCTTCCTTTGCATAATTAAATTTAGTAAGCATTTCTTTCATGGTTTCAAAGCAGTAGAAGCTGGGGGAGGCCATTAACATTCAACCCACCAAAGTCAAAACTGACTAAAAGGCAAACTCCTCAAAATAACCAAGGGCTTAGGTTTTTCTTGCTTTCCTTTCAACTCTGATCTCTGCACATCCTCTCCCAGCACATCAAGTTCCAGCCATGTAGATTATTTGGAAACAAGGCATCATATCTGTTCGTTTGTTTATACCTATAGACTATGGCATAGGCTATTCTATCTATTTGGAATGCAATTCTTCATCCTATACTTCAAATTTATCTGTTGGGCAAAATCCCGTTTCATACAAAGCAATTCAAGTATCATTCAATGTCCTCATCTGTAAATGGGGATAATGATAATGCTACATAGCACTGCCTTGAGAATTAAATGGGTTAATATTTGCAAAAGTATTAAATAGCACCTTGTTGAGAACAGTACCCGATACACAAAACACTTATGAAATAAATAAAAACATATTGAGCCCTGTGCCAATTCAAGCAACAGAGAATAATCCTCCAGGAGGCGGCCATGCTATAATTTACCTGCTTTCTTTTCTACCTTCTTTCCTAGACTGCAAAGTCTCGCAGGAAGTGGACAGACACTGTGCTTCCCTCAACTTTATCCCAAGCAGCACGTGGTAGCTTCGTTGAATCGATAAATGAATGAATAAATGCTTTCCCTTTCAAAGCTCTCACTTTAGTTTAAATAGAACATAAATACATAAAATAAATGTAAGAAAGCCCTCAAAAATAACAATAAAGGAAGGTAAGGGGTCTATAACACAAGTAAACACAAAGCCCTTCAATGTGTGATTGCTAAAGAAATAGTCAAGGAGACCAGTGGAACAGAACAAAGGAACATTCTTGGGGAGTTTCCTTTAAACCAGTGGTTCTCAACCTTCCTAATGCTGCGACCCTTTAATACAGTTCCTCATGTTGGTGACCCCCAATTTCATTGTTACAAATTGAACATAATTAAAGCATAGTGATTAATCACAAAAACAATATGTAATTATATATGTGTTTTCCGATGGTCTTAGGCGACCCCTGTGAAAGGGTCGTTCGACCCCCAAAGGGTCGCGACCCACAGGTTGAGAACCGCTGCTTTAAACGTTTAAATCAAAGAACATGGGTTGTAGAAGACAATTAAACCCAGGGAGGGGAAACGACCCACCCACCCAGCCACTTGAAGATCCTCTTTAGTATTAGGCAGCGCCACCCATATCTTATCAAACACATTCAATATACCCACATCCACCATAATTTTGGGACAAAAAAAACTTGAAAAGCATTTTCTAATTTGACTTTCTTGAAATTATTTTTTATGAGTAATTCCTTTGATTCACACTAGATCATGCCTTCTCAGCAATCATTGGATACCCATGAGAAATATTAAGAAAATCTAACCCACAAATTATTTCTAATTATAACGTGATGCTTATAAATATTGAACTTAATAACTGATGAAGATGACGTATGCTATAACTTTGCAGCTATGCCATTAACATTTTAAAATTCTTATTTCACAATTCCATATTTAGGAAGCAAAACATTTCCTTTTCCTTTCTCTTTTTTTTTTCCTCCTAGGTCTAAGGTATTTTAATCGGCTCTTGAAATGTTCTTGGGCCCCAGCCTAGGCACTATGCCTATAGTGCCTAATGGGCAAAGTAGCCCTGTTTGCTCAAAGGCCCAGAGACAAGTGCAATCAAGTTTTATGCTGAACGTGGCAAACTTATTTTCTCTGTTGAGGCTAAGTATTTATGTGGAAGATTAGTCGGATGCATACTTCGTAAGAGAACCAGCTGTTTTTGTAAGTAGGCACCCGTTGCAAAAAGAACAAAAAACCTGCTTTCCTGCAAGAAAAAGGGACCTGGGGGTGAGGGGAATACATCACTTTTCTCATCATCTGCCAGCAACGCCATGCCCTTCATTTCATCTCAACACCAGACACAAGCTATGGGGTCTAAAATACTATTTTCTATCACAAAGCCAATGATCACATCTTTTCCAGAACAAATTCTCACACGTTTTCCAGCTTCTTTGGCGCCACTTAGGACTTTTTCTCTTTTTCATCCCCCTCCCCATCCCCCCATCTCCCTTGTGCTAGATGTTGCATATTACAACCCTTGGTCGTGGACATGGATGAAAGGACCCATCTATGAAGGGTGAACAGGAAAAGGTGAAAATAGACTTGAGACTAGCAACATCATTTAACCTGAACCAGGTGGTGGGACGAGAACACTAGAACGGAATATCCAGAAGGACATGAACACGGTTTTTGCAGGCACTTGTATGAATGGCCCCATTATAAAGGAATCAGGGTTGGTGCTTTGCACAACTCTAGGGGGCAACATTCACATAAGGTCATGGTGCTTCCTGGAGTTGTGCACACAATTTCCATATTTAGGAAGTAACCCTTGTGGTTCTAAAAGCAATGGTCACATGCCTCTCAGTTCCAGGGAAATAAGGAGCAAAATGGCCAAGGAGAAGAGAGGGAGAATATTCTACCAAGTGGCGTGTATGCTACAAACATTCCAAACTGCAACCGATTTCATGCTCAACTCTTGATACACCTAAGATTTGCATAACCCGGGACTGGGGAGGTTTGGGGGGAAAACCAGGATTCCACCCCTGAACCCAAGCCAAATCTTCAATGACTAGAGACTGGGAACACTGCTGTTTTCCATTTTAATCCAGTTTCTCTTTCCCAATAGCATTTAAAGGACAAACGTGTTCTGTTCTGCAGCCCTGGATCTCTATTCATGGTTCAGTCATTACCCATGAGGACTTTATAAGGGTTATTGGAAGTTTAGCGTCACAGTAAATGTGGTGTAATTTACACAATAAAATCCAGTCCTTTGCTTAATCACTTACCTCACCGATTGGCAGATTTTCCTCATTTCTCAGGTCAAGGTTTTTACTTAAGGCCATAACTACGGAGTTGACATTGCTATGAAACACTTTTGAACCCCTAAGAATAAGACTTCTTGACTACACCTAAAGAGCAACTCGCCAAAAACAATGAATGGTGTTTCACAATCTGAGTGGGTGTACTTCACCCAACTATATGTAAATAAAGGAGTGGTGAGTGAATAGCTCAAAACTGGAGGGGCCTCTCCAGAAAGCTCAGCTACCAGAAATCAAGGGAAACTTCACTCAAATCCTGTGACACTGGAATTTAGGCACAGCGAGGTAGTTGGGCCTGTACCAAGGGGAGGACAAAGGGTTCCTTTCTCTCTCAGGAGCTCACCCATGTCCATAGAGATGGGATGCCAGGAGGTGGGACTCCAGGGCAGATTCTGAATCCTCCCATGTAGTATCTATTCTGGACTTAGTTTTTCCCTATTTAAAATCAGCAGAGATGCCCTAGCAGGTTTGGCTCAGCTGATAGAGCGTCGGCCTGAGGACTGAAGAGTCCCAGGTTCAATTCCAGTCAAGGGCACATAACTCGGTTGCAGGCTAGATCCCTGACCCTTGGTTGGGATGTGTGTGGATGCAACCAATTAATGTGTCTCTCTCACATTGATGTTTCTCTCTATCACTCCCCCTCCCTTCCACTCTCTCTAAAAATCAATGGAAAATTATTCTCGGGTGAGGATTAACAAAAAACTAATTTTTAAAAAATGTATTAAAAAATAAAATAAAATCAGCAGAGAATTATAGATAGTTATAGAGAAGAAAAGATCAATGCTGCCCATCTGTCTTGCCCTCTGGCTCATGCCAGGATAAAAGCCCAATAGGCCAGCATGGCCTGAGGGAGCAGAACCACCCAGGCCCAACCAGACCAAGGAAAGCAGGCATCTTGAAAGAGGAAAAAAATATTTGTAGATACTAGTGGAATCATTATAACAATAACAATTCACATGTCAGTAGCTAGCACTTGCCCACACTTACATGAACACGAGGCATCAGACTCTAGAAAATTCTGCCCACTTTGCAAGGTTTGCTGGGATGTTCCATAGGCATTTACATACAAGCTGGCTGTTTTCCATTCTAGCTCTGCGCTGACAATGTCTGGTTCCCAAGATTCCCCCCATGGTCTCCATGACAAACCTTTTGTCTGGGTCAAGGCTGTGTCTCATGGTGCTACCGAGCTGCTAGCCAGAAAGGGGCCAACTTGGTACTATCTTTTCACCTGGACATCAAAGCATACCGGTTCTCACGGACCCCCTTGTGAAAACACCTCCTTCTTGCCTCTCTCTGGGAGGGATCAGACAAGAGTCCCCAGGGGTCAGACTGGTCTGTTTGGGAACTGATATCTGAGATAGATATGATTCTTTTCTCTTTCTTCCTCCTCCCTTTCCCTACCCCATGATTTCTCCCAGCCGTCCCTCCACCCATTCTGTTTCAATATATAAAAGTGAACCCCAATAATCTACATTTTAACTGGTCCCTCCAGAGACCAGATACCACCTTCTGAGAAGCAGCACTGGGTTCATGAATAGCCTGCTAGCTAAGGCTGTAAGTCACACCTAGTTCTGAATACAGGCTCTACCACTTACTTTGTCCTTAAGCAAGGGACTTAGTCTCTTTGTGGTCCAGTCTCCTCAATTACCAAATGGCTATAGTAATAGCACTCAGCTCATAGGGTGGTGGTTAGGATTCCACCTGATCATTCATTCATGCCTTTCTTGTATGAATACTTTACTGAGGGCCTGTAATGTTCCAAGCACTATTCTAGATGTTAGGGTTACAGCATATATCAAATATATAAAACCTCTGTCCTCACGGAGCTTAAATTCTAGTTGGGGAAACAAACAATAAGCATAAAAATAATAGAATGTTGGGCAGGGATAAAGTCCATAAAGCAGAAAGCCTGGATAGGGTGTGGAGAGTGACAGGGAGTCTATTTGAGAAAGAACAGCCAGGATGGGCCTCTTTGAGAAAGTAGCATGAGAGCAAAGGTCTGAGTGTAAAACATTAGCACAGTTCAAGCATAGAGTGTTTAATAAATGAGACCATTAATACATTACTTTCCAGGTTTCCATCTTCAAGACTGTGTACCTGGAAATACTATAGGCTTTTTATTTTATTTAACCAAAAATACATCTATAAGCAACATTAAAAAAAATTATCAGCTCATTGCACAGACATAAGCATTCTTATTTTAATTATTGTATCTCATTAAATCTTAGTTTCTTATTCCTGGTTGCCTCTCTACTAGGTGCCAGAGCAAGGTTCAGATCTGGGTGTTTTGACCACTGGTCCATTACCCGACAAGTGTCTGTCAGTCCCTGAGAAGGGCAACAATAGACTTTGTAGAGTGGAGCCACTGTATGTTTGCTTCTGTGGAATCTGGACTATAGATGGGAAGGAAGTAATGAGGAAGGGGGTGAAGCACATTCAGTAGACAGCACTGCACTTCACTGAAGAGCATATTCTATTGGTGGTGAGTAAGCCAGCATGATATCACTGCAGAATATTCAGCATAACATCACTGAGAACCACTGAAACCTGGTATTGCTGGCAGACAGACTTTTCTACAGTCTTTTCCTGGGAACTATTGTTCTATGGATTCTACCTTCAAGATCTTTGGGAAAGACTAAATTTTTCTCCTGGAGATTTACAAGATCTATTAACAGACTAGATTAAAGGCTTTAAGAAGTTCTGCAATAAAGAAATCATATTATTTATTTTATTTTTTAAAAATATATTTATATTGATTTCAGAGAGAAAGGGAGAGGGAGAGAGAGAAAAAAATATCAATGATGAGAATCATTGATCAGCTGCTTCCTGCATGCCCCACACTGGGGACTGAGCCCGCAACCCAGGCATAGGTCCTGACCCAAATTGAACTGTGACCTCCTGGTTCATAGGTCAATGCTCAACCATTAAGCCACACCAGCTGGGCATTAACAGTAACGTTTAACACACACGAAAGTGCCATAGATTTCAAAGGATGTTTTACAAAAATGTATTAGGACAGCATCTAGGTTATCCTACTATCATTTCACTCTTACCCCATTGCAATGTCCTTTCCTGAGTGGGAGGGAAGGGTGGGGTTACAGCCAGCCTGCTGGGAAGTGCACATAACCCGCAGCCTCTCTTATGGGTGCCCAGGGGCACGCCCTTGGGAGTGTGTCAGGCATGTAGATCTTATCTGTCATGTCTGTTATCTGATGGCAGACATGCTGAACCAACACAAATTCCACATTTTACAGATGAGAACATGAAGGCTTAAGAGAAGCAAAAGAACACACCTAGGTCATTCAGCCAGAAGAAAACTCAGTAGAACTAAACCCCAGGCATTCTGTCTCCTGGCTCTGAACAACTTGTTCTCTTCAGAAGTACCTGTCTCAGTCCGGGTTTCCTGGAACAGAGCCTGAGATGAGAGTTCTACTTTAAGAGATTAATTGGAAAAGTGTTGTAGACCCCATTCAATCTAGGCTCCTTCTGTGTTACCCTGAAAACCACCAGTATCCCAGCGTGGAGCATGCTACCTCCTAAACCAAACAGGCCTATCAAGCACTGTGCTTCTTTCTTTTTTAAATTATATTTTTATAGCCCTAACTGGTTTGGCTCAGTGGATAGAGCGTCGGCCTGCGGACTGAAGGGTCCCAGGTTCAATTCCGGTCAAGGGCATGTACCTTGGTTGCGGGCACATCCCAGTAGGGGGTGTGCAGGAGGCAGCTGATCAATGCTTCTCTCTCATCGATGTTTCTAACTCTTTATCCCTCTCCCTTCCTCTCTATAAAAAATCAATTAAAAATATTTTAAAATATATATTTTTATTGATTGCAGAGAGGAAGAGAGAGGGAAAGAGACAGAAACATCAATGATGAGAGAGAATCATTGATCAGATGCCTTCTCCATGCCTTCTACTGGGGATTGAGCCTGCAACCTGGGCATGTGCCCTCACAGGAATAGAACCATGACCTCCTGCTTCATGGGTCAATGCTCAACCCTTGTACAAGAAAATAGACCTTGATTTTAGAGAGGATAATTCAGCATGCCTTGGATCCCTGGCCACCTAAAAACTGCCCCAATGGGGCAAGTCACTGAATCTTTGTAGTGTTTATCTCCCATTCCTAGAAGCACATGTATGTTGCCAAGGCATCCGGTGAATTGGCCACCTCTCATCAGGTTTGGATAACATGGTCTCATCATTACAGTGGACCGAGGGGACGTTCTGCATGATTGTCAGGTGGTGTAGGTTCCTTTGGACTGCATCATGACAGAGAGGGCAGAAGAGAACACAGCCCTGAGATGAAACTGTGAACGTATATAGTTGTTAATGGCATACATATGTCAGCTCCTTCTGAACCTCCTTTCTGGTGGGAACTTAAAACTGGAGAGCTGCCTGCCATATACATTAGGATGTGTTCGTCTCTTCTAGTAAAAAGCAGCTGCATCTGGGGGTATTCGTTGGCTAAGTTTGCAGCAGTCCACTGTCGTCCCCAGATATGGATTATCCATCATATTCTGTTACATCTTTGCTCCTGACTCAAAATAGCTGGTATCTATGACTGTCTCCCTGGCTCTACTAATATTCCTTGAGGGGTTGTGTCTTATTCATCTTCATATCCTCAATAACTAGCACTTAGTAGAGGCTCAGTAAATATTTGCTGCATTAATTTTGTTGATTCCCCACACCCCCATGCACACCACCAAATTATCAAATGCATTTAAGTGAGGGGCAACTCTTACAGGATAAAGAACATAGTCTGGGACTCAGACCTGAGTTCTAGTCCAGGCCACGCCACATAACTTTCAAGAACTATAAACTTGGGGTCATTACTCAACCTCTCTGAGCTTTAGTTTCCTCATTTGTAAATGGAGCTAAAGCTCCCAACTCAAAAAGCTGTTTGAAGGATTTAATGAACTAATTTATGTCCCTGGCAGAGTTCCTGGGACATAGTGGATACCCAGGAACTATTAGTCCCTTTAGTAATAAATTATTGTAAAAGGTCATACAAGGGTTGGCAGGGCTGGGCAATTGTCTGGGCCTTGATAAGGAATAAAGTCTACTGCCCCCTGGGAGTTACAGGAGTAACTTCGACTCTGCTAGTGCCATACACAGCTCTCAGTTGGAATCCTCAGTGGTCCCTGAAGGGGGCAGTGGGTGACATGTCCTAGGATGGGACCAGCTGAGAACCCACCACCAACTCCTTCTGGGGCAGCCACCCCCGGCATGCTAATGAGAGGGACTTGTGTCAAAAGTATGCCCAGGTGGACAAGAGGCTGAGATGGCCCTGAATAACAACAGGAGTGGCTGTACGAGGCAGTCCCTGTGCGGCTAACACATCTGTGTCTAATACAAGTCTGGGCAGAGCTGGTGCCTGTGGTCAAGTTTACCTCCTCCCCCTCCTGTCCTGGAGCGCAGTCATCCTAAGGCCTCTAGTCTCTGAGGGAAAATGCCCACAACACTGGAAATCAGATGACAAGGAGTCGCTGAACAACCAGCTTAATGGCCAAGGAAGGGAAAAGATGGGATTTAGGGGGTCCCAGGACTCGGGGGGTGAATGATTTGGATGCCTCCAGAGGAGAAAGGTTCACTGAGGGGCCAGGAGAGGAGAAGCCCTTCAAATGATGGCTCAGGCAGGATGCATTCCTGAGTCTATGACAAAGGTGGGTCCCCAGGGATCACAGTGGTCAGCTTCAGACACAGGAAGGAGCAGTTCTTTATATCCTCCTGAGTTCACCATTAGTTATCAGTGAAATATCGTGGGCAATGGGCTGTGCCTTCCTGCCCTTCTGATGTTAAGAGCAAAGTCAGGACATTTGGCAGAAATTGCTAATTGTTCTCTGATATTTCTTCTCTCCTCCTTCCGAAGCAATAGGTCCCCACTCCACATTTTAGTTGAACTTGCAGCTACTCAGCTACTCAGACTACATTTCCCAACCTCCCTTGCAGCTCAGCTCTGCCATGAGACTAAGTTCTAGCCCAGTGGATCTCAACCTTCCTAATGCCGTGACCCTTTAATACAGTTCCTCATGTTGTGGTGACCCCCAATTTCATTGTTACAGATTGAACATAATGAAAGCATAGTGATTAATCACAAAACAATATGTAATTATATATGTGTTTTCTGATGGTCTTAGGCGACCCCTGTGAAAGGGTCCTTCGACCCCCAAAGGGGTCGCGACCCACAGGTTGAGAAGTGCTGTTCTAGCCCAAAGGATGAATGCAGCAAGTGTGCAATGTCTATGAAATGTTCTTAAAGACAGGAAGCATTCCCTTCTCCTTCCAACTGACTTAGAATGCAGGCATGATGGCTGGGGCTGGAGCAGCCAGACTGGGCCATGCGGTAGGATCTTCATGTTGAAGTTAACATGCAACACGCTTAAAGAATTTTTGCTCTTTGGAGATGCCATACTAGCTGGAAATGCATACCATGAAAGGGAAATAAACTTGTACCTCTTACTTCAAGTTTTTTTTTTTTTAATCACTCATAGTTAACCCAAATCTTAACCAATACAAGGGACTCCACAATAGTTTCAAAAGCCCAAATCCTCCATTTCCCTGGTGAAAAACCACATAGGTTAATGATACTGAGTAATATCTGTTGAATGCTTACTATGTCTCAGACACTGTCTTAAGCACTTTACATGCATTAGTTCACTTAATCCTCACAATAATCCCATGAAGTAAGTGCTATGTTATTCTTGTTTTATCGATGAGAAAACAGGAATGAGGAGAGTTAACCAGCTTGCTCAAGTTCACATAGTAAGTAGTAGAACTGGTATCTGAACCCAGATAGCCAGGCTCCAAACCCAGACTCTTAACAACTGTATTAACTAAAAGTTAGTCACATCAGAAGTCCAAATCAGAGGGGATTTGGTTGTTCCCTGTCCTGCTTTCCATTGCCCACCATTGTTTTTGTCTTTTATGACTTTCAAAATAGGGAAAGACATGCATTGCTTAATGTAGCAGTTTGAGAGGACCTTTTTTGAAACATGGGACTCCTATGGAAATGGAAGTGTGGGTGTGAATTGATAAAAAGGGGTCCTTTTATTAATTGGGTACCCCAGCTCTAAATTAATAGTCTTCAAATTTTCTGGAAGTCATGACCTACAGTATAACATGTGGGGGCACACAATCCTCAAAGAGAGAGAGAGAGAGAGAGAGAGAGAGAGAGATTCACATATACTACTCTATGAACAGATTCTTAGGTGGATACTATAGTGATCTGTCCAGACCTCCTCTTTAGAGCTGTTGTCTCCATCTCCAGCATCTGGGAATATCACATGCTGCATTCCTCACTGGAAACAGCTCCCCCAAGGTCATGCCTTCCCAGGGGTGGTCTGCAGCCAGTGACTGACAGATGGGGATGCAAAGACCCAACTCTTCTGCCTTAATTCAGGGCTCCTCCACAGGGCCGCCCCAGCTCTGGAATCCCTGTAGGATGGTTGAGTCTCTGTTGCGTGTGTTCAGGTCGGTTGCCCCTTCTGCCCAATCCTGCCCTCCTCACTTCCTTACAGGTGTATCACCTGAGACCACTCCACGATAAACCTGCCCGCAGCTCCACATTTCAGAGTCTGTTTCTGGGGACCCAATCATAGACAATTATGTGCATTGTCAAATATAGCCCCAAATGAAAACTCCAATTAGGATAAGGTGAAAATAAATAGAAAGAGTCTGGTATTTTCTATTTATACCCCAGAAGTTGCCTTGTACCCCCATGAGCTATGCCTGCCCACTTTGGAGATGATTCCCAGGGCTTACAGTTTAAAACACTATGCACATTAATCCCAGGCCAGGGATAGGGGCAGAGGAACTGTAGGAGGGTGGCAAGGAGGAGGAAGAAAGAAGGGAGACCTTCCCTGACCTTCCCCACCCAGTTAGGTTTCCTATTGCTTCTTCTCTGGGACATTCATCACACTTGAAATAACTTGTTTAGCCAGTGTCTTCCCAAAGATTGACGATTAATGAAGTCAGGTTCTGTGTCCATCTTGTTCATTGTTGTATACTTGATACTGAATAGTTCCTGGTATTCAGTAGGTGCTCAATAAATATTTGTTATTGTGAAGAAAAGATGTAGGGATGGGGAGGGTGAGAGAGAGAGAGAGAGAGAGAGAGAAAGGAAGAGAGAAAAGGAGGGGGAGAGGGAGAGACTCTATCAAGAGCCATTCATCCCTCATTCTCAGCTCCCAGTGGTACATACAGGCTGAGCCCTTTCCCAGCCATTTCCATCCAGCATGTCCTAGGGACTGCCTTGAACCTGGAGGGCCCTCTGTGAGGAATATAGAGGGAGGATATATCCACTGATTCATGCAATAGATCCCATAAAACTTACTACTCATCAAACAACCTGCTCTGCTCTGGAGACATAAGCGAGTGAGCACAGACAAGGTCCCCGACCTTGTGCAGCTCGGAGCATGGAGTAGACATCAATCAAAACAAAAACACAGAAATATAATGAGAGACTCTGTTAAATACTCGAACGGAAAGAAGGTGCATGCCCTGAAAATGACATAGTCTAGTGTGCATTGGGCGGGGGGGCAGGGTGGGGATGGTAGGGGGGTGGGGGTGGTCAGGGGATGAGGATGGCAGGACACCTGGGTCCAACACAGCTTCCCTGGGGGAGAAAGTGATGCTTGAGCTACAGTTGATGGATGTGGTTAGCTGGGCCAGTGTTTCTCAGCCTAGAAACCATTGACATGTGAGATCAGGTAACTATTTGCTGTGTGGGGCTGTCCTGTGCACAGCACAATCTTTAGCAGCAGCCTTGACCTCAACTATTTCGATATGACACGTCCCAGGTGTGATAACCAGAATGTCTCCTGACATTGCCAAATGTCTCCTGCGGGGCAAAATCACCCACAGTTTAGAACCAGTGAACCATGGAGGGGGCCGGTGCTTGGGAACTGGAGAGGGGCAGAAAGGGAAAGGCATGCCAAGGGCAAGGAGCCGGATCTGCAGAGGCCCCTGTGGGAGGGCCGTGCATCTGGAGGGGCTGGCGATGCACTCTGAGAGGCAGACAGGGCCAGACCCTGCAGGCTGAGAAAGAAGAGACAAGTTGTCTGCTCCCTGGTAAGGAAAACAGAAAGATGCAGAGAGAGAGAGAGAGAGATGAGAGCCTACCGGGCTAATGACAGGATCTCATGACGCTAATCACTGGGATCCAAAAATTAAGAAATAAGCCTGCACAAATCCGGAACTGTGAGACAATATTAATTGAGCCGGGTTAGCACATGTAGCCCATCCACCCCGCTCTCAGGGCTGACGAGGGGATGACAGATGAACCCAGAGTGGGGCAGGAGGACCTGCCAAGAGCTCCATTTAATAAATCAGCTGACACTCCCTGCATTTGCATTGCTAATGGAGGGACCTAAAACCCAGGTGTTGCTGCAGAAACTTGTCCCGAAGCTGCCTCCTGATCTGCAACTTCCCAAGAGACTTGGCAAAGAGCAGCAGGGTACTGGGAGGTTAGGTCTGAAAGAAATGTGAAAATCAGCCTAGAGCTGGTGGGTAAACTGTCCCACAGATCCGGCCACAGACGTGCAGGCCTGGGTCCTAATAAGCACCTCAAAGCCTGGGTCATAGGGCCCCTGAGGCAGAACTGCGTGGGGGTGGGACGCCAGGCATCCAGCCCCCAAATGCATCCTTCTCAGGTTGTTGAGCTCCCAGACAGGCCCCCAAAATTCACTCACTAAACAGCGGTGACCTCTAGTGAGTGAGAGTTAACCATATTGGATCAGTTTCCCTCATACATGTTGAAATTTTCATGTGTGTGTGTGTATTTGGGGTGGATATTGGGGAATGCTGAATATCAGAATCGTCTAGGGAGCTTTTACATTCCCATCAATAGTGTACTGGGGCTCCAGTTTCTCATCATCCTTGCCCACACTTGTTTTTCTCTTTACTTTTCTCTCTCTCTTTGTTTTATAGTCGGCATCTTCATGATTATGAGGTGGTACTGCCTCTTCAATTTTGTACCGGAGAGGGTGTCTCACTCATCTCACTGTAGTTAGTCTGTCCCCTGGTTACAAATCGACATCTAATGAGCCTCTGATCCTGACAGACATGTTGGACATCCCACAGTGGGCTGGTGTAGGAAAAAATACCCCCTTCTGATTTGAATGAGAAGGCTGGCTCTGCCACACTATGCCTGTGTGACCCTGGGCAAGAGACTTAACCTGCCTGTGCCTTAGTTTCCTCATCAAAAAAAGGAGGATGACAATTATATTTACCTGATAGGGTTTCCAGGAGAATTAAGATTTTATATATATATATATATATATATATATATATATATATATATATCTATCTATCTATCTATATCTACATGCACTAATCCACTCTATATGAAGCTCTTAGACATAGTAAGCCTCTTATCTAAATAAGTGGTAGCTATTGTTATCATAGATTCCACCTATGAATGTAGCTGTCTTTTTTTAAATACATTTATCACTTTTTAATCACTTTTTAATACATTTATCACTTTGAAATAGCTTTAGATTTACAAAAATGTTGCAACATTAATGAAGAGAGTTCCTATGTGTTCTTCACCCAACTCCCTCTAACATTAACATCTGACACAACCATAGGACATTTGCCAAAACTAAGAAATTAACGTTGGTCCATTATTATGATCTAAACAACGTTATTCCCGGTTCATTGGTTTTTCCTTGATTGTCCTTTTTTTGTGTGCCAGGATCTAAGCCAGGATATCACATTGCATTTAGGTTGTAGCTGGTTTTGTTTGTGTTTCTTTTCTTTTGCCTAAAGGGTGTTTTTAAATGCTGGAAATGGGATGCCTTTGGATGGGGCATGGTTCTCCATTCTGCCACAACCTCCCACCGCTGCCCGCTGCCACGCGCCTGCTTCCTCAGTCTGCATTCACTGGAGACCCGTGAATGTGTGAGCCTGGACTAGCAGCCAGCTCAGCCCTTCCACTCGGAGGAAATGTAATTCGGTGACTAATTGTTTGGTGTCCCCAGAAATTTTCTATTAAAATTCAAATACTGTCAGGTAGCTAATTTCTGTAAATTAAATCACAGGTAACTTAGCAGAAACGGGTTGACAGGGAGGAAGGCCTGGTGGGAAGAGTTAGTGGAAGAGTCTCTGGAGGTGAAAAGGTGATGGGGGATAGAGGGGCTTCTAAGCAAAGGCTGTCCAGGTGGTTTTTGTTTCTTAGAATATATTCTTTATTGATTTCAGCGAGTGCAGGAGAGAATCATTGATTGGCTGCCTCCTGAATGCCCTCTACTGGGGACTGAGCCCGCAACCTGGGTATGGGCCCTGACTGGGAATGGACCGTGACCTCCTGGTTCATAGTTCAACGCTCAACCACTGAGCCACGCCGGTCAGGAAAGGTGTTAATACTAGATTTATTGTATATGTTGGGCTGGACCCTGCTGACATGGGCCCTGACTCTTCCTGCTCAGCTATGTTAACCCCTCACACCCCCACCTCCCCATCCACCCCAATGCTCCCTGGCATTGGGGGTCTGTGGTGCTGTTTTGGGCCATTCCCCTGGCTCTGCCTCCTTCCTTTCTGGGATGTGGGAACTCAGATCCGTGGCGGTGGATGAGAAAGGCTAGAGCCATGGTCGGTAAACCGCGGCTCGCGAGCCACATGCGGCTCTTTGGCCCCTTCAGTGTGGCTCTTCCACAGAACACCATGTGCGGGCACGCATGTATAGTTGGTATTTTGTGGAAGAGCTGGTATTTTGTGGCAGAGCCACACTGAAGGGGCCAAAGAGCTGCATGTGGCTTGCCAGCCGCAGTTTGCCGACCACTGGGCTAGAGAAAACGCAGCTTCCGGAAACAACTTATTAAGGACCTGATTGCTTGTTTACACAATACAGGTCTCACCCTGGAAGCCCATCTGCATCCCTGCCTCCTGAAATGAGACTCAACAATGTAACTGAACTGACTTACTTTCAGAACTGAATGAATGAGTCGATGAAATATGGAGCTTCTGGAATGCAAACCTTTATTATGTAAAGGGCAGGCCTGAAGGGACCAAAATTCTGCCACCTTGAAACTGCTTTCCCTGTCCTGCCAAGAGTTTCAGACAGAAAACAAAAGCAAAAACAAAAACAAAGCCCTGCCTCCAGAAGGCGACCTGAGGATGTTCCCCTTAGCCTGATCTGAATACAGTATAGTAAACAAAAGGGCTTCGGGCAGGTGACACCCCTTGGTCCTGGGAAGCCCCTCCACCAACTGACTCTGGGACACTGGAAAGTCAGTCCCTCCCTCTATCACCTGGTTCCTACCTCCCTCCAGGCCTTTAGTTACTATCATTCTTCTTCTCATTTCCAGGTCACACCTTTTTAACCTTCTTGTCCAACTTGTTGCCGCTAGAATACAATTCCCTGATGATGCGTCAGGGATTCCAGCCCATCCCCTACTTTAGAAGAATCAGCTCATAGCCTCTCTGTTCCAGTCTCGGGTTTCCCTCAGGTCAGTCAGGAAGAGCATTCCATACCCTATGCAGGCAGGGACCACAAGCCTTGTCAGCAGGGAGAAGTGACTGAAGACATGCCTTCCCCCCTCATTGCCCCTAAAAGATGGAAGTCTCTGAGGCAGGACAATCAGCTAGGAAAATTCCTTGGCAAGTGGAATGGGGAAACGGAGGCAGATAGCTGAACAAACTGACAGAACAATTCACAGCCAGATCCAGAAGATCATCAGGGCAGAAAGCCCCAGATGCCTAGCAACAGACAAAACAGGTACCAGACCTCATCTCCAGGGTAGCCTCTCCTCCCCTGGCTTATCGATGGCCATGCGGTTTGGACACCCCTTACCTTTCCTCTCCAGAGATAACATCTAGGCCTCAGTTGTATTTCAGCTCCAGGTCCAGAAAAGCAGCAAAGCCAGGCAGGCGATGCCAGGACCAGCTGCAATAGCTCATGAACCCTTACCCTGGTGCCGACCAATCAGTGGAGACCAGGACCCCGAAAGGTTACACCTGGAAAAACTGATAGTCTATTGAGATTCTTCCCTAAGACCTTCCCTAAACTTGCAGCCTTTAAAATCCTCAAGAGGAAGAACCCGGCATGCTCTCTCCCTCCTGGGAGCACGCCCACGCCTTTCCTTTTCCCCGGTTCTTCCCCCACAGGCATACATCTCCCGGGACCCCAGGAGACATGTAACCAGGGGAGCAGTGGGCTGTGGCAGCTCTTCTCAGGCTAGCCCCATGAACCTATCTCCAAGGCCCCCTTTTCTCTGACTTCTCAGTGAGCCGAAGCAGCCCAGCCCAGCCCAGGCTCTCCTGTTGCTTCTTCTGTCCTACGCCCTTCTTTGTTTCACTGTCCTCAGCTTTAATAAACACCCTCAAAAAAAGGGGAGGGGGTCTTTTCTTTGGCCAGGGCAATGCCAAGTGCTAGGTAGGGATTTGAAAGTGAAAAGCTGACGTCTAAATACAGCAGTAGCAGCAGCAGTAGCAGCAGCTGGTTTTTGTTGTTGTTTTGTTTTGTCCTAGCATTGATCCATACATATCTTTTTCTTTTTAATTGCAGTTCACATTCAATATTATTTTGTACTCGAGGCCCTGTGCACGACATTTGTGCACTGGGGGAGGGGGATCCCTCAGCCCAGCCTGTACCCTCCTCCCCTTTGGGGAGTGGGACTAAGCCGGCAGTCGAACATCTCCCGAGGGGTCCTTAGCACTGCTGTGGAGGCAGGAGAGGCTCCCACCGCCACAGCTGTGCTTGCCAGTCTGTGAGCCTGGCTTCTGGCTGAGCAGCACTCCCCCTGTGGGAGCGCACTGACCACCAGGGGGCAGCTCCTGCGTTGAACATCTGCCCCCTGGTGGTCAGTGTGCATCATAGCGACCTATCATTCTGCCATTCGGTCGATTTGCATATTAGGGTTTTATTATATAGGAAGAACTGGTTTCAAATGTACGGCATAAGAGTCAGACAGCCAGACACTTCACACCATGTTCCCCCTGATAAGCCCATGTAGGACACCATACATACTTATTACAACATTGTTGACTATATTCTCTATGCTATACTTTACATCTCTGTGACTATTTTGTACCTACCCATTTGTACTGCTTAACCCCTTCACCTCTTTCAGCCCGTGGCTCAACACCTCTCCCTCTGGCAACCATCAGTCTGTTTTCTATATGAGTCTGTTTCGATTTTGTTTGCTTGTTTATTTTGTTCATTAGATTCCACATATAAGTGAAATCACAAGGTATTTGTCATTCTCTGACTCACTTATTTCACTTAGCATAATACCCTCTAGGTCCATCCATGCTGTCGCAGTCATTGTTTTTTTATAGCTGAGTAACATTCCACTATATGCATATCATAGCATTTTTATCCACTCATTTACTGAAGGGCACTCGGGTTGCTTCCATCTCTTGGCTATTGTGAATAACCCTCCAGTGAACATAGGAGTACATATATTCTTTTGAATTAGTGTTTTGGGTTTCTTTGGATACATATACAGAAGTGAGATCGCCGGGTCATAAAGCAATTCCATTTTAATTTTTTGAGATCGCTCCATACTGTTTTCCACAGTGGCTGTACCCGTTTGCACACTCACCAACAGTGCACGAGGGTTCCCGTTTATCCACATCCTCGCCAATACTTATTTGTTGATTTATTGATGACAGTCATTCTGACAGGACAGTCTCTACCCAACTGAGCTACCCGGCCAGAGCGAGGCTCTGTTTTCTTAGAGTCCACATATAAGTGAGCCCAGACAGTATTTGTTGTTCTCTGTCTAACTTATTTCATGTAGCATAACATCCTAAAGGGTTATCCATGTTGTCACAAATGGCAGGATTTCCTCCTTCTTTTCTGGCTGAATAATATTCCATCACACGCACATATGCCTCCCACGTTCTATACATATATGTATATGTGTGTGCATATTTACACACACGCACACACCATTTTTTCAATCTGCCTGTTGATGGACAGGTAGGTTGTTTCCAAATCTTGGCTATTGTGAGTAATGCTACAGTGAACATGTAGGTGCAGCTGTCTCTTCAATGTACAGTACAGTGACTCTAGTTAACAATACTGTATTGTTAACAATACTGTGTTTGAAAGTTGCTAAGAGGGTAGATTTGAGAAGTTCTCATCAGAAAAAATAAATTGTGACTCTGTGAGGGGATGGATGTGTTAGCCCACATATTGTGTCACAACATGTACAGATACCAAGCTGTCACACTGTGCACCTTAAACTTACATAATGTTAGATGTCAATTCTATTTTAACAAAGCTGAGGGGGGAGGGTATGCACCCTGGCGTTCAAATCCTGCCTGCCCACCACCTCGGACTAATCATGTAATGTGGGAGTTTTGTATCTCAGTTACCTCATATGTAAACTGAAGATAATAATATTACCCCATAGGGTTGTCTTGAAGCAGCATAAAGGAGAGGAAGAAAGAGGGAGAGAGGGAGTGTGTGTGGCACGTAGTCTCTAGCCGTGTTTGTAAATGTGTGTCAGGTGGGAACATGGAACCCAGGCCCCCTGCGTCCAGATCCCTGCTTTCTGCGCGCATGGCTGACGGAGAGAAGCGCCCTTCTGCTGTGTTCCTTTCACAGATGAGCAAACGAAGCCCATCCAAATGGGATCTTTTGGTTTCAGTTTAGGAGATGACATTAAGGGCCATAAAATTTAGGAGATTAAAATAAAGAAGAACCTGAAATAAAAGCACAAAGAAGAAAAAACAGCCTGGCCAGACCACATAGAAACTAGACAGAGGCTCCACGAATAGGTGAGGGCTGAGAAGGTTAACAAAACAGTGAGCTCATTTCTGACCAGTAACCGGAAAGGACAAGCCGTGTTGCCAACAACCGCAGAGGCCTGGCCGGCAGCCGGCCAACATGCCAACAGCAGTCTGGCCCAGCGGGGCCATGTGGCTCCGCGCTCCTCCACCCTCTCAGCTACCCCTGGGGGAATGCTTCCCTCAGTCCCTGCAGAAGATTCGCTCAGAACTCCCTGCTTCCCAGTTGGATCCCTGTTGGCTTATGTTCCCAGTCTCAGCCATGCCACCCCTGTGCACACTGACAAAGTGAGGGTGTTCAGAAGGAGCTGTCCACCAAGAGAACTGCCCCCTATGCTGTAGCACACTTCTGATTTTTCCAGAATCATGGTTTCTCTTCTCCAGTCACCCCCGTGCACCTTGACTTAGGTCTCTCTCTCTCTCTCTCTCTCTCTCTCTCTCTCTCTCTCTCTCTCTCTCTCTCCCCCCCCCCTCTCTCTCTAAGAAGGAACACGAACTTTCTGCTTCCACTACTGATCAAGCCATTCCATCTGACCTGAGCATGTACAGTCAGTGACCTGCAGAATGGCTGAAAGTCACATGGTGGCAGAATAAGACAGATAAGACTGCACAGGGGCAGAAGCTGCCAGGGATGGTGGTGGTGGTGGTGGTGGTGGTGGGGTGCTCCAAGGTTTGTTACCTCTGACCCCTTCCAATATTGTTTTCTTCTTCATGAAGCAAGGTCTGTATGTCTCTAATCTACACACCTCCCTCCCCCCACAGGAAGTGTGTGGAGCAAGTTCACCCACCTGTTCCCCTCCCGTGAAGATGAGGTCACCTCCTGTGTATCTGCATGTTGCTGGCAGATTGCTTGAGCTCCTGTCTCCCTCGCCTGCAGGTGTCCCCTGAGTGGCCTCCAGTGGGGCAGTCACTCCAGAAGATGTGTAGCTTCTACCCCCTGGGAATGGAGCCCAGCTCCAGGTACCCTTGGCATGTCCCAAACCAGATCTTCTTAGCAAGCCCTTGCCATGAATTACCTCATCCCACTCCAAAAAGGCAGCTTGTTAAAGGGGCCATCTGGTGTGATGGAATCTCTATGCTTTGGTGGAATGTTGCTTATGGATAAATTCACATAGCAATAGCCTTTTCTGTGATGTTGTCATTTTGGTTCTTGCCAACCTAGTAGGTATGTACAGGTATCTCATTGTGGTTTTATTTGCATTCTCCTAATAACTAAAGATGCTGAGCATTTAAAAAATGTTTTTATTTAAGTTTAGAGAGAGGAAGGGAGAAGGGGAGAGAGATAGAAACATCAATGATGAGAGAGAATCATTGATTGGCTGCCTCCTGCACCCCCCCCACTGGGGATCAAGCCTGTAACCCAGGCATGTGCCCTGACCTGGAATCAAACTGTGACCTCCTGGTTCATAGGTCAACACTCAACCACTAAACCACACCAGCTGGGCAATGCTGAGCATTTTTTTTTGTGGTTATTTGCCATCCATATAACTTCTTTTGTGAAGTATCTATTAAACGATTTATCCCATTTTTAATTGGGTTGTTTGTTTTCTTATTAGTGAGTGTGAGAAGATAAAAGCCCTTTAGCAAATATGTGTTTTGCAAATATTTTCTATCAGACTGTTGCTTGTCTTTATTTTCTTAATAGTAACTACCGAAGAATAGAAGTTTTTAATTTTGATGTAGCCCAATTTATGATTTAAAAAAACATATTTTATTGATTTTTTACAGAGAGGAAGGGAGAAGGATAGAGAGTTAGAAACATCGATGAGAGAGAAACATCGATCAGCTGCCTCCTGCACACCTACTACTGGGGATGTGCCCGCAACCCAGGTACATGCCCTTGACCGGAATCGAACCTGGGACCTTTCAGTCCCCAGGCCGACGCTCTATCCACTGAGCCAAACCGGTTAGGGCCAAATTATGATTTTTAAAGGTTGATCATGCTTCTGGTGTTCTACCTAAGATATCTTTGCCTAAGCCAAGGTCTCGAACCCTGTCAGATCCCTTGCTTTTCTTCTTGATTGAGAAGCTGTTTCTGATTCTAAACAAGTCATGTACCCTTTCTCGGCCTTAACGAAACCCTCTGTGCAATGTGGAGATTAAATGATAAGAAGACTTTTTCAAGCTTTTTGCAAGCAAGGGAATCTACTTTTGCCTGAGCCCATGCATGTTGCCCGAGCATATAAAACCTATATGTGTTCCTGGGACTCTGCCCTCCTGGAGGCAGGGGGGTACACCTGAGGTTCCACAGTTCTGACAAGCTCATTGCTGGCCCAGGGACCTCACTTTGAGTGGCAAAGCTCCCGAGTCCCCTCAAAGCCCAAGGGTGAAGTCCAGCTCTGACCATCTAAGACTTTGGATTTCTGCAGTGGAGGTCTTCCAAGAAGAGCAAAGTTCTTCTATGTAAGTAATTCTTTCTTTCTCCTTTCTATCTCCCCCCATTATAAACCCCAGTTAGCTCGTGGGTATACCAAGGCCTAGGTTTGGGTCAAGTTCATGGTACTGTGGCAGAATCAGGTAGAGAAGAATGCTACCAGCAGCTGGATACTAGCACCCATATGATAAAGTCAGTGTAACACTGGGAAGTTGTTCTGTTGCATCAGAAATTCAAATCCACTTAAGGAAGAGGGGGCAGTTTTTTGGTTCATGTCACTAAAACGTCTGAGGTTATGCGGGCTGCAGGTGTAGTCTGATCTAGGTGTGTGAATGCTAACATATCCGATAAGGAGCCTCCGAATTGGTTTCACTCCCAGGCAGGCTCCTCGCTCGTCACATGCCAGGGTAGGAAGGCCACTAGCTGGTCTCGGCCGATGTTCCATCAGCTTAGCACCACCAGCAGAAAGCATCTCCCGTTTCCAATAGTTTTAGCAAGAGCTCTACATTTGAGTTCTGTTGTTTTGCTCAGGCCACATGCCTGTCTATTGATGTAACAGTGACTGTGCCAGGTGGGGCTGTGGGCGGCAGTAATCTCATGGACCGGGCCTAGATGATGCTCACAACCTAGGGGGAAGTCAGCTTCCCTTGAACCACATGGACTTAGAGTACAGAGGAAAGGCTTCCAACGGATAGGAGAATGTTGTTTGCTGGATGGGCAAACGACAGTGTCGACTGTGGTCACTGGGAATTCATGCACGTGGAAGCCTGTGTTTTGTTTGGTGTTTGCTTGTTGTAAGTGGGGAAAGGAGATAAGAATCTGGAACTCTGGTTACTCAGGAGACCCTGTCATCGTGCCTTTGATACCACACCTCCTCTTTAACACTCAGCGTGGCTCCCATCTCCTCGGACTCCCTTCCCCCATTTTTGATGCATCCCCCATCTCCAACACCCAAAGGTTTCATTCTACCTTTCCCAGTCTGATAAATGTATTTCGATGCTAAAAATCTACATTTCCTAGCCCTCCCAGAATTATTGGGACTTGAAGTAAGAATTGCAACAGAGGACAATGCTTGACACAAAGAATTATACGTTAGAGATGGCATTTCCAGTGTTGGGAGCTTTTTCTTTCCTAGGAGAGGAAGGTCTCTTAGGTCCTGCCAAACTACACAACTGGTTTTGCTGACCCATAAAACTGGCCAAGGTCACAGCCTTCTAGCCTAGAGCAATCTCCTGTCTGGGGGTGGCAATACAATGGAAACAGGTGGTGTCCCAGCTGGGCTGATTAAAGCATGTCAGGGCTGTCTTGGGAGGGATCTCTAAACAGAAGGGCAGGTGGCACTCCTTGCCTAATTCTCAATGTAGAAAGCCTGTAAACTGAGACTTCAGGAGGGGAACATTCTTGCTTTGTCTCTGGCTGACAGAGAGGCTGGTTGGGGCCTGATACCATCAACTGCAGTCATCCGGGTGGTTAGAAACAACCCCCCAACTGTCAGTCTGCAGACAGGCCCACGTGACTCCCCTGCAGAGGAGAATGGCTCTCAACGCCCAAGAACTGGTTCTGGCCGGAGATGGGAACGTTTCATGTGGGATCGAGTTGATGTTCTATGATGTCAGGTTAGGCTGATCGGGTATTTTATTGAACGACACAAATGCCAGCTTCAGTAACAGTACCCCAGTGTCAATAGTGACTGCAAATAGACTGTCGTATAAAATGAGAGCTTACGTGCACAGCGTCCCAACCTCCCCCCTCCCGAGTGTGTGAGCTTATGAGACCACACTTGGCACCCATAAGCACCTCTCCCTCCTCGCCCAGCGCACACAATGACTCCCTTTATGCACCGCCCGGCAGCCTCCATGGGAAGGGCGCTCGGTGTGTGCGGAGTTTGACTACAGCACTACTGTACGTGGTAATCATTAACCCGAAATGGCGTTTACGATGCCGAGAGGTGGTGTGCGCTGCTCTGCTCCCATCCGTCCGGCAAACACAATGCCCGGACTCTAAACAGGTAGGACCAGTTGCCGCCAGGCTCTCGGAGACACGATGTTCTGCGATGGAATTAGCCGGGCATAATGGGCCCATTGAGTCGGGCAGCAGGTGCTTTCCTCTCAGGGCCGCACACATCCCAGAGTTGGGCCTGGACCCCAGGGGCTGGCCCGTAGGTTTGGTTTCTAAACGGGCTTTGTTCCCTCACTGGAAGAGAAAGCTCTCCGGGGCTCAGTGTCAAACCTTGAGCTTAAAGCTTCCCTCGAATTCCCCCAGCAGGAGCCAGTGGCTGAGTCACCCCTTTGGGCGACTTCATATCTGAGGAAGGTTTTATCGCCTTAGGGCCTTTTGTATAATGGGTGGTAAGGTATGGGAAAGTCACGCTTGAAGAGTCATTGGGGTCAAGTTGAGAAAAAAGGCGCAGAGAAATTAGGTAGTTTACTCAAAACACGCAGCCAGCTTGGGCTAAAAATGGAGGCAGGACAGGGCCTCCCAGTTCTTGGGTTTTGGCCTGTTTGGAGGTTGCTCAGCTCCAAGCCAAGCTGCTCACATGAGGGGTCCAGGTGTCACTCCTTTCTTGTGCTCCTACCACTGACTTGGGTGAAAGAGGAGAGGAGTGACTTAGAGTAAACTTAGAGCAAGAGAAAGAGGGTTCCAGTCCGGGCTCTGGGACCCGTAGCTGTGTGATGGTAGGTAGATCCCTTCACATGGATGGGCCTCTGTTTCCTCACCTGCAGTGAGAGAAAGCCAGGATAGATGATCTCCAGAGTCACCCGGACCACGAATGTCCATGGGCAGATGCTCTCCTCTTACCTGGAGTGCCTGGGAAATGACAGGGCGTGGGGTAGGCTGTGGGATGAAGATGCCAAAAGGCAAAAGCACCCCTGAAAATCACACCACTGCTTTGGAGCCTGTCTTTCCTCCCACTGACCCATCTGAGCCCTCTGAAAAAGGATACAGTGTTAATCAGGACCTAGAGTCCATTTTATTTCATCCTTTTCATTTTCAGACCCTGGGTCTTCAGCTGTACCGACTTGGGCTAGGCCACAAGAAGAATTGGTGGCAGATCTTCTGCTTTCCACCTGGTGCTCTTTCCACGGACCGTGTGGCGACTTGTGCTCAGTAGCTCGTACTTAGACCATCCCTCAATGGAAACATAGATTCCTGCGGACACCTGGTAATAACGTTACATCAATGATTGAGCTCAAATCCTGTGCTACACACATGACTACATCAGCTCATTTCTTAAAATAAAAAAACCTATGATCGGTATACCTGAAACTCATATAGTGTTATCTTTCAATTACACCTCTATTTTAAAAAACCACCTATGATAAGGGTGTTTTGATCAGTTTCACAAAAAGATGTGGGAAGTAAAGCTTTGAGGGTGATTTGTCTGAAGTCACAAGGTTTATGATTTGAACCCAAGCAGTCCCGCTGTAGGATCTGTTCACCTAACCATTACACCACACTGACTTGCTATAGGGGAGGCTGTGGGGCCATGGGTTCTTATTCAGAGTAATGGAAATATTCCATAAAGATGGATATTTTTTAATTACCTCAGCATTCCTGATTAGGAGACCGGTTGGCAAACAGGGCACCCTCCTTATGGGCTGCGGGCCTTCCTTGGTACCTGGGGCAGGGCCCTGAGGCAGAGCCCCAGTCCTCCTCCCATGTTCTTCAGCCTCGGTAAAAGGGCTTCTTCCCCGTGTGCAGCGTTGCCAGACATGTGAACACCCTGATCTTACCCGGTGAGAGTTTTCTAGGATCGGCCTCCAGATAAGAAAGCAGTGTGATCACATCAGCTCCGGATCCTGAAAACGCTTGCCCAGTCTAGGTCCTGTTTCAATGCCTGTAACAGTTGGGTGGGGGATGGAGAAACTAGAGTCATGTTCAAAAGTGACAAGAACTTTGAAACTCGTTTCTCTCTCTCATACTGGACAGTCATTCCTGACATAATCCTCAAAATCAAAAGTTGAAGGGTACTTATTTTCCAAATGGATGGGTCAAAGGTGGCCCCAGGAGGCTCAGCCGTTAGTTGGCTTCCTGGCTCAGGACCCTGGATGGAGGCAGAGAAGGAGACCTAGGAGCCTGATGTGTTGCCAAATGCCTCCTTCGCTCTGGGGTATCATGACATCAGGTCATAGAGTGTGCCTCCGATGACTTTCAGTTCTAGGAAAAATGCTTGGCTTTGTTGAACTAGAACTAGCTGACCTCAGGAGAGACTACGTGGCCCCTTGCGGCAGGCCTGGGCTTGAGTCACTTCAGTGTCCCAGGCAACTGACTTTAAGGTGACTATGGCTTGCAGTCAAAGTTCACAAGACACGGCCTCTGGATTTGTCTTAAATAGAGTGTGCCCTCACCAAATGCCACAGCCCAAATGCCCCTTCTTCAAGGAGGCCTTTCCCTAACCTCTGGTCAAGCCTACATCCCTTGTGATTCTCCCTAATAACTCTTATCGCAATAGCTATTGAAATAATTTCTTGTACAATTATTTATTTACTGTAACCTCTCCTGAGCTGTCAGCTCCATAGAAGAGACTAAGTAACGATAGATCATTAACACCTAGTTCAGTGCTGGTGCTTAGTAGGCATTGAATAAATATTTGTTGAATAAAGGAGGAGCAATGTAGAAATTATTACATCACAAAATGCATATGAAAATATTGGAACTAGAAATGATCTTCTGTTTATTTCAACTCTGGAAAGCAAGGCCAGGAATGATAAAGTGACTTGTTCAAGGTCACATGGCTTGGTGACTAGGCTAGAACTAGAATCCAAGATCCTCTGCTTCAATCCACTCATTGCAGGCATTACCTTTAATGTTTGCTCTTGGCTAAAACTACATGAGATACTAGATCTTCTATGGAGCTGCTGGGGTCCAACCCCAGCAGGTCCAGGGCTCCCCAAAGGTGTGGACGGAGTCGGCGAAGAAGGAATGACACAGAGACAGCATTCAGTTGATCAGCAGCCTATCCAGGATCTCTAGCCAAGTTCTGGTCAGGATCTCCAGCGAAGTTCTGGTTAGGATCTCCAGCCAGGTTCTGTGTCCATGTTCTCTTGCTAGGTTCTCCAGCCAGGTTCTGTCCAGGTTCTCCAGCTAGGTTCAGTTACCAGGTTCTAGTCAGGTTCTCTTGCCAATTTCTGTAGTCAGGTTCAGTCCAGGATCTTTTGCCATGTTCTCTCCAGCGAAGTTCTTCTGTCTCTAGGTTCTGTGTAGGTTCTGTCTTCTAAGTTCTGTCTTCTAAGTTCTGTCTCCTGTTGTCTTGTTACATCTGTATTTATACCAGTTGATTCCAATCCTATCAATCTCTATTCCAAAGGTTAGGGCGTTTCTTATCTCCATTCCAGGGAGTAAAGATTATGTAGCTTAAGCATGATTGTTCGTAGTTAAAGTGATTAATTACCCGCCTGGCACTTAGTTGAGGGGTTTTATTCCCTCCCTAACTTAAGGGGAAAATCCCTACCTGGGGAAACAACCTTTCTCAGAGAGGTGACCTTGGTTAAAACACATAGTGTCAAGAAGGTGAGCAAACATATTAAGAACAGTATGCCATATATGCCAGGTCCCTTGAAACAGCAAGGATGGACCGGCTCCCGGCATGGAGCATCGCAGCCCCTCTGCCTCCAACACAGCTGGAGTCCATTCACTTCTCTGCACACCTTTTCCATTACTCTAGGCCCAGCTTCATCTCTTGCCTGGAATTTCAGGCGCTTCCTCGGTGGCCTCTTAGTCACTACCTGCTCCTCTCCATTCCCTTCTACACATATGAAGCACAGTGATCTTTTCAAAGTGTGTATCATAGCATGTCCTTCCCCTGCTTAAACCCACCAATTGTGTCCTGAATGTAGCCACAGTTACTCCTACTGGCCCTTCGTCATCTGATCCTTAACCCTCTCCTTTCCTCGTCACTCTTCCCTTCACTAGCTACATTCCACCCATGCTGGTGTTTTGCTTCTGTTGCTCAAACATTTAAAGTTTGCAATCTCTTCAGCTTGGAACACTTTCTGGCAGATCTACACATCCTTCTTTTCACACAGTGTCACTTCTGACCATACTGTATATAGTAACCCCTCGCATGCCACACCGCTAGCTATCATTATTTCATTTTGGTACTTTCCCAGCATATATCACTCTCTGAAATCACCTTTTAAATAAAATATATTTTTATTGATTTCAGAGAGGGAGGGAGTGGGAAAGAGAGATAGAAACATCATGATGAGAAAGAATCATTGATCAACTGCCTCCTGCACACCCCCTACAGGGGATGGAGCCCGAAACCCAGGCATGTGCCCTTGACCAGAATTGAACCCGGGACTCTTTAGTCTATAAACCAACATTTTATCCACTAAGCCAAACCATCTAGGGCTGAAATCACCTTCTTTACCTGTTTGTTTTCTTGTATGTCACCTGCCAAATCAAATTCTAAGGAAAGCCTTGTGAAAGTAGGAACTTGGTATTGTATGTCCAGCACCCATATATATTTACTGAATTTGTTGAATAGATTAATGTTTGCAACCACTTTTATGTCATTGGAGGTACTATCTTGGATTTGTTCCTCAAGGTGGTAGCAAAGAATTAACTAATATAAAATCCGAGAATATTTGCTTTGGAAAGGAAACCACTTGGATAGGACAAACCTCCCAAAATTGGCCAGCATCAGAACACCAGGAGAGTTGATAAAAATAGAGCTTCCTGGGAACCATCCAGTACCGACTGGATCAGAACATCCAGGGCTGAGTCAGGACGCCGCTGGCTACTGACACAAAGTGGGCCAGTTTGGAAAAGCACTGGGTGATAGGATCCAAAGCCAAGTACATGTTCTTACCTTTGACCTTGTATCTGCAATTCTGGGAAATAATCTTAACCACAGAGAAGACTTTGTGTACCAAGATATTTATCTCATCTTGTTTATAAAAATGAAAAATTTGAAACAATCTAAATGTCCAAAGGTAGGGGAAGTGATTAAGGAAACCATGATACAGTCACTTGATGGACATTAACATTTTCATGAATATGTTTCAAGACTGGCTCAGTGGTTGAGTGTCGATCTATGAATCAGGAGGTCATGGTTTGATTCCCGGTCAGGGCATATGCCTGGGTTGTGGGCTCCACCCCCAGTAGGGGGTATGCAGGAGGCAGCTGATCAATGATTCTCTCTTATCATTGATGTTTCTATCTTGCTCTCTCCTTTTCTCTCTAAAATCAATAAAAATATTTAATATATATATATACATATATTTTCCCTTGTTGAGGTATCCCATCTTGAAGGAGACTTCTCTTGGTTGAAAAGCTAGTTGGGACCAGTTGGATCAATTAACCATTAGAAAAACTCATGGGGTCAATATCTTGGTTGAGTTATGATTATCAGGGCAACCTCTCCCAGCAGGCAGCTCAAGAGTTGATGTGTGTGGATAACTGCAATATGGAAAATTGTACTCTCTCAGTCTCCTAATGTTCTAGTGCAAGTGTAGACAGGGAGCAGATCTTTGATTGTAGTGTCTCCAGAAGCTAGTTCAATAAAGAGCTGTTGAAGGAATGAAAATAAATCTCTGCATTCACCACACTATACACATATAACAGTCAGGAAAGGACAATAGAGGTAAAGAGATAGAACAAATGCAAAGAGAGATGACCTTTTCTGACCCCAAATGAAGGTAAACTGAAAAGGGCTATTTATAAAATAAGCTCTGTTCTGGCCCCTTATTTAGAGATTGAAGTGGACTTTTCTCCTTCATCAGTGGTCCCTCTGAGTCTTGATATCTTCATCTGAAAAATGCAATGAATCTATCTCACAGGGTTGCTGAATTAAGGATTAAATGAGGGAACTTAATGTAAAGCACTAAGAAGGTCTTGGGTTTGTAATAAATACTAACTGAATATTATTATCTAAATTTTCTGTCCTGCCCTAACTGGTTTGGCTCAGTGGATAGAGCGTCAGCCTGCGGACTCAAGGGTCCCAGGTTCGATTCCGATCAAGGGCATGTACCTTGGTTGCAGGCACATACCCAGTAGGGAGTGTACAGGAGGCAGCTGATCGATGCTTCTCTCTCATCGATGTTTCTAACTTTCTATCCCTCTCCCTTCCTCTCTGTAAAAAAAATCAATAAAATATATATTTAAACTTTCTGTCCTAATGCTCTTGTCTGTAAAATAGTGAAAAGAATCAGATAAAGTAATGATAGCAGAATCTAATATTACAGTGCATCCATTCAGCACAAAGGACTTTGCATTTATTACTAATTTATTATAACAACTCAGTGAGTAAGGTACTGTTATTCCCATACTGCAGATTGAGATAAATACCTGCTCAAGGTCATACAGCTAGTACTAGTAAATAGTGTAGCCAGGATTAGAACCCAAACAATTAATTTAACAGCATTAACCAGGGCTATGCTACTTCTTGTATATACAGATAAATAAAGCATTCAGCACTGTTTTTGGCATATAGTACATGCTGATTTATTGTAAATCAATACATGTTGCTCAATAAATACTGATGGATATAGCTATTTTTGTATTTATTGTTTTCTTATTTATATTTTGAAATTGTGACTGTGGTGGCATTAAGAAATACTATATCTATTGTCCCTTTACCTTTACTACATCTATTATTTCTTTGGCTTTGGGCAGAAAAGCACTTACTTTGCATAGAAACTCGCAACTTGATAATTACAGTAGAATTGCATCACCACATGCATTTAACCCAGAGGAATTCAGCTCCCCATGCTTGACAAAGGTAGATACAATGGAGATCACCCTTCTTTTATAGATGAGGAGAGAGAAGCACAGTGATAATGATAGGTACAATTATTGAAAGCCTATTATGTAGCAGGTATGTACCTTATCTCTAATTGTCATCATAACCCTGCAAGGCAGGTTATTATCCTCCTTTTACAAGCAAGGACATATGGACTCATGGGGTTAGGTAACTTGCCCAACATCACACAGCTGGTAAGTGACTGAGGCAGGACTGGAGCCCAGAGTTAGTGCTCATTGAGCCACACAGCTCTCTCTTTGGGGAGGGAGGCAGCTGTCTGCAAGAAGACCCAGCTTTCAGTTATCTAGTGAGCGTGGCAAGGCTCTGGCTTTACCGGCAATAATGATGATAACTGATCTCCTTCTGTTGGTCTCCTTATCTATCTCTTAGTTGGTGCCACATAAGGATTTTATGAAGGTCATGAAGTTTATAAATTATCTTGACCTTGAAAACAAGATACAAGATAAACGCCTAGATGGCCATGGCTTTGACCCAAATGCAGGACACATGCATCCACCTAAAGTCCTAGAAGTTAATACAGAGTGAGCAGGTGGTTTCTTTCACTTTATTTTTCTAGGTTGGCTTGCTTTCGTCTCAAAAAGCCCCAAGGCAGACAGAGAAATGGGAAACAGTCTTTTCCTTCTCAATAGAAGGCTCTACCAACTGGTTGCAAAAGCTTGGGGCCCTCTCAGCAAGGAGTCCCTTCAACCCTGGGCAGCTGTAGGAATGAAGGTGTGTGTTTGCAATGGTTTTACAGAGCCAACTGGGTATTATTGTTCCCTTGGTTAATTTTCTGGAAACAATCAGCCAATTATGAGTCAAAGGCTTCCATAGCTATGGTCCATAACTAATTGTATTTTTAAGATGTGTTTAATCACAAATCAGAGATTACGTAAGAGCCTAATTGATGTTGAGATTGGATTCTTATAGAAGCAAGTCAGCAGTACCATTTGCCCAGGGTTGAATTTTATAGTGTATTGTACTAGGATAACAAGGAGGGGAGAAGTGACTTCTAACTAATAATGTATTACACTAGTCTCACACTCAGGAGCAGTTTCTTCTATCCATTAGGACATTGCACTAGGCTCACACTGAGAGAAGTGACTTCAATCCAATAGGGTATTGCTCTCGGTTCACACTGCCCTGATCTAGGCCTATTAGTTATTTTAACACCGTCACAGAAAAATCTCAAAAATATACAAAATGAACAGAATAGTACAACGGACTTCCATGTACCTATCACTCAGCTTTGACAATTACCAATATTATGTCATCCTCCATCCCTTGCTCAATTGCCATTATTTTACAGTTATTTTCTAAGTAAGGCAATATTTACACAGCACAAATCTTTGCTGTACAAATTGGACCAGTGGAGTCATCCATTTAGCCCATGCTTCTATCATGATTTAGAACATTTTTTTATCTCCCAGATTCTTTCTGTTCCCGCCCAATCTCTCTCCTCCCCCATAGCAACCACCGTTCTGATTTTTTAGCAAAAAATCTTTAGATTAGTTTAGGTGTTTTAGAAGTTTATATAAATGGAATCATGCAGTCTGACTCAATCGTGTCCAGCTTTTCCACTCAGGATAATGTCTGTGAGATTCCTCCATGTTGTTTCATTCATCAGTAGTTCATTTTTAAATATTGCTGAGTAGTATTCCATTGTATGAGTAAACCGTAATTTGTTTTATTCATTCTCCTACTGATGGACATTTATTTGGGTTTTTCTATTTGGGGCTGTTATGAATAAAACGACTATGAACACTTTTGCCCAGTGTTTTATGGACCTGTATTTTAATTTTGATTGGATACATCCTAGGTGTAAAATTTCTGGGTTACCACAATAGTTTTTGTCTAGATGGCTGCAATATTTTCCCAGCTGCCACGCCTACCACCTGGTGTCAGCCCCCAAATCAGCACCAGGCCATATTCCCCCCGCAAAGCAGAACTTTATCCATTTCAAACATCTTCTTAGGAAGCACTTACAGTCTTTCATTGTCTTCAGAGTAAAGTCAAACCTGCCTGGCCTGGCATTCAAGACCCCTGACAATTTTTTTTTTTTTTTTTTTTTATTATTTTATTTTTTTATTTTTATTTTTATTTTTTTTTATTGCTTAAAGTATTACAAAGGGTATTACATATGTGTCCATTTTATCCCCCCGCCCTAGACAGTCCCCTAGCCTCCCCTATCCCCCAATGTCTTATGTCCACTGGTTATGCTTCTATGCATGCATACAAGTCCTTTAGTTGATCTCTTACCCCCCTACCTCCTGCCCCCCAACCCTCCCCGGCCTTCCTGCTGCAGTTTGACAATCTGTTTGAGGCAGCTCTGCCTCTGTATCTATTATTGTTCAAAAGTTTATAATGGTCTCTATTATCCATGAATGAGTGAGATCATGTGGTATTTTTCCTTCATTGACTGGCTTATTTCACTTAGCATAATGCTCTCCAGTTCCATCCATGACGTTGCAAATGGTAAGAGTTCCTTCCTTTTTAGAGCAGCATAGTATTCCATCGTGTAGATGTACCACAGTTTTCTAATCCATTCATCTACTGATGGGCACTTAGGCTGTTTCCAGATCTTAGCTATGGTGAATTGTGCTGCTATGAACATAGGGGTGCATATATCCTTTCTGATTGGTGTTTCTGGTTTCTTGGGATATATTCCTAGAAGTGGGATCACAGGGTCAAATGGGAGTTCCATTTTCAGTTTTTTAAGGAAACTCCATACTGTCTTCCATAGTGGCTGCACCAGTCTGCATTCCCACCAGCAGTGCACAAGTGTTCCTTTTTCTCCACATCCTCTCCAGCACTTGTCGTTTGTTGATTTGTTGATGATAGCCAGTCTGACAGGTGTGAGATGGTACCTCATTGTTGTTTTGATTTGCATCTCTCGGATGATTAGTGACTTTGAGCATGTTTTCATATGTCTCTTGGCTTTCTGAATGTCCTCTTTTGAAAGGTGTCTATTTAGGTCCTTTGCCCATTTTTTGATTGGATTGTTTATCTTCCTTTTGTTAAGTTGTATGAGTTCCCTATAAATTTTGGAGATTAGGCCCTTATCGGATATGACATTGGCAAATATGTTTTCCCACACAGTGGGTTTTCTCGTTGTTTTGTTGATGGTTTCTTTTGCTGTGCAGAAGCTTTTTATTTTGAAGTAGTCCCATTTGTTCATTTTCTCTTTAGTTTCAAGTGCCCTAGGAGCTGTATCAGTGAAGAAATTGCTTCGGCATATGTCTGAGATTTTGTTGCCTTTGGATTCTTCTAGAATTTTTATAGTTTCCTGTCGTACATTTAAGTCCTTTATCCATTTTGAGTTTATTTTTGTGTATGGTGTAAGTTGGTGGTCTAGTTTCATTTTCTTGCATATATCTGTCCAATTTTCCCAGCACCATTTATTGAAGAGACTATCTTGGCTCCATTGTATGTTCTTGCCTCCTTTGTCAAATATTAATTGAGCATATTGGTTCGGGCCGATTTCTGGGCTCTCTATTCTATTCCATTGATCTATATGCCTATTCTTGTGCCAGTACCAGGCAGTTTTGAGAACAGTGGCTTTGTAATACATCTTGATATCTGGTATTGAGATCCCACCTACCTTGGTCTTTTTCAGGATTGCTGCAGCTATTCGAGGTCTTTTTTTATTCCAGATGAATTTTTGGAGAGTTCGTTCTAGATCTCTGAAGTATGCCATTGGTATTTTAATGGGAAGTGCGTTGAATTTATAGATTGCTTTGGGTAGTATGGACATTTTAATGATGTTGATTCTACCAATCCATGAACACGGTATGTTCTTCCATCTGTTTATGTCTTCCTCTATATCTTTTTTCAACGTCCTATAGTTTTCTGAGTAGAGGTCTTTTACCTCTTTAGTTAAGTTTATTCCTAGGTAGCTTAATTTTTTTGGTGCGATGGTAAACGGGATTGTTTTTATAATCTCTCTTTCTGAAAGTTCACTATTGGTGTATAGAAATGCCTCGGATTTCTTGGGGTTAATTTTGTATCCTGCTACATTGCCAAATTCATGTATTAAGTCCAGTAGCTTTTTGATGGAGTCTCTAGGGTTTTGTATGTATAATATCATGTCGTCTGCAAATAAGGACAGTTTTACTTCCTCTTTTCCAATTTGGATGCCTTTTATTTCTTCTTCTTGCCGAATTGCAATGGCTAACACTTCCAGTACTATGTTGAACAGGAGTGGTGAGAGGGGGCATCCCTGTCTTGTCCCTGTTCTTAGGGGAAATGGTGTTAGTTTTTGTCCATTGAGTATGATGTTGGCTGTGGGCCTGTCATATATGGCTTTTATTATGTTGAGGTATGATCCTTCTACTCCCACCTTGCTGAGAGCTTTTATCAAAAATGGGTGTTGAATTTTGTCAAATGCTTTTTCTGCATCAATTGATATGACCATGTGGTTTTTTTCTTTCAATTTGTTTATGTGATGTATCACGTTTATTGATTTGCGGATATTGTACCATCCTTGCATCCCTGGGATAAATCCTACTTGGTCATGGTGTATGATCTTTCTGATGTACTGCTGGATCCGATTTGCTAAGATTTTGTTGAGGATTTTGGCATCTATGTTCATGAGGGATATTGGCCTGTAATTCTCTTTCATTGTGTTGTCTTTACCTGGTTTTGGTATTAGGGTGATGCTGGCTTCATAGAATGAGCTTGGAAGTGTTCCTTCCTCTTGAATTTTTTGTAGTAGACTGAGGAGGATAGGTTTTAGTTCTTCCTTGAATGTTTGGTAAAACTCCCCTGTGAAGCCGTCTGGTCCTGGGCTTTTGTTTGCTGGAAGCTTTTTGATGACTGCTTCAATTTCTTCCATAGTTATTGGCCTGTTGAGATTTTTAGATTCTTCCTGATTGAGTTTTGGAATATTGTATTTTTCTAGGAATTTGTCCATTTCCTCCAGGTTGTCTAGTTTGTTGGAGTAGAGCTGTCCATAGTATTTTTTAACAATCATTTGTATTTCTGTGGGGTCTGTTGTTATTTCGCCTCTATCGTTTCTGATTTTATTTATTTGGGTCCTCTCTCTTTGCTTCTTGGTGAGTCTGGCTAGAGGTTTGTCAATCTTGTTTATCCTTTCAAAGAACCAGCTCTTGGTTTCATTGATTTTCTGTATTGTTTTTTTGGTCTCTATGTCATTTATTTCTGCTCTAATCTTTATTATCTCCTTCCTTCTGCTCACTCTGGGGTTTTCTTGTTGCTCTCTTTCTAATTCTTTGAGTTGTAGAGTTAGCTGATTTACTACCATTTTTTCTTGTTTGTTGAGATAGGCCTGTAGAGCTATAAACTTCCCTCTCAGGACTGCTTTCATTGTGTCCCATAGGTTTTGGATTGTTGTGTTTTCATTGTCATTAGTTTCCAGGATGTTTCGAATTTCTTCTTTGATTTCATTGGTAACCCAATCAATATTTAATAGCATGCTATTCAGCTTCCAGGTGTTTGAGTATTTTGGGTTGTTTTTATTGTAGTTTATTTCTAATATTATGCCATCGTGGTCTGCGAAGACGCTTTTTATGATTTCAATTTTCTTGAATTTGGGGATACTTTGCTTGTGACCCAATATATGGTCTATTTTTGAATATGTCCTATGAGCATTTGAGTAGAATGTATATTCCCTGGCTTTCGGGTGAAGTGTTCTGAAGATGTCTATTAAGTCCATCTGATCTAGTGAGTCATTTAGGATTGCTGTATCTTTGCTGATTATTTGTCTAGAGGACTTATCCAGTGCTGTCAGTGGTGTATTAAAGTCCCCTACTATGATTGTATTGTTGTCGATGTCTCCTTTGATATCTTCTAGGAGTTTTTTTATGAATTTGGGTGCTCCTGCATTGGGTGCATATATGTTTACCAGGATTATATCTTCTTGTTGTATTGATCCCTTTAGTATTATGAAGTGGCCTTCCTTATCTCTTGTTATGGCCTTCACTTTGAGGTCTATTTTGTCCGATATAAGTATTGCTACCCCAGCTTTCTTTTCCTTTCCATTTGCCTGAAAGATATTTTTCCATCCTTTCACTTTCAGTCTGTGTGAGTCCCTTCTAATGAGGTGGGTTTCTTGTAGACAGCAGATGTATGAAGACCCCTGACAATTTGACCTCAACTTTCTCTCCCCATGTTTATTTCCTGCATTTCCCTTGATGCTCTCTGGGAGCTGATCACTTAGTCTCTTTGATCTTAGACTCTTGTAAGCCTGAGCCTAGAGAGCACCGTCTTGCTGGACTTTGTAACCCATGGCAGTGCCTGGCTCACAGTGGGACTCAAATGGGTAGTCAATGCTTATTGTGTGGTGCTCACACTTCTAACCACAGACCCAAGAACATGCTGCCACTGCTGCTTTCACTCTACCTTTGTAGGAGGTCGGAAATCAAACCAGGTGAGCTTTCTCTGGATACTCAGGTTGACCGGGAATTTTTCCAAATCACCTGGGTCCAGAAATTCCACATGGCTCATGCCTTTGATCTGCCAATGATAGGGGACTGAGTGAAAGAATGGAAAGAGCACAGGAATTAAGAGTCAGTTGCCCCAAGTTCTAGTCTTATTTCTACCATCCACGGTGCATCCTTGGGTAGTTTCATCTCCTGAGCCTATTGCCCCCGTTGGAACACTGGAATGGGGAGGAGGGTGAGAACTGACCTTGAGGATCACTAAAATCTAACCTAAAATCACCCAGTCAGGTTGAATTTCACAAAATAGTGAACTGGGTCTGTGGCTTCCCTTTGGTTTGCAGGCCAGTTTGCCCTTCCGTATTCGTAGTCTCCTTCCTGTGCATTCAGTTCTCCCCAAGTACAATCCAACATTATCCTTTCCCCAGACCACCAATGCCAGCAGGACAGCACCCAATGGTGGCAAGAGTTGGTCTCCAGCAACATATTTGCCTGAAGCAGAGAGAGCTGCTTGAGAGTGCACTGTTGGTACAGAGCTCTCCACAGGTTATAGAAAAAACTGGCGAGAATCAGACTGTATTTTCCCCACAAAGGAAATAAAATCCCTATCCTTGTTTCAGAGACACAGATCACTTTCTAGCTCAGTGATTTCATTCTTTTGCTTGCTCATCTGTAAAATGGAAATAATAAAATATCTACCTCAAAGGCTTTCCCAAAAATTAAATAATAGGTGTAGTACACTTAGAATTATGATTAGCACATAGGAAAATCTCAGTAAATATTAGATAATGCCATTATCATCATTAATGCCATTAGCAACATCTTAGGGGACACAGACAATCCTGAAAGACGGGGACTCCACACCATATTCTGCAAGGTGTTAAGATGCTTACCAAGTTTACCAAATAATTTCATTTCTTCACTCTTAAAAACACGTTAAAAATGCAAACAGCATCTCCACATGTGAGCAGCATTTGTTCTCTGTTTTCTTGGAAATGAAATTTTGAAACTAGAAAACTCACTTCTCTGAGTCTCCCAACCCTTAGGTCCCATCCATGGGTGTCCTCCATGGGTGACAACAGAAGTAAGCAATGGACTCCTTGTGCTACCTTGGGAAGAAGGGAAGTGACCTGGCAAACTCTCAGGAGGGCAGAAGCCTAATGCTCATGGACGTGCCCTTGACGATAAGCAAAAAAAGAAGTGAAGAGAAGAACAGAGTGGCCCCAAACAAAAGCTAGGACTGTTTGAGAAATGGACCCTTTTCAGAAGCCTTCAAAGCCACCCTTTCACAAAGCCTGGCAGGGATACAGTATTGAGCCTGGGTGACAGCCAAGCTTGGCCTTAATTTATTATTGCCAAACTGTTTGTTGTCTTTATTTGCCAAGACTTACTAATTGAACTTTAGTTGGTCTGGCTGCCCCTCCAGAGAACCGGAGCTATTGTTATCTGCCCCGTGAGATCCTTCCATGGAATGTGCCAAAAACTTGACCAAGTTGTGGCTGCTGTCCCTTCCTTGTCCAGGTTGCTCTTTTTCTTTCAGGCATGTTGTTGTTGTTGTTGTTGTTGTGTTGTGTTGTTGTTGTTCAGTTCCAACTCAGAGTAGCTGTTTAGATTGGACTGGAATGAAATTCACTGATCCAAAGGGAAGATTCCAGGTGGGAGGTCAGAGAGGTCCCCAAAATGGTGTGCATCCCCTCCTTGATTTTCCCTTGTGTCTCAGTGAGAGGCACCTCTCTTAGCTTCTGCCACACAGGGAAGGGAAGCTCCGTACCACTGGTCCTCAAAGTATGGTCCCAGGAGCACCATCACTATCTGCTGGGAATCTGTTAGAAATGCAAACTCTTAGACCCTACCCCAGAGTTACCAAATCAGTAACTTGTATTTTCACAAGCCTTCTGGGTGATGCTGATGTTCACTAGAGTTTGAAATGGTGCTCCAGGCTAGGGTTCCTTAAGCTCAGCATTGTGACAATTTGGATTGGTTTATTCTTTATAGTGGGGGCTGTCCAGTACATTAAAGGATATTTATTTAGCAACATCCCTGGCCTCTGAGACCCACTAGATTCCAGTAGCCCCCCCTTCCAGCTCTCCTCTCAATGTGACAACCAAAAATGTCTCTAGTCCTTGACAAATGTCCAGAGATGAAGGAGGTAAATCGTCCGTGGTTAAAATAATGGACAAACTACTCATTTTTCTGGGCTTTTCATTCTCTGAATCATGTGATAAATGACTTTCCCACTGTCTGGGAGCTTCTTAGCGCGCAATAATGATGAACACAAAAAGACACAACCACCTAACAGAGAAGATTTTGTTTTGCAATCTTTTTTTAAAAAAATATATTTTATTGATTTTTTTTTTTTTTCTTTTCTTTTTTTTTTTTTTTTTACAGAGAGGAAGGGAGAGGGATAGAGAGTCAGAAACATCGATGAGAGAGAAACATCGATCAGCTGCCTCCTGCACACTCCCTACTGGGTATGTGCCCTCAACCGAGGTACATGCCCTTGACCGGAATCGAACCTGGGACCCTTGAGTCCACAGGCCGACGTTCTATCTACTGAGCCAAACTGGTTAGGGCTCGTTTTGCAATCTTGATAAATCTTCCTTTGAATCCATCCACAGGCTAGAGCACATGACTTTGACTTTAAGAGCTAGTTCTCTTGCTCAGCTTGGTTGGTATGCCCAAGACAAAACAAAACCACCAGAGCTTGGGTTCTCCTCATCCTCTTTGGGTGTGCTACCCCCAGGGCAGAAGAGAAAGAGGGACTGAGTTCAGAGGTGTATACCTACTCTCTGGTGACATGAATAGGACATTTGCTAAATCTCTCTCACCTTCAGAATGGAAGATTTCCTTGTGCATTTCTGGGGCAAGCGTTTCTGAGCTCTCATTCTGTAGTTTCCATTATTGGGCTCTTAGTGTTGTTGCACTTGAGATTTGCATTTGAAGGGCACCCAGACCAGGAAACTTGCTATTAGGCTGTATTCCCACCACTGTCACTTCAGGGTTTGGACACTGTTTCCACTAGAGAAAGCTGAACTTGATCAGCTTGAACTGACTCAGCCAAACCTAAAGTCAATTGCTCAAACAAACGTCAACTACAGGTTACAACAATTTATTTGCTCACTTGGTTTGGATCTACTGAGCACCTTCTAGATGCCAGCATTGTGCTAGAGCCTTAGGATGTGGAGAGAGAAGCATAGAGCCACGAGCCCCTCATCAGACAAAGGCAGGAATCATTTCAAACAGAATTCAGGGTCCTTGACAGAAGGGGAAGCATGGAACATCCCCCTGGAAGGCTTCACTGTTGAATCCTCAGTGTCTGACACATAGTAGGGTTTCTAATAAAGATTTGTTGAAGGAATCTTAGAGGACAGCCATTCTACACAAACTGGGAACATTAAAAAAAATCTAGCCAAAGAAAATTCTACTTAGGTTTTCAAGGAAAAAGCAAGAGTGAGCCATGCAGAGAGCGTGGGGAGGGTATTTCAGATAGAAATAGCAATAGGTGCAAGGACAATGGATGGGAACATGCATCATAGCCTTAGATGGACTTTAAGAATGTTTGAATGAATTGTCTGAAGAGGTGATTTTCTGGTTGTCTACTGCCATTAAAAAAATTACCTCAAAATGTACTGGCCTCAATCAATCATTTTGCCTCTATTATAATTTTGAGGGTAAGGAAGGTTGAAGGGCTTGGCTGGATGGTTCACCTCAAATTCACTTGGCACCAGGAGCTGACAGTCCACTTCCCAGGTGGCTTCTCCATTGACCTCTCTGGTGCCTTGGGCTTCCTGGCTTCTCTCCCTGTCCACATGGTGTCCATTCCCCAGCATCACTGGCTCCATGGGGTCTGCGTGTCTCATGACATGGCAGCCTCAGGATAGTTGGGCTTCTTCCGTGGCAGCCAGAGCTTGCAGTGATGGTGAACCTTTTGAGCTCGGCGTGTCAGCATTTTGAAAAACCCTAACTTAACTCTGGTGCCGTGTCACATAGAGAAATTTTTTGATATTTGCAACCATAGTAAAACAAAGACTTATATTTTTGATATTTATTTTATATATGTAAATGCCATTTAGCAAAGAAAAATCAACCAAAAAAATGAGTTTGCGTGTCACCTCTGACACGCGTGTCATAGGTTCGCCATCACTGCCCCAGAGCAAATCTTTCCAAAAGTGAGTTTTCCAAGAGGCTTAAATGGAAGCTTTAAAGCTTCTTACCATCTAACTTTGGAAGTTGCAGAACATACTTTTGATGTGTTCTAATGATCGAGCAAGTCACTGTGACCAGCCAAGATCCAAGAGGAGGAGAGAAACGCCTCCTTGCTTACTGGGGGAAGGGCTTGCATTAAAAGGAAGGAAGAAGTTTGACAGGAGTCATCTTGGAGAAAAGCTTCCTCAGTGTGTTTCGGGGGTAGAAGGAGTTCGGACTAGAGAATTGAGCCTGAAGGACTTGGAGCAGCAAGATAAGGAGTGAGCCATTTACCCTGGATTCTGTGAGAGGGCGAGGGAGGGTTTGAGCAGTGAGATGCAGTTAAGATAGTGGTGTGAGCAGATTCATTTTAGAATTATTCACCTCTGACTGCTCAGAGAATGAGATGTAATGGGATGAGACTGGAGGCAGGAAGGAGAACTGCGAGATCCCTGTAGCCCTAAAGAACAAAAGTGTTTTGAGGGTGGGGGTGCAAGCCGCATGATGGGCAGGGGTGTCATGGAATGAGAATATGAGGACAATTCAAGTTACCAGAGGGCTTCTGACACTTTACCCTTTACCAGCAAAAATAGTCCATTTCAAAACGAGAGAAGAAAGGCATCATTTTCTATTCCTGGAACTGAATGGGGGGTAAATGGCAGCTGGCAACTGAGCTTGCCCTCAGAGGCTTAATGGCCACACCTCTTGGGGTTGTTAGGTGCTGCCACCGAGGAGAACAAACAGGATTGGTGTGAAGACCATTAGAAAAGGCCCTCAGAACAAAGATTCCATTTGGCAGCTGTTGCTCAGGGCTGAGTGAAATAAACAAAAGGGTTTGTTGAGCAAACATGAAAGCAGCCTAATTGAAGCAATTACGATGAAATTAAATAGAGGAAGGTTTTATCCTCAAGTTCATGGAAAATTTTTCACAAGGTTGTCACTGGAATAGTCATTTGGGCCTTTTAAATAAAGACAAGCACAGGATGTGGGAAATTGGCCAATCTGACCCTTAGGAGTGGACCAAATCAAGTGTGGCAATGTGGACTCAACATGTGCCATTGTTTGGCCTTGGCTGTCCAATCTTGGGATGGGAGGGGAAGTGGGTTGGGATTGGGTAGGACTGGGGAGGGATGGGACAGAGGCGGCCACAAAGGGAACGATTCAACAAGACCAGAATCTCTTGGTTATGACATTACTATGTTTTGTTTACTTCCTAACACCACTATCTGGGATTATCTTTTTGTTGCACGCTTACTTGTTTCCTGTCTGTCCTTCCCATTTGAGCACACACACACACACACACACACACACACACACACACACACACACAACGGAACTCTGGTTTCCTTGCAATATAGCTTTGCAGATGCTATCTGGCTGGGTTTAGGCCTCTAATACTGAACCCCAAAAGCAAACATCTGTACCTCACCCATGTTCAGAGCACACCCTGACATCTCAGAACTATCTCATAGAAAATTTACGCCTGAAATCAATTCAAACAAGTACATTTATTTAATGAACAGTTACATAGTACTTACTACATGCCAGGCATAATTCCAAGCATTTTACAAATATCAACTTAATCCTCATAACGAACCTATGAAGTTCGGCTACTCTTATTTTTTTTTAATTTTATAACTTTATTTTTATTGATGACACTATTACAGATGTTCCCATTTCCCCCCACTTTGCCCACTTCCACCCAGCTCCCTCGCTGTCTTCTGGCCATCACCACACTGTTGTCTGTGTCCATTGGTTATGCATGTATGTTCTTTGGTTAATCTCTTCACCTTCTTTCATCCAGTCCCTGCATCCCTTGTCCCTCTGAAAACTGTCAGTCTGTCCCATGTATCCATGCCTTTGGTTTTATTTTGTTCATTAGATTCGACGTATACGTGAGAACATACTGAGATCATATGGTATTTGCCTTTTTCTGACTGGCTTATTTCACTTAGCTTAGTGATCTCCAAGTCCATCCATGCTGTAGCAAAAGGAAAGAGTTCCTTCTTTTTATGGCTGTGTAGTATTCCATTGTGTAAATGTACCATAGCTTTTTATCCACTTGTCTACTGATGGGCACTTGAACTCTTTCCAGATCTTGGCTTTGTAAATAATGCTGCTATGAATAGGGGTGCGTATATTCTTTTACATTGGTGCTTCTGGATTTTGTTGAATGTTTTTCCTGCATTTATTGATGTGATCATGTGATTTTTATTCTTCATTTTGTTTATGTGATGTATCGATCATGTTTATTGATTTGCAAATATTGTACCAGCCTTGCATCCCTGGAATAAATCCCACTTGGTCATGGTATATGATTTTTTTAATGTATTGCTGGATCCGATTTGCTAATATTTTGTTGAGTTTTAGCATCTACGTTCATCAGGGATATTGGCCTGTAATTTTCTTTATTTGTATTGTCTTTACCTGGTTTTGGAATTAGGATAATGCTGGCCTCATAACGAGAGATTGGAAGTCTTTCCTCCCCTTGAATTTTTTTCAAGAGTCTGAGAGGATAGGTGTTAGTTCTTCTTTGAATGTTTGGTAAAACTAGCCTGTGAAGCCATCCCATCCAAGACTCTTGTTTGCTGGGAGTTTTTAAATTACTGCTTCAATTTCATCAGTTGTTATTGGTATATTAACGTTCTCTAATTCTTCTTGATTGAGTTTTGGAAGATTGTATGTTTCTAGGAATTTGTCCATTTTGCCCAGGTTGTTCAGTTTGTTGGCATATAGTTGTTTATAGTATTTTCTTACAATCCTCTGTGTTTCTGTGATGTCAGTTGCTACTTTGCTTCTTTCATTTCTGATTTTATTTGGGTCTTCTGTCTTTCTTTCTTGATGAGTCTGGCTAAAGGTTCATCAATCTTGTTTATCTTTTTAAGGAACCAGCTCTTGGTTCCACTGATTTTTTGTTCTGCAGCTTTTGAATGAGATGTTCTGTAAATATCAATTAAATCCTTCTGATCTACTGTGTCATTTAAGGTCATCATTTCTTTTTTGATTTTTTGTCTGGAAGATGAATACAGTGATGATATGGGGTGTTAAAGTCCCCTACTATGACTGTATTGCTGTCCATCTCTCCCTTAAACTCCACCAAGATTTTATTTATTTATTTAGGTGCTCCTATGATGGGTGTATATATGTTTTTAAGGGTTATATCCTCTTATTGGGTTGATCCCTTTAGTATTATGTAGTAACCTTCTTTGTCTCTTTTTATGGCCTTTGTTTTAAAATCTATTTTGGCAGATATAAGTATTACTATCCAGTTTTTTTATGTTTCCATTTGCATGAAATATTTTCCCCATCCCTTTACTTTCAGGAAATCATTTGTTCTGAGGTGGGCCTCTTATAGATAGCATCTTCTGGGTAGAAGCCATGGATTCTGCTAAGCATTCTGTAATGCACAGGACACCCCCTACAACAAAGAATTATCTGGACCAAACGTTGATAGTGCCAAGGTTTAGAACCCCTGTTGTAGAAGACATAAAGACTATGTAGGTATAACTCAAAGCTTCAGACAATAATATTCATGCTATGGGAATTACTGCTCTGTGGCTTAAATTAATCAACCCTTTAGCAGTTACCACATCTGTCACATACTTATTTGTCTGTTTTTCCCATTAGACTGTGAGCCTCATGAGTGTCGGGATCCACCCAAGTCTTTATGGTGGTTAAAAGCAGAGGACCTGGTTCAACAGACTTGGGTTTTTATCCTATTTCTGCACTCACTAGTTGTGTGACTTTGGGCTATTACTTGACCTCTCCAAGACTCAGTTTTTTTCAGTTGTATAATCTGAATAATGTACCTACCTCACAGGACTGTTGTAACAAATAAACTAATCAAGAAAGGCACTTGACACAGTCCTGGCACAGATAGTCACTATTTTATTATTGTTATTTTTATCTCCAGCACCTGCCCAGTGCTCTGTGAATGTATGCAAGTAAATAATGAGTAACTGAGTCATCTTGTTTTGCTTTCCTTATTTCCACAATGGAGCACTGGCTCTACTAGCCTGACGTGAAGTGGTCGTGTAAGGAGGCAATGAGGTGCATGCCCCAAGGAGCCCCCTGATGCCATTCGCATGGCACCTGTCTGGACCACCTTACCCAGTTTTGCTTCAGAAAAGCAGTTCTTTCTTCTAAATGGCCACCACCTGCCAGGACACTCTCCACCCCATTCCTGAGTCTTGGGCACGTCCTCTGCACGAGGAACCTCTCCCAGATATTCCCACTGCCTGTTAAGCAACATATTTTTGATCAATGTTCAAAAGCCTTTGGACCCCTCCCTAAATACCTCATGTGTCCCTGTCTAGTTCTGGACAACCTGGCAAAGAGTACACCCATGAAGCAGTTTGCTAACTTTTAAAGTGGTGGGTGAGGACAAAGCTTTGACAACCTGATTTCTCACCATGTTTGCTTTTGAGGGAGGTGTTCCTAATGAAAGAAAGAACACCTCAACCTTCTAAAGAGCCCCTTGGTATATAAAGCAGGAGTCACATGGTGCCTGAGAATCACTAACCAACCAGGAAGACATCTGGTGAAGATAAAGTTGAGAAGGGGAGGGGTCAAGTGTATTTAACATAGAGTGCATGACTCCATTTATTTGGTTCCTAATGCGTCCAGAGGTTAGCAAAAATGTAAGGACACAAACAAAATCTGGAGCCATTCTCCTTATCAAAATGTATTTATAGGAAATCAATTGATGCCCTTAATCCTCATAACAACAACAAAAAAGCCATTATTTTCTTTACAGAGTTCGTCTATATATTTGTCTAGAAACTTGCCTTCCTGATGACAATATACAGTAGAAATCAAGGCTAAGTAAGAACAAAGTGATCTGGACTTGGAGGAGATAGGATATGAGCAGCAGAAGGCATTCGGAACAGAGTTGGCCCCTATTTTGTAAAAATCATGAAAAGGATTTCCCATTTTCTATTGTTTTAACATTAGGGACTTAGCAGATATTTCTACTTTGTTGAATTCCAAGCCTAATAATGAAAATAGTAAAAACTAACATATTTGAATGCTAAATATGTGCTGGATACTTTTCTAAATCATTCATGTTATAAATTAATTTCATTCACTGGCTTCACAAAAATTTCTTGACCATGTATTAGGAACCAAGCACTGCTCTAAGTTCTGGGCATGAGCAATGAACAAAACTCTCCAAGATTCCTCCCTTCATGAACCTTACACATTATTGGGAAAGCCAATAAACAAATAAATAAGCAGGCTATATAGTCTTTTAGGGGACAGAAATTATTGCTATTAAGAAAAAAATAATAGTGGGTAGGGGATAGAACTGGGTGTGGGGAGCTGCAATTTTCAATCAAGCATTCAGTGAATGCCTTGCTGAGAAGCTGACATTTGACCAAAGACTTGAAGGACATCTCACAATTCATAAGACCAACCCCAAATAGTGTTGCTGTTGGGTGCTTTTGTTTGTTGTGTTTTACTGAACCTTGGACCAGTTCCCCAAACCCCTAATACATCTATATAAACCTCTACATTTTGTAAAATGATTGAGCCAGGGCCAGGTACCAAGAAGGTCAAGCATGTAGTCACCTCCACAGTCCCTGGTCTCCTTTCATGGTGGATCTAAGACCTGTTGATTTTCCATACTACTTGGAAGAACTAGAGGTGTGACTCTGAGGGAGAATTGGTATCATGGGCATCTGGAGGTGTTTTCTCTAGACTCTTCTTTTCCAAATGGATCACAATATATTTCTCCCCTTCTTGCAACTGCCCTAGTCCCTAAAATTGGAATTTCTTATTGATAGAACTGATGTGTATGCTAATACTCAGAGCCTTCTTGTGTGAGAAAAGAACAATGGGATCAGGTCTTCCAAGGACTCTGGGGAGTCCCAGCCCCTGAACCTATGAACTGCTCATGACTTTGCTTCTGCCACTTAGTCTGGTCTCAACCTAGGCTCTTATTTTCCAAGTTCTTTCAGACTCCTTCCCAGCTACCTGTCCTCCAACACTACCCATTGCCCGGCTTTCAGCCAAACCAGCTTTGAAAGATGTGATATCAGTCAGGAGTACTTTAGTTTGATTTTTAATCTGAAGCTCCTTTCTCACCTAAAGCTACTTGTGTTTTAGGCTTATTTTTAACTCTTTGAGTTGAATTTTAAGCATCAAGAAGCCAAGAAACAAGTAAGAAAAGCATTCAGACAGATGGCCCTTAGGAAACTTTGAAGTCTGTCCATGTGATGGAGCACATCTTGGCTTCTCTGATTTGCATGTGACAGTATCTCCATCATGACACATAGAAAGATGACAAGAATAGAAGTACTGGAAGTGCCCTTGTTTATAAAGAAACTGAATGGCAAATTTACTTCTAGGTTCTCCCATAGGTCAGGATCAAGTTCAGTTCTGTTTAGTCTTTTTACCAATAAGGACTCTTTAAATATATTTTCTCCATTCTCCATTATTTAGAGGATTTTCCCTCTCAAATATTTACTTAGTAATAATTATAATGAAAGCTATTAGGTTGGGGTAACTTTCAATAAATAGTCAGCGTGATAAATATCTCTTCTTTTTGTCTTTTCAGCACCCTTTTTCCTGGAAATTACCCCATCCCATATAATAGGTATTAAAAAGATGGTTCACTTTTCCCAATCCTGGAGTGGCCATGTGACTCAGGCTGGACAACTGAGTAACTGATGCCCCTGCCCAATAATTGGTTTGGAGAAGGTCCTTTAACTCAAGTCCATCAGAGATCCCCAGCAAGTTGTTGGAACTGTTGGAATGTATTCCTCTTTCTTTTCTATGCTTACCAGCTGTAAGGATCATGCAAGTTCAAGTTGAGAGCTGCCAGTGATCGTCTCTACTACCATGTGCAGAGAGCCACCTGAGAATAAAACTAGCAACCGATACAGACTGATGAAGAGAGGGGAATAATGATCAATGTCCCAGTTCTCCCAAGACAGAGGTTTCCCAACATAAGGAACCCTCAGTGTGCCAGACTAACCAGAATGGTTGGTCACGCTAGAATGGAGCCGTGGGGATATAATTTGATCACCTGGATTTTGATGAGTCTGAAGACAGTCTACATACCACTTCGTCATGGGAATCAAATAAATTAACTTCTTTGCTTTAGTAAGTTGAATGAGGTTTTGTGGTTTTTTTTTTTTTATCACTTGCAGTTTCCTGATCCCCAACTAATAGTGACATTTCCATTAATCTGTGGGGGTTTTTTTGTTAGAATTTCCATGAGGTACAATCAAAAAGCTCAATGACCACCATTATTTTTAAATTTATGGAGCCCTCAGAACTCGGATTAACCAATGATTTCACCTTCTGGGTTTATAGATACTGAATCTGAGTTTTATTCTATCACAGATTCTTATAGTTTAAGCTTCACACCTACTTTTGAAAGAAAGAAAGGTGTCAAGAAGACTATAAAAGGCCAAAGAAGCATTTTGCAAGAAGGAATTTGGGAAAAGAAATGGACTGGGAAACAACCTAAATGTCAATCAACAGTGAAATGGATAAATACATTTTGGTGTATGCATGTTGAATACCATACATCACTGGGGCAACACAAAAGTATGAATAAATTGCACAATAAAAAATGGAATAAAAGAAGCCAAACACACAATTATGATTACAATGATAGAAAATATAACAACACAAGAAAGTAAATAGATTATTTTTATTTAATTTTAAAAGATATCTTATGTTTGTTTGTTTGTTTATTTTTGTTAATCCTCACCTGAGGATATTTTTCCATTGATTTTTTAGAGAGAGTGGAAGGGAGAGGGAGAGACACAGAGAGAAAAACATTGATGTGAGAGAGACACATCAATTGGTTGCCTCCTACTTGGGCCTGGACCAGGGCCGGAGATCGAGCCTGCAACCTAGGTACATGCCCTTGGCCAGAATCAAACCTAGAACACTTTAGTCTACGGGTGGACGTTCTATCCACTGAGTCAAACTGGCTAGGGCTAAATGAATTATTTTTAAAAGTCAAAATACTCTTATGGGGGCAGTAAAATTGAAAGGGAATCTAGGGAGGATTTCTGGGTGCTGGCAATGTTGTTTCTTGATCTGGGTACTGATTACACAAGACTGTTTCCTTGCGAAACTTCATTGATCTATACAGTTGATTTGTGCACATTAATATCTGTGAATGCTATCATTCAACAAACCATTTTTTAAAAAGTCAAAAATGAGGAAATCAAATGCTTTTGTTTTCATAATCATTTTCTCTGAGATAAGACTAGTTTGGAAGGCAAGAGCTAAACACTGAATCTCAGGGCTCTGCGTTTCTGAGCTCATTGATCTTAGATAAGTTATTTAAACTGTCTGTGCATCAGCTTCCTGGACAATAAAATGGAGAAAATAATAGTGCTCTTCTCTTAAGATTGCTGGAGTGATTAAATGAGATAATAGGTATAAGTGGTCTAGGCACTTAGGACTCAATAGCTATAGGTTATTGCTGTTGCTGCCATTTTTTTTCTATATTTTTTAATTGATTTTTTACAGAGAGGAAGGGAGAGAGATAGAGAGTTAGAAACATGAATGAGAGAGAAACATCGATCAGCCGCCTCCTGCACATCTCCTGCACATCTCCTACTGGGGATGTGCCGGCAACCAAGGTACATGCCCTTGACCGGAATCGAACCTGGGACCTTTCAGTCCACAGGCCGACGCTCTATCCACTGAGCCAAACTGGTTTCAGCTGTTGCTGCCATTTTTGCTCAATCTTCTTTGGACAATGAATGATTCTTGTTTGAAAAAGTAGAAATCTGAAATCATAATATATTTAAAAATATCGTCTTGTTGCCTTGGCTGGTGTGGCTCAGTTGATGAGTGCCATCACATGCACCAAAAGGTGGCAGGTTTGATTCCTGTTAGAGAACATACCAGGTTGTGGGTTTCATTCTCAGTCAGGGCATGTGTAGGAGTCAACCGATTGATGTTTCACTCTCACATCAATGTTTCTCTCTTCTCCTTCTCCTTCTCCTTCTCCTCCTTCTCCTTCTCCTTCTCCTTCTCCTTCTCCTTCTCCTTCTCCTTCTCCTTCTCCTTCTCCTTCTCCTTCTCCTTCTCCTTCTCCTTCTCCTCCTCCTCCTCCTCCTCCTCCTCCTCCTCCTCCTCCTCCTCCTCCTTCTTCTTCTTCCCTCTCTAAAAATCAATTACTTATATATAATCTTGCCACATCCTTAGATTCTGAGACTTGATTTTTACAAAGTCCTCTTATCCCGTGTGCTTAATATATTAATATTCAAATGAAGAAGAAAATGGTAGATAGGATGCCTGTGAATTGAGAGAAATTCCTCCAATCAGTAAGGTCCTAGAAAATTGACTCCTATATTAGACGAGATCAGGCGTGTTCAGGGTGGTATGGCCGTAGACGACTCCTATATTAGAATAAAATGAGCTCCCAATGGTCTTTTCTTCAGAGAGATGGCACTAAGTAAGTGCTTTGGAGAGAAGATTCTCTCGTCCTTGGTGTTAATGTACCAGCCATGCAGTGTACTTGCTGGGCTATTGCTACCCCTGGGATCTAACCCTTTCTCTGCTTTACCTTCTGGGAATTGTAATACCTTAAAAGTTGGCTCTGTTCTTCTGTTTTCTTGGACATTTGCCAAGCTAATCTCTCAACATTGAAGAGCATTATGAAAGTTAAGCTGCATGAAAAGGAATAATAATTTTGTTCTACCTATAAGGCTCAGGGTCAGTACTGCCTTTATAAGTTTGTGTGTGCTTTTTGGCAGATGCCAAATAGTTTCTAGCCGCCATGACTTTACCTCCGCCTTACCACATCGTTGAGCTATTTATTCAATTTAGCTAGGTTAGCTAAGGAACTGTGCCAAAAATTGCTATTAGGAAAAGCTAATCTTATTTACCCCAAAGAAACGAAAGGAGTCTCAAAGTGGTTTTCTCTGAATTTCTTTTTGTCTTAAATAAAAATCTCACTTTCTCTTCTCCTGTTGAAGCAGAAGAAGGAAACAAAGTTCCAAAGAGGTTAAATCATTCAGTTCTAGTTGATTGGTGGGGTGAGAATGAGAATCCACCATAGCTTTCTCCGTCTCTCAGATTTTAAGACTTGAATTTAAGTTGAAAAACAATGAGGTAAGTAAAGAGTTGAGAGTTGAGAATTAGTTGCAAATCATACAGGGATAAACATTATTTGTGATTCTGTACTATGTTATATACAATCGAGGACACACTAAGTCCCTTTGGAGTATCTTAGAGGAAGTGGATGGAGATCACTATTGCCTGACACAGGAAAAGTTATCCCCTAAGGTGCTTTAAACACCAGCACTAAATCCTTTAATTTTTATCCATCTACAAAAGCTAAAGCAGGTTAACTAAGACTGTTGAGCTTCAGGGTGCAGACTGGAGCTGTGTGAAATTCCTTGGACCTGCCAACACAAAGTTGTTCTTAATTTTAGTAATTTGATGAGCATGCCCGAGGGGGCCCAGGCTGCTGGAATCAATGGCTACAATAGTCAGAGAGAGGGAGAGCTTTTCTCACCAGCATGGGGCACTGATGTTATGCCAGTTATGATGACTCAATTTCCCTACATCTGGGTGCCTTCTTTCTTCCATCCTGAATATAGACTTTCCTTTCCTGTTCCTTTATTCATCTCAATTCTGTATGTATTAAAAAAATGTCCAAAGGTTATCTCTCCATTCTAACCAACAAATATTTCTTCCCAAGACTGAGTGTATAGAGATCTCTCTAAAACCAAGGGGGAAATGAAGCTCATCTTGGGAGCCATCACTACTTCCTGTCCATGGGTGGGTTAGAGTGAGGAATGTTGACCCTATTTGTCCACCGGACATCATTCCATGAAATGAGGGAGAATTGCTAAATAAAATTCATATAGGGAACCAGTATGTATCCTAGAGCCTGAGCTCTAAGGCAGATAGACCTGGATTGATTACAAAATGTGTAACTTCCAGTAAGCAATTGAACCCTTTTTAGCCTCAGTTTCCTCATCTGTAAAATGAAAATAATAATAAAAATAGCTTCATAGGGTTATTGTGAGGAATAAATGCGATCATGGATATAAGGCAGTAGGCGAGCGCTGCCATTTTGTAAACATCAATTTAATATAGTCATCATGGTGTAACTATTAATTCTTCCAGAGGTGATTCGGTGGGAAAGAAATAAGAGAAGTATCTCCATTTTGCGGGGGCAGGGTAGACTGCGTTGGAGCAAAGTGATTTCCATCAACCAGCCAATTTAGCCCCAGGTCAGGAGGGAGAGCTCACGTCTCCAGATTCTTCATCCTTTTTTTCTTTGACGTGGAGCCAAAACTTGGCTGGGGCTTTATCCTCCTGCTAATGACAGCTCCAACCCAAGTCCCCGAAGGCCAAACCAAACTCAACCACTTTCAACTCTGAAACAAGATCGTGTTCCCCATTTTTTTTGTTTTCTAAATACCCAGTGAGCCAATTTCTGCTGTTATTTTTTTCCTGGGGATTGGCAAGATCTTATTTTAAACAGTCCTGCTGTGATGAAAAGGACACTGGCTACGGATCCCAGATCCTGGGCTTCCTTCTGAGAGAGCAGAGCAGAGTGTCTAGAAGGTCGGATTTGGCCGTGTACCACGTACCATGTGCCCTGGTTTTCCAGGACATCTTAGTGTTTGAATGTAGTCTCACACTAATGAGTATTAGCACCCCTTTTCACTCCCCAAACTTCCCCAATTTGGGCTTTAAAATATGTGATCACCTTAACTCTAGAGTCAGAATGTCTACACTCAAATCCTGCACCCACTACATACTATTTACATGGCAAGTCACTTCATCATGCCTCAGTTTCCACTGCTGTAAAATGGAAATGATTATAATAATAGAGCCCACCCTTGGTATTGTTGTGACATTTGATAGGTTAATACCTATAAAATGCTCAAAATAGCACCTATGTGCTATGTCAGGGTGACCCACTATTTTTAAAATATACTTTTATTGATTTCAGAGAGAAAGGGAGAGGGAGAGATAGAAACATCAACGATGAGAGACAATCATTGATGGGCTGCCTCCTGCATTCCTCCCCACTGTGGATTGATCCCTCAATCTAGTCATGTGCCCTGACCGGGAATCGAACTGTGACCTCTGGGATCATAGGTTGACACTCAACCACTGAGCCACGCCGCCTGGGCAGGGTGAGCCACTATTAAGCTCTCACCAGCAAAACCAGTGGACAACCAGCCCCATTTAACAAGCTGTTAAATGAGAATGGGGTTTCTACCTTCCTTATATTATGTAGTTCTTTGAAGGGTCAGAAGAAATATTATAGTTAAAGCATATGAAACGATTTATGAATTAAAATTCATTGTTATTCTGGGAGTATGAATAATGCAGAGGAATGGGTTATGGAAGAAAAAGCACCAAACAGGTTGACAGGAGCTGTGGATCCCTTTTCCTTCTTTCCTTTTTTTAAACTGCTGTTTCAATTTTTAAATTGGTTGGACATTTAAAATTTTTATTTATCTTCATATCCCACTCTCATCCCATAGATATAATCATGCCAATGTCTTAATCTTTTTGTATTATTACAAAACAAGTATTGTAGTTTTGTGGGTTTTATATTAATTGCTTTATTATTATTGTACTAGAAGCCCAGCACGCGAAATCACGTGCCCGGCCGTGCTCGCAGCCCGGCCCACCTGCACATCAGCTTCCTGGTGACCAGCCTTTGGTCGTTCCACTGTGATGGTGTCATGATGGAGGGGTTTTTATAACAGAGATTATTTCTTAATGTTTTTATTAACACTATTTTTAAGGTTCATCCATATTTTCATGTGCACATGAAATCTTCTGCATCTATGACCAGTACCCATAGCGTATGCCACATTTAATCAGTGATGGACACTGAGGCTGCCCTCAACTACCTGTTCCCACAAATAGCACTGTAACGAACAATTAGTTCATATATTCCTGTATTGGTCAGTTTTGCTGCTATAATAATAATCCTATATTAAAAAAGCGTAATATGCTAAGTGTCTGACCGATTGGTTGACCGTTTGGTTGACTGCTCGACCAGCCACTATGATTCATACTGACCACCAGGGGGAAGACACTCTGACCAGTAGGTTAGCTTGCTGCTGGGGTCTGGCCAATTGGGACTGGGAGAGAGGGCCAGACATGCCCTGGAACTCTCCCACAGTCCCTCCCCAGCCAGCCAACCTCCCACAGTCCCTTCCCAGGCAGGCGGCCTCCATTGGCCCCCATTGGAACTGAGCAAGATGGCCAGGCTGAGGGACCCCACCTGTGCACAAATTTGTGCATTGGGCCTCTAGTAATAATCATAATAAAAAAGAAACACCTCAGGGGCTTCCAACTACAGAGGTTCCTTCTTGTTGATGCCACATGTTGCCACTGCTGGCATCAGGCTCCTTCTGATTCCATGAGCCTTCCCGGATCCAGGCTGAAAGAACAGCCCTTATTGGGGACAAGCTCTATTCCTGGGAAAGAAAAACGAGCAGGCAAGCTGGAGGAAATATGCAAGAACCTTTGAAACTTCTGCTCCAATTAGCTTACGTCACTTCCGCTCCTATTTCAGTGACCAAAGCAAGTCAGGTGGCCAAGCCTGACATGGGGCAGAAAAGTATCATCTCTGACAGGCAGGCACTGAAAACCATATGCCGATGGGTGGGTTGGGTAGTCCTGCCAGTGGGAAAGGAGAGTAAATAATTGCAAACAGTAGTACCCCTTTGAGAGCTCAGTAAGCATTCCTTTGGGATTTATGGCCAGGAGTGGGATTAGCAGGCCATAGTAGGTGCATATTCTTCGTTTAATGAAATACCCAGATTAAATAATCCAGATACACTGTCATCAGTGTAGTTCAGTGAAATGTGGGTGTTTTTTTAATCCAACCAACATTTGTATAATACAGTATCTAATTTTTTAAATTTAATAGCTTTGAAGGAATATTTTATTGCTTTAACTTTCATTTATTGACTTTTAATGACTTTAAGCATTTTTTCATTCTCTGTTAACTTTTAAGTTTACTTCTCTGTAATTACCGTTTAGGTATTCTTTTTCCACTTCCTGCACGATTGCTTTCCTCTTCTAGTTGAGTATCAGGGTATCATATGTGCTATATATAAATGTCTTTCAATTTGAGTTATTACAAATATCTTATCTTTCCTGCCATCTGTCTAGTAACTTGTCCATAATGTTCTTTGTTGAAAAAAATTCTTATTTATGTTCAGGAAATCTTTTCCTACTCTTCGATTACAAATACGTTTCACTTTCTCCCCTTAATAGTTGATATTTTATCTTTTACATTTAGATCTTTAATTCACCTGGAACCTCCTTAGATAGGGATCCTGTTATATTTTTTCCCAAATAGTGAAGCAGTTTTCTCTACTCCATCTATTGAGCAAGCTGGCCTTTTCCATAGGATTGCAATGTCCCCTCTGCCATATACTGGAATCCATAAATACGTGGGTGTGGCTCTCACCTCTCTACAATATTTAATGGATCTTTCCACCTATTCTTACACAAATACCAAACTATCGCCTTGTAATACATCTCAGAGGCTGTAAGACAATTTCCCCCTCTTCTAAAGTTGACTTGCCTTTTCATAGCTCTCTCTTCTCCCAAAGACATTTTAGAATCCATTTTTCAAGTTCCTCAAAAAGCCCAACAGGTACCTGATAGACTTGAATTTATGGATCAACCTGGGAGCTATTGCTATCATTATAATGTGAGATTGCCCATTCAAGCCCATTGAATATCTCTAGTCTCCACGTATGCTGGTTAGTTTTGATGTTTTTCATTAGAATTTTAAAGTTTTCTCCATAGAAGCAATGTGGAGTCTAGGTTAAAGTTTGTTGCTCCTGGGTATGTACCTTAATTTGGGTGAGATTTGGGTTCTAGATTTTACTCTGTCCCTGATTATGCTCTATGATTTTATGCATATCGTTCACTGCTTTCTGGTGTTGGTTTCTGTGAAGTTTCTGGTCCCTATGGTGCCACAGATAATAATAACCATGACAGACCCATATTACAATCTCAAAAAGTGCCGGTCCTTGCAGAGGGAGGTGACTTAGCATGCCTGGTACATCGTAGGCCTCAACGTATGTTAGCAACCACTGTTATGATGCCTATTTCAAGTTGAGGAAGTGAACACTCAGAGAGGTAAAGTAACTTTCCCAGGCTCACCCAGCTAGTAAGTGGCTGGTTTTGGATGTAATAAGCACTGAAACTTGGAGGTGAGAGTCCTTGGGTGCAATATGTCCTACCTCAGTCCTTCCTACAGCCTCTGACAATTTGAGTCACCAGCTCCGAAATGCCTGCAGTGGGCTGGTTATCTTGACTGCCGAGCTCGTGCCAGGCTCCTGAGTATCAGAGGCCATGAGAAATGTCCAGGGCTTCATTGTGCACGTGGCTTCTAGAGTTACCATCAGCTCTGGCCGCATGCGTTTGCTTTTGCAGAACATCATTTTTCCTAGAAGTCCGATGTGTTCCTGGATGCCACTGGCTGATAGTGGAGTCAGATAACAGCCTGGGAAGGCAGCCGACATTTGCAGGACAGGAAATGGGTGCCATCCAGCCAGCTGGGCGAGAATGAATGCCTCTCTCTAACTGCATGGGAGATGGAGGTGGGGACCGTGGAAATCTCCAGGGAAGTGATGCTTCCTCAGCCACGGCAGGTAGTCCTGGAGCCTGTGAAGGCCCAGCCTGTAGCCAGAAAGAGAAGAGAATGTGGTGAGAGCCTTCTTTCTGGATCTTTCTGCTTCCAGGTTGTAGCTCCTCCACCAAGACCCTTCCAACTGCGAGTGATAGGGGCCCAACTCAAACTAGCTTCACAAAAACTAGCTTAAATGACTCAGATAAAAACAGAAATGTCATTAGATTAATTAAGTCCGGGTTGGTTGTAGATCAGTTGGATCCAGAATGTCAGAATTCTTTCACCAGTCTCTCTCTCCCTTCCCTCCCTTCTTCCTACCCCGACTCCCCACCCCCGTTCCTCACCCTGTGCTTTAGACAAGCTTTCTCTGAAGGAGGAAATTATAGCTACTGGCAGCTCCAGGCCTATGTCTTCCTCTCATTCAGCATCTAAATCAGTCCCTGCACAGGATTCAGCTTCTGCTTGTGTCAGGGGTTCACATACAGAAAATGGAAGTTTGGGCCATGTAATTGGCTGACATGTAAATTATTATCTTAAAATATATTTTTATTGATTTCAGAGGGGAAGAGAGCGTGAGAGAGAGGCAGAAACATCAACGATGAGAGAATCATTGATCGGCTGCCTCCTGCATGCCCCCTACTGGTGATCGAGCCCACAACCCGGGCATGTGTCCTGATTGGGAATCATACCATGACCTTTTGGTTTCACAGGTCGACAGGAAGTGGGTATCGCTGGCCTGGCTGACCTGTAGATTATAAAAACAGTGTTTCCCCCAAGGAATTCATGCGGGGCCAAGGGAAAAAAAGAAATGATAGGTGCCCATTGCCCATTTTACTATTCACAGAGTGGGTGGGCTGACTCCATGACCTGTTCTGTATCATTTCCTGCCATCCCCACCCTCCTACCATCCATCCTGTGCTCTAGACAATGGGTCATGTGCTATTCAAATCAAGTAACACTGTTTTCTTCACATGCCTGGACCTCCATGCTTGCTGTGCCTCCTCCTGAATGCCGTTCTTTTACAAGTGTGGTCAGCTTCTCCCTAGAACTTTCACTGACCCTCCCAGGCAACTTAAATACCCTCTTACAGCAATATATCTCTGATTACCTTTTTGTATAATAGTCAACATCTTGGAGGATTTGTCTCCAAATTAGACCTGAGGTTATTGAGAGCAGGAATTAATTCTTGTCCTGCTGATCTTTGAATGAGTAGCTGTGGTTCTATGGTAGACGATGTTGTTAGTTTACCGATATCCAACCCTCCTCTCTTCTACTGAGCCCTGACTTGCATTTTGTACCCAGCTAAATACTGACTTTTTCAGCCTTCTGTGTAGCCAGTAATGGGCATATGGCACAGTTTCTGGCCCCTGAGACCCACTGGGGGATATCTTCTGGGGTGGGGAACAGTCTCATAGAGCTTTCTCTTCCTTGTTAGGAGAGATCAGATGAAGTTGGCACCACTTTTTCCTCCTTCTTCCTGGCTTTGTTCACTTTATTTGGGGGACTGTAGCAGCCGTCTTGCAAACAGAAGGAAAAGGTCGAGTGTTGACGATCGAAGTTCTGGACCAGTGCCTGCAGCCAACCTTGCTCTGGATGTTAGGCCAACACAGCTTCCCCATCTCGGTGGCCTCCCTCCATGTGGAAGATTGCAGATTGCATATACCCTCAATGTTGTGAAAATCACTGTAGAACAGGGAATTGAGGTGGCGGTACCCAATCTGACTCCTAAGTTTGAGAAGTTGTGCAGTGCCTTAAGGGCACTAAATCTCATTAGTAAGTAATTGTGGCTATTTAAGAATTAAAAGTTTTTTCTTTTGATGTATGTGTATTCTGTTTTCTAACAGCTGCAAAGTTGTTAGCACATAGATGCTTATTAAGTCAAAGGGACCTCACCACTTAATAATAGAACCGCGAGGGAACGTTCAGAGTGCCTCTCCTGAGAGGGCTTGGGAATCTCTGACTTAAACATGAATAAACACTAAAGATTTACTTGTGCAGAGTGGAATGAGGAGGTTATTTGAAAAATAGTAGAAATGTTCTCTTTTATTCCTCCTCTTAGAAAGGAGAGTCTTCCTCTTTAAAAAGGAATCCTGGATCATTCTTTTTTTTTATATGCCAGATCATAATTGTCAGACTACTTACCACTGTGTTTATGTGACCACGATCTTAGGCTGCAGTTTTTGTCTTGAAAAAGCTTTCTGGCTTCCTCAGTGCCTCCCTTTGCCCACTGCCACAGCTCTCTGAGAAACACACCTGCCGTGACTAAGAGGAAGCACGTGATTGTGTGCCTCCTTCTTTCCTTCTCAAACTCAGGAACCTGAGCACAGGATGACAGGGTGATGAGCTCAGGCGGCATTGGTGACTCCAGCTCTTACAGAGAGGGTATGTTTTCCTACCTGTCTGGTATAGATGGCTTTGTTTCCGACTGTAAACTCTTGTGTGAGCACTTGAATCAGCCTAAAGCCAAGCTCTTTATAAAAATTCAGCAATTATTTATTAAGGACCTGCTAAGTGACAAGCACATCCTTTCCAATGACTAGTTCCGATGACTAGGACAAGCCTTGCCTTCATCATGCCAGGCCCCACACCACTGCAGGGATGTGACTCACCCAGGCAGCGAAGACAGTGGTGTGTCTTAGGAGTTGTGCATTATGGCAGCCCTGCTACCAGCTCTTGCTCTTCAATTTCTAGTGAAATGAGATCATTAAAGACCATTGAATACAGTGATTTAAAGCTTAGGCTTTGGTTCCAAATCCCAGCAGCCTTTACCTGCACTGTCACTCAATGCTCTGAGCTTCTTTTTCACTCCCTTGGACAACAGGAATTCTGGAGCCTCAGAGGATTATTGTGAGGATTAAATAGAATAACATATATGTGAAGAGCTCTCAGCACCACAGTTGACACCCAGAAAAGACCTGATAAATGTTAGCAATTATTATCCTCATTATTGAAATTTATTTGATAAAATTAATATGCTGGGGGGGGGGGCGGATCTTTGTGGGCAGGAGTGACTCAGGAGAACAGCATAATCTCTTCCCTTGTTAGGATGAGCCTTTCAGTTCACTGCTGCATCCAAGTCTAGCCCAGGTCCTAGCACATAGTAGGTGGTCAACGTATTTATGAAACCTTACATTTTCATAGTTCGTTGTGTTTCTAAACACGATCACACTTGAACTTTAATTCAATTCTAGTGATCATTGTGACAGAAGAAAAACAAAAAGGTCCCAGTACTGATGGAGATGGCGCTAGATTTTTGGCACTGAGCTTCATATGCATTATTTCACTTAATAGTCAATGCAGTCTTTGAGCCCCATACTATGGGGAAGGAGACTGAGGCTTCAGGAGGCTAAGGTATTTACTCAAGTCACCCAGCTAGCAAGTGACTCAGCTAGCTAGTGACTGAATAGGAGTAGCTCACCAATCAGTAAATACTCATTCAATTCCAACAGTGTGGCAGCAAGAGCTAAGGACTAGAATTCAGAGAGTCAGAGGACAGGCAAAGACACCTCCCACGGAGCACAAGCACAGAGGAGCACAAGTTCAGATTATTCTTGACATCTGGACAAAGTTTTTTTGCTATACCTTTATGCTGGAACATTTTCTGGTCAAACCTTAAAACTGAAAAAACAAACAAAAAAAAGCTCATGTTCTTTGTACAACATCTAGGAGTGGGGTGCATATTTAAAATTACAATTATGATTGTACAATGGGGTCCACCCAAACAAGTGAAACATTTAGCCACGCCCACTCAGTGGGTTATGACACAGGCCAGGCTTGGGCCAGGAGCCCTGGCCCCAAGTGCAGAGGTGTAGGAACTGAGTAAGAGCACTGGGCAGTGGGATCTGGCTGGCTGGGTTTGAGTTCTGGCTCCACCACTTGTAAGCTTGAGTGAGTCACATAACCAACCTGGGATTTAGTCTTTTCACATGTAGAGTAAGATAATAAAAGTAATTCACAAGACGGATGAATCTCACAAGCATCATGCTAAGTGAAAGAAGCCAGAACAAAAAGCTACATTCCGTTTTATTTCATTTCCATTTCCATAGTCTTTTACGTTTCAGAGATGGGATGTCTAGAGTTGGAGGGATGGGATTGACTAAAAAGGACAAAAGCTAACTTTCAGGATTAATGGAAATATTTGATAGCTTGGTTGTGGTTATATATATATATCACACACACACACACACACATATATATATATATATATATATATATATATATATATATATGTACATATATGCACACACATATCCTATCTAATAAAGAGGGAATATGCTAATTGACCCTCACACTGTCACAAAGATGGCTTTGCCCACAGCCGATAAGGAGGGAATATGCTAATTGACTGCCCCACCCTCAAAGATGGCAGCACCCACAACCACAAGATGGCTGGCAGGGGAGGACAGTTGTGGGCAATTAGGCCAGCAGGGGAGGGCAGTTGGGGGCAATCAGGCCATCAGGGGAGCAGTTAGGCATCGATTAGGCTGGCAGGGGAATGGGTAGGAGGTGATCAGGCTGGCAGGCAGAAGCAGTTAGGGGCAATCAGACAGGCAGGCAGGCGAGCGGTTGGGAGCCAGCAGTCCCAGATTGTGAGAGGGATGTCCGACTGCCGTTTTAGGCCTGATCCCCGAGGGGTCCCAGATTGGAGAGGGTGCAGGCTGGGCTGAGGGACGCCCCCCCCCAGCTCCCCCCCCCCCAGTGCATGAATTTTGTGCACCAGGCCTCTAGTATACATATATAAACATATGTATATTCTTGTCAAAACTCATAAAGTATATCTAAAAAGTGTGAATTCTACTGTATTTAAATTATATCTCATTAGAGAAATAAATATGGGTTACCACCATTAAATTAAATTAAATTGTACCTATAAGGCACTTGGATCAGTATTTGCTCTTCTTTCCAAGGCAGCTTGTTCAAGTATGCACATCTCTGAAAGCCAACAAGAATTCTACGGAATGTAGGATGAAAAAAGAAAATTTCTCTGTGAATTCCTGTTTTAATATTTGTCACTTAATGGAAGATGACATTAGAGGTCCAGAGAAGGGTGTGAGTAGATGTTCGCCAGAGGTGGTAACGAAGGGAACTGCATGCAGAAGGAACAGCATGCATGAAGGCCCACGTGTATGTGTGTGCAATAGCCCTGTATAACCTGGAAACTGCATCCAGGTGGCGGCGGTAGGAGAGTAGAGTGCAGTGTGGTGGACCCAGGGAGAAAAGGAGCTGGAAGTCCTAATGGGTTCTCTTTCAGCAAATGCGTGTCTGCTCAGGAAAAGAGGACAGCAGGTGCTGCACGATTGTTGGTGACAACAGAAGAGCAACTCATCATGTCCCAACTCAAGTGCCAAGCATTCACATTGGCAGGTCATTGCTCTGTTGTGTTGATGGGGCTGGACATGGTTCTTCAGGGTTTCAAGGGCTCAACGACAACTGGATTGACTTTTCTCCTAAATCAGGTCATAGTCACCAGAAACAGCATAAGGTAGAAGCCATTTGTTTGGATTCCAATAGTATGGTTGAGTTTTTTTGTGGAAATGGGGTCATATTTCTACTGTCTACAAGCTCACTGCTCAAGTGTGAGGTTAGGAGTTTCAGATTAAGAAATAACTATTTTTATGAGACAATGATGCACAATTTTCTATAAAATGAATTGTCAATGGAGAACCAAGAATTATCAAATATCTGAAATGTGCTAGGTGGTTTTTAACCTTCTCAACACCCTGCGTGATATTCAGATGCACACCTCCTGATTCCAACAGCAGCACCCTTCCCTCAACACCACCTGCCTCTAACAGTGGTTCTCAACCTTCTGGCCCTTTTAAATACAGTTCCTCATGTTGTGACCCAACCATAAAATTATTTTTGTTGCTACTTCATAACTGTAATGTTGCTACTGTTATGAATCATAATGTAAATATCTGATATGCAGGATGGTCTTAGGCGACCCCTGTGAAAGGGTCGTTCGACCGCCAAAGGGGTCGCGACCCACAGGTTGAGAACCGCTTCAGATTTTCTCAAAGAGCCTGGGGTAGGTCAGTTAGCTCCTAAGGATCCAAAATGAAAAGAAAATGACGAGAAGAAAATGGCTTTTTCTTTCCGTCCTCACACTCATTGAGGCCACTGACACCCAGACACCCAGAGTTCCAGGTTTAGATTTAAGTGAGGAAAAACTCCCAGGCCTAGGGGCAAATGCAAGAACATTACTAGACTATTGTAAGCCTGCAAAACCAAGAGAGACACCTCAGACATTTTGACTCCTAGTCTTAAATGGAAAGAAGGAGAGAAAAGAATATACGTACAGATACAGAAACACTTTGGAACCAAAGTAGATGGGAAAGAAAGCAGCAAAAAAAAAAAAAAAAAAAAAAAAAAAAAGAAAGAAATTTTCTCTTTCAGAACCTGTTAGCCCTCTCCTTTTTTAAGAAGAGGCTCTTCCCCATTTAACGACATCATTCTCTTGGTTCTGCCTTTGTTCTTTCATTCTTTCCACATTCCTTCATGTCTTCCTTTCATTCCTCTCCCCCCTTCTCTTCTCTCTTTTTCTTTCTTGTTGTTGCTCCTGTTTCTCCAATCTCTTTCTTAAAGTTCACATTAAAATACCAGCCTTAATCCCTGAGAAGCAGCTCTGTTTTCCCCGCCACTGCATTGCACAACTTGTGGTATGGCTCTGTGCCACCACTAGCTATGCAGCGAGGCTTTACGTGGCCAAAGAACATCTTGTACAATGCCACTTTTTATCAAAACCAAATAGCATAACAATGCATACAGGGACCCGTTCACATCGACCTCATAAGATTTCACTATGATAAAAACACTGAGGTTGAAATATAAAAACCATCCCCATTGAACATAAATAACCCTGTTCTTCTCTGGCACCCTCTCCCCCGCGCCCCAACTCCCCAGGTCGCTTCCTGAAGCCCCCACTCCTCTTCACTTGCTCACCTCCCCACCCTCTTGTCATCAAGTGCTTCCCATGGCCTCCAACTGTTCAGGTTTCACCAGTCTGGTGACCCATTAGGATGGGGTTGCACCACCCTGGGGTGGGGCTTGAGGGGAGGGAGGGAAAAGGCTTGAGTTGAAAGCCCCACTGAAGCTGGGTTTGACTTGTCGGCTATCGTGGTCTCCATAATCCTGGCAAGACGGGAATTTCTTAGAGATGAGTGTTCTCACTGTTCGAATCAAAACAAGAAAAGGGGAGAGGAACATCTGCCCATGTGACTAAGTTTCAGCCCCTGTTTCAAGAGTTGCCTGGCCCTGCTCATCTGCTTAGAGGTGTCCTTAGTCAGGGGCCTTCGAGGAGGAGAAGAGGAGTCAGGAAAGCACTGACTAGACAGCCAGGTTCAGTGACATAGGCCAGGTTGCCATGGCATTACATGGGCATGGTATTAGATGAGGGAGGCATCCATGGAGGATGGCCTTTTCCCTCACTGATCCCCTCCCAAATGACCCACAGCAACAGGGTTGAAAGGAACTCAGAGCTCCCTCTGCCTTGACTTATCATGACCTTAATCTCCCAGGGAAATCATAGGGGTCCCAATAGGAAGTGGCCATGCTCTCTCCTTGAGCATGGAATCAAGGTCTTTGATGCTGGGTAGGTAGGAGGGGGGATTGGAAATTGAGGTGACTTGTTAAAGGCTGACAAGAAGGATAATGCCCCAATTAGAAAGTCCTTGTTCTTCCTCCTAAAACACAGGCTCACGACCAAGCCTTTCTATCTATCTAGTTTGTGAATATCATTCATTCATTCACTCATTCTTTCATTCAAGAAATAATTATTGGATTTCTACTATTCTAGGCTCTGTGGGTATAAAATTTACACAAGACAAAATCTCTGCTTTCATGGCAGAGAAAGAGATGTACAATGAATAAATAAGTAAAATTTTTAAAAATCAATTCAGATAGGGATAAGTGCTATGAGTCCCCCGCAAACCGCCCCCTTACTCCCCAACAAAAAAAAAACAACAGGATACGGGAAAGAAACAAACATAGGAAATATGTGACTACTTTAAATTAGGGTGGACAGATGCCATCTCTGAAGAGATAATATTAAGATGAGACCCATGTGAGGAGATGGAGCAGCAGAAGAGCATTCCAGACACAGGGAATAGCAAGTACAAAGGCTTGGAGGTAGTCGCAAGCCTGGCAAGTTGGAGAAACACAGAGAAGTTTCATTGAGGCTAGAGTGAGTGACAGGGGTATCGAGGGTGTTCCAGGAAGTCATGGAGGCAGGGTCCACCTCCAGGCTCCTTCCTGTCCCCTCAGCCACTGGGCCCATCCACAGTGCCCTGCCCCTTACACTATGCCTGGGTCCATCCAGTTAAAGGGTACCTGGCGCAGGGTTGGAAAGTCTCTACTTTCTGTTGCATGGAGGGGACTTAGGGCTCCATGTGGCCTCCCCAGGAGAAACCCAGCCCCCTATGTCCTCGCCCAAGCACCAAGCACTGAGATTAGTGAGCGATTTCTCTGGGTGTCAGCCCTTGGGTGTGAGACTTAAACTCTTAATTCCAAGCCATTACGACATGGGTATCCAATTGCTACTGATTACTTCAAATGGTTTGCTTGTGTGCACCAGACATTTTGTCAATGAAGGATTTCTCTCCTGGCTTTGGTTTCTAGCGAGTCTGGTGTTTGCTGAAACTCCAGTTTAATTAAAAAAAAAAAAAAAAAAAAAAAGCACAGACATAAACAAACACACAGATGAATGAGAGAATGAAAAGGGCATTGAATGCCTCATTGAAAGTCTCCACGAAAGGGTATATGGGTGCGTTTAAGGAAAAGGAATATTAGAGTGTGTGTATTAGGGAGACTGTGAAGCTGCTATAAGTGTAGGCTCTGGATTTAGCTGTCTAGGTTCAAATCCTGGCTCTGTCCCTTGCTAGCCGTGTGATCCAAGCATGTTACTTAGCATCTTTGTGCCTCAGTTTCCTCATCTGTACACTGTGAAAAGTAGCAGCACCTTTCGTGTGGTTGTGATGATTAAAGGGGGCCATACATGTGAGGTGCTGAGAGCAGTGCCTGGCAAATTATACTGTCGCAACGTCTGCTGGCTATTACTGCTAAAGGACCCGTATTGGCGAGCTCCCGGCTTTGCGTGGACAGTGGCTTGGTGCGGTTGAGCAGTGGGACCTCAGGTCCGACTGGGAGCTCAGTCTCTTTCTGGAATCAGACCACACTCCTCATCCAAGTCACTAAGCTCAGGGACACAGGTGTTTGGTCCCAGAAGGGAGTAAATCAAAAGGTGTACACAGTGCATCGCACATACATCCTTCCTTCTGGACAGAAAAGCTCAAGACCATAGTCATGAGGGAGGGTCCTTCTCCGGCCTGAAGGAGAATGCATTGCACCTGTAAGTGAGTCCCTGGGCTTGGCACCTGGACCCACTGAGCTTATCAAGAGAAATCTTATCCCCAGAAAGTTATGTCTAGGTCTGTGCTTTCAAACTTTTAAAAAAGAAGAAAAACACAACACACAAAACGATTTCTAAAGCCACTGATTCAAATGAAATCTCACCAGGAACCCCCAATAAAACCAACACAAGTGTTAGCCCTTTGCTCTCTGTGATTGTCCTGAAGCCACTGTAGGAAACACCAAATGCAGACTTAGTGACCAAATGCCCCCGAGAGAAGACGTCTGCATCAATTCCCTCAGTTACTCACCCTCTGGCACGTTTGTTAATTTCATATTAAAAATGATATATTAAAACAATAACATATGGACATCATTTTTAAAAGTCAGTCTTATAATGGAAAACAGTGGTCCCTGCTCTATTTCTGCCCACCCTTAAACTGCTCCCCCAATGGCAAGGACTTTTCAGACAGAACACTCACCATTCAGCGATTTCTTTGGAATTTCCCTCTCTGTCTTGGAATGACATGCTTATGCTGCTAGTTCTTCATTTTTCAGGCTTCGACATTTATCTTTGACTTACTGTGTTGGAGTATTAGGACCCAGCCACCTTCTGTTTGCTCCTGTCCTACCCCCTAACACATACACACTTTCCCTCCCCTGTTCACTACACATAACTACATCAAATGTTCGTTAATCCAACATTAACATCCCAAGAAATATTGTTCACTGATGAGCCACACGACATACCAATGTTATATTTCCTTTCTGGCATATTTTTTTCCTGTAGTTAACAATGGCCTCATTTTTCATTTGTGGCTTTGTGTACTTAACATTCATCCCCCAAATTCACCAAAGCTATAAAACTTCTCCCAGTGAAGTCAAATCCCTCCTGTAGTCGGAGGGTTCCATTTTCTCTTGGGGGGAACAGATTCCTCCTGGGGACCCTCAGTCCTCCTCCCAGTCTATGCTGGTTGCTCTGTAAGTCTGCTGTGCTGCTAATATTATGGTCTACTTCTCATCAACATCCTGAGAATTCCCTAAGCCTTGTCTCCTGGGCTGATCCCTGGTTCCCAGATTTCACGGCTTGGCTTAATCCCCCCTTTTCAGTGAAATGAATTCTTTTGCAGTGTTCCGCAAAAAAAGGTGCTTGGGAAGTGACTTTTTTGAGACCATGCTCACACACTCTCTAGCTGGCAGGTCAGTCTTTTTCTTTACTGTAAACTCAATGGGACTTGTTAGACCCATGCATTTGGCTCTGTCTGCCCAAGACTTGAAGAATAGGTACGTGTTTAACTCTATACATGAGGCACGATCCTCCTCCTCTCTTGTGAAAGGGTTCCTGGAGACATAAATATCTGGCTCTGGGGACATGGCATGCCCTCTATAGCAAGATAAGGCAAGAGATAATTAGCACTGTCCTTCACCTACCATCCATATTTTCACTTAGCAAACACTTGGAGAATAGTGCTGATACTATGCGCCCTGGACTGTGCTCAATGCTGGGACTTGTTTTGATTTGGGATGCATAATCCATATGCGTTTATTTTGACAGGTTCACATGGAGGCCTCGGGCCATATGGCAACACTAAGACTTTTCTTTCAAGCGACTCTTCTCAACTAGGTCAGCTTCCCTTATTTTAGTCAGCAGAAGCCAAACTCAATAGGTGAGCCTGCCAAGAGGAGGGCATAACAATGAACACCAGACTCTTGCAGGTGCCACTGGGCAAACAGTATAGAAGATCTATTGTCTAGAGTTTAGGGGCTCTGAGGGGTCAGGAAAAGCTTACTTCCCCTGCTCAGACAGAGAATGTTCCAGAACTTCTGTGCTATGCTCCATGGGAAGTCCACGGAGCTCCCAGTAGGTGGCCCATTCCTTCCTCATGAGCCCAAATGGAGGGGATCTCAGAGAAGGATAACAACACAGGACATAGTAACAACTGTGTACAAACAACAACAACAATAATCGTTGTTACTGTTGCTGTTGAAGCCAGAGGAAAATACCACTTTAATAGGGTGATTTAGAACACCAGCACTATGCTATGGACTCAGTAACATTAAGTTATAACACTCACTTCTGCTTCAGTTCCCAGAGATGTTTCTCATTATCAGTGAGTGAACTTCCAAGAAAGGGACTCAACCAAAAGTACTGGCTACTGTCCTTAAAAATGCATTTCTTTCCTGACCTTGCAACACCACTGTTAGACTTTATCCCAAGGAAATAATGAAAGATATGAAAGGATGAAAGATGTGAGAAAGGATATAATCTTAAAGATATTTACTGAAATACGGCTATAAAATTAAAAACTAAAAATAGCCTAAACATCTCCCTGATTAAGAATTTTGCAGTACCCTCATGAAAGATGTTTATGATGTATACTATTTTGTACATGTGTACGTACATATATACATATGTGCACATGTATGTATATATGTATGTATATACACACATATATTCAGAAAAAGATAGTGAGAATACCAAGGAGTTAAGAATGGTTATCTCTGGGTTGATGGTATAATTATTGGTTGCTTTTTCCTTTTCTTCATTTTTTTTCTTATCTATATTTTCCACAATAATCCTACTTTGCTTTTGTAATAAGAAAACAACACTGTAAAGTATTTTAAATATATAGGATAAAGAAAACCGGAAGGGCTTCAGTAATCTTGAAAGAGGCTTCCCCAAGAGGCATGATTGCCCAGGAGCCCGCTCTTTGCAAGCCTTACTCCAGAAGCCTCTGGTTTCTGGCTTGCTGTAGCACATGCCTGAGCAGACAAGGCTGCAGGTGGCCGGGAGATTAGGTGTTGGCCTTGGCCACAGGGTCCCGGCCACCCACGTAAGGCTGGTGAGTCAGGGCTTGCTCTATGCTGTTGCAAGAGGCATCCAGGCATCAAACCTGGAGTTCACAGAAAGGTCCTCTCCCAGCAGAAGCCCTTACAAAGGTGACGATGTGGTAGAGGAAGCCTTTCCTTAGGGCAGATTCCGGAAGCAACTCCACAGCCCTGAACTGCCTTTCCCCTGCCTTCTAGTTAACGTTTAGCTTAGGTGCAACTATGCTCACTACCTGCCCCAAACGAACTGCTCATACTCAGAACAACATATTGACCATTCACTGCCGTCTATTGATCACCAGCTATGCGCCAGACACCATGCTAGATTTGTCTATAGACATTGTTTCCCAATCCTTGCAAGTCTGTAAGCCAGACGTAATTGTCTCTACTTTTCAAGGCGGGAACTCGGTGACATGCCCAGCATCTCATGTGAAGGAGCCGAGCTGGGATTTGAACAGGGTCTGTGTCACTTCACACACAAGGCTGCTTTCAATCCCTCTGCCCACAGTCTAGCATCACCCATAGACTGCCTTGTGGTGGACCCTATTGTTTTTAGCTGTGTCAGGAACTGGGTCTCCCTTCCTCTGGGTCTCACGGAGTGCCCCGCCATGTACTGTTCCATTGTGAATGAGGGACATCACAGTTCAGGGCTAGTGAAACCATGTTAGGAAGAGTTGCAACTTTCCCCCCATCTTCCACCTCCCCTCAACCCCTGCCCCATCCTAAACGTCTATGGTGATATTCAAAATTCTTCCAAAGCTTGAGGTTATTCTCAGGCAGTGGTGGGGGAGGGCCCCCGGGTCTCCTCTGGTTGTTTCTTTACCTGCCTGTCCTGCCTTGACACCTGTCTTCCCTCACCTCAGTCCTCAAGGCCAGTCAGCCAGGGCTGCCTTTTGTCCCTGAACATTCCCACCTCCAAGGCTGTGTCCCGTGTGTGCACTGCCTGGAGTGCCTGACACTGAGGAAGCACGCAATAAATAGTCGTTGAATGAGTCAACGCAAGGCAAATGGATGCATGAATGCCTTCCACTTCATCTAGTTAAGTCCTGCCCTTCCTCCAGGGTCAAGCTCCAGCCCCACCATCTCTGAGAAGCTTTTTCCCCAACATCCCAGCCCCAGAGCGAGTGGTTCACTCACAACACGTAGAACATGTAAAACCACATGTTTGCCACTCAGCATGCGCCGTCTTATACGTGTAAGGTGTTTTGTGTGTCCTTCACCATGAAGGCAGGGAATGTGTTGCATTATTCAGTGACGTTGGAGCCAGAGAGAACTGGCTTCAAGTCCCGATTCATCGCCTCCAAGCGGAGTGATCTTGAGAAGGTTGCTTAACCTCTCGGAGGCTCAGCTTCTTAATCTGTTAAAAAGGGACAATGCCCCACCTTACAAGTAAGTTGTGATGAGAGCTAAGTGCCCTTTCTCGCAAGCAGCAATGAGTCAAATTACAAAGTAATGTGTAGAGCATGACCCCATTTTCATAAATTTTGTAAATTTGCAGACTTATAGATCTGTTTGTGTGTGAGTATGGATATAAAGTCTGGAAGTGCACACACTTAACTATTAACACTTATAGTTAATCCCACTGCGAGTATTCTATATAGTAGTTGTTTGTACGTAAAAGTATGTAAGGCAAAAGCTGACTTTCTCAGTTGCAATGGGTTAATCATTCAGTGGTAACTACCTCAAAATCTCAGTGCTGAAAAGCAAGGTTATTCCTCACTTGTGGGAAATACATGTCCACTGTGCTTCTGGCTGGCTCTGCACATCAACGTCACTGAGATGCAAAGCTGCCAGACCACTGCCATATCAAATGTTACCAGGGAGCCTGTTGAAGGGAAAAGATAGAGGGAGAAAGTCTTTGCTCATAGCTCTTGGACAAAGTAAGTGACATGGCCACACTGAACTTCTCAGAAAGGTCATCTCCCATCAGAAGGCCTTGTAAAGGTGAACTTCAAGTGTACAGAGAGGTGAAATCTTCTCTTGTGCCTGGAAGGAAGGAGAGTCCAGATATCTATGAAGTACTTGGCAGACTATGCCACTGACTTAGCTGTATGTCTCTACTCGAGATAATGCTGGGCACATTGTGGTCACTCTAGTAGTACAGATGGTTTAATGCCATGCAGTAGAATTCAGGTACTGTTTGAGGCTCTGGAGGAAAATATGAAAATGAGTAAGGCTTAGTCCATTTAATAAGAAGTTAGCCAGCGACAAATATACATACTCCAGCAATGACAGTGGGTACAGTGACACAAATGGTATAATAAAATTATAACACCCTATGAAAGTGTATTAGTTTCCTATGGCTGCTGTAACAAATAACCACATATTTAGTGGCTTAAAACAAACAGATTTATTAGTTTACAGTTCCATAGGTCAGAGGTCTAACACAGGTCTTGCTGAACCAAAATCAAGGTGCTGACAGGCTATATTCCTTCCTGAAGGCTCTTAAATTCATTTCCTGCTCATTCAGTTTGTTGGCAGAATTCAGTTCCTTGGGGTTGTAGGACTGTCAACCCATTTTTTGCAGGCTGTCAGCTGAGGGCTGTTCCCAGTTTCTAGAAGCCACCACATTCCTTGGCTCATAAACCCCTCCTTTATCTTCAAAGCTAGTAATAGTGGGTCTAGTTCTTCTCATCTCTCTGACCCTCTTTCTTTCTTTTTTTTTTTTTTTTACTTTCTCTTCTACTTTTAAAGACACAGTGATGAGATTTAGACTACCCAGATATCTCAGGGAAATCTCCCCTCTCAAGGTTTTTAATCTTAAACATATCTGCAAAGTTCCTTTTGACACATAAGGTAACATAATTATAGATTCCAGGGACTAGGGCATGGATATTCTTGGGGGACCATTATTCTGCCTCCCAAGGGAGTTTTTAAAACCACATATGTATAAATTGTATGTGTTATGCGTAGGTGTCTGTGTACATATATATCATTGTGGTTGAGCCAAGAAGGGAAAGATTAATTCCCAATAGGAAGACAAGGAAGACCTGATCTGGCCAGAAGGAATTTACTCAAACTTGAACAGACAGCAGTGGGGGGATTGCAAGCTGAGGGTGGAACATGCATAAAGAAGACACTGAGTCTGTGCCTGGTGTGTTCACGGAACTGAGAGTTGGCTAGTGTGCCTGCAATGGGGGGAGTGGAGACGTGGGAGGTTAGGCAGAACATGAAGGTGAGGCGGCTTGACTTGGTGAGTTTGGCGAGGCAGCATGTTGCTAGAGATGATCCCGTGGGGGCTGTGCGGTCAGACAGACCTCGGTTTGAGTCTCGGCTCTGCCACTTAGCTGTGTGATGATGACAAGTTGACAGCCTCTGTGCATGTCAACTGCCTCGACTGGGAACAGAAACTGCTAACAATAGTACCTATCCCATAGGGTTGTTGGGAGGCTTAATTAAGATAACATTCAAAATGCTTAAGATGTAATGAAGGGTGCTGCTATTAGATTCACCAGTCATGCCTTTCCTGCTGTGGTTGGGCCACCTGCACTGAAGGCACAGAATCCGGGAGAACAAGACAGGTGTCTGTAGGAGAATTCTGCCCAGCCTCCTCACCCACCTCCAGAGCTAACTCCATGGGTTGCGTGGCTGACTTTCCCACACACCAGATGCCTTTGTTGTGCCTCGAGGGGAGAGCCTGGTTTAGTCTACAAAAGCTGCCCACCCTGAATTTGCCCTGGCACTGCACTTAACCATGAGGGACAAAGGGACAGTATCAAGACCAATCCTCAGACAAAACTGTGTTCCCGTGCCCTGAAAAGGGGCTGGGCACCTCTTCAATTCCAAGGTGATCTTACCAACACATTCTTCTATGACCCCAGGTCAGCCGTGGGCAAACTACGGCCTACGGGCCGGATTCGGCCCGTTTGAAATGAATAAAACTAAAAAAAAAAAAAAGACCGTACCCTTTTATGTAATGATGTTTACTTTGAATTTATATTAGTTCACACAAACACTCCATCAATGCTTTTGTTCTGGCCCTCCGGTCCAGTTTAAGAACCCATTGTGGCCCTCGAGTCAAAAAGTTTGCCCACCCCTGCCCCAGGTAGTGAACTTGGTATGTCCAGATCTCCATTTCTCAGTCTACACATTCTGGGCTCTACCTACCATGACGTGGGTGTTCCGCATAATTGAATTGGAGTCAAGTGTTTAGAACCCATCGTCAGAGGATTTGGGGGAGGACACCAATAGGAAGATAGTATGTAGGCATGTGTACATCAATAAATATACTTCTCAGAATAGTTGATTCAGAAGCACTTTGTAACTCTAAGCTAAAAAGCAAATGAAGGAGGAGAAACACGTGTATCAGAATTAACAATAAGTTTTCAATTCTTAATTTTCTCTGCAGGGCTCTAGAGCTAGTACAAGCCCTGCTAAGAGAACAGCACAGAACTTGAAGCTCTAATTGCCCTTCACAAGGCAGGCAGCAGATCAGAGGAATGCCTGCTATCCTCATCACCACAACCTCCACCCCAACTATGATAGTTTTTTCATATGCCCAAGGTGATAAGTAATAATTTCAGAAAATACAGATTACTAAACAAGAAGGTTCAGGTACAGACCCACCTCCTAGATAAAACCGTTAACATTTTGTAATTTCCTTTTCATTTTATACCCACACAAGCACTTTTCAATTTAACCAAAATGAAATGATGGTGCATATGCTATCTTGAGAAAATGAATATTTATTAAGCACCTGTAAGTCACCTCTCTGAACTCTAGTTTCCTGCTATATATCTCACAAGGTATTTTTAAACTGGTAATATAAATGTAAACATATTCCATACATGTTAACAATTATCGTTATCATAAACCAGAATCATAATTATTATTATCTTGCTTAATCATTACAGAAACTCTGCCAAATGATTACAGATGAAAAAAACAACAACAACTGAGGCTCAGATAATTAAGTCATTTACTCAGTCTACATAAATTATAAGGCGTGAATTCGGATTTGAACCCAGATTTATTTCTTTCAAAGCCCAATATCAGTGCTGCCCCAAAAAGGTGAACGAAGAGAGAGAGCAAAGTTTCCATAGGGTTTTTAGTCTGGGATAAGATGAACCTTCTCAGTGCCATCAACTAAACTGATTTGTAGTCAATAGTTTCGATCCAGATTTGATTGGCCTTTGCACCCTGTGCTTCTCTAGACCCTCATTAGAGTCATAATTGAGAACTGGCTTAAACAAAGTTCAATTTGTCATTCATCTGTACTTTATTAGACGTACTTCATTCATTTGGTTCCCACAGGCCTCCCAGCTAGAGTGACTTGAGCAGGAATCATCCTTCTAGGGGTCACCTTTGCTGCTCTGTCTCACACACAGGCAGACACATGCACATACATACACATGCGCACTCACACATGCATGCACGCATTGGGCCACTGTGAGTCATGTGTTTGAATATCCCCAAATCTGGCACCATATGCTGGGCCGGCCCAGATCACACCAGGGCAAAGGTTGGCTTGGCACACAGCTTGGCTGTCTGAGGGATGTGGATCCAGGTGGAGTTAATAAAGGACGAACTGGCTTCCAGCTCTTAATGTGTTCCTCCTACATCTAGGTTGGTTGTTCCTCTTCAGTTCCTACAGAGGGAGCTAATGATGAAACTCAAGCAAGACAAGGGGCTTGGGGGCAGCGTCAGCAAGATCCTCAAGCTTACATGGCCTGCAGGATTGTGTGAGAAACTTCTCCCGGAAGAGCACCATTGCTAGTGTAGCTTGTCTACTGAAAGTGACAAGTGCCTGGCATTCCACCGTTAGAACTTCATCTCTAGGATTACAGCTTCAGAGCTTCGGAAGACCCTCTGTTAAAATGCACATACTTGGGGAGGGGGGGAAGAAATAAAATAAGGCATATTGATCAGTAATGCTTTCATGTAAATTATTGCATTGGACTCTCTCCTTATTTTACATGAACCAGGACACATAAGTTGGATGGGAGGCTCTCTGGAGACAAGTAAATTGGGGAGAAAGGCAGTAGGGACACATTGGATCCTGGGAAGGTATGTGTGAGAGCAGGGCTGCCTTCCTAACCTTGATTCCCACTGGCTGGTGAAGTGAAGGCTGCAGACACTGTTGGTGACCTTAGCCAATCCCTGGACTATCTCGGTGACTCAGCCACACCCTGAAGGTAATCAAGGTGACCTACAGCTTGGGGCATCTGGGTGCAGAATTAATTAATGACTATGAAGAAGCTTGAAACACAAGCCCACTGATATGCAAGGCATGGTTATTAAGTTATTAGGACTTGTTAATTATCATTTCAAGAGTTGCTAATGGAAGGGGGCAACTACCTGTTGCTCTAGATGGGGAAAACTTGAGGGAGCTGTGGAAAAGGGTGGGGACGGTGGAAGGGACAGAGGTGTAGCCCTCACCACTTGTTCTCAGCCTGTGCTGGAAAACCTGGTCTTTCTACTACCCATGGAACAATAATGGCATGTGTTAGGATATATGAAGAGTGGTATCTGTAATGGGTTTTCTGGGCTTCTGACTGGGCTGTTGGTCTTTTCACCAGGATCCTACCTGACAATTAGCTCTTGCAGGAATTGGGACTACCAAGCACTAATAAGAGGAACTGGTCTGTGGTGGCTCCATACCTACTGTAGGTAGGTGTGAAAAAGTGTTCTACAGACCAGGTAGGGAGGACGAACTCAAGAAAGGTGAGGCTAAACTCAGCCACTAGACAGGTGTGTGATTTTGTGCAAATTATTCCTTAAACTTCTTAGCCTCCATCCTTTCATCTAAAAACCTGGGGGTCACACACCCTATCACAGTTTTATCCTTCAAGGATTGATGTAAATATTGAATGAGACAACAGAATTCAAAGTTCTTTGTGCAGCATAAAATGCTAGTTGACTATTATCTCTATAATTATGATCTTCAGTGTCAGAGTCTGAACTGTATCTATGTCTCCCAGACACTTGTTTAGACTTCACTTGGGGATAGAAGTGTCTTAAGTTTGACATATGAATCAATGAGGAAGAAGATGCCTCGGGGTGTTACGTGAGGAAGCCTTACATGACCCGTGTGTCTCACCCAACAGTCGGCCACAAGCACCTAAAATTTTGAGCAGTTGTCAGTGTTTTCATTAAAGAATTTTCCCTCCTGAAGGTTCACCTTTAAAGTGCCTACATGAGCCTAGCCGGTGTGGCTCAGTGATGGAACATTGACCCAGGAATCAAGAGGTTGCAGGTTTGAGTGCTGGTCAGGGCAAATGCCTGGGTTGAAGGCTCAATCCCCAGTAGGGGCTGTGCAGGAGGCAGTTGATCAATGATGTTCCTCTCTCATTGATGTTTCTCTCTATCTTTCTCCCTTCCTCTCTCTCTAAAAATCAATAAAAACATATTTTTTTAAAAAGTGCCTACATGACAGCTGACATACAATAAATAGATGGGGAGGTATGGCGGAATCCATGGTTATCTACTGGTAGATCCATATACAGTATATTTATCATCAGGTCAGCCTGTTCTCTAGCAAGACCCTGAGCTATGGGACTTGGGGGGAGTGATTTTGATAAATAGTTGGGAGAATTCAAGGAAGCAGGAGCCTTGGAACCAGCAATAGGATGCTGGGTACCAAAAAGTTTCAGAGAGGAGAATTTTGCAAAGAAGGGTGGAAAATACTATTGACGTTACTAAGACTTTCGTACCTTTGCAGTTTGGGCCTTTGTGCATATTTTCTCTCCAAATCCTCACAGCAGCCTTTCTTTTTTATGGAGAATAAACTGAGACTTAAAGAGCTTAAATGCCTCGCCACAAGTTACAGATCTGATACGTGGTGAAGGCAGGACTCAGATGCAGGCCTCGAGTCTCTCAGTCCTGCGTTCTTTCCACCACACCCTCATACCGGGCTTCACATTCTACCTGGAGGGAATACTCTTCTAATTTGGAGTTGCCGCCCTACAGATTTTATCTGCCCTTCTTTTGGGGAGTGACCGAGAGGTTTGAGATGCTCAGCAAGCAGCTGGCTCCCATCCTCTCTTTTTCGTTTTGTAGGTCAGTGTGCGACCTGTTTCATGGCACGGGGATTGTTAATTATCAGGTAGTAAGGCTGTCTGTTAGTTGGCATCTGAACATTACTAAGGGCTGGGTGTTTTGCATGTGATATACGGTACTGTTGTCTGTATCGATGAGGTTTGTGGTGCTGGTTTGTTTTGTTTTGTTTAATCCCTTCACCTATTTCATCCAGCCCCCCAGCCCCCCTCCCCTCAGACAGCTGTCAATCTGTTCTCTGTACCTACCCGTCTGTTTCTAGTTTGTTTATTTTGTTCATTAGATTCCACGTATAAGTGAAATCACATGGCATTTGTCGCTCTCTGACTTGCATATTTCACTTAGCATGATAATCTCCAGGTCCATCCATGCTGTTGCAAAAGAGAAGATTTCCTTCTTTTTACAGCACAGTAGTATGCCATAGTGTGAATGCACCACAGCTTTTCTATCCACTCATCTACTAAGGGGCACTTGGGCTACTTCCAAATCTTGCCTATTGTAAATAATGCTGCAATGATTTTTTTTTTATTGCTTAAAATATTACAAAGGGTATTACATATGTGTCCATTTTATCCCCCCGCCCTAGACAGTCCCCTAGCCTCCCCTATCCCCCAGTGTCTTATGTCCATTGGTTATGCTTATATGCATGCATACAAGTCCTTTAGTTGATCTCTTACCCCCCTACCTCCTGCCCCCCAACCTTTTTTTTATCCATATTGTCTTTTCTTTTTCTTAGATGATGTACATTTCACTACAATAGCTATTGATTTCATTAAATTTATCCGCTTGTCATTTGTTGGACTTTCTAATCTGTATATTTCTTAAAATCTGGAAAATTCTTAGTATCTTTTCAACATTGTTTTCTCCAAATCTTTCTATTCCCTCCTTCTGCAACTCCAATTAGATATGTTAGCTTTTCTTAGTGTATCACCAACCCAGTTTTTTCTTTCATCCTTCCATGTCTTTCTATTTTTTTTTTTTTTTCAGATTTTCCATTTCTTGATCTCAATATGCTACATATTTGGGTAATTTCTTTAGATGTATCTTCAAGTCAATAATTAATCCTTCAGCCAGGAGATTTTGATTTCTAGAAAGATCTTCACTCCTATTACTGTTGTGTGTTTTTTCATTACTAGATGTTCTATTTGATTACTATTTAAATCTGCCTGGCCCTATTTATTCGTCATATTTTTACTATTCAATTTTTATGCTTTATCTGTGAATCAGGTAGCTTCATTTTGGGGGACCTATTTCTCATATATTGTGGCTTGTTTTTTCATGTATATTGGATTTTTATTTATGTGATCGTTAAGACATTACCTATGGGCATTCTTTGTGGTTGGGTTTAAATGGCAACTCACCAGAGAGGACTCGTGTTTGCACCTGCCAGTTACTTGAGAGAGTTCACTCAGGAACTACTTTTGACATTTGGGTCGGAGGGTTTTGTACCACACAGGTAGCCTGGGTTTTAGATCTAAGTTCATATGAGGGCGTGCTTGTAGATAGGAACTCTTCGAGGAAGCCATTCTCCTCTCCTCAGAGCCAAAACTGACACACACCCCTCTCCTCACCAGCCCTCTTTCTGGGTGGACCTTGTTTTCTCAGACATTGTTTCACTGAGGAAGTAGTCCTCTCAAAGTCTCAATGTTGTAGAATCTCTGTTCTGACTCCCACTGGAGGATTCAAGCCCTGCTCCTTGTCTTCATTTGTTACAAGGGTAGCTGTCAAAAACAAAACAAGTAGCAGAGGGTGGGGGTAAGGAGGAGAGATCAACCAGAAGACTTGTATGGATGCATAGAAGCATAAGCAATGGATGCAGACAACAGGGGGTGAGGGGGAGGGCAGGATTGGGGGGGGGCAATAAGGGGATAAAGACACATTTGTAATACCTTAATCAATAAAGGGGAAAAAATAATAAAATAAATGATTAGATAAACAAAAAATAAATAAATAAATAAAAACAAACAAGGTTATAGGTTACTGGAGAAGCGTCCAGATGTAGTACTTAACTTCTCTCGGGTTTGCATCCCAATTTTGGATTTAGTATCTGAAGGGTTCTCTTCTCCCACTATCACTTAGGTTGCTTAAAAGATTTTTGCTTAACATTTTACCTAGCATTTGTAGTTTTTCCTCCTTACTTTTTCAGTCTTTCTTTTTTTTCCCCCCAGAAGAATTTTACACTATCCAGTCCTCTATATTGCTGAAAATAGAAACCCCCCTAATGTTCTTTCTCCCATTTTTTTTTTTCCACCTGGAAAACTCTCACTCATCCTTAAAGTCCATCCTTAAAGTCCCAACTTGTCCCCTCTGGGGAACATTCACTGTCCCCTAGAAAGCAGAATAAGCTAGTCCATTGTCCGTGTTCTCATATACTTAAAACATACCTAGAATAAAGACCTCCCACATTTTTTATTGTAGTTATTTGCTTATCTGTTTCCTCTTACTAGTCTGCAAATTCCTGGTGGACTGTTTTAATTATCATTCTAAGTTGGACATTTAACGAAGTGCAGGACACAAAATAAACATATTTATTTGAATTTGAATACATACATGAATAAAACATCATTGTTTGCCAAATGAAGCCCAAACTCATTAGTATGTCACTCTGGTACCTCCACAATCTAACTACAACCTACTCTTCCACCCTTATTACTCAATTAATGCATTGTCAATTCATGTATAGTTTATCTACTAACTCATTTATTCACACATTTATTCGTTATGCAGGTATTTTTGGAGTAACTATTATGTGAAAGACTCTATGCCAAATAGTGGGAATATCTCCTTGAATAAGACAAATATGACCTTCCTCTTCACAGAGTATGCTAGTAAAGAGGAACAAATATTAACAAGGAACTACATAAATATTTAATTAATTGTGATAAGTGTTATGAAGGAGAGATAGAAACTCTATGAGATACTCAGCAAAATGTGGTGATGTGCTGGTGGGAAGAGCATCCCAGGCAAACTGGATAGCTGAAAGGTTCTTAGGCAAGAAAGGGCCCAGTGAGTTCACCCACTCTTTCCTCTCACGCACTCTGCAACAATAGCAATGAACCAATCACTGTCCCCTGAATAGGTCTACAATGACATCTCGGTTCAACTTGTCCCCTCTGTCTGACCTATCCTTATCAGTTGCCTATCTCCTAACACTTTTGTCAAAATATCAAGATCCCACTTCTTTCCCAAAGGTGTTACCCAGCAAGTCTCCTTTGGAATTCATTTGACTGCTCTTTGCTCCCACTTGGCATTTCCATGCTGGCATTTATCTCCCAAGTCAGCTGTCTGTGTATGTGAGCTATGTGAGGCCAAGGGATACTTTTCAGCTTGGTAACTTTCTGCTGTGAAGAATCTCAGTTTGGCCACAGTTTATTTCTGTGGCGAAGTTACATCCAGCTTGTTGTGCCAGACCAGAAACCGCAATGACGTCAGAAAAGAACTTCAAACTGGTTTACCAAGAGAAGTGTTTTTTGAAAAATCAACCAAGCCAAACCACAAGTTCATGAGGTTGTGGACAGGTAGGCAAGGCTTAGGAACTTTTCAAGCTTTCTTAGCTCTGTGAACCTGTCAATTTGGAATGAAATAAAATGTCCTGAAATATTAATCTGGCCATGCCAAATAACACCAACTATCCAGCTCTCCAGGCAGAGAGTTGGGGTGGTATGTTTAACCACCTGCTCCTTCTATAAGGAATGGACTCAAAGAACTACCTGCCCCAAATCATGCTGGATTGGAGGACGAGGTGTCTGGGATGAGAGGACATTTAGGTGAGCTCAAAGCAAGAGTTAAAATGAAGACCCACATACCATATTTTTAAATATTTAAAAATTATAAACTAAGTTCACACAGTTAAATAAAGCATGTTCTAGCCTCCTACCTTGACAAATACACCTTGAAAACAACATAAAAGGTCAGGTTTCAATTTTGGAAGAACCAGCTCCTGGCATTTTCCGAGAACCCTTCTTCTTGTCCCACCCCTGATACCAACCTACACTAAGAGAGTCCTACATGCGCACATATGTAGATATCATAGCCCACACATCCAACCTCCACCGTAACTCTCACAAATTGGTGCCTGACGACTAACTCTCCTAGAGGCACAGTGGTCCTCAGGAGAACAGACCTAGCGAAGAAGCCTATACAAACCCAACAAGCAAGTTCAAGATCATTTGAACAGGGAAATTATTGGGTTTAGAAGCATGTTCTTGAAGGAAGGATATGGGCTCCAGGTGAGCCCCTTCCTTTGCTCCCATGGACCCTTCACCTTATTGGGAGAAGCCTAGTAAGAGAAGAGCCACAGTGGAACCTTCTGAAGGGTGGGGCCTGGCTCAGGAGCCCCTCTTACTTGCATGGAAAGGGACTGTGATCTGGGTGCTAAATAGTGGTAACAAAGAGGAAGGCAGCTTCTAATACTTGAAGGTAGTAAGGCCAATACATCTTAAAATATCTCCTGTATTTACACTCACTTAGATGATCTCATCCAGTTTTATAAATGTCAGTATTATCTGCATGCTGACAGTGCCCAAGTTTTTACCAGTAGCTCACACTTCTCCCTGACCCCAGACTTGTATATCCACCTGCCTACTTAGTATCTCCATTTGAATGTCTGATAATCATCTCACTTAACATGCTCAAACCTGAGCTCCTTCCTTTTCCCCTCTGGATCTGCCCTCAGGAAGACTCCCTATTCAGGTATTGATGACTCCATCTTTTCATCTTCTCAGGCCAAAATCCTCAGCATCCCTGACTTCTCTTTTTCCTTATACCCCACTACAAATTATGAAATTAAAAAAAACATTTTTGTAATATGTTTTTATTGATTTCAGAGCGAGGAAAGGAGAGGGAGCAAGAGATAAAAATATCAATGATGAGAATCACCGATCGGCTGCCTTCTGCACGCCCCCAACTGGGTGGGGATCTAACCCACAACCTGGGCATGTGCCCTGACCAGGAATCAAACCATGACCTCCTGGTTCATGGGTCAATGCTCAACCACTAAGCCACACTGGTGAGGCAAATTATAACATTTTATCCTCAAAATATATCCAGATTATGATAATGTATCCAATCATTTACCACCTTCACTGCTACTCCTTATGGTTCAAGCCACCATCATCTGTTCCCTGGATTGTTGCAATAGCCTCTAGCTCAGCGGTTCTCAACCTGTGGGTCGCGACCCCTTTGGTGGTCTAACGACCCTTTCACAGGGGTTGCCTAAGACCATCCGGCATATCAGATATTTACATTATGATTCATAACAGTAGCAACATTATAGTGATGAAGTAGCAATGAAGATAATTTTATGGTTGGGTCACAACATGAGGAACTTTATTTAAAGGGCCAGAAAGTTGAGAACCACTGCTCTAGCTGATCTTGTTTCTACCTTACACCTTCCATTTCCCCACTCCCCCATCACCACACATTTTTCTCAACACAGCTGCCAAATTCATTTTTTTCAAACATTAGAGTATGTTTGAAAAACATGCTCAAAGTATCAGCTTTGTCTCTCATTCAAAGTAAGACTTAGCAATAGCCAACCAAGCCCTGTGTAATCAGCACAACTACCTGCCTGCTTTCATTCCTACGTACCGCCTCCCTCTCCTACTCTGCTCCAGCCACACGGGTCTCCTTTTATTTGAATACATCAAGTTGTCTCCTGCCCCAGAGCCTATGCTATCAGCTCCTAGTATATAGAAGACAATTGTTTTTTGTATGTCAACCTATATCTTGTAACTTTGCTAAATTCACATTAATTTTAATGATGATTTTATGGATTTTTAAGAGGATTTCCTATGTAAGAATTTTTTTTCTCTAAAATGCAGTTTTCGGGAGGAAACCAAGATGGTGGCATAGGTAAACACCGGAAATTGCTGCCTCTCACAACAAATTCAAAAATACAACTAAAAGACAAAACGGACATCATCCAGAACCACAGGAAGGCTGGCTGAGTGGAAACTCTACAACTAGAAGGAAAGAGAAAAGCACACTGAGACTCAGAAGAGGTGCAGATGTGCAGAGGTATGGAGGAGCACGCGGCAAGAGCTGGCAACTGAGGACGCGGCTGTCTTTTTGAATCGGGAGGGAGTCACAAGCCCCCGACTGCTCTGAACTCCAGTTCCGGGAAGTCTCTGGGGACCCAGACTTACACAGGGAGATACTGGACTGTCTGGCAGCAGGCAGAACTCGGAACTCGAGGGCGGCCTTCTCTCAAAGGTACTTGCAGAGATTACCGGGACACTGAGATGCAGGGCCCCTTAGGGCAGGGCTGAGGATCAGCCATAGCTGCTTGCTCCGCCCTGTTGATTCCCTGAGACCCCACCCGACCCAAGCTGCAGCAGAGGCTTTTGCATATGAATGCCCTAGCCCTTTGCAATCTGAAAATTACCTAACAAACTGCAGCTGGGCCAGATAGACCCAGAACTTGCAAGAGAAGGCCCAAGGCGCCACAGCAGCTTTCATTGCTTCACAGCTGGGCCTCATTTGGGCACCTCCAAATCCCAAACAAGGAAGGGGAATCTGCAGATCCCTTCGTAGCTCCTGCTAGGTAGCCTCAGGCAGAGGCTAAATTAGCACCTCCATAGATCCAAGAGCCAGTGTACCCAGTGGTCAGAGGGGGACCATCCAGATTACAACTCCTCAGATCCATAAGGGACACACTCAGGGGGCAGACTCAGTGAGCACCTAAGCCCCACTGAAGCAAGTCTTGCCCCAGAAGGGTGTCTCCAGCACAGAAGTTCTCCCACTGCAGACACAGCTGATTCTCACAGCCAATTGGCCTGGAGGTCAATTCCTCCCAGTGATACCTACAACAATCAAGGCTTAACTACAACAAGACTGTGCGCATAGCCCACAAAGGGGTGCACCAAGAGTGTCCACCTCAGGTAATTGGGGAGGCTGAGCCACTGGGCCCTATAGGACACGTAGCACAGAAAGCCACTCTATCAACACAGGGAAGCATAAAAAATGTGGAGACAAAGAAACAGGTCACAAATGACAGAAATGGAGGAAAGAAAACTACTGGATATAGAGTTTAAAACCACACTTATAAGGTTTTTCAAGAATTTTCTAGAAAATGCCAATAAATTTAGTGAGACCCTCAAGAAATCTAGTGACACCCTCGAGGATATGAAAAAGGACCAACCAGAAATTAAGCATATACTGACTGAAATAAAAAATATTATACAGAGTTCCAACAGCAGACTAGAGGATCGCAAGAATCAAGTCAAAGATTTGAAAAATGAAGAAGCAAAAAACACGCAACCGGAAAAACAAAAAGAAAAAAGAATCCAAAAATATGAAGATAGTGTAAGGAGCCTCTGGGACAACTTCAAGCGCACCAACATCTGAATTATGGGGGTGCCAGAAGAAGAGAGAGAGCAAGATATTGAAAACCTATTTGAAGAAATAATGACAGAAAACTTCCCCTACTTGGTGAAAGAAATAGACTTACAAGTCCAGGAAGCACAGAGAAGCCCAAACAAAAGGAATCCAAAGAGGACCACACCAAGACACATCATAATTAAAATGCCAAGAGCAAAAGACAAAGAGAGAATCTTAAAAGCAGCAAGAGAAAAACAATCAGTTACCAACAAGGGAGTACCCATATGACTGACAGCTGATTTCTCAACAGAAACTATGCAGGCCAGGAGGGAGTGGCAAGAAATATTCAAAGTGATGAATACCAAGAACCTACAACCAAGATTACTTTATCCAGCAAAGCTATCATTCAGAATTGAAGATCAGATAAAGAGCTTCACAGATAAGAAAAACCTAAAGGAGTTCATCACCACCAAACCAGTATTATATGAAATGCTGAAGGGTATCCTTTAAGAAGAGGAAGAAGAAGAAAAAGGTAAAAATATGAATTATGAACAACAAATACACATCTATCAACAAGTGAATCTAAAAATCAAGTGAATAAATAATCTAATGAACAGAATAAACTGGTGAATATAATAGAATCAGGGGCATAGAAAGGGAGTGGACTGACTATTCTCGGGGGGGAAGGGGTGTGGGGGGTGCGGGAAGAGACTGAACAAAAATCCTACACCTATGGATGAGGACAGTGCAGGGGGAGGGGTAAGGGCAGACGGTGGGGTGGGAACCGGGTGGAGGGGAGCTATGGGGGGGAAAAAGAGGAACAACTGTAATAATCTGAACAATAAAGATTTAATTAAAAAAAAGAATGAGAAGATAAGTCACAGACTGGGAGAAAATATTTGCAAAAAACCCATCTGATAAAGGACTGTTATTCAAAATACACAAAGAACTCTTAAAACAAAATAAGAAAACAAATAACCTGACTTAAAAATGGGTCAAAGTCCAAGTCAAAGAAGATATAGGAATGGCAAATAAATATATGTAAAGATGCTCCACATCATAAGTCATCAGGGCAATGCAAATTAAAGCAGTAAGATACCACTACAAACCTATTAGAGTCGCCAAAATCCAGAACACCAATAGCACCAAATGTTGGTAAGGGTGTGGACAGAGACTCTCGTTCATTGCCAATGGGAATGCAAAATGGTGCAGCCACTTTGGAAGTAAGTTTGGCAATTTCTTACCAAAGTAAATATATTTTTACCACATGATCCAGCAATCATGTATCTTGGTATTTACTCAAAGGAGTCTACACAAAAACATGCTCATAGATGTTGATAGCTGTTTTATTCACAATTGCCAAAAGTTGGAAGCAACCCAGATGTGCTTCAGTGGGTGCATGTAGAAACTGTGGTATAGCCAAACAATGGAACATTATTCAGAGGTAAAAAGAAATGAGCTATGAAGCCATGGAAAGATATGGAAGAGAGTTTAATGCACTTACTAAATGAAAGAAGATAATTTGAAAAGGTGATATACTATATGATTCCAAGTATGTGACATCTGGAAAAAGCAACACTAGAAGAGGCAGTAAAAAGATCAGGGTTATATGTTATTATACCTTTGTCTAAACCCATAGAATGTACAACACCAAGAGTGAACCCTAAGGTAAACTATGGGCTTTGGTGATAATGATGTGTCAATGTAGGTTCATCAGTTGGAGCATGTATACACTCTGGTAAAGAATGTTGATGGTGGAGGAGACTATACATGTATGGGGGCAAGGAATATCTGGAAAATCTCCATATCTTCCCTCAATTTTGCTGTGAACCTAAAACTGCTCTAAAAAACACTCTTGGTTTTTTTAAAAGACAAACTATGTACAAAGTATAGGTACTTGCAAAATACATAGCCAAGTGGTTCATATCCAGAGTATATTAAAAATGTTTACAAAAAATCCATGTTATGAAAAATGGAACAAGTATATTAACAGGCAATTTGCAGTAAAGAAAAATTGAAAAGATGAAAAATATGTGAAAATGTGCTCAACCTCATTAATTTTTGTGGAATGTAACTTTTAACAATGGGATACCATTTCACATCCATCATATTAATAACAATTCAAAGTAAAAGCATGCCAAGTGTTTGTGAGGACACTGAACAATGGTGACCCTCACGCCTGCTGGTGGGAGGCTTAAATTGACACCACTGCTTTGGGAAACATGTTGGCATTATCTCGGAGCACAGAAGACACTCGTACTCTTCAATACAGCATTCTGGAGAAATTCCAACATGTGCACAAGAGAAAAGTGCAGCTTTTTCATAAGAACAAACATTTGGAAAGGATTTAATTATCTATCAATAGAAGAATGGATAAATTGAGACATATGTATATTATAGAATACCATTTAGCACTTAAAATGAAGGTAAGAGAGGAGCATATGTGAATATTGGTAAAACTTAAATTACATAATGTTACAGACAGCATAAAACCACCTACATAAAGTTTTAAAATGTGCAAAACTTGGCTACTTACAACTTAGGGGTAGATACATAGGTAGCAAAAGTATAAAATTAAGCATGAGCCTGACCAGCATGGCTGTGGTTGAACATCGATTTATGAATCAGGAGGTCATGGTTCGATTCCCGGTCAAAGCACATGCCTGGCCTGTGGGCTCAATTCCCAGTGGTGGGTGTGCAGGAGGCAGCCAATCAATGATTCTCTCACATCATTAATGTTTCTCTCTCTCTCTCGCTCTCTGAAATCAATTAAAAAAAATTAAGCATGAGAATTTAGGAGTGTATAATTATCTTTCAGAAGAGAAGGGAGGTAATAGGACTCAGGGTAGGGCACCCAGTGGTCTCCAAATGTATTTGTTATTGTCATTCTTTATTTCTCAATAAGGAAAAAAACCGCATTTTTTTTATGTCTAGAATATTTCACAATCATTTAAAAAATCCAGAAGGGAAAGTAAAATCAAAGTTTTTTAACAGTGATCATCGCTGGGTCTGTGAATTAATGTTGCTGTTGTTTTAGGATTTCTTTTCCTTTATTTCATCTTTTTGTTCAGAAGGGCATTTTTTATTGAATATGGAAGACTAAGATTTTCCTCCATCTGAATAATTTGAATGTGTGTATATGTGTATATGTATGACATAGCACATATTCCTTTAATAATAACAGTGACAGTTGACACAATTGGAGAATTGTTTTCTCCATCAATCATCTAGAACATTTGGTGGAAAAGTGATTTTTTCAGACTTGCAGATGGTAATCTCATAAAGGTCTTGGCATGTATGGAATGACCTCACCGACGGTGGTTTCCAGGGTTTGGATAGGAACCAGTTTCTGGCTATTTCACCACCTTCGGAGAAGTGGAGGTGTTGTTCTGGGGGCCCCAGTCAGCACTGTATCTACTAAGAGGCCCTGCCCAGTCATGCAATTGTTTCTGAAACTAATGAGATCAGCAGCTTTTTACGAAACCATGAGTCATCTCTACTGGTGAGGATTTCCAGGAGCCTGAGGAGTGCCTTGAAGTGCTGGCTTCACCAGATGTGCTGGCATCACCAAGCCTTCTCCTCACACCGAGCGCCACATCCGGCCCCTTGCCAACGGTCACAAGGTCACCACCAGCCAAAAACACTCTTGGGCTCCAGATGAGGACCTGTAACATTAATGCAATCCCAATAGAAATTCCAGTTGGATTGTTTTTCAGGAACTTGATCTAACATTTATATTGGCTCACAACTAATCAAGACATCATTATTTTAAGACATATTTAAAAAAACAGTAATAAAAACAGTGTGATCTTGGTTCAGACGCAGACAAATCAGCCAATGGTAGAGAAGAAATTAGTGTCTAGATAAGTTTGATGACAGATAGATAGATAGGTAGGCCCACAGATAATTGAGAGGGACACTTGAGTAATAAATAGCATTGGGAAACTGGAAAACTGACTATTACAGGAAGAAAATAAAAACTAGATTTCTATCTAATTACATGATTAAAAACCCAAATGTGAACAGCAAAACAATAGAATTAATAGAGAAAATGTAGAATACCTTTGTGACCTAGGAGTTAGTGAAGTTTCATAAAACTTCCAGAACACTAATACTATGACAAGAAAAAAAGAATGAATTTTACTATAACAAAACTAAGTGTTTTTTGTTCCCTGAAGGACACCATGAACAAAAGTAATAGGTGAATAACAGAATAAGAAAAGAATGATCTCTAAAACCAATACCTAAAAATCTCAAGGAAATTCAATATAGCCCTAATAGAAAAATGAGCAGAGGGTGCTAAAAGGCAGTATACAGAAGAGGAAATACAGGTTATTTAGTATATGAAATGCACTCAAAATTATTAGTAGCCAGAGAAAAGCAGTTTGAGATATCATTTCATCGACAAGTTTCCCAAAGCTGGACAATGAAGCCTGGGTGAGGACAAGGAGCCACAAGAACCTTCATGCACTACGGGTGGGAGTTTAGGCCCAGCAATTCCACCCCTAAGTGTACATCGTAAATGAATTCTTTACCAAATCCCATAAGAGACCACGTCCTGCAGTGTTATCACAATGCCGGCAGAGCACTGGGGACAGGCAGCGTATTCATGGGTGGAAGAGGAGAGAAGTAAATTGTGGAGACACTTACCTTGGGCATTAAGTAGCATTGAGAAACAATGGATTAGGTATAAATATACAGTCACGCGTCGCTTAACGATACACTTTGAGAAATGTGACATGACGCTATTTCATGGTTGTGTGAACCTCACGGAGTGTACTTACACAAACCTAGATGCTACTGTCTACTACACACCTACAGATGGCACAGGCTATTGCTTCTAGGCGACAAACCTGTGCCACATGTTACTGCACTGGAAACTGTAGGCAGTTGGTAACACAATGGCAAGTATATGTGTATCAAAACATATCTAAACATAAAAGAAAAGGTACAGTAAAACTACAGTATAAAAGTATTAGCTGTATAGGGCACTTGCCATGGGTGTATTTTGCAGGATTGGAAGTTGCTCTAAGTGAGTCAGTGAGTAAGTGATGAGTGAACGTGAAGGCCTAGGACATTCCTGGACACAATTTTAGACTTTACAAACACTGTCTTGCAAGGCCTACCCCTGTTTCCTTCCAGCAGGATCTGAAATAGACCATCGAAGCTACTAATGCTGCTCCATGAACAGGGATGTGGGCTGCCGGGGTCCAACCCCAGCAGGTCCAGGGGTCCCCAAAGGTGTAGATGGAGTCGGCGAAGAAGGAATGACATGGAGACAGTGTTCAGTTGATCAGCAGCCTAGCCAGGATCTCTAGCCAGGATCTTCAGCCAAGTTCTGGTCTGGATCTCCAGCGAAGTTCTGGTTAGGATCTCCAGCCAGGTTCTGTGTCCATGTTCTCCTGCTAGGTTCTCCAGCCAGGCTCTGTCCAGGTTCTCCAGCCAGGTTCAGTCACCAGGGTCCAGTCAGGTTCTCTTGCCAATTTCTGTAGTCAGGTTCAGTCCAGGATCTTTTGCCATTTCTCTCCAGCGAAGTTCTTCTGTCTGTAGGTTCTGTGTAGGTTCTGTCTTCTTAGTTCTGTGTTCTAAGCTCTGTATTCTAAGTTCTGTGTTGTTGTTCTCAATGGGGGGGGGGGGGGGGGCTCACCTAGGGGAATCCTGTTCCAGGGGTTCCCAAAGGTGTGGACGAGGTCGGCGAAGACTATCCACCCTCTTCCTATGGTGGAGTCCTATCTGTCCCGAGTGCGGGGGGGCTTACCTAGGTGTCCCTGTTCGGGCGCCATATGCCGGGGTCCAACCCCAGCAGGTCCAGGGGTCCCCAAAGGTGTAGATGGAGTCGGCGAAGAAGGAATGACACAGAGACAGCGTTCAGTTGATCAGCAGCCTAGCCAGGATCTCTAGCCAGGATCTCCAGCCAAGTTCTGGTCTGGATCTCCAGCGAAGTTCTGCTGTTTATTGTCTTGTTACATCTGTATTTATACCAGTTGATTTTAATCCTGTCAATTTCTATTACAAAGGTTAGGGCGTTTCTTATCTCCATTCCAGGGAGTAAAGATTATGTAGCTTAAGCATGATTGTTTGTAGTTAAAGTGATTAACTACCCGCCAGGCACTTAGTTAAGGAGTTTCATCCCCTCCCTGACTTCAGGGAAAAATTCCTACCTGGGGAAACAACCTTTCTAGGAGAGGCATCCCCTCCCTGACTTCAGGGAAAAATTCCTACCTGGGGAAACAACCTTTCTCGGAGAGGTGACCTTGGTTAAAACACACAGCGCTAAGGGGAGCAAACATATTAAGAACAGTATGCTATATACACCAGGTCCCTTGAAACATATGCTGTGCAGATGTTTCTTTCCTGCAGCGACTGTGACAAGCAGCAAGGATGGACCGCGCGACTGTGTCAAGCAGCAAGGATGGACCGGCTTCCGGCAGTGGGCTGGACTGATTGGAAATATCAAATAGAAACTAGCTGGGTAATGTATAGACTACAATAATAGTGACTGTCAGGTGGGAGTGAAAGGTGCCCTGAGGAGCAATAGTGATAAGAAATCAAGTTGGGTACCACCACTGAATGAGTAAACAAATGCACTGCTTGGAGGGTCAACCATTGTGTCTGCAAAGTATCTGTCCTATCACTTCTTATCAAGGACACTGCTAATCAATCACAGCCCCCGTGACTCTTTCCCTGAATCCTACCTGAAACTTAGAATTCTTCTCAATACAGTAGCCTGATTTTTTCCTTCTTATCAATTGAAGTATTACAACGGTGAAGCCTATCTCTGCCTTCATGCATTATTCCTACCTGGGATATTTACATGTTAACTGCTAATATATTTGATCACGAGAACAAAAACTTTAGGCTAAAGACAAAAACTCAAGGTGGAATTCCCAATATATGGGATAGGAGATCTGGAAAGAGGTGCTTTTCAATCCCAACAACTTCAATGTCCTTTACCAAAAGATAGGATTAATGGCAGAGACCCATGTTTTAAACCTATGGCAGAATTCCAGGTTTTTCTAAACAGTCATAATAGCAACTATTTCACCACTTATGCTGGTCAGGCAATGTGTTCCAACCTTGGTTTTGCCTCTAAGGTCCCATGTACTCATCACTTTTTATGTTTCAGGGACCTGGCTCTCAACAGATTTTATGGCAAATCAATTGGTTGCCCAATGATCAATTTTCCTAGCAAAAAGATCTCCTTCTTTCCCAGCAGTCATGAATCCCTCTCTCCCACTTCCTCCAATCTACCCAACCAGAATGACACAGTGTGTGACTGACATGTAGACTAGTCCTCCCACGTATGTCCTAAGAGCCAGTTTCCAGGGAAACAGAATAACAGAACAGGTGGTCAGGGCCATGCCATGCCCATGCTTTGGAAAGCCACTGGAAATGACTGGTGGGTGAGTCATGTGGTTGTGTCACTACGTTTGCTTACAGGGACCAAAGCTGTATTTGTGTCCATTCAAGCTTATAGATTTAGGGAAGAAACAATCTCAGGAAAAAGCCAGAGGCTCACATTACTCCAAATTATCCACAAAAGGTAGGTGCTAAGTTTCCTGAGCATGGAGATAGGATAGACTTTGAAACTTTATTGAAAAGTACCTGTCCCCATTGTAGTGGGCCATTTGCAAAGAGATGTTTACCTATGAAAAAAGGAGATTTTGTCCTTCCATATATCCAGGGGGGCAGGTGGGAGGCGATTCTAGGGCAGCCTTTGAAATTGCTGGTTGATATAATAGAAAGAACATATAACTTGGTTTCAGAAAACCTGCCTTCAAGTTCTTCATGGCCATATAATCTCGGGTGAGTCTCTTAACTCCCCCGACCCTCCATTTTATCAACTGTAAAATGGTGACAATAATTATAGGGTACGAGATGAAACGTCGAGACAGCTTATGTGAATCTCCTGGTGTGATGTAGGTGCTCAATGAACATTTCATTCCTTATTCATTCTCTTTCCAGTTTTTTCAGATATAGGAAGTTAGGCTTGGAGAGATTCGATGATTTGCCAAAGAATTTCACGCATCAATGGTGAAGAACGGACATCCATTCTCTGTCTGGAAAGTGGGAGAACTGGAGCTCAAGTCTAGTTAGTTTTCTGATTTAAAATTTAATGCATTTTTTTAAAATTCTTTTTGCCTTCTCGCCTACCAACATCCGTTGGGACTGAGATTGAAGAGGGGAACACAAGTTCTTTGGATCGAGAGAGAAGAAAACTCCGACAGGGAGAGCTCACTGGGAGAAGCACTTCGCTCTGTGGTGGTGGTATCTTCTCCAGCGAGAGAATGAGGCAGAGGCAGCACCTGGAGGGTCCAGCCCAGCATCACTGCATGTGGGCGCTCACAGCAGTCACCTGGCACAGCCCACCCAACACCATGTCTCTGTAAAAGCAAAACCATGTAATGACAACTCCCACGTACTGACTGCTTCTCGTGTGGCCAGTCACAGACCAAATATCCAACTTCACAAGGTAGTTGTGAAGTTGCAAAAGGGCATCATATATAAAACCCTTAGTAGAGCCCCTGGCATCTAGTAAGTGCTCAACAAACGGTAGCTGCTGGCACTGTATATACATGGTCTCATTTCATCTTTCCTTCCATAGCCAATGACTATCCCACGCCTTTGTGAAGAGTTTCCTGGTTGTCGGAACCAAACATTAACCTTTCTCTCCTCTGTGCATGAATCCCTTACTCTGCACCACTCACACACCACATACATACTCCCTAAGACCAGTGCTATTTGTGGGCATGCATGCATTCCTGCTGCAGGGGCTGGACAGAGTCCAATGTGTGGTTCCACCATTATTATTACTGGGACCAATCAGACTCAAGAAAAGTCAGTACCTCTCATGAGTCTTGAATTTTGTGTTTTGGGCAAAATTCTACTTCCTATTTCTAAGAAAGCTTACTCAAAGAAGGAAGGTTTGAACAGATGAATGAAGTTCCTTCTTTGAGTAAGCTTTCTTAGAAACAGGAAGTAGTATTTTGCTGAAAACAAAAAAATAAACAGGTCCCTGGGGCATTGAGTATAATTTGAAATTCAAAAGTCATCAAATTCATTTAATAGAAAAAAGAATTTAGCCCTGTCCAGGTAGCTCAGTGGGTTAGAGTTGCCCCAGTATACCATAGTTGAGGGTTTGATCCCATTCAGGGCACATACATACTAAATCAACCAATGAATGCATAAATAAGTAGAACAACAAATCTCTCTCTCTCTCTCTCTCTCTCTCTCTCTCTCTCTCTCAATTAAAAAATAAAATAGAAAGAATTTACAAGTCACTTTAATAAATATAATTTAATTTATTCTCAAAATAAATAAATAGTTTGACAAAATTATAAAGATTGAAATAAATGCTGGGCTAGATCCAAACTTATTTTCATAAATTTCTGGAACTTTCTATTTGGAACAACCTCAGAGATGACCTGGTCTAACCTGTTGATTTACAGATGAAGAAACCAAAGCAAGAGAGTTTAAGAAACTTGCCTAAGGGCCCATGGCCACTCAATGGCGGAGCTATGACTGGAACCCAAGTTCCATCTTCCTGCATTTTTCTATTATTGATCACACTGCCATGCATTACCCTGGTTATTTGGCTTCTCCCCCACAAAGCATAAGTTCCAACTTAGAATGCCTGCTTGTTCATGAGGAAGCTAAGGCTTAAAGAAGTTAAGTCAGTTGTCCAAGGCCACCCAGCTTGTAGTGAAGGTGTGAGATTTGGAACTGGGGTTGTTCCAACTAAAATGGTGTGATTTTTTTACTCCATGAGCCTGTTTTTCAGTCCTGGGACTTAAAGATATCTCCTTCCCAAAGAAAGAATGGGCATCAGGGATGGAGGCAGCATGGTGAGGTAGTACTGGAAGTCAAGCGGGCTCTCACACTAACCTGCCATGTGAACTTGGACCTGCCACTTGACTTTGCCTTTACTCTGTCGTGGGCACTGTGGCAGCAGCTGGTGCAGTGCTAGGCGCCTGGGTTGTGATCAACACATAGCTAACAGCTGTTGAATAGGTGAAGCATATTTCCCCCTGTATATGCCAGACAGCCACATCCTTTACTTTTTGCTTTCTCTCTCACGGGGAACTTCAGGACAGAGTCCAACATGGGCCCAGAATCCCGTGTACCCCCATTAAGGTGAGATGTGTCCTCAGGTCAAATTTAAGAGATGTCTTCTGTTTTCACAGCTTCAGCAGGGATCCCAGACTCTATCTTACGTGAATACACTGTTTGTTTTTCTTCTTCTCTGTCTGTTTGCCATTGGAAAAGTCCATTCATGCTGAATGACATGACTAAACAGTCAAGGAGAGAACAGTTGGTGTGTTTATAGCTCTTAGGTAAATACCACTTGTTATTGTCACTATGAGGCTTTCAGAGAGGTGGCACCAGTCCTGGTCCGGGACTGTCCTCTTGTCAGTTCTGTCTTTCAGCAACCTGGAAAGACGGTTTGAAAAAAAAGGGAGTCTGAAAGGGACTGGTGAGTAAGGGGAAGGAAGGGTATGAGAAAGAAACCGGGACACTGAACGAGACACAGAGAGCAGGGGAGAGAGAGGACAGGCATGCACACAACCGCGTGCACACGTGCGTGCGCGCACACACACACACACACACACAGACGTGCTCAATGAAGCAGCACAAAGACGTCAGAGAGCTGATGATTTGATGCTTAATGTGATCTTTTTCCAGATACACACTCTCGTGTACTCCTTCCTTAGCACTGCTAGGGACCTCTGCATGCATCATTTCTCAGCAGCTCTTGCCTTGTTCTTTCTGGCTCCACACCTGCTTCCACTAACATCTAGGATGTGCAATTTTTCCTCCCAGACGTGTCTGGGACCCAGATGGGAGTTGATGTTGGCTGGATTAGAAGAATCAGCCTAAGAAGGTTGCAGGGCATCACCAGGAAGGCCAGGAGGAAAAGGACCCTTTTTGGGGACGTCTCTATGTTGGCGATGGAAGATCCATGTGATTATGAGAAACACAGGACTCAAAAAGCTCACCTGTGGATGAAAGGATGCATGAACAGGAGCTCCCCTCCTAGCTAAGAGCCTGGGTGACCTGGAGTCTGTGCATTAAGCTCTCTGTGCTCTTATGATGGGAGTTTGCACCAAATGAGCATCTCTTAGACTAAACAGTATTTGGATCAGACACCAAATCCTCTTTGAATCTTAGTCCCTGGTTAGAAACGATCAGGTATGACTTTAACTCAGAGGAAAATGGCTTGAAAACAGCCCTGTTGGCTAGGTATCATTGTGCTCCCAGACTAACCACTCTAAATACTTCTCTTTGAGTTGTCGCAAATTTAGTAATAATTCCTTTACTTCATTCAGTGCCTCATTCTTTTCATAACACTGTCCAAAAAAGACAATAGAGTATGATGATAAAGACCCAAACTCTGGACTCAGCCAGAGAGCAGTTCAAATCTCAGCTCAGACACATACCAGGAAGGTGAGTTCAAGCAAGAGCCTCTGCCTCTGTGAACCTCAGTTTCCTCATCTGCAAAATGGAGACAACGTAGTAACTGTCTCATGGGGTTAGAATGAGCATTAAAAGTAAAAAAAAAAAAAAAAAAAAAAAAAAGCGAAGTGCTTAGCACAGTGCCTTTATGTATAAACCATCCATAAATTATAGAATTATTAAATATTAGAATCTCTCCACTCCATTCCCACAATACCAATAGGAAGTTGGTATTTGTCTCCATCTAAAAGGTGAAGAAACTAAAGAATAGAGAATTTGAGTGACATGTTCACAGTCTGAAGCCAGGACCAGAAAGAAAACAACCTGTATCTACCTGTATCCTTATGACATCTCTGAACTGAGCGTTCAAGGGGCTAAGCTTTGGGCAGAGCATGTAAAGAGAGAGGAGAGCTGAGATTTAATCTTGGGAAGCACACACAGTTAGAAGGATGGGGAGAATAAGAACTGAAGAGTGAGTACTCAGGAAAGCAGAAGAAGAAAACTGTTACAGAAAACAAGGGAATAGATCTTTTCCAAAAGTAGAGAGCAGGTCACCTGTGTCAAAAATCATAAAGTCAAATAAAAGGTTTTGGAATCTGAATATATTTAATTCAACAAATATTTATGGAGTCACATACATACGTTAGGCACCTCCTAGCTCTAGGAATATGTTGGTGCACATGGCAGACTAGGTCCCCGCTCTCCTGGAGCTTACTATTTGGCAGGAAAAGTAAAATACTAGAAAAGTAAACTAATAAATTAAAAATATAATTTCAGTAATTTCAGATAGTGTAAGTTCTGAGAAGAAGATAAACGGAAGATAATGCATTAGGAAGTGATGGGAGGCAGGTGAGCCACTGGAGCCAGTGCGATCAGTTAGCAAAGGCGACTTCTTGAACTGAGACCCGCATGACTGGAAGGAGCCAGCCTCATAAAGATCCAAAGTGCATTTTAGAAAGAAGGAACCGCTAAAGCAAAGTCCCTGAGGCCAGGATGAATTTGACTATGTCCTTTAAGGGCATTTTCAGTGAGTTGATGTGAACAGAAGCCAGATTGTGATAGACAACAACTGACTTATAGGGAAATTGGTTGCCTATGGGTGAACTACTTATTCAGGAAGGTGGTCTTAAAAAGAAGGAAGAAAATGGTACTACTGCCTTTTAGAGCAGAGAGTGGGCAGTGCCAGCCATTCCTATTTGGGGATCTTGCCTTTCCCTTACCATTTCATGATCTCCCCCCACTGCCAGTATTCTCAACCTGAAAGCCACCTCCTTGGAAGGAACATTCATATTAATGACTGTAGGGTATTTGTGGGGTTTGGAGATAAGAATAATCAAATCCTCCCACACCAAGACTCCACTGACAGCATCAAACTTGTTTGCACTGGTAAATGCTGTCACCATTCCAGCAAACACAGAGATATTTGCTTTGGGTCTTTATTTTTTTGTTCTCTATGATTCAGGGTCACCTTTGGTTTCTATGGCTAACTGGATCTTATTTCACTGTTGGTTAGTTTTGCTCACTACCTTTCCCACCCTTACCCAATCCTCCCAGGCTAGATTCTAGAGTAGTTATGTCCAATAGAACTTTCGTTGATTATGGAAATGTTCTGTATCTGCACTGTCCAATACAGTAACCACCAGCCGCATGTGGCTATTCAGCATTTGGGATGTGGATAGTGCAATTAAGAAACTACATTTTTTATTAATAAAATTTGAACTAATTTAAGCTTAAATAGCCACATGTGGCTAGTCTCTGTAGTTTTGCACAGATGGTTATAAAGAGTTAACATTCAGGAGAGCCTGGACAGCATGGCTCAGTGGTTGAGCATCGACCTAGCTGTATTTCTAGCTGTACAGCCTTGACCAGGTTCAATTCCTGGTCAGGGCATATGCCCGGGTTGCAAGCTTGATCCTCAGTGTGAGGCATGCAGGCGGCAACCAATCAATGATTCTCGCTCATCATTGATGTTTCTATCTCTCTCTCCCTCTCCTTTCCTTTCTGAAATCAATAAAAATATATTTTTTAAAAAATCAGGAGAGTTTATAGTTCCCAAAGAAGTCACTTTGCAAGTTCATGGTGATTTCTGAGAAATGTGTTAATGAAAATAAGTAATGCCCAAGGCAGTGAGGGGATTTCTTTTCATTGAGAATAAAAGAAAAGGAATATATACAAAGTTGGCCAAGTTTGATGCGCATGAATATTTTCAGCATACTAATTTGGCCCGATATGAAAATATTGCTTCTTCTACATCAGAGAAGTAGTCTTTAAAGAACATCATTTCCATAAGTGTGTTTTATTTTAAAGGGTACTGGTTTCATAAAAATGTCTTTGATGAAAAGAATCTGTTGTTAAATGGGCTTGGGAAATTGGGAGCACTTTTCCTCTCTCATAGATTCACAATGCACATTGTCACAATAAAGGCTCTGAGAAATTCTAACAGTAGGTAACTCTGAAATACATTGTTTAACTCAGTATTAACCATGCAACTGTATGTGTATGTGCATGTGTGTGTGATATTAGTATCACGGCAAACTAGAGAATATTAGGGTTAAGTGTATGGACTTTGGGAAAGTCCCACATATTTCTAGCTGTTCAACCTTGAGAAAGTCATTTAACCTTTTCTGACCTTCATTTTTCCCTCTTTTAAAAATTGGGAGTAATTTCTCTCTATCACAGCCTTCCATGAAGATCAAATGGATGTCAAGAATATATCACAGATTCTGGGACCAAGGGGATCTTCCCAAAATGGTTGGCTATTATTATTTTCATTATTATTTATGAAGTCAAGTGACTGAATGGCTGGGACTTTCTGGGCCCAGGAGAAATATGTTATGAACTGGTAGTGCTCGCTACTGCTTTGAAATATTTTTAAGTATTGTATTGGAAGCTTGAATGCGAGAGCAATCTTTTCTACCTTCCTTTGTATATATCCTTCACTAAGAATGTACACTTGGCGACAGAACTTAGAATACGGAACCAAGAGAGACAGAACCTAGGCACAGGACCTACACAGAACTCTCTAGAGACAGAAGAACTTTGCTGGAGAGAACATGGCAAAAGTTCCTGGACAGAAACTGGCCTCAGAACCTAGAGACAGAACCTAGCGAGAGAACATGGCAAAAGATCCTGCACTGAACCTGACTACAGAAATTGGCAAGAGAACCTGACTAGAACCTGGTAACTGAACCTGGCTGGAGAACCTGGACAGAACCTGGCTGGAGAATCTAGCAAGGGAACATGGCTACAGAACCTGGCTGGAGAACCTAGCAAGAGAACATGGACACAGACCCTGGCAGGAGATCCTAACCAGAACTTCGCTGGAGATCCAGACCAGAACTTGGCTGGAGATCCTGGATGGAGATCCTGGCTAGCCTGCTGATCAACTGAACGCTGTCCCCATGTCATTCCTTCTTCGCCGACTCCATCCACGCCTTTGGGGACCCCTGGACCTGCTGGGGTTGGACCTCGGCATGTCTCTGTTTTGATTTTACCATAGCTGGATTTCATATCTTCATTTGTTCTTTAGCTGCACAAATAAAATCAATTTCATTTCTCAGTCCCAAAAAAAAAAAAAAAAAAAAAAAAAAAGAATGTACACTTGGCATTGAATGCCTTCTTGCATTCATTCTCAACACAAAGCCAGAGGGGGTCTTTTTAAACCAGAAGTTGGAGCATGTCACTCTTCTGTGTCTCTCCCCTCGCCCCCTCCCCATCCCCCATCCCATCTCACTCAAAAGAAAACCTAGAGCCTTCATTAATGGCCTCTAAGTTCTACGTGATCTGGTCGACTGGGGCCTCTTTTATGCTATTTCCTTCTATTGCTTAGTCTATCTACTCTGATAAACAGATTTTCTTGCTGTTCCTTGGATATGTTAGAAACACACTTACCTCAGGACCTTTGCACTTGCTGGTCCCTTTAATAAAGAATCATTTCCCCAGTTATTATCATGGCTCCTTCCCTTATATCCTTCAGATATTTACTGGAATGTTTCATTCTTAATCCTGCCTAAACTTGCAGTATATCCTACATACTCCAGCACTCTCCTCTTCCTTGCTCATTTCTTGACTACACATCGGACATGCTCTGTTTTGTCCATTAGTGCTTCGTTTCTTGTCCATTTCCATTTGATAGAACATAAACTTCACAAGAGCAGTGTGTTTTGTCTCTCATTCTGTGCCATAACTCAGTGCCTAGGACAGTGCCTGGCACAGAGTGGATGTTCAATAAAGGCTTATTGAATAAATAAATGCGAAAACTGCATAGGTTTTGTTGCTATAGACTACGTGCATTTCCTCTAAGCCCAGCTGTGGATGGCTTGTGGAAGCACGGAACACACAGTTACAAGATGGTCTATGTGGTTTTTATTAGTGCTTTCTGGGACCCAGCAAACAAAAAAACCAAAACAAACATATTTTGAAAAATATAATTCTTTCATAGAAGAGGAATACTCAATTTGAATTTAACATAGTTAAAAGGGCAAGATTTCTGATCTTTAAAAAATAGTTGTAATAGGGTCATTTCCTACAAATTGTCTACCCAGAAATCAGATGGGAAGAAAAGCAAGGTTTATGCAGACAGCTATGAAAAGATTAATCCCAATTCAGCTAAATTTGTGACCGTTTACACATTTCAGTGGTTCATAAGGCACAGCTTCAATGTGTTTTTATTAAACGCTGTATCTCTTATTGCAGAAATGAGGTTAATTCAGCTCTGATATTGTGACTGCTAGGTTGTTCTTCCTTTCAGACAGTAAGTGTTCATCCATTAGGTTTATATGGAGCATCTATTACACCCCATATAATTAGATAAACTCTTCACATACTTGGTTTCATGCAGTGCATATAGGCACTTGAAAATTTTTTTTTAAACTACAGAAGAATAATATGATTGCTTTCCCTCTTACTATTTTTCCTATCTTTTATACATTTGGAAAACATCACACTTGCAAAACTAAAATCTAACATGCATGACTCACCTTATCAAAAGATCCCTCCATATTTTTCAAAAAGCAAAAAAAATATATAAACCAATCCCCAAATACTAAAACTTAGAATTGCTTTACACTTAAATAGCAATTTACATCATATAAACACATTCATAATCTTCATTGGTTAAAACAGGTCAAAGGTACATTCCTGGTTTCTTATACCAGACAAATCTCACAGTTCCTAATAAAGCAACAGAATTCTCATCCAACACATGACTTTCGGGAGCAAACGGCCTGTTTTGGTTTCATTTCAGTGAAGGTTGGAAGGCAAAGTAAGGAGTCTCACAATAAAATGTTCTTCTAATAGGGTCACATGTCCTTGAAGTTATGGCCGTTGTGCTCTTATTCCGGTGAAGAAATGATTCACATCCCAATTCTGGGTCTGGCCTCCCAATCCAAGGAGTCTTCCAGAAGACATTCATTTGTTAACTCAACAAATATGTATTGAGCACCTATCTCATGCTAGGTGCAGAGGGGAAATATTGATAAGATGTAGTCCCTGTCCACAAAGAGCTTACAGTCTAGAAAGGCAAACACTTTGAGAAAGGACTAGCTTGTCTAAAGGAAAACTCATAACCTGGGTCTGCCTGGCTCAGAAGGCAAGTTCAAGAAGCTGTCGGTATGGCCCTGGGAGACAGGGCCGTACTCAAGTTTCGTCAAGTCAAATAACTAGGCACCATGGATAACCTGAGTCTGGTAACATCTTAGCAATACATCTCCTGCCTCGGGTTCCCATGAAAACTACATGTAAGAGTCTAAGCCTTTCGCTTAAGGAAGGTGACCATGTGAGCACCCAGCACAGACAAGCTTCTCAAGGGAGAAACTGTGTGTCCCCCGCAAAGAAGGGGTTGCTTCACTTGATGCTGGCTTATCTCTGGGATTTTACTCTCCCTTTCAACACTGTGGTGGGAAGTATTCTGTTCACACCCCAAGTTGGCATGGCTCGATTACCTTGAGTTCTCCAAGTCACGAACAGCACAGAGAAAATGCATCAAACTCAAGCCAAGACAATAGAGAGATAATCTGAGAACTTAATACTCCAGCCTATTTAAGTAGGAACTGGGTGCCAAGAAACCGTCATTCTCAAGAAATAACACAATCTGCTAATTATCTGCAGAACTGTTCCAGTCGGTACTCCCCAGTCTCGCTTACTACCTAGCAAAGATTGCTCTTCAACAGAGAAGGTGCAGAAAGAGCCAATTTGGAGGAATATAAGAAACTTACAGGGGAAGGGCAAATACAGAGAACAATCTAGTCACCTTAAGTGACAAATAAGCAAAGCCAAGGGAGGAATAGCAGAGAGAGGATTAGCAGGTGCCCCTAATATCTTCACACAATTCAGACGCACACTGACACTCAAACAGTCATGTGTTGACACCAGTTCAAATATCTGGATGTTTAATTCATTCTGTGTGAAGTATAGTCAAATGCTGGGAAGGCCTCACAGTTCTTAGCCTGGCTTGGAAAACAAGGTGTGCCTTTTACAGGAATGTGTCGGAGCTGGGTTGCTCACTGTTATTTCTCTTGGTTCCCTCAGTAACTGTTACTTAACAACACGAAGTAACACCTTTGTGGAGATGACCAAGCCAGGCAGAAACAAAAATGAACTTGGTTGTACCTTCAGAAGGTCATTCATCTCACTACCCTGGTGTGCAAAGATCACCATTCCTAATGGTTGTCATTATAAGGAAGACAAATTGTTAATTCTTCTTACTCCTAGCCTTCTAGATACATTACAAACACTTTGCAATCTTTGACTAAGAATTGCTCACCTCTGCTAGCTAAGACACGGTGGCAGGCGGTCCATTAGTTGATGAAGAGCACTCCCTCTTATTGGTACGTGTCTTCCGCCCCATAGTATTGCTCAAGAGAGGCAGGAGGGAGGAGAAAGCCAAGGACATGGGGATCCCAAAAGAAAAGTTGCAAAAGGGTGGATGTTCAAATCCATTTGCAAAGTGTCTACAGGCTCACAGACCTCCCAGATTACAAGACCCAGTGATAAGTCCCCAGGTACCCCCAAAAACCCCACCATTGAAGTCTCTAACTTCTTACTGACTATAGCTCCTAAGCTCTTCTCTGTTTTTCTCTTTCATCCTTTTTTTTCTATGTCTTTTTTTCTTTTTAAACTTTTTTTACTCTCTCTCTCTCTCTCTCTCTCTCTCTCTCTCTCTCTCTCTCTCTCTCTCTCTCTCTCTCTCTCTCTCTCTCTCTCTCTCTCTCTCTCTCACACACACACACACACACACATTTTCTCTCAGCATTTCTTTCTACAATATAATTTTTAGTCTGCTTTGTGATCCCAGAGAAAATGTCTTCTCTTTGTTCTTGCTACATTACTTTGTTCAATTTGTCTGACTTTGTCTCTCATCTGGGGTTCTGAAAAGAAGTCCCTCTAGTTACTTAAGCCCACTTTCCTTAATATTTTAAAAATTAGAAAGAAGCTGGACTTTGAATCTTGCTTCTGCTTCTTCTTAGGGACTAAAAGATCTTACATATCTTATTCTTCTGAGAATAAGTCACCATTGTCATCTTGACTGGCTAAATCGGTGGTTCTCAATCAAGTGCAATTTTGCCCCCCTCCTCCCCCACTCTGCCATGGGGGACACTTGAAAATGTCTGAAGACATATTTGGTTGTCACAACCTCGGAACAGGAGTGCTACTGGCCTCTAGAGGGTAGAGGTCATGGACAGTGCCACACATCCTACAATGCACAGGAGAGTCAAATAATGCACAGCAAAGAATTATTCAGCCAAAACTGTCAACTGTGTTCACTGAGAAACCATGGACTATAGGAATACAAGAGCAAACTCATTGCCACCTCCTTTTTCCCATGTAGTTTCTTAGCAATTGGGATAAAAATAACCAAGACTGGACCCTTTCTTAAGTAACTAGAAGTGAGCAGAGGTGGTGATTGAAGTTTGTTCCACCAATAATCCACGGGGAAGGGAGGAAGACAGCCTTGGCATCAGAATCATTGCTGAGTGAGAAAAAAATGCCCCCACCCTTATTCTTCTGGCTGATTTACAGATTGCAAGTCATGTGATTATGCAGTGAGTACAGTCCTCCTGGATTTTTGGAGGTCCTCCTTCTCCACGCAGTGGCTCCTAAGGGTCAGGTGAAACTTCCCAGCAGCCTCCAGTTCATGCCGTCAATAGGAGACCCCAGATGGAGCTCATCCTTGCGACCACGCCCACCTCTCTTAATGAGGCCATGTAGTTGCTTAGGTGCGAAGGACACACGCCACCTTTTCCTAAATCACTTGCATATAAAAATATTTAATGCCCTCCAATTTTTTCCCCTTCTCTCGGCAAGAAGCATGAAGGCCACAGACCCATTCTTCTTGCAAGTGGAAATGAACTTCACAATAAAGGCAAACACCCATCACAACCACATACAGCATCATAATTCACAGAAAACTGTGTACGTTGGCTCCCCAAACAGGATGTACTTCAAAGTAACAAAATGAGTTTATCAACTGTAGTGTTCCTTCTTCCCGTTAGAAGTCGATTTTTTTTTCCTCCCTCTCTCCCTCATGGTACATAAATAGCAGAGAAAAGTCGTCTTGGACATATTTACATCCAGGAGTTCCCGGCTTGCTGGGATGTGGGGTCTGTTTTGGGTTGTGTTCCAAGGGTCAGTTTTCATTTTCTCTCCATCCACGTGCGTTCTTCCCGAATTTATACACCAGTCTCCGTCCGTCCACCCGCTCCAGGATCTCTCTTTTGTAGTAATATCTGTAACAGAGGACATTGGTAAGGTGGCTGCTCAGATGAGCCTGCCGGGGACTCCCTGGTCGTGCGGCCGTCTCGTGTGCGGAGAGACCAGCACCCCCTCACCTCATGGCCCGGCTGAGTTTCTCGTAGGTCATGCTGCTGTTGTTCTTCTTTTTGCCCCACAGCTGCGCCACCGCCTCTGACTTCAAGAACCTGAAGATGCCTTCCGACCTGTCTTCCCACTTGATTAACCCTGGATTCTTGTCTGGGTTCAGGAGGATGTCCCGGATGAATTCCCATAAGTGAGTCCCTCGAGGGTCTGAGAAGCAGAAAGGGGAGTTTAGTGATGGCCGAAGTCCCAGCGAACCAGGCGCCAAGCAAGCATAGAGTTGGAACATCTTCCATCCGTCGGGAGATCCTCAATTCTCCCCCTGCCCACCCGCAAAGCCAGATCACAGAATTCCCAAATAGTGTACATATGAACAAGATGTTTGACAATGAACTAGCACAGTTTTTTTATTTTGTTTTTAGTTTGCAAAAGAGGAAACTGGGACACAGGATTTAAGTGACTTGACCACGGTTACATAGTTAACTAGTGGCAAAATCAAGAGGAAAGGATAGGTGTTAGGTGGCCTATTTTTAGAGTATCTTCTAAGTATTGTTGACAACTGTTCTGGGATTCGTTTCAACGTGTTCCTTCCCCAGAAGGCAACTTTCAACCACTTTTATTTAGCAAGTACTTCACCCGTTAAATCACTCCCACCCAGCAACTGTGCACACTGACTGGGTTCTAGTATTGTAACTCCTAGAACAGATGGGGGTGAGGTCTCCCTGAGGTTGAGGGGGCCAATTTAAAAATGAAGGGGTAACTGTAATAAGATTAGCAAATTCAACTATATCCCCCAGTAGACTTGTGACACACAAACCCACCCACGCCTACCAGTTTGAGGGGCTCTGTGGGATGACCTGGAGTAGCAGATAAGGAAGATGGCCAGTTCCCTGCAATTTTTGATTACACCATCTTCATTTATTTCTACACAACCCCCCGGCCCTACACACACACACCTTATCTCTGATATTTTGTACACTTTCATAAGGTTTTATTATTGGGGGACATACAACCCCCAAGGAGCACAGTTGAATCTTAAGAATAAAGTTATTTCTTGGAACAACAAGTCTACAAAGGTAGGAAGCCAACATTCAGCAACAGCAAATAATACTGCATCTCAGCTGTTTCTCTCTATCTTTCTCCCCCCCCTCCCCCCGCTTTTTTTTCTGGAGAAAAGGAACCTGCTAACCCCATGCCTATAGGAAATCTCAGTTTTTTAAGAACAAAGAACAGAATGAGGCCATATATTCATTGGGGGTTCCTTCAGGGGGTTACTCTGCCAGTAAGTGTTGCCTCTATTTTCTCACCCTCCCCAGTGGGAAGAATTGGAGGCAGCAGGCAGAGGCAACCTTTGTCTAAAAACTAGTGGCCTCCAATTATACCCAAGTTGCAGGACGGGCTAAGTGCCATCTGAAAGCCAGCCGACTTACTGTGCTTTTTGGTGTGGGACTTGGCAGGGTGGTCTTGCTCCTTCTTCACATCAGGTGACTCTGCTGAAGAGAAAAACAAGAGTGGTTTGATTTCCCTCTTCCCTTCAATTGTCATTTTCAATTCTTCATCTACCCGGGTAACCAACATTTATTGAGCACCTACTGCATGCCTGGCACATTTCCAATAGAGAACAGAGAGGATAACTGCTCTGGAAAAAAATACTGCAGGGTAAGAACTGAGGATAGAAGTATGGAGATTGGACTAATTGGAAATTTCATATAAGGTGGTGGTTATAGAAGAGACCAGAAGGGCGTCAGGGAGGCAGCCATGCAGAGAGCTTGTGCAAGAGTCTTCCAAGAATGAGAATAGTAAGTGCAAAGGCCCTGAGGTCAGTGTGAGTTTCTGTGTCCACAGAGCAGCAGGAAGCCAGTGTGCCAGTGAGCAAGGGGCAGAGGGGAGGAGGTCCATACCATTAAGGCTTTGTGGGATCTTAGCCTGTATTCTGAGAGATCTGTTGAGCCACTGAAGGATTTAGGTCATTGAAAGGGTTTTTGTTTTTCATGATACAAAAATGTAAACATTTATAACAAAGAAAGACGGCTTTTAAGCCAAAGGAGGGCCTTTTTTGGCATGCAAGTTTATATTTTAATCAGCCTGACAAAGAGGCCATTGACTGGCCTGAGCTCAGTACAGAGGGCCACGCGGGCTATGGAAACACAGATTAGTTTAACAAATGACTCATTATGGTAACCCTGTGACTATCACCAGCGAGGAGATGACAGAGGCGGAATAAAACTTCTTGAAAAGAAAAATAAATGATCTAGCTCTGTGTGTGTGTGTGTGTGTGTGTGTGTGTGTGTGTGTGTGTGTCAGTGGGTACTTCCCATGTCCAAGGCAGATCTTAACACACACAAAAAGTCACACAATAAAAAATCCACCAGTTTTAATAGAGTAGTCCCTAAACGCAAGCCAGTTTTGTTAAGAAATTGGGCCAGCAAAATGCATCACTTCTGCCTGTGTTACATTGGGACTTCTTAACCTAGGCTTCAGTATCGTAGGTGTGGCCTTCAGGGGCGTTTCAGACTGGCTGAAAATATATGCAAAGGGAGAGGGTCTGAAACATTCATTCAATTGTCAAGAGTGGGCCATTATTCAAAAAAAAAAAAAAAGTTTGAATAACCATCGCTCCTATTTTAAGCAGTTAAGAAGAACAGCTACTGATGTTGAGCGCTTACTATGTAAAAGGCACGGAGCAAGGCATATTACATGACTCACTTTATTTCATTCACACAATAACCCTGTGAGGTAGGTACTATTAAGACCCAGCGTTTACAGCAACGAAGGAGCTGAGACACAGAGAGGTCAAATGACTTGTCTAAAGTCATACAGCCTGAGAGGGGAGCCAAGATGCTAACACAGTCAGTTTGAACCCAGAGCCTTTACTATAACCACGAGTCTCTGCCATTTCTTAAGCTGGTGGCACATAACAGATGTGACGAAAGTCTCCCCTGCCGAGAATCAGGGCCAGTTCTCTAATCATGCTCTAGTTAGTGGGGAAAAGTAATTCCATATTTCCCAGTGCGCAGGGACACACTCGCCTCTCTGATCACCCAGCCTGCCTGGACGCGGGGCTCCCAGCAGTTTCCCTGAGAGCCGTGGTAAGCTGGGGGAGAGGGATTTAATAAGATCTGGTCAGAAAAGGAACCTCTTGTTCTGGGTAAGAGTTCCTCCGCTGGCTTTGTCAGCCAGAGACCCGCACCTGCCTTGGGTTTCTCTGAAATCCAGAAGGACAAATTCACAGGAAATGCAAGGAGACTTCACTCTCCCTCCCTGTAGGTTTCAGGGTGAGGTTGCAACATCCCATCAGGATGTGACAATATTGCAACAGGTCTGGCGCTCACCCCGGTTTCCAAGTATACATCACTCTGACAGGGCCACGTTGTTCTTCAGACAAAGAGTGGCATTTACCCAGCAGGCCACAAGCAAGGCTCGTCTTCAAATGGCAGGGCCTTTATTTCAAAGCCAAGGTTGAATTCAGAAAAAAAAACACACACACAAAACCAGTGTCTCCCAGTTTATTGGCCCCAATCATTGCGTATGGGTTCCAGGCAGGTGTCGAATCAATTACTTTGGGGTTAAGGTAACTTTGTGAATAAGATGGAAACCTTAGACCCTTCTCCCCAGAAAAAAATGCACATATTGTTCACTTGTGAAAATCTGTGGACAATCCCAGGGGTTCGTGGCTCACTTGGGAGTCCATGGACTCCAGATTAAAAAACCCCAGGCCAGATAGACCGTGAGATGTCAGCCATTTACCTGGGCTAGCTCTCTGTCCAGTTTGGAAAAGACCAAAAAAAATTATTCCCCAATACAAATGTTTCCATCATCATACGGAGGATTATGCAGCCCAAAGCTAAAGGAAACCCTCATTCTTCCAGCCTCCTTGTGCAGTCCCGAGCGTGAGGGCAAGCTCTGGAATCCCTGAGCTGTCTTCACACTAAAATCTTTTGATCTGAAACCTCCCTTTAATATGATGGCCTCTTCCCCTCCTATTCCCCTCACCCCCAATAAAAGTCAGAACCTTTGAAGGCAGCCATGTGGTTAGGTGATTCATGCTTATAAAAGGAGGGCTCGCTCTGGGGCAGTGGTCCAGCTTGGCTTTCTCTCGCTGGGCGCCCAGGCCTCTCAGGCCAAGGTCTGGCCAGGGCAGGGGCAGCACGAAGCCCCAGGTTTATGATGCAAGAGCCAGATGGTGACTTCAGCTAAGCTGCTTCGCAAGAAGAGAAGATTAGAAGCATTTGCATATGATTCAGCTGTGAGCCATTTCTTTACGGGATATACAAATTTCAGTGTTATAATAGACCGTGCCACCCTAGCTTTAGGCTCAGCAAGTCGGTGAATAAACACATCAGGCCCGAGTTGGCGTGATTGGCTCGAGGACTATCGGGCAGATCAGGAACACTGGCGGCAGCCATTTTATGAAATGGGCAGATGGAAGGGAAATCAAAACAAAGGCCGCTGCCCCGCCTGCCTTTATCACCGAGGGCATCAGTTTACCCGGCCTCGCCTTCGCTCCACGGGTAACTTGCATTAAAACATAGAAAGGTACTTAACTGCATAACTGCATTCAGTCTAATGGGAGCATGAAAGGTAAAGACTCAGACAAACGACCACGCTCTCTCCTTTTTTTTTTTCCCTGGGGGAGGGGCTCTGGGCCCATCCAATAGAATAGACACTAAACTATACTGAAAGAAATTAATAATCAAATATCCTACTGGAGGGCTGTTATGCCAAAGAATTTGGCAACCCCTGACACTCAATTGGTTCTTTAAGGGATAATTCTGGTAGAAGACCTGAATTGATGATCTCATTTTCCAGCCTGTGTTACACTCTACACTTGTGGGGTAGGGTTGAGGGGCTAGGGGGTCAAGGATCAGGGGAGATCATGGGGAGCAGATTTGTAAAGCCCATTTAAAGGAAGGCCTTTTCAGAAATAGGAGACTGTGAGTTTTCTGCCGCTGCCAATCTGAAAGCAGGAACTGGCCTCTGGGGCCCCACAGACTCTGAGGTTCAGAAGTCAGGACACGGGAGAGGCCTGGCGGGGAGGGCAGCAGGGCTGTGATTATGGCTTTTAGGTTTCCTAGGCGCCTCAAGACCTACCAACCCCCCCAGGCTCAGGAAGTGGTTGGTTCCACCTTACTTCTGGTTGGAATCTTTTGCCATAAGCCAAAGAGCCAACCGGAAGGACGTGGGCGGCGACACCTTAGGAAGTGTGAGAGGAAGTCAGAGGGGGAGCAGGCGGGTGGTTTCCTCGGCTCTGAAACCTTGCTCAGGACGGGGTGGCAACGATTGCACAGAAATGTTACCTCGATTGGCTCAGTTCCCCCAGAAGGGCAGATCCAGGGTTGGATCTGTTTCTTAATTTCCACAGATATGTAGAGTGACACAAAGTATGGGTCACTCGGGGGAGGGGGAAGTAGAGAAATGAATTGGCCTCAGTTCTTAACCTCAATCCCAGAAGCATTGACACTGGCTCCCATCCCTGTCCCGTTCCAGGGGCTTGACCGTACAAAACCTCAAACCAAAAGCTTTCATTATTTCAGTTCTCAAAAACATACTCAACAAAAGCAAAAAAAAAAAAAGGGAGGAGGGGTTGTTGTTTGATTCTGTGCTTTCTTCCCCAAACACTCATTTAAATCCAAAGTCTGAAGTTGTCCCAAATTCAATTCCAAGAAAGGGCAATTCACTTGCGACAAGTCTAAGCTCCGTTTCACAGACCCAGACAGATCCACAAGTGCGCACCCAGATTGAAGGTCAACGTGAAACCCTCTATTCATCTCCCCAATGCACTCAGTCCTACCTGGTACATGCCAAGGTACCTATTTGTAAATGGAGGGGGGAGCATAATCTGAAAGGCCCTCTCTCAGACTTTGAGCAGACCAACCCTCTCATTCAATGTAACCTTGATTGAGTCATGGATAGCCAACAGGTGCATCTAATCTTAACCAAATACAACTAACGTGAACAGAATTCAAAAAGTGACTGGAGAGTCCTGATGAGCCAGGCTTCAAGAACTGACAAAATAATGTAATTTCTGGGGTTCTGAAAATTTCCAATTGCTCCCCCTCTACCCAAAGACCATTGCCACAGGTTCACGGACCTCCGTTAGACCTTCTTTCTCTAAAGCCAAATAGTTTATCGAAAATCAAATATAGCCTTCTGCCCCCACAAGTATACTCAAGTTTGAATAATTTTATCAGACAGTTTCCCAAGAGCCGGTTTTTGTTGAAAAGAGAGTTTTTGTTATCACAAGAAGAGTGACGTGGTTTCACAGGAGACAAACACTTTTACTAGAGGCACCCGCACTGGTCATATTCCATGTACAAATATTGGCTCAAAAGCAGATCTTTTATGAATAGTAACTCTGTCCCTTTCCTCACTTTTTAATGAGAAAGACTCCAGCAAAATGGAGACATAGGATGTTGGCAATTCTCATTAAGCGACTTACATGAGGCACACAGCCTCTGATGTCAGGACAACTTACCTACAGGAAGGTGATTGGTGGTTGTCATGGAGATCTGGGCTCGGCAGAATGTTTTGCTGTCCAACAAATCTGTAGCCATGAAAAGATAAAGGACATTGAGAGCCCCCTCTGACGACAGAATTTTTTGGCTATTAGGATAGCAAAATCAGAATGTAAAAGGGCGTGCAGTGCTGGGGAGTTAGTTACCTACTGTGCTACCATAGTTGGTGTCATATAAATAGTTTTCTTCTTTCCAGGTGTTCATGATGGAAGGGTCTACAAAGGACAGAAAATGGGAACGGTTAACAATCATCATCCCTGGGAAAGAGCTTCCCTTTTCTAACTCACGGCTCATTAGGGAGGCATAGGAGCTAGGGGGTGGTCTCCAGAGTGTAGGGAGACACTGCTACTCCAGCCACCTGTTACTTTATAATAATGTTACCCTCTGTTTCTTCCAGTGTCCTGGGGAAATGGACTTTGCTATAGCTCTATCCGTGTGTTCTGCACCTGTTGCATTGTGGGGGAAGTTGCAACAGTGGAATTCTGACCTAGACCAATGCTTGGGTTTCCTGGGAATTTTCTCAGAGTGGACACGGCAGGGGGTGGGTTCAGGAGCCTGACCTTGTCTTGCATTCTACTACACAGGGACCAGAATATTTTTACACTAGAAAAAGACATTGTTAGAGACAAATAAATTCATGATTAATGAACAACTTTTTCCAGTAATATGTTCCTGGGAGAATTAATGATGTTTCCGTCAGGAAAAAAAAAAGTCTAGTCATTTTCATCATAGTGTCTTCATTGCTGCAATCCAGAGAGATCTCTCCTCAAGTTGGCAACAGCCCCCTCCCTCTAGGATTTCTCCAATTAGCTTAAGGGACAACATGATATTCTCAAAACACAAATCCAACAACTTTTAAGAGTAGGGCCCCATTGCCTCATCTTGCAAAAGCATCTCTCTCCCTCTCTCTCTCTCTCTCTCTCTCTCTCTCTCTCTCTCTCTCTCTGCAAGCATGTCTGACTCTGATTGACTCTTCAGATTTCAGATTCAAAGAAAACTCCCCTCTACCTACCCCAAATGAAGCCCAACTCCTACGCAACCCCCACATCTGGGCTAGTCTCCAACAGAAGCATTTTCTTTCCTGGCTGGCAGAGAGCTGCAAGATCTGGCAAGGAGTGCTCACCTCGTCCCTACCAGGAACTTCCTGCTTTCTTCTCTTCACAGATCACGGCTGCCCTCGGCTCCCCTCCTGCCCAGCTTCTGAATTTCTGGGCCGGGTGGTAAGTCACTGGCCGAGTTTCATTTTGTTTTTACAACATAAAAGGTATAAAACCTGAGTCATTGGCTAAGTCCTCTTGTTTACGACACAGGGATTTAGCTGGTATTTTAACTAATAGCTACGTGTTTGGGCACTCCAAGCCCAATCTCTTGGGGTTACACCCTCTCTCCTTGTTGGGTCACCTCGTACACCTGTTGTTGTCTCTGAAAACAAACTGAACCAAAAGGTTTGGAGGTGTCGGCCCCTCTGTGAGCCTCTTCTCCCCTCCTCCCTGGGCGGACCTTCTCCTCCACCCTTTGGCTTAGCTTTTCTGAACTGGCAACACAAGAATGTCTGGATGGTCAGGGAGGAATTATCGAGTTACTTGGGACCTCTGCATGCCATCCTGGCTATGGTGGGGCTATCTGCCCGGTCACTGTGGGGGTGGGGCACACCATCTCCCTATTAACCCCCTGTATCTGCCTCTACGACAGCCAGACCCATAAAGCACAGACCATCCAGGTAACCCAACCCCTGGTCTGTGGGAGAAGGCAGAGCTAGGACACGCTAATTAACATGCTTAGCAGCTATTGTTTTTGGCTTCAATAATAGTAGACTAGCCCCCTTATAAAAGAGCAAATAATTGCATGGGGCCAATTTGGGCTCTGGATGGCTCACAAATCACTCCTAGGTGCAATTCTGCCCTTAATGACTGGCACGCAACCCTCGGGCAGGCCTGAGGGCTCTCATGGCTTGCAGCCGCACCGATGAGGACCTGGACCTGGGGAGCAACCCTGGAGCAGTGGCAGCTGCACAGTCTCATCATGGCCAGTGAACTTTCAGGGACTTGCATAGCTCCCCTTAGACCAAGAGGCCATAGGCCAAAGGTCAATGTGCAAGGAAATCCGATTTGTGCAAGGCCACTGGGCAAAACTTCTTGAGGCAGTTATTGCCCCCTGCAAGTCTCCAGAGGTGACCGAAAGTCCCCAGGTGAGAGATTAGGATGGGGGAAGGAGAACAAAAATGAATAGGGATACCGTGGGACTGCAGACCCCTTTGAGAGCCCGGAGTAATCTTTTACCTAAATGCACAGAAAGCAGAAGTTGGGTTCCATAGCTGCCTTTGACATTCCTACGAAACCTCTGAGAGCCCTAGAAACCACAGTAAGTACAACAGCAAGTCTGTATCTTCGTCCTTTTTTGTAACACTCCTACCAAGGGAGGGGGAGAGGGAGAAACATAGATCCTTCCTCTTCTCTCCCTTTGCTTCTCCTAACTTGGTCAAGTCCCCTGACTCTGTGGTGAGAAGGAGGCCCACATAGACTTTGCAATTTTCCCAGCTCCTGGAGCGGAGCCTGGATGATGTCCTGACCAGTAGTGGGAAGCAAAGAAATGTGGGCAGAATTGGTCTCACCATCAGTCTAGAAATCAGAAATAGTTGGGAGTCACTGGTCCCAAGCCCAGGGGACGAGGCCCACAGAGGGTGGCCCCTTGGAGACAGCCAGGGAAGAGGCGTCCCTGGGTTTCCTGCCAAAAATACTGGCTCCTTCCTGCTCCCACACTCCTTCGCACTCACTCCCCATTGTCCCCCCCAGGGATTTGCCTACCAAGTTGGCTCTCTTTGCTACTACTCACCCATTTGTTCAGTCTTGACAATGACATTGTGTGTGGACTGGAACAGGTCACTGCTGCACTGGCCTGTGAAGGGCAGATTGGGAAAGTCAGAGCGGGCCCGCAGGGAGCCAAAACTTAAACAAGGACGGAGCCGACTTCTGGGAAGAGCTTCTGCCAGTCCCACTGCCTGATCGCCTGACCACCTCTGTTTGCTTATGGGAGGGGGCTTCCCTCTCTGGATCTACAAACTCAAGCTTGAACTTCCTGGCACAGAAAAATCAGTAGCTCAGGCACCCACATCGGATGGAATTATGTGGCCTTGTATAGGGAAGGCATCCAGTCTGGTGGCAATAGAACTTCAGAAGTCAGAAGATCAGTGTTCCACTAAGAACTGCAAGACACTTCCTGGGTTTTGGTTTCCTCATCTGTAAATTTAGGGGATTAAACTATATAAAGTCATTACTAGATGGTATCTAAGGTGCTTTCCCAGCTAAGATATGACACGAGATGAAAACGCAAATATAAGGAAAACCAGTTTAATTTAACTGGCTTTATTCTTCTTTGATCTTAAAAGTAATCAAATTTATTCTTATTAGACCCAATCTATGAGCTATGGCTGGGTAAATGCAGTGATTCTTCCCTTCTTTATGCCTTGCAATTCCTCTCTGGATGTGTCATAAGTAAAAAAGCATGTATATACAGATGAATAAAGGTCATAGGATTTTTCTCCCTAGCCAGATTATAAATATCTCAGGAGCAGGGGTCATGCTCTAACCTCTCTGGCCTTCAGTTGTCCCATCTGTAAAATGGGTACAATATTTATTGTCTCAGAAAGTCATTAAATGAATCAACTCACTTAGCATGCCTAGGATACGTAAACACTTAATAAATGTAAGTTAATGGAATGTCTACAAAAAGGCAAACAACAATCAAAGGTGAGAAATCTGGTCATTAGCCACTTCCAGAGGCACCAGCAGCATCCAGTGGGACCAAACAAGTCATGGACGGTCAGAGATGGAAGGTCAAAGACAGCCACATCACCTCCCCGGACTCCCCACCTTGGGCTTCAATCAGGGCAAAGCTTTGAAGGTCTGGATTTAATTGGAGGTGGGAAGGTAAATATTTTTAATTCCTCAAGTGTAAGTCTGCTCTTTCTGAAGATTCCTGGGGATTATTTATAGAGCCTTGTTTGGTTTGGTTCTAGTAAAAGAAAATGTGCAACCATGTCTGTGAGGGGAGGGGGGGCGGGAGGAGAAGGAAGTGCCCAGGAGCTGAATGAGGTCATCCAAAATGGCCAGCACCGAAGCCGGCTCTGTGCCCAGGCGGGGACCTGCTCAGCGTTGATGGCAGCTGTCAGGGACCGAATATGGCACATAGCCCTGGGTCTCATGCTTTCCAAAGCCCCAGCTACCTGCCTACATACAGGTTCTGCTAAGACAGACTTGACCATTCTGATGTGGACAGGCCAGCTCACTCTTGTTGTATATCACTGCTTTCCAAAATAGCTGTCGTTCTCAGAGGAGCCATGTTTTTTTACAGCCATTAGCAGGGCAACGTTATGCCAGTGTCAAATACATTCTGCAAGACAAGTTGTCTGCCCACTATGTCTTACAAGCCAGTGTAGAATGTGTGCGTGTGTGTATAAGCTATCGCGACGCACGGTGTTTAAATGGTGGCTGGCAGGGGGCTAGGTGAGACCTTGAAAGAGAGACATTTGGCCTGGCCTGAATGGCTCAATGGTTGAGCATCAACTTGTGAGCCAGGAGGTCACAGTTTGATTCCCAGTCAGGGTACATGCCCGGGTTGCAGGCTCAAACCCCAGTGTGGGGTGTGTACGAGGCAGCAGATCAATGACTCTCTCATCATTGATGTTTCTATCTCTCTCTCCCTCTCCCTTCCTCTCTGAAATATATATATAATTTTTTTTTTAAGAAAGACATTTGGCTCTAAGGGCAGCACCAACTCCAGAAATCACTGCAGAAACTTCCTACACGTGTCCAGACCATTAGCTCTAACTCCCTTTTTTGTTGTTGTTACTTAACAGAACTTTTAAGAATCTGCTGAAATATTGTAAGTCTGCTCCCCTTCCCTCCCAAAACACAAACATAGACCTAATTTTGCATATCTTCTTACTATCTTAGGTTCCACCTTAAGAACCTCGGTCTGGAAGTTTCGAAAAAAAATAGCCATGATGATCTTAGCAAGCAAGTAATTGGGAATTAAGCTATCAAACCCTGTTTGCAAGTCAAAGAGGAAAGGTTTTCTGAGAGGAGCGAGTATTCTGTGAATACCCTGCTAGCACATCTCCTTGATCATCGGCCACAGGAGAGAGTTAAATTACACTGGGTTTGTATGGGTCTTGACACACTCGCAGCCTAGTTTTTCTGCTTGTTCTCTCCCCTCCCTTCTACTTCCCTGTCTTGGAAACAGTAATTTGGAGGTGAGACCATCCTTTGATGCCCCCTGACTAGGATCCCTGCTGGCTGCAGAGGCTTTGCTCTTCTCAGCTGACTCCTAGCGAGATGGAAAGAAGGACAATCACCGTTCCACTTGAGATGCTGCAAGTTGCTGTAAAGGAGCTGTCCCGCCGTTCCCGCCGCCCGGATGAACTCCTGCAAACTCATGTTGCACAGGTGCTCGCCGTTGATGTCGAACTCCTGGAAAGGGATGCAGCTGGCGTCCAGCTGGTTGGTGTCCAGCAGGTGCTGGAGCCACTCCCACACCTGGTACTTGGTCCAATACTGAGGATGGATTTCATGCCACTGGCCTCCAAAAAATCCACTGGAAACTGCAAAACAGGGGGTGGTTCTGAGTGACCCATGGTTGTTCCTGGGCATAATCCCAGGCAGGGGTGGGGTGGGGTGGGGTGGGGTGGGGATGCGTCACTGGCGGCCAGAAGTCATGAGGATCGGATCACAACCACAGTCCCTGTGCACCAGATGGGGCCGGAGCAGGAGACAAGCTCTGTAGAGGAGGCCCTTGGAAGTGTGGTCCTTTTTCTAGTTGTGATGGGGCCATGCATTTAGCCCCTGTGCATCTTGATGCCCTCTTCAGTATCAAATACTTACCCCTGGGAGCTGGATGAGGACAGGAGACCTGAAATACCCTGAGATCTTGAGTTTATTCCCCACCTTCCCCCAAAGTTCCATGAAAGAGAAAGCATTGCTGGTTTCAGCAACTTATTAGGTATTGTTCACCCCTACATAGTTCTCGTTCTCTCTTCTTCCCCCTGTCTCCCTCCCATCTTCTTCTCTCTCTTACACACACATATACACATCCACATCTCAAATTCAGACCATTTTCAGCCAAAAGTGAGGCCAGAGAGTAAGGTTCTTTTCTCTATGCTGCCTTTGCTTCTCCTCACAGTGGTCTAGGTTCCTCATCCGCTAACTGTGCTGACCCCTCCCTGCCCCACACTGGTTACAATAGCTACTGTGAGGTCATTTCCTTACACAGTTACCTTAACTTAGGCCACTTCCCATCATCCACTGAAATTAGGTACCAAACTGCCAAGCCACGCATTGAGGCTCTTCACTAGCTATTGATTCTTCTATGGCCTTTTTTCTATGTTGTCCTTTCAGGCAAGTTTCTATTCTACCAATCACTCCCTGTTGAATTCCTACGCAGCTTTCAAACTCTGACCACCCCACGAGGGAAGTCATCACAGACTCCCATTTACTGTGAGGGCTGCTGTCCTGTGAATCGCCAGGAGACGTGTTGGGTATTTCTCATAATGACTTTTATCATGTTCTGCTTTCCTTTAGGAGTATCTAAGTACTGTCTTATTCTCCTCTGTAAATTGTAATGCTCAAGGTCATGGGCCCTGTCTCACGCATCTTTGTGCCTCCAATGAAAACTATCTTAGAGGCCTTGCCATCTTAGGCACTCGCTATAGATTTCTTTAGTGGCATTTGTTGCTGGAAAAAAAAAGTAATGTGGGAACCTGAAAGAGTTGTGAGGTGCATTCACAAGATGGTTATTTCAAATACCAGTGAAGAAAATATCATTCAAGCCAATAAGAGTTGTTATGTTTAGTATAGGCTAACCATCTGTGTATGGTTACCATCTCATCCTCTCTTAAGAGAACATCATCAGCCCAAAGTCCTAGGGGATGGAGAAGAGAGCGCCAACCAGCCTTTGGGGGCATGTAACAGGGCTGAGAGGTCTTATGGTTTCCTTGTAAACAGAGATCTAGGGGGAATAGCTCTCTCTGGAAAGGTGGGGGGCAGGGGCTAGGGCAGTGATGGCGAGCCTATGGCACGCGTGTCAGAGGTGACACGCGAACTCATTTTTTCGGTTGATTTTTCTTCGTTAAATGGCATTTAAATATATAAAATAAATATCAAAAATATAAGTCTTTGTTTTACTATGGCTGCAAATATGAAAAAATTTCTCTATGTGACACGGCACCAGAGTTAAGTTAGGGTTTTTCAAAATGCTGACACGCCGAGCTCAGAAGGTTCGCCATCACTGGGCCAGGGGAATACACTGTTGCCACCCACTAAGCTGAAGCAGGGGAAATCTAGCTGAACATGATACACAGATATTCCCACAAACTCAAGGGTGGAATGTGTAGCACAAGCAAACTGTCCCTAACTTTTGCTTCAAGGTCATCGTACACCAGTACTTCTCAAACCCTGATGTAAATATGAATCACCAGGGAATGTAGTTCAAATGCAGATTCTGATTACACAGAATCCTGAGCTTCTGCATTCCTAACAAGCTTCCACTGGATGATGATGATGATGATGGTGGTGGTGGTGGTGATGGTAATGGTGATCGTCTGTAGATACAGTTTGAGTTGCAAGGAGTTAAGGAACCCCTAAAGATTGGATTCCCATAATGCCCACGGCCTAGCTCTCAGGAGAGACTGAAGGGGGAATGTTCCCAACCCAATCCCACTTTTGCTCACACCTTCAGAATCCATCCCCCGCTTCTAGATTTCAGGAGCACTAAGACCAGGAGGTCCAGATGATTTAGGCATGAAGGTGGCTGCTTGGGTAACAGCTGCCACTCACAGTGGGTACTTTATCCCCCATACCTCACGTCCAGACAAACGCAGCCCTACACCCTCAGCGTGGACCCTGAAGCAGAAGCCAGTGGTAGAGAGGAATGGGGACAAGGATTGGGAAAATCTAGTCCAAAAATTAAATTACATAGAAATATTTCCAGATATATAAACACACAGAGCTTAGACTGGATGTTTCCAATTCCTCTTCATTTTGGAGGTCTCACAATACACCTGTTTAGGGAGGGGATATTTTTGTGTGGTTCCACGAGTCTTTGTTCTCTTTTTTCTAAAATAATTGTGTTGTTATGATAGTGCAGCTCTGGGAGTGCAAAGAAGAGGCAGTCGCTCTCCATAACCCAACAACCGGCCTGCAGGAATTTCTTCTCTCAACTGCACATGACCCAGATGAAAGGATCGTTCCTGACAGTCCATCCTGTCGGAACTTGAAAGCACCAGAGAATTTTATATGAACTTGACTGGAAAATTCTCCCCATCGGCCAGTGGACTGGTCAGATTCCTGAAATTTTAGATTCCTAAGAGTTCAGGTCTTCTCGGTCTTTCAAAGGACTTCCCCCACCCCATCAATCATGACCAGGAGCTGGGCCTTCTGGGAGGCCTCTGGAAATTAAGAAATAAAAGTGGCACCTACATTCTACTCCCTGCTGAACAAATGGCCCCAGCTTTCAACTAAGCAAACAGGAAAAATGCTGTTTAATGGAGGGTCCAGTCTGAAGACCCTTCCTGCTCTGTTTAGAGTCCTCCTTGGAGGTCCCACAGCAACAGAAAATGTCACTGCCCCGAAAAGGCAGCAGTTTGGTGGGCCAGGTGACCAAGCAAGGGAAGGTCACCTGTGCACGCTTTCAACTATGTTTGGCTAGAGTTCCGCGTTAAGAGGCGGAGCTGCACATGGACCAGCTGCAATTGGAGAGCATAATCCTTCCATTATCCTCCCACTCCTCCTCGGACTCTGCTCACAACAGGCCTTTTCCATTTTTTAGGGGAGTTGGAGCAGCCGTCTCTGGAGTGGAGATCAGAAGCAGGTGCGGGGGTAGGAGAAGACTTAGAGCTCCGTAAAGCCCCGCTGTTCACCGCCCAGCATTCTGCCCAAACTGAAAGCCTTCACACGGGGTGTGGGGCCCTGATTCAGCAACCACTTTATTCAGTTTCGCTTCTACAGTAAGCCACGGGCTTGGTCACCAAACCCTCTCTAAGCCCCACCACCAACCCCTCCCTCTTCTAATCAATAGGTTCTAGATTAAAGCACCAAAGAGGGGCCTCGGTCTCCTGGCAAGTCTCTTCTCCCCTGACAAAGGTAGGTCACTGGAGCATGAAATAAAAAGTTGAAGCCGCTAAGCCCTCTCCTCCTCGAATTCCATGCTTCCGTGCAACACACACACACACACACACACACACACAGACGCACACGCACACGCACACGCACACGCACACGCACAGACACCTTCCTCTCCTATCCTATCTGGATATCCTAAGCCAAATACTGTTAAAAGTTTCAACAGGTGGCCTTCCCTTTGGGCATCTCCTCTACAACCCTATCTGCCAGGCTGCCCACCCAGAACCTTGAATCTTGGGAGGAAACCATGAAATCTATCAAGTGGGCTTCAGCCTGCAGCACCGGGGGCCTAGAGAGAACTCCAGCACGAAGACTTTCCCCCATCCCCGCGGTTCCTCACATCTCCTGCTGCATCTCATACCTTAAGTTGGAAAACGAAACCTAATGAAAGTAAAGCAAAACCCCCCTGAGACTCAACACCCACAGGAGGGGGGCAGGGAGGGGCTTACCATTGCACATGGGGTAGCTGTCTGTCCAGGCGGGCTGCTGGTGGAGGAGGTTGTTGCTGGGGTTGAGATTCATTACACCACTTCCTTCCAGAATCATGATCTGTAAGGCGATCAAACAACCTGTTCAGTCAGTGCCTCTTGGACAATCGTCACCGGAGAGTACAGGTCAGAGAGTTAATTTAGGAAGAAAGGAAAAAGCATTTGCCCTTCCCACCATTGCCTCCAAAGCCTATTGCTACGGCCCCTTCCGTAAAAGCAAAACTCGCTGGCGATTAAAAATTTCCAGGTTCAGTTTTCATATGCACAAGGCAAGTTTTTACAGCCACCCATTCATAAATGAATAATCTCCGATCGGGAATGAAGCGAAGGGAAAATGCAATACCTGCTCACAGGGCGCGTCTGGCCAGAAGCCAAGCCTTTTTTTTTTTTTTTTTTTTTTTAACAATAGTGAAAATGCCAAAGAGATTTTGTTTAAAGTGGAACTGCAAACAGTGAAAATCCAAGCTGGTAGAGGCACAGACCTGGCACCTGCGTGGGAGTCCTAGCCCACCAGGCAGGCCCTCACCCGGGCACCCAGCAAGTGTATCTGCCATGGGTGGGCAGGGGTCAGAGGGCCTCGGTCATATTTCATCCAGAGCTCCTCCAGCATCTGGCTGCATGGTAATATCAGGAATCCATTGGTTTCCCTGACAAGATACTGCCCCTCCCCTTCCTTCCCGATACGAATTCTGACCAGCTTTCTCTCTCCTCTTAGACTATCATAAGCTCCGAAAGTGACCGAGCAGTGACTTTTTCAGTCCGAGGGCTCATTTTCTCAGTAAAGGGCCTAGGAGAAGAGCCCGTCTTCCATGGGCTTGCTTGAATTTGTTAAACAATGTACCAATTTTACACTTTGAAAATACTTCTTCACTTCTCCAGCATCTATCATGTTCTCACCCAAGCCAGGCACCCTCCACCTTCAGACCTCAGCCCCATGTGAATGAACGAATGCTCAGTCATTCAAAAGGAGATCAGCCAGGTGCCAGAGGTGCTTGACCCTTACTGGGATCCGGAATGTAACCTGCACTCCCTAAACGTTGGGGTAGGGACAGGGAGCCAGCTTCATAGCAGCCGATCACGGAAAGTTTTCTGCCTGTTTGGGGGGGGGGGGGGGGCGGAATCTTGCATCCTTAAGTGTCCCCCAGGATCAAAGTGCCCACCCAGAGTGGTTCCAGCCCTCAAAACCCTTTGCTCTGATTTAGCCACTGCTCCTTTGGTTCTGTGGAGGGCCTGAGAGGGGAGGGGAGGGACCGGGAAAAGGAATACAAAATCATTCGTGTATTCATTTATTCAACAAAAATGTGTCAGCCCTCTAAGAGTCTGGGCATTGTCTTAGGTACTGGGGACAGAGCAGTGATGAGGAGTTAATTAGGTTAGACAGAAAATTTTATGGTGATTATAACTAACTAGATCTGAGCCTGCTCTTATCGTCATCACAGTTGTTTGGCAAAAATTGGGCCTGAATCCAGTCTATATAGAAGGTGAGAAAGGGCCTTGACTGGAGATTAAATTAGTTCCTACACTTGGCACACAATAGGGCACGGCTCCATGAAGGTGTCACTATGAGGAGAGACGCAATCTTTTTGGATAACCTGAACCAGAAAGAGCCATGGGTTTCAGTTCTCTGACACAAACACCTAAAGAAAGTGACTAAATTGATTTTTTAAGAATATGTTATTGCTTTTTAGAGAGAGAGGAAGGGAGAGGGAAAAACTCAGAGAGAAACATCAATCCATTGTCTCCCGAATGCACCCTGACCAGGGATTGAACCCACAATCTGGGCATGTGCCCTGACTGGGAATCGAAACAGAGCCCTTTCCATACACAGGATGACGCTCAACCAACTGAGCCACCCTGGCCAGGGCGACCAAATTGATTTTTAAGTTCCCTTACAGAAACCTCTTTGATTCTTACCCTCAGAGAAGGAAAAAACAAAACAAACAAAAAAACCCCAAAAAAACAACTGAAAGCTTTCCCTTTTTCACAATAACTGGGCCTTTTCCCATCCAACTTTTTAGAACAATCGCCGTAAAGCTAAGAAATCAGGTGAGGGACTTCAAGGCAAAAGAAAACCTCTCCGTCCCCAGAAGGGTGCCTGGGGAAGGGAAGGGGCATGGCCGGTCTCCTGTTTGCTCAAGGCCGGGCTTGAGCCAAAATGTGCTCAACCACAAGCAGTAAAAAGGTTACTGTTTAACCCTGAAAGGGCTGAAGCTCAGAGCCCAGCCCATCTGCAGGGAGGAATAGGCCCTCCAGGCTGGGGGGATGGGCAGGGAAGACTTCCCTGAAACTATTATTTCACAAGGATCTGCCTGCAGGGCTGTTTCTAAATGGCCATTTCAGTGGAAGCAAGACCTGCCCTGGCCAATTCTGAGTTACCTCCTCGGTTGGCTCAGATCTGTCACCACTTCTCCCTAAAGAAAACCCCGGGAGGCAGGGTGATGTAAGGGCTACGCTCCCTGGTTTGGGAGCTGGGGAGACGCAGGCTCACATCCTAGTTCCCCCGTTACTGTGCCTGACCTTGAGCCGCTTCCAAGTCTCTTTAGCCAAACACTTCCTGATGTTCACTTTCTCCACCTGCAAAATGGGAACAACCCCACACTCAAAGTACTAGGAGGCCATTGAGGCCCTGCCCGGAGAGAACTTAGCGGGCAGCAAAAAAGAATTCAGTGAATGTCACAGGACAACGTGGACCAGTTCTCCCCTGGAGATCTGGTGCCACAAGCCCCTTTCCTCGGGGCAGACATCATTTCTTGCCATGACCTTCGGGCGGCATCCAGAACTCCTCAACCCACAGAAGAACCTTGAGGGCTACAAGGTCGCAGCTACCCATCACCACCTGCCCCCCCCCCCCCCCAAGAGGCTGGCATGCATGAGCACTGCTCCCTGCTGGCACCCCCTTTCGTAGGGAAAGCAGCCAGCACAGCGAGGGCCCCTTTTTTACAGGGCGCAGTAAATGGTTACTACTCATAAAAGAGTTTATGTGACTTAATCCTTAGTGAGTCAGAGTTCACTTGAGCTCACCCAGGCTTGTGAGAAAAGGAGGTCAGTGTCTCTAGTCCAGCATGTCACTGCAGGGACAGTGGCCCTGGAGTGGGCACAGAAGGCCCCGGGCTCACACAGCTGAAGGCCTTTCACCAAGCCCTACCCCCTCCCTCCATCCCCCACCCCAGGGCCTAGTCCTTCAGGTGTAAAACGAGGGCATTTGCACCCCAACAGCCCCAAGGACTGTTGTGGAGATCAAATGAGATCATGGATAATAAATGTGCCTTGAAATTTGTTTTTTTAAGGCATTATTATAACCAACACACCCACACTCCCATTTACTAATACAGAATTTCTGTGGTACCTTGTGATTCCTTTATGGGGTACAAAAAGCAATGTTTTTCATTTAAAAGTAGGGGGATCATTTAATGCCCTTCTTTAAGCTTCCTGCTTTACCTTCATCATCGCTTTTATTGTTTTCTACCAAAAGACAAATTAAAAACAAAACAATACACAGCAAAGCATCTAGGATGCGAGGTGGAGACTTGGGATCTTTGAAGCCTGGGGTAGAATTCAGGCTCCATTCTGAGCCAGGTGACTTTGAGTATGTTAACTTATTTCTTCCCTGGTTTAAAAGGGGGAGTCTGGGAAAACGTTGATGTCCCTTAAGCCTAGGACTGCTTTGAAGGATAAGTAGTCTAATGGGTTTAAAGGGGTCTAACCCAGCACCAGCACACGTGCCCCCAATAAAAATCAGTTTCCTTTCCTTTCTTTAAACATCCATTCTCAAGACACTTCTCTAACACACTTTACTTTTTCCAGGACTGAAGAAGTAAATTCAGAGCCTAAAGTAAGGCTGACTCCACCCTTCGAGTCAAAAGCAAGCTGGAGGAAGGACTCACCCCTCCCCATCTCTAGCTCAAGGGGGAATTCTGGGAGGTGGTCCTCAGTCACGTGCAGTAGGTGAAAAGCAGCATTTTCCAACCTCTGCATGACTGATGTCTGGGCTGGGGTGGTTCTTTGCTGCAGGATCATGCTGTGCATTGCAGGATGTCTAGCTGCATCCCTGGCCTCTAGAATCTAGTAGCATCCCCAACCCCCCAAAATGTCCCCTCAAGCTAAACCATCCCCAGTTGAGAACACCGGATTAAAAGTAGAGCCTATGGCAGTGACAGCTCTGACTTTGATCTTCCTAGTGTGATGACCTTGGGCTGTCCTCTACCCTTTGTGAGTGTCTCTATTCTCTCCTGGGAAACAGAAATGGCATTACTACCTACCACGTAGGCCCATGGGAGGATGAAATGAGATAGGGGACAGTAAGGCCCCAGTACAGTGCCTGGCCCAAACCAAGTAATCCAAGTCACGGTGTCCTAAGTGGAAGCTTAAGAAAATGCACTGGGTATCAGGGCCAACTTTGTCTATTCCCAGGTGGCATTCTGGAAATATAGCATAAATTGTTGCTTGGGCTACTAAAAATTACACACACACACACACACACACACACACACACACACACACACACGCAAACTGTAAATTGCATTTCAAACCCAAGGACTGAAATGCAAGGTAGGTTATCCAGGGGGGGTTTCATCTCCATTCTCTTATCCCCCTTCACATATAAGAAAAATGGGAGGAACAGTATTTGGCTCCAGACTCCCATTCATCATCTACACTTTCACACTGACCAAGACGTTACCTCCATGCAAAAGCTTCTAAGACAGACACTTTTGGAGACAGACATGTACAATTTCTTGGAAGAGGAGGAGCCATGCTCCTGCCCAGTAGACTAGAGCAGGGGTCCTCAAACTACGGCCCGCGGGCCACATGCAAATACAAATATTGTATTTGTTCCCGTTTTGTTTTTTTATTTCAAAATAAGATATGTGCAGTGTGCATAGGAATTTGTTCATAGTTTTTTTTTTTTAAACTATAGTCCGGCCCTCCAATGGTCTGAGGGACAGTGAACTGGCCCCCTGTTTAAAAAGTTTGAGGACCCCTGGACTAGAGTATGTATGGATGAGAACCTCACACCAGGCTTCCAGCCAGGACCTCTTAGGCAGCAGCCACCCTGCAAATGACGATGGGCCAGGAGGGCTTGACCAACCTGAAACTCATTTTTGCAGAAGCAGCGCTGTGCTGTGCTGGGGTGCCCCTGCCTGAGTGGTGGTGGGAGAGCGAGGCCACTCTCTGCTCCCCACTTTATTAATGGGAAGTTTCAGGTTAAACACAAATTCCTACACAGCCCCAAGTTGCTTCTGTGCCACCCACACATAGAGACGACCCACCACCCTGTGCCCACACCTCTTCTAGGTCTTCATCAAAGTTAGAGTCCCTTCCGGCCCCAGCTCTACCACCCCAGCGCCTGAGGGGCAGGGACCGCAACACTTGGCATGATCCTAACGTTTAAGAGTCTCACATTTTGCCCGCGGCTCAGTGGCACACATGGGAGAGGGTGAGCCTGGCCACAGAGACGGGAGCTCACTGGCATCTGAGGTGAAAGGACAAATTCAAGGTGAGAGGAGCTTCACACCAGCCTAGTGTCGCTGTGTTTCTCAGGGCAGAGCCAGAGCTCATACCTCAGATCGGAAGAGAGGCTGGAGAGCGAGGGTGGAAATCTCAATTCCGCCAGCCAGCTGGCTGTGTTGACCTTAGGGAAGTACTACCCTCTCTAAAGCCTCAGTTTCCCCAGATGATAAAAAGCATGGAGGGGATGGAGTTGATGTGCAGATTCAATGAGAATGTCTGTAAAATCCTCAGCATGTCATCTCGTACATGGCAAGTGCCAGGAAATGTTAGTGATTGTCACAGGGCCTGCCCCCGAGTTTCCTTAAACTCTGGTGGTTAGAGTTGGAGACATCCTTGGAGCCAGGGCAGACTCATCAGAGGCAGGATGGTATAATGGTTAGCCCCCCCCCCTCCCCCCCCCCCCCCCCCACCCCGCATCCCTCCAACTCAGGAGTCAGAGAGCCACAGTTCAAATCCTGCCTGGCTTTGCCAATTTGCTGAAGGGGCAAGTTTGGACAAGGAATTCAACTTCTCTCGGCCTTAGCTTCCTCATTTACGATATGAAAAGGGTTGTTGAAAGATAAAATGAGAGGATACCATAAAATGCATAGAGAAGTGTTTGATGCATGGTAAGCACTTGTCAATGTTAGCTGGTTCTTATCAAAATACTTGTTATTTGTTGTGTTGTTTCTATTTTGTTGAATATCCAAGGAGGAAATGGAGGGCCAAGTTAATTTCAAGCAAGGCCTGTAGCCTCTTCCATCTACACAGTCTACTAGCTGGCACCATGGAGCCTAGAGCTGGATTTTCCGCCTCCCCACCCCCCATTCGGGCTGCTGTGTGGACGCACCATTAGGCCGAGCTATGAGCAGCATCTCTCAGCCATTGCTCACAGAAGCCGTGCTATGCCCCCGTGGGCATGGTGCCTGCCTAGGGGACTGCAAGCCATTCCTCCTGCCCCCATTCCTCCCACAAGACACACTGTGCCCGAGGCTGCCAGCAGCAGTGGGAGGGCACACCTCCACAGACCCCGGGTATCGCTCTGCGTTGCACTCCCACACCACAGCTGGTGTACAGGTGCAAAGGAGAGCATCATGTCTAAATGGGAGCTCCTGCCAGAGAGTGGCCACAGGGCCCCTTCCACCCACAGGGCCCCTTCGCATGAGGAATGCTCAGTCACCACAAAGCATAGGGTCTGGGATTAGAGCGAATAGAGACAAGAAAGCAAGAGGAAGGAGGCACCACTGGGACTCTGGCAGGGAGCTGGGGCCATGTACCCCCGAACCCAGGAGGCTATGTCCAGTCTCAGGACTCCTATCAAGGCCAAGCATTGCTCAGCAGGCTTTTCCTCTTACATGCCGAGAGAGAACCTCCCAGCAAAGACAAATACAGCCCAGCTGGGCTTGCTCAGCTGGAGGGAATGTCTTTTGCTCCATGGTGGGGTTACTGAGACCTGGGACTGAATGCTATACAAATAATGATAATTATCATTATTACTAGAGGCCCAGTGCATGAAATTCATGCATGGTGGGGTCCCTCAGCGGCCTGCACCCTCTCACAATCCAGGACATTCCTCTCGTAATCTGGGACCGCTGGCTCCTAATGGCTCACCTGCCTGCCTGTCTGATCACCCCTAACTGCCTCTGCCTGCCTGCCTGATTGCCCCTAACCACTCTGCCTGCCTGCCTGTCTGATCACCCCTAACTGCTACTGCCTTGGTTCCCACCATGGTGGCTTCGTCTGAAAGGACGTCCGGAATGACATCCGGAAGGTCGTTCAGCTATCCAGTCTAATTAGCATATTATGCTTTTATTATATAGATTACCTTAAAGTATCTAGGGCTTACTGGACACTTAAAATGTGCCAGCTCTTTGTTAATAGTTTTAAATGCATTACCTCAGTCAAGACAATAACTCCATAAGGCTAATATTCAGATATTTCACAGATGGCCAATCTGAGGCTCAGAGAAGTTAGGTAACTTGTCCAAGGTTGCACAGCTTAGCAAGAATTGGAGCTAGAAGAGAATTCAATTTTGGACTGTCTAGCAACAAACCCTGGGAATTTAGCCACTTTCTGCTGAGAAGAAGGTATTTCCCAGAGAAGAATGTTGCCCTCAGCTCATCCTCACCCCCACACCCTTCCATACATAGTCATGCATTCGCCCTGTGCCATTTGGGGCCTCACGCCTTTACCACACTTCTCCAAGGTGATAAAATTCCCTGGCCCATCAATCATGCAGGACCCTTATTGAGACCCTCTTTCCCTTTTGCCAGAGCAATCTCAGACCATCTCACATTCTAATATATCCAAGAGCTCCTTTCAGGATGAAAAGAATAGAAAGCTGCCTTCATTTTGCCTCTCCTACAATATGCTTAGGCAGGAATATGCTAATGGTTCCAAAGCTGGGACAGTTTCATCCATGATACTCTTTTAGCCATTAAAGCAGAACTATGCACATATACATAGGTACACACTTGCAGGCATACATATACACATACGTGTATACATACATACACACAGGATAGGGCAAATGTAGGTTTAGTTGTTCGTAGGGAAAACAATACAATAATTAATAAATAATAATAATACAAGAATAAACTCTGTGCTTTAGGTACTCACAACTGTAAACCTACTTTTGCCATATCCTGGCAAAATACTTTCTCTATGACTCTATAAAGTCATTTTCTTTTATATTTTGGATTTAAACTGGTCCATAATTATTTGTGCTTTACCTGGATGAGACCTCAGGCCCAAAAGCACAGACTGGGGGCGCTAAGGGCCACAGAGCAGACTTGAAGCAGGGCTTGTGCCTATACAGTGGGGCCTTGACTTACGAGTGTCCCGACTAACGAGTTTTTTGAGATACCAGCTGTCTCTCGGATGATTTTTTGCATTGAGTTGATAGAGTAATTTGAGTTAACGAGCTCCTTAACGAGCTCAGTCTCCGAACGAATTACACTCGTAAGTCAAGGCCCCACTGTATTCTCTGTCCCCAACCCCAGAGGACTGTAATCAAAGCCATGGTCTGCTGCTGTCCCAGCTCCTGTACTCATTCAACCACACCATCCCCAAATTGCCACGAAATTGGGTAATTTTACTCCTCCAGCCAGAAGAGCAAGTTGGCATTTTGAACAATTGCTGTGGCAATGACAACAATATCCAGACCATTCTCGGTCCTTAACCAGTTGCCAGCAGGTGAAGTCCAAGTCTTTGCCTTACGGATGTTGCAACAGTGTCCTGACTTCCCGTTTCAGTATGACTGTCATTTCAAAGGAACTACACTCCCAACCAGGAGGGAAGAAAGTTCACATACGTGCAAAGTCTCGCTGAATGTAATACAGGCAAAATTCATGTTTTTCAAGTGAATCAAAATGTGAATCAAGCTTGGGGAATGTATTTGATCCTCTCGGGATGACATCACAGGTCATTTCATAACCCTGTAATGTGTTTTGAAGCAGACATTTCATGCTCCCAGGGGCAACATCTGAAGTACTAGTCCTGGGCTTTCAAGCGTTTTCGTGAGCAATGATGCAGATTTGGGAGGCCAAGTGTCGATCCATTATAGATACACTTTACTGACTGTAAGCCATTTGGAAATAAATATACATATTATGCTGATCTTTATCATTCTTGGTGCCAGACTCAGACAAGACGAAGATACTGACAGCAGACAAGCACTGAAGTTGATTGAAAGACAAGATGACCGTACATGGCCTCCGGAGCCTTTATCAGTCCCATTCAGATGTAACAAATTGAGAAGAATACGGCAAGCTTTGAATCTAAAGGTCACAGCGCCTTTCAAGATCTCAGCAGAAGCCAGGCTCTCCCCTTTTACCAAAACTGCACGTCCAAGCCTGGTTTTGCATGTATTCTGTGGGGCCTGGGCTTTCCAAAGACCTTCCATTGACCCCTACAGGTCTATGGACACCAAAGATCTTTAAGAATTCTCTTTTGCACTCAGGCTGGATTGAAATTTAAAGAAGACTTTTTAGTGGAGTCAGGGTTGGGAGACACCTTTATTCCAACCGACAAGGGAAGGCCTGAGAGATTCTCTTCTTTCTTACTCGGCCTTGTTGCCTTGTTCCCCTACAGGGACACCAGAAGGGCCCCGCTGGCCCTCTCCTTCAGCAACTGATGTGGGAGCCACGCATTCAGCAAGGTCACCCTGGACCTCTGTTTGGCAATGAAGTGAAGAATTCAGCAAACTTTCTACAATCCTGAACTTCCATCTGTCTTCCCACTAACCCTCTTTCTCTATTCCAAAAACAAATGATCCCAAAGTAAAGAAAGTATAGCAAAACAAAACAAAACAAAAACGGCCTCACCTCTTATTATAACCAAAGGCCTTTGCAGGTCTTTGGAGAGGCAGAGGGACTGTTGCATCTAGGTCCTGGATGAGCCTTCTGACCTTACTTTCCTGCTTAGCTAAGAGGCCACACAGGTATTTCAATAGACCACCCGCATCCTCATCACCTGAGGAGGAGTTAAACTTGAAGTTTCCTGGGATCTTACCCATGATCTCAGAATCAGGACCTGCATTTTTACCAACCTCCCTTCACCAATGCTTAAGCCCTCTCATGGGTAAGAACTTCTGGAAATAGGTTCACTTCCTTGCCTTCCCTCATTTCCCACAATAAGGAGATCTCAGTCTTGAAGGAAACATCCATAAATGCCAGGAAATCCTTGAAAAAGTCAGAGACTACACATGCACTCCGGAGAACTTAACCTCCAATCTGTCTGTGTGATTCTATCACCACGTTGTCTGTCAACTTGACCCAAAGCAGGTCCCAATGCCCGGTACCACCTAGCCGGGAAATTCAGCAGGGCTCAGCTGCGTATGAGGATGAGTCTCTGAAGCCTGAACAAACAAACCCGGCCCCAGAGCACAGCATTTGCAGAGGATTTTTATGATGGTTCCTCCTACGAAGAGAATCTTGTGGCGGGCTGAGTCACCCTTTACCTGATCCCACCCTCACCTTAGCCTTTCAAAAGGTTACTTAACCACCCTGGGTTTGAGGCCTCATATCCAGGAAAAGTGGGGTCTCAGCCTTTTAACCTTCAGGGGAGAGAAATGATCATCCAGAAATTCTTGTCATGCTACTATAAATATTTATCCATTTGCATACATATATGACATCTGTATACATATAGTGTCTACTAGATGCTGGGCACTATGCTGGGTGCTGGAAACAAAACACAGACACTATCCTCCCCCGGTAGACTATTCAGCAAGCACAGCACTTCCAAAACAATGGTAGCTCTCTCCAAAGTCATCTGAGCTCAGTCCCCACCTCTGGCTGGGGACAGAGGGGAGCAAGAGCAGAGAGAGACAGACAACCTTCTCTGGCATTTGGAAATGGCCAACCTTGAAAAGAACTTGAACTACGTTTAAAAGCAGGACCGGTCCTCTTCTCTCTGGCAACCCCATGCCCTTGCCTTCACAAGGAAACCCTTACGCAGTCATCAAGTTGGCAGGCAGGGTAAGGCCCCTGAGTTTCACAGAGCAGCCTCAGCCAAAACCAATCACCACTGGGGCAGAATAAAGCCGTCGGTTGTCTGGATGGCTGAATGTCTCTCCCCGAGACAATGGCGTGTTTATGTGTAGGAGGGTTAGGAGCAGGTTGTTAACATGAAACCCACCGTCAACAGGGCAGTGAATTCGGGTGCTGGCAGGGGCTTCTGTTATCTTCGGAATACCCCCCAGAGGGTATAAGCCCTACCTTTTCATTTGAGTTGGCAGCAGAGTTATTTTTTTGCACCTGTTGCTCTGCTCCGATAACAACCAGTTAAGCATTGATTTGTTGGAAAATAAACAGGAAAAAAAAAGCAAAGAAAGGCATCTGCCCAAACAGCCTGAGCTGGTTTGACTGAGCATTCATGCCAATTTGTTTTTCCTATAAAAACCAAAATAAAAAAAAACACACACAAAAAAACCAACACACACACAAAACCCTGCATTTTCAGTTCAGATGCTACCCTCCCACTCCCTTGGAAGTAAGAAGGAATCAGGTAGGCCAGCCAGAGCTGGTCGGGCCTAGAGGCCAGAAGACACTGTACTTTTCCATTGGCTGGCTCCGTGGTGGCACTGAGGGGTGTCCAAGATCTGCAGAATGACATGGCCAGCCTCCAGCCAGCCCAGGGTAAGATCATGAATCAGATTAACATGGGCAGAGAAGGGGCTGCTGAGATAGGATCAAAACCAAACCACCCTCCTCCAAATTGTCGACTTCCGAAAGTCAATATGGTCCCGGGAGTAGGTGTGGTCTGCAGGCTACCTCCTGAAACAGGGCCTGGGAGTGCCTGAACGCAGTCTGGCCTCTCCCACAGACTTCCTAAGTCCAGCCCTGGGCAAACAGTATAATTTGAAAACCCCAGTCCCCAGACCATAGCTTTCCCACTGGGGAAATGAAGTTACCCATACCTACCTCAAAGGCGGGCTGTGCAGACTCCCCCACGTCCTGCCAAGTGACTTGAGGTCCCACGTCCCAGGTAGAAAGGACCTAAGCTCAAGGTGTGATTCCTGCATTAATCCGAGCATCATCACACTCTCATTTCTCATCACTTTGTCAATATCACATGATGAGCTCAAGCCAAAAAGGGCCACAGAGAGCTAAACAAATCACTCAAATGGAGATCATGACAACACCAATTAAGCAATGGCATCATCACCCAGAGAGCAGAAGCCTCTTAATATCTCTTTTTAAGCTTCGAGAAGAAAGCACGGGGCGTGGGCAACGCACGATGTTTCCCTAGGTGACCACCTTCCCCAGCTGTCTCTGTGCCCTTGACCTTCATTACCACCAGACCACTGGCTCAGTGGGGGGTCAGGGCAGTGGGAAAGGCCTCAGAAACACCGCTTCTCAAGGAGCGTTAAGAACAGGGTGTTCCAACAGGGGAGGGATGTGGCTGGCTGAGCATTCCCAAGCATTCTTGTCATGAGCAGGGTAGGGAGTGGAGTGCCTCAGAACCAAATCGGGCAGCCCGAAAAAGAAAAGGTTTAACAACAGCCTCAGTCGACTGAAAAATAAATAAGATCAACCGCGGAAGAATGCAGAAAGGGTGGAGGGAGGTGAGAGTGGGGGATTGGAGTCAGGGAGGGGCTGGGATGGACTGGGATAATGGATTTGACCATTTTAAGATTCATGTTTCGTCCCAAGAAAAGATCAAGACACTCTATCTAAGGAAAGGTCAACAGCCACTAATTTGGAATCTCAAAGACTATATAATTACAAAACAACAACTCAAACTATGACAGTGATGACAGTTCATATTTACTGAGCATTCTCAGTGTGGTAGGAATTGAGCTAGGCTTGACAGGAATGACCTCATTGACGCCTTGCAATAACCTTGGACATCAGTACTAATATTATTCATTTTATAGATGAGGAGGCACAGAGAGGCTAAGCAACTTGCCCAAAGACACAGAGCTAGTAAATGAACTGGATTTATTATCATAAATATATCGGAGGGGGGTGTGCCACATAATTCTTCGTAGCTTTGAAAACGAATTCTTATATTTCTAAAGAGGGGGGATGTCTCTTAGCATTTCATACTTTTATTTTGGAAGTGGAGATTCCTTTAAGTACGGCTCCTATAATTTTCCCCCCTACATGTGAGGAGGAGGTATACTAATCATCCTTGTGCCCTAGTATAAAAGTTCCCTCCAGCATACATCAGTGCGGGCGCTACAGAAGCACTGTTTCATGGCCACTCACTCACACCCGTCCATCAAAACTTCAGCCTGGCTTCCTGCTGAAGGCCTCTGATTGACACAGGGGTTGGGCTTGGCTGCCTGCAGCCGCCTGTGACTTCTTAGCCATGACCAAAGAGCGGGTATTGTTACTGAAAAATTAAGGGGGAACTAGGGCTTCTTTGGAAAAGCATCTGATGACTGAACTGCCACGGGTCCTGATGACAGACCTGCCGTGTTGTGGACATCACAGCGACGAGAGAAAGAGCGTGGCTGTGTCATTCTAGGGGCCTGAATAAATAAATCCATCACGCCAACCCTCCTCCACCGAGTCCGCCACCCTGTTTGAAACCTTGGAACAGTTTGTAAAAACTTAGAACCTCCCCAGGCGTATTCCATGATCATCTTTGCAGTTTAGGAAGCAAATAATATTTGAGTTTTCTTTTCTTTCTTTTTTTTTTTTAATCCTTACCCGAGGATATTTTTTCTATTGATTTTTAGGGAGAGTGGAAGAGAGAGGGAAAGACAGAGAGAAACATCAATGTGAGAGAAACACATCAATTTTTTGCCTCCTGCACAAGCCCTGACCGGGGCTCAAGTCGGGGAGGAATCTGCAACCAAGGTACGTGCCCTTGACTGGAATCAAACCCAGGACCCTTTGGTTCACAGGCTGACGCTCTATCCACTGAGCCAAACCGGCCAGGGCAATATCTGAATTTTTCTCAGAGATTAGAGGATATCCTATTTAGAGGAATTGGGGTTTTCTTTTTGTACCGATAATCACTAAATGACAGCAAGAAAGCTCAAGTTTCCTTTTAGTGCTTTCACACAAGAAGGATAGACTTGGCTCACTGTGTCCCATTTTCCCTTCCGGAACACACTTTACTCTGCCTCTCCTAGCTCACTGGTCTACGCAGTAAACCCTCTGGGAAATAAAAAATGCAAAAGGAAGAGAGTCAATAATATTGTCATAACCGTGCATGGTGTCAGGTGAGGGCTAGGCTTATTGAGGGGGGTCACTTTGTAAGGTATATAAATGTCTAACCATTATGTTGTACGCCTGAAACTAATATAATATTGTATGTCAACTGTAATTGGAATTTTTAAAATTATTTTAAAAACTGGGGGTGGGCTGGGGGTGGGGGTGGGGAAGAATCACCTGCAAGGCAAGCAACTCCTCACCAGAAAGGTTTTCCAAGGAATCAAATTCCTTCCAGCTATTCTCCCCTTCCTCCAGGAAGTCTCTGGTGCTCAAGCAACATTGGAAGACGCACCAACTCAAAAAACCCACAGCATCCTGCTGGCCAGGCCTCAGCTTTCCCCCGGCACTCAGCCAGACGGGCCAGAGGAGGAGCAGGGGGCTGGCTCTCCACAGGAGCATCCCGGCCTCGGGAGTCGTCACCTGTTGGAACAGTTTCACCGCATCCAGAGGCAGGCTCAGCTCCATAATTTGCAAAAGGGAAACGCAGGGCCCCTGTTCACAGTGTATTGAGAATTGCAAGGCAACAACAACCGGCAGGAAACCGAGCACAGGGTCTTTCCAAGGGAGGGGCCCTGCGTGACAGCACAGGTTGCAGATCTGGACACTGACTGGTCTGGAGGCCGGTCCCCACTTTGGCCTTCACCTGCACCCATGCTCTATCCCCATGGGGGGCAGGAGGGAGATCTATTCTACCTTTGCCCCATCAATGACCACCTGACGTTGTTGGGGAAGTTAAACTAAATATGACACCAAAAAATAAAATAAAAAGATAAACTAAAGATGACATTGAGCATGCCTATGAAGGCACCTGGCTTACAGCAGGCCCTCCGCAAAAGTTAGCTGTTATCACCATGATTATTATTATTGCTGTTGCCATGATTCTCATTATGCCGATGTCCCACCGCAACCCTAAAGCTCCCCATAGGCAGGAACAATGCGTGGGAAACACATACTCGTGTTTTGACAGAGACCATCCATTAGCTGACGCTGCTCAGAAGTCTTTTCATTAGCCCTGTGCGAGGGAATGCTCTCAATTAGTGGTTCCTCACCCTTGATTTATAACATAGACCCCATTTTTTAAGTCTGATGAGACCTATGGCCCCCTCCTCAAAATTGTTTTAAATGGCAAAATCAATTACATAAGACTAGAATCTAATAGAAGTGTATTAGATTTAATAGAAGTTTCTATTAAAATGCAATGATCAAAACACTTTTTAAAATAAGTGTGCGATATAACAAGATATGTACATCTTTATTAAGACATAAACTAAGATAATGTAGTGCAGGTCTAATAACCTCCATGAAATATAGGAGTGCTGAATGTCACTATTTGGAGACAATTTGTGACAAGTGTAATATGACAGGAACATGCCTGTAACGTCTCCGGGTCACAGTCACAGTTACAGCTCATGCTACCGTGAAGTTTTGCCTACATTCATGTCACAGGAAAACGTTAAATTCTAGTTAGCTTGCTGAACATAAAAACAATTTCTTCACATCCAAGCTCACAAATTCCCTGGATTCTCTCCATGGACACGAAGAGACCCTCGGATCCCAGATTAGGAACGCTTCCTGTTTCATTAACAGCAAAGACTGCTTGTTCAACTCAGACAGCTTCTAGAAACCACTTCCACATGGCCAGAAGCCGCATTTGAACAAATTACAGGAGGCAGGCCCCATAATAAGTAAGTAAAGGCATTTTTTCTGAAGCCTCTGGAACACCCAAGGCAATGCCTTCACTGCGGCGGGCAGTAGGTATGTGGAAGCACGCTCCGGAATTGTAGGGGTGGGCAATGGTAGGTGAAGTTGCAGTTAGTCATGTGCACTGCCTGGGGGGGGGGGGGGGGGGTGTCCGTTTCTTCCGGAGGCTCTTGCCTGCCAGGCATCCGGAGACAGGGATCAGAACGAGCTGTGCTCTCCCCCCCCCCCCCCCCCCCAGCCCCTTAAGGTCTTCTGCACCCCCATGGGGTCTGGTTTGCAGCCAGCTCGAGACAGGGCTCAGTTACGATGATTTAGCCCATCTCCCTGCCACCCCCCTTCCCCAGTGAAAACCTATCGCATTTCTTTCCCAAGGTCACAGTGCAGAACCAACATCGATCATTTCAAAAAACAAAACCCCAGAATTATTCATACACTTCAACCCAACAGAGATTCGCTGAGCACACTCATGTTGAGGCTCCATCCTCGATTTCCACTCCATATATTACCAAATATTTACTCACAAGCATTTGTCTCGGTGCTTTCAGATTCTGTGTCTAACTTAATCCTGACGGCAGTCCTGTGCAGATGTCATTAACCCCATTTCCCAGGAAAGGAAACTTAGATCCTAGGGTTTATATAACTCACACAGAGCCACTCAACTACCCACAGCGCAGTCAGATTTGAACCCAGGTATTTTGACTAAACCTAATGTTCTTTGTATCCTTCCAGCTGTTTCCAGGCAACCAAAACTCATAGCCTCCTGCCCCTTTAATATACAAGCAAAGTCTGCCCTTCATCTGCGTTCCTCAAGCCATCACCTTCTGACCAGGGGAATTACAATGGAACCGAGGTGCTTCTAACTTCACAAGTGGACATAATTGAGACCGAGGCTGGATTTGGGCCAAATCTAACACCACTGCAAAGACTAAATAAGTCTTGTTGGTAGTCGGCATGCAGACACGGCTGAAAACAGCCTCACCTTTTCGACCACACTTACCTTGAGCCACCAGATCACATCACTATCTCCACTAAGGGAACTATTGAAAAGGGTCCTGAGAGGGATCCCAAAGTAATCTCTACAAGACAGCCACATTCTCCAAGATCCTTTGTCATATGCAAAAAATAGAAGACCTTCTTCATGTTCCAGGAAAGACTATTCGGACAGTTAGAAGAAGTTTACATCCAGCTGAGAAAGAGCCAGCGGGGTGGTGGAAATTTCTCAAATCCATAATTGGGTAAATGACGGCTAACCCCCAAGATTGTTTGTGTCTGTAATATAGAGTGAGGGGGGAGTGGCAGGATATGAAAGTTTAAGTTCACCGCAATTACGACAGTATCACAGGACGTGTGCATCTAGATAAGGTCGTACAAAAGTAAGTCCGTGTGTTAAAACAGTGGGGTTAATGAGGTGGTCTGTTAGTCTAATAATCAAAATACTATCATAGGCATTGGGGCTCCTTTTTGTCTTCGGCTTTGTTTTCATCAGAAAGCATGTTTTGAATGAACCTATGCTGGCCAGATTTTAAATAAGTAGGCAGACAACTTTAATAATAATGAAGATGCTTCTGAGAAAGGAAGGAGAGGGGGCTCTGAGGGTCAGGGTGTGGAAGAAGGTTGTAGAGAAAAAAAGATAATGTGGATCTAATGAACTACAAGAGGGGCCCAGCCCTGTAAAACAAACTGGAGACAGAGTGTGGTTAGGTGCTAGTGAAATCAATTTTTAAAAGAGTATTTTTACAACAGGTCTCTTTTAAAACAGGGCCAATTAAAACCCTGGGAGCCTCTTTACATGGGCCACCCTGCTTCACCCTGGTGCAGGCCTGGTTGCTGCAGACATAGGCTGAGGCCCTCTGGGAACACCCATATCCCCAGGTTGGCTGCCCAGTGGCTCAGCCAATCATGCGCCCCTTCTGCTACCCCTAGGGTCTTCCTCTAGAAGTGAGTCCCTGTCCATCCAATCTACCCAATAATCCATGGACTGTCAGTCAAGTGAGCTGATCAGCACCACGCAAGCTGAGTGGCTCCATGAGTGTCTGTATGTTCACTTTCCAACAGACGGCTTTGGTGTTTTATAGAAGACGTCAGTAGAGTGCCTTCTTGTGTACACCCACTGCTCCCTGTGGTCACAAAACAGTCAGCTTCATCCACCTCGACACTCCCACCAACCTTGGACACAGGAGGCAGATTGATCAAGATGGGATGCTGTTGTGGGAACAGACTCTAACACCCCAATAGAGGCTCCAGGAATCCGGTCTTGGAACCTCCACCTGTATCCCTTAGCCAGCATTCTGAAGACCCCAAGGAAGCCATGTAAGGCTCCTACTGGTTTTCTTTCCTGTCTCATCCTGAGGAGAGAGGGCGTCTCTACCCCATTCTCAGCTTTCACAGACTCCAGGAAAACCTACTGGCCTCCAGGCATAGGAAGGTCGTCAGAATCTAGGGGTTGGAATGGATTCCGCTGACCTTCCATTCTTTCCTGGTCATCAGACTCCAGGGGTTGAAATGGATCTTAGAGACAATCAGAGTCAAGCTCCTTTGTCCTGATGAGAGACTAAATTCCAGAGAGGTGGAGTGTGTGGCTCTGAGCACGTAGCTTTGCTGGAGCTAGAAAAGCAGGCCTTCTGACTGCCAGTCCTGGGCGCTGTCCTGCGCACCCCCTGTCCACGCTGTGCTCCAATCACTCACAAGGTGAATCTGAAATTCTTCAGGGACAATTCTTAAAGAAATGTGTGCGTGTTTTTCCCTTCTGAAGTCCAATAAATGTTTTATCAAATAACTCTGAGGGATCCATGGAAATTTCTCCTCCAGCACATCCCAGCTTCCTGACATCAGTGCTATTCAGCTTGAACACATGCCCCATTCAATATTATCACCATTCTCCCTACCACATTGTTTATTTCCTGCACAGCTTAATGGTCTGGCCCTTTAACACCCTGTCCAATTTAAATAAAAACATAGCAGTCACATATTTCTAATAAGAGCACAATTGCCTATTCCTTAGGACAAATCATATTATTTAAAATCTTTTTAAAACTGTAATCAGAACACACTAAATAAAGTTTATCTTTCCCACCTCTGCAGTCATCCAACGGATTTAAGGGAGTCCTGGCAAGATATGGCTGCCACCCTGACTCTGTCTTCAGATGACGATCGGCTGACCCACTCGGCCGGTTACTCCCAGGAACCACGCCAGGGTGAGAACACATGGTCTCTAAACATCAAGCCTGCAGTGCAGTCAATACCTCCCGACCAGGGCCCCACCCACAACAGAAGTGATTGTCACTTTAATTCTACCAGAAAGCCATCTTTACAAGAGAAATGAGCTGAAACGCAGCAAAAGGGTGTCACCAAAAAATCAGGTTCCAACTTTATAGTATCTGGTTCCTTAAAACTGTGGCATTGCTTCTCCAGTGTGTTAGCAGGTTCTGCCATGGCTGTCACCCCACCCAGAGGCCTTTGAAAATCACCTCTCTTTGAAAGGACTTAGAAATGACTGCATCTGAAGTCGGGGGAGACTGAATAAACTTTTAATGACTTGTATAAATCTCTGTGTCTGTGTTTGATGCTTTAACATTGAACAAGATTCTTAGCGCTGGGCTTTCAGAAAAGCAAGATGGTCTCAAGAACACAACCCAGAGCTAAAATCCCCTATTTTGGAGGAGGGGGTGAGGGGTATGAGGAGGAAATAAAACAGTACAAGATTCACAAAATCTAAATTCCACTTCCTAGCAGGGAACAGTGGCCCAAAGCACTCACATTCTGACCTGAGACCTGCTATGAATTCCTTCCAGTTTCCAATTCACGAATTGAATGCAGTTGAGCAAATAGTTTTCATTGTCTCAGCCTCTCAGGGAGTCGAAAGGCATTGAAAGAGGATCTGGGTAAAGTTGGTGAATGAATGGGTGCATTAACACGGGATGGGAAGTGTGAAGGAACCAGGCTTCTCAGAGGTTCAGGAAGGAACAAGGCATTTCCATGCTGGGGAGCTGACAATGTATTTTTTAAAAGAAATAAGAATGTCACAAAAAGGATCGTTTGAATTTAACAAATAGAGGCTTATTAGCACAAAAAGAAAATATATCATTGAATTTGAGCTCTTTTGTACCTATGGCACCTGGATCAAAGGCATCACCCTATCCATAGCCACCCTAAGACGGCCCAGTCTGGGCCGCCATCTCACATAGTAACACAAGAGAACTTACAGCACAGTGGTTCACTCAAGGTTCCTTTTTTTTTTTAACATGCCTTTATAAAATCCTTTGGAAACATGGAAAAGGATCGTCTCCATTGTATTCATTTTTTTCAAATGTGATTACAAACTCCCAAATGACCCTCATTTCTCGTTTCCAGGTTCCAACGTTTTTAATATCTAGCCACATAAGCCATCAGCCACTGGTGTGGAAGTGGCGTGATCCTACAGGACTTCAGATTAAAAAATGGCTTTCGAGTTATTTGACAGTCTGAGGATTCTGGGCCTCCAAAAGAGGACCAGGGGGCCTTGTCTAAACTCCAAATGCAGCGATTAATGTCACTCTTCCAATCTCCGAAGAGCCTTTTCGGATAGTGTTGCTTCTCTGTGCAGTTCTTCCTAACAACAGAACTTCATTGCTCCTGTTGGAAACTGGCTCTTCCTTTGACCTCGGAAATTAGCACATGTCCACTCATGATCCCCAGCTGCCCTTTTATACAGGGAAAGGCTCTCTCTGACCACATCCTCACACCCATGTCTACAGAATCAATGCCTGAATTAGACCTTCCGTCTGAAAGTTCTCCGAATCCACACACTTACACTCTACCTGCCCCTAAGGTACGTGACCGGCACACACACCTGTGTACACAGGCTCACAGAATTGTGCACTTCATCTAAAAAAGACACATGCTCCCTCAATACCAGGAGTATACTGAACCTTGCCAAAGGCAGATGGCGAACACGTCACCTTCCCAACTCGATGTTGTTATTTACCAACAAGGGGATTAATTCCTCACTGTTCCTAGCTGCATCCACCCTGGGGCCAATATTCGGTTATTTTGTCACCTTGTGATACGGCGAAACTCTTTGCCAATTTTTTTTTTTTCTGGACAAAGTCATTTTTAGGCAAGCAGCTCTCCCCAATGCCCTTGCCTACCTGGGCTGCCTGGCCACTTTTCCCGGTGTGGCCAGGAACGCCCTTGCTTATTTCTGGCCATCTTCCACCACCAAATATACTGAAAAGGACTCTGCCTTTCCCTACAACTGAGTCAGAAAAATTACCAACAGCAGACATCTCTAGGACGTGAGAACCTGAGCCCCAACAGCTATTGAGCCAACCAGTTCTGCACCAAGCTAGCTGCCTATTGGGTTCAGAATGCAACCCAGGGAAATGGCTTTGTCACACAGATAGAAGGAAACCAGGGGCTTCTAAATCCACAGTGACTAGACGTCCAGGCTGAATACAAGGAATTCACAGCGCACATCCAATGTAGCCCACCTGCCCCCCAACATACACTTCTGTTAAGACCCAGTGAGGCAAGCACAGGTGAGTGGAGCTTACTTCCTGCCGGCTGCCTCCGGGAGTCTGCTTTAGTTTCATCTGTCTGATTCCAGCAGGCTTCTCTTTCCACTCAGGTGGTTGAATTCCAGATTCCAAAGAAGGTTTAAAAATAAGGACTTACCTCATTTGCTAAAGATTCTGGGTGGGAAATCCAATAGCTGTGGCTAATGGAGGGGAGGCGGCCGGCAGCCGTCACGCCAGCTCCTGCGGGGATGGGGAACCTGGGCTGTTATCACGTCTGAGCCCTCATCAGAGTGAAGATAAATGCATATGACAATAATTTTAAATCATTTTGTAGGATGTTAAGCAATAAGCCACCAACCGGGAATTCCCTAAGTCACTTCCTCCTCTTCTGATTGGCTGCCGGGCCCTTTAAAAAAATAAAATAAAGGATTACAAACATTGGCTCATTTGCATTTGGCCAACTCACACGTTAGTGTTCAAACAAAACAGGTCTAACCAGGTTATGCCTGTGTCTCAGGAGCAGAGAGACAACCTATTAATGGGTGAGGAATTGATTTGGTGGTGACTGTTCTTTTCGGCTGTTTCAGGTGAAAAGTACCTGTGCTCTCCCTTCCCATCAGGAAGGGAGAATGTAAAAGCAAAGTGAGCAGAAATTCAAGTCTGGAGGAGACGATGGGATAGGGGAGTGACATCTGTCTCGTGTACTAACTTATATTTAGTCTCCTCTGCTTTGGCATCAAGATCTTTGCCCTGGCTATGCAGGTAGCAGGTTCTGAAGGGACTCCCAGCTAGGTACTCCGCCCCCCCACACACACACACATGGGTTCTCTTCTTAGGCACCACAATCACCTGTTGGGCAGTGGCAATTTCAATGGACTTTGAAAATCCCGTCTCCCCCACCCCCAGGTAACAGCCTAGAGAGAAAGGTTAAAGGGGGGATCCCAGGAGAGAGGACCCCTGCGTCCTTTCATGTGGAACAGCTGACTGACTATCTGGCTGGTGGGTTATCCAGAATCTTCCCTTCCTCCTGACACTTACATGGTCTTTTTAACTATTTATTGACAGAGGAAAATGCCAAGATGCTGAAACCAGAAATAAAACACCTTTTGGGCAAGAGCCCCCTGGGGAGACTCTTTGGATTTTAAATACCCATGCAATCCCCGTGGGACAAGGGCCTGCTTCACTGGGCCCCGAGGGCACACAGGTGAGGGACTGTTCTTGGCACGAAAAACGTTCCCCTAACCATTAACTTTCTCCCAGGTCTTTCTGGCCACTGGCCTGGCATGAGCTAAGCGTCCAAGGAGATTTCTTTAACTCACCAGGCTGCCCCTCTCTGGGAGAGGAAAGGGAAATTGAGTTTTGGCAAAGACACAAAGATTCTGTGATTGAAACCAAGAAGTTCCTTGTGTGAAAAAGAAAAGTCTGTGTATGAGCAAAGGCTGAATCGAACAAAAACTAAGTGGTTGTCCTGTTCAGGTGAGTGAGCAGTAGTAACATTCCTTTTCTTGGTTGTTTGCCTAGTTTAATGCAACATGAATGCCAAGGTTTGTGACGGTGGAGAAGACTTGGTGGGAGGGTTCGGGTGGGTTTAGTGGGGTCTTGGAGCTCAGGCAGGTGGGGAAGGTTTTTGAGGTTAGGGATACCACTTAGGGAGGCTCCGAAAAGCCCCTCTGCTTCCTTTCCTTCACTAAACATTCCCCACCATTCCCTCTCTTCAATCATGTCTTTCCCAAGGGCCTTGTTAAAACATAAATGTCTGATAAAAAACAGTAACTGTCATTATTGCCCATTATCACATTAGCCCCAATTAGTCTATCAGCTCCAGATCTGAGAGCAGGGCCTGAAGGAACAGCCTGGTGATGTGTGGGGTTTTTTGTTTGTTTGTTTGGTGTTTTGTTTGTTTTTTTTTCTTGAGTGATGAATCAGGAGTAGCAACTGAAGTAGCACTCCACCCACTATAGGGCATGTGTGTGTGCATGTACATGTGTGTGTGTGTTGGAGAAGCAGGGAATTATTAGTGCCAGTGGGACTCCTTTTACAGTTTTGTCTGAGATCAGCCTGAAGACAACAGAGGGCACAGAGGGAGGTGGATAGGGGTTGTGTGGTCAAGAGGTGGTGAACTTCAAAAGCAACTCCAAAAGTGACGTCACTCTCTGGGTCAGTGCCAACCACCTTTAATTGTAAGCCCTTTATTTTCTAGCTGAAAAGTTCCAGTAACATCTCTATTTCTTTATCCTGCCCATTTTAGATCAGAGGACGGCTCCCTTAAGACACTCTTGAGAAGAATCATTTTGGGATGGTGGAGACAAAAGGGGATAGAAAGATGTCACCTCATACTCATGAGCCACCGTATTTGTGGAGTTTTTATGTCTATAAAGTACTTAACAATGGGTCTGGCATTTAGTGGGTACTTACTATTGGTTCTCTTCTTTACTTGGGACTTAGTTGAACTACCCAGAAGAAAAACAAAAATAATACACCCCATCTCCTCCTCACTCCCCCCAAAAACTAGATTATTAGACATGTTGCATGCATAGAGAAATTCCTTCAGAGTATGTATGTACTAGAGGCCCGATGCACAAAATTCATGCAAGGGGCTCACCCCTCGCAGCTGTGGTGGTTGCCTCAGCCCTTACAGCCCTGGCTTTGTCCAGAAGGTTATCCAGAAGGTCATTTGGCTATCAGGTCTAATTAGCATGTTATGCTTTTATTATTATAGACTAGTAGCCCATTGTGCAATATCGCATGCAGTAGGCCGCCTGCCACTTCTGCGGAAGCCAGCAGAAACCGCAGCGCGCCACCAGGAGCCGGTGGGAATCGTGGCACACTGCCGGGAGCCGCACTGCTTCCACAGGAGCCATGTAGCTACCGCAGGAGGCGGAAGCAAGCTGCCGGTGCCCATGGGAGCCAGGAGTGAGCCGAGCCGCTTCCGCAGGAGCCAGGAGGGACCCAGACCCACGCCGATTCTGCGGGAGGTGGGAGGGAGCCACTCTGCTACGTGGGAGGTGGGCTTGCTGTCTCCTCTCTGGGCATGCGCTCAGCTGCAGAGGCTGCAGGCCGGCCCCCCTGTCCCTGTCCGTGTCCGCTCCAGCTCCGGGGGGGGCCAGCCCAAGCCAGGCGTGGTGGCTCACCAGCCCCCCTGTCTTTGCCTTCGTCTCCACTCCAGGCCTCACCTGTGTGCACACCCTCCTCTTGTCCAGTAGTGACCCATTACAGTGTCCCAGCCTAATTTGCATATTTCCTCTTTATATGTATAGATGAGGTTTTTTACCCTATGATCAACTTCAAGAAGATAGTACTTGCATCAAAGATAGATGACAGAGATAGATAGACCAATGATAGATAGATAGATAGATAGATAGAATGGATAAAGTTCTGATATTTAACTGAGAATGCTAAAAATTGGATTTGAGGCTGAGGACTTCTATCCCGTGAGTCTCAAATAGTCAACCATGTCTCTCATGGATCAGAAGTTTAAAGGTTTAATCACAAAAATATCAAACACACCAGAGCTTTTATATCCTCAAGCCAAGATCAAGATAACTCTGGGAACTGAACCAACTTTACAGACCCAATTGCTCTGCAGAGAGATCTTCCTGGTCTTCCCTATTACTGCCTCAGACCCACACAAAAACATGGAGGATTTGAATGGAGTCCTGACGCTGGTTCCCATGGAGGAAAAGGGGGCGGAGCAAACCAGAGGAGGTTGTGAGCAGCAGCCTGGGGATCCTGCTTTTGGTTGGATTGTCTGCTAGAAGATATACATTACAGAACCAAAGAAGCCCGAAGACCTTAATTCCGAAATCAAGGCCAAGACAAAGAATCACTCTAAGCCAAGTATCAAGCCCTAAGGGGTCTGAGTCTTAATACCAACACAGGCTGTGGTTACAAGGTCGATGAGAGTGTGTGCCTGCTTTGCAAGGAAGAGAATGCTTGCTTACTTTACGCAGCGCCTTTTAGAAGCCCTATATTTATTTTTGAAAGCAAGTGTGTGTTTATATATGTTTCTGTCTATCATCCCCTTCTGATGGCATGGAGTTACCTCCAGGGCAGAACATGACTATTTAGTGAGCGACACCTACGAATATAACTGCAGGACTGACAGGAAAAGGACCTCTATCTAGTGTTGGGGAGGGATTACATAGAGCAGAAGACAGTCAAACCTCAGTTCTCCAACGTCTCCCATCTCAAACAATTCAGTTCTTGACCAAGTTGTTCACCAAAAAATTCTTCGGTTGTCAAACCAAAGTTCTGTTTTCTACCTGACCACCCTCTCATGCTGATACCATGACAAAAAAACGTCTCTCTGGCAACAAACAAGGAGATTAGCACAATTTTAAAACATAAAGAGGCCACAAGAGTGCTAATGTTGCTGAGGGCGTGAAAGAAGCAATGATCACAAGCAATTGAAGAGGTAGAAAAGCTGTTCAGAGGCAATGATATGTGAAAAAGTGACGATGCCAAGCCCTGGCCGGTTTTGCTCATTGGTTGGAGCATTGGCCCATGGATTGAAGGGTCGAGGTTTGATTCTGGGTCAAAGGCTTGGTCAGTTAGGGTATGAACTGGAGGCAACCCATTGGTGTGTCTCTTTCACATCAATGTTTCTCTCTCTTCCCCCTTCTTTCTCCCCTCTATTCTCTCTAAAAAAAAAATATATATATATCAATGGAAAAACGAGCCACTTCCTGATGCCAAAAACTGACTTCTTGAAAGACACCCATGGAATGAGTCCTGAAAGTGATTCTTTTAAGGCTAGTAGGGGGCGGTTCAATAAATTTAAGAAAAAGGAGGGTTTTTTTTTTTTTAAATAAATTAAACAGTACATTTGACATGTATTGTATCCAAAAATGGTTAAGACAGAATCATTTGGGGGGTCTGGAATGAATTAATTGAATTTACATTATTTCTAAAGGGGGAAAAATTCTTCAGTTTTTGGACAAATCACTTCTTGAACAGTCTTCAGAACCGAGGTCCCACTATATTATCATCCATTACTTTGGATAGAGTCAAGTAAGGAATTAAGGTTAACAAATATAATCTTGCTTCTTACGCTCCTACTCAACCACTAAAAGCCACATTTTCAAAATCTTTATATTTGGGCTTAGATTAGGTGCCTGGCCCTTTTAAAATCCTCTTAGGAGAAGCATGGCACATAAAGGTGCCCCGAGTTCTGTTTGGGAGGTCTGACATCGACAGCTGTCCTAACAGATTTGCGGGGCATCCTCTGATTGTGTCTTTGCCATCACATCCAGGCCTATATGCTGAGCAAATCCTCTGCCAAAGCCACATACCACCGAACTGCTGAGGTGGGAGGCAACCTCAGTGCTGGAGTGGGGCAGGTGGCTCACCATGTTTGGAAAGAATGACCCACTGCGCATGCGCACACACACAGACACGCAATCTTAATATGTCACCAGTCTTACCTATGTACCAAAGATGGATTTTCTGAACTCCCTTTCATATTTTAATTCTTCTCAAGATACTTCCATTCATGCCTAACTTAGCTCACCTCTGTGATACTCCATCTGCCTCACCTATATCTTATTGTTCTCTTTGTGGCCTTATCTTTCCTCACAAATCACTGTACAGAGTGCCCTGACTTAACGCCAACTTCACTGCCGACCTCATTTTCCATGAAACCATTTGGGATTCTAAACAGTGTTTCCATCGGGTCTTTAGGAAGGCTCAGTTCTCATTCCCTAAGCGGGAGGGAAGGCCAGACAAAAGTTGGCCACTTCCAAGCAAACTTCCTATAGCCAGTATTTTCTTTTTTGTGTGGGAAAGAGTTTCTTGTCATTACAGCAGTTGTTTTTTCACACATTATTTTAGCAGAATTCCTTTTCCATGATCATGGAACCCCCAACTATAAAGCAGATTAGAGAGCTGTGGCTGCCTAGGGAATGGAGGTGAGTCAGCTGCAGTCTCCTTTAATCAGTCACCCTTCCCCTCACCCATCAGCACTCAGCCTTTTCTACTATATCCTCCTTTGGACTCTGTGTCCTCGCTCCACGCTAATGGAGCATCAGAATCCCTTTTACAGGTTCTGATTCTTGAGTTTCTCACCACATAATGGGCACCTCCAGGGTTGGAGTGATCGCAGAGATAATAATCAATGTTGCGCCCATCACCAACCATTTAGATGGTGTGGACTCCCATAGCATTCCACGACTGATAAACCAGAAGACGTGGTTGCTACCATCTCAGGAGACATTTTAACTGAGCTGACCTTGGGTGTGGGTCTCAGTGCTTGGTCTCTCACCCAGAGACCATGAGAGATAGCAAACTCTCAACCCATCTAGAAAATGTTTAAAATCACCATCTAAATGTCAAATGACTTGGGAGAACCTTGGTATTGGAAGACTAGGGGTGCTCAGAACCTATTTCTTTACCCTAAAAAAAAACAAGCTGGCTCCGCTTTCTCAGAAATAGCCTGTGCGGTAGAAAGAACATTGGTTCTGAAGCCAAACAGACCAGGAAACACTTGTCACATTTACTTAAAATGGAAGTCTCAGTTTCTCCATCTGTTTGTTGGGAATATGAATGTTCTCCTTTTGGAAAGTTAAGTGGGAAATTGCATAAAGCGCTTGCAGAGTGCCTGGCACTTGGTGGGGTCTTGGGAAATGTTGATCTCATCCTCCAAGTATAGAACTTAAATCCCAAGAGACCCCCCCCCCCCCCCTGACAGTATATGAAGTCACCTACAGGTGGTTAGGCAACTCCACATTTCAAAATACAAAACAGGAGAAGGGGGCAAAAGTGGAAAAGTTCTAGGAAAAAGGAAGAGTAAGCTTGACCATTCACACATATATTAAGCTTTAACCACATCCCAGTCCCTAGACTAGGAATTTAACCCACATCACCTCCTTTAATCCTTACCCGACTCCATCAGGAAGGTACCATTACTATTCTCACATTAGAGATGAGGAAACTGAGCCTCACAGGCTTGATAAGTAACTTGGCCAAGGTCACACAGTGGAGCAAGTAGCCAGGGTTACTGTCATTCCAAAAGAAGATTTCTTAACCACAACCCTCTTCAAAAAAGAGAAGCTTACCAGCCTGTTGAAATTTGGACTATAATATCTTACACTGACATGGAGAACCAAGCTGAGTTCTGGAAGGCAATTAGAAATGTAAATCTTTCTTAGAAGACAGATTGTAAAGTTGAAAAAAATGTCTGAAATGGGGAAATCGACGTGTGGTGGATCTCCTAGGACAGTCTTCGGCCCTTGTCCTTCAACACCAAATATTTTAAACATTAAATGATTAGAATAAGAATTGAGGGGAAACCCATTGGAAGAAGCTGTGACTTGGCCTTGCCTGGGAAGTCATGAGACTCTTTTAACACAAAGGTCACCCTGTCCTCCTCTTCCCCCCCAGACCTCATGGCGCTGAAGCAGGTTAAATACCGCAGTGAGAAATCCTTCGGCACCTGGATCCAGAAACAGCAGAGGAATAGAGCAAAGAGATGGAGTGATGATGAAGGCATGAAGTATGAAGGTTGAGAGCAGCAGGGGAACCTTGTTGGGAGTGGGGCTGGCCCCCACTAACTCAGTTTCTCAATCCCCATTTTTCATAAACAATTGAGAGTGCCTCAAGAAAATGTAAAATGATCATCAACCAGATTCTGCTCCTAAATGCCCTCCAGATAGAAATCAGGAATTCTGGACCTGATCATTCCTCTGGAAAGAATGCATCTAGAAACCTCTTAGAAATGATATCAGAGAATTGACAAGTGCTGGGACTATGCAAACAAACAAACAAACTCATTTGCATAAATAAATGATCCATTGGGTCCATTCAAAACATACGCACCTGTAGGCTGGTGGCATGTCAAGAAAGAAGCCCTTGGAGTTATTTCAGAATAATTCCATATTGGGGGGGAAGTCCAGATGAATCTCCCCACGTGTATCATGATATGTATATGATTGTTTCCCCTTTCTCTCCCCCACCCCCATTCTTGGTGACCACATGTGAGTTCAGGGTTTGGAATTAGTCATCCTGTTTTCCTGAACAAGGACTGCATATAGAACAGTCCCATTTTGAGACCTAGTTTCTTTTATGACAGGGCCCCAGGAAAGTTTTATGAGAATCCTGATTTAAGGTTGGAGGTTAATAGCTCTGAAATTCTGGGAACCAAAAAATATTGTGTAGGTGGGTGTACAGTAAAAGTGAAATAAGGAACTCCTCTGCAAACCCAGCCCCAAATCTACAGTCGGTTAATCTGAAAACTTCTGGGAGGACAGCCCAGCTGTGAAAGGGACCAGCCACAGTCTACCCCTTCCTTACAGTGGAAAACAAGGAGGCCCTTGAACTCTGTTATGCTGGAAAGAACGGGATGCAGAGGGCAAGGGTCAGGAGCCACCCCTGACAAGGTGAGTGTGCATGAAGGGCACGGTCAGCTTGCTGTGGACACTCTCCACCAACACCAAAGTCCGACTCTGATGGACTTTTCCCATCAACACTTGAAGACTTCAAAGTCTACCCAGGGTTAACTGTTCTCAGATTCACCAGTTTGTGGTTCTCCACGAGTTGCCAGACCACTAGAGCAGAAAACTTCAGGGAGTCCCACCTTAGATCTCACAATTGTGTGTGGTTGTGGCGGAGGAGGTTACCCTTGGCAAATGTCTGAGATTTGCTAATCCCTTTTCTTTCTAGCTTGGCAGGTCACCTTAACTTGGAAACTGAATGGGCAGCTGGGAAAATGGGTTTATTAGGGGTTGGGTCAATGCGCTGAGAACTTGAGCCTTGGCTGGGGGTAACTTTTGTGGAAAGGTAAGATGCCTAGGAAGCCACAGTACTGTGCCAAAATAAACATGATTACCGGGTATCCAGATCCACCATAGGTCACTGCATGGCCCACAACCTCACTTGGAGTGGACTGTTCATTCCTCTGTCTGCAGATCCTCTCCATCCCGCAGAGCAGCTGGCATCGAGCACAGCAGTAGAGAAAGTTGCTGGGAAGGAGGGTAAAGTGAGACCAAGAAGGAAACAGGCAGAAGAGGGGGGTGGGGGGTGGGGAGTTTCTGTATGTTTTATCCCAGTGCCCCCAAAACTCACCTTGGTAATATTTCTTATCCTTGTAGTCACAACTGTACCAGAATTTTATACACACACGCCCATCCCTTGGCTGCCTTCTCAAAAAGCAACTAGATCATTCCCTTGTTCACAAATCTTTGCCAACTCTCCCTTCCTTAGGGCTGTACTCCTCAGAGGGAAGTACACCTACCAAGGCTGTGGCGCAAGATGATTTTAAATGCAATTAATAATTTTTATTTTAACAGTTATATCATTCTGACATGAAAACAAACTTAGTAAAGTAAAAGAGAGAATCAATGTAAAAATCATTAAGTAAATAATAGATGTGGGTACACAGAGATTGCAAAAGTAGTGGCAATGAAATGTGAAGTTTTAGAAACAGTGGCTCAAAAACAGACAGGGCAGACTCCCTGGGGATGTGCCATTTACCCATCCTCCACCAACTGCTCTTCACCCACGTCCTAAGTCCCCTGGTCTCCAATGGACCCATAAGCTACATCCCAGACATAGTGGACCAGGTCGTTTCTGCACAGGTATCACCTGCTTCCCGGCTTCCTGCTCCTCCCACCATGTGGACTGTCCTTTCCTATCTTTGCTCAGTGGAACCCAACCTATTTCCTCATCAGTCAATCCCAATTGCTTCATCAGAATTTAAATCTCCCAGAACGGTGTGTTGGGACTTGGAGCCATTCAATTGTCAACATTCTACAAATATTCATTGAGCTTCTGCCGTGCCAGGGGACGAGAATTCAGCCTTAGGAGGAAAGAAAGGATGAAAATTCTGTTGTCATGAAACAAAGATTCTAATGAAGTGAGACATCAGCACGTGTCCTATTCTGCTGTGTGGGGCCACTTTGGGGTGTGGCTTTGCCCAGTGAACCTGGGTGCCCGGGCAGACAGGGTCTTCATTGTCCTATCCCCAGAAAAACCTGGCATGACTCCTGAGAATTGACATTGCTCAGAGGTTGAAGTCCAGAGTCGGGGCTCTGGTGTCTGGACTCATAACCCACATATCCTGTGTGTCTATGACTCTTGAGAAATTGTTTCCTCTGTGCATCTCCTGAGATCCTCCCCACGTCCCTGCAACGTGTGATGCACACAAAATGGTTTCAAGGATGCCCCCACTGATCTTCCTGTCTTTCCAGAGGCCACACATTAGTGGTCAAGTCCATGGTTCCCAGTGGCTCCTCTGCCTCCGTGGTGAGCCGCAGGGAGACACCTTCAGCACAGACAACTCTGATTCCCAACAGGAATCAGACCCACAGAATATATTGAGCACCTACAGGTGCAAGGCTCTGTAGCTACTGCTGAAGAGAGGAGGACCCCCAAAAACTCTGGCAGGGATGGGAAAAGCCTGGACCTCTTTTCAGAAAGAAACAGTGCAGAGTTGTCCTGCTGTCCTCTCCTTGCAGCTCCCTCTCACCGTCTCTCTTCCAGAAGCACAGCCGAAACTGGCTGCAATGAGTAACCAACTCACCTAAACTTTCCCAGCTTTAGTACTGAACGTCCCATCTCCCAGGGAACTCCGTGATCCCAAGCAAACCAGAAAGGGCTGTCGATCCGGCTGTAGGTCACGTAGGCTGTGCGCCCATCTGATCTTTTCTAACCGCTGTGTGTCCTTGGGCAGTTACCTACCATCTCTGAGTTCCTATTTTCTCCTCTGCAAATGGAGATAACACCCCCCCCACCCCCCCAGGGCTGTGGTGAGGATAAAAGAGGGAATGTATGTTTAGGGAGTTGGCCAGGGCATCCTAAGTAGTTCTGTTCGTAATACCTTTGGAGGCTAGACTGAGAACAGTGTAGAAAGATTGCCACAGTGGCAAAGGACCTATGAGCTGGTGAATGCCTGCTGAATATCTCTTTTTGGAGCCGACACGCCAAGGATCATGTAGCCACAACAGAGGTGGTCTCCACCAGGGTCTCTGAATGGCAGCAAACAAGAGACTTGCCAGCAAAGCAAAAGAAACCCACCATCCGCTCAGCTCTGTGTTCCTGCTTTTATCAAGCACTTACTATGTGCCAGATACTGTGTGTGCAGTTAGTCCTCACAACAGCCCCTCCACGTAGCAATCTAATCCCCAATTTCAAGGATGAGGAAACTGAAGCCGAGAGAGATTTAATAACTTGCCCAAGGTCACACTGCTGGGAAGGACAGACCTCAGGGCCTCTAGCCCCAACCACCACCTAACCATATGCAGAAGCCACTCTCTCCCCGTGCCTCGGTAGAAGCCGACCACTTTCCCCCCGCCCCCTCCCCTTCGAATAGAAGGAAACTGGCATTTGATGGGGCACAGGGCAATCTGATCAGCCTTGGAGAGAAGAGGAATTAGCAGGCGAGTCCTTGCTTGCTGGGAGATGGCTTACCCTAAAACCCTGCTGGGTTTCCCAGAACCCTGCATAAGTATTTACATAATCATATTACACTGCTCTCAGCTGCAGACTGAGGAGAAAGCATAGAACCCACCCAGGCCTGTGAACCACTGAAGTTTGAACATATATTTTTTCAACAGTCTATTATGCAGACCCCTTCCTGCAAACTGTCCAGGACAGAGGAAAGGGCTCCTCACTTGGAAACAGACAGGCTTTCATCCCAGCTCTACCGCTGACAAGCAACGCCACTTCGGACAACTCGGGGCTCAGTTCTCCCATCTGCAAAATGGGCAGAATGTCCATCCAGTATCATCATCATCATCATCATCATCATCATCATCATCACCCCTTGTGAAGTACAGTGTGCTCAGCACTCCCATCTTCGCATCAAATCCTCTCAAAAGCCCATCGCTGCAGTTACTGTTTTCATCTGTATTTTACAATTGAGAAAATTGAGGCTCAGAGGAGGCCGAAAATTTGGCCAAAGTCCTACATCTAAAGTGGCAGAGCGGGGTCTGAAACCCAGGCGGTCCAACAGAAGAACCTTGCTCTCTACCCTCTCTCCTTCGTTACCCTGTGTACTATCTCTTGTAACATGTTCTGTAAAGCTTTCAATGAGATCACACATGTGAACATGCCCAACTCACAGGAACGTACCCATCCACAGTTCTCAGAGTCCTGCTTCTTAGTAGTGGCTGAAAAGGACAGTGAGGGACTCTGGGTGGGCACAGTCCCTCCATGGGAGCACCCCCTCCTTCCCTAACAGTATTGCCCTTTGAGGTGATAGCAGATTATTCAGCAGTCCCGATAAGCATCTGTGAACCTAAGAATGACTCAGCAACCCCCAGGGACCAAGGCAAGAGCATCTCACCACAGAACAAAGCCAGGCAGTAACCTGTGGCAAAGGTAATTACAGGCAGAGAGGCAGCAGGAGGCAAAGGGCTGGCGGATTTATAGAACTTTGAAGATGAGTAACAACCTCAAAGTCTTTGAGGAGGTCTACAGGCTCCACCAGGCCACTGGGGACCCAACTAGAACTTTTTAAACAGAAGTACAAGAAACTCCCCATTCGCCATCCAGCTACCACCTCACATGATCTCCTTGCCTTTCCTCTCTCCGTAACTCCATGCCTAAGTCCCCCAAGACTGCCCCCACTAGCCCAATTCTCTCAAAAAGGATGGGAGGAGGGTGTGATAGAATTATCAAATATACAGGAAACAGCAATGTGGCTGAAAAATGGAATTCATGGCTCCTCGTGGTGTCCTACAACCGGTTATAAATAGGTCCTTTTTCATCGAGATAGAAAATAAAAACCTACCACTGTCAAACCCAGCAATTTATGGCAGCGTTTTGGGTTAGGGTCAGATAGACCTAAGTTTGTGTTCCACATCTGGCTGTGTGACTTGGCCAAGTGACTTACCTCTCTGAGTTTCCACTTCCTCGTTTATTAAATGTAGGCTATAACAATACTAACCCTGTAGGGTCATTTAAGGGGACTAATTAGATAACACATGCAAAGGGAAACTTTTGTCAGTTATTTGATTTATTACTTCCATAATCTGAATTCTGCCTCCTCCTTCCCCGGTGCTCAGCCTTCTGTCTTTCACGATTTTCATTGATCACCATCTCTTCACTGTTCGTTGGGGTTGACTCCCTGCCCCTACTTACGGGAGCTTTAAAATATGGCCAGATGCCGTAACCGGTTTGGCTCAGTGGATAGAGCATCAGCCTGCGGACTGAAGGGTCCCAGGTTTGATTCTGGTCAAGGGCATGTACCTTGGTTGCGGGCACATCTCCAGTAGGGAGTGTACAGGAGGCAGCTGATCGATGTTTCTAACTATCTCTCTCCCTTCCTCTCTGTAAAAAAATCAATAAAATATATTTTTTAAAAATAAATAAATAAATAAAATGGGGCCAGTTGAGTTGGCGACCAACTGCAAACTCAGGTTCTTAAGTCTTTGGTTACCTCAGACTTGCCAGCAGTGGGGCCTGTGTTGTCCGTAATCAGGTTCTGGAACTTTCCAATGGCCCCTTGTTTTAGGTTGCAGAGGCTAGAGAGGCTCCTTCCCCTCCCTCTCAACTACCCCACCCGCACCCCCCCACTTTCTGAGAGTCTCACCTGCACACGGCACCAAAGGTCACGGGCTCTTTCCACGGAAATGCTATTTGATTACCTGGTGTTTTGCATGTTGTAACACCCAAGGCCTGATGTGACCAGGACATGTGACCAGCCACAGCTTGACAATAACAAAGTCACACTTTTTAAATATATATATATATTTTTTATTGATTTCAGAGAGGAAGGGAGAGGGAGAAAGATAGAAACATCAGTGATGAAAGGGAATCATTGATCAGCTGCCTCCTGCACACCCCACTCTGGGGGTCAAGCCCGCAACCCGAGCATGTGCCCTGATCAGGAATTGAACCATGACCTCCTGCTTCATAGGTTGATGCTCAACCACTGAGCCACATCCGTCAGGCCAAAGTCATACTTTTTCAAACTAACAACTTCCATCTTGTCCACACCCTTCTCCCATCTCAAACTACCGTCCCTCCAAACACAACAAAAATCTGTGCTATGCCATTTAAACATCAAAGCAATTTTTCCATATAGCCTCAGGCCGGATTCCTACCATCTTGTTGGGTAACCATCTCTCAGATGGCTCCTGCCTCCTGTGTCACAGAGCACTCTGCCTGTTCGGCACAGGAGCAGTGAGACAAAGCTGCTCGGTGGCCGCATGGCCAGTGGAGGGAGGAGGAGAATTTCACCATTAAAGCCCCACCAGAACTGATGACACCAAGGTTGGTTGGGGACTGGGGAGGCAGGCACACCACTTGAGGGAGGGTATGTGTGCACAATCTTTACGGAGAGTAATTTGGTGGTATCTTATCAAAATGTGAATGTTCATATCCTTGAAAAACCCACTTCTCAGAATTTCCCCCTAGATATATGTACATAAGACCACAGAAATATTTGCTGAAAATAACACTAGAGTCCATCAATAGGAGAATACTTACATAAAACTGTGGACTACATACCATCTATATATATAAAAGCTTAAGTGACCAAACGCCCGGGACAACCGGTTGCTATGATGCACACTGACCACCAGGGGGCAGATGCTCAATGCAGAAGCCGCCCCCTGGTGGTCAGTGTGCTCACACAGCAGGAGCACTGCTCAGCTGAGACCTGTCCCAGGCGGCCCACCAGCCTGCCTGCAGCTACTCACTCCCTCAGTAGTCCTGCAGGTCCAATCTCCAGAGAACCAACCATGGAACCCATGGACCAGCGCCACTAGCACAATCCTAACAGCGCTGCCTGCCTCCTGGAAGTCAGCGGCCTCCCCTCCCTAGAAGCTCCGCAAGGACGAAACACTATAAAAGCAGCCACCAGGTGCCTCCCGACAACCAGCGCGAATGTCAGCAGGATGGATCCAGAACCCTGGCCGGCAAGGGCTCCCACAGCCGGCGATCACATCCCCGCCTCTCCCCAGGCCCCTCGAGAGCCCACCCGTGCACGAATTTATGCACCAGACCTCTAGTGACGTAATATAGGAAGATAGAGTTACATCTATGTGTTATGATATTAAAAAATGTCCATATTCAGTAAAAAAAAAAAGTTAGAAACAAGGCTTATCATGTGATAGTATTTTTGTTTAAACATATATATTTTGTGTGTATCTGAGAGAATATACAGCAAAAAAAATGAATATTGTTGCTGGGAACAGGGTTGGGAGGAAAGCTCACATTCTTTGTACAAATTTTGTCACAGGCATATATTTACCTATATTTATATCTACAGGACTAAAATATCCTAACACAACAGATCTCTCCATTTCTCTGCCTGCCATCCCTCCAGTAGAATCCTCTAATAAAGTGTAATAGTCCCAAATAAACATGTATTCAGAGCTTTGCTGTGTATAAAGCATTTTCACAAGTAAAACCCTCTTTAAATCCCACACCATCCCATAAGACTATCCTAGTTTACAGAAGAGAAACTCAGAAAGGAAACATGTTCTCCCCCACATCAATGGCTGGTGGTTGATAGAGCCAGGACGAGGAGCCCAGGTTGTCCGCCTCCAGCACCACTAGGCACCTTTCTAGCCCTCCCAGTGGATACCTGCAACATTTCTTCCATGGCCCAAATCACATGACGCCTGCCTCACAAGTCCTCTGGCAGAGGTGAAACCCAGAATACCTGGGCATGGCTGAGAACATTGAGGGTGGAGGAGAGACAGGGGGAGGTGAAAGGCATGGTGAAGCGCAAGGCCCCATGGGATCTGGCACCTATTTTTTCAGCCTCATTTTCAGTTATTTCTCGCCTGTCATTCTACATATTGACTCCATTCAGGACCCCAAACAGGCCAGCCAACCTCCCCCCCTTTCTCTTTCTGCCTATGCCAGGGGTGGGGAACCTTTTTTCTGCCAAGGGTCATTTGGATATTTATAACATCATTTGAGGGCCCCACAAAATTATCAATTTAAAAATTAGCCTGCTATATATGGTCAAATGTTAATTAACTCACCCCTAATGCCTTGGTAGGGCCAGACCAAATGATATCATGGGTCTTATGAGGCCCACAGGCCGGATGTTCCCCACCCCTGTGCTAATCCATTACGTGTGCTAAACCATTCATCCAGAGCACACTTGTTCCACCTGCTCTTCCTTTCTTCCCTGGCTCACTGCTACACATCCTTCAGATCTCAGCCCAAACATGGCTTGGCTTCTTGGGGGCAAGTGGGGGGGGGGGGGAAGAGGGAAGTGGGAGGGGGCTTTCTTGATCGATTAGCTCACCCTGCCACCATTTCCCCCACTCCTGAGTTGTTGCCTCCCCTCTCCCTTGGTCTTCCTCTCTCTGGCACTTACTGCACTGCATTGTAACGGCTTCGTTGCTTCTCTCTCTCTGGCTGGACCAGCACAGTGGACCCCCTAAATGTGTAATCAATGAAATGAGAATGATGTAGTATGTCTGTCACCCTACGGTAGAAGACAGGTACCAGACTTCAGCAATAGAACATAGCCTCACAGCCCTGCCAGGTGTCACATAAAGGCTGCTGCCTTCATCTACGGGGCCAGTTCCTCTCTGCCCCTGGCTGGGAACTCTTAAGCCTTAAATGACAAGACATGTGACAAAAGGCAGTGACTCTTGGGAGAAAGGTTGTGAGAAATTTCTGGCAGGTTCTAACCACAATGTCTTAGTGAAAAAGCAGAACATCCTCAGGTTTACAAGGTGGTAATAGAACCGGAGGGCTGTGACCAGGCTCAGGAGGCCAGGAGGCCATTCCCTGCCTTCAGGCAAGGTTGGCTTGATCACAGACAAGTGGGTGTCTCCTTGCACGATTAGTAGGATTATATTGTTATTAATATTATTAGCAGTATAATAATGGTTCCACTAAAAATAAGCACTCAACATCCTTCCTGGGTCACCCTTCCCAGGAGTCAGTAGAACACAGAAACCGGTCTCGATCTCAGCAGTGTAAGGTCTGACTGTGACCCCCATGTCAGCATGATTGTCCAATGCTAAGAGAAGGAAAGCAAGTGGGTTCTCCCTAAGACGAGGGCAGAGAAAATGTTCTAGGGGCAGGTTTGGGGTGCAGAGTCATTGGAATCACACTCAGGCATCTCCCCCGCCATTTACTCAACCCTTCCCCTGTGCACAGAGCTTTACAGCACACAAAGACCTCCCCACCCAGGATCTCATTGGGTCCTCACCACACCACCAGGTGACACGGGCAGCCAGGTTGTGGGAAGCTGAGGCTGGGACAGAAACGGATTCTGGGTCAGTTTCCTAGAGTTCTGAGTCCTACGTGAGTGTCTGGACTAGGATCAAGGAACCGAGATATCTGGTTACCAGTCGGATGCCCTCCACATTTTGACATCCTGCTTCTCAGTCTGGAAAGAAGAGAGGGAGGGAAAGGAACAACCCAGTCCATGTGCCCCACAGTTCATGCTTTCAATAAGTACATGAGCACCTATTATGTCCCAGGCACTGCTGCAGGCTCTAGGAATAGAGCAGGAACTACAACAGATTTAAACAAACAAAAGCCTGTCCTCATGGATGTTACATTCTGGTGCTGTATTTATTTATTTACTTGTTTGTTTTTTAAATATATATTTTACTGATTTCAGAGAGGAAGGGAGAGGGAGAGAGAGAAACATCAATGATGACGGAAAACCATTGATTGGCTGTCTCCTACACGCCCCGCACTGGGGATCGAGCCCGGAACCCAGGCATGTGCCCTTGACAGGAATCGAACCCGGGACCCTTCAGTCTGCAAGCCAACGCTCTATCCACTGAGCCAAACCAGCTAGGGCTGGTGCTATATTTATAAAGGGGCTGTCAGATGATACATGGGCCTGGATTTCACCATATTGACTCACATAGTGACAAATACGCACCCTTTCCAGGTCTTTCAATCCTTCACAGACTTTACAGAAGACCTCAGTCCACTGCTACCCCGTTTCCCCAGGATGGGCGTAGTTGCAGGATCCAGTGTGACGTTAATCTCATTGTTGGGTTTTCATCCTGTTTATTAACAGTTTACGTCTATGCACACAAGTGATGCTAATAGTCCATTAAAGATAGTGATATAATCACTTTTAAAAGTCTTTTCATCAGTGAGTCATTTTAAACAAGGATCTAAGAGACTAACAGGACAGGTGGTCAATGGATGTGGCAAAGCACCTGGTGTCTGGGAGACTTGACCTGGGCTGTGCCAAGAGTGTGGCCAAGGGCAGCGTTGCATCTCAACACCCGAAAAGCTCGGGGCACCTTGTTCCTGGGCTTTTAAGCACCAGAATGGGGATATAGCCCAAAGGTTCACTGCTTAATGCTTTCCTTCATCCCACACCTGCCACCTTCATTCCCCCACCCACCCTCCAGCACCCCTGGGCCCGCCCCACACTCTCGGGGAGAGAGGCCACAGGAGCTCAGACGGTAAACCTCCTGCCCTTCCGCCAGTGGCTATCTCCCTTATCTCAGTCTCCACACTTTCTCTGAGGGCAAAGGTCACTGGCTGGAAGCTCCCTCCGTGTTAATTACCCTTCACTCTCAGAAGCCAACAAGCTCTCCTGCACTGAGTGAGGAAGGACTGCGTCCAGCCCCCACTGCTCCCGTCTGTCCCCAGCTCCATGGGGCCCTCACAGGCTCAGCATCGGGAGCACCTGAGGGGCAGTGCCAAAGTGCAAGGCACCTGGGCCCCACGCAGACGCGGCAGCCAGAGTCACTGAGAGATGGGGCCCGGAACGCTGAATCCTGTGCTCCTTCCGAGAGTCTGAGGGTCAGCTGGCTCTGGGAGCCGACCGTCTTGCTTGGAAACGCCTGCTCAGTCCCCTTCCCGCGTGGCTGAGTAACTGCCCACAGTTATCTTATCAGGGCAGTGGGTGCACTGCTCTAGTGCTTGGGCTTTGGCATCCCTCAACCCTGGCTTCAAATCTGGGCTGCCCAGGAGGAGGAAGCGGCTGAGGGCCAGGCAAGTGGCTTACCCGCTCAGCCCCAGCCCTCTCGGCTCTCAGGTGGGAGTAACGATGATTCATATGTGTCCTCGGGTCGTTTGAAAGACTCCGTCACATTATGTATGTCAAGTGCCTTGTGCTGGGACTAGGAGCTAGAGAAATGCTGGCTAGGGTTGGTTTTTATCTTGGTAACTGAAAGGGTCTCAAAGGGTTTTGCAGGGAGACAAGAGGACAGGGGAAAAGAGGGAGCCCCAACACAATCCACACTGTCCAGGTCGTATCTGCCCCTTTCCCTTCGAAACACCGGATCCCTAACGTCAGAGGCCGGGATCCTCGGCCTCTCCTCACCACTCGCCCTATCCGATTTCTACCCGCACTGGACGTGTGGCCGAAGTTACCCACTCACAGCTGTGAGCGGGATTTCACCAAGAGAAATAAATGAGGATGGACCCCCCCCCCCCCCCCCCGCGAGCTATCTAGGATGAGGGGTTTGAGAAAGCCCTGTCTCTTGGCTGCAGAGGGGGAGGTACTCCTGTCTCCCTTACACTGGAGTCCTTTTAACCTGGGACCAAGGAAGGTGAAATGACTCAGCCACGGTCTCACTGCCAGCATCCCGGCTCGCACCACCTGACCCCACTCCACACGGAGGGCATGGCCAACAGTTCGGTGATGATGTTTGTCTCTTGGCCTCCATCACTTGCCTGGGACAGTGTCCAGAGCTGGGGAATTATTCACCGTTCGAATAAATGAACCAAGTCTCCTACCGGGAGGAGAGCGTAGGGCTTAGCAGGGGCAGCGCCGCTCAGACTGTCATGGCGCAGGACTCACCTGGGGATCGTGTATGCCACGGAGGTGCCGATTCAGGGAGTTTGGGATGGACTGGGATTCTGCTTTCCTGGCAGGCTTCTGGGTGATTCTGACACAGCTGGCCCCAGACCATAGCCTGGAGCCTGACCTCCTGGATTCGAAGCCCAGCTCTGCTACTCACCAGCAGTGTAGCCTTGAGCCAGTTACGGGTCCCAGGTTTGCTTGCCTATAGAGGCGGGAGGGGATGATAACAGTCAGTGTTTGATGGAGTTATTGGGAGGTTTAATTCATTCACAGGTGCTAAGCACTCTGCCGAGTGCTTGCTACATATTAGGCGCTCCAAAGCTTTTGCTGTTGTCAGCAGGTAGAAGGATGCCGGAAGCCGGTCCATCCTTGCTGCTTGACACAGTCGCTGCAGGAAGGAAACATCTGCACAGCATATGTTTCAAGGGACTTGGCGTATATAGCATACTGTTCTTAATATGTTTGCTCCCCTTAGTGCTATGTGTTTTAACCAAGGTCACCTCTCCAAGAAAGGTTGTTTCCCCAGGTAGGGATTTTTCCCTGAAGTTAGGGAGGGGATAAAACCCCTTAACTAAGTGCCAGGCGGGTAGTTAATCACTTTAACTACAAACAATCACGCTTAAGCTACATAATCTTTACTCCCTGGAATGGAGATAAGAAACGCCCTAACCTTTGCAATAGAAGTTGACAGGATTAAAATCAACTGGTATAAATACAGATGTAACAAGACAATAGACACCAGAACCTGGCTAGAGATTCTAACCAGAACTTCACTGGAGATCCTGACCAGAACTTGGCTGGATCCTACCCAGAACTTCGCTGGAGATCCTGACCAGAACCTGGCTAGAGAACCTGGCTATGATGATCAACTGAACTCTGCCGCCGGGTCCTTCCTTCTTCGCCAACTCCGTCCACACCTTTGGGGACCCCTGGACCTGCTGGGGTTGGACCCCAGCAGAAGGAGAGCCTACCTTGTAGTAGGGAAGGCAGTCCTCCTGCTTTCGGTCCTGGGCCCCCACCCCAGAAGAGTCAACATGTTTTCCTCCCGCATCCGGCTAGCTTGGCCCTGAGACCCAAAGAAAGGAGTTCACCTGGCCAAATGGCAGTGGGAGCAGCCCAGGACACTCCCCCCGCCCCCGCCCCTGCCCCCGCCCCAGCGGAGGTGCAGCTGGGAGGTCAGGCTCCAGCTGGCGGTCCTTTGGGTGTTTCTCTACAAGCCTCTCAGAGCTCTCAGGAGGCAGGGCGTCTTTATCTCCGAGATCCCGAAGAGCCAGGAGGTAACAAAGGTGATGAGGTAACTGCGGAACCCTGATACCATCTGGGGAAAGGCAGGCATGTTTCCCAGAAGACAGAAACGAAAAACTATCAGGTCAGCAGGGGTAAGAAAAGTGCAAAAAAGGGAACCAGGTGCCCACAGGTCGGCTCCTTTTCCTCTGGCCGGGGGACCCTTTTTCTCTACTCTCAGCAAGCACCCCCCGCCACCACCACCTTCCTGCCCTAAAGCCACAGAAGCATCCACATCAGTCATACGAAGGCAGGAATGGCTGCCAGCCGCTTGAGTGGAAGCCTGGAACTTCGCTTTTCCCCAGCATCCAAGTCGTTGGAAGGAAAATGATGTAGTTTAAGGTCAGGAAGCCCCGAGTTCCAATCCCAGCTCCAGCATTACCAGCTGTGTGTATCCATGTGCAAAGGAGGGCTAACAGCTCCCATGCAGGGGGGTTGTGGGTAAGAGATACTGTATAGGAAGCGCCTAGGACAGTGGTTCTCAACTTTCTGGCCCTTTCAATACACTTCCTCATGTTGTGACCCAACCATAAAATTATTTTTGTTGCTACTTCATAACTGTAATGTTGCTACTGTTATGAATCGTAATGTAAATATCTGATATGCAGGATGGTCTCAGGCGACCCCTGTGAAAAGGTCGTTCGACCGCCAGAGGGGTCGTGACCCACAGGTTGAGAACTGCTGGCCTAGGACAATGCCTGAGGCTGACATTGGCAATTCCTGGGTGAATGACCGTGAGTGTCCTTCCCGACCTCCCCAGGAAGGGCTGGCCCTTCCCTCCTAGATCCCAGCCTGTCTGTCTTCCCCTCTCCCAGCTTAGCAGGTAGTGGAAACCGTGTCATTGGTGTCTGTTTCTTTCCCCCTCTTCCCACCACGGGCAGGGGAAGGAAGGGAGACTGATTTATCTTTGATCTCCATGTCCAGCACCGGCTGCCATAACAAATGGCCCCGTCCGCACTTCAGAGCCTCACCATAGAGATAAAGGAAGCCTCCCTGGGTACCTGCCCCTTTGTCCCTGGGGCTCAGGCTTAGCTGGAGGAAAGGGCCTGTGGGGAAGGGGCCGTGGCCCCTGTCAGACCCTCAGTCGCGGGTTGTTGTAGTCCTGCCAAGACTGCATGTCACTTCTCCCTCGTGAACAACCTCCAATTGATCCCAGCTTCCCCCCCCCCCCCCCTCGGCGGGTGAGGTCCTGGCATGTGCAGGCAGGGAGGCTCTAAGCTCTGGGTTGGGCATGTTCTCCATTGTTTCCCTCTCCCTCTCTTATCTCCAGCTAGTTAGTGATTAACTGCTCTTTGACGGTTTCCCAGCCTCCAAAGTTCCCCAGAAGCACAGGTGGCCACCGGGTTGGAGCAGAGGGCCTGACTCAGGGCCCATTTCTCTCTGCAAGACCAGGAGCACCCAGAGGCACAGCCCCGGGGTCATGGGCCCAGCAGGGCGGAGCCAAGACATTTGGCAATGCAGTAACTGGCAGGGGGTGCTGCTGGGAAGGGCACCAGGGAGGGCTTCTGCGGGTGCTGTTTCCTTGAAAGCACGTGTGTGTGTGTGTGTGTGTGTGTGTGTGTGTGTGTGTTTGGGGCTTGGGGGGGGGGGGGGTGACAATCAGGACCTGGGAGAGAGAAGGTTGACTTTCTCTCACCACCTACCTCCACCCCACTCCCAGGGTTTCTGCACAGACCCTGACCTGTGTCGCTGGCATCAGATAAGAGCTGCAATCTCATGGCAGCGACACAGGTCAGGGTTAGTGCATGAGCTGGAGCAGCCCCCTGCTGCCCGCCCGCCCCACCCCCCCCCCCACCCCGGCCGCCCCCCTACTGCAGGCCCCAAGTCAGGTAGGCCAGCAGGGACACCAGGACCTTCCCAGGGGCATGAAGACCATTTCCTTTCAGAGTGTGGGCTCCGCCTTTTCCTTTCTTTAATGCCAGGATTTTTGAGTTGAGGTTTGGACTCCCTTAGATGGACTTTCAGGAAGACCTTTGAAGCCCTAAAAATATACACAATTAGCAAAACGATTGGATGTGTGCTCCTAAGTACTTGCTTCTAGAAATGGGCTTCCATGCTCAACGAAAATGATCTGAATCCGACCTTGTCACCTCTCAGCCCAAATCCCTTTTACCACTTCCTGTTTATTCCATTGCTTGGGGGATGGGGAGTGGAGGAAGACCTTTATCATGACATAGAGGCCCCTGCCTGTCCTTGTCCCCCTCTCCTTCGGCCCCAGCCTGGATCCCAGCACTCGGGCCCCTCTGGCTCCCTTCTCTGACTCTAGATTTCCTCCTGCTCTTCTCACAGATGCTCCTTCTCACAACTCAGGTTCAACTCCAATGCCTCACCCTCAGAGAGGCCTGCTCCACCAGCCCTGCCTGAATCGGCTTCACTCCCTCCTGCCCCCAGTTCCCTGCAGCACCCTGTTTATATCTTCATATCACCAGGAGGTCTTGCTTTGCTTGCTTACTTAGTGTTTAGAATGCAAGCTCCTTGAGGGCGGGACTTCCTGGCGCTCACTGCTACAGCTCCAGTGGCAGGGGCACAGGAGACCTCACACTCCTTGCAGGATAGATGGATGAATGAATGAAGGATAGATGGATAAATGAATGAATGAATGAATGAATGAATGAATGAATGAATGTGAAACTTTCTCAGATCCTCAGGGGGGTTGGTTGTAAACCCCCAAATTAAGAACTATTGTTCTAAGTCAAACTAGAGCCTCTGAGACACTGTTTTTGTACAGCTGGCAAGCTAAGAATGTCCTCTACGTTTTGAAATGATTGAAAAGATCAAAAGAAAGATAATATGTAGTAACATGCAAAAAATATATGAAATTCAAATTTCAGTGCCCATAACAAGTTACATCGGAATCATCCACTTGTGTATTTTCTATGGCTGCTCTCACACTACAGCAGCAGAGCTGAGCAGCTGTGCCAGAGACTGTCTGGCCTGCAAAGCCTGGGCCTTTACAAAGATGCTTGCCAACCACTGCTCTAACTCATGCCAAGAAGGGGGCTAGAGGTGGAATCCAATCACATACAGAAATGAAGGGAGGAAGGGAAAGAAATAAAAGTAAAAGAGAAGGTAGAAAAGAAAAGAGAAACAATAAGGAGAAAAGAAAAATAACATTGCAGCCCTGGCCAGTGTGGCTCAGTTGGTTGAGCATGGTCCCATGCATCACAGGGTCACTGGTTCGATTCCCAGTCAGGGCACACGTCCAGATTCAATCCCCAGCCATGGTGCATGCGGAAGGCAACTGATTGATGTTTCTCTCTCACATTGATGTTTCTTTTTCTAAAAATCAATAAAAACATATTTTTTTAAAGAAAAAATTACACTTTATTGAGCACCTATTATGTACCATGCTCTGTATTTGGTGCTTTACCTATCTTAGTTCTCAGCTCTAGATAAAACGCCAAGGAGAGGCAAACTCATTGGTCAGGAAGCCTTCATTCCCAGATTCTGTGCTACCTCTGAGTACCTGTTGCTTGTTGACCATCCAGCCCCCTCTCCTGTCATTAAGGCATCAGCTCTGACCCCTTTCCCATAGCATCTTCTGTTTCAGACATTTCTCTCTGCTGAGATCAAAGCTAGCTTGTCCCTTTTAGTCCCTTAAAGTCCTGCTCTCTACTAAGTGACAGGGGGGATGAAGACAGGTTTTCTCTGTATTACTTTCACCACCACCCATGCTACCCAGCACGATATACGACACATCGTAGGAACTCAGTAAATATTTGCTGAAGGACTAAAGTAGACAATCAACCACGCAGAACCTCAGCTCAGTGAGCCATCGTGTTTCAGGGTAGAGGACCCCAGTGGGGGCACTTCTGTAAGAAAGATGGGTGGCATCAAGTAGATCCTTGTCAGTGATGTGGCAATCGCCCCAAAAGAGACCTGAGGGTCCTCAGCCCACTCCCCCACCTTCCTGCCCTGCTGCCCCTCCGTGGAGCTGCCCAAAGCCCTGTCCCTCTGCTTGTCCTATCACTGCTCTAGGCTCTTGACTGGTCCAGCAGTAAAACAAGTAACAGAATGAGTGTTGGCAAAGGTGGACAATACAGCAGAAAGGAGGGATTATAATTAGAAACTGCACACACCCTCCTCCCTCCCCCTGTCATGGTTGCTCTAAAACAGGAGTAGGAACAACCAAACCAGCAGGCTCCTTCAGAAACCTGTCCCGGTGACCTCCCTGTGTGATAAGAGGTGACAACACATCTTTCTGGTATTTCCTGTGAGTGGTGATGACTCTTCCTTTGGTGGCTGGTTTGAGAAAGAGGACAGGCCTCCTTATACAAGAGGAGAGAGAAACTCACAAACACTAGTCCTGGGAATTCACAGAGAGAGACGGGGAGGGTGTGGAGATGGGGACAGGTTTATTTCAGAAGAAATATGACTGATGCATTAGTGAAGCCAACTGGAAGAGGCCTAACCCTAACTTGGCCTGGTTCCTTTGTTTGCTTTTGATGACACCATCGGCTGAAGACTCTCCATCCCCTTGGGCCTGCCCCGCATTTGTTAGAGCGGCTTCTAGTGACAAGTACCGATAACTCCCAGAGGGCCCCAAGATTGGAGGGGGGACAAAGACTCTGTGCCACAAAGTCCCTCTTTGCAGGCAACAGGAAGGTCCCCTCTGGAGGAAGAAAACCAAGCGGCAGTCCCAGAGAAGAAACAGGAAGATCAGTCCTCAGAGGCCGCGGGAGAAGAAAGCTGGCCCCGGGTGGACTGCCCTGACTTTCAGAAGTGACCCGTCTTTTCCAGGGTAGAGCAGGCCCTTCCTAAGGATTTCCCCATCTGCGCCTTCATTTCACAAAAGGCCCCGATCTCTTCCGGGGTGAGCAGCTGTTTTTGCACCGGTGAAATCCAGAAAGAAAATACAAATGTGTGCACAACATATTGTCTTTTTCTTGCAAATAAAATTTACTTTATTGAGGGCAGTACCAGGTTAAAAGACATATATCTCCTCACAACTTAAACTCACTAAAAAATCTTTTTAAAAAGTCAATTTTAAAATGAGCATCTTTAAACGCATGAAACGATGCTCAGCCTCACTAATCAGAGAAACACTATGTGAGAGGCTGCCCCATATCCTCCAAATTGGCAACACCGAAAAGTCCAGTGAGAATGAATGTTAGCCAGAAGGTAACAGGAAAGAACGCCAACCCACTGCTGGTTCAGGACTGTGGATTGTTGTGAACCCTTTGGAGAGTGAGCTGTTAATTCCCGTCACATGCTGGTGACCCAGCAAATCCACCTCCAGATTCAAGTCCCGGAAGCTTCTGCACAGGCTCACGACGTGACAGGACAAGATATCCATTGTATCGCTGTTTGTAAAATGGACAAGTGGAAACAGTCATGTCCTTCGGTAGAAGAGTGGCTAAATTGTGGATAGCGTCCACATTTGTTGTTTCATTCATTCTTTCCTTTATTTTTCATTCAACGCATGTTCATGTGTTCTTATTAATGTGTGTAAGAACCATCTAGGAAAGTCTGTGAAAATGGCAGACTTCCTAGCCGCATCCTCAGAGTCTGAGCTTGAGTCTGGAAAGGGGTCTGGGAAGGGGGCGCGTGCTAGTGTGACATGTGATGCCAATGCGTGTGGTCTTGGAGTCACGTGGTAGCTGATCATGCATCCTGACATTGTCATTCAGGATGGATTGCAAATCTAGACGGGCCACATGTGGTCTCTGGTTGCTTAGGGAGAGTTCTGCAAAGGCAGGATAGGGGACTGAATAGGATTCAGTCTGCTCGTATAATGAGGAAGCCAGAGCAGAGGATGGCTCAGTGTTTCCTTCCCTTTCTCACTTTCGTCCTCTCCCTGGAGGGGTGTGCTGCCCAGTAAGGAGGCAGTTTTCTAAAGGAGCCCACAGCACCACCTCTACAGTCAACAGCACTCCTTTAACCAGAAATCCCTGCTAACGAACAGGCACCTTTGGCTCCTTCCATTCCCATGTGGTCCCTGCACAATCCTGAGGCATCTTCATTAGAGAAGCATTAAGTTATGTTTAGAGGCCATTTCCCAATGAACAGAGATAATGGGATTCTAATGACCTGAAAATTTCAACACACGCATGGTAGATTGATTAACTATAAAACTCAGGAGATCTGATTAATTAGTTGACCGTTATTAAACTAGGTACGGTTCAGGCAAACGTTGGCCAGATTCCCTATGCATACTTACTGTCTCTGTGGACAAGGGAAAACAGTATTGACCAAAAGTTCAAATAAAAACTTGATTCCATGCCATATCTTTTCTCATGAATCTTGGTCATTGTGGAGGCAGTGCCTGATCTAGAATCTTAGCCTTTGGGCCATTTTTAACTTTTTAATTGAGCCATTAAGTGCTGCTGAGGTGCAGGATAAAGTAGCATAGCTTTCTCAGCTCCAAGACAACTCAGCTCACAAGGACCTGTGGGTAGACCTGTGTCCAGGCAGATGATGGAAAGATGTGCTTGTTCTGGTCTGTTTGCCCTGAGATCTATTCCCTACCCTTTTCCCCTCTCAGCCCTGCTACCTTTCTGCTCTCTTCCTTCAGGTCTGATGGCTGAAGGTGTAGAGGTTTCTCCGACTCTCCTGCCAGCCAGCTCCAGCCTGGGTTCAGCCAGTGGAAATGCCAACAGGAGTCCGGAGGCAAGTGAGAGACAGGTATTTCTTCCCACTGCGGCCACTCCATTTCTCCCTCGACAAACCCAGCAGGGACTCTAGCAGCATACCTCCTCCTTTTCTCTCTTCAATCTATACCTACTAGTGACTTTCTGCTCTTGCTAACCTGTTAATTACTTTGTCATCCTCTCTTTGGCTTTGCAGCTCTTCCAACACTAGTGTGACCCATCCCCTGCATTCAATTCTCTCTGTTGAAAACAAGTGAGTTCCTTTCTGCTTTCCTGGTTAGCCTCCAGCTGATACCTAACTGGGCTCTACTGTCCAGCCCAGTCAATACTCTAACACTTACGTCCTCCATACTCACCAACCAGTTTGCCCTTTGCAAAACCTGTTCATCTCATTTAAGCCCACAGTATCCCTGAGACGTAGACAGGACAGGGATTACCATTGTCACTTTACAGAAGAGAAAATGGATCTAGAGATGCTAACGTGATATGACAAGGTTGCACTGCTAGTGAACTACAGTCCAAAAGATAGGAGCCAGGTGTCTTGCGGGCTGGTGGTAATTTCCCTATGGCATCCGGGCCCTTCTCTCTCTTCCCAACCTCACCACCAGAAGACATTCTTTAGGGGTCAAAAATAAGGATTCATTTGGGTCTCATTTGCATGTGGTGAAAAGGTGCTATAACTATGCAAATTGCACACCCAAAGGGGTTAGGGAGTATTCATTTCTATTTGGGGCTTTAGAAGAATATTTTGCATTTACATCAACCAGGCTTTGTCAGCATTCTGTAAATCCTAGATGATAAACACTAGCAGTGTTTCTCAGAATTGCGTTTGGAGTGGGGGTGGGGAGGGGCATTCTTGGTAAAAAACTGCAATTCCTGGACCCCACCCTCACCTACTGAAATAGAAATTTTGGGTAAGGGACACTGGGAAGGTATATTTTTAACTAGCAATTCAGATGATTCTCATGAAAAAAAAATTTTTTGAGGGTCACCGTTCCATGAGAAAGAGAAAAATAGTCATTGTCCACAGATGAGGTGATATCAGCAAGGTGATAAGAGGGCTGGTTTCCAGCCAATCAAAAAAGGCCCAGCCCCTCAGGCTTCCGTCCCCCTAAGACAGTGGTTCTCAACCTTCTGGCCCTTTAAATACAGTTCCTCATGTTGTGACCCAACCATAAAATTATTTTCGTTGCTACTTCATAACTGTAATGTTGCTACTGTTATGAATCGTAATGTATCTGATATGCAGGATGGTCTTAGGCGACCCCTGTGAAAGGCTTGTTCGACCGCCAAAGGGGTCACGACCCACAGGTTGAGAACCACTGCCCTAAGAGGTACCACTTATGACACCCAACTATGAGTCAGGCTTAGTTTCTGACACTACATGTACATGGTTCCATTTACCCTACGAGTAGATATTATAGTTCCCATTTGATACATGAGAAATCTGAGACTCGGATTAAAAGGTGCCATTGGGTCCCCTAGCTATGACCCAAATTCCTATCCAGTTCTGCTTGGCTACAAAGCCAGGCTCTGTCGGTCCACGTCACCCTTCCCAGAATGGAGCCTGCTTCATCTCCAAACAATCATGGGGATAATATATGCTGAGCTGGCTCCCTGAGGGGCATTCTGTTCCAGAGGTCTGAGTTTTTTCCTGCTTGCACCTGAATGAGATGCCAGTGAGCTGCTAAGGGGGCAGGTGAATGGAGGCCCCCCTCCCCTGCCCCTTTCTAACCCTCCAGGTGTTAGGAAGGTCTCTTGGCAGATGAGGTTCCCAGTGGTTTCTTGATTGTCCTTCTCCATCTCCCCAGGGGCTCTTGGAAGAACGTTGCTCTTGGCTCAGAAGCTTTTGGTTTTGCCCCAAGCCAGTAGGAACCAATCAGAAAGCCTAAAGCAGCAGCTGTCTGCATTAATCCATCCAGGGAGGCCCCAAATGGATGAAGCCCAACTGGTATTGTTATCACAAATGTTTAAAAAGTTACTGACATGAATGGGCAAGTGTGCAAGCACAGGGTGCTTGACATCTGGGTGATCTTGCATCATCTGAGCTGCCTTTGCTTTTTTCCAAGTGCATTGCTATACGTGTCTGGTCACCACTCTGTTGACACTGCTGTTTGGATCAGCTCAGCTAATGAAGCCTCCAGCTAGGGACTGAGGGAGGCAGGGCTGGGGGATTCTCACCTCTGGACTCAGGTCCAGCACAGCTGCCAAAGGCCCCTTCCCACATTGTGACCCTTCCGGGGACCTGAGGGTATTTCGGCCTCTGTCATCCCTTCCCCTGTAGCGCACAAGTTCAAGTAGAGAGAAGGCAGGAGAGGACGGCTGAGCCAGATCTTAAACGTTTTGCTCATCGTAACAACCCCTGAAAGCTTTCATTTATTTATCTTTGTGATGATGAATTATGGAAACAGGTGTATGGAGGGAATGGGGGTGAGGGTGGGTGTGCCTCAGTGTTGTCAACCTCCCTCCATGGCCCCCTTCCTCCAGGAAGAACGAACCCTGATGCCTTCTCTTCTCCCTGCAGGGCACAGATGGAGGCCACCAGCTCTGAGGAAAATCATATATTTCAGAAACAAACATGTGGTAGGAAGAAGGCATTAGTGCAGAGGATGTGCTAAGAAAAAAACAGGTTTTCTATGAACTGATTTTTTTAAAATTCTTCTACCAGGAAAAAAGTGAGAAGCACATTGCAATTGACTAGAGGAGAGACGACTTTTTTAAATTTAATTTTTAAATTATTTTTTCCATCACCATTTATCCCCACTATGTCCTCTTCCACCTCCAGGCTCGGTGACTGGAGGCCATCTCCTCACTCTTCTCTGCTTTGGAGAGGAGAGACCGTGTGGCCATGCCCACCTCCCGGGGCCTGGAATTGTTTTGCGTGCTAATTGAACTCCTGGGCATGAAGTTCTTGGTGACATGCTAACTTCTCCACCAGGATCTGCCCCACAGCTGTCATGATCGCCTGAGCTTCAACAGGCCTAGTGTCCACACACGGTCTGCTTTTGACTGGTTCCTGGCTCCGGCCAATGGCTGAGGCAGGCAGGCCTTTTTGAAGGGGGTCTTTTGGTCCTTTGTCCTGTAGAGAGTGCCTCATCTTTTTTGTACAGTTGCATTCTACAAAAACCAATTCTTCCTCTGGCAGGCGTTGGAGGTATTTCCTCCCGAGGGTTTCTCCTTTACCCCTCACCTGAGGGGGGTGGCTCATCCCTCTGGCTGGTGAGGTCCTCCGTTCTGCCAGCCCTTCTCTGTGCTGTCCTGGTTTGGGCCTCCTCTTGTCCTCCCTCTGATCAGTGAGGACCAACATTTTTCTTTGGCTCTGCCCAGGGGCCTTAACTTTTGATATCCTGGGTGCCTGCTGCCCCTGGCTGCTCTGTCTACTCCATATGAGCTTATATGGCCCCTGGGCAGCTGGCATGTCCCCACTGTTTTTTTCCCCCTGGGAACCGCAAAGTGCCCAGTGAGAAGCCAAGAGGTCGGCAGCAAGCAGCACATCCGTGTGAGGGTCTTGCAGGAGCACGTTGGTGACGTCGTCTTGAATGAGCATGCCGGTGGTGTAGTCTTGCAGGAGGACGTCACTGTAACAGTCTGGAAGAAGCAAGCCAGGGGCGTGGCCTGGAAGCTGGCTCCCTGACTCTACCTTCCCTTGGAGCTCAAACTTACTGGCCATCTTTGTTGTAAGGCATGGGTCTTTTAGATCTTGGGCAACTGAGTTTGCAAGTGGTGAGGACCTTTGAATGGGTCCTGGAGACCCTGATCTCTTCATATCCGTATTAGTGGTTTGAATATTGCCCAGCACGCTGGGTCCCACAATGACTTCCCAAGCAGGGTCCATCTCAGGCTCCTCTGCCTTCCTGGACTCTTCAGCCCTTGAAGAGTGGGATGATACCTTCTTTTCTAGTATCGCTGGCCTCTGGCAGGGATCTTCTGGAGTCTGAGTCCCTTTCTCCTGCTTTGCCTCCTTCCTGGCTACTGTTGAACTTGGATTTGACTTCGGGCTCTTTTTCTTAACATCCATGACAGTACCGTTCTGCTGGGTTTTTCCACGGAGGATAGGTGTGAGGGACTGAGAAGACGGCCTGTTCTCTTTTTTAATCCGAGGGGCCTCTGAGAGCCCATGGCCAGAACCAGACAGTGTCCCTTCAATGGACTTCTGGCTTTTCTCAAATGACCCCTGGCTGCTTTTACTTGCATTCACAGAGGTGGTGGGGAGGCGACCTGACTCTTTTGTTATCACCTCTTCTGAAAAGGCCTGAGGAGGTTTTCCCAAGGCCGTGGTGAACTTGGCTTTTGAGTGGACCTCAGGTACACAAGCAGCTGAACTGGGCAAAGGGGACTGTGGAAGGTGCAAATATTGAGCCTCATGTAGCTTGAGATTTGTGGGCTCAAAGGCCTGGAGGGACAGGCCACACTGGCACCTCACCTGAAACTTTAGAAAATGTACTTCCAGCATCTGTCGAGTGCTGGGACTGAGGAAGGAAAGCTCGCAAGAGGTGTTCACGTAATGTTCCCGACTCTCTGAAGTTGCTAGATTTCTGGTTTCCATGTGAGTGTTGCCCTTGGGAAAAGAATGGTTGTCAGCAAGCCAGGGTTGATCCACTCTCAGAGGGTCCAAGTCCTGATCGATCTGCTCTAACTTCCTGACCAAATGGTTCTGATCTGTGCTTCTGGGTAAGCAAGTTCCTGAGTCACTCTTTGAGGGCTTCAAGTCTTTTTCTGACTTCTTTTTGGAGCTGATTCCCAGAGCCTTCACTACAAAGGTAGCTGAGTCTCTGGAGAGACCTTTTGGGCTCCTCTTCCTCCTACATTGCCGTAGACGCCTACTGAAGTCTTTCCTTGGTTGGCCCTTCCCTTGGGACTTTCTCTGGTGCCGGGACTCCATCTTCTGTGGGTCCTGGCTGCTTTTACTTGCAAACACCGAGAGATGCAAGGGCCCCTGCTTATCTTGTACCTGACACACCTGGGGGACTTGGCCTTGAGGCTGCTTCAATTCCAGAGACACCTGGACCTTGAAGTGCAGACCGCCACGCTGCTCATCTTTCTCGAGCCTCTTTTGAAGATGTAGCTTCTGGAGATTAGGGCTGATAAAGTCCCTCTGAAAACCAGAAACTGACCCGGGGCCTTGGGAGACCTCACTATGCTGGGGAAGGTTGGGAGTGGGTTGGCTAAAGACGTCCTGAGAACTTTTGGTCACAGAGGGTAAAGCCTTCTCCCTTTTCTGTTGCTTCTGCAACAAGGAACTTTCCAGATGTTGAGTTTCATTTGGGATGCAAGGGATATTTTTGTTCTGGGCTGTAGGGCAAGACACCCCAGAGGTCCCCATCTGGTGCGGAGAAGAAGGTGGTCGGATTGAGAGGGAGGATGTGAGATTCTGGGTCTGGGTCTGGATCGGAGCCAGAGGTGGGGGCTGGGAAGGTAGGGGTTGGGCCCCAGGAAGGGGCAAGGGTGGAGCCTGGGAAAGCCCTGCTGGTGCTCTAAGCTGCACTGGAACTGGGAAGTCGTTAGAGTTTCCATTGAATAAAACTGAAAGAGGCTGTAGGTAAGAAGAGCTCTTTGGAACCCAGGCAGTAGCCACCAGGGACTCGCTGTGCAGAGAGGGGAGACCCCAGAAGAGCTGGCTGCATTTCTGCTGGAGATGCTCCTCCAGGAACTTGATATGTGACAACTGCTGAGGACCGGGCACCTGCTCTTGTTTGTCCCTCGGGTTCCAGAAGGGTTGGGGGGTTGGGGTGTCCTGCTCAGCACCCAGGGACTTCCACATACTCCCCAAAGAGTGCAGGCGGCATTCTGGGACCATTTGTTTTGAAAGTGACCCCTCCTTTTCCGTCTCCTTCCACATCTTCAGTTCTGCCCTCTTGGTGAGCAGAATCTCCAGCAGCCTCTGGACTCCAGGGTTGACAAATGAGAGGCTACCAGGCTCTCCCTGCCTGTCTGTGGGGTCTCCCCGGGATGAGGCCTTGGGTGGGTAGTGGGACAGGTGCTCTCGCTGGGACTTGCGCTGTGATGAGGTTGAGAGGTACAAGGCTCTGGCAGCCTCCTGCCACCAGGACAGGGCTGGAAGGGGACAGCTTGAGTGGCCAATGCGGGAGATGGCTCGGTTGGGCAGTGCCACAATGGAATTACTGGGAGGTGAGCTCTTTACAATGGTACCCAGTGGGGTTCCCTTCAAGTCAGACTGGTCTTGATGTTCCGCTGACAGGGTGGAGGCCAGAGGTAGAGGACACAGTGTCAGAGGAGCCGGAGAAGCCGACGGGGATATGGCGGGAGCAGCATCTTCCGCAGGCTCCCCGCCGGGCAGGTGGGCTCCGTCCGGCAGGTGGGCTTCCGCGGGCGCTGCTTTGCACACCTCATCAGGAGAGTCTTGACACGAGAACTGATGAAGGCCACCCTGTTCAGGGGGCCTGCCCAGATGGCTGCGGGAGATGGAGGCACAGGCTGCAGCCAGGAGCAGGTGGGCAGGCCTGGCGGTGGCGGGCACCTGGGGCGCAGGGTCCTCCATGGCCCCCAGGCTGACTTCCCCATGCTCCCGCTGTCCCTCACCCCAGGGCCATAGCCAAACCCAAACCCATGGCCCCTCGCCCCCAACCAGGTGAGTCCAAGGCGGCCTATAAGTCCCGGGGTCCATTAGAGATTCAGGAGAGAAGGGGGAGATGCTTTACCTTCCAAGGAGAGAAATGAGGCTCCGAGCCTCCTCTAGTTCTTGCAGGCACTCTCTGCAGGCTGCAAAGCAGGAGACTGGGTCACATGATGGAGCAGGGCCTGGTGGCCCTTTAAGAGAGACACCTGGGAGACTGGACTCCGGAGCCCAAGTATCAGGGCCAAGGTCACATGAACCCTGGCAGTGATAGCAAGGCTTGTGACAGGAGGTGCTTTGTCATTTACAAAGTGCTTTCACATCCTCTACATCTGTGGCCCTCTCTACATCCCTGAGGGTGGGGGGAGGCAGGGGGCACCTCGGAGGAATCTGAGCGAAGGTCAACACCGTGCCCACAGTCGGACCTGGAGGTCCCACCTCCCCATCGGGCACTATTGGCCCGAACATCCCTGCTGGGAAGTATCTGCTTTCTGACCTCCTTCCCCAGCTCAGCCGTTGGCATCCTCCAGGCCCTGGCCCTGGGCCGTCGGGGACAGGACAGATGGAGGCCAACTCTCGGGCGCAGGGCTGAGGGGCAGCTCACCTTTCAAAACTCCACTTTTCTTCCTGCTCCTGCTCCTGCTCCTCCTTTTAGGCTCCATTGAACGCTGGGAGACAAGACACAAACGAGGGCTGGGGCCCTGTGCTCACCCTCCTCTCTCTAGACAAGCAGCAGGCGCTCAGAGTTCATGAACAATATGACCTTCTACATGGAACTACTGGGGCTCTCTGGGTTTCCCCCTTTTATTTTTGAGGTGGATCAGCATCATCGCAGGTTTTCTTCTTTGCAAAAAGGAAAGAAAGATTTTCTATTTGAGACCGACCATGGACTTCCTCCATCACTGTTCCTCCACCCAAGAAACACACCGAGAAACTCAGACCTGCAGGTCTGTCGGAGCGCCCTGTGCCACGACTCTGCTTCCTGTGGCCCTAGCCCCACCCCAGTCTCTGCTCCCCGCTCTCAGGGTCTCTGCCCTGCCCTCTGACCAGCCCCCAACAAAGGGGAGGCTCACCCGAGATGCCTGCTGTGGGAAGGAGGCTGGTGAACCAGGGCTCTGGGCCTGTCCCTCACAGCGACCCAACTCTTAGTATCCAATCCTTGGCCACTGGTCACTGCTTTTGGGGCTGTGCCCTAGAGCCCTCCACCACGTCTGGCCTCCTGGTCGGAGATCTTTGCACAGAAATCCTCCCACCTACTCTAACCCCTGCTCCACATGACTTGTTCCTTGAAAGATGAAGTTCGATTCTGTCCTGAGAACAGGCATTCTATCCCTTCCCGTCTGGGGAGTCTCTCTAGGTGATTCAGAAAAGTGGATATAAGGTTGGAAAAAAGATCGCCTCTGTTTTTTCTGGGCCCAGGGTGCCTTACCTTCCTGCTATTTCTATGTTTCGTTGGAGGTGGTAAGGACTGATCTCTCTCCCAGAAATGGACTGTCACAAGGAAGAGCAGCAGTCCACACAGGAGGCCAAAGATGGTATCCAATACCCAGGAAGGACTGGTGTTCTGCCAGGTAGCAATAACACTTTTCAGAGAAAAGAGGGGGTTCTCCATCATCTGAATTGCACTGCTGCCCTCAGGCAACTGAGCGCTGGGAGGCTTGTGGCCTAGAGGCCCAGGTTCGCATCACAGGGCTGTGGTCTGGTCACAAAGGGCTCCTGAGTGTGGGGGAGGGGGCAGAAGGGAGTCCAGCCCCTCCCTGCTCCAGGCCTAGCAGGCTCCACCCCTCCACTCTCCTGGACCTTCTAGACCAGCGGTTCTCAACCTGTGGGTCGCGACCCCTTTGTGGGTCGAAGGACCCTTTCACAGGGGTCGCCTAAGACCATCAGAAAACCCATATATAATTACATATTGTTTTTGTGACTAATCACTATGCTTTAATTATGTTCAATTTGTAACAATGAAAATACATCCTGCATATCAGATATTTACATTATGATTCAGAACAGTAGCAAGTTATGAAGTAGCAACGAAAATAATTTTATGGTTGGGGGTCACCACAACATGAAGAACTGTATGAAAGGGTCGCAGCATTAGGAAGGTTGAGAACCACTGTTCTAGACCTTCATCAATTTCTATGTATTCCACTTGGAAGCCAGGTATTGCCTGGTTTCTGTGTCTCTTGGCGCTCTTGGCTGGAATCCACCAAACTCCAATTTCATAGCTTTTGAAAGTCTGAAGTTCTCTTGGGAATTTGGGCTATTTCACAGGGATTGATACTCTCAAAATCTCCTCTGTCCTCAACTCCATTTTTTTTTTTTTCACTGCACAAATTTACTTTATTTATTTCTTTGTGGGGGAATATTTAAGTTCTACTCTCAGCAGATTTCAGATATGATGCAGTGTGATCAACTATTAGATCCCCAGGTCTTCTTCATCTTGTAACTGAAAATGTGTACCCTGTGACCAGCCTCTCTCTGCTGATCCCACCAGCCCCAGCCTCTGGCAGGCACTTTTTATTCTTTCTGTGAGTTCACATTTGTGTGTGTGTTTTACTTCCCCATGTAAGTGATAATATGCACTATTTGTCTTTGTCTGTCTGGCTTATTTCACTTAGCATAATGCCCTTCGGTTTCATCCACGTTGTTACAATCTCAACCTATTTTCCCCTGGTAATAAGTTTTACTTTCATCATGCAGAAGTAGACCCTTACTTTATACTTACCTAAGTATTTAAATTTGTCTCTATAATTTGTTATTGTTTTCATCAGCCTTTGCCATTTTCCCTTGGAAATAATGATTTGTTATTTAAAATTCACAAAATGAAATAAGTATAATAAAAATATAAAAATTAAAGCTCCAAATGATATGTTTTATGATAGCATTTACACTTCTAAAGTTAGAAAAACTTCAGAGACTTATGATACATGCCGTCTACACATGCACACACATACATTGCACACACACATTTTGACAGTAGTTTCACACTCAAGAATTAAGCACTTCCTCATTTTCTTTAAATCTTTTATGTTTTGTCTTGACCCTATCTGTTCTATGTGCCCCAAATAGACAGTCTCCATTCTCCAGAAGTTAGAAGCATGTATGTTACACCCAGAAGCCAGGAATGGGTTAGTGGCGGTCAAGTTCTGATCTTAAGAGTGGGCATTGGGCCGAAACCGGTTTGGCTCAGTGGATAGAGCGTCGGCCTGCGGACTGAAGGGTCCCGGGTTCGATTCCGGTCAAGGGCATGTACCTGGGTTGCGGGCACATCCCCAGTGGGAGATGTGCAGGAGGCAGCTAATTGATGTTTCTCTCTCTCATCGATGTTTCTAGCTCTCTGTCTCTCTCCCTTCCTCTCTGTAAAAAAATCAATAAAACATATTAAAAAAAAAAAAAAAAAAAGAGTGGGCATTGGGACTGGGGGACAAAGGCTTGGGTGGGGGTCTAGTCTTAAGCAGTCCTTTCTTTTTTTTTCTTTTTAAATATTTATTGTTGAAACTATTACACAGACCCCCCTTACCCCCCAGTAACCCCCTTCAATCCACCCCCCACCCCGCCCCAGGCCTTCAGCACCCTATTGTCTGTGTCCATGGGTTATCCATATATACATACAAGGTCTTTGGTTGATTACCTCCCACCCACCCACCCTCTCCCGCCTTCCCTCTGAGATTCCTCACTCTGTTCCATGCTTCCATGTCTCTGGATCCACTCCGTTCATCAGTTTATTTTGTTACTTAGGTTCCACATTTGAGTGCCATCATGTGATACATGCCTTTCTCTGACTTATTTCACTTAGCATGATACTCTCCAGGTCTGTCCATGCTGTCTTAAAAGGTAAGAGATTTTCCTTTTTAACTGCTGCCTCGTATTCCATGGTATAAATGTACCACAGCTTTTTTTTATCCACTCATCTACTGATGGGCATTTGAGCTGTTTCCAGATCTCGGCTATTGTAAATTGTGCTCATAAGCAGTCTTTTCTGATATTCCTCGTGAGTTCTATACCTATTCACTTTTTCAGAGTATGCCCTGCCTTCCTCCTCCTTCCTCCTCCTGCCTCCTGCAGATCTCTGGAACCTCAGGCCTTGCCTGTACCACAGAGAGAGTGCACTTTGAGTCCTATAGGAAATTCCCTTGTGACATCACTGAATATCCCTTTTGGCAGCGGGAACTGGGGATTTACTTAGGGCTGGTACTTTATAATCACATCATGGTTACTTTTTCTTGATACTTGAAATATAGGCTTAAAAATAGTATGTTTTCTGTTGGTCATTTATAAAGCTTTAAGGAAATGAGAGCATTGCATGTATTTGGCTAAACTGTCATGAATGTTCAGTTCAAGAGCATATCTTCAGCCTCAGTGGTGGTTTTTATCTGTCTACAGTCTCTTCACCCTTTATGATATTGTCAGTGGGTCATGACAGTCCCCAGTATGGACAACTAGGATACCTGGGGAGCATAGTGAGTCCAAATCTGGACAACTAAGATCAATGGGGAACATGGTGGGCCCTGATGTCTGCTTCATTTTTAGGGGGCCTTATAACTCTAACCCTAACTCCTAACCCAGCAAGGCTATCATTTAAAATTGAAGGAGAAATAAAAAGCTTCCCAGGGGGCAGGGAGGGGGGGAGCTTCCCAGGGGGCTGAAGGAGTTTGGTACCACCAAACCAGTATTATAAGAAATGTTATAGGGCTTGCTTTAAGAAGAAGAAAAAAAAAGAAGAGGAAGAAGAAAAACATAGTTTAAAAAAATGCCAAGAAATATGTACCTGTCAATAATCATTTTAAATATAAATGGCTTAAATCCTCCAATCAAAAGACATAGGGTAGCTGAATGAATAAGAAAGCAAGACCCATTTATATGTTGTCTATAAGAGACCCACCACAGAAGGAAAGATACACAAAGACTAAAAGTAAAAGGATGGAAAAAAGATATTTCATGCAAATGGAAATTTTTTTAAAAGTTTGGGTAGCAATACTTATATCTGACAAAATAGACTTTAAAACAAAGGCTATAGTAAGAGACAAAAAAGGACACTACGTAATGATAAAAAGAGCAATCTCACAAGAGGATATAACTATAAACTTTCATGCAGCCAATGTAGGAGCACTTAATATGTAAAGCAAATCCTGATGGACATAAAGGGAGATATTGACAGTAACACAGTCATAGTACGGAATTTTAACACCCCATTGACATCAATGGATAGATCTCCCAGACAAAATTAAGGAGGAGACAGCAGCCTTAAATGACACACTAGATCAAATGGATTTTCTAGTAATTGATATCTTCAGAGCATTTCACCCCAAAGCAGCAGAATATACATTCTATTCAAGTGTACATGGAATGTTTTCTAGGATAGACCACATGTTAGGACACAAAACAAGCCTCAATAAATTTAAGAAGATTGAAATCATATCAAGCATCTTCTCTGACCATAATGGAACAAAACTAGAAATCAACCAAAGAAAATAATTGTAAAAGACACAAAGTCATGGAGACTAAATAACATGTTACTAAACAATGAATGGGTTAACAATGAGATCAAGACAGAAATCAGAAATTACCTTGAAACAAATAAAAATGAGAACACAACAACCCCAAATCTATGGGACACTGCGAAAGACGTCCTAGGAGGAAAATTCACAGCATTACAGGCCTACCTCAAGAAACAAGAAAAATCTCAAATAGCACTTTAATTTTATACTTAAAGGATTTGGAGGCGGGAGACCATAGTGACTCCCTATTTATTACATTAGAGCAGAAATAAATAGAGTTTAAAAAAAATACAAAAGATCAATGAAACCAAGAACAGGTTTTTTAAAAATTTAAATAAGATTGACAAACGTTTAACCAGACACCTCGGGGTGGGGGGAAGAGGACCCAAATAGATAAAATCAGAAATGAGAGAGAAGTAACCATTGACACCAGATAAATACAAAGGATTTTAAGAAAATATTAAAAAGAACTATATGCCAACAAATTTGACAATAGAGAGGAAATGGATAAATTCCTACAAGCATAATCTTTTGAAACTGAATCAGGAAGAATCAGAGAATCTGAATGGGCAGATTACAACTAGTGAAATTGAAACAGTAATTTAAAAACTCCCAACAAATAAAAGTTCTGGACTGGATGGCGTCACCGGTGAATTTCATCAAACATTCAAAGACCAACTAACACTTATTTTTCTCAAACTATTCCAGAAAATCCAAGAGGAGGGACAACTCCCAAGCTCATTTTATGAGGCCAGAATTACCCTAATTCCAAAACAAGATAAATACACTACAAAGAAAGAAAATTATAAACCAATATCCCTGATGAATATAGCTGCTAAAATTCTCAGCAAAATGTTAGCAAACCAGATCTAGCAATACATTAAAAAGATCATGCCCTGGCCAGTTTGGCTCACTGGATAGAGCGTCAGGCTGGGGACTGAAGGGTCCCAGGTTCGATTCCAGTCAAGGGCATGTACCTTGGTTGCAGGCACATCCCCAGTGGGGGGTGTGCAGGAGGCAACTGATCGATGCTTCTCTCTCATCAATATTTCTAACTCTCTATCGCTCTCCCTTCCTCTCTGTAAAAAATAAAATATATATATATATATATATATATATATATATATATATGAAGATCATATACCATGACCAAGTGAGATTTATTCTGGGGAGGCAAGATTGGTAAAATATCTGCAAATCAAGAAACGTGATGCACCACATAAACAAAATGGAAAATAAAAACCACATGAGCATATCAGTAGATGCAGAAAAATACTTAATAAAATCCAGCACCCATTTATGATAAAAACTCAGCAAAGTGGGAATATGCCATTGGGAATAGAGGGCATATTGTAATAAATGTAATAAATGCCATATGTGACAAAACCACAGCAAACATCATACTCAATGGGCAAAAAGTAAAAGTGTTTCCCTTAAGATTAGGACCAAAACATGGATGTCCGCTTTCACCACTCTTATTTAACAAAGAAGTGGAAATCCTATCCACAGCCATCAGACAAGAAGAAGAAATAAAAGGCATCCAAATTGGAAGGGAGGAAATATAACTGTCACTATTCACAGATGACACGATATTGTACATAGAAAACCCTAAAGACACCACCAAAACAAAGTACCAGATCTAAGAAATAATTCTGGCAAGATAGCAGGATACAAAATTAATATTCAGAAATCAGAGGCATTTCTATACACCAATAATAAACTATCAGCAAGAGAAAGTAAGAAAACAATACAATTTACTGATGCTGTGCAAAAAAGAATAATGTACCTAGGAATATATTTAACTGAGAAGGTAAAAGACCTGCATTCAAAAAACTATAGTACATTGAAGAAAGAAATTGAGGGAGATACAAGTGCAAGCATATACCATGTTCATGGATTGGAAGAATTAACATCAATGAAATGTTCCTACTACCCAAAGCAACCCATAGATTCAACACAATTCCCATTAAAATACAATGGCATATTTCACGGATCTAGAACTAATATTGCAAAAATTTATATGGAACCCAAAAAGATCCCAAATAGTCTCACCAATCTTGAGCAAGAACAACATTAGAGATAGCACAATACATGATATCAAACTATAATACAAGGCCCTAGTAGTCAAAACAGCTGGGTATTAGCTTAAGAACAGGCATATAGATCAATCAAACAGAACATAGAGCCCAGAAATCAACCCAGATCAATTCATACTTAACAAAGGTGGCAAGAACATATAATGGGATGAAGAGTCTCATCAATAGATGGTGTTAATAAATAATCTGATGAACAGAATAAACTGGTGAATATAATAGAATCAGGGGCATAGAAAGGGAGTGGACTGACTATTCTCGGGGGGAAAGGGGTGTGGGGGGTGCAGGAAGAGACTGGCCAAAATCGTACACCTATGGATGAGGACAGTGGCGGGGGTGGGGTGGGGGTGGGGGGTGAGGGCAGAGGGTGGGGTGGGAACCGGGTGGAGGGGAGCTATGGGGGGGAAAAAGAGGAACAACTGTAATAATCTGAACAATAAAGATTTAATTAAAAAAATAAAACATAAAAAAATAGATGATGTTGAAAGAATTGGGCAGGTACATGGAAAAAAATATGAAACTAGACCACCAACTGACACCAAACACAAGAATAAACTCAAAATGGATAAAAGACATAAATATAAGTCACAAAACCATAAAAATCCTAGAAGAAACTATGGGCATTAAAATCTCAGACATGTCTCATAGCAGTATTTTTTCTGATATGTCTCCTTGGGTAAGAAAAAGGAACAATGGGACTACATCAAACTAAAAAGCTTCTGCACAGCAAAAGAAACCATCAACCAAATGGAAAGAGAGCCCACCATAGGGGAGAACATATATGCCAATGATGCATCTGATAAAGGGTTGATTTCCAAAATTCATACAACACCAGGAAGACAAACAATCCAATTAAAAAATGGGTAAAGGACCTGAATAGACACTTCTTCACAGAGAACATACAGATGGCCAATGGACATATGAAAAAGTGCTAAACATTACTAATTATCAGAGATGCAAATTAAAATCACAATGAGACATCACCTCACACCTGCCAGAACGGCTATCATAAATAAAATCAACAAACAAGTGGTGGCGAGGATGTGGAGAAACGGAAACCCTGGTGCACTGTTGGTGGGAATGCGAACTGGTGGTTTCCTCAAAAAATGGAAAATGGAGCTGCCTTTGACCCAGGTGGCTGTCCACCCGGCCTCCCCGTTATGGATACTTCCCCTTTCCTTCGGTCACACCACTCCAGTCCTTTGTAAAATCTTTCTCAGACACACATTTGGCTCTCAGCATCCTGAATATAAATTTAAGATCTAAAGCACATGTAAGGATACTTATTTTTACTCTTGGTTTTTATAGTGTTATTGTCTCTTATTTATTCATTGAACATTTATTAGGCATGGGGAATAAATGCATCATAGACCGTGGCTGCTGACGCCCTGAGAATTCACTACCTCAATTCTAGAGTCTGGCAAAACCATATACAGATGTTGTATTATAAATTTGTACCCCTGAAATGTATATAATGTTATTAACCAATGTTGCCCCAATCAATTTAATAAAAATTAAATAAATGAATGAATAAATAGTAAAATTTAAATCTTTTTCATTAAATTGAGGAAGAGGGAGAGATAGAAACATCAATGATGAGAGAGAATCATTGATCGGTTACCTCCTGCACGCCCCCTACTGGGGACAGAGCCTGCAACACTGGCATGTGCCCCAACCAGGAATCAAACTGGCGACCTTTCAGTGCACAGGACAATGTCCAACCAACTGAGCCCCACCCACCAGGGTGTAAAAAATTTTTTAAATGGAACAGAAACGTGGAGGATGAAGGTCTTTCAGAGACAAATGAGCTCTCAACAAGCAGACACAGAAGGGCCTTCGAGGTAATTGGCCTTTAAATGGGTTCAGAGATTCGAAAGGGGCTCCCGGTGTTCATAAAGAAGCATCTGGGCTAAGGCTGGGCCGTGAGCTGGAAGAGCATTGAGAGCAGCCACCTTCCTCGTCATCACGGGTATTTACTGAACGCGGACTATGCTGCCGAAACTACGCCAGGCCTCGACATACACGATGTCATTTAATGTCACAGCAGCCCTGGGATGTATTGTATAAAATCGTCCCCTTCTGGAAGATGATGAAATTGAGCCTCAGAAGAGGTGAGGTAATTTGCCTGAGGCCCCATGGTTAGAAGGGGATGGGATTGGTTCGGGAATCCAACTCTGTCAGACTGGAAATCCTGGTCTCTTCTTCTGTGACAGTAAGCACTGCTCTGGCGCTGACTGTTAAGTTCCTCTACATCTTATTTCCATTTCACACCCTGTGGAGGGAAATCAGGAACCTCGATTTCAGAAGACCATTTGTGTCTGGCATCCATTTCTTTAGGACAATTTCCTGTATTTGCTACATTGTCCTCCCCTGTGAGGTGGGGACACAGTAGTCATGGGGACCAAATGAGATCATGCCTCCAGAATTTCCAAACAAACTGATTCTAATTGAGTCCTCGATTCTCAAGCTGACAGCTTTCAGGAGTATCTCTCATCACCCAGGTGTCCATGTTCGGAGTGTCCTGTGGGCGTGTCACTGATGTCACCAAGTCTCCAGGCTCTGAGCTGGCTCACTATCACCAAGCCTTCATGCCACAACAGGAAAATGATGAGATAGCGACTGGTGTTTCTTAGTAAGAAACGCCAATAAGTTTCTATCTCAGGTCCTATCCAGGAGACAGCGTCATGAAATACAACGTGGAGGCGAATTTGGCGTTAGGTAAATCAGGGTGTGAAGGTTAGCTCTGCCCTTTCCAGCTGTGTGACCTTGGGAGGGCTACTTAACCTCTCTGGGCCTGTATAAATAACTGAATAGTAATAGCTACTTCACAGCTTTGTTAGGAGGATTACTATATGATATAATGATGTCAAGAGCTTAACACAGAGCCTAGTCCATAGGAAATACTAAATGCTCATTATTATTATTACATGCAAAAATAAAAAAATAAAAACAGCAATCCCTACTATGAGATTTGTCTTACAGGAATAAACAATTATCTTAAAAGACTTTTCTTCCCTGCAGTCTTTAACAAATCAGTCAGCTCTTGGAGTCTTGTTCAGCGAGCGTGTCCGGTGTGCATACGCGCAGGGGCTTGGCACCCAAGGCCAGCAGTTTAAACAAGGTGTGCTAGCCCGGAACGTGAGATGAGGCATTGGAAAAGCCGATTTGAAATGTGCAAGTAAAAAGTAATTTGGCAAGGAGGTAGAATCAGGAGAACTGACTCACCCTGGGCCTCAGTTTCCCCGTCTGTGTGAGAAGGGCGCTGGGCCCACATGCTGCTCTCTTGCATCTCTGACCTTCAGGTAAAGCAATCTGATTCTGACAGAGCCATCTTTGCTCATGCGTTCCCCCAGCAACTCCTAGTCCTGCGTGGCCTGGGAACGCCTGGTGCCCCTCTCTGGATGGATTTTGCGGGACTCATGCATGCCCACCGGCTAGGGTACATCTGCACTACCCACTAAGCCTTCCTAGGGCCCACCAGTTCCAACCTCTCCCAGCTCCCTATGTACTAGTATGTAACCACAGAAGATAAAATTCCTCCTGGTGTTTCCTGAAGAGAGGAGAAATCTCTAAGCAAGGTACCTGTCGGTTTCCAGCAGAAACTGCCCACGTTGTTCGGAAAACAATTTTCCTTTTTTACTCCACAGCGTTGGAGAATCATTCTTTGTCAGGTTCCGGCAATAAAACTTGGCTCCCACCCCCTCCCCCACAGTGAAAGCTTGCTTTGGGGTTAAGGAAACATCGCCACCTGGTGGAATGACATTGAAATAATTCGACTGAGACCAATGGCTTTCTAGTCTCCAAAAAGGTGAAGTCACAGAATCCCATCAAGAAAGAGCTAGAAGGCTCCGTGGAGCTTGGATCCCACTTCTTTATCGAGCAATGGAAGTGTTGTACAGAGATGGTCTGTGAATGTCAAGGCTAGAACCCAGATCCACGGACCCTGTGAGAAATCCAGCCCTCTCCCATCTCTGTAACTGCCTCAACATACACTTACCCCATGCGTTAGCCTAAAATGAATTCAGAATCAAGACCAGCATGGTCATAATCGTTTTCACCCTGCACGTTCCCGCTTGCTGTTCATCAGCTTCATGTGCTTCATCAGTCAGCTCGTCCTCCTAATTCTTCAGGCCAACAGGAAGCGTATGACATCATCGTGGGGGATGCTCTCACGTCTGTTTGGAATGTGGGGGTCCTGAAGGTAGTAAGGGCATTGAGTATGAATAGAAATCCTGACTGTTTATACAGAGGGTGAGCATCCATTATTGTGCCAATGGAGCCATCTTATTATCGGCGCGGTCATTTCCGCTTCTATATTTGCATCTCACTTTGCTTTAATCTATTTAAAATTATTTAATCTTTATAAACACCCTATGGTGGGATTAACTAGTCATTACTGATAAGGAAATGGAGGCTCAGAGAAGTTAAGCAATTTTCCTGAGGCCACACAGCTACCAGTGAGAACACTGACACTCGAAAGAAGGGAAGACACTTACATTGAAGCTACCGTGGTGCTTGTGACACAGCTCTCCAGGGCTCTCCGCTGGGGAGGAGCAAGTTCACTCGGTTCTTGTTCTTCCAGCCTGGCCACTGCAGAAGCACCCAGTGTTCCCGTGGCCGCCATTGCTATTTGCTTGGCTGTAGAACACACTAGAACCGTGATGGCGAACCTATGACACGTGTGTCAGAGGTGACACGCGAACTCATTTTTTTGATTTTTCTTTGTTAAATGGCATTTAAATATATAAAATAAATATCAAAAATATAAATCTTTGTTTTACTACGGTTGCAAATATCAAAAAATTTCTCTATGTGACACGGCACCAGAGTTAAGTTAGGGTTTTTCAAAATGCTGACGGGCCAAGATCAAAAGGTTCGCCATCACTGCACTAGAAAGTCATATGACTTACATTTTAATTTAAAACTGGTGTGAAGAAAGTTTGCCAAATATCACCATGGCTTCTCTGAGAAAGAGTGACACAGCAAGAAGCACTCACTGTAGCAGCGGCCACGAGCCTGTGTCCATGGGACTAGTAAGAGGGCTTTTTGTCATTTACCACCCAAACCATTTCAAGTAATGCTTTTATAAATGCCCCGACAAAGAAGAGTCTTTGTGCCTCCTCGCTGTTTAAAAATATTTTTATTGATTTCAGGGAGGGAGAGGGAGAGAGAGATAGAAACATCAAGGATGAGAATCATTGATCGGCTGCCTCCAGCACGCCCCCTACTGGGGATCAAGCCCGAAACCCGGGCATGTACCCTTGACTAGAATCAAACCCGGGACCCTTCAGTCCACAGGCCGACGCTCTACCCACTGAGCCAAACCGGCCAGGGCTGTGCCTCCTCATTTTATAAATACACCAAAACCTAATCCTCAGGCACTTCTCCTCTGTATCTGATTTTCCTCAACAATGGGGTAATCCAGTCTCATGCCTTCAAATGCCATCTACCTACTGGTGATTCCTAAATATGCACCCACAACCTAGCCTCTCCATATGCATCTCGGACTCATATATGCAGCTGTCTACGCCACACCCCAACGTCTCGGGCATCAAACTAGCATGTCCACTTCAAAACTCTGGGTTTTCCCCAAACACTACAAATCAGCAAACATTACAAGCCAAGCACTGCACATCAAGGCTTGGTTTATTGTTTTGTTGACCTAGGGTTGGCAAACGTTATTCTGTAAAGAGCCAGATAATGAATGTTTTCAGCTTTGCGTTCATACAGTCTGTGTCTAACCTGCAGATGTGCAAAAATAACCATAGGCAACACGGGAAGCCAATGGGCAGGCTATGTGCCAATAAACTTTACTCACAACAACAGATCGGGCCCACGGACCATGGATTATTGATCCCTGGTCGAAACTTTTAACACGGTGATGGAGAAATGTTAAAAATGCCGATTAAATTTTAACCTGTGTCTATAATCAACCTGTTGTGAATAGCGCAGGCAATTGAGTGCCAAAAATCCTGATATTCGAAAACTGTCTTTCCGTTCATCAAAGACATTGCTCATGTCACAGACAAATGATTAAAGGCCTGACCTAGAGCTTTCCCGTTTCACTTTTCTCTTACTTCGTTACAAAGGGAAATATCAACTTAAACTCATGTGAAAAACTACACTTCTTCATGAATTGAAATCATAGATTGGCTACACTCCGGATACAAGAGCCCAGAGCAAAAAAAAGCATTCTGTGGGAATCCAATGGCTATCAGGAATTTACAATAAAGAATATTTTATCATCTGGAATTATTTGTAAATTGTGTTTACACATTCTTTATGTGAAATAAATACTTAACCTGAACACCACTTTCTTTATGTACTTCAAACTATTTGTTAAAATCTGGACAAGGGAACACGGGATTTTGCAACCTTTGAGAACAATGTGCCATAAGCAACAGTTGTTCTCCCCCCAGCCCCGTCCCCCCGTTCCCCATCCCCCGCCCCCATTTACCCTAGCCCTCTCCCTACAGCAGCTCAGAGAAGGTCCCCAAGGAACACAGCCCGCATTCCCAAGGGAGTCCCTTGTCTAGAAGCCACGAGATCTGCAGGTCCCTGAATCCCCTTTGCAAACTGAACCGCAGAGCTTCCCTTGGAGACACGCACCCTCAAGTCCCTACCTACCCCTCGTGGGAGGCAAATCCTATTTTCAAACCAAATCTGGGTACATGGTCACACAATGTTGGTACACATGGAAACCAATAATGTTGCAGGAAATGTAGGTCATATTCTCCAACTGCGTAACGTCTGCCCCCAGGACCAAGTTCATTCATGAGAAGCTTTAAAAACATTGACCGATAAAATTCATGAAGATCAATTACTTATTTGGACAGATTATTTGGACTGAAAAAATAATAAAAATAATTTCAAATGTGTTTCTATTGCTCCTGAGAAAGACAATGTCTGGCCAGGATGAGAATCGGGCGAATCTAAGTCTGTTTTAGGAAAATGCAACCTAGTTCTAGGACCATTAAAGGCCTTGCTTGGGGGTGGGGGTGGGGGTGGGAAGGGGGGTTGGAGTCAAACAGTCAAGAACTGCAGCCCTGGAGTCGGGGAGAACTGATATGCTTCCAGAGCTTCTATGACTTCCTCGAGTTTCATTTTGGTTTGGGGCCTTGTTTACCTTCCTACTGTCTTTATTAGGCTGTGAGCCCTCAAAGGCAGTGGCTGCTTTTCCTTCTCACATCCCAAATGACTGACATACTGCACGGGTGTTGTAGGAGCGAGCATGGCACCGGGAAGACAGAGATTCTTCATAATTATTGGGTAGTGACTTCGCATCCCAGCCACCGCGCTGGGAGAGAAGAGGCGCCCTGGCACAGAGGAAAATGCAGCTTTTGTGTTAGCTCTGTCACCACCAGAGCTGGCTTCAGACCCCGGCTCTGCTCCCCATGACCTTGAGCAAGCCCTCTTGCCAAATGCCTCCTGGCCCGCCCCCCCACCCACTTTTCCCCCATCACCACCTGCACCCCTCGTGCGAAGCAGCCATCACCTCGGGTGTAATGTCTGGAGCAGCCTCCTCTTGGCTTTGCCTGTGTCCACTTCCATCCCCTCCACGGTCGTGCCCCCACAACAACCAGAATGCGTTTTGACACAGCAAATCTCATCCTTTCAGTCCATCGCGCCCTCGTGTTCTCAGAGGTCATGTGCAGGCTCCATAACGGAGCACACAGGCCCTCCGTGACCTGCTTCCTGACCTGGGGCCCGTCCAGCTGCCTGCCTCACACGCGGCTCTGGCCACACCTGCCCTTCCGTCCCTCCCTCACTCAGAGCCCCTCTCTGCCTCTGAGCCTTCGCTTGTGCTCTTCCTCCTCTCTCCCTTCCGACTGATCTTCGGTCCTAAGGCAGGACCTCCCGAAATTGGCCTCTGACTCCTCAGCCCGGGAAATGGCAACCCACACTTCTTTTTCACAGCACTGTCTCAAATGTATTTCATAAACTATTTACAAAATCATGTGTTTCATGCCTGTTGCTCTTGGCCGGACCAGACACTTGGCGAGGCCAGGGACATGTGTGTCTGCCCCTGCAGGATCCCCAGCACCTAGCACACAGTAGGTGCTCAGGAAGTGCGTTGAATGAATATCCAGAGAAGCTTTAATCTCTGAAACTGTCTCCTCATTTACAAACGGCAATAATGCCCACTTCACAGGATTGCCGTAAAGACTGAATCAGAAACACCATGGTAAAGCCCTGCCATGGTGTCTTGTATACAGTAGACAATAAATGTTTGTTGAGTGACTATAAGCACTCCAGCGTATAAAATGGCACCTCTTGAAATGGGCCTAGTGTGAAGACGAGGCTGGTAATTAGAAACCTGTGAAGGTTTCTTTATTAGGTGATTAATGCAGCATAAACCTTGGGTGTTGAGGCTAAGGTATTATTAAGACAGTGCTGTGGATTGGCACTTGTCAGGCATGGGCCGTGGCCTCATGCCAGCTGAGGACATGCAGTACTGTTGTCCTAGGGGATGGGTTCACCACGAGCTGGGAGGTGGGCAGAAGGGGGGTTCTCTTTGGTTGGGAAGTGCCAGGGGAGTCCTGGTGTACAAAGAAAGGCACAATGATGCTTCTAGGCTGGTGACTTCAAAACTCAGTCCAGGACTCTAACAATTTACCTCTTGCTCTTTCTCAGGAAGTTTGTAGATGGTGAGTTCAATCAAAGCAAGGAACAGAATGGCATGGGATATGGACCCAGTTGTTCCAACACAGAAACTGGGCGACTGAAATTGCTGGGGAGACAGAGAGGAGATGGGAAAACCCAGGAAGACAGTGGAGCAGCTGGCAGGAAGGGCCACTGATCAGGGTGGAGGATTCTGGGAGAGATGGCACCAGGGGAGATGATACAGCTACTAGACTATCTGATGGGAGGACTGTACAGAGAGAAGAGTGGAAGAAAAGAGATGGGAGAAGCTCAGCCAATGTGGCTGAGTGGTTGAACGTCGTTTGATTCCCGGTTAGGGTACATGCCTGGGTTGTGGGCTCGCTCGATCCTCTGTGGGTCATACAGGAGGCAGTCAATCATATTTCTATCTCTCTATCCCTCTCCCTTCCTCTCTCCAAAATCAATAAAACCTATTTTTTAAAAAGAGTTGAGGAGAGATATTTAGAAAACGAAATGAAGGGAAAATGAGATAGTTGTGAATGCCATGGTGAGATGGGAGTGAGGGAGGAGAGGAGGAGTTGTAAAAGAAAGTATATATACTCCTAGCACATTATGTGGCTCAGCTATGAGCACTATTTGTATAGTTATTATGTAAACACTGACCCCAGACTCACCCCAAAATGGGGCCATTACTACCTGGAGGATGGGGAAGGGGGATTATATGTTTAGTGGTGAGAGTGGGCACAGGGGGAAGAGGGCACTGGAAAGGATCTAAGTCCTCATTTTTAATGGCAAAACTCAACAGACTCAATAAAATAAATAAACTAAATTAATAAAGCCATTTAAGCATGTTTTGGTTTTTTTTTTAGGAACATGGAGGTACAAATCCAGAACAGCACCCGAGAGACTGAAGGGTACAGGGTGGGAAGAAAGGGAGTTCGGGCCACTGTTGGCCATTCTAAGCCTATAGCAGCGGTTCTCAACCTGTGGGTCGCGACCATCGGAAAACACATATAGCATATCAGATATTTACATTACGATTCATAACAGTAGCAAAATTATAGTTATGAAGTAGCAACGAAAATAATTTTATGGTTGGGAGTCACCACAACATGGGGAACTGTATTAAAGGGCTGCTGCATTAGGAAGGTTGAGAACCACTGGCCTATAGGAAGTACTATTTGAATGTCTTAAACTATGAACATGTATTTGTTTGGTAAAACAAATAACAATACATTGAAAGTAACCAAGGCTGAGAAATGGCAAGCAGTGTTGGAGTCATTTATTTTTCTATTTCTATATTTCTCAAATGTTTCTGGGTGTCCACCTGGCTCTTTCATACGAAAGGAAAACAAAATCAGCTTTTGAGACCTAAAGAAGAACACCAGGCTTGAACAGGAAGAGGAATGGAAAAGCCTGGCTTGAAGAGAATGTTAGAAGGGGAAAGCTTTCCATGGTGATGGAGGGTTCTGCTTGGTCCAGCGGAGCCCCTTCCTTCCTCTCCATCCCTGCCCACCAGCCCCCCATCCCTGAAGCACGTTAGCATCCAAGTCCCCCCAACAATAGGACCTTGGGGACTCTCTGCACCTCCGCCTCGCTGTGTCCCAGGGCTGAGTCAGTGGGTGTCCTCACAGTCACAGGGCCCGTGCGCCTGTGTAACTCCCCTTCACAGCACCCAGCTCAGGGCAGGGGCAATTAGGTGCTAAAAATACCTAATGAAGATGCAGAGGAAAGGCAGTAAACCTGTCAGGTGATGCACGTGAGCTGCTGAGTCTCATAGACCCGCTCTGAGTCCTCGCTCCACACCTACGAGCTGCTGGCTGGCTGCAGGACCCGGGCAGGGCACTTCCCTCTCTGTTTACTTGTCTGCAAAGAGCAGGTTAAGAGCCTCCATCACCGGGTTGTTGTGAAGCTTCCCTGAGAAAACGCAGGGCGCCTGGCACACACTACATGTCCAATGCCCAGCACAACTTTGAGGACCTGCACTCGTTTGTGGCGTGAATACGGAAAGGTCACCACAACCGGTCAGTCTCGGCACGCACGCATGCCATCAATGCACTCCACACGGGCACGTTTTTAACTCGTTTTTGTCTTTAACTGATATTTACTTTTTCTTTTCAACATTGTTCAAAGCAGTTCCTGGGACTAAAAGACTTACAATAACTACAAAGAGGCAAACCAACCAACCAAAACAGCTCAGGCCCTGTTCCCAGAGGCGAGCACGTTTAGCCAAAACAATGCCACTAAGTCCTGGTGGAAGATCCAGCTCACCAGCCAGGCAGCAGCCTGGCACTCGTTCTTACCTCAGTTTAAAAAATAAGCTCTGTGCCCAGCCGGTGTGGCTCAGTGGTTGAGCATCAACCTATGAACCATGGTTCATAGGTCATGGTTCAATTCCTGGTCAGGGCACATGCCCAGGTTGTAGGCTCAACCCCCAGTAAGGGCGTGCAGGAGGCAGCTGATCAATGATTCTCTCTCATGCTTGATGTTTCTCTCTCCCCCTCTCTCTTCCTCTCTGAAATCAAAAAAATATTTTTTTTAAAAAAATGATGTAGTCCATTCCATTAGAGTCACAAAAAGAAATTTCTTCCTCTTCCCTTGCCTGGGGTCTCTCAGCCAGCTGAGGAACGCCCCCCCCCCCCAACCCTCCCACCCCCCACAAAAAAGTTTGGGAAGGCAATTCCAACTTGTTTGGAATCGCATGACTGTTTGATTATTATTAGATAGGTGTGTTTTAGCCCCAAGAATATTTAGAGTTAAGTATAGAACTGATAAACTATTTAAAATCCATAGAATAATATTTTTGTGTTAAAGAATAATCCGTGTACAGTTAGAATTCTAAGAACATGTCATCTCATTCTATAGAATGGCTACTCCATCCCCTAGAATTGGAACCTGGTAATTTTGAGGTTTGGGCAACACCCCAGTTGGAAAATTGATTTGAAGAAATAAGCATATATTGTTAGGTGTCACAGCTCATTTTCAGACACCCTGGGTGGACACAAAGTGACCTACAGAAAAGTAAAAATAAAAAATGAGAGGTCATGAGGTGCCACTGGGTTGGAATTTGCTAAAGAGATTAATTCCCAAATCAATGTCTAGAACAAAAGAGTTTGGGTGCTTCCGCTGATGGATCAACCTCAGACTCTTAAATTTCTTCAAAATATACAATCTGGAGAAGGCGGGGGGTACACTTCCCTAAAGCCCAGCAGACAGGGTTAACGGAACAACGCAAGTCCCTAGACAAAGAGCTGAAGGCACATTTTTATTTTAATTTAGCCTTACCTTTTGGCACCACTGGGCACAACACTAGCCTTCCTTTGTCTCGATTTTGGAAAGGAGAAAGCTTTCTAGGGATCCATATCACTGGGGATTCAGCCGCTCCCAGGAGGCCCCTGAGACCCCTGGGCAGTGGAAGCTGCAGAGCTGAGTGGCAGATTCCCTGAACAAGTGCATTCCAGGTGCTCCCGCCTGACCAGGTTTGGGCATTTGCCCAAGTATATGAGTTTGCTCCCTACAATGTCTGCTCTCTCTCTCAACAGGAAAGACATGAGCCACAACTTGCATGAGGCCACAGAGGGCCACACGGGGCAGGTTTCCGGCACTCTACCCATCGTCCTGAGGGTTGGAGAGGCAGGCTCCTCCACGTGAGTACCAAATAGCCACTGGCTGATGAATGGCCCTGCAGTGCGCAGAGCTCCGCTCCATCTATGAAGCCTGTGTTCAGGCAAGCGCAGCAGAGAAAGACAGAGACACAGGAACACAGCAGGAGGGCCCAGCAGCAAAACACATCAGCAAGAACCAGAGGCCAGGAAGGGAGACACGGCCAAACAAGTTAGTCAGCATATTTGTCGGGTGGCTAAGGGAAGGGTTCTTAGGAAAGGCGGGTGCAAGTTTGATGACGTAGATCCGGTAGGGACTGACTTCCTCTTGGTCATATTCATCCACCCCAATGTGACCATCCCTGTAACCGTCATCACACTGTCACCCCTATCATCAGCGCAAATAAAACTGAGTGAGTGACGATATGTACACTGTGCTATTGATCACACTCAGCATGACCAGCCCTGTACCGATCATCACAGCATCACCATCACCACAACACTTGAATAAGGGCCAATGTGTGCATCATGCTGTGTACTCTATAAAAATCAATAAAAACCTACAAAGAACGTATATACATATATGCATAATCAATATACGGACACAGACAATAGTGGGATGAAGGGAGTCAGTGTGTGTGTGGTGGGAGGGAAGGGGAGGACATCTGTAATACTCTCAACAATAAAGATAACTTTTTCAAAAATCAATAAAAACTTAGATACAGCCCAGCCCTCTACTATTGTCATTATTATGATCATAATTATCATTAACTACAATGAATCAAATGCTTACCATGTACCAGGCCCTGCGTAAGGATTAAGCCTTACAAAACCCTGTGAGGTATTAACGCCCTCATATGACTGACAGGAAGACAGATTTAGAGAGGTTAAGCGATGTGCCTAAGATCACACAGCTAAGGGGTGGTGAAGCAGGATTTGAACCCAGACAGTCCAGCTTTGTGATGATGCGTCTGTGTGGTGTATGTTGCCTCTCACTGCTTTTCCCAGTGGTTTTCAAATTGGGGTACTTTCATTGAGAGCAGGAAGAAAATGTTAGAACTGCTATTCATTTTTGCTTATCATTTTATCCTTTAGTTTCTACTTTATGTTCTATAGTAAACTTCATTTACCACCATAATAGAGTTTATATTCAATTTAAAAATAAATAGTTCATATTATGAATACACACTTCATTTTTGATTGAAAAAAATGTGCAGTCAAAAAATCTTAGAGACCACCCATCTGGACCAAACTAACATGGTTAACCACCCAGTTGGGCAAATGGAAAATTAAATCGACTGGATCTGAGCTTACCTCTGGGAAAATATATTTCATGTGTATAATTCTGAATCATGATAATAATTGTGTTCTGCAGAATTAAATTCTTGGTTTCAACAAAAATTATAATAATGCCTTTCATAACAGCCCCTCTTTAATTTTATCTAACAAATTACAAAGGCGCGTAGGTTGGAAACAATAAACATAGATTCGCTGTCTCATACATGTTTTAATGAAAGAAATAGAGTCCCATCCCTTCCTGAGTCCTCTGTGAAATGTCTCGAATTTTTCTTCATTTACAAAGTAGATACCAGTATATCTATTTTTAAAGGTAATGCTTACCTCTTCGAGATAATAATGCAATACTTAGGTGTGAAATGACACGATGTCTAAGATATGCTTCAGAAGAATCTGCAGTCAGGGAGTGGATTGGGGATCAGACACTGACAGGGAGAAGCTCAGAAAAGGGGCCCCGTTGGCCAAGAATTGATCATTCCTGAAGCTTGAAGATAGAACTCTATTTGTTTTTCTGCCAACTTCTGTGCATGCTCTAGTTCCATCATAGTTAAATGTAAAAAGAAAAAAGAAAAAGAAAAGTCACGACTTGATTTTTTCTACTAAGCGCTGTCAGAACTGACAACTCACTTGAGAAATAAAAAGACGGATCCAATGTGGATCCGTAGAAATCACAGTGTTCCCTTCCATCCGTGAAATCACTCGTTGTCCAGTAAATGAGCATCCATTTGTTTGCTATTGTGCTGGAATCAACCTCACAGGAGAAATACAATTAAGAGGAGGACTACACTGGATCTGATTTTAAAAATCATTGCATATGTACTGTGCAGGGAAAAACTCAGGAAAGAAACCTCATGAATCATTGAAATAAATATTCTTAGAGAACAACTTTGAGCGGATGTTACTGGTGTGGGTAAAACTCATAAAACTTTTCACACCCAGGTGGCTCTCCAGGGTAAGACCGTGGACTTAGAATCTGGTTGACATCTGGGTGTCCTCAATCAGAGGGGCCTGATGCAGTTTGAAGGACCCCAGACAACATCTCCAGGGAAACACAGTGCCATGCAGACCAGGGCTCCCACGGGGACAAGAAGAACCAACATACGGTGAGTGCTCTGCCATTGGAATTAAACCACAGGACAGCCCACCCACATAGTCATCAAATAATGCAGAGAAGGCAGGAGGTGGCCGTGCTCGCCATGGCCCATAGCTACTGAGACACCAGGAAATCTCTCCCGAAGGAAACATCCACCTGTGGGCCATACTGTGGCTCCAAGAAACCAGAGCCGCCCCTGCCAAGTGGCCTCCAGCAAGAGTCCTCCCGGAGTTCAGCCTCCAAGCGCTCTTCAATCCTTTGTGTTCTAAGAGTTTCCACACAGAGAGCTCAATTCCAATTACACCCCGAGATGGTATCAGAATGATAGGTAAAAATAGGCCGGCTTTCTGGCAGGGCCGGAGCACACAGTGCCGCAGGGAGAACGGGGCAGATTGGGATCTCTGGCCTCCGTGATGTCTTCTTGGAGAGCAGCTGAGGGCACGGGAGGGAGCAGTGTTAGCAGACGGTGCTACCAAGAAAGCATTGGGGGGATGCACAGCAGTGCTCATTGCGACATAGGCTTCCCTGGGAAGGGCGAGCACGGGTCCACGCTCCCTGACTCTGGGAGGTATGGATGAGCCAGGCTGACGTGAGAAAGCTGAAGTTGTTGGGTCCAGCTGGTGGGCTGTGTGGTGGCAGAGCCCTGGAATCACAGAAACTCAGGTGGGAGAGGTTTCAAAGGTCCCTGGTGCCCTGATGGAGGAGCCAAGGTGTGGTTTAGGGGGGTGGCTTTAGCACTTCATAACCTTCATCAGCAAACATCCAGGTCACCCCAAGTAAACACACAATCTAAAGGGAAAACAAGGCTTGCTCTGCAAATGCTGCTTCAAGGAAAACGCTAGTCAGCCCTGATGAAGAGATCAGCATCCCTAAGTCCCGGGAGAAAGCCCACGCCAGCTGTGAATGGCACCGCCTGAAAAGCTCTCCCTAGCCATTTGGTACTAGAGGCCGTGAGCCTGAAAACATTCTCATTCTGCTGAAGCCAGCGATGAATTTCTTGAATCTGCACAAAGAAGGTGACCCTCACTATGATAAAAGTTCTACTCAAAACCATGTTTCCACAACATTCTTTCAAATGGCCAACGATTGGAAATTGTGGAAGATTAATGATGGGTGAGGCATTCACTCGATTTGATAATGCTCAGCCATTAAAAATATTTTCATATCAAGAATGAAGCAATACAAAAAGATGTTTATAATATTAAAAATGTTAAGAAATTGGGACACTGAATTCCATATTCATTATGTTCAATTCATATCTTTTAAGAAGACCTATTCTTAAAATTACTGGAAATGATCCTATTTATCGGAGGCATCTAGAACTGTCCAAGTTATAGAGACAAAAATTACAATAGTGGCCATCAGGGGCAAGGGACGGGGGTAATGGAGAGTTATTGGTTAGTGGGTGCAGAGTTTCATTTTGGGATGAAAACGTTCTGGAGACGGATGGTGGTAATGGTTGCATAACAATGTGATGTACTTAATGCCACTGAACTGTATATACTTAGTAACAGTTAAAATGGTAAGTTTGATGGTATGTAAATTTTACTGCAATAAAAATACACAAAAATATGGCTAGAAGGAGGTAAACTACAATTTAAGAGAAGCTGTATATGGGCGGAAGAACTTTGTGTGACTTTTCTTATTTCTACTTTTTTGTATTCTCTAAAATGTATACAATGAATATAGTTAGTCCACCATGGAAAATCCAATAAACCACATTTTAAAAAAACAAATGTAAACATGTGATTGAATAAAAAGCATGTTCAATGTCTTTCTAAAGATGTGTAGGGTAACAATGATACACTTAGGGTAATACTCTACCTTGCCTGATATCTCTGCCCATTTTATAGAGGGGGAAACTGAGGCTCAGAGAGGTGCAGTGGCCTCTCAGGATCACTGAGAGTATCGGTGATAATGACCGCCGCAGCCTCGGGCTCTTTATGCTGAACGTGCCCAGCTAATCACCAAGAGCAGAGTCTCTCCAAGGCGGAGAGAAAGAGCTCTTTCATTCATTAGCATCCCACGAGTCTCTACCTTCCTTAACTTTTTGGCTTTCATGGGAAAGAAACCATTCGTTTTAGTTTTGTTTTTACATCTTGGATTTAATCCAGACAGACAATTTCTTGGTGGATTTTGTAACCAGAAAACACATTGCAGCAAACATTCCCCACTCGGCGCTTCTCAGAATTGGGACCCTGGGGCCTTGAAACTCTGAATCATTAAGGGCTCAGCTATGCTCGGGAGGTGGAACAGCCGCGGGTAGAAAATTTAGACTCATCTAGGTTGGAATGACTTTTTATAGGAGAGCTATTAGCCATTTAATATCATAGTTTTGCTCATTTTCACCCATTAGAATATGGTGTTACCGCAGCACCTGCTACTCCCACATCCTTGTTGATTTCCACTTTAAATAAGGCAGCGGAGAGTCCTTGTATCAAAGAGTCCGAGTGCTTCCAGGATGAAGATGGGTTTCACATCTGCTGATGCTGTAGCATCCCTTCGCCTAGTCTCCCGCCACTCCGATTCCCAGATATCTTTCGTTTGCCCGGATTGCCAGCCATGGGACCTTTGCACTCCTGGAAATGAAAAATCGGGCAGTTCGTGTGAAGCGCGGAACTACTCATGAGTTCTTTGTTAAATGCACTGAAATAAAGGAAATTAATGCTGGTATCCAACACCTAGTAATTAAGGAGCAACGCCTCATTAGTAATAGAACGTGGAGCAATGAGAGATCTCGGCAGAGCCCTGAAAACCAGCTTGGTCAGTGGAGGAGACAAATAGATACCATGAGTCAGTCAAGGGTAGTCCACACTGAAAGCCATCGATCCAGGGGACACTCAGAGAATCAACACAGAACTGTGCTCTGAGTTCCAAGTTCTGTGGAGGTCTCAGCAATGAGATGGGCTGCCTCGGGCGTGAGCAACTATACAGGAGTCAGCGAAATGTCTGAACCAGCAGAGGGAACGGGCTTTATCTCCAACGTCAGCTCCGATTGGCAGCGGCTGCATGGAATGCTGCCTTGAGGGGGATCTGAGGCTACAGTCCCACCAGGCAGGAAAAGCGGCGTCTGTGCGAACGTGTGGGGACAAGGGGGGTGGCAGTAACTGTGCCAGGCATTTGCCATCCCTTGCCCAAACTGTCATGAAAATTATTTTTCCAAAAGAGGGAGGCTGCGTAGGTAAACTCAGTCTAAGGCAACATGGAGAGGAAGGTGAAACTTGCCGGGAGCAAACCAAGCTTTCCTCTGACATCTCCCTGCTCGCCCCCGCCCCCGACCCTCGCCCGCCCCCCAGCCCCGTCTCCAGCACCCAAGTAGCTCTCTCTTCCCTCACTAGTATTTCAGCCCTCCATTTCCTCCAGAGAGCTTATGACAAACCGTCTTAAGGATGTACGCTATTTCTTGTATTTTTCTTTAGTTAATTTATTTTAATTTTTCAGTTACCATTTACATTCAATATTATTTTGTATTCGTTTCACACTGCACGGCAGAGTGGTTAGACAATCGCGTGTTTTATGAAGTGTTTGCCCCATTCTTGTATCCCCACGGAGAGAATGGCACGTACACAACATGGGTACATTGCAAGAGCTTTAGGTCAGGCTGACTTGGGGATAAATCATGGCTCGGTCATTTTTGGCTGAAAAACTCAGCAAGTTGCTTACCCCCTCTATGTCTCACACTGTAACCAGAGGGTAGTAACACCTACCTCACTGGTATTCTGTGACCTCCACTAGAATGGGAGCGCCACAGAGAGGGGTTGCCAGGCTGCCCAATGTCAGGGCACCCCAATTCCTAAAATAGCCTAGAGTTGTGCATTGCTAATTGCACATGATGTTCTTGCCATGAGGATAGGGATTCTGTCCGCACCGTCCCTTGATCTGCCTTAAGTGCTTAGATTTGTGCGTGACTCCAAGTAGGAACTCAATAAATATGTGTTGGGTGAATGAATAAGACCTTTGTAAGAACTTATGTAAATAGGTGAAGGCTTTGGAGTAAGTGCTCAATAAATGGGAGTAGTGATTATTGTTGTTGATGATGTTGCTGAATATAATAGGAAAAACCTTTCCCATGAGCCTGGCTTGTAGAAATCCATGGGGTGCTGGACTTGAATGCCAAGGGGCATTCTCTCCCAAGCCTCCAGCCCCTGATGAGGGTGGCTTTTCTCAGAACCCTCCCACTGAGATGCTGGAGACTTTGCTCTTCTGTCCTGCTCGCAGCCCTCCCCGGCCCCAGTCTGACCCCAGGGTTGCTGCAGGACACAGGGGTACCATCTGGCTGCCACCGGGGCAGCTGTCTCATCTTCGTGTAAAAATCAGGACTTTCCTCCTCTCTGCCTTTTCTTGGCTCCTTCCCTTGGCACCAGGGTCCCTATTCAGTGGCCCAGTCCTACTCAAAGGCCACGGCTCTTTCTTGGAAATGGCCTGGCCCTGAAAACAAGGGGCCCAAACACTGCTGCCAACAGGGCTGTTGCATAACAACAGCATGGGGTTCCGGGTGACAGGAACCCAGTTTCAGAGAGGAGGGCAGGGACTCGCCTCTACTCTGGGGCAGGCTGTGTGGATGTTTAAGCGACCTCTCATTCAAAGGGATGGATTTGGTTTTGAAAGCCAGACCACCATCACTACACCCACAGGGACAATATCTTCTTGGAGGACAATATGTGTGGCTGCCGTCTTTGTATAAGATGAACAATGTCAGGAAGGAACCCACCCCAGAAAGATGACCTCCTCAAATGCCTGGGATTCCACTATTAGTGATTCACTCCTTTGGGCTCAGCACCACCCACTCTCTGGCCATGCTGGAAACCACGGATTCTCCTGGGAGGGGTAACACATTAAGTTCCTAACACCTGGAGTGAATAACTTCATCAGACATTTGTTTTTCTCCTCATGGGAGAGATGTGTGGGTGCTTGGCCCATGGTGTTGGGTTGGGCCTCACAGGAGTGAAAGAGCAGGGAAGGCTTCCCAGGCAAATTGCGTTAGCGTCACCAGCTTTCCTAGAGCTCGACCTGCCTGCTTCCTCCAAAGGCAGCTGTCTCTGTAGCTGGTGATTTCCTTAAGTTAATCACCAAAGGATTCAGAGGCAACCTGAATGCACACAGGCAAACTCCGTGCCCCGCATGTAATGGACATCTGACAAATGTCTGTCCACCCTACCCTTCCCTCGAATGGAAAGATATATTTGTCTTGGGAGAAAGGGCTGGTCCGTGCCTGCCCCCTCATCTTCTGGGAAATACAGGTCAAAGAAATCAGGCTTCTGGCAGGCATTTCTCTGCCCACCGGCCCTTGGTCCTTGGGTCTTTTACTGCTGCTGTGGGAGAGACAGTAAGAGAGGCCAGGGGCATGTGTTTAAGCAAATCCCTGGTGGGGACTTTGATTCCTGGTCCCCAGGCTCTGCAGGTGAAGAGCCTCTTGCTTGGTATTGATTCTGCTCTGCTTTCCAGCTCTGAAAACTCTCCTGCTCTGGGCCTCAACAGGCAGCCACTATGTACTGCATTACCAGCCTCCTTTGCCCTCTGCCCTCTAGTTACACTCGGCCAATGGGCAGTGCTAGGAGGAGACTGGGAGACAGAGGAGAGAGAGGCAGGTGATCTATTTCCCCCACTCCCTTCCTACTGTGGCAGTAGCCGTGTCCCCTGAGCTATAGTCACAGTTCCCATGTAGCAGCCCCTATCCCATGGCTCCAATGTTCACATGGGGTCAAAATATTGCCTAGGGGTGGAAAGCAACTTCTCACTCTTGCAGGTCCCCAGGTGTGCACCCTTTACTTACTAGCACCCTTTACTTCCCATTCACCAGGGTTGTTGTAAGGACCAAATGGAATCTGCATAGCAGTTTCTTCACAAATACCTGCTGAACAATGAAACGTATATGATGGTTATAACCTGACAGATTTACTGATGAAATCTATCATTTTAAGGACAATTACTACTCATTCCTCTTAAAACCTTCCAAAAATTACAACCTGAGGGACCACTTGCAATCTCATTTTACAAGGCCAGCATGACCCTGATACCAAAGCCAGATAAGAATGCTACAAGAAAAGAAAATTACATTCCAATATCCCTGATGAATATAGATGCAAAAATCCTCAACAAAACACTAGCTTCCAGAATTCAACAGCACATTAAAAGAATCATACATCATTATCAAGTTTGACGTATCCTTGGAATGCAAGGACAATTCAACATATGCAAATTAATAAATGTGATACATCATATTAAAACAATGAAGAATAAAAGTTGTATGATCATCAATAGATGCAGAAAAAGCAAGTGACAAAATTCAACATTCTTTCATAGTAAGAACTCTTAACAAATTAAGTATAAAAGGAATGTAACTCAACATAATAGAGGCAATATATGACACGCCCACAGGTAATAACATACTCAATGGTTAATAACTAAAAACTTTTCCTCTAAGATCAGGAATAAGACAAGTATGTACACTTTTGCCACCTCTATCAACATAGTACTAGAAGTCCTAGCCAGAGGAATCAGGCAAGAAAAGGGAATAAAAGTTATTCAGTCAGAAAGGAAGAAGTAAAGTTATATCTGTTTGCATTTGGCATAATCTTACATATAGAAAACCATTAAGGCTCCACCAAAACACAGTTAGAATAAACAAATTCAGTTAAGTTGCAGGATACAAAATCTATATATATAAAAGCCTAAGCAACCAAACAACTGAATGACCAAACGACCCTGTCAACAGGTCGTTAATGACGTGCACTGACCACCAGGGGGCAGGCACTCAGTGCAGGAGCTGCCCCCTGGTGGTCAGTGCGCTCCCACAGCCAACCTCCCATGGCTGGCCAACCTCCCGCAGTCCCTCCCCCAACCCCCCACCACCGCCAGACAGCCCCAATAGGCCCAGATTGCCCGCCAGACCGAGGGACCCCACCCATGCACAAATTCATGCACTGGGCCTCTAGTCAATTTATAAAACTCTATTGCATTTCTACACACTAACAATGAACTATTGATGCCGAAACCGGCTTGGCTCAGTGGATAGAGCGTCGGCCTGCGGACTGAAAGGTCCCAGGTTCGATTCCGGTCAAGGGCATGTACCTGGGTTGCGGGCATATCCCCAGTAGGAGATGTGCAGGAGGCAGCTGATCAATGTTTCTCTCTCATCGATGTTTCTAACTCTCTATCTCTCTCCCTTCCTCTCTGTAAAAAATCAATAAAATATATTTAAAAAAAAACACAAAAAACAAAAAAAACAAAACAATGAACTATTGAAAAGAGAAATTTAGAAAACAATCTTATTTTTTAATCTTATTCAACCATAAGAAAGAAGGAAATTCTGCTATTTGCAACAAAATGGATAAACCTAGAGGACATTATGCTACATAAAACTAGCTAGACCAGCCGTGGGCAAACTACGGTCCGCGGGCCAGATCCGGCCCATTTGAAATTAATAAAACTAAAAAAAAAAAAAGACCGTACCCTTTTATGTAATGATGTTTACTTTGAATTTATATTAGTTCACACAAACACTCCATCCATGCTTTTGTTCTGGCCCTCCGGTCCAGTTTAAGAACCCATTGTGGCCCTCGAGTCAAAAAGTTTGCCCACCCCTGAGCTAGACAGAGAAAAATACATATAATCTCACTTATATGTGTATTTAAAAAAAAAAAAAGAAAAAGTCAAACTCAGAAACAGAAAGTAGAATGATGGTTACCAGGGCCTGGAAAGCAAAGGAGATGGGCAGAAGCTAGTCGAAGGATTATAAGCTTCAGGTATAAAATGAATAATCTCTGGGGATCTGATGGACAGTTAATAATATTGTGCTGTGCACTTGAAATTTGCTAAGACAGTAGACCTTCAGCATTCAAACCACACACACACACAAAGGTAACTGTGAGGCGATGGATGAGCTAATTAACAGGATTGTGGTAACCATTTCGCAAAGTATGTCAAATCATCACATTGAACACTCTAAATAAATACAATTTTATTTGTCAGTTATACCTCATTAAAGCTGAGGGGGAGGAGAAAACAAATTGAGGTCCCCGGAGACTCTGACCAATGGTCCTTCTGTCGTACGATGCCAGCTTTGAGTCTTGCTAGAGAAAGCTCCCCTTCCTGAACCACTGGGGACCCACCTGAGGATCACAGAGGACTACGTGTGGCACTGGCTGCTGGGAGCAGGGCAGCGTCTGCTGCATGCTCACAGCATTTAAGATTGTGAAAGACACCCTTTCAATAAAGTCTAATGATCAGTATTCGCTTTTACGGCGTGGTTTATAAACATATACAGTCCTCATAAAGAGCAGCCTTTGCCAACCAAAGCCTGTTAAGTGCCTAGAGATTTTATTTCAGAGTTAACCTGAGTTCCTCACATGTCTCCACTAATGATGCCCCGTGTGACCTTGAGCCTCTCGCTTAAACATTGTGTGCCTTATTTTCTCTGTCTGTAAAAAGGGTATAATGACACTAGCTGCTGGATTATGTTGGCAACATGCTTAGAGATCCCCAGATCAAAGGTCCTCTGCCCAGACAAGCATGATGATGATGGTGCTCGCCATCATTAGTTTGTTGTTATTATTGTTGTTTGAGGTGGCCCTGGTGCAGCCCAGGAAACAGGGCTGCCTTCAGCACCAGGGGTGAATGACGAGGCAGCTTAGCGCTACAAAGGCCATTGGTACAGAGACCACCCATTTCATCGACACCACACGATAGCACCTCGCTAGGCTCCCCTTGGGGTGGGAGGCATTCTCCTCCCTCAGCGTAGGACCATGCCCAGAGCATCTCCAAGAGGTAAATATCTGTCTTCGGAAGAGGAGGCCAGTGAGCAGGGCCCCAACTAAGGAGCCCTGGGACCATAGCCAGGAAGCTTTAGATTTGAGTCCCAGCTCCACCACCTAGAATCTTGTGGCCTTGAGCATGAGTCATAATTTCTCAGGCCCCCCATTCCCTGATTATAAAATAAGGATGTTTCACTAACGTGATCTTTTGGTCTCCTAGTTCTGATTTTTACGGTTACCCTAAAAATCACAGCAAGGGATTCTTCCCAGAGAAAATCTTGCCTGACACATTTCTCCACAGTTCAATGACAGTGCCAGTCACGGCTCTTCCAACAGGCTGTGGTCCCCTCGCCCACACGCTCGCGGTAATGTTCTAAGTCTGCGATAAGGAAGTGTACTGAACTTGTTTTAACATTTACCAGCAAACTGGAGACTCAAAATTACAAATTCAAAGTCTATGTACCAATGAACACTTATTGTGGTTTTCAAAGCATGCTCATGCAGGACCACCATGTGCCTGTATGTGGCCTGTGTGCAAGAGGTTCCCCATCTGGGTGGGTGAATTTGAAAATAAACCTCCTGTGCATGCACCAGGCTCTGTGGACACATGGCTTATAAGCAGACTCTACTCTGTGCAAAGAAAATGCATTCCTCCCCCTAGGTAGGTACAGCCCCGTGCCAGAGCCCACGTCTTGAGGAGTGGAACACGGACTGGATTTACAATCTCTGTACCAATGTACAGTCTCTCTGCCAATGGCCTTTCTAGCACTAAGCTGCCTCGTCATACAGGTTTTGGCCACCAGGTTTTTGCAGTATACACACTGCACAGCCATACACGGCAACTCTGGGTCTGTTGATTCCTCAGGGTTCTATAGATCCCCCTGACGAACCTCAAATGATTGATGAAAATCATCCCCACCCCCCCACCATCACCCCACCAGCTGATTTGTACTTGCTTTATATAATATTGGCCACCCATAAAACTTTTTGTTTGAACAAACTGGGACTTTAAAAAGTTTGATAACTACTGTGTATATAAAACATAGAAATAAACAAAAGGAGCTTTTGTTTGGAGATATGTTGAGGCTCAAATCTGAAAAACGTTTTCTTTGGACATAGTTTAAAGAAATAAGTTGAGTTGCTAAGAATTGTCAATCACCAAGAACTCAAAATTTTTTTCCCCCCCCTACCCTGCTCTTTCTCAAATGAGTATACTTTCTACCTGGGATCCCTATTCCGGTCAAATAGAATAATTAATCTAATTACTCTCAAGTAAACTAAGTCAAAATTAGTGTTTTTAAATAAAAGAGAGAGAGAGAGAGAGAGAGAGAGAGAGAGAGAGAGAGTGTGTGTGTGTGTGTGTGTGTGTGTGAATGTCACCCTGTGTACAGTTACCTCGCTATCTGCAAATGTCTTGGTCCCATGTTGGCCTTTGGCTCCAAATGTAACTCATCTCAGCTGGTCCTTACCTGTGTTCCATGTAAGCAAATTTTCTGAGATGCAACCATGTCCTCTTCAGATGCCTGGAAGCATGACCCACGTTCCAACCTCTGCCATGGGGTCCTCACACATTCAGTCAGGGGCTCATGTAGGCCTCCCAGCTCTCATTTCTCATTTCTCTCTCTTCTATACTCTCATCTTCCTCTCCTTTTCCTCCTCTCTCTTCTCCTCTGTACCCCAACTTGATGCCACAGGGACATTCAGATGCCTAATCCTCAATACTCTTAGGCCTGGGGGAGATTGGAATTCTGTCCTTACACCCTTTTCTCCCCAGTAGACCTACTATACTATACATTTCTACTCTATGGCAGCCTTTCTCTGATAAATAGAGAACTTACCTGTTCCTTAATGGCTCCCCAGACTATACTCTGGCATGCTTGTCACGGGTCCTCGTGACCTCCAGGCAGATTCTATCATGCCCCCCTGCCAAGACTCATCTTGCAAGATGGAGGGAGACATGAGATAGGCCAGTGGTCGGCAAACTCGTTAGTCAACAGAGCCAAATATCAACAGTACAACGATTGAAATTTCTTTTGAGAGCCAAATTTTTTAAACTTAAACTATATAGGTAGGTACATTGTTATTAACTTAGTTAGGGTACTCCAAAGGCTTAGGAAGAGCCACACTCAAGGGGCCAAAGAGCCGCATGTGGCTCACGAGCCGCAGTTTGCCGACCACGGAGACAGGGCCATTAGCACTCACGCCTTACCCAGTTATATCATCTCCACCTCTCTTCTTCCCTGAGGACCAGAGGTTAGTAGTGAGGGAAGGAAATGGCGGATCACATCTGCTTCTGAAATCTTCCATCTGAACCCTCGGCACTTGAACTTAAAACTGTGCCACATCAGTTTGGAAGTTCCATCATGCCTAGAACGAGAAAAGGTCCTCAAGATGTGAGCAAGTGGAAAGTGGAGGTTGTCACAACCCGTAAGTTAATTTGTCACATGTCATCCTGCCACAAACTAGCACTAGTGGACATAGAGAAGGGGAGGGCAGCCTGAAGGTGGGACAGCTTCTGGGAATGAGGACACTCTGGAGCAGAGTGAGAGCCAAGCAATGCCACTAGTACTAGAAGCAGGATGGGAAGACTGTCAAGATATGTATCAAAAAATTTTTTTTAAAAAAAAATGTGCATCCCCTACAGCCCAGCAGTTTCATTTCTAGGGGGTTATCTCAAGGTAACCAGATGAGCTCACGATGATTATTTACAAAGATGTTCCATGCAGAATTGTTTACAATGGAAAAAAACTTGGAAATAATCTCCACGTTCAACAATAGGGAACAGATATGCAAGCAACTATGCTTGCAATGGAATATCATGCAACCATTTAAAAGTTATGATCTAAACTATACTTATTGGAATGGATAGATATAAAGATCTCTGGTTATGTGAAAAGCAGGTTACTAGGCAAGAAGTAGAGCATAATTACATTCTTATTATATATACATAAGGTATATAAATATTAGCAATAGTTATTCTGGTCTGAGATGCTTTCTGTTTTACTCATCTGTATTTTCTAAATTCTCCACAAAGAACAAGAATTAATTTCAGCTGGAATGTGAAAGAGACAGACATCAAAATGTTTGAGGCCAACATCAAAATGACAGAAACAGAATCATCTGACAAGGATTTCCAAGAAGATATCACACAAATGTTTCAACGTGCAGTGGTGAACATGTTTAAAACAAGTAAAAAACAGAAATGGAATTATAGGACTGAGAAATATAATAACTGAAAATTTTTAAAAAACAAACTGAATGGATGGGCTCAACCATGGGATGGAGGAAACAAAGAAAAGAAATAGTAGACTTGAAGATAGAATGATAGAAATAACTCTGTGTGAACAACACAATGAAATGAAAAAAATCAACAGAGCCTCTGGGGCCGGTCAAACCAAAGATTTAACATTCATGCCACCAGAGAGCCAGAAGGAGAGGAGGAGGAAGGTAGGGTTAGAAAAGCATTCAATTAAATAATAGCTGAAAACTTCCCCAATTTGGCAAAAGACTTAAACCTCAGATTCAAGAAGCTGAGCAGCAAGCCCCAAACAGAATAAGACCAAAGAGAGCCATTCCAGGATACATCATAGTCAAACTTCTGGGGAGAAAAAAATTTAATTACAGTGGATTTCTCATTAAAAACTGGGGAGGCCAGAAGGAGTGGCACAGCATTATTCACATGCTGGAAAAAAAGAACTGTCAACTCAGAATCCAGCAGCAATATTCTTCAGGAATGAATGAGAAGTCAAAGACACTCTCAGATGCAGGAAACGAAGAGAATTTGTCACCAGTGGGTCTATCCTAAAATAATAGCTAACAACAGTTCTCTAAACAGAAGAAAATGGCAAAAGAAGGAATCTTGGGACATTAGGAAGAAAGAACATGGTGAGAGTAAAATTTGGCATAAAAGAACAGTCCTTCTCTTCAGTTTTCTAAATTGTGTGTGCTTGATGGTTGTAGCAAAAAGTATAATATTGTCTGATGTAGTTCTAAATGTATTTAGAGGAAATATTTAAGGCAATTCTCTGTATAATAAAAGGCTAATATGCAAATAGACCAAATAGTGAAACAACCGAACAACCGGTGGCTATGACATGCGCTGACCACCAGGGGGTGTTGCAGAACATGGCGGGCATTGGCCACGGTGGGATGGTGAAGCAGGTGAGTGGGGGCACCAGACCAAGGCGAGGTGCCAGTCACTATCATTGGGGCAAGCCTCTGGTGGTTACTGAAAATTCTTTGCTTCCATGCGCCGCCACCGGTCCCAATCACTCAGCGCCATCAGCGGGTGCAAGTGGAGGCTGCTGGCCCCGATCGCCCCTGAGGGCTTCTCCACATTCCCCTGCACATGAGGGGCAATCAGGGCAGCAGCCGCCGCTCACACCATCTGACCACACCAGCCCCGATCACTCCACGCCATTACACGGTGCGAGTGGGGCTGGCGCCATCAGCACGTGGGAGCGGCGGCAGTGGGAGCAGAACTGCCAGCAGACAGGGGGCTGGGGGCTGCGGCGGGGGTGTGGAGGATAGACTGAGACCTGCCTCTGTGCCTATGGAGCCTCGCAGCCCACAGTTCCTTTCAAGGTGCACGAATTTGTGCACTGGGCCTCTAGTTGTATTATAAATGGCAGAGGCTAATGAGGCTTAAATGGGAAATAAGCTTCTATACTTGAATTGGTAAATGTCAATAGCACTAGACCAGCCGTGGGCAAACTACGACCCGCGGGCCGGATCCGGCCCGTTTGAAATGAACAAAACTAAAAAAAAAAAAGACCGTACCCTTTTATGTAATGATGTTTACTTTGAATTTATATTAGTTCACACAAACACTCCATCCATGCTTTTGTTCCGGCCCTCCGGTCCAGTTTAAGAACCCATTGTGGCCCTCGAGTCAAAAAGTTTGCCCACCCCTGCACTAGACTGTGATGTTATCCTATATTAATAAAAGGCTAATATGCAAATCAACTGAACGGAATGACTGGTTGCTATGAGGTGCACTGACCACCAAGGGGCAAACACTCAATGCAGGAGCTGCCCCCTGGTGGTCAGTGCGCTCCCACAGGGGAACTCTGCTCAGCCAGAAGCAGGGCTCACGGCTGGCGAGCGCAATGGCGGTGGCAGGAGCCTCTTCTACCTCTGGGGCAGCACTAAGGATGTCTGACTGACGGCTTAGGAGAGCAGGCCTAAGCCGTCAGTCAGACATCCCCAGAGGGCTCCTGGACTGCGAGAGGGTGCAGGCTGGGCTGAGGGACCCAACCCCCCTTCCTGAGTGCACGATTTTCGTGCACTGGGACTCTAGTGTATATATAATGTCATATTAGATCAACCACTAAAAGAGCTATCAAAATGGTACAGTTGAAAACATGACAGATAAATTAAATGTAATTCTAAAAAATATTCAAGTAATCCACAGGAAGACAGACTAAATAAAATAGAGAAGCAAAAAACAGAGACCAAATAGAAAATAAAAAATAAAACAATATACTTAAGGCTGTAATACCAATAATTACATTAAATGTAAATAGTCTAAATATAGAGATTAAATGAGATAGATTGTCAGAGTGGATTTAAAAACATGGCTCAGCTATATGCTGTCTGACTTCAAATATAATGATATAGGTAAGTTGGAAGAAAAAACGAACAGGAAAAGCTATGTGATGCAAACTTTAATCAAAAGAAAGCAAGGAATATAATTATATGATAAAGTACATTTCAGAGCAAAGAAAATTACCAGAAACAGAGGACATTACATAATTTTAAAAGAATTGATTCACAAGAAAGACATAGTAATCCTAAAGGAGCATTCAGCAAACGGAGCTGCAAAATATTTTGCCACTAAAACTTGAAAGGAGAAATAGACAAATCCCACATTATAGTTGGAAACTACAACACTCCTCTCTCAACAATTCATACAACGGCTAAAGAGACTATCAACAGAAACATGCAAGAACTCAACGACACCGTCAACCTAAAGAAGCTAATCAACATGTATAGAACACTACCCAGCATCAGCAGAATACACACGCAAGCATGCATGGAACATACACAGATAGACCCTATGTGGGCCACTCAGCAAACCTCGACAAATCTATGGGACACTGAGTAGTTCAAATCTCCTGGCGGGTCAGAGTCAGACTCGGAAGCTCTGCCACAGGAGGAACAAGAGTACGACTCAAGCTCGCCCCAGAGAGAGAGGCAGAAGCGCTTCTGCAGAGATACCCCTGCCACCTCCATGACTGTGCCACACACTGGCTCTGCCAGCACAACCCCTGCTGCCACTGACAACAGCTCCTTTGCAGTGTCCCCCTCCTCGTATTACCCTTTCAAGATCAAAGCCTGCTTTGGGGGTGTCTCAGTGAAGGAGCCTACGTCATGACTACCCACTCAGCTTCAAGAGGGGGCTGAGAAAGCTGGCATGTAGGTCCTCCACTGGGGAATCAAGGCTCAGAATGCAGAAACAAACCTAAGGAGATGTGCAAAAAGGATGGGTGCCTCCTACAGAATGAATGACCCCTACAGGCCTGCACCAGCCCTGTCCCCCAGCCTCCACCTCTGGCCCAAGGCCTGGACTCCCAAACATCTGCATAAGGAACCCCGTGGCTCTCCTGGAGAGCTCAGCTGCTTTCTCAGCTTCCCCTGCATGCCTGCCCAGACCCAGGCGCACTCCTCACACAGGAGAACACTTGGGTGGAATAAGTTACCAGTTAAAATGAACTCACTGCAAGCTTCACATTATCTCACCCTCCAATCTTGCTTTAGTGAATTCTTATCTTCAGGTCGGGGTTGTTTTTCACTAGAAGGGAATCAAAGTCGGGCACAGGACCAGCTATCTGTCAGGAGGAGCAAGTAAGGGTGGAACAGGCGAGCGCACATGCACATTCACACATGACAGGGCTGTGCTTGCCGGCCTGAGAGAGAAAGACAAGTGATTTGTCTTTCTCTGCCCCAAACGCACCGTACAAGGTCCCCCTGGTCCCAGGTTTAAGAAATCACAGGCACACCACGTGGGCAGGCAGCAAATAGCAGCTAGAATAGCTCTCTGTATCACCCAAACTGCCCAAGTGCTCGCCCATCCATGAGACACTCAGGACTTCCGGAGGAAGGGGAAGACAGGTGAGGAGACAGGTGGAAAGTTGCATGGCTAGTGGCTAAGAGCTTTGGTGTCAGGCTGACCTGGACTCAACTCCTCACATCCTGGCCACTTCTCACTGTGTGCCTTGGAGCACATTAATCTCTCCACATTCAGTTTGTTCAACCATAAAAACAGGATCAACAAGGCCTTTCCCTCCAAAATTTTTAAGAGGATTAAAAGGAGATGTCAAGTGTTTGGCACATAGTACGTTCTCAATAAATCACTGCTGTTCATAATGTGATTAAGGCAGTGTTTGGTTTTGTTGTGGGTTTTTTTAAAGTAGGGAATATAAAGGGCAGGAAGACTGCTACTATATTTGCATCCCCTTGAAAGTGAGGGGACTGAATTAAATCCCTTTAAGGAAAAAGCCATCTCCCTTCCCAGTGATGTAAATCCAGGTGTGGAGTTGTTGCCATGGCATAGCACCGAGCCCTGGGGTGGGATGCTGTGCCCACTGTAGGTAGCCACGTTTCCCAGGGCCAGAGCTGGGCTGGTGGCTCCGGTTGACCCAGCCATCCAACCATAGGACTTGGGTCCAGCTCTGGATCCAAGGTTTGGGGACACAGAGGTAGCCCACAGAGGAGGGTGTGGCCTGAGAACAAGGCGAGAAAGCACAGGAGCCCCACCTCCTATGAGGGGAGCTCCCCTCATTAAAGAGGGGGAGAGAAGGACCTGGTAGGCTTGAGATCCCAGCTGAGTGAGCAGGTCAGGGCCAAGTAGAACAGGAGCAGAGTCCACGGAAACCTACAGTCTGAAAAGAGCAAGAGCCCTCTCAAGTTCATTGTGCAATTCCACACCCCAGGAACAACTGTTCCCTCAAAAGGAAGTGGAAGAATGAGTCCCAGCGATTGATTCCCCCGTGGAACACCTCTGTGGCAGCTGCCAATCAGAAGCCAAGTCAAGAGACATAAAGACCCCAACATCAGCTTCCAGCAAGTTCTGCCAAGTGGCTCCTGGGTTTGGCCACAGGGTTCAAATCCCAGCTCCACAGTGGCAAGCTGTGTGACCTGAGGCAAGTTTCAGAGCTGATCTGTGCCAGTTTTCCATTGGCAAAAACGGGGAGAGTGATAATCCCAACCATACAGGAGTGCTGTGAGGACCAATGAGATAAGGTCTATTGAGTTCTTACAACAGTGTCCAGAACATACTGAGCATGTAGAACACAGTGTTCAATGTTAGTCATAATTATTGTGATTATCCTATATAATAAGAGAGAAATATGCAAATAGGCCGGGACATCACAACCAGCTCAGAGCACGCCCCCCACCCCAGCGGACACCCACCACACACCAGGGCTGGGGGTGGGCTCTGAGTCACTGCAGCACAGCTCAGAGCCCGCCCCCAGCCCTGGCCGTGCAGCCTGCCCTAGGAGCAAGGCCCCTGGTGGGAGTGCAGTGCCACCCAGCTCCAAGGCCACTCCCGCCGGGGGTTTGTGAGCAGGCACGCCACACCGCCTGCCCTGGGAGCCTTCCTGCCCTGGGAGCAAGGACCCCTGCGGGTGAGCGGTGCTGCCCAACTCCAAGGCCACTCCTGCTGGGGGTTTGTGGGCAGGCACGCTGTGCCACCTGCCCTGGGAGCAAGACCCCCAATGGACCTATGGACCCGCCCAGGGGAGTGTGCTCTGAGCTGCGCCATGGCAGGACCAAGGCCCCCAGCAGACCCGCGGACCCAGCCAGTGGGGTGAACTCTGAGCCGCTGCAGCCAGACTGGCTTAGGCCCCCTACCCCTCCCCGCCCCCCCCCCCCCGCCCGCTCCAGGGAGCGGGGGGTGGGGGGGGAGGAGGCTAAGCCATCAGTAGGACATCCCCTGAGGGCTCCCAGACTGTGAGAGGGGTCAGGCTGGGCTGAGGGACACCCACCCAGTGCAGGAATTTCATGCACCAGGCCTCTAGTCTATATATATAAGAGCCTAAGTGACCATTTGACCGGTAGCTATGACCCTCACTGACCACCAGGGGTCAGACGCTCAATGCACAGGCATGGAAACGGAACAGACTGATGAATCTCAGAGGGAAGTGGGGAGGGGGAAGGGCAGGAAGAGATTAACCAAAGATATTATACGAATACTAGAAGCCTGGTGCACAGATTCATGCACTGGTGGGTTCCTCAGCCTGGCCTGTGGGGATCAGGCCAAAACCAGCAGTCTGACATCCCCCAAGGGGTCCCGGATTGTAAGAGGGCACAGGCCAGGCCAAGGCACCCACCAGTGCACGAATCCATGCACCAGGCCTCTAGTTATTAATATTAGTATCTGTGCTGCTCTCCTCCCAATGTGGCTGTCAAGGAAACAGCCTAGGAAACCACCCTTTCTGACTGTTGCAGGGCCTAGGAAATTGGAAGGGAATCCATAAAGAAGTTAGTGGCTCAGCTGGTGTGGCTCAGTGGTTGAGCATCAACCCATGAACCAAGAGTTCACCGGTTCAATTCCCGGTCAGGGCACATGTCCAGGCTGCAGGCTCAATCCCCAGTAGGGAGCATGCAGTCGATGTTTCCTTCTCATCACTATTTCCATCTCTATCCCTCTCCCTTCCTCTCTGCCTAAAAAGAATATATCAATAAAAATATAATTTTTTTAAAAAAGGAGTGGACTGAAAAGACATAAGTGACCTCAATTCTCAGAGTCCATTCAGGAAGGCCAAGCAAAAAGGCAGCTCCTTCTTAGGCCAAACCGACGGTGGTTCCAAGTCCAGCTTAAACGCCCTGTGACTTTGGGCATGGTGCTTAACTTCTCTGAGCTTCTGAATCCTCATTCCCAAAACAGGGATAAAAACCCACCACGCCACCTTGGCAAATTTACTCCTGTGGATAAAATGATGCAGAAATGCACACAAAGGAGATTTTGCGTGGTGCCCAGCACCTGGTTGATCCCAGCAAATATTGGTTTCTTTTCCCCTGTTCTCAGTAGAAAACTCCTCAGCTTCCGGCTTAAGTATCACAGCTATGGATACAACCTCTAAGGTAATAAGAGAAGTCTTCCCCATGTGCCCTGCCATCGTTTCTTCCTCCCCTCTGAATTCTACACGACCTCTGGTAATACAGTAACAGCTCACCCACTACTGACCTCCCCGTGTGGGAGGCCCAAGTTCAAAGTCCAGCTCCTTTGATGACTGGGTAACATCAGACACACACACGTTTCTTTGCTTCTCTGGGCTTCAGTATCCTCATTTATACACGAGGGATAACAATCTACAACAGCTAGTTTGCTGACTTAGTTCTATGGGTTCAAGCATTAATTATATAGAAAGGGGCCTTAAGTTAGCACCTGGCACATAAGTGTGGCTACCCCACATTTTGCATTCATCCTGTCATCTAATCCTCACAGTAACCCTACGTTCCCAATGTTCCAGCCTGAAACAAAGGCCCAGAGAGGTTATGGCACTAAACCAAAGTCACACAGGTGCTGTGGCTAGCTTACACAGTGGTGGCCACACTTAGGTTTGTGGTGAGCCACATGGAGAAAGGGCTTGGCTGCCCTTTGTGGAGAGCCAGTCTAGGGGACCCCAATGTGGGCTCAGAGCCCTGTCAGCAGCCCTCTCCCTGCCAGCATCAAAGCCACCCCTGGCTCTCGGGGAGCCCCACACATGCCGTGGGGCCCCGTTGCCCCGGGCGTCAGTGCCCACGGTTCATTTTCAGAAGCCGGGTGCATGCCAGTTTCACAAGGAGATTTTGCTGGCAGGCCCACAGCCTCTGTTACTGGAGACTGGATTGCCGGTGAAAGAGGCCCATTGTGCGTCCTCTCAGTGAAGAATACCCCATTTAGAGAAAGAATTCAACTGGTCTTTCACAGAGAAAGAAGACAGCCCAGGTGGGGAAAAAAAGTGAGAACAATGCAGATCTTTCACTTGATTTTTTACTTAACATCAAAGCTGGGTGACCAACGGGGTTAAGCGCCACACAGCAGGGAGCCGGCTGAGGCCACACAGGTCTGAGCACAAGAAGAGGGAACTCTGGCCTGGGAGTCGGGACAGGATGCAGGGCTCCAGGCCCAGCCCTGCACTGGCCACCTCGGCCCCCTTAAACCCTGCCCTGGCGCTGAGTCAAGCGGCTGGACTGGCTCAAGGCTCTGCCCCTGGGGGTCGGTGGAAGGACCTCTGTGCCCTGGGCGGTCTCACCTGAGCCAGTTCTGAGACGTGGCTGCTCAGGGAAATCACCTAGAGCACTTTCTTAGTCCCAGCGTGGGGGCAAGGGGGGGAGGGGGGCGGAGGGGGGGAGTCAGATTGCACTGGTATGGGGCAGGGCCTGGGCATTGGGAATGGTTCAGAGCTCACCGGGTGAGGTGAAGGTGCAGCCAAGACTGGGAACCAGTGAGCCCCAGGGGCAGAAACTGTTTTGCCCACAGATGTATCCAGACGGAGCACAGGGCCTGCCGAGCACACAGGGCCTGCCGACCCGTCCATAGCTGAGGGATGAATGGGTGCCTGGGCTGCGCCAGGACTTTGGGAGAAGCTGGCAGCGGCGGCTTTGTGCTATCGCTCTCTCATCTATTGGGATTTGGCACAAGGTTTCTTTCCTTTCTCTTCTTTTTATTTTAAGATCGTCTGCCTTAAACACTTCTTTGAAAAAACCACTGGACCATAAAATCTCTGAGATTCTTTCCAACAGTGATTCCAAGGCCGTAAATCCCTGCGTGCCCTTTGAGAGCGATCATATTTGGGGGATAAATTATCAGGGTGGACATATCCCGGGAAGGGCCCCTCTGCAGGCTGCTCTGCACCCCACCTGCTCCAGCCAAGCCCCTTGGTTCCCTGCAGCCCGTCCTGGCCTCCCGTGCTGCCTCCTACCTCAGCCTGCCCCTGCCTGTCGATGCTCCCCAGGGTTCCAGTCTGTTCACCTGTCACTTTAGGCCAGCGGTTCTCAACCTGTGGGTCGCGACCCCTTTGGCGGTCGAACAACCCTTTCACAGGGGTCGCCTAAGACCATCCTGCATATCAGATATTTACATGACGATTCATAACAGTAGCAATATTACAGTTATGAAGTAGCAACGAAAATAATTTTATGGTTGGGTCACAACATGAGGAACTGTACTGAAAGGGCCAGAAGGTTGAGAACCACTGCTTTAGGCTCATTCCCTGAGGGAACAGAACCACTCCCAAAGCTTCGGTGTGAGTTAGGATTGGTCAGTAGGTGACCCCGAATCAGTCTCTAGCCTGCCCCTGCCTTCCGGACTCTAGAGCCAGCGTCCCCCGGTGCCTAATGGGTAGCTCCGCCTCCACCTCCACCTCCACCTCCACCTCCACCTCCCCGAGGCACCTCAAATCCAGCTGCCCCAGGAGTGAACTCGCTCCATTCCTCACCCTGACCTACTCCTCCTCCTGGCGTCCCTATCTTGATGGACAGCATCCCATCCACCCAGTTGCCAAACCAGGAAACTGGAATCTTCTTCCTCCGCTCCCTCCTGCTTGCCTCACACCCGACCCCGGGAGTTTACCTCTAAAGCAACCGCTGGCTTCATCCTTGTCTTCCCTTCTAGTGCCTGGATCCTGCACAGCACGTATCTATCTACGCTCTGCCTCTCCGCGGTGCTAGGTCCTGAGCACAGGCCCAGCGATGGTCGTTCCCTCCTGCCCTGTTCTTCCGACTGAAACGCCCTGCTCCTCTCTACGTGGCAAACACCCGCTCACTCCTCAGAGCTCGGGTCGCACTGGCTTTTAAGCTCTCCCCTGCCGGCTTCAGGGCGTGCTTGATCAAGGGGCTCCTTAAATAGTAAACAGCAGACACCGGCATAGATTTGTTACAAGCTGCGCACGTTCCTAATTACCTTGCCTATTTCAACTAATTTCATGCTCACAGCAGCCGGTGAGACAGGGACTACACTGATCCCGATTTTAGAAATAGGTAAACTGAGGTACAGCGTGGCGAAGCGCAGCAGCTGGGACTTAACTCCCTCAGACGATGCTCTTCATGGCCGCCTCCCAAGAGCATGTATCTGGATACCCGTTTACCTGCCATGAGAAAACTGTCACCCATTTTTTAACTGAGGACTCTTCTTCAACAAAATCCTAGACCGACGCCCAAACTCCTGCACAGAACATAGGGGGCTGAAGGTAGTAAGTAGAGAGAACGTAGGCCCCACGCTCCCCATGTCACAGTCAATATTGGAGAGGATGCTGAGGAACCCCCAGTGTTCCGAGGAGAAGAGTTTGAAAAGCAATGTCCGAAGACAGCGTTTCGGTGCCATTCTGTGGTTTTTTGACAAGACCCCTCCGTAGCCAGACATCGTTATGAGGCTGCAGGAATGTCTGCAGACCAGCCACACAGTTTCTGTCTTGAAAGGTCCACGTCGCATCTTAATGACTGAAGGCTCCCACGCTGTTTCCATGTGGCTGAAAACTCAATAGGTTTCAGCCCTTTATCCTCATGGGAGCATATTTTTTTCCATTGACTTTTTAGAGAGAATAGAAGGGAGGGAGGAGGGGGACAGAGAGGGGAAGAGAGGGGGGAGTAATATCAATGTGAGAGCGACACATCGATTGGTTGCCGGGGAGCAAACCTTCCCACCCTTGGGTCCTCGGGCTGATGCTCTAACCACTGAGCAACCTGGCCAGGGCTCAACATTTTGTTTTCTTAAGCCGAGTATGCGAAGTCTAACTTAACCTTTCCGTAACTCAGGGCATCCCCGCTGGATGTCAGTTGGGCTGTGTGGGAATATCTGTGCTACTTAGAGCTATTTTCCCACTCTCTAAACATCCCCGTACTTGAGCCCCCAGTCCTGTGTGTTGGGCTTTTTCTGATCCTATCAATATCAGGGTGTCAGGGGTCACTTCTGCTTTGCGGTCTTATCTCAAACAGCCTCTTCCTCCCCATCCCTCCTAATCGGCTCCTTCTAGCAGCTATGGATTTTGTAAACATCAAACTTGTCACCACTGTGCCCACAGTAGGAGCATATATCTGAAAAGAAATAGGAACTGAAATAGTAAAACGAAGGCCCTTTAGGTCAGTGACTTTGCAGTTTCTGAGGTGAGTTCTTAGGAGGCGTTTTCCCCTTCTCGTCATTCATTTGATATTTACTAAGAACACATTATACACACACACACACACACACACACAAAAAAAAAATTGCGCTGGATGCTGAGGACAAGAAAGTGGATAAAGCATGGAGCCTGTCTTTAAGGACTTGCCAGTTTAGAAAGAGAGACAAGTAAACAGAAATAATAATACTGACATGGCATGAGCCTTGTAACAATGATATTCAGAAAGTATTTAAAACGCACTTATCTCTGCCTTGAGGAGTGGCAGCAGTCAGGGAAGTCTTCCTGGAGGAGGTGGCATGTGAGCTAATTCCTGAAGCATCTCTCAAGAAGAAGTCAACCTGTCCCACCACAACAGCCAAAGAAGATAGACCGGGGAAAGGGCACACAGGCCAAATGCAAAGACAAGAAAAGATGAGAAAGCCCCATGAGTTTTGAAAGTCCAAACAGCTCAGTCAAGCTGAAGCATGCGTGTGTTTGCAGAAAGGAATAGGGAGGATAGCTGAATGGAATAAGAAGGCTTGGGAAGTAAATTGCTCATATATTTTAAATGCTTGAAGGAAAGATGACGCAAAGTTTTAAGGGCACATTAATAGCTCAATTTATCACACCCATATGTATTCAATGAGCCAAGTCAACTGGCTGCAGGGGGGAAAAAAACACACCCTAGCTAACATTGAGCAATTCCCCTTTGCCAGGCACAGCTAGCACTTTACACGTATAACCTCATTGCACTGTCCCAACAACCCTGTGAGCTGGGAACCAACATCACATTTATAAACGAGGAGACTGAGGCAAGCAGAGGTTCGGTATGTTCCCAGGGACCCAGAGTGAGAAAGCGCAGTCTGCCTGCAGTGGTGGAGCATCGGTAGCTCAGTGGCCTTGGAATTGAAGCAGGTGAGCTGATGAGGTCCAGGACTGAGAGTGTGGGAAGGAAAGGAGATGGGAGAAGGAGGGAGAATGGAGAAAGAAAGGGCAAGAGCGTGAGTGGGAGTGAGCAAGAGAGAGACATGCAGGGGTGGACGTGGAGGAGGGAAGAGGACGTCATGGCCATGGTTTCCTGTGGGAGGCCCTCTGAGCAAAGGTCTAGGCCTAGAGACTCCACCTAGAGACCCTTTGGCCCACGCCAAGAGAGAGTGGACAAAGGCTGGATTCCAATGGCTGAGGCCCAAGGCTACCAGCCACACAGGTGAGGAAAGAGCTGACCAGCAGCCTGAGCAGTGGGCGTGGGGCCGAAGCACGGACAAGACTAACACCTCCACAACCTGGAGACATCAGAGCAGGTGGGGCCAGAGGAGTCTGAGCTGGGAGAGCTGTAGAGAGCAGCTGGTACAGACCCTTCCTTGTGCAGCTGATGAAGCTGAGGGGCTAAGTGATTCTCTCACAGATACTCAACATAAGTGTGTGATTTTTCTCTCTTTGCCTATAATTACCCACCTGGTAAGGGAAGAGGCAGAACCAAAATCTGGTCTCCTGATGTCCTGGTATCCAAATGTTTGTCACCATCCCTGCGTTTCTACGGGGTCCGGGGTCCGTTGCTCAGCCACGGTCTAGAGACCAGAAGTCTAGGGGACTGGCCTGAAGTAAGTGGTAGGGCTTCGAGGGCAGGAGCAAGCGGTTCTCAACCTGTGGGTCACAGCCCCTTTGGCGGTCGAACGACCCTTTCACAGGGGTCGCCTAAGACCATCCTGCATATCACATATTTACATTACGATTCATAACAGTAGCAACATTACAGTTATGAAGTAGCAACGAAAATAATTTTATGGTTGGGTCACAACATGAGGAACTGTATTGAAAGGGCCAGAAGCTTGAGAAACGCTGGTTAGAAGGAGCTGTTAGTGGAGTAAACATTGGCCCGGCCCCTGAGGAACGGGCATTTGCCTCCGGGTTGCATTTGTGAAATAGAAGAGGAACCCCAATGTTCTTGCTCTCTCTTTTCTTGAAGAAAGTGGACTGTCACTGACTAAGCAAAGAGAAGGGAGACTTCTGGGGGTGGGAAAAATAAGTGCGGAAAGGCTGGGAGCCAGAGGAAAAGGTTTTGTAAAGAAAGTTCACAATATATGGTCAACGAAGGGATGGCTAGCAGTGTGTCCTGCAAACAGGCTGTGTACACATAATGGCAACTCTGATGATTTCAGGAGCATCTTCTAGTGTTGGCTTGCTGGCTGTTAAAATCTGGTTGACAAAAGTGCACACTGTCCCCTCGTGGTGCCCTGCTTCCCCGCTTCCCATTCCAGCCAGGGACCTCCAGACTCCCAGGGTACGTTCTGATCCCATCAGCGCTTGCACAAAGTACCGTTTCTAAAATAATTTGACTCTCTCCCTAGTTTACAAAACACTCTGCAGTTCAGTTTGACTAAGTTACCAGAAATAAATGCTGTACTATCTAATGAGCCCGGTGCAGATATGTAAGAATCCACTAAAGGTCAAGGGGCAAACAGAATTTAAGGGGCAAAGTTCTGTTTACAGAATTGTACTCTACGGTCAGACAAGGTGTTGCGTATAAACGATGCTCCTCCATGCAGAGTCAGGCTAAGGGTTCCATGTTGTGAACACAATCCCCACAGAACCAAAAAATAGTAAATGTATATGAATATGCATACAAACTTTTTTTCAGAGCGTTTGGGGGCATGTATTGAGAGCAGCTGCCGTGTATGAAAAGGATACTGAGCTTTTGTCCATCCTCAGCAGGTGTCAGAGCGGGTGGCCCTTTATTGGGCAGACTGGAACGACCACATGGCCACGGGCAGCGATAAAGCCACCATTACCACCCCACAAGATTTTGACTCTCTGTCCAGCACAGTCACACGTCTGGTTTCAGTGGGCCGAGTGTCATCTGTGTTCCTCACCAGGTTGGCAAGTTCACCAGGTTGCCAAGTTCACTTCGTTCATGCAGCTCCTTCCCCAGTTTCCTGCCCCATTTGCTTTTGGCGACTTAAGATGGAATAATGGACACTGAGGCTCACGTCCTCTTCTTGAATGTTTTCGTGCTGTTGTTGATGGATTTCATCAAAACCCACGTCTCTGGTCTCCCCTGGCTCTGGAAGAGCCAACGATTGGGTGTGCCTTGTTTAGCCCCCACCCTCCACCCCCCTCCTCGTCCCCCTAGTCATCCATGCGGCTGGACCTGATCTCTCTCACCAGCCCTGGGTCATCGCCCTGATCTGCTCACTCCAGTCTCATATCTGAGGGCCTGCACACCCACCAGAGGGCTATCAGACACCACACGACCCAGCAGGCCCAATGTCAGCTTCTGCGTTGGTTTACAAACCCCACCCAGGACACGGTCCCTCCATCGATTTTTGGTTTTATTTCTCCACAGAAGCAACTTGAGATTTTCTCTAGTTTCCTATATCTCGTGATCACTTTAAAAACACTCTGATCACATGGAGGTGGGACCAATGGGCAAGCTTTCTCCTCTTCAGCCGGCCCTAGGGGAGTGGTTTGCAATCCTGGCTGCATGTGAGACTCACCTGGGACCCATGAGTCCACATAGGAATGAATTCATGTCCTACCACTAGCCAGCCCAGTACACAAAGAGTCAAGTCCCTTTCTTGTCCCTGTTTTTTAAAAAAAAAAAAAAAAAGAAAGAAAAATGAGCAATATACCTCCTAATCCTTGCGGTTTCCTTTCTTACCAGCCAGAGAGCATTGTCTCAACCCATACACTGCACCCTTAAGCTTCCTTTAAGTTGCCTCGGTCTAAGAAACAGCAGCAACAAAGGTATTATTTTCAGGCTTGGCATTCCCCCTAAGGTAAAGCAAACATCTCTTGTCCCTGTCCGCAGAGTTGGGACACGGCAGAATAAATTCTAGTGAGGAAGTAAGTATCTCGGACGCTAATCCATCGTTCAGCCAAAACTGCAAACTATATCCCTGGCGTGGATCCTGATTCCCATAACATGACCGTGGGAGCCGTCGCTTACGTACAGTGGACACAGAGTAAGACAGACAGTGGATATTGTTGCGTGAATAAAGAAAATGCTGCGCAAAAGGTGCAGTTGGTCACAGCCAGGTCTGGACACTCACCACACTCACCACACTCACCACACTGCCTCAACACACCAAGACGTCCATTCCAGGGAGACTCAGAGGCTGCAGCCTAATTCTGTGCCCTGTCTCCTATTAAATGTTAAATGCGTTTTCATTGATTTGGGTACGTTAACATCAGCTGTTGCTGAGCTCTTATGCACCGAGCACTGTACTCAATGCGCTGCCGGGTCGCTTTAATTATCTCAGCAGTGCTCAGCCGGAGGCTCCTCATTATCTCCATTACACAGATAAGGAAAGTGAGGGCAACACGTTGAGCTGCATGCCTGAGATCACACGGCCGCAAAGGGAAGGGGCAGCTTTCCAGCGCTAGCACCTTCTCCCCAGAAGGTAGCTGCCCCGCCCTCCGGAGACAAGGGAAGGCAAGTTACTGAGCCTGTATTAGCTGGATCCCCTTAGGACAGTGGTCGGCAAACTGCGGCTCGGCAAACCGTGGCTCGCGAGCCACATGTGGCTCTTTGGCCCCTTGAGTGTGGCTCTTCCACAAGATACCGACTTCTGCGCGTGGGCCACGAAGTTTCTTGTACGTGCGCGCCCACACGTGGTATTTTGTGGAAGAGCCACACTCAAGGGGCCAAAGAGCCGCATGTGGCTCGCGAGCCGTGCTTTGCCGACCACGGCCTTAGGATTCCAACATGGCCCACGGGGCAGTGTTTGGAGGCTGTTTCTAAAAGGGGGAGTTCAAGAAGCTGCTTCTAAATCCCGGAGCACCCCACCCAACCCTTAAGGAGCACTATCCCAAAAATTTGCTAAGTAAAAGGAGATGGGAGTAAAAAGTGTGTGCTGTCAGTTCCCATAGTTCCAAGGCTCTAAAATGCCAAGGCCTGAGGGCAGGGGTCAAGTCAGGGACGCATCCCCCAGGTAAGGGTTCCGAGAGGACCAGCACGTAGGGAAGAACACACGGCTTCCGGTGAACTGTCCCCAGGGAAGAATGCAATCCTTCTGGCGACTCCTCCCTGCTGTGAAGACCCAGGGGCCATGGCTGAAAATACCAGGAATAATCAGCGCAGAACCAAATCTCTGCAGGAATGCTTGAGCAGGCATCTCTAGGGTGATAGGAAAGAGCCTGGGGCTGGCCGCCATGGTAACACGAATTTTGCTCCAATCAAGAACCCAGGGGCCAGGCGTGAGTGTGCACAGGTGCACGGGTCAGAGGCGGCTACTCCTCTGCCCTTTCAGTTTGGAGGATTCTATCAGGGGACCTCTCTCCAGAGGTTCAGCTTTCACAGGATGCTTTAATGGCTCCAAATGGGCACCGAGTCCCGACTTACTTACTCATGTGTGTTTCACAGTTTCTCACGCACCTCCCGTGACGGTCCCAGGCAAGCGTGGGGCTCTGTTGAAGATGAGTCGCTCCTGAGCTCCAAGGCGTCCCCCCAAGTTCAGCCAGTTCGCAGCAAGGCATACTGAAAACAGGTGCACGGTGTGTGTCCCCGAGTCAGGGCAGCCCGGGAAATGTCGGGGGTCCTGGGGGAAAGAGGGTGGAACACCCGATGAGGCGAACCTATGACACGCGTGTCAGAGGTGACACGCGAGCTCATTTTTTTGGTTGATTTTTCTTTGTTAAATGGCATTTAAATATATAAAATAAATGCCAAAAATATAAATCTTTGGCTTTTTTGTTGTTTTTTTAAATTTTTTATATATTTTATTGATTTTTTACAGAGAGGAAGGGAGAGGGATAGAGAGTTAGAAACATCGATGAGAGAGAAACATCGATCAGCTGCCTCCTGCACACTGCCTACTGGGGATGTGCCCGCAACTAAGGTACATGCCCTTGACCAGAACCGAACCTGGGACCCTTGAGTCCGCAGGCCGACGCTCTATCCACTGAGCCAAACCAGTTAGGGCTCTTTGTTTTACTATGGTTGCAAATATCAAAAAATTTCTGTATGTGACACGGCACCAGAGTTAAGTTAGGGTTTTTCAAAATGCTGACACGCAAGCTCAAAAGGTTCGCCATCCCTGGCCTAGAGCATCAAAAGGCTGGCATTTGGGATGTGCTCATTAATAGTTAACTGAGGGATAAGGCTCCTCTAGCATATTCTTATGGCAGTAGGATGAGCCATATACGGGATGTTTTTATAGCCCTGAACAGTTTTCAAAGACAAGGCTGATGGACTCTGTGCTGCCAACAGTACTGTCCACTATATGGGCCATGACTCTTCTGAGGCAGGTGAGAGAAATCCAACTCAAACTAGCTTGAAACAAAAAAAAAAAAAAAAAAGGAAGGAAGAGTTCCTGGTTCGTCGAACTAAAAGCTCACACGGAGATTCAGGCATTGCTGGATCCAGGGGCTCCGATAGTTACCAGGATTTGATCTCTGTGTGGATCTCACTCTCGAACCGCCTCCTGCCATGTGACGGACCCTCAGCAGCTCCAAGCTGACACATCCAGGAGAGAGAAATTCTTTTCCATTGCTCCAACAAAGATCCTGAGGTTGAGTCTTTCCGCAGCCTGTTGGCTGATTTCCAACAGCAAACACTCCCAAAAGTCCCGTGGTGTCATTTCTCCTTCAGCCACGGTCCCACCCAGACTCAAGGGGTGGAAAATGCCGAAGTTACAGCGTAAGAAGAGCATGTGAGCTGGGGTATCGCATGGAGCCATCTCTGGAAAATACAGCCCACAAGTTCCTGGCTTGCACATTCCAGTTGGAGAAGCCCTGCACAATACCAACGTTAGGCTCTCTCTATGCGTTTGGTACTTTGCTTCCCAAAGTTCCTAATATGTCCATCCATCGAAAAACCAATGCCTCACTTATAGCATATGCGCAGCAAGTATGGAAACATGGGATATGTTCTAAGAAATATCCTCTTTTCCCTCATCTGTTTCTCCCCAGAGGCCTGGGAGCACAGTTTTTATGTACATTTTTTTTTCATTAGAGTTGACATATGATATTATCTGACTTTCAGGTTTGCAACATAATCATTAGACCTTACAAAGTGATCGCCCTAGTAACTCTAGTGCCCATCTGACACCAAACATAGTTACTACCGGGTTGCTGGATAGATTCTCTCTGGTGGGTAGCGTAGCATCTTTGATGGTTGACAGGCAGCCACAATGCAGTCATCATTTCTTCCGGCCTCCTGGCAGGAAATTGATAAATATAAATCTAACTCCACAATGTCGTATGCACTATGTGTTCCCACACAATCTAGTTACTGAGTAATAAATATTTGAAACTATCCAATTCTTCTAATGACCATGTACATTCCCCAGTCCCCTTTACACGAGAAGGCTAAATATATAGTGAATTATTAGCAAGAGACGTGCAGGGGTCATCTGTCTTCTGCATCGGAGTATTGGCACATAGTTGGGTGAAGGTCAACAGTGAAATCTGAGCCCAAGAGCTTCTCGGGATCCCTCTGGATGAGAAAAGCAGCTCCATCATCAGGGAGATGGTTGTGTCAAGAGGACTCAAAATCAAGTTTCGGCAGAAATGTCAACTACAAAGAGCTAGTTCTTCGGTGCTTCAAAAGACAGGGGATGCCTCTCCACAGCCATCCCAAAGGGTCTCCCAACACGGACCCCTGCAATTCTCCATTTAATCTGAGAAGAGTTCTGAGTTCTTAAATCCTCTAAAATGCTGTACAGGACCAGCCTTATTCCCCACAGACGATTTTGCTCAAAAGAGAAGGACCCAAATATCTGTCACAGCATGAGGAAAACGTGAGGGAGAGTCAGAGAGAAGCCAGCCCTGAGGGGCCATTGCAGGGGAAGTCCTCCCAGCCTTCTGTGGTCCACGGGACTGTGATGCACACCTCCGTCTGCATGCACACAGCCATCACCGCCCCCCGCGTGACTGTTCTCAGCCAGAGCGGCATGTCCTTGAGGAAAGGCAGGCATCAAAGGTAATGACCAGGGCAGGGCTCTTCTAGACGCATGTGATCAAGTCCAACGCAAATCAGTGTAAGAACTGTGCTGGTTTCCGCAACTTCAAGGTACATGGGCACTGGATTCAGGAGTGCTCTTTCCTGGGGCTCAAACACACTCTCTCTCTCTATCTCTCCCTCTTTCTCTCTCTCTCACACACACATTTTCCAACTCAGATTTACTTCTGTTTTCACATTAGCCTCCTTCCCTTATCCCAGTGGTTCTCAACCTTCTGGCCCTTTAAATACAGCTCCTCATGTTGTGACCAAACCATAAAATTATTTTCGTTGCTACTTCATAACTGTAATGTTGCTACTGTTATGAATCGTAATGTAAATATCTGATATGCAGGATGGTCTTAGGCGACCCCTGTGAAAGGGTCGTTCAACCGCCAAAGGGGTCGCGACCCACAGGTTGAGAACCGCTGCCTTATCCTGAAGACGTTTTTCTCCACCAGGTCAGGAAAAATGGCCCCAAGAAGCTCCAGGTTCATTGTCCTTCCTGTTCTTCCTCCAAGAGGAACAGAGATCCTCCCTTCCTCAGGACCGTACCCATCCCTCGTGAGAACTCTGATCACCCTGTTTGGGGCCTGTGCCCCCTCCTGGCACCATTGCAAGGGCCAGGAGCTGGACACCTGTGACTAGCCAGGCTGGGACAGGGCAGAGCCATGAGTGGAACAGGAAGGGGGTGACTTTACCAAAGGAATGCTGAGGGGCTGTTACCAAAAGAAGAGAAAAGGAGTGCTGGGTGGGCAAACACACACACACACACACACACACACACACACACACACACACACACACCAGAAATCCCCCACAGTACCCACTGGCTACCTCTATGTAGCAAGAACTTTGCTCAGCACTTTGCTAATATCGTCTCATCTAATCTTCTCGTCTGCATGAGATAAGCGCTTGTTGCCCCTGTCTTAGTTGCTAGGGTTGCCATAACAAAATACCACAAACAAGGTGACTTCAACCACAGAAATGTACTCTCTCAGCTCTGGGGCTAGGAATCTGAGATCTCGATGTTGATGGAGTGAGTCCTTCTGAAGCCTCGGAGGGAGCATCTGTCCCGTGCCTCTCTTCCATCTCCTGGGAGCCCCCGGGACCCCTTGGTTTGTAGCTGGCATTTTCCTTCTATCTTCACATTGTCTTCCTGCTGTAAGAGTCTGTCTCTGTGTCCAAACTTTCCCTTTTGTGAAGACACATGGCATGAAGTCCCGCCTTCATCAGCCTCACCTTAACTTGACCAAATAAGGCTACATTCACAGGTCCTGGGGGTCAGGATTTTCAACATCTTTTGGGGGGACATAGTTCAGCCCATGACACCCCACCATTTTTATTACACGAGGAAACGGAGCCTAACAGGATTTACGTAACCTGTCACACGCCCCAAGCAGACTAGATGCTAGCGCCTGGGATCTTCACTCTGTCTCCATTCTTGTCCTTTTCCAGAAAACGGCTCTTCCATGCTTACCTTGTGGCCACTAGGCCAGCGGTTTGTGTGTGATTTTGTTCCACCTTCTAGACTGTGAGCTCCTGAAAAGCAGGGATTTATCATATTTATTTCTGTTTTCCCAACTCATGTAGCCAGGGGCTCCATCACTATCTCTCAGATGAACAGCAAGGTCAGGGGCAAATGCTGACCACTCTTTTCCATGGATTATTTCACTTATGAACCAGATACGGCTGATCGTTGACCAGTTAATAAGAAAAGGAAGCTTTTCATTGGCCACTCTGGCTTCATTCACTCAACAAATATTTAATGAGTCCCTCCGGTGAGTGAGCGCAGTGCCAGACACTGAGGAAACAGATAAATCAGACAGAGCCCACACCCTCTGAAAGCTTCGAACCTGGTAGACAAGACAGATGGGTCCATAAATCTTTGTATTGCAGTGTCTCGAGTGAAGACTGTCTTGGTGTCAGGAGTTCTTAGAAGTGTAATGAAGGCAGGCAAGCAAGGACTCGCACAACTTCTAAGAAGTTGGAGAAGAGAACCTACGAGCCAAGGGCCATCTTAAAATCCTAAACTTTAACATAAGAGAACAGCAGCAAACACTCTGCCCCTTCCTGCTGCAGCAGAGAGGCCGACAGAAAGGAGACTGTCGGAGAAGCTTCGCCCTGCAGCTTGGTCAAAGCCAGGAAGCCATAGACAAACCTCACCTGGGCTCCAAGGCCAGCAGACCTGGGTTCAAATCCAGCCTCTGGTACTCATTCGCTGGACACAGGTAGGCAAGACTCTTAACTCCCAAGTCTTCGTTTGGTTTTCTATAAAATGGGATGATAATAACAAATGGACCAGGTTATTATGTGGATGAAGTGCAACAAATATGCAATGTACATCCTGTTACAGTGGCCGAGTCTCCGTGATTGTAATGAGAGCAGATTCTGGACACTCCGGACCTGGGTTTGAATTCTAAGTCTGCTCTAGGGCCGCCTTGGGGAGCTACCAGACCTCATTAGATCTTAATTCCCGCCTCTGTAACACAGGGAAAGTCGTCACCCACCTCCTAGAGCTGTGTGACAATTCAGGACAATTCAGCCCTGTGGTATTACAGGGCTCAGCACAGTCCCTTACATGCAGTGTGAGCGGTTGCTCTAGTTCCTGTCTACACTGCCCTATGACTCTGTTTTTTTCCCACCATCTTGACCAGGGCTCCTAGAAGAGCTCTCTTTTTTTCACATAAAATTTATCATTTTAACCATTTTTTAGATGTACAGCTCAGTGGCATTGAGCATATTCACGATGCTGTGTAACTCTCACCACATCCATCTCCAGACATTTTCACCTTCGCAAACTAATCCTGTGCGTCCGTCCATTAAGTTCTTATTTAATATAAGAAGTCCTCATTCCACCTCTCCCTGCCTCTCCTGGCAACAGCCATTCCTCCTTCTCTCTCTATGAATTCAACTGCTCTAGGTACCTCCCGTCAGTAGAATCGTACCCTAGGGGTCCTTCTGTGGCTGACTTATCTCCCTCAGACTAACGAGTTCAAGGTTCATCTTCCTGTTTCACAATTGTGGCATGTATCAGAATTTTACTCCCTGACCATTTCTTTTCAAGGTCAAGTCCACGTGTTGGTCCCGCCTCCAATGGAGGACACGCTCCCCTGAAATGGGAGCATGGGATCACAACAATGCACATGACAGTGACTACCTCAAAGGAAACCCAAAATGCCTTTTTCCTGATTGCAAACGTAACGCCTATTTTTTCCTGTGGGACCTTTGGTGAAAGCTACAAATTCATCTCACCCCCTGCCCCTTGGAGGAGGGGTGTATTTCACGCAGAAAATGACCCTGTTAACCTTTGCACCCCATGGGGGGGCTGAAGCAACAGGCAGCACCACTGCACAGCCGTACATCTGCACTTGCCCCACCGCCTGTCTTCCTCTGAACGCAAAGTTGAAAACACTCTCCCGCCCTTCTCAGTTGGCTCATAAATCTTTCCTAAATCCTCTTCCTTCAAAAAAATTAAAAATGGTTGCTGTGGGTGTGGGAGCTGCTCCCTTGTGCTAAAAGGCTTGGCCTGAGACTCCTGCCAATCACGGCTCCCTCGCTGGGCTCCGGGAAGCTCGCTCTACTCCAGGCAGTGGGGAGGTGCTACCCTGCCCTGATCCCAGCTGCCACCGTCCAAAAGATCTGCAGTGGTGTGTGTAACAGTGGGAAACCGGAAACCACCAAAACATCAAACACACGGGAGTTAGTTAAATAAATTATAGCAAATGCATAAGGCAGAATAGGATGGAGGCATGGACATCATGCTGAAGAACAAGACACGGAAAGGTGTTCAGAACAATTCCAGTGTGTGTGTGTGGGGGGGGGGGGGTGTTGTAACTATAGGATTACTTCATTGTGGTCTGGTCTTACTATGATTTTTCTTCTTTTGGGGATTTGTCTGCATTTTCTACACACACACACAAAATACATATTATTGCCGAAACCGGATTGGCTCAGTGGATAGAGCGTCGGCCTGCGGACTGAAAAGTCCCAGGTTCGATTCCGGTCAAGGGCATGTACCTTGGTTGCGGGCACATCCCCAGTGGGGAGTGTGCAGGAGGCAGCTGATCGATGTTTCTCTCTCATCGATGTTTCTAACTCTCTATCCCTCTCCCTTCGTCTCTGTAAAAATATCAATAAAATATATTAAAAATAAAAAAAGAGATCATGGCCCTCTTTATACATAACATCAGAATCCTTCTAAACACAGCTCTTCAGGCAGTCACAGTCATCAGTTTAATTTGGTGTGTGATAAAAGCGATTTTCCGGTCCTCATCTAGCCTGTGTTAGAGGATATATCTTTGTCACCAACAAACATCTATTGCACTCATAATGTGTACAAGGCTTTACAGTCTAGGTGTGGATTCAGGAAAGATACAGCAAAGGGTTATAAGGCAATGCCAGGTTACAAGGCAGTGCTAAGGGCCGAGCACAGGATGGGTTAGCGTGTTGGAGGTGCGTAGATGTCAGTGAAGAAGCTGATGGCCCTGAGAAGGCTGCTGGAGGAAATCAGACTCCAGGGAAACACTGAAGGGAAAATAGAATGTATATAAGTGGGGAAAAACGGAGACAAAAATTCAAACTTAAAGGAGAGTATGATTTAAAGATTGGGGACCCTTAGGAATGCATGGGCTGTCTTCAGGGAACAGAGATCAAATCATGTCACCAAGGTCATTCTGGTGACATGAAGCTCAAATGTCACCCTCTCATGGGTCTGCCTGACCCAACTCATGGAGCTTACATTCTATAGAGGAGGGGCTGGCCCACAGGGTGCCTTTGTGAAAATTACACAAAGGGTCCCCGCTGGGTGGACACAGCCCACAAGTGCATAGTTGGTCAGGCAGACCTCCCCCGAGCGCTACCTGGATAATGGCATCTTCATGGGAAGTGTGGGCCCTTCCAGGAAACTCAGCTTAGAAGGCAGACTCTGGCTGGATTTCCACCTCGTCCCCCTTGCTGTACCCTGGGATTTGCCATCAACCTGTGGACTCAGAATGACACCAACAGGCACAAGGTCACATCTGGCCCACATTCTTTGTGCAATGAGCAACCTGCATGGCTCTTAGTTGATGTCCTGGAGGTAATCCACAAGCAAATAAATATATAAGTAAACACAATGTTAACGCGTAGAAAGTACTAGATAAAGGAAACTAATGTGAAGTGGTGGGAGGGGGGGCGGCCATATTGCATAATTGCAGCAGTCACTGGGGGTACTGTGGTCTATGGATTGAGCCACACGGGCCACTCTGCCAGGAAGTGCGATGCAGGAGAGGGTGGCCAGGGAAGACCTCGCCTATGGAGGGGTAAGAAGAGAGGAAGAGATATGAGCGAAGCATCACAGGAGGGGAGGGGTCCACGGGACGCGGTGGCTGGCTTGGGGCAAGGGCTCTGAGGGATGAGTATTAAAGATGACTTCAGGCTTTCCTGCCTGAGGAACTAGGGAAATGATGGCGCCGCTCAATTCTGCCCAACTTACTGAGCCTGCCCGAGCGGGTGGCACAGGGAACCCCCCTGAGAAAGAGGCCGAGTCCCCTCTCCTGGGGAACTGACCGTCTCCCCAGGATTTCCCAGGGTGTGTCCGGTGGAACACGAGCCGCGTGCTACGCTAATGGATGTTACTGGAAAAAGTGGCTCCCAGGTTTGGGCAATGCTGGGTAAGCAGAACCAAACAGGTTTCTTTCCTGGACGACGTCTTGGAGCTCCTACTAGGCCAGTGATGGCGAACCTTTTGAGCTCGGCGTGTCAGCATTTTGAAAAACCCTAACTTAACTCTGGTGCCATGTCACATAGAGAAATTTTTTGATATTTGCAACCATAGTAAAATAAAGATTTATATTTTTGATATTTATTTTATATATTTAAATGCCATTTAACAAAGAAAAATCAACCGAAAAAATGAGTTCGCATGTCACCTCTGACACGCGTGTCACCTCTGACACGCGTGTCATAGGTTCGCCATCACTGGACTAGGCTAACGTGCTCTGTGAACCTCACACGGGAAATGCAGGCGGCAGCCCGCCCAGCATGAGCTGCTGGGAGATGTTTCTCTTCTTCGCATGGGGACTAGCGTCTCCCCCAAGAGGAGGGCTGTGCTCTAGACAAAGGCCCACCGGGCCAGTGTAGAAAGCAGAGTCAGACAGGGTGACGGGGAGGCCGAGCTGAGAGAGAGAGGGAGCCCCGAGGAAGACAGAAGGCTCCCCAACTGTTGGGGCCCACAATCTCTCTGGGGAAGAGCTGCCTGGGGTGTCCCCAAGGGCCTGGCTTCACCCAAGCTCCAGGGTAACCTCTGAGTCAGCCTCTCTCAGGGCCCAGGGTAGCCTCTGACTGGCTAAGGTGGTTCCCTGACCTCCCAGGGCCTCCACTTACCCTTCTATAAAGTGAGGGAGCAGCGATTACCCTCGCTCTCCGGGGTGGCACCAGGCGCTGCTAATTACTGCTTGGCAGGGCGCTGAGGTGCTGACAAGCTCTGTCTGACACATTTCTCTGTGGCTTCTCCAGACACCACGCCGGCCGGCCTCCGCGGAAGACCACGGCCCGGCAGCTGGCTCAGCCCTCGGCAGCATTCGGGGAGCGAGCAGGTGTCTCCCCGGTCTCCGCCGCCACCTCTGGTAGCTCCCATCGGAACAGGAGGCTCGCCTAGCCTTCTGCCACCGCGTGGGCACTGTGGAGGTGGGCGCCCCACCTGCCGGCTGCCAACCTGGGACCCGGCTGCATCTGGGAGCCTCCTCAGGGCTGGGACACCCAGAGGAGGGGTCCCCGGCCTGGAGGCAGCCATGCGGTGTCCTTCTCGCTGAGGAGGGGGGGTCCCCTCAGCCGGGGCCTTCTCTGAGCAGAGCGATGACCACGGCAGAGGACCCGCGCCCAGCCCAGTCGGGAGGCACCGGTGAGCGGAGGTAGGTGCTGACCGTCTGCGTGTGCGGAGGGAAAAGGGCACCCGGTGGGAGAGCAGACACTGGCATCCGGTGGGCAGAGCTGGCCTTGCCCCAATCCTTCCGCCAGGAGGAAAAGGGTACCTTCTTTCAAGTGCCAAGGTGACCCTGAGGCTCCGCTCCGTGCTGTTGGGGAGTCAGTAAAGTGACCCTGGAGTCCAGGCTGAGTCCACGGGACAGCTGTGCAGCGGGCCAAGCGCCGGCCTGGCCTGAACAGAGGCCTGAGGGGTAGTTCCTGGGCCTCCCTGTGTGATTGTCATCGCCAGGTGGTCGCCTGCGAAATGGGCTCACAGCAGTGCTCCGCTCCTGCCGGCGGCTGCTACCGGAACTGACCCCTGCACGTTGGACATTCCCCTGTAAACCTGTTGTTCCTTTTAATCCACATCTGGGTTATGGATTTTGTGCCGCCATGCTGTCTGCTCCTTCCAGAAGTACAGTATCCCCTTAGGTAGCAGGCTTTTTCTACCGACCTTGACTCAAGGATATAAAACGCATAGGAGCGTGTTGAGACCCACGCCTCCAGGCCCATGCCGTGGAATCTCAGTTTCAAATGTATACCTTTTGCCCCAGCCGAGTAGCTCAGTTGGTTGGAGAGTCGTCCCGTATACCAAAAGGAGGTTGCGGGCTCGATGCCCAGTCAGGGCGCGTGTGGGAGGCCACCAATCGATGTTTCTCTCTCACATCCCTCCCCCTCTCTCGTTCCCTTTCTCTCTAAAAATCAGTAAATATATCCTCAGGTGAGGATTTTTTAAAAATGTAGACCTCTTAATTCCTGGAAATCGGGGATCTAGTCCCAAGGAAGAGATGAGATTTAGGGAATGATGTCCGGGGCTCGTCCAGTTCAGTTTCCAGCCCCCCGCACCCCCCCAACCCCCTGCCAACCCTCACCCTGACCCCCCACCCTCCACCGTCTTTTAAAGCCATCACTGCCTTTAGCCCTAGTATGTGTCTAAGTGACTTGTCAATGTCAGAGGAGCCCTGCAAAGAATCCCCGGCATGTCATTAACCTCATTCTAACGTGTAATTAGCCTAAAAGGCCTCCTTGCTGCCTCCATTGAGCGTTACATCATAAAGAATCAGGCATTTTACTACCTGCAGGACACCGGGAACTCTTTAAAGAGTTAATTATGGCTCCCTGGAGCCTGACCCCAAGAGCCCAAGACCCAGGAATTAAACACGGTGTCTTTTCAAGTGTCCGTCTGCGAGGCAGCGTTCATCCACAGCGACTTCCTCCTTGGAATCTGAGCTTGGCATTGGTGTGAAAACAGACCCACCAAGGTACGCAGCGGTGGGCTCCCAGGAGGCGGTCATTTGACTTGGGCCTCCCTCCTCATGTTAGCCAGTGTGTCCACAGATACCATCTGTACAGCGTCGGGCAGAACAGAGAGCCGCGGGGAGCTGGAATTCTCCTTACCCGCCCGGTTCCACGGGGCGAATCCAGCTGGAGCCATTAGTGATCTCTGAGCTGGAGAGACCAGCAGCGTGGCCGGAGTTCAAAGGGAGTCCAGGCCTAATCTGGACGTTACAATCTGAGTCCATCTAACCATGCAGGCTCTGAGGACATTATTATCAGTCAAGTGTAATTATAGATAAAATAGTTTTATTAATCAGCTTCCTAAGGGGACTGTTTATCTGATGGCTGTACAGGACAGTGGGGGTGTGGGGGGTCTGTGCTGTGTGCAGTGGGTCTGCAGGGAGGCGAGTCTAGGGAAGGAGAGTGGCTGAGAGTGTGTCTAGGAGTTCTGTGCATGACAGATGGAAGTCTTTGTGGGAGCACTGTTGGCCGGTGCGTGCGTGTGTTTGCTCAGGTTCATGCAACTGGAACTGAAATTATCCCTGTTTCTCCTCTACCCCTTGAATTTGTCATAATTCTTTTTTTTTTAATATAGACTTTTCCTTGCCCGCCCGGCATGGCTCGGTGGTTGGGCATTGGCCTATGAACCAGGAGGTCATGGTTCGATTCCCTGTCAGGGTCCCTGCCTGGGTTTGCGGGCTCGATCCCCAGTGTGGGGTGTGCAGCAAACAGCCGATTAATGGTTCTCTCTCATCATGGATGTTTCTATCTCCCTCTCTGAAATCAATAAAAACAAATTTAACTATATATTTTTAAAAACAGACTTTTTATATTTGTACTTAGCTGGAGTCTACGGAGATTCCAATCACAGTGCCCACTTTAGCCACGAATTGTCAGCCAAATTTTGGAATCTCACTCCAGACCTATCTTGGCTTATCTTAAATGTCCATGACCGTAAACCAGTTTGTCAGCTGTAAGGGATCCTACAAGGGTAGTGCCCCTCCTGAGTACTGTTTGGCCTGACTTGACGTCAATGCCACTCACCTGAAGGCAGGAAAAATGAACTCCCTGGGGCCTAGACACTAAAGGTATCCCCTGCAAAGTCACCAGTTCTGATTTAAACTTCATTCAATATTAGTGGTCAAGGCTCAGTTGGTTCCTCTACAGAGAGAGGTGAGCAACTGCCCAGAGACTGGGCAACAGGCACAGAGCCAGCCTGGTCCTCCCTGTCCGTGCCCCCCGTCTACTGGCAGCATTTGATACCCGGACCAGCTGGCCCGTATCTGCTGGCCGATTGTGCAACTCACTGCTTGCTCTACTGAAACACTTGACCCCAATTGATTATTTCCTCCTTCGGGAGGCCTTGTGAAAAACCTGCCCTCTGCCTCAACACAGAGGTACTGCCTGAACTTTGCCCAAAGTGACAGCTGCACCCCGGGGTGGATACAACCCAGAAACCAGAAAACTCCAGCAGCTGTTTCCTTCCCACAGAGGCAGGTGACACCCATGCTCCCCTGGGTGCTACAGAGAGGTGAACTCGCCAAAGGCCCACTCATAGAGCTCTGTAGAAAGATGCAGAGTGGGCCAGCTGAGATCTCTATGGTCATGTGGCAGGTCTGTCGGCCACTCTACAAAGTGGGCTGTTGACATTCCTGGATCTTCTTGGCTCCCAGAAGGACATATTGGAGCTCAGAAAACAGGTGTGGATGACGGAATGAGCATGTCACAAAAGCATTGCTCCTTTTAAGATGATTAAGGTCTGTTGGTCAAACAGAGTGTCCTTCTCCTAACTCCCAAGGTTGATAAACTTTTGATAGATACCAGATAATAGACTGAAAGTGAACAAATGGATGGATGAATGTCTACTATGTGCCAAGTGCATGCACCTGTATTATTTCCATTAATCTAGTGAGCAGCTAATATTATTCTCATTTTGCTGATTAGAAAAGTGGGACTTGAATGAGTTTAATAATAATAATCATAATCAGAAGAAGAAAAAGAAGAATAGCCATTATTCTTGAGAATTTAATATATGCCAGGCATTGAGCTAAGTACTTTTTATATTATATTATCTCATTTAATCCTCACCACAACTCTATGAAGTCACAATTTATTTATCCAGGTTTTTAGGTGAAGAAACTGTGACTCAAGGAGATAATTAGATGGCTACCATGTGACAGACATTTGAACCCACATCCATCAGACTCAAAACCCAGTGCTCTTTCCAACACTGGTTTTTCTTTAGCTACTGTCTCGTCTGGCTTTTGCTCTTAGAGCACATCATGGTTACCTGTTTCATTACTGCCCCACCTGAGGACATTCAGCTAAGTCCCATATCTCACTGTTGGTGGAACCAAAGAGATAGTTGTCAACATAGAATGAAACCGACCTCCTCCATCTCCATTCCCACGCTAAAAAGGGATTAAAACACAATTTTATGAAAAGAGACACAGGGGAGAGTGATGTCCAGGACCAAAGAAGACAGTTGTCTTCACTTTAACTCCAATAGTTCAGTGACAATGTCACCTTGGGGAGTGAAACTTCCTAGTTGGAACCTCCCCATGTTTGCAAGTTTAAGGCTCAGGTGAGTCCGTGTGGATGTGACCTTTTAGTGAGAATGGCAGCTTCCCAAATTTGAGGGTTCTGCCCTCAGATTTATAAGTACCGGAATTTCTGATAGGATTTGATGACAACCTCTGGAATAAAGTGGTAAAGCAGAAAACTTCGTAATAGTGACAGACTGTAGTTTTGTACAAAGCATAAGGCCTAGATTCTTAGACCATCCTGTGTTTACAACCAAGACTGTTTCTCTAAATTCGTTCCTGCACAGAACCAAACTCAGGGCATTTCAGTAAGTGCGTCAGATCTTTATACTTTGTAATGGCAGATTAAACTGTGGCAGATAGTACAAGAAGGCAGGCAAACAATAGTAACAATATTATTTTACAGTTGGTGGAAGAAGGAAACCCAGCCACAACCTCCATAAGAAACAACAGTATGATCCTGGGAAAATATATAGGCAAAGAGAAAGAGCAAAATCAGTGTTTCTCACCGTGTCTCATCTTGCTGCCCTGTACACGTGCCCCTGAAGAGCAGACAAGTTCTGAGGCCTCCTCAACTCGGAGACCTTCCTTGTTCATAGGGGCTGATACCCAAGGCACCACAATTCAAAACTCCAGGGCTGCCTGGGTGACACATGAGCAGTCTTGGGCTACCCCACTCTCTTTCCCTCCTCCCACACACCCCAGGTTTCCTCTTATTTTGAAAGAGCATCTCCTTCTGGCCATCCCAGACGTCACAGAGCTTAGTAGGCAGTGGGGTGGCCTTTGCATCAATCCTAGGATGGAATCCAGACTCGGCTATTTGTTAGCTGTGTGCCCTTAGGCAAATTATTGAAATTCTTTGAACCTCAGTTTCCCCTTCTGTAAAATGGGGATAATAACAGCTCCTATTCCGACAGTTGTTGTGCTTGGCACATAATAACCAACCATTTTTAGCAAGTCATTCCAATTTTTCATGGCCCAGCTCAAGTGCCATATTTCACGGGAAGTTTTTTCTGGCTGCTCCAGCCCTTACTGACCTCCTTCTCATGAAATCCTATAGCCCCTAACTCGAAATTTGGCTTGGAATCATAAACTACCTCTAAATGTTTCCTCATGAATTCTCTGTTAAAATGTCTCTTACTTAAAGGCCACAACTAGGTCTTAGTCTTTTTTTTTATATACCTGGCAATACCGGCCTATCATATATATATATATATAATTACCATATGTATTTAGCTGGCAGAAGGCAGGAGTTCAATCTGGAGACATGGAAGTCAATGCGGCCACACACATTATCAAAATACATGTGTGAGCACTCCCACTGATAGGTGAGAAAACTGAGGTTCGAATAGTTAAGCTCACCTAGCAAGTCCAATGTCAGCTCACCTATAAGAAGATTGTCTTTAATTAAAGACTGATCAATTATCTACTGATAGCCTAACCTTCATTAGTGTGATTTCCAGATTAACCAAGCTAATTAGCCATGGCTGGAGAGACTGGGTTATTCAATACCCAAGATTTCAATGGGCAGCACCATTAGCACTGATCGCATGAGTCAATATCATCTATTCCTCACCCCCTGCAACTCTCTCTGGAAGCAAACCCTCGTGCCTGCCAAGGGACTGATGTTTAGCAGGAAAACAACTAGAGAAAATTCTGTCTTCAAAACCCCTTCATTCGAGTCTCTCAAAATCTGTGCCTTTGTACAACCACATTGCTTCAGATTTATTCAAGCTGACCCAAAACACAAATGCTTTGATTCAGTTAACTTCCAGAATCCTTACAGGAAGAAGGGAGTCTAGAAATAGTCATGTTCAGAATCCTTACAGGAAGAAGGGAGTCTAGAAATAGTCATGTCCAGAATCCTTACAGGAAGAAGGGAGTCTAGAAATAGTCATGTCCTTGTGTCTGCTCTTTCATGAGTGTTATGATAATTTAACCTAATAACAACAAAATCAGTATTCTTATCCTCCTTTTCGTTATGCTTCTGCCAACCATTGACTTTGCCATGCTGACCCACCACAATTATCTTAGTGTTGGAAATCACACAAAGTTCCATTACTTCCATGAGACTCATAGCCAAGAAGGAATTATCAGGGGAGCCACCTCACTGTTGCTGTATACTGAATTAGGGTTCCTGGTTAGGAGAACAGACAGCACGAGCAGCTAAATGATGAGTTGGATATAGGAGACTGGGGAAATATACCCAAATAGGAAATAAAGCAAACACACAATCAGCCAACAAGAATTGCTTGAGTACTTATTTGTGCTTTGGTCCGTGTTAGGTGGTTTAGGGGACAATAGGTTTATAACTTATCCTTGCCAGCAACTTGAGACGCCTAAGAAAATTGATATCTCTTCAACTTAGATTCTGATTCCTTCAGAGGTACCACATGACAGCCTAATGGTGAGGCTTGTGGACTCTAATGCCAGCTGCCTAGGCTCAAATCCTGCTGAGTTCTATAAGATGTGTGATTTGGGGCAAGTTACTTAAACTCCCTATGCCTGTTTTCTCATTGGTAAATGTTAGATAATAATAATGGCACCTACCTCAGAGAAATTATATAAGGATTAAATGTCTTAATAGACATAGCATGCCTAAACAGTACTTGGCACCTACTAAATGATTGATCTAGAGTAGCAGTTATGGTTATTGATTGTAGAAGGACACCATTATCCTACTTCCTATGGTAATGCTGAAAGGTGGCATCTCAGTCAATATCTGCATGTCTCTCCATCAACCACAATAACTGCCATTTGGTGAGAACTTACAATGCACCAGAGATCACAGTAAGCCCTTCCAGAGGAGGAAACGAGGCCCTGAAAAGCTGATGCCGCATCTAGTGGCTTCCAGGTGGCAGGTGCCAGGAGTTTGCTGTTACACGTAGGCACTGTTAGAAAGCTGTTTATTCTTAAACATCTGGATGAAGGGAGCATAGGAAAATGTAATTTCTGCAACAGCTGTAATTCTAATAGTATCAGGATAATGGAAACAGGGGGCCTAATTCAAGGCCATATGTCTCACTACCACCCTGCAAATCTCTCCTGCTTAATGCCATCGTCTATGAAGTTTTTACCTAAATGTATTTTTTTAACTCACTTTTGTCCTCAGCCTCTGCTGCCTGCTGGGGTGGTGGTGAAGATGGCAGATTGGAGGAGAGAAGAAATGACTTTTAAAAATTGGCTTAGCTTAAAGAGGGCAGGTTTGAAAAGCATGGAATCTATTATATCTAACTAGAAGCCCAGCATGTGAAATCGCGCAGCCCCGCCTGCCCGTGCCAGTCTTTGGTCGTTACAGCATTAGGGCCACTGGGTTTTTATAACATAGATAAGAATTGGATAGGAACCTCGGGCCTTCTCAGGTGACTTGTCTTTTCATTCACTCTGTGGTACATGCATGGATAGAGTGTCTTCTTTGTCCCAAGAACCATACTGGACACCAGGGAGAGTCAAGGAAGTGCCAGAATTCCCACTCTGCACTGAAAGGCAGACTGTGCCTGTGATGGCCACTGATCTTGAAGCAACAGAGAGGGAAGGATCCTTTCTGAGGCCAGAGCAAAAGGAGAGGGGCCAACTGGATCAAGCGCCGGTGTCTATGGTGTGGTTTTAACATTGGGCAGGCCTGAGTTCCACCGGCTTGGCCACTGATAGGGGAAAGACTTTTATAGAGCAGACACGAAAGCAATGCAAGGAAACTGCTGGGTTGGCTATAGCGTTAAGCCATTGCCTAATTTTGGAAAGCCTAGTTCATTGTGATTGGTTGTTTTTAAATTCCCTTTTTTCTGGATACAAGTGCATTTACAATCGACTCTGGCTTGGGTCTCAGTTTGCTTGCATAGGCTACCAAGGCACTAGAACCAGCAGAGACTAATGGCCTCCTTGTTTGGTCACGGTAACAAGTGTCACAGGCCAGCACAAGGTAATAAAGAGCATAAGAGTTCTCAACACATGCCAGGTGTGAGCTCATTTAATTCACCCAACAACCCTAGAAAAGATGTATTCCTTTTCTTCATTTTTAGAAGAGGGAACTGGAATGCAAGGATGTTAAATAAACAAACTTCCCAGTCTCACCCAGTCAGCAAATGGCAAGGCAGGGATTCAAACTTAAGAAGTCTCCCCCCGGAATCTGGTCTTAGTCGCCAGTAGCTCTCATAAGCCTAGTGTTACCTGTCATTACTGTGTGGCTGAGATACCAGAAGGAGGGTCCGCTGGAAATTCTAAAATGCTCCATTTCTTCTGCCCGCCTCCTCCCTGTCCCCAATCCCCATCTCTTGTCTTTGATTGACATCCATAATACAAGTTTTTTACAAGCTTAGTGTTTGATATCATCCAAGATCTCCACTCCAATCAAATTTAGGTTCTGTATAGTAATTAGACTTAATTAGAGTCAAATTCCTCTTTTATTTTGGTTTTATCTTAATCACCCCTTCCCTCCACTGTCCACAGGCCTGTAATTTCCCAGACTCAGAGATGCCGTACTATACATTCAGACCCATGAGACAGTTTGTTGTCATACACATTCAATGCCAGAAAACTTTTCACTCTGAAACTTTTCAGCCGCGACAGCGTAGAAAAAAGTGTAATTTCTCCAAAAGACTCTTCTCTAAAAACAATGGAAGAATATGTTTTCCTTGCACATCTCTCTACTGAGAAGAATGCTTGCGTGCATGCACAGTACAAACATGAGAAGCATTTCAGAAGCCTGTGACAAGATGGGAAGATGCCCAACAACAGTGAACGTGGTTATAGGACCATCAGGGTCCCCGAGACACAGAAGAGGAAGAGGCAGATCACAGAATTTTCCAGCTAGTCTAGTTCTTTCTCAAAGGCCATCTAATCTAGTTCATTGCAAATTCTTTTAAGTACAAATTCTTTTGTTCAAATGAAATCTCATCCTGAAGATTTGTGTAAAAGATGAGATGCTCTTATTGAAGCAGGGAGGAGAGGCCTAGAGCCTAATCCACTCCACTCCCATCCTCACCCCCCCCCCCCCCCCGCGCCCAACAGCCCTGATGGGGGCTCTGGGGAACCTCTGGGGGTTCCTTGGAGCACAGTTTGAAAATCACTATTCTTATCCAACCTCCTCCTTTTATCGCTGGGGAAAATGAAGCCCAGAGAAGCTACGTGACTTGGCTGAGGTTACACAGCAAGTCAGCAGCCTAGGCTGCTATCTTCCTTCAACTATTTTTCCATGATGACACCTGAGTTCTCAGATGAACTACCTTTTGTTTCTCCGGACTGTACTTGTTTTTGTATTTGTATGTTTGTCCCAGTGCCCGGTGTTCCAAAGAAAACCTAACAAACCAGTCCCCGCTTTTACTCTAAAGCTTAGAATCTGCACGTTGGACACATGTCTTGGCTGCCCAAGAGAGCTGGAAGCCCAGAGCAGAAAGGCATAGGGTCATAAATGCTGTCCTGTAGCTGACCAGGGACACTATTTCACAGCCTAAATTAGGTGGGGTTTCTACTCTCTCAGGGAAATCCCCCAAATCAGGTAGTCCTTAGCTAGACACCTGAGAGCTGGCATCCAAGCCAGGTCCCACCTCATGACACCTGACTGGCTCTCCATCGGTAAGGCGGGGGGCATGGGCGGGGGGCGCAGGGTTGGAGGGAGAAAGCCATCATGTGGCTCATCACATCCAGAGATGTTAGAAGTTGAATAAGCTCATATGTCCAATGCCCTGTTGATGAGTGAAAAAGTGGAAGAAAGACCCAACAATGGTTCTGCAAGCTTGTTCCCCTCGCCTGGTCCAAAGGCACAGATTGGAGGACATGGTAGAGAAGGGGTCCTGTGCCCCATCTAGGAAAAGGCGATGATCATCATCGCTAACAAAGAGCTTATTCAGGGCTTCACCTGCATTACCTGCTGTGACCCTCAGAGCAGCCAGTGGGTAGTACTATTCTTTGCACCAGAGTGATGAGGCTCAGACAGGCTGATTAAGTTATCCACGGTGACACAGCTAGAAAATGATGCACCTAGACTTTGAATCCAAAGCCATCTAGCTACAAAGCCTGTGTTCTTAACCACTGCCCCATCCTGCCCTTCCTCCTGGCCACACAAGGGGAAAGGGAAATGAACTCCTACTCAAAAGCGCGAGACTCCACCAAACCAGGGGGAAGGCTGGCTGCCTCTGAGAGCTCCCCCTATGGCTTGCATGAGTGAGAATCCCCAGCCAACGCAGGGCTGGGCAGAGCACAGGGGCAAGAATTCTGGGCTTGTTTACTGAATCCCCTGGGCCACGAGGGAGGGTGGTGAGCTGGGCACAAAAGCAGGATAAAGGTAAACTTTCTGCACGTGAGAACCATCCCCCCTCCCCTCCGAGGAGCCGTGTCACACTGTATGTCACCGTCATCAAAGGGGCTGTGCGTAAACCTGAAAAACCAAACGGACCTGTCTGTAGGTGTTACTTATATCACAAGGCTACAGGTGCCTTTATTTCCACCGGGCGCTGGTGCCGGGAGCACCTGCTTTCTCTTGCCTTGAAAGCCTCCTCTTCGGACCTAGTCAGCGCTGTCCTCACGTAAGCACCCTTTTCTTTGCTTTTTTTGGATGAATTGTAAGGGGTGTCAGGGCTTAGAGGCTGGGGCCGGGGGCCTGGGTCGGTGGGTCGGTCTCCAGCTCCAGGTTGCCAGCTCCCCTGCAGGTTCCATTAGTCACAGTGCCTCCCGGGAGCTGGGTGACTGGGATTTAACTGCTTGTCTGGGGGAGCAGGGGGGGACACTTCTGCCCCCACAGGCTGTGGAGCCACCCACCCCCTTCTCCACAGCCCCCACGCCTCCAGGATCACTTGACTACACCAAGGGGAACCAAGAGATTGCAGACAGGCACTCACTGCCCTACGCCTCCTAAAGCTATCTTCAGGAAGGAAGCCTGGGTTTTACACCCCAAAAATATTCAGCTTCAAGGAGAGCCCACCTCCCGCTGGCCAAACTCCTCCTTTCCCCATTGGCCAGCTCAGTTCCCTCTTGATACAGAGAAAATACGCTGCCTTATTACAATTTGGGGAATTTTTTTTTTTTTTCAGGAATTCATGTGTATGTAACAGCTTAAAAGAAACCCATTTTGCCCTCTCCCGCCACCTTCGTATATAGAGAATCTTTCCAGAAAAGCAGTGATTAGGGTTTTTCCACTGTATTATCAGACCTTTTCAGACTCTGCTGTGTGAGAGGGTTCTTGTTCGTTCGCCCCCTGCTGGCGGCCACTGGTGGCACATGCTCCCTCTCTAACTGGGGGCTGGGGACCCACCTTTGATTGTGCTAAGAATTTTACGAACTGGAGAGGATGTTAGAGACCCCAAGGTACAACCTCTTCGTTTTACAGATGGGGAAACTGAGGCCTAGACAGTTAGCGTGTTTTAGAGAGACAGCTTCGTGTTTTAGTCTAGAGGCCCCGTGGAGAGGGGCGGTTTGCCCCGCAGAATGAAGGCTTAACTCTGTGCCCTCGTGGTCTCCGCGACAATGTTTTTCGTGATTCAAGGTGTTCTCCACAGGAGTTTGTGAAGTTTGGCTGTCTGGTTTTCTCACAAGTCCCCTGTATAACAAACTTTTAGATGCATTGATGACGACTGATCCCCCCCCAACCCCAGAAATGAATATATGTGTTGTGCCCAGGGAATATATGTGTTGTGTCCTCTGCATATTTAAATAATTTAATTAAATCCTCAGGAAAGCCTGAGGATCCCGTTTTAGAGATGAGCTCAAAGAGGGTCGTGGATTTGTATGCACCACACCTCGTATGAAACAAAAATCATTTTGGCTGGCTGAGCCCTAAGACGTGGGTCCCATGTTTCTTTGCTTGTGCGGGCAGAGGTAACATTGAGCCCCACCATGGGTTTGATCCAAAACCAACGAGCTTCGCATTGGAGCCCCTCGTAAACCATACGGCAGACCTCCTATGGGTCTCTGCTGCACCTTCAGAAAAGCAACCAAACACCAACCCACTGGCGAACTCCCTGAGCAAGCCGGGGGAAAACGAGGACTTTGGCAAGACGTCAGCAAGGCAGTTCTCAGCCACTCTGGTTTCTCCCAGAAGAGCAAACACTCAAGCACCCCACCCACGATCCTTTAATAGAAAGTGTTGAAACAGTCCATTGGGTTTCCCTTCATGGGTCCCTTCTTGGGGGCATCCGAAGAGTGGGAAATGGACCTGCCAGGCCCGCAGGGCTGGGGACCTGGTGGGCACTCTGGTGTCACTGAAGCATCGAAGGAGGAAAACAATTTTGCTTCCCGATGAGACTGCTCAGAGGATGGGCTCAGCGAAGGCCTTTCATGGCCCCCTTTCCCATAGGCTATATCCCGACGGCCTGGTTCTGCCTGGTGATGTTTTGGTGCATAAACAGCCAATGCGTCGATGCTTAAGTGGGTAAAATGTTTGGTCACATGCCCAGAGTGAAGTTGATGATCTCTGCCAGGGTCAGGCAGGAATTTTCCTCCTCTGACAAACTGGCCAAGGCTGGGTGGTTTTCTCCTTCCCCTCTCGCTCCGGAAGGCTGGGCAGAGGTGCTGGTTGCGCAGGCCATGGGCACCGCACCTGCCGCTGCTGCCTCTGACTCGTGCAGGGCGAGAAGTCCCTCTGGCTGCACGGACCCTCCCCGGGCGGACGTGGTGAGTGAGCCGGCTCTCGGGAGGGCGAGGAAGCCCCTGGAGTCAGCGGGGACTTCAGCCTCCCTGCCTTCAAGGTCTCACTTTGAAAGGTACCTCCGGCCAGCCTTCCTCGTGCCTGGCAGGGAACCACCCCTGTGTGGATGTATTTGAACTTTCTCTACTTCTGAGGCAGCCAGCATGGGGACAACATGTGGGGGGAGCGGACTCTCACAGCTGTGGGTCTGATGATGAGCAGTAAGTGAGGGACCAGAGTGCCCCCGGGGCCTGGCTCCAAACCCAGGACCCACTGCTGGAAGTAGCGGGCACAGGAGGGAAGGGAGAAGAGGAAAGCAGGGGGCCTTCTCAGAGATAAACGTTTAACCTGTTTGCAGTAGTCTGATGAGCTTGCTTGACTGAAAGAGCACCCGCACCTATGCATCTGTGGGTGCGGGCATGTGTTTGGGTGTCGACCCGGTCGGGTGGGTGCCTGAAGAAACCATGGAGCCAGGGCCCGGCGTGGAGTCCCCCGCCTCCGTGAGTTCATGTAGCAGAAGAGGAGCTGAGGCTTGGAGAGGTGCAAGAGGCATAATCGTGACTCCCAGCCCAGTGCTCTCTCCAAGATCACACGGCCGCCAGCCTCTCGGAGAACAAACACGTGCGGCCGGGGCAGCAGGCCCAGGACCCGCCCTGCATACCCTCCTTGTCGTGCTGCGGACTCTAAGTCTAGCCCGGTGCTGCTCAACCTTTTTTTTTCTCGTTATTGCCCCCACTAAGGAGCTTTTTGAGATAATTTTTCTTAGTCGTCTCCCCCCTCCATGAAATGTTAATCCCACAGAAATGCTGTAAGTCCTTAATATGCTGTGGCCCTTTGGAGGCTCATGAAACATAATAACATCGAAGATTTTTTGACACCAACTCCCCCACCCCACCCCCCCCCCCCCCGCCATAGACCAAATGTTTCCCCTCTGGGGTCAATGTCACCCCCTGTTGGGGATGTATGGGCTACCTTCAGGGTGGGGCCTACCTGTCACTGGGCCTCAATGTTCTCACTGAGAAATGGGGGCTCCAAAATGTTGTGGGTTCGATTCCCCATCAGGATACATGCCTAGGTTGTGGGTTCTATCCCTAGTCAGGGTGTGCAGGGGAGGCAACTGATCAATATTTCTCTCTCACATCGATGTGTCCCTCTCTTCCTTTCTCTTCCTCTCTCTCCCTCTCTCCCTTTCTCCTTCTCTCTCTTTTGCTTCCTCTCTCTCAGTAAAATCAATAAACATATACTCGAGTGACGATTTTAAAAATTCTAAAAAAAAAAGAAAAGAAATCTTAAGAGCTAAAATGCTCAATTACCACAAGGACCCTAGAGGGCCTAGGAAGCTGAGCTACTGGGCACAAAGCAGCCATTATTCCTGAACTCACACCTGGAGCACGCTGGCTACGGGGCCAAGGTCTTTTGTGGAGAGCCCAGAGTTAATGAAACCCTCTCCTAAAACAAACAACTTCTGCTGCTTTTATAAAAGGCATTTTCCCCCAAAGTAAGAAATGATTACAGAAGAAAAATAGCACAGTGTTCACATGAGAGAGCCCTTTAAGGAAACTTAAAGGATGTAATTGGCCATAGAAGGAGTTACCAAAGGGAATCAGATACAGCCCTGTGTCCAAAACTAGGGAAATTACAGAGCAAGTGAGTGGACTGGTGTAAGGGGGGAAAAATACTTAAAGGAGGTAAATGTCCTATTGATCAAACATATGCCTAATTTTTATATGACTCAACTGAATTTAATGGTTGACTTTTGAGAGCTGTTTGTCAGGTGTAGATGGACCGCTCACTCCTACTGTCGTATTTTGTAGCTGGAGGGTTTCTAACTGACTTTGCAGGCCTGGGGATGCTTTTCTCTGTTCTTCTATGTGGAGCCCACCTGGCCTTTCTCCGAGCCCAGCTAGCATTTCTCCAAACCCACCATGAAGTCAAGTCAGAGGTGTGCCATCCTCTTCCTCAGTTTTCTGAGCGTCTGGCCCAGAAAGGCAGGGGGCCTTTTCCCTTTGAGCCCTCACTTACGGGAATTCCCGATGTGGATTCCAGGAAATGGAAGGGGCTTTGGGCTCCAGGGGCTCTTTCCTTTCTCATAACCCCTATCCCTTTTCAGCCTGCCTCCTGTTCAGGGTATAAAGCCAGCCAATCCGTGGGAAAATCAGAGTCCGAACGCAGGCAGCCTTGACCTCTGTTTGATATGGCTCCCAGGGGGAGATCCACGGGCACGATAATCCGCCTGCAGCATTAACCCTCTGTGGGCCTCGGAAGAGGTTCCCCGTGGGGTCTGGCAACTCTTCATGGACGGCACAGAAAGGGACCTGCATGTGAGGCTTTGAACTTGGTTGCTTATCTATGTCAGGAGCATGGTTCTCATGAACATTTGATGATGATGATGATGATGATGATGATGATGATGATGATGATAGATTTGCCAGCGCCCCCAAAGAATCGGGCTTTGTTTTCTGGAACCACACAATCCCTGCCCCTCTCAGTACTGAGGTCCTACTTGGTACGTAAGAATGCGTGGGATGTCCTGAGGGTGTCGTGACTGTGTTTTTAGAAAGGGAAGCTGATGGGCTGAGAGTTGAGGATTGGAAAACTTAAGAACTCTCTACATGCAAGGTAACATTGCCACTGACTGGCCCTGTGACCTGAAGCAAGCGACACAAGCTCCCTGGGCCTTAGCTTTCTCAGTTCTGGATGATAGAGCGAGGGGAGCGATGCACTAACTCAGTTCTTTCCAGCACTCATGGTACCTACAGGAGGTGAATATGGTCGAAGGTAGGCACACTCTCACGTAAAGAGGCAGAGAGTACCTATTATAGGATTGGTGAGCCAACAGGCAAAATCCAGGCTATTGTGTAAGTACCTACATAGCCCTTTAATACGTAACCATTTAAAAATGTAAAATCATTTTTAGCTGCAGGCCATTCAAAAGCAGGAGGTGAGCTGGATTGGGCCTGCAAGTTGTCCTTTGCTAACCTCTGACTTAGGTGGTGCATGGATGAACAATTTTTATTTAAGTGCTTATGTCTCCATTTTTACATATGTTCAGGAATAGTGACTTTTGGTGGATAATGGTGATATCAAGTTTTCTTTTTAAGTAAACGTATTTATGTTCAAACAAAAAAGGGGTGATTTTGTTGAATGTATTAAGTAAATTATGGTGATGGGAGACACGTGACTCGCGTCAGGAAACACTGGGCTAAATGACTGATAAGCTCCTGCCCATCTTAAATTCCCTGAGACCCAGAGCCCAGTCTCTGCTCTGACACTTACCAGCTGTGTGGTCTTGAGCTGCAGGGTCCCCTTCACAAAATGGGGGTAGAACCCCCATATCTCATCAACATTACTTCCATAAGAAGAAAAGAGAAGTGGGGCCAACACATATTTTTAATCCACCAGGTACGAATTCTTTTTTGTCTGAATTGTGGGGACATGGGAAGCAGCAAAGAGAAACTCGAGAGATGAGACTGGTGGGCAAGAGTGCACGAGAGTGGGGGGCCCCAGGCCCATCTCTTCTGCCCCCACCCCAGCCTCGACCAGACACCGTCTCCCCAGTGTCTCCTCTGCCAGTGTGAGCAGGGACGAGAGCATAGCCACCAGGTCTTGACGTCACATACACAAACCTGAGTTGTCACTCAGACTCCACCCCTGCCAGCTGGGTGGTGTGGGCACATTAGCGGGAATGTCAGAGAGTCCCCTCCTCATCCGTGATACAGACCCCGCCTCAGAGCTCACGTTCTGAGGAGCCCATGAGGAATGGATGGAAGTCCTGAAGTACTCAGCCTGGAGTCCAAAGTGATTGTGTGTTACAATCACTGGTGCTCACTCTCTTACCCAAACCCCTGGGGCGGGCGTGCTGCAGAACTCACTCTGGTTCAGGCACCAGAAGGTGACGGTGTACATGCAGCAGAAGACAGACCACCCCTCTCCAGGTGTTTCTTCTGGCTCAACTTAACCCCATCGATGTTCCTGCAGCACACCACATGAATATTGATCAGGCAGAATACCACACTGCGACTAGGGTTACAAAACTATATAGCACATATCTCATTTATATATGTCTATAGTGTATAATTTTTATACATGGTCTGCATATGTATAGTGTATAGTTTATATACATATAGATGTAACATTTATGTAACAGTATATAAAACTACGTAAGATCAATTCACAACTGTTTTTTGCTCAGAAACGTTTGCACCAAAGACACACACACACACACACACACACACACACACACTTTTGGTCTCAGAGCTCTGGGATTTCAGAATTGTAGATAAGGGTGTGTGAGTGCGCTCATTGATAGCAACTCTGGCCGTGTTTCCAGAAGCACATTGTTAGACATTATAAGCCAGAGTTCAGAGGTCAGATGTGAGTGAATAGGAAAAGTAACGAAAGAAGCAGTATTGGCTAATAAGAGCTCCCATCCTCAAATCCCCGTTTTGCCACTTGCGGGTCATATTCTATGGGCAATTGTCTCAATCCTTCTGCCTCAGTTTCCTCATCTAGAAATGGTCAATCATGGAAAGCACATAGAGCGGGGCCTGGCTCCCAGGAGGCTGCCGGTTGCGAGTCTTTGCTGTCCTTGTTAAGCCACCATGGCCCGCTGGGGTCCTGCAGTGGCTTCCAGCAGTCACCGCCTCCTCACATCCTCTCCTGTCGTTGCAGGGTGATGTTGGACTCAGTGACACACAGCACCTTCCTGCCCAACGCGTCCTTCTGCGACCCCCTGATGTCCTGGACTGACCTGTTCAGCAATGAAGAGTATTATCCTGCCTTTGAGCACCAGACAGGTAGGTACACCTGGGGAGGCCCATCTGAGCTGGGCTGGGCTGGGGCAGGAGGTGGTGCTGGCCTGGGCTGGTGACAAGACCATGCTAGGGGCCTGGAAATGCCACCCCTCACCCGTGTCGAGGGCAGGGGGCCAGGGGAGGCCTGAGTGGAAGGAAGGAAAGCACTGGAACCTCACCCCGACCTGCCCAGTACTGTGGCCTTGGGGCTCTGCTCAACTCTCGGAGCCTCATTTTGCTATTAAGTAAAATGCAGGTGGTAATGGCCAGTCTCCTGGAGTTTCTGTATTTAAACACTGTAGTAGAAAGGAACCCTGAGCCTGGAACCTAGTGTATTGTGATCGTTCCAGCCTCGTGGCTCTAGCTAACATTGGCTGAACACTACCTGCGTCAAAGAGAAGCCCTATGAGAAACAAACAATTGTGATCCCCACTTTAGAGATGAGGAAACTGAGGCACGGAGAGGTTAAGTGACTTTCCCACGGGCTCACGGCTTGTTGGGTTTCATGCACATTTACTGGAGCAACTGTAGTCTTAACTATCCCACTCGGTCAGCTCATGAATGACATCACGCTGGGTCGTTGATATTAACCCTGTTGTTGTTCTCTGAGATTCTATCTCCTTTATCCCTAAAGCAAGGGTGATGAGAGTTACTGTAAGGATCAAGAAGCCAAAGTGTGTAAAATGCGTAGCCTGGCACAAGCAAGTGCTCAGCAAATATGAGTCCTGCGGTGGTCCCCCAGGCTGCCCTCCGCACCCTTCCTCCTCTCTCAGCCGGTTTTCCCCACCGGGATGCAAGGACGGGTCCTTGTGCAAATCCCATGCCAAAGGGAGGCCAGCTGAGCTTTGCCCCAGAAACCCTCTAGGGCCTCTGTCCCCAGGTGCTCCGGTGACTGCACCTCAAAGCAAACCTGGCTGGCAGGTGCACACCCTGCTGGGGAGGGCGGTGACGCAATTGCTGATCAACTGTCAGCCCTCAAAGGTCCTTAACCCTGTGTGCCCCGCCCAGCAGGTCCCCACTCAGGGTCAGGAGACAAGGGGGGGGGGGCTACACTCCCTGAGGGGGGAGGCCAGGGGAGGCCCAGCCTCCGAGGATGCTATGAAATGTCCGCCACCCCAAGGAAGCCCCTGCCTGCAGGCCAGATGCCAGGGCTGCACAGACAGCCTGGAGACACTTACCTACCTAATTCAGTCCTGCACCCACTCCCAACCCCGGCCCCATGCGCACAAGTGCACCCATGACATCTTGCACCCTCGTCGGCAGGGTCCAGGTCATTGCATTTGAACCTGATTCACTCAGATACATATTGCAATTCTCCTTTGGGCCTAAGAAGCACCTGGTTTCTCAGAAAGGCGCTGGGAAATGTGTCTGATTTTCTCTCCTCAATATTTGGTTAAGAGGCTAAATTTGAAGGAGGAACATGAAGGCTTTCAGGGCGCTGTCCCCTCCCCACATGTGGCACGATGGTAGGCCAGGTCCTGTCCTTCTCTCACCCATGCATATCGCAGACCTGCCATCCTGGGGGTCCCTGCCCTGCCTGTTCTGCAATTGTGGACGTCTCCGCAACAGCTTCTATAGTCATTGGAGCCAGGCACCACCTTTACCTCTCAAGCCTCAGTTTTCTCATCTGCAAAATGGAGTTGTAATGATGCCTCTCTCACAGAGAATGAAGTGTATGGGACACAGTCGGGCACATGACAAGCACATGTGGTTGTTTAAAAAGGAAGGATGAAAAGGTTCTAGAGATGGAGAGTGGTGATATGGTTGCACACCAGTGTGGATGTATTTAATGCCATTAAGCTGTACACTCAAAAAATGGTAGATTTTACAGTATGAATATTTTACTGCAATTTTTTTTAAAAAAAGAGTTAACCTAAGTGATCACCAATGGGATTGCCAGTGCTGCTAAGACCCAGCAGTCTTAGATACTGGCTCAGCTCTCTCCTGTCTGAGGACTCTTCATTCCCATCATGCAATGAGGGGTTAGACCAGGTCATTTCTAGGATCCCTTCCAGAAGCTTCTCTGATTCCCACATCAGGCGGTATCACAGATGTAGCCTTCGTCCTCCGTCACCCATCGAGAGAATAGGAAGGAGGCCGCCCAGGCAGGAGGCCAGTGGAAATGAAACGGCCTGCAGGAGCGATCCAGCTTCCTGGTGTTCCCCGAGGGAGCAGCCAGCTGCGGAGCTCAGTGGGATGTCAGACCTCCCACAGGCCGAGGCTGGTGGTCCCAGTGAGCGCCTGGCGCTGGGCGAGCCCCATCTGCGGAGGAGGGCGGAGGGCCAGGGGGTGCTTCCGTCGGGTTCTCACCCAGACAGACGACACATGGCTTTAAGTGTCTGCACAAGCCCCCGCCGAGAGGGATGTGTCAGGAGCCAGCCAGCTCCACCTCTGGACACGGCTCTGCTGACCTTACGTGCTCAGAGGTCATCTCCTGCCTCACGGGAAGTTCATCTTGAATTCAGAGTTGTCCCAGGGGCAGCTTCCTGTTAGCTTCTGCCACTCCCCAGCCCGCGGCCCCACGTTTTCTCTAACATCGCTCTCCCAGCTGGAACAGCATCGGCAGATCCCACCCAGCAAGCGTGTAGCATAGCACCTGGCACCGGGTAGGCGCTCCCGGCTCTTGGAAAAACAGCTTTTTCTCATCTCTCTTCCTTTCTCACGTTGAAGAAAAGCAACACCGGTCTCACCCTTTCCAATGCGGAATCTTTGACGGGCTAGATGCTCTGAGACCAAAGGGAGAAAGAAATGGAGTGCCCAGCAGATGGGTGGTGTCCACGAGAGGGCAGGGAGGGACCCTCAGCCCCGTTGGGAAGCCCGTGGTCTTCACAGCCTCCCCACACGGCTTTAGCAGAGGGCAGCGGGGTCGGTGCGAACCAAAAGGTGACCTGCTCTTTGAAGCAGGACTTCTGGCGTCGCCGGACTGCGGGCTGGGACTGGACAATCAGATTGCAAAATACTTAGAATTTCATGAATGCACCCTGGCCCTCCCTCCGGCTCTTAGAAGAAAAGAATTGCAAATACTGGAAAATTTTATCAAAGGGATGCTGCAAATATTTCACAAGCATAGGATATTTTCAAAAGATCACTTCTCCAAGCAAATTCCAGCGGCCAAGCATCAAACGAGTCATGAAGTCTCCTGGCCTCACCCCTACGTGCTAGAGCTCCATCCTCAACCCACACACACACGCACACACATGCACACACACGCACACGCACACACACTCTCTCTCCCCCGATCGCCAAGGTGGCCACTCCCACATGTGGTGCCCCCTGTGCTCTGGAATCTGGATTATACTCTGCAGCAGAGGTTTCTAGGTTGGGCAGCTCTGGGGGTTCCTGGGAGGTCCCTTGGCAACCTGGAGTGACAGCTGAGAAGACCAGCCTCCAGCTCCTTCCTCTCCATCCCCACCTTCCGGGAAGGCTGCCGTGCTTTCATTCCAAAGACAGTACGACACAGCAGTTATCAGGGCGTGGCTGCAGGAGGGGAGGAGACCTCTATGACCTTAGCTCTGCCTCTTGCTCATGTGTGACCTGGAGAAGGGGCTTCACCCTCCCGTGCCTTACTTTCCTCATTTACTTGGTAAAATGGGTGGCAGGATCTAAGACAGTGCTTCTCAACCTCCTGGCCCTTTCAATACAGCTCCTCATGTTGTGGTGACCCCCAACCATAACATTATTTTTGTTGCTACTTCATAACTGTAATGTTGCTACTGTTATGCATCGTAATGTAAATATCTGATATGCAGGATGGTCTTAGGCGACCCCTGTGAAAGGGTCATTCAACCGCCAACGGGGTCGCGACCCACAGGTTGAGAACCGCTGATCTAAGACCTCGCAGCATGGTGCTGAGGACAGCATGAGAAAACGCAGAGTGAAGCAGTGATTGGCACACACTGAGCGCTCCGTAAACATGTTAGCGGTTGTGACCCAATGGGAGATTTTATTTGAAGAAAGAACTTCGAAGAAAGGTGCAAAACCCACTGATCTTAGCTATCAGCTTCCTCCCAGGTGATCAGGGAGGAAGGCATTTGGGTTCTATGGGGGCTTTTCTAAGCAAGATTCACATGCTGGGTATAGAAGTTTGAGAGCACATGAGAAAGAAAGAGTAATGATTTCTAAATCAAAAGCAGATAAATAAATACAAAATGACTGGACGCCCAGAGGACCCCCAGGGGGAGGCCTCACGTTCGCCACTGCTCCCCTATCCTACACAAGTCTGAGCCTTCTGGGCAGCCGTGGCCCCGGGACCACTCGGGGCTTGGCGTTCCCCGTCCCACCTCCTAACTCCGCACACACCTCCGACCACAGCCCTTTGCTGACACCCCACCATCCCTTCTCCTCTTTTCTCCATCCAGGTCCTTACACTGCCCAGGTTTTTGGTTTCTTGTGTATTTTTTTCCCCATCTCCTCATCTAAATCGTTCCACAGGCTTAGAAGGAAAGCCAAGAAGGGCTCTCGGACGGGGCTAGACCAGCTCCGGGAGAAAACCTGGAAGCAATTTATCATTTCAGGTTTCCCCGCAGAAGGTCCTTCCTTTCCGTGACAAAGCCGCAGTTGATGGTGCCTGAGCCGCCCAGTTCACGCACCGGCTGCCCTGGGCCAGAACCTCCCCCAGCTCCCTTTGCTCATCAATCATGCTCATCGTGGTCCAGCCGCCTACCTCGGCCTCCTCTGACCCCGGCTGTCTGTCTCCCCCTCCCGGTCCCTGGCTCACTTTGTTCTGTTGTCCCTCGGCGACACTGAGGCCCGGGTAGGGAAGGCCTCATTTCCCTGACAACAAATGTAGCCCCAAAATAACAATGAATCTCAGGCGGCATATCAAAAGCTTACTATCGTCCAGATGAACAGAGCCAAGTTCTTGACATTCATCGTTTCTTCTCCTTTTCCCAGCAAACTTCTTAAGAGCTGGGCGCTATCGTGATTCCTCTTTACACAGGAAGGAAGCTGAGGTCCAGGGAGGTTAGGAAACTCTGTTAGGATTGCACAGCTAATAAGTTGAAGAGCCAGGACTGCACATCAGGAAGGGCCCTCCCCACAGCCCCAGCTCAGTGACTCCACACCATCCTGCTCCTCCCATCAGAAGGTCTCGTTCTCTCCAGGTCAGTTGGCAGAGGCTTAGAGTGGACGGTGGGAACCAGAGTCCGCAGGTTCACGTGGCTTCACAAAGTTTCCCACCCGTGCTCCACATCAGCAGAGGAGAAAGGTCAAGCTCTCCGGCAGAGGATCCAGGGACCATAAATCTCTAAGCTCACACTACTTTTGCAATACACAGACTTGGCATTCTGCTGCATATCTATTTTGTTGTCATTACTAAAGAGTCAAAATCTCCCCCAAAATTTTTGTTTCAAGTGAGGCTCCAAGAAAGTCTTCAAGAAAATAGGCAGCATTGGCTCCAAAATGTCTACATAGGAAGGGCACAGGGGCAGCAATCCCTGTGGAGGAGAAGGCGAGGGGACTTGCATAACAAAAGATGGAGGTGGGGGATTAGTGGGCCCACTCTCTGGCATTTCCGCTGAAGATGCACATACGGCCTACTCACCCCGTCACCTGCTGTCCACCCGGGGCTTAGCCCTGCCTTCCCACCCGTGTCAGAAGCAAGGGCCTGGGGTATGTCCTGATCATGGATCATTTACAAAGTCACACAGACTCACCTGTGCCCCATGTATTGAACAGCACTGGCTACCTTACTCATGTTAGCAGTACAAGGACGGATTAGCATGGTTAATAATATAATACCCTTATTTCATAAAGAAAATGAACCCAAAGCTCTGGAAGGGAACAGAGGTGCTGGCCTACAGAGAGAGAGAGGAGAGAGAGAGAGAGAGAGAGAGAGAGAGAGAGAGAGAGAGAGAGAGAACATGTCAGAAGTATTTGGGGAAATGCAATTAGAGTAGTGGTATGGGTAGCCCGAATGTTAGCAAGTATAAATGGGTGGCATTTAATGAGCATTTACTGCATGCCTGCCCCTGTTCTAAGTTCTTTCTGTGTTTTGATTCACTTAATCCTCTCAAGGGCAGGAGAAGGAGGTCCTGTTTTTCCTATTTTGCAGATAAATCCCAAGAAGTCAGGACCACTAAGTGTGAGACCACATACCTTCTCGGGGAATCCAAACAGCAGGAGCCCCAGTTTCGTGTTCTAGAGCAGGGTTTCCACGCTGCCTTGTGGTGCTACGGAGGGGAAGTTGTCTCGTCCCTTCACCTCAACTCCCAGCAAAGCAGCGCTGCTTTTCTTCCAAATAACTTTTAATTGGAAGGAAATGCTACTCAACTTACAAAAGTTGACACTCTTAGCACGCCCACTCTAAACAATGATCTCCAAGGAGACAGCTGTCCCAAAGCAGGTGAAGTTCTCCACCACAAAGTGGCTTCCAGGGAGGCCCAGCCTGTGAAAGAGTCTCCCTCGGCCTTCAGGGTGTTTGTTAAAAATGAAATCACTTGCCAGCACTTAAAAAAAATCATGCGGTTTCACATAACAATCTGGACCTGGCACCACAGGGCCCACCTTCCCGCATGGCACGTCTCAACATCCCCACGTGGGCCCCTTCAGGCATGGGCATTACCTGCTGGCTCTGTGGGCATCTGAGCGTGCCAGCCCCACTCCGAAAGCTCGAATCCTCCTTCTAAATGCATGTGCATCCCAGGCTATCGCATCCTGGTCGGAATCCCTCTAAAATTGTCCCTGTTACGTCCCAAGTTCTTCTTCCCAACGCAGCTGGCCCTTACACAAGTGTCCTGGCCCGCCTCTGACTTCCAAGGAGCTGGCCAGCCTGCTGCTCAGCAGTGGCCTGTGGACGTTTGGATGAAGTCTACCGGGCACTGGATGCCATCATCTCTAACCGGTAGATGTACGCAAAGGGCCTCAGACCTCAGCTTCTCCAAACAGCTTAGATTATTTTATGAATGGCAGACGCATGAAGGAAAACACTTTATATTTTCAAAAGATACAACTTATTAAAGATAACATGTTCTGTGAGTGTATTACCCTTTTTTTTTTTTTTTTGGCCCTGAGTTTATCTCTTCCAAGTAACCAAAGGGCAAAGTGTCTGCTTCAGGTCCTTCCCTGGGGTTGCAAACATTGTCATCACCAGTCTCTCCACCCTTTTTCTGATGTTTCAAACCTAGATGATATATCTGATACCTGCCATCATCCAAATCCTTCTTAGTTAGACTTCAAGGTGTGTATCCAGTTTGGTCCTCCTCAACCAAAGTGATAGGATGCAGAATGCCCACAGCCAAGGAGGTCAGGGTTAGCGTGGGGCTGGCT